>NW_026695230.1:0-4800000 GCF_021218885.2 Marmota monax | reverse complement strand
CTTCTTTGATATAAGGAAAGTAACTAAGAACAGAGTAGGGACGAAGAACAGGAGAAGAAGATTAACATTTAACAGGGATGAGAGGTGGGAGGGAAAGGGAGAGAGAAGGGAAATTGCACGGTAATGGAAGGAGACCCTCAGGGTTATACAGTGGAGGGGGTAGAGAGAGAGGAGGGGAGGGGAGGGGAGAGGTGGGGAGGGGGGAGGGTGGATGATGGGAAAGGCAGCGGAGCACAACAGACACTAGTATGGCAATTTGTAAATCAATGGATGTGTAACTGATGTGAATCTGCAATCTGTGTATGGGGTGAAGGTGGGAGTTCATAACCCACTAGAATCAAAGTGTGGAATATGATATGTCAAGAAATTTGTAATGTTTTGAACAACCCACAATAAAAAATTAAAAAAAAAAAAAAAAAAAAAAGAACAGCTAGGATTTTCCTAGGCAAGTCAGGTTATACGATTGCTTTTGCTATTTGAGATGCATTTTCTTTTGTATCTCCTGGTTTCCCAAACACTAACCATATAATTAGGTGATTGATACCTATAATGCTGTTGGCAGCCTAAATGTGATGGGTCTGTGGGGATCATGAAAACTTTTCTGAGAACAAATATGTCGAATTTGTTGTTGTTTCATGTTATCTTTCCTCCTAACAGAGACATCATCTCTGAAAATCATTCTTCTGCTTATGTTTGTATCTCTCATTTCCTTATATTCAAAATGCACTGAGATGACGGTGACACAGGTTAATCCCTTTTTCTCTCTGAGCTATAGCCCCCAGTCACATTCTACTTCCATTTTCAAAAATTTTAGTCATCTATATTCTGTTTCAGAAAACCTATGCCTGTAAAATTTAAGAAATGACAATCTAAATAATTGTTGAGAATTCATTTTCTGAGGACTCATATTAAATGCACACATCATCTGACTGCAATATCTGAAAGTGCCATAGAAACACTGGGTGGATCCTGATGGCTTTAAGAAGACTGAGGGATGCTGTGTATGAAAAGACTATGGAAACTGAATACCATAGAGGAAGAAGATGGCAGTTTGGTGGTAAAAGGAAAAACTGGAGTAGTCCAGTTTAAGGAAACGTGCTTTTCCTGTCTAGGCTAGGATATCATGAGATGAGAGTGCCAGTTTTCAAACTAAATTCACAGCTCAATGCACAACTCAGTACATGTCAGAGTAATAGGCCTCTGGTAACTAATTGCCCCTGAGCTGATAACTAAAGCAGAGACCTGCTGAAAGAGATCCCAGGGTGCCTTTTATTAATTATGTGTTATATTCCAATGTTAATTAAATTTCTGTTCAGATATGCCCTAGTTGAGATATTTCCAAGAGAAATAGGAGAATATTCCTAGCCAGCAATGGCTATATTCCAAGAAATAATTACATGGAAAAATCCTGGAAGAATGAACTTACCCTGCTATAACAATCAGTAACTCTTCTTTCTGCAATGGAGTCAACCAAGTTCAGCCCAGAGGCAAGTCTTTGGGCTAGAAAATCTATGTGTGATCCATGTATTTGCTGATTCTAAAGAACCAGATCAGAGAGAAAAAACAAAGCTCTGGAGACTTCTTTTCATGAGAAATAAGTGAGGAATGAAGACCTTTGATTGACTAGCATAGTCAATCAGCAGTTTTAAATAAATTAGAACTATAGTTCTCAAACTGTGTTTCAAAGAACGCTAGTTTCTTAAGATGTCAAAGTTATTCCCAATAAAAACTATCTACTAGCCAAGGAAATCTGATAATAAACCCTCCATGTTATCATTCGTTTTTTCAAAGCTTTGCAGATTATATATATCATATATATATTATACTTTTTCATAAGTATCTTTCAAAGACCACAAAGTAATATCTGAAATTACTAATTTAGAAATGCTAAATCCAAGAAAAATCAGGCATACCAATTTTAAAATGGTGCCAAGTGTTCTGAATTTAGATTTTGGTTGTCCAGATGCCAACGTAGCATTTGTAGTAAGGAGTGTCTTTGTTTGCCAGTGACCATAAGGTGTCATTCATTGTCCAAAGCATGAGAAAGCATCTATGAATGAAACTTTCAAATTTTTTTTTGTGTGTATGATTCTAGAAATAATGGGATTTGGTTCTTCCTGTAACTTTCATTTCAGGTGACTAAACAATTACAGTTGATATGTTGACATGAGCATGTTTGGGGTATTTACTAAAAGGTTAGTGTCAAAAGACATTAATGTCCTGGTGGGCTTGTGTTTTTCTCTGAGGCAGATATTGATGAATGTACAGAGGGGATCATTGAGTGCCACAACCATTCCCGCTGCGTTAACCTGCCAGGGTGGTACCACTGTGAGTGCAGAAGCGGTTTTCATGACGATGGGACCTATTCACTATCCGGGGAGTCCTGTATTGGTAAGCACTCAGTCATACCCTCCATCCACCTGGACTTTTGTATGAGAGGCAGCGTGCTTTGGTACTGTGTTGGGTTGGTTCTCAGCGTTAAAACATGACTACTTACTGGTTAAATTCATCTATTTTCAAATTTCCTCCCTCAACAATTTAGAGATTAGAGCAGGGATTATGCATTGTGTGGTGTTAGAATTTTTTATATAGAAATTGGGGCAGTTGGTAGAACAAAACCTGGGTATGCTATGGGTGTTTAGTTCTGTCTATGGAAAACCAGGAAGACTTTCTAAAATTTTTGACAGTTTGAGAGGCAGCTGTGGAGAAGAGGAGATAGTGCTACAGTTAGATTTAGAAAATTTAGTGTAAATCCTAGTTCTTGTACTTCCAAAGTCTCTATAATCTCTGATACTTCATCTGTGCATGTATGGAAATTGGGATAATAATATACATATGTTAGGATTAAATGGGATACGATGTATTTAAAAATTGCAAGCTTTGATCAATGCACATACACAGTATAGTTGCATTAACCTTATTATTGTTACTATTACCACCACCACCATCGCCTGCAAAGCCACCTCTAATTGCCATTTGCTTGTAGTTCTTTTAAATGCTAAACACAGGAGGTTAACAGATGGAGTTCTTCACCTTCAAGACCTTACAACTTTGATGTAATCCAAACAACTGATTAGAAATCTAACTGTTTCCATGAGAACCTTAGCCAATCCAGGTCTTTCATGTCATGTGGGCTCAGCTGAATTCTTAACTATTGGACAGACCTAGAGGGCAAACATTCTGACTGTGGGTCCCCAAAGTTCAAGCTGATGAATTAGAAAATGGGAATCTAATTGTGAAAATTTATTGTCTCTGCTCATTGCATATCTTTTTTCTCCCTAAAAGCCACTGCTCAAATCCAGTTAGTATTTTTCCACCCTATGCCCTGTGTTGTCTTAAAGTGAAGATGAATTAAGGAACACTGGGCATATAGCATGAATTGTCCCCCCACAGTCTTAACATAACTAGTGAGAGGCATGTAGTGATGTATTATAGTAGTTAAGAGCATAGACCCTTGGGCCAGACTTCTTCAGTCAAATCCCAGCCCTGCCATTTTTGGGGAAAATAGGGGTTACTAGAGATTGAATTCAGAGGCACTTGACCACTGAGCCACATCCCCAGCCCTATTTTGTATTTTATTTAGAGACAGTGTTTCACTGTTACTTAGTGCCTCGCTTTTGCTGAGGCTGGCTTTGAACTCACGAACCTCCTGCCTGAGCCTCCAAATCACTGGAATTATAGGTGTGCACCACCATACCCAACCAGCTCTGCCATTTTTAAGCAGGTTACTTTGGCAAGTTTTTTTCTAATATATACCTCAACTATCTTTAAACTAATGTTTACATCTAATTAACATAGAATTGTGATAAT
This sequence comes from Marmota monax, assembly GCF_021218885.2. Lineage (NCBI taxonomy): Eukaryota > Metazoa > Chordata > Mammalia > Rodentia > Sciuridae > Marmota > Marmota monax. The sequence goes on along the minus strand of NW_026695230.1, from coordinate 4,796,190 downwards.
TAATTGAACTCATTCCTGTTCAATATTCAGTAAACGTTAGCTATGATCTTAACTGTCCCTGCATTTTTGACATTCTGCTCTATACTCCCTCCATATCTATTTTATTATGGACATAATGATATATAATTTCATGGGGAGGTTTGCATTTATCCAGGGTCTTCAACATAGTCCTTTTATGTACTTCCAGGTACATCTGAATATGTGCAGCTCATAAAAATAGATGTCATGTGAGTAGAAATAGATCAAATGGCTGTCATCGAGGAATGGAAACAGAATATTAATATATATGATTCTTTGAGGACGAAAGTAAAATTTTAATTTTTACAAATTATATTTGACATCATTGAGAGGAGAGATCCTTAGATTTTTAGGGCATAGGACCTTAGAGATCACCTACTTAAACGAGCTCTATAACTGCTTGGACCTGCCATGGTGCTGTGCCCTTCTGTGCCCTTACACATTGGTCCTCTCATCTGGGATGGAACATGATTCTTCTCTTATGAATTTCTGTTCTTTTCTCTAGATTCAGCTCATTTTTCACCAAGTCCCCATGAAGTATTCTTTGATATGTCTTCATATGAGTTATCATCACTCCTCAATTCTGTTAACGCCAGACTTTTTACCCTGGTGTAGGGGTTTCAGTGGTCTCAAGTATTGTAATACAGTACAATTTCTTTGCTTTCTGACTTGACCTTGAGCTGGAAATGTGCTTGATTTGTCTGTCTCTCCAGTGAGATATTTGGCAGTTGTTGTTCAATAAATCAGAACAATATAATACATCATATGTCTCAGAAAGGATGATACCTTGCTCCTAACCACACAGCTGGTTTGAGACAAGATTAGAACCAAACCTTGGTCAAAAAGTCTATATAACAGATGCCAGGGACAGTCGCAGTTATGCCTGTTGTTGTGATGTAGTTATCACTGGTGTCCTATCATTCTCATAAGTGTCCCAGTTAGGACAAGAGACATTATTGTAATCATACCCAACTCCCATCCCACCAATGCTGGTTTCTCTTTGCAATGCTAAGTGGCGCACGTGTGTGTGTGTGTGTGTGTGTGTGTGTGTGCACACACGTACATGTAACCATGTCTGTGTGAAGTTTCTGCATTCTTTGAGGAGGAACCCGCGTCATCCATGTATTGATCCCTAACTCTAGGAAAAACTTAGAAAACTGTGCATCTGGGTGAGAGAATAGAGTTGTTTTGATTAGTGGCATTTCAATTTGGATCATTATTAATTTGAATTCCTTTCATGTTCATGCTTTTGTAAGTGAACTTCATAAAGACAGAAATCTGATTATCACTCAGTGTTTCTTTGGGGTTTGAGAATATCATGTTGGTTCACAAAATTTCCTGGACCAATAGATGTGCAAATCAGATTATGCTGTTTTCCTACTATGATCATCTAATAATGCCTTCAGCTTTAGGTGATATTGTCACCTATTTCTTGGATTCATCTCTATATGATAGCCTTTTTTTTGCTTTAATTAATTTATTTATTTTTATTGGTTGTTCAAAACATTATAAAGCTCTTGACATATCATATTTCATACATTAGATTCAAGTTGGTTATGAACTCCCAATTTTACCCCAAATACAGATTGCAGAATCACATCGGTTACACATCCACATTTTTACATAATGTCCTATTAGTAACTGTTGTATTCTGCTACCTTTCCTATCCTCTACTATCCCCCCTCCCTCCCCTCCCATCTTCTCTCTCTACCCCATCCACTGTAATTCATTTCTCTCCTTGTTTATTTTCCCATTCCCCTCACAACCTCTTATATGTAATTTTGTATAACAATGAGGGTCTCCCTCCATTACCATGCAATTTCCCTTTTCTCTCCCTTTCCATCCCACCTCATGTATCTGTTTAATGTTAATCTTTTCTTCCTGCTCTTCCTCCCTGCTCTGTTCTTAGTTGCTCTCATTATATCAAAGAAGACATTTGGTATTTGTTTTTTAGGGATTGGCTAGCTTCACTAAGCATAATCTGCTCTAGTGCCATCCATTTCCCTGCAAATTCTATGATTTTGTCATTTTTTAGTGCTGCGTAATACTCCATGGTGTATAAATGCCACATTTTTTTTGTCCATTCATCTATTGAAGGGCATCTGGGTTGGTTCCACAGTCTAGCAATTGTGAATTGTGCTGCTATGAACATCGATGTAGCAGTATCCCTGTAGTACGCTCTTTTAAGGTCTTCAGGGAATAGTCCAAGAAGGGCAATAGCTGGGTCAAATGGTGGTTCCATTCCCAGCTTTCCCAGGAATCTCCATACTGCTTTCCAGATTGGCCGCACCAGTTTGCAGTCCCACCAGCAATGTACAAGAGTACCCTTTTCCCCACATCCTCTCCAGCACTTGTTGTTGTTTGACTTCATAATGGTTGCCAATCTTACTGGAGTGAGATGGTATCTTAGGGTGGTTTTGATTTGCATTTCTCTGACTGCTAGAGATGGTGAGCATTTTTTCATGTACTTATTGATTGATTGTATGTCCTCCTCTGAGAAGTGTCTGTTCAGGTCTTTGGCCCATTTGTTGATTGGGTTATTTGTTTTCTTATTGTTTAATTTTTTGAGTTCTTTGTATACTCTGGATATTAGGGCTCTATCTGAAGTGTGAGGAGTAAAAATTTGTCCCCATGATGTAGGTTCCCTATTTACCTCTTTTATTGTTTCTCTTGCTGAGAGAAAACTTTTCAGTTAAGTAAAAAAGGTCTACAAAAAAACTACTAGAACTAATAAATGAATTCAGCAAAGTGGCAGGATATAAAATCAACACGCATAAATCAAAGGCATTTCTGTATATCAGCGACAAAACTTCTGAAACGGAAATGAGGAAAAACACTCCATTCACAATATCCTCAAAAAAAATAAAATACTTGGGAATCAACCTAACAAAAGAGGTGAAAGATTTATACAATGAAAACTACAAAACCCTAAAAAGAGAAGTAGGAGAAGATCTTAGAAGATGGAAAAATATACCCTGTTCATGGATAGGCAGAACTAACATCATCAAAATGGCGATATTACCAAAAGTTCTTTATAGGTTTAATGCAATGCCAATCAAAATCCCAACGGCATTTCTTGTAGAAATGGATAAAGCAATCATGAAATTCATATGGAAAAATAAAAGACCCAGAATAGCAAAAGCAATTCTAAGCAGGAAGTGCGAATCAGGCGGTATAGCGATACCAGACTTAAAACTATATTACAGAGCAATAGTAACAAAAACAGCATGGTACTGGTACCAAAACAGGAGGGTGGACCAATGGTACAGAATAGAGGACACAGAGACTAATCCACAAAGCTACAACTATCTTATATTTGATAAAGGAGCTAAAAGCATGCAATGGAGGGAGGATAGCATCTTCAACAAATGGTGCTGGGAAAACTGGAAATCCATATGCAACAAAATGAAACTGAATCCCCTCCTCTCGCCATGCACAAAAGTTAACTCAAAGTGGATCAAGGAGCTTGATATCAAATCAGAGACTCTGCGTCTGATAGAAGAAAAAGTTGGCTCTGATCTACATATTGTGGGGTTGGGCTCCAAATTCCTTAATAGGACACCCATAGCACAAAAGTTGATAACAAAAATCAACAAATGGGACTTACTTAAAATGATAGCCTTTTTGACTGTCATGCTTGCAACATGACAATGAGCTCCTCCCAGGTTTGGGGGCTTTGCTCGTGCTGTTCTTTCTTGAGCACTCGACACCTGTCTGATGTGATGGCTTTCCCATTATTTACATCTCATATCAACTCTTACTTTATTACAATTTCATTGTAATATATTCTAAGCATTTTTAATTTTCAAATTTGCTGTACATTAAAATGTGTCTACTTTTCTCTTTCGATATGTATACAAGTTCTTTGGGGGCAGAGACCATATCTGTCTTCTACCAGAACACTTCTAGTGGTTAGAATAATGTAGACAAATACTAGGTATTCCATGCAGCTATATCAAATTATTGAAGGAACAGACATTCAAGACCCTATCAAGCCAGATTTATTTTCTGTTTGGCTTGACATTGTCCTTAAAATTGTGGTGCATGACACAAGTTGTTACATATCACAAAGCCATAGGAGTCTTTTATTTCAGAAAAAAAAAATCAATCATCATTCCTGCACTGCATTCAACCTCTGGGAATGTACATATAAGAAACTTAAGATATCTGTTCTTGTTAGATTTGTGAGCCGAAATATACTGAGTCTTAATAACACAGTGTTGTGGCACTGAAAATTAGCACATCAGAATGGGCTCTAAATAACATCTACTATTAACGTTTACATTTAAAAGAAATAGAAACAACTGAAGTAACTATAAATAAGAAGAGTGATTTTTGCATCATGTATTCAGATATGCTTTCTACCCAGAAAATGGCAGGATGCCACGTTAGATTGTAAAAATGTGGCCATTCAGGCTTTTAGAAGAGTCTTGTGTCACTCCATGCCATTCGTTATGGCTTAGATCTGAGATGTCCCCTGAAAGCTCAGGTATGATACAATGAAAGAAGGTTCAGAGGTGAAATGATGGGGTTATGAAATCCTCAAGCCAATCAGTGAATTAATCCCCTGAGAGGGATAAACTGGTAACTGTTGCCAAGTAAGATGTGGCTAGAGGAGATGGGTCATTGTGGGGTGTGCCTCTGGGGTACATATTTTGTGCTTATTGAGCAGAGCTCTCTCCTTCTTTCTCTCTCTGCTTCCTGGTATGTCTTGAGCTGCTTCTCTCTACCACATTCTTCTGCCATGAAGTCCTACTTCATCCCAATCCCTGAGGAATGGAGTTGACCTTCGATGGACTGAGACCTCTGAAACCATGAGCCCCCAAATAAAACTTTCCTCCTCTAAAATTGTTCTTACTGAGTCTTTTGGCCACAGTAATGAAAAGCTGACTAGAACGCCATTTTTTTTTTTTTTTTGGTCAAATGAGGATAATAGCACCTGTTCTATTGATTTCACCAGTTACTGTAAGCATTGAATATTATTGACATCATAAGAACAAAACTCATGCAATATTTATTGGGTTATGAGCAAAACTGTTTAACATTTGCTTCTTTCTCCTGAAGTAGATTATATGATTGAAGAAATGACTGGTCCCAGGTGTTGTAGAAACAAACAAGATGAACAATATTGAGAAGTTTGTCAGATAAAATCTCTCTGTGTGTATGTGTGTGAGTGTATGTGTCTGTTTCATTTGCTTGTGTATCTATAATGTAAGAAGAGGGGAACACCCAAAAATTTGCAAATTAATATTTGTAGAAGAAGGGGACGGTGGTCTGTTGTTACACCTTGTGTTTTGAGGCAGTCGTGGAAGTTGGTGATACTTGGTTTTGGTATGGAAGTTGGGAGGCATTAATTTTTTTATCTAGACATAGTGATCAGGATCAGTTAGAAATGAGGAGACTTAATAACTGAGCAAAGCCTGTGTAGAGAACATTATTTTACATATTTTGAAAATAAGATTCTGACATCTCTTACTTATATCAGTCTGTCTCCATGATCTTGGTCCTGCATATGAAACTTTACTTCCTCTTTCCATTTAATAGAAACAGAAACATATAAAGCAACTTTTAAAATAAGAAAAGTGATTTTGCATCATGTATTCAGATATGCTTTCATATTCATCCTTTGTGGATGCTTCAGCCAATTCAAGTATTTAGTCTGCTCTCCACAAATCCTGCGCTGTCTTCCTGCTCTTCCTTTGATTCTATGCTTCTTCCTGATTATCCTTACAAGCCTCAAATTTGCTTGTCAAAATCCTGATGAAGTTCTATATCCTGATCCAGTGATTCTCAAAGCTGTTTAACAATAGATCCCAGGTAGCTTTTTAAAAATACCTGTAATGATGCCCTCATACCTGGGCAGATTAAGATTCATTTGATTTGGTGTGGGACTTACACTGAGGTCGTTTTTTAAAATACTAAGTGATTAGAAAGAATATTCAATCAATGCACAGAATCATTCTCATAGCTTTTATCTAAGAAATAATAACTTTTAAAAATCCTCCCTCTTTTATGTCCCTGCAGCAATTTATTTGACCCTCTTTTAGAGAATTTACCAGATCAGATTTGTATTCTTAATCATTTTGTATTCCTACAGTAGAGTTGAAGGTTTTTCACATCTATTACAGATTCGTGTTGAGTTAAATCATATGGATCATGCACATATTTAGTTATCAATCAGAACCTTCAGGGCTGGGATTGTGGCTCAGTGGTAGAGCGCTCACCTAGCATGGGCGCCACCCGGGTTTGATTCTCAGCACCACATAAAAATAAAGGCATTGTGTTGTGTCCATCTACAAAAAAGATTCTCTCTTTTTCTCTCTCTTTAAAAAAAAAGAATCTTTAGATTCCAATAAAATACATTTTATTGATCAAGGTGAACTGGAGGAAGACACAGGCTTATTTTCAAAGGACATAGCATCTCACAGCTTCCTATCATTGCCTTCCCCATAGGACATAGTTGGGTCAAGCATTTTCCCAGTCTGCTATCTATAGCAGACAGGTCAGCTGCTGCCACTGCTGTCCCCACATAGCAACAAATATTAAATTGTTTATTATGAACAGATAATTAATATTATTAATAATAAATTGTTATTTATTATTAACTACTGTCATCATTAAAAGAGATAATAAATAATAATAACACAACTAGAGAAGGTTCCACTGAAATTTCTTGGGAAGAAAATTATAATAGGTTGATATGTCAGGGTAATTAAAATGGCATAAGGATTTAGGTTTTGTTTGCACTACTCAGAACCTAGTTCTCATAAAAGTAGAGATAAGGGAGTAAAATCTGGAGATACTCCATCTCTACTATCGATGACTACTTACTAAAGCGTAGGGGTCTGTATACTGCACCAGTCATTAGGCCAGGCCCTGGGGAGTTGTGAAGGCTGAGCTTCATGACTTAGGGACACAGTTGAGTAACAATACAGTGTAATGGAGAAGTGTAAGTACATCCAGGCCTAAATTCAAATTTCAACTTGGAGCTGGGCGTGGTGGTGCACACCTGTAAGCCCAGTGACTCAGGAAGCTGAAACAGGAATATTGCAAGTTCAAGGCCAGCCTCAGCAACTTAGCAAGACACTCAGCAACTTAATGAGACCCTATCTCAAAGTAAAAAATAAAATGTGCTGGTTATGTAGCTCAGTGGTAAAGCACCCCTGGGTTAGTTCTCCCATTACATGTCCCTTCCAAAAAACAAAACAAAACAAAACGAAAAACCCTCTCAACTCAGCCACTTTCCAGTTGAGCAGCAGTTGACAAGATATTTAACATCTCTTAGTTTTATTAGTCTTCAATGATTAAAATAATACTTGCAGTAGATTGTTTTCAATATAAGTGTTCTTAGATACAAATATTCTGACACATAGTAGATACAATTTGTTAACCTTTAGTATCTCTAACCTACCAAATGAAAACAATACTGATACTAATATGAGATCGTTTATTGAGATCTTACTTTGTGCTGAGCAATTTACAAAAGTGCCAACCTCCCAAGTAGCTGTGGAGTATTTGTGAAGATTAAATAAGCTAGCATAGGAGAAAAGCACTTGGTACTTATGTTTTAAGTGCTCAATAAATGTTAGTCATGATCATTAACTGGGCACCAATACTGTGTCAGTCACTAGGCTGGGCAATTACATGTGTTGTTAAATTTAGTATCACAACCACCAGAGGAGGGAAGCTCTCTTACTATCATCATTTTTTTTAAGGTGGGGAAAATAAAAACCCAAAGATTAAGATAAATCATCCCAATTTACATAGCTGATAAATGGTTCACAACAGCTATAATCCAGGAGTGTTTTATCCTAAACCTTCCATCCTTAATATGTCAGTGCTATAATGCTTTCTGGAAGGAAGGGGACCCTGAGCCCACAGGTAGAGGAAATGCATGCCAGAGCAGCAGCTGATGGTCAATTGGACAAGGCAAAGGAAACAAGAGAAAATGAGTGAGGTCCAGAAGGAGAGTTGCAATCATCTATCTGAAACATGAGCACTGGGGACTTAGTTTACCCAGTGGATTATGTTTTGGGGCCTTTTTGCTGGGACATGGGTGGAATGACAAGATGACACATTCTTGACAATTAGTCTTGATAGCACCTCAGCCCTGATCACAATATCACCGGATGTCCACTGATGTCATTACCTTCTCTTCATTTCTGATGATGTGAATACAGAGTAGAAAAGGAATAGGTATGGTACAGAGAGTAAAAAAGAGGTGGTAGATAGATTTTTAACTAATATCTATTTTTTTATTCATTTATTGATCCTTCACATTTTAAAGATAATTAGTTGAGCATATATAAAGAATATATGCAATTAATTATTATAGAATTAAATTGAAGATAAATTACTTGAAAAATAAGGACATTAACTAGTCATGAGAGGTAACTAAAATGTTTATGACTATATGGCAGCCAGATCAGGATTAATACAAATTATTCTAATGTGAAACAAGGTTGCACAGGACCAAAAGACTCTTTTTCCTTTGTTTCAGGGAACAGATATGCTAGGGTGGGGAAAGAATCTTTGTGAATCAGATTATTTCAAACTAAGATAGTTTAAGAGGCAGAGGCACAGACGCCAATCTTGGAACACTGATGGATTTTTCTCTTTGTCAAACAATAAGACCCACCCAGGAATAAAGTATTCTTGGTTAAACAGAATCCCCTCACCTTCTTTGATAATATTTAGTGGAATATTATTGGATTGTAAATTTATATCTGTTTCCAAAGAGCTTTAGATTTGATTTTTATCCAAGTAATAAATTCCTCATAGTTGAAGGGGCTTCCCAAAGGCAGATGCTACTGGATCCTGAAACTGTTTAAATAGCTTTGTACATTTAACTTGAATCACCATGAAGGGTATGGGGGTGTGTTTTTTGAATCAAGACTTTAGTTGCATGGCACAAAATTGTCAAATGTCATTAATAGGTTCAGATAGACAGAAAGATGACCTGTGTATTGAATGAATATGGAAAGGGACCAGTGTCATCAGTTCATGGGATGGAGAGTTTAAGAGTATTTTCCGGGCTGGGGATGTGGCTCAAGCGGTAGCGCGCTCTCCTGGCATGTGTGAGGCCTGGGTTCGATCCTCAGCACCACATAAAAACAAAGATGTTGTGTCTGCTGAAAAACTAAAAAATAAATATTAAAAAAACTCTCTCTCTCTCTCTCTCTCTCTGAAAAAAAAAAGAGTATTTTCCAACATTGAATGGAAGTGATTCACTGTACCCCAGAAAAGGCCTTACAGTGGGCACAGAGTTGCATATAACCAATTAGTTGAGAAGTGGGTCCCTCAGGCCCTCCGGAAGTTTGCTCCCTTTCAAGTCCAGTCAGATGTAGGTAAGCCTGGACTTGTTCAGTATGAAGGACAGACTATATTTTGGAGACTTCTCTGGGAAGACAATTGCACTTCCTGATTTTTGTGATAGATACTTCACCCAATGATGTGGGAACAGATGCATGGTTCCTATATGTGGTTTTCCACTTGAACTTTGGAACCAGATGCTCCTGGGAGTTATTTTAGCAAGACCTCAGGCTAATTACTGTGTCTATCCCTTGAGCCAACCACAACCCTATTGAGTACATTTCCAATGACAGTCTCCCTTTGTTTAAACTCTTTCTTCCTATAAACAGTGATTAGCCAGGGATCAGAAAAACAAGACAGCATAGTATAAGGGGAGCCAGGGACCTCAACTGTAGTCTAGGTGAAGATCATACGGATAATAATTAAAGCAAAGGAGAATTAGAAAACTACTAAAAATTCTTCATGAATATTGGGTTAATTCTATAAATTTTATATCCATAAAAATAGTCCAAAGTAGTCTTAGCATTAAGGTAGGTGGTATGGAAGATGCAGAAAATGTATTGCTTAGGGAGTACTCCAAGTTGAAACTACAAGTTGAAAATAGAAATCAACATAAATGAAACAACCAATAGCTTTCTGATATAGGTCATAAATAACTGCAAATAACAATAAAATACACAGGTAAGAATTTGACAGAATTAAAGAGCAGTCATACCAGACCGTATATGAACCATTGGACTTTAAGGATGGAAGGGTTTCAATATTTCATAATTATAATAATACAAATAAGTATTAATAATATCTAAGTTTAAGTCATTGTTTTATGTTCTGGGTACTTTTAAGAGCTTTATATTTCTTGTTATCCTCAAAACAATTCTCTTAGGGGGCAAACTTTATAATCTCCATTTAATAAATACAGAAAATGAGCCTTTGCTGATGCATCATGAATGTCCCAAATTTATTTGGCCTTAAAAACCTTATCTCTTGAGACAATTTTTGGATTTGGCACTATGTAGAAATGTACTAATTGAAAACTCAGTAATTAATATACCCTACTCTAGGAATTTCTAGAAAGCCTTATTTGTTCAGTGTCATTGAATGATGAGCTGCTTCTGAAGAGGTTTTCTTTTCTGTTTTGCAGCAAACTACAAACATGTATCCAGCATACTACTTTTCCCTACATATTAGATGTTTTAATATTATTTTCACCTTTTTATGAGGAAATAATTTTAATCCATGTCTATTTTTTTCTGTTTCTTTTGTAATATGGTCATTAAAATATAAATAACTCAATGATTACATATTGAGTGATGTTGTAGTGGCTTATTGGGATATAACTGACTTGTCCCTAAGCTAAATGGTCCCAGTCATAATATTTTTGACAAACATATTTTTATTTTGCATGGATACTTTGTCTCCTTTCCATGTTATCAGGCTAATCTCTTCTTTTACATTGAAAAATTTTCTCTCCTTTCCAGTATAGTAAACTGAGACTTGATAATGTTCTGTCTCAGATTACAACCTGTCAGAAGCAGTCCCTAGGATCCAGATGCAAATTTAGATATAAAAGGAATGTGTGATGCAATATTTCAGAGGCTCCAGTTGACAATTTTGCATTGTGTTATAGGCCCAGTGGTAATTCAGAGAAAAGGAAGAACTGCAGGGGGAGCTTTGAGGAAGGCTTTATTGGAGAGGGGGAATCTGCACTGATCATGCAGGAGGACAAGAGTTGGATAATGCACAGGAACGAGACTGATACTTTTCCCCAAAAATGTGCTTTGCTATGTGGATATGCTTTTCTTTAGATCTTGTTTCGCATGATGAATGTGGAATTTTTAGAAAACAAGCAACAATAGACACACTTTATTTATTTATTTATTGCCATAGGATCTTGAAGTTTATATCGTGCAACTCTTATTTATAAGCCTTTAAAGTTAGACTCATTGTGACTTTTTATTGTATTTTTATTGCTGCATATTAATTATACAGGATAGTGGATTTCATTGTGGAATATTTGTGCATGCATATAACATAATTTGGTCAATGTTACTCCCCAGTATATCTCCCTTTACCTTCCCTTCCTCCTATCCTCCCTCAATTCTAATTGTCTCTCTTCTATTTTCATGAGATCTCTCTCTCTCTCTCTCTCTCTCTCTCTCTCTCTCTCTCTCTCTCTCTCTCTTTCTCATTTCATTTACTCCCCTACCTCTACCATGAGGGAAAACACACAACACTTATCTTCCTGAGTCAGGGTTGTTTCCCTTAACACTGTACCCTCCAACTCCATATATTTTCCTGCAAATGGCATAATTTCATTATTCTTTATGCCTGAATAAAATTCCATTATGTATATATACCAAAATTTTCTTTATCCATCTCTATTGACATACACCAAGGTTAATTCCATAATGTCACTTTTGTGAATTGTGCTGCTATAAACATGGGAATGAATGGCTCTCTAAAGTTTGCTGACTTTATTTCTTTGGGATTAATACCTAGGAGTGGTACAGCTAGATAAGATGTAGTTCCATTAGTTTTTTGAGGAACATCCATGCTAATTTTTACAGCGGCTCTATTCATCTATATTCCCACAAACAGTGTGTAAGAGTTTCTTTCCCCCCTCATCCTGGCAAGCATGTATTGTTATTTGTATTCTTGATGATTGCCATTCTGACTGGAGTAGGATGGAATCTCATTGTAAATTTAATTTTCATTTCCCTGACAGCTAAATATGTTGAACATTTTTTCCATGTAATTGTTGGCCATTTGTACTTTTTTTATTCTGAGAAGTGCCCATTTAATTCATTTGCCAATTTATTGAAGTATGTGTGTGTGTGTTGAGTACTTTATGTATTCTAGATATTAATCCTCTATTGAAAAAAAATAGCTGGCAAAGATTTTCTCCCCTCCTGTCATCTTATTCTTTATGCGGTTAAGTATTTCCTTTGTTCTCCAGAAGCTTTTTCATTTAATGCCACACTTTTAAATGGCTCCTTTTTCCTTCTTCTGTCTACAGTGTGACAATGGAATAAGTGGGCATTTCTAAGAAATATGGCTTCTTAAAATCATCTTATTTCCTGTGAATACAGTGCTCCATGTAGCTTAGGGCCTTGGTTCTAGGACTGTGAGGCTTAAATAAGTACTACCTAATTTTCACCAGAGAACTTGCTAGAAAGCCATATTTTCTATTTCACTGCAGACCTACTGAATCTTCAACTGGGGGCAGGGGCAGGACCCAGTGATTAGTGTTTTAATGAGCCCCCTTTGGTTAATTCTGATGTTTACGCAGGTCTGAAAACCACTGCCTCAGAGGTTTCATTGAAATCTTTGGAAGTACCTATGAATGCTCTGAAACCCGTGTGTTTGTGTGCCTCCATCCTTTGGGGGAAGTGGAATGCTACCTTTTCCTGGGATCTTAGAATGATGCTGACCCTCAGCAACATAAGAACCACTATTAAAATAACAAGATCCAGCCTCTATCTTCCCAGTCGCCATTCTGATTTAACTTCTCAGCACTTTCTGCCTGGGGACTTATAATTCAGTCTCCAGTGTATTCACTGGCCTTCTTCTCTCAATTTCTGCGTTGTTCCTTGGTATTGAAATCCATGTAGTTGTCAGCTTCCTGCCTCTTGAGGCTCAGTTTGAGCAATTGTTTCATTATAGAAATTTCTGGCTTGGATGTATTAGAGACAAAGATCCTGTCTAAGCTGCTATTCAGAGACCAGCATCTACAACTTCTTCGAGATGAATATTGAATTGTTTGTTCTAGTCTGAGGTTACTCATGCTGCTGTGAGATATTTACCTGTGGGTTTATGAGCAGAGAATTTTAAACTGTAGTACTCAAATCAAATAAACTGCTGCTGGCATAAATCACCAATCACTTACTCACCATGCATTTATTGAGTGAGCCTGGTCTGTGCAGATTCCCATGCTAAGTCTTAGGCATATGGAGAGGAATAAGACACAGTCTTTGCAGACCGGAAGAGGGAGAAAGTAGGTGGGAAGAGGTTGGGGAGATTATGTCATGGTTCAGCTAGACACATAATAGATAAAATAGGAGGCTCTGAGGAAATGTGGCTAGCTCTTGGCTTTGGGGCATTTGCGGGTGGTAATGTATATAGGAATCTTTTACAGACAATGTGTTTTCACTGGAACAATAAAAAGAATGAGAAGGAATGTTTCCAGGCAAAATACATATTAAGAGAAATATTGCCGAGAGTGACTGCAGTCTGGCTGGAGATGAAGTCACAAAAGGGATCTAATTGTGTTCAAACACAGTTGTTATGATCTGTCTGATAAGATGTCCAATGTAGAAAAAGGATCTGGTATACAGATTTGTTAAAGGTGGGGAATGATGGGTTCAGAGATAGAAATGGAGGCCAGATTATGAAGGCTATTGTGTTCCAAGCTGAGTTTTTAATGCTATTTTATATGTGTTTCTTGGTGTTGTAAAAATATTTGTGTGAAAATTTTATAGAAATAGCTGTTTTAATATAAAACATAGCTCTAACAATATAGAAGTACTTCCCACAAAATTTCAGATCCTCTATCATGAGTTTTTCAGTGTGGCTTTCTGCACCTGGGCCATTTCACTGCTACTTTTCCTTTTGCTTACAATGTCTTTCTTATGAAAAAATAAAGCCCTCAGATGCAGTCACCTATTGAACATGGTCATTATCCTACTAAGTGTTAGATTTTGTACTAGGATTATAACAACCACCATTCAAGTTTAGTATGAGTTTCCACTTTAGAGGTAAATGGTATAACAGAGTGGTCTGAATTTTCTCATTGCCACATAATAATAATTTCCCAGCTGAGAACTTAGGAAAATGACTTACTAAATCAATTTGCCTAGGGATATACTTGAGTAAGGTATGTATTCAAATATAAGTTTCTACCAATTCTTCAATCTATAATCTTAGAAAATCTGAACCGGTTCATTTTTCTGCTAAAAAATAATGTGAAGATAAGAGTGATATGATCAGAATATCAATCTAGCTGCTCTTTGAAGAAGAGACCTAGCCAGAGAAAACAGTAAGATGTTATTTTAATGGTCCTGGAAGGACAAATGTTCAAGAATGAGTTAAACATCTTTATGGGATAAATGGTGAGGATTTTATCTGCTGAATTAATTGTAATGCCTTTAGGATAGGGACCTTGACTTCATCATTTAATTACTGCCATATATATATATATATATATATATATATATATATATATATATATTAATTACCAGTCAATATTTAGAGAATCTGTGTGTTGGGTGAAGTGTTGGAGATTTACTTTTTGTTCTTTGCATAATGTTCTTGTATTTGCTTTCTACAGAAGTGGGAACTAGACATTGTGCCATGAGAGGGGATAAGCCTGACTTGAAATTGGCACATTGACCTTTATGTTCGGTATCAGGAACTTACTGATTGCATGGGCCTCAGCTGTAGGTGAGGCAATACAGGGCCTCCCCCTGTATTGCTTATTCTTATACCTGTTTTACTGGGGTCCAAGTAGAGCTGAAAATCTTGTGCTACATCCAAGGGTATATAAATACAGGAGAGAAATCTTCCTAATAGTTTGAGGGAAAAATTATTTCTATGAATACAGTCCAACTTAAATATTGACTAGAAGGCACACCTATTTTAAAAAAAGAAAACTTAAACTTCAATTAAATTTTATACTCATGTTATTCCCTTATGTGTGTCTAGGACTCCTAGAGGTGAGAATTGCCTCTTTTCTACCATGGAGATTACCTTGGATAGAAATGTTTGAGAAGCAATGATTATTTAATTGACCCTCAGTTTAGTTGTGTGTTAAGTGAAGATGATGGTGATGTTGACATCCTAAGTTTCTTGGAAGGAAAAACTAGGATGACTTTTAAAGTATTTTGAAAATTCTATTTAGTATGTATGAGTTTAGTAAATGATTGTTATACATAATAAAAAGAGAAATGTCTACTTCATAAAGATGTGTTAATTTTTAACTCAATAAAAGTACCTGGTATAGGCAGGATATCAAAGTACCTGCAAATCCTGCCCTCCCCCCACCCCGTGATACAACCTTGCATTGTAAGAATAGGAATTTTGTTGGTTTTATTTGTTATCATATCTCTGGTGCCTACAAGTAGTGTTTGGCATATCATATATGCTCAATAAATATTGACTGACAAATGAATTAACTCAGAAACTCTCAGAGTATTTGGTTTTGTTACTAATGGAGACACTGTCCTCTGTCCACAACTTACCCTGATGAGCTGGGCTGTACCTTATGTGAAAGGCAAGATTCCTTTTGTTTATATGCTAGCAGCCTGAGTGGAATTAAAGATGCTGTCAGTAGTAAAGATAAACAAAGTGATATTGTAGATAAACAAAGCTGGACACTAGTTAAAGTGGTACGAGCGTATTTTAATTAGTAATAAACTACTGCAGTAGTGAAGAGGGCACTGTGTAAACTTCAGAGTATGCAGAAGGTGACTGAATGATTTAAAGAGAGAATAAGAGTCAGGGAAGTGGAATTTGCAAAAAAAAAAAAAAAACTGGAAGAAGGAGGGCATTAAATCCTATTTGGGTTTGTTAATTGGCATCTACAGAAGCTGGACTCCTACTTCCTCAAAGACAATGAGAGACAAGATGTTGGCTAGAACAAACAATAAATTCTGATGGTCTTGAGTTTTCCCAGGCAGGTATTTAAGGGATTTGGAGTTGTCATCCTAGGGATGTGGCCTTGAGCTGTTAGAATTAGTCTAATGTTTGTTCAAGTCTTTTTTTTTTAAATGGGGTTTGGTTGGGTCAGGTAGACAGAATCATTTATTTAAGTCTGCTTAGAGGAGTCTGAAACATTATTTGGTCAAGGATGGAATCTTTGTCTGTGGCTTTGTTTACTTTTCCTTGAAACAAACTTGGTTTGGGCCCATATGTTTTTACCTTTCCTTACTGTCACAAACACAGAAAAAGATGTTCAAAATAAAGAGAACTTGTCTCCCACAAGTCTAGAGCAGAGTGGGCTCAAGTGTCCTATTCTGGGCATCTTTTTTTCCTTTTCCCCTGCAGAATATTTCTAGATCTTCCCAGAAGTAGATCTCTTCAAGACCCCTTTCAAAATATTAGGCAGCCCAAGCTGTTTTGACCAAATTGGTTGATTAGAGTTCTACAGGAAAAGAGATATGAATAGAGGTAACAAACAGATCAAAGAGATGAAATTCTCTAAGGAAAGACAACAGGAGATAGCTTCTTAGTCTTCTCAGCAGACAGTTCCCCTCTTGGCATGGCTGTCTGAATTATTGTCCTTGATCAATGCCCTAAATGTTCCACTAGGGTAAAGTTTGGGGGAGAGCCCTGACTAACTCCCAAGAAGCTAGGGACCACAATAAGCAGAGTGGTAAAAGGAGACAGCTAGGCATGGAAGTGGTGAATTTCAGCTGCTGTCATCTAAATCTGTTATTTAGATTGAGACCTGGTGTTAGAATTGCACCACTGACAATGTTTTCTGCCCTTTGCCTTCTGTGTATATTGCAGGACTTTTCTTGTAGTAAATAAAATTACTTAGTAGCCTCTTTGAGACCTTTCAATGGCACATAAGGGAGAAGAAATAATTTCTCCTCTGACAACTTGCTTGAAAGAATGATTTGTCAAAGTAAGGAAGCTGGCTTTGGATTACATCCTGGCTGGGTTCCCCCATGCATATTTGTTACCAAAGGTTACCTTGTCAAAGCTTCAAGTGGACAGGAAAACAATGCTTCTCCTTTTTTATTTAGCACTTGATTGCAAATACTCAGTAAGGGACATCAGAGATAGTTCAGTAAATATTGAATATCCAAGAAAACTATTTAATTCTAACAAATTTTCATTTTTATTTATTTTTTTTGTCCAAAGCTTTTGTCCAAGTGAAGCTTGTCTAGAAGCTTTACTTCTATCTTGTTCTTCATCTATCACTCTACTCATGTTCTAACCCTGGAATTACAAGCTGAGCCCTACAGAGGTGAAAAGTAATCATATGAAGTTGGAAAAGGACAAGATCTTAGGAAATCTTTAATGCAACTCCTATATTTGCCAGAAAGAAAACAAGCCACCAAAGAAAGGGAAGGGCTCCTTTCTATCATAACTCAGAAAAATTCAAATTTATCAAAAGTTTATGCATTTCTTAGTAGGTGAGAGACAGTAGAAAAGCTACTATGACAGTCACAAGGAGAAATAAGACCAGAATTTTACAAATCTGAAAAGATAAAGAAGATAGAAAAGAATATTCAGAGCTAAGTGTTCACAGTAATATAAAGGAGATATAAGCAATGTAAAGTCAAGGTGCAGAAAGGAGTAATTCTTTCCAGCAAAGAATGAAATTTTGTTAAAGAGTCTAAACAAAATAGCAACTGTAATAGTAGAACATGCATGGGCAGGTATTACGCATTCAGTAGACTGCAGCTATAATACATCCCACCTTTCTACTCATAAGCAGATATATAAAACATATAAATCTAAGATGGTTGTCATCAATACTTGAAGCTTCTCTGCACAGTAAAATTCTCCTTAGGTAGCAAGTATTTCAATATTTATAGATTTTCTATTTATCCTCTCCACTGGTCAGAATTGTATTGATTTTAAGCAGATTTAATCACTAGGTACAGAAGTATGATTTTTTACAGCAGAAAGTAAACCAAGGTGGTTAATTTAGAAGGCTGCTTCACCCTCATTTTGCTCTTGTTTTCCTACCTAGAAGGAACTGTTTTCTCCTTCAGCAGTAAAAGAAACACAAATTTGTGTGTCCTGTAAATAAAATGTAGTCAGTGACCAAGGCAAGTTTATGGAGTGTTAGAAAATTAAGTCCTTTCAACATTATTCTTTTAACCTGATGTTATAGCTTGGATATGAGGTACTCCCCCCATCCCCCCAAAAATAATCTCATGAGTTAGACAAAGCACAAATATTCAGAGGTAAAATGATTAGATTATGATTAACTTCACCAGTGGATTAATTCATTGAATGGAATAATAATTTTAATGGAGTACTGAGTGGTAACTGTAGGTAGATACAGCATGGCTAGAGAAAATAGGTCTCTGGGAGCATGCCATTGGGGATTATATCTTGTCTCTGATCCCTTGCTCCCACATGTCATGAGCTCACCTTTCCACCATAGTGTTCTACCTCATCTTAGACCCCAAACCTGGCCAACCATGAACAGCAACTGTGAACCCAAAATAACCTTTTTATCTTCTAACTTGTTCTCGTTAGGTATTTTGGTCACAACAACAAAAGCTGAATGACATACTTTAACATCCGATTTATAGATCAAATCTCAGAGAACTTTGAGTATTAATATTTCTAGATTTTGCTGGCCAATGTGCTGATCAAAACCATGTGAATTTGTGTGAGAATTCATAATTTGTGTGGAAATTCTTGGCAAACAGAGGGTGGTATGGGCTGGCTGCATAATAAGAAATCAGAATTGGGGTTCAGGTTTGAGTTATCCTCGAGATGAGAGAGTGGAGTTCATGGGAGAAAAAAATATAGAAAAATGAGAGTGGGAGAAAAAAATAGAAACAATAGGAAAAGCAATAATAATGGCAGTTAAAGCTAATCTTTTTTTTGAAGAATTATTGTATAATACCTTTTTATTGTATCTGTCCAAATTAAAAGAATGTGTGTGTGTGTGTGTGTGTGTGCGTACCTACAAGTTTATTTAATTTTGGTCATGCTAGGGATTGAAGCTATGGCCTTTTGCACACAAGGCAAGCATTTCCTATTAAGCTTCAACCCCTGCCCATGGAGTATATTTTTATCTACATTTTTCAAATGATGAAACTAAAGGTCAGAGATATTAGGCAGATTTCCCAAAGATATAAAGCTAATACATTTCAGATTTTGGACCAAAACATAGTTGATTTACATGTCCCTATGTGCCTGGAACTTTCTTGACTTGATTATTGAAAGTCACCTGTCACAGAAACCACCTCAGTCACAGACTGGGGCTGTATGCCACATTAACTAGTGTCAACAGCTGCTGGATTCCAAAGCTTCAGCTTTTACTTGATGTGCAATACTGCTCAACTGAGAAGAAAAAGAAATAAAGGATTAAAGATGGAAACTTAGAAAATATTAATAGTTTAAAAATGGGAGATCAAAAATTCCATACTTATAGGAATATGTTGTTTTTTTCTCCATTTTTATCTCCAGTCCTTAGTAGTATGTCTGATACAAAATATATGATCAATAAATATATGGAGATTTAGTAAAATTATTGATGACCACTAGTGACTAGGTGAATTAGTAGGTAAGAAGGTGAAAAGGAAATAGTATATCCCAGAACAGTGGAGGAGAGAGCTCTTAGATTGAGATAATCAGTAACAACGTTCGTTTTGTTATTTGTTAGGCAAGGGTGATAGTTGCGTGAACTCTTGGTCATGAGAAACTTTAGAATTTAAGCTTTAAAGACAGTGTCACATGGAAGCTTGCACATATTCAGGAGGAGTAGAAATGAATGAATGAACTCAGCTGCTAGTTGTAGGTACCAGGACATAAGATCTGGAGCCAGACCAGATGCAAAACCAGTGAGTCCAAAGAGTATCTTTCCTCCTTTATTTAAAAAGAGATCTGCTCAGTTAAAGGGGGAGATTCACTGCAGAACATCAAAACTGTATACTGAACAATAAGAGGAATGCCATAGTAAAGGGTGTCATTCTGACTCAAGAATTTTTGGGAGCTGGATTTGAAACTAAAGATTTAATGCTGGAGGCACATTGGAAACTCTTCCTATGTGATATATAACAGCATTTCAAAAAGATGAAGCTATACCTCACTTTTCTTTCATTCTTTGCTTTTTGAAACTGAATCATATTCTATTAAAGTGAGATGATCTGAGCCCCTCAACGTGCTGGTGGAACTCTTCTGATATGTCCTAAGTGTGTCAACCTTATTTACAATAGTCTGTGCTCTCAGAGAAATATCCTAAGTGTGGTATGACCAACACAGCAGAGCGAGGCTATGGATTCCTATTTTAGTCCTAAAAATTACCGTGCAGCTTAAGCCTTTTATTTTGCAAATAACATTACACTTAAGGTTTCTCTACTTGTTTATTTCACTTACTTTGTTGATGTGTAGTGTACATACCTTTTCACATGTTTTTTTTTTCCTCTGCCATTTGAAAAACAGCAATACTGCTTTAGCTATTGGAAAGGCATCTGTGCTCCATGTTGTCTATCACTAATAAACCCCCAAGCTCTGTTCTCATTTCTGAGCCACTAATGTCTACTAATGATTTCAAGTCAGAATGCACACAGCTGGATATTCAAACCCCAGGTTAAATTTTGTTTTCTGACACATCACCTGTTTTGAGTTTGAAAATAAGACTGTGCTGTGAAAGATATTCAAGAAAGAGGAATATGCAGTAATGAAAAAGTTCACTTCTTTGACCTAACTGCTACCAAACCTTTGGGGGAAAAATGTTTCCCTTTATCTCTGAAATCAACCTGTAGAAGTTTCAGTTCCTGAGGCAGGTATAACTACAGTTGCTATGTATGCTATTAAAACTTCTGCAAAGCCATTTTTCTTGAAGGGTAGGAAAATTGTTTGGGGCTAAGTTGGGACTAGTTTGATTGCCTCTGATATAAACATCTCTGAATTATACTTTCTTACATGCACAAGTAACCTAAGAACCTCAAATCAACGAAGAAAGCAGATTGACTAGGCACAATAGACTTTTTTTTTTCGAAAGCAAAATTGAGTACAATAATAACAGCTTTCAGAAACTGTGAAAATGTCAATGCAAGGAAATTAGTTCTAACACAAGCTAAGCCATGGAATCTTATTGAAAAAAGTCTCATTTGAACATGGGACATTTAAGTACTGAATGCATAAGGATAAACACAAGGAACTCACAGGAAGCCATTATTTACAATAAGAAAAAAAATCACATTGTAACGATTATAGATTTGAGTGCAAAATATTTTGCCTGATTTTTGTTTCATTGCCTCTTTGTCATTGGGAGGCCTGTCTGATGATTTGGGTAAGTCTTATGGGTGAATATCTTTGTGTTTGCTCAGCAGAGAACAACAGTTGCAATATGTAAATAGGGCACCTCTTCCTTTTGGATGCCTTGGGATATGTATAATAGATTAAGTTGGCTTTGTGCAGAGCAAACAGGTCTGTATTACCAAGAATATGAATAATGTCAGCTTCCATAATTGCTAACATCTGGCTTTCCATAAATCTGTTAAATTGCATGGAAGCAGAATTAGATTTCTGTGTCATAAGTAAAGCAATTACACGGAACTCCGTAGGCAATATGGTCCTATATTCAACTGTGAAACTCTTTCATTCTGGAGAGGTGAAAGCAAATCCTGCTTTTGCACCCTATGTTTATTATGCATGCTAGGTACATTTGTCTTTATGCTCATTTTTTTAAATTTACAAGAGGAATACACTGCCAATATGTTTGCAACTTTGTAAATGCAAAATAACCAAATATTTGAAAAGCATATTATACTTTGCATTAATTGCTAACTTGGAGATTATTTCAGAGGAGATCATACAGTATAGATCCTTTTGTAGGCACTGGTAGTGGATTGGCTGAAATTGAATGTCCAGAATATTTTTGGAGTGATTTGTTAATGGGTTTTCATCTGCTCATATTCTCAAACATTTGACAGGAAAATGGAGTGCTTTTTTCTGGGAATGGGAGTTGTCTTCCTATCTCAGTGTGTTACTATTTTGCTGTATTATTCTACTTTAAACTAGACCCAAAGAGCTTTCACAGATGAGAACTTAATAACAAAATGATTCCTCTGAAGAGTAGGCTTTGCTTATGCCTTGTGCTCATTGAATATTCTAAAGACCAGATTTCAGTACAGTGGGCTTTATAATAGTACTGATTTGTGAATTTTCTGGATTTGGTTAATTCAGTTAAATGAATATACTGACCATCCACAGTATTTTATGTTGTTGTTGTTGTTGTTGTTTTGTCATTATTGTGGCACTGGGAAGAGAAAGAGAAATGAAATGTAGTCCTTGCCCTCAATGATTTCACTGTCTATGGAGATGGACATATTAAATATGTAACTCTTAATTTAGAGTTGACCCTTACTATGGAATTGTGTATAAAGTACATAGAAATCAAAGTCTATATTGGCTGTCTAGCAGAATGAGGGATGGTGATGGTTAATCTGTAAATCTGGCTTTTGAAGACTGTGTAGGATTGAAGCTAACAGAGTAAAGAAAGTACTTCTCAATTAACTTATTCATACCTCACCTCATTCTATAGAGATTATTAAAAAGTAGAGAAAATATATGTTCCAAGACACAAACACAGAAATGGAATGATCTGTTTGTGATCTTCCATTGATATATATAAATACATATACACAGATGTGCAAAAATTGCATATATTTATGGTATACAACATGATATTTTGAAATAAATATTTATTGTGAAATAGCAAATTTAAGTTAATTTATGCATTGCTTCACATACTTCCTTTTCATTGTGGGAACACAAATTGTACTCTCAGTAATTTTCAAGAATACATTACATTGTTAACCATTAACTGCAGTCACCATGTGGCACAATAGATCTTGAACTTATTTCGCCTAACTAAAAATTTTTATTTGTTGCTTTTGAATAAAAGAAGGAAGGAAAGAAGATAACAATTGAAGTTTTCAGGGTTTACATGAAATGCTGATAACTTGAATTGTCTATTATAAGCACTGGAGAAATACTGAAAGGTGGTGAGCAGAGGAGTGACACAGACAGCCTGCTTTTTAACTGCCACTGTCCTATGGAAGATATTGAGATCAGAGGCTCTCACCTGGCTGAACAGAGCCCAGATATCTGGATCCTACTTTATATCAATTAAATCTGTTCCTAGGGGTGGTAAGTTAGAGCATTGGTACTTATACAAGTCTACAAATATTTCCACTCTGCCTACAATAAAAAATCAGTATATTAGAATGACAACTGGCTGGAGGGTGAATTGAAGGTTAATGCTAACTCTCTCAGTAATGAATATGAGGATTGTAACCAACAGCTTGAAGAAACCTGAATTTTATTATTTTATTTCCTACATAATGGCACATCTATCTCTCTCTCTCTATCCATCCATCCTTCTGTCTATCTATAGATGTTCCTAGATATGCAAACTAGGTTATAAATATAATCATAGAAATATAAGGCTGCATATTTGTAATTAAGTTTCTTTCAGCAAAACTTAGGAGTAAGAATAATGGAAATGTGTGCATTTAGTGTTGTTCCAAAATAGTATGTGCCTGAATGCTAAGCCATATTCTACCAATTGTTATTGCAATTGGAGTTCAAAAGAGGTTAGTGATTATTGCAAATTAGCGTCATATTAGCAGATGATTATCTGAGAAGGTGGGGCTTGAGCTTGTTCTTCAAAGTTTACCTTTATCAAATCAAGAAACCATGTAATTAACCTTATTATATTATCCATATTGTAATGTTCAGGAGACTGTGGATTGGGTAATATACAAGTAGATGATAAAGGAGGATTAGATAGGCTAAATGATGTGTCCTAGGGCTTAGTCTTGTGATGTGTAAGGTGAATTGGACATGGTAAACACTGAATTAAAAGGAAGTGCTTGGTTTCAAACATGAGTCCCCTGATTTCTTCATTCAATGCTAATTTCAGTTGGGAAGAGTTAGAATTGGGGAAGAAGAATGAGGAGATGAGTGAGGCAACTAGAAAGGAGCATCATATGTTAAGTGCATTCAAAATGGAATGGACATGACCAGTGACCCTGAGTGGGGGAGAGGAGAGGGATACCTGACTGTGGTTGATTCAGAATTCAGGCATCATAATTTGGGATCATTTCCATAGTTTTCAAAGACAGAATCACTGTTCATTAACTAGGCCCAGGATACAATCCCTGTTCTAATGTGTGCTAACTGTATGACCAGTTAACCTCTCTGTACCTCAGTTTGCCCTTGTGAAATGAGAATAATTATTTGTCTTATGATCTTATAGTATAATTCATGAAAAAATAACTTTGAAAAGCTGTGGGACTATATATGCACATATAGTTTTATGTTATTGTGTGTATGTATAGACATATATATGTATCGTAATTCTGGTAAAATTGATATTATTCCAGAAACGGCTCTGAACTTTTGTGGAACATACCACTACTGATTTTTTTTTTAAGTTCTGTTCCATTATCCTTAACAAAATGCTTATAACTTTACACATAATTGAAGATAAACTTTAGGATGTAGAATAAGTTATTATTGTAATATTCCACCAGTCTACAGGTATCAAGTCCAGCAATTAGTATTTTATCAATAGTCACCTTGGGTACTTCTGTAACTTCAACGAGTAGAAGTTACTGGGTAATCTATTTTATCTCAAATGAAGGAAGACATTTCTTTTTTTTTTCTTAAGTCTTCAAAAGGGGAATCTTCTGCCTTGTGAGGTTATGTATTGACTGCTTGGAAGCAGTACAAGCCAGGGCTGGACAGGTATGTACGTGGCTGAGATGATGTTAGGGTCACTCAAGCTTTAATGGTCAGAATGGACTGACTGGATTTATGTTTTCCTTCAACCTTTGGCTTTCAGTTAAAACAACACCATATATGTATGTCTTTTTTCAGCATCCATACCATGCCCTACTATAGCTCTGATATTTTTTTAAGGGGAGCACAAGTACAGCTGGCCATTAGAATGAAAGCATTTGATCAGATAAGGCACCTGCTAAGAATTATTCCCACTTCTTTTAGCCTTGACTTCAGGATCTTGGGGCAATCTAATTGGGACAGGTTGCCGTAATTGCTCACTTGTTCCTACTCAGTGGCTTATCTATGCACACATTTTCTAAAAGACTTAGGTCTCCATGGGGTGTATCTACAGCTAATGAATTAACAGTGTTTATGGCCACCGGATAGATGAGTTCTTGAGCATATCCTAAAGGCAGTTCATAGCTGCTACTGGAGATTTTGGTAATTGGAATCAAGCGCCTGTAAGTTTGGGTCTCAGACCAGCCACTTCCTAACTGTATGACAGCAGATGCATCATTTAACTCTAAAAACCTCAGCTCTATTATTTGCAGAATAGGGACAAGAACAGATCCTTCCACAGGGAGCTGCTTTGCAGAGTAAAAGAGATAATACATGTTACCAATCTAGCACAGGTAAATGCTCAATAATTGTAGTTAATGTTATTGCACATTGTTGTTATTTTCTGAGTCTACCTGACTAGATTCTCAAGTTCCATGGTTTATTTTTTGCAGACATTGATGAATGTGCCTTAAGAACTCACACCTGTTGGAATGATTCTGCCTGCATTAACTTGGCGGGGGGCTTTGACTGCCTCTGTCCCTCTGGACCCTCGTGCTCTGGTGACTGCCCCCATGAGGGAGGGCTGAAGCACAATGGACAGGTGTGGACCCTGAAAGAAGACAGGTGTTCTGTCTGTTCCTGCAAGGTGAGGCTGATGAGCTGTAGCAGAATTGTCATTGTTCTCTACCTTCCCCTTCACCTCTGCCTCCTCACAGCTCTCCCACTGGCTGTTGACCTGTGGCTCTCCTGTGGCTCCTGAAAAGGCTTCTCCTGTTCTAATCCACAATACAACTAATGAGGATGCTGAAGGGCAGGCAAATCTCCTGTGAATTGATTGGTCTCTTGGTGAAAAGTGAGGTGTGGAATTGACAAGAGACTGCACAAAGGGGTAGCAGGGGGCAGGGAAGTCAATGTTGATCCACTACTGAGAGCCTGCAGGTCCTTTAAGGTTGTTGGGTGAGAGGTTTAATGAGCACTCCACTTACACTTACAGAAACTTGCTGATTAAAACAACTCTTTGTCTGCAATGATCTTCTGTGTGAACCTGCTCATTTTTGTGGTAACATCAGTCAAAATTCAAGGCTCACAGACTTGCCCCTCGTGGTCAGAGACAGGTGGACTTCCATTCCAACCACATTACAGTGATAGTGCGTGGCCCCTTAGTAATTGATGTCTTCTTTATAATTCTCAGTGCTGGGCTATTTCTTACAGTAAGTTGTTTGGAAGGGAGTTTTAACGCTTATGAAAATAAAATTCTGTCATCATGTGGTTTTTACTTTATGCTTTGCAAAATGGGCCTATTAAAGTGTTTGATTTTCTTGTGCTTTACTTCTTCTTTGTGAATCGCACATATTTATTTTCCTTTGTTATTGTTCTACTGTAGTTCTTGCTTGTATTTCTGTGCCTATTCGGATGAGACTAATTAATCTTGGGCTTTATGGGCATGGTAACCAAGAGAAATTACTTGCTTAGTTGCCTCTTTAAAAGTTAGGTCTACTGATAAATTCTTACTCTACTCCCTAGACACAGAGCTGGAATGAGTCTTAAGAATCAATCCTTCTACATTTAAGTCTGCCACACCTCAACAGACCTGAGGTGGCCTATGTAGTAGAGCTATATTACCAGGTCTGTACCCTCTAACACTTGTTTCCCTCCTTAAACTTACACTTCATTTCCACACACACAAATTTTTTCGTAGCATTTATTGAGCATATGCTATATTTCAATCATCCTATAGTTATAAAAATAGCATCCTGTTTTATTCTTTTATCACAACTTTGAAAGATGAAGAAACAGTCTCTAGGGAGTCAAGTAATTGTCGTAAATATGGAATATTTATATAAGAACCTGTGTTCCATTGGCATACCCCAACATTGATAGTTTCTTCCATATTGTCAGATGTCTGTAACACTCTATGATGATACTCACTACTATCTTTTAAACTAAATAGGCAATCTGTCAATCCAATCTATTTGAACTCAAATTGTCAATTCAGCATTATCTTAGCAACTGTTGGGACATTCTTTCAAAAATGTTTTAGTTATTTAGTATAATATTTAGTAATGCAGTGCTGACTCAAAGGACAAAGGATTTCAAGAGGAAGAAAAGCACTTTATGGATTAATATAGTTGTGAAGGGTAAATGGAAGAAGTTAGCAATAGGGCCCCTGTTCAGCCAGCAAAATGGAGATGAATTTATTTTTTGAGAAAGAATTGTGTTTCCAAAGTTTTTGAGGATGGTTACAACCTGAACTGAAGTCCTTTTAAGATTTTCTAGGTCATCAGATCCTGAAATAGGCAAGGGACTTTAGTTGTATATTGACTACTGTGAGAGAGACCAAACTTCTCTTTTAAGTTTTTGTTTCATCTCAGTCCATGATAAAGCAAGGAACCTACCAATCATTAAAAATTTCCCAGGGCTTCATTAATTAACTGTGTTAATAATCCAAGCAGCCTGATTTATTTCATTTCGACTCCTAAAGTATCTCCAAAGTCTTATGAGAATTAGTCTGAAATTGCCACAGGAGATGAGCAATCCTTGTAATCTTATTTTGTTAATAAGATGTACCTCTATTACCACCACCATCTCCCTCTTTTCTGAATAAAGTATTAGGAAGATTTCCTTCCATAAATCTTTCTGTTGCTGTTGTTTCATTTTCTAATTGAATTCATTACCCATTTATAGAGAGCATCATTTTAGGAGCTGATAAAGCACCTCAAATCACTTCTAGAAGTCATCCTTATAAAATGAACTATTTGTGACCCTGCTTTTCGTTTTTAACATTTGCAGTCCAAACTGTCCCATTCCAATTTTACAAGAAATATCTCCAGTACTTAAGTATCCAAATGGACAATTATCGTGGTATCATCTTGGAAGATGTGAAATAAAATCAAGGTTATGGTATAAAGTGTTCTCTTTTCAGTTCTATCCTTGATGCTTTAAATTCAAATTAAAACAAATCATACAGCACAGAATCACATAAGCTAACAAAGGTCAAGGGTCACTATTGAAAGGAGCAGAGTCAGAGTTCTTGTAAAAGGTCATCCCAACCACCTTCTCAGAGTAAATACACCAGGTTAGTTAGTACTGTTTGATACCAATTGGAAGAAAGGCCTTCAAGCATGTCCACAGGTGAATGGAGTTCAATGATAAAGCTAGGTCAGTAAAAATGGATTTGAGCTTTTATTTATTTAGATTCTTTGTGTTTCCTTAGTAGTAACAAGATTTTGTGTCCCTTTAGGTCACTTAGTTCATTGGGCACCAGGAGACTGGTTAAACTACTTGGAACCCATGTTCTTTCAGCATTATCTAGATCACAGAAAACCAGGTGAAAAAGTTGTCTCTGGGTTTGGTACATACACCTCCGTTATAGCCCACCTTCTTTTTATAGGTACCCATATGTAGCCTTTCCATTCATAAATTTGTCCAGGGCCTTTGGAAGTCATATTTATATCTATTTCAGTTTCATGGAAAGGTAGCAAGGTCCTAGGTTTATTAGTGCCTATGAAATGCAGCATTTTATTATAACTATTTGTGTTCTTATTGGGGATCGTGGAGATGGAGAAGGAAGTGGATATATAATTAAACACCTGTCACTCTGTTAAAGTCTGAGTCATTGCTATGGGAATATAGAAAATGAAAGGTATATTGTGAGAGAATGAAAAAGGAAATAGAGGAAGGCTTCACAGAGAAGATAACCCTGAATAGGATCCTAAAGAGAAATTTAGCTCAGGAGAGAAGTGAATTCCAAACAGAAAAAACCATAACAGTGAACATGCAGAAGCATAAGAATATATGTTATGCTAGATGTAAGAAGAAAATTATGGGATACAGGGCAAAGTATGGGAAGGGAATAGTTGATCATGAGCCTAGAGATAAAGGCTGGAGATGGAGTAGGGCATGAATATTTCATCCTGTAGGCAGCAGAGGATTATGATTGGGATGCCTTGTTATTGGTCTGATTGACAGCATGATAGATGGCCTGAGGAGTTTGGAGCTAACTAGAAAGAACCACAGTTAGACTGAGATAAAGGTTCAAGAAAATGAAGGTTAAAATCTGAAAGAGGAACTGACGAGTGAGATCACATGAGAGAAAACACAGAAGTGAAATAATGTGTTTTGATAACTGATTATGTCAGAGACTGAGCTTCTGTTATTATGGCTTCTCTATTTTGGGGGCAAAAAAAATCTTCATAGAGGATTGAGACTTAGCTTTTTTCCTAGGTGAATAGAATCTATGTACCACTAAGAGAAAGTAAGTCGGGCATTTTTACATTTGATGTTAGCTTCTATTACATCTACTCCTCCATGTACACGTTATATCCACACCTACTACCGTGGTAGGCCACTCTGTTTATTATTTCTTTCACTATTTTTAGTTAACCATAGTCAATCACAGCTCGAAATTATCAAATTGAAAATTCTAGAAATAAAAAGTTCATAAACTTTAAATTGCCTGTTGTTCCAAGTAGAGAGCTGAATGCTTGCACTATCCTGCTTCGTGTAGCCTGGGATGTGAATTATGCCATCATCCAGGGTATCTATGGTGTATATGCTACCTGCCCATTAATCTCTTGGTAGCCATCATGGTTATCAGATAGACTTTGGTGGTATTATAGTGCTTGTGTTCCAAAACATCTTGTGTTGTAGCCTAAGACTATATTACAATACCATTTTTGTTTACTTCATATAATCATCTCATCTTGTGGCATAGTATCACCTCACATCACCACAAAAAGTATAAGTACATCACAATAAGATATTGGGAGCAAGAGAGACTGTATTCTTATAACTTTTATTACAGTATATTTTTATGTTGTTTTGTTATTATAATCTCTTACAGTGACTAATTTAGAAATTAAACTTTACTATAGGTATGTATGTATAGTAAGAACAACATATATGAGATTTTGAACTATCCATGGTTTCAGACATCCACTGGAAGTCTTCGAATGTATCTTCCATGGATTATGGGGAACCACTGTGGTATCATTAATAACTAGAAAATCTGGTGAAAGAAAGGGGAAATAAAACTATGAAGGCTAGATTTCATTTCTTTGCTTTTATTTAGATTTTTTTAAAGTGAATAACATTCATTCTCTAACTAAATCCTAAATACTAGAGCAGAACCAAATCTTGAGTTTTTCTGGGAACTATAAAAATGAGTATTGAAAGGGATACCATAAATAGCAAATCATCTGTCTTAATAAAATCACAAATTTCTGTGATAGCACAGAAAACGAGGGCGAAATGAAGAAAATCTTGGACATGAGGCTCTCTGTTATGATGACCCTTTCCCCTGACTTTATTTGAACTTTTTCTCAGACACTGAGGAAGATAACCATACTAGCAATACCTAAAGGACTCAAGCATCTCTTTCTAACAAGGAGAGAAGACACTGGTCTGCAAGGAGCTATCAAAAAAAATGACCCTTCCATCTTAATTGTACTCACTCATGATTTTATGAAGATGAGAGATGAGTCAGTCTGTGTCTGGGCCCAGGGTAAATAAATTAGTTATTAGATTCCTGCAACCTACTCATAAAGATATTTCACTTTGCTCTTTGACCTCGATCAGGAACATTATCAATACCTTGTTGTTTATAGTGCTTTTGATGGCAACACTTGGATGTTCAGCCCTTAAGATCATGTTTCTTATTTTTTCAAAGGTGAACATATTGGCAGGTTTTATTGAGCTCCCAAATCTCTAGAGGTTT
Organism: Marmota monax; assembly: GCF_021218885.2. Lineage (NCBI taxonomy): Eukaryota > Metazoa > Chordata > Mammalia > Rodentia > Sciuridae > Marmota > Marmota monax. The sequence goes on along the minus strand of NW_026695230.1, from coordinate 4,765,379 downwards.
AGTCAGAATACAAGATCTCCATTTCTGTTTCACCAACTTTATTCTCCTATTGTAATGTTCCAAATATCCCGCCTTTTAATTGTAAGAGGCTGAGAGTCATGACATGATAAATTCTCAGTTGATCAGGTTTGGTTGTTCCCCTCCTCTATGGTTCTGAGACTTTTCTTACTCCACAGTCACCTAAAGGGCTGTGAAACCCCAATCACTGGCGTCTCCCCCAAGAATTTGTGGTTCAGTAGTTTTAGGGTGGAGCAAGATAATTTGCACTTCTAACTAGTTCCTAGGGGATACTAATGTTCCTGGTTGGGGGACTGTACTTAGAGAATTATTACCTCAAGAATCCTTCTGGTCTCATTTTAGCTGAAATCATTTTTTGCTACCCTCCATCATCCTCTAGATACAAGAATGTGTAGTGGTAGAAAACCATTGTTATAAAAGCCAGATTCTATTTTGTTATTAATTTCTACATGGAAAAATCATTTCCCCTTCACTGGGCCTAGTTTCCTGCTTCATTAAAATGATCATCAAGGATGTTTTGATCCCAGGAACTAATAAGAAATACTAAGACACCAAATCGTGAACTGTGCTGTGACCTAATGGCAAAATTAACACTTGGTTAAAAAAAAAAAAAGATTGGAAAGCACAGCCTGACTCATGTGAGAAGGGATAAAAATAGGTTTGGAGTACTACTCCTAATTTTACCTAATTTATAGTTTATACCAAAGATCAACAGACTTTTTTCTTTTGAAGGACAGGAGTAAATATTTTAAGCTTTGCAGATCATAAAATCTCTGTCCCAAATACTCAGTTCTGCATTGTAATGCTAAAGTAGCCAAAGACAATACGTCAATGAATGAGGGAAGCTGTGTTCCCATAAGACTATTTTCAGAAGCAGGCAACAGGCTGAATTTGGACTTGGACATCAGTTTGCCAACATTCAGTTTATATTTTTATTCAGTTTACCTAAATAATTTCACCTAAGTCCACCTCCTTGATTTAAAGTTTTCAGAACTCAATGGCAGAAAAAAAATTGCCATATCATGTAACCTGGAGTATTGCTACAACTGTGTTGAATATACAATTTAAAATGTATGATTTATAATACAAAATCTATAATTTCCATGACATAATAAAAATAAATCATTTTTAAAATTTCTACCAAATGATATGCCCCTGTTTTCAAAAATTCAGAAAATGTACATAAATATTATGATACTTACAGTTTACAGTTGAGCTTTCACTATAAAACTGAATGAAAAGACTTAGCTTCTGAGGCAGAAGAGAGGGGAAATAATATCTTTGGAATTTGAATTGGGATTGATCTGTCCAACGCAGCCGGGAAAGAAGTCCAACTCTGGGAAGTGACCCAGTGGTCTGTGGCAAGAGGGCCGACTCACCATGGTAGGCTCCATTCCCTTCCCATATTTGGTTTCCTGTGTGGTTGTGCACTGTGAACCGTGCTGTCCTAATCATGTTCTCATTGAATTCATGGAGGCACCTGTGACATTTTCATTATTAAAAATGTTTTTTCTTGACAGCTACCCTGTAATTCAAAGCCAAAGTGAACACAGCCATTGTTCTGAAACACCACAGAAGCTAAGAAGGACCCATTTGGTATTTTCACATAATTGATAAGATAGGAAATTGCTTTATTTTGCACTTACTCTGGAGGCTATCCATTCATTTTTATTCTCTTTTATTTAATCAGCACATGGCAAGAAACCTGGCATTCTGATTGGGTTCCTTTGCCAAAAGTATAGTAAACTCTTCTAAGAGAATTTATCCTCTTATTTGATGCTGGGCTTGGACTTGGGCATATTGGTTCCTGGGGCTTAGTCCTTCTCTCCTTGGGAAGAGTCTTATAGTGCCATAGACAATGGAGCTGACAAAATGGTTTCTTGTTGTTGCTCATTACATTTCTTAGCTTTGGTTGGATAAAATGAATTCCCAGGAAATCATTTGGGGTCATGACTTCATAAGGTATAGGAGTGAATTAAAGTAATGTTTAGCTGTAAGCCAAAAGACTATTGTTAGAAGTTTCTTGGAATCTGGATACCTCTTTGTCCAAGCTACCTGAATTCTCTGACCTCTGAGTCTCCTTTCTCTCTCAATATATATACATTCTTGCAAACACACAAGTATCTCTATGTGTATTATCTCTCATTTCCTGATATTTTCAGAATACTGTGACTTCTTTTCATTCTCTATAGTATAGCCAATAATACAATTTGAGCGAAAGCATTTTTTCCAACTATTAAGTCATTACATATGTAGCTAGTATCTCCTTTTCATTCTCTATAAAGAATGTAAAGCTTTCTAAAGCTTTCCACTTTAGCTGACACTACATTTATCTTAGGAAGCCCTGTCTGATTCAGCATTGTTAGTTATGAAGTAGATGAAGACCCTGAGGGCAGGTCCATCAAGTCTGCAGATGTCACTAAGCTGTGAAGGAAGGCATTCATGCTGTATGACAGAAACAACATTTAAAAAACATTGTGGCAGGAAGAAGAGATGAGATGGATCTAACAAAGTGCAATGCAGTAGGGATAAACACCAAGTAATATATTTGCTGACCCTAAACAACCAAACTTACATGATGGGATAGGGCTTACTGAGGGGTTAATCTTAATTAAGTTTAATACAAGTCAACACTATGACATAACCAATAAATCAGGCTGAAAAGAAAGAACAGCACTTAACAAAGTGACATGCATCCCAATTCACTCCATGTTATTGAAGGCTTATGTTTAGTTCCCTCTCAGCTCCCTTATTTGAGAAATGAAGACAAGAATTTCTGTTCCACATATTATCACATAAATGTGATAATACACATAAAGGACATAGCTTATGTGTGGCAGAAGATATGTGTTCAGTTTTATGGTAGGTGATTGATGATGGTGATGATAGAAAATACTCAAAAGTGTAGAAGAAGACGGCAATTGTGAGAGCAAAAGAATTGAACATGGCGTGGACTGGTCAAGGAGTTGGAGATGTTTAAGCCAGAGATGAGACAGCTCTGTGGATATATAAGAACTATTTTGTAAGAACTGAAGAGTTGGAATATGATAGAAGGTATTGGGGGTTCTATGATTATCAAGGGTATTAATCAAGATCCATGGGAAGAGAGAGAGAGTCCAACTATCAACATTAAGATACAGAGATGCACACTTGGCCTCCCACAGTGATGACTTCTGCAGGACAGGAAAACTTCAATCATAGTCTTGATTTTAAATATGGTTGTTATGGAGAAGGCTTTAAGGTAACTATCAGCCCAGATATTCTTTAGTTTTATAAATATTTGACAAAGTAAGATATAACCATAAGGCCACAGGTCTTACTTTACAGACATGAAATGAGACATGGTATAGAATGTTCAGTCTTAATGTTTAAGTGTTGTTGATCTTTAATGCTTATAACTCTGCTGCTTCAAAATGGAAAGTGTTTTGTGATTATGATTTTTTTTCCTAATAGTCTACTTAAAGGCTGTCTTACAGTAGAAAATTTGTTTTAAAACAACAGAACCTTGTGACACTTTTTTGAGGTGCCACTCTCTGTGACCTTGGATTAGGAATTTAGCCTTCTGGGCCTCAGTTAATTCTTCTTTACAAAAGGCACAATAAGATTTCCTAGTAGAGTTGGAACTGGGATAAAATTAGATAAAATTTGAATATGTTAGGTGAGAAAAGCAGTAGCATGATTTTCCACTCAAATGAGTTCTTGACCAGGTAAGTGTTATGAACTGCTTTGTTTAGCTGTAATTCTTATTCAGAAATATGATTTTTAAGAAAACATTAAGGAAAAAAATAATTTTCAAAGAACATATTGACTTCTTTTTAAACTTAGCAGTGTCCCTATTTGCCTTGGGTGACTCCTCAGAAAAGGGGGGGAAAAAACAGGGTATTTGCAAGGGCACGTAAACATCCATCTGTTTTGAACAAAAGGGAGGTGGCTGGGGATGGCAATGACTTGAGGAAATCTTTTCTGTCAGCTCTGTAAAGCATTTAGAAGGTTAGGTTTCTATAATGTTGCTTTCCCATCATTTCCCTAATGATGAAACCTCCTTAACCTCATTTCTAAACAGGACGGGAAGATATTCTGCCGACGGACAGCTTGTGATTGCCAGAATCCAAGCGTTGACCTTTTCTGTTGCCCAGAGTGCGACACCAGAGTCACAAGTCAATGTTTAGATCAAAATGGACATAAGCTGTATCGAAGTGGAGACAATTGGACCCACAGCTGCCAGCAGTGTCGGTGTCTGGTATGTCAGCTTGCTGTAGATGGTGACATCCTGTACTTTGGAAGAGTTTATAAACTCAGGGGTTATAAATTTGGCTGGTTCCCAACTCCTTCCCTTACCTTGGAGGGAATTTTGGGGTATGCCTAACCAAGGGGCATATGCTGTGCCTAAAGGCATTCAGACTGTATGTAAAACACTATGCAGAACAAAAACAACATATTTATAGAACAGATTTGACCCAAGCAATGTTAGTTTTACATAATGTTAGTTTACAGGTGTTATTTCTTAGGAAGTCCGTATCCAGAAAAATCCCTGCACAATAGATAATTTTCAAAGCATTTTCTGATACTTATGGTCTTTATAGAGCCCAATTTTTATTTCTTCTTCCATAAGCATTGGATGTTTTGACATGAGATGTAACTCAATATAGTAGAAATACCAGAGATACTGAATGATATCGACCTAGAATACAATTCAGATTCTCTCATGTGCTAGCTCAGTATGATTACCTTGGGCAGGTCCTATCTATTCACTCATCATTCTTTTCCTGAAATGTGCATAGTTGTATCAATAGCTATTGCTTAGGACTCTTAGGTATGTGAAGGACAAATAACATACTTGACACATAGACAGCACTTAACATGGTTGCTACATTGTTAGTTATTTCCTACCTTCAAAAATCAGTTTCAGAGGCCGAACATCCATGTAGACAAATGGAGGTTGCCTTAGATATTAATATAAGGACATTAATAGTATAATGAAGTTTCAGAAGTCCAGAGAAAAGGCTTGATATCTGGACCTGATTCATTCTGTTTCAAAGTATACCACAAACCATGATTTCCAAGGATAGGAAGGCTTTTAGGACATATTTTTTTTTTTGCCATGAATGTGGTGTTTTATCTGTGGGTAGGTTTACAACTATGGATAATTCTGCATGAGTCAACTTGAAATGGACACTCTTAGCTGGAGTTTTAACATCTGTTGAAGTATCAATGCTATATGTGTACTATACGAGTACTCTACAGAAACACACATTCAGAAAAAAACCATACTTTAAGTTTCCATCAAATTTTCTGAAGTCTCCAGGCAAAATGTGCAGATAATCTTAATAACATAATCCTTGTATTAGGACTATATTAGTCCTTTAATTTTGAGGATTATAACTGAGAAATTCAAATTGCAGTGGCTGGGGTTGTGGCTCATCAGTACAGTGCTCACCTAGCACATGCAAAGTGCTGGGTTCGATACTCAGAACCACATAAAAATAAATACATAAAATAAAGGTATTGTGTCCAACTACAACTAAGAAAAAAATTTTAAAAAAAGAAATTAAAATTGCAGCAAATATTTTTTTTCCAAATCCTCATCTAAGGATGAACATATCCAATATGACTATAAGATTGGCTTCCATACCAGTCTGGGATACTGCATGTCTTTTTCTAGAAGCCAATAATTGGGTAGCCAGAAGAATTGGTATTAATTTTTTATATGGAATTTTCACATATAGAATTTCAAAACATATATTCTGTCCCCAGTCTCAATAAAACAGAAGGTGTTGAACATTAACTTAAAAATTACTTGAAAATTATGTGGGTCATATTTAATAAATATTTATCAGGACTTTGCCTGTGTCAGACTCTGGATAATAGTGAGTGAAACAAAAATGATCTCTATCTGTAAAAGCCTGGAGTCTTGTAAAGCTGACTGAATAATTAGTTACCATGTGTTATAATAAGTGTCATGATAACAGAAAAAGAGGCTGCAGAGAGAAGCAGTTCTATTACAAGGAGCTCAATGGAGTCCCAGTTGGCAGATGCTGAGACACATAGATAGAAATTCCATTTAAACTGAAATATAGTTTTTTGAATGAAACTGAAAACTTTTTTGAAATGGTTCTTCTGAAAATGCCCAACTTCAACTTTAAATTTGTTACTGGCAATATTTTAGTCAGCTGTTTTATTGTTGTGACTAAAAGACTTGACAAGAACAATTTTAAGAAGGAAAAGTTAATTTGGTCAGCTCAGGGTTTCAGAGGTCTCAGCTCACAGACAGCTGGATGCATTTCCCAGGACTTGGGGTAAGGCTGAACATCATGGCAAAAGTGTGTGGCAGAGGAAAACTTGGTACCCGGAAGGAGAAAGACGGGACTCTTTGTTCAACAACGACAAAATATATATCCCAAAGGCATGCTTCCAGGGACCCACCTCCTCCAGCCATAACCTACCTGCCCATAGTTACCACCCAGTTAATTCTTGCCACGGTAACACACTGATTAGGTTAAGACTGTGATAACACAATCATTTCACCTCTAAACTTTCTCGCATTGTCTCACACATGAGCTTTGGGGGATACCTCATATCTAAACCATAACAAAATCAGTTTATGAAGTTGTTGGAATATTATATTTCATGTTCTATTTTTGACCTTAAGTGAAATTAGTATCTCTTACCACCATATTTATTTATTCATTTTATTATTATTTCTTCACCAAAAGTGTGCTAAGTATAAGGAAGAAAAAGAAACTAGCCCAAATCCTGAAATTTCAAAACTTAATGAGAAACAGTACTGATGATTATGATATAATCATAGTATCAAACTAAAAATAATGATGGGCTGTGTTTGACACACAGAGAAGCTGACCTAACTCTTTCTATAGACCACAGAAAGAGCAAAGACCATCAGCAAGGGCATCCTGAAGAAGGTTGATAACTGTAATTGTCTTTAAGAGGGAAACCCACAAGTGTGCTAACAGTGACTTTCAATGACGAGAATGGTGAAAATCACTGTGCTCTCTTTCCCCTCATAGGACTTTGGGATAAAATTGTGCCTAGGAACAATGATGCGTCATTCTTGGCTTTCTCTCCACAGGAAGGAGAGGTAGATTGCTGGCCACTCGCTTGCCCCAATTTGAGCTGTGAATACACAGCCATGTTGGAAGGGGAGTGCTGTCCCCGCTGTGTCAGTGACCCCTGCCTGGCTGATAACATTGCCTATGATATCAGGAAAACTTGCCTGGACAGCTACGGTGTTTCTAGACTCAGTGGTGCAGTATGGACAATGGCCGGATCTCCCTGCACAACCTGTAAATGCAAGGTAATTGGGTTCCCTGAAATATTCAGGCTTCAACAGTTTATCAGAACATCTGCAGGAGGTTTACTCTGGTTTCTGAGTGTGTAGGTTCCATGGAGCATTGTGGAAACAGGCCTTTACATCCCACAGGATGTTCATGTATCTGAATGGATCATAGCTGCACCTTGTATAAAGGCTAGTTCCAAATGAACAATGTAGAATAAAACAGTCTGGCTTGATTTTAAATTGCAGAACTTTATGACTCAGCCCAATTTTATGCTATTTTGACCTGTATGTTAGAAAAAGAAAGAAAGAAAATGAAAGAAATGAGGAGAGAAAGAAAAAAATATCTACTTCCTTTCATGCTGGAAAATTTTATGAGTTCCTTCATGAAACTGTCAATGGAAGAAAAAAATCAGTATTCTGTGATGATGTTCATTCTGTTTAATTATCAAAGTGCCCATTGGGGGGCACCTTAATGATTAATGTTATTAATGTGTATTTCTTTTTTCTAACCTGGAAAATATTATCTTAAGATGTTGCCCCAGTAGGAAAAGGATAATATCAGACTTCACATAGCAAGAGAGCTATGGCCCCATTTGTACCCTCCACCAGAGCAAACCAAGTGACCAGGCTACATTAACACTTGTATTATTTAATATTATTTTTTGATATCATATTTGAGAGTTATTAAACAAAATTATGAAAGCATATTGAGATTATTACATGAATTTGATTATTAATGTAATTCTCAAAAATGTATACAACTGGATAAGCACAGTCTCCTTCTTAATCATCATATGAGACATTATATTGATCCCTAAGATGCATGCCTTTCTGGAACCCATCTTGGATTTGTCTTCAGATTCTTGTGATGCTTGATTAGCCCTTTAAGACGCAAGTCATCATCATTAAGAGATTTATTTTTGGAAAGAATCTTATTTGGAATAAGTCTAGACAATAAGTTTTGTGAAAACTTGGATTGGTGGGTCAGTATGTCAAGCATACATTGAGTGTGTAAGTAAGGCCATATGTGGCCATGCCAGCAGAACCCCAGCAAGAGGAGACCCTGCAGGGTTGATCCATGCTTTCTTCCCTTACATTCCTTCATAAGTGTTTTTGTAGCATCCTTTTTAAATAAAGATCGCGGACTCCTTGCTGATGGACTTACATGTCTCCCTACATTAACACTTGTGTCCTTTTTGTACAGAATGGGAGAGTCTGCTGTTCAGTGGATTTGGAGTGTCTTCAAAATAACTGAAGTATTTAAAATGGACTCATCACAGGAGAAAAAATGGACAAAATGATCATCCAACATGATGAAGAATAAGAGTTGATTTTTTTAAACCACAATTACCAAAGTCTCCATTGGAGGAAGGTGTTTGGGGGTCGCCTCGTAGACCTGCCACTTTGCTCATTCTTGCTAACCTAGTCTAGGTGACCTACAGTGCAGTGCATTTAAGTCTATGGTTGTTAAGAGAAGTCCCCGGTGTTGTAAATCACATTTCCCTTATCAGATCATTTGCAAACACATTTAAATGATCTCATGGTAAATGTTGATGTATTTTTTGGTTTATTTTGTGTACTAACATAATAGAGACTCAGCACCATTTATTTATTTATTTTTATTGATTTTTGGATCAAATTCTAAAAAAAAAAATAATAAAGTTGCCTGTTGTGATATTGTCCCATCCACTGTATACTGTGAAATGTATTGACAAAAATATGTATGTGGAGTCCAATTGCATCATACTCATATTTCAAACTGTTGAACGGGATTAGAGACCCACTCATCCAGCTTAAACATGCCCAAGGCAATTATGATACCTTAAAGTGGGGAAGGACTCCAAACACAATTCAATAGTTATTTAGAAAAGGACTCTATCCTCCCTTCTGCAAATAAAAATAAAAAATAAAAATAAAAAATAAATACAAAATGTTAACTTGCAATTTAGAAGCAGCAATGCTTAAAACTACTTTTTTAGCAGTGAAAGCAAAAATATCTTTGCATTGGTTTTATGTATAATTTCATAACTAATAAACAACTTTAATAGTTATTAATGTAAGTTATCATCATAGTACAGGTGAATAGGATTATCCCTCTATTATATACACATGCACTTGAGAGTCTGATAACCAGCTTTTTCAGTGTTAGTTGATTTACAGCATGTAAATGGTTACCATGGTTTGGTAACCAAGGCCCCCAATTCTTGTCCAGTACTGTTTTACACTAAAACACATTGCCTTTCATATGGACAAAGGGGACACTTGAAAAAAATCTATTCGTGTGCTCTGTTATTTTAGAACAATGAATACTTGCACATAAGCCAGTACAATAGTTTTAAAACTTGAAGCTACTGAGTTATATAAAATTAACAAAATATGTAATGACATTTTAACTGAGCTGAGAATTCAAACTTTGGTTTTACTTTCAGGTAAATCACATCTTCTTCTGAATTAAGTTAGTTCAAGGGTTTTCTGCTCATCCTTTCAACATCAAAACATCTTACCTTGTTATGTCAGTCATGCTCAAAATATTTAAATCCTAAAATAATTATTAGCTTAAAATTATGATCTTCAATCAATATTATTATTGGTTTTTGTCCAATAGATAATATTTTTGTGAAAATGAAGTTCACTAATGAAATCAAGTTCATGTTATATATGATAAAAGCAGTTGAAATACTGCATCTTTCAAAGACTGATATAATGTGGTAAATTAGAGAACATTTCTATTTTAATTTAATTCCTTAAATGAAAGCTTGGAGTGAAGAATTTGAAGATTATTCTTTTGAAAATATTAATGACTATCCAATTAAAAGAACTTCCAATATTGGTGGTAAAATGAGGACATTTACAATAATTGTTTGTGATTTTATATATCTGGAATTGTATATAGTGGAACTATGGACCCATGTGTCAAAACCAACCCTTTGCCTATTTGGAACACAGATAGGTCTGTCCATTAATAGGTTTTCTACAGTTGTAGAGATAGAAAGGCAGAGTTGGGTGGTTCCTATAAATACTTTCTTGTTCACAAAGCCAAAACTGTTATTATGTTTTCCTGTGCAGAAAACCTTTATGTATCTCTGATATAGATGATGACTGCATACTGTTGTGTATTTGAGAAGTGTTTCCACTTTTTTTTTCCCCAAGGCATTCTCAAAGCTCAACAGTTTTTTTTTAAATTTGTATGTTCTTACTTTATTGCAGTTCCATTAGGATTGGTAGCAACATCCTAAAATACTCTGATTTTACAAATACAATCATAAGACTCAATATTTTCTTCTTTCCACTTGAGAACTGATGGGGTAAATTTAATCTGGGGCAACTTGTTGACAACATGTTATTGGTATTTCTAGCACATTTTAAACCACTGCCAGTTCCTCTTAATAAGGTATATATGCCTATAAAACAATAGATGAGATTCACTTTTTAAATAACGATTGAGTCAGGAAGGGTGTTGCATACTTATAGTCCCCATCACTCAGGGCGCTGAGATGAGAGGCTTCCTTGATCCCATGAGTTTGAGACCAGCCTGCACAACATAATAAGACCTTATGAACACCCCCTCTTTATATATAAGGTACTTTATACTTAAGGTACATGCTATACTGAAGAAATGAAAAGATGAATAAAACAGAAATTTAAAGATAAGCATTATATGGACCTTCAGAAGGTACTAACAATCTTTGAACCCATTCAGATGTTCTAAGCAAGTATGATACTACCTGAAATATGTTCTTACCATGAAATTTTAAAGTTACTTTTTAAAAGTTTTGGAGCTGGGAATATGATTTAGTGGTAAAGCATTTACCTAGTGTATGAGCTCCACAGGATTCAATCCCCAGCATAGTAAAAACAAATATACACAAATAAATAAAAATCTGGTAAATTTCCTGATACAATATGTTTAGCTACCATGAAACAATTTGCAATGTAAAATTGGTGTCCATTTAATGAGCCAAAGCAATGTTTGACAAATCTGTCTCCTTATGGACCACAACCATTGCCTGTACCACCTTGAACACAAAGATGCTGACATAATATGGGCAAGAAATATGAAAAATCCATGAGCAATTGCAGCTATCCTCCCAGTGTTCCTATGGGAAAGGCTTATGACTCAGGAGAGCAGATTATTAAGGCAGATGAAAGTTCTATGTTAGACACATGTCTATTAAACACACATTTGCTTCATTCTTTCTAGGTTGCATATGAACAGATATATGTGCACATATAATATATTTGTTATACAAAAGTTGCACATGGACATATATAATATTCATTTGCAATCTGCAATGCATATTTATATTACATATATTCATATGCAACATGCATTTATACATACATACAACTATCTTAAGTTCCCTCTCTTCTGAACTTTATGTGTCTGTGCTTATGTCACTGTTATGTCCTTCTAATACACATTTACCTTGTATTATGGTAACCTTAGACTGGGTGAGGCTATAAACCAACTGTGTATGGATATCATCTTACAGCATTTAACATAGTGCCTTGCATAGAATGAATTTTCAATTAAGTCTTTAAATATTGAATTCATATTTTTCTTATTATAAAAAATACCACGGGATATTGAAAACAATCTACCCTAGCAGATTTCAAATGCTCTTAAGTACTAAGAACTAATTGAAAAAAATCAAAATTTATTGATCTCTCCAACATAAAAACTGAATTAAAGCAAGGTTTCTCTGGATAGATTGGGGGTATAGTGGTAGGGCATTTGGGACTCCTTCACATACTTGACCCCAGCTTATAGCTTTCAACAAAGCACAGCTGGACAGCTATTCGACTAACTACTCAAATATACTTCTATGGATGAGTAAACCAACACTCAGTGTAGCTAAGTGATTTGTGCCCAGAGTTCACAACTAATTAATCATAGAAAAATAGGTCTGTTTATCCCCATGCCAGCTTTCTAAGAATTCAAAATGTATATCCACATTTCAATTTCAAGATAACTTTTCCTACTCCTAAGTGGATGACATTAAAGACAATCATGGATGAGATATTGTATCTGTTATTGTCTCTGTGTTCCATCTCCCTTCTAATTGTGCTACTGCTTTATGAAAATCTTCATGATGGTTTTGTGAAACATTCAGATTACAAGACTGGACAGCATTTTCAAATGCAGCATAACAATAAGCCACTTAATCACCTAATCTCAGTCTTTATGGGCAAACATTAAGGAAAAATAAAAAAGTTTACAAAACCAACTGTTTCTTAAGACTTACACACACCAGCATACGATGAAATATGGCATTGAAAGGAATTCCTACATAGATAACCTGATTTCCGATTTTATTATTCATTCACCATTTATTCTATCATTAAGTCAGTGACAATGTAGCAGGCTCTTCGGATACAGAGATGAATAAGACAAAATTGGTCACTATCCTTATGGCATTTGTAACTTAATGTGCAAAAGAAGTAAACTAGAAAATATTTACTTCAGCAATATAATATTAGGCTGTATTAATACTAGGAAGAAAAAAAGTGAATAAAAAAATGGAGATGAACTGGAGAATCTCACTTCAAAATAATCAAAGAAAATCTCTAAATGGGGGTGATAAGCAAGAAGGGATGGAGAATGTGGAGTAGCCACCTGTGCACAATGCTGTGGGAATATCTTCCCAATCAAAAGAAGTAAATGCTAAGGACTGCAGTAGAAAGACACTAGGTACGCGAAGGTCATGAGTAGAACTGAAGGCTAAGTAAAGGAGCAACGATATGAGGTTGCAGGAGTTGACTAGAGCTGGACATTACAGGCCACGGTAATGTGAAGGCCCTGGTCATTCTGGGAAATGAAAACATCAGTGGGAAGTTACTAAAGGAGTAAGCACTTATTTACTCACCTTTTCATTCATTCACATATTTATGCCTTTTAAGATATCAATTAGTCTATATTTACTCTTCTGAAAACATGAAACTCCTGTTATGTACCTAGGAAAAATATCAATGAGAACAACATTTTTCCATTAGAAATTGAAGCTCTGCACTGTGCTATCACAAAGCAATCAAACTACATGAGATGGCATGTCCAGAAATAAGGTCAAGGAATACATCAAAAACTGGATCTGTAACTTTTGTTTTCCCTCTGTAGTGCCCTCATTTAAATAATTAGTTTTTGACCATTTGAATCATAGTAAGTTCAGTAGTTTGTGACAGTGATATCATCTTGGCTTATAACACCAATGCAGGGTAATAGAATACTGAAGAGGATAAGAGTCTGTTGGATTAAACTAGAATAGTAACAACAAACACTATTCTTAGAACAGTGCTAGAATGTAGTAGCCAACGCCCCAAATTTCACCAAATAAGGTAAAACTTTGGTGAGAAATGATTTAGGTTACTATAAAAATGATATGTACCTAATTTTTTCAGAAACTTTTTAATATCTGAAGGTGATAAAAAAATTTTTTAAGGTAAGAGGAATTTATAATTGAGACAAAGCAATAATTAGAAACTAAAATATCAGAAAGATTTAAACATGTGAAAATGCAAATTTACCTGAAGAAACTGGCAGTTGATATGCCAATCTCATAAGATAAATGATATTTCCCCAATTTTGTTATATTTTAGCTCTATCATTTTGAAAATGAAGGTGAAGGCAGTGAGAATATGTCTTTTAAATGCAAAATAAAATACATTCATTTATCAAAAATATCCAACAGTAACTTCAGCCCCTTAGGAAACTTGAAGACATTTTGAAGAAAACAGACCCAAATCTGGTATACTACATGTTTAATGATAGAAAATAGTGCAGTATGGTCTTCAATCATGTTTGCAGAGAGAGCGGAAAGGATTCTGTGCAGACAAGGCAGTCCCAGGGAAGAATTTATCTTAGGTGATTTTATGTATGAGGTTTTAAAATGGCATTGAATGAATGGGTCACTAAGCTAGAAAATCAGAGTGACAAAAGCTTTAAACAGATTTGAAAGTATCAAGTATAATAAGGGACAATGTAATTTAGAGGAGTCCCTAGAGTAAGTGGAAAGAAAGAGGTGACCCAGAGTACATACCTCAGAGGGCTCAGGGGATTGCCAGCTCATTATTGCCCATTGAAAATGTGGGCCCAGTATTCCCAAACTTTTCCATTTTTCAAGATAAGTCATAAATCTGGATTTTAATGTGTGATATTATGAGTTTTAAATTTCACATCCAAGTTTAATAGAATAAATCTGAACCATAAAAAACATGTCTGTAGACTGATAGTACCCACAGGATCAATTTTTCACACACCCCTATTTTAGAGCCACAGGAAACCCTGTAAGTTATCTAATGCTCCTTCAAATTTTATAGGTCAGTAAATCAATTGCTTTCTCCTTACTCTGCCTGCATATATACCCTCCTCCTCTTTTCATTTATTTTAATCATACAGCATTTATTTGCATGTAAATCCAAGAATTTCCTCCATATGTTTTGCCTCTGTCCCTGAAAGTGTGAATATTGGTATTCCCATTGAATAGTTCAATTCCATGGAATGACAAACCTTGCTTCTTAAGTGAGTGCAACATCAACATCATGCTTAACTGTTGAAAGCATCATCATTCACCATAAATATCTCTATTTCCCCAGTGGTGTGTTTGGAGAAAGTACTCATTCCTAAGGCTTAAGATTGAGCTGTTCATTGCTCAGGCAATGAATATGGGGTTAGTTCACATAGGCATGTTGATTATGATTAAGTTTTATGGCAGTTGAATGGAAGAGTAAGAAACCTGTGCTCCAGATCTTCTGTGCTCCAACCTCACACTGATTTATAAGCAGATAAACCAAAGCAGACTAAGGAGGACCTGTTAGGATGAGACAACAAAAAGCACAGGGCCTGTTGGCAGGCCCTCAGAACATCATTTGCAGATGTAAAGAAATGGAGCCACAGAAAACCTTCCCCTTAATACAAACCACACATTTTGGTAGCCATCATCCACGTGAGAAAGAGCTGGTTGTCTTGCTATAGTCTGCAGATAAGAAAAAATGCCAAGAAAAAATATAAGTGAGGCAGACCTAAAAATGTTGTTATTGAACAGAGTGAAAAGGTATCCTTGTTGTTGGAGAATGTCAGAATTAAAATTAGCCACGTGCATTTGTTTTCTGTGACTCCTATAACAAATTATCATACACTTGGTTCGTTCAAACAATAGAAATGTGTTCTCTCACAGTGGTAGGATCTAGAAGTATGAAATCTAGCAGCCAGCTGGGCTGTGCTGCCTCTAGGGGATCTAGGGGAGATTTCCTTCCTTACCTCTTCCAGCTTTAGAGGGCTTCAGGTGGTTTTTGACTTGTGGCCACATCCCTTCAATCTCTGCCACTCTGGATAGAATGTCTTTTTCTCTTATGTGTGTGCCTCTTGTAGGATATCTATCATTGGATTTAAGGACTGTTCACTAACCCAGAATTACATACTCACTTCATGAACTTTAACACAATTATATCTGCAAAGATCTTTTTGTTTTCTTTTTTCAAATAAGGTAACATTCAAAGATTCTCAGCATTAGGATGTGGACATAAGTTTTCAGGGGCCAAAAGTCCTCTGACTATATCTGGATTGGTCATAACAGCTAAAAAAAATCTTAATTCACCCACATTGTATTGATTAATGATTCACTTTCACTACAAGCCTCACTCTTGACCTAGAGCAGACACATGGCTGTATAATTTTATATACGTCTATCTAAAGTGTACAAAAAGATACATTGACTAGAACCTCTACACTATAGAATTAATTTTTACTAGAGAAATTTGAATTTAAGGCCTTAAAGAGTGAAAACCCTGGATGGAGTTGAAGAGAGAATTGTAAATATTAGGAAGCAAGTAATGAGGTCATTGTCAGTTCATTTAATGACAGAAAATGCCCTGGATGGTGCTGAAAAGAGAATTGTAAATATTAAGAAGCAAGTGATGAGGTCATTACCATTTTATTTTATACAAGAAAATTCTGGGATGGTGTTAAATAGTAAATATTAAGAAGTAAGTGATGATGTCATTGCCATTTCATCTTATGCTGGTCAATAGCACTTGGTGTCCACTTAGTGTACCACCAGCACAGTGCAAAAATTCAGAAGCAGAAAGTTGCATTAATAGCTCCTTTCTCCCCTCCCCGAAGACTTCTGGCCATATTACAGAAATATATCAGTCATATATTTATCTGGAATTTCAGACATATAGAGCTTCATGAATTCATTTCTGAAAGTCAAATTCAGATTTTTCTCAGACTCGACAGTATTCCAAATAAAGCTTGAGACTGGTGTTCTTTTATCCCTGTGTATGCATATGTGCCACAAATCTCCCCTTTAACAGTAAGAAAAGAACAATCCTCCTTGCATATGTGATAGCACTGTATCATATCAATTGTTATCTCTTGATGGTGCAATTAAATTCATTAAATTATAATCATTATAGTTTATTATACAGATTTACTCATTCCTCCTCCATTTCATTAAAAGACAGTTTCAAAGGACCCATTCTGAAGAAATGTGGTCATTTTTAGTTCAAGAAGTGGATCATAAGCCAACAACTCCTATTAATCTACAACTTATTATCCAATAGGCATCTCACCAGGACTCTGTCCTCGAGGCTCATAGAAAAGAACTAGTAAAGAACTAATCTACCCACCAGAGACTGTACTAAGCACTTCACAAGTTCTCATTTCATACTTACTCCTAAAAATTGGAGGTGATAATAAAAATTTTACTGATGAGGAAATGAGGCTGTGCTCTTGCCTTGTAACACACAGCTGTGAGAAGTGAATTTGTGATTCTAAAGCTAATGCTATATGGAGTAGCCTGTAAAGATTTAGAAAGGAAGATGTGAGGTTGCCTACTAACAGGAAGATTTTCCTGGAAATAAGCACACACAGAAAAGGAAGAACTAAGCTAGAAAAGAGAACTGATATTGAGAGTGGGATCCTCACAAGAGGAGGGCAGCTCTATATGTCAGACTGAGTGGTTGGGACTGAGTTTTACAGGACCTAAGATTCATGCTGCTTCTTGTAGGACTGCCATTTTTACTGTGATTCTCCGTAGGACTTTGCTGTGTTGCATTTGATGAAATAGTATGTGCCTAGCCCATGCACGGCTAGAAGGGCACTCTCACCCCATGATTCAACAGCTGTTAATTTTCACTTTCACATTCTGGGTGAGGTGGGTAATTACATCCAGCTGTCTGCAACCATCCCACTGCTGCTTTCTCACAGACCTGTGAGTCTTCATTTGTTCTCATGAGCAGGGTTGCACTGTGAGCTGTGAAATGCATCCAGCTGTCCAGTGCCTGGCAGAAGCTTGTTCATCATCTGCCTCTCTACTGTGGATCTAGATGGTTCAATCACACTGCATTTCAGTGCGGAGATTTATCTTTCTAGTCACTTTACATAGCAATCTTAGAAAATATGAGAAATCACTCTCGCTCCACAATGGGAAAAACTACTAAAAATGTCCACAGCTTGGAACACCAAAAAATGATGTATTGTGAAAAATACAAAATTTAAGGGTGGAGCTGAGGAACTAAGACCAAGAAAAAAAGGTCTGACTGGCCTTTGTGAACTATCCACATGATACACAATAATAAAACTGAGAAACAGCACACAGTGACTCCAAAGTTAATAGAAGTTTGTGGATTGAGTGTGGAGTACAAAAAACAAAACAAACAAACAAACAAACAAAACATAGTGGGATATGTGGTGCATGAACTAAGAACTTTCCCCTAAGTACCTACACACATCTTGTTCAAAGAACTCTCTTTTGTGGAAAACACACACACACACACAAAATAGTCTATGGTTCATGTTTGTTCTCTCAGTCATTTATGAACTTGTATTTATGTTAGGTACTAAATGGTTATTTCACTGGACATCTGTTTTGGACAATGGACAATGCTACTTAGAATCATAGGAATGAATAGGGAAAGAAGCTTGCAGGCATTCAGATGAGAGATACATTACTTTACAAATGAGGAAATGCACCAAACTGATAAAGAAACATTGCTGGGAAAAGCAACTCCAAAGACTAGGGGTGAATTTTGCCAATGTTTAGGGCAGAGCCCCTGTGAACTACTTTGAAAGATCTCTAGAAGGGAGGATATGATCAGCGACTTGTTGATTGCCTGAGTGTGGGTGGAACTAGACTAGCTCAGAATTCATGAGGATCAGACAGGATGGTCAGGAGACAGTGAGTAGGTTTACAAGAGGTTGGGGTCAGCAAAGACAAAGAAATAAATGGCACCAATTGAGATTTGAATTTTTTTCGGGGGGGGGGGGTACGGTGGCTACTGGTGACTGAACTCAGGGACACTTGACCATGTGCCACATCCCAGCAGTATTTTTTATTTTATATAGAGACAGGATCTCACGGAGTTGCTTAGCGCCTCACTTTTGCTGAGGCTGGCTTTGAACTCACAATCCTCCTGCCTCAGCCTCCCGAGCCATAGGATTACAGATGTACACCACTACACCTGGCTGAGATTTGAATTTTTGCTGGTGCTGGGTTCAAAGACTTAAGTTTTGATGTAGATATATGAAATGAGAGAGTTTGGACCATGACAGTGCTGGCACACAACATGAGTTTGACACCAAGTGAAACATGAAGAAAGCCACCTGCTCCGGAGAGATGAGAGCAAGGTGGCAAGTTGGAGAAGAATGACAACAAAATTGTATCTGGTGGACACACAATAAAGTGGAAGGAACAAGAATCTTAGAGTCAGACAGACCTGGGTTTAAATCCCAGTTCCATGACACTTAGTTGGATTGACTATGAACAAGTTACTAGCTTTTCTAAATGCCAGTTTCCTATAAATGAGAAAAGGGGGGGAGCAAGACTACAGAGCTTGAGAGGCTTTCATAGGATTAAGAATTACTTTATAAAGTAATACATGTTGCTGATGCTCAGTGAATGTTTGTTGTTAGAACAGTCACCTTTGATACTTGTTCTCATATTACCCCTTCTACTGCCCTGCCCTCTTACCTCATTCTCTTAGGAAGTTATGCCAAGAGCTGACTAGGGATTGAACCATGCCCCTCTTCAGAGCTTGAAACATATGAACCATTATCCAAATGCACAGTGCATCCTTTTCCCCGCTCTCTAAGGAGATGAATGAGCAACTTCAACACACTATTCTTAATGGATGCAGAACCGGGTAAATCATAGCTGTTCAGCCTTCACATTCTGCCTTCAGGCTGTGAAGACAAGAAGAAGGATGATACAAAGTGAATCATACACACATGGTGGCAAGCAGGTCATTCATGATGGAAATGATGACCTACTGGACACGGACCCAAAATACAATAGTTAAGTTCTATTAGGTAATTTGCGGTCATTTGGACTGATACATATTAGGCTACACAAAAGGCTGGGTATCATTTTCCTTGGAAACCCTGCAAAGGAAGAAACATTTCTCCTTGAAAGGTAAATGCAGGGTATCCCATTCCTAGGTAAAGTTAAGAAATGGAGTTAATTTGTGAGTCAACTGTACGTCTTGTGGCACTTTTATAACGTTAAAAGACAAATGTACTTTTTAAATGATACAGAAGGCTTTGAGCGGGTTGGCTCAAATTTTCGCTTCTTCAGTGGCTTCACCAAGCTTATACTCAATTTGCACCAGTCATTCACGTTCATGAAGGCTGTCAGGCAGTCACTTTTGCAATTGTCCAATCAAGCTTAATCATCCTGTATTTCTAAGGAGCCAAAAACTGAACCACAGTTCAAAGGGAAATTAAAAGTCAAAACTCAGGTGTTCAAAAAGAAGCCCCACTTAAGGGGATCAAGTAGGTGACCAGAACAGGTGATTCTTGAGCTAGCCCACAGAGATTCTACTCATTTTTACAGCAATAATCAACAAATTATTATCCTCTTCCATTACAGGCAAGGGCACCATCAAGGGTATTATACACAAAATGTAGACATTATTGTATTGTTTTTAGAGAGTGGAAACAACTCATGATATTAAAACAGCAGGTATGAGGTGCTGCAATTATCTTCTCCATATACAATTACCTAGATAATTCAGAACAAAAACAATTGCTTTAATTATTTAGATTATATGAGGAATATGTAGATTGAAACTCTATGTCTAAATTCTTTGTTATTTTGAACTGGTATCAGGTGAAAAGCATTTATTAAGTGCCCACTGTTTGTTAGTCAAGGAAGGAAAAGAATGAAGTAATAGTGGCCTTGTACTTGAAGAGTTTTAAATTTATTAAGGGGTTATGAACCATGAATTTAAGGGAAAGTTCTAAGAGTTGTGACAAAAGTCAACATAAAATGCTCAAGGAGTATAAAGGAAGACCATCTAGCCCTTTGGGGAAAAAATTGTCAAGGGGAACCTTGGGAGAGCTTTGCATTGAGATGAAAGACTGTGAAGAATAATGTACCAGGAGATGGGAACAGCCAAAGCAAATTCATAGAGGAGTGATACAGTGTGGCATCTGTATGTAGATCCTGTCATTCTTACATACTGATAACATTGTGAAATAGTAGGAAGGGGAAATGGTAAACAACTTGAAGAAGGAGGCAGAGGGCCCTGAAGAGTCTTATGTGTCCAAATATGAAACTGTTAGATAACAAGCAAGGACAGTGTTTTGGTAACCCAGTTTTGGATTTAAAAGTAGGAAAATATATATCAGTGTGGATTTTTTAAGTAAAGCATTGGTACAAAAACAATTTCTTAGGCCCATTGGCATCTGAAATAGAGGAGTTAAGAACTCTAGAACTTCAGGGCTTGCGATACAGCTCAGAAGTAGAGTGCTTGCCTAACATGCACAAGGCCCTGGGTTCAGTCCTCACCACTGAGAGAACTCTGGAACTTAACTTTAGGTCTTCTGGAATAAAGGAGCCAAGATGCTTACAGAGTGGTCAATCAAGCACACTTAGAGAATAAGCAGTGTTACTGGGGAACAAGAACAGGTGATGCCAGAGGCAACACTGGCCAAGAGCCTTTCAGGTTAGGGTCCTTCACAGTACTTTCTTCCTATCTAGGCCACTGTCCTTTTGGTTTATAAGGCTCTAAAGCCTGTAATAGAATGGTATCAGTGATGTTAGAGCATATATCTTTGAGAAGAATAACTAGAGAAAAAATAGAGTAAAAGTTTAAATACTCAAGGAAGGTATGAAAAAATTGGATGCATTGTCTCCTCTCCAGTCTTTCTTCTGAATATAAAGATAAAAAGAGTGAACTTAAGAACTACTTGGTTTTCTAATATGGTTTTTGTGGTTATAGAATACATTTATTTATTCAGCTTTTAATGTGACAGTTTTAGGCATGCATTCGTTCATTCATTTTTATGCATTTTCTATTCATCCACACATTATTTTCATTTATTGATCCATTACTCTATCCATCCATTTATTTAGAAGAGACTCTGTACTTAAGAAAATGACTTTTATGTGTACACATAGCTAAAATAACCCAAAATGGCCAAGACAATTCTAAGTATCACCAATTCACAAATTATCTAGAGGACTTATTATAAATAACATTTATCAGTGACTTGCTATGAAAAGGCATTGCCAAAAATTTCCTTAATGTTCACAATGAGTCTATGACAATGGTTACTATTTTTAACACAATTTTCCTAATGGAATCAACTAAAGCATAGAGAGATGAAGTGATTTGCCAAAGTTTCTATAAGGCCGAGGTGGAATTAGCACTTACCTAAGAGTTAATTTCTAACTGATCATCTAGCTAGTTATGCTTTTCCTCTTCCCACATTAGAAAATAATTTTAAATGATGTTTCTTCTGTTCACTTGACTTATTTTTCCACCATGTTACCCAACCTTATGTCTTGTCTTTTATTCTGATCATTGAATATTTCACTCTGGGTTTACTGAAAAAAGTAGGAACAACTTTAGGTATTTCACAGAGAGGGAATGTAATGCAGGGGATTAGTTACACATGTGTTGGAAGAGCTCTGAAGCTAAACAGAGGAAGCCAAGCCATAGATTAGTTGCAGCTAGAAGTCTTGAGGTGGGTAGTAAGGAGGCTGTGTCACTTAAGTATAGAAACCGGAGTCAGAAGGTAGATGCAAGGTGGGAGCTGCCTTGTTGGAATAGAAACCACAAAGAACAAGTAGCTTGGTGAGAACAATTGAGTCCCAGCGGGGAACACAGTCCCTATCAAGGATATTGCTCAAGGCAGAGAGACAAGACAATCTATCATACTCCTACTCTCTAGTATTCTACTGTCAAGTATTCTGATTCTTCTCTTTAATCTAGACTCTGATAAGCCATAAGGAAAGGGAGTTTGAAAAATGTAGCTTAACAACTATGAACAGAAAAGGAACGTGAGAAAATCCAGCAGAAGGCTAGTTCTCCAAAAGACTCCATAACTGCAGGAGTCCATTTTCAATTCTTTGATCTTAATCAAACTATAGATATTGCCCATGAATGGTTTGGGAGATATGACTGGCAATAGTGTTATGTGCTGATTTGAAAGTTAAATGGGGTTGATCCCATTCTGTTCAGACATCTCACCCTGTGCAGAATTGTCCCCGCTTTCTGCATGAGCCGTCACATAGAAGCTGACATCCTCACCCTCACCTACTTGCATCCTGACCACAATGTGTTTAAACTATGGAGCTGGTCCTGGCTTACTTCCTGAGTAGGTACGGGAGGTGCCAATTCTGAGAACTTAGTGATGCTTTATGAAACGTTTCTTGTGATTTTACTTGCCTCTTCTTTGTGGTTTTTCTTTTTTTAAGTGGTCCCTTCATCTGTGTTCAGTGTCTTGGGCTACAGAACTGGCTGTTTTCTGCTCCTTTGGCCCTGGCCAGAATAAATCCTTTGTCTTTACTTCAAAAATACCTGGAGTTTTATTTGGTATTTTGGAATAGTGCCTTATCAATAGGATACAGATGTGTTCATTCATGAAAAAGACAGACTCATCTTTCCTTGGGAGGGCGATCAGTACTTGTGGCATGGATATAAGTTAGAAAGAAATAAGGAAAATGGTATCTTCTGTGAGCTGAGTGTTTGTTTCCTGAAAATTTGTAAGCTGAAATTTTAAACCCAAGGCAATGCTATTAGGAGATGGACTCTTTGAGGAGGTCTTTAGGTCATAAGAGTGGAGCCTTCATATATTGGATTACTATTCTTATGAAATGGGCCCAGGGAAGCTTATTTACCCCTTCCATGATGCAAAGACACAGCACGAAGATAGTCTGTGAACCAGGAAGTGGGTCCTCATAAGACACCAAATCTGCCAGTGCCATGATTCTGGACTTCCCAGATTTCGAACTTCAAAAAAAAAAAAAAAAAAAATCAATAGTTTCTATTTATAAGTCACTCAGGTTAAGGTATTTTGTATTAGTAACCTAATAAACTAACGTAATCCCTTTGTTGGAACTCGATTACCTACAGCACTCAGGTTTCACTGTCTATGCCACAGGTAGGTATTTTGTGTCTACAACTTCATTATATATTCCACCACCCATAACTTCTACACTATGCACCCAAAAGCATCACTATTAATTATAGAATTGATGTATGCTTTGTCATAATGAAAAGCATTGAACGCATGCAACATTTGGGTAAGTATATATTTGATAAGAAAAATATGGAAGATGAATGAGAGTCAGAAGAGCTTGCTATTGGAAGGTGGACAGTTTGCTGAATTGTCTAGAAACAGAATTTGCTACCTCTTCAATAGTTTCTGCAGTATTTAAGAATTCCAAGGGTGCCTAAGGTAAGATTTAATAAAGAAAAGTCCTCCTATCCCACAAAAATTTAGTATTTGTCAACTTTTATACTTCTTATCATCACTGGTGGTGTTGCTGTCATAAAATGCCCTAACTTTAAAACTCTGCATGATGAAGCCCTCTTACATACTTCCTAATTAGCATCACATTACCCTAGACCATGACCTGATGCTATTCTTTCCAATTTTACTTTCAGGACCTTTCAATTTTACTTGCATTCATTGAAACTGTTATGGATCAGCATGTCTTTAATGGCTCTGAGTTCACTAAGGTCTTCTCCAATCCATTTGGTGTGAAGCTTTTCTGAAGGATACTACACTTCCTTAAAGATAAAAACTCATTCCTCTGACAACTTAGAGCTCAAACCTGAGTATTCATTTGTTCCAGCAAATCCCTGTTACATTCTTAGCATAACATCTTTTCCCCTTTCAGTCAAAATCGTCTGAGCAATTGCTGAATATATGTAGTTCCTTTTGACTGTCTAGACAGTTAAAGACATTGAACATAATTGGGAAAGGAATGAAGCAAAGCTTACATAGTAAATTGGATGAGTTTCTGAAACAGGTACCTATTTTTCTTTTCTCTCTTGGCTTTCTTGGTCTGATATTCTTTTATATGGGAACCCATAGTTTCTGTCATTATGAAAGTCTTGCTGAAAGAGACACTAAGATATATTAACACTGATAATACATATCAGTGAAACTATATTATATGTAGTCCTAATAAATGGACATACTGTTCTCTGCATAAGTTTAGAAGCAATTGAGAGATCATGAAGAAAACAAGGAGATAGAGGTCATTAAAAAGTTATACTATACAGATAGAGCTCCTCTGAAAATAAGACTTGGGTGTCCATCAACAGTGTACCTCATAAAATTGATCCCCAAGATTTAAATAGATTTAATTAAATAGCATTATACAACTAACACGGCTCCTATTACAAATATGGAACCTACCTCTGTAAAATTTAATGGTCTGAAGAGCAGGGTAGAATGTACAGTTTTGCGGGGAGATCAACGCCCAAATGCAAGGAGGAAGCAAAGGGCTAAGCTTTGCATGAAGCTAACTTCTTGTATTAACTGATGATTAATATAAGTAAATTCTCTTAGAAGGTAGCAGGTAAATGGGCAGAAATAAGCCAGGTGTCTTCATACACGTAAATACATGCGTGTGCGCGCACACACACACAATTACAAATGTGGCATTGCAGAGCGATAGCAAAGACACAGACTTTAAAAACATACTTCTGAAAGAATTGGTATTTGTATGAAAAAAATTAAATTGATCAAGTACCTCACATACACATAAAAAGGTTTTACTTAGGTCAAATAGAAAATATGGGGATTTGAGACTATCCTCATAATCTCAGGAAGCAAACTATAAAAAACACTAACTGTAGAAAGGAAAAGGAATATATTTGGCCATAATTATAATTTAAAATTTTATCATCTTAAGACACTACAAGAACATGAAAATGCAAGTAAGATTAGCAATATGTCTACATTGCAAAAGGACCTGTACCAACATTTGTAAACATTTTACAATCCATTAAGAAAAAGAGACAAAAAGAATGGAAGAAAGGAAAAAGAAAACAAAATTGAATAGAGATTTCATCAAAGATTGAAGTCAATGGCCAATAAACATATAAAAGTGAACTTGGCCTCCTTAGTAATCAGAAAATTGCAAATGAAAGCCAAAATTAATAATAACTGTACCCTACCAGATTGACAAAAATTTAAAAATCTGGCAAATAACAAGAGATGTTGGAGTTATAGAAGCGATCATACAATGCTGTTGGGAGTCCAAAGGTTTACAACTTCATAAAAATTCACTTGGCATTATCTTGTAGTGCTGATGATCTGTATATTCTATGACCCAGGAAATTTGGCACTAGATATTCGTTCTAGAGAAACATGTGCTTACCTGCACCAGGGCACCTGTATGGGAACATTTGTAGCAGCATTGCTCAAAATAACTTCATACTGGAAATGCAATACAAGTCCAAGAATAGAGTAGGAGAAAAACAAAATATGATGTGTTCATGTAAATTGAAACTCCATAGTCAACACAGATGAATGAATGCAGCTATACAAAACAGTTAAGAACATCAATTTGAACATAAGAAGAAAGGCACAAAACATATAGAATGACTTCTTTTATATAAAGTTTAAAATCACAAAACTAAATTCCTGTGTATTGAGTTAAAATTATTTTAAAAATCAAGAGAAATAATTGGCCTATAAAGTGAAGGAAGTGTTTATAATCAGGGGACTCAATGTGACATCAGGGCCTCCCATGGGCTTGCATTATTCAAACCTTGTTAGGGTGGTGGTTGCATAGGTTGCTTGATTAATTCTATAATCATCTGACTATACATGTTTGTATAATGATATTCTCAGTAAATACATTCTATTTTAAATAAAAATTATTTCTCATCCTCCTCCCAAAGTAAAAGGAATCGATGCAGGCTTGCCCTTGAACTTGTTTCAATCTGATAAGGGACAAAGTTGAAAGAACAATTACTTGGTTTCTGTTTGAGTATAATAAACACTGTAAGATAGGACTATCCTTGTTCTGCTGTGTCACATAAAATTTAGCAATTAAATCCTCTGACAGAGGCAGGAGTCTAAGTAGTAAATAGATTATTCTTTCTCTCCATATCTATCAAATACCTCTCTTACTTTTTCATGTAACAAAGTACAAGGACATTTATTGCTTTTATATCATTAGTATGGGGAAATAAACAAATATTTCAATTCTTGACTTCCAAGATTAAAAGTCTTGAACCAGTTACAATTGGGAAATATTAGAAAGGATACAGGATCACAAATGCCTAGTTTTTACCCTCTTTCCTGCTCCATACAATTAGGAATAGGTTCTATGAACTGTAAGTAAGCAGTTGGATAAGAAGCAAGTGTTGATTGCTCCTACAGCAAGTGTTGATTGCTGGTGAATTTCACTACAAAAAGTACCTATGCCTTTCCAGTTGTATCAGTAACTATGCAGTCAGAAACTTTGGCAGTGTCTCTTGAGTAGCACTAATGTGAAATCAATAGAGCAGAAAGGGCTGCAAGGAATGAGAGAGAGAACATGGAGATGCCTGCTCTGCATCCACCTGTAGCCTCCAAATACTAAAAATAGCAACCAATTCTTCTGAGGCTCATGTGAAGAATCACAGAAGTGAGCTGAGAGACCCTGCAGACCAGAAGGAGAACCTGAAGCAGAATATGAAACTTTAGAAGAAATAGCAAAGGTTGGCCCCTCTCTGTGCCTCTGTGCCTTCTATGACTGCCCAAAGGGACACACTTGAGACAAGTTGGGGCAAGTAGAAACCGCAAGGAATCTAAGCAGAAATAGATAAACCAGAAAGAGACAAGGTTGGAATACATATCACATGCCAACATTTGTGTTCCCTCTTCAGAACTTACTATAGAAACCTGGGGAAAAGAAGGGTAAGTTTGCATGAAGAGAGTAACAGAATTAAAAATGTGAATTGACCAAGAATGATAGAATTCTAGTGCATAGACTTAGAAGTTACTGTGCCATTTTCTATATGAGGCACAACGGAGACTTGGGGGATCAGCAGTTACACTAACTTATATTACTTATACTTGATCTTGGGGCCATTAAATTTTTATCCTGCAATGCTTTCAACAATTTCCATCTCTGTTTTTTAGGATTTTATATCTGATATCACCAGTTGCTCTGGAAGCAATGTCCCCTGGGCTGTGATCAAACATCTTACTGAGGATTCCTAACTACAGCCAATGTTTACCTGGGCAATCTTAATTCAGAAAAAGCTGTGCAAGATGGACTTTGCTTTTTGAAAATTTAGAGAAAGTCTTTCATTTTGTTGATATATTTACAGCATCTTGTAATTTTGGTTTCTCCCATTGGAAAAAAAAAATCCCTAGCACTTAACCATTTAAATTTTAGAGAAAGGTAATTAAGGAATAATTTTCCTGTGGTGATGTTTGTGGTCTTGTCAAATGAATCAGCTGCTAGCATGGCAGTAAAGGTTGCATCCAAACTGAGCATAGTTTACAATAATGGAAGCAGATGGTTTACCGAGTTAGGGAATGAGAACTGATTATTGATTTGCTATCCTTGTAACGACATCAGTGGAGAGTAATAATGGACTGTACCACTTGTAACAGAGTAAATAGCCATTTTTATATTACTTGCTTTCTTGCAAATTGGCTACTAGCAGTGAGAGTAAAATATATGGCTGTCTCATATCTCAAAGCACTAAACAAATTGCACTAGAGGAATGCAATGAAGCACAGTAGAACATTTGCTGATATTTATAACTTGAGTTCAGGCTGAAAACTCCACATTAAAAAGTTCACAATTCTCCCCGTTTATTTTGCACAGTCATTTGGGTATTACTTCCTCAATTTTTAGCTGTTGCAGTTATTTTGGAATAATGCATAATTGTTTTTTCCCCTCACAACAGTGAAGAAGTACTCTGGGACTCATATCAATTTGTCATTTTCATGACAAAATATAAGCTATTTCGTGGGCTTCTCTTCGAAAAGGAAAAGTATCCATAGACAAGTAATAAAGAAGAGTACCAAGATACAGAAATGTAACTACGAAATGATTCTTGAATATAGATCACAATGTGTTTTCGAGTGAAACTTGGGTTCTCAATTTGTCTTTCTATTTTGATCATGGGTTTACCCCCCACCTCTTTGTTTTATGCCTCTGATGTTCCCATGGAGAGTCAAATCTGCAACAGCAACTTTTGTCTTTTCTTCTAGAGGTGTCCTGAATCTGCATACATTTTGCTATTGATTCTATTGGTCAATTGGATGATTTTGTGTGATACTGGACCACATAGTCCCATCTGTGCCAAGACAAACAGGTGTTTCCAAGGTTGGCATCCACAACTGAAATAGCTAGCAAGGATATTTTGGGATTTGGGAAATATTTTAGCCTCTAACTAGAGGAGAGAATTTCTATCCAGAAATCAGTTCATTCTCCTTTTGCAGTAGCCATTATCACTGTATTTACTCGCCCAAAGAATCCATGTGGTTGGAGAGTAAACAGATACCTTTTCCCTTTATTTTTTCTTCTTGAAGATCCTTGAATAATTGAATGGAAGTGGAATGTGAATAGAAGACTCCAAAGGCCACATGCAGGAATTCAGCAAGGACAAAGTCTTATTCGGATCTACTGGTGATGGCTTCCCGAATCCTTCTACAGAAAAAGATTCTGAGGAAATGTGTAGGTCCAGAGAGAAATTGATGTCATATTAAACAAAATGATATTTGAACATTAGTCATAGAAAATAGAATAATTTGCATCACGGGTTTCCCACCCATAACACATAAGCATTTCTTGCACTTGTTTGATGTTACACAGCTGCTGAGCATTTTCAAATGTGTATATCATCTAATTGCCCCATTGAATACAAATCACATGCTTTCTTTTCAAACACAGAACCTGAAGAAGGAGGCTTAGAACATATTACCAAGGTGATACAGGTATACACAATGTATATGTATACACATATGTACACAATGGAATATTACTCAGGAATAAAAGAGAATAAAATGGTGGCATTTGCAAGTAAATGGATAGAGTTAGAAAAGATAATGCTAAGTGAAGTTAGCCAATCCCAAAAAATCAAATGCCAAATATTTTCATTGGTATAAGGAGGCTGATTCATAGTGGGGGAATGGGAGCATGGGAGGAATAGACGAACTCTAGATAGGGCAGAGGGGTTGGAGGGGAAGGGAGGGGATATGGGGTTATTAAAGATGGTGGAATGTAATGATCATTACTATCCAAAGTACAGGTATGAAGACATGAATTGGTGTGAATATACTGTGTATACAACCAGAGAGATGAAAAACTGTGTTCTAATAAAAACTGTGCTCTAATAAGAATTGTTATGCATTCCGCTGTCATGTATAAATTAAAAATTTAAAAAAAAACATACGAAGACATCATAAGAAAAAGAAGAAATTAAAATATAGACATAAAAATCCTGAATAAAATATTACATATAAAATCCCAGGCTGTATAAAAAGGCTAATACATGATTACTAAGTGAGATTATTCAAAAATTGAAGATAATTTTCACAATTGTAAATGTTCAGTGTAGCTCACTACTGAGCAGGAAAAGGGAGGGGGATGAAAAGTCAACTCAGAATTCAGAGAAGAAAATCTGAACATTAAATTTTATAGCTTTTTATATTTATAAAATAATAACAACTGTCAGTAAACTAAAACTAGACGGGAAGTTCTTTAGTCTGATAAGTAACTATTTGATGTGATAAAGATTTGGACCTACTTTTTCTTCTATTAAGGCTCTGGGTCTCTGGACTAATTCCTAGGTCCTTTGAGTTGAGTATTGTGCACGATGAGAGGGATTTATTTTCAGTTTGCTGTATATGTATTTCCAGTACTCCTAGCACCATTTGTTGAAGAGGCTACCTTTTCTCCATTGTAGGTTTTTGGCATCTTCGTCTAGTATGAGATAGCTGTATTTATGTGGGTTTGTCTTCATGTTTTCTCTTCTGTACTGTTGGTCTACATGTCTATTTTGGTGCCAATATTGTTTTTGTTACTATAGCTTCGTAGTATAGTTTAAGGTCTGGTATTGTGATGCCTCCTACTTCATTCTTCTTACTAAGGATTGCTTTGACTATTCTGGGTCCCTTATTTTTCCAAATGAATTTCATAAGACTTTTATAAATGAAAATTTATGCCTGGAAAAATAAGTATGGAAGAGCCTTGAAGATTCCTAGCTGTGTTTCTCATTTTTCCCCAGCTGAGCTGTTTTTCTTCACAGGTATGGTTATGTATTATAAATTAAATTGTCTCTGCTGGAAAGGCTCAGAAAGCATAGGGGGAAGGGGAAAAGTTCCTGGATATACCTACTTGGAAAAAAAGGATGGAAGCTTCTCTTAAAAAAAAAAAAAAGAATAACTATAAAAAAACTTACAGCTAATCTTACCCTAAATGGATAAAATATTCTACACTTTCTCCTTGAAAACAAGTCAGTAATTTTAATTCTTACAACTCAATCACTTATAATACACTAAGTTCATGGGGCAATACATGTTCTTTTGCTTCTTTTTTTTTTTGGAATTATACTCTTGCCCCTTCTAAAGAGGCTCATAGTTATCGTTTAGACAAAATCTGTGGAATAAGTAAAATGATGGCTTAGAAATGCATTGTTTCTTTACAAATTCAATGAGTTATAAAAAGAAAAAATATATTTTACAAATGGGTTGTATGTGAATATATCTTTCTCTTTAGGTTTAGAAAATTCTCCTCTACTTTACTCTAGTACTGGGAATTGAAAGAAGATGTATGTGATGTCTTGGAAACTTTTTAATTTCATATTCCTAAGGCTGCATGAATACATTCCTAAGAATCCCCCTTCATTTAAAGAAACCAATATTTCTCAGTGTTTTGCAACTGGTTAGAAAATAGAAAAACACTGAAGAATTAATTTGCAAATGCATTTCAGAGATATAGCAAAAGACCCTGAAGTGGTAAGATGGCAGGCCTGATCCATGTTACATTAATCCAGCCACCGACTTGAGAAAGCACAAACTAAAGGCAAAAATGCCTCCTGATTGACCATGGAAAAATCCATTCCCTATGTGGAGTCTTCCCCTTATTCCATCTACTTTCTGTGAGATGTGTAAGATACTTGAAAATAATATTGTTTCACAGGGGTGGAAATTAAAACCCCAAGAAAAAAAAATAAATCTCACAAGCAGCTGGGACTTCAGAAATGCCATACAGACCCTGTACCTTGGGAACATATGCTTTGGAAATTAACCAATCTAGATTTGAATCATGTTTTAATGTTGTGTTTGAAGATGGGCAGTTGGTTGCCCATCTAAGCTGATTTCTTTTCCTCACCAGAAAGGCATGCAGAGATAGCTGATTATTTTCATCTTAGTTACACTTCTTTTGAGAGTCAGAAACAGTATCTTTGTCTGAAATATATATTATGTGTTGTTGACCATAGCTAAGATAATTGGGTGAGAACCATTTCCAAAATGAAAGTCTAAAGAAGGCACCAGAAGGCATCTGAAAGTAGGGGCACCTCCAGCCAAGGAGATGGAAGATTGTCCTACCCCAGCACACATTAGGAGGATACTTGTTATAATGATTTACAAATGATAATGTAGCTGAATAAAAGCTACATTAAATAAAAGCTACTTTTTATTATTACCTTTTTCATTTTTATTTTAGTTATTAGTATACATTGATTGTACAAATTGTTGGATTTCATTGGGACATTTCATGCATGTATACAATGTACTTTGATGGTATCTACCCTGCCTGATGCCCTCTCTCACCCTGCCTCCCCAGTCTCCCCATGTACCAGCCATCTTAATAAAAGTGAAGGATAAACTACTTCCTACCTCGGCAAATGGATCTCACCAAATCCCCCTTGCTTCTATCCCAGGTACACCATTGTCTAATACATAACACACAGGCCTGCATGCATGCACACATTCATATCCTTTGTAGGTATTCTGTGGATTGCATATATTAATACAAAACAAGCCACAATAACGAATAAAGTTTTGCAGGATGGTGTGGAAGGTATGGATAGACAGAACACAAAGGATTTTTAGTATATTAGACCTTTGCTTTAGGATGCTATAATGGTGGCTTTGTGCCATTATAATTTATCCAAATGAACAGAATGTCTTAGTTGAAACCAGAGATGTTAAGCAATAGAGACATGTTGATGTTGGTTCATCAGTTGTAACAATGGTACCACTCTGGTGAGGGATGTTGATGATCAAGGACACCAGGTATGTGTGGAGGAAGGAATGCTTTATGGAAAATCTCTGCACATTCTGCTCAGTTTTGCTGTGAACCTAAAACTGGTCAGAAAGTTAGAGTCTACAAAAGACATTTATAAGATGAAACTAAATAAATGTTAAAAGGAGAATCCATAGCTGTAAAGGATGCTTATATTAGAGAAGGAGACAGATTTAAAATGAATGACCACATTCTCAATTCTACTTTGAAAAGTTAACAAAAGATGAGCAATGTAAACCCAAAGCAAGGTGACACTAAATAAGAACAGATATAAACACAAAAGTATAAAGAAATCATTCAGAAGAAACCATAGGAGAAAATCATTGCAACCTTAAAGATGGGCAAAGATTTTATAAACAGGACTCAGACTGATCATATATAAATAGGCATTTTAACAAAAAGAAAAGGTTGATAAAATAAGCTTCATCAAAATGAATAAATGTGTTCTCTTTAAAAGATGCTGTTTAGAGAATGAATAAGGAAGCCACAGATGGAGAGAAAATATTCATAATACTTATATTTGATAAATTACCTGTACTGAGAATGAATAAACTCCTGTAATTTGGTCATAAAAAGGCAAACAGCTCAATACAAATAGGAAAAATACAAAAGGAAGATACATGGATTGTCACTGAGAGCAAGAAAAAATGCTTTGTATTATTAGTTGTCAGGGAAATGAAAACTAAAACTATGTTGAAATACCATTCCACACCAAACAGAATGGCTAATTTTTTTTAAAATTACATAATAAGAGATAATGGTGAAGATGAGAGAAGATAAAACTTCCACATGTTACTGGTGATATAAACTAAATCCAATGCTTCAATAATCAGTGTGGCAGTTTTTCATAGAGATAAGTATACATCTGTCCTATGAGCCAGTAGTTCATCTTCTAAACATGTTCTCAAGAGAAATAAAAGTATGTTCACAAATACAGTTGGACAAGAATGTTAAGGGAGATTTTACTCAAAATAGACACTAAAAGGAAAAAATTTATATAGCAAGAAGATATGGGTAGAAAATTATTGATACATTTACACAAATTGAATGTTATATAATGCTAGAAAATGCAATAGTGTTAATTTTAACAGCCTACATGAACCTCAGACCCCGTATATTGAGAGAAATAAGAGACACAAAAAAGTATTTTGTACTATTTTATTATATAAAATTCTAGAACAAGCCAAACTAATGTAAGAGAAAAAAAATCCATGCGTTAGTTGAATATAGGTGGTTGGCATAGAGACATAAAGCACAAAATTGAAGATGTGGTTGGATACTTTGGTAGGATCTATTTTCTATAATGTTGTGCAGACAAGCTGATTCTCAGAAGGGAAAAAAAAACACCTTGTGATTTGTAGCATTTGTAGATTTTTAATTTGGTGTTAATATTTCCACTAAATCTGATTTTATAGCACCAATGGCTTAATAATTGGCTTGCAAGCATTTTGAATATTTAAAATTGTTTCTCATTAGGTGGTTCCAGAAAACTACTGAATACTGGTGAGCAAAACTACCAAACTCATTGGACTTTACTTTGAAGACCTGGACATTTCCCTGGGTACACATTGTACTTTAATTTTTAAAAATGTGAGAAAATAAAAAAAATCAGTTAGCTCTACTTCACATATAATTAAGATTCTTCTTTTTTCTTTTTGCATGGGACATCTGATAAGAAAGTTTATTTACATTGTTTCTTTGCTTTCTAAGAAAACTGAGTATTATTACACTTTGTAACCAAGTAGATTAAGATCCAAATCCTATCCAGTGGCTTGGGAGGCTGAATCAGGGGGATTGCAAGTTCAAAGCTAGCCTCAGCAATTTATCGAGGCCCTAAGCAACCCAGTGAAACCCTGTCTCTAAATAAAATACAAAAAACGGCTGGGGATGTGGCTCAGTGATTATGTGCCCCTGAGTTCAATTGCTAGTACTAAAAAAAAAAAAATCTAAATCCTAGGATCTGCATACTCTCACACTAGTTCAGAAGGACATATATATGCAGGCAATTCATGATTCTTATTGATAGAGTCTAGTTGTTTGAACAATCACCACCTATCCTAGGAATTTGAATTGGCAATACTCAAAGACCAATACACCATTTTTTTTCTGGAATTAAATTTTTCCTGAAGTAGATTTTGACAGATTGTACTACTGAGTTTGGGAAGAAAACTTTTGACCGATGGATCATGACAGAGCAGAAGCACAATGCAAAAAAACAAACAAACAAAAAACAGACCACCATGAGTTGAAGTTTAACCAATGTTTAGTTGATGATAATTGCAGGTAGTATCTATTTGCCATTACATTATGTCAAGTTTTGTCATATGTAATCTTATCCAGTCATTACAGATTACAAATGTATGGAAAGTTTGGTCTGTCAATCTTCAGATATGAAAACATTCATAATAAGTGTTAAAGAAGTGAGACATTTATTTTATGTATTAACCCATATATAAATATGGGGTGAGGGGAGGAAATAGGAAAATGTGATGGTATCAGAGAAATTGTCTCTAACCAGTCAAAGCACTGGTACAGATGGACACATCAGAGCTTACAAATAAATGCAAAATGCCAAGCACATCTGGCCACTATAGCAGTGCTGTGAAGGGGTAGTTGTGTGGGAAGTGGTTGCTCGTGTGTATTTCATGGTTTTGGGGAGTCTGTAGCCAAGCACCTGGCTATAGGCTTGATGCCATCATTGGTTATCAGGGCCAGATGTAGAACAGAGGATAGAGAGCAAGGGTTGAGACCTGCCAGGTATTTCCACCCTCATCCATCATCATGTCTGATAATTTTATCATTTTAAAGTAGTGACTTCTGTTACTTCTCCCTCTCCATCCTGATTAAGTTTCTCTTTTCGTCAACTCTAATCTGGAACCATGTTGTGAAGGGGACTTGGGGGAGCATAGAACTTAGCTTTAGTCAAACATGATGGTCAATTTTGGTGCCAACTGGGCTGAATTTAAAAATACACAAAAATCTGGGTGTGTCTGTGAGGGTGTTTCAAGAGAATATTAGCTTTTAAGTCTGAATGGAGTAGGTGGGGTTAGATCCTCCCTCTTTCAAAGTTGTAGAGTTCCCTAATAAATTTCCGAAGGATGCATCTTTACATATCCTACTGATTCTTTCTGGAAAACACTAATATACCAGATATATATAAAACAAATGCCTGCCCCCAATTTCCCCCATTATATAGATTATGAAAGAAAAGTTCAGCCAGTTTTCTTGAGGGATAAGTACCTGGTAACCAAACATACTTATATAAACTTGTGAGGATTAAATGAAGTTCTATAGAAAGTGTTTTTAATAATACTTTTCCTGTGAACTCAGGCCACCTTGTATATTATCAATATAATAATATTTTTGATGATGATAAATGTTTTATACCTTTGGGAAGCTTAATATAGGGGGAAAGCATAGGATCATGGATTTGGGACTCGAGTTTTGCTCTAGCACTTGATATATCTGTTCTAGTCATCCATCACCTGTGAATTTTGCTGCTTTTTCATTTATAGATAAGGATAATATTCTCCTCCCTGTCTACTTCCAGTATGAATGTGGAGACCATATGAAATCATATATCTGAAGATTCTGTGTTTATAACCATTAAGATAATCACAAAACAGAAGCTATGGCTCCTGATTCCTGAGCTTGAGCTTTTTCAGGTATCCTATGCTGCCTTTGAGAACAGTTTGGACCTTCCTTTCAATAGTCCAGCCATCTAACCATAATCATTTCCATTTTCCAGGGAGGTTTTAAAAAAGACTCAAGATAAACGTGTGCAAAGTATAATCCTCCAACAAAAAAAATGAAGCTCTGTTATTGCATCACATCATTTTAAATGGTTTCCTTTTAAAAACACTGAAAAGGTAAGCTGGTTGTGATGTCCCCGTGGTCCCACCCTACCTACCTCTCCCAAGTTCCTGAAAAAAGCTTTGGGCAGGACTCCCTCTGCAAATCCTCTGAAAGTATGAGCACTGTCTTGGTGCTTCACCTCAGCGCCTGGACCGAGGGAGATTTCAGGGTGGTTATCTTTGAGTTTCCCAATCCTTTAAGGAAGCTGTATTTCTAATCTGTGGCGTGAAGACCTTCTGCTTACCTTGTTAGATTAAATCACAGGCCTCCTTATCAGTGCAGAGCCCAGAGAAGCCTTGCAAATTGAATATAGACTTCACCTGTGAGCAGCATGAAAAAATCAACTGAAACTAGTGCATCATTGCAAGTCACATTCATTGTTGTTCCAGGTGTTTCTCTCACCACGGTGCAAACCAGCATTCAGAATGCAATTACGCCTCTTTCAAATCAAGAATTTAGCAACTTCTGGCTTAAAAAAAAAAAAAAGAAAAGAAAAAGAAAAAGAACTCAGAGGAAAGTGATTTATACTGAAAGTTTTATTTTAGTTAGAAAAAAAAATTAAAATGGATGGGATGAAATCACACAGCCAAGGACTTTTATCAGCAAGGACTTCCTTTCGCCTAAAAATCTGATAAGATCTGAGGAGAAATAATTCCTAAGCAAGAAATCCGCACTTTGTTGGTTTCCCTAACAATTTGTGCTCCCCCAATCACCGCACTGTGCTAGGTTGGTGGTGTGATACAGCAAAAAAGATGTGGGATTTTTATTTTTTTTAAAATTTTTTTTTACTTTTTGGTCAGTTAGATTTGTATTTCTATCTCCACATTTCTTTTCTGGGTATATTAGTCAACTTTCTGCCACTGTGATAAATACCTGGGAAAATATTTTAAAGAAGATTTAATTTTGTTTATGGTTTCAGAGGTTTCACATCATATTGGCTGACACCATTGTTTAGGGCATGAGAAGAAGCAGAACATCCTGGAGGAAGGGTGTGGTGGAGGAAAACTACTCAGCTCATGGCAGCCAGGAAGCAGAGAGAGGAAGGAACTGGAGCAAGATATACCCTTCAAAGCCTCCTCTCCAGTGACCTACTTCCTCCTTCAGGCTCATTCAGCTATCAGAACCCTCAAGATCCAGGCTGTTCCCTGAAGCCCCACATCTGCACATTGCTGCACTGGGGATAAAGCCTTTAACACACATGAGTCTTGGGGGAACACGTCACAGTCAACTGTAACACTGGAAAGCTAAGGATAAATTAACTTGTGCTCTTCTTTTGGAAAGCATTTCTTACTTTAGAATTAATTTTCTTTCTTTCTTTTTAAAACATATACAAAATAATCAGTTTATACTCTGATAAAGAGTAACATAAACAGCAGGTCTTTGCCCTCTGCCTTTTCTTTCCTGCCTCCTAGAAATCTGTACACAGAGAGACCAGCTCTGTAAACCAGTAAATGGCTTGTGCTTTATAATGCCACAGGAAACTCTTGAGATATTTCCCAAGGACTGTTTTGCACCTGAGTCCCTCAAGCCAAAGTACATCCAGCCTTAGAATGTTGAGGCCTTCTATAACTATTTCCATGTATGAGGCTATAGAATACAAACCAAAGAGCAGAGTTTGCTAATCACAATATATGTATACATAAATATGAAAATTGGTATGGGTCACAACTGAAATTCTCAGGAGTACCTAGGCCTCCTGAAAAGAAAAATGGATTATCACATTTCTGAATATACAGAAGAATCATGTTAGGTACCTGAGCTAATTACATTAAAAAAAATGCCACCTGAGGCTAATTCAAGTGTTTTCAGATCAGCAGTCAGTGCAACAGCTTTAATCTCACCAACTGATGATCAGGGGAACTTTAGAGAAAGGGAAAGGCCTTTCTTTGGCCATAGGCTGTGCAAGCCTTCTTTGGGTGATCTGGTTTCCGTAGCACTAGGATAAAGCATAGCATAAGCAGATATGACTTTGAGAACCACATGAATTGTAATGGTAGTCCATATATAACTCTGAAGCCTCTGGACTTGGTAAGGCTTATAAGGATGGTAGTCAAGTAATTTTGAGTGAAATATCTTAGTGTTCAGGGAGTGAAGGGCTACAGCTGCACTGATTCGTCCTGCATTGCATTTCTGAGACAGTTATTGGGCTGCTTTCAGCACCTTCTGTGTTCTGCATGATGATGGTGGGACCTGGAACCTGCAAATTTCATGTGAGCAGGAGAGATACTGCAAGGCTAGAGGAAGAATAGACGTTATTTAATTCCTATGGGTTCCTTTTCACTTTCTGCTCTTGTGATCCTTACCCATTAGTGCCTCTTCACTCTGGTACCTACAGATGGTTCACATAGCAGCCATTGGATCTTGTTTGCAGTTTGTCCAACACTCACAAACACAGGCTCAGTAAGCCCTCTCAAAGACATCTAGACCAGCTATCTGGCTTTACCTCATCAGAGCCTGGGATTAGGCCCAGAGAGCCTCTCGTGATAATCCACAGGTAAGCACCAGCTGTACAATAGTCCCTCACACCCAGTGTTTTGAATTTTGGTTCCATGGAGCCCCTTCTCCAGGCCTTAATGTGTCTATCCTCTTGCATTTAGTCCCCAGTCCAATCACAGTAGCTGCTTCCAGCAGTTACTACCTTAACATTCTCATTTTCCTCTTTAGTTATGCAGTAAACTTGATATCTCATTCACAATCTTTATTATAAGTTATTTCTATTAAAATTGCTAGTGTGAGTTCTATCTCCCTTAACAGCTATTGAAATTGACACCCCAAAACAGATCTTTCAAAACCAGATATTTTGGAATGTCCTTGAGTTTGAATGCAAAGCTGAGCTCTTTGAAAACAGGAAATGGGATGCTAGTAATGCATGGGAGGCAGAGGCATCACAATTAATCGAATTGTCACCTGCACTTAATGGTGATGATGTGCCTTCTTAATATTCTACCTCTTGTTGGAACTCTAGATGATAGAGTTCAATGTGCTTGTTTGTTTATTTGTTTTTGGTGTTTGTGGGATAGAAAATTGTAACTATATTTGAATTTATTTAGTTAATAGAATAAAAACCAAAGCTCTTCCCTTGGCCTTTACTAGTATCTGGTAACTCCTGATTGTTACCTAGTATGTCCGACCCCACATTGCTTCTGAACCTCCAGCAGTATTTCTTCTGACCCTCACAGGAAGAAACTCTATAGTTTTTGCCATACTGATTCAATCCAGTTGGAATACTCTATACCTGATCTTTATATGGCCTAATTCTTCTCATACTTAGGATGTAGATCAAATGCCTCTTTACTGAAAACTCCTTCCCTGACAAGAAAATGAAAAACAAAACAGCACAACAGAAATGCACTAAGCACTATGCCTATCTGGGAAAGGTGGTCAGCACCTTTATTCTTAATTATCACTTAAATTGAACAGGAAAAAAATATTAAAATTATAATAATAATATTTTAATATAGTTAAGAGAACATATGATTGCATATTTTAAGTAATCAGAATTCAGATACTTAGTTTCAGATGGGCCCTTTCACTTTATTTATTTATTTATCTGCCTATCTATCTATTTATTTATTTATCATTTCTTGCAAATAGAAACATGGGGCAGGGGCAAAGAACAGATAACCATTATAAAATCAATGCAACTAAGAGATCTTTATCAACTCTGCTGATTTTTGCCATGATCTTTCTTCCAGAACAGAATTGTCCTCATTACATATACAAATCTATAGAATTAAAGTCAGTTGTAATGCTGAGAGTTACACAATTTCAAAAATAAGTTGAAAAATTATGACGAAATAATATATAAGAAAATATGGAAAAACGTAGTTATTTGTGCAAAGTTGAAAGAGATCTTTAAAATGGTAATTAACAACAACAACAACAAAAAAAAAAAAACCACAAGGAATTAACTACCCCTACTTATAACAAGACAGGTACAGGAACACAGATGAATTTCTGGAAGTTGCTTTAATATTAATATGAGAATTGGACCATTATTGGATTAATAGTAATGGGAGAGAGCATGGACTTTTAAGTTACAGGATCTTCTGGCCCCTTGGTTCTGGAAGCTCTCAGCACTCCCCAGAAGTCTTTGGCAGCCCTTATCGATATTCATCACACAGCAAATATCACAATGGTTGAGAATAATTGGATCCTGAAACTGACACAGCTGGAGAAAGCTGGGAGCAACAAAATCAGGGTGAAACAAAGAAGGTTGGCAATTAGAGAAGGAAAACACAGCTCCCTTGGCAAGTGCTAGTCAGATGATACATGGGAAAAGAGTCCCTGCTCATTCACTAAACCCAACTGCTTAGCCAGGCAGCCTTGTATTCTTCCAAAAGCCAGAATGGAATTCAGGGTGAGAAGTTTTTTTTTTTTTCCTCCCCTCCTTTCTGGAAGATTTTTAGGGCATAAGACTGTGGTTTGCTTTTCCTGCATTGCCTACTGTCCAACTAGGCATAACTCAGAGATGTTATATAAACAGATGTTAAAACTCACTAGCATGCATTTTTTTTCTACATTGGGAGTGTAAATCATTTCAGTGGCATGTATTAAAATGTCCATAGATCAGTGGAAATGCCCACCTTACTACTCCACTGGCCATTCATTAGCACCACACAAGGAGACATGTGATATGCTTTATAACCAAATTATCTCAAACCAACCTATATGCTCCATGTGGACTACTTTGCTTGAGAATGTGGTGATAAGTCAGTTATTTTTGCACATTGATATGGAACAGATTTAAACCAAAGACTTCATTCCAGATAGTGTGATTAAATTGGATTAGAATCAGATTAAAAACTGACTTCTGAGAGAAAAATCCCCTGAGTAAAAAGAGACAGCAGATATACTAAGTGTTCATAAAATAGGAAAGATTCTATCTCTATTATGCTTATTTCTTTCTCGCAACATGCTATCCTGTTAACCATTCAAAACATATTTTCAAGAGAGGAAACATCTATAGGAAAGGCACAGAAAGACAAGAGTAAAGAAGATTTTGATGGTCTCTGATTCACTATCTCTGTCTCATGTTTTCTCTTGTTCTCTAAACCTGGTATATTTGAGTTTTCAAAGGAATTAGAGAATTGAAAATTTAGAAACACTTAGGTCAATCAGATTTCTTCCTGAGGTTTGAGGACGGATCTTCCTATTCATCCCAAAGAGGAGTGCCAGATCAGATATTTTTAAGTTCATAATCCAAACAATAGAATAATTAGATTAACACTACAATATTCTTTCTCATTTAAATATTGATCATGACAGGGGGACTCTACCTGCAGACAGATCTGTGTGGAGGAGCACCAAAGCGCAGAACCGGCTTATCTTCAGGAAATGAATAGCATAAAAACTAATGGGAGAGTAGCTGCAGTTTGTGCTCACAGCAGGAGAGCTCATTCCTGTTCATAAACCACTTTCTGGAACATTCTATTAATTGAGACTTATAAGAGCATTTTGAAGTAGGTATAATATCATTTCAATTTTATCAATTATTAACTGAATTCCAAGAAGTGAAGTAATTTGCCAAAGGTCACATAACTAGTGATCAATGAAGAATTAGAATACACCTTTGCTGAAAATCAATTCAGTTCTCTCTGAAACAGCTATTCTCTCTTCTAACTTTAAACCTTCTAAACTCACTCTACTGA
Organism: Marmota monax; assembly: GCF_021218885.2. Classification (NCBI taxonomy): domain Eukaryota; kingdom Metazoa; phylum Chordata; class Mammalia; order Rodentia; family Sciuridae; genus Marmota; species Marmota monax. Next base: position 4,723,062 of record NW_026695230.1, on the reverse strand, counting down.
ATAAATACCACTGAAAGAGAAAGGGGGAGGGGGATAAAGAGAGGCAGGGGGGATAAAAACAAACTGTCTTTGATTACATATCTCTTTATAGCTACTGTCCTCTTCCCCTGTTCTGCAGATCTCAATAATAAAATGCAAGCACGTGCACGCGTGCGCACACACACACACACACACACACACATTTCTTATCTATCATTCTTCATTCATCAAAATCGCTTTGGTTGCCAACTTCCAAAATGGTCCCCTATGATCCTTATATTGGCTACTATGCAGTCTCCATGTCCTTCCTGCTTTATATAGCGTTTGGTCTGTCTGCCTGATAGCATGTGGTAGAAGTGATGGTATGTCACTTCCAAGATTGGATTATAGATAATGCATTGTTTGTTGGGGATGTAAGTTCATTGTGGATGGCTTATTCTCTGAGAAGTCAGCTGCTACATTGTGAGAATGTTCTGGGGGCTTATGGGAAGCTACTCACATAATGAGAAACTGAAGAGCAAGCACATAAGTACCAAGGACATCCTGCAGATGGTCACATAAGTAAGCATGATATTGAACTCTTCTTTTTGGTTGAGGGGAGAGTAGGAAGTCATAGTTACAACAATTTTTAACCTTTTTTTTTATTGGTGCATCAGAGTTGTCCATAATGTGGAACTTGTTGTACAATATTAGTACATGAACACAATTTAACAATACAATGTGATCAATATTACTCCCAGCACTTCCCCTGGTCCTTGCCCTCCTCTCACCCTCTGGTCCTCTTCTTCTATTCTGCTGATGTCCCTTTGCTTTACATTAGACCCTACCACGACCACCACCCATACCCTCTTTTCCTTTTTCCTCTCTAGTTTCCACATATGAGAGACCCAGACCCTTGACCTTCTAAATTTGGCTTATTTTGCTTAATATACTGTTCTCAAGTTCTATCCATTTTCCTGCAAATGACATAATTTCATTTTTTGTTATGGCTGAATAAAACTCCATTATATATATATATATATATATATATATATATATATATATATATATATACCACATTTTTTAATCCTTTCATTGATTGGACATCAGACTTTTCTCAGACAACCTTCAGATGGCTGCAGCCCCAACCAAAGTCTAAATTGCAACCACATGAAGAATCCTGACCTGAACCATGTGGTTGAATTGTACTCATATACCTGATTCTCAGAAATTATGTGAAATAATAAACACCTTTTTAAAAAATTCATGGCTAAGATTTATTACAGTGAAATAGTACTAAGCAGAATCAGTACAAGAGAAACATACATAGGCAAGGTCTAGGGGTACTAACTTCCAACACCCACCCCAGTATAGTCACACAGAACACACTCAGTGTCCCCAGCAACAAAGAAATTCTCTGCTAGGGAAGCTCACCAAAGGCTCTGGGTCCAAGGTTTTTCTTGGGGATTGGTCACTTAGCTCATGTATCAAAATTCCTGATTTACAGAAGGGAAGTATCAAAGATATTTATTTACACAATTCAGACACAGCAAGTGCCTCTTACAGAGAACCTTACCCATTTCCACACCCAAATGCCAGCTATGACCAAGCCAGCAAGCAACGCTTTCTAGGGACAACCGTCTCTGACTTGCTGCGTTAGCTCTTTCTGTACACCATGCCCAAAACAAGACCAAACAATGGAAAATTTTCAGTTTTGTTTTTGACATGGTACAAACACTTGTTATTTAATCACTAGATTTTAAGATACTTTGTTATGCAACAATAGATATCAACATCTTCAGTCTTAACAAATGCAGTGATTATATGTCTTCAGCATATTTGGGACAGTTGATCCCTCTACTTGAAATGCTTTCATTCTTTCAAATCTCAGGACACCACAGTCTCCTAGTTTTCTTTCTACCTCATTTATCTGTCCTTATTCTTCGTTGCTGCATCCTCCTCCTGCCCTCCCTCTATAAAAGTCCAGGATGCTTAAGCTATTAATTTTTAAACCTCTTTTTGATCTACCCTTAATTCATAATCACATCACTCAGTCTCATGGTTTAATGTTATCTTAGGGCCAATGACTTGTGAATTTAAACCTCTAGTCCTGGTCTCACTGAACAACACATCTAACTACAATCACGATGTCTCCTATAGGCATCTAATATTTAAACTCAATACGCCTAAAGTAAATCCATTTCTTGCTAACAAATTATTCCTCAGTCTAGAATTTCATTTCAATTAACAGCACAAGAATTTATCCAATTAGTCAGGTCAAAAACCAGAGAGAGATCCTTGATTCTCTTTGCCTCCAAGACCATCCAAAGATGAATTGACCTCTTGAGCATAAACAACATTAGCATCACTGGGACACTCACAGGTTATGCAGAATCCTGGGTCTCCTGTGGACATAGTTAACCATTATCTGCATTTTGGTAAAAACTTCTAGTTAAATCATATGCACAATTATGCATGGAAAGCACTAACCTACAGGACTAAACTCCATCAATATAACCAATTATGTTCTGTAGAGCCCCTTAAGCTTCTTTTTAAGAGAAGGGATTTTTGTTTGCTTGCTTGCTTGCTTAATAAGTTTGAATAACACAGTATAGAGCATAATTCAGGTTTTCAAAATTTCTACAATAAAAAAGTATTAAATTCTGTTTAATACAGTCCCCACCCCATCAGCTAATTCATGGAAACCAGTAGTCTCCTCTGTTTCTTACTCTCCTATGTTACTTTCTTAGCCATTGTTCATTGACATTCATTGGAACTATTATTCCATTTCATTGAAAAGACAATGTATCTGATAGTTTCTCAAACACTATTGTTGGGTGTCAGCCTTTAAAATCACTGGTTCACTCATCCATTTAAGACATGCTGGCTGCTCTGCATAGCATGTACTCTGTGTAAGACAGTCTTCTATGTGTTGAGGCTACCACAATATGAGTCAAAACTCTTCCTATTAGGGAACATCCCTTGCATGGCTACAATAATGCTCAGCATGACTGAGACATGGTACAGTCATCTTCAGTCCCATGTAAAACAGAGGTTAAACCACAAAGCTCACTGCTGCTGACCATGCAGACCACAGGAAACAGTGATCAGGAATAATCTGGGGGGCATCAGTAACTACCACTCTCATCTTACCTTGAAGTAGTCAAGACTGGCTCTAAGATGACAGCATGCTCACCTCCTGCCCTTATAGCCTAGTCAAGCACCTGTGACTCTGCTCTCCTCCTTCTGAGCTTCTGCAGCTGGTCCTGATAACTCACATTAAATTTGGAATAGCATTAATGGGTCAAGAGTTTGAAAAAATTATCCCCCCTCCACAGGCTTGTCTCATGATGATGGTTGTTTAGGTCAATTAACAAATTTTGAGGTCTTTGTTACAAAAGTGTTTTCTCATTTATTTTCACTTGATTTCTCGATTGTTCAAGATTCTACTCCAGTATAATCACTTTCAAAGAAGTCGACTTTGAATTCCTACCCCAAACTTGTGCAGCATCTTTTCTACCTTGGTTATATTCATTTATCACATTAAATTGAAATCACCTATGTGTCTGTGTGTCCTTGATTATATCTTAAGCCTCTCAAACACACAAGTCCTCGTTTGTGCACCATTGTAGCATCATCCTCTGGTTCATTTCCTAGCTCATAGTTGGTATTCAGTAAGTATTTAGTGACCTAAGTCAAACAGCAAATATGTAAGTTGAAATAAGAAGTCCCTTGTGCATGCTTTTAGATGTACTTCAGGATTCTTATAGAATACTTCCTGGTTTCCTAGATCTCAGAGTAATAATTGAAGGTCAGTGTGGGTTAAGACCTACAGGTGCCAGGCAGGTGAGACACCAGGCAAGTGAGGTAAAGAGACAGTCAAGAGTGAGATGGAGTGGGCTAAAGTGGATCAAGTGTTGCCATATGTTCTGCTGTAAATTTAAAAACTTCACATGTGATATTAGAATAGCACATTGAGCATGTTTATACATTTTATCTGTTAATTATACTTCAATAAAGCTGGGAGAAAATTCTTAAAAAATATTTTAAATGTAAAGTTAACCTGTTTTTCAATGCTTCCTAATAGAGAACAAATAAGCTGGCAATCGTTTTGAAGCATTTATATGCAGTGCAGATACCTTTTCCTTTAAAAATATGTAATTTTCCAGCCAGGCATGGTAGTGCACACCTGTAATCCCAACTGAGACTGGGGCAAGAGGATCACAAGTTGGAGGTCAGCCTTGCAACATAGCTAGCTAGACCTTGTCTCCACACAAACACACTCACAAAGGGTGGGGTGGATATAGTATCTCACTTATCTCACTGGTAAAGCATAGATTCAATTCAATCCGTAAATCCCCAATACTACAAAAAAAAGAAAGAAAGAAAGAGAGAAAGAAAGAAGGAAAAAAAGAAAGCATTTCCCCATTTTTTTCAATAAATTTAAAATTCATTGTGGAATATCTAAAAACCTGAAGAGTCCAAAGATAGGTTGAAATGGAAAACACTCATAACCCCAACCATATTACACATATATAATATATATACCCACATATATATATAAAGTAAAATAAATACCAGTTTTAGATTATTCTACATTTTAAAAAATATTTTTAAAATTTTATTCAATTTTTTAAAATTAAGACAAAATAAACAACTCTTCTGTTATTAAATATGTATTAACTTATTTAATTAATATTTATTGATCATCTTGAATATACCAGGAACATAATATCACATTATTTAATTGTATCCCTTACTGTTATACGTATAAATTATTCCCATGCTTTGTCATTGTAAGTACTGATGTGATGAACATTTCTTTGCATAAAACTATATTAAAAGTTCTATTTTTGCCATCTCTCTCTCTTTCTTTAGAGATGCGCTCCTTTTTTTTTTTCCCAGATGAAGATCAAACCCAGGACCTAGTGCATGCTAGGCAAATGCTCTCCCACAGAGCTGCATCCCCAGCCCCATGATATACAATTTTTAAAAAGTGAAAAAGTAAACAAATAGCATCTTCCTAAATTATGAAGCAAACTTTGCCATTGACCTCAAGAAAAATCATTCTGACAATTGTTTTAGGAAAACATCAGAGGATCAGTTCATATAAACTTCATATTGAATTTTAATCCTCCATTTTTTTCTGAAAAACAAAACAAAACAGATAAATAATGACCTACAAAAGGAAACCTCATGCACTTTCTGATATGAATACAGTCTAGAGCATGAGGTTGAGAATTCTGTCACCTGTTTTACCACCATGCAGGGTTTTTGAACTTTAGGTTGCCTAAAGATTTCATATTCCTGCTGCAGCTAAGAGGACTATAACAAAGAAGGGGAGGAGAAAAAACACTCAACTAGATACTACTTGGCAGACACTGTTAGACACTTTAAAAACACAGTGATTCATAACTGGTTTTCAATAAATATTTACTAAATAAAGAACTTTTATACTAACTCTGATCTGAAAAACTAAGCATGTACTATTTCAGTTCCCTTGCCCATAATTATTATCTGTAAACTCTTAAAAAGAAACCTGAGACATTTTAATATACTGAATCTTATATTTAAAAATGAGCTGGGGATGCATATAAGAAAAATGAGCTGAGATTTGCTAAGAGACTTGCTCGGGTCCACCACTTAACTAGGCTGAGCTGGCACATGGATCATCAAATTCAAATCTAAGAATAGCTCTTATTTTTCTGGCACTGCTTCATGGGTCAAGTTTATTCATGTGACAGCAGAGTTGTTCACATTCAGGAGGGCAAGATGTTTCCAAATACTATAGGTCTGCATCACATCTCAATGATGGCTGAGGATGCTGAGAGACACTGGGCTGGTTACAGTGCCTCACTGACTTACTGGCACCTCAAGAGTCTCTTGTCCAAATCCACCCTCATATAATGCTTCACTTCCCAATAAAAGAGCCTTACCATGTGGCTGCACAATCTGTGCTTCAAGATTTGTTTTGGGCAGAAGCCAAGGTAGTCCTTTTATCTTTAATTTTGTCTATAAGAATTTCCTGTTGGCCTTAATCAAATCAAGGCCATACCAAATAAAGATAATAAACAAAATAATCTCACTTTATTTAGCTGAGGTTTTGCAGAGTATCCATGGGCAATATTTTTAGATAGAGCAGTCTGACAGATGAAACAGCTTTTCTGTGATGTTTTGGCATCTTCTGAAGACAGTGATAGTTTGTACTTGTAGGACCAGTCTAGGATGGCGTCTGCATTTCTATGGGGCTTTCTCTTGTGGATCTAGGAAATAATTCATTCTACACCTGCTTGATCTGCAGTGGGAAAGCCTTTAGTCTTTAGGTTTAATTGATATACAAAAATGTTATGTTGAATGATTATGTTCTGCTTAGTCAACAGAGGCACCTTTATGTTGAGCATCCATGGGGGCAAGAAAGAGCCTTGTAGGAGTACAATTAACCTTCATTCCAATGTTTCATCCTCACACAGGGCCCTGTTTTATACATAATTCCATTAGCTATGGAATGAGTTAAGTAGGCTTATAGTTTTCCATATGCCTCACTAACATGACCCTAACTGCAGTAATTTCCATCAGAGTTTAGGGATGAAGCAAGAAAGAATGAACATAGAGAATACATTATGCTAACAATGCATTCAGTACTGAGGACAAGGATAAAGAAGTTCTGTAGGATCCCAAAGGAACCTATGTATAATTGGTCCTGGGTTAGAGTCCCAGGGATGAGCTTTTCATTCTTCATCTTGGTGCCAGGGGATGTGGAGATTACTGTCTCCTATGTACACGCATCCCAAAAGTCCAAGAAGTGCAATTCTTTTCCATATCCACATTGAACTCTGATCTCAGCATACAGCCTCTGTTCCCCTCTGAGAATAGACTAACCCCTTGTTATATTGATTTGTGAACACTTTAAGCATCAATTAAAGGTCGCCAGGGTGCTCTGATTCATCTCCAACCTTGAGTCCATTGTAAAAGCCTTCGATATGCAGACCTTAACATGGCTGACCGTTGTATCTCCCCATGGCCCAGTACCTGGCCATGGGGTTTCTGGGATGGCAGGTGGAATGAAGAGACCAGCAGGCACCAGAGAGGTAGCTGTTTTCATCATGTAACTCTCAAAGTGATTCAGAATGGGCCAGTATTCATGCAGTTCTGGTGCTCACAGATGTGTTGGCCTGTGACTATGTGGCAGATGTCCTACCCCAAAGTGGCACAGTAAAGTCTGGGAGTAGATAGCTCAGTGGCTACTCCCACATTGCTTTCTCTCTTATGGTTGAACTTTTTATTATTTTTTTGGGGGGAGGAAGGTACTGAGGATTGAAATCAGGGGCACTTAACCAATGAGCCAATCCCCAGCCCTATTTTTTTTTTAATGTACTGAGTTGTTTAGCACCTTGCCATTGCTGAGGCTGGCTTTGAACTCGTCATCCTCCTGCCTTAGCCTCCTGATCTGCTGGGATTACAGGAGTGCACCACTGTACCCAGCTTGATGGTTCACGTTTAAGGAGAAAAGCACTGAGAGCCCAGGAAGGAGCCTCCTCTCCATGGCACCACAGGGGCCTGAGTGAGCACAACTGTGGGCCTGTCCAACTGCTGGGCATCATGGAGGCTGCTGCTCTGGCTACCATCACTACTACTGATGCCTGAATTTTGCTGTTTTGACAGTGGCTGTTCTCAGGGCAGTTTGAGGAGTGGATTTGTAGCAACACATCCCACGAAACACTACATTCTTTCACTAATTTTAACAAACTTGTTTTTGATACCATGCAGGCAAACTAACCACATTGCTAAAGTCTCTCTGGGTCATGTGAGTAGAGCCATCCTGAGGCTCTGTATTATTTTTCACTGAAGGCATGAGTGTCCACAACTTTCTGAACTGCGGGACACTGTTATCAGTATCAAGCACCTGTTTGGGTTTAATAATAGTCACTAACCACAACATAGCTCAAGGGGCCTCAAAGGTCTAATTCTTGGAGGACCTTGAGTAGTGATGAGGGAAATTTCTCTAGTTTTCTTTGATCACTTTTGTTGGATTTCTAATGCAACTCTTGGAAGGCCCACTTGTGCCCTCTGGACTGAGAAGCTTTTGAATAATCTGCTAACACTTGCCAAGACCCACCAGCATAGCTGGCAAGGTGCTGATGGAATACACAGCACTTCAAAGACCCATTGGTGATGTGTTCTGCAGAACCCTTGGCATTGTGCCCTTTCAAAATGGGCATTGTTTTAGTCAGTATTTTCTGCTGTTAAGCAAAAGACCAGAAAAGAAAAATTAGAGGAGGAAAAATTTATTTGGGGGCTCATAGTTTCAGAATCCTTAATCCAAAGATGGCTGACTGACCTGAGATGAGGCAGAACATCATGTTGGAGGGGTGTGGTGGAGAAATGTAGCTGGGGACATGGAATCAGGAAAGAGAGAGAGAGAGCTCCACTCAACAAGGAAAAATATATACCCCAAAAACACATCCCCAAGGACCACCTCCTCAAGCCACACCCTACCTACCTTCATTTTCTACCCAGTTAATCCCTATCAGTGGACTAATGCACTGATTAGGTCGATGCACTGATAACCCAATTGTTTCACCTCTGAATGTTCTTGCATTGTATCACACATGAGCTTTTGGGGGACAACTCACCTCCAAACCATAACAGGCATGGTGTCCAATTACCACCCTGCTTACAACGCCAGTTTGTCAAGGCATAGAGATAGTCAGTTAGGACAAGGAGCCAACTGAAAGTAATAATTAAGCTTTTATTCACTTAGTGTGACAATGCAGAAGAGTCATGGGCTCCTCATTGTTCCATATTTTTCCCAGAAGACATATAGAACAGGTGGATGGCAGTGGTTCAGCTTACTACCTGAGGCAACAAACAAAAGCCCTCTGCCTTTTTAGAGATCCAGGGTTCCAGGGGGAGAAAGAGAGAAACATCTAGGAATAGCACCGTGTCTGAGCAGAGAAAAATATCTTTGTCAAGCCCCTTGGTAAGAGGTCTATGTGGAAGTACCTCAGCCAAGGTTCCTGATAAGGAGACACCTAGGTTAGGAATACAGACATTCATATGATCATAGCTGGACTGGGAACCTATGTCCTTGACTGCAACTCCCTCCAGAAATCTGTAGCGCACAGGCTGGGTGGTGTGTGGAGTCTGGAGTGAGGGCAGCTTCCCCTCAGGAGGCCTGCCCGACTGAGCCTCTATAATTGCCTACGGTCAGGCTTGACGGATCACACCAAAGATTTTGGCCTGGAGCTGCTCTCCTCACAAATAATATAAATGGGTCCAGAAGAATGAGAAAGCAAAGGGTAGAAGTGGGAAGCAGAATTAATGGTTGCAAATCCAAATACAAATTCAGAGTAAAATAAGGTCGGACTCACACTCTGTAACTCATTTCCTTTAATCAACACCAATTTCAATGCATAATTTCCATAACTCTAATTTGTGTTTTTTAATTTCTGTGGAAAAAAAGCTCTGTGTCTTCACTAATATTCTACAAGTGTTCTCAAATTTACTTCTGACATCATATATATGTATTTCCCCAATAACACTTCTTCATGGACACCCAGTGTCCTACAATTTAGCATAATTTGGTTACTATCTGAGGAGAGCATGAAATCCCACAGATGAAAAGTTCAGTCCCTTCAGACTGCCCCCACTTTAGATGCCAATTTTGAATCTACATTGTCACCTGTACTTCTGACCAATCAGCTATAAATTGAAGGTTCCCAAGACCTTCTTTGGGTTTAATAATTTGCTAGAACAAATCACAAAATTCAGTTAAGACAGTATGTTAATCAAATTATTATAAAAGGATACAGCTCAGGAGCAGTCAGATGGAAAAGATGCACAGGGCAAGGTCTGTGGAAAGGGGCATGCTCTCCCCAGGAGCCCAAATCTCCCAGCACCTCCATGTGTCCACCACCAACCCAGAAGATCTCTGAACCATATAATTTGGGATTTGTTTTTAAATTGAGGCTATATTATGTAGGCATGATTGATTAATTATTGGCCAATGATGAGTAAGTCAATGTCTAATCCCCACTCTCTCTTGGCAAGGTGGGGAGCTAAACAGTGACATGATCACATGATTGGCTTTCTGGCAACTAATCCTATCCTGAGGTTATCTAGGAGCTTCCTAAAAGCCTCTACATTAATATAGAATCTAGTGGGTCAAATAGTATAATGATACTCTTTTTATCTTTATCACTCATCACTCAGCAAATTCCCAGGGTTTAGGGACTCTGTGTCATGAATGGGAACAAAGACTGAATGTATACATTTCTTATCATAACTCATGATTCACATCATTCATGGTTCATTGTAATTTGTACACAGAAAGATGGATGGCTACATAGGGCTAATTCCTAAGACTGAGAATCAAGGCCCCTTAAGGGGACCAAAATCAGACTAAAAGATCCAATGGCAAGTAGAACAAACAGTATGTGAGATGTCTTCTATTCACCTGTTAGGTCTTTCTTCTCATTGAGCACTAAGGAGGGTGGGTCCTCACTCCTAATCCTCTTCCCTCTTCTAAAAATATGAACTTGGAGGATTTTATGCCAAGTAGCACCATCAAGATACAGATCTCCATTTTTCTTCTCAGTGATGCCGAGATCTTATACTGGATATTGTAGGCAAAGAAAATGTATCCATGATTATACATTCAACAGAGAAGAGGAGGCCCAGGAGAAGAGGAAGAGTAGAAGAGATATTTTGGAGTTGGCTGAGAAATTAGCCCTGGCATCTCAGTTTTTAATTTTAAAAGGGCTATGTAATGTGCTATGTAGAAGTAAGTTGTTTTTCCTTTTTTAGATTGCTCCTAACTCATTTGCCACTGGTCTCTGCACCCCAGGAGGATAGAAATAACTTTGTTTCTGCTGGCTCAGGTTTACTTCCTATAAATAGTTGAAGAAAAATGGCAAAAAAATGTGTTTTATTTTCTTTATAAATCTATCATAGGATTTGTAGCCATAGACCAAAGAACTAAGTGACAAGAAGTTGGGGAACACAAAACATCTGCAACTAAATGAAGGTTCTCAGGAGGATTTGAAAATGAGTGCAACTAAGAAGATAAGAGTTGACAGAAAGAATATCAGCTCCTGACTTGGTACTGCTCTGATCATCGTTCTCATCAATTATTTACATAAGGAAGATCTTCATTAAAATTAATCGTGAAATTCTGAATTGCTCCTTTACATTAATAATGAAACAACTGCACCAAAATGCAAACAGACACCGATAATAGAATATGAAATAATGCTTAACATACAAAGGGAAAAGGCCTATTTAAGCGAAACACCAAGAGGCTAATTATTGTACTATTGTGAGGGTTATGGTCTGTGACCCAGATTGGCAGCCTTTACCTGCCAAAAAATGTTGGTATCTGTTTCATCTGCAGTTGTTACACTTAGAGCTACATGCAGAGCTGCCCCAATCCTTGAAGACCAGGCAGTTTGAGGATAATTTGCACCACAGCAAATGGTCCAATTGCAATTTAAGGAGGATATATAGATAAGACATCTAGCCTAGTATGCCAAATATAAGCTCTTACACACAATGCTCCTCCTCTTGCCTCTTGTCCCTACCCAGAGAGAGCTTCAGGTGCATTTCATGGCTCCCTTATGCAGTCACCCCACTTCATCTCTGTTCATAAAGACCTGTCCTTTTAAAAATTTCTACAGCATATTGTTTTACTGGCCATATTATAGCATTTGACTATATGGTATCTTAAAGTCCTTGCTGCTACTGGAGCTAGATTTTTCTATTTCATCTTAGGATATATGTGACATGGTCTCTACCCTCAAGCCTTTTCTCCTTATCGAGGCAGATTTCGAATCATCTGTCTTTTGCTATGCTTTACAGAATTCTGTAGTCTTCAAAAAGAGCTTGAGGTTATTGGGGATATATAGTAATATAGATCCTCTGACAAGAATTAAAGAACTTAGAAGATTATTTTTTTTAAAAAAAGAGGTACAATGACATGGCAGGAAATTAATGTCATTTCACAAAAGAAGATTGGCTTTAATCACTTAGGTAGTTTGGGGATAGTCATTTATGTATTCTGATTCCTGTTTTCTTCATTTGTAAGTGGAAGAGAAGAGGCTCCTGGTCCCGTCTCATGAGATCATCTGAATTGCTGAACACCAAGTGATTTATATGCTGAAGCCACCCCAAGCTATCTGAGAAGCTGTTTGGTATAATGGTTAAGGACATATCCTCTGGTCACATCACTTAGGTATGAATCTTGGCTTTGCAATTATCTTTTCTATTTTTTTTGGGGGGGTGGGGGTAGCACCAGGGTTTGAACCTAGGAATGCCAGTTCTCTTTTATATGTTATTTAGAGACAGGGTCTCACCTAGTTGCTTAGGGCCTCGCTCAATTGCTGAGGCTGGCTTTGTACTTGCAATCCTCCTGCCTCAGCCTCCTGAGCTGCTGGGATTACAGGTGTTCATGACTGCACTGGCTTGATTCTGCAGTTTTCCAGTGCAAGATTGATCTCTCAGTGACATAGTTTCCTAATTTGTATGAAAAGAATAATGATAATCTCTCATGAGAATATGGGAATTAAATGCGCTTGCATGTATATACAGTTTCATTATGCAAGCACCAAGAAAATGTTAGTCTTTATTTAGGATATAATTAAGATCATAGTTATTATATAGCTTTTAGTCAGTGCCTAGCATAGAATACGTTCTCAGTAGATGTTATCATCACGGCTGCTGTTACTCTTTTAACAATGTTAAGATATAGGCTATGAGTACATGTTGCTAAACCGAGCTGTTTCAATTCCCTTCCTATTAGTGAGTACAGCCTTTAAAAAATGTTCCTGTTTTCTCCATTAAATACCATATTTATTCAACTATTTGAAAACATTCCCCAATGGAACCTGTTATGATGTATGGGTAAGGAATAACCTGTACAATGCTATGAATCACATACATTTCATTATGCTGTAGTCAGGAAACTTAAAGTGTCCTTAAAAGCCATTCATGGTTTTATATGTATGCCAGATGGAGAACCAAGAAAAAAAAAACTAATGTTTTAGACAAATTCAGAGCTATATAAAATTATATACTTGCTTCCAATCAACTACCAAATATTTATGATGGGATCCCATAAAAGGGGAGAAATAAGGAGTTTTCAAGGAATAATTCAAAAATGCTTCTCCAAAGGTGAATGTTTCTTCAACAATCCATGGAAAATATTGATGGCCACAAGGCTAATCTCTGGTTCAGTAGAAAGTGGGAATGTTGGAGTATGTTCTTCATTGCTAAACATCTCTGTTTTCCTATTTCTGGGGTGTGGATAGGAGCTGCTGATTGTAATCAGGATAGATGGGAATGTAAAAAAATGATCCATACCACCTGTTAACTAGAAACAAGGCCAAAGGTGACGTAAATCCTTCTGTTAGGAGTTCTTACATATACCACATCCTAATCCAATTTGTAGCAGTTGGATTCAAGGTACAGAACTCTTGCAATAAACAGGGGGAATCACTGCTTTTGTAGATATTTCACAACTACTCCTTACATGATGCTGACAACCACAGAAACTGTCAGTTAGAAGCATTAAAATCAGGTCTAAGAATCCACCCTTGTTTGGTCAGGCAATATTCTCATGCAGCACTTCTTCAGTGGAGAATTTTCAAGATTCATCACTAGCAGTGGTGAAGACATTTACTTCTCTCACACTCCTGCAGAGTGGCTCTTGGGTGTTCTGGATCAAGGGGAGTCAAGGACACAGGGATATGGTATAGGCTACAAGCTATTCCTTTCATATAGCTAGGCTGAGATTTTTGAGGGTAATTTGAAGCCGAATTTCCCAAAGTGTGTTCTGGGATAGTATTAAATGCTGTGCAACAAAGAATGTTTTCTACAGCCCAGTGGTTCCATAAGTTTCAAAAATTTGAGGTTAGATGAGGTAAGTAGGTCTTGTAAGAAAGAATTTCTCAGAGCCTGTCATGTATTGCCATGCATTATACTTTAGCACTGTAAGAAAAACAGCCGTTCTTTCTCCACTACATCCATCATCTTGGAATGATTTCTGGAGTGTTGTGCTAGGAAAGTGTGCCTCAGAGAAATCCATTAAAGGAAGGGAAGAATAAAGAATTTATATCTCTGGATTTCTCTAGTCTCTTGTCTCCAGTTGGTAAAAATTCTCACATGGAGTTATTTTTCCTATGTCTCAGGATTGCATTATCCAGTCAGATGGTAAACGGCAGCCAGAGTATATACTTTGTGGGATGGCTAGACTGGATCAACTGGGGAGTCAGGTCTGCAGCTGAATGTCTTGAAATGACTAAACAGCATGGCCAGTGTACAGCTCCCAGTGGAGAGACCCAGGGACCAAATGAGTAAACAAGTCAGGGCCTGGGAGGGAGAAGCATGAAGCCAGATGAGCGAATTGGAAAGTTGTGTCCTACTTGACATTCTTTTCATTTTTCATGCATTACAGAGGCAAATCTAATAACAAGAGGACTCTAAGGGGGACCTCAAGAAAGTAGAAAAGATGCTGAAGACATCCTCCTGCTTTCAAGAAACCTTAGGCCATAAGGGAAGATTGAGTATAAGAAATCAGTATGGAAGTTTCTAAGAGGAAAAGTAGTAGCGAAGAAGATTTAAATGAATTTTTGGATTGTGTGTTATAGGAATGCAAAGTGAAAGATGGTTCTGTAAAAGTTAAAAAAAAATCACAGAAGATACAACTGGTTTTATGCAAGAGCTGGTAAATGAATTGTGGAAGTCAGTTTGGCTTTGAGTTGGGGTGAGTGCATTTGATGAAATTCAAAGCTATGAGTGAGCTTTGTTTAGGATGACTTTCCTCTGGACACTACCACTCAGCTTAGGTTTTCCAGGAAACTGCCTTTTCTTACCCTTCTTACATCTTGCACTTAACCACTGTGATCTTTTTTTCAAGTTACTTGGTCAACATGTTAAAGGCTGAATTCTTGGGAGTCCCCCTCTTTCTTTTACATATTTTTCCTGCGTCCTCCCCATTTCATTGAATGAGAATTTCATGTTTAAAGTTGCTTAGGTCAAAACATTCAGAGTTTTCCTTAAAACCTCTCTCACTACATTTGTTTCACCTGTGAATCTTCTTGGCTTAACCTGGAACATGTTTCCCAACTGGGCTCCCTGTTCTAGTTAACAGTTTGGTCATCATAAAACAGCTAGAATGAGTCAAATAAAATTCTAAGCCTGGTGCTTTTCTTCTGAAAGCACTTTATGGATCAGCACTTCTGATTAACCGAGAAATTTCCAACAGTTAGACATAAGCTATTTCCTGGTTCTCTCTCAGGTTTCTTCTACTATTTCTCTACCTCCTATTTACTATGCCTCTGTCACACTGGACTCCTGCTATTTCTAGGGTGCCTCAAACACATTTCTGCTCCAAGTCCTCATATATACAAATCTCTGTAGCCTGGAATTCTTTTCCTCAGATATGTATATGACATGTGCCCTGGTTTTCTTTAAGTTCCCCCAACACCTTAAGGAGGCCTTCTTTGACCAATTAAAACCACAACCTTTTCACTCCAGCATTGTAATTCCTCTTCCTTGTGTGGTCTCTTCCCCTCGAATTTGTCACCTCCAGTATAGGATATTATTTATTTATATTCATACCCATGTCAGAATTGAAATTCTACGAATCCAGAGTTTGGGCACTTTGTTCTCTATTCTATTGCCAGTTCTTAGAAAGGTAACTGATACATGGCAGTTACTCTATAAATACTTACCCAAATGAATGATGAAATAAATAAAATATGGCTACTTGCAGGTCTCTCCACTATTACATGGGCTTCTGAAAACATGAAGTATTCCGCAAGTTTCATTTCATAATCATTAGCAGCAAACATAGGGCATGTCTCTCAGAAAGCCCTTAATAATACCTTGAGCATGGATGGAGAGGATGCTGAGTTAACTTTAAGAGGTTTCTGCTGCATGGAAACATTCATTTGGGAATGGTTGGTCCCAAAGGAGGGATAAGACAAGAGGGAGGAAACAAGCATCTGTTGAAGATTTGTGGTCTGACGTGTAGATGTTTTAAAAAATAGTCACTCAAAATGGGAATGACTTATGCTTAGGCAACAGAGGAGAAGACTCAGCAGCAGAAAGTTCAAGTGCCTTGTCTACAATCACACATCTAGATGGCAAATCCCTTATATGTCCCAGTGGGCCACGTGGTGCCTTTGAACAAATGCTTACTCTAAGTCAACAGTTACTCTTCCTAAAGATAAAATAGCCTTAAGCTGGCTTTCAATTTTTTTTGATTGATCACTTCTTGCCCCTTTCTTTGTGGATTTTGTCTCTTCAGTGAAAGAAGACAATTGTATATTCAGCCAAATATTAAATTTCAGGAGTGTTTCAATTCTCTTTACTCAGTTACTGCTCAGTTTTTCCTGTTTTTGTGGTGACTTCACATTATTACTATCAAGAATCCTTCCTCAATTATTTGCATATTTAGTTATTTATGATTAAACTAAATCATCATCTTTATTTAATTTGTGAAGGCTTTTGGGATCTGGTAGCACACCAGATGTGTGCAATTAAGTTCTTACCACACAGTATCACAATCAGCAGCATGTGGGCTTCAGGCTTGCTCATTAATGTTTCCCTTTGCTCTCTACCAGTTTATGTCTGGCAGTCACTTTGTGGGAAACCTGACCCAGAAAAATGAGGTCATTCCCCCGCCCCCAATCCCAATTGATCTTTGAAGTTTTATGCATCAGTTCACCTAGTCAGATATGGAACAGTCCTTAGTTCTGAATTAGAGATTGCTTTACGTGGGTTTTCATTTTGAATAAGGTATAAAAATTGATCTTCTTCCCCAGCACATTCAGCTCTAACAATCATCCAGGAACGGATGCCATAGACAATCAAGTTTCTGTTTCTGAAACTACTCACATTGCCTTAATGGAATGCAGGTAGGGAAGGATTAGGCAGAGTGACTCTTGATCATGATCAAGGCAGTTATGCAGAAGAGAGGCATGAAAAAAAAATGGAAAGGTGCTTTTAATTACACAGGAAACAGCTGAGATCTAACCAGAGCATCTCCCTGGAAAAAAAAAGTAATTGGAATTAAATAGACAATCTGTACTATCACTGATTGGAGAAAAGGAAAAAAAAAATCAATTTAATCTTACAAGATGACCATGGAAGCAGAAGCATTGTGGAGAAAGCACCTCGGTAATAACATGAATAGAGACTATCCAACTTAAGATTGTCTCTGTTTTCATAGATTTAGTGGAGAAAAAAATAGGGGTGGGGGTGGATTTTGTGATTGGTGACTCTTTCTCCATGACAGAAGCATATTTCTAGAAGGGCCTAGGAGAGCTCAGACAAGCTAGTCTATAGGTCATCAGGAGTCAGTTATCTCTGGGAATTTCAAAAATGGACCAGAGTGAAGAGGGCAGCACTGAAACTGCCCCAAATATTTAAGGTAAGATACCAATATCTGTGTCTAAACAGCAGATCAGGATTGTACAAGGAGAACTATAACACAAAACCAATATAATGTAGGGAGAGTTAAAAATAAAAAAGCATCAAAACAAAAAGCAATTTTTCATGTCAGTTCTTACATAAATAAACACATTAAATTAAACTGAATGGAAATTTTGTAGAATATATATATATTGAGTTTTACAAATTAATAGCTGAAAACATCAGAGAATTTAAATATTTGTCTAAATGTCATGTACCTGTTAAGTTATAAAGCTGAGACTCCTTTCTAGATTTGTTACATATATGTATTAGATTTCTACTGTTGTAGTGTTTTTTTGTTGTTGTTGTTGTTGTTGTTTTGTGGTGCTGGGGATTCAACTTAGGATCTACCACCGAGCTGCATCCTCAGTCCAAATTTTTTTTTTTTAATAAAAGCACATGTTTTCCTTCAGTCTTGTAAACTATCTGTTGAGATCCTGAGCAATGTTCTTGAACACTACTTAGGTGATCATGATTTGTCTTAACTTGTAAATGAATGTACTGCTATTAGGCAGGTTAGTTTGGCTTAAGGACATATGGATACAGATGACAGATATGAAGATTTTTATAAATGGGGTATCCCCAAAGTTAAAACATGAATCTTTATACCTCCTCATGTTTATTTTTATGGTATTGAACTTAATTATTTGCAGGTGTTCTTTCTGGATAAGTATTCTATGGTTCTTCTATGTGTACTTTAGAATTTATGTCTATCAGATCTAAATTTCCAGATTATTAGAGCTTAAAGAATCACAAGTGGTTCTAGTGATTTGACTTAGGAACTAACATCTGCACTAATATTCATGTGATCATACACACAAGCTTGAATATATATATTTATATTTATATGGGGAACTGTTATAAACACATTAGTATAAGTTGAGTTTCATTACTGTAGTTACATTACAGAAAAGGGAACTAAATACTTAAAAGTGAATAAATTTCCCATTATCAACTCATTGTTGTGAAATCCCAGATTTTAATACAGAAGCTGAAGGTCAATAATTGGTGCTATTATTATCCTCTGCCTCTGTAATAGTCAGATGACAGTAGCCTGTGTATCTCTGTAGGGTAATTAATCATTCTTATGAAGCCAAAACCCCAGTACATCTGATCGGAATGTAATTTTGATTATCACCTCGGTAACAACTCCTGAAACATTTTTGAGGACCAGCTTTATGATATTACTTGAAGCATACTGTAGTGATATATGTATACCAATATGTATAGCAGCACAATTCACAGTAGTCAAGTTATCAAACCAGCCTAGGTGTCTGATGACAGATAAAAGGATAAAGAAAAAATGTGACGTATACACACAATGTAGTTTTACTCAGCCATAAAGAAAAATGAGATTACGTTATTTGTGGGTAAGTGAATGGAACTGAAGAACATTACCGTATGTGAAATAAGCCAAACTCAGAAAATCAAGGTTTCCTCTTATTTGTGGAAGCTAGAAAGACAGAGAGAGGGATAGGGAGAGGGAGAGGGAGAGGGAAAGGGAGAGGGAGAGAGGGAGAGGGAGAGAGGGAGAAACAGGGGGATTGAAAAAGGGGAGGGGAAGAGCAGGGAGACCAATACAGTAGAGGAAGGAGATCAAGAAGATGGGAGGGAATAGCATGGGAAAGTACAGGGGAGCAAAATCTACTAAACTATGCAAAGTGCACATATGAATTTATACAGTGAAAAATATAAAATAAAGCCTATAAAATTGTAATGCACTAGTTAATTACAATAATAGAAGGGAGATCAGCAAAGTAGAGCAAGTAGATCTGGGAGGGATAAAGGGAAGGAAAGGAAGGCCATTGGGGAATGAAACTGATCAAATTATGTGCATGCATGGATATGGTATAATAAATCCTACTATTATGTGTAATTCACCATCTAAAAAAGTTATTTGAATACCACTTACGTAAACTGAATCAGTCTAAACTATTGCTGAAGATATGAAAATGGGACTTCTCTATCTAGTATTTCCTTCAATGGAAAAACATTTAATTATAAATATTCTCTTAACAATATCAATGCAAAACCCCATAGCAATATGCTAGAAAACTAAATGTAATAATATATAAAAAGGATTATATACCATAATCAAATGGGATCTACCTTAGGAATGAAAGGATGATTTAATATCTGAAAACAAAAGCTGCTGGGCACATAGTGAATGCCTGTAATCCCAGTGGCTCGGGAGGCTGAGACAGGAGGATTGTGAGTTCAAAGCTAGCCTCAGAAACTTAGTGAGGCCTTAAGAAACTCAGCAAGATCTTCTCTCTAAATACAATACAAAAAAAGGCTGGGGATATAACTCAGTGATTAAACAATTCTGCGTTTGATCCCAAGTACCCCAAATCCAAAAAAAAAAAAACTAATAAAACACCCCATATGAGTAGAATAAAGGGAAAAAAAGCATGATTATCACAATAGGCATAGAAAAAATATTTTGAAAAAAATTAGCACCTATTTATGATAAAAACACTCAAAAATTTAGAAACAGAAGGGGATTTCATCAACCTGACTTGAATTATCTACAAAATAACCAGAGCTAACAACATGCTTAATAGTGAAAAACTGAATGCCTCTTTAAATCATGAATAAAAGATGTTTTCTCTCACCATTTTATTGAACTGTGTACCAAAGGTCCTAACTAAGGTAATTAGGAAAGAAAAAAATGTAAGAGGCATCCACATTTAAAAGGAATTGGTAAAAGCACCTTTTTTAGACAACATGATCTTGCATACAGAAAATCCTAAGGAATCCACTAAAAAGAGAAAACACAAAAAGAAAGATAAAGGGGGGGGGGGGCAATAGAACAAGCAAATGAGTTAGACCAAGTTGCAAGATGTAAGATAAATATACAAAAATTAATTGCATTTCTATACGTAAGCTAAAAGCAAACAAAATTAAAATTAAGAAAAAAACATTTCACTAAGTATCAAAAGAATATAATACTTAGAAATAAATTTAACCAACAAATGTGAAATTTTACTTTGAAAAATACAAAGCATTGTTTAAAGAAATGAAAGAAGACCTAACAAAATGGGAAGCTCCCCCAAGTCTAGAACATCAGTGGGTGGATCAGAAGAGTTAATATTGTTAAGATGAAAATACTCATCATATTGATCTATAGATTCAATTCAATTCTCATAAAAATCTCTGTTTACTTCTTCACAAGAATTAATAAGCCAATCTAAAATGCGTGTGGGAATTTATTTGCCCCAGAACGGTCAAAATACTCTAGAAAAAGAGCAGAGATGTATGTCTCATGTTTGTGGTTTTCAAATTTATTACCAAGCTACTGTAATCAAGATATTGTGGCATTGGCATAAAGATTAAGAAAAGAGAGCAAAAATAATCATAACATTTACAATCAATTGGTTTTCATTAAGGCAATTAAATTGGGTAAAGAATGCTTTTTTTAAATTTTTATTGTTGGTTGTTCAAAACATTACATAGTTCTTGATATATCATATTTCGAACTTTGATTCAAGTGGGTTATGAACTCCCATTTTTACCCCGTATACAGATTGCAGAATCACATCAGTTACACATCCATTGATTTACATATTGCCATACTAGTGTCTGTTGTATTCTGCTGCCTTTCCTATCCTCTACTATCCCCCCTCCCCTCCCCTCCCCTCCCCTCTTCTCTCTCTACCCCCTCTACTGTCATTCATTTCTCCCCCTTGTATTATTTTCCCCTTTCCCCTCACTTCCTCTTGTATGTAATTTTGTATAACCCTGAGGATTTCCTTCCATTTCCATGCAATTTCCCTTCTCTCTCCCTTTCCCTCCCACCTCTCATCCCGGTTTAATGTTAATCTTCTTCTCATGCTCTTCATCCCTACTCTGTTCTTAGTCACTCTCCTTATATCAAAGAAGACATTTGACATTTGTTTTTTAGGGATTGGCTAGCTTCACTTAGCATAATCTGCTCTAATGCCATCCATTTCCCTGCAAATTCTATGATTTTTGTCATTTTTTAATGCAGAGTAATACTCCATTGTGTATAAATGCCACATTTTTTTTTATCCATTTGTCTATTGAAGGGCGTCTAGGTTGGTTCCACAGTCTTGCTATTGTAAATTGTGCTGCTATGAACATCGATGTAGCAGTGTCCCTGTAGCATGCTCTTTTTAGGTCTTTAGGGAATAGACCAAGAAGGGGAATAGCTGGGTCAAATGGTGGTTCCATTCCCAGCTTTCCAAGAAATCTCCATACTGCTTTCCAAATTGGCTGCACCAATTTGCAGTCCCACCAGCAATGTACAAGTGTACCCTTTTCCCCACATCCTCGCCAGCACTTGTTGTTTGACTTCATAATGGCTGCCAATCTTACTGGAGTGAGATGGTATCTTAGGGTGGTTTTGATTTGCATTTCTCTGACTGCTAGAGATGGTGAGCATTTTTTCATGTACTTGTTGATTGATTGTATGTCCTCCTCTGAGAAGTGTCTGTTCAGGTCCTTGGCCCATTTGTTGATTGGATTATTTGTTATCTTATTGTCTAATTTTTTGAGTTCTTTGTATACTCTGGATATTAGGGCTCTATCTGAAGTGTGAAGAGTAAAGATTTGTTCCCAGGATGTAGGCTCCCTATTTACCTCTCTTATTGTTTCTTTTGCTGAGAAAAAACTTTTTAGTTTGAGTAAGTCCCATTTGTTGATTCTAGTTATTAACTCTTGTGCTATGGGTGTCCTATTGAGGAATTTGGAGCCCGACCCCACAGTATGTAGATCGTAGCCAACTTTTTCTTCTATCAGACGCTGTGTCTCTGATTTGATATCAAGCTCCTTGATCCATTTTGAGTTAACTTTTGTGCATGGCGAGAGAAAGGGATTCAGTTTCATTTTGTTGCATATGGATTTCCAGTTTTCCCAGCACCATTTGTTGAAGTTCAAAAAGCTAAATGCCTATACACAAAGAACAAACTTCCTATAATCCCAGAGACTCAGGAGGCAGGAGAATCATAAGTTGAAGGCCAACCTCAGTGACTTAGAGAGGTCCTAAAAACACAGCAAGACCCAAGACTGTGTCTCAAAAAAAAAAAAAAAGATTAAAAGGGCTCAGGGTTTAAGTGCCCCTTGGATTCAATCCCCAGTATAAAAACAAGCAACAAAAACTTGAATCCATATACCTCATTATATATGAAATTTAACTCAAAATTAATCAGATCTAAATTTAAAATATATAAAAATCAGAGTTTTAAAAATCTGTGACTCTTATGTAGGCAGTGGTATCTTAGATACAAGCAAAATCACAAGTGACAAAAATGAGACAAGTTCAATATAACTAAAATTAAAAACTTTTATGCCTCAAAGGGTGCCATTAATAAGAGAAAGACACAATTCACAGAATAAATAGAAAAGCTTATTTAAAATCATGTATTTTATGAGACTTGGGTCCAAGTTACATAAATAAATGTTATAATTCAATAATAAAAAGACAAATAGCCCAATTAAAAATGAACAAATGACTTGAACAGATACTTCTCCAACAAAGATGTACAAGTAGCCAACAGTACATAAAAGATATGCTCAACATCATTAGCCATCAGAGAAATGAGATGTCTCTTCATACCCAATAGGATGGTTACCATCAAAAAGGCAAAAAGTATTAGGGTATGTAGAAACTGGAACATTTGTACATTGCTGATGGAATGTCAAATGAAGTTGCCAAACATTCTGGTAATTTCTCAAGTGATTAAACACATAGTTACTCCATGACCTAGTAACTTCACTCTTAGAAATATGCCTAGATAAATAAAAGAACGTGTCCACACAGAAGCTTGTGTACCAATGTTTATGACAGCTTTATTTCTAACATCCCCAAAGAGGAAATTTCCATAAGTCTGTCAGTTGAGGCACAGACAAATGGAATGTGATATTTTCATGTACTGAAATATTATTCAACAATAAAAAATAAATAAAGTATCTATACCATGCAACTATATGGGTAAACTGTGAAATTATGTGGAATCAAAGAGGCTAGTCACAAAGGACCTCAATTTTTATGAACTTATGTCTATAAACTGTCTAGAAAAGAAAAACACAGTGATAGAAGTTGGATTTGGGGTTTCCTGGGTTTGATGTGATGGAAGTTTCATGAGTGATATCTAGGCAATTGTTGAGCTAATGAAATAGTTTAGAGCATCAGATGTTACTCTATAAGTATGTATAGTTTTTGCTTTTATCTATCAGTTAAAAAACAAATGAAATGTTAAAAATTTGGTTGTCAGGATGTATGTACCATTCTGAATACACTAACAGTCATTAAATTATACCCTTTAAATGGATATGCCAATGAAGTTATTTTAAAATATAAAATCTAACCATTTGACACAAATAGTAATACTCTACAGATTTTATCACTGTTTGTGGGTTTTATCCTTTGAAAGCAATTTTTCCTCAGAAATAATAATACCCCCTCATCATTCAGCTATTTTCTTGTTCAGATCTATAGTCTCTGATGATATCTCAATCTCATCTCTCAAGGATAATTCCTGTTTTACCCAAAGCATTCAGAAAACAGGAAAGACATTGAAAGAATATGTGAGAGGAATTAGCAAATTTTTCGTGGAAAAATTAGCCCTTTTAGAAATAAAATATCTGTATTAGAAGGGTCTTAAAATTATATTATTTATTCCATTCATGCTCTTCTGAATTTCTGTTACATGTTACATCTCTGTTGCCAATTGATTGTTTAGTAACCTGTTTTCCTCCACCAAATTTCCCTTCACTTTCTATTTCACAGGATATTTCTCCATTTCATTGAGTAGCAAACTCTTTCTCAAGTTTAAACTTTTATGCTCCAGCTTTTATCCACTAGGGCCAATAGATAGTCAAATTTCTCTTTTCATCATGACTACCCCTCACTGATTCACCAGTATCTATTATGCCCAGAAGCATAGAGGTAAGATGGAATGAATAGCACAAAACTTTGATTCAGACAACTGACGATGGGGGCCTTGGGCAAATTACTTAACATTTCCAAGTTTCACTTTCATATCTGTAAGATGACAAAAATAATACTTACCTTGCAGAATTCTTAATGAAATTTGATGGATAGCTCTTTTAAATGCCTAGCAGAAGGCAGGTGTTCTAAAACATTAGTTCTGTTCTCTTCACTGTCACTTTCTTTTCCTGTTTCTCAACAAAGTTTCTAGTTATTCCAATGATTTGTAAAGTTACATGATCACAACTAAAATGTGTAAACCATGCATGCTCAACCTGTAAGCATGAGTCCAAATAGGGAGAGAGCAGAGGGGATTCTCCCAACCTCCTAGAGATTTAGGACATCTTCTTTGTAGGGGCTTCACAATGTTTTGTTGGCCACATAGTCTAGATAGGACCTATTTCTCTTCTGGCTAACTACATAATATTCTTATTTTACAAACAGAATAGAAGTCTCATTTGGTTCAAAAACAGAAACCGCTTCTTGGCTGATTCCTTCCAACCCTACAAAGTGTTTTCATAGTTCAGAATTAGCACCTACCTGGTGGTTCTTGCCTTTATTCTTTTATGGAGTAGAGTTTATTCTAGAAACAAAATTGCACTAATGAGTTTGAATACAGAGTTCAGAATATTCAGAGAAAAGAGTAAGAAATGTTTCAGGATAGGAAGAAACTGACCTTCCCAAGCACATTTAGAAAATGTGACCATTGTTCTCAGCATGTACCTGACAAAAATCCTAAGCATTTACTATGATTATCTACATCCATCGTACATATGAGAAAACAGATTCAGAGAAGTACAGATGGTCTAAGAAACTATGTATACATTCTATCTTTAAACTTCCTGCTTCATTGTGTTCTGTAGGAGTAAACTTGGGTAACAACTTTTTTGATTTTACAAAATAATTAGGGTTGGGCTCAGTAAAATTCCTATATCTTAATGTTTTAATTTGCAAAGGAAAGGAAACATAAAATGAGTGAGTGAGCACTTATTTAGTGAATTAAGATATCTAAGTTCTCCTTCAAGCTATGCCACTAAAAGTTTGGGATCCTGGGCAAGCTGCTACTTTTGAAGAATAATATTAATATTTTTATGAAGATTACTTATTGTATAAAATCTTAAATGAATACTTCTTAAAATTCCCTTGTTTGCCACATCTTCCCACTTCCATCTCTATCTAGATTTTTTAAAAATGGGTGATTTTTTAAAAAAGTTATACATTTATGTATTCTTTTTCCTTTTTAACTTTTAATTCTTTTTTATTCATGACTAATTTGTGCTATACTGGTTCCAAGCAAATTTCCTGCCAGCACAGAAGTTAATTGCCTGTAGGGCTTCTTGGAAAACTGTCACACTCTTAAAGCTGGTTGTGAACATGTGGGTACCCCAAAATTTTACCATCTGCATTATTTCTTAATAGTGCTCTACTGTTATTTTCCTTTTTTATTCTCTTTCTTTCACAAGTGCACGATTTAATTCTCCAGAGATTGCAAGGCATGTAACACTAGTACAGATTGAATGAGAAATGAGAATCCAGGTGTCTTTCACTAAGTCAGACATGAAAAACATTTGCAAACATGTAAAATAATAATATTAATTTTTCTTTCTGTCAATTATTTTTGTTTTGGAAAATACATTTAGTAAAAATAAATTATTATGTTTATGTATAAAGGGATTGCTATATTTAAATGTACTATTTTTAAATTGTAGGTATTCATTATTTTGGATATAATAAATATAAACATATATGATCCATACAAAATGAATTTTTATAATTTTCAATAATTTTAAAGGAGTTCAGAAGTCAAAACATTTGAGAACTACTGGTCTTAGGCAAGAGTCTTGATAGAATGCTCAGATATTATGTGAGGACTGGGAACCAGTGGCTTCCCATCTCCTTTTAAAAGCACAAGTCTTGAGCTGCACCTCCCACTTATGCCAGAGAAGGAACTGAAACTTATTCCAGACTCACTATGTCCATATGGCTGCCCCACAATGTAACAGACAAATGTTACTATTATTCTTCAAAAGTAGTGGCTTGTCCAGGATCCCACAGTCATTTAAAGGCACAGCCTTTCTCTGCTGCTCCTATTACACTGAGTTTCCAACGAAAACCTGTTCTAGGCTGTCACTAGAATGGGTTTTGTTTACTCCCTGGTCATTCACACACAGTCACTCAGCATCAGTGATTTAAAATTTCTGTTAAACAACTATACACCCCAAAAGAAAACCAAGTGAGAGAGTCTGAAAAAATAGATGAGTTGAAAAACGTGAAGAACATATCTCCCCTGTTTGTGTTCTAGAATTTTAGATTTTTCTGATTGTTTATATGGAGCCAAAGAGAAAAATCACTAGCCCTATGAAGGTGTAAGATCCTAAGTGTCCCATGTGCCTGAGATGGTTACTACGTTCTATTGGTAAGAGGAAGAATAGGAGGAAAATACCAAACTTTGCTGCAACAGCAACCCCTAACTTGCTTATGCCTGCTAGCAGCCATGGCCTTATAAATCCATAAATGGACTAGTCTGGTTGGACTTGTGAATCCTTTGAGCCAATGAATAGAGCAGAAGCTTGAAGTTTCATACTTAGGCTTGCTCTCTTTTGCTGCTCTTGCTGCTCTAAGCCACCATGTAAACAAGTGTGTGCTCGCTAGCTGGAAGATGAGACACATGATGTCTTCTAGTGACAGCCATCAACGCAGCTGAGAGCAAGTCAATCGTCATATGTTTTAGTGATGACATTTGGGATCAGCCAGTACCTAGCCATCCTACAAGCTGATCCCAAATGACACGAACAAGTCCAGGCCCATGCCAGAGCTGCCTGGCACAATTGTTGTTGAAACTTCCAAGTTTTTGTTTGGCTAATTATATTGCTGTAGATATTTGATATTGAAATCAACCATAATCTTAGAACTTACAAAAATCCTCATGAAAATTTTGATACAGGTTTACTCTGTCACATTACCTGACTTCTTTCAAAGCATCAGGGGAGATAATAAAATCAAGGGTTTTCTTGTAATTCATGTTATCTCAAAACCTTCATGCTGGTGGAAAGAGTGTGTGTTGATGGGGAAGGTTGTGGGAAGGCTGCTGGGTGGGTAACAATGGTGTTTGAAGTGAGTTTTGTTAATTGTAACAACTTGCTTGTTCTGAACTTCAGTTTTCTTCAACAAATAAGTTGAAAGACTGAAACTTTTATTTCCCTCAAAAAAAAAATTGAAAGTATCTGTACTGTAGTAAAACAAATAATATTTAATTCGGTAAGTATTTTCCATAATATAATGGTTTAATCAGAACATTAAGCTGATAGGAGAACCCAAAGTATTGGAGGTAAAATATAGCTATTGGGAATGAGTTGGTAGCAGAGATGCAGGCTGGTGATTCAGCTGGAAGAATCACACATACACACACACACACACACACACAGAGAACGAACGAAAAAAAACACTTCATAAAGTCTTCCTTAGGAACATTTGATAGGAGTTGGATCAGCTGGCAGGGGTATGTGGATGCCAGAGTGATGCTAGTAATCAGTGTTGGTTATCTTACCCCAGGACTGACAGAAGTCTCTTTAGATTAGTGAATGCCTAAGTGCTTGGGCATAGAGTAAGGGGAGCCAGACCCAGGCTTACCACTTACAAAATGGGGTAATAAAAATACTTACCTTTGAGAACTGTGAGATGACATGAACTAACCCTTCCCCTCTTTGACACATTGCAACCTATTTACGAAAAGAAAATTCAATCTTTCAGGGCCTTGTATGGCTTCAGAGGGTCCTGGACACTTTTGCCTTTGTGGGCCCCTTCTTTTGTAATCATGTATGAAAACTTAGATCTTATAACTGGTATGAAGACAAATGTAATTTTTTACCTTAAATTGTTTTTTTTTATCCCTTAATTTAGAATAAATTAAAATATTTTTGTTGTTCCCCGAAAATATTCACGTTCCAGGCACCATGCCTACCATGCCTAATGGATGTGTGTCAACCATGACTTTTTGTTTTCTACAGCTGATTGATCTTCCTTATTGTCAATTCTCTCCCAACTATGCATGCGCACACACACACACACACACACACACACACACACTGCAGAGCAATAATGCCGAAAATACCTCAACTTTAATCTTGCCAATTTTCTCCTTCTTTTCCTAGTTATTTCCTTTTTCATAAATGCTCTGCTAATGAAAACAATGCATCTTCTCACATGCTTTCTCTACCCCAGCATCTGCACATGTGTTCTGAGAAATTCTGTTGTTTTCCTCATGCCAGAGGATGATGGAAGTCAGTCATGCAAAAGGAAGTAAAATTACCTGTTGACTATAAATGTGGAAATCTCAACCAAATGGAATCTTATCCTCTTAATATATTATTATAAATCATCAAAAAATAGGACAAAGTTGAAAAACTGAATATTTGAATACAAAATACTTTAAGGGTTATGAAATCATTATTTCTAAAAGTCTTTTGAGGCCAGAATTCTTGTTGTGGAGCCTTTTAGACTTGTAACTGATAGTTAAATCCTATGCTACATAAATTTATTTTTAAAAAAGTTGTAGGGTTGGGGTTGTGGCTCAGTGGTAGAGCGCTCACCTGGCATGTGCGAGGCCCTGGGTTCAATCCTCAACGCCACATAAAAATTAAATAAACACTAGAGCAGATTATGCTAAGTGAAGCTAGCCAATCCCTAAAAAACAAATGCCAAATAAAAAAGTTGTAAAGAAATTCAGTTCATTTTATGAAACAAATATATATGTGATTTCAAAACAGTATGAAGATGGCACATAAAATAAAACTGTGAATCAAAGAGACTTAGAAGTATTCAAAATAAAATGCCAGTACATCAAATTGAACAGTGCATCAAAAAAGTAGGATTCCTTATAGCATTGTAAGTATGTTTTATTATTTTAGAATATTAATCATGTGAATACATTGACGACAATCTTACCAATTGATTACTGCAAATAACCCGATGTTTCATGTTTCAACTCTTATTCAGAAATATAAATGTTATTCTAAAATATTTTAATTATAACAGCTATGTGGAAAAAAACACATTAAAGTTAAGGAGATATCTCCGATACATAACCAAGGTAAAAGAAGGATAAAACTTTCACTATTATTTCATAATAAATATATATACATAAAACATTCATAATATACACATAACATATAATAATAAATAATAAATACCTTGTGCATACTATATAACTTAGGAAAAAGAAAACCATTTCTAGTAAAAGGGCCCTTTTCTGATGCAAATTTCCTTTTTGATCCCCATTTCTGACCAAGATAGAGGTATCCTGAATTTTATATTTATTATTCCCCTTGATATATGACTAAATAAAGTGCTGTTTAGTTTTATATGTGCTCTAGATTTATAGAAATTGTATCCTACTGTATAAATTACATTTACAGTTCACTTTTAAACCCAATATTATTGTTGATAGTTGTTTCAGTTTCACTATTGTTTTCTATTATGTCATTTAAATCATCCTCAATATTTGTTCCTCCTGTATATGGTTATCTGGGGCTACCTGCTTCTGGACTTTGTTTCATGGCTTTTCTATGAACATGGTATAAATATATCCGATCATTTGTGGTGCTGCCCAGTAGAATTTTCTGATAGGATACAGTGTTTTGTAAACTTTCATTGTTCAAAACAAGTTAGGGCAGTTGTATTTATTGATATTACACATTTTGTGTGTGGGTTTTTGTTTCTCTATTTCTTCCATCTGGATTGATAACAGAATTTTCATTAAGTCTTCTTATTTGGTCCCCCATATCTCAACCTCTTCATAGTTTCCATTTCTACTTTTATATCTTACTTTTTCTATTTATTTCACATTCTTTTTGCTGTCTTTTGGATTAAGGGAATTTTTGTTTACATCTATCTACTTTGTCTCTTTTTCTATCTTTGAAATTTTACCTACATTTAAAATTTCAGAGTCTAAAATTATTTGGTATATATCTTATACTTCTAAGCAATAAAATGATTTAAGAGTGATTTTAACACTGTTAGCACTCATTCCATCTTTACGCTTTTTTTCCTATGGTATTTTAGCTCTCAATTTTGTATTTTAGTATAACTTCACATATAGGCATTACTTTTGTAGAACCAAATTAAACTATTGAAAGAAATATAATTATATTGTTATTTTTGTATGTTGCTGGTATTGTTATAAGGTTATGTTATTTGATGTGTGTCAGGGAAAACTCTTTTCCATTCATTGTGACTAATCTTGAAAACCTCAGTGTGGCTGGTTAAACTTGTGAACTAAAATGAAATTCCTTGCAATTTATTTTAACCGACCCCTCAGAATTCAGGAAGAATGTCCTATTAGAAATGGTAATGTTTAATATAAGCTAATGAATTACTAGGAGAACTTCAGAATGAAGATTTTGTGCAAAATAAAGCACATTTTAGTTGGCCCTGTCGGCAAAACTATTCCAGGACATATTAAATTTCTTTACTTTATATGATAAAGTAGTTATTTGCAAAGCTTCAGTAAGAAATCTTTTAAAAAAATTTATACCAAGGCCTAATTGGATAAACCAAATTTATAACCATGACAATGCCAGAAAAGTCACATTTGAGAATAAATTGCATTTAATTAGCTAGAACAAGCCTGCTATTTAAGAATAAAATATTTTCTTATTGTGTGAAAAACATATCTGCGGAGTTCATCCAGGAAACTGGTCCAGTACCTATCTGTGCTTTGCAGTGATACTTAGTGAAGAATATCAATTGTCACTAGGTTCCAAATTCTGGTAAGCTTGGGTAAATCTCCAAAACAGAGTCTTTCTATTCATTATAGAATTCATTATAAATTCTATAGTTGAACTACCTTACAAGCAAATTGAATGATTCTTGTTTTCAAACCTCAAATAGATAAATAAGCAAGGACCCTTTGATTCTAGTTGAATAAAAGAGATCAAACAAATGCCCCTAAAAATTTTACCAAGCCTCCAGAATGAAATTAGATCTCTTCTTTAGTTCTGTTAAATATGAAATATGTATTAATCATCACTTATTTTTTCCTCTGTAAAAAAAAAGCACCAAGTGTAAGAGAATTTGATGATAATTAGAATATTGATAATTAGAATAACAAAATTGTTTGGTCAAATATGCACCCTATATGTGGAGACTAACTGTGGGAGATGGGGATAGGTGAAAGGTGAATGGGACAGTTGAGATTGAAACTGAAGAGGCAAATGGACATTTTCCCCTGATCACAGCCTGTGCTGGTCTGAGTGAGTCACATCACTTTTCCTGAGCTTCACACTTAAAGGAGAGTCACAAGTGGGGAAAGAGAGAAATTTCCGCAATGGTAGCTGCCCTGGGGAGTTCTTAACTCCTTTCTCATCATTGTGAGCACATGTGTTGCTTTTTGCTCTTTTTCTTCTCATTTCTTTTCAAATAACTTCAGCAACCACCCATAATCAGTCCTATCTTAGACTTAATCAGGCATATTAGCACTCCATGACAATTTTAAATGTATAATATAGGTGATGACAAACAGACCCTTCATGTTTCCTTTTTTTTTTTTTTCATACCGAAGAGAATCTGTAATGGAACTGAGAGTCTAGATATATGTTTGTGGTACTGAGGTAGAAACCATAGTAAATAAGAATAGTCATCATATGTCTGGCACCGTTCACAACACTTTGCATAAGTCCTGTCATTTCTGACAACATAGATGAACCTGGGGGCATTATGCCAAGTGAAATAAATAAGACATGGAAAGACAACTTCTGCATGATTCATTTACAAGTGGAATCTATAAAAGTCTAACTCATAGAAGCAGAGAGCAGAATTGTAGTTGTCAGGGGCTGGGGAAAGAGGGCAAATGGAGGGGGTGTTGCTGAAAGCATACAAGATTTTGGTTAGACAGGGCGAGTGAATTCTGGAGATCTATCAATGGATTCTACACTTGATACTTACTAAGAAAATAATGTAAATGTTCTCAACACACACACACACACACACACACAAGATGACCACATAAGATGATGGATATGTTAGGTAGCTTGATTGTGATACTCATTTCATAATTTGTGAAAAAAAATTATATATATATATATATATATATATATATATATATATATATATATATATATAATAGGTATTCTATACCTATTTATTATTTTTATCTGTCAATTATGCCACAGTAAAACTGGGAGAAAGAAGAATAGATGGCACAACTACCTCTTTTCAAACAAAAGCTTTCTTTTAAAAATTATATATATTTGACTCCCCAATAATCCTATGAGATTTCAAAAACAAATTTAAAATAGAGTTTGTAAAAATTGCATTTTATTTTATGTTTTAATTTTTATTTATTTTTATTTTTGAGGGTACTGGGGATTGAATTCAGGGGCATTTAACTGCTGAGCCACATCTCCAGCTCTGTTTCGTATTTATTTAGAGACAGGGTCTCACTGAGTTGCTTAGCTTAGACTTTTGTTGATTCTGGCTTTGAACTAGCGATCCTCCTACCTTAGCCTATGAGCCACTGGGATTACAAGCATGCGCCACCGCGCCTGGCCTTAAAATGTAAAGTTTTAAAGTAAGGGATCTAATTTCAAATTTGTTATTCTATATTACTTTTCTTAGAGGATAATTTCAAAATCTTATAAGTATTAGTATTCTGTATCTGCAGATATCTTTGAGGGTTAAGGAGACTTACAGAGAATTTAAGTAACTTTCCTGAAGGGAAACAGCTAGGCAAGGTGGCAAAGCCAGGACTTTGGTTTGGATAACTCACTCTTTCATGTCCACTCTTTGAGGTCTGGAAAGCTCTGAAGCAAAACCTGAGAGTCCATGCCTATAAAACAAACAAAATGCCAAGTGAACACTAATATCAGGCAGTCTTGATTGACAGAATAGTCAAAATACCCCCAAAATAAAAGAATGTCCCAGCTTTTTTTTTTTTTTTTTTTGGTAAAGGGGATTAAACTCAGGGGCTTTTGACCACTGAGCCATATCTCTAGCCCTATTTTGTATTTTATTTAGACAGAGGGTCTTATTCAGTTGCTTAGCACCTCACCATTGCTGAGGTTGACTTTGAACTCACCATTCTCCTGTCTCAGCCTCCCAAGCTGCTGGAATTACAGGCCTATGCGTCCAGTTTGGCCCAGACTTTTATTGAGCAGATAGGAAAGGAAGGGTCCCATAATTTTATGATAATTCCTGCAAGGGATTTCTTTCCTATGGAAGACACTTGTATCTCTTGGTAGGGTCTTATTTCTGATGTTGTATCTGATTGATTTAATTAACAATAGAAGGATAAGAAAAGGCACATTTCAAACATTATAAGAACAGAGGAGTCGGAAAAATCTTTTGACAACAAATTATGCATAAAGATTCAAGAGTGTACCTGCATTTTTTCCCCTGCCATTTTTGTCCCCTAGACCTTCAAAGTCATTCCACTTTGAGTCATTTGCCTCATTTGTGTATGAGGTCAGCTTTAAATCTAAAAAATCTCTTTGTCATCTCAATTTATTGTCAATTCAATTTTAGTATTAAACATCTACATGATTATTATAGTAAACCAACAAACGCTATCATTACCCAATTTTTCAGTTGAGAGGTCTTTACGGTGTTAAATTATTTTCTGGAAGTGACATCAAGGTACTTGTCATTATCCTGACTTCAGGAGAGTTATTTGAGATTTAGAGAAGTTTAGTAGTTTGCTTGCTCTTCCAGGATTAGCAAGTGGCAGAGCCAGGGTTACCAGCAAGACCCGACCCTGATGTCTAACTTTCTGCTCTGCCTTGGGGAATTGACACTTTAGGAACCACCCAGAGAAGGCAGATTTCTCCTCAGAGCTGTCTCTATCTATGGGTCAAATTGGGCCTGCTGCCCTTGAAGACTCACTTCATTCTCTGAACTTGATTCCAAACCAGTTCAGGCATTTCCTAAAAATCAAAAGAATCCACCTCTAAATTGTAAAAAGGTACTCAAGTCTTTCAGGACTTTACTTGGAAATGGGGTAGGGGGATCCAGAAGGATTTTGAGCACCCCAAGCATTGCTGGAGTAAATGCAGAGGTCCTTGGTGTGCAAATATTAAGTCGTGACACAGTGTGTTAGCAACCACATTGATGTCTAAATTTACTTTGTATAAGTATTTTCATCTCCATGGGACTGTTTTATTGAGTAAGATATGTCACTGGAAACAACAGAAGGATTTTTCTTTGTCCTTAAGTGTGGCTTGAATTGATTTTTCTAAATGACTCCAAAGTGTGTGCTTTCATTCTATAATCCATTCTAAGTGTTTTAAAATAAAAGAACTATCAAATCACTTGGCAGAAGGAGGCCTATTGATGCCCAGAAAGGCCAATTTATATTCAGTTGGCGCCCTGGCAAGCAGCATGATTGATATCATTCAGATTTGAGACCCAAAGTGATAAATAGTTACACATGGCCAAGCGCCACACTCAGGGCTCACAACCCCCTGGTGAGTTATTGTTTTGTTTTGCCCCTGGTTCTTGTAGGCTGAAAACTTCGTTTTCATAAATTAATCAGGGATGGCGTTTTGCATTTCTGATTTGTTACCTTTCTCAAAAGGCCTTTACTTGCAGTTTATGATGCTGACTGGCACAGCTTCAAGCTGCCCAAAGTGATGAAACAATAGGCAGATGAAAAGCCTTTATGTTTGTCATCAAGGCAAATAATTGCAAGATTCTCTCAAAGCTTCATTGCGAGGGTACTTAAAAATGTTTTTATTATATGTTGAGTAGATATGAAAGAATTTCTTTATATATAAAGATTAAAAGAAGTATCAATAAATCCATATCTCAGTTACCCATTTTAAGGAGAAAAAAAAAGAATGAACAAAAATATTTCCTTTGAGATTTTCTGCTCTACCCAGATATCATTCTAATCCCTTCTCCATCAAAAGTAGCTATTAGCTTGGTACAGTGGCACATGCCTGTAACCCCAGTGGCTTGGGAGGCTGAGGTAGGAGGATCACAAGTTTGAGGCCAGCCTCAGCAATTTAGCAAGGCCTTAAGCAACTTACCAAGATCCTGTCTCAAAATAAAACATAAAAAGAGCTAGGGATGTTTCTCAGTGGTTAAGCACCCGTGGGTGTAATCCCTGGTACACCCCCCCTATACTCAGTTCAGTTTGGGATTTAAACAATGTATATTTACCTAAATGTTTTTGCATTGTGTGCAACTGCAGTCATACTGTGTGGAGCTATTGATATTTATTTGCTCTCCTTTATAGCATATTGCTATAGTTTAGATATTAAGGTTCCCCACAGGTTCATGTAGTAAATACTTGGTCCCCAACATTGGAGGTGTTGCAACCTTTAAGTGGGGAACCTAGTAAGAGGTCTTTGAATAATTGGGTTCATGCCCTCATCCTCTGTGGGGATAGTAGGGCCACAGCCCCCTCTTCTTCCTCTCTTCTGCTTCCCGTTCATGAGGCAAGCAGTTTTTCTCTGCCAGGAACTTTCACCAAGATATGTCGCCTGCCTCAAAGCAAGGATCAATCCATCATAGACTAAAACCTCTAAAACCATGAGCTAAAATGAACTCTTGTTGTTAGTTGACTAACTCAGGCATTTACTATAATAATAGAGAGTTGACTAATATAGCATATTTGCAGTATTTAGCCATATTGACCCTTAGGGATGTAATTTATTTGTTTTCTTTGCTGTATATGATTCCATTATATAAACATGCTACAATCATTGCCATTCAATGGCTATTGGGGTTTCTCCTATTCTTTGTAGCTTTTTTTTCCTTATTTTTCCAGTGCTAGAGATTTAACCCAGGACCTCATTCATGCTAGGCAAGCCTTCTACCGCTGAGCTGCCTTCCTAGCCCTCTGTGTATTTTGTTATAAATAATCTTATATATGTATGTTTCCATGTATATATGTGTAAAAGTTTCTTTACGAATATCGTTATCATTAGATATTCATAATGTATTCATGTAGTTACATAAAATATTTGTATATTATTTGGTGTATATATGGAATTTGGGGATCATGTGTACATTTTCAACATTTCTTAATATGGCTAAATTGTTTTTTGAAGGGTTTGCAGAGTACCTTAGGTCTTTTACACTTTTACTGATGCTTGATGCTATTAGACATTGAACTTTTTGTGCATTTGGAATATATGAAATAGAATACTGTGGCTTTAATTTACATTTGCATGCTTGCTTATGAAGAGGAGCACATCTTTGCAGGTTTATTTGTGTTTCCTCTTTAGTGAAGTGCTTTCTGTTTAACTATTTTTCTATTAAGTTGTTAGTCTTATTTTTATTAGTTTGGCAGTATATACAGGGAAATATTTCTTCCTACTTTTCACTTATTGCCTTAAGTTTTTGTATGGTATTTGATGAACACAAGTTATTTTGTGGTAGATAGTCTCTAAAATAATTTATGCTTTGTCCTTCTTTTTATTATTTATGAAAATTTCCTCTGGCCCACAAAATACGTTTGCTATTCACTTCTAAAATTGAATTATTTTGATTTTCAGATTTAATGTTTTTATCTGCTTGGAATTGCTTTAGTATGTGATACGAAATATAGAGTCAATTTCACCTTTTATTACATATATACCATCACTTGACCTGGTATAATTTATTATAAACCTAAGTTTCTTCCCTTACCTTCAATGCTGCTTCTGCTATCCACTTATTCAGCTAATATTCATTGGTAGTTAATATATGCCTGGCTCTATAATACAGGATGGGGTTCAGCAGAAACAAACTAGATTGAAATTCCTATTCTACTGGAACTTCCGTTTTAGTTGAAAAAGAAAGGTAATATCAAATAAAATCAGACAAACATATTAAAATTTATAGTAAGATTCAGAGTCATCAGAAAATTAAAAGAAAAGGGAAATAGGAAATGTGGGGCTGGCATTGCATTAAAAAAAAATAGGAAGATCAGGGAATACTTGACCAAGAAGCTAGCATTCACATAAAGGCTTAAAGCCAGTGAAGGGAGATATCCTGTGAATATGTTCAGGGAAAGAATTCCCTGAGGTAGAAGATAGCAAATGAGTTTACCAAGTGAACTAAAGGGCTACATATTGGACAGGGAGCCTTTAAAATATGACACAATCTGACTTACATTTTCAAAGGATCCCGGTATTGATTATGTCAATCTGGTATGTTGTATCTTGACAAGAAGTAGTCACAAAATCTCAATGGCCTGAAACTATAAACTTTTCACTTTTTCCTTATGCTACATGTTCATTGCAATGAGCTGGGGACTCTGCTCCATTTTCTATGAGAGAGGGGGTGGGGAGAGGGAAGAGAGAGGGCCAGCAAAACATGTGTCATCAATTAGAACTTCCATTCTTCTGGAAGTGATCACATTTCTTCTGTTCATATTCCACTGGACAACAAAAATGCTCTGGCCACTTAGGCCCTGAGAAAATGGGTGAATACAACCTTATCTCATGCTGGAAGGAGAATCAGAAGTGTCAGGTGGACAGCACTAATGTACACCATAGTCTTCCTGGCTGTTGTCTTGAGAGCACCCTGTAAGTGTGCAGGGCAGGGGAAGAGAGTGTAATGTGTGAGAAGGCAAACTCTTAGATTATGAAGTGATGGCAGTGGAGAATGTGGTGAGAATTGTTGGGATTCTTGACAAATGTTAAAGGTAGAGCCAACAGATTTTTTGCTGATGCATTTGATATGGGGTATGAAAGAGAGAGAGGAAACAAAGGTGACTCTCAGGATTTGGGCTTGAGCAGCTGGATAGGTAGGTACCATTGACTATGATGGACAATGCTGAAGAACAATCAAATTTTTTTTGTTTGTTTTTTTGTGGGAGAATCGCAATTTTGGAAGTGGACACTTTCAATTCTTCTGACATCGTTGTAAGCAAGTCTTTGGGTTAAATTTCTTTTCTTTTTCATATCTAGTGTAGTTTTTGCTTTACTAACTGGTTCCTGGCTGATACTGAGGGCATGAATGTTACAGAGTGGGGTTGGAGGAGCACACAGAATTCTCTGATCCCATCTTAGGTCCAGCCAGTGGTGAAATGCGGCCTGAGGACTGTTGAGACCCTCTGGATCTCTTCAACTCATAGCACAGGGGCTCCACAGCTGCCTCTTGGTGCTGATACTTACAAATCAGATTTCCATTATATGGTGGAACTGCTAATGCACACTTTGGGTTGTGGTTTTTGGTGGTGGTTGTTTGTTTTTGCTTGCCTTTCTTTGTGATCATACCATATTGTCATGAATACAATAAGTTAGAAGCTGTAATATTTGGAAGGGTAACCTTTTGAACCATTACATTTTCCTTCTTTTTCTTCATGCTTTGATCTTTCATTTAAATTTTAGGATAATCTTAGAAGATAGACAAATAGGAAAAAAATCTCTTGGGACTTTTGTAGGGATTATATAGACTTTTTGAAACAAAGTTGGGAGAGTCATACTTTTACAATATTAAGACTTGCATTGTAAGAACGTGATAGAACTCTTCAATTATTTAGTTCTTCTATAAGTCTTTAATTAAAAATTTACAGTGATTCCTGTAATTATTTTGTGTATCTTTTATTAGATTTTTTCAAAGATTTTATATTTGTCATTAAAATAAATTGTATCTTTTTATAAAGTACACTTGTTTTGTCACTATGATGCCATTATAAGTAAAAGAAATTGCTGTTTGCTTATACTTAACCATTTTTATTATGTTTGCTAGTTGTGTTTCTTATGAATGATTTATAATTAGATTTCTAAAAGTAAAAAAAAACCTGTTCATTTACATTTATTATAATAATGGATATAGCTGAATTTGTTTTTTCATCTTATTTTCTGATTTGTGTTTTTCCCATTTTTGCTATTTTCTGTGTTTATTTTCCTTTTGGGGGGAAACTTCTCATTCCATTTCTTTGACTGAAACTATACAAATTGCTTCTCATATTTTAGGAGTTACCTTGAGAATTTTTGTATAAAAACTTTACTAATGAAAATCTGCAATTATTCTATATTTTTTTGAATAGTGTTAAGACCTTCAAAATATTTTACATTTTTATCCCCTTTTACTTATATATTATTTTTGTTGTATATTTTAGTTTTCTCTTTTTTATATGCTTGAGAACATTATTAATGTTTCATATTGTGAATATTTAATCTAAATTTACTCAGGTATTATCAGATTTTCTTGCTCATAATTCCTTTATGCAGCTCTGACTTTCGATTTGAAATCAAATGGCTTCTGCATCAAGTCTGTGGCAGAGTAAAGACAACTGCAAATTCTCTCACATTCCTCCTATGAGGAGGTGTAGTTTATTTTCTTTCTTGAATCTGTGCTGACAGCAATCTTCAACAGTGTATGGAAACATGGTACAATGTCAATTCTAGGCATTTAAAGCAACAGGAAGCTTCTGTCATGATCTCTGAGAGCCCTAGATGACATGAGTGACATATGCTCACCCTGCAGAGACCACAGGGAAGAGCTGAGGATCACATGGAAAGATGTGTGGTCTGACTAAACTCATTTTTTTTCCAGTTCTAATCATATCCTAGAAGAACAAAGAGTGTGAGAGGAGCCACTTGGATCTTATAGACCTGCCTGGACAGAGAAAAATAGCACTGGGTAGTTTTATTTGATGTAACAAAGAGCAAATTACCATTATTACTATCACAAAAACTATGCAATATTAATTCTTATTTCTAATATACCAAAAGCATGTGAAATTATCAAATAGTGAATGTTTTAAATCGCTATGATTTGGGATGTTTATTGTTAATCAATAGTTATGTGAAATCTTAAAAAGTCAAATTTGTAGAAGCAATGAATAGATGCTTTTCAAGGTGCAGAAATGGGGTGATGTTGGTCAAAGGTAGAAATATTCAGTTTTAAGATGAACAAGTTCTAGAGACTTAATATATAGCTTAGTGATTATAGTTAAAATAATGTGCTGTTTTGCAAACTTGATAAGAGGTTCTAAGTGAATATAGCACCTTAAAAAATGGTAACTTTGGGTTGATGTATGAATTAACTTGATTGTGATAATCACTAACAGTATATAAGTATATCAAACTATCACATTGTATACCTTGAATGTTTATATAATTTTTATCATTTAAAATCCCTTTAAAATACTGTAGGATATACACACTTAGTATTGAGAAATCAGCTGTGAATCTGTTCATCAGTCCTTTGAAAGTAATCTACTTCTTGTTTTGTGCAACCTCTAGGTTTTAAGATCTTCTCATGTTCTTTGGTTTTCTGAAGTTTCACTAAGATTCACAATGACTTCTATTTTCTTTCTTTCTTTGTTTAATCCTGTATTAGTCCATTTGGGCTTCTAGGACAAAATACCATAAACAAGGTGACTTGTAAACAACAGTGCTTTATTTCTCACAGTTCTAGAGGTTGTGGATTCCAGCTTCAAGGTGTCTGTGTCTGGTGAGGGTCTTCTTCCTGGTGCATAAATGATGGTTGCTTTGTCATATCCTGGCATGGTGGACAGGGAGGGGCAGGAGTCCCTGAGGCCTCTTTTATAGGGCACTAATTCCATACAGGAGGGCTCAATCCCCATGACCTATTCACCTCCCAGAGGCCTCACCTCTTAATACTGTCACCTTGGGTTTGGGATTTCAACATATGGATTTTGGAGGGACATGAACCTCCAGTCCCTTGGGGTTTATTGGTCTTTCTGAATCTGTGCATTGGTTTCCATTATCAATTCTTGGAAATGCTTCTTCATTTTCTATTCAAATATTTCTTGTTTTCAATTCTCTCTTTTTCCAGAATTCCAATTAAACTTCCTCTATCCTTCACAAAACTACAGATCTTACTCAAAGTATAAAAAATAGTTTCCCACTAATGTCCCATTTATATTCCTTAATACAATCTGGGATTCCACGTTTCGTTTAGTTTTTATGCATTCTTAGTCTCTTCCAATATGTGATAGTTTGTCAATCTTTCTTGGTCTTTTCTGACCTGATATTTCTGAAGAGTAATGGTCAATTATTTTGCATAATGTTCTCAATCTTTATCTCTTTTCTCATGATTAGATTGAGGTTGTGTCTTTCTGGGAAGAATACTGAAATAAAGGAATGTTGTGATCTGCTCAGTAAAAATGAAATAAATATATTTTATTGTTGATATTTTGGAATTTTGGCCTGGACAGTGTCAGCCTACATGGTTCCCTTTTTTTGGATAGTTCTAAGTATTTTATTAATACATTTTGTCATTAAAACAACTCTATGAAATATATAGTTATTATTTCCTTTCTATAGATGAAAAAAGGGAAAAACAGTTTAATAAATTGCCAAAAGTCATGCTAGAATGTAGCTATAATTCAAATTCAGACAGTCTGTCTCCAAGACTATAACCATAAACATACTACATTTTTAACAATAAAATTCATCTCATAATTTAGCTATAATGATAAAAATAAAATCTATAAAATGCTTGCCAATATTAGCTGATTTTTATCATCATAAATTTATATATCACAAAAGTCAGAGATAATCTTTCCAACATAAATTCCTATAATACTTTTTTATTTGATTTTTAAACTGTTTTATTAGTGTATCATATTTATGCATAATAGTGGTGCTCATTTTGACACAGTCACACTGCATGAAAATATTTGGCTCCATTTTAGCCTCCAGTGCTTTCCCTCCTGCACTCCTTTGTTCCCCTTCCTCTACTCTACCAGCCTTTCTTCTACTTATTTATTATTGTTTGTTTGTTTGTTTATTTGGTACCTCATAGATAAACACAAAGGTGGAATTCACTATGGTATATTCATGTATGTACATAGTATAATTTTGTCAGTTTCATTACACATTGTTTCCCTTTTCCCATCCCTCCGAGCTCCTCCTCAATCTCCTTTCTTTACTTCACTGATCTTTCCTCTGTATTCATGGAATCCACCCATCCATTTTTTTCCCCTCCTCCTTTTTCTCTACCTTTTGCAAATGAGAGAAAACACTTGACCTTTGACCTCGGAGTCATTTAAAATTTGTGAAATAACTGTGTTTTAGTCCTTGATTTTATTTTTTACCATGTGAAACATGTAGTCATATTCTGTGCCTGTTAATTGTATTTTTAATATTTATGTAGATACAATTGCCTGAAGGTATCACTGTTTTGTTTAAAATAATTTGAGTAAAGATAAGACTCTAGTAAAGTCTCCTCTATTTTATAGAACACTGGAAAGGTAAAACGATTTGCAGCCATACTGATGAGAACACACATCAATAAATTACCACCTGTATTATCCTAAGTAAGTTACTTCACCTGAACTGGTGTCCCTTTTTGTAAAAGGAGAATAAGTATCATCTGACTTGTTTGTGGAGATTTCTTTTAACCTGTTATTTATTTTAACAACTTTTAAGAGGTTATAAAATAAAGTCATTCTCTTCAGCTTTGGGAGACATAAGTAGACCTTAAGGTCTTGAAATCATCAATTAAACCAATTGCCAACATAGGACAATTATCATTAAGGCAAGATCTTAAAAAAACACTTTTAAAGCAAAAAGATTTGGAGGGTTCAACTCTATTATTATATTAGTGACAACTGGTTCAAAAGAATGATTAAGGAAATCCCAGTTTAGAGGAAGACTCAATAGTCCACAAAACATATTTATGTTGAATGTTTCATTAGAATTTGAAAGTATGAGGTGGTAAATGTATTAGATGTTATTGCTCACAATGTACAGATAGTAATCCTGAGTCATAAAGTGTCCAATATCTTATCTGAGGATGCTGTATTAACAGAGAGACAACATAGGGAGAGTTTA
Organism: Marmota monax; assembly: GCF_021218885.2. NCBI lineage: Eukaryota > Metazoa > Chordata > Mammalia > Rodentia > Sciuridae > Marmota > Marmota monax. The sequence continues at coordinate 4,679,943 of NW_026695230.1, read as the reverse complement.
AAACTGGTTTATAGAGTCTCAAACCAATTCCTTAGCAACAACAACAAAATTTCCACTTTTACCAATCAAAGCTCATTTCCTTTCAAGTCCACATTCTCCTGTAACACATTTGGATGTCTAGCAACATTCGAGAGTACTTTAGTATATTCTTTCCTCTTTCGTATAAAGGGCCTTTCCTTCAAGAAAATTCTTCAAATTCCAATTATCCTTTTTTTTTAAATCAATCAATGTCCTTTGCCTATGGCATTTTAATCTAGAGCATTTCATGACCAATTGTTAAAAAATTTTGTAATAAAATACTTCATATGTAGATATCATTTTATACTTGGAGTTATATCTGTGTGTATGATCACTATTCATTTTCTCATTGGAATTAAAAGGAGACATGAATGTTTTGACCTCAAAAATGGATTAAATTAAGCAGGACTTCTTGGAAACATGGAAAAATGTTCCAAGTGTCATGGGGCACCTCTGAAATCCTACTATATGCTCCACCTACTGGTATGTCTTAGCTCCAGAGTGCCTGACAAAGATTATGAAGATCAAGTATCTGCTGTTTTAATAAAGTGAAAGGAAAACTTTTGAATATGCAGGATAATTTCTTAACAGTTTTTATTCCTTACATTCAAACATTTTACATATAATTTTTCCTGTGTAAAAGTTTTTTTTTAAGACAGATACATATGTAACCCCATCTTATGGATGAAGAAATTGAGGTGCAGAGAAGCAAAGTAAATTCCCTGAAGTTGCATAGCATGTAAGCATCCCAGCATGATTTTTTTGTTTGTTTTGTTTTGTTTTTATTTTTGGTACCAGGGATTGAACACAGGGGGCCTTAACCACTGAGCCATATCTGCAGTCCTTTATTATATTTTATTTAGAGAAAGGGTCTCACTAAGTTGCTTAGGGCCTAGCTAAATTGCTGAGGCTGACTTTGAACTCACATTTCTCCTTCCTCAGCCTCTGGGATTGTGCTGGCCCAGCTTGGATTTTAACCCATGAAATTTTATTCTAAAGCTGTGGTCTATTGAGTAAAGTTATAAAAACAGTCAGAGTAGGTTCCATGTAGAAAACTCCTTTATGTAGAGATCAACGTCATCCTCTTAAAGATAGGAAGATATCACTAAGGCCCTTCTCATGGTGCTTCTCAGGAAGTTATATTACATGAATTATAAAAAGAACAATCCAGCAGAACTTCTTTATATTGGAAACTGTGATGCATAATTTGTTTTAAATAATTTAAAATTTTAAAACTTTAAATTTTTTATAACTGTAGATTCACAGGAATTTGAAAAGTACAGAGGGAGATCCTACTTACTCTGTCCCCAGTTCCCCTAGTGGAACTATTATGTGTAGCTATGGTACAAAATCAAACCAGAAAATCAACATCAATACAGTTCACTGACCTCAACCTAGTTTCACCAGTGTTTTACATGCACTAGCATGTGTGTGTGTGTGTGTGTGTGTGTGTGTTATGCAGTTTCATCACAGGAACTATAATGTAACTATCATCACCATAATCAAGGTATAGAGTTGTTCCATCACCACAAGACTCCTTTATCCAACCCCTTCATCCTCATGCCTTCCCATCTTATCTTTATTTGTATTTAAAAAGTAAATACTTAGGTAATGCCCAAGCATTTACACCTACTGGTTGCCCTCATTAAAGCTTAATAAAGAAAAATAGGAAAAGTACAAAATGACACCAAAATTTATTAAAAAAAAAAACACAAAAAGCACTAGCTGAATCTAATGTTTCTTGATTCAGGTATCATTTGGGGCTACATTTGGATATAGAATTGTCCATTTCTCTGCTTATATAGACTTGGTGATAAACCAGAAAAGACAAAAATCAGGGAGAAAAACTCTTCATCATTAGAATGAAGTGGCATTGGATTGGCTCCCAGAAAGTATCAGTCAGTGTCCAGACTCCACCCTTTCTGATCTGATGTCTGTGTGTTTGACTCCTGGGGCATTGGTTTCTTCCTTTCTTAAATAAAAATGATGAATATGAGATAGCACCATAAGGGCAACAAGCCACTGCTAGTGTAGTAGGTTGTTCAAAAGGTCATCTCTTCCTCTTCTACATACTCCACTTAGCAGCACCTACTCACTCACCTTTTAGGAAACATCTACATACTGTTGATTTGAAAATAAAGTGACCTGCTGGGAGACTGTTGAGGAATGATAGAATTTAGATTCCCAAGGCACAGGGCTGTGAAATGCCTGACAGAGAATAGTTAGTGTCAGATATGCTTGATTTGTCAGGAAAAAAAAAAACAAAACTGAAGGACACTTTCTCCAGGCTCAGGCATTCATCAGTAAATGGAGGTCACAGATATAGCAAATGACTTTAGTTTCTTCTAGCTGGTCACATGCAAGCGGAGCAAGGAAGCACCGCAGACAATATGGAGTGTGGGAGACCGAAGTACAGGGATATCTCATTAATTCTCTATGGTATTATAAATATGAGTCATCTGTGGTGGAACAGAAAAACCCTGAACTAAGGAAGCAGAAGACATCCATTCTAATCCGTTATAGACAAAGCCCCGACACATTAATAGTATCGGACCTTGGACAAAACATTTGATATCTTAAAAACTTTGTTTATCTGCAAGATAGTACAATGCTCACTTGCCTACCTTACCTTGTATGTTATTGAGATGAGTAAATTGAAAAAAATGTGAAAATTCCAAATGGATTGCTAGAAGGTATATGATACATATAAAGTATGCATATATTATAAACACACACATGTGCATGCACACACATATACATAGGTGAATTGCAAAATGGTGCATATATTGGAAGCACATGTTGTATATCTATATCTATATCTATATTTATATTTATGTGTGCAGGGACATGTGTGTTCATGTACTAATTGTATTAGATATTAATATTCATTAATATTATATATTATCATAATTATTGTTATTTTTCAAGAAAAAGCATTTATATATGTATATAAAAATCTTGAAACATATGTGTGTATATATATACATATACATACATATATATATATTATATATATATACATATACATACATATATATATTATATATATATATATATATATAATATATATATATGGAAATTTTCTACTCTTGACAGCTCAGAAGCTAAAAAGCAATTAACAGCTGAAAATTGGTGCATTGTGACAAGTCAAGAAGCGTGGTGATGACAAAAATCTTTCCTTGGAGAGTGTGCAGTATATAAAGAACTCTCAGCAATTCAGAGACAGGGAAGAGCAGAGAGTCTTGCATCGCTAAGTTCCAGCCCCCTCATTTAACAGATGATTAAATCACAGTCCAGAGAAGGTGACCTATCCAAATTACTGATGGGTACCAGATTGTGATAAATGAGGGACAAGAGAAAGATTAATGGGAACATGAAATAAAGTCAGATCAATTGTGATAGGGAAGGAAGATATCCAAACATAAGTACTATTTGTACAAGGTTTTTAAAGATGGATATGAAAAGGGTGGGTTGAGAGAAGGACACTCCACTCAGAATCTAATGGGAATTGAGGCCCAGAGGCAGGAGCTTGCAGAATGTGCCCCAAGAGTCTCATTTTAGTGATGTAGAGGGTCTATGCTGTGTGTATGCTGTGCTTTCCAGAAGAGGGAGACTAGCTCCTATTTGAACTCCAAGAATATGTCCAAGAGCTGAGCTTTGTAGGAAAAAATAAGAGACATAGGCCATTACCTTCTCTCTGGTAAGGGAAACTCACACTTATTTAGGTTAAGACAGTGTATCCCAAACTTTGCTGAGCCTGAGAATCACAAAGAGGGTGACCACCACATTCAGAGGTACTGATTTAATTGTTATACATATAACCTGGACATGATGATTTCTTTTTAATTCCACAGATGTTTCTACTTTGTACCAAAGTCGAAAACATTGAATAAATAAGTGATTTAAGGCACAGCAATTTTTAAAAATATACTAGCTAATTACCTGAGAGAAACAATGTTAACCCTGATTACTATCTTGCCATGACTTAATAATTTGTTTAGTTAAAGTACAGATTGAAAGGTACACTATAGAGTCAACTTTTGATTGTTGACAAGCTAAGGCAAATATTTGAAAAAACAAACAAACCTTTTTCTATTGTGTGATCTTTCTTTTCTTCCTCCATACGTTTCTCTCTCCTTCCTTCCCTCTTTTCCTCTCAAGATCCAATAGAACAGAAAAAACTAATAATATAGGAGAAAATTGCAAAATCATATAATTTGTTGTGCATTTTTTTCTATATCCCAGAAACTATTTTCAGATGAACGATCACTTTTGCTCCTCCATCTTCCCAGTGAGAATAGTTTTATCCAACTCATTTATTGGATGAGGAACCCTTTATACATATGGGAATTTATTCAAAGGAACATATGTGGCATGACTATGTAATAAATTCCATCTTCTGACTTAAGTCTAGCTCCTTTTCTCTTCCTTGGTAGATATAACACAGCATAAATAGATAAGATGCAAAATTATCCCAAGGTTCACAATCTTGCTTCATCTTTCTTTTTATATTTTACTTCCTCTACTATGAACTTCTACCAACCTGCAGAAAAGTAAGTTGTTCTGAAAATCCTGAGATTGTTTAATGTATTAATATTTCATAATGACTCGTGAGGAGATTCTAAGCAAATAATTTAGTAGAATTTTTCCAACCATTGTAATAATAGAAATATTATCTAAGTAACAGTATATGCTAGAGATACTATGCACCATATAAAATTAAAAGAGCATGACAAATAATTAGATGCTTGTTCTGTGTCTGAATAAAAGCTTATTAGTCATTAGAAAAAATATCAAAGTGTGTTTTTCTAACCTTGGAGTCAAAAATTGTGGGAAAATTCATGGATCCTAGTCATGTACCAAGTTCATTTTTTTCCATATCTCCAATTATTTGTGTCAGAAATGGACATTACTTATTCTACTTCAGAAATAAAATATTTCAAACTCTCAACAGTGAGATTAAATAAAAGAGCCTTAACTGAGACCCAATTTAGATTTGAAGTGGGTTCTGTTGATTTGTTGGGACATCTATTACTGGAATGTAAGAAATGTCCTCAATAGTCATCATCTGGTTGTTTTAAATTAATAAATCAGCTTAAAAGACAAAAATAAAATGCAGTAGATGAAAGCCCCAAAAAAGTGTCATGTCATTGATTGGCCAGAAGGAGATGCTTAGGATCTTGTCACAAAATTGTGTCTTGGTACATCATCCTAGGCTAAGAGACAACACAAAGAGCACAAACTTTTGAGATAAATAGACCTAAATTCAAATTTTGTCTTACTTGTCATACCACTGTGTGATCTTTGACATATTACTTAGTTTTCAGAGCAACTGTTTCTTTATCTTCAGGAAAATAGGATCTTGCAGGCATGCGAGGTGAAGTGTTTGTGGTAAACATCTGTCTTCCCAAAGACTTTTGAACATGCTCTCTAGATAGCATTTTGACACATTACACAGACTCACATTCCAAGGTCAAATTTAAAGAAAAGCAAAACTCTACTCCACAGGTTCCTGGCAGCTGGAATGCAAGCTTGTGATTGAGTTTATACCAACAAAAAACACACATCCAGGATACTTTTTTATTATTATTTATTTAAAAAAATGACAGCAGAATGCATTACAATTCTTATTACACATATATACCACAATTTTTCATATCTCTTTATATAAAGTATGTTGACACCCAATTCGTGTCTTCATACATGTACTTTGGATAATGATGTCTATCACATTCCATCATCCTTGCTAATCCCCTGCCTCCTCCTTTTCCCTCCCACCCCTTTGTTCTATCTAGAATTCATCTATTCCTCCCATGCTCCCCCTCTCTACCTCACTATGAGTCAGCCTCCTTATATCAGAGAAAACATTCGGCATTTGTTTTTTTGGGATTGGCTAACTTCACTTAGCATTATCTTCTCCAAAGCCATCCATTTACCTGCAAATACCATGATTTTTTTCTCTTTTATTGCTGAGTAAAATTCCATTGTGTATATATGCCACATTTTTTTTTATCCATTCATCCACTGAAGGGCATCTAGGTTGGCTCCACAGTTTAGCTATGGTAAATTGTGCTGCTATAAGCATTGATTTGGCTGTGTGTCTGTAGTACTCTGTTTTTAGTTCTTTGGGTATAGTCCGAAGAGAGGGATAGCTGGGTCAAATGGTGGTTCCATTCCCAGATTTCCAAGGAATCTCCAAACTGCTTTCCATATTGGCTGCACCAATTTGCAGTCCCACCAGCAATATATGAGTGTACCCTTTTCCCGACATCCTTACCAACACTTATTGTTGTTTGTCTTCCTAATAGTTGCCATTCTGACTGGAGTGAGATGATATCTTAGAGCATCATGCACAAAACTTAATTCATAATCAAGGACCTAGGAATTAAACCAGAGACTCTCTAATAGAAGAAAAAGTAGCCCCTAATCTCCATCATGTGGGATTAGGCCCCAACTTCCTTAATAAGACTCCTATAGTGCAAGAATTAAAACCAAGAATCAATAAATGGGATGGAATCAAACTGAAAAGTTTCTTCTCAACAAAAGAAACCATCTGTGAGGTGAACAGAGAGCCTATATCCTGGGAGCAAATTTTTACCCCTCACACATCAGATAGAACACTAATTTCTAGGGTATATAAAGAACTCAAAAAGCTAAGCACCAAAAACACAAATAACCCAATCAACAAATGGGTCAAGGACCTGAAAAGACACTTCTCAGAAGAGGATATACAATCAATCAACAAATGTGAAAAAATGCTCATCATCTCAGGATTCTTTTTTTTTTTTTAATTTTTTATTGTTGGTTGTTCAAAACATTACAAATTTCTTGACATATCATATTCTACACTTTGATTCAAGTGGGTTATGAACTCCCACCTTCACCCCATACACAGATTGCAAATCACATCAGTTACACATCCATTGATTTACATATCGCCATACTAGTGTCTGTTGTGCTCCACTGCCTTTCCCATCCTCCACCATCCCCCCTCCCCACCTCTGCCCTCCCCTCCCCTCCTCTCTCTCTACCCCCTCCACTGTATAACCCTGAGGGTCTCCTTCCAGTTCCATGCAATTTCCCTTTTCTCTCCCTTTCCCTCCCACCTCTCATCCCTGTTAAATGTTAATCTTCTTCTCCTGCTCTTCGTCCCTACTCTGATCCTAGTTACTCTCCTTATATCAAAGAAGACATTTGGCATTTGCTTTTTAGGGATTGGCTAGCTTCACTTAGCATAATCTGCTCTAATGCCATCCATTTCCCTGCAAATTCTATGATTTTTGTCATTTTTTAATGCAGAGTAATACTCCATTGTGTATAAATGCCACATTTTTTTTATCCATTCCTCTATTGAAGGGCATCTAGGTTGGTTCCACAGTCTTGCTATTGTGAATTGTGCTGCTATGAACATCGATGTAGCAGTGTCCCTGTAGCATGCTCTTTTCTTTAGGGAATAGACCAAGAAGGGGAATAGCTGGGTCAAATGGTGGCTCCATTCCCAGCTTTCCAAGAAATCTCCATACTGTTTTCCAAATTGGCTGCACCAATCTGCAGTCCCACCACCAATGTACAAGTGTACCCTTTTCCCCACATCCTCGCTAGCACTTGTTGTTGTTTGACTTCATAATGGCTGCCAATCTTACTGGAGTGAGATGGTATCTTAGGGTGGTTTTGATTTGCATTTCTCTGACTGCTAGAGATGGTGAGCATTTTTTCATGTACTTATTGATTGACTGTATGTCCTCCTCTGAGAAGTGTCTGTTCAGGTCCTTGGCCCATTTGTTGATTGGGTTGTTTGTTCTCTTATTGTCTAATTTTTTGAGTTCTTTGTATACTCTGGATATTAGGGCTCTATCTGAAGTGTGAGGAGTAAAGATTTGTTCCCAGGGTGTAGGCTCCCTATTTACCTCTCTTATTGTTTCTTTTGCTGAGAAAAAACTTTTTAGTTTGAGTAAGTCCCATTTGTTGATTCTAGTTATTAACTCTTGTGCTATGGGTGTCCTATTGAGGAATTTGGAGCCCGACCCCACCAAATGTAGATCGTAGCCAACTTTTTCTTCTATCAGATGGCGTGTCTCTGATTTGATATCAAGCTCCTTGATCCATTTTGAATTAACTTTTGTGCATGGTGAGAGAAAGGGATTCAGTTTCATTTTGTTGCATATGGATCTCCAGTTTTCCCAGCACCATTTGTTGAAGATGCTATCCTTCCTCCATTGCATGCTTTTAGCCCCTTTATCAAATATAAGATAGTTGTAGTTTTGTGGATTGGTTTCTGTGTCCTCTATTCTGTACCATTGGTCCACCTGCCTGTTTTGGTACCAGTACCATGCTGTTTTTGTTACTATTGCTCTGTAGTATAGTTTGAAGTCTGGTATCGCTATACCGCCTGATTCACACTTCCTGCTTAGCATTGTTTTTGCTATTCTGGGTCTTTTATTTTTCCATATGAATTTCATGATTGCTTTCTCTATTTCTACAAGAAATGCCGTTGGGATTTTGATTGGCATTGCATTAAACCTATAGAGAACTTTTGGTAATATCGCCATTTTGATGATGTTAGTTCTGCCTATCCATGAACAGGGTATATTTTTCCATCTTCTAAGATCTTCTTCTATTTCTCTCTTTAGGGTTCTATAGTTTTCATTGTATAAGTCTTTAACCTCTTTTGTTAGGTTGATTCCCAAGTATTTCATTTTTTTTGAAGATATTGTGAATGGAGTGGTTGTCCTCATTTCCATTTCAGAGGATTTGTCGCTGATATACAGGAATGCCTTTGATTTATGCGTGTTGATTTTATATCCTGCCACTTTGCTGAATTCATTTATTAGCTCTAATAGTTTCTTTGTAGAGCCTTTTGGGTCTGCTAGGTATAGAATCATATCATCTGCAAATAGTGATAATTTAAGTTCTTCTTTTCCTATTTCTATGCCTTTAATTTCTTTCGTCTGTCTAATTGCTCTGGCCAGTGTCTCGAGAACTATGTTGAACAGAAGTGGAGAGAGAGGGCATCCCTGTCTTGTTCCAGATTTTAGAGGGAATGCCTTCAGGTTTTCTCCATTCAGAATGATGCTAGCCTGAGGCTTAGCATAGATTGCTTTTACAATATTGAGGTATGTTCCTGTTATCCCTAGTTTTTCTAGAGTTTTGAACATAAAGGGATGCTGTACTTTGTCGAATGCTTTTTCCGCATCTATCGAGATGATCATATGGTTCTTATATTTAAGTCCATTGATGTGGTGAATAACATTTATTGATTTCCGTATATTGAAGCAGCCTTGCATCCCAGGGATGAATCCTCCTTGATCATGGTGCACAATTTTTTTTGATATGTTTTTGTATCCGATTTGCCAGAATTTTATTGAGGATTTTTGCATCTGGGTTCATTAGAGATATTGGTCTGTAGTTTTCTTTCTTTGAAGTGTCTTTTTCTGATTTAGGTATCAGGGTGATGTTGGCTTCATAGAATGAATTTGGAAGTTCTCCCTCTTTTTCTATTTCCTGAAGTAGCTTGAAAAGTATTGGTATTAGTTCTTCTTTAAAGGTTTTGTAAAACTCTGCTGTATACCCATCCGGTCCTGAGCTTTTCTTAGTTGGTAGTCTTTTTATGGTTTCTTCTATTTCCTCAATTGATACTGGTCTGTTTAGGTTGTCTATATCCTCCTGACTCAATCTGGGCAGATCATATGACTTAAGAAATTTATCTATGCCTTCACTATCTTCTAATTTATTGGAGTATAAGGATTCAAAATAGTTTTTGATTGTCTTCTGTATTTCTGAAGTGTCTGTTGTAATATTGCCTTTTTCATCCCGTATGCTAGTAATTTGAGTTCTCTCTCTTCTTCTCTTTCCTAGCATGGCTAAGGGTCTGTCGATTTTGTTTATTTTTTCAAAGAACCAACTTTTAGTTTTGTCAATTTTTTCAATGGTTTCTTTTGTTTCGATTTCATTCATTTCAGCTCTGATTTTAATTATTTCTTGCCTTCTACTTCTGTTGCTGTTGTTTTGCTCTTCTTTTTCAAGGATTTTGAGATGAAGTGTGAGATCATTTATTTGTTGGTTTTTTCTTTTTTAAAGGAATGAACTCCAAGCAATGAATTTTCCTCTTAGTACTGCTTTCAATGTTTCCCATAGATTCCGATATGTTGTGTCTGTGTTTTCATTTATCTCTAAGAATTTTTTAATTTCCTCCTTGATGTCTTCTATAACCCATTGATCATTCAGTAACCTATTGTTCATTCTCCAAGTGATGTATGCTTTTTCCTTCCTTCTTTTATCATTGATTTTCAGTTTCATTCAATTATGATCAGATAAGATGCATGGTATTATCTCTACTCCTTTATATTGTCTAAGAGTTGCCCTGTGACATAATATATGATCTATTTTTGAGAAGGATCCATGTGCTGCTGAGAAAAAAGTGTAACTTCTTGATGTTGGGTGGTATATTCTATATATGTCAATTAAGTCTAGGTTATTAATTGTGTTATTGAGTTCTATAGTTTCCTTATTCAACTTTTGTTTGGAAGATCTGTCCAGTGGCGAGAGAGGTGTGTTGAAGTCTCCCATGATTATTGTATGGTGGTCTATTAGACTCTTGAACTTGAGAAGAGTTTGTTTGACGAACATAGCTGCACCATTGTTTGGGGCATAAATATTTATGATTGTTATGTCTTGTTGGTGTATGGTTCCCTTAAGCAGTATGTAGTGTCCCTCTTTATCCCTTTTGATTGACTTGGGCTTGAAATCTATTTTATTTGATATGAGTATGGACACTCCTGCTTGTTTCCGAAGTCCATATGAGTGATATGATTTTTCCCAACCTTTCAGCTTCAGCCTATGTATGTCTTTTCCTATCAAATGCATCTCCTGTAGGCAGCATATTGTTGGGTCTTGTTTTGTGATCCATTCTACTAGCCTGTGCCTCTTAATTGGTGAGTTTAAGCCATTAACATTTAGGGTTATTATTGAGATATGGGTTGTTCTTCCAGCCATATTTGTTTATTTCTGTTACTAAACATGGTTTGTTTTCCTCTTTGATTATTTCCCCCCCCTTTACTGTCCTACCTCCCACTGTTGGTTTTCATTGTTATTTTCCATTTCCTCTTCCTGTAATGTTTTGGCGAGGATGTTTTGAAGAGATGGTTTTCTAGCTGCGAATTCTTTAAACTTTTGTTTATCCTGGAAGGTTTTAATTTCATCTTCCATCCTGAAGCTTAATTTCGCTGGATACACAATTCTTGGTTGGAACCCATTTTCTTTCAGTGTTTGAAATATGTTATTCCAGGATCTTCTAGCTTTCAGTGTCTGTGTTGAAAGATCAGCTGTTATCCTGATTGGCTTACCCCTAAATGTAATCTGCTTCCTTTCTCTTGTAGCTTTTAAAATTCTCTCCTTATTCTGTATGTTGGGCATCTTCATTATAATGTGTCTAGGTGTGGATCTCTTATGATTTTGCACATTCGGCGTCCTGTAGGCTTCTAGGATTTGGGATTCTGTCTCATTCTTCAAGTCTGGGAAGTTTTCTCTTATTATTTCATTGAATAGACTGCTCATTCCTTTGGTTTGGAGCTCTGTACCTTCTTGTATCCCAATGACTCTTAAGTTTGGTCTCTTAATGTTATCCCATATTTCTTGGATGTTCTGCTCATGGTTTCTTAACAGTCTTGCTGAGCTGTCTATGTTCTTTTCCAGTTGAAATACTTTGTCTTCATTGTCTGATGTTCTATCTTCTAAGTGTTCTACTCTGCTGGTAGTATTCTCCATTGAGTTTTTAAGTTGGTTTATTGCTTCCTGCATTTCTAGGATTTCTGTTTGTTTGTTTTTTATAACCTCTATCTCCCTGTATAGTTGATCCTTTGCTTCCCGGATTTGTTTGTGTAATTCATTGTCGAAGTGATCTTTCATTGTCTGATTTTGCTGTCTAATGTCTTCCTTGATACTCCAGATCATCTGAAGCATGTATATCCTGAATTCTTTATCTGACATTCCATCTGCTGCAGCTGTTACCTCTTCTAAAGTTGCGTTGACCTGCATTGCTTGTGGTCCTTTCTTTCCTTGTCTTTTCATACTTCTTGCGTATCTTTCCTGCAGGCGCGGGCGGAAGCTCTGCTCTCTCCTTATTCCAATTGGGGTGTCGTGACTACCATGCCGGCAGGTCACTGAGCCTGTTCTGGGCGCTGGCTGCGGCTCTGTTCTGCCCCTACTCCAATTGGGGTGATGAGCGTACCACGCCGGCAGGCCACCGGGCCTGATCCGCCTGTCGGTTGCAGGTTTGCCTACCCTGCAGGCGCGGGCGGCGGCTCTACTCTGCCCCTACTCCAAATGGGGTGAGGTGTCTGTCGTACCAGCAGGCCACTGGGCCTGTCCCGCTGGTCGGTCGCAGATCTGCCCACCTTTCGGGCATGGGTGGTGGCTCTGCTCTGCCCCTACTCCAATTGGGGTATCGTGACTACCCCGCCGGCAGGTCGCTGGGCCTGTTCCTGGCATGGGCGGCGACTCTGCTCTGCCCCTACTCCAATTAGGGTGATGTGTGTACCACGCCGGCAGGCTCCTGGGCCTGATCCGCCGGTCTGTCGCAGGTCTGCCTACCTTGCAGGCGCAGGCGGCGGATCTGCCCTGCCCCTCCTACCATGCCTGCGGACCACTGGGCCTTATCTGCAGGTTGGTCACAGGTCTGCTCACCCTGCAGGCACGGGTGGTGGTTCCGCTCCGCCCCCACTCCAATTGGGGTCACGTGACCACCACACCGGCAGGGCCTGATCCGGGCGTGGGCGAAGGATCTGCTCTGCCCCTACTCCAGTTGGGGTGACGTGTGTACCACGCTGGCAGGCCACTGGGCCTGACCCGCCAGTGTGTCACAGGTCTGCTTACCTTGCAAGCGCGGGCGGCGGCTCTGCCCTGCCCCTCCTACCACGCCCGTGTACCACTGGGTCACGGGTCTGCCCACCTTGCGGGCGCGGGTGGCGGCTCTGCTCCGCCCCCTCTCCAATTGGGGTCACGCGGTCACCACGCCGGCGAGCCGCTGGCCCTGCTCCGGGCGCTGGCGGCGGCCCAGCCCCTCCCCTCTGGCTCGACGACAAATCGAGAGAGACTCGGGTGTCTGTGCCTCACCCCCCCTACCAGGAGACCAACTGTTTCTGTCGCCGCTGGTATTGATGAAGTTCTCTCCTCTGCCGCTTTCTGATGACATCAGATCTCTGCATGTTGGTATCCTATGCGAATGGCAGCATTTTGTTCCCCTTGGCGGGCAACCAAAGCAACGAGTGAGTTCTGACCGGCCCTCAGCAGGACCCGGACCGAGAAGCAGTTTCCGCGGGCTCCTAGCCCTGGGCCAGGGCAGTTCTGGGAGCTGGAACTCGGCCGCTCCGTGCTCGGTGTATGCTCCGATAACAGCAGGCTCCAAGAAGCAGCCCCCACGGGCTCAGTTCCGGGAGCCGGAACTCGGCCGCTCCGTGCTCGGTGTATGCTCTGATAAGAGCAGGCTCCAAGAAGCAGCCTCCGCAGGCTCCCCAGCCCCGGGCCAGGGCAGTTCCAGGAGCCGGATCTTGGCCGCCCTGCGCTCGGTGCTCACTCCGATAAGAGCAGGCTCTAAGAAGCACCCAGGCACTGAGCCCGAGCAATCTGTCTGCAAGCCGCAGGTGAATGGCAGCCTGAAATTACCTGTTCTATGGCTGAATGAGCTGCGGTCAGTCGAAAACAGGGATGGTGACGTCATCTTTCCAACATGGTGGCTGCTGGCCTCCTCTGTGGTCTGACCGGTGTGGAGAACCGAGATGGACCGCTTCCTTCCCCCGTCTCAAACCCAGAATTCAGCCCTGAGTACGGTGCTTGCATGGCTGGCAGAAACTGCAGCGCTGTATCCCTGCGTCGCTATGTCCTCGTTTCCCAGCGCGCGTTGCAGACTCTAGCCGTGGGGCGATTTGCTGAATAAGCAGTGTTACCCTCCGTGCGACAAACCTCTCGAGTTTGAGTCCCCGTAGCCTATCCTCGTGCGATGGAAATCCTTCCTCCAGGTTTCGGAGCACCCCACTATTGCTGGAAATTCCTAACAAGATAGCCTTTAGCAGTCCTGACTTGTCATACTCCCACACAGTGAAGCAGCACACTGGGGCAATGCACTCCCCTCACCGCCATCTTCCTCCTCCTACCTCAGGATTCTTAATCAGAGTGAATTGGACAAGTAAAGAGACAGGTATACAGGCCAATGTGAAAAAAAAAAAATAGCAGAGGAAGTCTGGTTCTGGACTGGTTTGAAGGAAGTGGCAGCTTCTCCATCCTGTGGTGTTAGACTTGACTTTGTTTCTACAACCTTCCAATAATTTCATGAACCCATAATGACAATATATTTATTTCTCCTTAGCCTGACTGTGATATATTCTGTGACTTGCTACTAAAAATCCTAACAATTTTGGTATTAAAACATTGACCAACTTCTGGGTTCATGATGCCCGGGAGTGCTCCATTGTGTTACCTCTCTTGTTTAATCACTGGAGAAAAAAAAATTTTTTCCTTCTGTTCTCCATCTGCATTCATTCAAACTCTTGCTGTTGTCTTTGTCATTCTGTGAACTATCTTCTTTCAACCCATAATAAAGTCAACTAGAGAAAATATTCACGTTTTTAACTTGCTTTATTTTAGGTTCTTGAAAATAGAGCTAGGGAAAAGATATACCACATGTAAAACAAGAGAGAGATTCTTGGGAACAATGATGGGGGAGTCTATAAGGGTACAGAAAAAAGGCGGTTCAGATGAGAGGCCACCCCTAGACCCAGGATGTGAGGGGAATGGGAAGAGATGTCTCAGAATCAGAGCATGCCCATGAGAATGCAGGCCATGTCAAGCAAGTGTTTGCATCAAGTCTCAAGGTACTTTGCAAGTAGGAACTGACAAATCTGAAGCACAGCTTTCACAGTAATTTGGGACTTGACTTTAATAACTTGATAGTACAAAACCTAGAGCCTCCCTATCTGAACTGCTTTTCCTTATGTTATCCTCTGGTATTCTAAATCTATTTCACTCTCATTGGCTTTTAAATTTCATTTATTTTCTGTATAATTTTTTTTACATTTACAAATTTTAAATGGTATTTTAAAACAGCTTAATGGAATTCTGCTGAGTACACATTTCAATCAATTTTGACAAACATATTCATACCCATAAACACATCCCAGGCAAAATCTATATTTTCACCACTCCAGAAAGCTTTTTCATATCACTTTCTAGTTAGTCCATTCTCCACTGCTAAATGAAGTAAGTGTTCACTATCTTTATTTCCAACACCAAAAGATAGATTCCTCTATTCTAAAACTTTACATGAGTGAAATCATACAGCATGTATTCATATCTTTGGGCTTTTTTTTTGTAAGTAACATGTTTTTGAGGTATATTAAGGCTTTTGTATGTATCCTAATTTGTTCCTTTTAGTGTTCCTTTTAGATTCTATTCTAACATCATGAATTTTCCCTCCCTTCCTCCTTCTTTTCTTCCCTCTTTCTTTCTTCTCTCTTCCTCCCCCCTCCTCTGCTCTTCATTTCTTTCTTCAATACTGAGCATTGAAACTAGGGACTTACACATGCTATATAAATACTTTACCACTAATCTCCACCCCTAGACCTATATAATGACTTTTAAATCTGTTTTTTTTTTTTTATGGAAAACTGGGTTCCTTTTTCTGATTCCATGTACAGACAGTGCTTAACTTCTGATTGTTCTACTGAATAATCTTTTAATGATGCTGTGAAGCAAGACAATTAGTAGAGATCATACTTCAGTGTTGTGGATTGGTCTTTTCCCAGACTAGTGATATGTGCTGTGGTACTCTTTTGTGATGCTGTGCAGCAGCTCCCAAGCAGAAATGTGACTAGGATGGTAAATTATGGACACTGTGCAGTGCCCTGTGTTCCTCATGTTTTTTTTTTTTTTGATATTGTGTCCCTCCCACTGTATGTATGAAACTCCCATCTCTGTGTGTACATGGAATGTTCAACATTTTATTATAAAATAGGCTTTTTATTAAATGATTTTCCAAACTGTAGACTAATGTTAGTGCTGTGAGCACTTTTAAGATGGGCAAAACTAAACTTTGATGTTCAGGTGGTGAGGGGCATTAGATGCATTTTTTTACATGAAATTTTCAAATTATGATGATTTTATTAGGGTTTAATCCCACCATAACTTGAGAAACATCTGTACTACATTTTATGATTGTTGATCAGATTTTCCTGCTTCTTTGCATGTTTCATAAATTTTCTTTTACACCAAGTAACTGTGGAGACTTAAGTAAAATATTTTGTTTTGTTTATTTTTGTTTTCGTTTATCACTGTTTTCTGGCATGTAGGGTGAGAGGCTGTTCATTCCAGAGTTAAACTGGGCTGGGCCACCTTTTTTTTTTTTTTTTCAGTACTGAGAATTGAACTCTGAGCCCTCTACCACTGAGCTATGTCCTCAACCCCTCCCCCATGAATTGCTCTAACTGCCCTTAAACTTGCTATCCTCCTGCCTCAGCTTCCTGAGTCACTGGGATTATAGGTGCGTACTTTGCTTGGACTATCCTTTTTTTTTTTTTTAATGGTTTCTTTTTGTTATCTCCTGGACCACACCTGTACCTAGCTCAGCCTCTAGCCTCAAATGTTGCTCTTACCTTGTTAGTATTTAAGGTGAAAATTATGTGCTCATGTCAGGCAATTTTGCTTTTGTTGGAATTAGACTCTGGTGCATAGTTTCAACTTGAAAACTATAAAAATACGCACAAGTATCTGATTTCTTTGACTTTTCACAGCCGCCTTCTCAGCAGAATTTTAGGATATGTGTGTTTGTTGAAGAGAGAATGGTGAGGATGTTTGGGCTTCTTCTAGGAGGCAGCCCATCCCAACAGCTCACACTGTAATCTAGTGCTTGGTGTATCTTTGGTAAATCCCAGATAATGATCTGCCAAACTGAGCCCAGCCTAAGCATTCCTGGTCATCAGGCATGACTGAGTGGATTCCTGCATATCTAGGACAGTTTTATTTCTCATGGGAATCTAGTTCTTTAAGCTTCCTTGCATTTATTAGTTTTCACTAATACCACAGAAAAGTATAATTTTGATTTTTCAGTGCTTTTCTTATTTTTCTTCTCTATGTACAATAGCTTTAAAAATGTATTTATTTTTTATATCTAAAACTTTGTACCTTTTGCCCCACATCTCTTTCTTTCCCCTCACCCTAGACTCTATGTATTTGACTATTTTATATTTGACACATAAGTGAGATCATGTAGTATTTATGGTTCTATGTCTAGTTTAGTTTACTTAGCATAACATCCTTCAGGTTCATTCATGTCATTACAAATGGTTTTCCTTATTTTGAAAAGCAGAATAATATACTGTTGTATATAAACACCACATTTTAAATCCATTTGTTGACCAGTAGACACTTAGGTTGTTTCCACATCTTTGCTGTAGTAAAGTAATGCTTCAATGAGGATTGGAGTGCAGATGTCTTTTTAAGATCCAGATTTCAATTCCTTTGGATGTATATTCAGAATCATGGTATCAAATCATAATCCTCTGTGCAATTTTAAAAGGAAACCTCATATTGTTTTACAGAGGGACTGCACCAATTTAAGTTCTCAACAACACTCTGAAAGTGTTCCCTTTTGTTCATTTTCTTGTTATGCTCGAATTCGGGACCCCCAAAAGACCACCAGAGACCAAGATGGATATAAACAGCGAAGAGGTGTTTATTGCAAGCTTAGCTCGGTTCTCCGCGAGTGCACACACAGCAACTGGTGACGCTGAGAGGCCCGAGAGACCAGGTTTGCAGCAGTTTTATACATTCTTTGGAGAAGGTTTGGACCCCCACATACATCATAGCATCTCTTAACAAATCATCACACACCTCGGGAAAATCACATAACAGCTCTAAAACATGATTAGCACATTCACTGGCAGGAACAAGTTGGGTAGGGGTGATTGGTTACTACAAGAGGAGGATTCGTTTGAACTGATTGGTTTAAGCCAAGAGGGGTGTATGTGCTGAACTACATGGTTTCCCAACACTTTATCAACCACCATAAACTACTGGGAGGGTCATCTGGCATCCCAGGTATTTCCCCGTCTCATGCTGATTGGTGGCTGCTAGGGGGTTGCTATGGATCCCCACCCAGCCTGACTGAGTCAGGGACACGTGGTGCAGCAGATCTCTCCTGTTATTTGTAGATAAACAACTTAGCAGGATGGGAATGTGCCTAGGAGTGCTCTGTGGGTCTTTCCAAGGACAAAGGTGATGTCCCTTCCTTGAACAGGCTTTGCTCTGAGGTAGAGGCTGGTTCTTCACTCTCAACATACTTGACATCTTTCTCTCGTCTTCCTTCCTTTCTCCCATTCTTCCTTTATTCCTCTTTTTTTCTCCCTTATTATTTTTATTTTATTATTTATTTATTTATTTGGGGGATGGGGCACCAGGGATTGAACTCAGGGGCACTCAACCACTGAGCCACATCCTCAGCCCTATTTTGTATTTTATTCAGAGACAGGGTCTCACTGAGTTGCTTAGCACCTCGCTTTTGCTGAGGCTGGCTTTGAAATCATGATTCTCCTGTCTCTGCCTCCCAAGCCACTGAGATTACAGGCATGCACCACTGGCTGGCCCTCCCTTATTATTTTTGAAACAATAGCCACCATAATAGGTAACAGGTGTGAGTTGGTATCTCATTGTGATTTGGTTGTGTATACCCCTGATGATTAGTGATGATAGGTGGCTTTTATGTATGTTTTGGCCATTTGCACACAGGGTTAGAGAAATGTCTATTTAGGTACTCTGACCATTTTTAAATGATTTATTTTATTCACTAGTGAATTGTTTGAATTCTTTATCTATTTTAGATATTAACCATTTATTATATCTGTCTGAAAATATTTTCTCCCATTCTATATGTTGTCTTTTAATTTTATTAATTTTATTTTTTTATTTACCAAAATAGTATCTTTGTAGATGATTTTGAGTTGGATATAAACATATTTGCATACATTTGGTTTTATTGGTTATGATTTGGGTATCATATTTAAGAAATAATTGTTGAGGACAATATCTACAAACTTATTTCTTTTGTTTTTATTCTAGCTGTTTTGTTACTTCAGATTCTTTGTTTTAAGCCTTTAATCCATCCTGAGTTTTTATGTATGGTATGAGAGGAGGGTCTCCTTTGATGTTTTGCATGTGGATACCTAATCTTCCTGAAAACATTTCTTAAAGAGACTGTCCTTTGCTGATTGTATATTCTTGACATAACTATTAAAATCAATTGACCTTATATGTATGCATGGGTTTATTATGGGTTATTTATTCCATTTGATATGTTTATATGTATGAGTTCTCCCCCCCCCCTTTTTTTTGGCAGTACCATATTGTTCGATTAGTCTAACGTTCTAATATATTTTGAAGCAAGAGAATGTGATAGCTTCAGTTTTGTTCTTCGTGTTTAAAGTCATTTTGGCTATGTGGAGTCTTTTGTGATTCCAAATTAATTTTAGGAATTTTATCCTATTTCTTTCAAAAAATGCTATAGGGATATAGGTTTTCATTAAGCGTATAAGTTCCTTTGAAAAGTATGAATGTTTTAACAATGTTAATTCTTCCAATTCATGGCCATGAATATTCTTCCATTTATTTGTGTCTTTAAATTTTTAATCAGTATTCATAGTTTTCAGAATCCAATTCTTATACCATATTGTTTAAGTTTACCCTGAGTATTGTAGTTCTTTTTATGCTATTGTAAATACTATTGTTTTCTTATTTCTTTATGGATAAGCCATTGTTAGTATATGGAAATGCAAACATTTTTGTATATTGATTTTTGTATTCTTTGACTTGACTGCTTAAGTATTAGTTCTGACAGATGAGAGCACAGGAGCATGGGTGAGGGCATGTGGATGTGTGTTTACTTTTCTAAGTCTTTTCACTCACAAACAGAGGTACTTTTATTCCTTTTATATTTATACATTTTTTAAAATTTCTTTTTTTCTGCCTACTTTCTTTGGCTGGGACTTCTAGTACTATAGTGGATAGGAAAATGAGAATACACATCCTTATCTTGTTTCAGATCTCAGAAGGAAGGAAAGCTTTCAGATTTAAAACATTGAAAACTACATTAGCTGTGGGCTTTTCATAAATGGACATTATTATGTTGAGGTAAATTTTTGTATGCATGATTTGTTGAGGGTTTTTTAATTATGAAATAGTGTTAAACTTTTTCAAATTCTTTTTCTACATCGACTGAGATGATCATTTATTATCATTCATTCAGTTAATGTGGTTTATTTACATTGATTGATTTACAGATGTTAAAACATCCTTGCATCCCAGGGATAAATCTCATTTGATCATGGTGTATAAATCTTTTAATATGTTGTTATATTTAGTTGACCAACATTTTGTTGGAGATTTTTCGTATCTGTGTTCATTAGGAATATTGGATTGTAGTTTTTCTTTCCTTGCAGTATCTTTGTCTGCCTTTGGTTTCGGGGCATTTTGGGACTTGCAGAACGAGTTTGGAAATACTCCTTATTGCTATACTTCTCTTGATGCCCCTGGAAAACACAGCTATTCATACACCTATTTAATGTCATAAATATCAATTGTGTCTATTTTAGTAATTCCTTTTTCAAAAAGAGAAGACACGAAAAGTATAAAGAAAAATAGGGAAGAGAATAAAGGGATACAAGAATAAAGGAGGGAATGGAAGGAGGAAGGACAGAAGGAAGAAAGGGTGGAAAGAAATATCAACATAAGAGCAGGGATTTTTTTCCATTTTGTTTGTTGCTTTATCTCAGTTCTAGGACTCAACTTGCATATAGTAAGTACTCAATTATCAGTTGCTTGATAAATATATGAATAAGAAAATGAGTGGATGATGATTAAACATGAACACTTGATGGTTTTTGGTCTACCATAAAAAAAATGGTGGGAATACATTATGGAACTCTTCTAAATTTAGTCATCAATAGCTGAAACTTTTATTTTCCTTCTCTAATGGTTAAAAACAAATGAATATTTGTATATGCTTGCTTATATGTGTGGTCTCTGTATATGCAGAACTATTCTAATTCTGGTTGTATTCTCTACTTGAAAATCAATTGAATAATAATTGCCACTGTATAGAATTTAAAGATGTATATAGGAACAGAAATCATCTTGCTCTTAGGAATGGATTCTGTTTATGGCTGAGTGGAGCTGCAGCTTGAATCCAAATGGTAAGCAACATCTAAAACTAGGAGGAGGGTGTATAAAGAACTCAAAAAACTAGACACCCAAACAAATAACCCAACCAATAAATGGGCCAAGGACCTGAAGAGACACTTCTCAGAAGATGATGTGCAATTAATCAACAAACACATGAAAAAATGTTCATCATCATTATCAATTAGAGAAATGCAAATCAAAATCACTCTAAGATTTCATCTCACTCCATCAGAATGGCAGTTATTATGCATACAAACAACAATAAGTCTTGGCAAGGATGTGGGGAAAAAGGGACACTCACACACTTTTCGTGGGACTGCAAATTGGTGCAGCCAATATGGAAACCAGTATGGAGATTTCTTAGAAAATTGGGAATGAAACCACCATTTGACCAGCAATCCCTCTCCTTGATCTATACCTAAAGAACTTAAAAACAGCATACTACAGGGACACAGCCACATCAATGTTTATAACAGTAAGATTCACAATAGCTAAATTGTGGAACTAACCTAGATGCCCTTCAACAGATATGTGGATAAAAATAATGTGGCATATATGCACAATGGAAAACTACTCAGCAATAAAAGAGAATAAAATCATGGCATTTGCAGGTAAATGGATGGAGATAGAGAAGATAATGCTAAGTGAAGTTAGCCAATCCCCAGAAACCAAAGGCCGAACATTTTCTTTGGTGTACAAAAGATACACCAAAGTATCTTTAGTGGGATAGTGGGATAGGGAAGGGGAGCATGGGAGGAATAGATGAACTCTAGATAGGGCAGAGGGGTGGGAGGGGAAGGAGGGGATATGGGGTAATTAATGATGGTTGAATGTGATGATTATTATTATCCAAAGTACATGTATGAGGACACGAATTGGTGTGAGTATACTATGTATACAACCAGAGATATGAAAAATTGAGCTCTAAATATGTAATAAGAGTTGTAATGCATCCCACTGTTATATATAAATAAAAATGAATAAATAAGTAAATAAAACCAGGAGGAGAATGCCTGTTTTGGAAAAAGGCATTTGGACCTTCTGCCCGATATTTTCACATTTACTTTGTGATACATACAAAAGTTTCAAGTACACCATCAACATGTCATTCTTTTATTCAATAATCACTGAGCTTCCTTGTTAATTCTAGCTCAACTCCTTATGCTGGAGGATGTTCAAATCTTCCAAGTCAATCTCACTCCCAAATTGCAAAGTTTTATCTCAAATGTCTCCATCAAATTTTAAGCCATGTTGTGCTAAACAATTCTTTGTACATTGTGCAACCTCTTCAACTACCTTATCCATAAAGTTTGTGCAAACAAAAAAATCTAACTCAAGGGTTATAATAGTAAGGAAAATTATATACCAGTACTGGCTCATAGTAATTTTACTGATAGATTTTTTTTCTCAAGACTTATATCATACATTGTCCTTAGTCATTAGAGATTTAGTAGTTATAAAAAAACAAAGAAAAATTTCTCATAGGGCTTAAATTCTAGGTCCTAATATGGTGATTTTTATTATCATCCCACCATCATCATTCATTGTTTTGAACTTTAAAATCTAAATTCAAGAGTAAAATTTAGAATAAACCAATATAGAATCAGAGAACAAACATGAAAATAAATGCTTTTGTGTAGGAAATACAGACTCCTGGTTGGGATTGCCAGGTTTAAGGGGGTTCCAATATAAAGCTATATAAATTATATGGTGCACACTCCTGCCAAAATCATGATAATTCCTATTTATTGCTTGTCTTTGGACAGTAGGATCCAAAAGTAGCCAAGAAAAAGCCATAGATTATATATCATTGTGACTCTTGTTTCCCATAACCCATTTGGAGATCAGAACCTCTAAACCTGGAGATCATAGAGTCACAGTGGTGAATTAACAATGCTTTAATTTAAGTCAACAGAGCAACACAGCACATATACAAGAATTTAAGCCAAATTGTTCTCATGGCCTTTATTTGAGATGTTACTATGACAATGTCTTTCTATTTCCAAATAGATCTTATTTTCCTGCTTAGTATATGATGAAATTTAAAATGGAAATTTGAAGTATTATTTATCTGATGTTACATACCTAGAAAAAATATTAAAATATATAGAAATGACATGTATAAAGAAATTATGATAATATTTAAGAAGTATATGTTTTCAGAACAAAAGACCAAACGTGAAACTCCAGACAATGTGGCATCTCCTCCTCCTCTCCCCTTCTCAATCATATTTCCATTGAATTAACCACAATGCATATAATGGAAAGAAGTATTGTACCAAGACTGCTTGGAGTCAAAGATGAGTTTATTCAATACACAAGAAATTGCTAAATGTCGTATAATAGAAATACTGCAGAAGTCCATGGAGACAGATTTATGATTCTCCCTCCTAAGGTGAGGATATGTCTAAGATGTATTTGATAGAAGACCACAGCAGATCTCAAGCAATATCTCCTACAGAGAGAGCATGGACCCTACCTGAAAGCCAACTTTGCAGTGCTGTAAGATCATCCATCTCTTGGATTTCACCTTGTCTAGGCTTTAGCCATGGTTAGATGTTGTCAGGTACATAGGAGAACACCTGCATTTTGCTTCTGATAGAAACAGTCACATAACAAAGAGTAGGGCCTAGGGTTAGACCCTTTTAAGGAACTATTCCTACTGTTCCACAGCTGCTGGTTCTCCACATCAATATTTGACTAAATAGCCCCTTTTGATCTAAATCAAGCAGGTGAAAGACTTTAGCAGAATCTTATACAAGAAATGAATTCAGCTTCTATTTCACTGTAAGGAACTACAAGGTGAACAGAGATCTGCAAAGTTGTGTAAACAGGGAAAATTTCCAGAAAGATGAAAAGGGTCTACAGTTCAAAGAATCTACTCTGATATCTTAAAAAACTAGCCTTATGCTGAAATAAGCTTATTTCGTGGAGTTAATTATTTTTAGAAGGAAAACATTTTAAAAAAATAGTGGATGCATTTGTAAGATATTGCTAATGGCATATGTTGTCATTGGGCTAGGTATAGGAGTTTTCTCTATAGCTTTGTGAATGCAACTCCTTTGTCTTAAGATTGTATTTCATAGGAGAAATCTGAGGCCGACCTAATGTTAATATCATTTATTTATTTTTTCTTGGATACATAGGGAATCTTTATCTTCAAAAGTATAATAAAGATTGACCCAGGCTATATAAAAATGTGCTCCATTCCCTTTTTATTATTTATATTTAAACTTAATACTAATTTACATATTTAGACTGAAGATTCTTTCATAGTAAAATATTTTTTTTTTCAAATTGACTATCAATTTCATAGTTACTGATGAAATACTAGAGGTTTTCCCTGTAAGATGACAATACCATTTTGCTTGAAACTGTCAGCAGGGCACAGTGGTTCAGGCCTGTAATCCCAGGTGTTCCAGAGGCTGAGGCAGGAGGATCATGAGTTCAAAGCCAGCCTCAGCAAAAGTGAGATGATAAGCAACTCATTGAGATCCTATCTCTGAATAAAATTCATTAATAAGGCTGGGTATGTGGCTCAGTGGTCAAGTGACCCAGAGTTCAATCCCTCATACCCTACCCCAAGAAAAAAACTTAAAAAACTGTTATAGACTTTAAAAAATGAAATAGGATATGAAACAAGTAACTAGCAAATTATCTTTTTTATAATAACTTTTCTAAAATAACAGAATCTTTATTACATATGAGACTTAAGTGTATTCTTATAAATTCAGTAAAGCCAAGTGGAAATTTTTGTAACATTGTTCAATTTCATGACCGAAATACAATGTGTATCTAAAATAACAGAAACAAAATCACTTTACTATATACTAGCAATAGAAAGTTAAAAGAAATAATCATAAGCCTAACAATAACAGTGAGGAATTCAAATAGTAACAATAGTATGAAACGTGTATTGAAAGCTATAGCTACTTATTAAGAGATATAAAGACATAATCATATGTCACCCCAGGAAAGAAATCAGGTAAGGACCAAGATAAGGACCAAGGAGCACAAAATTTTAAACCATATTTAAGTTAATTTTTAAATATATTTATACTTAATAAGTCTATAAAGAAACTTATGTGCATGACCAACTATGTGGATTAGTTTTTTTCTATGCAAAAATCAATTTTATTCAACTGCAATTGATATATTTTGTCCTGGTTTATTTTGTTGGCAAGGAGAAAACAATTTTACCTACGTGACTAAACTTCAAGAAAACACTTTAGACCTTTTCATGAAGGAGATTTATTTGAAGGTAAGTAATCAAGTGCAATAGTGATAAAAGAATCATGAACCAATCAATTATCCATAAAGAAAAAGACATATATTTGATACAGTATTTTTAATTTTTACAAATCACTCAGGGAAGCTAGGAAATGTAGTTACATATTCTGAAATAAAATGCAATGTTCTATAAAAATACTATAGTAAAAATTATAAATAGTTCAAGCCGCACTTCTCAAATTGTTGTCTCTCAATTCTAGAGGTCTCTGATGTTCACAAGATTGCAAGATTTAAAAAAATCATAATGATAAAAGTAATTTAAAGCAATATAGACAAAACTTCTGGTGCACCAATAGTATTAGTAGTCTGGGTATTCTTCACTGCAAATTCTACTAGGAAAATGTAAGTTCTTATAAGATGTACTTGATGAAGCCATAAAAATTATTATTTTATTTGATATAGAACTTTTAATGAGACTTTTAAAATATACTGTGTTAAAAATTGGAAAACATAAAATATATAAAAAACACAAAAACTAAAATACATAAAATAAAAATCCAGAAACCCAGAAAAATACATTAAAAATTCTTCCTCGTGTGGAAGTATAATGGTGATTTTGAAGAAAATTGGACCTGTGATTGTGTTGAAAGTGGAACTAGTTGCATTTTCTTTTCCATAAAACACCATTTTCCTCTGAAAGAACCACTGACAGACAAATCAGGGTCAATAAGCAAAGTGAGCCTGTCACATCAAAGAAAACAAGTGGCTGGGAACTTTCTAATAGTAACATTTGAGCTTTCAAGCAAAAATTAGAATTTTGGAATACTTGCAACCACTACCATGAGCTTGACAGTGTCCAAAGACCTCACAGTTTTTCTGAGGGCATCAGTGGTAATAGTAGTCAATGAGTTTTTTTGACATTGTATAATTAACTGTGTCAAAACTTGGAAGAACTGTGTAAGTTAGTGACCAATATTTTGAGTGATTCACTGTGTTCCAAAATCATGCATGAGCAAAGGATCCATTCAAAATATAAAAAGATTAATAAATTTTAATGTACCAGAGTATGAAAAACTAATTGATATGGCTTCAGATTCCACATTGTAATTTATATTTAAGAAACTGGCTTGTCGAGTTCAAAAGGAAAATATTCAATATTTTTTAAAAGTTCATGAAAATGCCCCACACTTCTAACTACATATGTTTTTGAGACCAGGTATTTTTCACACACTTTGATCAAAGCAATCTAATGTGACAGATTGAATGCAGAAGTAGACTAAAAATACAGCTATTTTCTACTAAGCTAGATGATGATGTGCAAAGTGTAAAGAACTGCTGCTCTTTTTGATAATTGTATTTTAAAATTGAGATCTTTAAATTATATATGCAATTATTTATTAAATTATATCATTAAACATATATCATATATATCAAATTGAACCACTGTTTCAAAGTATTCAATTTTAAAACTAAAATCATAAAACACTTGAAAACACCAGTAATTATTTAGCTTCTCTGTATATGGAGAATTCTGTTTGCAGACATGCAAAGGAAGAAGTACCAAAGAAAAAACTGCATAAGTCTCACAACAGAATATGTAAAATACCTGTGCACAAGAAAATGTCTTTAGATGTTGTAAGTTACACCAAAGGATGGAAAAAAGGGGGGGGATGCTATTTGCCAGAAGTTTAGTTACAATAAATATTTAGCAAATGAAGATCTTGTATGTTAATTAAATATAATAAAACGATGAACACATGATAGAAATAGTAATGAATAACTCAGAGAAATAGAAATAAGATAAAGCAAATACATACAATCTTCACACCTTTGCAATCTTGCTTGCAATCTAATAAATGCTTATAGAGATAAGATACACTTGATGTTTGCCTAATAAATTTCCTGGTTTAAAAAGATATACTATTGGGGTGTGTGTGTGTGTGTGGGTGTGTGTGTGTATGCTTTCAGATTCTATTTTTGAAAATACATAATGGTGCAATGTTTACAAAAGGAAGTCAGCAATTTTCTTAAAGTCCATAACAAGCCTCTTACTCTTTGACCTAGTAAATCTACTTCCAAGCAATTATAATAAAATATTTAAAATCGGGGAAATTATTTAGCCATAAATGTTTTTATTTTAAATAGTATATAATAAATTTCATAACACACTAAATTGATAAAAGATATAAAAATTAATTTAGTACATTCATTAATATTATGTTGTGAAAATTTTTGAGTCAGTTTGTAAAAATACATATGTTAAAATGTTATGTGAATAAGGAGAATGCAATGTTGGATAAATGTCCCTCCAAGTCATATAAAGGGGTGAGGAAGAGGAGTATTTATTTCCCTCAGTATGAAAAGCAAGTCTTTTTTCCTTCCTGTTCTGGTCTCCTACTCTGTCATCATTTAGAAATGTTTAATTGTGCACTACAGATTTCTAGTGATAGATAGTTTGGTGGTGCCCTATTGATTCTCTGTTCCTCTATTATATGAGGTACCATGATTCTGGATTAATATTATTAAAATCTCATCTGATTTTTAATATAATATAAAGGAAGATGTGTGCAAAGAGAAATAGGTGAAAAAGAAAATGAAAATGGTGTATGTTGTTTCCATGTTCTGTGATTATGGGTTGATTTTTTAAATATTTATTTTTTAGTTTTAGGTGGACACAATATCTTTATTTATTTTTATGTGATGTTGAGGATTGAACCCAGTGCCTCGCGCATAGAAATAAGATAAAGTAAATACATACAATCTTCACACCTTTGCAATCTTGCTTGCAATCTAATAAATGCTTATAGAGATAAGATACACTTGATGTTTGCCTAATAAATTTCCTGGTTTAAAAAGATATAATATTGGGGTGTGTGTCAGCACGCTACCACTTGAGCCACATCCCCAGCCCTATGGTTGATTTTTAAAATTCTTGTGTACTTCTAATCATTTAGGGCATTACTTCTAAGAAATTAAGAAAAATGATATACATTCCTAAATTGACAAAAATATGACTCTGTTCCCACACCTACCAGCAAAAGCTGAGTGAATAGTGTAGACTTCCAACTGTGTCAGTGCCAGTAGTACCCCAGTCCCAAATGTAGGGTTGTTGTCAAAGAAGGTTGTGGGCAGCTGAGAGACCTCATTCCTGATGTTCAACAATTAGGTTACGTTTGCCCCACAGAGAGTTAGGAGAAACTGGGTGGGATGCCCAGAGGTTTATCCCCACACACAGTAATGAAGAGTCCCACTACTTCCACTGGGGTGGTGTCAGAGAAGGTATAATGGAGGACCAATACCCAGTGGTAACAAGATTGATACCACCAGTTATCAATGACGAGTTCTTCTCCCTCAAATGTTGAAGTCTGAACATTAGAGAACATGCCAAGCAAGCATATAAAGCAGGGTTTATTTAAAAAGGGGTAAAACAGATTTCTCCTGGGTGGGAGAAGGGGTCATAGCTGGTATCCTAATATCCCAACAGGTGACGTGTTCACCTTTTTTATATGTCCTAGGATTCCTTTGTTTCCTGAGTCCATGACTAGGCCCAGGAATGCTCTTTGGGATGCGCAAAAGGTGGGAAACAGGAGGACTGAAGGGGAAAGGGCAGGATGGAGCAGCCAAGGACACATTAACAACCTTATAGATCCCTATAGGGAGATGCAATTTCTGGGACTGATTACTTTAGCAACAGGTTGGAGCAGGGGCAGGTACTTGATAAGGGTGGAGGAAGGGCTCTGAAGGAATTAACATTGAATCCCTCAGGGGACAGTCTGCAACTTGTGGGATTCACTCAGAATTAGCCTCCTTGATCTGACCTGACTCCATTTACCTATCTATACTGACTACCTAATTCTGGCTTCAAGATCATTCCCACACTGTTTCAGCGTGGGCAATGTAGCAATAGTAATGAGGCACTTATGCCATTCTTGACAACACTTACACCGGATGAGTCATGGTATTGTGCTAGAATCACCAGGCCTCCTTGAGAGTCCATAGAGGCCATGTGAAAAATCCACACTTTAACCCCAACTGGCAGTAACAAAGTGTGACCCTTCTATTTCCATGGTGGAACAGGTCCAAGGAGGCCAGCTGAAGCAGAATATTTTAAAAAGATCCAGTTTCACAACACTGTACCAAAGATGTCCAGGTTTTAATAGAAAATTACTCATCATACCAAGAAACCAGATCTCTCAATTTGAATGAATAATATGAATAAATAGAAGTCAGTACTAAGATATCAAGATCATTTGATATTTTATTGCAGCTCTCACTAAAAATTCTTCAGTCAACATTGCAAAAACATTTGAGGCAAGTGAAAAAAACAAAAATCAATTGAAAGTCTTAGCAAATATGTAGAAGACATATTTTTATTAAATTTGATGGAAATGTTAGAACTGGAAAATATAATTACCCAAATAAAGAAAATTTAGTAGACAGGTTTAGTAGCAGTATGGACAGGAGAGAGGAAAGAATCAGCAATTTGAAAACACAACAGAAATTACCCATTCTGAAGATTAGAAAGAAAAACGATGGAGCAACAAATTAAAAAGCAAAAACAAAAAATACAGCTGCAGATACTCAAAAGTAGAGAAAAGCCAAACTAAATGATTCAGAGGAATCTTCCCCAAGACACAGTAAGTCACACTTCTGACAACTAATTACAAAGAAAAAAATTGATATCAGTGATTAAAATATGAATGTTACTCATATAGGAAAAAATTTAAATGACAGGCATGGAACATGTAGAAAGCATTGGCAAATGAAAACTGCTACCACGAAAGGCTTACATTAGTCACAAAGGAAAGTCTTGAACCAATAATCAAAGTTACCAAACAAGGAGCATGCAAAACAATCAAAAGCAAAGTAAGGCCAAAGACAGCCAACAGATAAGACAATGGGGATGAGGGGAAAGTAACCAACTTTATACAAATGTGAGAAAATAAAGGACATGAAAAGCTGTTAACTTGAAAAAAATCAAAAGAATTGACAAGCCTCTAGCAAGATTGATAAGGAAAAAATGAGAGAGGACACAAATTACCAAGACAAGGATTGAAATGGGTGATAGCACTATATGCCTGCAGAGAAATAAATAAATAAATAATAGATGACATTAATTCCAAAGAGGAAGAAGCAACTATCTCTACTTATAAATTACAAGATGATTTACAGGTAAATATCCCAAGGAATCTCAAACCTTCTTAGAACTAGAAAAAACAATGAATTCTTGGTCCATGAGGATACAAGATAAATAGGCAAATTCAATTGTATGTCTGTATATGTGCAAAAATCATTGCTGAAGAATAGAAATAATCAGTTGTGAAACTAATGAAACATGTGTAGGGCGTACATGCTGTAAACTACAAAAGGCTGATTAGAGAAATCAAAAACAGCCTAAATAAATTAAGAAGTACACCGTAGTTGAAAATCAAAAGATTCAGCATAGTAAATATGTCAAATCACCTCAAATTGACATGAACACATAGATCAATTAGTATAAAATCCCAGAAATATTGTTGCAAATATAGACAAGATGGTTTTAAAAATTATAAATCAATAAACTAAAATATCTAAGTGTCATTTTGAAAGAAAACAAACTAGAAGGTTTTATGTGATTCCATGTGATTAAGACTTATAATACATAACTATAATAAACCAGATTCAAATATGGCAGTGATAGCATAATTTTAGCAGACCTTTAAAAATTGTTGGTTGTATTAACTATAAAGAATCGTGGGTTTCACCATGGCATATTCACACATAAAGAAAACATAATTTAATCAATTTCACTCTTCAGTGTCTCCACAGTACTCTCTTCCTGCTCCCCTTTTTCTACCCTGAAAATCTTCCTTTTTACTGTCATGGTGCACCTTTGTTTCCTGTTGTTTTTTTTCCCTCAAGTTTTCACATATCAGAGAAAACATGATACTTTCCTCCTTAAGTCTGACTTTGCTCAACATTACGATGTCCAGTTCCACCCATTTTCTTCAAATGTCATAATTTCTTTCTTCTTTATGACTAATGTTCTCTTTTATGTGTATACCACATGTTCTCTGTACCTTTATATGTTGATGGAAACCTGGACTGGTTCCACAACTTGGATCTTAGGAATTGTATTGCAATAATTATGAGTACACATATATATCTCTAAGTATGCTGACTCTAATTCCCCTGGATAAACACCAAACAGTGGCACAGCTGGATCACATGGTAGTTCTATTTTAAGTTTTTGAGGCACCTCCATACCAATTTTTCATAGTGGTTTACAAATTTACATTCCCACCAACAATATGTTCCTTGATGACTATTATTGATATTTTTGAGTTCTTTGAATATTCTGGATATTAATCCTCTGTCATGAGAATAGTTAGCAAAGGTTTTTCTCCCATTCTGTAGGTTGTCTTTTCATGCAGTTAGTTGTTTCCTTTGCTTTACAAAATCTTTTTAATCTTATGCCTTTCCATTTATTGATGGTTACTCTTGCTTATGTCCATAAGTTGAAGTGTTTCCCATATTTTTTTTCTTCTAATACTTGCACAGTTTATGGTCTTATAATAAGTTCTTGGTCCATTTGTAGTTGATTTTTGTTCAAGTTCAGAGATAACATACAGTTTCAAGATCTATATACATCCAGTTTTCTCAGTACCATTTGTTAAAAAGGATGTATTTTCTTCAGTGTGTGTTTTGGCACCTTTATCAAGAATCAAACAAGAGTAACTGTGTGGGTTTGTCTCTGTGTCATCTATTCTGTTCCATCAGTTTATATGTCTGTTTTTATGCTAGTATCATGCAGTTTTTGTTACCATGGTTCTGTTTTGTGATCAGTCCCTACCACCCTTTGAGAGGAGATAATAATCACCAGTAACTGCAACTACTTGAGAGCAAATCATACACTAATCAAACTTAAAACTGATTGGAAATGTTGCCCATACATCTACTAGTCCAAAAATGAAAAACAGAAGTAATAACGTATCATAGGTTGAAAAATTAGGTAATACAGAAGGTAAAATTAAAATTAAACTCACTTAGTAACTATTCTCTTGCTGTTTGATTTCAGCTGCTAAGGAAATGGGATTTGCAACCTGCTGCTTTCTGCCATGTGGCAAACCAGTGATAAATGTGGTGAGGCTCTAATGGGTAATGTAGAAGCATGCAAGAACAGCTTAAGAAAGAAAAATCACATAAATATATCAACACATGCAGAAAAAGCATTTGACACAATCTGACACCCATTTATGGTAAAAGTATTGAGTACCCTAGGAAGCAAAGGTCACTTCCTCAACATGGCTAAGCATACATTATGAAAAGCACAGGTGACATCAAACCCAATGGTGAGAATCTGGCAACTCTCATCAGAAACCATACAAGGTTGTTTCCTCTCACCATTCCTTTCCACAATCTAATGCAATAAAACATAAAAAGGAAATAAGAGGCAGTTTGATCAGAACAAAAGAAATAAACCATTTTTGTTTTCACATGGCAGATCATGTATGTAGAAAATCCCAAAAGAATCATCAAATAAAGCCCTAGAACCAATAAGTAACTACAGCAAGATTACTGGATACAACATCAATTGTTTTCCTATGTACTACCAATGAACAAGTGGAGTTTTATGTTATTTATTTGTTTTTATGTGTGTATATGTGTATGTAGTACTAAGGATTGGATGCAGGAATGCTTGACTACTTAGTTACATTCTAAAACCTTTATTTTATTTTATTTTACTTTATAAGTTTTCCAGGCTGGCTCAAACTTGCAATTCCCCTGTTTCAGCATCTCAAGTAGCTGGGATTACAGGTGTGAACCCAGCAGAATTGGATGTTAAAAGCATAACACCATTTACATTAACATTCCAACAAATAAAATTTTAAGCATAAATCTCAGGATATATGTAGGTCTATTTGAGGAAAACTATGGAACTCTGAAGAAAAAAATAAAGAAGTGAATAAATAGATATTCCATATCATAGATAAGATTTGACACTCTGACAATGTTATTTCTTTCCAATTTGCTCTACAGATACAATGCAATTCCAATAAAAAAATCCTAGCAAATTATTTTGTGAATATTACCAAACTGATTCTAAAATATATGTGGAGAAACAAAAGACCCAGAATAGCCACCACAATATTGAGAAGAGGAAAGAAATCAGAGAACTATCACTACCCAAATCAAGATTTACTATAAAGTTTCCATAAACAATACAACGAGGTATTGGCAAATGAACAAGTATATCAACTGAACAGATGACAGTAAAATAAATAGACTCCCATAAATAAAGGTGACTGATGTTTCATAAAGAAGCTAAAATAATTAGTGGAAGAAAAATATTCATTTAAACAAATGGTTCTAGAACAAGTGGACATCAACATGCAAAAAACAAGCAAACATGTAAAAAGATTCTAGACACAGGTCTTACACTCTTCAAAAAAGTAAATGAGACTAAATCATAGATCAACATTTAAAATGCAAAAATGTAAAATTCTCAGCAGCTGACTTATAAGAAACACACATGATTTTGGTATAGTAATCACACTTTAGATGTAACACCAAAGGAATAATTCCTAAAGAAAGAATTGGACAACATTGAGATTGAATGTTTCTATTATGCACAACACCACCCCCAAGAAAGTAAGATAAGCTATACATTTGGTAAAAAATATTTTCAAAATTATGTCTGATAATTATGCAAAGTACATAAAGAATTCTTAACACTCAACAATAAGGTAAACAACCATTTTAAAAATCAGGCAAAAGACATGGAGAGTCAGACTCCTCATCAAAGCAGGTGTATAAATGGCAAAAATATTTTAAAAAAAGATGATCAAAATTGTTATTTACAAAATCGCAAATTAATTGCAACAATAAGATACCACTCTCCACTTGTTAGAATAGCCAGAATTCAAAATAAAACACCAAAGGATGGAAAATATGTGGATCATCAGGAACATTCATGCAATTCTATTGACACAAAATTGTATAGTCATTTTGCAAGATCTTTTGGCAGTCTTACAAAACTAATATACTCTACCAGCATGATCTAGCAATTATAGTCCTTGATATGTGCCCAAATATGCTGAAAACATTTGTTCACGTAACAATGTGTACATGAATTCTTATATTATTTTTCCGTAAATGTTAAAACCGGGAAGTAACCAAGCTTCTGAATGTAGGTGAACTGCTGAGTAAATTGTTGCATATTCTAGACAGTAGATATTGTTCATCACCAAAGAGAAAATAAACTTCAGATCATGATAGGAAACTTAAGGGCAAATTACTTAATAAAAAGAACCAATCTGAAAAGGCTACATGCCATATGATTATACCTATGCGATTTTCTGGAAAAGTTAACATTATGTAAAATGATCAGTGGTTGCCAAGCTTTCGGGCCCAGAGAGGGGTTGAATAGGCAGAACACAGAGAACTTTCAGGGCAGAGAAATTACTCTGTATGATAACTGAAATGAATACATATCATAATACATTCATAAAACATGTCAGACTTAAGAAAACAAGATGTCAACTATGAATTTTTGGTGATAATAATCTGTCAATGTGAATTTGTACAAAAGTACCACTCTGGTAGGGATTGTCAATAGTGCAGAAGCTACATCTATCTGGGGTAGAGGTCTATTGGAAATGTCTACATCTTCTGCTCAATTTTTCTGTAAACTCAAGATTGCTTGGAAAAAAAAGTTTTAAAAATAAAGCAAAATTTAAATAAACAAAAATGGTACATCAAAAGCATGATAATATGTTGTAACGTGTATGAACAGAATTACTTTTACAAGAAAGGAAAAGGAT
This sequence comes from Marmota monax, assembly GCF_021218885.2. NCBI lineage: Eukaryota > Metazoa > Chordata > Mammalia > Rodentia > Sciuridae > Marmota > Marmota monax. The sequence goes on along the minus strand of NW_026695230.1, from coordinate 4,644,673 downwards.
GAAGGAATTATGCCTAAATATGTGCAAGGTTTCTTCTGAATTTGTGGGAGTATAGATACATTTCAGTCTTTACAACTATACATGCTTTATGGATCATCTAATTTTCTGGAAAGAAGTGTACGCAAAAAGTCAGAAAACAAGATTCCAATTATTAAGCAACTAATTTGTGCCATATTGTGTTTTACGAAGTATCAGGATTGAATGAGTTCACATTTATAAAGTGTGTGGAACATAGGCTGGTATATAATAAGCACTTTTTGAGTGTGGAGTAAAATAATAATATATCATTTATTTTCACAGAATCTCTATAAGTTAGAGAACATTATTACTACAATTTTATAAATGAGAAAATTAAGGTTATGTAACTTCTCAAAGCTAACACTGCCAATCTGCCCTAACATCAGGAATTAAATCCAGGCAGCAATCTTTAATTCTGTATTCTTTACTACTACAAATTTAATTGATCCAAATTGTGCCCTTTGATGCTTTCTTGGTAGTTGTACATCTGATCTGATTATCTGATCCTGCAGCATTTTTATATGTTCATATGCTTAAGCATAGTTTATTTTCTGGCTTAGGGGAATGCAATTGAAGACATTTGCATTTTTTCTCACTAGTATAGGCACATGTGATAGAACCAAGAGTCAATAAAAAGTTAACATGCCCAAGTCAGCAAAAAGTAAAATTGCCCTCCTCCACCATCAAACTGCTGCCTTCTTCAGAATAACAGCACAGAGACTGATAACAGTTGTACTGCCCATGATAGTCAAGGCTGCATTTTACAATTTCATGTTGACATAAATGTCTTTACCTTTGGACCTTTATCTCATTACATTTTCCAGTTTATAAAATTTGGTAACAAACAACTGTTCCATTTATCAGAATGAATTATACCCATCAACTATAATGACTCCAAATAGTTACTGCCTAATGATATTAGCCTGGGAATCCTTTACTGACTACTCTTAATTACTGTAGATAAATGAGGCTATACCCCATTAGAGAAATGTCAATTAGTACATATTTTATAGCCTAAAAGAAATTAATAATAGTACATTTAATATACTGTTGTTTACCTCAAACATCTTGTTAAAATAATAATCATGATTGAATCAAACTATATTTCAACATTCTGTACTGGGACATCACGACAAACTAATGATATTAAAAAACTTTAAAATAAGTAGATACCTACAATTTCAGTCAATAAGAGATTGCAATAGTGTAATAGGACCTGGAATGTCTCCCAAATCTTGTGGAAAACTTGATCTCAACCAGTAGTGCTGTTGGGAGGTGTTGGAGACTTTAGGAAGTGAGCTCTAGTTGGAAGAGGTGGGTCACTGGAGCATGCTTTTGAAGGGCATGTTTTACCCCTGACCCTTTCTTTTTTTTCCTCTCACTTTGTCTTTCTAGTTCCCAAGTTCTATGAGTGGCATCTACCCTCTACCATGCTCTTTTGCTACGATCTGCTTTGCTTCACCCACCAAACAGTGGCGTTAGCTTGTCATGGACTGAGACCTCTGAAACTATGATCCAAGATGAATTTTTCCTCCTTTAAGTGTTTTTCCTTGGGTATTTTGTCACAGTGACCAAAAACAAACAAACAAACAAACAAACAAAACACCAAAAAATGACTAACACAAATAGCAATTAGCTTATAGAGCAATATAAATAATTGTTAATATGCACTGAGGTATTACAAGATCTGACAATCAAAGCATTATACAAGTTGAGCAAATATAGGTTTTGAGCATTAGGTAAATAATACTTCAAACACTTATTGTACCACTAAAGAATAGTGGTGCTCTGTTTTTCGTTTTTCATTCAGTATAACTATTTTGATATCTATGTTAGTTTGTGCATCAATAGTTCTTTTTTAACTCTGAATAATATTTCATCATATGGATGTATGACAATTTGTTCACTCATTCATTACTTAGTAGACATTTGAGTTGTCTCCAGCATTTGGCTATTGCAGATAAATCTGCTACCAATGTTTTTTTTTTTTTTATATTCATGAATTAAAATTTTGCTACCAATGTTTATATACACTTTTATGTCTCATAAATAAGTACTCCAAAGTAGAATGATTGAACTATATTTTAAGGGTACGTGTATGTGTATGTTTAAACTTTAAAGAAATTACCAAAGTTTTTATAAGATATCACATATCCACCATTACTATGTGAGAATTCTAGTTGTTTCAAATTCTTTTCAATTCTTGGTATGGTTAGTCTTTTCAACTTTAGACAACCAAGCAGGTGTCAGTGATACTTCTGGGTGGTTTTATTTTGCAATTCCATAGTAACTGAATGCTGATGAGCACCTTTTAATGTGTTTGTTTGCTCTTCACATATGTTCATTGAAGAAGTATCTACTCAAATTTTGGCCATTTAAAGTGGATCATTTTGTTGTTATTATATCTGAAAGTTCTTTGTGTATTCTGAATACCTGTCTTTTATCAGGTAAGTGATTTTCAAATATACTCCCTGACACAAGGCTGATTTTGTCATTTTTTTATGAGATTAACTATGTTAAAGGATGGGGTGAACTTTGAGTAACTAATGCCTTAATATATAAAAGAGAAGGGGGGATAAGTTGACTTAAAGTTTATGAAGTAGTAAAATATTATAAACTTAAAACAGTCATCAATGATTTTTACCATATTCTGCATTTTGCACTCATGTTCTTTTAAAACATTTGCTTTTTACAAATAAACATAAATATCGGTGAGGATGTGGGGGAAAGACCTCATACACACTGGTGTTGGGTGTGTAAATTAGTACAGCCACTATGGAAATAAATAGGAGTTTCCTCAATAAGTTAAAAGTAGAGTTAAAATATGATTCAGCTACATACTTCATGGTATTTATCCCAAAGAATCAAAGTCAGCATGCATACACGTATATTGTAGCTCAATTCACAATTGCCAAGTTATGAAATCAGCCCAGATGTCTGTCAATAGATGAATGGATAAAGAAAATATGGTATATATACATACACCATGGAGAATCATTCAGTCTTAAGGAAAATTGATATATGTTATTTTCAGGGAAATGGATGGAGCTATAGAGCATCATGCTAAAAAAAATTAAGCCAGATTCAGAAAGATGTGTGATATGTTTTCTTTAATACGTGAAAGCTCGTAGAAAAAAAAAAAAGGATGTTTTGAAAGTAGAAGAGAGACCAACAGGGAAGAAGGGCATCAGGCTGAAGGAGGACGGAAAGGGTAAGAAAGGTATTGGAAAGTGAAAGTGATCCAGCTGTGCTATATGCATATACCAATATGCCACAATCAAACTCACCGTTTTGTGTAATAGGCACCAATAAAAACTGAACTTGTTCTTTCATCATCTTCCTGATGTCAAATAGAAACATCACCCACTTTCCCCTTTTGGAGGGCTGAATCTCTTATTATTCTTGATAGGCCCTGGAAAGATTCTTCCTTGATCTTTTTCCATGTTGTGTTGTGCAACTAGATCCATTGTCGTCTATCTTTACATGCACCACTTATTCATCTTGCCTCTTAAAAACCCACTGATTTCTGGACCTTCTAATGCTGACTCCAGACCTACATGTTCTGGATTCTCTCTCCTCTCTCTCTCCCCTTTTTTCTCTTCTGTTCCTCCCTCCCTCTCTTCCTCTTGCCTTTCCTCTACTTGTGTAATTTTCTAAGCATCTTTTATGAACACAGAATTGTGATAAGCACCAGAAATACAAGAACAGGGTATAAAGGATCTTGTCTTTCACTAGAGAGTGTTGAGAGAATTTCGTTTTCTACACTGGCCATGAAACCGAGGTCCTTGCATATGCTAGGCAAGTATGCATATTTTTTAAGTAACAAAATTATTTAAATTATGAGATAATTTAATTTGCCGAGGTTGAGGTTGTATATACAAGAGCACATTACTTAGCTCAACACAGGTAGGGAATCTGTTCCAGAGGGAATAAACTTAATTTGTCACCTGCAGTAAGAGTTAGGCTTCTTGACATGGCTTTCATCATTATGTGTAGCTGTATCTGACTTGAAGACCTCATGACCCTGTGGATAGATCCCTTTATTATTTTCTAGACTATGATCTCTATGAGCTCAATATTCTCCACCAATTTCTGAAGGCTAAACTGCCAACAAGTTCAGCTAACAAGAAGATCTTTCTGGGCTAGCATTTCTTATGAACCTAACTTACGTACTCCAGCATCCATTTCAGTGAATAAGACTATATATTAATTTCACAGTTTTGACTATCCTACTACAGCTTTTATTCAGCATAAAATAGGTAGAGATGAAAGAAAACAGGTAATTAAGCAGTATATGCAGCTGATGAACATATGTATACAAAAGCATCACCCAAAGGGTATAGATTTTTATAATAAGCTTCTTTCTTTGACTTCTAACCCTATTTGAACTGCTACTCTGAAAGCCCACACTGCACTTCTTTTACACTTTGAATTTTACAATAGGCTTTCTTATAAGAGCTGAGTTGGCCCCACTTGCTGTTAACACAGCGGGGTCCATCCTCAAGATGCTTCAAACTCATTGTTATCCAGAACTGTCGGAACAATTCTTGACTGTCTTAATGAGACTCAGCACCCCAACCCTGATGTCAAAGTGAAGCTATTTCTAAAGAGGACAAGCACATCTAGTGAAGAACTTATTCCGTGCCATTTTGTCAGTAAAAAATAAATATTTTCCGTAATCTGTGCAATGACCTTGAATTTACTAAGGAAATTAGTCATGATGCAGTAAACTAGGTTATGTTTTCACTGATTGCCAGGGAAAAATTAGGAAGTGCATGAAAGATGGTTTCATGATGCTGTTTATTTCTCTAGGGAGCCAATATTCTCTTTAATCAATGAATGTATTTTTATAAATGTACTCCATCAAAGTGAATACTGAACCTCTTCATATGTGCAGTGTTATCCTAGAACACAGGGGAGTTAATTTTAGAGAAATTGAACGTATCTCCTTTGTTATCATTGTCTTGTACTTACACATTTGCAGCTTATCAAAGTGCTGTACACAGAGAATTTATTGTTCTGTTTGACAGTTAAGTCCTGACTTGCTATAGGAAGGTGCACTGACTACAATCTTTACTAGGTGCTTTGGCATTATAACTGAATCATCACTGCAAGACTGCAACCAGTATTGTCTCAAATCTGCATGTCAAAGTGTGAGGGACAAAAAACAATATGGAAAGACTGGTGAGAATATGGGGACTGTCTTCCAGAGCTAAGCTTTTTAAAATGGTCAAAGGAGTTGTCAGATAGCCATTTTGAGTCCCTCTTTTATTTCCTAATTGGATTTAGGACAGTTTCCTGAAACTCTCTTTGTGTGCATTGTGTTCCCAATGGTAGGATAGTTGCTGATGGAATATTTCTTAAGTATTTATTATTTCTGAATCATAACAGAATTAGGCCAAAACCCTTTTTTGATTCGGTTGTGAATAACAATAGGTATCTGCCTCTTTCAAATGACATACTTTGTAATTCTAGAAAATTTAAGAGGAAAAGGAGTTTATTAAAAGAAATGGGGTAACACAAAGAATGTATACAAAAACTAGAGAATGGGGTTGGGGTGATGAAGCATTTGTTGAGAAACAGCTAAAGTCAGATCGTGGAACTCACTGCTGGAGTCACCACAGCTGATCTGTCACACCATAGATGCTGCAGGTCTAAGTATCCCTACATCATTTTTCACTGGGATTCTCAAGCAGGAGAGTCTAACTGGCTAACCAGGTTTAGACCACATACCATCCAGGAAATAGGGCATAGGCTACCTGATCTTCAGTCAATTTCCACTCTGGGAAGAAGTCCTGGATTCTACTTCTTTATTTCACCTGAAGATAAAAGAAGTATCAGGAGGAAAATAGTGAGAAAGAAACAAACACAACACAGTTGTAGAGCTACGATTGGGAAAAAGGCAGTCTGGCTTGCAAACTACATCCGTAAACATCTCTTCGTAGTGAGTTCCCTCTCACCGAAACAAATTAAATGGAAAAACTTCTGGTGGATTTCAAGCTTTGAACAAGGAGGAATAACTAGATGGATGATTTGCAAATGTGAGTCATTGTATCAGAGCTCAAAAATAAAATTCAGATCCAGAAGTCCCAATTTAACAATATATGATTCAGTAGTTCTGATGATTTGAGTGCTTCACAGGAATCTGTATTTTTTTGGTAGACTTTTCCCCAGTTCATTTGGGAAGTATATTTATTATTGGGAACGATAGGACTAGATCCCTTATAGTGTTTCACAACCCTAAGTATCTGTGACCCTATTACTTGTCCTTGCCCTTTACTTGTTGTAGGTATTTTCTCCCGATTGCAGGAGACCAAGGTAGGCCAGGAATGAAAAGGAAAATAATTGTGATTTTTTTTTCTATTTTACTTGTATCATCCATGTGCCCTAGGATTTTGGAGTTAGTCTTTGTTCTTATGCTTTTTTTATGAGCCAATATAAAGGTCTAAGTTGCTAGTTGAATAAATTCAGTGGTTTACTACTTTGGTATTTCAAAGCAAAGTAAGATAAAACAAAACAAGGTTTGGCACAAAAGTAAGATCAGAAAAGATGGATAGTTCTCTGTGGGTTCACAGTAAGAAACCTAAGGACCACTATGAAAATTCAGTGTAAGACTGGAAAAAGATAAGCTAAGGTTTCAGCACTTAACTGCTCTGGTGTCTTGAGAATTTTCCAGGAGACTCCTGAGGGCAAAATTTCTGTTTAAAATGATTATTTTCACATAAATATGGACTGCCATTGAATCGGACTCCTAAAATACAAGATTTGAACATTTTAATTGACCGATTATCCTAAAAGTAAGGGAATTACAAGAGGAAAAAATTGAGACTATTTTGCATGGAAACAGCAATGAGGGACCAAACTGAAAGCAAGAATCAGTATTCACCTGTTATGCATATATATATATACATATATATATATATATATACACATATATATGTATATATATATATATACACATGTATATATGTATATATATATACATGTATATATATGTACATGTATATATATATATAAATAGTATGATCTTTTAAAGATATGATTTTGATTGCTCATATTTATGGGACACAGCATGATGATTTAATACATCTATATAGTGTGCAACAATCAAATCAAGGTAGTCAACCCTTCCCTCTTTCTCACCATACTGTGTTGTATATCACAGCTGACTTCAAGTTGACCACCTTGATCAAGGTTGCACAGATATGGAGATATGAATATGGAATTTCAAGCTCTTTCAAACTTCATGTTGTTTTAATCACATGTGTGGTTCAATGTCTGAGCAAACATCAGAGCCTCCTGGAAGACCTCTTTTAAAACAAATTGCTGATTCCCACCCCCAGAATTTCTGATTCACTGTATATGGAGTGGGGTCTAAGAATTTGCATTTCTAATAAGTTCCAAGGTAATGTTGATGCTTCTGATCTGGGGACCACACTTTGAGAAACACTGTGTAACTACACCATTTGGGAGGATCTAAGTACTACAATCAAGCATTCCTGTGATTAGAAGTGTTCTCAAAACAATTTAGACCACGTGTTGTAAACTGGTAACACTAAATATGTTTAACATTATTACAAAAAAAAAAAACTCAGCTAGATGTCAATATAACAAATCCAGAGATTTCAGGTCTTTTGCTGGAAAAGATCAGAAGATCTGGCATTAAAAAAAAAAATCAATTGAAGCTGAGTATTAGATCCCTGTTACAGAAAGCATGAACCTTCTGCCATTTGAAATGTTTACCTGCTTTGTCATTGTCATCATCATCATCATCATCATCATCATGGCATTTCTTTAGATATTCATCTCAATTATTAAACACAGCTTGCTATTTGCCAGTGTTCTAAGTGTATTACCTACATTAACTATTCAAGCCTCACATTCCATTTTCAGGAACATATTAATCAGAATAATTAGGTTGATGGAATAAATAGAATAAATAAGCCATCATGGCTCAGACATAACACATTAGCTTATTTCCAAGCTCATGCTTATAAGTTATCAGTTTATAAGCTATACTACCTTGCAAATGACAAAATCACTAGCTAGCACTGTTCTGAGCACTTCACATATATTAACTCTTTCAACTTTTGTGACAATATTACAAGGTAGTGTAAAAATTCCTACTTTTCATTAAAAACTAAGATAGGAAGAAATTAAGTGCTCCGTTAGGTGGTAACAGTGAAGGAAGCTACTTAAATGCCGGGAATCTTACTCCAGAGCCCTTACACTTACTCTTCAGGTTCTGTTCTTTTTGTTCTGCTTATTGGCGTTTATCTTTGTGTCTCTGAGTTAGACCAAAACCTTCTAGTTACAGATAAGGGAGCTGAGTTTTTGAAAGTTAAAATAACTTTCCTATAGTTGAAGAATGAATTAGCAACAGAGCCAGAATTAGTACTCACAAGTCCTGACTCCAACACTAATCTCCAAGAAGACTTTTGATTTACTACCAATGGTATACAATGACAATAGGTTAAGTAAATATTAACAAGATTCTATTCACTGTTTTTATTGAAAGATGATCCAGGTTTATCACTCCAGTTATTCTTACTAGTGACACATTAGAGTGTCCCCCAGAGCTTAAAAAACAACAACAACAACAACAAAAAAAAAACCCAAAAACATGATGCTCAGGCCCAACCTCAAGCCAATTAAATCAGAAATGTAGACAGAAATAGATCCCATGATTTTTTAGTTGCTCAGGTGGTTTTTATGTGCATCCAGTATTGAAGAATGCTGGATTAAACTTCCAGGAGGTGCAGATTGGATGCAATGGCTAATAATTAAACATTGATGTTATCTTCTTCTAGAGGTTGTATAGGTTCCTGTAAAGACATCTGGTTCTATGTTCAATGCCAACTGCAGCCTTACAACCAAATGCAATAATTGCTTGCTACTGATGTGTGTCCATGAATAATTGAACAGCCTTGCTTAGCTCCTACTCCCGATTAACTTCTGTGACTGAAGGGACCTGAGCTCCTCCTGTATGAAATAAACAGACTTAATCGGTTGAATGGTACAGGCTTTTTGGGTTAATTTCCATGTTTATTACTTTTTGCTCCTTGTTCCCATCTAATCTGACATTCTTTCTTCTGCTTACATGTGATTGACTTGTGTAGCAGCACTGCAGAAAAGTGTCACCCAAAAGGCTCACAAGTCCCCAGAGCAGCTCTACTCCTCATGCCAATTGTGTAATTGGTCACTGTTGCTTGGGTAGTGGAAAATATTAAGAAACTTTTCACACACAAATTCAGCTAGACTAATTTCAATCCTATTTTAGGTCATAGCCTTACAGAAGTAAAATATTGAGAATTATCCAAGCAATGCATTGGCAAAAAAACAACATTAATTTGAATAAGGATTTATTAAGTCTTTCTTCTCTTCTCTGGTATTTGCTACACTTTGCTGTAGCTATACCTTTCACGTCTGTGAGAATTTAGACTCCAAGAAAAGGCGCATTGTCTCTAAGACCTAGTATGTTGTAGTCAGTAAATGTTTTGGTCAGACTTTTCATCACTGTCACCAAAAGAACTGACATGAGCAATAAAAAGAGGAAAATTTACTTGAGGCTTATGATTTCAGAGGTCTCAGTCCATACATGGCCAACTCCATTGCTCTGGGGCCAAGTTGAGACAAAACATCATGGCAGAGAGTCTGGAAAAGGAAGGAAGCTCAGGACATGGCACCAGGAAACAGAGAATTCTGCTCACCCACGACAAAGTATAAACTCTAAAGGCACATCCCCAGTGACTTACTTCTTTAAATCACCCTACCTACCTATATTTGAGTGGATCAATCCACTGATGAGGTTACAACTCTCATACTCTTGACCATTTCACCTCTGAACTTTCTTATATTGCCTCACACAAGAACTTCTGGGAGATTCCTCATATATAAACCATAACACCAAAAAAATTATCTTCTGAATTTATAAATAATTAAATTAATATGAGCTAGGCATTAAGGGACAGAAAGAAAAATGAGATAACTTATCTCATTGGAGAACTCATACGGATAAAAATAGAAATGTGTTCAAGTATTATAATTCAGTATTATGTGGGCTACAATGATGGAAGGTATAAGAAGGAAAGAAATCTCATATGCTATCTACAAATCAAAACTGCCCCCAGGGTGGGAACAGCCAGGAAAGTTAAAATTCTCTAAATCTACTTTGTTTTATGGATTTTAATTTGGGTCAATATAAATAAATTACATCATTCTGAAACAAAATTTTAAAATGTTACCTAAAATTCAAAAGAAATATATACAAATGAACCTAACTGTGTATCAAATTGAAGGCATAGCAACGCAGAGGAAGCACTGACAACAATTTTAAACCGAGGCAATTTGAATTACATACTTAATTGTCTACACTAGGGACAGTCTCCTACTGTTTTACTTCTTTACTCTCTGTTATTGAGCATTGTGCTTCAGTAGTAGGTAGTCCTCTCTCCCTTCCAATCTTGGTATGTGACTTGCTGTGTTAGTTTTCCAACAGTGCGGTAACAAAGTAGCACAGTGGCTTGCATAATAGAAGTTTATCATCTTATTCTCTCTTTTTTGTTATTTTTAGATATACATGACAGTAGAGAGTGTTTTGACATATTATATGTACACGAAGTATAACTTATTCTAATTAGGATATCATTTTTGCAATTGTACATGATGTGGAGTTTCATTGGCCGTATATTCATATATGAACATAAGAGAGTTATGTCTGATTCATTCTACTGTCTTTCCTATTCCCATTCCCCTCTTCCCGTCATTCCCCTTTGTCTAATCCAATGAACTTCTATTCTTCCTTCCCCCACCCTTATCATATGTTAATATCCATATATCAGAAAGAACATTTAGCCATTTAGTTTATTCTTGTGGATAGTAGAAGTTAGATGTCAAAGTCTCAGCAGGGCTATGTTCACTTGTAAAGGCACCAGAGAAAGACCTATTCTAAGTCTCTCCTACCTTATCCTTAGTTTACAGCAGCATAATTTCATTCATGACATGGTTTTATCCCTGTGTGTGTATTTGTGTTCAGATTTCCCCTTTCATAAAAACTCAGTCATATTGGAGATGCGTCCCTACCCATCTACTTTTTTTCCAGTATAACCTCATCTTCATTAATTATATATGTAATGACCTTAATTCCAAACAAAGTCACATCCTGAAGTACTGGAGGATCAGGACTTCAACATGTAAATTTGGTGAGGGCAGCATAATCCAATCTATAAAACTTGCTTTAACAAATATACGTGCTGTATAATGAGAGAAACATGGATCATTTTCCCCATGACAAATGTCAGTCAACCTCCATAAGCAGAGAAACTTAGCTCACTTATAGTTGACCAAGAAAGGCGTGTGTAATGGAGACCAGCTAAGCCCAATTCAAACTGCATGAGAGCTAAGTTTGCTGTTTAAAGCCATAGAGTTGAGCTGTGTTTTGTTATACAGAGACAGATAAGTTATTATATTTTAGAAAGGGCATCATCGAAGTAAAAGTTTCTAACTGCAACATTTTTCTAAAATTTTTGTGTGACTAATTGTGTGTTACCAATAATAAAAACTTGGTTTGGTAAAATCAGGAATTAGTCTAATTTGTCTCCTTCCTTTGCAGTATTTCCAAGGATGCTTGCTGAAATGAGCAAAGGATTTAAACATTAAACAATAATAGCAATGACACAAAGTTTCTTAACATATTTCCTTGATCTGTTGCTTAAAAAAGGTGGAAGAAAGAAATTCCCCCTCTGAAAGCTATGATTCCTTTCTATATTCTAGAACACTATTATTTAAAGAATCACCAATTGTTCATTTAGTCATTAATCAGGATAGCCTTAATTCAGCAAGTTAATTTTATCCTCTATATAATACTTTTGGGATATAATGGCTTTTTACTCTAGGGATTTTATCACATAGACTTAATCTCAGAGCAGAAAGGGGCCCAAATGTCATTTGTTTTAATCTCTCACCAATGTGGGCAAATCTTCAATATCATTCCCAAAAAGCAACCTTTCCTCCTCTGTTTGCATATTTCTTAGGATGAAAGCTCATTACCTCATGAGGAAGTTCATTTTATTTCAGATTAGTACTCCTTGTCAGAAAGTGCTTTCTTCTCTTGACCTCACATCTGCCTTCTCATAGCATATGCTGACTGCCTAACTTCCCTCAAGCCTTTCTCCTTACATAGTTTGCTGCTAAACTGAGAACATTTCCCTCTCCTCTTCATGTGACAGACCTTCAAATTTTAGAAGGCAGCAATCACGCTCTCCTTGGGATTTCCTTAACCACAAGGATAAAGATTCTAACCTACACAGACATGAGAATGCTATGACCTACCTGCATTAAGAATAAAAGTTCTGATAAATCCAGAGTTTACCACTGTTCTTAACATTTTTCTAGGTCAAGTGGAAAGAGCATTAAAAAGAATGACTTGGGAGAAATGGAACTAACTACGGATGTGCCTTTTCTGGAAAAATATTAGTGAAGTGGTTAAGACAAGTGACAATTAGGCTCTACCTTTCTTGTCTTTAACAAAAACAGTGCCTTGAAAATTATCAGCAAACATAGAGCTTTTTTTTTTTTAATGTAAAATTTCACTTTGTTTTCAAGGGTGTGCTATTTGCGAAGTGGCTGGAGATGGTTGATGAGCTGCCCCACTTACCCTATGGTCTTTACTTGGCCAGTTAGTAATCTGTCCTCTGGTTGAGTCTCTCTGGAGAACACATTGGTATGAAGGTACTGGCTGCATCTGCTATTGAAGAACATAGTATTTATTGTTTTCTTTGGTCTCTTATTTGACCTAAACTTTGTTTAGCCAAAGAGTGATTCTGTCTCAGATATTGCTAAAAAAAAAAAAAAAAAAAAGAAAAAAAATGTGGCCACGTTTTTAGAGAATCGACAAAGTTTACTGGTTTTCTCAAGGCCAATGCTGCACTTTAGATGATGTTTATCCCTGAAAAGATTCATGTGTGGGAGGCTAGGTGCCTAGAATGGTGGTATTGAGAGGGTATGTGGAAACTTTAAGTGATATGGCCTAGTGTGAAGTCATTAGGCCAACTGAGGGCGGGCACTGCCTTTGGAAAGGATCAAGATATGACACATGGAACCCCAGTTAGGTTTTATAAAATGATTGTAATAAAACCCGAGCCTGGCCCCTCCCAGTCTCAGTCCAGATTTTTGTATTAAGGTCGGATGGCTTGTCCATACACACGCTCCTGTCATTTGCCACCCACCAGGATGTGATCCAGGCAAGGGGAGCCTGGCAAGAGCTTGCATTTACTGTTTGTACTTTGAGACCCCCCAAAATGAGTTATACAAAATTATTTCTTCTTAAGAATTTAATCTGCTTCAGACATTTTGTTATAATAATCAATAAATTCAATGCTTACATAAACATTTGAAGAGAAAGTTAGGAAGAATTTTTCAAGGGTAATAGAGCATAGTATTAAAAAAACAGGGTGATGGGTTTCAATCCTGACTTCTCCCTTAATAGTAATGTAATGTTGAGTAAGTTATTTGATAATTTAAACATTGTTTTTTACATAAAATGCTGATAATGCTTCCCAAAATCTCATGAGACCTGAATCAAAGAGTATTTTACTCTTTGAGCATGCACATCTATGTAGCAACAAGAGGACCTGTACTTTTAATCATGATTATTATTATTATTATTATCTATTACTAGTTATTAAACTGAAAAACATTATTCAGTATAAAATGTACAGAATATTTTCTTAGATTTTTAGAAATGTAGTTATTGTTAATGAGACAATGGAGTTGTGTCAGAGGTGTGTATCATGTTACTCAAAATCAGAGAGGACAAAAGAAAATTTTTTAAGAATCCTTCCCAAGGAGTCCTTCATCATATGTCATGTGACCAGAATTTGATTAAAAGCTGTGGACTTAAGTAAATCTAAGTCACAGCCTCTTCATTCACAGAATGAAAAACCAAATATGGCTGTTATGAAATTGTTATTCACATCTTACAAAAGTTAAATTAAACAAATAAATTTAATTTTATTGCTCCCCCTGTCTTTCTTTTGATTATTCCCAAAGTATCTAGGTATATTTGTCTTCATTATTTATAGAATATTAGACTTGTCTCACATGGCTCTTGATGACAATTCTATTCTTTTTGATATTGTGCATCTCTATCTACCACTGCATGTAGTAGCAGGATCAGAACTCAAAAACGCAAATGTTTTTAAACCAATGTTGAATCAAATGGATTCTGTTGAGGGAGGAGACATAAGCATACATTAAATTCTTCAACCCTCAAACTCTTGCTTGTCATTCAATTTATGACTTAAATGGCACATTTTCAGTGAAGACTTCTATAGTCCATGTCTTCATGATATCAGCTTTGGAAAAGAATCAGTTGTTCATTTGTCTGTAGTCTCTAAACATCTTAACATAAGAAAAGTATTGTTTGTCACTCAATTTTTTATTTGTTGTATTTTCTTCTACAGTTTTCAAACTTTGAAAGAAATTGCACGACTTGAAATAAAAAATCATTTATTAAGTGAACAAATGAATAACAGTGGTAAAGATGGTGGTGATAATGCTGGTGGAAATATCTCCTAATTTTTCTTCAAATTTTCTGTATGTTAGACATTTTTCTAAGCTATCTACAAGTGTTAATTCATTTTATGTACACAAGATCTCTAGGTGATGAATATTTTTATTATCAACATTTTTTATTTGAGAAAAACAAAGAATAAAGTAGTTAATAAATTATTTGCTAGACACCAGGATTCAGAGTCAAGGATTAAACCAGACATTGTGTTCTCAATGAATAGGTGAGACCCTTTTTATGCTGTGTCTTTTGAGTTAACAACAAAATAATAATAATAATAAAGAACAAACTGTGAAATAAAACCAATGTAAAATATTCCACTCAACATTCACAAGCAGTTAATACCACACAGATCCTATTATGGACCTGAAAGAGCCACCACTGTGGAATCATTGTTTGACCTCAATTGGTCCAAATCTAGTGTGGGAGGCACGATAATGATTGCTAAAGATATCTACATAGAATTCTCTGGAGCTTAAAAATGTGCTGTTTTACATGGTAAAATACACATTTACATTCTCAAAGTGATGTTATCCTGGCCTATCCAAGTAAATTCAGTGTAATCATAAGGGTGTTTATAAGTGAAATAAGGAGACAGGAGAGTCTGTGAGAGGTTTGAAGTTGCTACAAAACTGCCTTTGAAGATGGAGTAAATACCCATGAACTAGGAAATAAAGGAGGTGTCTAGTGCTGGGCATGCCTGTTTGTCAATTGGCCATCACTAACGCGTACTTGAGATAATCACCTTATGAAGACTAAAGGTTTATTATATCTCATAGTTTTAGTGGCTCTAGTCTATAACTGATGAGCTCTATTGCTTTTGTACCTGTGGCAATAGATCATGAAGGAGAGCACAAGATGGGGCAGAATTGTGCACCTTGTGACCAGAAAGCAAAAAAAGAGAAAAATAATAGGGCTTAGGTCCCATTATCCCCTTGGATGTCTTGTCCCCAGTGACCTAAGACATCTCACTAGTTTCTTCTCCTAGTTTCTTTCACCTTAATAGTGCCAATGGAAAACAAGCTGTTAGCACACAGGCCTTTGGGGGATACTCAAGATTCAATCTATGGCACTAGGAAAGAAAAAGAAACAAATTCTTCCCTAGATCCTAGCGGAAAAGCCGTTTTCTTGATACTTGTATATTAGCCCAGTGAACTCTGTTCAGATGTCTGACTTCTGGAACTGTAAGAAAATAAATTTGCTTTAATTCACTAAGTTTGTGTTATATGGATATTTGTTCCAATTGCAATAGGAACTAAATTCCAAGTACAACAGCCTCTGCAAGCATAAATAGTGTCAATCTGGAAGGAGTTTGATTTGATAGATTATCTGCTACTTAGGCAAGTCAAGAGTGTAATCTTGCCCTAAGGGAATGAAGAAGACAAATTTTGATGGGAGAAGCAAACAATTGTTTTGGGTTTCTTCTTGAGTTTTGGAAGGAGAATCTATTTTGGATATCTCTAAGTCATTGAGTCCTTCGGTTTGTTTAGGGGCCTTATTTGGACATTGTTGTGTTATCTCTGAGGAAAACATTAATAAAAATTAAAGGGGGAGAGCTGGGAATAGATATGATATGGGTGGAATTAAGGAACTGGCCCAAGATGGTAAGTAGTGAGCATTTCCAGTATGCAGGGCTCAAGAGAAATCATTGACCTCAGATATAACTCATTGGGATGGCACTAGGTAGCCTGACAGCAGGTAGGGCACTCTGACAGAAATCTCTGTCCTAGTAATATCTGAAGGAAAGACAGCAATCTCAGGCTAGAGCAAACACCACTTTGTTAAGAGAACAGAAATAAATTACCTTCATGATGCGTGTGTGTGTGTGTGTGTGTGTGTGTTATGGAGTCTCCTAGAAAATGACAAGAAAAAAGATTATTCAGTTACTGGGGATAGGACAGTTTATTAACTCTTACAGAAGAATTAATCAGTTTTGATTTCTGCAGTCTATTACAGAATATAAACTTTGGATGCATTAAAGGGTAAAATACATTAAAAAATCCATACAATCTTTTTTTTTAATCTATTGAGCCTCTGAAATTGGGCATTAGTGGAGACTTTCTAAGCTTAAAACATAATAAATGACAAATGAAAGCCTAATATTTATCTATGTATATGTTACAAACTTTTCCCAGAAGTAATAATCAAAATTAAAAAGAAGGTAACAAGTTAGGAATCAAAAATACATCAAGTATGACAGTGAACTCCCACTGTTGAGAATACCCAAACTGTGCATAGAATCAAAAACCTTTAAAAGATAAATATACAAAAGACCTGGAAAATTCATAAAAGAGGAAATAAAATTAGATTAGGAACAAATGAGAAAATACTGAACCTTATAGTAATCAAAGAAATGAAAATTAAAATGAGATTCCATTTTTGTTTATCAAATTAGCAAACATTTAAAAAGCCTTGTAATATCCATAATAGTATTCATAAACTGCTAATGGGGTATAAAATGGAACAGCTCTAGAAGAGATAGAGTCTAAATTTGAATTTTTTCCTAAATAAATAATTATAATATAAAATGGTCTTATGTTATAAAATTCTTCATGGGAATGTTACTTATACTATCTAAACATTTAGAAACAACCTGAATGTTCAAAAAGAAAAGGAATATTTAAAAATTCTGAATGAAATCTAGTCTGTAGGATATTATAGAACAATTTAAACATTCATTCACAAAATACATACTACCAATTTATGCAAAATGAAGCATATAGAGTATATCTCTTCAATGACTTCTTAAAGTCTTTGAAAACCTTGCAGAGAAAAAAAGCAAAAGACACATCAAAATGTGAATGTGAACATGTATCTTCAAATTCAATATCCCCCCCCCCTTGGGCTTCATTTTAATAAGCATGCACTATTTTCATAATATAAAAATTAAATAAATATCTATTCATCTATTCGAATCTATTTTTAAAAAGGGAATTGTTGATAAACTTGGATATAAAATAGGAAAACATACATGATTCCATTAAGAAAAGATAGGTAGAAATGCTGTTGAGAATCGCATTTTATATTTAATAGGAACACATAATCAACATGAAGTCTCAAGCAGATATTTAATGAGAGCAGGGAGTTTTTTTTCTGTATTGGCTTTTTTATTTGTAATAATAGGTTTTGTTGTTTTGTTTTGTTTTTCAGTGTTGGGAATTGAACATTAATACATGCTGGACAAATACCATACCACTGAGTGACATGTCCAGCCCAGAATAGTGCTTTCTTAAATGATAATGTTTCTTTTATACACACCAGCAGAATCCTGCTTATACCTATTTCCTTTCTCTGCTTATTCCAATTATGTGCAAAATGCCCAGAAGGAAATAAACAGTTTCATGATTGCTTGTCTTGTATATTCAAACCTATAGGTTGATTTAAAAAAAAAATGCCCCATCACAAGATAGAACCAAACAATGCTTAAATAAGTCTTTATAAAATGCCCAACAAACCAGAAAACATATAAAAGCCCAATATTTACATGCACCTTGATTGTCATTCATCTGTGGGATTTTACATATTATACCAATTTCATTTCAAGTGACTTCATTTGCTAAAATTATTGGTGAGGAATTTTACAATGAGATAGTGAAGTAGAAAGCTGGATTATTTCAACAATTACTGTTGCCAGAGACTTAAAGTGAACTCATTATACATTATATTTTATATTGATGCTGCCCATAATTGAACTTGATCTTTATGGCTTTTCAATATATGTAGCATGCACATGGTTTGGAATTGGTCTTCTGGCTTTGCCAGAAATTGGGCTATTTTGGAAGATGTTAGCCTCATGGGAGAACTAACTGTATGTGAGCTTCTCTAATCTGGAGGGGGTGCTAATAATTTGGTCAAAAATAGTTCCCGTTTGTATGTCCCTATTTTCTTTCTCTATGAATTGCAACAGGTGTCAAAAATTTCACAAGGCAGCTGCATCTAAGGGCCATAAACTGCCCACTCTACCCCCTGAATGATTCTCCATCAAACTGAGCTCATCATGAGTTTTGAAAGCCACAGTCCCTTCTAATGCATCCTTTGCTTGTGAAGAATTGTTTGGCGGAATGGGCTATTATAATGGGCACAACATATTCAATGAGATTGTCACCATCTGTTCCACCTTCCAATTACCAAAGCAAATGGAAATCAAAAGGCAAAGGCATCGGATATCCCAGATAATATTTTCTGTTCATTATGTCTTTTGCCTGATATGGGTTTTAAAAAAATTCCCTTTGGAACATGTTGTAAGAAGAAGTACACTTTTCTTGTATTAGCAAGACACAATTAGAAGACTGGGATCCAGTACTGAGAGAAAATTACTCTCTGCAAGATGCATGTGGACACATTCAGCACCCTGACCTCCACTAGGTAGTACAGATTTCTGCTCAGCTTTGCAGAACTCACATAATGCTAGGCATGAAATGATTAAGCAGAAACTCTCTGAGCTACTATTGCCTGGGGAATAGTAAATGGAATTGTACAAGTATGTATTGTAGGATTCATGCTTCCATGTTTCTGCCCAATAGGCAGTGGGTTTTCAGCAAGATTTTGAAGCAAAATCTTCTCACTGAAGTGAGTGTGTATGAGTGAGTGTGTGTAAAAATAAATTAATATGATTCTAAGAAAGAATTAAAAGCACTAAAGATAGCATTGGTTTAGAATATTGAAGTTGAAAAAAAAAAACAGTTCTCTAGTATCACACAGACATTGTGTGAATTAACAGAAAATGACCAAATCCAAAATACCATACTAGAGATTCTAATAAAAAGAAGCTGAGATCATACATGGACAGGATTTCAGGGTATTCACATGAGTGGGATGCAAAACATTTTTACAAGAACTCAAGTCTATACCTTTTGCTTTGTGCTTAATAGTCCATTTTTCTAAGTGATGAATACTGGAGTTTAGGGTGGCAAAGCATCAAATATGGCATAAAGCAATTGTCTAGGACTCTTCTCCACAAACATGATTCTCATCACAAAAATTTTTGCCCTCAGTAAATAAGTGCCCATGTTCAGTGTTAGGATTTTCAGCAGAGAACTTTCTAGTCATCATGTAAATGGTGAATTATGTGTTTCTATCCTGGTCAGCCTGTCCATGAAGAATGGGCATTAATGGGATTCTCCCACATCTAAATTAGTGAGATATGGAGTATGCTGCCAAAGAAAAGCATAAAAACAAATCTGTTCCCATTCTTCTGTATTATTGGTGGTTTTATCTACTTAGAATAGTGAGATAGACCCATCTGCCTTTTCATCTTTGTTCTCTCTCCATGGTGTGGGGGAGGATGTAAGGCATGCATATTTTTGGTATGGTTATGGCTAAAATTTGAGGTTCTAAATAGAAGCTCCTAGTCATTGCCAGATGACCCCAATAGAAGTTTGTATATAGCTGAAAATGCTTCCCTCAGCACAGCCAACCAACAGGATGGAGTCCTGATGCCTCATATAAAATACACTTTTAAATGCTAGTAGCAATAATTTGTTTCATATTTTCTCTGGATGAAGATAATTAGCAACCATAAATTTGAGACCTGAGTTTATTTAGTCACTTATTCATTTAGTTCCTCTTGCATTTTTACAACAGTTTATGGTGTATAAGTGAAATGTGATAAACATGAATTTAACATGTATGATTCACACACACACACACACACACACACATATTCACATGAAACTATTACCTTAATCAAGACAGAAAGCATAACCATCACTCCCAAAAGTTCTTGCTCTCTAACCAAACCATTGATCTGCTTTGTGTTAGGCATTAGGCATTACTAGCATTTTATATAAATAGAATTATACAGTGTGCATTTATTCCCTTCCCTCCCTCCATTCCTCCCTTCCTCTCTTCTTTCTCTCTGCCCCCCCCCCCCCCATTCTCTCTCTCCCAGAAGACTGAACCCAAGGGCACTCTTCCACTCTACCACTGATCACATAAACAGCTCTTGTTATTTTTAATTTTTTTTTACATTGAGACAGGGTCTCCCTAAGTTTCCCAGGCTGACCTTGACTTGCAATCCTTCTGCTTCAGTCTCCCAAATTTGCTAGAATTATAGGAGTGCAACACTTCATTCAAGAGCAGTGTGCATTTCTTATCCAACTCCTTTCATTCAGCAAAATTATTTTGCAATCCATTCATGCCATGGTATGTCTCAAAGCTCAGCTGTTCTTATTTCTGAGTAGTATTTAGTTTAGAAATACCATTTTTTTTTTTGCCAATTGACCTGTTGATAAGAATTTGTTTTAAGAGTGGGGCTATTATGAACAAACTGCTATGAACATGCATGTACATGAAGGATATGTATTTTGATTTAATATATATTTTATTCAGAAACTCAGACAACAACAACACTTTTTGACATCTACAACGAATGTATTAGGTTTTCCTAGAATTAATAAAACCTGTGGAAGTTAACAAATAACATATCTGGCTCATTTATTTGCTGACTCTTCTTTCCTAATTTTTTTACATGAAAATAAAGGTACTGGTGTCTGAGCAATAAAACTAAAATTTATAAAATACATTATATCAACATTTGATTCAACTCTACAAAACAGTTCACAAAGGGATACTGTTTAAATATACTTTTTCAGTAAATGACCTCACTGCAATTTAAAGTGTATGTTTTGCCATATTTTCACCTTTTGAAGTGGTGAATGCATCTTTTGCTTGATACATAAATTCAATATACAGTTTCTGTTTTCCTTCTCACAAATGTTAATTATCTGATGAATGGATAAACTAAAGTGGCATATCCATACAATGGAATTTACTATCCACCAATAAAAAGTATTCAAGTACTAATACATTATACAATATGGATAAATCTTCATAACATTATGTTAAATGAAATAAGTCAGTCACAAAGCTCACATATTGTTTTGATTCCATTTCTCTGAAATATCCAGAATAGGCAAATCCTTGGAGACAAAAATTGATTAGTGTTTTTCAAGGAATGAGAAGAGGAAGATGTGGTAGTGACTGCTTAATCACTGTTGGATTTTTGGTGGGGAGGGGCCAATGGAACCAGATAACAGTAACAGCTGCACAATATTGTCATGTATTTAATGCCATAGAATTTATGCACTTTTTTTAAAAAAAAGATAAATTTTATACTTTCATTGAAATAAAAAAGGTAAATTATTTTTAAATAATCATTTTAACTCTGTGATATGGCATGTATTTGATGACAATTTAAAACCAAGAAAATGGCATAATTTAATATTGCATAAGTGGCCGGGTGTTATCTCTGGATATCTAACTCAAGTAATGTGTGCAGTCTGCATGTGTATTGTGAAGAGTACCTAATCCTGAACAAATTATGATTAAATTCATGTCTTCCAAAGATGAAGGAAACATGAGATTAATTGCAGTTACTCCAATGTTTTGTTCAAAAATTAAAAACACTTATTTAAATCTGAGTAATGGGATTACTCTGGGGCAGTGTAGGAAGGGGAGTTTTGCAACTCATCTAACTAGTCCAAAACCAAGGTACTTTCTAGCTCTGTGTAAACACTTCATTTCTCTAATTTGATATTTAATCTTGCAAACAACATGACGCTAATATTATCTATCTCACAATGTTGAATGAGTCTGTATATGTATAGCACAATGTCTGGGTCTTGGTGGCTACCTAACAAATGTACTAATATTTTACCTCCTTGCCAAACCACCCACCCTTCTGCAATACCTAGCCTTTAATTATACTTGACAACATAAGGCACACATATCTCTCTGGTAATGAGGAAATGAGCACATGACTTATGGCTAGGATACCCTGCTGGATTTCAGAATAGCTATTTATCAGGTATACAGCAAGTTCTCTGTTTACGGCCATTCTACCGCAATTATGTCTGAAGACCTATTACAAATAAATGAAGAGAGAAAAGTACTGGGATTCAAATGTCTATGGTTAAAATATAAACTCCTAAAAATCTCATTAGAACCTAAAACAAAATGGAAACTTGTCAGGTGGATAAGATCTGGATGTCCCCACTTTACAAGTATTAAGCTTCAATTGGGAGTTAACTGCTATGTCACTTATGTAATAAAAAGTATAAGTACCTAGTCATTTGAGGACTGTCACTCTTCTCTCTCTCAAGTAGAGTACCCAAGCCAATCCAATTCCACTTATTACCTGTGGTTTATGTCTGCAGGTGAGTGAGTGGCTTTACATTTTCATTAGTGTTTGTAATAGAAAATACATTAGTGCTCAATCTTCCTACACAGTGAGCATGCAGGACACATATTTCAGATTTCCTATAAGCAAATTCATTTATTCTGTTTTTCTCTGTAGAAACTAGGTTGCTCTTTTTCCAAAAGAAAATGCAGGACACGTTAGTGTAAGAGAAGGTAAAACAAGCCATAGGTGAGCCTTCACTTTAAAACAAAGCCTAAACTCAGCAATCTGTGTGCAAAGAATAAACCCAAGCATGGCTTATAAGAAGAGAGAAGCTCATGTCTTTCTAGTCTTGTGGTCACTGTTAAGTGTCGGATTCTTGGTTCTACAGAGGTGATCACAATGCTCTTTCTTCGGAGCGTAACTCTGGCTTTCTTTTTTTTTTTTTTATTGGTTGTTCAAAACATTACAAAGCTCATGACATTTCATCTTTCATACATTTGACTCAAGTAGGTTATGAACTCCCATTTTTACCCCAAATACAAATTGCAAAATCACATGGGTTACACATTCACATTTTTACATAATGCCATATTAGTGACTGTTGTATTCTGCTACCTTTCCTATACCCTACTATCCCCCCTCCCCTCCCCTCCCCTCCCATCTTCCCTTGAACAACAGTAGATGAGGTAGAGAGTGACTCTGGCTTTCAATCTCTGATCCCTTGCTGGGAGGCTGAAGCTACATCATTGTTTTTCATCTGTGCACAAAGGAAAGTAATGTCTTCATCCATGAGACACTGGAGCTTTAAATAAGGAATCCCAGGTCTCCAAAGAAGGTATGCGGTTCTGAGCATCCTGCCCAGGTGACAGCCAGAATTACACTTGGCCAGTCAGAAAATACTTGAAGAGCTCTGAGAAAATTCTCACATAAATTATCTCACTTAATCCTCTTAGCAAGTCTGCATTGTAGATGTTATCACCCTTTATGGATGAGAGAACTGAGCTTCCACAACTTGTCCAAGGCCTCATACCTGTAAAGCTCTGGAGCCAGTACTCGAACTCAGTTTTGTTTCATCCCACAGTCTGAAAATACCAAACAGATATCCTTATTTCTTCAAATTTTAGCTAAGCTTAACAATCATAAATTGGGACATTACTTTTTGCATGTAGAAGTTGAAATGGAAAAAGAAGTGTCATTTAAAAAAATATATAGACCACACTATTTTTCAAGATTAGCATCTATACATTTTTTTGTTTTTGTTTTTCTCCAGCTTTATTGAAGTATACTTGACAAGAATTGCTAATATTCAAGATATAAAATGTAATGATTTAATATAAATACACCCTGTGGAATAATTACTGCAATCAAATTAATTAGC
The DNA here is from genome assembly GCF_021218885.2 of Marmota monax. NCBI lineage: Eukaryota > Metazoa > Chordata > Mammalia > Rodentia > Sciuridae > Marmota > Marmota monax. The sequence continues at coordinate 4,620,586 of NW_026695230.1, read as the reverse complement.
ACATCCATCACCACACGGTAATTATATTTGTGAGTGTGTGTGTGTGTGTGTGTGATCCTATGTTTGTTGGTGTACAGTGAGGGCAGTTCAGATTTACTCTCTCTTAGCCAGGCATGGTGGTGCATGTATGTAACCCCAGCTACGCAGGAGCTTGAGGCAGGAGGATGAAGTGTTCAAGGATAGCCATAGCAACACAGTGAGATTCCCTAGCTCTAAATTTTTATTTTTTACTCTTATCAAAATTCAAGTATATAGTACAGTTTTATCAACTATGTCCACCATACTGTATATTAGATGCCCAGAACACATTCACTTCTTAAATAAAAATTCACATCCTTTTTTTTTTTTTTAATATTTATTTTTTAGTTTTCGGCGGACACAACATCTTTGTTTGTATGTGGTGCTGAGGATCGAACCTGGGCCGCACGCATGCCAGGCGAGCGCGCTACCGCTTGAGCCACATACCCAGCCCCTTTCTAATGGTTTTATAACTGAAATTGTTTTCATAACTTCTTTTTCGGGTTGTTCTTTGTTGGTGCATACAAATGAAATTGACTTTGATTATTAATCTAATATCCTACAACTCTGCTCAACTCATGTATTGTTTTTAATTATTTTTTGTGGATTACTTAGAATTTTCTACAGACAAGATCATGTCTTCTGAAAACAGAGTTTACTCTAATCACACTGCCTTGCATTTCTTTGTCTTGCCTAACTTCTCTGGCTTTAATATGTAAATCCACTTTAAATAAAAGTGGTGAGAACAGACTTCTCTTGTCCTAGAGGAGAGTATTCATTCTTTCATGATTAAATATAATGAAAACTTTCATTTTTATTAAGTAGAACTGCTTGCTATCTATCTATGCTGAAATGTTTTGGATTGTAAAAAATTCACATCCTTTGACCAACAGGGTCGCATTTCCTCCTCTCCTTATCTCCTGGTAACTATCATCTTTATCTCTGCTTTTTAAGAGTTTGACTTAAAAATCTTACATGTAAGTGAGATCATACCCCGATTTCCTTCTTTGTCTGGCTTATTACATTTACCATAATGTGCCCCAGGTTCATTCATGTCATTTTCTTTATCTATTCATCCATGGGGAACACTTTGGTGGTTTCCATATCTTGGCTATTGTGAATAACTCTGCAATGAACATACAGGTGTAGACATCTCTTTGAGACATTGACTTCATTTTCTTCTAAAAATTTACCCAGAATAATATTGACACATTATGTGCCAATTCTGTTTTTAATTTCCCATAATCATACAAATTTACAAAGTTTTGTCAATGTACAAAGTTCCCCTCTATTTTTGTGCATCCTCACCAACACTTGTTATCACCTATTTGTTTTTGATAACAGTCATCCTAACAGGGGGCATTTTTATCTTACACAGTTTTGATCTGCATTTCCCTGATGATGAGTGAATTGAACATCTTTTCATATATCTCTTCAGGTCCTTTACCTAGTTTTTAATTGAGCTATTAATTTTTTCTATTCAGTATTAATATTTTTTACTACTGAGTTGTGTGAGTTCCTTATATATTTCAGATATTATCTCTTTATTAGGTATAAAGCTTGAAAATATTTTTGACCAGTACGTGTTTTGCCTTTTTATTTTATTGTTTGTTTTGTTGGGCAGACGCCCTTCTGTTTAATGTGGTTCCATTTGTTTATTTTTGCTCATATCTGAAAAACTCATTGCCAAAGTCAATGTCAAGGAAAGTTTTCTTTTTTTTTTTTTTTCACCTAGGAGTTGTACAGTTCCAGGTCTTCCATTTAAGTTTCTAGTCTATTTCTAGTTACGTTTTTGTATATGGTGTGAGATAAGGGCCTGGTTTCTTTTTCACGTGTGTATATTCAGTTTTCCCAATATCATGTGTTTGAAGAGATTGTTCTTTCTCCATCATGTGTTTTTGATCCTCTTGTTCAAGACTAGTTGATTGTACAAGCATGGGCTCATTCTAAGGATATCTGTACATTGGTCTCTGTGTCTGTTTTTATGTCAGTTCCATGCTGATCTTATAAATATTGCTTAATAATATAGCTCCATCTTTAATCTTTTTTTGCCATGATCATTTGGGCTGTTCAGTATTAATATTTTTTACTACTGAGTAAAAAAATTCTGTTCAGGGTAATTTGTGGTTCTATACAAATTTTAGGAGTGCTTTTTTATTACGGTAAAAAAAAAGTCATTACAATTTTGACAGTTTTGGGTATTATATACATGTAAAAATATTACTTTTTCTACTCCATGAACACAGGATATATTTCCATTTATTTGTATTAACTTCAATTATTTTTGACATAGTCTTAGCATTTTAAGATATGGATCTTTCACCTCTGGGGTTAAAGTTTTTCCTATGTATTTTAGTCTTTTACAAATGAATATTTTAAATTGCTTTTTCAGATAGTATGTTATGAGTATACAGAAATAAACGGATTTTTATGTTGAATTTTACCTGCAACTTCACTGAATTTGTTTATTAATTCTAACAGTCTCAGTAGAATCTTTTGGGAATAATAAGTAAAACCAAAATGTCTAAAGAGCAGTGTTTTGAAAAAAAGGGGGGGCACGAAAGAAATTCTGTTCAATGATACTAACACTGTGCACTTTATTGCAAGATTCAGCAAAGCTGGACTCTGTCCATTAAATTACCAGCATGATGCACTTGAATTCTTTGTGACTCCAGCTATAGAGGGGTGATAAAAACCTTGGCCTCCTTATTTGAAGGTGTTACAGAATTAATGAGTTGGTATGTATGATATATTTGAACTAATTAAAATATAGATGAATAGAAAACTGTTACTACTCTATTCTTATTGTATTTACATGATGATTTGCTTGGGAAAACGTAAGAGTAGTTTTAAATTTTAGCAACATGTATAGATTTCTATGTAGATAGAAAATGCCAGAAAGTAAAGAATATTTAAATGTAATAACAACAATATTGTTAAATGGCTTCAGGGAAAGATACCTCTCTAAAATCATGGAATAACATAAATTGCACACAAAGTCAAGACCTGACTAAATTCTTTGTTCTTCCTTTCAGGTGAGGCCCTGTTTCTCTGAACTCTATATTTTGTCTCATTTACCTTAGCCTCTGCAGTTACAGCAGTGTATGCTGTGGGCTCCCTGTGGTGCCCTGGGTAGACCACTCTTAACAAGTTACACCCAGTGCCACTTGAATTTCTGTATTCTTCATGCTTGACATCAATAGTGTCCTAGTTCAGGTGATTGCATTTTGTTTGGCCTCAGACCTTCCTCTGAGGTGCCCTTCTAATGGTCTTACTTGTCTAATGGTCGTATTTTATACCTAAAACTATGTGGTTCTGAGAAAATCAAGAGATTCTTACATATTCTTTGAAGTTGCCTAAGATGCGAAGAGTCCAATGTGGCTCAGAAAAGGAAGGGGGATTCTTTAAGCTAAATACCTCATATATCCAGAACTGTAAGAAAATAGAAGGAGGAGAGCAACAAATGTCTAATGCACTGCCTTGTTCTGCATACAGGGCCTGCGATGGTGACCCTGAACCATAATATTAAAGCTGAGCCTCTATGGCACAGTAGAACCAGCTCTCTCCACGATCTTTCACATACATCTTACACAGTATTGCTACTGTCCTCTGCCCAACTTTGATCCCCTGTGTCATTCTGGTTTTGAGTGTTACATAAGTTAAGACTGCCATAATGCTTGGACAGCACTATAATTTGCCAATGAACCTTTCAAGTTAGTATTTATATCTTGAGTATTGCAAGAAACCAGCCTGTCCTATTCAGCAACAAGCCAGGCCCAGTGAAATTTTGAATTAGGCCTATAATGACATTTACCTTGACTGCAATGAAAGAGAGGTAGGTATGATTATGGTCCAGAATAGAACTTAGAAAAAACTGTAGTGTCAGCAATTTTGGTTAGGAAGTCTACCTTCATTTTCCCAAGTAGGAGTCCTCTTCCAAGAAGACACTTATTAGACCAACCATTCCCCATGTTCTCTGCTGACACTTGATCCTCACAAAATTCCAATTACAATATTATATTATCCTTCTATTATTGATGAGGAAATGAGGGCACGTGTAAGTTAAGACACAAGATTCAGCCGAGCACAGTGGTGCATGCCTGTAATCCTAGTTGCTTGGGAGGTTGAAGGAGGAGGATGGTGAATTCAAAGCCAGCCTCAGCAACAGTGAGGCACTAAGCAACTCAGTGAGACCCTGGTCTCTAAATAAAATATAAAATAGGGCTAGGGATGTCCTCAGTGGTAGAGTGCCCCTGAGTTCAGTCTCTGGTACTAGAAAATGGGCTCATTAGAGACATAGGCCAAACAGTCAGATTTCAGAAACAAATCACAGTCACCCCTAACTAAGGGAGAGAATTGAATAAACTCCATTGTAAATGTAATTCTGTATTTGTCCTCATAGGGTAGATTCTTGGTATGCTCCATTTAGATAATTGAAATGGCTCCCTCCACCCCTTTTCTTTTCTCTTTCTCTTTTTTAATACACAGTTTTTTTTAAAGCTCTCTTGTTTAACTTATTTAGAAAGGAAAATTTTCAAACACAATTGGTATCACCTCTCTGAATCTTGTGCTTCAGCAGAACAGGATTTATAACACTGTCTCTATCTGCACTTTTTTGGTATTAGAAGTATGAATCTGACATTTTTTTCCCTAAAACTTAGTATTTTTATCATAACGACCATCTTCTGCACTGTAAGTTAGAAAAAAGCAAAAAGGAGAATGCTTATCTCAAAGAGAGGGCCTGAATACATTCTTATGGAGAACTATAACCGATTTTGATTAGTGGTATAGATAAGAAGCAAAAAAAAAGCATATGGCCACCACTGACGTTTTAAATGTTTAACTGTTACACTCTGGGTTCTAATTCATGAGCACAGAATTATTCTTGTTAGAGTTACTGGAAATTTTTGGAATGACTGTTATCACAAAAAACTAGAAAGGTATGAGTTCCCTAAGTGACACATGTCTAAGGTCTTCCTTCCTCCTGTTCATTGCAGAGTGTGGTTGGTCAATTCTTGCATCATCCTCCATTGATCTATTAGCATTAATGCAGTGAATTACTCTTTTCTTCTTGATGCAAGTTATTCATTTGGTTTGAATAGAAAGCACTTTCTCAGTTACTTACCCCTTCTTCAATGCTGCAAACAATTCCATGGTATGCTTCTTCTTCATCTCCCTATTTAAAAGATACTGAATGCCCTTGTGCTCAGACCTAGAACTTCCTTGCTTGTACCACCTTCTTGGTGATCTCAGCTCTTTACAAAGCTGGTGTTTCTAAGTTTTAATCTCCAGTATGAATATCTCCCGAGGTATCCAGACTCATATATCCAATTGCCTATTCAAAATAACCCCTCTAATAGACCACACAGACTTCTTATGTCCCAAACCAAAATCCAGCTCTCCCTTCCAGTTAGATCTACTACAGTCTTCTCTATGTCTATGTGAAAGTTCATTTTTTTTCTATTTATTAGGTCAAAGGTCTTGAAGTCAATTTTTTTTTATTTCAACCCTTATATCTAACCTATCAGCAAGTCCTTTTGTCTCTGCCTACAAAATATATAAATTATCTGTACCTCCTTGTCCATTCCATTTCTTCCACTGATTCAATCAACCATCTTCTCTAACCTGTGTTTTAACAATCACTTTCTAACTGATTGTCTTTATTCTATGTTTTGCTTTTTCTTGCATTGAAAGTAATTATTAGAATATTAAATTCTGATCTGGACACTAGCTTCCTACTTAAACATTTCTCACGGATTTGCATATTAGTGATAAAATCTAACATCCCCAAGAATGGTCTTTAAGTTCCTACATAATCTGGGGTGTCCACATCACATTACCTCTCTGATCTTGCCTTTTGTATTTTTTTTTTTTTTTGGTACTGGTGTTAACCTAGGAGCATTTAGTCACTGAGTTGCAACCTCAGCCCTTTTTATTTTTTATTTTGAAACAGGATCTCTCTAATTGCTGAGGCTGGCTTTGTACTTGTTATCCTCCTGCCTCAGCCTCCCAGCCTCTGGAATTATAGGCATGCACCACCACATCCAGCTTGCTTTCTTGATGAGGGCCACAGACAAGTCAAGATGGCGCCTGGCACTTTGCCAAGAGGAGTGGTTTGAGAAGTAACGCCAGCAAGCCATTAAGATGATGGAGATTCCTTAATGACTGACTACTGTGTCTAGATTATGTCAATTAAGTTAAGCTGTGTATAATTAAGATGATGAGGATTCCTTATTGGTTGACTGCTGTATCTAGTTTATGTGAATTAAGTTAAGCTGTGTGTAATTAGTTGGGTATATATACTTCTCTGTTCCATAATAAAGAGGCTCCCGCTGTATCAACCTTCACAAGTTGCTTGTCACCCCCCAGTTACTTTGCCCAGCCAGACTGCGGCACCTTCTGGATTCTAACTTTACTTCATTCTTCCAGTCACACCAACCTGCTTGCTATTCCTTGGTATTCTCCCAAACCAGTGCCTTTCTACTTGTTTCTTCTCCCTAAAATACACTATTGGTGATCTCAGCTATTTATAAAGCTGGTGTTTCTAAGTTTTAATCTCCAGTATGAATATCTTCTGAGGTGTCCAGACTCATATATCCAAGTGCCTATTTAAAATAACCTACTCCATCATCTTTGCAAATCTTTCTCTATGACTTATTTTTTCTTTGTAACTCCTCTAGTATTATATGTAGTATTAATCACACTATGATAGATTCATAATCTGAAATTTACCTTATTCATTCATTATGATCTTAGTCTCATGAAAAGATAAACTTCTGACAGAAGATATTTTTATTTCAGATTGACTCATGAATTCTCATCTCCTAGAATATTGTGTATATAACAGATCCTGTGTATGCAGTTGCTAAATGAATGAATATGGTGGCAGTATATGGATAGCACTCCAAAGGACTGGTAAAGATACTGTGTCATTTGGATCTCTTCTGAAGCAAATTTGAAGAGATCTGGCCAGACACTTGGTTAGTAAAAGAGTAGTGAAATATAATGCTGTTTTTCTTTGTATTAATAGGATCATAAGAGTCCCTGTTGATGAGAAAAGAATCTTGACATAGGTAAATTCTTCATTTATGTAAGTTATAATGTATCGGTTCCAAGGTCAAATATAGGAGTAATTGGAGTTATCTCCTTGAATGGTAAAATTATATATACCAATTTATTATTGCCCTAATAGCCAATTTGGATTTTGAGAGGCATAGTTTGATTTTATCCTCAGCAATTTAAACCTTTTATGGCATCGTAGTAGGCTCAGGTTGCTATGATAAAATACTTTAGCCTGAGTGACTTCATCAATAGATATTATTTTTCAAGTTCCAAAGGCCACCAAGTCCAATGCCAAAATGTTGGTCTTTTAGTACCTGTTGAGAGAACTCTTTCTGGCCTGCAGATGGCCTCCTTCCTCCTAAGTTCTTCTATTGCACAGAGAGGGAAGAGTACAGTATTTTTCTCCTCCTCTTCTAACAAAGCCACTAATTCCAACATTAGGGGCTGACACACATGACCTCATTTAACTCTAGTTACCTCCCAAGAGTCCCATTCCCAAATACCATGACATCGAGTGTTAGGATGTCAGCACTGACGGATTTTCAGCAGAGGGGTGGAAATTCAGTTTAGTCCAGAGCAGTATTTTCTCATTGGTTTTATGATGAAGGCAGAACATTTAAAGAAGCATGTGATTCCAGCTTCTCTCAGGCCCTGACTACCTCTGCTTCTCTTAGAGCCCTCTGAACATGGCATTCTTTCTTAAGTCTTCCTTTACTTCTGCAGGGCCAGCATTAGACAGGCAGTCAGTGTAGATAGGTCAATGGAGTCAGTTCAGATCAAGGAGGCCATCTGAGTGAGTCTGGGAAGTTAGAGACTGCCGCTTGAGGGACTGAAATGTTAATTCCTTCAGAGCCCTTCCTTCATCCTTAACAAGAATCTGCCTCTGTTCCAACCTGTTGCTAAGGTAACCTGTCCAGGAATTGCCCATCCCTATGGGGAGCTATAAGGTTGTTAATTAATGTGTCCTGGGCTGGTCAATCCTGCCCTTCCCTCTTCAGCCCACATATTTCCCACCTTTTGGCCACCCCACCAAGCATTCCTGGCCCTAGTCATATGTGCAGGAAGGAGAGAGATAAGGGGAACAGGGCAGGAAACAAAGAAAGCCTAGCACATAAAAAAAAAAAGGCAGAATGCCTTGCTTCTTGGGATACCAGGATAACAGCTATGGCCCCCTTCTCTCTCCAGGGAGAAGTCTTTTTAAACAAACTCTGCTTTATATGCTTGCCTCGGCGTGCTTCTCTAATGCTCAAACTTCAACATGTGGAGAAGCAGGACTCCTCACGGATAATCAGTGATATCACTATCATGGTAGTTCCTGCTGCTTGCTTCAGAATGCTGGGATTTATAACTACCTCCACTCAAGCGATTCCTATTCATCCCTAAATTTGGTGGATCAATCACTTCTTATGCATGGGGAATTCCCTCACCTGCTGTCAAAATGCCTATTGATATGGTCAACATACATTCTCCTGGAGCCCCATTGTCATTTGGGGGTGATCATTTAGCTATTAAGTTTCTTTTCCTCTAGAATTTTAGCTTCATGAAAGTAGAGACTATTTTTGCTTTTTAGCAGCCAGGCGAGTTCAAAACCAACCCCTGTTGAACTCAAGGTGATAAACAACTCAGCGAGACCCTGTCTCTAAATAAAATACAAAATAGGACTGGAGATGTGGCTCAGTGGTCGAGTGTCCCTGAGTTCAATCCCTGATATCAAAAAAAAAAAAAGAAAAAGAAAAGAAAATAGGACTCTTATGCTTTCACTACCTGTGACTACACAGAGAAATCTTATTTTGCAAGTCTGTAGCTTGATTTGCCTGGTTGATTTTGCATCTTCTTAACTATTGGGGTGTTATGTTCTTTCTAAAGTCTGAAGTTTCTTTTGTCTTATATTTTAGTTTTTCTCAAGACACTAAGATATAAGACAAAGAAAAGAAAATGTTGACTTTAGGGGACTCTGATCTTGAGCCAGTAGTTTTTCTCAGTAAGTCTCATTCTTAATATACACTAAAATATTGCCTCATGAATTCTTAGTGAACATAATGCATATAAATGAGATATTGTGTTTGGTTTAAAATAACAAGAACAATAATTATACAATATAATCTCCTTTATTTGTGAGTTTTCTAGGTACCAAACACACTGTTCCAAGTACTTTATATGAATGATCTTATTTCAATCTTTTGAAAAATCTAGTAACTAATATAATAATAACTATAATTTGTTGCGTTCTTTCTATATTCCAGTGCTGCCTAAATTGTTTCTTTTGATCTTTTATCTTTGAGAAGTAGATATGAGTGTTCTGACTTTGCTAATGAAGGACCTGAGGACCTTTAGTATTTGAAAAATTTTTAAGGTCATGATAACTTATCAGTTGTAAGAGTGCTGGTGAAAGCAGCTTGTTGGTTTCTATATTATACTGTAAACAGAAAAAGAAACTAAATTGCATAAGTAATATTCAATACCAAACAACTTCACTCCTGATAATGTAAATATCAGAGTGACCTAGAGTTCATGCAATCTAAAAGCCAAAATCACATTTTACAGATCTTGGATATGAATTGGTCCCACTACATCATGAGTACTTTGAAGACAGAGGGCATTGTTTTTATTCATAGTATCACACTCTACATAATGTAGTTTCTCAATGATATTTTAAAGTTAAATTGTTCAAGTCATCAATCAAGACAGCCAAAACTAAATATTCTGACCTGTAATATATAAAATTTAATCTATTAAATATGCTATTAATGTGTAACTAAGCTAAGTTAAAAACATGTTTTATTAAGTAGCATGATCACTAATAATAACAATTGGTCAAACACATTGTGATTGACATTTCCATCACAGCCACCATTACTCTAGGGACATCTGCAGAACTCCTTTTGGAGTTTATTGACAATCATCTATTCTTGTCATTGTTTTCCTGACAGATGCATCTGAGCATAGGGATCCTGGTTTCCTCTTCAGTTTCAAAGGCAGCAAAGAGAAGATATAGATATAAATCAGTTCAGAAGATGGTTCTGTTTCCTTGATGGCAACAGGTTGCTGGCAATGAAATCCCAAATCTAAAATGTCACTATAGTTAGCAAAATACATGGATCCAGGTGGATGAGTAGTGATGGCGGCAAATCCCTAAGATATACTTATTTGCAGAGATTGGAATTTTCGCACAGAGGAAACTAGCAAATAAGGTTCCTGTGGAAATGTTAAAGGGATTGAACTTGTTCAAGCATGTAAAATAAAGGGTAGGAGGTGGTTTAATTAAAGATCTTAAAGACATGCCTTTGTTATATGATCATAGATGGCGGTGTCTCATGCTTCTTAATTCTTTTAATTACTAAAGCATATGAAATGTAAAGTATAACAGCAGTGACTAAGTTATGATAGAAAAAAATAGACTCCTAAAGTTAAAAAATCTTTCTCTCTGAATTTGAACAGAAGCAGCTGTTAAATATCTTCCTCTGAAACTTTAGAGAAAGATACCTTCATATGTCTGTGAAGATAAAAATATAGCCCTATTCAAAGGAAGGTTTCAGCTCAACTCACCTCAATAACCTGGCAATATCCGTCTTAGATCTAAGATTAGGGCTTTTATTTATTTAAATCCTTGATGACATTTGCAGTATATCAGTTCAATCAAAGCAATAATCTACCTATTAAAAGAGTGCTTTACTTAAGAAATCCCAGGAAGATCATCTGAACTATTGAGTTTGGTCTAGTATAAAATCAGATCTGGTTTTATATCAGAAGAAAATTGGATGACTTGACTATCATATGACTGTGACATTAGAATATTTGGATTCAGGGCCTATATTTTCCACGGATAACTAGATGGATCTTGTGATTTTGAGGTTACTAGGAAATTCCTATGCTCTGCTATGGTTCCAGAATTTTCTATCATCAGTTATACTTCATTTCAATTAAGAAGTTACTCTTACAGATGCTTAAGCCTATAAATATCTTTGGAATAGTTAGTATATTAAACAGTTTTCAAAGTTAGATATCAATCTGGGCAGTGAAAGAGTGGGAAACTGCCCAGGTCTATTTTGATTGGACTCAAGACATCTTGTCAGACAGGTCAATAGTCTGAGGCATTGATTTGAATAAACTGAGAAGAAATGCACCCAATGAAGCCAAGAGTAGAATGAAAGCCATGTACTGGAACTACTGAATGCTAGCTGGTGAGAAACAAATGTTAATGTTAAATTTCCAAGAGTTTTGATAAGCAGTTTCATTTATTGAAAACTATATTATAGCGCTGGGTTTGTAGCTCAGCAGCAGAGTGCTCACCTTGCACGTGCGAGGCCCTGGGTTTGATCCTCAGCACCACATAAAAATCACTACCCAAAGTACATGTATGAAGAAGACACGAATGGTGTGAATATGCTTTGTATATTCACAGAGATAAGAAAGCCGAGATATAAAAAATTGTGCTTTATATATGTAAATATATGTAGTATGAATTGTAATGCATTCTGCTGTCATATATAACAAATTAGAATAAAAAATAAAAAAATAGGGGCTGAGGATGTGGCTCAAGAGGTAGTGTGCTCATCTGGCATGCGTGCGGCCTGGGTTCGATCCTCAGCATCACATATAAACAAATGTTATGTCTGCCGAAAAACTAAAAAATAAATATTAAAAAATTCTCTCTCTCTCTTTTTAAAAATAAAAAAATAATTAATTAATTAAGTAATACATAAAATAAAGGTATTGTGTCCAACTACAACTAAAAAATATTTTTAAAAACTATATTATATAACTTTAAAAAATCATATGACAAAGTTAAAAATACTCAAAATTCATCATCTCCTAATTACTCTACTTCATTTTATTATTATTTATAATATTTTGATCATATGTGTGGAAGCACTACAGAAGAATAAAATATAAGACATCTCTTGACTACTTCATGTATATGAAGTATATCATGTATAGCTTGACATTAGCCATGGCAGGGATATCTCACCTTGGAAATATGGAAGAATTACAACTGAAGGGGCTATTTTCTCCCCTCACAGAGTCCATTGTTAAGCATCCAAAAAACACGATACTGATCGTAATGGTTCCTGAAAAGTATTAGCTTCCATTGTGAAAATGTTTAGCTGGTGCATATAGCAAAAGTCAAAGCTCCTAGGCTACAGAAACTAATTTCAAAACAAGCTCAAATCCTCTCACACCAAAGTTATGGACTTGTGGAGAATAAATAGGAAAAGCAACTTGTCATGTTTTTGCTGTCCAGCAAGGGATTTCCATATTGTTAACAAGATATCATTAGTCTTCTACAAAAATATTATTTCACCAGCTGAATGGAAATACCACTTTTACAGGTTTTCTCCATATTGGCAGTGATTCTTTCAGATCAAGGTTTCACAGATTTACTTACTTGCAATTATGTTTTCTTCAGATAGAATATTTCATCACTTGTTCTGCACGGAAGCATTGGAACTCTGAACGTTTCAAAGGCACTCACAGCTGGGTTCTATCATTAACAAGATGTGCTACCTACAGTGAGTCCCTTAAATTCCCTCACCCTTGGCTTACTCCATTTTGAAGATAAGCTAGCAATAACCCACCTGGCAGTGCAGGCATCAAGATTTCCTGGAACCATGTAGGTAAAACTGAAAACACAAAAGTTCCTGGCCTGTAAGCAATGTTTACAAAATGTGGATGCTTTTCTTTATCCCTTTCTTTCCTCATCTTCTCCACTAAGATACAAATGCTTTGCAGGGCTAGCACCATTCCAAAGTCAGACAAATCATGAATGTCTCCAAACCAACCCATTGGAAAAGGACATGTGTATTTCAAAGTCCTGTGTGCACACGCAGCAGCTAAAAGTTACCTTTGATTTCATAAAACCCCAGACAGCCTGAAGAAATATTTTGAGAGAAGATCTGCTGGGGGTATTCTTTTTATAGTTGAAAGAGACTTTTGAATGTGATCTGTTCTTTCTACCATAGCTTGAGGCCTGGGAGAGGGAGAAACGAAGAGAAAATTGGGTTCAAGTTTCTATGACCTACTCTTCCAGAATTAGCAGCTTTTAAACAGTAGTTTGAACATTTACCTTCAAAAGGTCATTCCATGTCACTTGGGCATCATGATTTCTTTGACTGCTGTCATGGACTATCCTTGGGGTTTAAATTAGTGGGGTAGGTTCTATCCAGAGAGGTACCACTAAAACAGAAGACCGTTTTCATTAAGCCTGGAATTTGAATGTGTCTCTCCTCCCTTCTTTCCTCTGTCCTATGCTGAAGAGTTTGTTGCCTTCTTAATATGAGAATGAAAGAAAAGGAGCTCACAGGGATACCTCTGAACATTTCCTGAAAGGTCCTCATAGCCATTGGGGTTTACAAGTGCAAGTGTCAATCTTTCAAATATTTCAAAGCAGCTATGTGTGAACAGTGGATGATGTGATGTGCCTAGTAATTAATGGGTTTATAGAAGAAAAAATGTGTGTGTGTGTGTGTGTGTGTGTGTGACCAGCGGAGAAGTGAAGGGAGAGGGGACACCTGAAAGGAAGTACAGAAAAATAGGGAGATGGAGACATCTAGGAATGAGAGAAAAAGAAGGAAAAAGAAAGAGCATGGAAAATAATAAGTCTTTTACACTTCTTTAGTGATAAACAGATTACATGTGATCTAAAAATATGTTTTTCCTCCAGAGTTGAAAGGAGAAGGTTCCCATCCTCAATGTCCTCCAGTCACCCACCTCAGAACTCTGGGAGCAATAGCTGATTGATTCACTTTCTCTCTTTCTTGCTGCTAACAAGGAATCACTGTGATTTGTCCATCCTATTCCCTAAATACTGAGATCTACTCTTCAGTGCACACAGCTGCTGACTCTCATCATTGTTTTAGTTGAAACACTGATTGTGTTTGTCTGCTTTACTGAAAATAATCCAATTCTCTGCAACAAATATTTCCCTCCTTAGAAATTCCTTCATTCACTATCTGCGTGATCCTGCTAAAATGCAAAACTGATCATGCCTCTCCTGTTTGAAAGCCTTCCCTTTACAAAAGGATCATGAATGACTTATGATATGCAAAGTTGCTTTTGAACATGCCTTCAGCTTACCATCCCAACCTTCTCTGTCTTTCCTAAGAATGGGTTGTCGAATGAATATGTCAATGGACATTTTTGTTGTAATATATCGAACCATTGTTAATTTCCACACTCTCCAGTGTTCTCTCATGCAGCTAAAAGTTTGAAAGCATTATTTTCTCCATTTGAAAGAGGCTTCTCTCCTTGTTTTTCTCCTTTCATTCCTCTTGGAAGCTGAAACATTGCTGTCATTCCTTTGTCAGCCAACCCTAAATTATGTGCTTCCTTGTTCATTCATCCCACTAGACCATTAGCTATTTTAACACATGAACAGATTCTTACATATGACTTTATAATTTTTAACGATATAATATAAGCCTGGTAAATAATGGACAACCAAGCATGTGCAGAAAATGAATGCATAAAACGGGGGAGAAGATGGCCGCTGCGTACGGGGGTTGCTGAAGTGCTGAGCGTGGTGCTCAAAGCAGCGGCTTTAATAGAGATTTCGCACAGTCTGTTAAAGCTCCTTTCACCGTTAATCTGTAGTGGACCACTTTGCCAAGGAGCGGGAAGAACAAAGAAATCGAAAAAGAGACGCTTGGCTGCTCAGAGCCGCGGGCGCTTTGCTCCCATCTGCTTCCTCTTTCGCTTCGATCCGGGCGGAGAAGCTGAATGTGTAATCAGCAGTGGATTGTAAGTACCCGAGGCAAAGAAAGCTCAGTGCGCCCCGCCTTTTTTTTTTTTTTTTCTTCTTTTTTTTTCTCTTTTTTTTTTTTGAATATTTTTTATACAGGGAGAGTTTGTGGATTGGGATTGCTGGCGGGGCTGTGGTTTCTGTGCCGAAAATCCACTCCGCGGGAGCAGCCATTTGCTTTCTGCTTGCTGTCTTGATGGCTCTGTATACACTGTCTGGCAGCCGGACCTAGAGGTTGGAGCTGGGCTGTGTGCCCAGCCCTGTCCTCCGAAGGCTGGACTGCAGCCTCGAGCGTCTCTGTGGCCTGTTCGCTGCTGCACCTTCGGGCAGAGCCTGCTCTGGGGTCGTTTTGCACCCCCCTGCCAGGGGACCCGTGCTCCGGAGGAGGGGGACGGAGAGCCGCGGCGGCAGCCGCTTGGGCCCCTGGGGCCTGACACCGGGCTGAAGAGCTGCGGAGGCCAGGGCGGCTCTGCTACGGGCGCAGACAAGCGCGGACGCTCGTCAGTGCGGCCCAGAGTTTCATTTCTAGAAATCTGGTCTGGAAACAGAAGCAGCAGTTTGTATAATCCCAAGAACTTGCTTATACCAGGAAGCTGTAAGGGCAACATGAATATTACTGAGGAGATGTAACATGGTGGCAGGCACAGAGAGATCAAGTCTCTGACATCTTCAACTGCGCGGGCATAGGGAGCCATAAACTGTCTAAATGCTGTTTGCTCAGGATCACTAGGCAATGCTGAGCTGACGTGGATCTGGGGTGTACAGGCTGGGCCCCTCAGAATACACACACAGAGCCCGAATCGGAGGCAATTAAGCTCCGGTTCGCCTGCTTCGTGTGACTCAGCACTAACGATCCCGCTGAAATAATTGGCCGGCCCTTAGGAACTTACAGAGGTAAAAGCCAACCAAGCCTTCATAGGCAGTGGCCACAGGACTGAAACGGGGATTGGGAGAGACAGTCAGGACCCACCCGTTGCATTGGTCATCCGGCAAAGGGAACGAACGGTCACCATTTGCATGGGATATCACCATGGCAGAGAAATGGCGTCACGGGCGGAGGAGATAACTGCATTGAAACCAGCGCGACAGGTGTGTAATCCCCTAGCCATCTCTCTCCACACAGCGGGGAAACCTTAAGGGCCACTCCCAGCTCTCCTGTGAACGCAATAACCAGACCGAGGGAATCAGGAGTGGCGCGGGACTCGCGGCGTGGAACTCCCGGCTACCGCTCCCACCAGTGCTGACAACTGAGGGCTCTTGCACCAGCTACCGGGGGCGTGGCTACAGGAGGGCAAGCAAATTCGCTGGGGGATCTCAGCCCCAAGCTCTACAAACTTAGGGTCTGAGGGAGGCAAACAGGGAGAGTGAGCCCAGGTGTTCATGAAAACAGGGCTCCCAGGAGCAGCAGACCTGGCGTGTAGCCAGTATTGTGGTGAGCGCCACAGGTGAGCACGGCCTGGCTTGAGGAAACACAAGACAAGGCCCTAGACACTCAGGATTGGAGACCCGCCCAGTCTAGGAGAAAGAGCTGCTGCACAGTGAATGGTTCCCACCTATTGAGAGGAGAAGCTTGGCCCAGTGGGCACAGCTCCACCTACTGGAAGAGAAGTTAATAGAATGCTAGGACTGCATTTATTATTATTATTATTATCATTTTTTTCTTTTCTTTTCTTTTTCTTTTTTTTTTCTTTTTCTTTCATTTTCAATTTTTATTTGTTGTTGTTCTTTAATTTTTTTTCAATGTTTCTATTTTTTTAATTTTTTTTATTTTATTATTATTATTATTATTTTAATTTTAATTTTCATTTTTAATTATCACTATTATTTTTGTTAAAATTTTTTTTCGTCTTTTCTTTCTTTCTTTATTATCTAATCTTTGTTATTCTTGTTTCTTTTGTCTTTTCATTTCTTTTCAATCTTCTTATTCCCCCTTCCTTGAATTCTACCTGCCTACTCTCATTCTCTTTAGTGACTTCTTCCCTTCCCTTCTAATATCTTTCCTCTCAAGCATCAAATAAATCTATAAGAGTAAACAGTAACTCAGCAGTCAAACAGAACAAGAAGTAACATGAGCAGCATAAAAAAGCAAGGAAGAAAAGGAGTACAAACAATGAAGGACAGCCTAAATATTCAGGAGGACCTAGAGTCAGCAGAAAAATGGTCATATAAAGAACTCAAGGAATACCTAAGACAGATGGAATGGAACCTTAAAGAAGATACGAGACAGCAAATCCAAACACTGAAAGAACACTTTGAAAATGAATTACATAGACAGATAAAAGAAGAAGTTAAGCATCTTTATCAGGAGATTGAGATTATAAAAAAAAACCAAACAATAATTCTAGAAATGAAGGAAACGATAAACCAAATTAAAAACTCAATTGAGAGTATCACTAACAGAGTGGAGCAAGTAGAAGCCAGAACATCAGATAATGAAGACAAAATATATCATCTTGAAAAGAGCCTAGCCAACTCAGAAAGGCTGGTTAAAAACCATGAGAAAAACATCCAAGAGATATGGGATAACATAAAGAAACCAAACCTACGAGTCATCGGGATAGAAGAAGGTACAGAGATTCAAACCAAGGGAATGAGTAACCTGCTGAAAGAAATAATTACAGAAAACTTTCCAGAAATAAAAAAGGAAACGGATATACAAATTGTAGATGCATACAGGACACCGAACACACAAAATCACAGTAGACCAACGCCAAGACACATTGTTATGAAGATATCCAATATACAGAACAAAGAGAAAATACTAAAAGCTACAAGAGAAAGGAGGCAGATTACATTCAGGGGTAAACCAATAAGGTTAACAACGGATTTTTCATCACAGACGCTGAAAGCGAGAAGATCCTGGAACAATGTATTTCAAACACTGAAAGACAATGGATGCCAACCAAGAATTCTGTATCCAGCAAAATTAAGCTTCAGGTACGATAACGAAATAAAAATCTTTCATGATAAACAAAAGCTAAAAGAATTTGCAGCCAGAAAACCAGCATTGCAAAGCATCTTGAGCAAAACACTACACGAGGAAGAAATGAAAAACAATAACCAAAACCATCAGTGGGAAGTGCCTCTATAAAGACAGAGGGCGGGGGGAAAGCTAACCATGGAGAAACAAACTAAATTAAAAAAAAAAAAAGAAGATAAATAATCAAACATGGCTGGAAGTACAAACCATATATCAATAGTAACTCTAAACATTAATGGCTTAAACTCTCCAATAAAGCGACATAGGCTGGTAACATGGATTAAAAAAACAAATCCAACAATATGCTGCCTCCAGGAGACACATCTGATTGGAAAAGACATACACAGGCTGAAGGTGAAAGGTTGGGAAAAAATATACCATGCACACGGTCCTCGTAAGCAAGCAGGTGTGGCCATCCTCATATCGAATAAAATTGACTTCAAGACTAAATTAATCAAAAGGGATAAGGAAGGACATTATATACTGTTAAAAGGAACCATTCACCAACAAGACATAACAATTATCAATATTTATGCACCAAATAATGGTGCTGCGACGTTCATAAAACAAATTCTCCTCAAGTTCAAGAATCAAATAGACCACAACACAATAATTATGGGTGACTTCAACACACCTCTCTCACAATTGGACAGATCCTCCAAACAAAAGCTGAATAAAGAAACTATAGAACTCAATATCACAATCAACAACCTAGACTTAACTGACATATATAGAATATATCAACCATCATCAAGTGGATATACTTTTTTCTCAGCAGCACATGGATCCTCCTCAAAAATAGACCATATATTATGCCATAGGGCAACCCTCAGTAAATATACAGGGGTGGAGATAATACCATGCATTTTATCTGATCATAATGGAATGAAACTGGAAATCAATGATAAAAGACGGAAGGAAAAATCCTACATCACATGGAAAATGAACAATATGTTACTGAATGATCAATGGGTTACAGAAGACATAAAGGAAGAAATCAAAAAATTCTTAGAGATAAATGAAAATACAGACACAACATATCGGAATCTATGGGACACAATGAAAGCAGTTTTAAGAGGGAAATTCATCGCTTGGAGGTCATTCCTCAAAAAAAGGAAAAACCAACAAATAAATGAGCTCACACTTCATCTCAAAGCCCTAGAAAAGGAAGAGCAAAACAACAGCAAATGTAGCAGAAGGCAAGAAATAATTAAAATCAGAGCAGAAATCAATGAAATTGAAACAAAAGAAACTATTGAAAAAATTAACAAAACTAAAAGTTGGTTCTTTGAAAAAATAAATAAGATCGACAGACCCTTAGCCATGCTAACGAAGAGAAGAAGAGAGAGAACTCAAATCACTAACATACGGGATGAAAAAGGCAATATCACAACAGACACTACAGAAATACAGAAGACAATTAGAAATTATTTTGAAAACCTATATTCCAATAAAATAGAAGATAGTGAAGACATTGATAAATTCCTTAAGTCATATGATTTGCCCAGACTGAGTCAGGAGGATACTCACAACTTAAACAGACCAATAACAATAGATGAAATAGAAGAAGCAATCAAAAGACTTCCAACCAAGAAAAGCCCAGGACCTGATGGGTATACAGCGGAGTTTTACAAAACCTTTAAGGAAGAATTAATACCAATACTTTTCAAGTTATTTCAGGAAATAGAAAAAGAAGGAGCTCTGCCAAATTCATTCTATGAGGCCAACATCACCCTGATTCCGAAACCAGACAAAGACACCTCAAAGAAAGAAAACTACAGACCAATATCTCTGATGAACATAGATGCAAAAATCCTCAATAAAATTCTGGCGAATCGGATACAAAGGCACATCAAAAAAATTGTGCACCATGATCAAGTAGGATTCATCCCTGGGATGCAAGGATGGTTCAATATACGGAAATCAATAAATGTTATTCACCACATCAATAGACTTAAAAATAAGAACCATATGATCATCTCAATAGACGCAGAAAAAGCATTCGACAAAGTACAGCATCCCTTTATGTTCAAAACATTAGAAAAACTAGGGATAACAGGAACTTACCTCGACATTGTAAAAGCTATCTATGCTGAGCCTCAGGCTAGCATCATTCTCAATGGAGAAAAATTGAAGGCATTCCCCCTAAAATCTGGAACAAGACAGGGATGCCCTCTATCACCACTTCTATTCAATATAGTTCTCGAAACACTGGCCAGAGCAATTAGACAGACGAAAGAAATTAAAGGCATAAAAATAGGAAAGGAAGAACTTAAATTATCACTATTTGCAGATGACATGATTCTATACCTAGAAGACCCAAAAGGGTCTACAAAAAAACTACTAGAACTAATAAATGAATTCAGCAAAGTGGCAGGATATAAAATCAACACGCATAAATCAAAGGCATTTCTGTATATCAGCGACAAAACTTCTGAAACGGAAATGAGGAAAAACACTCCATTCACAATATCCTCAAAAAAAAAAAATACTTGGGAATCAACCTAACAAAAGAGGTGAAAGATTTATATAATGAAAACTACAAAACCCTAAAAAGAGAAGTAGAAGAAGATCTTAGAAGATGGAAAAATATACCCTGTTCATGGATAGGCAGAACTAACATCATCAAAATGGCGATATTACCAAAAGTTCTCTATAGGTTTAATGCAATGCCAATCAAAATCCCAACGGCATTTCTTGTAGAAATGGATAAAGCAATCATGAAATTCATATGGAAAAATAAAAGACCCAGAATAGCAAAAGCAATTCTAAGCAGGAAGTGCGAATCAGGCGGTATAGCGATACCAGACTTCAAACTATACTACAGAGCAATAGTAACAAAAACAGCATGGTACTGGTACCAAAACAGGAGGGTGGACCAATGGTACAGAATAGAGGACACAGAGACTAATCCACAAAGCTACAACTATCTTATATTTGATAAAGGAGCTAAAAGCATGCAATGGAGGGAGGATAGCATCTTCAACAAATGGTGCTGGGAAAACTGGAAATCCATATGCAACAAAATGAAACTGAATCCCCTCCTCTCGCCATGCACAAAAGTTAACTCAAAGTGGATCAAGGAGCTAGATATCAAATCAGAGACTCTGCGTCTGATAGAAGAAAAAGTTGGCTCCGATCTACATATTGTAGGGTCGGGCTCCAAATTCCTTAATAGGATACCCATAGCACAAAAGTTGATAACAAAAATCAACAAATGGGACTTACTTAAACTGAAAAGTTTTCTCTCAGCAAGAGAAACAATAAAAGAGGTAAATAGGGAGCCTACATCATGGGAACAAATTTTTACTCCTCACACTTCAGATAGAGCCCTAATATCCAGAGTATACAAAGAACTCAAAAAATTAAACAATAAGAAAACAAATAACCCAATCAACAAATGGGCCAAAGACCTGAACAGACACTTCTCAGAGGAGGACATACAATCAATCAACAAGTACATGAAAAAATGCTCACCATCTCTAGCAGTCAGAGAAATGCAAATCAAAACCACCCTAAGATACCATCTCACTCCAGTAAGATTGGCAGCCATTATGAAGTCAAGCAACAACAAGTGCTGGCGAGGATGTGGGGAAAAGGGTACTCTTGTACATTGCTGGTGGGACTGCAAACTGGTGCAGCCAATCTGGAAAACAGTATGGAGACTCCTGGGAAAGCTGGGAATGGAACCACCATTTGACCCAGCTGGTGCCCTTCTTGGACTTTTCCCAGAAGACCTTAAAAGAGCGTACTACAGGGATACTGCTACATCGATGTTCATAGCAGCACAATTCACAATTGCTAGACTGTGGAACCAACCCAGATGCCCTTCAATAGATGAATGGATAAAAAAAATGTGGCATTTATACACCATGGAGTATTACGCAGCACTAAAAAATGACAAAATCATAGAATTTGCAGGGAAATGGATGGCACTAGAGCAGATTATGCTTAGTGAAGCTAGCCAATCCCTAAAAAACAAATACCAAATGTCTTCTTTGATATAATGAGAGCAACTAAGAACAGAGCAGGGAGGAAGAGCAGGAAGAAAAGATTAACATTAAACAGATACATGAGGTGGGATGGAAAGGGAGAGAAAAGGGAAATTGCATGGTAATGGAGGGAGACCCTCATTGTTATACAAAATTACATATAAGAGGTTGTGAGGGGAATGGGAAAATAAACAAGGAGAGATATGAATTACAGTGGATGGGGTAGAGAGAGAAGATGGGAGGGGAGGGAGGGGGGATGGTAGAGGATAGGAAAGGTAGCAGAATACAACAGTGACTAATAGGGCATTATGTAAAAATGTGGATGTGTAACCGATGTGATTCTGCAATCTGTATTTGGGGTAAAATTGGGAGTTCATAACCAACTGGAATCTAATGTATGAAATATGATATGTCAAGAGCTTTATAATGTTTTGAACAACCAATAAAAAAAATTAAAAAAAAAAAAAAAGAAAATGAATGCATATAAACATGTTATAACTAGAATCTCAATTTTATTTTCTAAATCCTCCTTCATTACTTTTCAATCTATCTGTACTTCACTAATATTTGAACTTGTATTCAAAATACCATGAATTCCAGTAGAACTTTACATTCTATACATACTCTTTCAATTGATAAAGTAATGGGTAATCTCAATCTCTTAGGATAGGGGAACAAGCATTGCAGAATGCAATACAAGATGCAAAAAGAGAAGAAACATAAGGACAGGGACAATAGCTATTCCTCAAACTACTACATGCTACAGTTTCAGATGTGATCACTATTCTTGAGAAATAGCCAACATAAGGCTGAACAACAACCATCCAGACCTGCAGTTGGCAATAAGTGGAAACTGAACTGAACTGAACGACTACTTGACAAGGAACTTAAAGGCTAGTTTGGATGAGATCTTCTGAGTTTCTCATTAACATTTAAATGCATTTGTCTGATGATAAAACTCAGGAGGAATCGTATTCGGATGTCGAAATGCTTTCTAAAGAAAATTAGATTTTGGCTTCTTTCTAAATAATGTCTCTTCTTTTTCTCTCAAACTCCAAAATATTTCAAAGCATTCTTAATTTGAATGCATGAGATTTTATTAATTCTCTCCAATCATAATTTCCACTCTGTTTGCCCTACACAGGTAGATGCATGGTCCAGGTGAGACATATTTTACACTAGATTATAAACTGTTTCTGATATTGGCTCTTCTGAACCACACTAAAAGTGGTACAGTAGAAATAGAGTTACTGAGTTGAAAACTAGTCCTATCATGACAGAAATATTGCTTTCAAGAGTCAAAACCTCATTCAAAGTACCTTAATCAAACAAGGAATGTATTACATATGAGGATACTTCATGGAATTCAATAGCAAAAAGCTCATAGTCTGGATTCAGAATTAAGGGAATCAAGGAAATAGTCACAAACTAGGATTGCCCTCATCATCTCCCTGTAGCCATGTGGTCTTATCTGTGTCATTCTTCCCTCTGTCAATGTAGACCAGTCTTCCTTATTTTCAACTGTACAAATACTGATCTATGTGAGCTACCAGTCCTTGTATCCCTTGAGGACAATCTGAGGTTTATGTCCCAGTTCCATGTTTTGAGGGAAGAAAACCTGATTGTCTATTTTGTATCAGCTAATTTACCAAATGCAGCAAATAAGTGTTAAGTGTGCCCGATGCAACTCTGGGGACATACTTACACTAAAAAATTGTGTATTACTTATCTGAAATTCAAGTTTAACTGGGTGATCTCTATTTTATTTGTTCACTCTTGTCAGATGTCCTCTATTTGTCCAGTCTTGTGTATATGAATTTGCAGTTACTAAGTGCTGAATAAATATTTTTCAAATGAATGAATAAATTAATGAATTAAGTGTTGTGAATAAAAAACAGATTTCTATAAAACTGAAATTTTTGTGTGGAATGGGGGCACAGTTACAGTCATTGCCATAAACCTTGAAACCTTTATCTACAAACCTATACCTACTGGCAATTCTTTCATTAGTCAATGGTCATTCTAACAACATTGTCCCTAGACAAAGGATAAACCATATTATATAGTTCTTGATTGTGGCATGAAATGAAGTCAGTGTTGATTATAAGACTATTCATGCTTTTCAACAATTCTTAACATGTCTCTTTATGTAATTCTTTAAGGAATTGATGCATTGATGATAAAGTGAGCAGCAAGAACAATTGTAAGTTCTTGGTCACATAAAACTTAGATTCAGTGTAGGGAGACAGAGAGACTCTCACAGAAAAAGCAATTTGAGATAGAACAAAGATATGAACAATGAAGGAAACTCACAGGAGCACATGAACACAAATCTGTGTATATGAGGAGAGAGCAAATGGAGCAGAAAGTGTGAGTTGGGCTTAATATGCATGCATCTCCTTCATCTAGAATAGAATAAACAAGAGAGATGACTTTAGATCTTCTAGAGGGAAAGAGGCTAGGATGCGTGGCCATTCAAATAATAGCCAATGGACTGAAAGAGAAAAAAGCAGTTACCACCAAGAGAATATTTTAGCAATACATATTTTTAACAATTTATGAGAAGAATGTACTTATATGCATACACCATAGTGAATCCTACCATTATATATATATATATATATATATATATATATATATATATATATTTGAATAGAGTCCTAACTAGAGTAAGATATGTTCCATGGTTGTATAATTATATAAAAATGAATTCTACTGATACATATCAATGCAAAAGAATGAAAAGAAGCAATGTCATCAGTATAGATGATTTAATTTTATCTAAAAACATTACTTTGAGTGTCCATGTTTTAACATTTTAAAGTTCTTATAATTCTTCTAGTTTGTATGAGCATTTTAAGAGATAACATTATTATTACTATTTTGTGGTTGAGGATGTTGAAGCTCAAAGAGGCCAATTATGTACCCAAGTTAACACAGCTGGAAAGCGACAGAAGCAGACTTTTAAGTCTATGCTGCTTTGAAGCCAGAGACTTTCCATTGTGCTGTGTTGCTTTTAAGTGTAGTTGCTTTATACCCCTAACATCAGCATTATCTCAAGCTGCCACTGAAGACTGCCATAGTTCCTCTATTAGGATCTTAAATCAGCAGCCTCAATTTACATGATGAAAAGCCCAGGGAGTGCTTCCATATGGAGTACAAGCAAAAGTATCTGGCTCCTGCCCAATATTTTCCCCAGAATTGCTTTCCAATATCCCCTGTTTTCTAATCCTATGTGAGTGTAGCACTGGTTGTGGTTCTTTCCACACTGTTGAGAATAACAACTGATGCATAACCTATGCATATTCATGAGTGGAATTATAGCTATGCACGAATGCTCTACATTAGTGCCTAATAATCAACATCTACTTCCTCTTTTTTGTTGTTGTCTGAAATAAAGGGTGGGGGTAGGGGGTTGTTGGTTAGCTCAGTCACTAATCAATGATAATTACACCATTGCCATTCCAAACATTTATCTAGGCATCTGTGAGGCAAGCGTGGCGTGAGTACCTAATGCACTAGTTAAAGGCAGGACTTATGAAAAGTGAACAAGGATGATTGTGGAACATCTTTGCAAAAACAAAGAATCGGTAATATTCTGGAAAGCACAGACAAATTTAATTCAAATTTAATTGGAAAAACGTTTGCAGTTACTAAGTGCTAAATAAATACTTTTCAAATGAATGAATAAATTAATGAATTAAGTGTTGTGAATAAAAACCAGATTTCTATAAAATTGAAATTTTTGTATGGAATGGGGGCACAGTTACAGTTGTTGCCATAAACCTTGAAACCTATATCTACAAACCTATATCTACTGGCAATTCTTCCCAGTAGTCAATGGTCATTCTAACAACATTGTCACTAGACAAAGGACAAACCAAATTATATAGTTCTTGATTATGGCATGAAATGAAGTCAGTGTTGACTGTAAGACTAGTTACACTTTTCAACAATTCTTAACATCTCTCTTTATGTTAAGTAACTATTTAAGGCCTTGATGATACAGTGAGCAGCAAGAACAATTTTAAGTTCTTGTTCACATAAAACTTAGATTCAGTGTAGGGAGACAGACTTTCACAGAAAAAGCAAAAACTTTCATGTTTAAGATAAAACAAGGATATGAACAATGGAGGAAACTCATATGAGCACATGAACACAAATCTGGAAGGTTTTAGTTCATCAGAAGTTTTGGAGATGGCATCCCTGGAAATTGATAGTTGAAGTAAGATCAGTAAATAGGTGTTGAAGAGGTGAAAGGAGTAGAGAGCATCTCAGTCCTAATACTCTCAGGCAGGAGGGAGCATCATCTATTCTAGGAATCAGAGAAAGAACAATGTCCTCATATTACAGAAAGCAAGGGGTAGAGAGAAAGAGAAGACACTGTTAGTTGGCAGGGGCCAAACCTTGGCAAAAGCTTACAGACGATGTCTTGGATTTTGACTTTTATCTTACTTAATAGTCACCAAGAGGTTTCCTGAAATTCACTCTTAGATGTTTGAAGCCAGATTAGTGGGGGAGAAATATAATAGGATTTGCTTTTTGAAATGATCACTGTGCTGCAAATGGTGAATGCACAGGGGAAGTCAGTGTAAGTAAGTCTAGACTAGGTACAAGTCTACCAAAGTCTCATGGGAGAGCATTTTATCTGGGTCTAAAATAGACATTGGAAGTATGTCAGCATATGTGTAAGAAGTTAAAATGAAGGAAGTTGGTAGAATTAAGATGGGAGAGACAGGGCAAGGGGAATATTGACTATGGTATCTGATTTCTAAATTTCTGGAATGGATGTATGGCATAACTGAAATGGCAGCCAACCTTCAAAAGTTTTGCTATTCTTCTATAATGCAGAAATATTTGTGGGAGTTTCAATCACTGTGTTTAGTTTCACTAATGGCCTACAGGTTCCCTACTGAAGTTGTTAAGAGGCAAGCATGATTTCTTCCTATTCTCTTTATCTATCATCATCTAAAGGACAAAAGCTATTCATGCTCGGAATCTACAAATAGTCCCCACCATCAACCAAACTATTTAAATGGTATCTACTTCCTTCACAAGACATTACTGATACCATACATATCTAGAAAATGCAAGAAGAGACAGGCTTCCAAATAAAGGGAAATAAAGAGGAAAATAGGCTTCACTTCAACAGAAGAAACTAAGGAAATGATGCATTTAGAATTAAATTGAAATTTGTGATGGCAAGAAACTGATGATGCTTTTACCTAATAATTTTGATTTTTTCCAGGAAGTAGGTGGAGACACCTGTTGAGGGTGAAGGACAAATTGGAAAAACTAGTGGTTTGAGAAGAGAAAATTTGAAAAAGTCATTGTGTTAAGAAAAAAAAAAAAACTAGGCTGCCCCTCAAAAATGTAGTAGCATTACCAGGAGCAATGCAGGTCTGCCTGCCATTGATAATCATGGAAATGTAGTGAGAACAAGGTGCAACCCTGAGCAACTTTCTCTACAATCATTTAGATATTTTAGTTGAGAACCAGGAAAGTATACAATTGGGTTCACATAAGGGGGCAAGATTTTTACAGCAATATAAAAGAGGTTTTAAATCATTGGCAATAATCTTCCTAAAAAGTTGAACAGTGGCAATAAACTGGGTTGAACAACTGCCATTTTATCCTTAAACAAGATTGTAAAACCAGTAACAAATTTGTTTCCTGTTTCTCAGAGTTGTGAGAGAAAAATCTTTGCCTTGCTTTTATCAGGGGTAAGTTTCATCGATAGATCTCTGGCTCCAGTGTCTATGTTAATGTTCTCTGAATTTTTCCTGTGCCAATCCAGATCTATGGCTGACACCTCTGTGTAGTTAGCAGCAGGGACCTCTAGCCCCTAATATACTAGCATTAATTAATGTAGATTAACTGAGATTTCTTTAGGGATATGAGTAGAGGTTTCTCAATACACATTCTCCAGGAAATGACTTCAAAATCTCCTGGGTCAGTTCTGTCTCCCTCAAAACCTGTTAGAAGCTTCATCTACAGCCACCACCATGACATCTTTCCTCTTGTCATAACTTCTTCATGCAGAACCAAGCTCACCCTTCCCACTTGCTTCTCTTATTAAAAGCAAGAACAATGGAAAAATGCCTCAGCTAGTTTAACAGGGTGGCTTTGTGACTCCCCTAAAGTTCAAGCAAGAGTAAGTCCCCGTTTAGACTTTAGCAGTTCAATATCTATGAGGAATAGGCAGATCAAAATTTCTTCACAAAGATGGGTCACTCTCTGAAAGGAGCTCTCCTGTCTGTTTACTTCCTGTTGGAACCTTCAGGGTTTTTTTTCTTAGTCTGCTTTATGCTGTTATAACAGAACATAAATTTCTGGATAATTGTGAATAGAAACTTATTGGCTTATGAGTCGGGAAGTGGGGCGAGTTCAAGATTGAGTGCCAGCAACTGGTGAGGGCATTCTTCCTGCATCAACTCTGGTGGGACAGCCAATTTATTTTATAAAGGCCATGAGGGTTGGTGAGAGTACATGTGCCAGACTTCTTCTTTTATAAGGAAACTACTCCTGTGACAACCAAACCCCTCCCATGATAATGGTATTAATTCATTCATGAGGGCAAGTCCTGATGGCTTAATCACTGCTTAAAGCTTCCATCTCTTATTGTTGTATTAAACATCAAGTTTCCAACACATGAACTTTGAACAACACAATCAAACCACAGCAGAGGGGTGTAGACCTACCAGCAACATGATTCCAGACTTCTGGCCTCCAGAACTGAAAATGATATATTTCTGTTTATGAGGATCTGTTGCAGCAGCCTTGGGAAGCCAATACATAGGTGGAAAGATGATATTCAATGTAATACTGAGGCTTCTCTCTGTTTCCTCATCACCTGTCTCTTGGAGAAAGAGAATAAATTTGGAATGTATATTTGGGAGAAGTCTCCAAATATAAACGGTCTCATTTATTTTGCTTCCCTTTTTATTTAGGAGCTACTTGCCATCAGGAGCCCTAACTTTCACTCTTCTCCTCTATGTTATGAGTTATAGAGTAGAAATGTGTGTACTGGTATTTTTCAACCCAGTTTTTGACTGTGCATATAAGTATGTTTAATTATTAGATCTATTATTAGAAGCCACTTAGTGCCACACATAATGTACACCACAATCTCGTACAATCCAACAACCCAGCCAAAGTATCTATAGACAGTGCAGGTAGAAAAGTTCTATTTGAAGCAGGAAAGTGGAGTAGTTGAGAAGGATATTTTTGGCTAAGTGTCTATCTTATCTGATACCATGTAATATTGCACTGAAAAGTGTTTTACAGAATTCTTGGAAGGTATGGAGCAATTTGATAAGAAGCATAAGAAAGTGAAAAATTGTCAACCATGAGAAATAATCAAAAGAAAAGAATGGATTGTTCAGTAGAAAACATTTTATTGTAATACTTAAAATACCAAATTGATTTAATTAATAATTATGATAGCATTATAGTGAATGGATGTGGAAGAGAAGTAAAAGGAAGGAAGGCAAAACATATTTATTTCTTTATTATCATAATATCTGATGAATCAACACATTAGAATATTCAAGGAGTGAACATCTGTATGTTTACAATTCAAAAACTAAATAAGAGGCAACTTAAAGAAGTAAAAGAGTGAGAGGAAAAGCTATATTTGTTATAAGCTTTTGTGCATTAACTTTTAAACCATCTACATGAACTACTTTAAGATGAACAAAAATTGATTTAGAATAGATAAAAATAAAAGTCCTGGAATTTATCTCATCAGCTTGATTTATTTATATGTATTCATTAAATAAATCTACTAACTATATAATGTAAGCAAAATAACTTTATCCTACATTGATTTACATTTGTGTACAATTTGATGATGAGAAACAAATAGGCGTGAAATAAAAATTGGAGACTTGGGCTTCAATTTTATAGTGGAAATTAAATATACATATAAATAAAAATATAAAGTCAAACAAAATTGAACTAACGTACTATGCAACAATAAAATGAAAGATGGAAGATTAGAAATAAAGCCTTGGGTGCTTTATATTTTCCAGGGAGGAGAAAAATACTAATGAACTTTACATTCTTTAAATAAAACACAGCACATTTTTACATATAACAAGTAGAAAATTTATTAGACTTACGTATATTTTAAAGGACTTCTCTATGGGAGGACTGCTGTTTTTGCTGTGAACAAAGGAAATAAAAATTCATGTCCTCATGGATACTCATCTATACAAATATTTCTAAAGTACACATGTAACATTTGCAAACTTCACTATATACCAGAGTCTAATGGTTAGGATAAAAAAAAATAATATCATTTAAACCAGGTACTATGAAAAAAACCATTATTTACATAAAATTAATTTAAAAGGAGAAAAAAATTTGCATTTGTAAATACACATTTAAATTATTCTCAGTCCCCCAAATAAATGGAAATTACAAAAAATAAATCATTAAAACAATGAATAAGTTACATACAAAAATTAAGGATAGATTTAAGAAAAGTATGTAATTCTAAATTCATATATTAGAAAACAAGAAAGTTGTTGAGCTTTGGGAAAAAAGAACACATTAAATTTCAAGAATTAGAAGAAAGAAAATAATAATAATGAATGTAGAATTTAACAAAAAAAGAAATTTTGCAAAAGATCATATACTCAAGTATATTAACTTACAAAAAATACTAAATAAAATAGGCAAAACTAATGAAAATAAAGAGTGAGTATATAAATTAACAGAGACACCTGCCAGAGCTCAGGCCTGGCTGGCCCTGATCAACCTCGCCAACCTTTGTGGGAGCCCAGGCCCAGTGTAGGTCTGGCTCTACCCCTCCCCACCACCACCTGGGAGCCTAGGTCTAACCTACTTCCATCTTGAGATACTGCAGCCATTCCCATAGCCTTCCCCACACAGTAGTCTCTACCTTGGGACAACAGACAGGCCCTAGAAGCAGCTGCATCGTGCAGTATGTATCCCAAAGCCAGTGTAAGGCCCACCCTTTCAGCCCCATTTCTGAAGATGTTGCATCCATCTTGGGGCCCCTCTGCTACTATCTTGAGTTACATCTTGCTATTTCCGCCACCACTGATAGTTGCAGTAGTATCCATCCTGGGAC
Source organism: Marmota monax (assembly GCF_021218885.2). Lineage (NCBI taxonomy): Eukaryota > Metazoa > Chordata > Mammalia > Rodentia > Sciuridae > Marmota > Marmota monax. The sequence continues at coordinate 4,589,696 of NW_026695230.1, read as the reverse complement.
ACCCATAGGGTCAGGAAGCCCAACACCAAGATGAGGAAAGCTGCACAGATACTACAAGATTATAGTAATACCTCAGAAACTGTAATACCTCAGATCCACACTGAAATAAAGGAAGTCACATAGACAATATGAAAAAACAAAGAAGGAAAGTGCCCTAAACAAATCAGGATAGTACAATAACAGAACCCATGAACAGTGAAGTTGATGAAATATCAGAGAAGGAGTTCATAATGTTCACAATTACTATTATCTGTGAATTAAAGAATGACCTAAATGAGCAAATACTGGCAAAAATTGATCACTCCAATGAAGAGATAAGAGTAAATACAGGCAACCTTTAATGACACCAATAAAAAGATAAAGGAACAAATACAGGCATCCATTGATCAACCAACAAAGAGATAAGGGAGCAAGTATAGGTACCAAAAGATTACTTCAAGAAAGAGATAGAGATTCTGAAAAAAAAATCAGAAATCCTTGAAATGAAGGAATAAACCAAATAAAAACTCAATAGAAAGCATCACCAACAGACTACATCACTTGGAAGGCAGAACATCAGATAATGTAGACAAAGTATAAAATCTGTAAAATAAAGTTGACCACACAGTGAAGATGATAAGAAACCATGAACAGAACATCCAAGAATAATGGGACAGCATCATAAGACCAAATTTGAGAGTTATTGGGATAGAGGGAGGCACAGAGTTTCAAACCAAAGGAATGCACAATCTCTTCAATGAGATAATATCAGAAAACTTCCCAAGCATGGAGAATGAATTGGAAAACCAAATACAAGAGGCTTACAGGACACGGAGTGTACAAAATTACAGCAGATCTACACCAAGGTACATTATAATGAAAATACTTATCATACAGAACAAGGATAGAATCTTAAAGGCCACAGGAAAGAGGAATCAGATCACACATTGGGGGAGACCAATTCATATCTCAGTAGAATTTTCAACCTACACCCTCAAAGCCAGGAGATCACAGAACAACATATACCAAGCTCTGAAAGAAAATGGATGCCAACCAAGAATCTTATATCCAGCAAAATTAAGCTTTAGATTCAATGATGAAATAAAAACCAGCCATGATAAACAAAAGTTAAAAGAATTTACAACTAGAAGGCCTGTACTATAGAACATCCTCAGCAAAATATTCCACGAAGAAGAATTGAAAAACAACAATGAAAATCAGCAAATAGAGGTATTACACTAAAGGAAAAACTAACCAAGTGAGAAACCAAGTCAAGTTAAATATCAAAAATAAACAAAAATGGCTGGAAATATAAATCAGGATTCAATAATAACCCTGAATGTTAATGGCCTAAACTCACCAATCAAAAGACATAGACTGGCAGATTGGATTTTTTTTTTTAAAAAGAGACTCAACAATATGCTGCCTCAATACAGGCATTGATTTGTATCATTAAAAATAATTATGTAGTGATGAGGTCAGGATTCTATTTATATAAAAAATGCAGATGAAGTTGAGTTTAATTAAAATTTACTCTCGAGAGGCTGATTCATAGTGGGATAGGGAGAGGGAGCATGGGAGGAATAGATGAACTCTAGATAGGGCAGAGGTGTTGGAGGGAAAGGGAGAGGGCGGGGGTTAGCTAGGATGGTGGAACGATGATCATTATTATCCAAAGTACATGTATATTGACATGAATTGGTGTGAATATACTTGTATACAACCAGAGATATGAAAAATTGTGCTCTACATGTGTAATAAGAATTGTAATGCATTCTGCTGTCATATATAACTTAAAAAAAGTAAAATAAAATAAAACTTACCCTTGAGTTTCCTGACAAACAAGGCAAAAAGGTGATATAATTGTGTCAGATATAGAGAGGTCTCTCATTAGTAGCATTAAAACCAAACTGTCTCCATGCATATTAAGATAAGATCTACCTAAAAGTAAGTTGTAACATATCTTCTATAGCAAAGTTATAAACGGGAATTAGAGAATGATTTTAAAGAGTTTTTTTTTTAAGTTACATAAACAATCTATTTAAATAGATGACTAGTCAAAAAGTTCTGCTTTAGTGACTAGACTAGGAAAACATTTAATTTAGCACACAAGTTGTAATATACAAATGTTTTAAAAGTTTGAAATCATTGTAGAATAATTTGATAACCTTCCTACAATATTTTTTAATAATTGTAACCTAGGAAATCTTTCATTGAACATTTTCTTCCTTTCTTTCTTTTAGCCTTTTTTTTTGTACTGGGGATACTTTATCCCTAGCCCCCCTTTTCATTTTTTTGAGGTAGGACCTTGCGAAATCGCTGAGGCTCGCCTCCTACTTGAAATTTTCCTCCCCCAGCCTCTTGAGTCTCCAGGATTACAGATGTGCTCAACTATCCCCACTATGCATTGTATGTTTTTTACACAAAACAGCCTTTCTTTTCATTTTCAGCCCAAATCAGGTTTAATTTTATGCCTTCACATGCCTAATATCTCCAGTGACTTGGGGTCATAATTCTCCCCTATTGAGAGCTACATATGACATAAAACACATCTTAGCCATATTTATTTTCTCAGAAGTCAGCATAGTGGACTCTTAGCAGATCTATGCATAAAAGGAAAGAAAGAAGAAAAGAAATATGAACAAATGAATGAATGGACTACCTTCTTGTCCCTTTCTTCACAAAGAGATACAAGGAACTTGTTAGCTCTTCCAAGCCATAGCCTATGTAGAAATGAGAATTTCCAGAACAACTCCATCTCATCAAATGCAACACTAGGGATAGTTAATCTTCTCCATGTGTTCCCCCTCATAAGTGAGGTTGGGAGGAATACCATGTGGAGGCATAAGGAAGCAATATTGAATTGTGGAGTAATAACCATAGATAATGGCAACTCTGGGCTTTGAAAATGAATGGTGGTGGCAGGAAGGTGAAACATGCTTTGCTTCCATTAGTGCAGTGTAGGGTTTTACTGCCATTTTTCTATCCATCTTCTGAGAATTTCTATCATTCAGGAGCATCATAATTAGGTTTCACTGAAAATGAGGAGAATAAGAGCGGGGTTTTGGAAGTTGATGAAGAAGCATCTTCTGCACATGGGTGCTCATGTTATTTAGTTATTTTTCTATGGGCAGTGTTTTTTTTTTCTCAGCATTATTTACATAATGTTTCTATGACATCAGATTCTCTTGCATTTGGTTTGAAGAAGCAATTTATTATTCCTGACATTTCAAACCCATCGTACATTCCCTGGGTAAAATTTTTAAAGATTGGAACAAAGACATGATTTTTCTAAATTGAAAAATGGCATAAGTTATTTCTGCTGAAATTAAGGGAAAGCCCAGAAGAGGAGCATCTAACAGTCCCCTGTCTCTCGAGTATGATTTAAGGTCTCTCTTTTATATGGTGAAGTGTGTCTCAGGTTGGAGCTGGAAAAATGGGACACTGCCTCCTTAGCACACACTCCGCTCTTACCTTCATTGTTCACTCTGTAGCTTTTAATTTATGATCATGTCGATCCCACCCACTAACTTGTTACCTTCTTTGAGGAGAAAAAGCCAAGTATGTTTCACATTGATGCGTATTTTTGAAGTCTTGCTTTATTAGCTTCATGAGAGATTCATTATGTTGTACTTTAAAATGTACAAAGTGTATAAAATGCTGTTGTGGTACATTCGCGCCTATTCAGGTCTTTAATCAGGAAGTTCGGAGAGCACACCTGCAGTTCTTTGTCTTGTACTTTGTATTAATTTTCCATTGCTACATAACTGATTACCACACAATGTCTAAAACCATCTCAAATTATTATCTTGCAGTTTCTGTGGATTTGGAGCCTGGCATGGAGCCACAGCGTTTTCTGGTCAGGTCCTGCAAGGCTGAAATCAAGGTGCCCACTGGAGCTGCCATCTCCTCTGAGGCTCAGAGTCTTTTTCCAATCTCATTTATGTATGTGACAGACATTATTTCCTTGCCACTATAGGAAGTTTCTTTTTCATTTTAGTCTCTTGATTAGGGGTTATTCTTAGCTCCTAAAGGCTACCTGCCATTCCATGCCTGTGGCCCCGTCCACAACATAGTCCCTGCTTTCGCAAGGCCAGCAGGATATGCCGTTGCAGATTTGAATCTCTACTTCGGCTATGCCTGAACCTATACCCAGCTGTAAAGGGTTCATGTGATTAGGACAGGCCCACCCAAGTAATTCACTTTTCAACTGATTCAACTGATTGGGAAATTTAATTGCATTTGAAAAAAAATCTCTTTTGGTATAGCAATGACATAATTATGGGAGTAATGCTTAATCATAGCCACAGTGTGCATCCACATTCATCTCATGTAGAAGAAACCCAAGTGTTGAGGATCATTGGGTATTACTTTAGAATTTTGCTTATTCCAAGTTTACAAACCAAGTGGTGAAATTTGTCATTTAAAATCATACCCACACACAAACATAATATATGTGGGTACATATATTACAAACACCTATTTTTGTGTGTATACATGTCATGTATGTAATAATGCAATGAATGCATTTCTGAATTTCTGAATCGGACCTTCTGGGTTAATCAAAATAAACCTTAAAAGACAAAATTCAATGTGAAAATACAACATTGTGAAATTATTGGCTCAACTAAAATGTTCCAAAAATTCATTTATCTGTTTGGGTCTCAGAATAACTTATGAGAAAACCATCCACGCATGACACTTGCCAACCATATTCATTTTTATCTAGCTTAACTAATACTAAGAACTAAAAATTGTTTTTTGCCTTTTATCCTTTTATGTCTCTAAAGAAAACAATTAAAGAACTGTACTACCTGGGAGCAAATCTGGGCAAGTCCTACGTAAAGATGACAGTGATGTTCAATGGAAAGTCACCGTTAGCTGACACAGTGACGATGAGTTTTTGGGTCACATTTGCAGTGCCATAAAACGCAGTGCAGCATAACTGAGTTTCTTTTTAATGTGGGATTTGCCCTAACTACCTTCTGTGAATTTTCACAAAAACATCTTTTTTAGAAACTAATCCAGTTTTCTGTATTGATCTATCACTGACCTGAGCCCATGAATGTATTAGACTCAGGGATTTTTGACCATGATCCTTCATGGCCAGAAATGCAAACTAAATCTAAATTCAATTAATGATTTTAAAATAGCTTAAAGGCAAGGTGTGGTGGCTCATGCCTGTAACCCCAGCAACTTGTGAGGCTCAGACAGGAGGGTTACAAGTTCAAGGCCAGCCTCAGCAATTTATCGAGGCCCTAAGCAACTGAGTGAAACCCTGTCTTAAAATAAAAAATAAAAAAGGGCTGGGGATGAGTCTCAGTGCTAAAGTGCCACTGGGTTCAATACCCAGACAACAACAAACAAAAAAATAAATAAATAAAATAACTACAAGAACAGTGATAATCATTTTTTGAGTAATTACTTTCTTCCAGGTTTAATGCTAAGTATTTTCTACCCCTTTTTAAAGTAAAGAAGAGATTTCATTTTTTGCTCAAGTCACATAGTTAGAAATAATGAGAATCTGAATTCATGTCAGAGGCTTTCTGAAGCCAAATCTCTGCTTCCATGCCATACTTGATCTCTTCTTGTGGTTTTCCATCTTGGTGTATATCAAAAAACTCAGTTTGTTTTTTTCCACAACCATGGCTCATATTCTAAGATAGATGCACAATCAGATTAATTCATGTTTAATCTAATAAATTAAAATTAGATGCATTACTTACATGAGATAGACTTTTCAATCACGAATAGTGTTTGTTACTTGGTAAGCTAAAACATTGAAGGTAATATAATAAAGACCAGAAGAGTAGAAGAATAGTATCAGAGCAAGAAGGATGTAAAAGGTGAGGTCCTGGAGCAGAAAATTGATAAAATTGTTATGTGCATACATTAATATGTCACAGTGGATCACTCTAGTATGCACAATAATAATGTACTAATAATAATTGCTCTATAGTATAGTATTGGCAACATTTGAATATGAAATATATATTAATAATAGACAATATTATTGCATTAATACCACTATTGTTGCATGCTTTGAAAGGTCCAACCACCTACCTACCTTCTGACCATCTAGAGAAGACAGGTGTGTGGCAAAATGATAAATTTAGGTGAAGGGTTCACACTATAAGGAAATAGTTGCATTTTTAAAAAACTATTCTATAACTTGGATTTTTTTCAAAAATAAAAGTTTAAAAATAAAAACTGCTTACCATTAACATTTTATGTATATTTAAAAACTCAGAAATTTTAACTTGACTTTCAATAAAAAGTCTTGTATTCATTTCTTAACATATATATTTGAGTGTGTCTGCATATGTGTGTACATTTGTTTTTTTCACCATCATCCTGTTCCTTGCTGTGTATAAGCACTACATTGTGTTTCATATGGTGTTGGCTTTTACATAATTTATCTCATGTAAGCCTCATGATTTTTTTAAATAAACCTTAGAGCCTTATTATATTTATTAAGAGTGATACAGCCACATCAACATTTATAGCAGTACAATTTACAGTAGCTAAGCTATAGAGCCAAACTAAGTGCCCATCAGCAGATGAATGGATAAAGAAATAGTGGTATACAAACACAATTGAGTATTACTCAGCCATAAAGAAGAATGCCTTTATGACAGCTGACAGTAAATGTATGGATCTGGAGACTATCATGCTAAGTGAAATAAACCAGTCCCCCAAAGTCAAAGATAGAATGTTTTCACTGACATTTGGAAGCTAAATCACAATAAAAGGGGAAAAAGAAGAAAAGTTCAGTAAATTAGACAAAGGGGAATAAAAGGAAGGGAGGAGGATAGGAATAGGAAAGATAGTAGAATAAATCTAACATGATTTACCTAAATGAACCCCACCATTTTGCCCACTCACAAGAATAAGGTCCTAATTAGAATAAGATACAATCTGTGCTTTTATAATTTTATCAAAATGAACTTTACTCACATGTAGAGCTAAGAAGAACCAATAAAATATTAAAAATAAATAAATACAATAAAATGTTTAATAAAAAAAGAAATTGAGACTCAGAAAAGTTAAATAACTTGCTGAAATCTATATCACTATTATTAGAGCTAGAATTCCTACTTCTTTCGATTCTTCTCTATCATTCTTCAAGGCATACTGTTAGGGTTAATGTTAGGGTCTGTAAACAAGTCAGGATGGCGCCTGGCATTTTGCCAGAGGGAGTGGTTTGTGAAGTAACGCCAGCTAGCCATTAAGTGTGGAGATTCCTTATTGGTTGACTGCTGTATCTAGTTTATGTTAATTAAGATAAGCTGTGTGTAATGTATACATACCCCTCCTGTCCTACAATAAAGGGCTCCCACTCCTGCTGTATCAATGTACACAAGTTGTTCATCATCCCCCAGTTATTTTGCTGCAGCCGGACTGCGGCAGCATACATTAGTGATTGAAGGCAGGGAAAATATTTCACTCCTTCAGTATTTTTTCCATTGCTTAGCATGGCATCTTATAAATCCTAGATGACCAACAAATATTTGCTGATTGAATATTAGAGGCTAAAACTATATTCCTTCATAGTAATTCAACTTGATGAGAGAAACTCCCACTACAAGATATTCACAGTTAGAGAATGCATCCCAGCTAGGATCATAAACATTATGTTAACAACAGAAACTATTGGTGTTATATTTGAAGAATGGTAGTAAAAATTCCCTTTGGAAAAACTTTTGAGGTTTATGACATACTTTCATAAATGTCTTCAATCAAGAAAGTGTTTTCATTAATAAAATCTTAAATGCAAGCTCCATAAGAATATGCTAAGAAGCAGGAAAGAATGATCACTTTAAACAGAAAAACTTTAACATCAGAGCACTAGTTTTTTTAAAAACTCAGGTAGCAACTGTGTTTACTTCACCTGGCTGCTGTTAAATTTTATGAAAAATGAACGTGGAAGTCCTTCTGCTTAGCTAAGTAGGTTTCTGTGGGTGCAGTGAGCTGTTTCAAGCAAGCCATTTCAATAATGCAAGAGTATAAACTACTTTAGAATTACATTGTAAACAGCATTTTCAATCTTGTATTGCAATTATACATTGAATGCAGAATCAACTCAGAATATGGAAGTCCCAAAAAATGTTGGCAGGAATAAAGAAGGGACCTGATTCTCTAAACAAGGATACAATTTCCCAGTAGCTTGCTAGGCTTGCCTGGAAGCCACACAGCTAAGTTCTTGCTGCACAGGCAAGTTCCACAGATATCACTGTTAGCAATCCATTCGTGGGAAAACCCTGGCACTTGAATACATATGTTTGTCAGGCCTTATTTCTCTTACTCTTAGAATTAACTCTAATGCAGAATCTGGAGCATGAGAATCAGGTATGATGAAGTGTCTCAAATCAATACTATTAGCCTCCATATGTCTGGATTAAAATAAGGTGCTTAGCATCTGAAGGAACATAGGCAAATTACTTAACAGCTCTGGATTTAGCCTCCTCACCTCTATAATTGGGACAGTATTATTATCTATTTCTTAGAATTACTATACATATGAAAAGACAGAATATCTGCTAAGATCTTATCTTAGTACTTGTAGCATAACTCTTACCATAAATATTAATTATTATTATAAGAGTTAATTTCCTCAATAATGGTATGAAGAGCTCCATTATTTACCTCCCTAGAGAAACACTAATCAGTAAAAAAAGCCTTAAACTTTCTATAAATAGTTTAAAGGCCTACAGAAAATGAAGAAACATTTCAAGAAAATCTATTGTAAGAGAGTAAAAACAGCAAGGATTGCTGTTGGTTGCACCATGAACAGCTTCCCCATGTTCTTCTCCCCTACCCCCATTTTCTCAGCTTAGCATGATAGAAGTTCCCCTATGGGCAGATTGAGCCAAGATCAGGACTCATTATAACCTCAGATCAAAGTTAAAGGTTGTGGTGTCTCCTGGGAATGGTGGGCCACCAGGATGTCTCATCTGCTAGCTCTGTGTTGCAGATGCTAAATAAATGGTTGGGAGCTATAGCCAGGAGATCAGACTCTCTCCATGAAGCCAGCCATTAATGTAAAGAGAGGCTCCATTCCAGATGAAGCAGACCTCGATACTAGTCCCTGAATGGTCTTTCCCTCCTTTTTTCATGGAGTCGAGTTTTCACACCAGGAAGCATAAACCTAGAAGACCAGCAACTACTACCCACCATTAATACTTGAGAAACTACAGACAGAGCCCAAGAGCCTCTTACAGAAACCATGGAAAGACGGTGAGATCTGTGGATGGATGCTGCCTTCCCTGAGGGCATAGGTCAATGTGCAGAGGGCAAGAGGATAAAAACGAAAATCTTACCTAGAGTTTACCAGTCCCAAGTGACTGTACAGACAAAATGGAAGACTAAAGGGGCCTTGGCCAGATTTCTTTTCAAAAATATTTTCCAAGTTTGAAGCTGCTTGATATTGAGGTCTGAAAATATAAGCTAAAAATCTTTGAAACATAAAATTTAAATTGGAACCATTGAGAAGAAAACAGAGTTCAGGACAGGTCACTCAAAAAGCACTACTGGACACACAGGGACCTCTGCTGGAAGCCAGAAGGAGTCACGTCAGTACCCTCATGAAATGTGGTATCATCACTTACTTTCTTTGCCCACAGAGAAGCAGGTGAAGGGCTTCTGGAAAAAGATGACATCATGTAGAGTTTCTTCAAAATTTACACAGAATCATGAGCATTCAATCCAAACTCACTAAACAAAGCAAATGAGAGCTACTTGAAAAGAGCAATGGAGATGTGTGGGGTACAGGTAAAGTAGCTAACGTGTGTGAAGTCCCGGAGACACAAGCAACAGAGAATGGGGCAGAAGGCATACTAGAAGAGCTAGTGACAAAGAATGAAGGACACCAAGTCAAAGATGTAAGAAGCTCTTTGAACCTTAAACAAAGAAACCATACCTAAGCACATTTTGCTTACTGTACTTCATTCATCTAGCTTTGGGTAAGTGAGGAAAGATGTTATGGGCAATATGTTTGTCAATTTCTTCTACTTTTAAAACCATACCTTTCTACTGAACTCCGTCTCTTCAGCAAATTCAAATTTCCAGTGCCTTTTCAGAACTATTTATCTCTGCTTTCAGTTTGTCTTTCATCACTTGCCTCCTTTCCAAGGTGCTGCCATTGCCAAAGTTACTTCTCCATCGTATGTTCATATCCATAGAGGTAGGCATACCTGGGATGCCCTGGCTCCTGCTAATGTGGAGAGGTTTGGTCTTGTTCCTGGGTATTCTTGGTGTTTGCCAAAGCATGGTCAATCCCATAGTATCTTTTGGAGCTGACAAACACTGCCAAAACATGCCAAAATTCTTGCCATGGACCCAGCACACTGGCCAGCACTACTCTTATTCCTCTGAGGTGTCCTATCTCCAACCCTCTCAATAGCTCTGTGTCCTCCTGGCAGATACATGGGACTCCTGAAGCTCCTATCTATGCATGTTGACCATGGCCAAGAAGGAGCACTACTAAGCACTTGTGTTAGTCAGCTTTTCATTGCTGTGAAAAATTATACCTGAGAAAAATCAACTTATAGGATTTTTTCCATACTGGTTTCCATAGTTGCTCTAATAGTTTATGTTCCCACCAGTAGTGCATAAGAGTTTTTTTTCCCCCATACCCTCACCAGAATTTATTTTTTTTAATTCTTGATAACTATTGTGACTGTCATCCATACTCAGGTTTCAGCCCTCCATTTCTTTTTAATGCTGTGTTGTTTGTGAATGCAGCATAATTTTTGTATCTATTCTTTAGTTTACTTTGAATACTATTCTTTTTTACACTGTTTTATAAATTGGCTAACAGTCTGTTGATAAACTGAGCACAAAGCCAACTTCTCTCTATGTTAATTGGATCAGCAACAATGGTTAATAATGAACTGTACTTAATAAACTCCTTACAAGTGAATTTAAAAATGTGTACTCTGCGAAAAAAGGTCACAAGAATTGATTTTTACAAAGAAGTTTCCATAACCAAATAAAGTATGGAAACTCCACAACTATATATGTCTTATAGATACACTGTCATCACAGCCTATTACTCTGAAACATCCTGAAATTCAAGATCCCTATTTATTTTTCTAAACATAGATTTTCAAAGCTCATTAAATTTATAATAACCCTCTTTCCAGGTTGCTTGTTCATTTTGGAAATGTTGATTTATGTACAATTATTCACCTGTCTATAACTACCTACCTACCTACATACACCCTCAAGATGTAACATGGAGCTGATGCTAACTAACACACATACTTAGTACTACAAGTGTTCTTCTAAGTGTATTGTTGAGTTAATTATCAGATTAATTTAACAACATTGTGCCTTAAGTCTAATGTTCTGTGGAAAAGAGTTCCCACGGGTTTACAGAATGGAAACACACGTGAAACACACAAATCATCACTAACCCCAAATCTTTAGGTAAGGGAAGAGAATTTTATCAAAGCCAGGTAAAAGAAATTTAGAATTTTTCCCATGATCCATTCTGTCCTGACTCTTTATGTATGATTTTAAATCCTTTTGAAAAATAAATGTATATGTGGAGAAGGGAGATCATCTTCAGTGGGACAGGCTGCCTGCCCTTTGGGGCACTGCTAGTAGGTCTGTAGAATAGCAATAAAAAAAAAGACACAGCTTATGCTAGTGGGTGCATTTTTAGTAATTATAGTGTATTATTTTCTAGGAGCTTTCAAACGCAAAGAATACAGATGTAGAACAATGATTTAGTGTTGCTGTTTATAGGAGAGATGCAGCACCAAAATAAAAGAGGGTAGAAATTGATGGCTTGGATGAGAAAGTGACCTGCATGATCAACTATGAATTCCATGTCAGGTAGGTAGGGAGGGAGAAGTCTGACAAGATAGAAGCTAGCAAGCTGAAAAGAGGTGGAATAGGTTACCAGAGGGATGGAGGAAAGGGAGGACTGTCCCCAGTGGAAGAATAGGTGTATAGTAAGTAATAAGACCTTTGGGGGTACCTCTGGAGTATGGAGACATTTGGTTAAACTGTGGAGTATGAAATCTTAAGATTTTGGAGATGGAAGATGGTCCAGAGATGATGAAGATCAGGGGTCCTCAGGTTCAAATGGGACGGAGCAAATGATCACTGGAGGGAGTTAGAGAAGAAATTGTGAAAAGGTTATCCACAGAGTGGATGCAAATCCTTCAGTAGGAAGAGAATGTAAGTTAGGTAACAAAATATATCAGTAGAAGTCAGAAACTGGAGGGGAAAGGAGTAGTAAAACATGGCAGCTTATATGTCAAAGTAAGAGGGAAGTTTACAAAAGAATATTGTGGAGTGAGGAAGGATGAAATGTTTCTTCTGAAAATGGGAATCAGGGAGAATAGGGTTTGCAAGGTGGAGACCTAGATTTCAATAAGAGAAGGGAAAGTATATTCAAGAAGAACAAGAGTTCATGCTATAGAAGATCCCAGAAGGCACAAGAATGCCACAAGAATAGTTGGTTTGATGTTTTCCTCACAAGATTTGGGATGTGCTATATATGTGTATAAGGGATTGGATGGAGATGAAGTTGGGTGGGAAAAGGAGACAAAAGAATGAGTGATGAGCCATGAGGAGTGGGGTTTGTTGAGGTCAGGGTTACGCTCTCTAGAGAACATGCCTGTGGATACCGTGTCTACAGATTCTCCATATGAGTATCTTGGACTTTTCAGTACAATTATTTAACTGAAACTCTTAATAAAGATATTTCCTTTTTAGATTTTAAATGAGACCATATAATATAGGTCAATAGAAAGATTTTCCTACAATAAGTTGTTAAAAATTATGACCTCTGAGAGTTAAAATATAAAATCAATGTGTAATGCAGAAATCCGAGATGTAAAAAGAAGTCTTAAAAAGAGGAAAAGACTCCAAGGACTTAACCCAGAGTGTTAATTCAACACAGAGGAACGTGCGTGGTAAGAGATAATTCCTTAGTAAGGAAGTGCAGAAAGGCAAGTTCTCCAGGTAGATGCTGGCAGGACTTGACCTCCCCTGTCCACAGTGAAGGTGTGTCCTGAGACAAGTCTTCAGTATGCCAGTCCCTATGGCAAACTGATTTCTTCTCTGGAGATGGTTTCATTAAGACATCAGAGATTATGCCTGGTGCTCCTGAACACTCTCAACACACTTACTGACCTGATCTTTTTCCATCTTCAGCAAGCAAACTCAGGTTGTAGTTTGGCTTGCAACCTAAGTTGTAAGGAGATTTTCTTAGTAGGAGAATGAACTGGTCATATCGATGGAAATATACTCAGCCTTGTGACAGTTATATTTCTCACTGTAAATCAGTAAGATAGCCTTTGCTTTTTACATCACTCATTCTGAGCTTGATTTGTGGGAATTTATTTCTAAGCAGCTGATTTTCTTCAGTGTGCTAAAAAAAAAAAATGTGCTTTTGAGCTGATGAGACTAAAGGCCAGCCTGTGGACCATGGTGAGTTTTTCCAAAGTTGTGTTGTGTGCCCCTTGGCATCTCACCAGTTTTTTACTCAAAACTTGGCACCCTTCTGTGTGCTCAGCTCATAACTTTACTCTTAACCTTTTCCATCTGAAAATGGAACATATGCTTAAAGCAACTGAAAGATTTCCTTTGCTTTTCCAAGCAAAGATAAAAACCTCTTATTTGGTACATTTTTTCCAGCCCAGGAAAATGCTGTGTTGGTGGGGGTAGGCTGATAATTAAAATAGTACAGTAGTATGGCTGTATGTATAAACGTGGCTGTATAACCAATGTCATCCTGCAATCTGTACACGTGGAAAAATAAAAATTCATACCCCATTTGAATCAAATGTATGATATGTCAAGATCATTGTAATGTTTTGAGCAACTAATAAGAAAAAATAATACTATGAAAAAAATTAATTTTCTCTTAAAAACTTTGGTTACATTTATTAAGATGTCAAATTGACTGTTGGTTTCTGAGTTATGTTATGTAGAGGACATTTAGATATAATAACCTATATTTCCAATGATGTGCACTAATTATATTAGCGAATTGACATATTATTATTGCTTTCTTTAATAAACATTGTATCTAAAAGGTATCCTCTGTGTTTCAACAGGGATAAAATAAGCTCATTTATGCTCATACCTATCTGCTTGACACTCAGTAAATTCTTCCTAATGCATTAATTATGACTCCAGATAGACCAATGATTATTTCATATATGCTAATTAGGAATCACTTTAGTCAGTCAACCATACACATCAGTAAACAAGTGGAATGAACTCCCCTGGGAGGTAATAAACAGACAATGATTTCCTTTTCACTACAGCTTGGAGAATTTTCCCTACAATCAAGGAGTAATTAGAGAAGAAAATGAAGAGTTAGAGAACAGAGTTGTAATTTTGAGCTCTTGGCAAGGCATGTTTCCTTGCTAGGTTGAGATTAAAATGGACACGTCTTCATTACAGACCATACATAGAGAAATACTCTAGTTACCATGATCTCTTTTCAGAAGTCAGCAAAACATACAATCAAACTTGTTGCATTTGTGGGAAAACAAATTGGAATGTAATCATCCCATTTAAATGTTAGGTTCCTAGAAGGGGGAGAAAATGAAACAAGCTTGTTTTTAATTATTTTTTTTCTTTTATTACAGAGACTTAAACCTTCAATCTGAAGCTAATTGATATTAATTTATGATGCTACTATTTGCAGTAGGAGCCATCACTCCAACTGTGGTTCATGATTAAGTGGTTAAGGGGCAGAAGTGGTGATGAGAATGACTCATTAAACTGGATGATTTAACTGTTGTCTATTTGGGAATTCTCATTTGTTAGTCCTATTTTTAGGTTCCAAAGATACTTTGAAAATAACCAGGTACAGGGAAAAGGTATGGTTTTAAATAAATGCATCATTTATATGTAGTTTTTAAAACACTGAAATATAAATTAATATATGTGTGTATATGTATATATATATTTTTTCCTCATCATGTCACTGTCGTCACAACTGCAAGCTGAACTCTTCCAATACAGCTTTTAGATTTGTGCCCCCACTTGAGTTTTCTCATTTGCCAGCTAAATATAAAGCCCCACTAAATATAATAACTAACAATGATCTGCATTAGTTACAGTAAAATTCTCAGAGGTCCTTTTGTCCACATTAGGGGCTTGGATAAAGAACATTTTAATTATCTCGCAAATATTCAAACAGCAAATCAAACATTAAAAGACCACAAGCTTCTTTATAAAAGCGCAATTCAGCTCCGGGCTCTCATAATAACTTGTTTCTCTGACCACAGAAAGGCTTTTAAAAAATCAGCAAACCATTCTCTTAGTCCTAATGAAAGAATAAAACCTTGAACTTATGAGTGACTGCCTGAAATGAGGGAGAAAGGTCCCTGCTTCTTAAAATTTGTATCAATCTATTTAGACAGATAATCAATAACTGTCCACTTATACTGTTCATCCAGTCATAGTACCCAGATACAAGCCTCAGATCTACTTTAGTTCCACTGACACTTCACCAGGAATTACTTGTATGTGGGGGAGTTCATTTTGGAAAATATCTTGTTAAAACATGCTAGAAGAGTTGTCTTACACATTTAGCTGTGGTTCTTGCATTAGTCTAACCTGAACTGATTATAATAGAAAACCATGAACAAAATCATTTGGAAGAAGAATGTTCAAGGACATAAACTTTGGAAAAATCTTTTGAAGCATTAAAGAATATTGGTATTTTTTGTTTAACTATGTGTTGATGGTTTATGGGTTTATGACACCATAATAAAATATATTTTTAACAACAGAGATTATTTGAAAAGGATCATAATTCTAGCCCTGCATATTTAGGCATAGGCCAATCATGTAATATTTAATTCAATGAAGTTATGAATATAAAAATTATGGTACTCATGAATGATGTATGGAATGGTTATAACAAATGATGTGTTCCATATGGAAGAAAGACTATTGTATGGTTCACTTCCCAGTACTAATTCCTAATTTTCAGATGCATGTTCCTTAAAAACCACTAGAGGAAACCATCTGGAAACTGAAATTTTCATTTATTCATGAAAAGGCTACAGATATATGAGATTTTAAAAAAAAAAAAAAGGCAGAGACATACAGATGTACTTACTGTGAATTGAACCATCATTGCAAAAGGAATACTGGAATAGGTGTTGGCAAGGACAGTGGAGCATCTCGCTAAACATCTTGTAAATGAGAAAAAATAAATTTTCCCAAGAGCTCCAGCACCTTACAGGAAAACATGAATCTGAAGTAACATTTTAAGCATTCCAAGTCAGTGTTAATTCCATTGTACACAGAATTTTTTTTCTGGTGCCAAGAAAGATATTTAATTGCATTTTAAATGTTTCTGAAATTAAATAAATGAAATAGGGAAGCATTTTTGTCTATAATCATACTTTAAGTAATTATTATTTCATACTTTGAGTAATTCTGAAACAACTGCTCACTTTGTGAATGTATATGTTTCTCTCAGATTATATGATGGGAAATATTTTAAATAACTACATAAGACAAAATTCTGCCCATCTTCAGTCTATGTCATCATAATCACATTTAAAGAATTTCCCCCAGAAAGTTTTTAGCATTGATCATCCAATGCATCCATTAGAAAGGAATAATTAACCATCTCTTCAAAGGGTGAAAAGAGATGTGAGCACTGATTAACTGCTTTCTTATTTGATTGGACAAGAGATAGTCTTCTGCATACCCAGCACATTAGATGTCTCATTGAAAGTATAATAAAGTCATCATAAAAATAAGCATTTTAAAATGTCCAAAGCCTTTTAAAAATAAAGACAGAAAATATACTGCATATTGAAAGACAACCCCACTATCACCTAGAAACAGGGTGAAGGCCATTCCTACACCAAAGAGGAAGTGGTGTATGGTGTCAAAGTATTCAGATGACAAACTTTACCACTCAAATAACACAACTGGGGTTGAGTCTTGGTTTCCTGCTGTGACACTCCTGCTTACTAAATGACTCTATGTGGGTAAAATAATCTGTTTTTCCTTAAATTCCCAATTTGTGTAACAGGAATAATAACAGTACTTGTCACTATTAGTGCTTCTGTGAGAGCTAAATGTATTAAAAAATAAAGTCATAAATAGCTCACTGTAAGCACTCAGTAAGTGTATGCTGCTATGACAATTGTTATTATTAACTCCCTTTCATCTCTGCTTTGTCCCAACCTAGAGAGGTCTGATCTTGGCAACCTACAACCAGGACATTGGTTCAAACCAATCTTTACATTTCAAAAAGGCAATTATGGATTATTTTATGGTAACAATCAGAAAGGCACTGAATTCAGTTGATAGTGAAGACTTTTTTTTCTTATTTTCAGGTTAAATTTTTTACCCTGAAGTTACATGTTTCTCATTTTATTGTATATCATTGACAAATTTAAAATAATATAGTAAAAAATGTAATTCTGATCCCAAATATAAAATTCCTGGATTAGCTTCTATACGCCACAGTTACATTTGTTTTGAGATTAAATGTGTATTTTATATATATATATATATATATATATATATATATATATATATATATAAACACAATTATGAAGAATCTCACATTAAACAAAATCTAGTTTAAATTTGGTAATTATTTAATTCTAGGGCTGCATTGCTCTACAGATTTTGGGAAAAATGCAAGTATTTATTGTACTATTATCCTCATCTTATGGATTTCAAAGCATAGGTAGAGATCAGTGTTTCCAGGCAACTAACGAAGCATTTCTTGGACTATTACTGGGTACTGATGAGTGTCCTAGGAGCCAAGCTATATCTTTAAATTTTTCATTTACTAGCATTTAGAAAAATCCTAGCTGAAGTGAAAAATGAGTGAGTCATATAAATTTAACAAAAATTTTATAACACCTAGCGCTATGTTAGATAAGTAGATGGATATCAAGATAATTGAAATAGAATACGATTCCTTAAAAAGAGTACAAATTTTCACTGGGATTATTCTTAATAATGAATGTTCTTCTAGTGTTTACCAGGAGTCAAGAGTTACAGAAATTACTTTATATATTATGTCTCAGTTTACTTTCACAACCAGCCTATAGCTAAGTACTAATCTACCCTGCTCTTGGTAAGAAAACTCTATTAAAGATGTGGGGAGATTTTTCCAAGGTTACATGATGAAGGTTGCAGGAGGTTAATCACTCATATGCATCACCACAGTTGAACACTCCTGGTTCTCCCTGGGGTAGGCTGTGAAATCCCAAACAAAATAGTCCCTTCCTCTGTGACTTGCCACAATACTCCTTCAAGAGCTTGACATTTATGACCTTGCATCCTCCTCATTATTTTTCTTTCTTTAAGAATTCTAGCATATAGATTGATGTCATAGTTCTGATAGCTTCAGTAAACTACTTTCCTCTAATGACCTCCTCTCCATTCCATTCAGCAATCCATTTACTGATATTTAAATACTAACTGCTTACTTCCATAACGGTAATTCCAAAATTTGATTCCCCAACCACTGCCTCTTGTCCTTCTTGCCAATGGTTTCTACTAGATAGACTCAGAGTAATTTTACAGGACGTGGTGTATGGCTCAGCAGAATAGTGCTTGCCTAGTATGCATGAGACTCTGGAATAATTTTAACTCTGGAAAAAAAAATCACAAAATCAGTTTCAACACAGAAATACAATTTATTAAATCTCCACCTTTTCTCCCTCCAAAGTTCCTTCATGTCCTCACTTTCTGCCTTATCCAGCTTAGTTACCAACATAACTTCCTTCTTTCTTTCCTGCTGTTGTTGTTGCTTGGCAAAGTCTAATCCTTGATAACCCAGTGCTTCATCTACATCATATCAGTAACCAGGCATCTGAATTTGATAAGAAGAAAATATAAAAATATTATCTGGCTTTATTTCAAAACATAACAATTCAAGTGAACCCTTAGTGCTGCACAGAAATCAAATTACATTTCTTGAAACAGTTAGTTTCAATATTATCTGTGTCAGGACCATTTTCAACTCTTAGAAATTAGGAGAGCAACTAAGAACAGAGTAGGGAGGAAGAGCATGAGAACAAGATTAACATTAAACAGGGATGAGAGGTGGGAGGGAAAGGGAGAGAGAAGGGAAATTGCATGGAAATGGAAGTCGACCCTCATTGTTATACAAAATTACATATAAGAGGAAATGAGGGGAAAGGGAAAAAAAACAAGGGAGAGAAATGAATTACAGTAGATGGGGTAGAGAGAGAAGATGGGAGGGGAGGGGAGGGGAGGGGGGATAGTAGAGGATAGGGAAGGCAGCAGAATACAACATACACTAGTATGGCAGTATGTAAAAACGTGGATGTATAACCAATGTGATTCTGCAATCTGTATACGGGGTAAAAATGGGAGTTCATAACCCACTTGAATCAAATGTATGAAATATGATATGTCAAAAGCTATGTAATGTTTTGAACAACTAATAAAAAAAGAAATTATTGAATTTAATTTTTTTCTTCATATGAGTTTTATCTACCAATAGAAATTAAAGTTGAAAAAGTTTAAAACTTTTACTAATTCATTTAAAAACTAAATAAATCTATTATAGGTTACCATAAAAATTTTAGAAATGATAGCCATTCTTTCCATACCCAGCAAACATTGACAAGAAGAGTGCCATCATTTTGGGTTTTGCAAATCTTTCCCATGTCTGACCACATAGAGGACATTTGGATTTTCATATGTGCTTTTATATTGAATATGTTGCAATATCAATACCATTTAGTCTGAAAAATTTTGCTTTGACTCAAAGGGAGTGAAAAAGCAAAACATGTACTAGTATGATGTTTGTGACTTACCGACAAGTGCACGACTCCTAGGGGTTCTCCCAGAGGTCACAATTTTTTTAGAGGGATGGGTACAGGGATTAAACTCATGGACACTCAACTACTGAGCCACATCCCAAGCCCTTTTTTTGTATTTTATTTACAGACAGGTTCTCACTGAGTTGCTTAGCACCTTGCTGTTGCTGAGGCTGGCTTTGAACTCATGATCCTCCTGCCACAGCCACCCAAGCCCCTGGGATTACAAGGTGTGTGCCACTGCATCCAGCAAGGAGATCACAATTTAAAAAGTGTTGCTTGGAAGACCAAGGCAGTGGGGTGGCAAGTTCAAAGCCAGCCTGAGTAACTTAGAAAGACCCTGTTTTAAAAGAAAAAAATAAAACTGGCTGGGGAGGAGGCTCAGGGGTTAAGCACCGTGGGTTCAATCCCAGGTACCAAAACCAAACCAAACAAAAATCCCACTGTTGCTCTAGTCCATTCTTTCCCTGACATACTAAGATAAACAATTTTAATGTATTTATTTTTCCTAAAACTTTTGTGCATACTTTCTTCTCTTTATTCATAATTGACATAATGGCATGTAATTCCTTGAAAAAAAACAAACAACCAGAAGCGAATGTGCATACATTTTCACCATTTACCTACTGGCCTACTTTCCATGCAGCTATGTACTAGTGTATGGCTCAGCAGAACAGTGCTTGCCTAGTATGCATGAGACTTTGGGTAGTCTACTGGTGCAGGAGTAGACTCTACCCTTGCTTCTGCACCCTGCCCTGCTTCTGAAGGAGGTCCCTCCCATGCTAAGCAAGTTCCTCCCTTGTTATAAAGAATTTCTCTCCTTTGTCTATCTCAAAGGTATTGCTTCAACTGTTGCATTAATAATTCCTTATTTATCACTTCAAACAAAATCTTAACTTATTTCCAAAGACCCCATTATTCTTTAAAAGTTCTTCCTCTCCAGCTATAGTAGCATTTCTCTTTTCCTTTTTACAGCAAATCTTAAAAATCTGGCTTTACTTTGTCTCAATTTCCTCAACTTCTACTTTCTCTTAAATTCAGTGTTTTCCAATATTTCTCTCATCATTTTTTACAAAATATATCTTGCAAATCTTAAAAAAATCTCTACTAGCCTCCATGTAGCTAAGTACATAGATACTTCTTATTTCTCACCTGATTGAATTAAGCAGCATTTGACACATTTGATCACAACCTGGTTCTTAAAACATTTCTTTGCTTTGCTTGTGTGTTACTACTCTTAGATTTGCTGCTGCCTCCCTAGAGCACCTTTATAATTCACTTTGTTGACCTCTTCTTTCCTTGATCACCAACAATGATTCAGAACATGAGCTTTGAATGTCTTCTTTCTCTATGCTCCCTCCTTATATAATCTCATGGAGGCTCATTATTTAAAAAACTAGCAAAATTTACATTTATTTAAAAATTTACATCTCTATTTGAATCTCTCCTTTGAATTCCATATACTTATGGATCAACATAACATCTCTTCTTGGATACCTGTGTCTTTCAAACCTTAATTTTAGATTCCTGATTCCTTGCTCCTGTGTGCCCAAACTTGTTTCTCCATCATTTCCCTTTCCTTTGTAAATGACAATAGATCTTTCAAGTTCATCCATCCAAATAAAAACTTGGAGGCTTCCAAGCAGAGGTCAGGTTCGCCACTTTTCTCCTGAAATCACGTCACTGGATTACCTCATTAAGTAAAACTCAATATCCTTTCACTAACCTACACAGCACACTCAGCTTATACTTCATTCAACTTGCTCCAGATACAATGGACTCTTTCCTGTTCTTTAAATGTCATGCTGCATGCTGAGGAGTCTGACACATTTCATGAAAAATGGAAATTTATTGTAAATTTTTTATTTGCATTATTTCTTAAACAGGGCTGTCCATATACTCATGGAGTCTGCTCAACTCCAGGAAATTGAGGTAGCATCTACAATTTTACTCCGTAGTTCTAATGACATAAAAAATTCAATTATCCTTCAAAAAACTTTTTTAAAAGAAATATTTCAAGGAACTTCACTACCAATTAGAATTACTAAGCTGAGTTTGGGTACACATTTATAATAAACAAATTTGATTGAATAAAGTAAAAATACATAAGTGTTTGAGAAGTAGTAGACAGAATGAAAGCTGTGGAAATTTATGAAAGAGAGAAACTCATATGAGCTTTAAGGGTCAGAAATGTTTTTTGGAAAAGATAGGTCTTTAGCTGTAATTTTGAAGAGTGGGTGACATGTGGATAGGTCAGGATGCAGGATTTCTGAATAGGGCAAGGGGGCAAGGATTAGAAATTGGACATCATGAAGGAGTAGAGTGGTTGTAGAAATCAGTTTGCATTAGAAGGTAAAGGGCAGAAGGTGTTTACTCTTAGGTCTTCTAAAATTAATGAGCTTAAGCCTTCTGAATTCTGGAGGGTCTATGAAAGCAAATACACAAAGATTCCATGAGAGACTGGTGATTTGTGTGTATTTACAGCATTGTTGCTTGATTTTTTTATTTAGAAAGCAATATGTGCTTTTTCTCAAAATATGCAAACATTGAGTTTCAAGTCATTTCTTTTCTCTTTAAGTGATGTATCATCCATAGACATGTTGTTTAGTTTAAAAATCAGTCAAGCCTTCAGGTAGTACTTTTCCTGAAGTGTGTCTGATTTGATTTTGAAGCATAAATCAAATCACATCTGATTATCTTTTGATTTGTGGACAACACTATTGAATGATAAGGAGCCAGAAGAGAAATAAAAACAGAATCTCAGGCTTTTCCTTAATGCTATCAAAATATTCACTTTCAAATTCATTTTTCCAAACTAAAACAACAAACAAACTTTCATGTTCAGAAGCATTATGTGAAGTAACTCAGTATTAGTTCCTTTCCACCATCAGTTAATTCTTTTCTCTATGCCAAGCCCTGTTTCTGTAATGAATCTTTGACTATTTATGATTGGAGCTTAGCATCATTTATGCTTCTGAGATGCTGCAAGTGAATGCAAACCAAGGATAAATAGGGTATCTAGGCACACGTCTTATTTATGCTTTGACACCAGTAGCCTGGTCTTCATTTTCCCCCCATGAACAGCACCATTGTCCAATATGTACTCAAAAGATAAAATCTCACCATCTCAAGTCTTCAATGGCACCTTGAAAATTGGTATCAGAAAGCAAATTCAACCTATTCTTTGCTAAACTATTTCATTTTTAGCCACATTTGTTAAAAAGAAAAAAACTTCACTTCAGAGACATTTGGAGTGTGTATTTTCCCTTTCATTTGTAAGTATGAAAACAGAATTTAACATTTAAATGAATAGACAGTAGGGGTGTATGTGTATAATTTTACACTGGCTAAGGACAATATCAATTAACAGAAACTTTTACTTATAGATGATAGTTTAAATTACTTAATTACATAGATTTCAAGCTTCTACTCATAGACATAATGTGCCCCTTTTTAACTATACCAGACACTTACAAAATTGAACATTTGAAGTAATTGCTTATTTTAGTGTATTGTATTGTATTAAAAAATGATCTACATATTGTATGACTTTTAATAAAGTTAATTTTCATATATTTAAACTTTAATTGCTTAAAAAACTAATTTTCATCCTTATTCTTATTCCAAATACATTTCAATTATTTTTCATGAAGCCATTTTCCAAATGTATTAATAGAATTTTGAATACTGATGCATTTATTCAGGGTTTGAGTACTTACTACCTTTAAATTTGGGGTGAGTTATTATAAAGGAAGAGATTAGTATGCAAAGAGAATATATAAAAAGCAGAGTTTAGTAGATGTTCCTTATGGTTCAGTTTTAGAATAGAAAAAGGAAACTAAAGTGATGTATCCTTGATCTTGGAACCCAGTTCATTCCCCTACTGAATGTGATAAATCTCATTCTGTGGAAGAGAGGGCTCATAGAATAAGATCATATGTTTTGCAATATTCTGTAAATTTTGGCAAAAAGGATGTTGATATAAAGGTGATATAATCCAGTGTGTTGGAAAAGATCTCTGAGAAAAGATCCTTAGATGCACATGACTTGTCCTTTCACGCTTGTCAGACCCGCATAGATCTCACAAGCACATATGAAACCTGAGATCTTATTGCTTCAGATAAGTCAAAAATAAATAAAATCAATTACAAATTTAATAAAAATAGGTTTTACTATTTCGTTCTTATCATCAAACAAAGACACACTGTGATGAGCCCTCTCTCCAATCTAACATAAAAGCAAGAAACAAAAGTCATTCTCTTTCTGGAAGTGATCCTCAAGATAGTTGTTGAAATATATAATATTCATGTGAATAAGACAATGAAAAAGTAGAAAGGGATTCAATCCTGGCAATCATGTACTCTTGCAACAAAAATATTTCTTAGAGAATTTAAAATGTGCAGATACCCAAATCAATAACTGGACCCATCATACATTATATTTACTAACTGAAAAAATAAGGGCTTGATTTTGGTTTTGTTTGTGGTTTTGCTATTGTTTTCTCTTGACATCCATAGCGACGTGAATAGTTACAGAACTTCTGATGAAAAAAATATTTGAAAATGAAGGTCAGGAGCAGAGACAGCATTTCCCATTCATGCTCGTGTAGCAAGGAGAATTCTGCTGAAAATTTAGTGGGAAATCAGCTTAGGGGTCTATTGCAATGGCGCTACAATACCGATCATATTTATACTGATTGATTGCACAAGAATTTGGGAAGGAACACATCTTGTTTGAAAGATTTTTGATGATGGAAATACTGTACTCTTTGTTATTGTTTGCTATTACTATTGTTGTAGAGAGAGGTTATTTGGTATGGTTTCAGAAATATATGTTTTATAATATATGAACAATAAATGTTATATATATATACATAATAATATTAGGTATATATGTATAATAGTATTATATATTCAGAATGTATAAGGAACTAAAAAAATTAAAAACAAAAAGAAAAAAAACCTAGGATTTTAATTAATTCACTAATTTTAGAAATCTGATTTTAAAATGGGCACAAAAACTGAATCTCTAAGGAAGGAAGATATGTAAGTGACCAACAACCACAGGAAAAATACTCAACATGATTACACATCAGGAAAATAACAATCAAAACCTCAATGTGAGGTCATCTCATCCAGTTAGAATGATAATTATCAAATAGACAAAATAAATTACTTATTCAGTAAGTAATTTATTTTACTATAATTTATATCACTGAGGATGCAGTGAAAGGGGAACTCTTATACACTGTTATTGGGAATGAAAATTAGTACAGTTATAAAAAACAGTGTTGAGCAACCCTAAAAACTTAAAAATCTAACTCTCATCTCACTCCTTTGTATATACCCATCAGGAAGAAAATTCATGTGTCAAAAATATCTCTCTCATGTTTATTGTAGTATTATTCATAAGAACCAATATATGGAATCGATTAAGGTGTCCAATAGTGGTTAAATGGATAAAGAATTTGAGGTATTTTACACAAGGGAAGATCATTCAGCCCTAAAAAAAAAGGCAGTCTTGTCATTTACAGCAAAATGGATAGAAGTGGAGGAAATCATGTTAAGTGAAATAAGCCAGGGACACACACAAAAAATATTACATCTTCTCACTCATAGGTGGAAGCTGAAAAAGTTACTGTCATAGAAGTATAGAGTAGAATATTGGATACTAGAGATAAGAAAGATAGGAGAGAGAAGGAGAGAGAAGTCAGATAAGGGCTAACAAAATACAATTAGGAGGAATAAGCTCTAGTGTTCTGCAGCCCAGCAGGGTAACTACAGTTCATCATGCACTTTGTAAAGAACTAGGAGAGAAGAATAAGAAGGTTTTGAACATAAGAAAATAATGGTTAAGGACATGAACATGATAATTAACCCCTGTTTGATCATACCACATAATCTATATATATCAAGTTATCACACTGTACGTAAAATTATTTTGTGTCAGTTAAAAAATTTGAAAAGGGTAATTTATGCAAAAAAAGGATGAGCCAAGGCTTCAGAATGCAAATAAATACTACACTACTAGAGATCTTAATAGATGTCACTGTGGAAAGACCACTGAAGATCAGAGTTAATGGTCCACTCAATGCTTTTGAATGACATAATGTATTCCCACCCCTACAACCCAATATTGATTATTATCACAGGTTTCCATCATAAAAGTTAGCAATGATGCTTAAATAACTCATGTCAAGCTGTGGAGTCTCCCTTCCTCAGTGACAAAGTGAATAAACAATGTCTTTTTCAGCCCCCTACAACGTATGCAGAAATGGAAGCCCAGGTCCTCACAGTCTAACTCTCCTGCTATCTGCTTTGGAGATCAACCTCCATTTTTCCAATCAACATTCAAGCACAGGGCTTCAAAAAATATATATCAAAAAGATTTAAATTCCCAAGGGAAGTCTGAAATAACAGATTCCTTGGCTGGTTGATAACATGTTGCATTTTGTGACCCCTGAAAAACCAAGATTTCCTAGCAAAACAAAACATAGCAAAGCAAGCAAAGGAAAAAAAATCTACCATCAACAAACACAAACATTTCCCAAGGGTAGATGTTTAAAACTTTCAATGTTTCCTGCTGCTTGGAAGACACATTTATGCTCCTGGTTCTCTACCATATAATCAAAACTCCCTTTCTTGGCTAATTTCTATTCATTCTAACCCAGCAAAACCTAGCTACTCCTTGTTCTGAATAATTTATCCATTCTTCATCACTTTTTTGATTTTTTCCCCTTTTTCTTAGAATGTGTTCTAGGTTGCTGACCTTTCCTCATCAAAAGAAGTCCTACTAAGACCACCAGCCTCACTATGCTTGGCAATTGGGGTTTAAAACTGAGTAGACCCTCATCAGAAAGACTTAGCTACTTAGTTCAAGTAGATTTTAAACTAATAAAAAAAAAACTTCACTGATTACTTCAGGATATTTCTGCACAGAAATCTATCTAAACAAATAATTTGCAAATCTAGAAAATACTTCTCATAAGATAATAAATAGTTCAACTAATAATGGCTTCTTAATAGTTTACTTACCCAAATTTGCTTCAACACTCACAGGGTGTCTTATCTACTTAATCTTAAGAAGGTAATTAGCTACCTTGAAAAATGTAATTTAAGCCATTCAAAATTAGGTCTTCAATTAGATCACATGTATAAAGATCAAGACACACACACACACACACACACACACACACAGAGAAAATCACACACCTTATGAGATTGCTAAAGTTTTGTCAAGGTGCCATTACTTCAGTAGGTTTCATAAACTTGCTTTAGTTATTTAAAAATATATGGTATTTGTTTGTTTGTTCCTTGGTTTGGTCTACAGCCAGTGCGTCAGTTAAAATATATCAGAATTCTTTCAGGGGCAAGTCAAAAGAGGATGGGGTGTGTAGCTCACTGGTAGAATGCTTGCCTACCATGTGTGAAGCCCCAGTTTTGCTTTCCAGTCCTCTAAAACACAGAAGGAAGCAATAGAAAACTTTTTCTGAAAATCACTTAAAACAGAAAAGAAAAAAAATTATTGGCTCTCATCACTGAAAGTCCCCAGAGACACATAGAATCAAGACTTAATGGAGGCTTTCATTGCCGTCCAAATTTCATCCTCAGTTGACTTCTTCCAGGGTAAGCTTTCTTATTGCAGATTATCTTGTTTACCTTGGCTTTAGGCTTAAGTCTGTGTTCCCCAGAAGTGGACTTTGAGAAAGATTTAACTCCAAACTCAATTATTTGAGAGATACAGGAAATATCAGTAAAAAAGTAGGAAAATAAAACAGGGGAGGCATAGATGCCAATAAAGGGAACGTTAAAAAAATCCACTACCAGCATGAACAGGTGAAGCTGCTTCTGCAGGAAGACTTCTGTCAATGATGTCAAACATACACCTCAAAGTCATACCGTTTATTAATACCACTCTCTTTATTCTCTATTTTTGATTTTAGTCACTTATAGTTGTGCTTTATGTGTCTTATAAAAATCTCACTTTATCAATCCATTCAAGGAAAATAAAAGTTTTCCTTCTCTTTATTTTTTACATGAGATTTAAGTTAATTTCTATCAAATTCAATTTCCATCAGATTGGGTGTTCCTATTTTGCCCCAAGGATTATTAGCTAAGAAAGGGAGTTTTGAGTACCTGATAGAGAACCAGGAATATGAATTTTGTCCTCTCACCCTTGGGAAACGTCTGTGTTTGAGTTTGTACTTGTTAGCTTTTCTCTTTGTCTTAATTTGCTAGAAAATCTTGGTATTTTCAGTGGTCATATAAAGCAATATATTACCAACCAAAAAAAAATTATTATTTCAAACTTCTCCTAGGGCTCTAAATATTTTTGGTATTTTAATACCAAGCGCCACACTTTGGAGGTTGATTAGAAGAATGAGGGGTAAATTATTTGCAAAGCTGTTAGCAGGAGAATGAGACTGTGAGCACTTTAGTTCCATCTCTGCATATGTTATAGGGGCCAGAGAAAAGGTATTATTTATTCCCCTTGTTGTTGAGGAAGGCAGTGTTTGATATAATGCTACTCAAAGTGTACTGTTAAGATGCATGACCAAATGTTTTCATAACAATCAATATCCTATTTTTTTCAGATCATGAGAAACCCAGGAAGAATTTAAGAGAAAACAAATAGTCTTAGACTAATCATGAAGCTCATATTTCGACCAATCTAGATTCTAACCCTGATTCAAAATCAAAATAGCTGGGCATGGTGGCACACGCCTTTAATCCCAATGGCTCTGGAGGCTGAGGCAGAAGGATCTTGAGTTCAAAGCCAGCCTCAGCAACAACAAGGCACTAAACAACTGTCTCTAAATAGAATACAAAATAGGGCTGTGGATGTGGTTCAGTGGTCCAGTGCCCCTGAGTTCAATTCCCAGTAAACCCTTGCCCCCCAAAAAAATAGATATATGTCTTTGGGCAAGTTTTGCTCCCTTTTCCCTCAGTTTCCATAAGATGATAGCACCTCATAAATGTTTAAGGAAAATTAAGTGAGAGTGAAAACTAGAGTTTAGCACAAAACTGGAAAGCATTAAAGATTAATCTCTTTTTTGTCTTTTTCTTACAGTATCCTTTTATGACTAATATGTATAAGGAAAGAGGAATTTAAAGTGTATATGCATAAGAATGAAACTAGACTTCTGTCTCTCAATATATACAAAATCCAGCTTAAATTACATTAAAACTGAAATGCTTAAATATAATACTGGAAACTATAAAACTGCTAGAAGAAAACATGGAGAAATGCTTCAGGACATTGGTCTATGCAATGAATTTCTGCATATAAGCTAAAATGCTCAGACAACAAGACAAAAAATTTGACTAATGGTACTACCTCAAACTAAAAATCTTCTGTACAACAGCAACAAGAAAAACAACCACGAGCAAAGAGACAAGTTACAGAATTGTGGGGGGGGGGCAACTTGAAAACTGTATGTCTGACAAGCGTTAATATTCAGAATACATAAGTGACTCAAATAAGTGAATAAAGAAAAAAAACTAATTTAAGAAATAAGCTAAATATCTAAATAGACATTTTCAAAAGAAGACATACAAAAGACTAATGGACATACAAAAAATTGCTCAATGTCATTAATCACTAGGAAAATGCAAATCCAAACCACAATGATATGCTACCTCATCCCAGTGAGAAGAGCTGTTGTCAAAATAAACAAACAAAACCCCTACAATAACAAGTGCTGGTGAGATGTGGAGAAAGAAGACCACTTGTGCACTGATAGTAGGAATATAAATCAATATGGCCATTAAGGAGAACTGTATGGAGGTTTCCCAAAAAACAAAAATAGAACTCCTAGAGATATAGCATTCCTCTGTTGGGAATACACACAAAGGAAATTAAATCATCATGTAAACAACAACAACAACAACAACAAAAAACGCCTGCATTTCCTTGTTTATTGAGGCACTAGTCACAATAGCAAGGATATGGAATCAACCTAAATATACAACAAGAGCCTACTAGATAAAGAAATGTGGTACATCTACATAATAGAATATTTTTAGCTATAAAATGCATGCAGTTCTGTCAATTGTGACAACATGTACAGACCTAGATAACATTATATTAAGTGAAATAAATCACACAAAGCCAAACACTGCATGGGCTTATTTATAAGTAGAAGCTGAAAATATTGATCTCATACAAGTTGAGATAATATTGGTTATCAGAGTCTGGGGAGAAAGGGAAAAAAGGAGGAGAAGAGTGATCAGTGGGTATACTGTTATTGTTTGACAGAAAGAATAAGTTCTGCTGTTTTACTGGCTTAGCAGAGTGGATACATATCTATCTAATTTTGTATCTATATCTCAAAATAGCTAGAAAGAAAAATTGGAATGTGTTCACCATTTTAAAAAACTGATAAAAAAGTCTAAGGTGTTAGATATGTTACTTACCCAGAGTTGATTACTAAACAATGTGCACATGAATCAAAATGTCTCATTGTATCTTATAAATATGTACAAGTATTATATGTAAATGAAAACATTTTTAAAAATTAAACTTGTGGGCTAGGATTATGGCTCAGTGGTAGAGCGCTCGCCTAGCACGGGTTTGATCCTCAGCACCACATAAAAATAAAGGCATTGTGTTGTGTCCATCTACACCTAAAAAATAAATTAATTAATAAAAATATTAAACTTGCATCTTGCAGACAACATAAGAAAAGTCTAGGCATAATTGACAATGGAGATTATGGCTGACTTTCCTTTCAGACAGGGAAATATAGACTCTCTAATGATGCAAATATATTGCTTTCAATCATCATTCCCACTGACATATTCTAAAATATGTCTATACTAAGAGTTCCCAAAATAGTCATTTCTGTTATTTCAACTCACATGGAATGGACTTGACAGAGAGGTTTTGGAAGTACAGAATTGAAGGAAAAGAGAAAAACAGAATTACATGGTAAAGAGAGTCTTAGTTTCCAAAACTCTGTCATTGATAATACTGATGTTCTCAGATGTTGAATTGGAAACCCCATAAACTAAAAATTCTCAAGACAAGAAACTGTCACTTGCAATGTCATCAACAAACTTTACAAATTGAGAACACCTGATCTGAAAATTCAATGTTCAAAACGTTTCAAAATTTGAAATTTTTGGAATACCTAAATAGTGCCATAAGTGGTAAATTGTATTCCTGACTTCATACTTAATGAATTGCAGCCAAAATGCAGGCATGCTAGGTATATAAAGTTTACATAAAACATCTATGAATTTTGTGTTTAGACTAGGGTTCTAGCCCCAAGATACCTCATTATGTATATGGAAATGTCCCCAAATCCAATAAACTCTGAAATCTGATCTTCTTCTGGTCCAAAGTATTTCAGATAGGAAATTCTCATGTCCACACAGAAAGAAAACCTGCATATCACTTTCAAACTGTGAATAACTATAACTTATAAATTTGTTTCCTTTCAATTTTCATAAAGATGACTATTACATGGGAAAAGATTTTGCAACTTGCACCAAAAGTTCCGGAGGCCTACAAATGTTTCCTGTTGATATCCACATATCACACAGTCAGGTAGTAAAGCCACAACGTGACTTTTTCATTTATCTGACAACATTTGTGTCACAGCAGAGGATCTGAGATGGTATAGAAGTGTTTGTATCCCAGCAGCAGGCGAAAGCCATGGGTTGCCTGCCAAAGTTGTAAATGCGTGTGTTCTGTGGTACTGGAAAGACACTGCTGTCTCAAGGAGTGTGTCATGAGAAATTCTCAGGATGATGAGGGCAGACTCCACTCTGCATGGATTCACAGCAGGTAAGCACTGGAATGAATGTGGCTGGCTTTTATTATTAAGAGATCCTTTCTACTAGTACCAAAGGTGAAGAAATGTAACTGTAAGAGTTTATGCATCATATCCATAGCAAGAAAAGGATAGAATAGGTTTAATTGGGAT
Organism: Marmota monax; assembly: GCF_021218885.2. Taxonomy (NCBI): domain Eukaryota; kingdom Metazoa; phylum Chordata; class Mammalia; order Rodentia; family Sciuridae; genus Marmota; species Marmota monax. The sequence goes on along the minus strand of NW_026695230.1, from coordinate 4,557,980 downwards.
AGCCAGTTTTTATCTTGTGACTACAAATGCCATGCTACCAAATTAGATAGTAAGATTTTCATGCAACAGAGCTGATAAAAACTGTCGTAGAGGATCATCTAGTAACATATACAAATACCCTTAAAATGCGTATATGTTTTTCTGTAGGCAATCCTGATCTTTGGTACTAATTTTAAGAAATATGAGTTCAAAATCTAGCTGAAGAGTGGTTGTGTATTACAACATTAATTAAAAGAGTAAGAATAAGAATTAAGCTTGGTCCCTGCTTAAGAAATTGGTAAAATAACCATGTATCAATAAAGGAAATACTATTCAGCTACTTTAATAATTCATGTGTTATAATTATTAGACATTTGAAATAACAGATTGCTTAAGAATTAAATGAACAACTCTCAAGAACACTCTACTTTCATGATGAACATGGACTTACTTTAATTCATACCTAGAGTTTGGAAAAAAACAGCCACAAATTTCAAGTATTTCCCAAATTGCATTTAAGAATATTAAGTTAATAAAAAGTCAACATTAATGACAACTGAATTATAAAAGTTCTACAACATATTAGCTGAAAAAAATCAGAATATGTTTATGCATGGTGTTATTACTTGCTAATTTAAGTATATGTGTTCATATAAAATTTTATATTTTTGTGATCTCTTAAAATCCATTAAACACCATAAGCCTTCTGCCTACTACTAAAGGACACAAACTATATCATAAAATTTGACTTATTTTGTCAGAAGTTCACTACTTCCTTTATTAAGCCTTTTTGATACAAACAAAAATGCTCAGTTATGTACTAACTAAACAAAGGAACAAAAACAACTCTATTACTTTTTAAGTGTGCATTTTAAGAGAAATGGACATAAAATAATCTTAGCTTTCACTCTGGTAATTTTCTCTTTCTGTGAGGGGCATGAGTTAATTTTGTTAGATACAATAGGTAAAAACCAACTTTAATTCTAATTTAAGCAGAAAGGGCATTTTTTTAAAAAGGAAATGAGCTAGAAGACAACTTCCAGAATGGTGGCTTGGATGACCCATGGATTGGCTCTACTCCATCATGGGTATAGTTCTAAAAAATTAAATATGTATATATATATATATATATATATATATATATATATATATGCGTGTGATCATACACACATATATTTAAAAATTACTCTTTGTAAATTTCCCTAAAGACATATAACAAAGATAGAAACATTTAATCAAAAACATCTATGAGGCTGGGCATGGTGGTGCACACCTGTAATCCTAGTGGCTCAGGAGGCTGGGGCAGGAGGATAGAGAGACCAAAGCCAGCATCAGCAAAAGTGAGGCACTAAGCAACTCAATGAGACTTTGTCTCTAAATAAACTACAAAAAATAGGGCTGGGGATGTGGCCCAATGGTCAAGTGCACCTGAGTTCAATACCGGGCACCCAAAAAAATAAAACAGCAACAGAAAAACAACTACTAAATATCAGAAGAATTGTGACTTGTGGTACTGAGTCATGACTTTTTCTGCCCAGTGCAGCGCAGAATGATGTAACTTCTATCCCTGGTAGGTGAGGCCAAAAACAACAAACAAACAAATAAAAAAAACAAATCAACAACTAAACATAACCACAGGGACCCTCTCTCCTATGTTTCCTTTCAGTACTTGTAATGCTTTCTTGAAGAAAAATAGAGTTTTCTCATCTCCCCAATTTTGATGTTGCAGAGACTAAAATCAAATATAGCTGAGATGTCAGGGGCTCCACTTTTCTGCACAGCACTTGCTCATAAAGCAGAGTTTCTATGTCAGAAACAAAAAGCTGAGAATGCTGAATCCCCAATTGCCCAGACCCCATATCACTTGTAAAGTGAACGTTTCCTGCACAGTGAGGCAAGATGAGGAAATGAGAAACAGCTACCCTACCTAGCTCTATTCCTAAAAATCAGAAATATCACTGAAAGAAGCAGTCAACTGAATTCATCACAATTCTGAAACTGTGGCAAGGAAGCACAGCCCAAAGAGGAGAAACAGGTCATAAGAATAGATACCTCCTAGCTAGGTGCAATGGTGACTATAATCCCAGTAACTCAGGAGGTAGAGGCAGGAGGATCACAAGTTCAAAGCCAGCCTCAGCAAATTAGCGAGGTCCTAAGCAACTTAGCAAGACCTTGTCTCAAAATAAAAAATAAAATGAGCTGGGGATGTGGCTTAGTGGCTAAGTGCCCTTTGGTTCAATTACTGGTGTAAGAAAAAATCTATCTATCTCTATATCTATCTATCTATATAAATATACTTATATATATGGTCCAAATTTATCTCCAAGAGAAATGACTATTTTGCAGGTGTGGGGAAGTTCAAGGTTATATAAAGATGGTTTCAAAAATAATACTTTTGGTAGTAAGCAATGAAGAGGATACTGGAAGTTCAAACTGATGGACAGTTTGTTTACTTGAGATTATTATGGAAAACAAGAGCTATAAACAAAACATTCCTGGGGTCAGGAAAGGTCTCCAATATTGATCTCAAATACTACCCCTGCAGAGGGATCTGAAATTAATTATACTAGATAACAGAGAAATTTGTGTCCCTAGGTATGGTTGAAAACTCTAGATAAATAAGCCATCAATTAGTTGAGTCTAACAACTGGATATGATACCAACATAACACTGTTCATGTACCCCAAACTGTGCTTTCTAAGGAGTGCAGATAGAAGCCACACTGTGAGGGATACAGACAGACAAGCAAACTGCTTCATCTCGGATTTTTTTTAACCTAATGTAATAGATGAAAACAGTCTACTTTATATAAACTAAGGATCTCTGGTAGTCATCTAGCTGAAGATTTTTTTTTTTTATTAGAGCTTTATGGTCATATACGGTAGTTGAATTCATCCTGACAAACAACAATAAACCCTGCATGTAGCCATTACTGAAAAGGTTCTATTAGCACAATAGACTTCAAAAGTATCCTAATGATATACTATCGATAAAAATATACTTTGGATTCAAAAAAACATACAGGTTGAAACTAAAAGTCAGAAGATGTATCATCATAATGCAGTAGCTGAACAAGAGCTGGAGTAGACATAGTAATCTTAGACAAATGCACTTTTCTTTGTTACTAGATGTTAAGAGAGGCCTTTTACATTCATGAAGCAATCTATTGGGAATTGCAGCAATTATAAAAGTATAAGCACCTGAAAGCAGATTTTGTTCAAGACAACACCTTATGGATCTGATTGGTCTTCATGCTTCTTCTACCCATTATTAAATCTAAAGCATTAAATTCTCCAGGAACTATTGTATATTTCTCACTTCAATTCTGTCCAGTTTTCATCCCAGATTTTGGAACTCTGTTTTCAAAGTACAGAAGCTAGTAGTATTGAAACAGTTTATCAAACTTGTACAATGTAGCTTGAATTGTGACCATTTAATCAGTGGACAATAGAAGAAACTGCTGTTTCCACTGTTATTGCAAGGAAGAATTACTTCTTCTGTCAGAAACTCCAGACACACTATAATTAGCTGAGTTCCTGTACATTCCTATAAACTTGCTGGCAGGGAATCTGGGAAAGGAAGACAGTGGCTTTAGCTTAATAAGCAAAAGTAAGTTCAGCCATTCAGCAACCCTTGAAAGGCAGGAATCTCCCGTGAAATTCTCTCCCTCTTTAGGCAGGTAAGGGATCCTTTGGAAAGTGAGGGAAAATGTCTTGATATTGTACAGTCAAATATAAAACACATTCATCTATATGAAAATCAATATAAGTACTTTCACTTAAAAGAGGCTAATATAGACATTAAAAATTTCTAGAAGGTTGTAAATACTAGAATTGTATCAGCCAGGCACTTTCCCCTTTCTTCTACTTATCAGTATTTTTAAACAATGAAATAGTATTTATCATTAATAGTAAAATGATTTTAATTATTTTCTAAAATATTAACTCAGGTACTTTTCAATCATTGCTTTATAACTTTTAAGTCCCACAATTTTTGATAGAAACACCCAACTAGAATACTACATACCTTCCAATAGTTTATTTTTTATTTTAATTAAATTGGAAATTATCATCCAAGACACTCTGAAAATGACTGTCTCTTCACCTGTGCATTTTTGAGAGCTTCCCATATCATCATTCTGTCATTCCTGGTTCAATCACATACTCATAAATCTTCCATGGACAGTACAGTCTATTTCTAATGCCTTCAACTCAGAATAAGAAGCATTCAACTGAAGCACTTTCAAAGACTTCTTTCATCCAAATTGCTGAGGAAGCTATAAGTACCCTGCTGTCCAATGACTTAGTGAAATTAATGATCCAAAATAAAAGTTAAACCTCTATATTTCTTTCTGGAAATAAAAGCTGAACACCAAAAGCTTGGAGAAACCATGCCAAAAGTGGCAGTAGAAGCCACTGGTACCAAGGCTCTGCTAAGGAACCAATAGATCAACATTATTTCAAATTCTCATTAAAAGGGGGGGAAAAAGTAATTATGTTTGTCAAATAGTAGGTTTGGGGCTGAGGTCTCAACCATATGCCACATGCTATGCAAATGCATCTATTGAAGATCCAGGGCAATAGTGTAAAATTGTTTCCAATGACATGGTTTGGGGATAAAGTTAAAGGCACAAGAAGTGCAGTTTAACAAATGTGAGTTCAGAGATAGACACTGATGAGGTGTGTGATATTAAGGACTATTACAGACAAAAACAACTACAGGGAAGCAGAACACATTAAAACAATTGACTATCTTCTGCCCAAACCAGAAAGATAAAAGACTTTCATCTGTAATTTTACTCTGCAGGCAAACGGAAAAATGAATGCACATAATTCAATAAATATAATTTACTTTCAAGAGTCTTTCTTCCCTCTTGAGTTATTCATGTATTAATTAATTCAGCAAATATTTATCGAGCACCTACCACGTGCCTGGTACTCTAGGGATGATTTTATGTACGTGACAGCAGAATGAGGTATGGTGGGAAGGAGGTTGTGCATAACAACAAGTATCTCATGTTATTGAAGGGAGAAATTGTGGAGGTCAGTTCAAAAGATGCATATGAAAATATCATACACATATAGACACACATACACACAAACACACACACTTACTCACCAAGGTATAAAGTGTTCTAATATCCTACTTTAGGTTTTTGGAGGTTCAGAAGAAAGTCTAATTTCATCTCTAAATTTATATTAGTTTAACAGATTAAAACCTCTACTAGGTATTTTAGTTACATGATCACTAAGTTCTTTTATAACACGAAGATTTAAAACATAACAATACATCATTTACATAAGCATCAAAGTGAATGAATTTAAATCACCTAATTAAAAGAAAGTTATTTTCAATTTGTCTAGCACAGAAAGAATCAACTGTAATCTATATACAAAATATATCTAAAATTAATTCAGAAACACTAGAAATAAAAGACTATATGCACAAACATATACTAAACAAGTGGAAAAAATAAAACAGATACAGCTATATTAATTTTACTGTAGAATTTACACTAAAGTATCAGATTCTATAATTAAGTACAATTTTACTAGTGTTAAAACCTGCAAATTCAGAATGATTACATAAGAGTTATGAACACATATACATAATTGAAATTAACTGTCTTTATAAAGCAAACATTACAAGAGATACAAGGACACAAAGATTCTAATACATTAATACATTAATTAATAAGAGAACACTTGCATCTACTCTCTATGCAAGACATATCAAGTGGCCCAAAAAGTAAGAACACAGAGGGGCTCAACAATATAGTCAATAAACACAAGCTTCCAGCTACATGTCAGAGTGTACATCCTGATAATAAAGAACAAAATGGATGAAGTTAGAGAGGATAATGCTAAGTGAAGTTAGCCAATCCCAAAAAACTAAAAGGGAGGCTGATTCATATTGGGGTAGGGAGAGGGAGCATAGGAGGAATAGATGAACTCTAGATAGAGCAGAGGGGAAGAGGGGTGGAGGGGAAGGGAGGAGGCAGGGGGATAGAAATTATGGTGGAATGTGATGGACCTTATTATCCAAAGTATATGTATGAAGACATGAATTGGTGTGAATATACTTTGTATACAACCAGAGATATGAAAAATTGTGCTTTTTATGTGTAATAAGAATTGTAATGCATTCTGCTATCATATATAAATAAAAAAATAATTTAAAAAAAGGACACATGACCAGCATGGTGCATGAGAATCAAAGGGACATACTTGAATAATGATCAAAGAAGAGTTGAAATAAACATAAATTCCATGTCCATAAAAGAAAATAAGTGAATTAAGTACTCAACTAAAATACTAGATGAAAACAACAATTTTTTAAAAGGATGACAAGAATGATTAAGTTAGAAGCATAATTATTGAACTATGTCATAGAAAAAATGGAGATAATTTAATAAATCAAAATTCTGCTTTCAAATTAACAAAGGAGACAAGAGACTTAGACAAATCACAAAAATAATCATATGCAAGACCCAAAATGTAAAGATTATAGCAATACATATGGATCTTAATATGTAAAACTAGTAACTAATAACAATAAAATTGGAAAAAAAAAAACACCTTGGGTTCTTCAACCTGAAACTTGAAAAGACACGTAATAAACAACTCATGGGTGAAAGAGAAAATAAAAATCAATATTACAAAATTTTTAAAAGTTGATAATCAGAAAACATGGTGCATGAGAATCAAAGGGACATACTTGGAAAATGATCAAAGAAGAGTTGAAATAAACATAAATTCCATGTCCATAAAAGAAAGTAAGGGAATTAAGTACTCAACTAAAATGCTAGAAGAAAACAATATTTTTTTTAAAAGGACGACAAAAATGATTGTTAGAAGCATAATTATTGAACTGTGTCATAGAAAAAAAAAGTGGAGATAATTCAATAAATCAAAATCCTGCTTTCAAATTATAAAAGGAGACAAGCTACTAGTTAACTTAAGGGGGAAATGAAACACACATACACAGCATAAGGTATAAATGGAAAAACACCCATTGAAAAGGACACATTTTGAAGGCTATGAAACACTTCTGTGAACACAGCAGAGATGAAAGCTTAACTATGTCCGTTTTCATTGAAGAAGCAGAGAAGAATATCAAGAAGTAACAGATAAACATGAGGCCTAGCTAGTATCACAGGGAGATCTGTCAAATCTCCAAAGACCAGACAGTCCCAGTGACACACATAATTCTCCAGAGCCTAGAAAATGAAAATTTCAAATTCCTATTTAATAACCATAGTGAAGCCTGGTAAAGACTGAAGTTTTAAAGAAATGTACAGTCTGATATCACTTACATAAACATATTAATATAACACATTTAACAGAAGCCAAGATCACAAGAAGAAAATAACCCATGATCTAGTGAGTTTTACTAGAAGAATGTGGTATTTGTTCATTGTCAAGAAATTTATTCCTACGACATACTATAATGATAGATTGATGCATGACCATTTTTATGGAGGCTGAATGATTCTTTGAAAAGCACAATACCCATCTGTAATTTCAAAATACCCAACATACTGAGATTGTTATTTTTACAGACATTGGATATTATACTGAATAGAGTGGAAAGACATGGGTTAATATTTCAGCAAGACATTTACTAGAACTGATTTATGTTTCCAAAAATACTACTTTGGGTCCTCTGCAGCAAAAAGAATATTGGTGGTGGGAGGCAAAAATAGAAGTAGGAAGACTAGTAGTAGCTACTTGAGTAAATTCCAGAAACCTTGACTTAAACCAAGAGGGAACTGTCATTCAGACAAGAAGAATGAACAGATGGAAACAGCCTTAGGGAAGGTCTTAACCTTTGTTCAAGCCACGGTTGCAATCAGCTGCACAAAACCTCAGGAATTTAACTAAACATGGAGAGCTATTTTATACACAATTTCTTTCATGTAAAAGTAATTATTGTGTGAGATTTTGATCAGCCAGTTCAACACAATTGTTATAGGTTTTCTGAGAAAAAAAAATCACAATTGTTTTAAATAAAAAAATGACACTTTTCATTCATGTTTTTAAAAGTGTTAATGTAGCCAGTTACAATTGCATTTTATTGATTTAGATTTTTAATTATACAGTGCATGACTGAAAGTTAATCTGATGATGATTATCCATTAGGTAAATATTGAGGGGTAATTAGAAGCTGAGAGGATCTCTTGGGTAGTGGCAGGCAGGGAAAGCGATCGTTCTCTACATGATAAACAGTTTAAATGCCATTGAAGACTAAGAAAATGGTTCAGAACGTTGTAGTGAATGCACACATCACATCTTGTCTGAGTTTCCATCAGAACCCTAAGCTTAAACCTGGAACTTGCCAGGGTAGTGGATCTAGAAGAAAACGATTGACTGCCTGGCATAGTTACCTGGGTAGGAGAACCTAAAACCATTTGGTTCCTACTTGCCTTAAATTCAGAAAACCTTTTTATAAATCAGAGACCTCATTTTCCTTACCATTTTAACTATAGTAATTATGTTGTCTGAATTCGTTGTTTGGTTCTTGTTTTTAAACTTGTTGTATATAAGTTCACAAAATAAATAAATAAAAATGAAAAAGTCCAAATCACTTTTAACCCTGCTTCAAGGGAACCTCTTCCCTCTTGGTTGAAGTTCTACTCTCATTCCCTCAGATGAGGGGGTAAGACACTTTGTCTTGTTTTTTTTTTTTTTTTTTTTTTTTTTTTAGCTATACCATAAATGAAATCTTTTTTTTTTCTGAAGTCCTAAACATTTTACTTCATCACTTAAATATCTTTTAAAATCTTTTTATATTCTTTTGCAGCACAGAAAAGGGGAATTATTATTCTTAAATATTTAGGAACTTAGGATTTCTTTTTGTTTGTTCCCACTGATTTTTCTCAATTAAGCATTTGCCAAGTTTTTCCTTTGCCTAAGTTGGAACCTTTAAGCCATTAAAGATATTTTTATTCTTGAATACTATGACCAACATTCAGGCAAATAAAGCATATTTTTAAAAAATCCTTAGTTACAAAATAAAGTTCACACTTCTTAGAATTGCTTCTGAAAACCTGAAGCCACTTTACTCCCCTAAACTTCTCCCTATAATCATTCCCAGCTTTGTATTTTGGAACACATTTCCCTCTTACCTGGAATACTCTTATTTTTCTGTTTGGTGATTTTTCATTCATCCATGGAAACCCAGCTCCAAGTCATTGCTTTCGCTTAGAATTCATGAGCATACATATTTCTTCTTCTATGTATCCTTAGCCCTTAGTCACACATCTTTATTATAAGACTAAAATATCATCATTATTCTTACAGGTTTATCTTTACTCAATGCAGTGGTCTCTTGGTGTTAGAGAATGAGTCTTCGTTTTCAAATTTATATTTTTGCTTCCTTGAGAAACATTTATTGAGTATCTGCTCTGTGGCAAGTTATAAAGTGATATAAAGCAAAGGTGCTGGAAAAAGCAACTTTATATAGAGAGCAGCGAAGGGTCCTCACATACCTGAAACAAAACCCAAAGGATGAAGAGGAGCCCATCAGTGAGTCTCTGCTAGTGAAAAAGACTAACGTGGAAGGTCTGATGAAGAAATGAGTTTAGAATGTGGAAGAACAGAGGGACTGGAGACGGAAGCAGAGTGACGGACAGGTGAAATGGTGGAGTCAATCAAATTCACAACTGCTTTCATAGACCTCTTACTGACCCTAGAGAACAGAATTTCTCCAAGGTAATTTCATAAATAAATATTGTGTTTAAAAGGTAAAATTTTATTAACCCATAAGTTGATTGTAATTATAAAATTTAAAAAATTATAGGCTACTTTCAATCCATCAAATCAAATTTTTTGTTGCAATTGTGAAAAAAAATAAAATAAAATGAGGTCTAGCTGTGCCCCATTCACATTCCCAGAGAAAATTTTCCCATGAAATGTTTTTGGTGAAATTATGCAGAAATGGACAAACTTTTCAAATGCAATGCTGTGAAGATGAGGAAAGATTTCTCATAGTTGCTTCTTATGCTGATACTTGATTAAAAAACTCAGGGCATATTAAATTATTTTTCAGTGGTACAGTGGGAATCAATTTAATAAAGTCCAAATATAGAGCTTTCTGGTTATCTGACTTGATATAAGGACAAGTCTTCAATGAAAGTTTATAAGAAAACTCATTTTCAAACCATGCGAGCCCTAATATTCAGGAAAAATATCCAGGAAATCCCAAAGGCCTGAGGGCCTACCTGGGTGACTAGCAGTACAACTCTGGATTCTATTTCTACCTAAATAAGATCAGTTCTCCTTTTATCCGTTTATATATTAGATTTCTGCACTAGAATCATTTTAAGAAGGGGTTATGATACTCAAAAGAGAAGTCAGAAAACTATGGATCTAAAGAAATATTTAGTTATTGCCTGAGCTGCAATGTGTTTTTAAGCTACTTTACTATCTACTACATTTTCTGGGCATAATTTAAAAGGCCAGCACAAGCACGTTCTCACCTCAATAGCCAGATATCTGAACTTTGTCCCTTCTCTTTTCTTCAGAGGTGATTTCAACCTGTTGCTGATTTTCTGAGACAACCTTAATATTTAATGTCTTGACTTGCCCTTTGGACTTTACATGCTTCACCATTCTCCTAGTTACAACCTCAGGCCTTGCCTCCGCTCCATAGCTATTCTGCTTTTCTCCAAGTTGTACTGTGAGTCACCTCTCGCAAACACTTTAATTGTTTCAATTTAACAGCAAAACCCTCCTAACCTGACATGGCACATCTGTCAAACCCAGAGCAAATCCTCCGTAAGAGTGGCAGTAAAAGACGTCTGCCATAGGTAGGAAGCTCTGAAATATAAATTTTATGTTCAACTCTCACTGGAACCTACTGCCTCTTGAATCCCTCCCTTTTCCTTTTCCTTTTCTAATTTCATATAAGAGACAATGAGTGACACTCTTCCATAAAGAACCCACTCAATTAGCAGTAGTTGGAAAGGGTCCCCACCCTAGTTGACTTTTGGTTACTTGAATAGTCACTAAATGTATCCTGGTGGCTCCATCATCATCCTGACTTTATTTTTTCAGGAGGCTCTACATGGCATCATGGATGTGAAAGAAATTTTAAAAGTATAAATTGTCATTTGCTAATTATAAGTAGATTTTCAGCTATAAGTCTAACTTTCCTGTGAATTCTCTTTGTAGGTGGTTTTATTTTTTATTTCTTTCTCCCTCTGAAGTCGCAGAGGAAATTACTAAGTCCATCTTCTTTTCAAAGGGTGAAGCAAAGACTCTGGTGTACATATCCCACTCTTCCACCAACAACTTTACCCATCCTGGTGCTAAGTCAGGTACATGGTTCACCAAGCCAATGCCTGTGATTGTAAGGAGAGTTCAAGGGATTCAACAATATTAAGGATATGAATTCATTCAGCATGCCTATGCTGTATGTGTGAGGGACTCGCCTCTTAGGTAAGTCACTTTAGGGAAAAGCACGGGAGAGAATAACTGTAATTCATGTTTAGAGTCAAATCATATTGGTCAAATTAACTTGATTGTCTTCCTTTTTTAACTTTTATTTCTTTTTATTAGTTCTACCTGACAGTTGAAGGCATTTTGAAATATTATACATGTAAAAGTATAACTTCTCATCCTTCTGATTGTACATAACGTAGAATTACATTGGTCGTGTAATTATATATGCACATAGGAGAGTAATGTCCAATTCATTCTACTATATTTCCTATTGCTATCCCCCCTCCCTTCCCTTCATTCCCCTTTGTCTAACCCAAAGTACTTCTATTCTTCCCTACCTTCCCTACTTATTGTAAGTTAGCATCTACATATCAGAGAGAACATTTGGCCTTTAGTTTGGGGAGGATGGCATATTTCACTTAGCATGATAGTCTCCAATTCCATCCATTAACCATCCATTACCATGCCATAATTTCATTTCTCTTTATGGCTAAGAAGTATTTCATTTTGTGCATAATCCACATTTTCTTTCTCCATTCATCTATAGGAGGGCACCTAGGCTGGGTCCATAGTTTAGTTATTGTGAATTGAATTGCTGTAAACATTGATATTGCCATTTCACTGTAGTGTGCTGATTTTAAGTTCTTTGGGCCTATGCTGAGAAGAGGGAGAGTTGGATCAAATGGTGGTTCCATTCCAAGTTTTCTGAGGAATCTCCATACTGCTTTTCAGTGGTTACACCAACTTGCAGTTCTACCAGCAATGTATGAGTGTAATTTTTTCCCCACATCCTCACCAACATTTATTGTTACTTGTATTCTTGATAATTGCCATTCTGACTAGAGTGAGATGAAATCTCAGTGTAGTTTTAATTTGTTTTTCTTTAATTGTTAGAGATGTTGAACATTTTTTCATATATTTGTTGACCACTCATCTTTCTTCTTCTGTGAAGTATCTGCTCAGTTCCTTTGCCCAGTTATTAATTGGGTTATTTATTTTTTTGGTGTTAGTGTTTTGAGGTTTTTAAATATTCTGGAGATTAATGCTCTATCTGAGGTGCAGGTATCTTCATGCCTAACTCATTAAGGAAATCTTTCTTTTTATTTTGCTTTTGTTTGCTAGTTTATTTTTCTTTATTTTTTATTTTGTTTTATTTTTCTCTCTTTTGAAGTGCTTGGGATGGAACCTAGTGCATCATATAGGCTATGCTTGTCCATTTTTTGCACTAATATTTATTTCTCTATACTGCTTAAAGTATAAGTAAAAATTTTCATTTAAAAAGCAAGCAATTACAAGAGTAATAGCAATGTTAAAAGCAATACTAACAAAAACAATGACAGGTACATTTGGAGCCTATCATGTGAAACATGCAATTGGATGTCAATTTCACTACTAGAGAAATTGAGACTCACAGAAGTTAAATCTCAGCAAAGTTGAGAATATGAAAACAGATTTTACATGGTCATAAAAATATAAAATATGATAAAATATCACAAGACACTAGAGAGTGGTTATAAACTGCTATAAAAATTATTCTTTGGGATAACAAAGTGGAAGAGCTTGGGGGTAATGCAGATTCTTATAAACCTAAACTTATAAGATATATATAAACACACACACACACACACACACACATACATACATACACATATATAAAGATATGTAATGAAGTTAAGAATTAAAATGAAATTTTATTGAAATTTAGGAAATTTCAATATTTTTTCTATCAATAGTTGGCTGTGGAAGTCTTGTTTTTGTATGCCTAGGTGAGTTAGCTGACCAGATGTTAAAAGTATACCTAGAAGTTATTGCTGTATCAGGATGATTTTTAATAACTAATGTTTATATTAACTATGCACAGTAATGTTGAATGACATCACCCCGAACCTCAAGGAGGGTGTCCTAATTCAAATTCTACCTCACAGTATCCAAAGAATGCTCATATCTTCTCCAATGCCACCCAACTCAAAGAAAAGTATAATAGAAGACAAGTTAGACTGAAAAGAGTGAGTACTCTTAACATGTGCCTTTAAAATGTTTTATTATGAATACTTTATGAAAGTATATAACTTTGCAAACTTGTCATGAAATGCTCTAGATCTTGGAAGGGACAGGCAAAGAACTCTGATGTTTAGCCTTCTTTATTCTCGTAGTAAACTTACTTCTGGAGAGAAAAGTAAAAGCCAGGGCACATATGAAGTAACCATGGGCTGCGAAACTTGTAGCCCTGAGTGCAGTACAGAACTCACCCAGATTCTGCGTGTTGCTCTGTCCTTGTCAGGATGCTCCCTTATTGTACTAAACATTTGTTACCTGATGAACAACTGTGTGTTTGAAAGACAGCCAAATGAGAAGAAACCATATTCTTTAGCAAATCCATCTGCCCAGTTTCATAGCCCGAGACGATGCAAAAATGTCAATCCATGATCTATAGCCCATTTTCTTATGATTATGTCTAAAGCTTGTAAAAATCACGGTACTTTTTCCAGTGTAATCCTATTTAGGCTCTATTTCACATTGATTGAGATGAACAAAATCTATTACATAATAAGGCTTGGTGATTATTGCTTTTATAAACCCAATTTTAACCTACTTTACTCAGTTCAGTGCCTCCCCAAATTCACTGTTACATGAAGTGAATTAAATTTCCTCCTCATACTTGCCCCAGGTTAAAGTAAAGAATAAGATGGTGTTGAAAACATAATTGAATCTATGTAGTAGACAGTGTTCTGAAATGTCTCCCAAGATTCCAGTCCCCTTGAATGTGGACACTGTATAACCCAGCCCCTTGAAGGTGGGAAAAGCCTGTGAGGATGACAGGATATTATTCCCCTGATTGGTCTATGTTATGTGTCAAAGGTGAAGGGGTTTTAAAGATGCATGCATTTTAAGGTCTCTCTTCTTTTAATTTTTAATTAATAAAAAAGAGATTATACTTGGTAGGCCTGACATAAACAGATGAGAACTTTAAGGGAGATAGAAGATCTGAGGATACTCTGAACTAGCAAGGAATTTCTATTATGCTGGCTCTAAAGAAGCAGTCTACCTTGTGGAAAATCCACATCACAGAGAATCAATGGTGATCCATTCCAAAGCCAAAGACTTCACTCCAACAGCCAAAAGGAACTAAATTCTGCCAACAAGTAAATATATGCAACAAGTAACTATATGAGAGAACTCTGGAAATAAAATGATACTAAATCCCAGATAACATTTTTGGGGTACTTAAGATTGGAACTAGGGGTGCTTTATCATTGAGTCATATCTCCAGCCCTCTTTTATTTTGATATATAGTCTCATTGAGATGCTTGAAGGTCTCAGTAAGTTGCTGATCCTGTCCTTAAATTTTAGAACCTCCTGCCTCAACTTTCAGAGTTGCTTGCATTACAGGACTTTGCCCCCAACCCAACACTTTGATTTCGGTCTGGTGAGACCCTAACCAGATATCTCTGCCCAGACCCTACTCACAGAAACTTTAATATCATCATCTTGTCATAATTTGCTATGCAACAACAGAAAACTGATATACTTGAATTTAACCTAAAAGGCAACAAAGTAAATAAATATTTGAGGAATTTTAACGCAACAAGAATAATGGCTACATATTACCCATGATTTATTCATAAAGCTTTTCTGTAGGCCTCTGTAAAACAGAAATGTTGGGGGAGATTTTTGGCTTTCTAGATTTTTGGCTTTCTAGGACAAGTGGAAATTTCAGAGAATTTTTATAGCAATTTAGCATTTTTCTATTTTTATTTTACTAAAAAGGTATATAGGTGTCCATTACCATTAAACTAGTATGAAACAATAAAGAATGCTATAATAAATGTTAATGGTCATTTTATGTATCACCATGATTTTAACAACAATATACATTTATTCTATCAAATATTAGTGCAATGCTGTTGTGAAAGTATTTTGTAAACTGTAATGAAAATCCTTTTGGGTTTAAGTAAGAGATATTATCCCATATAACCTGATTTTCTTTTGTTGTTGTGGTTTTTTTTTTTTGGGGGGGGGGCATTGATATAAAGGATTGAACCCAGGAGGCACATCTCAGTCCTTTTTACTTATTTATTTTATTTCAAGTCAGTGTCTCAAAAAGTTGCTTAAGACCTCCCTAAATTGCTGAGGGTGTCTTAGAATTTGCCATCCTCCACGTCTCAGCCTACCAATCTGGTAGTATTATAGGCATGCACCACTGTGTCTGGCATAACCTTGGATTTTTGATGCAATTCATGGAAAGGCCTTGAGCCCAGGGCTAAGGTTTCCTAGAGAAGGAAGGAATTCCACCACTGGTAGTAACTTTAGCTTGTTCCACAGGATTCTAGCCTGTCCTGCAGATTTAAGACATGCCTTGATAGACCCACCATTCCATAATCCAATACCTTCCAATAAATCTTAGTATATATACCTCTTGTTTATTCCATGTGTTTGGTCAAACTCTGACTTATACATAAATATAAACAATAAAGTAGTGATATGTCCATTCCAATTTTAAATGAGTGCTTCATGAATTGACACAGGGATGAAGTTAGTCTCAGCATTCAATGATTTCATAACATTGTTTTGTACTTTATTCTTAACAGGTGTCAATAAGTATCAATAAAAAAGCCACGCCCAATATCTTCTATTTTCTTTAGGTGCCAAATTTGTTTACTGGGTATAAAAAGATATACTATCAACCCCAAGTTCTCTATCATAGAAAAAGAAAGTCAAGAAAGAAGAAAAGGGAATAAAGGCAACTTAGTTACCTCATTGGCTCATCTTCCAAATTAATCATACCAACAGTTAAAAGGCTGCACTGAGTACATATTTCATCTTGTGAGTCACAGTCATATCAAACTGTACTTGTGGTTTAAACAGGGAAGAGTGAGATTCACCATGATTGAAGTGAGCATTTTCTACCGCAAAGCTTAGCAGAGTTGCTATTAGAATTGCAATAAGCAATGCCATTCTCCACTTTGGGGGAGTGTCTGTCCTGCCGATTGCTTAAATTGCACACATTACTTTGAAAAACTGGTGTTGACTTTTGCAGAAGCTGCATTACAAAAATAGTTTTATCCAGTGAAAATACAGTGCTTTCTTAATGATTAAATTAGTCCGTTGTAAGTATTTTATAAAGTACTTGAGAAAGGAGCATCTTGTTTTAAAACATAACATTTTATTGACACCTCCACATTCTGAGAACACTTATTTTGAAGACTTGGTAAGCTAGATTTCCTGGTCAGTGTCATTAGTTATACATGGAAGTTCTTAAACTGCCCCAAAATCCTTCAGGCCATGCAAGTTCCGTTCTGCTCAAGTAACATTTATTGGGCATATTAAGGGTCTGGAGAGGCAACTTGTAAACAAATAATTGTAATAAGGGCATGGGGTGAAATTTTGGGGTACCTGAAAATTGTGAACTCTTGAGGATCATTGGATAACTAAAAAAACAACAAAAAGTCCAAATCAAAGTTTGTTCATTGAAATGTGGAAACTGTTATACATCTGAAGTCAAGGGAAACTGCAGGAGGTTTTGTCAAGCACTTTTCAAGGATTTCTTTTTTTGCCCAAATTTAATCACAGAAATCCTGTCCCATTAGTGTTCAGTAACAGGGAAGGATTTCGGTGCGTATTCTTTCCAGAATCATCTTTTGGGGGAGAGATTTAAATGACAAAAATCTATACTTTCAAAATTCTGGAAACAGAAATTACACAATCAAGGTGCTGGGATGGTCACATCCCTCTGAAGTCTCTGTGGGAGAATCTATTCTGCCTTTCCCTTAGCTTCCAGTATTATAGCAATTCATTTTGTTTTGAGATAAATTGGGGATGCAAACCAAACCTAAATACAAAATCCATGGTAATGGAAGGAGACCCTCAGGGTTATACAGTGGAGGAGGTAGAGAGAGAGGAGGGGAGGGGAGGGGAGAGGTGGGGAGTGGGGAGGGTGGAGGATGGGAAAGGCAGCGGAGCACAACAGACACTAGTATGGCAATTTGTAAATCAATGGATGTGTAACTGATGTGATTCTGCAATCTGTGTATGGGGTGAAGGTGGGAGTTCATAACCCACTTGAATCAAAGTGTGGAATATGATGTCAAGAAATTTGTAATGTTTTGAACAACCCACAATAAAAAATTAAAAAAAAATCCATTTATGTTTTATATGCACCTGTGTACATGTAGCCTGGACAGATTTTAGACAACGATTTTAGCGCATCTTCATTTTGACTCTGACCCATCATGTACTATAAAAAGTGGGATTTCTTTCCTTCTGAGGTGTTATGTTAATATTCAAAATTTAGTTTCAATTTTATAGCATTTCAGATGTGAGATTTTTCACACTGGGTCTGTATAGCAATTCTTTTTTATTCCTGGCTTTGCAGATCCATCCTTCCAGTCTCCACCTCTATATTATAACCCTGTGTCTGCCTGTGTTTTGCTTCTTTTTATAAGGAGAACAGTTATTCTGCATGAAGGGCCTACCCAATTCTAGGATTTCAGTGTCCTAAACTTTACTTATATTTTAACTCCAACCCAAATGGTCATGTTCACAAGTACTAGAAGGCTAGGACTTCAGCATATTTTGGAGATTCACAGTTCAAAGAATAATAGGCAGCAGGTGTAATGTTGCAAAGATTAAGATACTTATTATATTTGTGAAAAAGAGCACACTCAGACATTGTGTCACCATCTTGATTTTCTGGGACCCAAACTAGCATCCAAATTTTGTAGACATGTAGTTGTCAAACTTCTTTCATTTTTAAATGAAAGATTTGTTATTTAAAAATTTTTAATTGGGTATACCTAGACCCTTAGTCATGACTATAAGACACTCCACCAAAGCCAGGCAAAATGAGGCTCATCTGTATGTAATCCTGGCAATTAAGAAAACTGTGGCAAGTGGATCACAAGTTTGAGGTCAGTCTCAAAACTTGAAGAGGCCCTCAGTGACATAGTGGGACCCTGTCTCAAAATGAAAAACAAACTAAAAAGGACTTGGAGTGTATTTCAGTGGTAAAGCACCCCTGGTTCAATCTCCAGTACCCTCCCCCCCCCCCGAATTTACCTGAGAGGGATACAGAAAATCAACTAGAAATATTTATCTAGTTTAATGGAAAGAAAAAAGGAAAGTCTTCAATAAGATAACTTACCACCAAAAACAACTTTTTAAAAGTATAAAAATTAAATAATAGTTGTATAGTGTTAGACAATAGCACAGGGATGCTTTGGAGAAGAAAACACATAAAGTCATAACTACTTTCTAAAATGCTTAACAGGAGAGCAGAGTCCAATCAGACAGCATGGGGTGATCTCATTTGACTGTAAAAGCAGATCATAGTTAGGGCTCCACATGGTCAGGCAGCCAGAAATTGCAAAATTGAGTACTAGATATGGAAGAGAATTTTGTATATAAAAGAAGCTCCAGAAACCTGCATGGAAGTAGTTTTAAGCCATGAACCAAATATTAAACATACACAGTGTGAAAATACATGACATGGCAAGGAACAGCTGCTCAGAACTTACAGACTGAACAAAAATTGTGAATAGCACAGTGCTACGATTAGCCAGCAGGAAGAGTGGAGAGACTCACTGAGACCCTAGGCATTATTCAGTTGACACCTTAGAAGTATCACATCTTAATAGTAGTACTATATTATCCAGAGAATACTAGACCACCTGTCCCCTAATAAACACCAAACCCAGGCTAAAAAGCATAAAGCTTATCTTCTAGTAAGGTAACAGGTTGCCAACTCAACATTCCCTAAACAAATAAAATAAAATCTCCTCTTAGTGTGCTGTGTGCTATGTCCAGTATAAATTTAAATATACTTGACATACTAAGAAATGGGAAGATGTGGCTGATAACTAAGAGAATAAACTGTCAACAGAAAAAAAGAAACAGAGCTAACAGATATATTGGAACTAGTGACAAGAAGATTAAAGTACATATTATATATTCAAAAATCTAAATATAAATTCAGTCACATGAAAGAAGAGATGGGGAATCTCCTGAAAATTATGGAACAGAAACAAATAAAAATTATAGCATAGAAAGTTAAAAAATGAACAAATGGCTCAGAGTAAGATATAAATAGACAAAAATTTTTGAAGTTCATAAGAACAATATCTTAGGAAATATTTCTCAATTTGATATCATTCTTAGATGAAGATTATACATTTTTGGCAGGAATACTGCAAAGTGGGTCTGTGCCCATTATTAAGCCTTACATTAAGAGGAACTTGATATTAATTTAACCTGGGATTTCCTATTACCTGTGACTGCTTGGGTAACATAACATCTTCCCAGTTTTTCCAAAGTAAGTCTATGTTACCCTCCCCAATCCATACAAATTGGAGGAATACTTTGAAAACACAAAGAATTCTGTTCCACATCATACTTTCACCCATTTTTTTTAGCATCCATTGATGACTGCTGTCTAACACTATTATTTGTTCTTTATTTATTTATAGGAATACTAATGCAAAGAAAACTTTCATTTTCCCCTCAATTCAGTTTTCTACTCAATAGATTTGTAGATTATTGTTTTGTCAGTAGATTATAATCTATTACTGTCTTAGTTTTTGGTGCTTAAATTATCCTGGCTTTGGACATTGTGGGTCCAGCCAGGTAGCTTCTCTGTTTTTCTGACATACACCTAATATTGTTTTAGTACTTCCTTAACTTCTGGCATATAAAAGCTATGTCAAGCTCATTTAGGAGGCATCCTGCTTCAGTCCTGGAATCAAGTACTTCTCAAGAGAGCTTTAGCACATTTTGGAAATTTGATGTACAGTGTAAGAATATTGGCTCTTTATTTGTGTTATATATTGCAAATATTTTTTCCAGTTGTCATCTGTTGCTTTTTTAAAAGTGTATTGTAGAAGTTTTGTAAAGTTTAAAATATAGTTAAACTTTATTGATCTTTTTGATGAAGTTTGAGTCATAACTGGAAAATATTTTTCACTCCACAGAAAAATATATCATATTTTCTTCTGGTGTTTCCATTTATTTTACAGTTAGATTTCTGATGTTTGAACTTTATTCTTGTACATGGCATGAGGTATGGTTGTAACTATCCATTTCCAATGACTACCAGGTTGTCTTGATACTATTCTTTTGTTGTTGTTGTTCTTTATAGTTTTACATGACAGAAGCATGTATTTTGACATGTGCATACATGGAATATAACTTCCCATTTTTGTGGTTTTACATGATGTGGAGTTACATTGGTCGTGTATTAACATGTGAACATAGGAAAGTTATGTCTGATTCATTGTACTATCTTTCCCATTCTCATTACTTCTGACTTCCCCCCACTCCCTTCTTCCAATCCAGTAGAGCTGCACTCTTCCCTCCCCACCTCTTCTTATGAGTTAGCATCCATATATCAGAGAGAACATTTGGCCTTTGGTTTTGGGGGTTTGGCTTATTTCACTTAGCATGATAGTCTTTAGTTCCATCCATTTACCGGAAAATGCCGTAATTTCATTTTTCTTTATGGCTGAGTAATATTGCATTGTGCATACATACCATATTTTCTTTATTCATTCATTTATTTAAAAGCACCTAGGTTGGTTCCACAGCTTAACTATTGTGAAATGAGTTGCTATGAACATTGATGTGGCCACATCACTGTATGCTTATTTTAAGTCCTTTGGATATAAACCAAGGAGTGGTATAACTGGGTCAAATGGTGCTTCCATTACCAGTTTTCTGAGTAATCTCCACGCTGTTCTCCAGAGTGGTTGCACCAATGTATGAGTGTACCTTTCTCCCCACATCCTTGCCAACATTTACTTATATTCTTGATAATTGCCATTGTGACTAGAGTGAGATGAAATCTCAGTGTAGGTTTAATTTACATTTCTCTAATTGCTAGTGGTGGTGGACATTTTTTTCATATATTTGTTGACCATTCATATTTGTTCTGTGAAGTGTCTGTTCAGTTCCTTTGTCTATTTATTTTTTTTTGGTTTATTTGTTTATTGGGTGTTAAGTTTTATAATTCTTTATATATCCTCGAAATTAAGGCTCTATTTGAGGTGCAGTGGCAAAGATTTTCTCCCATTGTGTAGGATCTATGTTCATGTTCTCGATTGTTTCCTTTGCTGTGAAAAAGCTTTATAATTTGATACAATCCCATTTATTGATTCTTGATTTTACTTCTTGTGTTTTAGGAATCTTATTGAAAAAATTACTAAGCTGATATGATGGAGATTTGGGTTTACTTTTTCTTCCAGTAGGCACAGGGTCTCTGATCTAATCTCTCTAGGTCTATGATCCACTTTGAGTTGTTGGTGCAGGGTGAGATATGGGGATCTAATTTTATTTTATTACATATCAATCTCCACTTTTCCCAGCACACTATTGAAAAGGCTATCTTTTATCCAATGTACATTTATGGAGCCTTGTCTAGTATGAGATAACTGTACAGATATGGCTTCATCTCTGTGTCTTCTATTTTGTTCTATTAGTCTTCATGTCTGCTTTGGTGGAAATACCATTCCATTTTTGTTACTATAGCTCTGTAGTGTAATTTAAGGCATTGTGATACCTCCTGCTTCACTTTTCTTGCTGAGGATTGCTTTGGAGATTCTTGGCCTTTTATTGTTCCAAATGAATTTCATGATTGTTTTTTCTAATTCTGTGAAGAACATCTCAGAACCTACATATTAATTTCATTAAATCTGTATAGTGCTTTTTGTAGTATGGCCATTTTGTTAATATTAATTCCACCAATCCACGAACATGGAAGGTCTTTCCTTCTTCTAAAGTCTTCTTCAATATCTTTCTTTAGTAATCTGTAGTTTTCACTGAAGAAGTCTTTCACCTCTTTTGTTCAATTCATTCCCAAATATTTTATTTTCTTTGAGGCTATTTTGAATGGGGTTGTTTTCCTAATTTCTTTTTCAATTGATTCATCACTTATATATAAGAATGCAATTGGTTTATGGTTGTTAATTTTATATCCCAATACTTTGATGAATTCATTTATTAGTTTGAGAAGTTTTCTGGTGGAGATTTTAATTCTTCTAAATATAGAATCATGTCATCAGCAAATAGGGATTGTTTGAGTTCTTCTTTTCCTATTTGTATCCCTTTCATTTAATTCTTCTATCTAATTGCTCTGGCTAGAGTTTCCAAGACTATGTTGAATAAAAGTGATGAAAGAGGGCATCCCTGTCTTTTCCAGTTTTTAAAGAGAATGCTTTTAATTTTTCTCCATTTGGAATGATGTTGGCCTTGGGCTTGGCATATATAGCTTTTATAATGTTGAGATGTTTTCTTGCTATCCCTAGTTTTTCTAGTTTTGAAGATAAAGGGATGCTGTATTTTGTGGAATGCTTTTTCTGCATCTGTTGAGATGATCATATGATTCTTGTCTTTTAGTCTATTCATGTGATAGAGTACATTTAGAGATTTCCATATGTTGAACCAACCTTGCATCCCTGGGTTGAACTCCATTTGATCATGTTGGTCCACTCAAGATTGCTTCTATTCCACTATTTTACCATATTTTTATTTTGTTTGTATAAACTTTAGAACCAACTTCCGTAGCTCTAGGAGAAATCTTATTGGAATTCTATTGGAGTTGCATAAAACTTTTAGATAAAAGTAGGACAAATTATCTCTTTAAAATGTTAAACCAGCATGTTCAAGAAAGAGTGAATTTTTTAAAATTTATCATGATTTGTGTTTTTTGGAAATAAAAAAATTTCCCCTTCCAGGTTTTATATGTTTTTATGTGGCTAATTACTAAATGTTTAAATTTTTTGTTGCTATCAACTCTAAGTAGTTTTTATTTGTATTCATGAAGAGTATTGACTTTTATGTGATCATTTTAAATCTCAGTATCATATTGAATTTTATTATAGTTTAAGACCATATGTACATTTGTGAGTAGAATTCATCATTACCTGAATTAAGAGACACTTATGAACACATCAATGGGTTACCTTTCTAGTTGTGCCAAGAGGACATGAATCTGAGGACTAGGGAAACAGAAAATTGAGTGTTGATTTGAATGGATAATAAAGAAAAACAATAAAATGGTCATAATTCAAGGAACCAATGTGAAAAGCCAAGAAAAACACTGTCTAGGGATTTCAGTACAAAGTTTGTGGTATTACAGTCAAGGATTCATTTGTTACATTTTAAAAAAGCCTCCCAAATGTTCTTGGAGAGTGTGTTAGGATGGTTTAGTCATAGACATACAGCTTGTTCAGTTCCAAAGGCTATAGCTAAGCAAGGACCATGACCAGGAAAAGAGCTAAGCTCTGTCCTCTCAGCTTCCATTATACCTCTGTACTAAAACTTTAGTCATGCCCACAGAAACCTAGTGCTTCAAGCAACACAGTTTTGAAAACCATTAGACCAGGAAACTGAAGGTACCATCCCACAAGCTGCAGCTTACAAACAAGTTAACGTTCACCGTGCAGTAGACAGGGCTAAGGTCTGAGAGTCTGATAGACCTGGTTTTCCAATCCAGTTCTCACGTGGGGAAGTCGCTTTATCTTTTTGAGCCTTAGCTTCCTTATATTTAAAATAGAAAAATACCCTCCACGTTGCTGAGTTATACTGAAAGTTCAGAGATTAAAAATTTATGATATCAGATAGGAGATCAGTTTATACTAATGTATTTCATGGATCTTAAATATGACTTTTGCTTTCCTATGGGAACTGCATCACTCTTTTGTGGTTTCAAATAAAACTGGTGGTCTGGGAACCTCTGGTAGAGGCTGCTTGCTGATTTGCAGGTTTCTGCACTTTGGCTTGTAGTGACAGGCAGTTCTCTTAAACACTCCTAGGATAAAGTGTGGCTTTCCTCAACTCTCTCCCAATTGTCTCTTTCAATTTTATTCCCTTCCTATTACTTGGAATTGACATTCAGCATGGCAAAGCTCAGTCTCTTGTCCCTGTTGTTTTAGGTCAGTACTCACACCAAGGGAGGCATGCTTATATCATTCCAATGTGAAATATTTCAAATATCATTCCTGCCTGGAGTGGATTAATGACTGCCATCTACTGGATGTGTATGCCATGTCAGGTGTTGGCAAACATGATTCATAAACTCAGCTCATCCTCATGTTCATCCTTTGAGGGAGGTATGGACATTATTGATACTATCACAATTTTGTGGATGAGGAGACATCCTTCTCCAAAGTCTAAGAGCTAAGCAGTGTTGGTGCCAGTAATTAAACCCACCCACTCAAACCCCAATTTCTGCTCCTACCACTATAAAATATTCTTTCTTTTGGTATAGATATTCCATAATGGATAATCCCAAAATAAAATAAAATCAGGGGGCCTATTATACATTATACAGGAAATACACCTGCCAACTATATCCAATGATACTGAATTTCCAGAGCATTTCAGATTACTATCCAAGTAAAATAGAAAAAGATAATCAACTACTCATTGTACAAATATGGAGATTTTAAAATTATTTTTGTATTATTGCTAATGGGTTCAAAAATAAACAGGTCAAATTCCTAACTAGACCAGTAAGAATGGGTCTTGGTAATTTGTTGATCTAACTAGCATCTGCAACATTAATTTGGATGAAGACACAGATCTCATCTAAAATGGCCAGGGAGTCTAAGAATGATATATTAACAGTTTTAAATATTGGCTTAGTGGCTAGGAAATAATTATTTTTTGTGTGTCTGTGGGTTCATAGAGCATTGGTTTTATGGTTAGTAGCTTATCTGCCTTTGAGCTAAAAAGACTTCATATTTTTAATTGTGTGTCCAAAAAGATTTTATGGTGAAATGCTTTCCCATCAAAATGTCTACAAGTTATTTTCTTGCTCCTGATGGCAAGAGATAAGTATAAAAATAATCCAGAGCAAAAAAAGAATGTTGTCTATTACAGAATCTCCCCATAACTGAAGGAGGAGGTACTCTGCACTATTCTTTGCTTTCTTTCTTCCATTTTTTAATTGAAAGAAATGCTGCTATCTTCTAATAAAAGATTTTGGAAGAGGGTCATTCCCTGACTACTTCCTCTGACACTTTCACACTTAAATGGGCAACTTAAAGGACTAAAAATCTTTGATTTGGAGCTATGAAATAGTTTGTTTTCATTTAATGGAATTTCTGATGGGAGGTGGGGTACACACAAGAGAAACTAGCACCATTTTACAGGATCAGTATATTTGGTCAAATGCATTGAAGTTAGTAAACTGGATTAAGGTTTTATAATTGACAGAAATCCTGTTAAATCTGCACAATCTCAGATATTTCCTGAACCTGCCCACCCCTAGTCTTGCAAAATTCCATGACAGTTTTCCTTTAAACTGAAATCTCACTCCTAAACCCACCAAGAAAATGCCTGTGGATTTTGGAAGTCTCAAAGAAAGCAGCAGATGCAGTCCTGATAGCTCTTACATGGTCATAATTCCTGATGCTTATTCAGTTGGTTTTGTCACCCATCTCCGAATCTTAAGTTGTTGTTGTTGTTGTTGTTATTATTATTATTATTATATTATTATTATATATTCATTCTATACTTTATTAAATGGAATATCTGTCCATTTACTATCTTGATCAAATTTTAAAATATCTTTGAGTTTTCATCACATAGCTTTTAATGTTTCTTTTTAGATTTATATCTATGTAATTTTGGTTATAATGTAAGTTATATTATTTTAAATGTCAAATTCCCCTTATCAATGGGGGATAAGCTTTATGACCTCTAGTATAAACCCAAAACCTGCAGATAATACTAAATATTGGATTTTTCCTACATTTACATACTTTTGATAAAGTTTAGTTTAAACACTAAGTACCCTAAGAAATTAACAGCAGTAACTTATCATAGATCTTAGCAACCTAAGCATTCAATTAATTTTTTTTCTTAGTAACTCAACAAATTTTATCATTTAGGTAAAATTTATATATGGAAATAGAAGTTAGAGAGAAATAAGTAATTTTAAAAAGGGGATCTCATGCAAATACATGAAAGAAGTGTCGAGTAGAGTAAGGAGATCTAGGGGAAGAAGAAGAAGGAGGGGAGGGAAAGGGGAGGAACAGCAGACTGAAACTGACCAAATTATGCTGAGTACATTTAAGAATATACCACAATAAATCCCACTTTATATATAATTATAATGCAAAAAAATTTAAATAATGAATAGAAGACCAGTAAGGTAGAGGAAGAGTGTTAGCTGGAAGGAGGAGGGAGTAAATGAAAAATACTTAGGATTGAAATGAAGCAAGTTGTTATGTGCATATAAAAAATGTCACTATGAGCCCCACTATTTTGTAGAATTATAATGCACTAGTAAAATAGTAAAATAAATTTTGAGCATTAAATTAAAGGAAGCACTTCATGACTTCTCTTTGGCATATCTTAATTACCAGAATCCACTGCTCTTGGACTTTAAATAAGGTTTACTTGAACACAAGTACTGTGATAATTCATTTTGTGTCAGGTTTTTTTTTTCTTTTTTTTTTTCTGTTTTGACCAAAAGACCTGACAAGAACAACTTTTAGGTGGAAAAGTTTATTTGGGGGCTCATGGTGTCAGAGGTCTCATTGCACAAATGGTGTTTTAGTCAGCCTAATTCCTGCTGTGACTAAAAGATCTGACCAGAACAACTGTAGAGGAGCAAAAGTTTATTTTAAGGGCTCACAGTTTGAGAGGTTTTAGTCTGTAGAAGGCCGGCTGCATTCCTTGAGGTTTGAGGTGAGGCTGAACATCATGGCAGAGGAGTGTGGTGGAGAGAAGCTCACATCATGGTGCTCAGGAAGCAGAGAGAGAGAGCGGTTCCACTTGCCAGATACAAATATATACCCCAAAGCCACGCCCCAATTCCTACCTCCTCCAGCCATACCCTACCACTTCATTTACCACTCAGTTAATCCCTATGGGGGAATGATTCACTGATTGGGTTAAGACTCCCACAACCCAATCACTTCTCCCTAAATCTTCTTGCATTTTCTCACACATGAGCTTTGGGGAACACCTCACATCCAAACCATAACAGATGGGAAACTCCATTCCTCAGGGCCCAAGGAGAGGCATAACATCATAGCAGAAGATTGTGGAGGAGGAAAGCAGCTCAGGGCATTGCACCAAGAAGCAGAGAAGAGGGTGGGGGATAGGGGGAATACTCCACTCTCCAGATACAAAATATGTACCCCAAAGGCAAGTCCCCATTGACTCACCTCCTCCAGCCACATCCTATCTGCCTACAATTACCACTCAGTTAATTCCTATCCAAGAGTTAATTCACTGATTGGGTTAAGCTCTCATAACTCAATCAATTCACCTCTCAACCGTCTTACATTGTCTTACATCAGTTTATGAGAGATACATATCTAAACCATAACACCATGACAGTTGATCTGACAACATAGGTGGCTATAGATAAAGGGCAGGTAGCATAATCAGCATGGATACACTGGGCAAAGAAAGGGATCATGTATGTCCTGGGCAGCATGAGGCAGGATGGCAAAAGTTTTTATTATGATACTCAGAACAGTGAGAAAATTAAAACTTATTAATTCTTTATTTCTATAATTTAACATTTTTTGGAACACAATTGACTGAAAATAATTGAAACTCCAAAAAGCTAAACCACAAATAAGGAGGCTACTATAGTCATTGTTGAAATCACTTATTTTATATATTAACCTTGCATCCTGAAACCATTCTATATTTAAGTTTTTAACAATAAAATTGTCTAGGACTATTAAGTAGGATTTCCAGTGCAATTTTGAGTAGAAATGGTGAGACAGGATATTTTCACGTTTTTTCTCCTGATCTCTGGGAGTACGCTTTCGCATGAAACTTCCCCATGAAGTACAATGTTACATGTAGGTTGATTTGTAGATATTCCTCATCAAATTGAGGATGTTCTCCTCTATTCCTAGTTTTTATCATGAGTGGCTATTGAAATTTATCAAATGCTATTTCTGCATCTGTTTGTATGATCATATAGTTCTTCTTCTTTTAGCCTGAATTGATGGATTATATTCATGGATATTCGCATATGAAAACAGCCTTGCACACTTGGGATAAACTCTACATGTGACATAGAATTCAGTTTATACATTTTTGCATTCAATTCAGTAATGTCTTCTTGAAGATTTTTCCATTTATGTTCATGAAAAGTATTGATCATGAACTTTTAACATTTCTTGCAAGTTAGGTCTCTTACTGGTGAATCTTTTCTCTGAGGAAATCTTTATTTAACTTTGTGTTTGTATGTGTGTGTGTATGTGTGTATACACATGTGCTCATGTGCATGTTGTTGGAGATTGAACCCAGGACCTTGTGCATATTAGGTAAGTTCTTTACCACTGAATTATACCCCTGGACTTTATTTAACTATGGCATTCTAGTATGGACAGGGATTCTCTCCACCCCAACGCTTTACATATCTCATTGCATTCTGAATTTTCTCACATGGGTTCTGATAATTCCATTGTAATCCTTGTCCTTGTTCATTTATAGGAAAGATTCCCATACCCCAAACTCTGGTTTCTTTTTAAATTTTCTCTTTTCCATTAGTTTTTATGGTTGAATATGATGTGGCTCATTGTCTATGTGTGTGCGTGAGAGTGTGTGTGTGTGTGTGTGTGTGCGTGTGTGTGTTTGTATGTCTACCTGTCTTTCTGTGTGTGTTTTATTTATGTTACTTGTTTTTCTCTGATATTCCTAGATCTGTAGTTTGGTATCTGTCATTAATTTTTGAAAATGTCTACCATAGTTACCTTAAAATTTCTCATGCTTAATCTTTTTATTATCCTGGTATTCCAGTTAGGTGTGCACTCCATACTTTGATATTTTGCCATAGTTCTTGGACATTCTTTTCTGTTTTCATATTTTCCACTTTTCATTTCAGTTTGAAAGTGTACACTGACTTATCTTCAAGCTTGGTGATTATTTCTAGGTATTGACCAACCTACTACTGAGTCTGTCCAAGGCATTCTTTGTTTCTCTCATAGTAGTTTTTATTTCAGCATTCCTACTGGTTCTTAACAATTTTCTCTGCTTATATAATTCCTTTGCTCTATGTGTCACTTAATTTTTCAATTCTAGTCCTTACTCTTTTATTTACAGATATTTAAAATTCTAACTTGGGTGTTCTACATTGTGCTCTAATAATTGCTTTGTCTCTCTAGATCTCCCCCCCACCACCACCACCACTACCTTTGACATGCTTTGTAATATAGTGGGTAAAAAAGACTTGCTGTAGATAATTCAATGTCAGGATAGATGTTAATCTGGCAAGGTATTAGGCTGTATTTATTGTGGTTTTTTGTAGAGATAGATACCAGAAGCTTCAGAATCTTTTAGTGTCCTTTTTTTTTAAAAAAAAATCTCTTCTTGGCTTTGTTTATTTCTAAATATTATACCTATGTGATCTCCTGTCCCATGCATCTTTTTTAGCCATAACACTAAGATTTTACTGGAGACTTTTTTTGTGTACTGCTAAGTATGTAGGAGAGAGAAGTTTCTATAATTTTCCACTCAATTCTCAGACTTCTAGGGGTTGTGTCTTAGCACTGTGACCTTTACAAGTTTTCCTTCAGTAGTATAGATTCCCCTTGTCCACTTCTCTACTCCCTTCCCTGGCTGCAGTATTAACTGGAAGACATGTCTTTGTCATGGAAAGTTCTCTGCATATATTTCACAATAATTACTCTTCCATTTTCCCAGAGAACCTCTTAATGTTCTCTATTGGTTCTCCTCCAGGTAAGCATTTCCCAGTTGTGTCTTTCTGGATCTCCTCTCTCTTCCAATTTGGGGGTAGAAATTTGTCCAGAAACATATTCTCTGATGGGTCCCCCCAAAAGTGATTAATTTCGGTTTGTTTCATTTTTCTAGTGGCAAAGACTTGGAGTGATGACTTCCAAGCCTCTTTTCACATTAAGGCAAACTGAACAAAAGTATTCTTAAAATATTTTATTTAAATATCATAGTAATATTGAGGTATAATGAAATAATTTAACAGAGACCACACAGTTAGTGAGACAGAAAAAGATCCAGAGTTTAAATTTACCACATGCTTCTTTTGCACACTGCACGTGCTGCTCCATAGAATTACCAATAGCAGCAACAGGAGCATGAAAGATTGGTGTGAATTCAGGAGGCAGCAGCTGAAATGGGTATCTAAGATCCATGCTTATTTTCAGATGGAAAAATAATTTGATCCAGTAACTACTATTTAAGTAAAGGTCAAATCATTTCCTACTGTACTCAGTGATGGATAGTATAGTTCAATAGTGTTCATATAGGGAGTTTGTAATGTGGTCATTGACCTTGTACATTGACACCTGCATTATAAAAGAGCAAATTTACACTGTAACTGGAAACTTACAAACATTGCAGTAGGCCAGCACCATACACTGCACATCCATTCAAAGGCCAACAGTAGCATTTGAGGGCATAGAGGGGAGAGCAATATAGCAATTACAATGAAATACTTATTCTCCAGGTGACTTTTAGAAACATCCCATTAGTTCTCATAGGCACAAAACTTACAGTATTATTATTTTTGTTCACCAGTGTCTATATTATTTATAAAGTTCATAATGAATGCAAAACAGATACTGTCATCTACAATTTACTAATAAGGAAGGCAGAGAAATCACTTGTTTGAGTCATAGGTATTAATTAAGTCATTGAGACCAAGACTAGACCCATCTTCCTTCTACCAAGTTAAACTGTGGAGGAATTGATTTCCATGTGTTTTATATAGGAGGACTGCACAACTAGAGCTCAGGGGAGAGGGAAGAAGGTGGCCAACCTTGATAAAGTAATGATCTCTACACTTTATAACTCTTCACTGGCATTCTTCAGCTAGATTTTTCTCTGAGAGTGTTATGTAGGCGATGACACAAAGTCAGTTTCTGGCTTTAGTAAAAATAAATGCACAGATATCCTGACGCAACGATTAGTTCACCACCCACTTGCATTTAAAAAAAAAGAAAACAACAACTTGAGTATAGTTTTGTCATTTGTCTGGATGGGTATTCTACTTTCACAAGGCATATGTGATCTTGTACAACAACATGTGGTCTTTAGTCAGTTTTGAGTGGATTTTCATTTACATGATACAACAAGGTCTCTTTCATATACTCCCTTGCTTTTTAATTTTTTCTGATTACATAGATTTTGGTTTATATTAAAAAGTTCTCCCCCACAAGCCAGAAAAATTGATCATATAGGTCTATGATATAGTTTTACTAGTCTTTTATATGCTATGCATGATTGCATTGCTTAAACCTTAAATAAACTTAATTATTGTGCCTTTAATATAATTTAACTACAATCACTGTTATAGGCTAATGTCTATTTTTGTCATGAGACCTCAAGCCAGTCATGGTGTGAAGAGGATCTGAAGTAGAAAGGTTTGTGTGTATGGGAACTAGATGGGTATCTGCAAAACCCCATGTTTGCTGTCATCGGGAAGCTTTCTGCCCCCAAATTTGCCTCATAGTCTGTTTCAGAGTGGGGGTGTTAATATCAGAGGTTCAATCCTTTGGCTATAAAGAATGTATAATCCAAAGTTTTAAGAATAACTTTGTATTAAATAGGCTTATACAATATTAAATCATTTCAATTAGTGCAAAGAAATGGAGATTATAAAGATCATGGAGATGAGACACAAAAACCAGGACATTATAAGGTAGTGTGTGGATACCCTTTAAACTCTGTTTTACTTTCTTTAAACCTCTACGCTCTCTTTGTAGGAAGATCACTTTAAATTTAGGGGTCAATAGTAAAGTAGTCTGTAAATTCACTTTCCATTTAAGAGGATCGCCTTGCAGTAACTGTAAAAAACATGCTAAGATATATGCAATGATATAGTTATCTAAGGACCATTTATCCATAAGGCAAGGAGAAAGGAATTCTATCTGACATAAATGATTTCTGAAAGAAATGGGATTTCAGATAAGCTTTGATGAGAAGATAGTGGTAGGCACAGTAAAAACTGTGTTTAAATGGAAAAATAATCTATGGGTTTTGATTTAATCCTACCACATCATTTGCACGTATTACTTCACCTCTCTGAGGCTTAAGTTTCTTATTTATGTAAAGGGGAAATTAGGGTAAATTGGATGGAATATAGGTGGTTGCTTCTCATGTTTTTCTGACAGGTATCACTAATGAGAGAATTCTCTTTACTGGTAAGCCTACAGAAAGCTTCAAAATCCTTTTCAAAATAGTAGATAGTGGTAGATAACTTTATGGAATCTATAAAAACATTGCTAGAAATAATAAGTAAATGTAGCAAATATTGCAGGAAGCTAAATCAATACAGAAAGATCAATGTAGTTTTTTATTCTAGGAATGAAACATTGGAATGTGAATAGGAAGTACAATAGTTTGATCCTATGTGCTCTACATCCTAATACATGCTTAGTATGGTCAGTCCTTGATTTTCATTATTCTAAAAAATGTGTAATAATAATATCACATTGTGGTCTTAAGTTGTATCTCCCTGATTAGAAATGAAATTTAGTGTGTTTCTGTGTGTTCATCCATTTTTCTTCTTTTATTGTCTATTCAGAACTTTTGCCCATTTGAATGAATTTTTATATTTTTGTTTCAGGAGTTCTTGGTATATTCTAAATACAAGTCCTTTATCAGATGTACAATTTCCAAAAGATAAATCATAGACCTAAATAGTAAAAAACAAAAATACTATGTCCAAATATTCTTCCAGGATTTGTGGCTTGACTTTTCATTTTCTTAATGCTGTTTTTTTTTTGAAAAAAAAAAGAAATTATTAATTTATGAAGCCAAATTTATTAATTTATCCTTTATTTATAGTACTTCTGATGTCATATCTAGGAAATTTTACCTAATCCAATGTCACAAAGTTTTTCTCCCAAAAGTATTAGTTTTAACTATGTTCTTCTAATTGCTGAAGGTGGTGTGAGGCATCAAATATCATACCATTAAACAGAGGTGTCCAGATTTTTCAGTACCATTTGTTGAAAGATATTTTTTTAACAAAACTATCTGCTTCTTTATGAAAACCCAATAGACCATATAAGTATATGTCTCTTTCTGACTCTATTTTATTCCATTGAACAAAGTATTAAATTCCAGTATCATACTACCTTGATTATAGTAATTATATAGTAAGTTTAAATCTAGTAACATAAGTTCTTTGGCTTTGTTTTTATCCTTCAAAGTTATTTTTTTGGGCTAAAGGTGTAGCTCAAGGATGGAGTGATTATTTTGCAGGCCCAAAGCCCCAGGTTTGATTCCTAGTGCTGCAAATAAATAAATAAATAGATAGATAAAAATTAAATTCCACATGCTTTGCATTTTCATATGCATTTTAAAATCAGCTTATCAGTTTATAAATAATACTGCTTGGATTTTAACTGAGGTTAAATTGAATCTATAGATTAATTAGGGGATTATTGGCATCTTAAAAAATATTGAATCTTCCTATTTATACACAATGGATAACTATCCTTTCGTTTAAGCAATTTCATTTCTGTCACCTAATTTTTGCTGGTTTCAGTATACAAGTTCCACACATCTTTTGTTAGATTTATTCTATTTATTTCACATTTATGATGCTATTGTAAATGTCATGATATTTTTAAGTTTCCAATTATTCTTTGCTAGTATATAAAAACAGAAATATTTTTACACAACAATTTTATATCCTTCAACCTTGCTAAACTCACTTGTTTCAGTAGCTTTTAGTTTTGTAGATTAAGTCACATTTTCTTTATTAATGATTATGTCATCTGAAATTTTAAAAGTTTTACTTCTTTATCTTCTCTGTCTTCCCTCCCTCCCTCCCTCTCTCATTCCTTCTGGGGATTGAAACCAGGTGAGTTTTGTCACTGAGCTGCAACTCCAGCCCTTTTAATTTCTATTTGGAGGTAGGATCTTACTAAGTTGCTGAGGGTCTCATTCATGTTGCTGAAGCTCACCTCAAACCCGAGATCCTACAGCCTCAGCCTCTGGAGTTGCTGGGGTATGGATGTGTGCCACCATGCCCACCTTCTTTTTTTTTTCTTACCTGATTTTGCAGGCCAGCAGCTCCAGTGAAGTTACACAGAATTACTGACAGGTTTCCTTCCTTTGCTTCTGATTTATATAAGTTGACTGTCAACTCGCTTACATTGTTTTCAGTGAAAACTTCCATATTTCTTATCCTTTTTCCTTTATATAAAATGTTTCCATTTTCCATGGCTGCTTTTAATATTTTAGCTTTATTTTTTGTTTTCATAAATGCAATATGATGTCCCTGGTATAGTTGTATTCATTTATCTTGTGAAAAGGGTTCACTAAACTTCTTGAGTCTGTATATTTATAGCTTTCATTGAATTTACAGAATTTTCAGGCATTATACCTTCAATAGAGCTCAACAAATTTCCCCATCTCTCTCTTCTTAAGAGATTTCAATTAAAGGTAGATTAGGCTGATTTAAGTTGTCCAACTGCTTATTGCTGCTCTTGTTTTTATTTTTTTCTTTTCTTTTATTCTTTTTCTGTGTTTTATTTTGGAAATTTCTTCTTGCTGTGTTCAAATTCATCAGTAATATTTTTTCTGGAGTGCCTAATGTGCCATTGATCCTATCCAGTACACTTTTAGTCTCAGATATTATAATCTCCACCACTAGAAAGTCTTATTTTTTTCTTTAATATCTGTTTTATATCTCTGAACATGTCACGTTCAATCTTTTCTCTAGCTTAGCAATGCATGTGACACAGATGTCAGTTTTATTATAAGTATCTATGAATGTCATCCATGCTGTTTCTTCTTCTTATTATTATTATTACTATTGGTTCTTTTTAGTTATACATGAAAGTAGAATCCATTTTAATATATCTACACACAAATGGAATATATCTTATTCTAATTAAGACCCATTTTAGTGGATGTACATAAGGTATTCATAAATGTACACAGGAAAATTATGTCAGATTCATCCCACTGTCTTTCCTTTTCCTATCCTTTTCCCTTTCCTTCATTCCCCTTTGTTTAACTTACTGAATTTCTATTCCCCTCCTTTATTGTGGGTTAGCTTCCACATATCAGTGAAAACATTTCACTGTTGGCTTTTGGTAACTGGCTTGTTTCACTTAGCATGATAGTCTCCAGATCCATCCATTTACCAGAAAAAGGCATGAAGTCATCCTTCTTATTGGTTAACTAATATTCCATATGTACATATATCACAATTTATTTATCCATTCATCTGTCGAAGAGCACCAAGATTGGCTCCAGAGCTTAAATATTATTAATTGAGTTGCTTTAAAGATTGATATGGCGGCATCACTGTAGTATGCTGATTTTTTTGTTTTTATAGGTTCTTCTTCTAATTATGGGTGATGATTTCCTCTTTCTTTACATTCCTAAGAATGTTTTGAATGTAAATGACTGTGAGTTTTACTGGATTCTGAGCTAGGTATTGTTATATAATTGTCCCTCATTGTTAGCAGTGAATTAGTAATATATGCCCTCTAAGAACTTCTGATAATTTTCTCATGATTTTGTAAATTATGATTCTGATAATGAAATTATCTTATTACGTATATACATTTTTAAAAAACAAATTATGTTTGGAGAATTGATTCTAAGAGTCAAGCATTGAATCAAAGAAGTGATTCAGGAGTTAAAATAATTCAGGTGAGAGAAAGTTGTAGATCAGTATGTTAGTCTATTTTCTGTTGCTATAACAAAATACCTGAAGCTGGGTATTCATAAAAGAAAGCAGTTTATTTAGCTCACTGTTTTGGAAGCGGAATGGCCAAGATCAAGTGGCCCTATCTGGTCAGCCTCTCATGAGGATACTCTTGGCTGGGTAACAACATGGTGGAGAAGCAGAAAGGGAATAAGCACCTATCCACAAAAATAAATAAATAAATAAATAAATAAATAAATAAATAAATAAATTGAGCATATGAGGTTGACTTGTATTACAATAACTCACTTTTTGAGAACTAACTCATTTATTAGGATCAGTAGGAATATTTACTGAGAATCATGTCTACAAAGACCTCCCACTAAACCCGCCCCCCTTAAAAGGTTATGCCACCTCTCAAAATTGCCATATTGGGGACAAAACTTACAGCACATGAACTTCTGGGGGACACAGTCAAACCATATCCACATGGTTGGTACCAATTAGTTGTATTGGCAGAAGTGGTACACAGAGGTCAGCATATTTTAAAGACAGGTCTAGAAAGTTTTTAATGAATCCGAAGTCTTAAATGTATGCAAAAGTAAATAAAACAGAGCTCCTCTGGGGTTTTGGGTCGTAGAAACAAGCTTCAAATGAAGCTTAGAGATGAAGCCATTAGGGAGGTGGAACAAATTAAGAGTTTAGTTTTGGATGGGCTGAGTCTGAGATGATGTCGATATCCTGGTGGTAACTCCAGAAGCTTCTTGGATTGGATGCTCTTCTGAGAGTTACTGTTGTGCCTCTGTACTGTGGCAGTGAAAACCCATCAGGCTGCACTCTCTGGCTTCCTCCTACCTGAACTGCTCTGTGTGTCTCCACAGGAGTTGCCCCCACGGCTTTGTCTCAGTCATGAAGGCCTCCAGAATCCTCCTCTGTAGTAGTGTCTTTGGTAGTCATCATGGAGTGCTCAGTACTTTCTCCTTGAAAAAGAAGTCTCAATTTGCCCCTCTAACCTCCTTGTAAAAACATGAGTTTTCATAGAAGGATACAGTCAGCCCCATTCTTCTTATATAATAAAATCATACAACCCATACAACCACACCTACCAAAACCTTCTGAAATGTGACCTTGTGATAAGAAAAAGAAACAACACTTCATGTCCTTAAGGAAACGCTTGAAATCCCAGAAACAAAGTGGGAAAGAAGCAGCGGTCCTCAGTGACATGTGCAATATTTTCAACACATTACTTGCTTTTTATTCCTGTTTAACTCGGACACACCCAACAATTGTATCCATCTTAATAAAGCTGAACAATTCAAGGGTGGAGTTCTGCCCTATTGCCTTTTTTTCCCCCAACATAATGGAGAGCTGATAACTAGTGGGAAGCAGAGACTCTGACACACCCCAAAATTGTATCCATCTTAATA
The DNA here is from genome assembly GCF_021218885.2 of Marmota monax. NCBI lineage: Eukaryota > Metazoa > Chordata > Mammalia > Rodentia > Sciuridae > Marmota > Marmota monax. The sequence continues at coordinate 4,520,520 of NW_026695230.1, read as the reverse complement.
AAGCTGAACAATTCAAGGGTGGAGTTCTGCCCTATTGCCTTCCCCCCCCCCCAACATAATGGAGAGCTGATAACTAGTGGGAAGCAGAGACTCAATAATTAAGGGCTCTAAGAGAAGATTCTGGAAAAGTGGAGAATTTTTTACTTCCCAGAACTGATGAATGACTCAATAGTCAAGTACTGATAATGGTGATAATAGTTACATCCTTCATTGTTGTAGTTTTGTGCTTTCCTATCACATTGATATCCACAATCACATTCTATCATTCTAGAAGAGATGGCCATGATTGTTGGATATTCTTTCCTTAAATTCTCTATTAAGATGTTCTGAAATAATCATGACTATAACAGTCCTACTTGCTTTAAAACTGAGAAAAAAAAAAGATGATGTTCACCCCAAAGTAATTTATCTTTAAGAATTTGCTGCTGAATTCAGGTTGATGATGATAATTCCAGGCTGAGTTTAAGTAAGTTGTTCAAGAGTTAAAAATTCATGTCATAAGATTAATTAAGTGGACATAATTTGGTGATGTGACAGGGATATCCAGATGGCTCATAAAAATTTTCTTTATTTATGTGGCCAGAACACTCAGCAGAGAGTAACTTTGTTATCTGAGGTGTCAGCCCTCTGATCTTGGGCATGGTATCTCTGATTATATTTTACCCCCACATCTGTACCTGCTAATTTTCTCACCAGCATTCCAGGTCTCAAGTAAGTCCATGTTTAGAGAATATGAGCAACCTCAGGTCACTTTCTTGATCTTCTTTGTGTTATTTGACGTGGGTAGAGTTGGAGAGCAGTAAGCCATTCTCTTTGTTGCTATCAATGAGAGCTTATGTTTGTGTTTGCCTGACAAAGATGCATCTTCTTATTCTAAAGTTGAACTAAGGATACTTTATTTTCACTAAATGAGGGAGACTTTACACTGACATGCACACACACAGGTGCACACACATACAAAGATGAAAAGAATCAAAGAAAGGATCTTTGTAATGCTGCTCCTTATCCCCTATAGATATAATGATTTGAAAGAGATGAAGCCTCCACCCTAGAGTAAGTAAAGGATTGATGGCTTCTCATGTTGTTGGACATCAAAATGGCTTTGCATGTTGTTGAATAAACCAATGCCCAGGGATAGGCTAGACTTCTGAGTTTCACCCATGTGGACTGTACCTGCCCTAGATGGTGCCACAGCTTTATTGTGGATTCAAGCATGCTTCTGGGGGCCATACTCAGGTGTTCTACTTTGGCCCTGCTCTGCTTGCAGGTCTATTCTAAGCCTGATATTTCTTCTTCTTTTATCTTTCTTTCTTTCTTTCTTTTTTTTTTTTTTGCTTGTTTTGGTACCAAAGATTGAACCCACAGGCACTTAACCACTGATTCACATCCCCAGCCCTCTTATTATTATTTTTTTCAATATTAATTTTGAGACAGGGTCTCACTAAGTTGCTTAGGTTCTTGCTAAGTTGCTGAGACTAGCCTCAAATTTGCAATCCTCCTCTTTTATCCTCCCAAGATGCTGGAATTACAGTTGTGAGCCACCATACCCAGCCTAAGCCTGTGCTTTTTGAATCTTCTCCATTTTACTTTGTGTAAAAAGTTGAGCTATACTGATTCAGAAAAAGCCCCTTAGATGCGGCAACTGTTGGCCTTTATGATTAACTCCTCACTCTTTATATCCTTACCAGTGGTTGGCCTATGCAGAGGATGTTCATGCAACACATTTCTGGCTAATGAAGTATGAAGGAAAGTCACAGGGGTGGTGATTAGTCAGAGGAAATTCTTGCTGCTCCGAAGATAGATGCAGAAAGAAACCATTCCATCCTTCATCTGGATATTTCCTCTCTGGATATATTTCTGTGAGACCTGTGACCATTTTGCTATACAGACTGAGTAAGCAGCCTCCCAACAATGGAATTAAAAATACAGAAATAACCAGGGTCTTTAATGGCTCTCTGTACTGAACAAAAACACTATTTTGAAGATCACACTGTCTCTGATATTCATATTATGTGAGATAACATGTGTTTTCTTGTTTTTAAAATAGTATTCTTATTGATTAAAATAATTGAATTCCTAACTGGCACAAGATATAAGGGGTTTCAATTAATATTCCTGCTCCCCAGGGACCCAGCCATGATAAAGTCTAGGGTTTCTACTAGATGGTTGAAGAGAAAAGCTTCTTCAGTATGAAGAGTAGGTTTTTCTTTCTCCACTTTCATACTGTTACCAATCCCTAAAATTAATTACTATGTACTTGAGTCAATGTAACTTTTTCCTGAAATACCCATATCTATATTCTTCTGAAAATCAAAGTGTCTATGATTAGATTTGAATTAAGAAAGCATTATTGTGGGGCTGGGGTTGTGACTCAGTGGTACAGCACTTGCCTAGCATGTGTGAGGCACTGGGTTTGATTCTCAGCACCACATATAAATAAGTAAATAAAATAAAGGTCCATCAACAATTAAAAATTATATATTTTTTTAAAAAAGAAAGCATTATCAAATGAAATCTTCATCATACACCCTGTGTGTGATGAAGAATACTGTTTTAGTCAGCTTTTTCTTGCTGCTGTGACCAAAAGACCTGACAAGAACAATTAAAAGAGGAGAAAATTATTTTGAGGCTGATGGTTTCATATATCTCAGTCCATAGACACCTGGCTCTATTCCTTGGGGTTTTAGGTGAGGCAGGACACCATGGCAGAAGAGTGTGGCACAGGGAAGCTGCTGGGGACGTGGCACCAGAAAACAGAGAGTGGGTCTAAGCTCAGCTCACAAAATATACACCCCAAAGTCATGCCCCAAATGATTTATCTCCTCTTGCCACATCCCATCTGCCTAAAGTCACAACTCAGTTAATCCCTGTCAGAGGATTAATGCACTGACTAGGTTAAGGCTCTCATAACCCAATCTTTTCACCTCTAAACTTTCTTGCATTGTCTCATACATGAGCTTTTGGGGGATACCATATATCAAAACCATAACATATCTTAGCTCACTATTTCTAACACAAAGTCCCAGATATTGAATAAAATGAAATCATGACATTTTACTAATGGATTAGGTCTCCAAAAGCTGTTGAATAAACTGAAGAATAGCTGTGAAAAAGGAATTTAGATCAATTCCTGGGTGTCTAACACTTTTCCAGATGCAGCTGCTCTTGTGTTTGTCTGAGCTTGCTGGCCCCTCGTGGGAACCCTGCTGAAAACCTACTTACCAAAATAGAAATCAGGACATTCTAATCATTCTCAGGACAAAAAAAAAAAAAAGCAATTGCTGGAGATTGGGAGGTTTATTAGTCTGTTTTCATAATTTAATTTCTAACCAATGGATCAGCTTATAATGTTTTCTTTTTTAATGGATATAATTATTAATAAAATATAATTATGGCCTCTTATGGGATAGCTAATCATATTGCTTAATAGAGACTTAATTTCCTGTGTGTTTTGTTTATTATATGACCCCTTTACTAATCTGAATTGTTATATTGCACAGAACAAGTTGGGCACATACATATAGTATATACTAGTTGTTTAATGGTTCATCCTGAATCATATATGGTACACCACTGATATGAGAAAACTCAGTTTACATCATTTTCTGTGTGAAATGGGGTAAGTTCATCTTGTTTCTCTCATCTCTATACAAAGGCTAATGTTTGTTTTGCCTATTTGCTAGAGCTATTGTAAAGTATCGTGTAACATACTGCAAGAGTAAAATACTTTATAAGTTAAATATTTAAAAGGGAAATTTTTTTCTCCACCACAATGCCAGTTTTGGCTGAGATGCAAAAAAAATCTTACTTGATGCATGAAATAAAAATGTTCTTATTTTATGAATAGAGAATTGTACGTAAAACAAACAAAATATAGTCATCAGAAGTGATAGAGCAGAGAGTGTGAAGAACTCAGTTCTTCAGCGATGGTAAGAATTCATCGGGAACATGACACCTGAGATGGATTTGAAAGGAGACTCTAACCAGTAGTTACTTTCTCTTTGGAGAATAGGATGCCACTATAAAAACATGGAAGTAGCAAAGGGCAGGTCACAAGCATGTCACAGCACAAAAACACTGCTTTTTTCATAAGGTTAAATGAGATAATTTATACAATAGTCATATAGTGTTCCAAAATGGAAGGTGCTATTTTTTATCACAGGAAGATGAAGCTGAATTGCCAGCTTACTAGATAATAGGAAACTGACAACCAGAAGGAAATTAGGAAACTTTTCTGTCTAGACATTGAGTGGACCATGAAAGACCATGAACAGAAAAGTAACTTTAAGATACAAAAGTATTTTTTTTTTCATAAATTAATATAGCAAGGACAAAAGACAGGAAAAGCATCCACTTAAGGGAAGGACTGAGGGAAGGAGGCTGATCTTTGCATTAGTGTAGGGCAGGTTAGACACATATTGCCTAATCATCCTGCTTGACTCTTAGAGCTTATTAAAAGCTCAAAATGTTGTAGTAGAAATATAGCCAAGTTGTTAAGAGATAAAGATTCTTACTCTGGATGTGTCAGCCACTTATTAGCACTTTAAGAAAGCTCCTTAACATACATAATCTTGGGTTCCCACCACTGAACTCACATAGCTCTTGCGACTCAGCACTCGCTGAGTCTGTGCTTTTTCAGAATCATACTTCTCTTAGACTAACCATTTCTGTGAGCCTGAGGTCAGATGATTTATCTTCAGAAAACTTGAAGGATGAGAGCACACTCCTGAAAAGCAAATTAGTTCTAATTGCTATGAGTCTCAGTGACTGTTCAAACCCTGCACTTACCAAATAATTAGGTATTTTACAAGGGTGTGAAGACTAGGTACAGGATATAACAAAAGGTCTAAATCAACACGTAAATATTGTATTTTGTGTGAAATTAGACCTTTGCTATCTAGGCTAAGCATCTCCCATCAGGACTTTTTGCCTAAAACCAACCAGGGAAAGAACATTTTTTCTTCCACATTCTGCAAGGGTTTACAGTAATGTATTTAAACTGTAAGTATGTTTCCTGTTCATGAGAATGGCACGTTTATTAAGACTATAGAATTAACCTCATGGGGGGGGGTGGATCTTCAATCAAAATCTTCCAAATTGCTTTTGAAAATCAACAAAGGAATCAAGACTTTGAATAGCTTCAGGACACAAAATTTCCTATGGTAAGAGGAAGCAGATTACTTCCAGCTTTTAGCTAGTAACCCACAGCCTAACCTATATTTTAGTACAGAGGCAGATATTGGTAATAACTTGAAAGAGAGAAATGCTGCCATCAACAGTCAAGAGTCAACAGTTAGGACACTTTGATGATAAAGGAAGCTATTTAAATCTCTATTCACAGGAAAATAAATGAATAATCATGGTGACCAGGGAGGACTGTACATACTAGTCAGAGCCATTTGCATGACCTAAGCATAATATATTCCAAAAACACCTTGCTTTAGCATCTAAATAAAGAACTGCAGATCCTAGCCTCACGAAATGTGCAAAGTCTAATGCATTGTCAGGATTCTGAGAATCCCTAGGGAGAGGGAAGGATAAAATTTACCCTGATTTACCACCCTGAGAATAATCCCAGCTTCTAGCTCAGTTCTTGTTGCCTCTCAGACTGGTCCTGCCATCCTGCCACCCTGCAAAGGACTGAGAGTTGCTCTAACTCTCTCTGGCCAACAGTACCTCCACTAGAATATGCTGCCCCTTTCCCAGACTGTATTTTCTCAACGTTAGTCACCTACTTGTCAAAAAAGAATTTAGCTGAAGACTCAGGAAAACAAAGTAAAATTACAGGAACCATCAAAAAATATACTAAAATTGAACATCAGGCATCCAGGAAACTGACGTTTTTCAGTTATCACTTTCTGTGAACCATAGCTTCTTATTACATTTCTGAGGTCTGCCTTTTCCTTCTTTCATCTCAAAATCTTCTCTTCTCTGAATGCCTTGAAATATCACTTCGGTTTTCTTTGCTCATAAAAGTTAAACTTACAATTTCTAGTACTTCATTACATAGAGCCATTTAAATCTTCTAAATGAGATTTCAGGAACTTCTACTACCCAATAAACATGCCCAAGTAATGATTTCTCCAAATGGAGTGCCACCTAATTGGAGGCTCACTCCTCTGCACTCAGTGCCCAGCGTTGGGTTTTGGCGTCTACGTGGGTTTGGATGCTTAGGAACGTATTCACCTGTATGTCCTCCACTGTGGTGCTGCAGGTGGGAGTGGGCAGGGTAAGGAATTTCTATTCTCCAGCACAGCAAACCTCACTTATGTCAAGCTTTATATTGGTTCTTGCTGTTGTCACTGTTTCTCTCACCTTCCTTCTCCAACTTCCTTTTCCCCATCTTTTCTTCTTCTGCTTCCTCCTATTCTTCCTTTTCTTCATGATCTATATGTTCTTACCCTTTCTCCTTTGTAGCCTCCTTCCACCTCTTCCTCTTCTTCTTGTGTTAGTTTCTCAAATATTGATTCAAAAATGTGTTTATGATTTATTCCAACAAAGAAAAGCCCAAATTCCTAACTCGTCATTCATAGATCTATCATAAGCCCAGCTTCCCTTACTTCCCAATTACCTCCTTTGCACAGCCTGCATTTCCACAAAATTAAATCATTTGCAGATCCGTGACTACCCCCCACAGTTGATACCCTGCTTGTTCCAAAGTCAACCCTACTATTTAAGTTGCAGGTAAGTACCACATTTCTCATTATATTTCTCATTACTCAAGTATAGATAATTTTCCTGCTTTGACTCCCCTCTCACGCTCCCATACAGACAATGCGTACCTTCAATCGATTCTCCCAATCTGCTATTATGAGCCAGATTGTGAAGCCAGGAAGTCATGTATTAACTTCTAGCCCTGCTACTTCCTTATGTTTGCTTGTTTACTTTCACCTGAGACATATTATTTTATGTCTGTGGTTCTCATTTTCTTCATCTGTAAAGGAGGATTAAAATAATACCTTAAGGGTGATTGAAGGATAAAAATAAAGAAATGTAGTTGGATTCTTTAGCATAGTAGCTGCACACAGAAAGAGCTCTATAAACATTAGCTGTGTCATAATATTTCCTAACATTTGAATAAGACTACATGGTTTAAAAACGCACTTCAGGCTATTACCTAAAAACATCCTGTTAAATAGGTAGAACAGATTTTTAATGCCTATTTTACAGATGAGGAAACAGGGTCTTAGATAATGAACAACTTTACTTAGACTCCAGCAAAATATAATACTCAGGCTCACTGCCATTGTCATTTGGTTTTTGCCCTACATTTAGTTATAGATAAATTATATTTATCCAGGCATGACCTTTGGTCTTTAAGGGATCACTCTTATAAGAATGCTCTGGAAGTAGAAAGTAGTATGGACCCCATTGCCATTGTTCAGGAGACTGAAATAAAAGTGAAATGAAGGAAGAAAGATTTTATCTCTGGTTGTAAATTCCCCATCAGAAAAAAAAAATAGTTGAAGAACTGTTTATGATAGAAAACTATAATTAGGAGTAATGAGATGAAATTAAGGAAGGGAAATAACAAGTTTATAATAAGGTTCTAGTATGAGGTATTCAAATTTAATTGTGTTTTTTAAGTAATGTCAGACTTCCAGATGCTGTAGCGATGAAGACTGTATACAAATGGGTGCATAAATAAATGACTTTATAATCCACAACTCAAACTGGTGTGTATTATGAACCAGGATGCTGTTTTTGCAACTGCACACTTAGAATTGGCACTGCAGTATGCAAAAAAACAACAAAAACAAAATCTCCTATGGGGAGAGAATGTGTTTTCTATTTCTTAGGGCTTACTATAGAAGAATAGGAAATCTTTCCTCGTCTTCCTCTGCTTCTTCCTCCACATGTGGGAGCACACACACACACACACACACACACACAAAGCCCAGCCTCCTCAGCTTATCAGACTTGTGTACGCTGTGATCCATTTTTGAGTTGAAGCATCACACACTAGGAGGTTAATTTATCCAACAGAATGTTATAATCAACTATTTTAAATGCATTGTTCAGATCTCCAGAGACCTTAGGAATGAAAGGGGAAAGATACTCAGACTAATTTTTATGTCTCTGCCATGGCTACAGAGACATGGTTAATAAAGTCATTCAGAACTTGTGCTGCAGGAAATGTGGGAACTTGGAGAGGATCCCCGGACTTTCTGCTATTGGCTTTTCTGTGGAATCAAATTATTTGGAGTTCTTTGTTTTTAAGTCATTATTTTTCATTAGACAAGCTGCTGCTGTTATCCAAAAGTTAATAGCAGGAATATGTCTGGCTGACACAACAAATACAGCCATATTTCCACAGTTATTAATGCCAGTAACAATTTGAAATACAATAAATGACTCTGCACTGTGGAATTTACCACTCACACAATGGTAGGAAACTGTGCTGCTGATGTGTCTTCTGGAAAGAGAACTCACACACATACACATGCTCATATGCACACTGAACTCCTAATATTTTCCTGCAGATGGCTACCAGATACATCATGACAACTAAGTGGAATTTTATAAGTGTATGTTATCAAAGTCTGATTCACACGCAATAAGAGAAATTGTGATCTAAACCATCAGTCTTGGAATTTGGAAGGTTTAAGTTGTCATTATTACATGATAACTCTGCAGATTAATTTCCTAATGCTTGCATTATTCAGCCTTTTCAATTCCAGTAGTAATTGTGCCACCCATTACTGGTTCCAGTGCTAAAGTAAGTCAACTCTAGATTCCACGCATCAAACAGGATTTTCGCTTTTCAGAAATTCACAAAGTGGCATATTAATGTCTTCATGAAGCTCTGTGGTGGCTGGATATAACATTTTTCAAACTTAGATATGCATTGAACCTTTTCTTTTTGACCTACTAATTGACTTTCTGCATAATGGCATTTTGTGAGTACTAGTTTGGAAACATGGTCTTAATCCCCTTCCTCTTCATATATGTAAACATACATGGAAAACTTGCATGAGTCACTAGAAATAAATCTGCTTCCAACTGATGAGACTTAGATGCTTAAATTATTGGAAAACCATGACCACCTAAGAACCCTTCTGCTACCTACTTCTGTTGAAACCTCAACCTTAAGAAGACAAGAATCTGCCTGGCCCTTGTGGGTCTTCTGGGTTTCTCTTCTTGTTCTGTTGCAATGATCTTTAACTATGCAATTAATTTTCAGACTCCACTACTTTTAGGGCTTTGTTTTTCTGCCATAGCAAAGACAACTGGTATGAAACGTACAGAACTTTTTGAGAATAGCTGTCATAGCTACCATCAGTTCCTAGACCTGTGCCTGACACAAAGTCAAGGTCTAATAACTGTGGCTAAATTAAATGAAAAACACAAGGGCTTTTTTTCCCCTACCAATTTGTTAAGCCTGTTAGAAAATGGACAAAGATTTTCTGACCCTTGTTTTCAGGGTATACAGCACTATTCTTCTAATTCCAGAGGCAGGGCTTCATGCTCAGCACCAATAAGTATTTATTCAACAACCACCTAAACAGATAAGTGCTTCACAGGACAGGTTTAATTGACTTATTCTCTGCTTGTTCAGAGTTGACAGCTTCAATTTCTTTTGGTGATAAGAGTACATAACTTAATTCTGTTGATTAAATGTGATGAATTGCTGTCATAAGTCTTATATACCTTTTCATATTCAGTAGTCTCTCTCCTATGCTCCTGCTCAGGTTTCCAGATAGATGAGCCCATATTCAGTGTAGACTAGCAGCAGCTGTAAGTGGGGCCTAGCTTTTTCTTGTGTTCTGATCAATCAAATACTGACCTACTTTCTCTGAGACCAAAAAAGGTCCCTGAGTCATCAGCCTACACATCATTTTTGTGCTGTGTTGAAGTTGGAAAAGACCCTTAGGTGAGAGGAGAAAGAGGATCTTAGGAATTGTCTACTACGTGTCATAGTAAGAGTAACTATCCTACCTCTGTGTAAGATTTTTGATGAGGAATTACCTTTTCATATTATTTGATCCTTGGCACCAGCCTTAGAGGGTAGAAGAAAATAATATCAAGAAGATGCAGAGTTTCTCAGTGCCCTGACACTGGGGCTTGGCACTCTGAGTCTAGCTTTCTTTCTATCTTGTCTGAAGAAGGAAGAGGAAGGAGAAGAAGACAAAGAAAGAGGGAGGGGAGAAGAAAGGGGAAGAAAAAGACAAAGGACAAGTACTTGACTCAAAGTTTGTATGAAATACATATTAAGTGAATGGCAACAATTCCTGTGTACATTTAAAACCTTTGTGTTTTAGTTTTCCTCATACATAAAATAATATTCTCTATCTCATGTTGTTCCTATAAAGATAAAAGTCTTCATATATATCCAAGGTATTACGTGTGTGTGTATATGTGTGTGTGTATCTATCTATGTGTAATGGTTATGATAGATTAGCGCCTAGTAAATAGCCAAATAATGTCAACTGTTTTTACATAGTAATTTATAAGCTTCAAATTTTTTGAAAACACTATCATAATTAATCATCAAATTAGTCCTTTGATAACATAATTAGTATAGCCATTATGGAAACATAGGCTGGAGGTTCCTCAAAAAAATAAAAATATTATTACTGCCATATGATCCAGCCATCCAACTGCTGGTATACAACTACAAGAAATGATATTGGTATATCAAAAAGGTATCTATACTCTCTCAAGGTAGTTGGATCATAACCCAAGTTAATCCTCACTAGGAGGAAACAAAAAGAGCTACAGCTCCCAATGTCCCTGTTGGTGCCTGCTTAAATGGACCACACAGATAGCATGCACCTTTCACTGCATCTGTGGTGGATTGATCACGTGGGTGGTACTGAGGGTTGCCTCTGTTCCTTTAGTGAGGAAATATTTCCCAAGGTATCAACTGGCAATTTGCTTATCAGGATCTTCACTAAATCAAATCATGATATCATAATACTAGGGAATTTGAAATTACAAAGGCTGAGTAAAATTTTGACCCTACTGTTTATTCATTACACCTTTTGTACGTTTTTAGGACTTAATATATCTTTAATTCCTAAAAAAACATTATTTAAAGTTTTTGAGTATCAGTTTCCCCATTCAAAACCTGGAATAATATCAAGTTCATGCATTAATAATATTTTATCAGTCTAAAATGATGTTATTTTGGCAAAGTTACATGAATGGGTGCTGAATGTCTTTGATTATGAGGTGTGTCCCATAAGTTAACTCTAATCCCTCACTTCCAAATCCCCAGAGCCTGCATAGACTTCTTACAGAGAACCTTGCCATTAAAGGTAAGAAACTTCAGTTTCAGGGTCTGAAAGGGGAAATGCTTTAACAGATTTAGGGCAACTTCATTTAACCTGGCAATAAGATTAAGACCGAGCTCTCCCAAGTTGGTCCTTAGCCCTGTCAACATCTCTGCCTTTGTCTCTGTTAATTTTGTCCTGCTGGCCTGGACTAATACCACAAGGCATTTAACTGTGTTAATTAAAAATACCAGCCAAGCAAGATGCTTAAGAATGTTGCTGCCAAAGGCAGTCTCCAGCTTTAAACAGCCAGATTGATTTAAGGGCTTTTAACCAACTGCTCTATAAATTTCATGGCCAACAGCTTGGTGCTGCAGACCAGCGAGTGAAGGTTGAAAGCCCAGTGGTTTGCAGGCTCCCTGCCATTTGAACGAGCCATGGCAAAGGGAAGGAGAATGATGCTTAACTCCCTGGGCAGGAAGAGATTGGCTGGGAGAAGTCTGCAGGACAACCAGCGACAATCAAAAGTATTACCTCAGAGCAAGGGGTAGAAAGGTTGGCTGCATGAACTTACAGTTTGGGAGGGAACTTTGGAGGTGCTGGAGCACTGGTAAGTAGATTATAAAGTTTCAGTGGGCTAGGCTGGTTGTCGGAGACATAGAAATGAGGACACAGCCTGGCAGTCAGTCCAGAGGTTTATTTACTAAAGTCAGGCTTGTGAATTATTCGAAAAGGAACAGAAGATAGAACTCCGTGGTTTTGGATATGGAGAAAGTAACCCTCTTCAGAAACCACCAGAGCAGCTGGCTAGTCCATACAGTGCCCTGTGGTCCAGATGGTACACCATGGTGGAGAGTCCCAAACATGAGAACAGTACATCCTCAGGCCTCAGGATGCAGATGGTAACTCGGTGGTTCCAAGTAATTTGTCCATAGCAGGACTACATCCAGTGGAGGGACGACAAGGAAACAGGACCCAGTCTTTTTCTCCACAGACACCCATGATGTAGAGATAATGTGTCAGAGCCTCAGCAGAGCTGGACCAGATTTAGACATGCCCTTAAATGTTCTCCAGCATCTGGGACTTTCTCCTTGTGTTTTGACATAACAAACTACTCTTTTCAACACTTGAAGTGAAGGTATCAAGTCTTAGGTGAATATAATGTTCACATGTTCAGATTTCACTGGGCACCAGAAGCACTCATGAAGTTCCATTAAAACACAGATAGTACCTAGGCTTCAATGCAGACCTATAGCATAAGAAACAGTGCCGGAGTGTCTATATTTGTATGTATACACATGGATGTATAACCAATGTGATCCTGCAATCTGTACACGTAGAAAAATGACAATTCATACCCTATTTGAATCAAATGTATGATATGTCAAGATCATTGTATTGTCTTGAACAACTAATAAAAAATAAATTTAAATAAATAAATAAATAAAATTAATTCAAAATAAAAATAATAATAATAAAAAAAGAATCATCATAGGTGATTTTGAAATTCACTTAAGAGAAGGATGTTGAGAAGATGGTGCTTACAAGTTTTTACCTCTTTCCAAAATAATGGAAAAGAGAATGCAATGCAGCAGGTCCATGCACAACCCTTGCAGTCCAACAGTCTAACTTTGGCATGTGCTGTTTGGTGGATTTGGGTAAGCTTGTTAACCTTTCAATCCTCAGATTTTTCAAGTGAAAATTGGGGCCATGATAGTGACTCCACATGGCACTGATATGAAGATTATTGAGATTTGAGTTAATGAGTGTTGAAAGCTTAGTCCAGTGTGGCATGCAGTAAATAAGTGGAGTTATTATTTGCTATTTAAGTGTTTGGTCTTTGTTCTATTTAGGGCTCAGTCAAAATGAAAATATCCCTGAGATGAAAATCGTTATGAGGGGCAGTATGTAAAAGTGTGAAGAATAGAGGCAATCTCTGGATTCTCGTTTCCCACTTACCATTCTCCCTTGGGTAAGAAATTTGAACTCCTGACTCTAAATTTCTTAATTTAAATTGGCTTTATAAACTATAAAGTGAGACAAATTGAGTGATGATCTGACTTTTGTGTACCACAATCTATGAATGGCTTTCACATTTTTTACACCTTTTCTTGAAAAACAGATTACACATGGCACACAAAGTCTAAAATCCTTCCTTTCTAAAGGAAAAAGTTTGCTGACACTTGACATATAGCACCACTTCCCAAATGTTAATAAGCAAGGAAATCCCCTGGAGAATTCTTTAAACCTGGCGCTGGTCCTAAAAATCTGCTTTTTAACAACTTATGGTGAAACCCTGATGCTGCTTGCTCAGATACTAGTGATGAGGATGTTATTTGCTTACACTGAGTAGCAGTCTGGGTGTTTGGATTTATTTGGTAGGTGTAGGGTCTGGACTTTTCTCATGTTTGTAAAGCTCACCAGCTGATTATGTTGTGAAGCCAAGGCTGACAATCTACTTTGTCATGCAAGCGGCATTAGTCCAGTCAGCTGTCATTTTAGAAAATAGATTCTAGACTCCAGGAATTTAATTCAAATCAGGTAAGTTCTTCTAAAAAGAGATATGGCTGCCTAAGAGCAGCACATTAAATGCAGTTATTTAGTTCCCGAAATGTTATGGCCCAGAAATTTTGTCTGGCTCCTTATTTGTTCTTTTTTTTTAATATTTATTTTTTAGTTGTAATTTGGCACAATATCTTTATTATATTTATTTATTTTTATGTGGTGCTGAGGATTGAACCCAGGGCCTTGCATGTTCTAGGAGAGTGCTCTACCACTGAGATGCAACTCCAGCCCCTCCTTCTCTGTTCTTTACCATCTTCAGTTCTCCTTATTTTAGCTTTGTGTATTTATTTCTCTATGCATTTATTTATAGAACTTTTTCTGAATTTTTCTCCTTCCTTTTGTGGATCTATGAACCTTGAAAGTTTTCTTTGCATGGTCTGTTTAAATAGAACTGTCTTCTGACACACCTGAATGAATAACTATCATTTATTTCTATTGGACATAATTAATGGCCTTGACTCCAAGATGAAAATATGGAAGACTGAAGACTTAAGTATAAAAGCTAGGGAAAACTTTAAAAGGCTACCTCATAATAGTAGGATTGAAACATGCTTTCAGCTTTCACTTCTACCTTGTCCTCCCACTCTCTGTTTCTAGTTACATGACATCATGATATATAAAGTAAGTCAATATAATTAGCATTAAGAGTGTGGACCAAAGGATCAATTACTATCAGATAAACGAAGATATTGGCAATGAAAATTAAAATCCACCTTCTGTTTTAGTGCCCAAGGGAGAAGCAATAAAGTCATCTCTCTTGATACTTCATACATTTATATATTTGAAAAAGTTTCTCAGGTGAAGTATATTGGCATTAGTAATTGATAACTATTTGGGATAATGTCCTAAGGACTCCTGGCAGTTTTATACAAGTAGAACTGTTCTGGGCATCTGTGACTTTAGGCATTTATTTTATTTTGACCCTTTGACCAAGTTAAGGCTGATATGAAATATAATGTCATCATCCCAAAGAAGCTGGAAATAGAGACAGAGATCAGACAAACAGAGCTATAACCTTTCACTGCAGTTGCTGGGAATAAACATACTCTAATAGAGGTGACCCTCACACAGTGCAAAGGGAGATGCTGGAATGCTAGCAATAAGAAAAACAATTCAATTCCAGCCCCAAGCCTCTGGGCTATGTTTAAGCCAACCACTGTCAGCTGTAGCAGTAATCACTGTACAGATCCCATCACTGTGACTGTGAAGCAATTGTTCAGTGGCCTAGGACTCCCAAAGCTCACTTCTAATTTATGGTCAGCAAACACTTTATTTCACTGCCTTGAGCTCCCCTCTATAGTACCTGTTAAGTTATACTTGCCACAAACCAAGTTGAAACCCCAGCAAAAGTTATCACTTTGTCATAGACAAAGATAAAGGTCTCTGCCTACTAAATGAGGGTCATTTTTCTGCAAATAGACCACTGGTCCCAGCCCAGATATAGTAAGCTCCAAAGTCATCTTGAGTTGTTAATATTGCTTCAAAATGAACCTACTGACTGGGCATGTTGGAGCACTCCTATAATCCCAACAACCTGGGAGGCCGAGGCAAGAGCATGGAAAGTTCAAAGCCAGCCTTAGCAACTTAGTGAGGTCCTAAACAATTTAGTGAGATTCTGTCTCCAAATAAAAAATAAAAACGGCAGGGGATGTGACACAGTGGTCAAGTGCCTCTGGGCTCAATCTCTGTTACAAAATAATAATAATAATAATAATAATAATAATAATAATAATAATAACAACAACCCACTGACAACACAAACACGATGTGTATTGTCAACACAAATGTGACACACACCTTCACACCTTCTAAATTAAAAATGAAAAAATAAAAAGAGAATCATCAAATCTATATTTGAAACATATGGTCTTAAAGAACTTAACTTTGGGTTTAGGAAAGGGAAAATAGGGATAGATTTGGAAACACTTTTGTGTTTTGGTTATTATATTTTGCTATTAATCCTGATAATCTGGATTTAGCAAAAAGTCTTTTGAATAATTCATAATAATTCATAATTCATATAATAATTCATATATATTTGGGAAAAAACAGTCACTGATCATTTTGCAGTGAAGTATGTGTTTGTAAAAACTAGTAAGCATATGTGTGTATGTGCTTGCATCTAAAGTTGATTTGCTTTTAATGGATTATAATGTATCTTTTTTTTTTGTAACAAGAATTAAACCAACCATGCTTAATCATTGAGCAACATCCCAAAAGTTTTTCATTTTATTATTTGGAGACAGAGTCTTACTAAATTGTTTAGCCTCACTAAATTTTTGAGACTGGATTTAATCCTCCTGCCTCACCTTCCCCAGTCTCTGGGATAACACTTGAGCATAGCTTTATAATGTAATTTTAAGGGCAAAAATTATCCAGATTAAAACATAGACTAAGAATCCACCTATTATAAAAACTGCTAGGTACTGAGAATACATACTTGTCCCTTCATGAGAACTTTTATACTTGATTTTTGTTAACCTTAATTTTGAGAAAATAATAAATGCATGATTGAATGGTACTGATGCTCAAAAGGGAATTCATGTTTCTTGACTTGACTAATACATCTCAATTTAAATATTTTTTTCATTGCATACAGCATATGTCCTTATCTGGCTCTCCAGAGTACAATTTAGGAACACCAGTAGGTCCTAGCTGGTATTTAAGAAGGTACTGAGTACCACTTCCACTTTCAGAAAGTTCACTGGCCCATCTGCTCAGCCACCCTAGGAGCAACTCCAATGAGCAGGTAGGGGCAGGGCAGGAGAACAGTGCATTCCAGGTAAGGAAAGATCAGATCGGTTTCCTCTTATGCCAGCAAAGGTGTTTTTTTCTCCAATCTCCCTGTGCGTCAATTTCCTCATCTATAGTATAGATGCAATGAAAATGTTTTCCTCACAGATGAGTTATGACAATTAAATAGGTTAATATATGCCAAGTGATAGTGATTACTATTAAAATATGTGACATCACAAAATGAGTTCTCAGTACATGATAGCTGTCACCATCTCCTCCACAGTTAATTCTTTCTTTAGGATAAAATAAAGAATAAAGGCTTGAATGAGCTAGACCTGATTCTTCAGTTGCCATTCATAATATTTCTAAAGTCCAAGAATTAGTAAGACTGGAACTAGAACTTGAATCTATCTACTAGACTCTGTAGCCCATGATGTTGCTCTTCCAAATTCTTGTTTATCTTCACTTTGGTATTTTTCTAGAACTGTGAGTTTGCGATACACCACAGCTCTTTGTTTGCAACAAGGTTTATCAAGTATGCAAGGCATTCCCAAGGAGATCGAGAGCAGCTCAAAAGCCGAGGTCAGCAGACAATCCCTGAAGTTGTCGGCACCTTCGGTAGTCATGGTAAGAAGCTTGTCTCAACCATCCTGGTCACTGGAAATATTTTTAAAGGGCAGAAGCAAAACCAAAACTTCTCAAGGAGGGAGCCAAATGAAGCAGCCCAACAGGAATGTTTGGAAAACCTCAATCTTGTCTAAATTGAGACCTGTCTGTTCATTGTGGGGATCAAACAGAATAAGGCAGTCAGAGGTGATTAATGCAATGCAGAAGTTTTCTCTTGTGCTTTCCACAAGGATGAGACCCTCGCTATTGTTCTAGAAACCTGTTTTTGACAGCAGGTGTGCCACCTGCTGAACACATCTGTACCAGCTCAGGAGGATTCCTGTGTGATGTGTTTGTCTAAGGGTGGCTGCACAGGGATGAATAGACAGATTCCTGGAGGATTCAGTGACACTGCAGCTAATTTAAGAAATGTCAATGGAAAAGACATGGAGACCAACAGAATGAAGTCAAAGGTCTTCCTCCTACAATAATGGCTCTTGGGGTTTCTAAAACTGGGCTTTTTCCCTAAGAAAGGATTCAATGTTTTTTTTTTTTTTAATATATTTGTTGGCCATTTGTATTTCTTCTTTTTTTATGGGTTTTGTTTTTTAAATACATGACAGTGGAATGCATTACAATTCTTATTACACATATACAACAATTTTTCATACCTCTGTTTGTATATAAAGTATGTTCACACAAATTCATGTCTTCATATATGTACTTTGGATAATGATGTCTATCACATTCCACCATCCTTGCTAATCCCCTGCCTCCTCTCTTTCCCTCCCACCCCTCTTCCCTATCTAGAATTCATCTATTCCTCCCATGCTTCCCCTTCCTACCTCACTATGAGTCAGCCTCCTTATATCAGAGAAAACATTCAGCATTTGTTTTTTGGGGACTGGCTAACTTCACTTAGCATTATATTCTCCAAAGCCATACATTTACCTGCAAATGATATAATTTTATTCTCTTTTATTGCTGAGTAAAATTCCATTGTGTATATATGCCACATTTTTTTTATCCATTCATCCACTGAAGGGTGTCTAGGTTGGCTCCACAATTTAGCTATTGTGAATTGTGCTGCTATAAACACTGATGTGTGTATTTCTTCTTCTGTGAAGTGCCTGTTCAGTTCTTTTGCTCATTTACTGATTGGATTATTTGTTTTTTTGGTGGTAAGTTTTTTGACTTCTTTATATATACTGGAGATTAATGCTCTATATGAGGTACAGGTGGCAAAGATAGTCTCCCATTCCGTGGCTCTCTCTTCATGCCCTTGATTGTTTCCTTTGCTGCGAGGAAGCTTTCTAGTTTGATATCATCCCATTTATTAATTCTTTATTTTACTTCTTGTACTTTACTAGTCTCATTGAGGTGTTATAGTTCAAGTTTCGTCCCAGGGTTACATAAACTGACTTCCAGACCATTCACGTATAATCGAATCAAGCCTTTATTGAAGTACACCGGTGGTGGCTGACCAGAACATAAAGCTGTTCCCCTGATCAGACCCAAACAATTGCAAGGGCACTCTTTATAAGCCTGAAAACCACAAAGGGATGTTCGGGGAGGTCTAGCTAATGCAAGCAAGCCAGGTTTCAGAAGCAGGAGAGTGCAGTCAAGCGGTGGGAAGCCTAACTAGTCACAGTTAGCCCAATCAACCCAGTTGCAGAAACAGAGCCCCGTTACCCTAGTTACAGAAACAATACCCCATTAGGTAGTTTCATGTTCTTAAAGGTTTCTATAGCAAAAGGAAAAGAACATCTTGCCCCAGTCATGACCCTTCTATTTGGCATGGTTGTTTTACAGGATGAAGTCATAAAACAAAATGGAGTCACATTTGCTTCTACTATCACAGAGGAAATTAGATCCTAAGCTGACATGATGGAGAGTTGGGCCTATGTTTTCTTCTAGTAGTTGTAGGATTTCTTTTCTAATACCTAGGCCTTTGATCCACTTTGAGTTGATTTTTGTGCAGGGTGAGAGATAGGGCTTTAATTTCATATTACTACATATACATTTTCAGTTTTCCCAGCACTATTTGTTGAAGAGGCTATCTTTTCACCAATGTATGTTTTTGGCGCCTTGTCTAATATGAGATAACTGTGTTTATGTGGGTTTGTCTCCATGTCTTCTATTCTGTACCATTAGTCTACATATCACTTTTGGTTCCAATACTATGTCGTTTTCTTTATTATGGTTTTGTAGTATAATTTAAGGTCTAATATTGTGATGCCTCCTGCTTCACTTTTCTTGCTAATGATTGCTTTGGCTATTCTGAGTCTCTTATTTTTCCAAATGAATTTCATGGTTGCTTTTTCTATTTCTATGAAGAATGTCATTGGGTTTTTAATAGGAATTACATTAAATATATATAATGCTTTTGGTATTATGGCTATTTTGACAATGTTAATTCTGCCTATCCAAGAGAAATA
Organism: Marmota monax; assembly: GCF_021218885.2. Taxonomy (NCBI): domain Eukaryota; kingdom Metazoa; phylum Chordata; class Mammalia; order Rodentia; family Sciuridae; genus Marmota; species Marmota monax. The sequence continues at coordinate 4,500,959 of NW_026695230.1, read as the reverse complement.
CAAATCAAAACTACACTGAGATTCCATCTCACTCCAGTTAGAATGGCAATCATCAAAAATACAATATTAAATGTTGGCAACAATGTGGGGAAAAAGGGGCATTCACACATTGCTGATGGGACTGCAAATTGGTGCAACCACCATGGAAAGTAGTATGGAGAATCCTCAGAAAACTTGGAATGGAACCACCATTTGACCCAGTCATCCCACTCTGAGGTTTATACCCAAAGGACTTAAAATCAGCATACTACAGTGACACAGCCACATCAATGTTTGTAGCAGCTCAATTCACAATAGGTAAACTGTGTAACCAACTTAGATGCCCTTCAACAGATGAATGGATAAAAAAAAAAAAACTGTGGTATATGTATACAATGGAATATTACTCAGCCTAAAAAAGGAATTAAATTATGCCACTTGCTGGTAAATGGATGGAACTGGAGAATATTATGCCAAGTCCAAAGAACCAAAGTCTGGATATTTTGTCTTATATGTGGATGTTATATAAGGGAGTGTGGGGATAGAGGCATTTTAGACTAGAGAGAGGGGAGTAAAGGGAGGAGAAGCAGTATGGGTGATATTTATGTATGATATGATAAAATGCATTCTACAGTCATGTATAACTAATTAGAATAAATTTTAAAAATTGAAAAGAGGAAGAAGGGTTGACAAGTCAATGGATATAATAACTGTGAGGCCGTCTTCTTTGGATACTCGAGAGGAAGAAATAAAATCATCATGCAATCAGAAGAGGTACTTTTCTTGAGAAGAATATTTGAATAAAGAAACTTTCTGGTCCTTCATGCTTTGGGACAAATTGGGTAAGGTATGCCTCAAATACTTTTTCAGAAAAGGAAAAAAAAATTGATTTATGGATAAGGCTAGCAAGTTCTTCAAAATGAAAATTCCCACAAATTAGTGTCTGGAAGCAATCAACTTGCTTAACATTTAATGTGGGTGTTGCTACATGCAGTCTCATGCAAATTAAGTATGTTAACATTGTTTGGTGATTCAAATATTTGTCCTGCTTTCAGATATTCCCAGGAGTGCTGAAAAAGGAAAATTTGCTTTTGCTGTTGCTTGGCAATATTCCAGAAAGCTAATTACCCAAAGAGAATTTATGAATGACTATAGAGATGGTTGTTTTCCACATGTTTTTGCAAAGGTGAGATTTTTTTCCTTGTGGTTTTAATGAAATCTCTGCATGTTCATACATGCTATTTCCTGGGGTAAGGGTATCCCTTACCCTTGTCCTGATTTTTCTTGCAAATTCATAATTACATTTTAAGAGTGAACTCAGTTGTCACTTTTGCTTTTATGACTCTCCTCTGCAAAACAGAACAATGGCAGATTTCCCTTTCCACCCTGCAGAAACCCATTCTGCTCTTAGCTATAATGCACATCTCCAGGCAAGTGTCATTTTTATCAAACTACTGGTAGTGGTAATTTTTTAATATTCCCATTGTCAAATTTGCAGTTTTGACAAGAGAAGGAGACAGTTGCCCCTCAGACTCTTTCTTTTTACACCTCCCTAGAGCACCCATGTCAAGATGCCAATAGACAAGAAGGAGGAAAGAAAGTGTGCATTTTAATAGCCATAATCTGCTCCTATTTAACTGTGTGAACTGTACCTTCTGAGTCACATTCTCAGTTCCAACCCAGTCAACCTCTTCTTTCTCCCTTATGTCCTCATGAAACTTGCTCAGTTCCTTTCTCCTTTAAAATTCTCTACCTTCATTAACATAACCACACCACTTCCCTATCTCCCCTACTTCTCTATTTTTGATTTTCTTGTTCTTATCCATCCAAACCAAGTTGTGTTCACCTGCAATGTCTCCTCCCTAATTCCCTAAGTTTGTATGCATGCCTCATAATCAATGCCACATTCAATTCTTATTCTTTAATAATTTCTCAGCATAATCTTCCATTTCATACTGAATCTTTTGTGGCTCATACCATCTTTTATGTTGTTTGTATACTCCTAGAAAATAAACTTGGTTTCACACTCAGAGAATGATCAGTTGTTTTTTTTTTTTTTCCATTAATTGAAGAATTTTCTACTACTTGTCTTTAAAGGACAAGTAAGAATCCTGGCCTGAAGGTGGACCTGAATTAAGTATGTGGCATACACAAAATCTGTCATTGAACAACTGAAGTTTAAATTGCAGAACAACTAGGTTCAAATCCAAGTTTTGTTATTTACTGTTTTTGCCTTGAAAAAATTACTTTTAACTTTGTTTTTTCAGTCTTAATTAAGAAACTAATACCTGCCAAGAAGTCACTTGCTGAACTGTAAAATGAAGATAATATTAGTACCTTCATTGTAAGTTAGTTTTGTTAGTGAGGAAAATGCAGTAAAGTTAAACATTTAGCACACAGTAGGTAGGTGTTCAATACATTTGGTTCTTATCATTAATATGGTTTTACGATGAACAGTGTAACTGAAGCCGCTTATGTTCTACTTGGCATACGGTATACTTCCAATAAATGACAATTTCTGACCTTCTTCTTTGTTCCTTTCCCTTCCAAAAATGTGATAACTCAGTCAAATTTCTCAGTCGATATTGTGGAGCAAACTTACAGTGAATCTTTCCATGTCATTTTCTTAGCAGGAAAATGGCTGGTGTATTATTGACCTTTCTTAATGAGCTGAAAAGTGATATTACAATACTGGGGAAAGATGATATACAAAATAAGGTCCATGCATTTGCAATTTGATATCGTGGAATAACTGCTCTATATCAGTCATCATTACAGCACTGGCAGCAGAGCAGTGGATATGGAAGACAAACCTCCTGTGTGTGTTAGTTTACACTTTTGTAGAAGAAAGACAGTAAACAATTCACCAGAAGAATAGCAATGGCAAATATTGACAAATATAAACTAAAGGAGAAACAAGATAATGTGCTCTAGTGTGACTAGAGCAAGCAGTCACAGAATCCTTCTCTGGGAAAATGACATTTGAAATGAGACCCAAATGATACAGAGAGTATGTATGTGAATATATTCACACACACACACACACACACACACACACACACACACACACATACACACACACACACCCCAAAGCAGCATCAAGAGCAAAAAACCCTGATGCAAGAAAAAGTGTCAACCACATATTATTGGCATAATGATAAATTTAAGAGGACCTACTCCAAAATGATAATTGATTGTACTCCATGGATATATAACATTTGGTTATCTTTCATCAAACTTTGAGTTCTGGCTATGATCCTGCTCCTGGCAAGAGGCTATGATGTGTTTGTTCACACTGTGCATTTTGCAAACTTGCCATTCATGGCATAGTACCAAATGATTTCTATGAGGAGATGAACATCAAGCCAATATGTTTATAGCCAGTTGCTGACATTCACTTAGTCAGCAAGATTCCTCATCTAAGACCTTTTTTTCAGAATTATATCAATAATCATTTTCCTGATAGCCCATCATATTTGAGATGCAGTTCTTTGATATTTTTACAGCTGATTAAACTTTTCATCTGCTGTGTCTTAGCTACAATGTGTCAACAGTTTTGTCTGCATTTATAACCTCCTCCCAAAGCATAGGTACAATAATTATGCATCTTGTTTTGACAGAATTGTTACAGTACTGGCACTTAGAAGAAGAGAATAAAAAGTAAGGAGTAAAAAACCAATTTATTTTCCTAATGGTTAGTGTTTATGTATGAAGTAGACACTAAATACCTGTATACCTGATGCTCTGCAAATAAGTGGATTGGAATTGCTTACTGTTATGTTTTATATTATCAGTGTAAAGTGACACTAATAAAACCACGAGATAATTAATTTTCCATATAAAAAAAAGTACACCTGTTTCAAAAACAAGGTCTAAAAACTGATGAAAATTGATGTTTTTTTAACATTTAGTGAGTTAGTACCATAGATGGATGATTAAGCTAAAATGAAAGTCATTGATAATCTACAGTGGATAAGATCCAACATCAGATATTTTTTTTTTTTTTTATAAAAAGAACTACCTATAGGGAAAAGAAAAATTGGTTGTTCACAGTGGTGTTGGCTGAGGAGGGTATCACCAAGACTTCCCCCAATCTTATTATTTCTTCCTCCTCTGTGAGAGGTACTGGGGCTCAAACCTTAAAGAGAAAGTTGCTCACTGGAAGATCCTTACATGAAAGTGGAACCGAGATCCGTCCCAATGGATGTGCAAGTCTTCACACAGAAAGACAAGAGATAAGGAAAAACAAGGCAACATGACTTTTCCAACATTTGATATCCTTCAGTAACTGAATCCAAGGATGCCAAATGGGATGAAATGCTGAACAAAGAATTCAAAGAATTGATTTTAAAAAGCAATCAATGACTTCAAAAAGGATAGAAATAAACAACTGAATGAATGACAGAAGACAATACAGGATGTGAAAGCAATTCAATAAAGCAATAGAGATTCAAAAAAGTATCAAACAGAGATCTTGACAATGAAAATCTTATCCCAATAAGTCAAATAAAAAACTCAGTTGAAAACCTCATCAATAGGGCTGGGGAGATAGCTCAGTTTGTAGAGTGCTTGCCTTGCATGCACAAGGCTCTGGGCTCAATCCTCAGCACCACCAAAAAAAAAAAAAAAAAAAAAAAAAAAAAAAAAAACCTCATCAATAGACTCTGTCAAGTGGAAGAAAGAACATCAACACTTGAACACAAGATTGATGGATTATCATATTCCGATAGCAAACAAGAAAAAATACCAAACAGAATATACAAAACCTATATAGGACAAAATTAAAAGACCAAACATATGAATAATTAGTTTGGAGGAAGAAGCCAAGATACAGGCTAAAGGCAGAGAAAACTTATCCAATGAATGATAGCAGAAAATTTCTCAAGTCTTATGTGGACATCCAGGTGCAGGAGGCATTTAGAACCTCAAATGGACATGAACATAAAAGAGCCTCTCCATTTCATATTATAGTTATACTTCACAAAGTACAAAATCAATCAAGAATATTTGAAGCTGCAGAAAAGAATCTCCAAGTCATTTATAGAGGGAAACTCATAAGAATATCAGATTTGATAGCAGAAACTTTAAAGGCCAGATGTGTATGGGATGGTGTATTTCAATCCCTGAATTATTACAATTGCCAAATTAGATTACTACACCCACCAATGTTATCCTTCAGAATTGAGGGTGAATATATTTAATTCTAAAATAAATAAATCTACAAAAATTTGTAAACACTAACCCAGCATTCATGAGCATTAAACCAGCATATTCAATAAACTTTAAAAAATCCTACACACACAAGAGGAAGCAAGAAACACACAATAATGAAAGCATGGGCAAGAACAAATATTAGTAGAAGATTGGACTAGTAAATAAGAATTAGAATAAAACATGAGTAATTTAGTAAACCATCAAACCTCTAAGGGTGAAAAAAAAACAGATCACCCCCCAAAAAAGAAAAAGAAACAAAAATGAAAGAAAATAATAAATGGCATTCAATAATAACCTTGAATATACTCTCAATTTGGTGGAACACACCTGTAATCCCAGCAGCTTGGGAGGCTGAGGCAGGAGGATCTTAAGTTCAAAGCCAGTCTCAGCAAAAGCAAGGCACTAAGCAACTCATTGAGACCCTGTCTCTAGAAAAAATACAACAATAGGGCTGGGGGTGTGACTCAGTGGCCAAGTGCCCCTGAGTTCAATCCCTGGTACCAAATAAATAAATAAATTAATTAATTAAAAAACAGGGACAAGCTGATTAGATAAAAACAAAATCTAGACCCTACTGTTTTCTATCTGAAAAACTCACCTCACCAAAGAAGACATAAACAGACTGAAAGTGAAATAATGGAGAATTATATTTCATTCAAATGGAATTCAAAAGCAAGCAGGAGTAGCTATATTTTTATCAGATTAAGTAGATCTCAAGCTAAATTTGGTCAGAAAGGACAAAGAAGATCACTGTATATTGAAAAAGGGAATAATCCAACAAGAAGATGTAATGATGTAATACACCAAATGTAGTATGTAATACAGTAAGATGTAATGTAAGATGTAACACACTGAACTCCGGAGTATCCACTTTTATGAAAGTGCAAAACATAAAGGGAAATATAGCCCCCAAACAATAGTGGATGAATTCAATACCTGACTCTTACTAGTAGATTTTTCAGACAAAAATCAACACAGAAACATCAAAGTTAAACTGCACTATTGATCAAATGTACTTAACGGGCATTGCAGAATATTTTATTCAGTAGCTGCAAAAACATTTTTTTCAATCATCACATAGAATGATCTCCTAAATAGATCAATTTATGCCATAATGTAAATCTTGACAAATACAAAAGAAAACAGAATTAGTTTCACATATCTTATCAGACCATAATAAGAAGAATCTAGAAATCAGCTGCAAAAAATCTGCAGAAAATATACAAACAAAATAATACACGATTGAGTGAACAGTGGATCATTGAATTAATCAGGGGGGAAATTTAAAAATCCCCCAAATCAAATGAAACTAAAAACAAAACCAAACAGAACATTTGGGACATAGTGAAAATGTGACAAGAGGAGAGTTTATAACTTTGAATGTCCATATTAGGAAAACAGAGAGATCTCAAAAAAAATAATGATGCATCTCAAGGCCTTAGAATATCAGGAACAAACCAAACCCCAAATCAGTAGAAGTAAAGAAATAATAAAGATCAGAGCAGAAATAAATAAACACTAAAAGATAAATGCAAATTATCAATGAAACATAGTTGGTTCTCTGAAAAAAGTAAACAAAATTGACAAACCATTAGCCAAACTAACTAAAAGAAGAAAACAGAAAACTCAAATAAATAACATTATAGATGCAAAAGGTGGTTTTAGTAGATACTGCTGAAATACAGAATACATTGCAGAATATTTCATTCAGTAGCTGCAAAAACATTAGCAAATACTTTGAAAAATTATATGAAAATAAATCGGTAAATCTGGCAGAAATAAGAAAATTTCTAGGCACACATAGCCTACTCAAATTAAATCAAAAGGATATAAAGAGTCTAAGTAGATAAATAACAAGCACTGTGATTGAAGAAGTTAAAAAAACAAAACAAAACAAAAAAGCTTCTAACAAAGGAAAGTCCAAGACCATCAGATTCACTGCGGATTTTACCCAACCTTTAAAGAAGGACTAGTACTGATATTTCTCAAATTACTTCTTAAATTAGAAAGTGAAAGAACTCTTTCATACTTATTCTATAAAGCTAGTATTATCCTGCTACACAAACCTGATAAGAACTCAACAACAATAAAAATAAAATAAAACTGTTATGGGTTTAATCCACAGGACTGCAAAGGAAAAGAAAAAGAAAACCATAAACCAATATCCTTGATGAACATAGATGCAAAATTCCTCAATAAATTACTCACAAATCAAATTCAACATTTCATTAAAAAGACTATACTCCAAATTGGTTTCATTCTGATGTTGCAAGTTTGGTTCGTTTTTACAAATCATTAAATGTGATACACCACAGAAATAGAATCAAGGTTAAAAATCACAAATTATCTCAATAGATGTAGAAAAATCTTTTACAAAATTCAGCATACCCTCATGGTAAAAATTCTTCATAAAGTAGATATAGAAGGATACGAATTCACTATAATAAAGACTTTATAATACAAACTCATATTTAAAATCATAATGAATAAGGAAAAATGAAAGTATTTCCCATAAAATTAGGAACAAAAAAAGATTATCCATCCTCACCACTCAATAAAATACTGGAAACTTTAGTCAGAACAATCAGTCAATTTAAAGAAACAAAAATGATACAAAATGGAAGGGATAAAGGCAAATTATGATTCTTTACCTAGCAAATCATAAAGGGTTCACCAAAAGTCTATAAGAACTGATGAGCAAATTCAAAAAGTGACAGTGTCCAAAGTCAACATGAAAAAAAAAGAGAGCTTTACTGTACACAAATAATGAAGTTGCTGAGAAAGAAATCTGGGAAAACTCACAAAAGAATCTTAAAATTTAAAAAAAATATAAAAACAAGAGTAAATCTGAGAGGAATAATCCCTATAATGAAAATTATAAAGGAATTGAAGAAACCGAAGAAGACTCTAAGATGGAAAGACATGCCATATTCACAAAAAGGGTTAATTTATGTTGTTAAATTGGCCATGTAACTGAAAGTGATCTACATATTCAATAAAATCCCTATCAAAACACCAATGACATTCTTCACAGAACTTGAAAAAAAAAAATCAATCCTAAAATTGTGTGAAATAACAAAAGACCTAGGAAAGTCAAAGCAATCCTGAAAAAAAAAAAAAGAACAGTGCTGGAAGCATCACAATTCCTGATTTTAAAATATTCTATAGAATAATTGTAACAAAACAGTATGGTATTGGCACAAAAATAGACAAATGATCAATGGAATCTAATAGAGGTCTCAGGAACAAAGCTATTAACTTCAAAAACCTGATTCTCAACAAAGGAACCAAAATGTGTTGGAGAAGACAGCCTCTTAAGCAAATAGAACTGAGAACACAGGAAATATACATGAAGAGGATTGAAACTAGATCTCTATCTCCCACTTAATACAAAAAGGAACTTTAAATGTATAAAGACCTTAAAATGAGACATGAAACTTTGAAACTGTAAGAAAAGGAGAACACTTCAAGATATTGGTATAGGCAATTATTTCCTGAACAGTACTCTAATAGCTCCTGAAATAATACCCAAAATTGACAAATAAGATATGGAGGGGGAATACAATCAAAATGCATTATATGCATATATGAAAGTGCCAAAAAGAAAACCATTATTTTGCACAATTAACATGTGCTAATAATTATCATAAAATGGGGAGAGGATAATTGTTCCTTCCTTCTCCATGAATTCATGATACAGAAGAATGTAAGGCACAGATGAAAATCTGATGTCCTATAAAAATATTGCCAGAAAGTGTTTTCTTATAAATGATGTTCAAATAAAATGTCCTGGTGGCTTATAGTCAGGACTGGTTAGTTTACATAGAAAGTTGTCATTTGAACAGAACATTCGCTAAAAAGGTAAAAATATAACTTGGTTCATGATCAAAAGTATAAAGGCATGTAAATATGATGATAAATGAGAACTTGAATTAATTTAGTAGGACTATTCTGAAGATTTCAGGATGAAATATTTGTGGGAAAAGTGGAATTTTAAAGCTCATAGGTGAACAAGGTAGGAGATATGCATTAAGTCTCTTGGTTGGCAGCCTCTAGCCTTCCAGGTGGTGGCATTTTTCTGACAAATTTACTTTTCATCTTTCCTCCTTCCTTCTCTCTACCCATTTTTATATGAATAGGTTACTTATATTATGTACTATTTAATCCCAATTGGGGTTAAAATAAGCATCATCCTTTGCTGGGACTTTTCAAATATAAGAGGACAATAGCCTTTTAGAGGAGCAAAGGAGCATTCCAACAGCGAATACTATTTGGACAGACTCTGAGCAAGGTTGGGGTGTAGCCTGTGCAGACTATGAGATGAAAACCAAGTATGACCGAAAAGAAGTCAACGGTGGGAGAAGAAGGAGGTATGGGCCAGATAATGTAGTACTTTAAGCAAAGTTTTAAATGCAATGGGAAGTCAACCTCGGGTGAATTATAATATTGACCATTATTGCTGCTATGAGAATAGATCAGTGGAAGTGGGGGTAAGAGAGAAATTAGGGAGACCAACTAAAAGAATAGTGTTAAGGAGAGATGATGTTTCACTGTGATATCATTGGTATATTGCCTTCAACAATGGCAACACAACTGATTGGCAAAAATTTGAGGTACTTTAGGAATAAAATCAACATATGATGGATTGATTTTAGTAGAGAAGAAAAAGGAGGTCAGTGAGTTTTACAGGTTCAGAAAATTGATATTATAGGCACACCTTGGGATTCTGATGGTAAATTGATAAACATCAAGAATGCTGTTAAAAAATCCAGTACATATCAACAATACCAAGGGATAGAGAAGATGGGGGCAACTGAAACTCTTATTTCTTGTTGGTGGGAATTCAAGCTATGCACAGAAAGCAGATTTTGTTCTCCATGGAGGACTTTGGCAGAGTGAGATTGTTTCGTTTTTTAAATGTTTAGATTTACCATATGACACAGGAAGCCTACTCCAGAGATTTTCCTCAAGTGAAATAAAAATGTATGTTCACAGAAAATCTATACATGAGTGGATATAACAGCATTTTAATAATCAAAAATTGTACACAATCCAACTGTCCATCTAGGAAATGAAAAAGGATCCATTTATCCATATACGAAAATTCACTCAGAAATAAAATAGGGGATCTTCTGATACAACCATACAGATGAATCTCAAATGCAGTATGCTAAATGAAAGAAAAAAAAAAAGCCAGTGTCTAAAGGCTACCTACTGCATGATCATATGTATGTGATATTCTGGGAAATGCAAAATTAAAATAATGAAGAATATATCAGTGACTTCCAGGAATTATGGTTTGGGAAAAATGTCGTATACAATTAGGGGTTTTATTTAGGCATGGGAAGAGGGAGCAATGAAATTATTTGTTTAATCATTACAGTAATTACACAGCTTTGCATTTGTCACAACTCATAGAACTGCACATCATAAAAGACTGACTTTTACTGCATGTAAATTTTTAAATAAATAATGTTCTGCTAAAAAATAAACACTGATTGTATATACTAATTTATATTGGGGAAGGAAGGAAATTACTAAACTGATGGTGAAGCTCATGATTCCATCCATGGAACCACCTTTGCTAATACCAAGTAAATGGAAAACAAATTTGATAATTTGATGAGTTGGTATAAGCTGGCAACAAAGAAGTGTAAATCATCTTTGAGAACATATTGTCCTATTTAGACTCATATCTAATAAAAGATTCTTCATGAGATTTCAAGACTTTAAACTACACCTTATATATTTTATTTTGCTTATCTTTATGTAGTACAAGCTTATCTTTATCTAGAATATTTCTCAAATTATGTATAAATAAATAACTTATCATCTTAGCTTAGAAATATGTAATGTCAATTAATTTAATACTCTTGTCTGAACTATAAAAGAACAAAATAAAATAATATGAGATATCTAGCAAACCTCATTGTTTTTATTTGTGCATGCAGTTGAATAAAACTTCCTATTATTTTAGATTTGTAATTATATTGTGTAAAATAGTTTTAATATATTTATTCTAATTTTAGAAAGAAACACCTATAAATCAATATCCTATGGAGTTACTTTAAGCTTACATCTTCTGTTGGGAGGCAAAGGTACCAAATTATGTGGATAATTGCACCAAATACTAAAAGGAATTTGCTACAAAAATATCACTTTGTCATTGTTTTGTCTAGAGAATTTAGCATAGTCAATTGATTTTTATACCTTAGTTAAAATATCAGAATATGTAATTATAACATAAGAAGTATATTAGATTTTTAGGCATAGCTGTCTTTATAGACAAAACAAGATAGGCTGGGTAAACATGATTAGAAATGAGGTAGTTGACTTTATCTAAAGTCATTAAAAGCTGTGGACACAAGAAAATGAAGAGGAGATGAGCTTTGTGATGGCTAAGGGGAGCATCTTATATAGCTATTAGTAAAATCCCTGTAAGCAGCTGTGAAAACAGAGAAACATCAGTAAAATGACTACTGAAGACCACACCCAGCTTATAATTGCAGGTTACAGAAGTTCCACAGTATTCTGTATTGATATTGATCACGAGCTTAATATTGACATTAGCACTATGAAATCCAAAGGGTTGGTCATTATTATGGCAATCATTTTAAAAACTTTGAATTTTAAAATCTGAAAATTTCAAATGATTCTAAATACCCATGCTTCATAAATTTGTGAATGTCTCTTAAAATTTACATACTTTTCCTATCTGTAGTCTCAAATAAAATGTCTGACACACATGGCTACCTATGAGAATCCTGATTTAAAAAAAAAAAAAGAAATATAGTCCCCAGAAGAAATAAATAAATAAATAAATAAAATAAAAATAAATAAAAAAGAATAAAGTCCCCATACTCCTAAATGTACAAGTGTATTACAGAAATACTGATATTCCTAATTATGTATTGTGTATTAATTAAGGAATATTAAAAATGATGATCATTTGTCACGACCCCTCGCCGGCAAGGGAAAACACGACACAGGATTCTTCTTTCAGCAGTTTATTCAGGCCTTGATTCATGTATAATCTTCTAGTGACCCCCCGCCAAGCGCCCAAGCACAGCCTAATAAAGCCTCCCGCATACCAATCCTAAGCTGCCACGTGGACCTTTCTCATAGGGTGGGAAGGGATTGCATGCCAATTCTCCATATTAGGAGTTGTTTGTCACAGGCCACAGTGGAAGCCGGTGCCATCTTCTAATGGCGGCCACCGTTTATAAGAACGGCTCACCACAGTTCCCCCTTCTGTTTTATAAAACAATGCAGGAGAAAGTAGAGGAAATATCCCACTGTGCAGAAGTGGCTGCAATGTATGGTTCAGTCCTAAGGAGGGCCCTTCCCTAGACCTGGTCCCATATCAGCCGACGCCTTTTTTCGTAGGGCGGGGCGTGGACGTCAAACCCGCATGAAATAGGACATGCTTTCCTTGAGGTCCGTTGAGGGATCACTCAAGTGCAGTGCCTTGCCTCGCATCCTGCATCATGACGACGGCGAGAAGTAGGATAACACAGGTAGCCTGGTAGTAATGACAAGATTTGAGTTGGCAACACAATCCCTAAACCCCAGAGGAAGGTAAAAGGTCTATAGCCGAGAAGAAAGACCAGTCCTGAAACCCATCTGCGTGCAATGGTAACAAGACCTGCAGAGTGCAAGGGCTATCCAGCACTGGGAGAGCATAAGGAAGAGGGCACGCCAATCCCAGTGCAATGTAAAATTAACTTGGGGTGCAATGGCCATGCCCAGAAATCACTGTTTAAGATGTGCAAGCCAGATTTGTGGAGAAATGCCATGTTCTAAGGCCGCAAGAGCCTGTACAATCATAGCCTTTTCTTGTGCATGGCGAGTTTTAAGGCGACAGAGAAGCCACAAACAAAGTATAACACCGAAGCAACACATTGCCCCAAAAATGCCCACTCCCAACCATTCCTTAAAGAAGGAAAAGGCAGAGGATAGCCAACTGGTGAATTGACCCAAAGTCACTGGTTCGACACGGGTACTATTCAAAACAGCAAACTGAGTTAGTTGAGACTGGATCAAGTTTTCTGCTTCCATGGACCAGGTTCCGGATAGATACTCTCCGATGATGCGGGAGGCATTTCTGGAATCATAATATCTGACAGAGGTTATACATAAATGTGCACGTTGATCAATACAACCCAAATGTACTAGATCAGACAATTCCTCAACTTGAGCTTGAAGCAGATCTATCCTTTGATTAGCAGCCAGAATCCCAGATAAAATGTGTTGATTAATTCTACTTTGAGATTCAAGTATGGTGGATGTTTGTTGAATAACCTGATTAATAGTGGCAGCAGTTTGTACCTGGCTGGCCATGGCTACTCCAGCTGTAACTGCTGCAGCAGCAGATACCGCCACAGCTGTCACTATAGCTGCCGTAATTCCAAAATCTCTATGGGCTCTAATCAGTTCAACAACAGGAAAAGATTCTGGATCTGCAGTAACCGGAATCGGGACAAAGGTTGGAATTTTCATAACCACTGCCGTAGTCCAGGAGCCATTCCAACACTCAGACAAGTAGCAGGTAATATTAGAACAATCAAGCATCCCCTGTGATGTATCATTAGCCGAAAGATTAGCCAAAAGAAACAGGAACGGAGATTGGAGACAGACTGCTGCAGGGTGTAACGTTGCATTACTTAATTGTGCATTGTGTGACATATTTTTGAGTCTCCTACCCCACTTCAATTCTTGGGTACTGCCAGAAACATTAAACAGCCAACCTTGGACTCCTTGTAATTGAGCCAAAGCGGAGATGTCGGCTGTGGCCCCCTTTTCATTGGAAATCAACCATTGAAACCAGGACCAACCTGCTCCTATAGAGGAATTATTGTTGGAAGAATTATACAAGTATCTTTTAAGAGAGGGGGAAAGGGAAAAACCTTTAGCGACCTGATGTTTCTCCCAAGAATGATCTTGGCAAGGCGTGAATATTGGAGGGAAGCCATACTCAGGGGTGCAATAAGGAGAAGCCTTAAAATGAGTGGCATTAGAGGTCTGATTAGAAGGAGACAACGGAATTAACACCTGGGAAGTAATGGCCAAAGTGGTTATATTTAACTCAGATGTATTTGTCGGGACTCTTCTTGTCAGGCGTTCTGGAACCCACACCGGCTCCGTCCGGTCCCGGCCCCCCGGCGGCGCTCCGCTTTCTCCGCAGTGTGAGCCCGCTCCGCAGCAGTGCAGGCGGGTCCTTTAGCTGCGGCCGCAGCGACGCCGGCGGCTGCTCGCGCTCCGGCTCGCGGGCGCTGGGGCTGCGCTGTCTGCCGCCGGCACCGCCGCGGCCAGGGCCGAGTTCTCGCACGGCGGCTGCATCTTGACTGAGCCCACCGCCATCCTCATGCTTAGACCGCGGCCGCGGCCCCGGCAGCTTCTCTCAAAAACATCTGCAAAGTGCTCTGCTTTACTTTAAGTCCTTTTGAACGTAGCAACCCATCTAGGGCCAACAAAATTGGGCTTGAAGAGGTAACGCCCATAATGTTTTTAGAGCTATAAAGAAAGTGAAAGTACAAAAATCCTCGCTCTCTTCCTTTTACAGGGGAGCGTCCCTTTTTATGAATTTCCCGCTCTCTTCCTATTAGCTTGCGGATTCCCACTTTACCTGGGAACTTACCGGTGCACCACCCTGACTGCTGAAAGTTCTGGATCCTGGGTTCGAGGAATATAATTCCCCGTCCAGGCCACCAATTGTCACGACCCCTCGCCGGCAAGGGAAAACACGACACAGGATTCTTCTTTCAGCAGTTTATTCAGGCCTTGATTCATGTATAATCTTCTAGTGACCCCCCGCCGAGCGCCCAAGCACAGCCTAATAAAGCCTCCCGCATACCAATCCTAAGCTGCCACGTGGACCTTTCTCATAGGGTGGGAAGGGCTTGCATGCCAATTCTCCATATTAGGAGTTGTTTGTCACAGGCCACAGTGGAAGCCGGCGCCATCTTCTAATGGCGGCCACCGTTTATAAGAACGGCTCACCACAATCATTGTAGGATAAAAATAACAAAATAAAATCTAATCTCAATGGCCTGGAAATGTAAAGTGAAAAAAAATCAAATCTCCAACAAAATTTTACATGCAATGTACTCTGAGTTCTACGGATAGTAGTTGTAATCTTTTAATGAGAAATTCACTACAGAAATGTCTGTCACAGTTTTAGAAATTTCCTTTGAGACACAGCAATCCCACAATTTATAATGAGAAAAACAATATTAAAAGAACTAATGGGCATTGTGGCACCCACCTCCAATCCTAGAGAGTAAGAAGGCTGAGGTAAAATTAAAAGTTCAAGGTCAGCCTGGGCAACTTCATGATACTGTCATACACACACACACACACACACAAAGAAGAATAAATTTTAAAAGATCATAGTAGAGCAGTTCTGAGTTCAGTCCCTTGTATGGTAAATTAATTAATTAACTTTTAAAATAGACCATGTTACTCTCAATAATATAAAGCTGGATCACCTCACCCAAGAACTATTTGGAAAAGCACCATTCAGAGTACACTTAGAAAATCATATCAATCAGAACTTATTTCTCCAATGATTTGGATAAACATGGAAATTATGATTTTAAAAACAAACTTGAGTGGTAAGAACCCAAATAATTTGAAAAAAAATCCAAACCTAGTTGATATTGAAGTTTAATATAATTAAAACTGTGCTTATAAGGTATTTTTGAGATATCTACTTCTCAAAGCTAGACTCTAAATAATATAAAACTACAACACATCACCCAAAATAATTAAAGCTTGATCCCATCTTACCTCTCATATTCAGATATATTTTGAGATGAGCTAGGGTTTTGTGTATATCCATGTAGCCTCCTTTTATAGGTAAAACTATCTATTAAACCTTCCAATTATATTTATTTGCCTGAAAACCCAGATAAACAATACTCAATTCGTCTTGATAACAATCTGCAAAAGACCAACCTGTCAGTGGGCACCACATGAACACTTATTGCCTTCATACTATATATACAAGTCCTGAAGAGAATCAGTTCTGAGTCACTATGTTATTAACTGCATTCACACCTTCATGAGATTAGTCTGTGATGCAGCATGTATCGGGGAATCTTTATCAAGTCACTAACAATGTAATATTAATAGAGTGAGAGACAGCAATCATTGCATTGAGAATTGAAAGCACATCACCTAACCTGGCATCACCCATGATACCACTGAGACCTTAGTCTTAGATAAACCAGGAACTCCAGCATCCTTATACTCCTTAGGGCAATCTGAATTTTCTAGTTTTGTTTTCTTCTTAGCAAATATCCTAATGAACATTTTTCTAATAAGCTACATTATTTCCAAGGTACCTACTCTTCCAAATGCAGAACACAGGAGGTATATGTGTGTTTTGCCTTTATAGGAAATAATACGCCAAATTTAATTTTTTTTCCTTTCATCCAGTCTCAACAACGATAATAACAAAACTACCCTCTGATCAGCCTCCCAGAAAATTTCAGCCACAAATTCTCAAAGTGTGAGATCGTATACACAGCATAAACTCACATAATGATCTTTAGAAAGCAAGCAACAAACAAAGAGAATTGTCAGATGGAATAAAAATCAAAAAATTTTACATAGTATAATTTGAGCCTCTTACTTAGGAAATCCATGATACATCTTAGTGTATTGAAGTTGTGTGAAATCCTTCAGTACAAAATCTTGAATTTAAACACCCCAATACTTATCAACTTCATTTGACCAAGAAATCTGTTTATTCTGAGAATATCTTCCAATATTTTTCTGAGTAAAATTCAGCAAATACATGCTTTAGAAAATGATATTATATTATTACTTTTTATCTCTAAGTAATATTAAAATCACTATAGAATAATGAAGATTGCTCACCGTTACTTCTCATTTTCTCATTATTTAAGTCCACAGAAGGAGTTTTACTTCTTTAAGTTAGGGAAGGCCACATGATTGCTAAAATTAAGAAAATGTGAACAAACCTATGTCATATTCAGGTATAAAAATTTAATTCCTGCTGCAAGTCTATACTGTGTGCTCCGAACCAACCACACTATAAAGTCATTATCATTCCTCTACAATGAATGACAAAACTAATTTTCACAGAAGTTCAGGACAGGATTCTAATTTGTATATTTCAAAGTCCATGATTTTTCTAAAACATCTTGCTGGCTGTAGTTGATACTCACATCACCTTAAGAAAATGTTAACTTTTAGATGTATCTATCATCTTTCAAAACGCATGCTATTCTTGTGAAGGATTTATTTTTGCATCCATTATTCATGAGAAATGCAGGGCACTGCTTCACCTAAAGTTATGACTTCACTAGTGTAAGTGGTTTGAGTAAAAGCTAACATTGTTTCCTGACAGAAAGTAGGTATTTATGCATTCCTACCTTAGAGATAATAGAAAGATGATGTGATCTAATATTTTGTAGTGATATTAAAGTCCTGAAACTGTTCATTGAACCATGCTAATTGAGGACAGTAGGATGTATTCTGTATTTCTTTTTTGAAGCATTAAACAAATGAGAGATTTGGATCAGAGTTCTGCTTTTACCTCTAGTTTGTGTTTGGGAAAGATAATCTCTAAGTTGTTCTTTCCTCATTTGTAAGATAAGTATAATTGTCGAGAGTTACTCTGGACAGGAGCTATGTACACACCTTTAAGTCCTGAGTAAAGAGGTACTGAACAGGTATTGCACCCATTGAAATGCATTTGGACCTTACTTCCACTTGGATAAGAGAGATGCAGCTCCAGTAGTGGGTGTCACCCCATGAGTTTGGATTACACCCATTTGTTTGTTGAAACCCTACCTCTTGCCTCATTTGAATGGCTTCTCTCCAATAAAAGGGTTCAGAATGCGCTCCTCACCCTCTTTCTTGCCTGCCTTGCCCGGCTTAAAGAAAAGGTACTTTCTGTGTCTGCGTCTTTATTTGGTCAGCCCAAATTCACTTGGAGTGACCCTCATTGATTTAGTTGCGTTTAATAACATCCACTTTGCAAGCCTCACCAGTTATTTTTAAACCCTCATTTAAATTAAAGCAATTATATAAATTAAAGCAGACACACAACCACTTTGAACCAAAAAACAATTTATTATCATCATTATTACTGTCATTCTATTCTAACTCACTTTTTTCTTTTTTACTCTTTTCCTTTGAACTATTTATCATAACTATACTCATTCTTTTCTATATATGACAAAAAACTAAAATTTGTCCTCAGACCTTAAATTCTCAACACTAGATAATCTATTAAGCATTCCTCTTGTCTGAATCATAGTAACTGAACACTAGTGAATAAAGTTGTGTGATCAAACAGATTTAGATCATAGCAGGCATGTAAACCACTTTTGAAAACATCCTAAACATCATAACCAAACCTTACCATTTATTCCACACTCTTCCTTACCTTTTTAAACATTATCAATTCTCCTAAAATCCTAATGTCCCCACTGGAACCATCCTACCTTACATCCATCTATTCCTGCTTTAAGCAGATTATCTATTCATTTTCTTCCCAGAGGAAATTCTTTCCAGCATAAATGCATGAAATGCCTATTAAACATTAGACACTGTTGTGGGTGCAGGTGACATAGTAATTCAATGACATCTAATATCACTAGTTTTCTAGTTTTTATATCTAAAGGAAACAACAGATAGTAAACATGTGAACATATATAAAGTATATAAAAAGATGAATGATCAGGTAGATAAAATACTAGAAGAATAAGCATACATGGGTTGATCAGTATGATCAATTCAGCTTTTGATTGTATTATGAAAATTGAAACAAATAATAAGATACTAAGAAGGATACAAGATACACTTATCAGTAAAGCTCCTTCTCAGAATGTATCATCAGAGCAATGAGGCAGAACTACTGATTGCTTATCCAAATATCAGTGCTCTCTTCTTTAGTGGGTGTATGAATACCAAGGGAAAGTCACACATTCCCTGCACGTTCCTTTAGGTAGGCATCAGTCTATGGCTAAGCCAAAGCCAGTGGTGTATACAAAGAACCTTGTGGAACTGCTAGGAGGCCTTAAAGGAAGGGGATGGGACTTTCTTCACTGCCTCCTCCACCCATTGTCTAGACCAAGGTTGTAATTGTAATTGGAAAACATTAACAAAAATAGGAAGAAAAGTCTGTCGAATATGCCCACATTTCTATTTGAGAAAGAACACAGGCTTTTCTGTATAAGGGGCTATAGGGATCCGAACTGAAGCCAGATAACTGATAAGGAGACTGCTGCACTCCCCCCAGGGAGATGTGATAGTAGTCAGTGATGCTGTAGAGAATATGATTAAAAAAAAAGTGATCATATTTTGAACGTATTTGAAAGCAAAGCCCATGTAGGACTTGCTAAAGTTGAATGTGGGGATTGAAAAATGGGAAAGTAATCGAGGATGACTGCCAAATTGCTACACAGGCCTACTTGTAAAGCATGTGCCATTTGCTAGAAGGACAAAAACTGGGAAAGGGGCAAATTAAAAGGGAAGTGAGGAAAGAAAAGTGTAAAGTCCTATTTTAGATGTAGATATTAAGTTCAGATATTTGTTGGAGAACCAATATGTTCAAATGTTGAGATAATATCTGGGGGCAATCGGAGACAAAATGAGACCAGAAATAGAGATCTGGGAGGAAATATAGGAGTCAAATTTTAGCTATGAAGCTAGGTGAACTCAGTGAGGAAAAGTGCAGATGGAGAAGAGCAGAGGATTAAACAGAATGTGGAACTGCAATTTCTGGGTTAGGAAGAGTAAGGGAAGTCTGAGAGAGAAAATGTGGGGGTTTGGGAGGGAACCCAGGAGAGTGTTAAACCATAGACCTAGGGATGGAAATACTGCAAGAAATTGTGCCAGAGATTGCTTAGAAATTGAGGAGGAAAGAGAATTCACCAGAGGTTTAGCAGGATTCAGATCACAACCTTGAGAAAAGTCTTTTTCTAGTGAAATGTGGGAACAAAAAACTTTTGGGCATGGAGAGGTGAGGGAGGAAGTAGACAGGTTTTCTATGAAAAGGAACAAAAAAATTCCACAGTAGGAGAACAGTCACATGCTATACAGGAGAGAGTGGTCTTTCTGTTTGTTAGGTTGATGTTTGTGTATTTTAATTTTTTATATGATTGAGAGATATTTCAAAATGTCAGCAGGCTGATTGCAGTAATCTGGATCAAGAAAGAGAAATTAGTAATGCAAGCAAAGACATGCAAGTCTATGTGAGAGGATTGGATCTAAAAGTCTAAATAGAAAGTTGGTGTTAGATCTATGAGAGCAGGGATCATGTCTGCTATTGTTAACCTTTCAATGCTCAATTCCTAGTATAGTGCACAAGAGGTCCTGGATGCTTAAAAGTTATTTTAAATAAACAAATGAATAAAGGAATGTTATGCTCAACAGTTTTAACCAGCATATTTTATGGAAAACATCTTCAAATTCAATTATTGCTTTTCCTGTTTAAAATATTTTGGTGCTTCCCATAGCACACTTAATAAAGTAAAAACAAGCCTTCGGTTGGCACAAGAGCACATAATGGCTGGCCCCTTTATGGCTCTTTAGTCTTAGTTTGTCTACACACCCACGTGGATCCTGCATTCAGCTACAGTGAGCATCTTGCTGCACAAGTGCAGCAAGCAGTGTCCTGACATGGCACCTTCGCATACGTACTCCTCTCTTCTTGCAAAACCTCTCCTTCATCAACACCATGTTCTCACTAACTCTAATTTACCCATTAGGCCTCAGTGAAAATTCTGTTCCCTCTGGAAAGGTTTCTCTTCTCCTCTTTTCTGAACTAGAGCTCTCTGGTGTTTGGAAAGTAACTGTGCAAACCTCTTACAAGTAATTATTATGTAATATTAAATGTGTTTACTAAACTGTTTCCATCATTAAAATTAAACTCTAAAGTAGATGTTTTTGTCTTTCCATACCCAGAACTTAGCTTTAGATATTAAGTGAAAGCCATAAAATGAATAAATGATATATATGGTATCTGAAGGATAGTTACATGATTTAATGAAAAAAGTTCACTCTCTAAAAGCCTTCAATGAATGAGAGGGTCTATATTGAATACTCGTTGTATTTTCTTATTGCTATATGACTAAAACTCAAGTACTTAATGAGTCTCCAACTTGAAAGAATGTAATAGAAGAGTTCAAGGTTATATGCAAGAGCATCACAGTGAGTCGTGCGGTATTGAAAATAATCACAGTTTGCACCTGACAATTCTTCATCCTCTGGCAAACATCTCTAATTAATCAGGGTAGTTCTACTGAGAGTAGATGTAGCCTTAGAAGCTTTGGTAGTACTTTTTTTTTTCAGGCACAGAGAAACATAGAACACACAGGAAATGAAATCTATTTTCTATCTCTGAATTAGTGCATGAGGTTAGATAAGAGCAATGTCCTAGGTAAATGAAATAAAGTTCTAATAAGTTTGATGAGACAAGTGAGAATAACACGGTACAGAATGTTTACAGTATGATGTGGGCTTTGGGGAAAGTGCAGTATGTCACAAGGTAGTTGCCAAACGGAAGAAGCATAGCAAAAGAATGGGAGAGAGATACAGGACAAATTAGAGGTATTTCTACATCTTGTTGTTCAATTGTTTCTCTTAAAGACAGTGAAAATTGCTCAATAGCAGACATCAATATCTATGTATGTTAGTGCAACTCTTAACACAACTAGTAGGACCAGATGAATAGGAACAGATTGAGTTTAAATGGTCTGAAATCTAGTATTCAGAAATATAGGCAGTATGTTATCCAATCAAGGACATGCAGGACTCTAACATATCTAGTGTAAGATACCACTGTTTTGTAATAAAGGCTGGAAAATTCTTGAAGGTAACCACCTTGGTATAACATGCTTTAGAATCATTTGTCATAATTGATATCTAATAAGTGCCTATTATAGAGCTCCAGTAGTATAGAACAGCAAAGTTACAGTTTCTTAATCTTCCTTAAACTTGTTCTGATCACTTATGAATATTGATCACTGAGACCTCACAAACGAATATGTTGGGGAATAAGATTCAGGGATCTGAAAATAATTGGACAAGCTGAGGTATAATGTACAAGAGTGAGCTCTGAAATAATAAGTAAAGATGACAAATTACTTTGTAAATAGCATATATTTCAACAATAGAGAAATAGCTTTAAAAATGGGAGAACATGCTTGCCAATGACTTCATTGGTATTATAAGGCAAAAGAAGCAGGAAAAAAAACGACATTTTTAAGAGTCATAGATACATGTAAGCTATTATTTGACATGGGAATGGATTGACAAGTCTGGAACATCTTTTGAGCCAGATAATAAAAAGCAGCTCAAAGACTTATGGATCGTGGCAAAAAGATCCTGTCCAACACAGAGGGATCTATTGGCTAACAATGCAAATATGGCAAAATTTAAGCATCAAAGAGAATAATTTAAATTGATTAAATCTTATCTCAAATATAAAAATCTGTAAATTCATGAAGATATGTGAAAGGAAGAAACAGAGAAAAAAGAGAGAAAGAGAAATATCAGAGTTCTTTTAATTAATTGGTTGTATTGTCATAGGCTTCAAATCCTTTCTCTAAAAGTTTAAAAATTAGATGCTTTTCTTATGGGTTTCTCTTTCAGGTTATACAATTTACCTTATTATATAAAAAATGATATTTTTACAAACTTAGAATAAATAATTAATTCAGAAAATATTTTGTTTGTAAGCTCCAATGTAATCTTGGAGTCTGGCAATCCTTAGAGTCAAGAATGATCATGTGTAATGCTCATGAAAGAAAGAACAGTAGAAAGATGAGACCATCCCAAAGCAAACCCACTGGCAAACCTTACCATCGCCAGAAAGGAGATAGTCAAGTATTTTGCATCCCTTGATGTGATAAATATAAAGCATTTTGCAATGTCTATGAAGTATTCTTGGCAAAAGGCTGAATCTGAATCTAAAGTAATTATCAGTCTCTAGTACTTATTTTTTTGAGTTTACAGGAAATAAAGAGAAATATCTTAAATATAGAAAATGCTTCAGATTGACTACTCTTTTTTAAAGAAGCAATAGCATAATGGTATAAAACAAAACAAAAAGGAGATGTATTACTCCAGCATTAAAGAGGCTCATATTCATCACACCCATATGGTATAGATGACCTGGCTTGGATCCTAATATATGCAACCCACCAATAAGAAAATAACTGAGGCATTACAATTATGGGCTACATATGAGATGGGAGCATTAATGTGAATTTTATTGGATATGATAATGACCCCTTGGTTAATGTAAGAAAATTACCATTGGTTTTAGGGATACATATTTAAGTCTTTAGGTTGAAATAACATGATGTCTAGGATTTGTTCTGAAATGTTTTAAAAGGGAAAAAAATAATAGAGACAGATAAAGCAAGTGTGAAAAAAACCTAGATAAACTGTTGTGTCTGGGTAATGTGTTTGTGGATTTGTCATAGAGTTGTCCTGTTTTGTGAATGTTTCAGAATTTTTAGAATATATCTTACCAAATGAAAAGGAAAAAGCTAATTGTTTAATAAAATCTTAGAATGAGGAAAGAAATAAAGTTTCTATGGAAACACAAAGCTCCAATTAGAAGTACAAAAAAAAAAAAAAAGGTGGCTCATTTGTTTTAAAAACTAAAACAAGTGCACAACCACACAGCACATCAAGACATTTTGTATGAACTTTACTCAAATTACAATGCAACTGCTAACCTTAGTAAATAGAATTTTAAAATGAAAATGTGCCCTGAGACAATTTATATTTATTGTATGTCTATGGTTAAAACCGAGGAAACCAAATTCTACTATAATGCAATAATAGCATTTCCTTACTTACTGAGTCTAGCATAAGGGAGATTGTTAAATTTCTGTTTCTCTGCATTTTTCTTTCGTAATAAAGCATTTAAATTTATTTGTTAGCAAAACCTGTACTATGGTTAGGAAAGCTCTGGAGGATTTGGGCTTTAATGTCAGCAAATGAAATCATGGCTGGTGAAGTTGATCTGTGTCGCCCTTGGCTCCAGGCAAAAAGTCCCAGACACCGGTCTGGTTTGATGTCCACTGACAATTTGAGCCCCTGTCCCCCAGGCTGGGACAGGGCTTATGCCTGGGGTTGGGGGGTGGGGGTGGGGAGGGGGAGGCAAACCAAGCGGTTAAGCCCCAGGGGATGTGCAGAGCCCTAGTGGCAAGCTGTGGAAGTTGCTGGCCTCGGCATCCAAAGCAGGGTCCCAAACCAGGGTTACCATGGCTACCAGAATTAGCCAAAGCAGTGTGGTCCCAGGGGGCTTTGTGTTCTGCGCCTGTGTTCACCAGCCAGGAAGGCCTGCATCTAGGGAGAAGGCAGCAGGGCTGTGCTTCAGGAACGTGCGCCTAGGCGCCTTCAGCAGTAGGACCAAGGGCAGCCAGGGGGCCCAGCTGGCATCTCTGTAGGCCTCCATTAAGCTCCTTGCTGCTTCCTGCTCTGAGCTCTCATCTAGCCAGAGTAAGAGGGCCCCACTCTCTCAAAGGACCTTCTCCAGGCAAATCCTTTAATCCCCAAAATAGGCCCCTCGCCAGACACCAGCACCAGTGGGCCCCAAGGCAGCCCATGTTCCTCAAATTAGGCTTTTTTAAAGGGCAGAATATTGCTGGAGGTGGGTCTAGTTACAGTTACAGACCCCATAGGGAACAGCCGCCGGTCTTGCATCTGTCCCAGAACAATAGTTGGGTCACAGTCATTTTGATCCCAGTAGGACAAGAATGGAATGAAAAGGTTCAGTATAAATACTCTTGAGTATTTTTAAAAAACAATAGAAAAATAAAATTCACTTCTCTATAGGTAAAGAATCCCCCATTTCAAGTCCCACCACAAAAATTCTTTCCTTCTCCTCTCTCACTCTCCAAGCTCAGATTTCTAGCATATAAACCAAAAATTCTTTACCTAATATTTCAAAATATAAAAATTCACAAAAAACAATCCTCCCCCCAGAATCCACAAAAGCACTTTTCCTACGGGAGAGGACTGAACATAGCAACATATCCCATTAATCATCTTAATTATTCTGTGGTACTTTCAATTCTCTAATTCCTCATTTTTCTATGCCTATTTATTATCCCTAGAATTGCAAAATAAAAATTTATTCTCTTTCTAAAGATGAAAAGTTCCCAGATATAAAAATTTAAGGTCACCGACTTTCTTCGGTCTAATTATCCCCCTTTTACAAATTAATCCACAATATTTTAAAAATCTATGCATTCCCTTACTACTGGAAAGAGAAAAAGAAAACCAAATCCACCAATTCTCAAAATTCACTTTGCAGTCTATAGGGTCTTGATTTAATATTTGAGCAGCCATCTTAAATGTTAACAGCCATCTAATGAGATAAGTTTCACCTTCTTATACTTCCTCTTATCCAAACTACCCCAGCCCCATTACTGACCTACCTGTAGTACCATAACTCCAATAAGCCAATCCCAGAATCCCTAAGCCAATCCTTGGCTCTGGAAAGCCCCATGGTACCATTAGGTGCCATTGACCTAAGCCAATCCCATGCTATTCCCCACCTGCCTAGCTCTGATACAAGCCCCCTGAGCTTATCCCATAGCACCACAACTCCAAACCCCTAACCCAACAAAAGTTGAACATCCGAATATCTCAGGCACCTCTCTTCTCTCTGTAGAGGGATGTCTTTATTTATCTTTGGTAGATAAACCTTTGTATGGATCTCCACCTGGTCTCCACTCTTCCTTTCTTGCTCACCCATCTCTTACTTTCTCGCTTTCCTTTCATTTTGGTGCCAAATCCCAGGATTGGGTTCCCCAGTGTGCCAGCTCCCCTCTTTGAGGGTCATTGAGCATGCCTGGGCCCTGATCCAGATTCCATCATGGGACCAGGCCCTCCATTCTGCTGAATACACTCTCTGCACCCACCACTAGACATTTCAGGTAAGACCTCTGACCCTGGTCAACCTAAATGACCTATGGGTGCTGGGAAGTGACTGTTGATCATCCGGCACTTCCAGGGTTATCGAGTGTTCAGGGGCACCCCCAGCCACAGCTTTCACAGCTACTGCTGATCCCTACTATCAACCAAGTAGGTGGTCTTTTATTTGGGTCCTTGGTTTTGAGAAAAAAACATGAAGGATGATTGGGAGTTGTTCCTGGTGAGACTACCTCTGGGTCTTGGGTTAATCTTTATGGGTTTTTGCCCCTTCTACAGGCGTCTGCCCCTACTTCGTAGTCCCAGCTGGGTGCCCAAGTGCCTCTACAGCCTCCTGCCCCAACACTTACCCAGCAGTGGTGACAAACTCCTGAGCATAACATCCCCCAGACAAAGTGATACTAGAGACTGGGGGACGCCCCTCCTCTAAACTCACCTCCTATGCCTCACTATTGGTGGCTCCTCGTCCATTCCCTCCTATAGTCCCTTAGACTGCCTCCTGGCTAATGTAGGGTCTCTCTCTCTCTCTCTCACCCTGGAACATACAGCCCCCTAAAACTTATCCATTTGTGCAATCAGATCTGGCCTCAATATCCTTTGGATAACAACTCTAAATGGCTGCTTATTGGCATTCTAGATCCCAATATTATCGGGATCTTTTGAACTATTGTGAGCATTTGGGAAAATGAAAAGAGATCCCCTATTATTAGGCCTTCTTTTTCTTTCCTTCCAAATCATTCCTCTGCTCTTCCTGTTATCCCGCCCAGGTTCTGCTGGCTCTTATACCCTCTTGACCTCAGAACCTTCCCAAAACCCCAGACTTTGCCCCTGCTGATGAACCCCCTTCCTACCATTCACCACCTTCTGTTCTGACTCTTCTGAGACCTCTCTTGCCTACTTTCAGTCTTCTACTTGCTTTCACTCTTGCATAGCCCTCTCTACCCAGCCTGCACCTCTTCTTTCCTTTTGTGAAGAAGCAGAGTCAGAAAGAGTTGTCCTGGTCCATGTTCCTTTCTCCCTTAGTGACCTCTCCCAAATCGAAAGGAGACTAGGGTCTTTAACCTTCAATCCTTCAGGGTACTTTAAGGAATTCCAATACCTAACCCAATAATATGATTTAACTTTCCATGATCCTATTCAACAGTCTCCTACTGAGGACCACAGGCGAGTTTGGGAGCAGGGTTAGGGAACAGCAGTTTTCCCCAGCTCCTTCCAGACCTGTGTCAGGACTTACATGAAAATGTAAATGGAAGAACCCCCATACTATACTAAACCAAAAGTGAATTGTATGGTACTTTAATAATTACCAGTGGGTCATATTTTCTAGGACTCTTGTTTTTTTTTTCTTAAATTTCATACCTTTTGAGCTCATGATATTGGTCCTATGCACCTAGATTAATGTTTTTCTGATCAGTCCTATTTTTTTATTCAACTTTAGAGTTTTTAAACACCTGTAACATTGCAATGAAGATTCACCTGTGAAAAGCTACAAGGCCCCTACTTTTTTATGCGTGCACATGTGTTGTGTTGTCTTTTCATATGTGTATGTGTCTATGTTATGTACATTAGCAGATTGAAAATGATCGCTCATAAATTTAAAAAATGAATCCAAATAACTTTTATTCACATGATTTATGAAAGTTCAATTTAAATTGTGTAAACAGATGAAAGTAAAGTTGTCTTTAAAATTAAAATTTAACTCACAAGTATCTCTATGTGGACAAAGAACTAATAAAATGCTAATATCTATAAAATGTCTAATATCCATTGTTTCTAGACTTTTCTTCAACATGGAAAGAATGGCTAATACTGTTCAATATACTTGTCTGATATTTTGGTAAAAATAAGTAAAATATATTTGACATAGGATTGCTCATAAATGTGTTTGTTATTCATCTGATTAACTTACAGGGTTAAAATGCTAACTGTTAAATATAACATCAAGTACTCTTAACTCCTTGAATTTCATTGGGTAACATGATTGATGTTTCCATAAATTGGTAAATGAAAAAAAAAAAACCACAGGATTTAAAGTTGCTTTGTCATCACTGAAAAAGGTTACTAAAAATTTAAAGTCTCAACAGGTATAATTCTATATACTTGAACATTGTGTTTTCATGAAATGGTAAACAGATTTGATTCTATATACAAAGATTTATAGAAGATTTCTATACACAAAGACCCCAAAATTTCAACTGTTCCAATTAAGAGTACTGTAAATAACATAAAGTATCCCTTTTATTAGAATGAAATAATTTAACTAAATTCAGAAAGTTACAAGAATTTTTTCAGAATGTGAACAGAAAAGAGGGTTAACAGATGGGAAAGAGAAATTAGAAGGTTCTAGGTATGGAAACCTTATTTCATAGAAGGAGAAGAAAGTGTTCCTGGATAAGAACGTCTTTATGTGATGAAGTAAATAAAAGGGTTTAAGCAAGTGATAAAAAAAAGTTCTGTGTAAATTGGTTATATATGCATGTGAAACAATCAGTCAAAGCTATTCAAGGGTTTTCCCCCCCTAAGGTTAAATGTTAATGTACTGATATAAGTAAGCCAAAGTTTAATCTATATGTTAAAAGGACAAAGATTTCTTAAAACATTAATTTACCCATAACATTGTATTTATTTAAGTTTTTTTTAATAAGCAAATAATCTTGAAGGAGTTAAGGACTATAAAACTGTGGTTAAACAACAACTGTTATTTTGAAATATTGTAATATGTTATTTATTTAAGAGCTAAATTTGATTCATATAAACACATCGATGTAATTATGGTGATATTACTCTTCTTTGTATATTAAATGTGTTCATATCTTCCAGGTATTCAAGTCTTTAAGGTAGAAGCTTTAAAAGAGTATTATATCAAGCTGGTGTTCTGCAAACTAAAGTTGTATGGTAATTTTAGACTTATAAGGCTAACATAGTGGAGATTTATATTTATCATTTAATGTTCTCCAACTGGACCTGTTATCAATAAGGTATATAATGTTTTACGTTACTTTTTACACTGTGGCACAATTTAAATGTATTTTTAAGTTAATGAGAGCCTAATCTATGTAAAGGTTAATATTGTAAAACCCAAAGGCATTTTGTTACTGTTCCACAAAAACGTTAAAAGCTCTCAGCCTTTCTTTAATTTGGTCTTAAATATAATATCATATTGTGTTAGCTAATATTCATGTGAAATCAGGCAACAATATTTGTAAACTTTATAAAATGGCATTTAAGAAGCAAAGATAAGCTTCAGAACTAAAACACTTAATTAAGAATTATAAAGATTTGTAAGGAGCTCCACCTTTCCTGAGATAAGGCTCTGCCTCCCATCTTACTACATGTCAGAATGACTCCAAAGTAGGCCGACTTCAATTTATTTAAAGTTGTGTTCAAAGGATTGATTTTTGTTATTAAGATTACTAGGATCTCAAACAGGGGATATAATATAAAACTCAGCCAAAATTCAAGATAGTTATTATACAAACTAAATATGTTTTTACTCATTAATTTTATTTTGTATTTTTCTTATGAACTAGCTAAATGTTGTCTGTTAATGTTTTACAGAGGTATTGCTACAAGAACACACAACCTGGGTTAAATTCAGATAATAAGCCACCACCTATAGGACAGATAGAATAGTACAGACCCCAACTGATAAAAAGGGTAAATGACTGTAAGATTTATTAAAATTAAAGCCCAGTACTTTTAATTTAAGACTGGTGAGACTGATTTGCTAGATGTTTAAAATCAAGAACTTTAATAAAAATAAAACTTAAAAGGGCCAAGAAAACTAATATTTGGCTCTTGCCCACTGAGTCAGCCTGAATCCAGGGAACAGGGAACTCCTCTAAAGAGCTTTGCAACTCTGGACCACATAATCTCCTGATCTGGGAGATTAATGAGGCCACTAGAGAACAGAAAGCCAATCAGTAAACTTTTATAAAGAGGGGAGTCATTGGAGAAGGGAGACAATCCTGATGCTTCCAAAGGAAGCCACATGGTCAGCAAGACCTGGACCCATCCTAGCACAAATGGCACTAGCAGAGCTAAAAATCTGCTCTCCAGTTCCACAAGAGTGACTTGTAAATGGGACCTCAGCTGACTCTTAACAGCAGATAGAAACAAAAGTCAGTTTGACCTGCTTCATCTTAAACACCTAGAAAAAACAGTTAAAAACCAAAACACAGTCATTCCTGGGCATTTAAATAATAATAATAATAATAATAATAATAATAATAATAATAATAATAAAATGTGACTTCAGATATACATTTGTGTTCACCCCCCCCAAAAAATAAGTAAGACTGGAGGCTTCAAAAGAGAGATTCTTAGGAAGTAATGCCTAATAACTATTAAGTGAAACTGCCAAGTCAGAAGTTTTTAGTCAGTTTAAGGCCTACAGATCTTCCTAATCTCCTACACAGGTAGGATTAATATTTGCTAACATTATTATCTAGCCCTAAGTGACAGAGATAAAGGGGTTCTCTACTAGACAAAGATGTCATACCAGTAGAAAGGTTTTCCAAGATCAGATGACATTAAGTAGCTTAACTACATCTTATGGAGAAGGACATCTGTCACATTAAAAGTTGTGTTTACATTCCTGATAACTCTGGAGATGTTAAAGATTTACATCCCCAAATAAAGGCCTTGTCCACTCTGGCCTTATTATGAGGACAACTTCTCTGCCCTCACAACTCTTGGTGAGAGATTATTGACTTGTATCATCTTCATGGTATACATTGACATGTCCCAGATGCTGCAACATTTATTCAGTACTCTTCTTTCCCCCCCTCTCTCTCACAGAAGCGTCTATCTCCAGATGACTTTACAACCTGCACTACCCTGACCAGACTTAAATTCAACCTAACTACTAAAAGGGAACTCCAAACTTCTCGTCCCACCTCACTTCACCCCCTCTCAGCTCCAAAGCAGCCAGAGAGGTCATCACCCATTTTCCTTATAGCAGTAAGGTGTTCCTATATTTAGAGGGGAGAATGAAGCCAGTATTAGACAGGCAGTCAGTATAGACTGGTAAA
Organism: Marmota monax; assembly: GCF_021218885.2. Classification (NCBI taxonomy): domain Eukaryota; kingdom Metazoa; phylum Chordata; class Mammalia; order Rodentia; family Sciuridae; genus Marmota; species Marmota monax. The sequence goes on along the minus strand of NW_026695230.1, from coordinate 4,469,802 downwards.
TCGAGTCAGGTCAGATCAAGGAGGTCAATTTTGATTGAGTCTGGCAAGTTGTAGACTGTCACCTGAGGGATTGAAATGTTAATTCCTTCAATTTCCTTCCTCCACCCTTATCAAGAACCTGCCCCTGCTCCAACCTGTTGCTAAGGTAACCTGTCTCAGGAATTGCCCCTCCCTACAGGGAGCTATAAGGTTGTTAATTAATGTGTCCTGGGTTGCTCTATCCTGCCTTTCCCTCTTCAGCCTACTGGTTTCCCACCTTTTGACTATCCCACCACCATTTCCTAGGCCTAGCCACAGGAACAGCAGGAATAACCACATCCATTACCTATTTTCAACAGCTCTCCAATCAGCTGATAGAGGATATCCAACAGGTAGCTGAGTCTATACTAACCCTCCAGAATCAACTGAACTTCTTAGCCTCTGTAGTCCTACAAAACCACTGTGGACTGGACCTATTAACAGCAGAGGAATCACAGCTGACATTGGCATGGGTATTGCTGCCATAGTCACCTCTATGTACTATTATGGGAGTTAGCAATCCAATTTCTAGGGGACTTACAGCAACTTACTCAAACAATACTAACCATACAATCCCAGCTTGGTTCTTCAGCTGCTGTGGTTCTGTGGAAGAATCAAAGGGACCTTGATCATTTTACAGCCAAAAAAGGTGGACTTTGTCTATACCTACAGGAAGAATGCTGTTTTATGTCAATCAATCTGGTATAGTCAAAGACAAGATAAAACAACTCCAAGGAGACCTTGAATATCAGAAACAACTACTCTCCTCTGTTGGAGGATGGCAGCTAAGTAACCCCTTTCTTCAGTGGGTACTTTCTTTCCTGACCCTGCTCCTTATCATAGGCCTTCTGTAACGCTTGCCCCCTGCATCATTAGATTTGTTCAAGACCAGATTTAAAAAACCTCTAACCAAACTTTGAACCAGCTTCTGTAACAGGACTACCAACCCCTCACCAAAATTGGGCCTTCTGGAGTCAGCATTGCCAACACCTCCTGACCATCACCACTACCTCAGTGACATCCTACACCCCTAACAAGGGTCCAGACGCTGCTAATTCCCAGCAGAAGAAGCTACAGAAGATTGATATATTCTCCTGTCCCTTAAAGGGGCCCAATAAAAAACAAAAGAAGGGAGATTTAACATCTGAGCAGCCATCTTAAATGTTAACTGCCATCTAATGAGATAAGTTTCACCTTCCTATACTTCCTCTTACCTAAATTCCCCCAACCCCCATTAGTGATTGACCTACCCCATAGTACCATAACCCTCCTAAGCCAATCCCAGAAGGACACAACCCCTTGACTCTGGAAAGCCCTAAGATGCCATCAACCTAAACCAACACCATGCTATTCCCCACCTGCCTAGTTCTGATGCAAGCACCTCTGAGCCTATCCCATAGCACCACAACTACAACTCCAAACCCCTACCCAACAAAAGCTGAATACCTGAATATCTCAGGTGCCTCTCTCCACTCTATAGAGTGATGACCTTTATTTGTCAGCTTTGATGAATAAACCTTTGGGTGGGTCTCTGCCTGGTCTTGGTCCTTCATTTCTTGCTCATCTATCTCTTGCTTTCTCACTTTCCTTTCTGAGTTCTCATAAAGGTCATCATTTGTCACAACACATTACTAAACCCATCAGAGTCACTCCAAGTGAATTTTGGCTGACAAAGACACAGACACAGAAAGTACCTTTTGGGGTTCAGTGACTACTCCTCAGCCACAGCTCCCACTAGGGGGGCAAGGCAGGCAAGAAAGAGAAAGAACATACATTAAACCTGGGCTTTATTGGGAGAAGCCATTCAAATGAGGCAAGGGGTCACGTTTCAGGGGATTGAGTCTAGCTTCCTGATGTCTTACTGTCAGCAGATTGACTGACATCGTGCAAAGTCACGCCCATCTCATGTGCTGTGTGGGGATTATAGGCAGAGCGAGCGAACACATACGTTGGCAACACATACATTGCCAGCCCAGAGAGACAATGTCAGTCCAGTACACTGATGTGCTCAGTGCTCATAGTTCACACACACACACACACACACACAGTCCATGGCTGGCTTGCCGCATATCCAGCATTTGGCTTGTAAGAAATGCTGAGCCAAATAATCCTGCAGTATTCTGGAGAGGTCCTGTAGTATAATGTATCTTTCTGTCTATTCACAATCAAAACTAAATTGCAGGATTAGCTTACCTAGCAACAAGCAGTGGAGTGCAATTTTTCAGAGAAATCAGGAAGACATGATCTGTGCAATTGAATGTCAGTCACTTCCACAATTCTTTCATAATCTTTTAGGATGAGCATGGAGGTTTTGCACTAAGTAAAATTGCAAAATCAGTGAAATTTGTCACTTAGCATCCACTAATATCCTTGTTTCCCCATTCCATCATTTTTTTTTTCTTTTTCAGTGCTGAGGATTGAACCCAGCACCTTCTTGCACATGTGAGGCAAATGCTCTACCACTTAGCTAAACCCTTAATCCCCTTTCTCTGTCTTGGCATTGCCTTCTTCCCTTTAGCCAAATATTTGCTTTCCCACCCTATACACTCATTAGCAATGATAAAGTGTTAAACATATTTACTATAAGGTGGCAGTGATTTCATAGACAAAACTTCCTTTGGACCTTCCTAAATATCACTTTAAAAACTTTAATGCTCAAACAATGAGGGATAACAATTTATCACAGGAATTTCATTAACTTGCACATATTATAAACAGAAGAAGGGGAAACAAAGAAAAACCCCGCTTAATATGCTAGTAGTTAGCACTGACTAAACCTAGACTATGTGCCAGTTCTTTGCATTAGCAATGCATTTAATACTCACAAACATTTTATGACACTAATGCTGTCTGAATTGTAGGAAATTAAATCATAGAGAAGAACAACTTTCACAGGTGAGAGAGCAAGTCAGTGTCAAAGCAATGTCAGTACCCTGTATTTTAGTGAGCTTTTTGACCACTGTGATCAAAAAAATCTAGTAAGAACGATTTTATATCAGTGAAAGTTTATTTGGCACTCAAGGTTTCAAAAGTCTCAGTCCATAGATGGCTGGCTCCATTGGTCTTGGCCAAAGATAAGACAGAATATCATGGAAAAAGAGTGTCTAGGAGGAAGACAGCTCAGAGCATGGCATCAGAAAGCAAAGAGAGCTCTGCTCATCGAGGACAAAACACACACCTCAAAAGTTCACCCAGAGGGACCTACCTCCAGCCATAACCTACCTGCCTACAGTTACCATCCAGCTAATACATCAGTGAATTAATGTACTGATTAGGTTAAGGTTTTCACAGCCCAATCATTTCATCACTGAACTTTCTTGTATTGTCTCTAACATGAGCTTTTGGGGGACACCTCATATCAAAACCATAACACTCAGTCAATCTCACTCTAAACTAGGGATTAATATGAAGCAGCCAATGTGTTAGGAAGTAGATTATTGATTAAACCCTTCTGCTTGTGTGACTTGTTATTGTTTGTATAATCATTTATTTATTTAATAATTTGGCTGAATTAATATTGTTTGATTGTGTCTGCATGTGCAGCATTTGATGTCCCTGCTTAGAATTGTGCTCCCTATTTGTGTCTTTCAGCCTTGCTTCCTATATTTTGCCCCTGGTTTAATATATGGCACTTATTGGTTACAGGTTAAGCCCATTGGTCAGTTAAATTTCCCCTCATTACCTTTGGATGTTTGTGGTCCAGAGATTTCTTCACAATTCAGGAAGTTTTTAATTTTTGTCTCACTTTTTTTTTTTTAACATAGGCACCAATAATGCAATGGCCTCCTGTCCAGTCACTCTTGAAAGGGCTTAACTTTGGCAATGCAGAGTTTTACAGACTACCAGGGAAGAGGGTGATCATTCTTAAGTATGGCTTTCTAGATGTTGCCCTTTGGTCAGTGTATTATATTGTTCACCTAATATTTACTTGGATGTTGTGTTTCAGCCTCTTGATCCCATAGGCTTCCCTCTGTCACTGACCTACAGGTTGCTTAGGGAATGATTTCAAGTCTGCCCACCTCCCATCTGAATACTCCTAGGTGGATGCGGCCTAGAGAAAACAGTCCAATGTATACACACACCCTTTCAGAACCCCAGGTTTGACTATGATTCCCAGAGGACTCTTTTTGAAGGAGTTTTTCCCTCTGTTAAAACTTTTGGCAGGCCTTTCATTTTTACTTGTACTAGAATCATGGAACTAATGGCTATTTCTTTAATGTTTGCCAAGGAAATCTGTTGTCTTCAACAATGCCTTTCAACACGTACTTCTTCATGTTTTTTCCCAAATAAAGCCAGACCCTTTGTTGAGAGCTGTCACTCAAAGCTGGAGATGGCAACTCAGTCATCTTCTGGAGGGACAGCCCTGCTTTACCAGTGCCAGAGAGTAAAGCAGCCTCTGATCTCCTCAGTTGGCCCTTCATGGTATGAATTTCCCACACTGTGAGTAAGTTGGGCCTTAGAATCTTGGACCTGTCATGTCTGGGCAGAGCATTTTTCCTGTAAGTGAAAAGCCAGATTGGGCAAGAGAACATGATCCTTCTGACCATGCCCACCTGAAATAAGACTTTGGGGGCGCAATTTAGTTCCTATATGCCTCTTGTCATATTTGAAATGAAGTGAGGAGGAAAGAAAATAAGGAAGAGAGGAGGGAATAAGAGATAAAAGGAGGGAAATAGTAAATGAGGGAGAGAAATTGGGGAAAACAGCAAGGTATTGACATCTCTTTAGAAGCCACTATTAGTGGCAGGGAGACATCTGCTAGTTGATATTTATCAGTGGTTACCATCCCAATCTATATGAGAAGACTGTGAAAGACAGACTTTTCTCATCTGCTCTCTATTTTCCTTAAAAGGAAAAAAAGGAGAGTGACCAGATGAGCTAGTAGAGATTTAATGTAACAATAAAGGCCTTGGATTGAAAACTCTCTCTCAAATAGAGAGTAATAGGGAAGAGAAAAAAGTAATTGTTTCCATTTTTACTGCTAGTTTAGAATGCAAATAAAATCATTGATGAACCAAATATAGAAATGAAAAATGACAAGATTATCCATAAAATATGATTGACCCCCACAACATCCAGCAATTATCCCAGAAGCCAAACTACTATCTTTAATAATAAATTCATGAGGATTTACTACTAACTGTAGCAACCAGCTCACAAAGCCGAACAGGAATCCCTATAAATATACTCCAAATGGGCAGGGCTTGATGAATTACTGACAACCCTAATTTTTGTCTCCACTTTCAATTATGGATCAACTGAAGGAGAAAAAAATATATGTATATGTATATATTAATATATATATATATAGGTAGTTTTTATCTATTTCATTATACATTTAATTATACATTAAATATATGATATATAATATGTTATACAATGAATATGATTATTAAATATAATTATATGTAATTAATATATTTTATATATTATATTATATATTATAACATATAATGTAATGCATATTATAAATTTATATTATATTATATATGATATTATATATTTCTATATGCATAAAATATATAATTTTTAATATATTCGTAATCAATGTAGGATGCCCTGCCTGTAGCTATCCTGCTATAGCTTTCCCATGCCTACATACCAGAAACTTTTTTCTATCATAAAGCTTTCTCGCTCCTGTCTGCCTGGAGTCTATGCCAATCTTAAGTGATGATGGCTGACTCACTTGCTATAGAGAGCTCTAAATAAATAGCATTTGCTTGTTCCCATGTCTGTGGGCTTCATTTATTTTCTGCATTAGGGAATCAAAGTATTTATACATGTTGAGTAATATTCACAAAATTTCATTATGGTTATCATTGCCATTCTTACTTCCTAAATTGTAGAACACATAAATAGAAAAGACCTTAAACTTTTTCTAGTGTTGGTTTCCTTTACGTTCTTTTTACAAATGAAAGCCTGTTGAATGTTGAAAAGTAAAATCTAGCCATACCTTCCTAGCATTCTAATTCAGGCCTGAGATGTCTATTCAAAAACTACTGATTTAGTCTAACTCATTTATTATTCATTTGAGAAAAGTGAAGCTTGGAGACAAGTAACTTGCCTGGAATCAAAGAGCCAATTTAGGTTTAGAGCCCTTCTTATCTTCTAATTCCTTATCGATGATAATGTCTGCTTCACCCCATATCAGACCGTTCTAATAAGGAAGAGCTGTGTTTCCTGCCAAGCAAACAGAGTTTCAGAGATTCACAAGCTCTCTGCAAAGGATTCAGATCATTTGAAAAGAGAAAGGAAGGAACAAAAAGACAATATCCTGCTAAATAACATACACCACCCATTGTTTTTTTTTTCCTTAATTTTCATTGTTGCATTATAATTATACATAACCACGGGGTTCCTGGTTACATATTCATACAAGCACGTAATGCATAACTTCCCAGTGACTTTAACACTTTTGGACCTTAAGTCCCAGTTTATACTTCAACTGCAGGAAAGTGACCTCCACCCACTGCGTTTTTATATAACATGAGAAGCTAATTCAAAATACTGTGGGGAACAGGGAATATAAATGAAAGAAAAAGAGAGAGAAAGAGATAAAAAGGGAAAGAGAATTTCATCAAAATAAAGAAAGATCAGTAGAATAGATGAAGTAGATTGAGGAGAAGGAAGAAGGGATGGGAAAAGCAAAAAACGCTGGAATGAATTTTACCAACCTTTCCTAAGTACACATATGCATATAGCACAGTGAATCCCAACATCAAGTATATCCATCCACAACACTAATTTTAAAAATTATAAATAAATTACAGAAAGATCACTAGAGTATCCTGAGGGAAGCAAGGAGAAAGAAAGGATGAGGAGTGAAGGGGGAAGTGCTAAGGGCTAAATTAGAGCAAATTTGTGATTATGTCAAAATGTATCCTAATGTTATACATCCCTTGATATGGACTAGAATTCCTTTTAACATTACAGTAGGTAAATATCACCGATTACTTTCTTTTTTATTTTCCATTAGGTGAGCTCTTGCCTCTTCTACAATTAAACAGAGGACAAGAACTGGAAAGGGGAAAAACAGAGTGAAAGGGTAGAGCAAGTGCTGTGGTGGCAGCATATCAAGAGGGAGCCTTGTCTGGGCTGTGGTGGCTATGCTGATGTATTGTTGTGCATAGTGCTTGAGTCCGAAGGAAAATGCTGAAGGACCCTGAACAGCAGTGCACATGAAGTGCTATTGATGGATTTGAGTATAAATTGGCTGAGGAAAAGTGGCTGCAATAGATAGCTCCTGCAAGGGCACTGAATGGATTTCTAATTGGATTACGGGGATATAAGCAGGCAATCCACATTATGCCGGTCATCATGTTCCTTATCACAGTCCGTATTCCCTGGAGAGAAGAAGGAATAAGATGGGAAAGCAAATAGAATGCAGGTCACTGTGAAATATTCTTTTGCCTGGATACGCTGCTCGCTCGATCGCTCCCTCTGTGCCACTTTGTGCAGGTTTAAGACACAATTGCAATTTTGATGAGTGTTTTTTCATTAGACTGTGGAGTTCATATTTTATGTTTATCCTTTAAATGATGTATCTTTTTAAAATGATGGGTTATGAATGGGAACCAGATGCATTCAAGCTATGCTAGGCTGGGTTTTCTAAGGCCCTTGCCCATTACTGTGGGATGCTTCCTAGTTAATAACCCTCACATACTAGTCTATAATTGAGCCTTTGAATGACTGTAAATCACATATATCTTTTCAGGGAGATTTATGGATTTTTTTCCATTTTCATTTTAATAAATCAGTGAAGTTTAATCTTTTTATTCAACTCCATTGATGGGGTATGTATGATTCTATTTCATAGGTCCTGTTTATTCCAGATTCGTTCTATCTCTAGTGTTAGGAAAACTAAGAGAATCTTATTGGGGTAAAATTAAAGAAACAAACAACAACCAAAAAAAAAAAAAAAACACTTGTTTTGATATCTCATTACATTTCATAAGGAAATTCATATCAAAAGATAATAAGTCACTAGTCTAAAGCCACAGAAATAGTTTGTGGCACTGCACAAACCAGATTTTGTTAACCTCATGACATATATGATTAAAAGGTCTAGCTATGCCCCTAACAGAAAATGACATTTTAAATTAATTGGCAAAACATATGTTAGTGTGGCTAAAAGTTTCATGTTTATGTCAATTTCATATATGTATTGTGGAAATTGTTGTGACAATGTTAAAACAACAATTGTAAATCAAGCCCTATGAAAATAAAAGAAAAATTGGTTTTCTAACCAAGTAAGCATATATAATTTAGGTGGTTATAGCTGTTTTTAGACCAATTACAGAAGTCATTTGTAAGTCATTTGTATTCAGGAAAATAGCTGAATCTTTCACATGCAAATATGAGCCATAAATCTATTTATGTGTCTGCCTGTGGCATAGTCATCTTAAGTTATGAACACATAATATTCATAACTTGAAATATTTCCATAGATGTGTGTATGTGTGTACTCATTTGTCCCTTAAATTTTCTTAGAAATTGAATTTAAAAATGCCAATTTATTTCTGGCCAAAGATGTTTACCAAATTATGTGTTTGTTACTTGGTTGAGAATATTTATTGAGTATATATATATATGCATATCATATTAGTCATAGGACAATATATATTCAGAAAAAATAACCAGAATTATATTCTCCAGGAGGAAGATTTAGATGACATTAAATTAAGAAAGCTCTATTTTAAAAATTAGTGTTCATAAATGGGGCTGAATATTAGAATACCCTATGGAACTATAAGCAGAACTCAAAATTCTCAAGACTTCGCCTTCAAGGATCCTAAATCAAGTAGGTGTTAGGTAAAACCAAGGAATCTGTTTTTCTAAGTTTCCTAGGTGACTATCTTATAGTTAATCCACATATTGGTTTTCCAGAACGATTGCACACTTTGCTCTCCTCAAAGTCAAACACATTATAGCAAGAGATTACAATGAATACTGTTAAGCATATTTTATAGCATTGAATATCACAGCAAGGACTTTTGAATGACATTTTCTTAATTGCCCCTAAAAGCTCTGAGACAAGGATATTGTTATTTGAATTTTCTTCATAAGGGATTCAAGCTTCAAAGATGTTAAGGAGATGACCCAAGTTCTTCAACTCAGATTCTAAGTTCTCTGGTCTTTGTACTACATCATGCTGTCTTCTCATTGCTAACAAGTATCTTTGAAATCTCTTCTTGGCCTCTTTATTTAACTAATATTTATTGTCTACTAATGGATGAGCATTATAACTTAGTTACACACATTGACTTTTCTTTGAGAGACTTTTTTGCTGGGATAAAAATAAAAATTCATTATCATTTAAGTTTTTCATTTAATGAGTCTCCCAGTGAAGAATTAGGCCTAAGCAAAAATGGCGGGTACCACCCGATGAAATTGTTAAGGATGCTTAGCATTATCTGATGATATTCATTCTCTTGTGCATTGACTTTTTCATTAGCAACTGGCATTAACAATTGCAACTGTAAGTCAATGTCAAGTTTTATATGAAAAACTAATAGCAAGGGAACATGAAACTACACTGGACTCAGAGTCAGAATTTCTATCTACTTAATTCCCTGATTCTGCAATTGACTGGATATCACTTAAACACTATAAATGATATTTCATGTATAACATAAGGAAATTGGGTCAATGTTCCAATTCTTATAATCTGTGACTAGATCTTCTAGGAGACATTTTTATATGGGTGCATTTCTACCATTTCTTAACTACTCTTTTTTCTCTTGCACAAACATACATGGATATATTCATACTGAAGAAATAGACTATTTGCTGCCTTTAGAACTTAGCTACTTCATTTTTAAAATATCTATCAAATTTTACAGATGGGATATTTATTCATTCTAGAAGCAACTGTATTTTAACATGAGAACACTTTATAGTGTGTGGGACTTTGAAAAAGGCAAATATTAAAGAGTCAGTAGTGAATGTAGATGGTTAGGAGGTGGTCAAGTTGAACTCTGGAGGAATTTTTAGAAGGCTGCACTTCCAATGTTAGTTTCTAATCATGTCTTCTTCAGTCAAGGCTTTGATGACCATGTGCTTCATAAACATGAAACTTTGCAGGCAGCTGAGAGATATTTAGGAAAGGGTAGCCCAGGGTACAGAATTTATTCAGAAAGACAAACTACTTGCATTACAGGTCATTGGCAATAACCCCTAAATGCACTGCCTAACAGTTGCTGTGCCTATTTTAATTCCAGAGACTAAGATTCTAGAGTTCACTGTGATACAAAATTAGATGCTTTATCTGGAGCAAGTCACTCCCTCTTTCTTAGCCTCAGTTTCCCCAACTGATTGACTATGTCTCATGAGCAATCACAGGGGCCATGTTACTTCCTGCAAGTCACTACATCCTCAGTCTCTGGCCCATAAAACTAAATTATGTTTTTGTTGACCTAATGAATGTGGATAGACATGCAGATCTCTAGGGCCTAATTAGCTCCAGCATTCTGCAGTTGTGTCCTTTCTGGAACACAGCCGCTTCCACCTAGGTCCTTGCTCCAGGCCACTCAATTTATGCCTTATACTCACAGCTCAGGCAAGGGCTTGCCTCTTGGGTTAGTCCTTCCCTTTCCCTTTTTAGTTATCATTACTATACCTGTGGCTATCACAAGCTTAAATAAATTCTAATTTCAACCCTCCTCTCAAGCCTGACCTTGTGGATTTTCATTCATCTTTGACATTTGCCTATTATCTGTATCTGCATTTCTATTTTCCTGATGTTTCTCTATATAGATCACTGCAGAATGAATTTGAATTTTCTGAAACATTCAATAATAAGTCTGGAGCCAAAGGAAAAAAAATAGTTTCCATTTGTACTATGAAATTATTGAGAAACAAGATATTATCAATACCTACCTGGAAGTTTGTAAAACCACCTGAACACACAAACATGTAAAATTAAGAAGTAATTTATGTCCAATGTTTGAGGCTAGGGGAGGCAACCACACTTTGATAAAAGCATCATTTTCAGCATAGTGATAGTTGTCACCAATTGTCAGAATAACAACTTTCACTTCTGGTAAAATATTGTCAGTGATCTTGTCTGCTCTGTATTTCACTCATGAGACACTGCTTCAAATAAATTATTTTCCTTTCCCACCTGTAGGTAACATAGAAGGTGCTAGGTTATTTATTTATTTGTTTGTTTATTTATTTTCCAGAAGCCTAACCTCATGGGATCGTAACATTTTTCTTAAGACTTTTGCTTCTTCTCAATATATATTTTTTAAATGTCCCCCCATTGTCCTTTGAGGAAGTGTGGTAACACAGACAATGTAATTGCTTTGGGGAACTGACAACTAATTATCCCAAAGCAAAAAGAAAGCTGGGCATTTAGATAATGAAATGTCAATCAGTGTAATAGAAGTGTCAGTTATTTAATTCTTGTCTATGTTTAAAAGGATTGTGCTTTATTTGAAGACATGGCCTTGTGTCTCTATGGTCAGAAACACGGTAGGTGCACACATACTGAGGCTTTCCTTACATACTTCAAGATTTTGCTCCAATAACATAGGCACTAGGACTGGTGTGTAGAATATTATGTGGGTCTGTGTATCTGTCCATCAACTTGCAGGATTCTGTCTAATATTGGCCTTCTTGTTTTAATACTGCAAAACCTGCATCTGCAGTAGTGATTCTGCAGAGAGCCAGGATTTTTTGTTCAGAGGAAGCTGCAGTGCCCTTGACATTGAACAGTGTCAGAAATCTAACTTCAGACCATCAAGCAAGGATTTTGAAGGCATAAAAAGGAAAAAATTTGCATGAATATTTATGGAAACTGCAGCTCTCCCTGAGTGAAAATGATAAGGATGTACAGTTGATAATCAAGTTGGTTTGTTATTTGTATATAATAATTTAGAAATAGGGGAGGGGATAGGGAGAAAGGGAATAGTTCATTTTGTTAAATAATCCAGACATTACATCAAATATTGTAGGAGTTGTTTTGTGTGTGTTGGTTTCTTCTATTTTCCCTCACGCTGGGATCAGATTGAACTTCTTTCTAAGCCTATGCATGAACAGTTTTGATTTTAGAGCAAAAAAAAAAAACTTCCTTTGTTAGAAGCAAATGACATTTCAAAAATTGTTTCAGTCTAGCCTGCTAAGGCTCTTTTTGTAACTCAGTTGATAAAGATCAATTAGCAGTTATTATGATAAAATGTGGTTATGAGAAAATGCATATGGATGTATATGAGTTTCCTGCGGCTGCTGCAACAAGTTACTCCAAAGTGGTGGCTTAAAACAACAGACATTTCTTGCAGGCTCTAGAGAAGAATCCTTCCTTGCCTCTTCTACACTCTGGTGGCTCCTAAACTTCCTTGGCAGTGACTTTGAAATTCTAGTCTCTGGCTCCTTCTTCACAAAGCTCTTCCTCTGTGGCCTTTCTTCATCTATCTCTTGTCAGGATACATGTTGTTGGGTTAGGAACAGCTGGACAAACTACAATATCCTCTTCACAGTCTCCACTGAATGACACATACAAAACACATCTTCCCAAACAGAGATACATTAACAGGTTCTGAGGACTTGTTGGTGGTGGATTAATTCAGTCTGCTTTAGGATATTACCACTTTTGCCTTTTATGAATAAAATCTTGTACCTCCAAGCCACATGTAGTCACATAGGTCAATAACTATAAAATTATATTTAATCCTTTGGTTCTCCTATATATCACTTTAGCAGCACCTATAGGTTACTTTTATATAGAGTAATATTTTTAATTATTAGTACATCAAAGTCGAATGAATGGATAAAAAGTAAGATATAATTGTGATAGAAGAAAATAGCAAATGGGCACCAAAGATGAACTAGAAGAAGAATACACCAAACAATGAGCACTGGCAAGTGTTTGGGGTGACATAGGAGGTGTAACACAGGTTATTCACTACATGGTTAAATAAGGATATGTTTCAGCTTTTCAAATTTTTTCTGTATTCTGTATTTTCAAAATAATGTGTTCTGCTGAATGTGATAATGAATACCTGTAATCCCAGAGGATCTAGTGGCTAAAATAGAAGGATTGCAAATTGAGGCAAGCCTCAATAATTTAGCAAGGCCCTAAGCAACTTCGTGAGACTTTGTCTTAAAATTTAAAAAAAAATAAGAAGTGTTGTGGATATAGCTAAGTAGTAAAGCAACCTGGTGCTGTATAATTATAATAATAATAATTATTATTATTATTAATAGTAATGTGTTCTAATTATACACATGCATATTTAAAGGAGAAATGTCAAAAGTGTATAGACAAAAGTTACACAAAAATATGGAATCTAGAGTGAGTTAAGACAAACACTAGGCCATCTACTCAGCTTCTCTTCTTTGTATAAAATCCCTGATAAAGGAAAACACCTAATTTACTTTTACTTGGAAACTTCTGGTGACTACAATTTTGATCCTTCACATTCTAATTCATTCTAGTGTTAAAAGTCGTTAATAGTCAGAAAGTCCATTTCAAAATTAACTATATACCATGCCTGTATGTTCCAGTTAGCTGTGGCATAGTGATACTCATATGAAAGCACAGGCTGTGCCCTGCCCAGCTCCAGAGGTTGCCTCATGCAGGGCACCCTCTACACTTAGACAGTCAAAGCCCTGTCTCCTCCTATGGTGTCATCTAGTTGAATAAATCTTTTCTTATTTCCCTTTTTATCTTCCTCTTCTTTTTTTTTCCTTTTTCCTAATGTGACTTGGCCTCTTCAGAGGGTTTAGGTCCAAATATTGCATATGGTCATTATCCCTGCCTTATATTTTTCCTAGCCAAAAAATTTTTAAAAAAATTACTCAGTGGATTTTATTTTGATTTTCCATGGTTTGCTTTTAGACTTAAAGAAAAAAAAATGGCACTATTTGGAATGAATTTTATTGAGTCAGGGTTAGGGGATCCTTTAGTTATATATATTAAAAAAAACATGAATTTGTGTAACCAAGTATTTAAAGCTAAATACGCTCGTGTTAAAGGAGGGAAATATGTCAAATAACACCTAATTTATGTTATCCAGTGTAGCTTTTACACTCTGGTTGATTTAATTCTCACAAGAATCGATGTAATTGTAACAGCTCTTCCCTGAAATCCAGTGGAATAGTGGAATAGTTTTTTAGTCTGGATGTGCTCCTCTATCACTGGTTCTTGGTGTGTGTGTGTGTGTGTGTGTGTGTGTATGTATGTTTTGTTTTCAGTTGGGTCTCACTGTGCTGCTCAGGCTGACCCTGAAGTCATAGGCTCACATGATCTTCCCTCCTTAGCCTACCTAGAGCTAGGACTACAGGTGTCCAACAGCACATCTAGCTACTGTTGGCTCTTGTACGTACTATTCCCTTCTGAAACACCTTGGTTCTCCCAATTCACTCTTCTGCTTACTCTTTTTTGTCTAGAAAATTCTTATTTGTAGTTTAGGTAACAGAATAGATTACTCACTTCTATGATCCTCCATGAGTGGAGTAAGTATCCTTTCTATTGGCTCCCAAGTAGTTTTCACACCCCATATTTTTCACATTTATTTGTAACTTGCTCGCCTATGTTCTGGCCAGTCTCTTGTATTGAACTCTAATCATCACAGATCCAGATGATGAAGAAGGCATAGGCTGGTGTGGAGAGTGTGATGAGGACCCAGACCATGAGCTACACTCCTGAATATAAAGCACAGCTCCACTACTGAAGTCACTGAGTGACTTCAGACAAGTTACCAAATGCTTGAGTTTACTCTCAAAATAAGAACAAAGCAGTCTTTGCTTTCTATAATTGTTGTGAGGGAGAACCCAAGAAAAGCATGTAGGAGGGTTAGTGGCACACAGTAAATGTTACTGGACTTTTTTAAACTTATTCATGGGTGTTCTCTCAAGATATCACATAGCAGATGCTAAGAACTATCTGCAGACCAAAAATTGGCTCAGTTTCACCATTTCAATGAAGACATCCCAGATGCTCCCTTAGAAGAACTTTCCTCTCAAACCATAGGATGTCTTACCCCTAGTTTTGAAAAGAACTTCTCATCTATTATAATCTACATATGGAGTGTTTTCTGCATGTATTTTTTCTCTAAGCCAAAGTTTCTAGGTGGCAGTTTCCCTATTTCCCAATATCCATCAGAGCACCCATTAGGGAAAACAACTGTTGGATGAATTAATGATTCAATAAGCCAATAAATGAATCAAAAAATAAAATCAAAGCAAACCCTTGTAGACAAGTTGAGAAGGGAGGGTGTTAAAGAAAAGAGATGAAACGTGGATATTAGACTAAGAAGTTAGGCTGGAAGATGCAGAAAGAGTATTCCTTGAACACCAAAACTTGGTAACACTGGGCAAGGTTTGGATTTCCTGCTGCTGTTTGATCTCTCAACTTTTGTCACACAGGGGATGTTTCATGCCACAGAGCACAGACCAAATTTTCCCTGCCTTTGCCCTGGGGAAGAAAAAAAAAAACAGAAAATTCTTGACTTCCTGGAAATTTCTTCATGCCCAGGAAGCAGAAGGTTTTCTAACTGGTCCTTGGTGTAAGGCTGTGCTCAGTATGTCTGATAAAGGAGAAAGAGCTGTTCTACTATGAGACATTGTTGCATGGTAGGTATCCAGAGCCAATGATTTCTAGTTCAAGATACTGAACTAGATAGCAATGGGAAGAGATAGGAATGATTTTCACACCTATGCACTTTTTGGAAAGGGGACCATGTATCACATGCAAAATCCAAGTCCAGAGAGAATATAGAAAAAATAAGTTTATAACAACATCAACAAAAATGTTTTAAGTGAAGTGCAAATGACTATTTCTTGGAAAGTTTTCTTAAATATGTATTAAGAAAAAAATGTCCATCAAATTATCTTTTTTAAAAGGGTTCCTCTGATCAATAGGTTTGGGCAAAATTGCAGGCTATAGGATTCTCTTAGAGATTTACAAGGCACACACAATACTAAAGGTTCTGAAAGTCTGAAAGGAATAACACTGAGAGGTACAAACTTGTCCAAAACTACTCTTGTCCAACTTAACATCTTCAAAAGAATTTATGACTCTTGTTAATTACTATAAAAATAGCTTGATAGAACTGGGTTCCAGATCTCAATCTACACTTTCTTACTCATACTTACCATGTACAGCCAATCTATAACACAACTTAAAGTCTGAATTCCAGTACATAACAGGTATGACTCTTGCTATGTATAGCTCTACATTTCCATGATTTTTCTGGCTTATACAACAATATATTTAAAGTGAAAGTCTAGTTTCCACATGCACACCCCTCACTTCCATGACTAATCCAACTTTATTTCTGAAAGCTTCACTTGATTTCCTCCCCAAGAGCATGTATATGGCCTCAGTGATCTCCCAGAAACACAAATGCTTGCTCTTGATCTTCATTCACCTTGCTTTTTCTGCAATACTATTTATAGCATTTTATTCTCATTTTTGCTCAGTCCTTCCTTATTTAATGTTCCTACTTAAGAAAGATATTTGCAATACAGTGATAATTGATCTAAATTGCAGAATAACTATGAGGGGTATTCTTTTGCTGAACTGATAATTGCAATGAGAAGTGCTTCTTGTAACGTTTCCTTTGTTTTGGATGAAAAATCTTGAGGCTAAGTCCCAGGGAATCTGGAATTCAAGGCTAATCCTAGCTACGAAGTAGTAGCATGATCTTGAACCCAAAATAACCACCAGTCCTCTATTTTATCACTTTGAAAGGAAGGAGGAGTAAGATACAAAATTTAAAGGTTCTTTTTTCTTTTTTCCTGACATCCTTAAATATTCCTGAATGCCCATGAAACAATACTGTACTCTATTTGAATGACTTTGATAAAATCTTGAACCATTTTGAGTTTGTCCCATCTATATAAAATCATATTTTAAAAAATCTTAACATGGATAACATAATGTTTTACTTTACAGATCTTACCACCAGACTGCCTAATTTTGAATCTTAGCCCCATAAATTCATGGCTGTGTGATATTGTGAAAGATCGCTTAACTTCTCTCATCTTCATTCTTAACCCAGAAGGAAAAAAATAAAGTATTGCAGGATCTCCTTTTCCATAGTTTTAAAGATTAAATGAGTGAATATACAGAAAATATTTAGAAAAGTGGCTGATACATAATTCATGCTATGAAAGTGTGGCTATTATTACTAATGAATCTTGACATTGGTTGAAAATAAAGAATTTAAATGTCATATTTCCTATTTGATTTTCATTAAGTGGCATTGGTAATTTGTTCACTGCTTGTAAAGGTTTGATACATTGTACAGAAAACAAAATATCTGACAATGATAATTTTAATCATGTATTCATATACCATCCACAGTATTTTAAAAAAATCAAATATTATCTCCATTTTCTTAAAATTGTGATTGGGGAAAAAACCCTTTACATTGGTGAAATCATACCATCAATATATGAGATTTTTCATTATGAAGTTTTTTATACATATATATATATATATATATATATATATAAAAAGAACTACATCATGTTTGTCATTTATGTAGTTAGATTTACATCTGCTTTGTTTCATGTTATGTGATGTTTTACTCTATTTCTCCTCACTGCTTTCTTTTTCACTGGTGAATATTTTCTAATGTCATATTGAAATTTTTTCAATGATTTTATTTTTAATACTTTTGCTTTTTTTCCAGTTATTTCCCAGTGGTTGTTCTAGGGTCTACTTCAGATTTATATGCTAAGTTAATTCCAGTGAGATGTGGAAACACTGCCCCTATATATAGCTGTATTTCCTCTTCCCATTTTGTGTTATTATTGTTATACATTATATATATATTTTTTTTTTCCAAAAGGCAATGTTATAAGTATTACTTAGTAAAAGCATCTTTCAGAAAAACTGAGAAGATAAAACAGCAAGTGTCTATTTGGACCATTTTTTTATATAACCCTCCTTATTTACCATTTCTGTCCCCCTTCATTTATTTCTATGGATCTGAATTATTGTCTGGTGTGATTTCCTTAATGCAACACAGATTTGTTCCTACTCAGCTCCGTTGTGCTATACATCATACCTTGATGGACTTTTTTAACCTGGTTTTGTTTAGTTGGTTGAACATATTTTTAATGGCTGCTCAAAGCCAAAGTCTGTTAAATAAAACATCTGAACATTCCTCAGAAGTCTAGTTTCAGTGTTCAGATATTTTTCATGTGTATGAATCACTTTCCTGTTTATTTGCGTATCTTATATTTTTGTTGACAATTGGACTTTTTAAACAATGCAGTGATGAATGGTGAACACTCTGACTCACTCCTTAACCCCTTGGCAGCAGCTGCTGTTTGCTAAGTTTTTGTTTAGTGACAGGCTGGACTATTTCAGTGCAGTCTATTTCCTTCACAATGTGACACCTCTGTTTTTGCTCCATGAAGGATATAGCCTTGGGCTTGTGTGCAACCATCCTGATTGTCTCAGGGCTCTTTAACTGTCACTTTTCCTGGTCATAGGCAGCTGTTTGGCACCACTAATTGCCAACTGAAGGCTCTGTTGTTTTGACAGTTCCCTGGGTTGTAAATAACTGTAGTCTGTTTCAATTAATGTTGGCCCCTTTATGAGGGTGGATTTTAAGGTCACTGTTTGAGGTTGCTTTGATCCAGGGAGAGTTTGCCCAGGCATCCCTTTTCCTGGTTCTCTCTGATAAACTAACTAAGTTTAGCTTATTGCTTTCCCAGTATTACTGGTTCTCTCTTAATTCTTACCAGAAAATCTCCATTATTTTTAAGATTCCTTTGGAGCTTGAATTTCCTTTTGAGTAGAGCTTTGAAGCCCTTTGTTCCAAAGGCTTGCTTATACTCCTATCAAAATCTCTGAGACATTAACCAGGAGCTAGGCATAGGCTTAATGGCCTGCTCCTGTTTTAATGACATTCCTGTTTTACTAGAGGATTGTCAGCAGAAGCCATTGTCTCTGGTCTTCTCAGACTCTCCTGGTAGGAAAACTGCTATGGGAATAAGAAAAGGCAAGGACCATCTGGGCCCCAGTATTCTCAGCATGCCTTAACTGAAGACAAACTTCCATCTTATGAGTGCTGGCTGAATGGAAGAAGGCAACCCATGACTTTTTTAAACCAAATCTCCTAGGAATTCAGTAACTACAGCACACTGCTGTGGGGTATGAGAAATGCTAGCAGCTTGTCTAGCCTGTGAAAATACCACATCCACCAGCAGGGAGCTAGGGATCCCTGAGTTCCTGGCTATGGCCACCTAGAATAGAGTTTCTGTTGTGCTGAGATAGCAACAGGAATAAGAGTAGGTAGAACATGGGTTTGATGCCACAGGCTTTCATGGTTCTTATCAAATTTTCATAGGTTTCCTTAAATATATTATACACACACACACACACACACACACACACATATATATATATATATATATATATATATATATATATATATATACTTAGAATAGTATGCACAGAATTTAATTATTTGGATTTTGGTTTTTGTTTTGTTCTTTTAATTTCCACTAGATGCACTTAGTTTTCTTTGGGGAGCAAGAACATGTGTCTCCTCATACTTCCATTTCAAAAGTAAGACCACCCTTCTCTCTATGCCAAGTATTTTAAATGTGTGCTTTGTGGGGCCATTTCCTGATCCAAAATTACACTGATCTAGTGCTCATTGGTTTTCCTTTTATAATTTCTCTTATGCTCACCACCATTGTTTTCCTGTAACAGACAGATTATACACAGTTCAAGTATATTCTCTAGCTATGTGAGTTCTTCATGTTTGGAAATGTGTTCAGTAGGATTACTAGATCTTCTTGTCCAATTTTTTCCTTTCCTCCCCTCTCTTCTATAACCCTTAATTGCTTAGAGGTAAATGCTATCTTTTTTTAAAAACTGTATTCTTTATATTAAGATAATTACAGAGTCACATGCAGTAACAACAAATCATAGAAAAACCCCATGTTCGCTTTATCTAGTTTCCTCCAATAACGTCTTACAAAACTTTAGTAAACTATACCAATCGGAATATTGAGATTGATAGAGTCAAGACACAGGATATTTGTGTCACTCAAGGATCTCTCAGTTTGGCTTTTGATACCACATCCACTTCCTATAGGCTTCAACCCTTCTTGTCTTCCATTTCAATAATTTTGTCATTTCAAGAATGTTATATAGCTGGGCATGGTCCTTCATGTCTCTAACCCAGGGGCTTGGGAGGCTGGAGCAAGTCCCTAAGCAACTTAGCAAGACCCTGACTCTAGATAAAATGTAATATATGGATGGGGTTGTGACTCAGTGGTAAATTATCCCCAGGTTTAATCTCTGGTACCAAAAAAAAAAAGAATGTTATACAAATGAAATGATATGAAATGATACAATAACACCACCTTTTACCTTCTCCACTTTTATTTTTCCTTAGAAGAATTAGCTGAAGCTGTATCATTTAGGTTTCTCCAAATATCAATAGTTTATTCCTTTTAATTCTATGGTAACAATATATGACAGTTTGTTAAAACAATGACCCACAAAACAATAGTTGATTTGATTCTGTTTTTTGGCGTGTGTGTGTGTGTGTGTGTATAATGGCTATTATAAATATTCATGTTCAATTTTTTTTGTGTAAACCTGTTTTCATTTCTTTGGAATATATTCCCAGGAATACAATCGCTGGGTCCTATGGTAGTTGCATTTTTGGATTTTAAGAATGTACAAAGCTCTTTTCTAGTGTGGCTATGTAATTTTACATTGCCACCAGTAATCTGTGAGTGATCCAGTGTGACAGAATGAATTGTGACCCCTTCTATTCAAGTTCATGTGTTAAAGTCTGAACCCATACATGTGACTCTTTCAGAAGTAGGTAGGGCTATTAGGGAAGTAATTAAGTTAAAATGAGGTCATAAGAATGGGTCCCTAATTTCATAGGAATGGTGTCCTTACCAGAGATCACTTCTGTCCCCTTGCACACACTGAGGAAATGCTTTTTTCTCACTGTGTCTACAGTGAGAAAGCAGCTGTCTGCAAGCCAAAAGGAGATCACCAGAAACCAAACCAAATATCACCTTCATATTGAAATTCCACCTTCCAGATAGGGAGAAATAATTTTCTCTTGTTTAACTGACCCATTCTGCAGTTTTTTTTTTTTTTTTACAGCACCATTAACTGTAATATACTATTTTCCCACAGTCCTCTCCAGATTTTTAGATCATCACTCTTTTTTATTTTAGCCACTTTAACCCATTTGTAATGATATTCCATTTCTGCCATGATTCATGATGTTGCACTTCTTTGCATATGTATATTTATATTCTAGATATCTTCTTTGGTGAAATATCTCCTCATGATTTGTCCATTCTATGATTGAATGTCACTTAAATGATTGTGTTTTGAAAGCTCTCCACTTATTCCTATTACGTTAGATATGGTTTCCAAATACTGTCTCTAGCTTTGTAGCTTATATTTTTATCCTTTTAACAGGCTCTTTCAATAGGTAAGTTTTTAAATTTAATTAATTACAAATTACCAAATTATCTTTTTTAGGTCATACTTTTGGTGACAAATCTAAGGACTCTATGCATATCCATATATTTCCAAAGAATTTATCTTGCTTTTTTTTTGCAAAAGTTTGACAGTTTTATGTTTTACATTTAGACCTATGATCCATTTTAATTTAATATTTGTAAAAGGTATAAGGTTTAGTTTGAGGTTCATTTTGTTGCCTATGGACCTATGTGATATAATAAAACTATCTCTGGTCTGTGTTCCTGGCTTAGGGGTTTCTAGAGTTAATTTTCTGGCTCTTTACATGGTTTCCACTGATACCACATCAAGGATGGACCTGTTACTTCTGGGAAATGGTTAAAATCATTACCCTTTTACTAGGAATCCTCATTACTGCTGGGTTATTGTGCAAGTACAGGCTCCCATGTAATCTTCAATACATCTGTTTCTTAGTACTTTGGTTAGAAAAAGCAAGCTTTTGTTGGGATTTCTATGCAGCCTTTGATGTTTCTGGGTTGCTTGCTTCTTCAATTCCAGGTCTGAGCTGTATAAGACACAAAGACTCAGGGAACTTACCAATCTTGTTCCTTCAAGTGCTTCCTAGCCATTTTTCTTTCCCTTTTCTCTTTTCAAGTTCTTATGTTTGTCTTATATATAATATGCATGATTTTAGCGGTAGTTAGTAAAATGAATGAGATAAAGTACTTTTATTTCATCTTCTCAGAAATGGACATTTCTGAAAATACTATTTTAAATGAAATATGATGAACATTCCATTGACTGCTTAATATCAGAATAGAGATCCTTAGCTTATTGAAACTACTATTTTGGGAGTCTAGGTGGGAGGTAGAGCTCCAACTTTGACTTACAGAAGTTGAAAGCTTTTGTCTGAGCATATATTTAATCCATTCAGATGCCATAATAGAGATGGATTCTGGAGTAAATATTACACAGAATTTTAAAAACTTGAGAATTAATTCCACAGCTAATGGTATCATGCAGGGTCAAGAAATAGCTGTGGCAGCTTCGATACCTAGTATTCAATGGCTTCTCTATTGGCACCCTGTATTGGAACTAGGCTCTTCCAATGCCAAATCTTTAATTGGTATTCTGGCCACCTACTAGATCTTGTACCATTTTATTGAGGTTCATCTTCCATCATTTTCTTATGCTTTGGGATCTACATCATCTTCTAATTAATTCCTCTCCTACTTCATTTAACCAAAGACAATCTCTGTGGCATACAATAAAAATCAAGATGTACACAACTGAGACTAAAATAAACTATTTACAATGATTGCAAATTGGAGTTATTTTCTTTCAAAGTCCTAATTTAATTCCAAAATACTATTGATGCAAGAACAAAGATCTACAGAGTACAATTGTATTGCAACCCGAGGAATCTGTACTCCTCACATGAGTGGAAATAAGAAAAGATTAAACAAAAAGAGACAGTTCTAATGGGAGGGAAAAACAAAACTTCCAATTCTTGACAATTCCTTTAATTTAACCTTTGCTCTTTTCCAGTACAAATAATACATATTCTGCCCCAAGAAGTCTTTCTTTGTACCATCAGCTACTATTTCAAAACACGAAACAAGGTCCAAGAAATTACAGAAGAATAATTTTTTCCTGCTCAAAATGTATATAATTGCAAAACACAAATGTGCAAGGAAATATTATGGTGATGTTTGCAAGCTTTTCACTGGCAGTAGTAATTCCTAAGCAATTCTAACATTTTAAAGAGAAGGTAAAATTCCAGTATTCTGGCTGCACATCAAGACTGCTTATGCACTTGAAGCCCAACCCAAAAGTATGTAAAGTAAATAAGTAAATATTACTGGGAGCCCGAGGCACAACATGAGTTCAGAACATGAAACAGAATCCCACAGAACAGCCAGAAACCAAATGGTTACTTTACAGACAAATTCCCTCAAGCAAATTGTCTAGGACTGATTAAAGAGTTTCCCAAGTTCAAAGACAGGCAAAAAAGATGGGCTGTGCACCATAGATACAGACAGCTCATCAGACCCGTCACCATATTGGTTTGGAAGCCCACAGATTCAACCTCATCTCTCACTTTAGCTGCGAGATTTATCTGGTAGGCAAATTTCTTTGGATTAAAGTTTCTTTACAACCAGAAGATTTTTCTTAAATGCTGTTTCAGAGAAGGCAATTATAAACTTTCCCATGTGTCAGAAAATTTTTTTTAAATTCCTAATTCTTATAAAGTGCATTTTAGCTCTTTGACATATCATGACATCTATTATATCATTTCTACTTTAAAGTCATCTATAAAGTTGGCATAAAAAAGAAGAAAATAATGTATTTCCTGAGTGCCTACTATGTACTATGTAACATATTTTATGTCATTTTATCCTCACTTCAAATTTTGACTTACTGTCTTTAATAGAATAAGATGGAGAGAGGTTAACAAGCTATTACACGTTAATCATATCTGAATCTAGACCTTAAATCACCTGGTTCTCAAGTCTATGAAACTTTTCTTAGCTTCTTTTATGGCACTTCCTGGACCACCTAATGCAAAGATAAAGTCATGTGCTAAGGAGTAAAGATTCGAAATCTGTGTTTTTCTGGGCTCCCATTTGAAGAATGATTTTGCTTATAAGTGGGTATCTATAGAGAAGCAGTTTTGATAACATCAACAGAATAAGCAAGTTGATTGAGAAAAAAAAGACAAAATCTGAGATAGAGATCATGGAAAGTTAGACACTACAGGAAGGATATGGGACTCAGTTAAAGGGAATGCAGGAAGGGAAAAGGCAGGCAGGTCACTTGGGCTTGTGTTGAGACCCCTAAAGTAAGAGACAACTGTAGCACCACTTTACAAATGGTGTGCTCAGGTCTTTGAGCAAGTTCTTTAATCTTTCTTGGTGTCAATGTTCTCATCTCTAAAACTGAAATTTGATAATTAAGAAGTATGAGTGGAATCTGTATGTATACATATGAGGAGACTTATTGTGGGAATTGTCTTGTGCCATAATGAAGGTCAAACATTCCACAATATGCTGTCTACAAGCAGGAGAAGTGAGAAATTTAGTGTTATAATTGAACCTGAATCCAAAGACCTAAAAACCTCTGTCCCAAGCCAAAAACCTGAGAATCTGGAGTTCTGATGTCTGAGCAGGAAAAAATGAATGTCTCTGCTTAGAAAAAGAGAGAAAATTCTTTCTTCCTCTGCCTTTATGCTCTATCTTGGCCGTCGATGGACTGGATATTGGCCTCCCGTGGTGGTGACACCAGATGTCCTTTGCTCAATCTGCTGATTCAGATGCTGACGTTTTCTGGAAGCCCTCTAACAAACATGATGGAAACGATGTTCCACAGTCTCTCTGAAAATCCCTCAAAGCCATCAAGTTGACACACAATTGACCACTAAACCACAACATATGTAAGCTATGGCTGCGTTACATATGCAAATCTGGAAGGTTTGAGCAATGTAAGTAACTATATATCTATGTGAACTAGAGTTAAATAAACCTTCTCTTTGATATCTGGGTTTTATCCAGAGTAGCTCCTGGTGAACAATGACTAGAATGAAATGGATTTGTTTATGAGTATTGCTCCTTTATTTCTCCCAGCACCAGTTCCCCAACTGAAGACCAAAGATGTGAGTCACTATTGTGATTAATATGTGGTTACATGAAAGACATCTGAAAAACTCAAAGATACAATGAAATACAGACTTTGAATATCGTATTTAAACCTATGTCATTTGATAATGCAGAGAAATGGCCAAAACTGAGACAGGGTTTTCCATAGATTTTATAAAAATGGAATATTAAATATGCATATTTTTGTGTGTTTGTGTGTGTGTATTGGGGGGACATGTATGTACCCATTGTACACCAAACCTCAGTAAGACCCTCCTCTGCAAATGACTTGGTAAAGTTTATAAGTCATCATACACACACACATATACACACACATACACAGACTCATGGCCTATGTTGCTGCAAAACATCTAAACATCTCAGCTCTGTGACTAGACCACTTTGTGACCTTGAGAAAATCATCTCACCTTTCCAAGAATCAATTTTCTCATATGTAAAATGAAGAGATGAACTAAGTTATTTCTGAATTATCTGATAACTCCTCAAATCCAAATAGCTTGTTTATTGTTACTCAACCTGATCATTTCCAAGTAAAAAAATTAACAACTTCTTTTTTCTCCATTAGTAAATAAATAATATCTGTTAGCCATTAAATGAAAGGAGTAAGAAAATACACAGATTTTAGACTATGTGTATTATACACTTATCAAAATATTCTTAAGATGTATTCACTGAAATTCATAGTGGAAACAATTGAATATATAGTATATGTGTACATATACACATGCACACAATATAAATACAATAGAGAACTAAAAAGTATATATACACATATGTAAACTATGTATATTTTATAAAATTCATTATGCATATATAATAAATAAATATACATATAATGTGTACACATATATAATATATAGAAAGGATATATATAACATGTGTGCATGTATACACATAAAATATGTATACATATCTATATACATTATGTGTGTATATCTGTAGGTATCAATTTATTACCTAAGACATTCATCCTGGATAGTTTTCTCATGTCTTAGAATTTGAAAATTGAACAAAGTAGATAATCAATGACAATTCTTTTCATGGAAGCCTCAATTCCCAGCAATCAAGGCTTGAACTCAGACTTGTATCTTCATAGCTGTTCTAAAACAGACTGACTCCTGAGATGATAAAACTTCAGGCTGGCAGGATTATTAATGAATAAAAGAAAATACAGTAATTTTCCACTATGAATTATGGTCTTGAAAAAATATATTTCACAATTGTCCTTATTTAACTTGTTCTTTATGTAAAATTTTACATGTCATTTCAAAAACATCCTACAAGCATTCAGAGTTAATTTTATCACTGTATTTATAATAATTGCATTCAAGGCCCAAGCAAGAAACATCACTGGTTCTTTCAATAATACAACTGTGTTTGCTTATAGGAAGTCATTAATGATATGACCACCTAGTAGCCGCAGAGGACCATAAGTTCTCCTTTACCCCATCCTGGCCTGGTTCTGTGCTTCTCATCTGAGAATAATGGTGAATGTCTCCTTATCCAAATATAACCCATCTGTTCATTGTAGGACCTCAGGGGCATTAGAAACTATTCCCTTTTCCACTCAAAATATTTCCAGTACATGAATCATCTTCATTTTAAATATCATACTAAGCAAAATCCATGCTTACTGAATAATTGTATAGACCATTAAAGCAACTACCTGGAAATCTGAGACTTTTTAAAATGAAAATACTCTGATATCTTTGCGAGTTAAAGTCATATTGCCTTATTAAATATTGTTTACTTTTAAAATGAGAAGCAATGCCTGATTATTTTTAATCTATTACAATAATATAAAATTAAGAACAATAAGATTTAATAGAAGGTTTGTTATTGTACAGATTAAGTATCCAACCAGAAACTTACAGGAATTGGAAAACTGTGTTTAAGTATTTACTTTGCAACTAATGTGTTAGTTCCCTTTTATGAAGTCATTTGTTACCACTGGAAATGTGTTACATCACCCACAAAAGGAAAAGAATTTGAAAATTCTAAGTTCTCTTCAGTTCAGATACATTAAGATTCTTTACGTCATCCATTGGCCTAATAAGCTGAGAAGCTAAGTCCCCTGGACAGTGGCCAAAGACAAAAGGAAGTAGATAGAAAGATTCTTTCCAACATAAAAGAAATAATAAAAAGGTACACAGGACATTTCAAAATGATATCAAAAGAGACAGAGGCAATTTACTCACTCAGGGAAAATAAGATGTGAAGTGAAATGAAATAAGCGGATAGCAGTGGATGTTAAAACTAAGCAACAAGACTCTGATAGAAGTTGGGCCACACACTCTGGGGCAAATTACACCATGGAGAGAATTGCTCTGCATATAAAAGCTTTAGAGTGGTAAGCTGAAGACCTTGAACCAATAAATCAAGTATGCAAAAGTCTATGTGGAAGACAAGTGCCTGTCTACATTTTTCACACGCACTTCAAAGTCTCATTCTGCCCCCTTCCCAGTCACACTTGCTAACACTGTTTGTTGATAAAAATATATAATGTAAAATATATAAAATATATAATTTCTGAGACCAGTGTTATTTTAAGTCCCAGGAATCTTATAAAGTCTTTCCAGGCTTGACAAAACTCACCTGTACTCAAGAGTTCATTTCTAGGCAACTTGGTCAAAGGATAAAAAAAAAAAATAGACAAATCTGAAAGTTAAAAATTTTCCCCTTAGAGATTTATATACTCGGCCTCTCTAAATGCAGAAAGTGAGGTCTGGTGAGACTTTGTCTGAGAAGCAGCTTGCGTACTACCTTTCTTAATTTTCCAGATTGGCTTGTAACTTCCAAACAAGATTCAATAGCTTAATCCCAACTGTTCTTAATGGAGAGTGATCCCAGTCGCAGTTTTATGGAATGAGTCAAGCATAGAAGGGGTTCCAAAATGCATGGCTTTGGATGGAGTTTTAATTCACATTTGGCAGTAGGGAGCCCTATAATCACAATTAAGTCCAAATTTAACTCTAGGTTTCCTCCCAATCACTTAATCTCCACTACATGCAACTTTCTAAGTGAAGGCCTAACCCATTCTCTAAGGAAACTTTCTGCTAGCACATATAAGAAAGACGAATGATATCATGAGAATTTAAATGTGAAGAGGTTTTAAAGCTTGGTGCCATTAGACTAATGTGCTATCATCATCAGTTACAGTGGTGATAACTGTATCATGGTCTAGCAACTGAGAAATAGAATGAGCCAAGTGGAAGACTTTGTTCCAATTCCACCAAGATCATTAGCTCACCGAGCTCTTTCCCATAGTGGAAATATTTCATCCCCCATTTCTAGTGATTGATTATTAAAAGAATTGGTTGATTTCTAGCTTTACAGAAGCCATATGTGGAATTGGCTTGTAAATTTTAAACATCAACTGAAATAATGCAATAGGCCCTATTTAAGGGTCACTATACAGTGATGCACTTCAACCTGAAGATCTCAAGAATCTTTGCATGCTCTTCTTATGAAAGCTCCAAACACCCATTTCAGTCAGGAATATGGGACTGAAGTAAACTTTATGTTCTTATGATATGTGGTTAGCTGTAACTTGTGTCTGTTTTGTTTAAGCAAACCTTATCTATACTCTGGGCCAAACATTTAAAATACATAGAAACAAAGTATAAAATAGGTTTCTATTTTAGAAGCAGGAAAAGACAAGTAGTAAACTCAACTTTTTCATGAAATCACACTATTTCACAAGATTGTGCCATTTTACAAACATTCTGAGTAGTTATTGAGGATAATTTTGTTCTCTGTAATTTCTTCCTATATCACAAGGTTAAAAAAACAAAGGGCATGGAATTATTATAGTAATTAAGCTGCCTCCCCCAGACGTGTTGGATAAGGAAAAATATTTCTCTGCTTTGCAACATGCACAATGAAGTGCATACCGCCAAAAGTCACCCTCGTTTGCCCCAACCTTCCAATTCAGCACATAATTGTTACGTGCTCATGAATACCACAATACTGCAAAGTATATCTAGAAATAGTCCTACTCAACCTCTCAAAATCCAGCTATTGAAAAAAAAAAGTTTTTGTTTAGATTAATCTATCTCTGTATTCTAGAACTTGAACCATTAAGATAACTTCTAACACAGCATGCCCTCCCAGGTTTAGCTCTTATTACTATTGATAGATAAAGATGTCTCGCTAAAATAAGAAAATAGAAGTCTAGAGAAGATGGCGTCGAGGGGAGTGCATTGCCCCCGTGTGCCGCGTCACTGTGTGGGAGAATGACGAGTCAGGACTGCTAAAGGCTATCTTGTTAGGAATTTCCAGCAATAGTGGGGTGTTCCGGAACCTGGAGGAAGGATTTCCATCGCACGAGGATCGGCTGCGGGGACTCAAACGCAAGAGATTTGTCGCAAGGAGGGTAACACTGCTTATTCAGCAAATCGCCCCGCGGCTAGAGTCTGCGGCGCGCGCTGGGAAATGAGGAGATAGCGACGTAGGGATACAGCGCTGCAGTTTCTGCCAGCCGTGCAAGCACCTTACTCAGTGCTGAATTCTGGGTTCGAGACGGGGGAAGGAAGCGGTCCAATTCGGTTCTCCACACCGGTCAGATCACAGAGGAGGCCAGCGGCCACCATCTTGGAGAGCTGACGTCACCATACCTGTTTTCGACTGACCGCAGCTCGTTCAGCCATAGAACAGGTAATTTCAGGCTGCCATTCGCCTGTGGCTTGCAGACAGATTACTCAGGCTCAGTGCTAGATGACCCGCGAAGACTGCTTCTTGGAGCCTGCTCTTATCGAAGCATACACCAAGCACGGTGCGGCTGAGTTCCGGCTCCCGGAACTGCTCTGGCCCAGGGCTAAGGAGCCCGCGGAAACTGCTTCTCGGTCCGGGTCCTGCTGAGTACTGTGGAGGTAAATACCAACTGAGCCTTCGTGGGCAGTGGCAACAGGACTGAGACGGGGCCTGTGAGGGCCGGTCAGGACTCACCTGTTGCTTTGGTTACCCAACAAAGGGAACGAAATGCTGCCATTCACATAGGATACCAACATGGCAGAGATCTGATGTCATCAGAAAGCGGCGGATGAGAGAACTTCATCAATACCAGCAGCGACAGAAACAGTTGGTGTCCTGGTAGGGAGGGTGAGTCACAGACACCCGAGTCTCTCTCGCTTTGTCTTCGAGCCAGAGGGGAGGAGCTGGGCCGCCGCCTGCGCCCAGAGCAGGCCCAGAGGCTCGCCAGCGTGGTGGTCGCGTGACCCCAATTGGAGAGGGGGCGGAGCGAAGCTGCCACCCACGCCCGCAAAGTGGGCAGAACTGCGACCCAGTGGTACGCAGGCGTGGTAGGAGGGGCAGGGCAGAGCCGCCGCCCGCGCCTGCAAGGTAAGCAGACCTGCGACAGACTGGCGGGTCAGTCCCAGCGGCCTGCCAGCGTGGTACACACGTCACCCCAACTGGAGTAGGGGCAGAGCAGAGCCTTTGCCCATGCCCGGATCAGGCTCCGCCGGTGTGGTGGTCACATGACCCCAATTGGAGTGGGAACGGAGCGGAACCGCCACCCGAGCCCGCAGGGTGGGCAGACCTGCGACCAACCTGCAGATCAGGCCCAGCGGTCTGCGGGCGTGGTAGGAGGGGGAGGGCAGAGCCTCCGCCCGCGCCTGCAAGGTAGGCAGACCTGCGACAGACCTGCGGATCAGGCCCAGCGACCTGCCGGCGTGGTAGTCACGACACCCCAATTGGAGTAGGGGCAGAGCAGAGCCGCCACCCGTGCCCGAAAGGTGGGCAGACCTGCGACCGACCAGCGGGACAGGCCCAGTGGCCTGCCGGTGCAACAGACACGTCACCCCATTTGGAGTAGGGGCAGAGCAGAGCCGCCGCCCGCGCCCAGAACAGGCCCAGTGACCTGCCGGCGTGGTACGCTTATCACCCCAATTGGAGTAAGGTCAGAGCAGAGCCACCGCCCACGCCTGCAAGGTAGGCAGACCTGCGACCGACCGGCAGAACAGCCCCAGGGGTCCACGGGCATGGTAGACACCTCACACCAATTGGAGGAGGGGCAGAGCAGAGCCCCCGCCTGCACCTGCAAGGTAGGCAGACCGCCGCGGGACCCTGCAAGGGAGACTTTTCAACTATACAAGAGCAATATAAATATAGAGGGGAAAAAAACATTTCAAAAACACAACAGTTTCACCAAGCAGAAAGAAACGCAAGCAGTATGAAAAGACAAGGAAAGAAAGGACCACAAGCAATGCAGGTCAACTCAACTTTAGAAGAGGTAACAGCTGCAGCAGATGGAATGTCAGATAAAGAATTCAGGATATACATGCTTCAGATGATCTGGAGTATCAAGGAAGACATTAGACAGCAAAATCAGACAATGAAAGATCACTTCGACAATGAATTACACAAACAAATCCAGGAAGCAAAGGATCAACTATACAGGGAGATAGAGGTTATAAAAAACAAACAAACAGAAATCCTAGAAATGCAGGAAGCAATAAACCAACTTAAAAACTCAATTGAGAATACTACCAGCAGAGTAGAACACTTAGAAGATAGAACATCAGACAATGAAGACAAAGTATTTCAACTTGGAAAGAACATAGACAGCTCAGCAAGACTGTTAAGAAACCATGAGCAGAACATCCAAGAAATATGGGATAACATTAAGAGACCAAAGTTAAGAGTCATTGGGATACAGGAAGGTACAGAGCTCCAAACCAAAGGAATGAGCAGACTATTCAATGAAATAATACGAGAAAACTTCCCAGACTTGAAGAATGAGACAGAATCCCAAATCCTAGAAGCCTACAGGATGCCAAATGTGCAAAATCATAAGAGATCCACACCTAGACACATTATAATGAAGATGCCCAACATACAGAATAAGGAGAGAATTTTAAAAGCTACAAGAGAAAGGAAGCAGATTACATTTAGGGGTAAGCCAATCAGGATAACAGCTGATCTTTCAACACAGACTCTGAAAGCTAGAAGATCCTGGAATAACATATTTCAAACACTGAAAGAAAATGGGTTCCGACCAAGAATTGTGTATCCAGTGAAATTAAGCTTCAGGATGGAAGATGAAATTAAAACCTTCCACGATAAACAAAAGTTAAAAGAATTTGCAGCTAGAAAACCATCTCTTCAAAACATCCTCGGCAAAATATTACAGGAAGAGGAAATGGAAAATAACAATGAAAACCAACAGTGAGAGGTAGGACAGTAAAGGGGGGGGGAAATAATCAAAGAGGAAAACAAACCATGTTTAGTAACAGAAATAAACAAATATGGCTGGAAAAACAATAATAACCCTAAATGTTAATGGCTTAAACTCACCAATTAAGAGACACAGGCTAGTAGAATGGATCATAAAACAAGACCCAACAATATGCTGCTTACAGGAGACGCATTTGATAGGAAAAGACATACATAGGCTGAAGGTGAAAGGTTGGGAAAAATCATATCACTCATATGGACTTCGGAAACAAGCAGGAGTGTCCATACTCATATCAAATAAAATAGATTTCAAGCCAAAGTTAATCAAAAGGGATAAAGAGGGACACTACATACTGCTTAAGGGAACCATACACCAACAAGACATAACAATCATAAATATATATGCCCCAAACAATGGTGCAGCTATGTTCATCAAACAAACTCTTCTCAAGTTCAAGAGTCTAATAGACCACCATACAATAATCATGGGAGACTTCAACACACCTCTCTCGCCACCGGACAGATCTTCCAAACAAAAGTTGAATAAGGAAACTATAGAACTCAATAACACAATTAATAACCTAGACTTAATTGACATATATAGAATATACCACCCAACATCAAGCAGTTACACTTTTTTCTCAGCAGCACATGGATCCTTCTCAAAAATAGATCATATATTATATCACAGGGCAACTCTTAGACAATATAAAGGAGTAGAGATAATACCATGCATCTTATCTGATCATAATGGAATGAAACTGAAAATCAACGATAAAAGAAGGAAGGAAAAAGCATGCATCACTTGGAGAATGAACAATAGGTTACTGAATGATCAATGGGTTATAGAAGACATCAAGGAGGAAATTAAAAAATTCTTAGAGATAAATGAAAACACAGACACAACATATCGGAATCTATGGGACACATTGAAAGCAGTTCTAAGAGGAAAATTCATTGCTTGGAGTTCATTCCTTAAGAAAAGAAAAAACCAACAAATAAATGATCTCATACTTCATCTCAAAATCCTTGAAAAAGAAGAGCAAAACAACAGCAAAAGAAGTAGAAGGCAAGAAATAATAAAAATCAGAGCTGAAATTAATGAAATCAAAACAAAAGAAACAATTGAAAAAATTGACAAAACTAAAAGTTGGTTCTTTGAAAAAATAAATAAAATCAACAGACCCTTAGCCATGCTAGCGAAGAGAAGAAGAGAGAGAACTCAAATTACTAGCATACGGGATGAAAAAGGCAATATCACAACAGACACTTCAGAAATACAGAAGATAATCAAAAATTATTTTGAATCCTTTTACTCCAATAAACTAGAAGATAGTGAAGGCATCGATAAATTTCTTAAGTCATATGATCTGCACAGATTGAGTCAGGAGGATATAGACAACCTAAACAGACCAATATCAATTGAGGAAATAGAAGAAACCATCAAAAGACTACCAACTAAGAAAAGCCCAGGACCGGATGGGTATACAGTAGAGTTTTACAAAACCTTTAAAGAGGAACTAATACCAATACTTTTCAAGCTACTTCAGGAAATAGAAAAAGAGGGAGAACTTCCAAATTCATTCTACGAGGCCAACATCACCCTGATACCTAAACCAGAAAAAGACACTTCAAAGAAAGAAAACTACAGACCAATATCTCTAATGAACCTAGACGCAAAAATCCTCAATAAAATTCTGGCGAATCGGATACAAAAACATATCAAAAAAATTGTGCACCATGATCAAGTAGGATTCATCCCTGGGATGCAAGGCTGGTTCAATATACGGAAATCAATAAATGTTATTCACCACATCAATAGACTTAAAAATAAGAACCATATGATCATCTCGATAGATGCGGAAAAAGCATTCGACAAAGTACAGCATCCCTTTATGTTCAAAACTCTAGAAAAACTAGGGATAACAGGAACATACCTCAATATTGTAAAAGCATTCTATGCTAAGCCTCAGGCTAGCATCATTCTGAATGGAGAAAAACTGAAGGCATTCCCTCTAAAATCTGGAACAAGACAGGGATGCCCTCTCTCTCCACTTCTCTTCAACATAGTTCTCGAAACACTGGCCAGAGCAATTAGACAGATGAAAGAAATTAAAGGCATAAAAATAGGAAAAGAAGAACTTAAATTATCACTATTTGCAGTGACATGATTCTATACCTAGCAGACCCAAAAGGGTCTACAAAGAAACTATTAGAGAAAATAAATGAATTCAGCAAAGTGGCAGGATATAAAATCAACACGCATAAATCAAAGGCATTCCTGTATATCAGTGACAAATCCTCTGAAATGGAAATGAGGACAACCACTCCATTCACAATATCTTCAAATAAAATAAAATACTTGGGAATCAACCTAACAAAAGAGGTGAAAGACTTATAGAATGAAAACTACAGAACCCTAAAGAGAGAAATAGAAGAAGATCTTAGAAGATGGAAAAATATACCCTGTTCATGGATAGGCAGAACTAACATCATCAAAATGGCGATATTACCAAAAGTTCTCTATAGGTTTAATGCAATGCCAATCAAAATCCCAATGGCATTTCTTGTAGAAATAGAGAAAGCAATCATGAAATTCATATGGAAAAATAAAAGACCCAGAATAGCAAAAACAATGCTAAGCAAGAAGTGTGAATCAGGCGGTATAGCGATACCAGACTTCAAACTATACTACAGAGCAATAGTAACAAAAACAGCATGGTACTGGTACCAAAACAGGCGTGTGGACCAATGGTACAGAATAGAGGACACAGAAACCAATCCACAAAACTACAACTATCTTATATTTGATAAAGGGGCTAAAAGCATGCAATGGAGGAAGGATAGCATCTTCAACAAATGGTGCTGGGAAAACTGGAAATCCATATGCAACAAAATGAAACTGAATCCCTTTCTCTCGCCATGCACAAAAGTGAATTCAAAATGGATCAAGGAACTTGATATCAAATCAGAGACGCGCCGTCTGATAGAAGAAAAAGTTGGCTACGATCTACAGTCGGTGGGGTCGGGCTCCAAATTCCTCAATAGGACACCCATAGCACAAAAGTTAATAACTAGAATCAATAAATGGGACTTACTCAAACTAAGAAGTTTTTTCTCAGCAAAAGAAACAATAAGAGAGGTAAATAGGGAGCCTACATCCTGGGAACAAATCTTTACTCCTCACACTTCAGATAGAGCCCTAATATCCAGAGTATACAAAGAACTCAAAAAATTAGACAATAAGAGAACAAACAACCCAATCAACAAATGGGCCAAGGACCTGAACAGACACTTCACAGAGGAGGACATACAGTCAATCAACAAGTACATGAAAAAATGCTCAACATCTCTAGCTGTCAGAGAAATGCAAACCAAAACCACCCTAAGATACCATCTCACTCCAGTAAGATTGGCAGCCATTAGGAAGTCAAACAACAACAAGTGCTGGCGAGGATGTGGGGAAAAGGGTACACTTGTACATTGCTGGTGGGACTGCAGATTGGTGCAGCCAATTTGGAAAGCAGTATGGAGATTTCTTGGAAAGCTGGGAATGGAGCCACCATTTGACCCAGCTATTCCCCTTCTTGGTCTATTCCCTAAAGACCTAAAAAGAGCATGCTACAGGGACACTGCTACATCGATGTTCATAGCAGCACAGTTCACAATAGCAAGACTGTGGAACCAACCTAGATGCCCTTCAATAGACGAATGGATAAAAAAAATGTGGCATTTATACACAATGGAGTATTACTCTGCATTAAAAAATGACAAAATCATAGAATTTACAGGGAAATGGATGGCATTAGAGCAGATTATGCTAAGTGAAGCTAGCCAATCCCTAAAAAACAAATGCCAAATGTCTTCTTTGATATAAGGAAAGTAACTAAGAACAGAGTAGGGACGAAGAACAGGAGAAGAAGATTAACATTTAACAGGGATGAGAGGTGGGAGGGAAAGGGAGAGAGAAGGTAAATTGCACGGTAATGGAAGGAGACCCTCAGGGTTATACAGTGGAGGGGGTAGAGAGAGAGGAGGGGAGGGGAGGGGAGAGGTGGGGAGGGGGGAGGGTGGATGATGGGAAAGGCAGCGGAGCACAACAGACACTAGTATGGCAATTTGTAAATCAATGGATGTGTAACTGATGTGAATCTGCAATCTGTGTATGGGGTGAAGG
Organism: Marmota monax; assembly: GCF_021218885.2. NCBI lineage: Eukaryota > Metazoa > Chordata > Mammalia > Rodentia > Sciuridae > Marmota > Marmota monax. The sequence goes on along the minus strand of NW_026695230.1, from coordinate 4,433,348 downwards.
TGGGAGTTCATAACCCACTAGAATCAAAGTGTGGAATATGATATGTCAAGAAATTTGTAATGTTTTGAACAACCCACAATAAAAAATTAAAAAAAAAAAAGAAAAAGATAATGCAAAGTGAAGTTAGCCAATCCCCAAAAAACAAATGCCAAATGTTTTCTCTGATATAAGGAGGCTGACTCAGTGGGATAGGGAAGGAGAGCGTGGGAGGATTAGATGAATTCTAGTTAGGGAAGAAGAGTGGGAGGAAAAGGGAGGGGACAGGGGATAGGCAAGGATGGTGGAATGTGATGGACATCATTATAAGTACATGTATGAAGACTCAAATTGGGTGTCAACATACTTTATATATAAACAGATATGAAAAATTGTGCTGTATATGTGTAATAAGAATTGTAATGCCAAACAAACAAAACAAAACACACACAAAAAAACCCCAAAGTACATATATAAAGGCATGAGTTGGCATGAACTTACTCTATATACAAAGATATGAAAAATTGTACTCTAGTAGTAAGAATTGTAATGCATTTTGCTGTCGTGTATTTAAAAAAATAAAATCAATAAAACTAAAAAAAAAAAAAAAAAAAAAAAAATGGATCAAGGAGCTTGATATCAAATCAGAGACATGCCGTCTGATAGAAGAAAAAGTTGGCTACGATCTACAGTCGGTGGGGTCGGGCTCCAAATTCCTCAATAGGACACCCATAGCACAAAAGTTAATAACTAGAATCAACAAATGGGACTTGCTCAAACTAAAAAGTTTTTTCTTAGCAAAAGAAACAATAAGAGAGGTAAATAGGGAGCCTACATCCTGGGAACAAATCTTTACTCCTCACACTTCAGATAGAGCCCTAATATCCAGAGTATACAAAGAACTCCAAAAATTAGACAAGAAGATAACAAACAACCCAATCAACAAATGGGCCAAGGACCTGAACAGACACTTCTCAGAGGAGGACATACAGTCAATCAACAAGTACATGAAAAAATGCTCACCATCTCTAGCACTCAGAGAAATGCAAATCAAAACCACCCTAAGATACCATCTCACTCCAGTAAGATTGGCAGCCATTAGGAAGTCAAACAACAACAAGTGCTGGCGAGGATGTGGGGAAAAGGGTACACTTGTACATTGCTGGTGGGACTGCAAATTGGTGCAGCCAATTTGGAAAGCAGTATGGAGATTTCTTGGAAAGCTGGGAATGGAGCCACCATTTGACCCAGCTATTCCCCTTCTCGGTCTATTCCCTAAAGACCTAAAAAGAGCATGCTACAGGGACACTGCTACATCAATGTTCATAGCAGCTCAATTCACAATAGCAAGACTGTGGAACCAACCTAGATGCCCTTCAATAGACGAATGGATAAAAAAAATGTGGCATTTATACACAATGGAGTATTACTCTGCATTAAAAAATAACAAAATCATAGAATTTGCAGGGAAATGGATGGCATTAAAGCTGATTATGCTAAGTGAAGCTAGCCAATCCCTAAAAAACAAATGCCAAATGTCTTCTTTGATATAAGGAAAGTAACTAAGAACAGAGTAGGGAAGAAGAGCAGGAGAAGAAGATTAACATTAAACAGGGATGAGAGGTGGGAGGGAAAGGGAGAGAGAAGGGAAATTGCATGGAAATGGAAGGAGACCCTCAGGGTTATACAAAAGTACATACAAGAGGAAGTGAGGGGAAAGGGAAAAATAATACAAGGGGGAGAAATGAATGACAGTAGAGGGGGTAGAGAGAGAAGAGGGGAGGGGAGGGGAGGGGAGGGGGGATAGTAGAGGATAGGAAAGGCAGCAGAACACAACAGACACTAGTATGGCAATATGTAAATCAATGGATGTGTAACTGATGTGATTCTGCAATCTGCATATGGGGTAAAAATGGGAGTTCATAACCCACTTGAATCAAAGTGTGAAATATGATATGTCAAGAACTATGTAATGTTTTGAACAACCAACAATAAAAAATTAAAAAAAATATATAATAAAATAAATAAAATAAAAAAATAGCACAATTAGAGTAATCTTTTTTTTTCTGGAATATAAATTAATTGAACCTGGCTGCCTAAAACTTAAATGGCGATAGCTAATTTACCCTCCCCAACTTTATGATTTGTTTTTATTCATCTACTCTGTTATTCAACATTGAAGCCCTACTGTGTGTCAGGCATTGTGTTAGTTTTTAATGGTACCATATTATCTTAAAAAGTTCATACTCTCCTCAGGGAGTTCATTATCTGGTTTTGCAAGAAGATAAGTAAGTGAGTTAATTGCAATTCATGTGTTAGGTTCATGATGCTGGGGATAGGAAGAAAGAAAAGAAAGGGCCACTGAAAAACCATTCTAAGAGTCAGTCTTGCAAGATAAGGAGTGTTTAGCATAAGAGTAAAGAAGTTTTCTGGGTATTAAAACTAATTCATTATATCTGAGCATGAGATGAAGAATAGAGAATAAATGAATAGAGAGATATAAAGGATATATCTTTCAAAGGAGCCCTGAGCTCTATTTATGACATAACACTAAAATCTCTATGTATATACAACAAAGGGGGAAAAAACATGCCCTCAATTCCTAGAGACAGTGTAAAAATGTTAAGCCTGGATCAGCTATGAAGACAGTTTATACCTTTTACTGAATGTCAATTTCAGAACTAAGAAAAAATCCAAACATGTTCATTGAAAATAAAAATCACCTGCCTCAACTCCTTTTTCAAAGAGTATTTATTTAGGTTAATAAAAGGCATCCTTCCTTTAAACATTTGAAAAAAAATAGTAATATTGCCATTTCACATAAGTAAATTAAAAGAAAAATTCAATTAAGTTAATCTCTATATTAGTGGTATGCTATAATACGATTGAAATTAACCAATACAAGCATGTCTAGACAGCAGATGACATGGCATAATGACCAAGTTGAAATCCACTAAAAAATAGCCAGGTTCTTGGTCTACCTTGCCTGGTGTTAATTCAGGCAAATGACTATCCAGTCTAAAAATGAGAATTAAGGTCCTTTTCATTTCTAACTTCTTGGAATCCTAAGTATTTTACTTTCACTTAAAATAAAATTATTTGTTTTAGAAAAGTGAAAATAGTAGAATAATCAGGCCAACATTTAATTGAAATTCAGCCAACTTGGTGTATAGGTCAGCCTGAGAGTTTTACATATAAGAATTAAGATTTTGTAATCACTAATAAGAAGTTTTGGCAAGCACAAAGTTCCTCCCAGACAAAGTCTGAGCTTCTCCAGCTTCCCTGTGGATTCTCCATTTGCTTCCAACTCAGTATTCACTTATGGATATTGTTGGTCTAGATGGAAAGTGGTAGAAAATCTAGACATAGCATTTACTAGACTCTCAGCATACATCATCATCTGGTCTGAGTAAAGTCTGTATTAATCTTAAGTAGTTGTACAATGGAAGATTTTTAATATCAATCTTTTTACTCTAGCCACAGACTTGTTCCTTATAAAAATGACCTTGGGTCTTGGATACTGATTCACATCTAGTACTTACTATGGGCCTTACATCTTTCCAAGTATTTCAAATATACTAACTGCCTTGATTCTCTTCATAACCTCATAATTACTATTTATTATCTAACAAATGAAGGCAACAATTGGAGAAGCACAAAGGCACTAGTCAACTTACCCCCAAACTGTACATCTTGTAAACTATAGAACTTGAATTCAAAAATAAACTTGCTGGTTCAGAAAACTAACTTTAATCTCCTTATCCTAAAGATACTGTACTTCATACTTGGTGAAGTGATTTTGTATTTACAAGGCACCCTAATTCATTACATTTTCAGGAATGTACACAATCTATTGGTCAAATCTAGAATGTACACAATCCATCTGAAATGACTGAGTTAGGCATTCAGATTTCTATTTCAGAGAAACAACGGAGTTTCAGAGGGAATAAATAATCAAACTCTGGACATCCAGGGTCACTCTATTGCAACTGACTCATTTGCTATTGCTTGCTATTTTGCTGGCTTCCTTATTCCACCCCACACATATATAAGCATATTTATGGGGTACAGTGTGATGATTTAATACATGTACACACTATGTAAGATCATGCCAAGAATGGTTAAGATTTTTATCTCCTTAAACATTTTAATTTTTGATTAACATATAACAATTATACATATTTGTGGGGTAATTATGATTTAATATTCCTAATACAAACTGGTTCCTGTACTACATACAATACACAAAATGGGAATGGAAACACATCTCAAGGACCATGCTAAACTTTTTCTTAGCTTTTGAGGGTGTGTTATTTGGTTAAAACAACTGAATGCAAGCACCTTGATATTGAGAAATGCAGTGCGGTTCTGTAAAGAACTATTGGAAGTCGAGCAAATGGCTAATGTGGAAGCCAAACTCCTCTAATTATTTCATGAAATATAAAAGGAGAAACCCTTCCAAACTCATTCTATGAATATCACCTTGATATCAAAACCAGACAAAGACACACCAAAGAAATAAAACTTCAGACAAATATCCCTGGTGAACATAGATGCAAAAATTCTGAAGAAAATTCTGGCAAATCAAGTACAAAAACATATCAAAAAGATAGTGTGGTTTCATTCCAGGGATGCAAGATTGTTTCAACATATGAAAATCAATAAACATAATTCATCACATCAATAGACTTAGAGTCAAGAATCATATAATCATCTCAATAGATGAAGAGAAAGCATTTGACAAAATACAATACCCCTTCATGTTCAAGACACTAGAAAAAACTAGGGATAGTAGAAACATACCTCAACATTGTAAAAGCTATATATGTTAAACCCAAAGCCAACATCATTCTAAATAGAGAAAAATTGAAAGCTTTCCCCTCTAAAAACTGGAAGAAGACAAGGTTGCCCTCTTTCACCACTTCTATTTAACACAGTCCTTGAAACTCTAGCCAGAGCAATTAGAAGAAATAAATGAAAGGGATACAAATAGGAAAAGAAGAACGCAAATTATCCCATTTGCTGATAACAGAATTCTACATTTAGAAGATCCAAAAAAATGCCACCAGAAACTTCTAGAACTAATAAATGAATTCAGCAAAGCAGCAGGATATAAAATCAAAACCCATAAATCAGATGCATTCATATACATCAGTGATGAATCTACTGAAAGAGAACTTAGGAAAGCTAACCTACTCACAACAGCCTCAAATAAATAAATAAATAAAATACTTAGGAATAAATCTAACAAAAGAGTTGAAAGACCTCTACAATGAAAACTACAGAACACTAGAGAAAGAAATTGAAGAATATCATAGAAGTTGGGTTAATTTCAATTTATACTCTGAGAAGTCATGCTGACAAAATCAAGACATTAACACTAGAGCAAATCAGGATTTATAAGAGCATAAAAGAGAGACTGGGAGGTTTGTGTGGAATATATTAAATGCAAACTAACTCAGGCTCTTTTACTCAAATTCATATATTTGCAAATGTTTGTCAGAAATGGAATCAGTGGCCTTGAACCATCCCATACAAAATCTCCTATGTAACCAAGCCAGAATCATAAACCTGTAAGAATAAACATGTTCCCATATCTGAATGAAGGACATATTTCCTAGAAACATCTGCATATTCCAAGAAACAAAGGTAGCAATAAGATTAAAAATCAAAAGACTTAAACACCAATTCAGCTTTAGAATTCATTTGTGAAGATGTCTAACGCAAACTTTTTGGTCTCCTTAGGATTACCTGATAACCTTGGAATCATAGACTTGTCCAGCTTGCTTTGATGGCTTAATGTGAAGTTCATGTGAGAAAACAAGTATGAAAAAAAAAAAAAGCAAAATCTTGAGCTGTATGTGTGTGGGGTTGAGTTATCTAAGCAATAAAACAAATTCCCTCGGGATGGATCACCTTACAGTACTTATCTGGGAGGAAACATTTATTGACAGCTGTTAAGCAAACAAGAAGGAGGTCATTAACCTGAGGTTGTTTCTTTAACTGAAGCTCTTAGGTAAAGAAACCAAACCCAATTTAATATAAACAGCAAAAGGAAGCTTTACCTTAACCACTTGGAAACCACCTACTAACCTCTTGGGAGGGCTTTACAACAGCTTATATTCAAGTAAAGCAGACACCCACCTATAGCTAGACAAGTAATTATGTCATATGCTTCCATGTTTGATTTATGAATGCTGGCTGCTTTTTCTGCAGAGCAGACCTCTCTGAACCTTTTCTGAGTGCTATTTGATTTATTAATTTTTCTTTGCTCAAATAAACTTTGTTAAATTTAATTTGTCTAAAGTTTTTTTTTTCTTTTAACATAGCATATATAGTTAAAATCAGGCACTTCTCATAGATTCCTAGGTAGTGTGTCATTATGATTGTACTGATGAGCAAATTCAGACTCCGGGAGAACATATACCTTTTTGAAGATCAAAGTAGCTTGTAAATAGTGAAGGAGAAGTTTAAATCTGTGTGTGTATACCACACAAGGCAAGGGAAGAGACAGATCAGAGTCAAAAAATAGGATGATGGCTGGAAAAATTCCGTTATCATGGTAGACACTGAGAAGCTTTCAACAAGGCCATAATTTGATGTTTGAGGCATGGGAGATCTCTGGAGATCTTTTAAGGGATTATTTTTATGAGTGCTATATTGACACAGAGTTTATATTTCAAGATAGCTATCTTACCTCAATAAACCAATTTACTTTTGTTCTTCCACAGTGAGAATCTGTGACCCTTCCCCTATGGCCCTCACTTCCTTGTCACAATAGGGACCTTCAGAAGAGAACAGATGGGGGGATCAGGGTGAATTAGCAACCAAATTCATCCCAAGGTCCTATGAAAAGAAGATGAGCTAAACCAAACTCATTTTTTCCTTCTCCCCCTCCTCCTCCATCCTCTTCATCATTGGAGTCCTTGTCCTTAAACTGGTACTCTGGTACAAAATTCTCCTGGTCTTAACCGAGTCATCCTTTATCGCCTCAATGTCCTGTGTATAAATCAGGATCTTTGGAGCTGCTTCTCTGAAGGCTGCATAAGACCACCCTGTTCTCCACTATCACTCTCCTCTATACTCCTTCATTTCTACATTTTGATATTCTATTTGCAATTCAAAATCCAACCCTCAAATGCATGCTCCATCAAAAGGCCCTCTTCCTTCAATGAGAGAGGATCTCACCAACCTCTAAATTCTAATTCGACTTCCTGATTTTCCGTTATAACATCAAAGCCTAGAGGCACCTGAGATGCATTCTATTTTTTTTCTTTTGGGGAGAGGGAGTGGGCAGGGAGCTGATTTTAATGTGTGTCTCAACCATTGATTAGCCAGCTGACTTCCCTACCATCCATTTCCTCCACAGTAAAGTAAGTCTGATAATAGTCTCTTCCTCACAGAGCTGTAGTGCAGATTAAATGAGGTAACCTGAATGTGCTTAGCAGAGATGCAAGGAATATCTCTAGACCCTCCTGGCAATTTCTTTACTCAGCTCTCCATGCCAGTCATTTGCATATCTGTTTTATTTTCTTTGGGGAGAGTAAAAACTTGAGGACAAGAAATTCTTCTCTTTTACTCATTTTTGTATATGTTCCTCCCTACTCCAGCCCCCCCCCTTTTTTTTGCAGTGGAATACCTAGCACAGACTCTTTGTTTATATGTCAATTTTCTTAAATCATTTTCAACCTAGATAAATTATCTCTTAATCCCTGTCAAGAAAGTTTAATAATGTATATTTCACCAGCAGCAGGGATGCTGTTGGAAGTCTTTTGTTTTCTTTGGACTCTCTAATCCTTACAACACCCTCCACTGCTTTGGAGAGAAGGCTACAGTCAGAATCTTTTCACCATGAGAAAGTCATCAATTTTCTCAATGAAAACCCATGTCATTACATCGTTGGCCCAGCACAGTCCCTGTGGATAATGCATTCCCCCAATGCACTTGGCCAGCTTGTGAGCCTTGATGACCCCACACTCCCCAATCCCCACCCCGCCTTGGAGGACAGCCCCAGAAGTTCCAAATCTGGGCACTCACCCTGGCACCATTACATCTGTAACAGACATATCAGATCCTGCCTGACCCTTTTCCCTTTTCATTGGTCACTTCAGCAACTTCTTGAGGATCTGGCAGTTTTTCCCTGTGACCAAGGTACCAAGCTGTAAATATCTGACTGAGAAACACAAAATGTGTTTATAGGAGTTCTGACGGCTCTTCATCTAAACCATAAATATGAAATGCATTTTGACATTTCTCAGAAAACATTCCATCTCCCAGATTCAACTGGCAGCACAAATTTACCTCCCTAAAGACAGCAGCAAAACCTCAACTTTGCAGTTTTCAATTGCGCACATGCGTGCAGCCTCACTGTGTTAACAAAAGTGAAACATTATTAGGTGGCAAATCCTGAGCGGCCATGTCTCAAAATTATTATATTTAAGCTCCGAGAGATTCAGTTTGGTGGTATCCAAGCATCATAAATAGCTATTCTGAGGCTTTGATGTTAAAGACTTTCCGTAGTTGTAGCCACAGTAAAAGCAGAGAGAATACAGTGTGGATAAGATCACAGGTTTAGAAATCAAACTGATTTCTGTTCTGCCACCTACATGATGTCACTTGGGAAGCTACTTAATATTTCTCAGTTTCAGTTTCCTTGTTAAAAAAAAAAGCAAGAAATATGAAAACTATCTAATAGAATATGACACAAAAGTAAGATAATCTTAGGTAAACGACTTGGCCTAGTATTTACCATTCATTTGACATTCAATTAAAAGTGCCAATTTAAAAAAATTGCTTTTATACCTATCACAAGGAACAAAGAGTAAGGTCAGAATGGTTACTGAACCCTCAGAGATATTGTCTCATTCTAACTGAGCTACCTGAACCTGAGGCAAAATCTAGAAACACTCAGGCTGGGGATATGGTTCCATGGTATAGCACAAGTTTAGCATGTGAGAGGCCCTGGGTTTGATCCCCAGCTACACAAATCATGAAAACAAAACAAAACAAAACAAAGAATTACTGGGTTATTCACCCAATTTCACCACCAAATTTTTGAACCTGTTTTTTTCCTTTTGTTCCCTTCTTCCATTCACTAGGAACTTTGACCAGATCAGGACTAAATGGTGTGCTACAGGAGTGTTGCTTCAGGCATCTAGGAATGAACGTAGTAGGTGAAATAGTTGCCTACATGTCTGGAATGCCAACACTCAAGGGCAGAGCCAGAGCCTGTGTCTTTTTCGGGGAGGGAGAAGAGTTACCAGGAATTAAACTCAGGGGTGCTCCATCACTGAGCCACATCCCCAGCCCATTTTTGTATTTTATTTATAGACAGGGTCTCACTGAGTTACTTAGCACTTGGCTTTTGCTGAGGCTGGCTTGAACTCACAATCCTCCTGCCTCAGCCTCCTGAGCTGCTGGGATTACAGGCATGCCCACTGTCCCCAGAAAGCCTGTGTCTTTTCTCTCCTGCTGTAATCAACAGAAGATGTTGCCTAAGAATTAATGTCTAGTCAGGTCCCATCTGACACTTTCAGAGACTGCGTTTTTTTTTTTTTAATAGAGAGACCAGAGAGAGAGATAATGTTTAATATTTATTTTTCAGTTTTCGGTGGACACAACATCTTTATTTTATTTTTATGTGGTGCTGAGGATCGAACCCAGCACCCCGTGCATGCCAGGCGAGCACGTTACCACTTGAGCCACATCCCCAGCCCAAGACTGCTGTTTTTGTTTTTGTTTGTTTGTTTTTTTCCTTTCTGGAGTTTTAAACTCAGAGACAGAGGGATTAGGAGGCGCTTGCACCACACATAGGCTTTGTGGACGTTCTTTATCTCATTTAATCTTCATAATGATCATAGAGATAGATATTCCTATTATTTCCATGGTACCTAAGAGAAATCTGAGAATTAAAAGTGTTAAGCTTCCTAAAAGTGTTTGAGCCTGGATTCCAAACCACTGAAAAATCAAATATGCATTCAAAACAAATATTCATTCAAAACAAGTATTTATAGCTATAAAAAGACTGGAAAAATCACAAGTTTATTGATGGGTTTCATTATTTTGTCCCAGGCGTTTGAAGGTCTCTATCTCAAATCAGTGTAACTGACTTCCCTTGAGAGTTGAAGAGCTCAAAACTGTTTCTGTATTCCAGTACGACCATTTCATTTCAAAATCTGATCCTCTTCTCAAGAGTTCAAGTCTCAGCTTTTCAGTGCATGGTCTCAGTATAACCTAACTTGTGTGGAGCTTCCTGACATACGATAAACCGACTCCCCACCTTGCACATCCTTACTGGCCAGAAGTTTCTAGGGATCCTATTCATAATGTTGCTCCACTATATTTTCATTTTTTCTATAGCTTAATTTTAAAAAAGGAAGGATGGGGGATAGAATAAAGAAGTCTCAATGGATATGAAAACAAGCCCTAGATGTGTGTGTGTGGGAGGGGAGGGGTGGTGGTAAATGCCAGCTGTCATCTAAACCTCCAGGAGACCTCACTTCCTACAAAAGTCCCTTCCAACATTGAGACTCAGATCTCCAGACATGGATTTAAGATCTTGGTACTTAGTACCACATACCAAGTTTGCATAATGCTCAGGTGAAAACACTGAGAAGCAGGTTTAACTTATTTTTAGATAACCCATAAAGCAGAGTTGGTAGGAGAGTCAATAACATTTTTAGGATGACAGAGTTGTTTACTTTGTAGTATAAGAAATCAAGAAATCCTTTCTGGAGCACGTATTTGGAAGTTCACAATGCCTCCCCAGCCAAATTAAATCCTTTCCCCTCTGTCCCTTTTCTTCACGAGCCTCTGGTCAGCATCCTATATCATCAAATTAGCTCAGCTAATTGATTCTCTGCACAATGGGGGTGACTTTTTCAGCTGGTTTGCCCCTAACCTGTTTGGCTGCTTCTAATCCCATTAGCACTCTCCCATCATAGAACATTAATGTGGTTGTATCTGATTTCATTTTTTGCCAATGCCCTAGAAAATGCAGTAGCTTATTAGTGACTTTTATGTCATGTGGGTTTAGCAGAATTGAATGCTAATGAGATGTGATTGGGTGGAAAATTATATCCATAGGGTGCTTGCCTTCTATAATTGTAGCATAGATAGGTTTTAGTTTAGAATGGGGGTATGAAGATTTCTTTTACTTAATGCTGATTTCTGAGGCACAGAAAGGCGCTGGATATTTACAATTTATATGACAAATGATTAAGCGACTTTCACTGGTGAATGGTGAAACAACCTCGAAAATCACAGTGACAATCACGGGAAACAGAGGGAAGATAACACTTGCATTGTCTCATTTGAAGTCCCATTTACTATACTCAAACACCCCAACCTCAAAAAAGGAGTAGAAAGGGATACATGATCATGGCAGTGATGGTGGTCTTATCTAAAATAAACTTATTAAATGAGGCAGATTCTTTATTAACCAGTCAGGAGTCAAATGATTAAACAGCTTTTCTTGCCATTGAATTCCAAGTAGAAATCAATGTACATTATACAGTTGCAGCAGCTGAGATTGCAAAAGACCCAAGGACAGCGTAAAAACTGTGATTTACTGAAATATTTCATCAGTGTAATGGTCAAGAGATAGAGTGCAGTTTTTCCGTGGAGTACAGCTTATATCTTATTCATTTTTGTATGTACTAGAAAAGCTACTTGCATAAACTCTCCAATTGCAATATTCCTGTTGCAAAACCATAACTGTCCAACTGATAAGAATGGTCTCTAGGTTCAAGGCATTTTTCAGAATGAAAAGCTGATTTATAGAGACTTACATATTGTCATTCAACTGTAGATGGTGCTACCCGGTGGGTTTGGCATGGCTAAGAACAAGTAGTATGACTAAGGATTTTTAAACACAGTGCCAGGTGTCCCCTGTACCCTACACAGCACTAAAGGGCCACAGAAGAGGCTGTAGCTTATGCTTCTGCATAATTCAAACAATTCCCCTTCACCTTTTATACAAACTTTAATATCTATAGCTTTAGGGAGTTTGTACAAATAGTTGTTATTCCAATTTAAAATTCATGGAAAGATATAAATTGTTAAAAGGAAGAAAAGTATAAATTAAGCCACAATGTTCAGCAGCTGAAGGATTTCCCCTTTGATTATCAGTAAAAGCCATATTATTTAATTACTTGTGAAATATCTTCTTCTTAAAAGGAATTGAGGGGGCTAATAATAAAAGTCATGTATAATTGAAGTTCCAGTTATCTACCACGATGTACTAATCTACCTCGAGTCTTAATAGTGTAAAATAGCACCATTTATTCTGCTCACGATTCTGCGTCTGGATTTGGGGAATGACAGAATGGAATGGACTGATCATGCTCCATAGTGCCTGGAATCTGAACTGGGATGATTTGAACACCTGTACATTTCTCGAGTCCTAAAATACATGGGTTGTTCCTTGGGTTTTCTCCATGCCACCCCAGCTAGGACTGAAGTGTCCAAGATTGGTTTCTTCACTAGCAAATCCTACACTGCTGGAATGACTGGACCAGTGGGTCTGTGCATGTGTCTTTCCCCAGACTCTCTCCAGGGAGCTTCCTTACTGCAAGCCAGTCTCCAGGGAGTTGGGCTTCTTACTGGCAGCCAGCTCTTTTTTGTGATCCAAGAAGCATCAGCAGAAGCTACAAAGTTTCTTATAAATGACCTAAACTCAGGGATGAGGTTGTGGCTCAGTGGTAGAGTACTTGCCTTGCATGTGTGAGGCACTGGGTTTAATTTTCAGCACCACATATAAATAACTGAATAAAATAAAGGTCCATCAACCTCTAAAAAAATATTAATAAATAAATAAATGACCTAAACTCAGAAGTCACAAAAAGTCACCACCATGTAGGGATCAAACAGGGCACTAAAGCTAGCCTTGATTCAGGAAGAAAGGAATTAAATAATATTTCTCAATGGAAAAAGTAGCTCCAAAAGTGTAACCATTTTAATTTATACCATAGGCATGTTATAATCAGAGTGATAATAATTTTAAAGTAAGAGAAGCTATACAGTTGAAGAGGCAAGAAAAAAAAAATATATATATATATTATATATATAATATATATATATATATATATTATATATATATAATATATATATATATGAACATTCACTATTTTAAAATAAAATGCTATATTTTTACTTAAGAAAGTTTTAAAAATTATTTTCAGATTAATAGAATAATATAGCACAAATATATAACATGAAATGTGTATTTTGTTTTTTATTTTTGGTACCAGGAATTGAACCTAGAGGCATTTTACCACTGAGCCACATCCCCAGTCCTTCCTTTCTTTCTTTTTTTTTAATTTTATTTTGAGGTAGAGTCTCAGTAATTTGCTTAGGGACTCACTAAGTTGCTGAAGCTGATCCTTGAACCTGTGATCCTCCTGCCACAGCCTCTTGAGTTACTGGGATTATAGGCATGTGCCAAAGTGCCCAGCTGAGATTTGCATTTTACATAGTTTCTTTCTTCCTAACACTTCCTTTTTGTCTCAACATTCCAATTCCCTATTTAGGCAGTCATTTGAAGTAGGAAGTTAACAGTTTAGAATGGAGGCCAAAATTAAAAGGGGATGAAAAAAAAAGAGAGATAGAGGGGAAGACGTGGGTGAGATGAGACAAATACAAAGAGAATTAGAAGAGAAAAGAAGAGATGACAGATAACAGAATGTTGGCCAGCACTATTGTAAAGAGTTTCACGTATGACAAACTCAAATGTCTATGAAGTCTGCCAATAAGCTAAAATATCTGCGTTTTGCAAGGTACAAGAAAATAGAAAGAAGTAGATACTCCCTCAAAAGGAACTGTGCATACCCTGTCTGAAAGCATCAAATTATTATTATTATTACTATTACTATTATTATTATTATACTGGAGATTGAACACAGGGCCACTTAACCACTGAGCCACATCCTCAGCTCTTTTTTAATTTTTTTTTTATATTGAGACAGGATTTCACTAAGATGCTTAGAGCCTCGATGCATTGCTGAAGCAGTCCTCAAACTTGTGATTGTCCTGTCTCAGCCCCCCAGTCACTGGGATTACAAGTGTGTGTCACCACACCCAGTTTAGCAAATTATTTTTTATTAAATTTGTTGAATGTGAAACACTCATTTCTATGGTTGTCTTCAGGCCACTGTGATTGAAAGTTGTATACCTTGAATACTGTGATTTTATGGAGAAGGTATGAGCTCTCTGGTTGAAAAATGATACTGCTGGGTCTGTTAGGTCCTTCCCAATAAGAGAGCTCCTCAGAATAACATTGAATGGAGTATGTTAGGTATTTATAGAAATGACCTATCTGTGTTCTCAGTTCCTAAGAGTTAGGACCCGTTGCCTTCAGAAATAGTCATTGTGGTAGAAACAAGAGGAGAAATGTTATTTCCCAAAAGGGATAAATTAATGAACTAAGTGAGGCTAGAGCCTAATACCAACTCTTGCACAAAATCAAAGACTTTGAACTGATAAATATCATCTGTGTATCCCATAAGGCAAACTGTTACTATATCATTTATTTCTGAAACTTTTTAAACATCTAATGTACTAAAACTCAAAGGCTATCATGTGTTCTTTGATAATGGAAACCCAAGCAATACTGGTGAAAAGTTTCCTTTTCCTTTTATTCCTTCTCCTCCTTTAAATGTACTACCATTAAAACCAATGAATTCTAAGAGATGTAACACATTTTCTCTTTTCTGTTTTTTTTAATTGCATATGTTTAAGGCATATAATAATACTCTTGTTTGTGCACTTTGACCTATTTATCTCCATTTCCTCTTCTTCCTTGTGTCTGGTAACCACCAGTTTATTTTGTTCCTATATATTTGGCTTGTTTTAGATTCCACAAATAAGTGAGATCACACTTTTTTTTTAAACCCCTGTGTCGGGCTTGTTTCACTTAGCATAATGTCCTACAGGTATGTCCACATTTTTGTAAATGGCAATACCTCCTTCTTTTTAAGGCTGAATAATATCCTTTAATCCTTTCTTGATGTGAACATTTAAGTTGATCCATATATTTCTTAGTAAGAATAATGCTTCAGAGAATATGAGAGTGCAAATATCTCTTCAACATGCTGGTCTAACATCTTTTGGATATATTCCTAGTATTAGAATTGTTGGATAATATGGTCATTCACTTTCTAATTTTGTTTGTTTGTTTGATAGGTTTCTGTACTGTTTTACTTACTTGTAGTACCAATTTCATTTTTATAAAACTAAGTACAAGAGTCTCCTATTTTCTACATTCTCATTAACACCTGTTATTTGTGATAATAGCTGTTTTTACTGGAGTGAGGTAATATCTCATTTTGGTTTTGGTTTGTATTTCCCTGATAATAAGTGATATTGACCACTTACAACACAATGAATTGGAAAGAAACTAAAATTTTGTCTCTAAGATATGGTACAAGGAGTGTCCAATCTTGACACTTCTATTCAATGTGGTTCTAATAGTACTAGCAACAGCAAACAGAAAAGATTAATAAATAAATGAAAGATATCCAAATCAGAAAGGAGAAATAAAATCACCATGTTTGCAGATGACATGATTTTATGTGTAAAAGTATACAACATTAATTTAAAAATCAGTTGTGTTTCTGTTTAATAATGGCTCTGTAAAACTACATATCAAAGAAATAATCCTATTACATCATAAAGAATAAAATACTTAGGAATAAATTTAACCAAGGAAGTGAAAGTTCAGCACATACAAAAGTATAAAATATTGATGAAGTAAGCTGAATAAAACAAAATTAATTAAAATGTATCTTGTGTTCATGAATTGGAAGATTGCTAGTGTTAAAGTATCCTTATTACCAAAAGAAATACAGATTCAACACAATCCTTATCAAAATTCCACTGGCATTTATCACCAAAATAAAAAAAAGCAATGCTAAAATTCATATGACAGCACAAAAAACACTAACTAGCCAAAACAATTGAGACAGAAAAGCAAAGTTTTTGCAGATTTAAATTATATTACAAAGTTATAATAATTAAAACTGTATAATACTGGCATGAAAACAAAAACCAGGTCATTGGAGTAAAATAGAGGGCCCAGAAATAAACACCAGCATATACAGTCAATTAACATTCAACAAGAAAGTTGAAAGATGACATGCTGAGGGAAAGATAGTCTCTTCAGTAACTAGTACTAGCACTTTTTATTTTTAATCAAAAACATTTCTCCTCAGCTGACTGCAGTAGGCACACCTGGAATCCCAGCATCCTATAAGGCTGAGGCAGGAGGATCACAAGTACAAATCCAGCTTCAGCAACTTAATGAGGCTCTAATCAACTCAGTGAGACCCTGTCTTTAAATAAAAAAAAAAAAAAGGCTGGGGATATGACTCAATGGTTAAGCGCCCTTGGGTTCAACCTTTGGTACCAAAAATAAATTCATTAATTAGTTTAAGTAAAATTTAATTATTTTTCCTCCAAAGTAGAATTTTAATTAAAAAATAAAACATTCTGTGGTTTGTCCTTTTATTTTAAAATTATATGACAGAGACTTACAGTGTTCTCAATTATCAGCACTTCCCTTAGACTAATAAGATCTTTCATTTTTAGCAGATCATTAGGCTACCCAATTTCTCTTGCTAGTTTCTTCAAATGTGATTATCTTCTTTTCTAGTTGTGAGGGAGTCCAACACAGCACTCTGTTGTCTCTTGCCACCATCCCTCTCCATCATGTCACATTGACAGTGTTGCTCTTTCCATAAAAATGCATCCCATCCAGTTAGGCCTTATTTTATTTCCAGTGCTGTTTTATCAAAGATTGATGAGTAGTAAAATATAATAATATAAGAATAATATGGAGAGAAAGAGAGAGAGAGAGAGAGAATGCACTGCAGTTCAATGGGATCCTTTGATGTCCAATCCAATGTTAACTAACAATGCACCATTCAGGTACCACTCAGGCCAAATGGAATTGGGAAAGAATCCCTATACAGTACCTAATGGGTTATTTTGGGACATGTAACTCAAGTGTCACTAGATGTTAACCTTTTCTTCGATGGGAAAAATTCAGCTGAGTTCCCCAAATGATGCAGATTCTCGGTTGTTTGGATCCTTAATGTTTTCTTTGATGGCCAGTTTGTTCTGACTCATTGACTAGAGAAAATTAGGTGAGATTTTAGAAATAGGGATTGTTACTCCCTTTAGATTGGGGTTGATTATCATGAATAATGAGGTGAACTTTCTATCAAAATGGCCCTGATAGTTTCCATTCATCTATTTGCCCATTAGCTACCTGTACTATCCTCCATGGGAAAAAAAGCTTTAGTTTCTCTTGTTAACATATTTTTTCCTTGGCCTTAATTGCAGACAGACTTTTGCAGTCTAGTGTAACAGAACAAATGATATTATGAAAAACCAAGTTCTATGGGAAAGAGAATTACTCATTTTATCTTATGTAAAAAATAAAAAAATAATGAAAAATAATAATGTACCACATCTGAGGCAATTCCAAATTCTCTGATTTCCTAACTCTTCCATCTTCACGATAATAGACAGCTGTGCTCTTGTGAACTTCTAAGTCAGCTAACTTTAGTCAGAACTAGTTATTAAATGCTGAGGATTCTTTCCTTTTAAGTGGGCATTTTCAGTGCAGTACGCTCTCTCATCAACCTTTAGACTGACATAAACAGTAATGGGATTTATCATCATTCTCACCCTGCTACAAGAGCCTGGAATTAAAAGGAACTGTCCTTCATTGTTAAGTATTGTACAATTTTCCCCATTCAGGATCTTTTGTGAAGATTCTGATGGTCAAATTTATATTCTTCTTTTCTTAATGGAAAATTTCTTTCGTCTGTAATTCATTTTAAAGGCACCCTGGTATGTACCAAACAGGTAACATTTTCGGGTGACCAGTCAGAGAAAATGGACCTGATTTAAAGTCATTTTTAATGAAGAATCCAGGTTTGGTAAATGCAGGGGACCACAAGTTATTGTTAGGGTAGGGGAAATGTGGGATCATATGATGTGTCATCCTTGAAGAAAAGGAGGACAGTAAAATACCATGTTCTTGTAATGCTCCTTTCCATTCCCAAGAACCTAGCCAAGTCAAAGGAACAATAAAAGCAGGTTCTGACCAGAACATTCAGATAAATACTCTCTTGAAAGAAACTGACTCTCTCTTTCTCATGCATGTTGCAGATAGGGCTCACTAGTGTTATCTGTAGGAACTGCTCTCCTGCACACACAACAGGACAGGTGCTCCTCAGAATGCTGGTCATAGAAGTAACAAAGCAAACTAACCAAAGTAATGATGCTACTGCTTCTGTAGCCTAATTGATAAAACCCCTCTTTCTCCAGTAACTGATGTAGAATTGAGGACACTGCACACAAAATAATTGCCATTCATCCAGCTGATCACCACTGGACAAGGCATCATCAGGGATGAATGCATTCTTTGGCAAAGCACAATGTGGAATGGAGTTGCCATTTGTCATGTCTCGCTTGCCATCTCCATGTCTCTCAGCATCCCATTCAAACGACCTAGCACAACTCTTCTTTGTATAGTACATATGGTCACGTAAAGCTGACACTTAATGGAATCTCATAGGATTTACCAAAGCTATCCTATCCCTATAGGTGAGAAATGCTAAGGCATTCCTAAAATATTGACAAGTCTACAAAAGGCCAATTACTTCTTGAGTTATACTTGAAAAAGTGAATGGAAACCATAACCCCAGACTTAAATATAATACCTTGGTAAGATTTTGTAAAGATTTTTAACTTCTACTTTTTGTTAATTTTATTACCACCCTGTCCATATACCTGAATCTAAAAACTTTTTAAAGGAGAAGAACTTTAGTATTCTGCATCTTCCTGAAACTAGGTATGAGAAGATTAAATCTTCAAAGGATAGAAGAAAGTGATAATGTTCATTGAAAGAATGAAAATGAGAATATAAACAAGCTGAGTCTCAAGGAAGAGTCGTAGACTGAGCCTCAGTCCAATAAGTTTCACACTCACAAAATGCTTGTGGTTCTTCAACATTCAAAAATCTCCACATAACCAGAAAAACAAGACAATTTTAATGAAAAATTTAGGACCATTAGGCAAACACCACCTTGGCAGACTTAATAGTTTGATGGTTAATTAAATATTATTATAATTTTACACCCAAGGTCTCAGAGCATTGTCTCATAAGAAAAGAGAAAATGAGTTGTCCTTTGTATCTGTTATTTTTGAAATTTCTCTTTTTCAAAGTTTTGGGAATGAGAAATGAATTTGGAAAGAAAAAATGCTTTCATTAATAACTGTTTTCTGACTCTGTAAAATCAAGAATCACTATTTTATAATAATTAAGAACTTAAAACACTTTATTTGAAAGGAAACATTGATTTGTGAGTTCCTCTTTGATTATAACCCACAGATATAGGGCTCTGTCACTTATGATGAACAATACCCAAAATAGCAAAGAATAGTCACTGATTATATGAGTGCATTTTTTAGCAGAAGAAGCATACTTTTGTGCATTTATTAATACCAGACAAGATCAGATAGTCATTATAAAGGGAAAGAATGACAGAGAAAGATCAAGACACTATGAAAACATTGAAGCTCAAACAATGATCTCCCAAGTATTAAGTGAATCAATATTATGATTAGGTTTATCTTATTACCAAAATGCCATTCAGTAATTCTTATAGAACTAATCATCTCCAATTAAAGACACAGTCTCTTAATTTTTTGTTAAATTTATTTGTAAAAACATTCTGAAGGGCACTTTGGCAATATCTAATGAAAGTTTTATATTTTAGTCAGCTTTTTCAACACTGTAACCAAAAACCTGACAAAAAGTGTGTTAGAGGAGGGAAATTTTGCTTTGGTTCATGGTTTCAGAGGTTCAGTTTGTGTTTGGCAGACTCCATAGCCCTGGGCCCAAAGTGAAGCCGAAAAACATGGCGGAAGAGTAGGGCAGAGGAAAGCAGTTTGAGACATGATGGTCAAAACACAGAGAGAGTGCCACTCATTAGAGACAAGATATAATCTCCAAACTCATAACCCCCAATGACTTCCTTCCTCCACTAATACCCTTCTTGTCCACAGTTACAGCCCAAGTAATCTTTATCTTTGAATCAATCTTCTGGTTATATTATACCTCTCATAATCACTTCATGTCTAAATCATAACATTCCACACTTGGCTCTCAAAGATCATGCTCATGCCATAATGCAAAATACATTTAGTTCATTTTCAAGAGTCCCCATAACATGCCAACAATGCCCAAAAGTCCAACTTCAAAATCTCATGGCATACTCAACAGCAAACTCATGGATGTTATTCCCTTTAAAGATCAAAAGCAAGCCACATATATCCAATGTATAATGGTACAGAGTAAAAACATTAAAACTCATGAAATGTCAATCATTCTGGGAATTTTGCTTTCCTGAAAAAACTTGTGTCCTATGTAAGCATGTTTTAAAATATGAATAAATGAAATGATCTAAAGTTCTGATGACAGGAAGTTATCTAAATAATCTATAACACATCCACAAGATTGAATACTCTGTAGACATTGAACACATGTTCAGAGGATTATTTAATTATACTGGAAAATAATCACAACAAATTAAATAACTGGCGTTACTATTCCATAGCACTACAGTTTTTTTGTTTTGTTTTTTTTATGAAAAGTGTGAAGAGTCCAGAAGTTGTGTGTAGCATACAATAAAGAAAAAATACAACTGTGCTGAAGGAAGCCTGAAACTATTGATTGTGTTTTGCATTGATTTCTACCAGGTCACAAGGCAGCTACTTGCTCATAGGAGACAGCAGAAATGAAAATGTATTACATTTTGATTTATTCATTTATTATCTGTTTACTTAATCATCTATTCATTCAGTCATCATTTTTTAAATGCTTGCCACCTGCTGAGCATTGGACTAGATAATGAAGCATGACTAAAGAGTGGGTAGAGATAAAGCTGGTTAAGCACACAGAAAATGGCTCAAGAGAGCCTCTGTATGAAGTGTCCAAGATGTTGGGATAACTTACAGGCAATGAGGAGTCACTGAGGAATTTTGAGCAGGGAAAGGACCCTTTTCACAGTAGGGAAAAGGCAGAACATAGGAGGAAAGAACATAAGTACGAATGTGATAATCATGTTATTTGGGGGTAGTCCAGTGAAAGTCAAGGAAGAACTGAACCAAGTCAGTTGCCTAGGAATGGTGACAAAGGTAAAAATATGACATATTTTTATTTGTACAAATACACATTGAAAATATTTACTCTGAATAACATGTATCTATAAGATATATAAGTATATGTTTATTTCAAAATTTCTATGTTAAAATAAGTTTCAAAAGCCAACCACTCCAATAATGGTCCACAGATAAATATTCATGCATGAAAAAATTGTCATTGATCCAAGGTAAAATTAGAAGAGGGAGGAAATTGTGGTAAAATAAAGCTCTATTTATTCAATTCAAGGAAATGTTTTTTTTCCCTATGATTATGTACTTCAAACCCAACATGCATATTTTTCTTTTATTAAATGATAATTTCAGAATAAATTAATCTTACTGTGTTTTTCTGATACATACTAATTTGGTAAAATAACACATTTGCTTTTTTAAAACTTTACTATTAGATGAAATCATAATTTCTGGGAACTGCTGATCTAATCTAATACACAGTCTCTTCTACTCAGTGTCTTAAACCCTCTCAACTCTTCATCTGTCACCCAACTTGAACTGCACTGGGTATAAGGAAGTCAGTACTTCATGAATAACCTCATCCTGTTTTGGAGTAGCTTCAGATGCTTGGTAATTCTTTTTTGTTAGTCCTGTTTGGGATAGTTCCATACTTTATTAATGATTTTATCATATCCATTTTATGAGTAGCAAAATGAGAAAGGTTATCTAATTTGTGCTAGCTAATGAGTAACACAGCTGAGACTAACGTTGCTAGGTCTACTATATTTCAAAGTCTAACAAACAGGTTATGCTACTTCTAACTCTTTAATAAATCTGTGATCATCAGTCATAAACTTAAGGGCAGTTTTTATGCTTTTCTGAGTTTAAACTAAGGTGAATATGGCTCATTTATTTAGTTGCTGCAAATGTGGCTTAATTCTTTCATTTTTTAAAAAAAATCATGATAGTCTCTTAATGTGTGGCTTACTATAAATTATTTGCAATTTGTATAGGAGTCCATCTAGAGTTATAAATAGAAGATGGGCTTAGCTTTGAAGATACACCCACCTGATTTTGAGTTCTGGTTCTGCCACTGACAAGTTCTGTGACAGCTATTTATTTATCAGTTTGGAATACCAGTTTCTGCACCTGTAAAATGGGAATGATACACAGTAGTGCTACTTTGATGATTTAATGAAAAACTCTAGCCCTCAGGAGCTTTCACTGGTTTATCTAACAGAAAAATAAAAATAAAATAAATAAATAGAATAAAAATTCAAGTGAGTGTTTATTTGTGCCATGACTATACAGATATTGATTGATAAAAATTAACTAAAAATTAACTGTCAAAAATGTTAGCGCCTCTAGATCTCCAAGATAGCAAAATAATAAGGGAAGCTAATCAAGGTTGAAATTTTCCTATTGTTCTGATTTACATCAGAATTCAAGGATTATTTACAATTAACTTTCTATACTTGTCCCTCATTGATCACTTGATGCATATGCTTTCCTGGAATTGGATTTTTATCCAAGCATAGCAAATTAAACTTCCGATTGAACAATTAAAACCATCAAGCTGATGAATACGACTGTGCTCTGATTTATCTGGGTTGGCTTCTGGCTCCTGGCTCCCAGGCATAAATGAGACTTTCTTTGTTTTCAAGAGTAGCCTTGCAGGGTGGCTCAGGTAGCACAGGCTGTGACTGATTTCATACTTCCACCATCTCCAGGCATCTCCACGAAAGAAATGGAGGTTCTTCAGGTATTTGGGAGTGAGTCACTTATGATGACTACAATGTCACTCTCCCTTCATGGCCATTAGGACTGGTTTATTAGCCAAAGAAAGTGACTGTCAGAAGAAACTATAATTGGCATCTCATTCTGCTTTAAAAGAAATAGGTAGAAAATAGGTAGGTAGATAGGTAGATAATTAGGTAGATTTTATAAATTGATCCTCAGGTTTTCTCCTTGGTCTAATCATACAAAGGAAAGCATTCTGTTAAAACACAAATATAATGCTCTAATGCACATATCTTTGAATTCAGACAAATGTGGGAAGGAATTTTGACTTTAACATATAACCTATAGTTGTATACCGTGGTTATGTGTTGCCCATCTTTGGTACATACTTGACCACTGAGAGCATCAGTTGGATAATTCTGAAAGTAAAAAACACAACACCTACTCTGAAGGACTGTTGTTAAAACTAGGGATACTGAATAAAGTACTCAGCAGGTCCCATGGCACATAGTTGACACACAATAAATGGTAGCCTCGATAGAAGCTGGGCTTCTATGGTTTGAACATTTTTGTGCCCTCCAAAATTCATGGGTTGGAAACTTAATGCTCAATGCAATATTGTTGAGCTGAGGATAGTGCCTTTCAGGAGATAGTTAGGTCAGGAGAGCTCCACTCTCGTGAGTGGATTAAGCCACTATGGAAAGGGCACACCAGAGCTGATTCTCTCTTCTGACATGTGAGGACACAAAATTCTTCCTCTCTAGAGGACATACCATTTGGAATCAGACCAGACCAAAGGCTTGATCTTGGATTTCATGGCCTCCAAAATTGTGAGGAAATAAATTACCTATTCTTTTATTCTGCTACAGAAGTAAAACAAGTAAGATTAAACTCTGTTACGATCCAAGGCTCCCCGTTTAGCAGCTATAGAGACAAAGGATACCTAGAACATATACAGATATATTACAGTCACCTGGAACATTTTATTAATGTTGTGAAATCAGACAACCATATGAGAGAGAGAAATGAGCTGCCTTAAGCTTTTCTAGAAGTTCAATGTTTGTCACATAGAAAATACCTGTCCTCATTCAATAACTATAGGGGTCACGCTTGAATTTAACCTTTTGAAATCATATATTCATTTAAAATGACCCTGAACAACAAAATCAACACCTGCAGATAATTTCCAATAATATCAGATTTCTGAAATAAGATTGGAAACTCATTTGAATGATCACAACTTATTTAACTCAGAAGAGAAGGAAACAGATTTAAAAAAAGATTGTCCAGAGATCCAACATGGCAGGCCAGAAGGAGGCAGCATTCTGTGTCACTCTGTGACCTGAAATTCAAGTAGTGAGAATACTGCTTCTCTGCGAGCGATATCCCTGGCTCCCACGCAGGAATCACCATGCCCATCCAGGGAATCCAGACCTGTGACCAAATGAGACCATCTGCAGCAGCAGCAGCACCTTCAATCAATTTTCATCCACCCACCTGAGCAGAAATCACAGACACTGCTCTCACAGAGGACACCAGGCAGCTTCCTACGAGTAGTAACTCCGGCTGCCACTCTGGTTTGGACACCCATCTACCAATGCGGGGCTCCCCTGGTCACCACCATCCTGGGGCTCTGCAACAGTGGACATAGTTCCCTACACACAGTAGGCTGCCTTCACCCAATAACTTCACATAGGCTTTGAAGTCAGCCAACAGCCACACACTGCATGCCACAGAGCTCATCTCTGAACTCATTGTCCAGCACCATCTCCCAGCTCCCCTCCCATCATCCGACACCCCATTGTTGAAAGCAGGCAACTCCATCTTGGGCCACCTTCATCACCATCTTCAGTGGGGGCAACTCCCAGTATGGAACTCTGGCTGGCTATAGGTACCCAGTTTCTAACTCCCCACTGTCCCCAGTAGCCACTACCTTGGCACAGTAACAACCTGGTTACCTTCACCATCCTGAAGGCAGATACCAGCTAACAATAGATGATACCATCCATTTGATGAGAAGAGAAGCAGGATAGTGGTCTCCAAACAAACCATACCTATTTCTTCCTTCACTATTTTTTTTCCTTTCCCTCTGTATTCTCCTGCACTCATATCCCCAACATATGTGAAAACAAGCACTTTGCATGAATTAGTATTTTGAGGACTGAGACACCTGAATAGTACATTAAAGTTGTGTTGTATATTCTACTTTTTTTCTTTTTTTCCCCACCAATTTTTACTATTTTAACATTTTAAAAATTATTCTTAATATATGTGTTCATTTTATGTACTCTACTGTCTTCCCACTTACTTGTCTACCCAAAATTACTTCCTCTCCCTTCTCCTGCTACTGATTTTATTCTTTAGATATCTCTTTCACACTTCCTAAGACATAATAACTCTATATCCTCATCTCCTACCTCCTCTGCATATATCCTACTCCTCACCCCAGTTCTTTGTCCACCATCAGAATGTGTAAACCCTTTTATAAACCTACTAAGTATATTGTAGATAATAATTGAATTCACCCGTTTTGTACATTGTGACCAAGCTGTAAATGTCTTAATAGCAAGTATTTGTATATATTATTTATATTGGGATCTGTTAACATTGTCCTTTGCCTCAAAGGAGAGGTATTCAGATCCCTACAGGGGCACTACAAGCCTATAGGGTAAAAACAGTAATGCCTTAGATCCACAGTGCTAAAAGGGAAGATACACAAGTAATAAAAAAAAGAAAAGGAGAGGAAGTGTCTCAAATATATCAAGATAGCACATTTTTACAATCCATAGCCAGCACAGCAGAAGAAATGACAGAGGAAGAGTTCAGGATGTACATAATTAAAATGTTTTGCAAATTAAAGAATGATATAAGAGAGCAAATACAGGCAGCAAAAGATCATTTTGACAATGAGCTACATAAACAAATACAGGAAGAAAAAGATTAATTCAATAGGGAGATAGAGGTTCTAAAAAACAAAACAAAAAAAACATAAATCTTTGAAATGAAAGAAACAATAAACCAAATTAAAAGTTCAATTGAAAGCATCACCAACAGATTAGACCACTTGGAAGACAGGACCTCAGACAATGAAGACAAAATATGTAATCTTGAAAACAAGGTAGACCACAAAGTTAAAGTTGAAAGAAACCATGAGGAGAACATTCAAGAAATATGGGATAGCATGAAAAGACCAAATTTAAGAGTTGTCAGGATAGAGGAAGAGATAGAGTTCCAAACCAAAGGAATGAGCAATCTATTTAATGAAATAATATCAGAAAACTTTCCAAGCATGAAGAATGAATTGGAAAATCAAATTCAGGAGGTTTACAGAACACCAAATATACAAAATCACAACAGATCCACACCAAGACACATTATAATGAAAATGCATAACATTCAGAATAAGGAGAGAATATTAAAAGCCAGGACAGAAAGGAATCAGATTACATATAGGGGAAAAACAATTAGATTATGTGTAGATTTTTCAGTCCAGACACTGAAATCTAGAACATCCTAGAACAACATATATCAAGCTCTGAAATAAAATGGATGCCAACCAAAAATCTTATATCCAGCAAAATTAATCTTTAGAGTTGATGATGAAATAAAAACCTTCCATGATTAACAAAAGTTAAAAGAATTTACAACTAGAAAGCCTGAACTATAGAACATTCTCAGCAAAATATTTCATGAAGAGGTATTGAAAAACAACAATGAAAATCACCAAAGGGAGGAATTTCACTAAAGGAAAACTAATCAAAGGAGAAACCAAATCAAGTTAAATACCAAAATTAATAAAATATTGTTGGGAATACAAATCATGCCTCAATAATAACCCTGAATATTAATGGCCTAAACTCACCAATCAAATGACATAGACTGGCAGTTTGGATTTAAAAAAGACCCAACAATATGCTGTCTCCAAGAGACTCATTCATAGGAAAAGACATCAACAGACTGAAGGTGAAAGACTGTAGAAAATCATACCACTCACATGGACTGTGGAAGCAAGCAGGGGTTTCCATTCTCATATCAAATAAAGTAGACATTAAGCCAAAGTTAATCAAAATGGATAAAGAAGGATATTTCATACTGCTGAAGGGAACTATTCATCAGTAAGACATAACAATAATAAATTTATATGCCACAAACAATGGAGCATCTACATTCATCAAACAAACTCTTCTCAGGTTCAAGAGCCAAATAGATCACAACACAACAATTTTGGGTGACATTAACACAACTCTTCACCACTGCATAGATCATCCAAACAAAAGCTGAACAAAGAAACTATAGAACTCAATAATATAATCAGTAACTTAGACTTATCTGAAATATATAGAATATTTCATACACTTTCTTCTCAGCAGCACATGGATCCTTCTCTAAAATAGACCACATATTATGCCACAAAGCAACTCTTAGCAAATATAAAAACTAGAGATATTACCCTGCATTCTATCAGATCATAATGGAATAAAATTAGAAATCAATGATAAAATAAGAAATAAAAGCTACTCCAACACCTGGAGACTAAATAATATGTAACTGAGTGAACAATAGGTTGCAGAAGACGTAAGGAATGTATTAAAAATTTTTTAGTAGTGAATGAGAACACACATACAACATATCAAAATCTCTGGGACACTATGAAATCAGTTCTAAGAGAAAAGTTCATTGCATGGAGTTCATTCCTTAAAAGAATAAAAAGTCAACAAACAAATGACTTTACATTTCAAAGCTCTGGAAAAAGAAGAACAAATCAACCCAAAAGCATAAGAAGACAGGAAATAATTAAAATCAGATCTGAAATCAATGAAATTGAAAAAGAAGAAACAATTGAAAAAATTGAGAAAACAAAAAGTTGGTTCTTTGAAAAAATAAATAAAATCTACAAACACTTATCCATGCAAATGAAGAGAAGGAGAGAGAAAACTCAAATTACTAGCATAATGATGAAAAAGGAAATATCACAACAGATGGTACAGAAATACAGAAGATAATTAGAAATTATTTTGAAAACTTGTACTCCAATAAAATAGAAAATATCAAAGGCATTGACAAATTTCTAGAGTCATACAATTTCCCCAAATTGAATCAGAATGATATACACAATTTAAACAGATCAATTCCAAGTGATAAAATAGAAGACACCAACAGAAACCTACCAACAAAGAGATGCCCAGGACCAGATGGATACATAGCCAAGTTCTACAAGACCTAATAAAGAAAAACTAATAACAATACTCTTCAATTTATTTCAGAAAATAGAAAAAGAGGGAGACCTTCCAAATTCATTCTATGAGGCCAATATCACCCTGCTTCCCAAATCAGGCAAAAACAAATCAAAGAAATAAAACTTCAGACAAATATCTCTAATGAACATAGATGCAAAAATTTTCAATAAAATTCTGGCAAATCGAATACAAAAAAAAATATCAAAAAGATAATGCACCATGATCAAGTGGGGTTCATCCCAGTGATACAAAGTTGGTTCAACATTCAGAAATCTATAAATGTAATTCTTCACATCAATAAACTTAAAGACAAGAACCATATGATCATCTCAATAGACGCAGAAAAAGCATTCCACAAAATATAGCACCCCTTCATGTTCAAAACACTAGGAAACTAGGGAAAAGAGGAACATATCTCAACATTATAAAAGCTATCCATGCTAAGCCCTATGCCAACATCATTCTAAGTCGGTAAAAACTGAATGCATTCCCTCTAAAAACTGGAACAAGTCAGAGATGCCCTCTTTCACAACTTCTATTTAACATAGTTCTTGAAACATTGGCCAAAGCAATTCGACAGACAAAAGAAATTAAAGGGATATGGATAGGAAAAGAAGAACTCAAATCAGCACTATTTGCCAATGATGAGATTCCTATACCTAGCAGACCCAAAAAATTCCACCAGTAAACTTCTAGAAAATAGTAAATGAATTCAGCAAAGAAGCAGGATACAAAATCAACTCCCATAAATCAAAGGCATTTTTGTATATCAGTGACAAATCCTCTGAAAGGGAAATGAGGAAAACTATTCCATTTACAATAGCCTCAAAAAATAAAATATTTGGGAATCAACTTAACAAAAGAGGTAAAAGACCTCTACAATGAAAACTGCAGAATGCTAAAGAAAGAAATTAAAGAAGACCTTAGAAGATGGAAAAATCTCCTTTGTTCTTAGATAGGCAGAATTAATATTGTCCAAATGACCATATTACCAAAAGCACTATACAGATTTAATGCAATTCCAATCAAAATCCCAATGACATTCATCATAGAAATAGAAAAGGCAGTCATGAAATTCATCTGGAAAAATAAGAGACTCAGAATAGCTAAAGCAATCCTTAGCAAGAAGAGTGAAGCAGGTGGCATCATAACACCAGACCTTAAACTATAGTACAGAGCAATAGTAACAAAAACAGCATGGTATTGGCACCAAAATAGACTGATAGACCAATGGTACAGAATAGAGGACACAGAGACTAACCCACATAATTACAGTTATCTTATATTAGACAAAGGAATCAAAAATGTACATTGGAGCAAAGATAGCCTCTTTAACAAATGATGCTGGGAAAAATGGAAATCCATATGCAACAAAATGAAATTAAACCCATATCTCTCACCATGCACAAAAATCAACTCAGAGTAGATCAAGGACCTAGGATTTAAACCAGAGACCCTGTGTCTAATAGAAGAAAAAGTAAGCCCAAATCTCTATCATATTGGATTAGGCCCCTACTTCCTTAATAAGATTCCTTAATAAGATTCCAAGAATTAAAATCAAGAATTAATAAAGGGGATGAATTTAAACGAAAAAGGTTTTTCTCAGCAAAAGAAACAATCAGAGAGGTGAATAGAGAGCCTATAGCTTGGGAGCAAATTTTAACCACTTGCACATCAGATAGAGTACTAATCTCTATTTAGGGTATATAAAAAAACTCAAAAAGCTAATCACCAAAAAACCAAATAACCCAATCAATAAATGGGCCAAGGAACTGAACAGACACTTCTCACAATGTGATACACAATCAATCAACAAATATATGAAAAAATGCTCAACATCTATAGCAATTAGAGAAATGCAAATCAAAACTACTCTAAGATTTCATCTCACTCCAGTTAGAATGGCAGCTATCAAGAATACAAACAACAATAAGTATTGGTGAGGATGTGGGGGAAAAGGCACACTCAAACATTTCTGGTGGGACTGAAAATTGGTGCAGCCAATCTGGGAAGCAGTATGGAGATTCCTTGGAAAACTTGGAATGGAACCACCATTTGACCCAGCTATCCCACTTTTTGGTGTATACTCAAAGGACTTAAAAACAGCATACTACAGGGACACAGCAACAGCCACATCAATGTTTATAGAAGCACAGTTTACAATAGCTAGACTGTGTGGAACTAACTTAGATGCCCTTCAGTAGATGAATGGATAAAGAAAATGTGGTATATATCCACAATGGAATATTACTCAGCAATAAAAAAGAATAAAATCATGGCATTTGCATGTAAATGGGTGGAGTTGGAGAATATCATGCTAAGTAAATTTAGCCAATTCCAAAAAAACAAATGCCAAATATTTTCTCTGATATAAGGAGGCTGATTCATAGTGGAGTTGGGAGGGGGAGCATGGAAAGATTAGAGGAACTCTGGATAAGACAAATAGAAGGGAGGGGCGAGGGGTATAAAAATGGTGGTGTAGGGCTGAAGTTGTAGCTCAGTGGTAGAGTGCTCACCTAGCTCAGTGGTAGAGTGCTCACCTAGCATGGGTGAGGCACTGGGTTCAATCCTCAGCACCACATAAAAATAAGTAAATAAAAATAAAGGCATTAGGTTCTCCTACAACTAAAGATATTTTTTAAAAATCGTGGAATAAGATGGATATCAATACCCTAAGAACAGATATAAAGACACAAATGGTGTGAATATACTACGCATACAACCAGAGATATGAAAAATTGTGTTCTATATGTATGTGGATTGTAATGCATTTTGCTGTCATATATAACAAATTAGAATAAAAAATTAAAAATAAAATAAATAAATAAACAAATAAAGAGGAAAGATTGTCCAAAAATTAAACCAGTTCAATAGAAGGAGCATATGAGAAAAGAAACACTAAGGAAAGTCTATATGCTAATGTCAAGGCATTCAAGCTGTTCTACCTTTAGCTAAGTGTTAAATCCCCAGGGGCAGATGGTAGATGAATCGTTCAGCATTCATGTCTGCATGATCTGCTTAACTGTTTTTATAGTAAGTCTCATGACCTTAAAGTATGCACCTTAAATCTTCCTCCTATTTCTCATTTTGTCCTCAGTAGTCACCAGATAACAAGGCCTAATCATTAATATGCAACGGGGTGCTGAGAACACAGCAGAATTGTAAACACTCAAACTAACACCCCTAAAATTTCATAATTAATTTCCAATGATTGAATTCCTTTGATCCCCAGCATCTCTTGTTCTTTTGTCTAGAATCGTATTTCCGCATATATCAGAGGCCATAAATACCCATCCTGAAGGCAGGCACCGCTTTGATGGGTGCAGGCCCTGGCACTAAGGCAGGAGGGGAGGCGTTGTGAAAAAAGAGCACTATTTTCAGATTATTAAACTTTTTTCCTTTTTTTAAGGTCAGATTTTCTCTTCCACTTCAATGTTCTGTATGTATTTCCCCATCAATGTACAAAAGGGAGTTTTCTGAGGCCTTTCCTGTAGGGTAAATAAAACTGTCTCCGAGATTCCTAAAGCTAAAAGATTAATATTATGATAATTACTTTGTAAAAAATAAATTAAGAAAGTGCCAAAACAGACTCTTGCTGACTTTACATCTCTGAAAATGCGGCCAGCCTGACACCTATGGCCTGTGTCTGTGGGGTGATCTGACTTTCTCTGTTCCTAGGGCTGTGGGCTGTATGTCAGCAATTCTCAGCGCTTACCTTCCAGAGATTTGTAACTCTTCACGATGCAATCGTGAATATTCACTGGAGGCTGAAATTGGACAAATCAAGCTCCAGTAGAGTACTTTTCTGGTGCGTATGGCTAATACTTTGAAATCAAGATTTTTCTAAGACGTGTGAATGAGATTTGGGGTTTAAAAGAAGAAGCAATTTAGCAAAAGTTAAACAACAAAACAAACTCAAATCATCACTCTTGAACAGTAAAGACTGCTGATCAGCATGTTGGAGGATCCAAATGAAGTCACTGCCTCCTTTACATATTAGGTTTAATAGTGGCCCTTCGGCAAGGCACTTAACCTCTCCAAGCTCTGTTTCCTACTGTCTGTAATGGAAATAAGGCTTGGTAGATTTTAAATGTTGGACTGGTGAGTTAACCACTTTAAAAGTTGTTTTTTTGTTGTTGTTTTTAAATCTGTAAATGTAAATCGTGCTTTCTGCATTACTTAACACCTCACAGAATCCTCCATAGAGTGACATATCTAATCTGCCCAAGGGTCCTAACAAAAGGACATGTTGGTTTACACCTGAGCTCAGTTCATTCTCCTTAATAGCCCTCAAAAGTTTCTTCACTTGGTTTTCTGCTAGAAACAACAAAAAGACTAGCTCCTCATCAAGAATGAAACTCAAACCGTTTAACTTATTATTGGAGATGCCTGGTGGAGCACAGACATAGCCCTGGCCTGCTAATTAATTATCAAGAATATTAAATCTGTAGGTGTTCCTGTCTTGTCCATAAAATGTGCATTAATACACATAAGAACCCAAGAAAAAGTCTGTCTCCTGGGAAAAGAATATGCATTTTATTAAAATTAGTCTATGGTTGTGTGATATTAACTATCAATCTCTCTATTACTATAGAGTCTAACCGGGCACTGGGAAGTCAGCGTTGTTGTTCAGGTTTCCACCAAGACCACCTTTTATTTTTTTCCTTCTGCTTTGTGCTCTCCCTTTTCCTGTAGTCCAATTATGGCTGGTGAGTTTTAACATCAGGTCTGATTTACTTTTGGATAGCACTACCAATCTCTTAAACTAGAATCATTCAAAAATGCAGCCAACTAGGCTGTGGGCTTTTCCTTGGCTGCTACAGGACTTATAAACAAAGTTCCTATTAGCTACTGCAGAAATTCATAAACTTAAAAACTGCAAGGAAGGGCTATTGCCCTGTGAGATATTTATGGGGACTCACTTTGCCTGCTATGGTAAGATTGCTTTTATAAGCACCTCTGGTTTTTAAAATGGGAAAGAACTATATTTCAAGTAAATACTCCCTGGAAGCATCTTCCCCATTACTCAAATATCTTGTGCCCAAGGCTGCACAAGCTAAGATAAAAGCTCTCCATTTGGGACAAAAGGTTTTCCTTGACCCAAGGTTACAAATGGGCTTTTTCAACAAGTAAGCAGTGCACAAAATTGTTAGGGAAAAAAAATCCCAAAATGTAGGAGCTCTGTTTCTTACCTAAGAAACAAGACACTGAGGATATTCCCACAGAAGCCAAGAGTTAATCTCTCCTCCCTTCGCCCCATCAGCACTCAGCACATGCTCTCTATTCCTATGCTTCCTACATCACAGCTTGATTGTTTGCTGGCTGTTTCCCCTACCAGACTGAAATGCTTGAGGAAGAGATGGTATTTTATCTATCCAGTATGCTTGGTGTTTGGCATACTGAGTAGCACACAGTGGGCACTCACTAAATGTTTATTGATTGCTTCCAAGCACTGATTCTAATACTTGAAGAGGCATGAATGAGCAGCAAGCCTAATGCGTAACTAGTTCATTGTCCTAAAAAATAAAATTCTTTATGCGTGCTTTGTCTTATGATTTGATTCCTACTCCCTCTCTCTGAAATGCAGTGCGGAATTGAATATTCTGCTTGAGATTTTACTCTATATGATTCTCAAATGTAGCACAATAATAAACGTTCTCTGGAATGCAAATCCAGTAATTAAGCTGGGAACACTGCAAAGTTGGCAATGTTTGTGAGAACATATTTTCCAGAAAGTAGGCCTTGCTTAGATTTTTTCCTCCTAATTTTCATTCTGTCCAGATAGACTTCATAAGCAGTAACTTTTTCTCCATTATGAGTTCTTTGTTTATTTTTTTTCTTATTCTTCCCATAGACAAGTCATTACTAACCGTCTAATGAGCTATTCTTTACATAAGATCAATATGGAAACAGCACCAAGTATATCCTATTAAGATTCACCGCAAGATAAATCTCCTTAAAAAATAGCCTAATATAATAAAGGTGGAAACGGCCTCAAGAAGGAATATTATGTAATATATAGTGACAAAGGATTTCAGGATTTGTTTTGACTGACTGGTTCCTGTATTGAAGGAACCAGGATTTGTAATGTTGGAAACTGGTCTCTCCTTTGGACCTGTTCCATAGAGCCCAGGCGTGGCTCCCCAGTGCAGGTGTTCTGATTGTGCAGACCAAGTGCATGTGGCTTTGGAATGGCCATTTGCCATAGGAATGAGACAGCAGAGCGTGCCCTTAAATAATTAAATGCTGTATCAGATCTGCAGATGTTACAGTCTAACACATGCAGTGCTTGCATGCATGGCACACAGCAGAGGTGTCTGGAGGAAACTGCTCCTCTATCAGGGAAGTATTACATAATTGATTAAAATAATCTTAGAGAGCTGGCGCAACTTTCCATTCTGCTCTTGCCAATGACTGAGCCAGAGACTGAACTGAAATCTGGTTTGGATGAATTAATTATCAAATATTCTTTTGAATACCTCCTTTATCATTCTTTGTCAAACATTAGTGTGTCTTCTAGTTTGGATCTGGGATGTCCCCTAAGGCTCAGGTGTTGAAGGTTCTATCTCTAATGTTAAGAGAAAAGGGGTTTGGGGAAATGATTGGACCATGGAGCTCTGCCAATGGATTCGTGGATTGATGACTTCAGAAATTAATGAACTTTTGGGAGGTGTTGGAACCTGCAGGAGGTGGGGCATAGTTAGAGAAAATAGATCACTGGGGGTGTGCCCTGAAAGGGTTCTTCCATGATGTATTGCCTCACCATAGATACAGAAACAATAGGCCCATCTCCCAGCTGACCATGAAGTAAAACCTCTGAAACCATCAGTCAAATAAACCTTTCCTGTTTAAGCTGATTTTTTTTTCTCATATATTTGGTCACAGCAATGAAAAGATGACTACCTGTGTGCAGACAAATTATAGTATATTATTGACAATGCAAATTCTATACCGAAGGCCTGGAAGTTCTGATTCAATAGATTTGATGTGGCCTGGAAATCTGCACTTTCAATAACGTGAAAAAGTGACTCCACCTCCTGCCTTCATCGGGTCTTACTCGGAAATGTTTTATCATGCTTATCACTATGGCAATTGGGTAGAGAAGCCAGAATTGTTCCAGTTTGGAACCTGGCAGGAGTTTTTTCTCAGATCGTGGTCAAGCTTTTCTCTTTTTCTTATACTATTAATATTATTATTGATAAAACATATCCAAATTGATATCCATTCTTAAATGATATCGCTAATGTAAAATAAAATAACTGAGATTTATTGAATATTTCCTAAAATGTGCTAGGCATTTGCATATATTATCATATTTAATCTTTAAAATGGCCTTTTAAAAATAGTTTATTTATTTTTAGTAGTTCTTTTTAGTTATACATGATAATAAAATTCATTTTGACATAATTATAAAAGTATTGAAAATAACTTATTCTAATTCTGTCCCAGTACTTCCCCTTCCCCTCCCTTTCTTCCACCCCCGTTTTTCTTCCTTCTACTCTGCCGATCTTTCTGCTATTTACATACACACACACACACACATATACACACACACTTTAATTACTGTCTTGCAGATGTACATGATGGTGAGATTCACTATGGTATATTCGTATGTGTACATAGGAAAGTTAGATTCGATTAATTACACTGTCTTTCCCTATTGCGACTCTCCTTCTTCCCTTCATTCCCTTTGTCTACTTCACTGATCTTTCTTCTGTTCTTCTTCATTATTATTTTTTTAATCTCCCCGTCCTTATTTTGGACTAGCTTCTGCATATCAAAAAAAATGATCTTTGAACTTTTGGTACTGGATTATAGTCTCCAGTTTCATTCATTTACTGGCAAAGGCCATAGAGTCATTCTTCTTTATGGCTGAGTAATACTTCATTGTGTATATATAGCATATTTTTAATCCATTCATCTGTTGAAGGGCACCTAGATTAGCTCCATATCTTAACTATTGTGAATCTTGCTGCTATAAAGATTTATGTGGCTGCATTACTGTATTATGCTGATTTTAAGTACTTTAGGTACATATAAGGAGTGGGATAGCAGGGTCAAATGATAGTTCCATTCCTAGTTCTCTGAGGACTCTCCACATTGCTTTCCAGAATGGTTGTACCAATTTGCTGTCCCACCAATAATATATGAGTATAGCCTTTTCCTCACATCTTTCCAACATTTGTTATTATTTGTATTCTTGATAAACACCATTCTGACTGGAATGAGATGAAATCTCAGTGTAGTTTTAATTTGCATTTCTCTAATTGCTGGAGATGCTGAACATTTTTTCTCTTTTACTTCCTTTGCCCATTTATTTACTGCATTATTGTTATTATTATTATTTTGGCGTTAAGATTTTTGAGTTCTTTACATATCCTGGAGATTAATGCTCTATCTGAACATGTGGTAAAGATTTTCTCCCATTCTGTAAGCCTCTTTTCATGCTCTTGATTGTTTCTATGTTATTTTGAAGAAGGCTTTTTAAATTTGATGCCATCTCTTTTATTGTTTTTTTTTTTTTTAATTTTACTTCTTGTGTTTTAGGAGTCTGTTGGAGTGTTAAGCCTTTGTTTTCTTCTAGTAGGTTCAGGGTTTCTAGTCTCATTCCAAGGTCTTTGAGTTGAGTTTTGTGCAAGGGAAGAGGTTAGGGTTAAATTTTATTCTACTAAAACTGTGACTTTCCAATTTTCCCAGCACCATTTTTTTAAAAAAGACTATCTTTTCTCCAACATATGCTTTTGGTACCTTTAGTATGAGGTACTGTATTTATATGGGTTTGTCTCTGTTTCTTCTAATCCATTCCATTGGTCTTTTTGCCTGTTTTGGGAGCCAATACAATGCTGTTTTTGTTTGTTTGTTTGTTATTTACTGTAGATTTGCAAAATAATTTGAAGTCCAGTATTTTGTGATGCCCCATGTTTCACTTTTCTCACTAAAGATTGCTTTGTCTATTCTGAGCCTCTTGTTTTTCCGAATGAATTTCATGACTGATTTTCTATTTCTGTGAAAAACATCCTTGGATTCTGATGGGAATTTCATTGAATATGTAGAGTGCTTTTTGTAGTATGGACATTTTGACAATATTAATTCTACCTAT
This sequence comes from Marmota monax, assembly GCF_021218885.2. NCBI lineage: Eukaryota > Metazoa > Chordata > Mammalia > Rodentia > Sciuridae > Marmota > Marmota monax. The sequence continues at coordinate 4,396,130 of NW_026695230.1, read as the reverse complement.
CCTAGAATATGGGAGGTCTTTTCATCTTCTAAGGTCTTCTACAATTTCTTTCTTTAGTGTTCTATAGATTTTGTTGTAGAGGTCCTTCACCTCTTTTGTTAGATGGATTCCCAAGTATATTTTTTGAGCCTATTGTAAATGGGGTAGTTTTCCTCATTCATTTTTCAGTGGATTCATCATTGGAGTATAGGAACACGATTGATTTATGGGTGTTAATTTTGAGTCCTGCTACTTTGCTATCTTAGTCAGCTTTTTTTTTGCCCACTTGATCACGGCGCACCATCTTTTTAATGTGTAAAACGACCTTTTAAAGTATTCTGACAGTCTAGTTCTTGTTCTCACTACAATGCCTCCCAGGCTGTTTTTTTTTTTCTCAGCTATGTGTTCCTATGAACCACCTCTGAAAATACGCAACTTCCCTGTCAGTCAAGCTGCTAAGATGGACAGCTTGGCCTAAGACCCCTACCATCCAGAAGACACTATGATGTTGCCCTGCTTGTCAGAAACATGGTGCTGAAGGAAACAAATCTATGAGTGAGACAGTGAGCAACATCTGCATGAAGTAGATGACGATACATAAAAGCAGTGATCCTGGAGTTTCAGAAGTTTAAAATGGAGATTAAATAGGAACCAAAGTCATTTTTATGGACCCAATGGAAAAGTTGGACTTTAGATTCAACCCTTAAGGAGGAGTTCTATGCTAGGTGTGGTGGTACACTCCTGAAATCCCAGCTATTTGGGAGTCTGAAGCATGAGGATCACAAGTTTGAGGCCAGCCCTAGCAATTTCATGAGACCATGTCTCTAATTTGTTTAAAAAAGATGAACATATATAGCTCGCGGTAGAGTGCTTGACTAGCATATGTGAGACCCTGGGTTTGATTCTCCAGGACCAAAAGTGAAACAAAACAAAACAAATAATCAAAAGAGTGGAATGAACAAGAGCTTAGGAGATAAGCAGTGAGAGAACAATTGTTGTAATGAGTATGAGCTGGCATATGTCTTCTTGGTAACAGAGTCTCTGTTCCCTCCAGCACTATAAGAACCCCCATAACTACCGCTCATTAAGCCTCTTCTGTAGCTTTCAGCTTTATTGTTAGACACTTCTCATATAGCTGTCATGTAGAGGAATGCACCCAGTTTCCCCATAACTTCCCCTCATTGTCCCTATCTCTGTCCTCTGGGGTATTATAGAACCAGTTATTGCCTGAGGTGAGACATGGTGCCTGGAAACAGTGTTAGGAATGGAATTAAGAATGGGACTCTGAGTGGACAATCAGGGTCCAGTGGATGATTTATTTGGAAAACTTCATTGGAGATGTTCACAGAATCTAAGAGAGGAGTTTGTGGAAGGAGGCTCATATAACAAGAAGCCGAGAAGGCAGGGAAGGGGGAGAGGAAGAAGTCAGCAGCTGTCGTATATTTTATGCTATTCCATTCAGTCCTTAAATATTTATTGAATGTCTACTTATTTCAGATGGCTTACCAGGACTCAAGAATGTGATGATGAAGAATAGAAAAGATGACAGCTATAGTAACCAGGACAGACAATATTATGCAACACCAAATCTCTCTGGGTTTATCACACACCTAAACTTATTTCTCACAGAGTCCAGTGTAGGGCAGAAGGCAGGTTATGCTTACTGTATTCACTCAGGGACCTGAACTGATGAAGGCACCATCTCGAACTACATTGCCATGACCATTCCAGTGGTTCAAAAAGAATTGAGCAAGGGCATCCGATGTTGAAGTTTCTATCCAAAATGACCATATCTTGTCTGTCTGTAACTTATGGCTCAGAGCAAGAGATGTAATGATAACTATGTTCCAAGTTGGAAGAAGTCCAATCTTCCTGAGTATTTGGAAGGACAACTGGAATTGCAGGGTGTTTTGTTGTTGTTGTTTGTTTGTTGTTGTTGTTTACATTGAGAGCAGGTACTTTTTTATTAACTGACAAGTTTACAAAAATACCATGGTAGATACCTTACTTCATCTTTCTAATACGCCTGTCAATCTGGTCTTCCCTGTTACCAGCATCTCTACCTTTAACAAAATGGGTGGTCTTTTTCTTCATTCCGCCTCTTGGTAAATTTAAAGGACCGTAGTGTTATTTGCTTCTTTGAAGCATTTTTTAACAGTGTAGACCTCATGAATCAGATCCTCCATGCAGGTGATTCCATATTTACCATGAAATCGAATAATCAAAGCGTTATCTATCAATGCAATTTGCTTCTTATTGTTTTTGCCATATCCATACTTATTAGTTCATTCAGTGATTTCAGGTTTGGGTACCCCCATGCAATATATGGCTCCATGATCCTCAGCATATTTATTGAAGCCTTGTTGAGTTTAATGAAGGTGCCATTGAAGATCTGGCGAAGGCAAAGAAGTTGTAACATCTTACAAACTTTTGGGCTCACACCATCGATACCTCTGACCTTGATGACAAATGCCAATTTGAGTTCTGCGGGTACACAGAAGTTGCCAGTTTTTCTTGCCACCTTGGTCATTCAAACCTACATTCTGTACATTTGCCTGTATTCCTTGTGGTAATGCTTGGCTTTTTCATAGATAAGCCTCCTCTTTGCCTTTCAAAGCATCTTGTGGGCATTCTTCTTCCCCAAGCACTTTGCCTTCAGCTCTGCGTAATTCCTTCACTTTTTCTTAAGGGTATTTGGCACAGAAGGAACCTTCTTTTTCTTCTCTTTGGCACTCTCCATGGTTCCAGCTGGAAAAACTGGAATTTTTAATAGATAACACTGATCACTATTATGTCTGACTCTGTGGAACTTGTAGTTTAGGTAATTAGGTGATGACAGTCAAATCATAGGCATTTGTGATGAGAACAGTTAGTGCTGTGAATTGGGAAGAATACCTTTGAAGGGAGCACCTAACCAGACTTACCATAGTCAAAGGAGAGCTCTGAGAAAAGCTGGTAAAGTCAGAAGGATGGAGACAAATGTAGTGAAAAGATAGGAACATACTTTACATACAGGGTTATGAAAACTTGTGCTGTAAGTAGGTAATAATGAGTGTAATGCATTCCACTATCGTCATGTATGTATGTCTGTAATAAATAAATAAATAAGTAAGATAGGATTGGGGCAGGAACTGGCATGGTATTAACCTGAAAGCACTTGAAAAAGCATTTTGGAGAATTGAATTAAAAATAGCTGGATAACTGTGGAGAAGTAACAAATCATGCAATAGTTAGCCTTTAACCATGAGAGCAGTATAGGATCACTTGGCAGACTTGAAGGTGATCCCTGGTTGGACTGTGAAGGATGAATTGTGCCAGGGGGTGACAGTATTCTATTTTCAAAGGATCTCATTTTTAACACATCCACAGTATAGTCATTGTTATTACCACTTCACAGATTCTGAAACTCAAGTTTTAGATAAGTATTTTCACAAAGACCACAATGGCATTAAATAGATGCATTGGAAACAGGAAGTAGAGCAGATTCAAAAAAAAAAAAAAACATAACCTAAAATGTGTCTGATGTCGAATTCCATGCTTTGTTCATGTTATGATGGTGCATTCTGGTCATTAGCACAAGGAAATATTTCACTCACGAAGACCTTGCCACCTAACCTTGCTAACCATAGGATAGTATTAATTCTCAGGGAAAGTCAACAAGAAGTGTTTATACTTTATAGCTCCCCTCATTCCCATGAGTAAAATAGGTGAGCATTTGAAGAGGTACCGGTGACTGCTCCATTGCCTCCTCAGTTTCCACAGATCATAGGTAAGGAGAGCAATGCTTTTAGTGAGAGAAGCCCTAAGAGGAAAAGGAGGTGCTAATAGGCACTGCTTCAAGTAAACAGTATGTTTTTTTTTTCTTTGTCAGAAGTATCTGCCCAATCTAAGAACTAAAGACAATCCTGTGTTCCTATTGCCTCTCACAGTTCCAAATAGCAGAAAGCCTGGATGAATAAATACAGAGATTTGACAAGCCAGTGAAGAGGGCAGTTGACTTTCCATGCCTCCCCTGGTTCCACAATCCAAGAGTGAGATAGAACTAGGGGTGATTTCCATACATCACATTGCAATTTTGTCTAAGAGTGATTTACAAAATTGTTGCTCATGGGGGTGTCATTTGTTCAAATACATAGTCCAAGATTGTCCTTCGTTCAAGACTCCAGTTGTTCCCAGAAGCTGACTCTGAATCAAAGTACTAGTTTTCAATTTCTTGCAATTGCCTCTGCACTTTCCCCAGTGCTGACCAAGGGCCCAAGTTAATAATGTTGGCAGCTCCTAGTGTTTGATCGGTTATTTATGACATCTTAAAATAACTACTGAGAGTGCATTTCTTTGGTTTACTCTTGATAAGATTTGTTTTGATTGTAACAAATTAAAATGTACGACATAATTTATTAATGGTTGCTGAACTTTTGCCACACATTTTAAGTTTTGAACTTAAAAATTGTATAATGAATGGGGTTTGCCAATTATTTGGATGTGAAAGAATTTGGAAGGTATATAAATACAAGGAAATTCATATAATTAACTTCTTTGGGACAGGAATTACCTTATTTACTCTTTCACATACAGGAGATACTCAGTATTAGTTGAATGAATGAGTTGATAGTAGAATAATAGTAATCCTTTCATAATTCTATGCCACTTGATAAACTATTTACTGAGTCGGATAATCTCATCAGTAAACTCAGTTGAATATTTCCAGTATCCCAGGAGGTATACAGGCTTGTTTGATTACCTTCACCAGGGAAGATTCTACACTTGATAATTAGTATAAGGGAATCTGAATACAGGTCTTTTCATAGACACTCCACTGAACCAGGCACAATCACCAACCTTATTTTGAATAGGATTTAATTTAAGAAAGAGTGTGAACTAAACACAAGTCTTTTTTGCCCCCTGAACACTCTCATTTGCACACAGGCTTTCCTACCTCAGAGTCCCCAGGGAAGGCTATGGGAAGCCCTCAGATACCCACTTGTCTCTCACCTATTCTCTTCTCAAAGCCTGTTCACATAAAAGATCTGAGAAATACCATTCTGCCAAATCATAGCTTAATAGCGACCCCTTTTGGGAATTTTTGTTTTTAGCAATGTAGAGCACACAATCTGGGCTGCCAGCTGCCTTCTTGGCCCTTAAAGCTGGTTTGTCACAAGTCATCATGCCAGAAGCTCAAAAGAGCCAGCCCCCTGTGATCAACATCCTCAGTGCAGGTGCTGGTCCACATTGCCTCCTCCTATAGTAGTACATCCACTCCGTGGCATCATAAGCTGGATCCTGTGATATGATTGAAGGCCTTTCTAATTTTGTCAACTATTTGGACATTCTACTACAATTTATCTATGTCCCTTAGTCACATTCACCCCACAGTTAGCAGATAGCTATCAAATAAGTATCACCATTACCCCAATAGTAAGGTGTCTGGAATCAGAAATCAATAGTAGCATTGGGGACCAGAAGAGATCTAGAGCCTTGTTATCATATTCATTTGACCTCTGCTTAAGACTTATAGCTGCATCCTATTTATCATAGCTATTTTTTTTCAGTGAAGGAGAAGTTATCAAACTTATGCTGAAAATATTTAAACAAGCCTCATTGCAAATTCTTGTTAATATGTATTCTGTCCCTTTCTACACATTGTTAGAACTTCCAACTCCCCGGTTCCAAACGCAATAGCATTTGCACAGTATGCAAGTTGGCAACCTCATCTGCTATTGGACCTAAGCTCAGGATTTGGAGATCCCAGTTGATGCCTATTACTCTAGGCTTCAAATTACCCACAAAAGGGAGATCAGAAAACAGTACATCCTTCTGGCATTTTCTATCCTTTGAACTCCTGACTCTCAAAGATTAACTATTCACTTTAAATCATTTTTTTTCCTGCTAAAATTTCTGGATCTATGGGCCAACTTCACTTGATTATTTATACCTCTCCCTCATGCCCTGGTATGACAATACTGATTCATGTATCAATGAGGACCGCTTTCGTTGTTACAGGCAATTAAATTGAACGATGACATGGCAATTTATGGAAGATGTGAAGCTTAAAATCAAAACTTTAAAAATACCATGTTCTATCACGAGAAACACTTGAGATTCAGGGGTAGTTCACAATGATTGTATGTTTGGTGAAAAGGGATTGGACCACAGTGACTGATGGTAATAGCAAATTTACAAAAATATGTATACAATCATATTTAAAACCAGGGGAAATTACTGCTGTTACTGGAACTGAGAGACATGACCTAAACACAGATGTGATTAGGACAGAATAATAATCCCTTCACTAGAGCTATCTATTCATGGTCCCTGAGCAGCATCTATCAGAATCTCATTTCACAATATGACCTCTATCTTCCCCTTCAGTCCATGTAGATTTGTCTTTCCTTCTGTGGATTTTCTGTAAGCCAATGAACCTGTCAATTAATCTACTTGTCAATTAAGCAAGAGAAAGGAATTACTATTTGCAAGGATGGAAAAGGGACCTCACATTGTGGCTGCAGACAATTGTCAGGGTCTCCCTTTTGCTCAATCCACTTTTTGCCCTTTTGCCAGGCAGTCCTCTGTGATTCATTATCTGTTTTATGAAATATAGCCAAGAAAAAGAATTCAGGAGAGTGTTCTCATGATATAGCTATAGTTCTTCACCTCAACCCCTTAGCTATTTTGTTTGGGGTGGCTTTGGATGAACTAAAAGGGTGTATACATTATAACCTCTATCTAGCCACATATTCCTTGACTAATTCAAGTAAGAGCTGAATCCTCTTCATCAAATTGCTATTATCATGGGCACAGATCTCAGTTACTTAAAATGGAACTTGCTTTATTTGAATTCTGTTAAATTAAATTTTCAGACAGTGATCTAACACACTAGCTTGTGAAATTTTTGTCTAGTAAGAAACAAATCTCTTTCTGTGTAAAAGGTAAATCCAAAGGTCCTTTTCTTTGCTCTATAGGACAGAGTTTTGTATCTAATCCAGAAATCTCATCCCAACAATTCTTTGCTGAATTGTCTGTAAATGCACTTTGATCTGGTCTTACCATTTTTACTGGTTCTCTAAAGGGTTGATTAAAATCTTTGATATGTGCATTTGGTTTTGGATGGGATCATGTTTTTAACTTTGTTAAAATGATGCTTTAGCAGTCGCAGAGGCTGTTCCACACTCGATACCTAAGTGAACTAAACTGACAGACTAACTAAACTGAGGGGCTTGAGATGAGTACCTCCTGGGATGTTTATCTCAGGCACACCTCTTCTTGGCTCCAGAGTGAATTTTAAACAGGAAAGTAACTTTTAACCTTGCTGACTCTCTTTTTCTCTCTGCGTATTTTTCAACTCTTTTCTGATTTGGAGATTTTACATTTGTTTTTGACTTGCACATAACCCTCAAGTTATTCTCTATTTGGAATTGCTTTCAGGTGATGACAGATTTATTTTCTGCTTGGTGAAAGCACAGAATCTGATTTGGTATTCTCTTTGAATCAGTTGTGAGCTCAAAGCAATTAAGAATTGTGTGCCAACTGGGAAAGAGAGTACATTGTTATGATGCAGACTGGTAAGTTTATGCATTGCTCCATTTATTTTTAACCTTAGAACTGAAACTGTAAGAGCTCTGTGTCTGCATAATTGATAAAAACCCTTGATCTCTCACTGTAGAAGAATAAAATGCTTCCCACCCCAAGAGGATATTAATAAATTAAATAATAACATCTCTTAAATTAAGGAAGTTCTGTTCTCATGGTTTAGAGACATAAATGAGTATGTACAAAAATTTAACATTTCCCAAATTCACTTGGATACATTAAACCAGTTTAATAATTTTGATTTTTAAAAAATAAATAAGAGCTCTAAATATTGTTCTTAAGTTTATCATGTACCACAAAGTAAGTATATGGTTTATTTTAAAATAATATTTGTGTTTTTTGGACTTTGTATACTGTTCATTCATATATTATATGAACCAATGACACTCCAACAACAAGTATGAGTATAGTGAATGGGAATTCCAAGGAGAGGCTAAATTTCAGTGTGTGCATATGTGCATGTGTTTCTCAGAGAAAACGAGAGTACTAAGAACTTGAAATAGGACTCAGGCAGAAACTACCGTATGATGCTTTAGAATTTAGGAAGTGCTTTATATCAATTATCATATATAAATTATATCATTTAGGGGGCATAGACATGGAATGTTTTCTTGTGTTGGGTAAAAAAAAAATAAAATTATTTTATTTGTTCTCAATTATATGAGGCATAATATTCCAAATATCATACTCATTTTATTGAGAAGTCAGAGTTAGAAATGTTAAATGTTTTGGAAGATCACACACATAATAATTGGTGAATTTAGAAAATAGTAGATCCAAAAATGGTTTCCCCACTCTGCCAACGAACTCTGTGTTTTTGAGAACTACAAACTCTTAACAATAATCACATTTTGAGTATATATGCCCTACATGTAAATGCTTATTTATTTATTTTACATATATATTCATATGTCAGATATAAAAGATAAAAAATAATGTTGAGCTATATTAAAATATCATAGAAGTTCTACTATTTTCTTCCCATACAATGGGAATCATGTTATGCACCCTGAGGGGAAGTGCTAGAACTTAATTTTTTAATTTATAATCTGCATTAGCCCATGTCTGGGACCTTTTGTTTTATTACATGACCAGTTTGGTCCCCCAAAGATAAAGAGATTTATGATGAACATAGAGGGGGAAACAGATTCTTTCTGCATGGACCTACTTCCTCTCCAATGATTATCTTAGAAATATAGTCCTTATTTTTCCCAGAGGCTTAGGGTCTAACACAAATACCACCCTCTATCTCGGATACTCTGTTTAAAATGAAATATGTCATCACATTTCTATGCCCAATGGCTCTTCAGAAGTAGCTTTATACAGGACAAAGGATCCACAACCTGTACTCATGTTGCCAAAATGGATCTTAACTATGAAAAGGAAAACCCTTCTTCTGAATGGAATAAACTTGCTTCCTTATCTTTATCTTCAAAACTTCCTTGACAGGTATGCAAAACGGGATATCATTTTTGCCTTTAACAAACAAAAAAGCAGAGTCTCCAGTTAACTATTATTTGCCAAATACATTTTATATCATAGGCTATTAACAAAATTAAGTTGAATGAGTGAATGAATGAGCTTAAGTTCATGAAGGAAGTAGATCTATTTCTAAAATCTAAGTATTCTAACTCCTTGTATTGTGAGGATTTTTTTTCTTAAAATTTAATTGTCCTTGGCAAGGATATTATGGAAAGGAATAAAACTAAAGCTGGAATAGGAAGAGCTGGATCACATGCAAGCAATTTCCTAACTATCTTATTTGAGCCTTAGACTACTTCTGTAAAACAGTGTATTTAACATCTACCTTGCCCATCTCAGAATGTTGTTCACGTGGCCAAACTAGGCAATCTATATTGAATTCCCTATGAATGCATTTTTTTTTCTCATCTAAAAGAATGTTCTAAATTATTGAAGGATAGGACTTTTTCTCAAAATGCCTGGATCAAGAAAGACACAAATGTGAAACCTACTTATTACCAGCTATTCTAATAAATACATTGATCAGGATTGAGTGCTTTATTCTCCATCTGATCACAAAATTTCCCTGTACTGAAAATATTCAAGATATAATATGAAGTAAGCACCATATATATATATATATAAAGTATTCAAGACATAATATGAAGTAAGCACTATATATATATATATATATATATATATATATATATATATATATATATATATATATTGGAAATCCATTCAAGGAAATTGCAATCTAATTATGAAGGAAGGTGTTTTATTTTGCTAGAGTTCCCATAACCAATTATCACAGATGAGGTGGATTAAACAAAAGAAATTAATTTCTCACTTTTCTTGAGGTCAAGGACTGGTTTCTTCTGAGTCTCTCATGGCTTGCAGATAACTACCTTCTTTCTCATTGTGTCCTCACATGGTGTTTTCTCTGGGGTGTGCACATACCAGTTTCTCTTGGTGGGTCCAATTTTCCTCTTCCTATAAAGAAAATAGAGTGGATTAGGAAAACACCCTAAAAGCTTCATTTTCATCTTACTCACAATTTTATTTTTTATTTAAAAAAAATTTTTAATTGAGTTTTTAAAAATAAATGACAGCAGAATGCATTATAATTCTTACTACACGTATAGAGCACAATTTTTCATATCTCTGGTTGTATATAAAGTATGTTTACACCAATTCATGTCTTCATGCATGTACTTTGGATAATGATGTCCATCACATTCCACCATCCTTGCTAACCCCCGCCCTCTCCTTTCCCCTCCGGCCCCTCTGCTCTATCTAGAGTTCATCTATTCATCCCATGCTCCCCCTTCCTACCCAACTATGAATCAGCCTCCTTATATCAGAGAAAACATTCTGCATTTGTTTTTTGGGGGAATTGGCTAACTTCACTTAGCATTTTCTTCTCCAATGCTATTCATTTACCTGCAAATGCCATGATTTTATTCTGTTTTATTGCTGAGTAATATTCCATTGTGTATATATGCCACATTTTGCATACTCACAACTTTAAAACCCTATCTTCAAATACAGTCACATTCTGAGAATCTGATATAAAATTTAAGTGAACAGAATTCAGCTCATAAAACAAAAAAAACTCTAAAAGTGCATAGGACAAGGAGGAAGCAGAAAACGATGCTATATAAATTATGATAAAGTACAATCAGCAAGAAACGAGACCTATGAAATCTTAAAGGAAAAGAAATCTGTGGTGGGTTTTGGAGTGAAGGGGAATAAAGAGTGGGTGCTTCCCACGGGAGGAATAAGGTGGACATTTAATGGAACTAATACATAAGTGATGTGCTGGCATCACATGATTTTTCTGTCTCTATTTTAGTTCAAGATAATATAATGGTGATACTTCTATGTATAATATTTCAGCTTATAAAATATTTCCATTTATATTCATTTGAGCAATTGTAAGGTTCTAATACTATGTACTGTGTAGGTATTACTACCTAGACATACTGAATCCCAAACAAGATCTTTTCTGATATTTTGTTTCATTTTGTATGGTTTTTTTTGGGGGGTGGGATTTTTATTAGTGCATTTTAATTACACGAAATAATTAGTTTTATTGTGGCATATTCATACATGCAAGTGTCCTACTTGAATCATAGGTAGGTATCCGTTCCTTTCTCACTGCTCCATGTGAATCCCTCCTGAAGCCGTGCTCACTCATAGAGGAGGACCTTTCCCCATAGAGGAAGACTATTCTTCAATCACAAGCACCCGAGCGGCTGTGCCCACCTGACAGAATCTCTAAATGTGTTCTCAAGTTCCAAACAAGTTCTAGCCACTACATAGCCTTTCCCTAGAATTATAACTTTTAAATTAACCTTTGACTTTTAATTTTTTTTTTTTGCTTTCTAATAATTTAGAGTACCAGTGATTGAGAGAGACACATAGGTCAGTGGAACCGAATAGAAAACCCACAAATAAATTCAAACATCTACAGCCAATTGGTAACAAAATGACAAAAACACACATTGAAAAGAGATTTTGTTTAAAAACTGGAGCTGGAAAGACTGGATTTCCATATAGAGAAGATTTGACCCTATATGTCACCGTGTACAAAAATCAACTCAACATGGATCAAAGACCTTATGTAAGACCTGAAACTGAAACTGCTAGAGGGGAACCTAAGTGAAATGCTTCAAGGTATTGGTACAGGTAATGATTTTTCTGTATAGGACTCCAAAAGCACAGAAAGGAAAAGCTAAAATTTACAGATGTAATTATCTCAGACTAAAAAGCTTCTGTGCAATAAAAGAAACACTCAACAGAGGAGAGACAACCTATAGAATGAGAAAAAAAATATTTGCTAGCCATTCATCTGACAGAGATTTAATATCTAGAATATAGAGAGAACAATAAAAAAAAAAGTGTTATGGTTTGCATCTAGAAAATCCTCCAAAGTCTCATATGTGATTAAAGGCTTGGTTACCAATGCAGCAAAGCTCAAAGGTAGGAATTTTATTTATTTATTTATTTTTGTACCAGGCATTGAGCTGAGGGGCTACTGAGTCACATCCCCAATCCTATTTTGCATTTTATTTAGAGAAAGGGTCTCACTGAGTTGCTTAGTGCCTTGCTATTGCTGAGGCTGGCTTTGAACTCTTGATCCTCCTGCCTCAGCCTCCTGAGCCACTGGGATTATAAGCATGAGCCACAGAGGTAGGAATTTTGGGAAGTGATTGTATCATAAGGACTCTAGCCTTAAGCAGTGGATTGATCTACTGATAGATTAAGAATCTGAATGGATTATTGGGAGGTGGTATAAACTGTCATAGGTTGGGTCTAATTTAAGTAAGTAGATCCTCTGGGGTGTGCCCTTGAGGACTATATCTCTCCCTTGGCCCCTCCTCCCCCTCCCAGTCTCTTTTTGCTTAGTTAAACAGCTTTCCTCCACCACACCCTTTTATCTTGGTGCTCTATCTTATCTCAGGCCCACAATAATGGAGCCACCCAACCATGGAATGAAACTCAGGAAACTACGCAAATAAATCTTTCCTCCTCAGAGTTGTTTATCTCAGGTTTTGTCATAGTGATGAAAGGCTTACTAACACACCAAGTAATCTAATTTAAAAAAGGCAAATGAAATAGCACATCAGTGGAGTAGAGGAAATGGACTGGGGGGTGGGGGGCGGGGAGAGAAGAGAGACAGGATAAGGAAGAACAGTGAAATGAATCTAACTTAAATTCCCCATGTACATATAAGAACATACCACATGAATCTCACTTTCATGTATCTCAAAAGGCAACAATTAAAAAAACAAACTATAAGTAAATAGGAGAAAGGTCAGTAGAATGCAGGAAAGGGAGAAGGATACTAATGGAGAATAAATTAGAACATATATTCCAGGCTTTTATAAAATCATGTCAAAATGAATCTTAATTTCATGTATAGCTAAAAATGTATAGCTAAAAAGAACTAATAAAATAAAAGAATAATTGCATTACAAAAAAAATGGGCAGAAGATCTAAATTGACACTTCTCAAGAGAAGAAATACAAATGACCACTAATGATATGAAAAAAAAAAATACCCAATAACATTAGGCATCAGGGAACAACAAATAAAAACTACCCCTCCCTGTCTCTTTCTGCTTCCTAACTGCCATGAGCTAAGACTTACCATCTCAGCCCAGTTTGAATGGCAAGAATGTAGAGAAAAAGTAACACTCATACAGTATTGGTGGAAATATAAATTAGTATAGTTACAGTGGAAAATGGTACGGAAATTCCTCACTAAACTAAAAATAGAATTCCTCTATGACCCAGCTATCTCACTAGTTGGTATATATTTGAAGGACATGAAGTCAGAATACAAAAGAGTTACCTGCATACCCATGTTTGTTGCAGCACAATTCATAATTGCCGCGTCCGGCCAAGGGAGCCGAGTCCGGCGAGGGACGGCGAGGTTAAAAGACACACAGGACACCAAGGTTCTTCATCCAGGAGTCAATACCCTTTATTGCTAACACACCTTTTTTTATACCCCAAGCAGCAGAAGTGGAAAACTACCCAAAAGCAGGAGGGAGGGGGGAGAAATTTAGTTTCAACATCTATTATTGTCAGGTACCGAAACCTCCCTTAACAATAAGTCCATCAGACCAGAAAAGGTCAAGGCATTCCCGTGGGATACATATGTCTCAGACGGATAAGCAGGAACAGAAAAACCGCAAGTTCGCCATGGCCTTGTGAGCTGGCCACACTGGCATGCAGAACAAACTAGTGGAGGTAGGGCTCCAGGGGCCAGGGTGGACCTGCTGCCAACAAGTTCCCCTCTTTTGTTTTTTGCATGCCAGTGGGAATCAAGTAGCCCCTGTCTTAGGTCGTTCACAGCCCTTGCGATGTTTACCCGTCTCTGGGAAGGCCCCGATTCCCTGGCTTAGGTCGCACAGCAAGCGTGAAAGTTGTCCGTCACTGGGTACTACAAGATCAGCTCAAGGTGTTATGACCTATCAAGACACTATTGCGGTAAACGCTTAACCGTCTCCACCTACGGGACCCACGACCATCACCGCCGAATGGCAGATGTGATTGGACCGAGAGATTAGACAGCAAAGATCCTAGTACAGGAAAGCAAGAGGGAGAGGTATGCATAGAGAAAAGATATGGCAGGAGTTCTTCTTTTAAGGAGGACACTCATCTTCGGATCGGTTTGAAGTATATCTCAGAGAGGCGATCATCCATCTTCAAGCGTTGATAGTGAACCTGTATCGGCTTAGAGGCTAAGATATTAATTTGATCCTTAATGAATTGTACTATCTTATTTACAATGCAGGGTCCTATTGCCACTACTAGAAGGAGGCCTAACAATGGCCCCAATAAGGGAAGAAGATAAGGCAAAAATCCATTAAGTCCAGTTCAGAGAGGGTTCTCAAATAATTCCTTCCTCCTTTTTTCTAGGTCTTCTTGGAGTTGTTTAATTTTTGTGCGAACTATGCCAGACTTGTTAGCATAAAAATAGTACCTCTCCCCAAGGGCTAAACAAATTCCCCCTTGATTGGCAGTAAGCAAGTCTAAACCCCGCCTGTTCTGAAGAACTACTTTTGCTAGGGAGTCTATTTGGTCTTGTAAGTCTTTAATGGTTCCCGATAGGGTTTGCACATCATCTAGGATGATGTAGGATTGGAACTGTTAAGTAAAGACAAGGTAGTTTCTAGGATATCTAATGTATTGGCATCTAAATCAGGAAGCTGGGATTTGGGCACTATCAAGGGGTTGTATGTAGGCTTAGGGATCTCTGGCTTTAAAAGCTTAATCACCTGAAGGTGTTTGATAGCATCAGTGGGTCCCCCTCCATCAGAGACTCTGATGGGGGCCTGCATGGGCCAGCAGGAAGGTTTACCCACGACGCCCTCATATCCCGCCTCCGTTAACCGAGTCGTGATGCCTTCCCCTCCCCGGTCACCAAGAAAAGGAATATAATTATAAGTGGTCCCCCATTCTCCACGGGTGTTAGTTAGGATGGCCTCAAAATACTGTTTTCCTTGATTATTAACACAAATTGAGGCCGATGTATAACAGGAGATGTGCATTGCCGGGGTGTAATGGCAAGTGGCGGGACAGCTTCCAAGAGTCTCGGTCGGATTAGGGACAACAAGTCCGGGCTTATTAACACATACCCATTTTGGTTGTTTAAATCCTCCGATGTTTTCATTGAGTTCAGCCGCCATGTAGGCTACTTTAGTCCCACAATCAATGCTCTGGATATAACCAGAGGGGGCCGAGTGCTGGGGCCCTCCCTTACACTCACAAGGGGCTCCGAAAAGATATTCATGAATATTTCCAGGTGGGGGGTCAAGCCCTCCTTTAGTAAACCTGTCCAGAATGAATGCCACAAGCGGGGTCCAGCTCATGAGGTGTGTTTTGGCACTCACTTGAAGGGGTGAGAAGAACAGCGGCAGGATCAGCCATCTTGGGAACTTCATTTTGTCTTGAATTTTCATTCACCGGTCTGGTGCAGCGCTCCGGGATCCAAATGGGCTTCTCAGTTCCTGGGGGAAAAACACATATAGCTCCCCTCACTCTAGCTAAGAGTGGAGCCGGGGGTTGCCACTTTCCAGTGGATAAATCTTTCCACCTTATTTGAGCATCTTGTACAGTGGGAGGGGAGAAGTGGCGTTGTGCAGCCGTGCGCCCTCCAGTGTCAGTGAGTAAAAAATTTAAAGTAAATAAGGTTATGCTTAGAAGTGCTTGTGGTCCCTGACAATTCCGGTATATCTCCCCCTCTTTTGTTTTTTGTAAATAAGTTTTTAAATGTTGATGGGCTCGTTCCACGATAGCCTGTCCCTGTGGATTATAAGGGATTCCAGTCTTATGATTAATTTCCCATTGGGTGCAAAACTGTTGAACCTCTTGGCTTACATATGCGGGACCATTATCGGTTTTGAGGCATCGTGGGGTGCCCATGGAGGAAAAGGCTTTTAGAAGATGACTGATTACATTTTTAGCTTTCTCTCCAGTATGTAAGGTGGCAAAAATGAAGCCAGAATATGTGTCAGTGGAAACATGTATAAAGGAGAGCTTACCAAAGCTAGGGAAGTGTGTAACATCAGTTTGCCAGACATCATTAGGTTGTAATCCTCTTGGATTAACTCCAAGGGAAGGAGAATGAATAAATGGTGCACACGTTGGACATAATGAGACAATCTGTAAAGCTTGGTCTCGTGAACATCCTGTGTGGAAGCGTAAAGACTGTGCATTTAAATGAAATTTGTTATGGAATTGTAAGGCCTTATCATATTCTGTCGTCACACAGGAAAGGCCAACAGCATGAGTAGCAGCGTCTGCTTTTGTGTTGCCCTCTGACAAAGGTCCAGGGAGCCCTGAATGGCTTCGGATGTGGCCAATGTATAAAGGATCTCGTCTAGCCCAAATGAGAAGCTGAACTACCTGTAGTTGTTCTGTGATGGTGGATTGCTTTCCAATATATGATGTTGTTTCTATGACTAGAGCCAGATTGGCTACATATAAGCTGTCAGTATATACATTAAGAGGAATAGAACTATAGATTTTGAGAGCTATGATTAAAGCTTCAACTTCTGCCTTTTGGGCCGACTGACCTGACACAGGTTGTCGGAGAATTTGAGATCCATCAAAAATGATGGCAAATCCATTTTTGGCCCCATCTGTATATACAGTTTGGGCCTTTGGAATAGGTTCCCTTTTTATAATCTTTGGGAAGATAATGGGACACCTTTTAAAGCTCTCCAAAAGTCTATGTTTAGGGAAGTGATTATCAATTTGACCCTTGAAGCTGCACAGGAAAAGACACCAAAGGTCATGTTCTTGTTGTAACTTGTGTATTATATCTTGAGTGTAAGGTTGAATAAGTATGTCAAAGGTTTTTCCAAACAATGCATCACCCAAATATTTAGCCTTCCAAATTAAGTTAATAACTAGCTCATAAAAGGGAGTTAGTACCCGGGGGTTAGAAGCCGGCAAGTGGACCCAATAAATGGGACCCGTTTGCCAGAACACTCCTGTGGGAGTAATTTTAGAAGGTAGAACTATAAATGACAAGGGCAGAGAATAATCTATCTGCGTAATCTGCATGTCCTGCAGAGCCTCTTCTATTAGCCTCAGTGCTCGTAAGGCTTTTGGTGTAGGTACTCTACACGACGTAGGAGAAGGATCTCCTCGCAAGAGGTCATACAGGGGTTTGAGCTCTCCAGTTGGAATATGAAAGGACGGGCGCAGCCACTGTATTTCTCTGAGGAATGTCTGCCACTGATGTAAAGTTTTGAGCTGATTTATCTGGAACTGGGGTCTCTGGGGAAAGATTCCTATGTTATTAATGATGTATCCCAAATAATTGTAAGGGTGTTGAAATTGCACCTTTTCAGGTGCTATGATTAGCCCTGCCCCTTTTAGAAGGTATTGGAGGACTTCATAAGATTGAAGAAGCCTTTCTTTCTTGGGCTTTGCCAGTAAGATGTCATCCATATAATGAATGAGGTAGAGCTGTGGGAACTGCTGTTGAAAGGGTCGTTAAACCTCAGCTACAAAATATTGGCACATTGTAGGACTATTAGTCATCCCTTGAGGTAGGATGGTCCATTCATACCGTTGGTAAGGTTCCCTAAAGTTTGTGGAAGGCAAGGAGAAAGCAAAACGCTTTTGGTCTCGTGGGTCTAAGGGGATAGAGAAGAAACAATCTTTTAAATCTATGACAATAAGATGCCAATCCTTTGGGATCACAGTAGGAAAGGGTAGCCCTGGTTGTAAGGGTCCTATGGGTTGCATAGTTTTATTGATAGCCCGTAGGTCCTGAAGAAGTCTCCACTTCTTAGACCCCTTTTGTATAACAAAAATAGGGGTATTCCAAGGGGAGGTAGAGGGCACCACGTGTCCTAACTTAAGCTGGTCTTGAACTAATAGGGAAGTGGCCTGTAATTTGTCCTTAGTTAGGGGCCACTGTTCTATCCACACAGGGTCATCTGATAACCAAGTAATGGACAGTGGAGGTGGCCGCACTTCAGTGGCCCCTAGGATAAATTTTCTAGTCCTCTCCGGTTTCTTCCCCGCCGGGTAACCTGTTCTGCTGGATCCACGGGTGATATTTTGTCCTCATGTCTCTTTCCTAGTCCCCTTCCAGGGATCCATCCCATGTCTAGCATTGCATCATTAACAAAGTTATTATTTTCTTTTAAAGTCTGGGTAGTGAGAATAGCCCCCATTTGATGAAGCAAGTCCTTCCCCCAAAGATTCGTGGGGAGTCCAGTCACCACATAAGGCTGGAAATGGCCACTATGTCTTTTGCCATCTCTCCATTTTAAAAAGGAGGCACTTCTTTTTGGTCGGGTTTGTCCTATCCCCTGTAATATGGCCGAGGGACTCTGGAGGGGCCAGGCAGGTGGCCATTGTTTTTCAGAAATGACAGAGACATTTACCCCCATATCTAGTATTCCCTTGAAAGCCTTGTCCTGTATCTCAATGGTCAGGTTGGGACGCAAATCCAAATGAGCTACCCAAAAGGCCTGGGGAGTTCCAGTGGAGCCAAAGCTGCTGTTGCCCCGGGACCCATGGAGGGTGTGCCCAGGAATGGAAGCTAAGGGCAGCAGCAGCAATTGAGCTATACATTCCCCAGGGGGAAGAATAACAATTCCTTGGGTAGCTTTTACTACTATTTTTATTTCTCCCTGATAATCAGCATCAACAACCCCCGTAAGAATCTTTAAGCCCCACTGAGTTGTGTTACCTCGTCCCAACACTAGTCCCACCGTCCCCTCTGGCAGGGGTCCAAAAACCCCAGTAGGTAGCATTTGAGGTCCCATTTGGGGAGTTAATACCGCTCGGGAGGTGGAACTGAGGTCCAGTCCTGCGCTTCCTGGTGTTCCCCTGGGGAGTTCCCAGATAGAAAGGGGTTGGTCAGTAGGAGGCGGCGGAGACGCCCACTCCCTGGGGCACTGTTTTGTCCCTGTACTGCCCCGTACACTTTGGCTTCCGGGGCCCGGGGCGGGCTTTTGCTCCCGTTTCCCGACGGTATTGGGTTACCCTGGATGTCAAATTTTGACCTGCACTCATTGCTCCAATGATTTCCTTTATGACATCTAGGACAAATTCTAGGCATCCCTCTGCTAGCATCCTCGCTCCTTTTTGGGCAGTTTCTCCTTATATGTCCTTTTTTCCCACACTTAAAACACCCCTTAGAGTGGGTTCCCCTGTTATCAGATTTTTGCATTCTAGTCTTAAGGGCAGCAGCCAAAACCTGACCAGTAATATGAGGCCCATCTATATCTTTGCATGCTCGAATCATGTCATCTATACTTTTGGCCTGGGAGGACTTAATAGCATTTTGGCAGTAAGTGTTGGCGTTTTCATATGCCAGTTGTCTAATAAGTGGCATAGCCTGTTCTAGATTAGGGAATATCTTTCCAGCAGCCTGCATTAGGTGGGCTATAAAGTCCAAATAAGGTTCAGAGGGTCCTTGAGAGATCTTGGAAATTTTTGCTTCAGTCTTAGAAATGGGCAGGGCTTTCCAGGCATGAATTGCAGCTGAGGCTATTTGAGCATAAACACCTGGGTTGTAATTAATTTGTTGGCCTATGGTGGCATATTGCCCAGTTCCTGTCAACATTTTAGCATTTCGCCGTTGATGGCCCGCATTCAGGTTAATCTGAGCCAGCTCGTGGCACCTTTCATGATATTCACTTTTCCACAATAAGAAATCCCCTCCAGATAACACAGCCCTGCAAAGTTGCTGCCAATCATTAGGTATCAGTTGACTGGCTGAGAAAGACTCGAAGAGGGTCAATGTGAAAGGGGCATGAGGTCCATAATTAATGACCGCCTCCTTAAGCTGTTTTATGTCCTTGAAGGCTAGGGGGACATGGGCTTTGGCCGGCTGTCCATCAGTATTGGCATTTTCAATCATTGGAAAAACCTGAGCCGCTCTAGAACCCCAGTGGACCCCCGCCCATCTAGTAGGGGCGTCCTCATTCCAATCAGGATTATAGGGAGGAGGTGCGGCAACTGAGGGGGCCCTAGGCACCCTCACATTTGCCCTTTTAAGGCGATGTTCTAGTTCTTCTATCTCCCTTTTTAATCCCTCCTCTTCCTCAGAGAGAGAATTGAGGTCCTCAGGATCCTTTTTGTGCTTAGAAATCTGGAGGCGTTTCCTACCCCCTGAGCCCGAGTCCTCAAGAGAACCCTCATCCTTTAAGGATTCTGCCATTTGCTCCTCCTGCACCTGATTAAGGGCCTGTTCACATTCAGCAAGCTGATCTTTGATCTTTACTTTATCTGTTAATAAAGCATCCTTTACCAACCTCCATAAGGAAAAGGTGGCAACTGGGACACTGTCCGAGCCCCGGTCCCTCAATAATTTCTGAAGGTCATGCCTCATTAGGTCCCAGTCACTATTTTTAAGAAATCCTCCTGTCAGAAACCAAGGACAAGCCTGGGCAATAATTTCAACGAATTCGGTTGCAGTCTTAGTTTTTATTCCTGTTCCTTGTGTATTTAATAGCTCTTTTAGTTCGTTGGCCAGATGAACCTTCGCTGTTGAGTTACCCAGGGTATGTACCCTGTCTCTTTAAAATATCTTTAAACCAATCCTCCCCCTTCTTTCTTAGAAGGTGAGCCCCGTCCGCTTACCCCTGCTTTCCGGATCTCGGTGGAACCTCCAATTGCCGCGTCTGGCCAAGGGAGCCGAGTCCGGCGAGGGACAGCGAGGTTAAAAGACACACAGGACACCAAGGTTCTTCATCCAGGAGTCAATACCCTTTATTGCTAACACACTTTTTTTTATACCCCAAGCAGCAGAAGTGGAAAACTACCCAAAAGCAGGAGGGAGGGGGGAGAAATTTAGTTTCAACATCTATTATTGTCAGGTACCGAAACCTCCCTTAACAATAAGTCCATCAGACCAGAAAAAGTCAAGGCATTCCCGTGGGATACATATGTCTCAGACGGATAAGCAGGAACAGAAAAACCACAAGTTCGCCATGGCCTTGTGAGCTGGCCACACTGGCATGCAGAACAAACTAATGGAAGTAGGGCTCCAGGGGCCAGGGTGGACCTGCTGCCAACACATAATAGCACAATTCATAATGTGGTCTCAGCCTTGGTGTTCATTCACTGAGTAATTGGTAAATAAAATGTGGTGTGCATACACAACAGAATATTACTCAGCCCTAAAGTAGGATGTCATTTTCAAGAAAAAGGATGGAACTGGAGGATTTCACGTTAAGTAAAATAAACCATACGGAGAAAGACAAGTATCACATGTTCTCATTCATACTGGAAACTGAAAAGAAATAAAAATAAATTTTAAAAAGATGCCCTGAAAATACAAGAGGTGTTCCTAGGGACTGGGAAGGATGCCAGAGGGGAAGGAAAGAGGAGGCAAAGACAGGAGATGGTTAGATGGATATGATCAAAATATGATGTGTGCATGTATGGATATATCACAGTGCAACCCATTATTTTGTATGATGAATGTGTTAATGATTATAATAACAAAAAAGGAAAGGAACCAGGATAAACCAAACAGAGTTGCAATGGGGAGGAGTAGATCAACACTTCATCATTCAGATACATCCTAAAAGCAAAGAATCTCCAAATTATTGGTTGCAAGTTTTAAGCTGTAATTAAGGGATTTTTTTCTTCATTTTTTCTTCTGTATCTTTGAATCCAGAGAATCTAAGTCATTCTAAAAGGAGTTATTCCTGTCAGCTGCCAGCTGTTCTAGATGGTGTTTAATCAACTGATTGAGTTGGGTGCATATCTTAAAATACAAAGTCATTTTGTCTGATTTGAGGTCCCATATATTATCTATGTTCTTCATACTATATTTGCATTCTGCACCAGGAATGCATTATAAATTCTGCCTTCAGTGAAAGCTATAAGTCTTCACAAACTCCACACTTAAAATATTTAACTACCATAAAAAATTGGGGGCATGATCAGATAGCTGGAAGAAAATGTTACTTAAGGCATTATTGAAAATGTCATGATGTCAGGATGTCACATGGGTCTATAAGCAGGAAAAGCTGCAAAGATGAAATTAAACAGGATAACTTCATCAAATAGTTCATTTGAAA
Organism: Marmota monax; assembly: GCF_021218885.2. Taxonomy (NCBI): domain Eukaryota; kingdom Metazoa; phylum Chordata; class Mammalia; order Rodentia; family Sciuridae; genus Marmota; species Marmota monax. Next base: position 4,374,028 of record NW_026695230.1, on the reverse strand, counting down.
ACGCCTGTCATTTGCGGAATGTATGCTAAAAGGCATACTAAAATGTGTATCTTTGAAAACCAATTATACTTCTAGTGACAAATCCAAAAATAAATAAAGAACCATAAGCAGAGACAGATATTTATGTACAAGATATTTCATTAGAATGATATTCATAAAAAGCCAAAGGGTGGGCACATTTTCAACAATATGTAATTTATTAACTAAATTATGGTACATCTATAGGATAAACAACTAAATCATCATTAAAAATCAGACTCTTCACAAACTTTTATCTTTAATATGGATCTATTTTTTGGAGCCTTTTGACCCTAGGTGTGATCTGTGAACTACTTGCATTATCAATCAGCCAATAGCTTTTTAGAAATGAGTATTGGCAGGTGCCTTCTAGAGCTACACTCTAACACCGTCCCAGGTGATATCTGGGATCAAAATAAAGTTTGAGAAATCCCTATAAGATACAAGTGTCACATACTCTCATTTTACAGGTATGATGCTAAGGCACAAAAATGTCCTGCATGAGAAAGACCTGGCGATGCTACTTTACCTATTTTCCTATAATGAAGATTTCATTGAGAGAGTGCAAAGCCATTTGGTGTTTTTGTGCTTAGCAGAATCTATACAGGGACCAGATAAGAATTCACCTACCAATAGATAATAAGGGACAGGGTAAAAAAGCTTGCTGAAAAAACTTACTAGCTACTCTGTCCTCAGAATCTCTTACTTCAACCTTTTCTCTAACCCAATTTAGAAAGTATTTGAAGTGCCACAAGGAAGTCATAGACAAGTCCCATAGCCACAGTGCAACACCACAGACAAAAACAAAGAAAGCCAGCTATGAACCCTTGTCAGGTATAAAAGAAGATTTCTGAGGATAAAGGTGAGCTTAGGCTTGATGGATCTCATAACTGCATAGAATTCTGAAACATAAGGCCATTTATTATAAAAGTTAATCCTCACACCACTTCAGCACCATACTCTCTGGATTTTCAGGGTTATCCAGTGTCTCACCTGAGACCTGATATGCATTTTCTTTCAAATGTTTAATAACTAAAGGATCAAAACCAAACATTGTCTCACAGGAAAGTGCTGAGAAGCATATGACTGAGACATTTTATTCATGTCAACCACACAATTATTCATTTATTCACTTTTGAGTACCAACTATGATTCAGAATTTTAGTCAGATTTTTTTGTTGTTGTTGTTGTTGTTGTTGCTGTGACCAAAACACAAGGGAGAACAGTTTAGAGGAAAAGTTTATTTTTGACTCCCAGTTGTAGAGGTTTGGTCCATGTTCTTTTGACTCCATAATTCTGGGTCCAAAGTGAGGCAGACCATCAAAGCAGAAAGCTGTGGAGAGAAAAGCAGCTCAGAACATACCAACCAGGAAGCAGAGTGAGCTCTTCTTACCCTTCTTAAGTGTGTGTGTGTGTGGGGGGGGGACAAAAATGTCACAATCCCAGTGAATTACTTCACCAGCCACACCCTACCTGCCTACAGTTACTGCCCAGTTAATCCCTATCAGTGGATTAATTCACTGATTAGGGTAAAGCTCTCATAATCTAATCTTTTCACCTCTAAGCCGTCTAGTATTGTCTGACACATGAGTGATGGGAGACAACTCACATCTTAACCACAACAACAAGGTGCTCTGAATTTATGATCCCTTACTAAGTTATCTCTATCCCACAATGACTCACAGTCAAGGCAGGTAAGTTGAAAAGCAACAAAATAAATTAAATTCAATAGGGAATGTGCCATAACAGGGACAAGATTCAAATGCTTAATGAACATATTTATTTCTGAGAAGGGGGAGAAATGAAAGGCTTTCTGAAGAAAGGGAAACTTTAATCTAGGTCTGTTTCTACCACTTAGTTAAGTATTTATACATTCCACACAGCTTATCTTATTAGCATAAACTAGATACATCAGTCAACCAATAAGGAATCTCCACACTTAATAGCTCGCTTTTGTTACTTCTCAAACCACTCCCTCTGGCATTTTGCCAGGCACCATCCAGACTTGTTTACGAACTCTAACATTCCCCTGGCAAAATGCCAGGTGTTATTTTTGACTTGTTTACAGACTCTAACATTTCCCCCTTTTGTTTAATTTAAATAACAACCATAGTGGTTTTTACAGAAACACCATAAATAACCTGTTACAAACAGAAAGGGAGGATACAAAATGCCACAATACCAAGCCAATTGATGGCTCCATGCAAGAAGCCCTTGGAAAAATTATACCAGCAATGACACTGTTAGTAAAGATACCGAGTTACAATTTGTTATAGATTACAGTTTGTTGTCTCAGTCCAGGTAAAATGGTGTCTCAATAGATTAACTCACAGTCCAGGTAAATCACAGTCCAGGTAAGTTCTGCAGGCAGCTAGCTTAAATCACAGTCCAGGTAAGTTTTGCAGGCAACTAGCTTGATCCGAAGTCTTGTCCGTTTCTCAGCTGAAGTCTTGTCCGGTTTTCAGCAACGCTGGAAATTCTTCCACCTTGGTTTTTACCGGCACTGGGACGAAGGCAGGAACTCCGGATGGCTAAAGAAAATCCTATAGCATTCTACTAAGAAAACAACCTTCTGAACAATTTAGTACATTATCTCAAGGTTTTTTACATTTAAATAAGCCTTAATGGTGCTCATTACTCATTAGCTTCCAGGTGTGGGAGAACCATTGTAGCTTAGTTGGCATTGAAAATGACCAAACATCAGCTGTAGCGTCCTGGGCAGCCCCAGATGGCCCTGGGGAGTGTCCCGGACTCAAACTGCTACTGGGCACAGGGAGCAAGAGCCTGCGAGACTGTGCCTCCTGGTCAGGTCTAGATTTGGGCTCGCGGCAGTGGAAGAGCCAGCTCCCCGGCCAGGAGGTGGGGAAGGGCCAGTTTCCTCCGCCTCTTGGAAAATCCTTGCTGCGCTGTGACTGGCTTGCACACTCGGCAGTCACCTCTCCGCTTCATGCATCCTCCGGTAACAAAAAGTATTTAGTAATAGCCTTTTGTTGCAACTTTTTTCCTGATAATCCTTCCTCCTCTGAGAATCTTCCTTCTTCTGAACTTTCTGTTTCTTTCTGACTAGAGTTCCTGGGCTTCCATCAACACATGCCCTAACTATTCTTGGTTCCACTGGGGTGCCTTCTTCCCTTAGTAATTTACTTTTCACCCCTTCCATATATTCATCACAAAGACAATACAATACACTGAGACAAAACAAGACACAAACATACTGCATCAATCTTCTCCATTTTCTCGAAATGGCCATTTTTCCTCTCGCCTTATCTGCCTAGGGACGAGCAGATTTGCTCCCGTCCTATCTATGGACGGGCAGCTTTTTTTTTCCGTCACTTACCCCCGAGTGTCCCGGGGCTCCCCGTAACGGGCCACCATCTGTTGCAGTCCGGCTGCAGCAAAATAACCGGGGGGTGACGAATAACTTGTGTACGTTGATACAGCAGGAGTAGGAGCCGTTTATTGCAGGACAGGAGCAGTATTTATACATTCCACACAGCTTATCTTATTAGCATAAACTAGATACATCAGTCAACCAATAAGGAATCTCCACACTTAATAGCTCGCTTTTGTTACTTCTCAAACCACTCCCTCTGGCATTTTGCCAGGCACCATCCAGACTTGTTTACGAACTCTAACATTCCCCTGGCAAAATGCCAGGTGTTATTTTTGACTTGTTTACAGACTCTAACACTCTCCTATTAGAAATACTCTAGCACTCTCCTATTAGAAATACCGAGACATATTATGCATTCTCTACTCATAGCTGACATGAAAGGATTAGCAGCTACCATTCCCTGAATGACTGACATTGCCAAAGCTTCTTGTAGGATTTTTGCACAGTTTGAACCAGTGTTTACAACTCAGTAAATGTCTCCAATACCTACTATTGTTATTTGGATCTGCAATGTTCCCCAAAGGCTCAGGTGTTGAAGACTTGAGCCTGAGGCAGGAATTTTAGGAAGTAATTTGATTATGAAAGCTCTAATCTCTACAGTGGGTACATGCATTGATAGATTCATAATGGAATGGACTATTGAGAGATGGTGGAAACTATAGGAGGTAGAGTTGAAGGAAAAACATACCTGGAGGTGTGCTCTAGAAGATTATATCTTGTCTGTGAACCCTCCCCTTCTCTCTCTCTCTCTCTCTCTCTCTCTCTCTCTCTCTCTCTCTCTCTCTGCTTTCTGCCCATTATGACGTGAATAGCCATGCTGTACTACACCTCTGCCCCTGCATGATTGTTTTCTTTTTTTAATGATTTATTTTTTTTTAAATACATGACAGCAGATGCATTATAATTCTTATTACACATATAGAACACAATATTTCATATATTTGTATATAAAGTATGTTCACACCAATTCATGTTTTTATACAAGTACTTTGCGGTATTTTTTTATGGATTACAATTCTTATTACACATATATACCACAATTTTTCTTATCTCTGTTTGTATATAAATTAGGTTGACACCCAATTCACGTCTTCATACATGTACTTTGGATAATGATGTCCATCACATTCCACCATCCTTGCTAATCCCCTGCCTCCTTCTTTTCCCTTGCTCCTCTCTTCTCTATGTAGAATTCATCTATTCCTCCTATGCTCCCCCTCCCTACCCCACTATGAGTCAGCCTCCTTATATCAGAGAAAACATTCAGCATTTGTTTTTTGGGGATTGGCTAACTTACTTAGCATTATCTTCTCCAATGCCATCCATTTACCTGCAAATGCCATGATTTTATTCCCTTTTAATGCTGAGTAAAATTCTACTGTGTATATATACCACATTTTTTTTTATCCATTTTTCCACTGAAGGGCATCTAGGTTGGCTCAATGGTTTAGCTATTGTGAATTGTGCTGCTATAAACATTGATGTGTCTGTGTCCCTGTAGTATGCTGTTTTTAAGTCCTTTGGATATAGTCCGAGGAGAGGGATAGCTGGGTCAAATGGTGGTTCCATTCCCAGATTTCCAAGGAATCTCCAAACTGCTTTCCATATAGGCTGCACCAATTTGCAGTCCCACCAGCAATGTATGAGTGTACCTTTTTCCCCACATCCTCGCCAACACTTATTGTTGTTTGTCTTCATAATAGCTGCCATTCTGATTGGAGTGAGATGATATCTTAAAGTAATTTTGATTTGCATTTCTCTGATTCTTAGAGATGATGAGCATTTTTTCACATATTTGTTGATTTATTGTATGTCCTATTCTGAGAAGTGTCTGTTCAGGTCTTTGGCTCATTTGTTGATTGGGTTATTTGTTTTTTTGGTGCTTAGCTTTTTGAGTTCTTTATATACCCTAGAGATTAGTGCTATATCTGATGTGTGAGGGGTAAAGATTTGTTCCCAGGATGTAAGCTCTCTGTTCACCTCACAGATTGTTTCTTTTGCTGAGAAGAAACTTTTTAGTTTGATTCCATCCCATTTATTGATTCTTAGTTTTAATTCTTGTGCTATAGAAGTCTTATTAAGGAAATTGGGGCCTAATCCCACATGATGAAGATTAGGGTCTACCTTTTCTTCTATTAGACACAGGATCTCTTGTTTAATTCCTAGGTCCTTGATCCATTTTGAGTTAAGTTTTGTGCATGGTGAGAGATAGAAGTTTAATTTTATTTTGTTGTACATGGATTTCCAGTTTTCCCAGCACCATTTGTTGAAGATGCTATCTTTTCTCCAGTGCATGTTTTTGACACCTTTGTCTAATATAAGATAATTGTAATTTTGTGGGTTATTCTCTGTGTCCTCTACTCTGTACCATTGGTCGACCAGTCAGTCTGTTTTGGTGCCAATACCATGCTGTTTTGCTTACTATTGCTTTATAGTAAAGTTTAAGGTCTGGTATAGCGATGCTATCTGCTTCACTCTTCTTGCTAAGGTTTGTTTTAGCTATTCTGGGTCTCTTATTTTTCCAGATGAATTTCATGATTGCTTTTTCTATTTCTATGAGGAATGCCATTGGGATTTTGATCAGAATTGCATTAAATCTGTATAGTGCTTTTGGTTTTTGATTATTTTGATCATTTTGATAATATTAATTCTGCCTATCCAAGAGTAAGGTAGATCTTTCCATCTTCTAAGGTTTCCTTTGATTTCTCTCTTTAGAGTTCTGTAGTTTTCATTGTATAAATCTTTCACCTCTTTTGTTATGTTGATTCCTAAGTATCATCTTTTTTTGAGGTTATTGTGTATGGGGTACTTTTTCTCATTTCCTTCTCAGAGGCTTTGTCACTGATATACAGAAATGCCTTTGATTTATGGGTGTTGATTTTATATCCTGCTACTTTGTTGAATTCATTTACTAATTCTTGAAATTTTATGGTGGAGTTTTTTGGGTCTTCTAGGTATAGAATCATATCATCAGCAAATAGTGCTAATTTAAGTTCTTCTTTTCCTATACATGTCCCTTTGATTTCTTTCATACGTCTAATTGCTCTGGCCAGTGTTTCAAGAACTATGTTGAATAGAAGTGGTGAAAGAGGACATCCCTGTCTTGTTCCAGATTTTAGAGGGAATGCCTTCAATTTTTCCCCACTTAGAATGATGTTGGCCTGAGGCTTAGCGTAGATAGCCTTTACAATGCTGAGATATGTTCCTGTTATCCCTAGTTTCTCTAGTGTTTTGAACATAAAGGGGTGCTGCATTTTGTCAAATGCTTTTTCTGTGTCTATTGAGATGATCATATGATTCTTATCTTTAAGTCTATTGATGTGATTAATTATATTTATTAATTTCCTTATGTTGAACCAAACTTGCATCCCTGGGATGAATCCCACTTGATCATGGTGCACAATCTTTTCGATATGTTTTTGTATTCAATTTGCCAGAATTTTATTGAGAATTTTTGCACCTATGTTCATTAGAGATATTGGTCTAAAGATTTCTTCTTTGATGTATCTTTGCCTGGTTTTGGGGTGAGGGTGATATTGGCCTCATAGAATGAGTTTGGAATTACTGCCCCTTTTTCTAATTTCCTGAAATAAATTGTAGATTATTGTTATTAGTTCTTCTTTAAAGGTTTTGTAGAACTCAGCTGTGTATCCATCCGGTCCTGGGCTTTTCTTGGTTGGTAAGCTTTTGATGGCTTCTTCTACTTCCTCACTTGATATTGGTCTGTTTAAATTGTGTATATCTTCCTGAGTCAATCTTGGCAAATCATATTATTTAATAAATTTGTTGATGTCTTCAATGTCTTCTATTTTATTTGAATATAAGATTTCAAAATAATTTCTAATTATTCTCTGTATTTTTGTAGTGTCTGTTGTGATATTACGTTTTTCATCATGTATGCTGGAAATTTGAGTTCTCTCTCTCCTCCTCTTTGTTATCATGGCTAAGGGTCTGACAATTTTATTTATTTTTTAAAAAAAACAACTTTTTGTTTTGTCAATTTTTCCAATTGTTTCTTTTGTTTTGATTTCATTGATTTCACCTCTAATTTTAATTATTTCTTGCCTTCTACTGCTTTTGCTGTTGGTTTGTTCTTCTTTTTCTAGAGCTTTGAGATGTAGTATGAGGTCATTTATTTGTTGACTTTTTCTTCTTTTAAGGAATGAACTCTATGCAATCAATTTTCCTCTTATTACTGCTTTCATAGTGTCCCAGAGATTTTGATATATTGTGTCTATGTTCTCATTTACCTTTAAGAATTTTTAATCTCCTTCTTGATGTCTTCTGTGACCCATTATTCATTCAGTAGAATATTGTTTAGTCTCCAGGTGAATGAAAAATTTTTATTTTTTATTTTGTTGTTGATTTCCAATTTCATTCCATTATTATCTGATAAAATGCATGGTAGTATCTCTACTTTTTTGTATTTGCTAAGAGTTGCTTTGTGACATAGTATATGGTATATTTTAGAGAAGAGTCCATGTGCTGCTGAGAAGAAAGTGTATCTGCTTGATGCAGGTTGAAATATTCTATATATGTCAGTATGTCTAAGTTATTGATTGTGTTATTGAGTTCTATATTTTCTTTATTCAACTTTTGTTTGGAAGATCTATCCAGTGGTGAGAGGAGAGGTGTGTTAAATTCTCCTAAGATTGTTGTGTTGTGGTCAATTTGACTCTTGAACTTGATAAGAGTTTGTTTGATGAACATAGCTGCACCATTGTTTGGGAGATATATATAAATATATGTGTATATATATATATATATATATATATATATATATATATATATATATATATATATGATTGTTATATCTAGTTGTTGTATAGTTCCCTTGAACAGTATATAGAGTCCATCTTTATCCCTTTTGATTAACTTTGGCATGAAGTCTACTTTATTTGATATGAGTATGGAAACTCTGGCTTGCTTCCACAGTCCATGTGAGTGGTATAATTTTTCCCAACCTTTCACCTTCAGTCTATGTGGTCTATGTTCTTTTCCTGATGATTTATTTGATCTTCATTTTCTAATGTCCTGTCTTCTAAGTGGTCTACTCTGTTGGTGATGCTTTCCTTTTAGTTTTTAATTTGGTTTATTATTTCTTTCATTTCAAGGATTTCTGTTTAGTTTTTTTTTTTAGGACCTCTATCTCCCTGTTGAGGTGATCTTTTGCTTCTTGGATTTGTTTATGTAGCTCATTGTTGAAGTGATCTTTCACTGCCTGTATTTGTTACATTATGTCTTCTTTGAGATCCTAATACATTTTACCCATTCATATCCTGAAATCTTTTTCTGTCATTTTTGTCTCCTGTAGCTGCCAATGCTTCTAATGCTGTATTGTCTTGATTTGTTTGTGGTACTTTCTTCCCTTGTCTTTTCATATTGCTCATGTGTCTTCCTTTCCAGCTCTGTGGATCTGGTGTGTTATTGTTTTTACCCTATCGATTTGTAGTGCTCTTGTAGGGTTCTAAGATCTCACCTTTGTGGGGAAGGACAATGATAACAGATCCCAATATCAACAATACATCACCTATGAACAAATTGTTGTTATTAAAACATTTACAGTTTAGTCTCAATGTCCAGAAATGTTGGACTCAATTATTATTTAAAATATAATCAGTAATTTCATAAAAAGGTTTACAGTTTCTGGCAGTGGACAATGAACTGGGGGTCAGGCCTAGGATGAAATGTTGAGGGGAAAAGATGTGAGAGTATAGAGTTAATATATCTTAGAAAATGTGAAGGAGAAGTCTAGTGAAGAGGATTAGTAGTAGGAGAATAGATAGGAGGTAATTTGGGGTAGACAATTATGTGGGAAGACAGTAGAGTACATAAAATAAACACACCTATGTTTTTAGAAAAATACAGTATGTTAAAATAGTATAATTTGGAGGGTGAAAGAAGAAGAAAGAGGAAAAAAGGGAAAGAAAGAAAGAAAGGAAGGAAGAAAGAAAGAAAGAAGGAAAGAAAAGAGAGAAGATAAAGAAAAAAGAAAAGAAAAGAGATGGTGAGCATTTTTTCATGTACCTGTTGATTGATTGTATGTCCTCCTCTGAGAAGTGTCTGTTCAATTCCTTGGCCCATTTGTTGATTGGGTTTATTTGTTATCTTATTTTTTAATTTTTTGTGTTCTTTGTATACTCTGCATATTAGGGCTCTATCTGAAGTGTGGAGTAAAAATTTGTTCCCATGATGTAGGCTCCCTATTTATCTCTCTTATTGTTTCTCTTGCTGAGAAAAAACTTTTTAGTTTGAGTAAGTCCCATTTGTTGATTCTTGTTATTAACTCTTGTGCTATGGGTGTCCTATTAAGGAATTTGGAGCCCGACCCCACAATATGTAGATCGGAGCCAACTTTTTCTTCTATCAGAGGCTGTGTCTCTGATTTGATATCAAGCTCCTTGATCCATTTTGAGTTAACTTTTGTACATGGCGAGAGAAGGGGATTCAGTTTCATTTTGTTGCATATGGATTTCCAGTTTTCCCAGCACCATTTCTTAATCAATCAACAAATACATGAAAAAATGCTCACCATCTCTAGCAGTCAGAGAAATGCAAATCAAAACCACCCTAAGATACCATCTCACTCCAGTAAGATTGGCAGCCATTATGAAGTCAAACAACAACAAGTGCTGGAGAGGATGTGGGGAAAAGGGTACTCTTGTACATTGCTGGTGGGACTGCAAACTGGTGCAGCCAATTTGGAAAGCAGTATGGAGATTCCTGGGAAAGCTGGGAATGGAACCACCATTTGACCCTGCTATTGCCCTTCTTGGACTATTCCCTGAAGACCTTAAAAGAGCGTACTACAGGGATACTCCCACATCAATGTTCATAGCAGCACAATTCACAATAGCTAGACTGTAGAACCAACCCAGATGCCCTTCAATAGATGAATGGATAAAAAAAATGTGGCAGTTATACACAATGGATTATTACCCAGCACTAAAAAATGACAAAATCATGATATTTGCAGGGAAATGGATGGCATTAGAGCAGATTATGCTAAGTGAAGCTAGCCAATCCCTAAAAAAACAAATGCCAAATGTCTTCTTTGATATAATGCGAGCAACTAAGAACAGAGCAGGGAGGAAGAGCAGGAGGAAAAGATTAACATTAAACAGAGACATGAGGTGGGAAGGAAAGGGAGAGAAAAGGGAAATTGCATGGAAATGGAAGGAGACCCTCATTGTTATACAAAATTACATATAAGAGGTTGTGAGAGGAATGGGAAAAAAACAAGGAGAGAAATGAATTACAGTAGATGGGGTAGAGAGAGAAGATGGGAGGGGAGGGGAGGGGGGATAGTAGAGGATAGGAAAGGCAGCAGGATACAACAGTTACTAATATGGCATTATGTAAAAAGGTGGATGTGTAACCAATGTGATTCTGCAATCTGTATTTGGGGTAAAAATGGGAGTTCATAACCCACTTGAATCTAATGTATGAAATATGATATGTCAAGAGCTTTGTAATGTTTTGAACAACCAATAAAAAAATTTAAAAAAGAAAAAAAAAAGAAAAGAAAAAAAGGGCTTATACAATTCCTCTATATTATATTATTCAGGTGACTCAGTCTTCAAAGTCCTATTTCATGCAAAGTTCTTGGTTTTACATATGTTGGGCATTTGAGGGCCAGAGGCTCAAAGGGTAGAAGAGAAAGAAGAAGAGAGAAAAAAAACACAACTCTTAGAGACCCATTTCTTTCTCTTCTCATCCTGTAGGAGGGATTGTCTCATCCAGTAGATGTCTCTGACCTCAAGATGGTGTAAGTAACCAGCTTGTGAAGACTGGACCTGGTGTGGAGCATCTGGAAGCGGGGAGTGCTGCCCACCAGTCCCAGCAGAGAAATAGCGCCTCACTGGTCTTTTTGTTTGTTTGTTTCCACTCATCTAACTTGAGCCCCTGGTATTGTCTCCCTCTCTTGCTTGGAGATTTCCCTGATCGCTCTGTTATGCTCCAGACTTTAGTATCCTCCCTTCTTTTACTTATCAGATCCTAACTGCAGGACCTCCCACCCCCAGGCTGACACTAGGTGGGCGGCGCCCTGTTCCTCTGCACTCCTATCCAACTGAGAGCTGATCTTGTGTTGGGTGGCCATTGTGAGGAGTTAACGCTGTTGGGGAGGGAGAAGGAATTTGAAATCAGGTACATGCTCAAATGGCGATCCGATCTGATAGCCATACCCAACACAAAATGGTGAGGAAGATTTTCCAAAATGAAGTCGATCTGCTTCCAGCTCCAGGGTGTCTGTTGATGTGGGGAGAGCTGGGCGATGGCTTTGTGCTGTGGATAGGTAGCATCCGAGTGACATGCGTGGGAGTGGAGCACAGTCTGGAGTACTGAAGAGGTGCTGATAGGTGTTTCTGCTAAGCCGCTGGTGAGCCATGTGTGAGCTAGAACTGCAGGCTGGAGCCCAGAGGCTCTGATTTCTACACAGGTGGTCACAGCGCTGGTGATTTCTGTGAAAATCAATTGGCCCCTATAGATCCGATCTGGGAACTGCCCCCACCTAATATGGAGAGAATGTTGAGCCAAGATGGCAGGGGTCTGCTTTCAGTGCTGGAGTGTCTGTGAGGTTGGGGGAGCCCGGCGATGGTGTTGTGCCGTGAGTAGGTAGCAGCTGATTGACCTGCGAGGGAGCAGCAGAGCAAAGTCCTGGTGATCTGCAGATGTGTTGATAGGTGATTCTGCAAAGGCACTTGCAGAGTCTTGCGTGGACTGGAACTTCGGGTTTTGGGTTCTGGTCGAACACCGAACACTGGTGTCTTACTGGAACACTGAGACTCAGAGCCCTGCGTGAGGTCACAGTGCTGGTGATTTCTGCATAGAGCAGCTGTATAGGGGTCCTCTAGCACTCTCAGAGATGTAGTATTTCAACTAGTGAGATCTGCATCACAAAGCAACACAGAATGCTGCCTCCCTCTGCTCTGCCACCTTGAAGACCTGCATGATTGTTTTCTCACCACAGGTCCAAAAATAATGCATTCAGCTGACCATTCATTGAAACCATAAACCTTTACTCCTTTAAGTTATTATTCTCAGGTGGTCTGTCACAGTGACAGAAAGTTGAGTGACATACCCACCTAGTGGATCAGGCCAAAAATTAAGTCATCCTTGAGTCTTTTCTTTCCCTCACTCTCACAATGAATCCACTAGCCAGTCTTTTAGGTTCAACTTCCAACATAATTTCCCAATCCTTACTTCCTCACTTTCCACTGCCAATGTCTAAGCATCCATCATCATTCATCTATGCCACTACAATAATTTCCTATATAATCTGCCATTTCTTTTCTGGCTTCTCATCAAACCCTTTTTCTCACAATAATAAAAAAAAAAAATTCTTTCACAATACAGAACAAATTATGCTACTCCCTGGTTTAAAGCCTGTTGATGTTGTACCATTCATGCACATAATAAACGGAAAATTTATTACCACAGCTTAGAAGAACCCTGTCTGTTCTCTCATGTTCCCCATACCTCACCAAATTCCAATCTTTCCTTTCATTCCATTATGTCTTAGCATTTTTTTGCTGCCATAAAGAAAAGACTTAACAAGAACAATTTTAAAGGAGAAAATTTTTATTTAGAGGCTTACAGTTTCAAATTCATAGTTTCAGAGATCTTGGTTCATAGACAGCCAGCTCCATTCCTCAGGGCTCGAGGTAAGGCAGAACCTCATGGTGGGAGAGTTGGTGGAGAGAAAAAACTCAGGAATTGATCAAAAAGTACAGAGAGAAAGACCTCTTCTCATCAGGTGAAATAAAAACCCCAAAGGCATGCCTCCAGGGACACACCTCCTCCAGCCACACTCTGCCTTCCTTCTGTTACCACCACGTTAATTCCTATCAGGGGGTTAATGCAATAACCCCTTATAGCCCAATCATTTCACTTCTAAACCTTCTTGAATTGTCTCACACATGAGCTTTTGTGGGTCACCTAATCTTACTATCCCACACTGGTTACATTTATGTTCCTGATGTACTTTCTTGTCTCTGAATCTTTGCACATCTCAGTTCTTCTTCCTGTTTCTTCTTGATGCTTGGGAGACTCACTCTCATTCTTTTGGCTTGAACTTAAAACATTACTATCTCAGGGAGACTTTTCTGAAATCATGTCTCCCATAAGTTCCTCCCATTATACGGATCACATCCTCTTGATTATTTTATTTATATAGAACATATCATTAAGGTGGCAAATGTGATGGCTTAGGGAAGAGGACTCGGGATTGCCTACAATCTATATCAATTCCATCAGCACACTCCAAAACAAGTCAAATAACATGAATGAATGCTACATTAAATGTATGACTGTCAAATAAACAGTCTCAGTACAATCCTCCCAAGGGCCTCTCTTCCAAATTGGTTACCGTGTCTATAACCCATATGAAATCCTAGAGGTATTACACATTATCCTTATATATGATTCTTTAACTCATATATTTATTTGGGTCTTGTCTATCTATCTTACTAGAATTTAAGCTTCCTGAGATTCCAAAATGGAGCCCAGTACATGGGTTAGTAAATATCTGTTAAGTATATAAATAGATCAACTATGCAGGATAGCTGGGACTATAATATCTATAGAACATGAGGTCTACTATTCTTCCCTTGCTTTTTGTTCTCTCATACCTCAGTTAAATATTCATTCCTTTTTCATTTATTCAATGCCTTTTCATTATTTTTATTTATTTATTTATTGGTACCAGTTGCACCTATGGGCATTTAACCACTGAGCCACATCCCCATCCCATTTTTTGTATCTTATTTGGAGACAGGGTCTCACTAAGTAACTTAGGGCCTTGCTAAGTTGCTAAGGCTATCTTTGAACTACTCTTGCCTCTGCCTCCCAAGCCACTGGGATTACAGGCATGCACCACTGCACCCAGCTTACTCAACACATATTTAATACAGAATTTTCTTCCTACGATCTTGGGGTATGGAAGTGAACATGAAAAACAAAACCTTTGTCCTCAAGAATGTAATAATTTTCTTACAACTTACTTGGAGGAGACACACAATAAATACAACAAACTACCCAGTAATTACATGTGCCGTGGAAGAAAAATAAATCATTATGAGGGAAAATTAAAACAGGGTAGTCTTGCTAGGTGACACCTGAGCACAGACCCAAAGAGCATGAACCGCAGTTACAATTATCAGGATAGCATCACTAAAATGGGATATCATACGATAGAGGACAAGAACGTGGTCTTAAAGAGCTCTGTAGTGGGGGCTCCTCACTGGAAACAAAACCAGATGTCTGGGTGAACCCGAAACATTGCTGAAGTGGAGACACATCCAGTGTACTCCATTTTTGTTTTGTTTTATCAGTTTGCTTTGATGTAGATTGTTTTATTCCATTTTCATATGCTTTATCTGGTATGTGAGCACAATAGCTAGAGACTAGAAGAAAGGAGGGACTATGTTAGAAGATCAATTTCCCCTGGTTCAAATTCATGTGTTTGTATCTTAATTTCATGGATGAATTAAAATCGTCCCTCATTGGCTGGACAGAGTAAGCATTCAGAAGTTGTTAGTCATCAACTATCAACTCTCTTATCATCATTATCACCATCATGACCATCATCATCTCATTTAATCTTAACCACATCATTCCTAAAAAGGTCTTATTATTGCCTCCATTGAACAGATGACAAAACTGAGGAAAGAGAGATTGAATTGAGCTAACTTCTCATGTGAATCCAAACTAACTGTTTCATTCAATTACACTGCCCAATTAAGTTGCCCCTTAATTGTGAGTATAAGAGCTTATGGAAGACACTGAACTTCATGTTCCATTTCCCTAATTTCCATTCACGTTTTCAAATCTAATACTCCCTTCCCCAGACATTCCCATAAAGACTGAAGATTTCCCTGTTCCAGTTTAATGTCATCTCACCCTAGGCATGAGTTAGAATGCTTTATAAATGCTTTGTTCGTGGGCACTATCTCTAGTAATGGCTGAACGCTTACAAGATGTAAGTGATTTTTTAAAAAGAAACTCTAGAAATTTAAAAATTGTTAAAAACACTTTTAAACAATGATAAATCGAGTTCAGGGATCCAAAGGTACCAACTTTTCTTCTTGCTTTCAGAATCATGTTCAGCTGCTGATTTAAATAATAACAGGAGGCCCAGGAGATGCTCTGGCAAGCTCAGGGCAGCCCGAAAAGCACTAAAAGAAGCAATTTGGAATTTCCTACGGTCTCCCCTGAAGATAAGTTTAAACATTTACATGTTTTAAAATTCCTTAATCTGACTTACCTCAATAATTCTATCCTTCTCCTGTTTTCTGATTTGTAATCATTATGAGTCGATTTCTCTCTCCCAACAGCAAAATCTGAAGAAATATGTATATATACACATAGCACAGACGTTTAAATATATTAATTCCAAGACGTTTAAATATATTAATCCCCAACAGCTGACATGGTTTTCCTCTTCTGTTTTATGTTGCACAGAGAAGCTGCAAATCAACATGGTGCCTTTTTGCCACCTAGTGGGAAATTTAATTTTGGTATTTCTCTCCCACCTCTTGTTTTCTAAGAGAAGATGGAAATCTTTGCACACCAAAGAAGGAAAGGAGAAGGCCATGCCTCAGCCTTCAGCATAGAATATCAGAAGGAAAAAGAAAGTTCCAGAAAGAAGACCTATCAGAGATTGGGAGAGCATGAGTAACATTCTCCCACTACATTCTCTTGTCTGGTATTCTTTGATATCATTGTGCTATCATTTTTTCCTATATTCATCTTTTTTATTGCATTCCAGGAGATCAATACTGTCTATAAAATCTTATTCTGAAGAGCATAGCCCTAATAAATTAGCTACATCCAAACTCAGTGTGCCAGTGGACTTCAAAGTCTCTTAAAAGAGGGGAAAAAAGTCAAGGCTAAAATGTCCAGCTATTAAAAACCCACATCAATAATAATAAGAACTTCAATTTAATGAGAGTTTATGATGTACAGGATGCAGTATGATAATATATGTGAAATTCTGAGCACAGTAACTGTCACATAGTTAGGACCCAATAAATCATAGTTATTTGGTGCCAAATACTGTGTTAATTACCTCACATCTATTATCTTGCTTTATCTTCATTAATGCCTTCAAAGCAATAATTATTTTCCCCTATTTTACATTTGCAGAACTGAGACTCAGTGATTTCCGATGACAAATGAAGAAGACAGAATTTTAATTCTTTGTATGCCTGGAACTAAAATCTCTTTTATAACCTATACTATTATTGTTCAAATAAATAAATTAATAAACAAAACAAGAACCTCTTCATGCTCCTGCTAAGTAATTTTTCCTAACGTGATTTCATGGCAATGTTATCAACCTCTTATACAACATTACATCTTTCTATTTCCGTGGGTATGTTAGACCAAGGAGCAATAAAACTTAACATTAAGCGATAAGCCTCTGAACAGATCAATAGAGATCTCAGTGGGATGGAGTGATCTGAAAGAGAAAGCACCATTGTTAACAGAGGAGCCTCTGATGGAATTGTTACAATTCAAAACAGTAGGTTATAATCATGGTTGTCTGGCCATCACAGATTGATGGAAGAAAGGTTAACACAATGGAGTGGGCATTAGTCTATCTTGGTAGCAAGTGAGACAATACAGCACAATTATTCTAAGCATGGACTCTGAGACCAGGCAGCCTGGGTTTGAATGAAAGCTCTGCCATGTACTAACTCTGTGACTGTCAACTACCTAATGTCCCACTTTCTTCATCTTTGAAAGTAAAAATAATTCTGCCTGCTCCCTTGGGTTATTGGAAAACACTAAATGAGTAATTCAATATAAAGCCTTTACAATGCTGCTTGGCAAAACCTAGATGTTGATAAATCTTTGACATCATCATAAAAAGAAATCTTTGGTTTTTCTGATCAGTGACTCTTCTTTAATCTGTTCTTCAGTTCTTGTAGGAAAAGACAGGTCACTACACTTAAAATGAATTACACCAGTAACACGATGGGAAAGTTTAATTCACAAGAATTTTCCTCAAAGAGAAAATACTATCTTTGGCCGTAACAATATGAAATTTAGTACCTCCTAATCCCCAACCAAATGCAAAGGACCTAGATATTGACTGTCACAGGATATTCAAAAAACAAAAAGGAAACTGTTCTGCATAATAAAAGCAGCATGCAGTAGAATTACAGTGGGTGTTGGGTGGTAGATATGTGGGTAGCAGAACAGAAAAATCAGAAAGTTAGAGGGATATTGGAAAAAGGGTGAAAGAAAAATTCTTAAGAGCAGCAAGAGAAAAAAAATGCCTAAGAAGGAGTGTTAAAAGTGTATTTTAAATTTTACATTTCTCACTAATGTTTTTATAAGAAAATTAGTTCGAAAGATTCAAAGAGGTGTTTATTCTTGGGTGCAGGTGGCTATTAGAAAACCAAAACCAAAACCAAACAAACAAAAGCAAGAACCAGAACCAAGGAAGCTCTAAGTGTAGAAATTCCCAGGTACTAGAAAAATTATGTGGACAGTAGTGTGTACTCAGGGGAACAGAATTGGTTGGAATCATTATCAGCGGCACTAACTTTTGTCATATTTCTTTTTCTTCTGTTTTTAAATTTCTTTTATCTTTTGCAGTGCTAGGGAGTAAATTCAGTGCCTCATGCATGTTAGGTATGCACTCTATCACTGAGCCCTCTGCCTTAACTTCAATCCCTTTAATGACATTTTAAAACTGACAGAAGATCAAAATACTGTTTTATTATTCATTTATTTAATTTAAATTTTATCATATATTGAAAAATTATATTTGCATATATTAATAGGGGTACAAAGTGATATAACACTTGTTAAATACAATGTGAAATGATTAAGTCAAGCTTATTGACATTCACCACTTTGAATACTCAATATTTTTTGTCAAAAAATATGAATATTTGAAATTTACTCTCAGTGATAACAATGGATAATTCTTAGGTATATTCAATGAATTATTGATTCGTAATGTAATTATTAGGTATATTCACTATGCTTTGCAATACATTTTTTAAAAACATTAGACTTATTCCCTCTACCTAACTGATATTTAAGACACTCTTATTGCCATCTCTCTGTTTCTGTTCTCCCCACCCTCTATCCATTGATAGCCACCATTATCATTTATTTATTTTTGATGCAGAACTATACCTAATAGGACATATATAATGTTTTCTTTGTAAAATATTTAGCAGTGATATGGTATCATATAGATTGTAGGTTGACACTCTGGGAAGCAGTTTGGAGATTTCTCGAAAAATAGGGGTGGCACCACCATATGACCCAGCCTTTCAACTCCTGCATATTTTCCCCAAAGATCTAAAAATCAGCATTCTACAGTGACACAGCCATATCAATGTTTATAACAGCAAAATTCATGATAACTAAATTATGGAACCAACCCAAGTGATCATCAGTAGATGAATGGATTAAGAAATTGATACACACACACACACACACACAGAGAGAATGGAGTTCTACTCAGACATTAAAAAGAATGATATTATGGCATTTGCCAGTAAATTGATGAAAATAGAGAATATTATTTCAAGTTAAATTAGCCCACCTCAGAAACTCAAAGGTCAAATGTTTCCTCTCATGTGGAAGCTAGAGTAAAATAAAGGAAAAAGGGAGGGAAGGCTGAGATAACATAAGGAACCAATCAAATACAAATTAATAGAGGAGTGAAAGAAAGTCTAGTAGAGGAAGGAGAAGGGAGGGCAAGGACAGAAGGGAAGAGTGCAGATCATGAACTGAAATCTATTTCTGTGCATGCATGAGATTGTTTGGATGAACCCAACTGCATGCATAACTACAAAGCTCTAAAAAAAAAAAAAAAAAAAGATTGTAGATTTAGAATATTCTACAGGGGAGGAAAATAAAGGGAAACAACACAGCCAAAGATAAACGGGACTCATCATGGTATTAAGGCAAGTTAAAAAAAAAACTGTAGATTAAAGCTCATTTCAATTAATAAGAGCTACTTGAAAATTTCATAAATATGTTCATATCTGTTATTTTTCCCATTTCTTTAATGCTGACCCAGTAAAGTTTTATAAGTCTTATTTATTTATTTATTTATTTATTTATTTTGCTGGGGATCAAACTCAGGGCCTTAAACACGCTACCCAAATGTTGTACCTCTGAGCTACATTTGCAAGGCAATAAGGTACATCTTATTTAAAAACAAACAAACAAACAAAAAACCTGGGGGCTATAGCTCAGTTGGTAGAGTGCTTGCCTTGCATGCATAAGACCCTGGGTTCAATCCCCAGAACCACACACACAAAAAAAAAACCCAGAAAACTGGAATGTAAATTCAAATTCTCTGACTACTAGTTTGCCACCTCCTGAGGCTGAGACAGGAGGAACATGAATTCAAAGCCTCAGAAAAAGAGAGATGTTAAGCAACTCAGTGAGACCTTGTCTCTAAATAAAATACAAAATAGGGCTTTATATGTGGCTCAGTGGCTGAGTGCCCTTGAGATCAATACCCAGTACCCACCACCCCCCAAAAGTGTTTGTAATGGGGACCTACTAATGATTGGCTCTGTGCCACACCTGTAAGGCCAGATGTCTTGATTACAGACTATGCCTTCCAAGGAATAATATAGCTATCAGGGCCTAGAGTTCACAATTGTTCAGCTGAGGTAGGAAGTAGGTGAGTTGTGTGACTAGGGTTTCTTCATACTGTTTATACCCAAAGCAACCAAATCTATACAACAGAAGTAGCTTTATGCCCTACATAGCAGCCCCAGGTCCTAAAGAACACGCTAGGATATGCTTGGGTATTTGCAGTCACATGCATACTTATCCTCTTTCCAAGGATAGCTTGCTTTGTAGCCACTGAGTAATATTTCTCAATTTCAAGGTTTGTTCTTGTTTTTTCATTGGTGTAAGCAAATAAAGTATATGTTCTCCCTACACGGGATACTGTAGACTAGTTTTCTTAACACTTCAAAGAATTCCAGTACAAGTAAACCCCATATCTTTGATTTTTCAGTCCCATCATCTGTAAAATGGGAGTGTTAGTAGTGTTGAGTTCATAGAATTATATGAACAATGGACAAATCTATGTATAGAAGTACCAAACACATGGTAAGTACTTAACAAATATTATTTTTTGTTACTATTGTCACTATTAATATTCTGTTACACAAATGAGAAGTTTAATTATTGGATCACACAGTAAGGAGCAGAGACTGGCTCTGATTCTAGAGCCTAGGATATTACCTACTCAGCTATCCTGAAACAGAAAAGTAATTATGTCTGGCAATGAGACTGAAGCAGAGGGTCAATGAAAGTGAAGTTAGAATGGAGAGCATCCAAAAAGAAAAAAAAAATTGCAAAAAAAACCTTTACAATAACTAGACGATGAAAGCAATGACTGGATTCACTGAAAAGAAATACAAGCTAACGATCCTCGGGGCAAAAAAGTAAGAACAGGGGTTATTATCTTAATGGCTCATTTGCTTCTAAACATTAAACCAGTGAAGGATAGAGATAATATTGGGGGCTAACGCACATCAGAAACCATCCTTGCTTCTAAGAAATCGCAGAGAACATTGAAAGGCAATATGGGCAGATGTGATACGCTGGCACAGAGAAGACAAGGGAATTTAAAATGCATATTTTCACACAAAAAAATAGAAGAAAACTCCCAAATAATAAGAAATTTTTAAAAAGTTTTCTTATAGATTAATTTTCAGAGCAATAATAATAATAATAATAATAATAATAATAATAATAATAATAATAACAACCTCCAAGTATGCTAAATGTGCTAACTTCCATAATGTTTTGAAGTGTATTAGGTTTCAGTGTCCCTTGGCAATGACTATTTTTGTTAGACCTTCTCAAAGAATGCTCTTACTCAGTCAAAAAACAGATCCATAAGTGTATATCAAGTATATTCTATTTTTAGGCATCAATTTTTGTTTCTGGTGTCTATAGCTGAGGAGATTGTAACCCAAACCCTAATGCAAAAATATTTTATAATATCTTTCAATCCTATGGATAGATTGGGTGATTCTTTTTTATTTGTTCTTTTCAGTTATAAATGACAGTAGAATGTATTTCGACGTACCTTACATACATGGAGTATGACTTCCTATTCTTGTGGTTGTACATGATGTGGAGTTGCACTGGTCATGTATTCATATATGGATGTAGGAAAGTTACGTCTGATTCATCCTACTGTCTTGACTATTCCCATGCATCTTTCCCCCATCCCTCCACCCTCAGTCCAGTCAGGTGAACCTCTACTCTTCCCTTCTTTCTGCCTATTGTTTGTTAGGATCCACATATCAGAGAGAAAAGTCAGCCTTTGATTTTTTGGGGGATTCGCTTATTTTACTTACCATGATAGTCTCCAGTTCCATGATTGGGTGATTCTTATGCTCATTAGTATATGCTGACATATGTGCTGAATTCCCCAGGGGCAGGGGATAGCTCAGGAATGGATTTGTTGATATAGTTAGAATGACTGCACCTCTCTTCCCATGTAGCTTTTTATCCATGTGTTTCTTTCTAACATGGCAATTTCAGGGCAGTGTTTCAAGGGGGCAAAAGCAGAAACTGCAAAGCTATATTACCTAGGTTACAGTGTCAGTCAGCTTTCTGTCACTCTAACAATTATGGGAGATAATCAGATTATAGAGATAAAAGGTTTATTTTGGTTCACAGTTTTAGCAGTTCCTGTGTAAGATCAATTGTCCCTGTTGTTTGTGTCCTGTGATGATGAGGCAGCATGTCATGTCAGGAGTGCATGGTAGATCAGAAACGCTCACTTTATGGTCAGGAAGAAAAAAGGAGAAGAAAGGAGGAAGACACCAGGTTCCCAAAATCTACGTAGAGGTCATATTCTCAATAACCTAAAAACTCCCCACAAAGCCCCATCTTTTCAAGTTCCATCACCTCCTAATAGCATCAAGCTGGGGACCAAGCTTTTCACACAAGGAATTTTGGGGGATGCAGAAGATTCAAAATATAACAGTTACACTCTGCTGGTCTGAGAAGTGCTAAGTTCAGCTCTCACTCAAGGGTGGGGAGGTAAACATTACTCCTTGATGGTGGGAGCTGCAATATATTGTGGTGATGGTTTTCTATGTATCTCTCTGAAAGTGTGATACATTGAAAAATAGCATAGGAACTTCTGATTGGTATTCATTTTATTTATTTATTTGCTTGTTTGTTTGTTTTTTGCGCCGGAGATTGAACTCAGGGGCACTTGACCACTGAGCCACATCCCCAGCCCTATTTTGTATTTTACTTGAGACAGGGTCTCACTGAGTTGCTTAGCACCTCGCTGTTGCTGAAGCTGGCTTTGAACTCTCAATCCTCCTTTCTCAGCCTTCTGAGCTACTGGGATTTCAGGTGTGTGCCTCTGCTCCTGGCAGTATTCATTTTTTTTTATACATTATGAAATTTAGTGACCTGCTTAATCCTGGGAAAATCTTAAATCTGTTATTGCTGCATCTCCCTCAAGATTAATGACTGGATTTGACCTCTTCCTATATAAAGTCTTTTAAATTAACATATAGAAATAGAAGTCAGAGTGACTTTTGTACTTGATCACTGAAGGATCCAGATTCAAAATAGAATGAAAACAATGGGTAGAGTTTCTTATATATATATCTACATTTTCCACATTTAAATATTAACTACATAGATACGACATACCACATCCTCATAATCCTTTGTGAGTCTTTCATGCATGTTATTAAGGCTCATTTCTGGAAGCATTTGTCATATACAAAATTAAATATGATAAATTATTTGGGAAAATTTTGTCATTATTCAGAAAAAAAAAAGTTCCTTGGAAAGAATGAATCAAAACATGGGTGCTTACAGAGAAAAATGTTCTTCTTGTATGAGACTGGGAAATCAACTGTGATATGGTATATTGACAAAAATTATTTAAATACTTGAAAGAAATTATTTGAAGAATATCAACCTATTGTATTAATAAAATGTAGCTTTACTCCTTGTCTTTGTTTTTTTGTCCATTCAAAAATCTCTGCAGCATTGAGGCAATGAGAATGGTGGCAGTATTGATAGCCTGACCCATCATTCCTGAAACACCTTATTCCCTGCCTACTTGACCAATGATGGGGTTGCTCTATCTTATGTTGGGGCCCCTGTGACCTTAAAGAAGAATTAATGCAAGGGTCACTAACTCCACTTTTAGGAAGACCCTAAGACTAACCAGAAATAATAATAAAAAAAAATAGAGCAAATGTTCTTTTTAAATGCTGGTGCTGTAATAAAACTGCTGTTGCTACTTAAAAGGGCCTATTGTTTGATAAGGATAGTGTGATATTATAGGAACTTCTTTCAGTTTAGATCTAGTCTTAAAATGTATTTTTCTTTAGAACACTATATACATTCTCTGAAATAAAACACCCCAGGCTGTGGTGTAACAATTGCAATAGCTACTTAATAAGATCTGCACTGATGTGTGTGCCTAATTCATAACAGCACTACCGCTAACAAACCACACACTGTTGTAATAAGAAACTGCAGCGAGGCACAACTTTAACCTGTTTACTGTACCATGAGTGGTTTTGAGATTTTTTTTTTTTCAGAATTCCACAATCACATTTCAAGTTTTCTTGGGGCATCTCAAAATAAGCAATTTAAAAATTTTTTTTCTTAAGTAATTAATTTAATGAAAAGTAACTAGAAACATCCCAAATACCCGACTTGCCTCAAAGTACACAGTATGTACAAAAAACTAGAGGAGGTGAACAAAGGTACCTACAGAGAAGATCATGGGCAGCTGACTGATGTGCATAGAAAGACCTGTCTGAAAGCTATCCCCAGTGGCACAGATCCCTTGTTCATCTGGTAGAAAAGTTGGCAGAACTTGGAATCTGAACCTGCTGGGATTTACTGGATGCATATGGTATTTACAATATAGAAATTAAGCCACTTAATCATATTTAAAGAGAGAAACTGCTTGAGGTCTCCTCGGATTTGAGTCTGTTTAAATTGCACAAAATTCTATAAATATTATGTGAAAACCTAAGCCTAGGCATCAGGCTGTGAGGAAGACACATGAGGTGTTCCATTCTACTGTCCTTATTTTTAATCTTTTCTGGAAATTTTGAATAATTAACACGAAATCTATAAAAGAGAATAAAATCCTGGTATTTTCAGGTAAATGGACGCAGTTGGAGAAGACAATGCTAAGTGAAGTTAGCCAAAAAAAAAAAAAAAAAAACAAAGAAAAACAAATGGCAAATGTTTTCTCTGATATAAGGTGACCGAGTAATAGTGGGGTAGGGAGAGAGAGAGCATGGGAGGAATAGACAAACTCTAGATAGGGAGAGGGGTGAGAGGAAAAGGGAGGGGGCAGAAGGTTAGAAATGATGGTGGAATGTGATGGACATCATTATCCAAAGTACATGTATGAAGATATGTTCTTTATATACAACCAGAGATATGAAAAATTATGTTCTATATGTGTAATAAGAATTGTGATGTATTCCACTGTCATGTATTTAAAAAATAAAAGCAACTTAAAAAATGAAAGCACACACAAAAAAACAATGTTTTCTTGATTCACTTATAGTCAAAAACTCAAGAAGTACAAAACGAACAGTTAGCATACTGTCTAACATCCTAGGGCACGGTCATACAATTTTGTATCCTATTTCTGTATTAATGTATTAATTCCATAGGCTCTGCCAGGCATGGTTTAGGCTGAACATCTATGTGAAATTTTCTCTCATGCTTCCAAAGGCAGAAGATTAATTATAATGACTATTTACAAATAACTACTAATATTTTTATTTCATATTTTTATGTGATGCTGAGGATAGAACCCAGTGCCATATGTGTGCTAGGCAAGTACTCTACCACTGAGCCACAACCCCAGCCCAACTACTAATGTTTTAAAATGTTGTTTTAGATAATATTCATATTTATCTGGTGGAGAGTGCATCAGATCCAGAACAACATAAGAAATTTGGCAATACACATGGAACACTCCTTTAATATAGACCACGATGTAAGTCAACCAAAATGCGTTCACCCTGAATGTTTATCCTCATGATTTCACCTGGAATTTTGTAACACTTCTTTCCAAATTTCATCTGACACAATCCCAACTAGTATGTTTGCTAACAAAATGATACTCATATGTATCACACCGTGGTAGCCTTCTTTGGCTTTTAAGCTAAAGGCTTAGAATATAATCTTGTTGATAAGCATATTAAAAAACAATAAGCAATCCCATGGTCTTTCTTTGTGCCCCATCAGTCATTTATACATATATGTGTGTGATGTATATATATGCAAATGTATTATATATATATATATATATATATATATATATATATATATATATATATATATATATATATGAATTCAAATGTAATCACATGGTTCTCAACTTCACTTTTTTCTTAACAAACAAACATAAAAAACCTACTGGTTTGGGGTGTGCTATGAGCTAGACACAGATATTGTAAAGAGGAGTAATGTACATATTTCATGTCAATAGTAATATATTCTATTTTACTATAATTCTCAAATTCCCTATTATTTAAAAAATCTTAAAAATTATCAATGACCCTAAGCTGTTTTGTATGTAAATTATACTTATTAACAGTTATTATATTATAAATTTCAACTGAGATGTTTTACAAATACTATGAATAATACTCCATTTCATATGAACATGCATGATATATTCTGTGAAAAATAACTTTTTTAAAAAGCACATTGGAAAGAGTAGTGTCCCATTTTTGCAAACCCACTTAATGTCTGTCTGGCTTAAGATAGAGCAGCTAGATCTTATATTTTGCACTCAATCTTTTTTATTGTCACATATCAGGTTACCTCTGAAAGACTCTATTTCACACTTATGAGAAAATGGTGTTTTAATATAATGTGTGTGTGTGTGTGTGTGTGTGTGTGTGTGTGGTTTTTACCTTGTTCAGTCTCTGGACCACAGTTTTTAAGAATCACTACTATATTGTACAAAACACAGTTCACAGTTAATCACAATGTGGCAATAGCATCATTCCTAAACAGCTACTAGAGCATAGGAAGAAATCAGGAAGTATCTACCACTTACAGAGCTCACCTGATGGAAAGTATTGATGATCCTCAAGCAGAGAAAATACCTTGGGCAAGGTATGCACATGAGATATAGTGTAGTATATTAAAATAATGGGATAAAACTGAAAGAAACCAAGAAAAGCAATACATGAGCCTGTGGAGCAGATTTTGGATAACCTAAGAAATTATCTGCATGTCTTACTTTAAAAATATTTGGATTCTATTTACATGATATACAAAGATATTTTAAGTAGAAATGGCAAGCAGCATTAGCAATATTTTAAATTTCAGCAGCATGACATGAAGCAGACAATTAACCTCTTAGCGATCATCCATAAAACTGTAACAATGCTATCACTCTCTATAAGCAAACTTACTGAATTGTTTGGAGACTAAAACAAGTTAATGATTTTTTGCCTGCTTATCTCAGTGCTCCATAAGTAGTAATTGTTGTTATTGTTAGTGTTGCTATTATCAAATATATATTTTAGATGTCACTCGGATGCAGAGAAGAGAAGGAACTCAGGAAGAGAGGAATATGAAAGGCTGCCAAGAATTGGACAATACACCAGGTGAGAGATGATGAGGATCTGTCTGAACTAAAGCAATCACTATGAGGCTGAGAAGGACCACTTGGACCTCACAGACATTGAGGATACTGAAAAGACCGAATTTGATGACACCTTGGGTAGGAGAAGAAGAATTGTATCTTATTTTAAATCTTCTTACTTGGATTAATCAGTAAAATGGTGAAGTCATTTAACAGGATTGAGATAAAAACAAAACTTTTGTTTTGTCTTGTTCCTCTTTGCAAGAGGAGAGAGAAAGAAAAGCCAATTTGAATCATAAAATCGTGAAAGGCACTGAGGAATAAGACAGTGCCAGCACTCAAACAGATTACAATAAATTTGTTAGAGGACAGATAATCAATGTTTCACCTTCACTAAGGAAAAGAAGACATTAGACTACAAAAGTATGGTTGTGGGAATGAGGCGCTGAATGAAGGAATTTCCACTGAAGATGCCCCTCAAACTGGGTTCTTTGTGTTGGTAAAGGTCTCCTAGCTGGTGCCCAGCTTCTTGCTCTACTCATTACCTTCTAATAGCCTATCCTTCCCCAAGTTCTGTCCTTACCACCTTAACAGCTCTCCAAGCTGCTTCTTCCTCCTCATCTCCATTGATTCTGTCTTAGTTCAAGACTCAATTTCTACTACATATCCACATCTGGTCTCTCCGTCTTTTATTTTACTTCCCTTTAAAAGTGGAGAATGTGAGCCTTTTTGTTTACCCAAACCAGGATAGTTCTGAAAGTGGAAGGATGTGCTACTATTATTTTTTTTGAATGAAAGACCCAGACCATGAGAGTCCTAGACAAATCAGGATGCTTAGAATTACCTCCATGTAGCCACCACAGCAACATTTATACAATGCAAGTTCGCTCTTTATGTAGGTATCACCAATGGGCTTTTATAATCTGCAGGCTCAAGTTCAAACTCCTTTTCGTTGCATACATGTTCCTTTATGATCCAACCCATGCGCCTTCTTGGGGCCCATCTGTTATCACTGCTTCCCTTTGCTTCACACTGTTATCAATGATAGCTCTAAATTTGCCCTGCCACCATCTATTAATAGACCCCTCCACATCCAGTTCTTTCAACTTTTCCACTCCAGTTAACTTCACTGTCCTTCAGGAATATGATCGTTTCAACAGCCAACTATTCCAGGACGAGTTCTCTGCTTTGTTAGGCCTGCTTAGATCCTTTTGATTTTGCTACTATTGCATCCTGGGATCTTATCATAGTACTGAGCGTAATGTTCTACAATTTTCTTTCTTTCTGTGTCTTTTTAATCTGATAAAAGGTGAGTATTCTAAGGATAGGATATTTTTTATTTTGTAGTTCTTTATGAATTTAATGGAGTGTTTTGAATATTTTCCATATTTATAAATTTGTTGAAATAAGAACCAAGCTGAGCTTTGATGGATTATAAATCAGGTTGATGGAGAGACAGCAACACAGGAAAGAGGATGAGGAACAAGCAAAAAAATAAAAATAATTAAAAAAAAAAGCTAGCATCAGTTTTAAGCAGATACTTGTAGAAGCCACTTTCCAAAGGAATAAAATAAGAATAAAGGAAATATGGAAGGTGAATTTTATTAGATAAGATCAAAGTAGGTTACGATGTCCTTGAAAGTCAATCTGGATGGATAGTGGGGCTTGTATATGCAGAAGGATATCATCTTCAGCAGTTGAAATGGAAGGATGAACTGGGATGGGGAGACAAGTTGTAAGAATTGCAGTAAGAACTGATAGTTTTAAATCCAGAAATTGAAGTAAGTGAGCAGATACAAGGAACAGAACATGCTTTCCAGATTAGTAGAAACTATTAATATACTGCAAACAAGAATGATTCTGAATCCCAGTTCACATACATTAAGAAACCCATATTCTTTTTTCTTGAAACCACTCATCATAGCTTCTATTGTTAATAGTTGTACAAAGGTATGTTCAAAGGCAATTTCAAATGATAAAATAACAAACTGCCTGAAGAAAATGATGGTGAAAGAACCATGGATGTTTTCTAGCTAATGGTGAGGAAATCATGGTTAAGAGTTCAGAAGGAAAGAGCTAGGGAGAGGAATTGGTTCAGCAGAATAGAAATGGATTCTTCCATGACAGGATCGCCTAAGGTGAAGCAAGTGTTTAGTTCTATAGATTAAAATGTGGGCCAGAGGGGTAAATAAGCTTTTTTACTTCTAAGTAGTAAAACCTGACCCAAAGTCTAGAAATAATAGGGTGGCATGTTTGAATACAAAAGTGG
This sequence comes from Marmota monax, assembly GCF_021218885.2. Classification (NCBI taxonomy): domain Eukaryota; kingdom Metazoa; phylum Chordata; class Mammalia; order Rodentia; family Sciuridae; genus Marmota; species Marmota monax. Next base: position 4,344,724 of record NW_026695230.1, on the reverse strand, counting down.
ATGGACTTTCCCACTATTAGAGGGAAAGAAAACCATTAAATAGTGAATAACTTATAGCACAAATTAAGCCAAAGGAAAAATATTTTAGAAGTATACCCCAATTTGGTCCTTCCAATCCTCTATAGAAGATATAATTGAGTTCTTTTAACATAAAAGAAATATGAAATTTAGAGACAAAAAAGAAAAATGGCTGTATCAAAAATAATCACTTTTTGCTTGGTGTGGTGGCTACAGCCTGTAATCCCAGAGGCATGGGATGCTGAGGCAGGAAGATTGTAAGTTCAAAGCCAGCTTCACCAAAAGTGAGGCACAAAGCAGCTCAGTGAAACCCTGTCTCTAAATAAAATACAAAATAGGGCTGGGGATGTGGCTCAGAGTTCAAGTGCCCCTGAGTTCAATCTCTCATACCCTCCCCACAAATAATCACTTTCTGGAATATTTTTGACTAGAGACTAGAAAATAATTCACATTGTAGAAAATACTTTATTCTCAGAGGGTAGTTGTAACCAATTACTTTTAAAGTCTGTCTGTCTGATTCTTGGATGAAGGTTTGTAAAGTGTTTTAAGAATGATCTTTGGAGAGGGGAAACTGAAAATCGAAAAGTTCATAATAAAAGCTGCCTGGTGGCAAAGAATTAAGGAATACTTAAGCCTGAGGTAGAATGTAACTACCACCTCTTATGTAGACTGCTTATCATGACCTTTTTCCAAAGAGTACAATACGGAGAGAGGAGGAGGAGAGGAATAAGTTTACAGAGGAGTAAACACAAACTTTGTCTCTGCCAGATGATCTTGATCATCATCAGCAGCAATAAGTCATGTTGATCACAGTTCACTGATTCCAATCTAATCATGAGAAACCACCGAATGAATTCCAACAGAAGGAAATTCTACAAAACAGCTGTTTAGTACACCTCAAAATTTTCCATATCATCAAAACCAAGGAAAGTTTACAAAACTGTCACAGCCAGGAGAAATCTAAAGAAACAGGAGACGTGACAATTAAATAAAATGTAGTTTCCTGGATGGAATCCTGAAATAGACAAACCAAAGAAGGACCACTGGATATATAATATGTATATACCTTCATTAACAATAAAATATTAATATTGGTTCATTAATTGAAACAAATGCACCATCCAGATATAAGATACTAATAAGTAAAACTCATGGTGTAGTTTATGTTACTCTTTGTACTGTCTTTGTTAGGTTTCTATAAATCTAAAGCTGTCCTGAAGAATAAAGTTTATTTTTTAAAAAGCAGTACGTTGAGCAAAAGAAACCAGACATATGAACACACATGTCATGTGATACTATTTATAAGAAATTCTTGAGCAAATAAAGTTAATCTTTGGCAACTGAAATATGAATAGTGGGCTTTGGGTGGGAGGTAGAGATTGACAGGAAAGAGGCATGAAGGGAATTTCTGAGTGATAAAATATTTTGCAAGTTGACTGTATGATATGTAAGTGTAATGAGGAGCCTGGCTCCATTTTTGATATTTGACTATTGTCTTTTTAAATCTTAACCCCACAGAAGCTTTGCCCCCTATCTGGGCAAAATGATTAAAAAAAAAGGTGATTTCTCCAAAGAGGAGGCAGCAAATCCTAACCACACAAGATTCTGTTCCCATGTGGAATCACAAAAAAACAAACAAACAAACAAACAAAAATCCTCAGCCTCTCTCTCAAACCATTTCATACTTGTTTCCAGAGAACTAAAGTAACGTAGGTAAATAATAGACTATTTCATATCCTCTTGATGTCTATGTCAATATCCAAACCAAATTTTGAGTGAGGGTTCATCTGACTCTGTAGGTGACCATAGTAAACTTGTCAAAATGTATTAAACTCAATGACTTTTTTTTAAAAAAAAATTTAGTTGTAGATGGACCAAATACCTTCATTTTATTCACTTATTTTTATGTGGTGCTGAGGATCAAACTCAGTACCTTACACATGCTAGGCAAGTGCTCTACCACTGAACTATAATCACAGCCCCCTCAATTACTTTTTAATAGCATATAAGTTATGCATTAATTGTTTTTTAAACAAGTAGAGAGGGAAAATAAATTTAAATAAATATTTTTTGAAGTTTATTTTCTCTAAAAACATTTTACTTACCTTTGCAGAGACTGCCCAATTATTTTATATTAGACTATATTATGCAAATTAATCACAGACTGTATGTGATTAAAGAAAGCACTCATCACCAGAGGCAAAGACAAAATAGCAAATAACAAAGTTGGTCATTGTCTTTAGAATCTGAAGGAAGAGAAACAGTACACGTTACTGGAATCAAACCTGGACTCTGAACCAAAGGGAGACAAGCAACCTGGATTTTAGTCTGAACCTTGCTCTGGGCTTTCTGTGTGACCAGGCACAAGCCATTTACCCATTTACCCAGCTGTTCTGCATCCATATAATCACAATCCAATGACAATCATTTTTCTTCTTGTTTCTTAGGACTAGATCTAAAAAAGATGTGCAGTTTGTCATTTTTTTTATTGCTCCATATTTCTTAACATATGGTCAACTTTTTGAAAAAATCTATATAAAAGAATTCCTGTTACTTTGCCTTCTGCTCCCAGTTCTCTTATATGGGTTGCCCTGAATGGTGCTGTTTATTTCTTCATGTGAACTTAAGTTATTGTCTGCAATCTTTTTATTTCAGTTTGATGACCCACTTTAGTATCTCTTATTGGGGAGATATGATAACAATTATTATTCTCAATTTTTATTTATGTGGGAATGACTTGATTTCTCTTTAATATTTTAAAAATCTTTTTTTCTGGATATGGAATTCTTGGTTTATAGTGTGCCACTTTTAGTACTTTATATGTGTTATCCCACTACCTTCTGTTGATAAAAAGTCAACAGTCTTATTGAGATTCCTTTATATCTGATGGGTTGTTTTTGTCTTGTTGTTTTTCCCTTTTGTCTTTGTTTTCCAATAATTGGACTCTGATGACTTTAGGTAGACCTTCTTTGACTTTATTTTATTTAGAGTTTGTTGGTCTCCTTCATTGTTTGAACTAAGAATTCTCATTTAAATTTGGAAGTTTTCAGCCATTTTTTGCCATTTATTATTTCTTTCTATAACACTTTTATACATATATTAGTGTGCTTATTTATTTTCCACTATTTTTTTTGGTGGTGCTGGGGATTGAACCCAGGGCCTTGTGCATGCAAGGCAAGCACTCTACCAACTGAGCTATATCCCCAGCCCCTATTTTCCACTAATCTTAAGGATTGTGCTCATCTTCACTCATTTTTTTAAAAATCTGTTATTCGAAATGAATAATCTCAAGTGACCTGTCTTTAAATTTACTAATTGTTCTGGTGAGTCTAATCCTGTAGTGAAATTTTGAACATTTCCAGTGAAATTTTTACTTCAGTTATTTTTTTTATAAACTACAATATTGCTATTCGTTGCTTTTCCATATTATTAAACCTTTCTCCATTTAGCAAGACATTATTCTCAGACCTTCCATTAGTTCTTGAAACATGTTGAATGTTTTCTTTGGACATATTTATAATTGCAAATTTGAAAGGTTTTGTTCTTATTGTTCCACATTTGTGCATTGTTACCAACTTTTTCTATTAACATTTTGAAGAATATTATATGGAAACGCTGGAAATTAGATATCTTCTTTTTTTAAAAAATGTTCTAATTAGTTATACATAACAGTTGGATGCATTTTGACATCATATATAAATGGAGTATAACTTCTCATTCTTCTGGTTGTGCATGATGTAGAATCACAATGGTTGTACAGTCATATATGCATATAGGGTAATAATGCTTGATTCATTCTACTATCTTTCCTACCTCCATACCTCATCCTCTCTCTTCTCTCCCCTCTGCCAAATCCAAAGTACCTTTATTTTTCCCTGACTTCCCACCACCTCATTGCGAATTAGCCTCTGCATGTCAAAGAAAACATTCAACCTTTGTTTTTTTGGTATTCTCCAGCTCCATCCATTTACCTGCAAATGCCATAATTTCATTCTTTTTTAAGGCTGAGTAATATTCCATTGTGTATATATGCCATATTTTCTTTATCCATTCATCTGTTGAAGGGAACCTAGGTTGGTTATCCTTTTTTACTCATGGTGTTTTTCTAATTTTTTTTTCATCATTGTTGCTTCTTTAGCAACTTTCCTAAACAATTTGCCCTTTTCTATTCTTTGCTCCATGAAACCATTGAAGTCCCTGCTCATTTAACCTAGAAGTCAGCTAATACTTAGACAGATATTCTTAAATAGCTGAGTCACTTTTATTATTAAAGTGGTGTGTGTGTGTGTGTGTGTGTGTGTGTATGTGTACATACCTTCAATTTTCTAGCAGTTTATGACTTTGCCTTCACCCTCATTTCCAACTTGTAAAGAGACTCAATGTGAGTTAGAGGTTAGTGACCAGGGTCTTCTCAGGTGTTTTCTAGACATACCCACAGCTGGGAACATGTTCTGAGCTTGTAAATCCCTAGGAAAAATGTGGAATTTTTCAAATCTTCTAAAAAAATTTCATTTTCCAAATTTTTTTTTAACTTTTTGGTCTGTCTCTTATTTCCCTAAATTAGCATTGTCATCTCAGGAGCTGTGATATTAAATAATAAACTGTGATTATTTTCAACAAAAGCATTAAGGATCTGGCATTCGTGTCTGAATGGTCTCTGAATTAGGTGAAATAAAGACAAGCATGGTGGATGAGGCTTTCGATGGAGCTGCAAGAGAAATTAAATAATGAAAATTTTCTGAAGACAAAGGTGTTTAGGAACCCATTCTTTCCATTTTGGGAACACCATCTTGGTAAGCAGTGCAGGGGTAAATGATGGATGTCCAAGTCTCTTGTGCTCCTTGATTCTCCCACCCTTGACTTGTGAAAAATGAGCTCCTGATCCATGCCGATACCTTCCTGAGTCACTAACAAAACACATTCAAATCCACTCTTTTCCACCAGTGACTGCTAGACTGCCAGTTTTCACTTTTACTATGGTTGAAAGGCTATGTGTTTTCAAGGGTACCACAGAGTTGGGAATTGGGAAATGGGAGTATGGCAATCAAGAATTATAAGTGTGCCCCAAATGTTGCAATGGAACATACTTGCACTAAAATATTTCCCATTGTTTACTTGCAGTTTATATTTAACTGTGCATTTAGGTTTTATTTGTTTGATTATTCTAAAACTGACAGCCCTTATTAACATGCAGTACACTCAGCTTAATCCAGGTTCTTGTAGTCTTTGTCTTAGAATACATGCTCCCAGCCTTTCACCCAACTCAGCATCCCCACACCAAACTGCACAGAATAACGTATTGCTCTCTGCAGACAAAGGACCATGTTAATATATAGCATCCTTCCAAACAATGTAGCTTCAAGCTATCTTTACCACTTTAAATACTCCTTCAAAACACACAATCACATTTCTTCTCCCAGCAGTCTGTTCTTCATCTCTATTTTAGCCTTTGTATAATGTTCTTTTTGCTTAAGCTTTCCTTCTGCATTCTCCCATCTTCTGACTAGTATACCCAAAATCAAATACAGTCTCACTGTGTAGGTTTCCAATTTTCCAGACAGAGTTAGTGAGTCACACCTTTATGGAATTATGTTTTCATGTAACCATTTATCTATTCCTGTTGCAGTATATATACTACATTGAATTTCAGTGAAATCCCAGAATAAGAAGAAACTGGATATCACCTGGTTAGTAGTTAGCTCTTCCACCTGCTTACTATTCTTATTAATGGAGCAGGAGGTAAGCTACAATTGCACCATGGCATGGAGAAAGGGACAGGATTTTTGGAAGACGTCATGCAAGCAACCCCATCTTGGGAAGCAGTGCAGAGATAAATTCTGGATGGCCAAGTCTCTTGTACTCCTTGAGTCTACCCACCCTTGACTTGTGAATTAAATGATCTTCTCACCCAAGCTAACTATTAGCCTCCTTAGCCACTGACAGTACACAATATCATAACTGTCTCCATCTTTATTCAATTGGGACCAGATGAATACCACTTGCTGACATCAAACTGCCGGTGTGACAGAATCCTGGAATATAAAGAAGGTTAGCTCTGTGAAGACATATTCAGGAAACTTACAACAATGAACCTTATTTTTATAATATTTAATTTGGGGGGTAATCCACTATCAAGGCAGGGTACTCTGATATTTTTCCCCAAATATTTGCTTTATTGAGAAATGAGTTCCGTAAATACAGTAACCATGATTAATTCATGTCTGTAATGACAAAGCACAGTGCAGTGTCAGACTTAATAACTCATAAGAGGATACAGGCACTGTGGAATAAATAAATGAAGTGCAGTTTATCACTGCTCTATTAAAAGTGGAAAAATATTTAAAGCTAGTTTTAGTATAAATATACAAGTTCATCCAGCTTTAACAAACATGCCATTTTTATTGCTGGTGATTTTCAGCATCATTTCCCTCTCCAATGAAAAGATATTTCTAACCTCCATTATGCTAATTAATAAACCTTTTCATGTGGACCTTGATAATACTATTGTTGTGTACTAAAAACATCACAAATGGGAATATAGATTCATGATTAGGACACTGCAGATACTAATTGTACACATTTTCAGTGGGTTTTTAAAAATCTTAACTATGAATACTAAGATTTACATTGATATTAACTTGTATATACACGTTGTTTGTCCTGAAATATTTTTAAAAATTTCAAACACAAATTCTACATATGTAAATAATGCCAAAGGAACTTGTGTTTCTTGTTTTCACTATGCAGAAGTGAACCATAATTTTAATGTAATTATACATCCAGATTTTTTGCAATATACTTGATTTTGAGGATTTAAATAAATTTTCATTTATTCATTAATAGTTATATCTCTTCTAAATGTTATTTCATTCCATGAATCAATGTCATAGTAAACATTATTTGATTTGCATATATCTTAAAGACTTTTTTATTAGTATATTCACTTAAAAAATCCTGTTAAATCATGTTGAAAGTTTTGTTTGACTATGGTAACCCACAAACAGGGTTTAGCCCTTCATTTTGCCCAAAACACCTATTTGAATGCTTTGATCTTCCCTTTGTTTTATTCTCTCTCTCTCTCTTTTTTTTTTTAACGTATTGCCCTAGTTCATCTTCTAGTTGTTACATTAAAATGCAAGAATAATCGGAAACACAGAGAGACAGAGTTATTCAGTTGCATTGAATTGTTCTCTAGAAAAATGTTGTGTATTACGACATAGATTATAACCAGGACAGAGTTCTTTCCCATTAATATAAATATAATGAGAGTGACAAATGGGTTCAAATAAAACTTGTTAAAACCACACTGCTAAGTTTTCTTACCTTTTCTTAGATACTCTAAGTACCCCTATTTCATGATATGATTATCTTTTTTCATAAAAAAGATGATTGTTTAAAGACTCTATCCCCAAAAATGTTATATATGTATACTTCCATTTTTCCAATTTAGTAGAGATTTTCCTTTCATCACAATGTTCAGTGAGTACTAATTCTTTTTGATATTGAGTTCAGGAAAATTTTGAGTGGCTAAAAATGATGCAACATCCAGCAGAGTCAGGTGATATTGGTTCTAGTCTCAGTCCTGTATTAGTTTCCTATTGTTGCTATAACAACATAAATTGAAGGGCTTAAGACTACATAAATTTCAAGTCTGAGACAGGTCTTACTGGACTTGAAGTAATTTGCCAGTAGTGTTGTGTCTGTTCTGGAGATTCTAGGAAGGATCCAATTACTGGCCTTTTTCAGCTTTTAGAGTCTGCTTTATTTCTTGTGAGGAAACCCCCTTCCTTCATCCTCAGAGTCACTACTTTTGTGTCTCCATGGCCATGATTTCATTCACATAACTTCTGACCCTGACCTCCACTGGAAAGTGTTCTTTTATCCCCATATTTTTTTATTGGTGCATTATAGTAGTACATAATAGTGGAATTCATTGTTACATATTTGTACATACACACAACATAACAATATAGTGTGGCCAATATTATTCCCCAGTTATTTTCCCTTTCCCTCCTCTCCTCCCTCTCCCTGGACCCTAGCCTCTATTCTACAGATTTAAAGACTAATGTGACTAATCACACTAGTGATTAGTGCCACACAGATCATACAGGATTACCTCTGCATCTCCAGGTCCTTAACCTTAATCACACTGCCAGTCCCTGTTTCCATCTAAAGGAACATATTCATAGAGTTCAGCAATTATATGTGGACATCTTTTCCTAAGACGAGCTTCATCATTACCAGTTTGTGATCTTAGTAAATCATTTAACTGTTCTCTTAGTTTTCCTTTTCAGCATCATGGTGATAATCACTCTGCCAATTAGGGTGGCTTTTATCCATTATATTTTCATTGTTTGTTTTCCTATGGATTGTTATATGTTCTAAATAAGATACTGATTGTGAAGTTATTTATATATTAGAAATCAAGATATATTAATCCCAGATCTGTATAGCAATTTGCTTATCCATTAATTCACATACTCAGCAATAATTATTGAGCTCTTACTATGTGCCTGTTACTATTCCATGTTTTACAGACAGAAGGAAAAGCAAATAGAAAAGGTGAGTCATGGTGATTAAATGAAAAGATAGGTCACATAACTGAAAGAGTATTGAGGGGCTATTCCAGTGAGGGTGAACAAGGCCTACCTCTCTCAGGAGGTAAGCTGAAAGCTGAATGGCAAGGAGATCAGAAATAAATTTAAATCAACTATGCTAGACAGTAGGCAGAGCACTGTAGGAAGAAAGGACTTAACTGGGAAGGCCATGTAACTGAACATAACAAGCAAGAAAGGAGATGAAAGAGGTGAGGCTGAAGATGCAGATAAGTGATCAAGTCATTGACATTGAATAGTGACAGACCGTGAGAACTAGAGGTGTTCATGAAGAAGAAGTCCATCCTTTTCCCTTTTTATATTTCATTGATCTTAAAAGGTAGCTGACAAAATCACTTGCCTGGAGAGAAATGTACTGAAGTCAGCAGAATTTTTTAAATGAATCAATATGGTAAAGTAATAATACCAAATGATTCTTTGGGAATTGGCGGGGGAGAAACAAGTGAACAATAAAACCAGTACATCATGTTTTCAGGAAAACACACACACACACACACACACATCAAGAGGGTACTGGAAATCCTTGGTCCTTGTCAGCTCTGATCTGCAGATGGAAGGTCTGTCTGTATCTGCATATGCCCTTAGTTGACCATTATTCTTGAGCAGAGTGTTCAGCTGGGCTTTATGTTCTAGTTGGGTAATTTCCCAAAGGCATTGTTTCTGTATCCTTGGCATTAATTTTTATTAAAGAAAATAAAAATTTTGTTCATTAGTAGATAATCAGCCTTTCCTATTTTGCTTTACTATTATTTTTCTCATGGCCTTTGGTTTCTGAAATTTTACGATGATGTACCTAAATTGCATACTTTTATCTTCTTAAATATTGAGCATGGTTCTCAAAGTATGTGTAATTATCTTTTTTTAAATCTCTCAAATACTATTTCTTCAAGTATTGCCTCTTGTACATTTTCTGCTTCCAGAACTGCTGTAGGTATTTGTTGGCCTTTTTAATTTTGTCCAGATCCCTTAAACTTACTAATAAATATGACCAAATGCTTTCACGCATTAAATCATTTAAGAATCCAAGTACCCTTGAGAAGTTTATATTTATTATTTCCTTAATTTTATAGATGATAAAAACTGTGTCTGATCTCCTAATTAATCCTTAGAATAAGTTTTAATTTCAAAGGCTGAATTATGTTTTCCTTTATCACCAATTTCTTCTTATGAATTAAAACCATAAATAAGGTGAGAGTCACCTTTCTCCCATGGACACTGTATTATATTTAACTGATGCATTTTAGGAAAATCTATATTGGGTTGTTTTTGTGTAGTTTTCAATTTAAATAAATCATATTTCCTATAATTTTATACTTCTATCCAACTCATACAATTTCACCCATCTATCTTCTATTCATTATTATATGTTTGAGGTCAATTAATATTTTTTCATATACAACTCCAGCTTGTTACATACAAAGTATTTATAATAGTATATCATATACATATAGTATAGTATGTTTATGTCAGTCAGGGTAGGTTTGATTATGCTGCGATAACAAATGTTGATGTGACTTTTCTTGGTTATTTGAATAAGTTTGACTTTTCTCATGATGCTTTCCCATCATTTACTAATTTGATGAGAGTATTACCTTGTAAATAAAAAAAATAAACTGCATATGAAAAAGAATCAAATGTCCAAATCTACATTTCCCAGAAAAACTTAAATTGTGATTATAAATTCAGGTCATCATTTCCCTCATCCTCATCTTATCTTCCTGAACTATATGGTTAGGAATTGTTTTTATCTATAGAAAAGACACAACAGATAGTGGCAGAATACACAAAGCAGAAGGGAATTTAATTTCTTTAATTCAGTGACTCATAAGCAGGAGCCATTTTGCCCCCAGGGACATTTGGTAATGCCTATAGTCATTTTTGGTTGTCCCAACTGGGGAGGGAAATGCTACCAGATCTAGTTGGTTAGAGGGCAGAAATAATGCTAACCGTGCCTCAGTGCAAGGCAATACCACGTGCAGCCAAGAATAAACCAGTGCCAAACTGCAAAGACCCCAAGACTGAGAAAATAATCAAATTCAATTGGAATCTGACTGCACATTGTAATACATTTTTGCTACATGTATTTTATCATAGTTAATTAAAAAAGGGCTTAGCACAAAATTTAAAAACACAAGATTAAAGAAATTTATCCAAAGTTGAACAGTGGCAAAAAAATGATGATAATAATGATAATCAACAAATAACACAGTTTTTGTGAAAAAGAAAACTCAAGTGCTTATACAAAAATCTAGCTACTGTTTAACTTAGAGTCAGAAATGTCTCAGGTGACACTATTACTCATTCCCAAGAACAGCTTGCTTATCTTCCCTGAGCAAAGGCACATGGCAATTCTCACACTGTGCAGATGCAAGTATTCTCTGTTGTTAATCTGTCAATTAGCCTGTTGCATAGGCCCTTGAGGTCCAACCAGGTGGTCAGTTGTCCTGCTTAAGTTTATAAAAGGGAAGATTGCTTTCTTTACATAGATAATGAGGACTTAAAACAGGGTGCAAATTTTTAAAGTCCCTGCCAGATGTTGTTTAATAATATCATCACTCAGTCTTTGAGAAGACTGAATATTCTATCTGCAGTCTGCCAGGTCATCAGCCCTAAAAGTTTATAGTTTCATTAATTTTCTTTATGTGGATGTAGACAAGACCCAAGCCTCAACCCCCACTTGTTCTTTATATGCACATTTTCCTCAGACCATTAGATATAGGCAGATAAAACTAAGTTGAAGCTATTTTGGCACAGAGAAGTACTTGAATTTTAATTTTCTTGTGTTAAAGTCAAAGAATAATACATAGTCTTTCAATTAGAACTCTCGATTTTGAATCATGTTGCTTTTACTCGGGGAATATTGGCTCTTTGAAACTGGAACAAACTGTGAATGTAGCACCCAGAGGGAGAAGCCAATTTACAGTAATTCCACTGAGAAAATAAACTAATACGAGCAGCAGAAAGCCTCAGTAGTATCCAGGAAATTCATACCCTAAATCCAAAGTAAAGAAATAGAAAATGTAGAAATAAAGTGAGATATCAGAAATTTCAGGAGCAGCAGGTTTAAACTATGAATGGAGTAATGATTATTTTGTTGTCTTCTCATTGTGCTTTCTTTATGTCATTGGGGAAAACTTTTCTTAAAGGAGCCATGTGTAGTTTAATAATCAGGACTCAATTTTAGTCTTAACAAAAGAATGTAAGTGCTAGAATTTAAGGAGCCTAGAACCCAAAGTAAGCAATATCAGTAGTTGTTACAGTTTGGATCTTATGTTTTCCATAGGGCCTATGCTAAAGTCTTGGTTGCCAATCTGCAGTGCTATCAGGAGGTATTGTGACCTTTGTGAGTTGGGGCCTAGTGGAACTAACTTAGGTCGTTGGGGGTGTGCCCTTGAAGTGGATATGGAGACCTCCACTCTTCTCTTCCCGCCCTCTCTTTCTCTCTGCTTTCTAAGTACCATGTAGTGAGCAGATTTGCTATGTCATTTATTTCCTCCATATTATATTTTGCTGCCACAGGCCCCAAAATAACAGGACTAAATGACAATGGACTGAAACCTCTGAAACTATAAGCCAATGAACTTATTATCTTTTTTAGTTGTTATTTTGAGTATTTTGTTACAGCAACAGAAAGCTGACCAAGAGTAGTAGAACAAGTGCCTCTGGTGAAAATCCTATTCTACGGGCTAACAGAAACTATAATGAGTGACCAATGGATGGGGTTAGTGCAAAATAAACAGATTCTAAAACAGTAAGCAGACAAGACTCCTATATTTCAGTGATTCAAATGCTTTCATTTTCTGGCCCTCCAAGCATCCATCAATTATAGGTCAAATTTGAAGAAGATTGAAATGACGGAGTTGGGGAATTAAGAGTTGTTTTCTGCTGTTTGTTTGCTGTGTTGTAGTGCTAAGGATAGAACCCAGGGCCCTGCCCATTTTAGGCAAGTGTTTCTATCACTGAACTACATCTGCTGCCCCCAGAGTTGTTTTTAAATCATAAAGTTTTAGCAGTCTAATTCCACATGAAAGTAATAGGGAGGCTAGAGAGACATATTAAAGAGTTTACATGTTTTAGAAAATACCTAAATATCTAGTAGAATGTCAGGACCAAGTAGGATCTAAGTAAGTTTTTTTTTTTTTTTTAAGAGAGAGAGAGAGAATTTTAATATTTATTTTTGAGTTTTCAGCGGACACAACATCTTTGTTTGTATGTGGTGCTGAGGATCAAACCCGGGCTGCACGCATGCCAGGTGAGCACACTACTGCTTGAGCCACATCTCCAGCCCAGTAAGTTGTTTTTTATTGTTAAAACTTATATTCTACCTCAGTTAAGACTGAGTGTTCATGGGCTTTGCTTCCAATCTTATTTGCCCTGCCACTAGCTCCTCAGGATATTCCCTTAGCCTTTCCATAAGTCGTATCTGGATCACAACACCTTTTATTCATTTGTTTTTATGTTTCTTAACACTTATTAATTATACATATTAATGGGAAGCATTGTGAAATTTCTAGGCAGGCACTGATCAAATCTAACCTTACAACATCTCTTCCTCTACTTTATCAGCCTTCCTTCTACTTGTTCAAACTTCCTCCAGATAGTTAATTCATCCCTTTCTTGGCTGTGTTTAATCTGTTGCCCTTGGGTCAGTATAGTCCCAAGAAACTTTAAAGGTGAAAAGAATTCCTAGCTTTACCTAAACTAAAAGTAACTTAAGTAACCATGCATTCGAGTTCAGCAAGAGTGGTCCCCACTGATGTGTCTGGCCTCCTAACTAATTAAAGCACTTGTCCAGGTTTGTTTTCATTTTTTTTTATCAAGTATCATTATTAGTAAGTATTTTAATGTGCTCTAGAATAGGTTTGGCAGACTTCTGCATTGTGGTCCATTCTTCTGATGTCTCTACCATGATAAATAAGATGTCTGTGTAGTTAAAAGAATACTTATTCACTATAACATAATAAATCTGAATTATCACCAGTGATGGACACTTTATGAAATCTTAGTCTTTCCATGGAAATCTTAGGATTTCCATTTCAAGAAAAGGATATATAATATTCATTTATAAAACAAAGCAACCTTAGTCCCAAGCACCCAGGCAGAGCTAATTCTTCTGTGGTGTGAAGCAGTAGTGAACAAACATTTTATTCTGTTATATCTGTCAGTTACTGGCCAGTTAGCCAATTTTATGGTGCTTTGCTATGCAGAATAGATAAACTCACAGAGCACCAGTTTGTGGGGTAATTAGGAATTTATAAAAGATAAAACATCTGACATTGATTTAAAAAGCTCAAAATTTAAGAAAATAATTTATTGTAGTGATAATATAAGTAGACATTTTTGGAAGCCTGCAATTATTAAAAAACATGTTCTTTGAGATTTTTGAATCAGAAATATACTTGAAACTTGTGCTAATAATATAATGCACATGTGTTTTAAACTAAGTTATTCCACTATATCACGTAAAAGTTGCCATTATCAATTTACAAATACATACATGCATATATGTATGTATGAATATTTATTCACATGTGCAGGGAAAATGACAAAGTTTTTAAAATAGATCACTTTTGAGACAAATTTGATGTTAAATACATCAGCAGTTCTTTAGGATAGCAGACAAGGTGTACTCTATGTTGCCCTTTAACTATAGGAGCTTTCAGGAACAATTTTGTAAATAAACATAAAAGTCTTCTGAACTAAAAAAGAGTTTGATAATATTTTTCAAAATTAATTTGAAACTGTTACTGAAAATATTCAACAAAGGGAGCACAAACCCACAACTCAACAACACTGACTCTAAAAGGAAGCACTGAGCAAATTTAACAATAAGACCTCAAATGTTGTAAAAATATAATTTCATGACTGTCATTGCACTTTGAAAGATCTTGACTTTCAAAAGAAGCCTAATGATGGTAATAATTTTTTATCAACTATTTATATCCTGAACCAAATTGGAATGAAACTGAGAAGGCCTGCCATGTTACAATGTCCAATTCTGATTAAAACAAAACAAAACAATATAACAACAAAAAAAAAAAAACAGAAATGAAGACAATCATTTTGCTGAGTTTGTGCTGCAAATATAAGTGAGCAAGAGAAGTACTATGAGTGAAAACACAAGAATATAGTGAAAATATTTATGCTGAAATATTTCTATAATTCAATACGATAGAAAAATTATTATTAAAAATATATCTTATTTAAAATAACTTGCTCTGAGCTTACTAAGTACCTTTGCACATAGCTAAGATTATTTTTTCTATTTTAAAGTATGACTAACAGAAAAAGTCAACTGAGGGTGTCAGCACTTTCAAATGTATTAACCAGAAGGGCATAGGCATAAAACTTTAAGATTATCCTAAAATATGTGTTTCAAAAAAAAAATAACAATGACGTAGTATTTAAGATTGTTATACAAGGAACTGATTAAAATATGTGAGAATGGACTACTAAGAATTAAAATAATTGTTATGCTTATGTTGTTTTATAATTCTCCATCAACTAATAACGAGTTGGGTGCTGTTTTTATATTTGTTTTAACATTCCAGCATATATGTTATTTTTAAATCTTATGTTTGAAAATAGTTTGAGCACAATAAGGGCAATTTGAGGAGTAATAAACACTTATATATAATAAACAATGTATTTAATTATTTTTAGAACTTTGTTAATTTCTCAGAGTGTTCAGAGAAAGAGAAAAAGAGAAAGGATGAGGAAAAGAGAGAGAGAGTGAGGAAAAAAGAGAGAGAGAAAAGAAAAGCTTCAGTTATGTATAGTCCCTTGGGGGGAAAAAAAAGCCAAAACTCTACTATGTTCTCTGTTACATTATTTCAGAATTTCCATCTGATTATTTCTTTTTTTAACTTTTCTAAATTGAGGTATAATGAAATACAATCTAATATACAAATCAACTCTGTGCACTACTCTGTATTCAGCTGTGTACCATATTAAGAATTTGTATGCAGCCAGGTTTGGTGGCTCACACCTGTAATCTCAGCCACTGGGGCTGCAGAAGTAGGAGGATCACAAGTTCAAAGCCAGCCTCAGCAACAGCAAGGTACTAAGCAACTCAGTAAGATTCTATCTCTAAATAAAATACAAAATAGGGCTGGGGATGTAGCTCAGTGGTTGAGTGCCCCTGAGTTCAATCCTCAGTACCAAAAAAAGAAAAGAAAAGAAAAGAATTTTTATCCATTATCATTTGACCATGACCCAGAATATATCTCATGTCACTTTCAGAAATTTCCCTACTGCCTGTTCCAGTCAATATGACTCCATACCAGTCAGCCAGAATGATACACTAATTTTAATTTTTTTATCACCATAGGTTGATTTTGCCTCTTCTTGAAATTTACATATGTATAACCATACAGCTGTGCACTCTTACATCTGATATGAATACATTAGAATGATGTTTTATATTTATCCATATTGTGTTTTATTCTTCTGTGTTACAGTAAAATACTTCACTGTATGAAAATACCTCTATTCATCAATTTCTTTGTTCATAAATTTTTAGGTTGTTTTCATTTTAGGGCTATTACAATTAAACCTAATGTGAACATTTTGTACAAGTCTTTTTGGACATAAACTTTCTTTTTTTCTCTTAGGTATGTGTCCAGGTGAAATAACTGTGCCATAGAGAGATTTTATATTTAACTTTATTAAAAACTGGTAGAAAGGTTTCCAAATTGTTATAGCTATTTTGGTTTCAAAATCAGCAAGTTTTACTTCTATCACCAACATTTGGTACCATTAGTTTTATTTTTATTTTTTTTTAATTTTAAACATTATGAAGGAAGTATAGTGATCACTATGGTTTTAATTTGCATTCCTCTCATGACTATACTATTACACTTTTCAAATGCTTACTGTACACTTGGGTATCTTCATTTTGAAGTAACTATACAAGTCTGCTCTGTGAGTAGGCGGTGGTGTCTTTTTCTTAATATTCTGTAGGAATCCTATGCACTTTTAGTATATAAATCATCTGCCAGATATGCATATTGTGAGATATTTTATAGATGTTTCTCCCCAGTCTTATGATTTCTCTTCCTTTCTTAATAGTGCTTCCTTTCTTAATGAGCAATAGTCTTTAATTTCATGACATCTGATATATCACTTTTTCTTTCTTCTGTGTTTAATATCATTAAATAAAATTTCTAGGAGGCCATTGGTTTGGACTGAAATCCTGCACTAGGTCCAACAGACCAAACAAAAATGGAGTTGCTCATGCTGAAGTCACAGCAACCAGCCAAAACTAAGTTGTTTATCTGACCTTTTGAGAAATCAGGAGAGAAGACAAAAATAGCTAAATTCCTAGAAGGACCATATTTACCAGCATGGCAGGAAATACCCTCTCTTTAACTTTTACAAGTAAAGTAACTTTGAAATGGCCAATCTGTCTTCATTCTTTTTCTGCCTTTTTTTTTTTAGCATTTACTGTTCTTTCCTGCCTATGAAGCTGAACTCCTTTGTTCAGTTCATCAGAACATTCATTTAATTTTATAAAATGATGTGTTCTCCAAATCTAGAATCGAAAGTAAAAGCTGTTTAGATATTTCATCTAGATTTGTCATAATTTTGTCTTTTAACAATGCTTAAATATCTTCACCCATGCTAAGAAACCCCCCATGTTTTCCTCCAGCCCTCGTGTTTGGATCTATGATCTATCTTAAATTAATTTTTGTGTATATTATGGGATAGGTGTCAAAGTTCATTTCTTTTTCTATTGGAAATCTAGTAGTTCCAATGACATTTATTAAAAATGACCTTACTTTGTCCCATTGAATCTCTTTAATGTCTTTGTCAAAATAATTATTTCTCTTTCACACCAAAACAGAAAGTATAAATTACTTTGTTAAACTGTTGTTATGCAATTCAGCACAAAATGTTCTTTATGGAAACCAGAGAGAATTTCAGATTACCTTAAAGATATAAGAAAGCTGGACCTCACATTAAATTTTGCAATTAAAAACTAGTCTCATTGATCATTTCTTTGTAACCATTTCTCCTTCACATCAGCTACAAGGAACACTCACCTGCTATTTTTAATTATATGGCACTCCTGACCAGAAGTTGTTTCCAGATATATCTGATTAGCTGCTTCTAAATGACCTTGACCTGAGAATCTCTTCTTCTTGTTCCTTGGATAGAATGACTTTTTGATACAAAAAGTGTTAGAAAGGTTCTAATTTGCTAAGTTGAGACAGTTCCTTTTACTAGATTGGCACTGCAGGTGACCTTGGGTATGCAACTTATCAGTCCTTGTTCTTCAGTGTCCTCATCCATCAAATGATGGTGTTAGACGGTTGATCTTAGAAAAAAAAATAAGCGCTTTGGCCCTGACATTCTAGGATTCAATGAGGAAACTGGATGTTTTGCCTTGATTAACTGCCTGTGCTTCATCATTCATTACAGTGTTTGATAGGAGGGAAAAGAATGACGGGCTTTTTGTCCCGCACTCCTTTTATACAGCTTCTCATTCCAATTAACTCCAATTAAAATTTGTAGTTTTAATTAGTTCATCTGATGGCTTTTTAAAAAACCTCATAAATGTAAATCTTTGCACTCCCTTTGTCAGGCTAGACAGCTGTCATGCGACTTTTAATTTGAGCTCCTATCACCCATTTGTGCCACCTCTGACTCATTATTCTTTGCTCCCGTTTATTGATTAAGTCTTTTCCCCCCGCTTTTCTCCTGACAGTGATAATACCTTGCTTAAACAGAATTTAGAAAGATAGTCACAAAGATTTTAAATTACCAGGAAACTATCCCATTCATAGGAATATTAAGTCTTGGTAAAGGACTTGAGCCCGATTGAAATATGTCTGCATCCCATACACGTGTTTAGAACTCTGTAGTATATCAAACAGCACCTGGCCTTGACCTGCTGAAGATATCAACTAAATCAGATGTTCTGAGAGTGCAGGAAAACCCATTACACCAAGTACATGTCCCACAGCTGCACGTGTTCACTGATGTTTGGTGTTCTAAATATTATGTTTATGTATTTTTTATTATATTTTTACACATCTAAATCAACTTAATAAGAATATAAATTTCATGAGAATGTAGATTGTCTCCCTGTTTAACTTCCACATTCCTAGTATCTAAAATAATACTTGAAAATGATGCACGCTTAAATTCTTGATGAATTAATTAATAATGGATATGTTTTAAAATGAATAAATAAAGCAAATAAATATATTTAATTGTATTGTTGTTTTACTTGAAAATGCTTGTCTTCCGTTAATGAGGATTTATCCTTGAGCACTTACTATGTGCCCAGTTTTAATGAGAATTCCTTCTTCTATTGCTCAAAACCATTATATGATGGAATTACTATTATTATTTTCGTTTTTTAATTATTAGAGTCAGGTTAGGAAAGGATAGCTAACTTATTAAAGTATCAGAATTAGCAAGTGACAGAATCAGAATTATGACTCAGTTACAGATAATAGCATAGGAAACTGTAGGCATTGAAAAAAGGAAAGGAATCCACTGACATAAAACAACTACTATGAAAATAATTGCATTATTCTGTCTAACTCTTCTTTCCATGAATTTTTGGTTTAACTAATGGTTCCAGAATATGCATTTTAAAAATTATATTTTAATCCCTATACCTGGTGGCACTTTGCCATAGTAACTAACAAGTGAAGGCTTATATATGCCATAATTGGAGAACCTTTAGAGCCCCATGGAATGAACTATCTTGGGGAGCTATCTCTTCTCTTGTCAGACTCATACTACTCTCACTTAAAGACAATAACTAATTAGACTGCAAGGTATTTTTGTTGCTTTTATTTTTATGAGTAGCATTACTAAAGGTTTACCCTGAGCCATGCATTGTGCTAAACATTTTAGTATTTATGTAGAAAAATATGATTATATAAAAATAAATTGTGCCTTATTAGTCCTTTACTTAGTAGTGTAAATGGTTTTTTGTTTTTGTTTTTGTTTTATGCAGAGAAGAACTATGAAAGTAAAAGAGAGAAGTGGAGTGATGAAAAAGAGGACCTAGATAGAAAGGTTAGAAGAAAAAATCAGCCTGTCTCAGTTTTTCTGAGAGATATAATTTATATAACTCTCATTTTCCTTGCCTCCACCTACTACATCCTTTCCCTCCTACATCATCTCAGCCATTGTCTCTCTCTGGCTTCTTACTTTTTATCAAGCAGACTTTTCCAGCTGCATCTCTCATTCCAAACATCTACCACCTATATCCCTGGAGCAGATCCCAACAATTACAAGTAACTACCCCAAACTGTCTGCCAAACTCCTCACTATCTGTTGAACCACTTAGAAACTCTTCAAAAGTCAGGATTCAAATCATTTCTCTTCCAGTGTTATCAAAAGAAACCACCCATAGGTTTCAGGACTCATCATATATTCCACCAAATACTAGTGTAGAGAAATAAACCACATCATCTGTTCCACACTAGGCCTTTGCTACTCCTAGTCACTATACATGCCCAGGTCTCATACAAAGCAAAAGCCACAGCACATCCTCAGCAACCATAGGTGAGGTCAGTTCATACCAGGCCCATTCTGGCTTTCTTTTTTTCCCATATTTTTTATTATTACATTATAATCATATATAATGGTGGAATTCGTTATTACATATTCATAGATGCACATGAAATAACAGTATAATTTGGCCAATACCATCCCCCAGTATTTCCCCCTTCTATCCTCTCCTCTCCTCCCTCCCCCAGTCTCTTTCCTCTAATCTACCAATACACCTCCTCCATTAGATTTTCATGAGATCCCTGTCCCCACCTCCCACCATTGTTTCTTCTCCTTTTTTCTTTCTAGCTTTCACATATGAAAGAAAATATATGACCCTTGACTTTCTGAGTTTGGCTTATTTTACTTAACATAATGTTCTCAAATTCCTTCTATTTTCCTGCAAATGACATAATTTCATCCTTCTTTATAGCTCAATAAAACTCCATGGTGTATTTATATCATATTTTCTTTATCCATTGATAAGACACCTAGCTGGTTGGAAAGTTTGGTATTGTGAATAGTGCTGCTTTTACCTCCGTATGCCAGTGTTGTTATAGGATGCTGACTTTAATTCTTTAGGACAAATATTGAGGAGTGGTGTAACTATGTCATTTGGTAGTTCCATTCCTACTTTTTTTGGAGAATCTCCATACTGATTTCTATAGTGGTTGTTCAGTCCCACCAACAGTGTAAAATGTTTCTTTTTTCCCGCATCCTCTCCAATATCTATTGTGTATGTGCTCCAAGTGACTGCCATTCTAACTGAAGTGAAATCTCAGTGAACATTTGATTTGCGCTTACTTAATTTTGCTAAAGATGATTGAATATCTTTTCATGTTTGTTGGTCATTTGTATTTCTTCTTTCATCTGTTTAGTTCATTTGCTCATTTATTAATAATTGGGCTTTTTTTCTTTTAGTTCTTTCTAGATTCTGGTTAATAATCCTCTGTCAGAAGAGTAGCTAGCAAAGATCCCATTCTGTATGTTCTGTCTTCACATTCTGAATTGGTTACTTTGCTGTGCAGAAGATTTTTAATTTGATGGCATCCCATAAAATAACTTTTGGTATTATTTCCTGAGCTTTAGGGACCCTATTAAGAGTCTTTGCCTGTGCCTATATGCTGGAGTGTTGACCCTACATTTTCTTTCATTAGTTGTATAGTTCTGGTCTACTTCCTAGGTCTTTGATCGATTTTTTAATTAAATTATTTATTTATTCTAATTTGTTATACATGATGGCAGAATTCAATTCATTTCATATTACACATATACAGCACAGTTTTTCAAGTCACTATACACAAAATGTTTTCACACCATTAATGTCTTCATACGTGTACTTAGGGTAATGATGTCTAACTCATTTCACCATCATTTCTACCCCTTTGCCCTCTCTTTTACCCGCTCTCCCCTTTGCCCTATCTAAAGTTCCTCCATCCCTCTCATGATCCCCACTATCGCCATTATGAGTCGGCATCTTCATATCAAAGAAAACATTTGGCCTTTGGTTATTTGGGATTGACTTGCTTCACTTAGTGCTATATTCTCCAATTTACCTGCAAATGCCATGATTTTATTCTCTTTTAATGCCGAGTAATGTTCCACTGTGTATATATACTAAAGTTTCCCTATCTATTCATCTACTGAAGGGCATCTAGGTTGGTTCCATGATTTAGCTATTGTGAACTGTGCTGCTATAAACATTGATATGGCTGTGTCCCTATAGTATGCTGTGTTTAAGTCCTTTGGATATAAACTAATGAGTGGGATAGCTGGGTCAAGTGATGGTTCCATTCCCAGTTTTCCAAGGAATCTCCATATTGCTTTCCAGATTGGCTGCACCAATTTGCAGTCCCACCAGCAATGTATGAGTGTGCCTTTTTCCCCACATCCTCACTAACACTTATTGTTGTTTGTATTCTGGAGAGCTCCCATTCTGACTGGAGTGAGATGAAATCTTAGAGTAGTTTTGATTTGCATTTCTCTAATTGCTAGAGATGTTAAACATTTTTTCATGTATTTGTTGATTGATTGTATGTATATCCTTTTCTGAGAAGTGTCTGTTTAGTTCCTTGACCCATTTATTGAATGTATTATTTGGTTTTTTGGTGTTAAGGTTTTTGAGTGCTTTATATATCCTAGAGATTAGTGCTCTATCTGATGTGTTTGTGGTAAAGATTTGCTCCCATTCTGTAAGCTGTCCATTCACCTCATTGATTGTTTCTTTTGCTGAGAAGTTTTTAAATTTGTATCCATTCCATTTATTGATTCTTGGTTTTAATTCTTGCACTATAGGAGCTTATTAAGAAAGTTGAGGCCTCATCTGACATGATGAAGATTTGGGCCTACTTTTTCTTCCATTAGGTGCAAGGTCTCTGGTTTAATTTCTAGGTCCTTGATCCACTTTAAATTAATTTTTGTGCCTGGTCAGAGATAAAGGTTTAATGTCATTTTTTTACATGTGAATTTCCAGATTTCCCAGCCATTTGTTGAAGAGGCTATCTTTTCTCCAATGTACGTTTTTGGCACCTTTGTCTAATATAAGATAACTGTAGGTATGTGGGTTAGACTCTGTGTCCTCTATTCTGTACCATTGGTCCACAGGTCTATTTGTGTACCAATGCCATGTTGTTTTGTTACTTTTGCTCTGTAGTATAATTTAAGGTCCAGAATAGTAATGCCACCAGCTGCACTCTTCTTGCTCAGGATTGCTTTGGCTATTCTGGGTCTCTTATTTTTCCAGATGAAGTTCATAATTGCTTTTCTTCTAATGACCAGCATTACTTTCTGAACAGTGCTCAGGTGACTCTGGAAATAAGCAACAAGGAGAGCCCCTGAAAAAACAACACATCCCCTTACCTTCGCATATCTACATTCTCATTCCTTGAACTAGTGTTTCTACCTGGTAGAAACTCTTTATGAATACTAATATAAAGTGTCAATCTTTTCTATTCTTGGGAACACTAAATTCTAGAATTTATATCCTTTACTTGAATACTACATTTTATCTAGGGTATCCCACTATTTCCCAATCTGCTTTCAGTGCTTTGTCACTGTGGAGGAAAACAATTGTCTACATTACCACCTCCACCCAAAGGAGACTTTTCATCTTTCTGTAGATAGGCCATTTGCATGTTATACTTCCCTCTTTGTTTTACTCACATCAAGAAGAACTCACACATGCAAAATTTTACAAAAAGTGCTCATCTCAACATTTAATCTGCTGTTTGTCAAAGTAATATGTCCTTATTCGTTTTAATTGGTGCATTACAGTTATAAATAATAGTGGGATTCATTATGCCACATTCATATATGCACACATCATAATTTAATCAATCTCCTTCTCTAGCACCATCCCTTTCCCTTCTTTCCTTGTTTAACACTCCACTTTCTCTTCTGAGCTTCCTTCTCTTATTATTATTATCACTATTATTATTTTAATTGGTGTAATATAACTATATACATAATTAGTGTTTATTGTGGTATATTTATACATTGTACATGGACATAGCATCATTTGGTAGATTTCATTCCCTACTGCTCCCAAATGCCCTCCCCTCCTCTTTTCCCTCTTGATCCTCTACCTCCACTCTATTGGTCTCCATTCCATTTTCATGAAATACTCCCTATTTTTATTATTGTTAGTGGAATTTCAAATTAGTACAATCACTATGGAAAGCAGCATGGAGATTTCTCAAAAAGACTAGGAATGGAAACACCATATGACCCAACTATCTCACTTCTTGGTATTTATCCAAAAGAACTAAAATCGGCATATTATATAGTAATACATGCACACCCACAATTTACAACAGCTGAATTGTAGAACTAGTCTAGATATCCATAAACAGATGAATGAATAAAGAAAATGTGCTATGTATGCACAATGGAGTTTTGCTCGGCCATAAAGAAGAATGAAATTATGTGATTTGCCAGTAAGTGAATGGAACTAGAAACATCATGCTAAGTGAAATAAGCAAGATTCAGAAAGTCAAGGGTTGAACATTTTCTCTCATATGTGAACATGAGAGAGAGAGAGAGAGAGAGAGAGAGAGAGAGAAAGAGAAATAAAGAGAATAATAAAAGAAGGGATCTATCTCCTCATTAGCTTATAAAGCAAATTTTACAGATAACTTAAAATTCCACAGCTATCTCACTACTGAAGGGTTTGCCTGACATTGGTATATCATAGTTAACTTGTAAGCCACAGTACTACGAGAACTTTTCCTATATGGACACCTCTGACCACAAGGGGACAATCATTTCACAATGACCCTTTTGAGTTTCTATCCTGGTACCTTCTTCAGACAAAAATTTTAGTAAGGTAACCACAGGTATTCAGAATATAGAGGGTCTGTGTTTCTCTATTGCCCCAAAATTGTTCCACAGCAGCATTGTTATTATAAATGTTCTATTTATGTTGGCATTCCTTTATTAACTGCTTTTTTTTTTTTTTGAAAGTAGATAATCTTATTGAAAAAAACAAGGAGCACAGAAAACCAACTGGCTATCTGTCTGGAAGTCTGGCCATCAGAGTGGTCATTATGATTTTTTCTTCTGTGTCTTTTCTATATGTTGAGATAGACTTCCTTGGCTCTCTTTTTTTTATTTATTTAATTCTATATTTTTTCAGTGCTTAGATTCAAACCCAGGGCCTTACACATGTTTGGCAAGTGTTCTACCATGAGGTATCGCCCCAGCCCAGGGCCTCTTTTTCCTTTAGGTGAACTGAATAATGCTTAGTATCAAGATTCAGTTAATAAGATACATTAGAAAGTGATGTCTGGGGAATCCATGTGGAATTTATATCCCTCCATCTCATAAGGTCCAAACTATTACCATTTAGTATGTGTGCTTATAGAATTGCACACACATGTACTTAACATTCATTTATTCTTACAAAGAATTAGGGGCTGCAGATGTAGCTCAGTGAGAGATCATTTGCTCAGCATGCATGAGGCCCTGAGTTTGAGTCCCAGAACCTCAAAACAAACAAATAAAACCCCAAAGAATTAGATTTAATCTTTTTCCTCAATTAAAAAGATTCTGGTGATACCCAGAAGCCATCCAATACCTTAGTCCCAGACTCCTAGATTTGCTGCTTTCATTACTAATCATTAAACATACAACTAGCCCTCCTCCTTCCATTCCTGCTAGAGGAATTTTTCTGTCGTGAAAAAAGGATTAATTTTATAAATGTTAAATTCCATTGGAGAGATGTGATGAGAGATAAGTAACAAAAATGGTAAATGTGAGGATAGAAGGTGGGCCTCTGCTCTTTCTATAGTCCTGTTGCCAACCCTCTATGCTAACACAAGGACACTGAATGTAATGCAATGACTTGCTCACAGTAATTGATTATTGATGAATGAATAAATGATGTCTGAGGAGTTGTGTTGAGCATGGAAAGTTTTGTAATGACACTAGAAAATAAATTCAGTGCTAAGAATTGTATAATTCAGATGTAGAGAAGAATAAGTCACAGAAGATGGAATGAAGTTGGTCCACTTGTGAAACAGATTAGTCCAGATAGAAAGAGAAATAGTCTTAGAATCTGTCTTCTCTGGCTAATTTAGTCTCAGTTGTAGATTGTTTTCTGATATGGAAGAACAACTTAATTTTTTTTTCTTTTATTGTCCCACCTCCATAATTCTAGTGAAGGACACAGGTCCATTGAATTCTTAGTGACTGTTAATTATTTGGATATTACAAAGCAATGTGAATAAGGAAAAGAAAAGCCAAGAAGACTGCATTTGTCACAGCACAATTAAAGGTCTTATTTCATAGGAAATAAAGCTATTTCATTAAAACATCTTCATTCATTATCGAGAAAATATGTATACCTGGGAAAATGCTGTCCAGATAACTTGGGAGATGCTGAGTGATTACTTACACTTTCAGATAGCTGAAACCTTTCTCACAGAAAATGTCATCTGGAATGTTATCATTTAAAATTCAGCAATGGAAACAAAAAACTAATAAGAACATTAATGTAATCCCAAAGCGTCCGTGAAGTAAATGTCACCAGTATGCAGAAACAAAATCTCTTTTGGCATCTATCATTTAATTTGGTTTTGCTTCAATCCTAACTTAAAAACAAAATGAAAATCTGCCAGTCACAACCTGTTAATCTATTTAGGAAGACACTGTTCTCAGTAAGTGACAAGGCCAAGTAATTCTAGCAGTTGTCCATATCCCTGAGGGTTGTCTTAGCCCCGTAGACCGGAGACTTGAGTTTTGAGTTTTGACCTCAGTATTCCTTTTTCAACTCAAGGCATTTCATGTTGCTATTGTCAAAGTATATCCTGTCTCCCAGGAAATCAACTGAATACCTTGGCATTCCCCTAAAATTCTCCTTCTCATCCCTGCTGTCATAGTACGCACTTCCTAGAAAACAAATTATTCCAAGCCTTATTCAAAAGATGTCTCTCCATCATTCTTACCCTTTGTCCCCATAGTCATAGTCTTGATCATGTCTTTATTCCTCTCACCTGGAATATTATTATCTCAGCCTTCTAATAGGTCTGTCCATCTCCAGGGTGAAAATGTGTGTGTGTGTGTGTGTGTGTGTGTAAGAAAGGGGTAGAGGAGCAAGAGGGAAAAAGAGAACATTACACCTTCTCCTAGGAGGTAAAATATATATCTGTGTGTAAAGGATATTACTTTAATCACAAATAAGTTGATGTGTAGGGGGCTGGACCTGTAGCTCAGTGGCAGAGCACTTGCCTTGCACATGTGAGGCACTGGGTTCAATCTTCAGCACCACATAAAAATAAATAAAATAAAGACATGTTGTCCATCTACAACTACAAAAAAAATGATGTGTAGGAAGAGTGTCAATTATTGTTCTGGTCTCATCCCTCATTGATTTATTCAGCAAATTTAGTGTCTACTTCTTCTGGTAAGCACTGGAACTATAATAAAGACCAAGATAGAAGGAATCCCAGTCAACATAAAGTCTACTGTCCAACCTACATTTAAATATATAAAATCTATAACTATACTTTCACTCAAACCTACCAAATAGGTGTCCCTTTATTGTAAATTAAAACTAATCTTATTGATACTATGTTTATATAAAGTCCCTTGATTATTTTTCAGTTTAGAATATGAGTACCTAGGGGTCAAAACATTAAATCACCTCCCCAAATGACTTTAGATTATTGAAATTCATAATAATAATACTATATTAATAAATAATATGCTATTGATGGGAATAAAGATACCTTATAAAGCTGTTGATATGTGGAGTAAATGTGGATATGAATATGTGATACCACACATGTGATACCAAAATGTTAACACATTTTTCTTCTCTTGTTATGAAAGACTCAAAAAAGTATTAAATGTCTTAAATCAATGTAAGGCTACGGTGTTTCACTAAAATACACTCTTCTTTTTTTGCATCCTTTTATTCATTTTTTAAATTTGTTCTAGTTATACATGACAATAGAATGCCTTTTGACACATTGTACACAAATGAAGCATAACCTCTCATTCCTCTGGCTATACATGGTGCCGAATCACACCAGTAGTGTTATTGTACATGTATATAGGCTAATAATGTCTGTCTCATTCTACCATCCTTACCATGTCCACTGCCTCACCCCTCCCCTCACTCCCCTGTGCACAATCCAATTCTTAAACGTGACTGTCTGTGGTGTCTTTGATAATTATTCAAGAATTTTGAAATTGTCAAAATCATTGCAGAAATTCTGACATTTTGATTAAAACATCAAATCATTTTCTTCTCCTGGTCCTGTTCTTGATCCATAAAAGTGATGGTGTCTAAGGATGCTATATTCAAATCATCCCTATATCTATAAAAGAAGGAAGCCAGAGAGCAATGTGCATGAGTATACTTGTCTGAACTTCAAAAGACTAAATCCAAGGTATTTCTCATAGGTTTGAGACACAAGAATGAGATTTTGGATCCTCTATTTCCTTTTCCATTATAAAGGCCAGTGAATTCATTACACAGACTTCTGTTGACCTTATCAGATTGCACTTCCAGCAAGTTGCCCACATTGGGGAAGGTTCACAGTGAAACCTGGTGCTCTCTGGCCTGTTTGTCTGAGGTTTCATAATCACTCAGAACATCTTATGGTCCAGAACTCTTCCATGCCCTCTAGCACAGACCTGTTCTCTCATCAAAGTTGTGGGTGATTTTGACACTTTTAAATATGTGATGTAGCCTGTCTTCATGTCAGCTGCCTTCCCCTAATCCATTCCCAAACAGTCATGTTGTTTGGCAGATGACATTCAACAGGTTTATATCATGTCTTACAAGGTCTGTGGCTGCCAGAGGTGACATAGCTTGAAAATATCTAACACTTGTGCTGATCTGCAGGCATCTGTCATGGTCTGGCAACCTTGGTCACGGGCAAGAATCCAAATATAGAACAAGCGGGCACTTTGCCATTTTAGCAGATGGACATGCAGAGAAGTAGCCAAGAGCCTCTGTAACAAGCACCTCGGATGAGGCTAGAGGACAGGATGTGCAGCCAATAATATTCAACTGGCTCTTTATCTGTTGCTTAGAAACCTTGGGTTCAGGAACAATGTTCTTTCTAATTATGACTTGAGCTCTGGACATTCCCATCATAAGAACCAAGATGTATAACTGTCATGGACAAGAATTGGGCAGCAGGAGGCCAGCTGGGTCTTTGAAGCTGCCAACAAAGCCAGCAATGAAATTTGCATTTGGATGAGAATTGCTTCTCCTGGAGTTAAGTCAGCAAATGCAGTCTGGTTGTCAGAGCTGAAAGGTAAGGAATAAAGATGGGTGTCATCATGTGCCTGTGCCTCTTTCTTCCTGATTCCATAGTGAGTGAATAGGAAAATCAGGTGAGCTATGAATGACTGAAAATCAAAACCCTTCCTGTAATAGAAATAAAGATGGGTTGTATAGAAAAAATATTAGAAAGCATAGAAAAACAGACTACATGACCAATATGATTATGCAACATGTATACTCAGAAAAATAAGAAATTATATCCCATCTATATATGATATATCAAAGTGCATAGATACATCTACTGTCATGTATAACTAATCAAAACAAATTTTTAAAAATTTTAAAAAGGATAGAAAAACAAAGGAGAGAACTGAGCTCTGAACCAACACATCAAAAAACCTGCAGGAGTAGAATAAAAGGCCATTTTAAGGGATTGAACTCAGAAGTCAGATCAACTAATTCCAACACCAGCATACAATTTACTAGCTTTGTAACTAAAATGTTACCAAACTTTCCAACCCTTATTTTTATCATCCAGAATATGGAGGTAATTGTACAGTTCTTTATATGCAGTTGTGAGGATTAAATGAGTTAAGGTGTACAGAGCATTAAGAACAGTATGTGTGGGGGCTGGGGATGTGGCTCAAGCGGTAGCGTGCTCGCCTGGCGTGCTTGAGGCCCGGGTTCGATCCTCAGCACCACATACAAACAAAGATGTTGTGTCCGCCGAGAACTAAAAAATAAATATTAAAAAATTCTCTCTCTCTCTCTTTCTCTCTCTCTCTCTCCCACTCTCTCTTAAAAAAAAAAAAAAGAACAGTATGTGTCATGCTGTGAACACCACCCAAATATTAGCTTTCAGTATCACATGTGAAGGCTAGGCTGTCAGGAAAATTATGTCCTTTGTACCAAGTTGATTTGTTTTTGCCTGAATCTCTTACATGTTACAGTACCAAGTTCCCCAATAGGATTGCTATTATCTTGTGATGACTGCCATATATCACAAACTGCCGCAGTCCGGCTGCAGCAAAATAACTGGTGGTGGTGGGGGGGGGGTGACGAGCAACTTGTGTACATTGATACAGCAGGAGTGGGAGCCATTTATTGTAGGACAGGAGCGGTATTTATACATTCCACACAGCTTATCTAATTAACATAAATTAGATATAGCAGTCAACCAATAAGGAATCTCCACACTTAATGGCTTGCTGGCGTTACTTCACAAACCACTCCCTCTGGCATTTTGCCAGGCACCATCCAGACTTGTTTACAGACTCTAACATTTGCCAGGCACCATCCTGACTTGTTTACAGACTCTAACAACAAACCATTCCCCACATACTCTCAGTCTCTACAAACCACAAGAAATTTGAAAGAACCAGATCATTTAAGCCTAAGTCCTCAGCCCATTGCTTATCTCATTACATAAGCTTTTTGTTGCCTAATACATCTGTCTCCATGACTTCTGTTACTTCCTATAGAAAAATCTTAATCCAAAATCAACTCCCAAAGTAAGACCTATTTATCCAATGGTATATTAGCCATATATCCACGGATGTTCCACAAGTACTTCAAACTTTGTGCACGTAGTATTAATGATTTTATGCCCACTTCCAATTTCCCAGCAAAACTGATGCAATTTCTTCTCTTGTATTGAACTGTTCACATGTCCTAGGTTGCTACTCTCCTCAGAACAGTGTACCATTTTTGTGACAAATTATGATTGTTCTGTGAATTTCCCATTTCAGTAAACTAGCCACAAAGTTGCTCAAGCCAAAAGTCCTAGACTTTCTTCTCAACCTGCATCTCACAAATCTAATCTTCCATTTAACCTGACCATTACACCTTCTAACTCTACTTCAAATCTATCTCATTCTCTTCAGCCACTTTCCCACAGCCTTTGTGTAATCTCTCATTCTTTTTCTTTTTTTTAATTTTTTATTTTTTTATTGGTTGTTCAAAACATTACAAAGCTCTTGACATATCATATTTCATACATTAGATTCAAGTGGGTTATGAACTACAGGGATAACTTTGTTAAATGGCATTTCAACATTCAGTTTTATTCCAAAAATATCATTCTTAAGACCACTATGATAGTTTTTTTTTTCTCAAACCCAAATCTGACCATGTCATTTTCCAGATCAAATTCTCTTTAGTTTCTTTGATATAAAAGGAAAAATACACAAGCTTCTGCCACACAAAAGATTTTACCTTAATATCTATGAATGAATGAATTCCAAATGTTTATTCAGAGCACCATCTTCTCCTCTAAATGGGAGACATGAATGTACAACTTGCCTGTTCCACGTTGTTTTAGTCAGCTTTTTCCCTGCTGTGACTTAAAGACCCAAGCAGAACAACCGTAGAGGAGAAAAATGTTATTTAGGGCTCATGGTTACAGGGTCCACATAAAGCCAGCGTCATTCCCCAAGGGATCCAGGGGAGGCTGAACATCACAGCAGAAGAGTACGGCAGAGGAAAGTGCCTTATACAATGATCAGGAAACAGAGAAAGAGGTCTCCACGTGCCAGATACAAATCTATACCCCAAAGCCATGCCCCCAGTTCCCACTTCCTCCAGGCACACCCTACTACTTCATTTACTACTCAGTTAATCCCTATCCAGGGATTAATTTAGTGATTGGGTTAAGACTCTCACCACCCAATCATTTCTCCTTTGAATCTTCTTGCATTGTCTCATATGTGACCTTTTGGGGGACACCTCACATCCAAACCATAAGACACATTTTGAGCTAAGATCATCAAATTTTACTTCATAATATTACTGGATTAACCTGTCCTACCATGTTTCCTCAGGTAAATAAACTCTGTTTACCTATGACTTTGTCCAAAAAGCCTGGGGGACATCTTTTACCACTTCCAGTCTCATATTCTACATCTACCTCATTAACAAATCCTATTAACTCCGCTTTGGATAATATTTCAAGCCCTACCACATTTTACAATATCTACTATAGCCATCAGAATCCTAGAAACTGCAGTTTCTCTCTGAAATATTAGAATAGCCTTTTTACTCTTTTCCTATATTCTAAAAATTAGCTCATGATTTTAATGATTCTATTTTACCTCCATAGTGGGTTGTTATTCATACCCTCTAGATATTTTCATCTTATTCATTCCTCCAGGATTTATGGAACATATCTCCAGCACTTACAGCACTTCAGGTATAGTTAAGGACCTTACAAGGAACATCTCTATTTTCCCTTCTTTATGATATTATTATACATTTCACATTTTCATAGTTATAAGCCTCATGCATTATTATATTTGCTTTACATAGTCAACTCCTTTTGCAGATATTAAAATAAGAAAAAATCATTGTACTTTTCCCCACATTGTAACCATTACCTGTGTTCTTCATTCTTTCCTGTGGATACAAATATCCATCTTTCCATCTGGTATTATACTCCCTTATCTGAAAAAAACTTCATTTAATATTTATTCTTTTTTAAAATATATTTTTATAAATTTATTTTATTTATTTACTTTTATGTAGTACTGAGGATCAAACCCAGTGCCTCATCTGTGCTAGACAAGTTCTTTACTACTGAGCTATAGCCCCAGCCCCTCTTTTAAAATTTCTTGAGTACAGATTCACTGGTAAGAAGTTATCTCAGGAGGAGGATCCAACATGGCGGCGAGTGGGGAGGCAGCGCTTTCAGTACCTCCTCAACAACGGGGTCAGAGAGACGCATGGATACGCTTAGATTCGACCTGCTGAGAAACTCCTAGCAAAATTCCACTAAAGAGAGACCGGCCGGGAATTGGAAGGATTTTTGGAGGTGACAGTTTGCCCTAGACGAGTGAATCTCCTCCACGCAGCGCAGAGGTCCAGACCCGCCAGCTGCTGCCCGTGCGACTCGGCGACTGTCGCCTGCCTGCACACGGCCCCTGTGTCAGGGCGGATAGCCTCCGAGGCGCAGCGCAGCAGGAGCGGTGCAGGGACTCTAGGAAGAGGTCTCTTGCCAAGCCCTCATGAAATAGTGAACCGGGAGCTGAAACCAACCAGAGACAGACCAGTCCCACCCCTCCCTTCGGACACTCCGGCAAGGAGCCTGGGGCCTGCCATAGCAGAGAGGTGACATCACCAGAGTTCTGCCAACAGAATTCCTTCCCAACGGAATCCACTTTAGCAGATGTGTGACTCCCACCCCCTCCAGATACAAGCAGCCAGGAAACCTCGGGAATCTCTCCGGGGGCGTGTCTGTAGGGAAGCAGAGGGGATTCCAGATCCCCACCTCCCCTTAACACCAGCAGCGACACCCAAGATCTTAGCCGCCAGTTTCTGGGGGCGTGCCCACCAAAGGGGTCCGGAAAAATTAAACTGTTGGTTCCCAGATCACCCCACCACAGCACTGGGGCTTAGATGAATGACAGAGAAGGTGTTCATCGTTCGGTATATAGGACACGCGGTGGGGCTGCAAGTGTAATCAGATCCTTGGGGAACCACCTCCGGTGAACAGGACCTGGCTGGCTGGCTGGCAGGAGGAACAGGGGGAGGGGCCAGATAAGTGAAAGGGCTCTGGACTAACAGGATTGAGAGACTCCCAGGAGCCGCCTTACAGGGATTTCGGTCAGCTCACAGAGGGCAGAAGCTCGGCTCGGAGGGCACAGCTCCGCCTATTGGAAGAGAAGAAAATGGGATTCAGCCATAGAACAGGGGATGCCAGCATGGCAGAGATCTGATGTCATCAGAGAGCGGCCGAGGAGAGAACTTCATCGGTGCCAGCGGCGACAGAAACAGTTGGTCCCCTGGTAGGGAGGGTGAGTCACAGATACCCGAGTCTCTCTCGCTTTGTCATAGAGCCAGAGGGGAGGAGCGGGGCCACCGCCCGCGCCCGCAAGGTAGGCAGACCTGCGACCAACCTGCAGATCAGGCCCAGCGGTCTGCGGGCGTGGTAGGAGGGGCAGGGCAGAGCCGCCGCCCGCGCCGGCAAGGTAAGCAGACCTGCGACAGACCGGCGGATCAGGCCCAGCGGCCTGCCAGCGTGGTACACACTTCACCCCAACTGGAGTAGGGGCAGAGCAGAGCCTTCACCCATGCCCAGATCAGGCCCAGCGGCCCGCCTGTGTGGTGGTCAAGTGACCCCAATTGGAGTGGGGGCGGAGCGGAACTGCCACCCATGCCCACAAGGTGGGCAGACCGGCGACCAACCTGCAGATCAGGCCCAGCGGTCCCCGGGCATGGTAGGAGGGGCAGGGCAGAGCCTTCGCCCCCACCTGCAAGGTAGGCAGACCTGCGACAGAACGGCAGATCAGGCCCAGGGTTCCTCGGACGTGGTAGACACCTCACACCAATTGGAGGAGGGGCAGAGCAGAGCCCCCGCCCACACCTGCAAGGGAGACTTTTCAACTATACAAGAGCAATATAAATATATAAGGGGGGAAAAAATTTCAAAACCACAACAGTTTCACCAAGAAGAAAGAAACACAAGCAGTATGAAAAGACAAGGAAACAAAGGACTACAATCAATGCAGGACAACTCAACTTTAGAAGAGGTAACAGCTGCAGCAGATGGAATGTCAGATAAAGAATTCAGGATATACATGCTTCAGATGATCTGGAGTATCAAGGAAGACATTAGACAGCAAAATCAGACAATGAAAGATGACTTCGACAATGAATTACACAAACAAATCCAGGAAGCAAAGGATAACTATACAGGGAGATAGAGGTTATAAAAAACAAACAAACAGAAATCCTAGAAATGGAGGAAGCAATAAACCAACTTAAAAACTCAATGGAGAATACTACCAGCAGAGTAGAACACTTAGAAGATAGAACATCAGACAATGAAGACAAAGTATTTCAACTTGAAAAGAACATAGACAGCTCAGCAAGACTGTTAAGAAACCATGAGCAGAACATCCAAGAAATATGGGATAACATTAAGAGACCAAACTTAAGAGTCATTGGGATACAGGAAGGTATAGAACTCCATACCAAAGTAATGAGCAATTTATTCAATGAAATAATACGAGAAAACTTCCCAGACTTGAAGAATGAGACAGAATCCCAAATTCTAGAAGCCTACAGGACTCCGAATGTGCAAAATTATAAGAGATCCACACCTAGACACATTATAATGAAGATGCCCAACATACAGAATAAGGAGAGAATTTTAAAAGCTACAAGAGAAAGGAAGCAGATTACATTTAGGGGTAAGCCAATCAGGATAACAGCTGATCATTCAACACAGACTCTGAAAGCTAGAAGATCCTGGAATAACATATTTCAACAACTGAAAGAA
Organism: Marmota monax; assembly: GCF_021218885.2. Taxonomy (NCBI): domain Eukaryota; kingdom Metazoa; phylum Chordata; class Mammalia; order Rodentia; family Sciuridae; genus Marmota; species Marmota monax. Next base: position 4,309,566 of record NW_026695230.1, on the reverse strand, counting down.
AATGGGTTCCAACCAAGAATTGTGTATCCAGCGAAATTAAGCTTCAGGATGGAAGATGAAATTAAAACCTTCCACGACAAACAAAAGTTAAAAGAATATGCAGCTAGAAAACCATCTATTCAAAACATCATCAGCAAAACATTACAGGAAGAGGAAATGGAAAATAACAATGAAAACCAACAGTGGGAGGAAGGACAGTAAAGGGGGGGGGGATAATCAAAGAGGAAAACAAACCATGTTTAGTAACATAAATAAACAAATATGGCTGGAAGAACAACCCATATCTCAATAATAATCCTAAATGTTAATGGCTTAAACTCACCAATTAAGAGACACAGGCTAGTAGAATGGATCACAAAACAAGACCCAACAATATGCTGCTTACAGGAGACGCATTTGATAGGAAAAGACATACATAGGCTGGAGGTGAAAGGTTGGGAAAAATCATATCACTCATATGGACTTTGGAAACAAGCAGGAGTGTCCATACTCATATCAAATAAAATAGATTTCAAGCCAAAGTTATCAAAAGGGATAAAGAGGGACACTACATACTGCTTAAGGGAACCATACACCAACAAGACATAACAATCATAAATATATATGCCCCAAACAATGGTGCAGCTATGTTCATCAAACAAACTCTTCTCAAGTTCAAGAGTCTAATAGACTACCATACAATAATCATGGGAGACTTCAACACACCTTTCTCGCCACTGGACAGATCTTCCAAACAAAAGTTGAATAAGGAAACTATAGAACTCAATAACACAATTAATAACCTAGACTTAATTGACATATATAGAATATACCACCCAACATCAAGCAGTTACACTTTTTTCTCAGCAGCACATGGATCCTTCTCAAAAATAGATCATATATTATGTCACAGGGCAACTCTTAGACAATATAAAGGAGTAGAGATAATACCATGCATCCTATCTGATCATAATGGAATGAAACTGAAATCAATGATAAAAGAAGGAAGGAAAAAGCATACATCACTTGGAGAATGAACAATAGGTTACTGAATGATCAATGAGTTATAGAAGACATCAAGGAGGAAATTAAAAAATTCTTAGAGATTAATGAAAACACAGACACAACATATCGGAATCTATGGGACACATTGAAAGCAGTTCTAAGAGGAAAATTCATTGCTTGGAGTTCATTCCTTAAAAAAAGAAAAAAACAACAAATAAATGATCTCATACTTCATCTCAAAATCCTAGAAAAAGAAGAGCAAAACAACAGCAAAAGAAGTAGAAGGCAAGAAATAATTCAAACCAGAGCTGAAATTAATGAAATCGAAACAAAAGAAACAATTGAAAAAACTGACAAAACTAAAAGTTGGTTCTTTGAAAAAATAAACAAAATCGACAGACCCTTAGCCATGCTAGCGAAGAGAAGAAGAGAGAGAACTCAAATTACTAGCATACAGGATGAAAAAAGGCAATATCACAACAGACACTTCAGAAATACAGAAGATAATCAAAAATTATTTTGAATCCTTATACTCCAATAAATTAGAAGATAGTGAAGGCATAGATAAATTTCATAAGTCATATGATCTGCCCAGATTGAATCAGGAGGATATAGACAACCTAAACAGACCAATATCAATCGAGGAAATAGAAGAAACCATCAAAAGACTACCAACTAAGAAAAGCCCAGGACCGGATGGGTATACAGCAGAGTTTTACAAAACCTTTAAAGAGGAACTAACACCAATACTTTTCAAGCTACTTCAGGAAATAGAAAAAGAGGGAGAACTTCCAAATTCATTCTATGAGGCCAACATCACCCTGATACCTAAACCAGACAAAGACACTTCAAAGAAAGAAAACTTCAGACCAATATCTCTAATGAACCTAGATGCAAAAATCCTCAATAAAATTCTGGCGAATCGGATACAAAAACATATCAAAAAAAATTGTGCACCATGATCAAGTAGGATTCATCCCTGGGATGCAAGGCTGGTTCAATATACGGAAATCAATAAATGTTATTCACCACATCAATAGACTTAAAAATAAGAACCATATGATCATCTCGATAGATGCGGAAAAAGCATTCTACAAAGTACAGCATCCCTTTATGTTCAAAACTCTAGAAAAACTAGGGATAACAAGAACATACCTCAATATTGTAAAAGCAATCTATGCTAAGCCTCAGGCTAGCATCAGTCTGAATGGAGAAAAACTGAAGGCATTCCCTCTAAAATCTGGAACAAGACAGGGATGCCCTCTCTCACCACTTCTGTTCAACATAGTTCTCAAAACACTGGCCAGAGCAATTAGACGAAAGAAATTAAAGGCATAAAAATAGGAAAAGAAGAACTTAAATTAGCACTATTTGCGGGTGACATGATTCTATACCTAGCAGACCCAAAAGGGTCTACAAAGAAACTATTAGAGCTAATAAATGAATTCAGCAAAGTGGCAGGATATAAAATCAACACGCATAAATCAAAGGCATTCCTGTATATCAGCGACAAATCCTCCGAAATGGAAATGAGGACAACCACTCCATTCAAAATATCTTCAAAAAAAATAAAATACTTGGGAATCAACCTAACAAAAGAGGTGAAAGACTTATACAATGAAAACTACAGAACCCTAAAGAGAGAAATAGAAGAAGATCTTAGAAGATGGAAAAATATACCCTGTTCATGGATAGGCAGAACTAACATCATCAAAATGGCGATATTACCAAAAGTTCTCTATAGGTTTAATGCAATGCCAATCAAAATCCCAACGGCATTTCTTGTAGAAATAGAGAAAGCAATCATGAAATTCATATGGAAAAATAAAAGACCCAGAATAGCAAAAACAATGCTAAGCAGGAAGTGTGAATCAGGCGGTATAGCGATACCAGACTTCAAACTATACTACAGAGCAATAGTAACAAAAACAGCATGGTACTGGTACCAAAACAGGCGGGTGGACCAATGGTACAGAATAGAGGACACAGAAACCAATCCACAAAACTACAACTATCTTATATTTGATAAAGGGGCTAAAAGCATGCAATGGAGGAAGGATAGCATCTTCAACAAATGGTGCTGGGAAAACTGGAAATCCATATGCAACAAAATGAAACTGAATCCCTTTCTCTCGCCATGCACAAAAGTGAATTCAAAATGGATCAAGGAGCTTGATATCAAATCAGAGACACGCCGTCTGATAGAAGAAAAAGTTGGCTACGATCTACATACTGTGGGGTCGGGCTCCAAATTCCTCAATAGGACACCCATAGCACAAAAGTTAATAACTAGAATCAACAAATGGGACTTACTCAAACTAAAAAGTTTTTTCTCAGCAAAAGAAACAATAAGACAGGTAAATAGAGAGCCTACATCCTGGGAACAAATCTTTACTCCTCACACTTCAGATAGAGCCCTAATATCCAGAGTATACAAAGAACTCCAAAAATTAGACAAGAAGATAACAAACAACCCAATCAACAAATGGGCCAAGGACCTGAACAGACACTTCTCAGAGGAGGACATACAATCAATCAACAAGTACATGAAAAAATGCTCACCATCTCTAGCAGTCAGAGAAATGCAAATCAAAACCACCCTAAGATACCATCTCACTCCAGTAAGATTGGCAGCCATTATGAAGTCAAACAACAACAAGTGCTGGCGAGGATGTGGGGAAAAAGGTACACTTGTACATTGCTGGTGGGACTGCAAATTGGTGCAGCCAATTTGGAAAGCAGTATGGAGATTTCTTGGAAAGCTGGGAATGGAGCCACCATTTGACCCAGCTATTCCCCTTCTTGGTCTATTCCCTAAAGACCTAAAAAGAGCATGCCACAGGGACACTGCTACATCGATGTTCATAGCAGCTCAATTCACAATAGCAAGACTGTGGAACCAACCCAGATGCCCTTCAATAGACGAATGGATTTAAAAAATGTGGCATTTATACACAACGGAGTATTACTCTGCATTAAAAAATGACAAAATCATAGAATTTGCAGGGAAATGGATGGCACTAGAGCAGATTATGCTAAGTGAAGCTAGCCAATCCCTAAAAAACAAATGCCAAATGTCTTCTTTGATATAAGGAGAGTAACTAAGAACAGAGTAGGGACGAAGAGCATGAGAAGAATATTAACATTAAACAGAGATGAGAGGTGGGAGGGAAAGGGAGAGAAAAGGGAAATTGCATGGAAATGGAAGGAGACCCTCAGGGTTATACAAAATTTCATACAAGAGGAAATGAGGGGAAAGGGAAAAATAATACAAGGGGGAGAAATGAAGGTCAGTAGAGGGGGTAGAGAGAGAAGAGGGGAGGGGAGGGGAGGGGAGGGGGGATAGTAGAGGATAGGAAAGGTAGCAGAACACGACAGTCACTAGTATGGCAATATGTAAATCAATGGATGTGTAATTGATGTGATTCTGCAATCTGTATATGGGCTAAAAGTGGGAGTTCATAACCCACTTGAAGCAAAGTGTGAAAGATGATATATCAAGAACTCTGTAATGTTTTGAACAACCAACAATTAAAAAAAAAGAAAAGAAAAAACAAATAAAAAAATCATTATGAGAAAAGGAAAAAAAAGAAGTTATCTCAGCTTCTATTTTTCTAAAAATTGATTTATTCCATGTTATTTTTTAGAGATTGTTTTTCACAGTACAGATTCTTAGCTAACTGTTCTTTTCTTTCAGGACCTTAAAAACATTTTTTAACATTGTCTTTTGATGGTGATTCTTTGGGACTTTTATACAAAAGTCTTTTTATACAAAAGACTTTTATAAAATTTTTGTATACTCAATTTTCCTTTAATATTTTTCTTTCTTTTTTTTTTTTTTTGGCCACTGGCTTTTAGCCACTTGACTATGGGGCCTGAATGTTGTTTTCATGAAGTTTAGTCAGCTTTAAAATCATGATGCGGTGGGACTTTTCGAGGAAGATGGCGGCGAGGGGAGTGCATTACCCCCGTGTGCTGCTTCACTGTGTGGGAGTATGACAAGTCAGGACGGCTAAAGGATATCTTGTTAGGAATTTCCAGCAATAGTGGGGTGCGCCGGAACCTGGAGGAAGGATTTCCATCGCATGAGGATCGGCTACGGGGACTCAAACGCGAGAGGTTTGTCGCATGGAGGGTAACACTGCTTATTAAGCAAATCGCCCCGCGGCTAGAGTCTGCAAGGCGCGCTGGGATAGAGACGCAGGGTTACAGCGCTGCAGTTTCTGCCAGACGCGCAAACACCGCACTCAGGGCTGAATTCTGGGTTCGAGACGGGGAAGGAAGCGGTCCATCTCGGTTCTCCACACCGGTCAGACCACAGAGGAGGCCAGCAGCCACCATGTTGGTAAACTGACGTCACCACACCTGTTTTTGACTGACCGCAGCTCATTCAGCCATAGAACAGGTAATTTCAGGCTGCAATTCGCCTGCGGCTTGCAGACAGATTGCTAGGGTTCAGCGCCTGGGGGCTTCTTAAAATCTGATCTTATCGGAGTGAACACGGAGCGCGGGGCGGCCGAGTTCCGGCTCCCGGAACCGTCCCGGAACCGCCCTGGCTCCGGGCTGCGGAGCCTGCGGAGGCTGCTTCTTGGACCCTGCTAATATCAGAGCAAACACGAAGCACCAAGAAGCCGAATTCCAGCTCCCGGAACTGAGCCCGCGGGGACTGCTTCTTGGAGCTTACACTTATAGGAGCTTACACCGAGCACAGAGCGGCCGAGTTCCGGCTCCCGGAACCGTCCCGGAGCCGCCCTGGCTCGGGGCTGCGGAGCCCGCGGTAGCTGCTTCTTGGACCCTGCTACTATCAGAGCATACACCAAGCACTAGGCGGCCGAATTCCGGCTCCCGGAACTGAGCCCGCGGGGGCTGCTTCTTGGAGCTTACACTTATAGGAGCTTACACCGAGCACGGAGCGGCCGAGTTCCGGCTCCCGGAACTTCCCTGGACCGGGGCTAGGAGCCCGCGGAAACTGTGTCTCGGTCCGGGTCCTGCTGAGGGCAGGTCAGGACTCACCCATTGCTTGGGTTGCCTGGCAAGGGGAACGAAATGCTGCCATTCGCATAGGATACCAACATGGCAGAGATCTGATGTCAGCAGAAAGCGGTGGAGGAGAGATCTTCATCAATACCAGCGGTGACATAAGCAGTTGGTCTCCTGGTAAGGGGGGTGAGGCTCAGTCAACCGAGTCTCCTCAATTTGTCCTCGAGCCAGAGGGAAGGAGCCGGGCCGCCGCCAGCCCCCGGAGCAGGCCCAGCGGCTCGCCAGCGTGGTGACCGCGTGACCCCAATTGGAGAGGGGGCGGAGCGGAGCCGCCACCCACACCCGCCAGGTGGGCAGACCCAGGACCCAGTAGTACATGGGCGTGGTAGGAGGGGCAGGGCAGAGCCGCCCTTCGCGCTTGCAAGGTAAACAGACCTGTGACAGCCTGGCGGGTCAGGCCCAGTGGCCTGCCAGTGTGGTACACACGTCACCCCAACTCGAGTAGGGGCAGAGCAGATCCTTATCCCACGCCCGGATCAGGCCCTGCCGGTGTGGTGGTCACGTGACCCCAATTGGAGTGGGGGTGGAGCGGAACCGCCACCCGTGCCCGCAGGGTGAGCAGACCAGTGATCAACCTGCAGATCAGGCCCAGGGGTCCGCAGGCGTGGTAGGAGGGGCAGGGCAGATCCGCCGCCCGTGCCTTCAAGGTAGGCAGACCTACAACAGACCGGCGGATCAGGCCCAGGAGCCTGCCGGCGGGGTACAAACACCACCCTAATTGGAGTAGTGACAGAGCAGAGTCGCCTCCCTTGCCAGGAACAGACCCAGCATCCTGCAGGCGGGGTAGTCACGACACCCCAATTGGAGTAGGGGCAAAGCAGAGCCTCCACCCGTGCCCGAAAGGTGGGCAGATCTGCGACCGACCAGCGGGACAGGCCCAGTGGCCTGCTGGTACGACAGACACGTCACCCCAATTGGAGTAGGGGCAGAACAGAGCCGCCACCAGCTCCCAGAACAGGCCCAGTGACCTGCCGGCGTGGTAGCCACGACACCCCAATTGGAATAAGGAGAGAGCAGAGCCGCCGCCCGCACCTGCAGGAAAGATACGCAAGCAGTATGAAAAGACAAGGAAAGAAAGGACCACAAGCAATGCAGGTCAACGCAACTTTAGAAGAGGTAACAGCTGCAGCAGATGGAATGTCAGATAAAGAATTCAGGATATACATGCTTCAGATGATCTGGAGTATCAAGGAAGACATTAAACAGCAAAATCAGACAATGAAAGATCACTTCGACAACGAATTACGCAAACAAATCCAGGAAGCAAAGGATCAACTATACAGGGAGATAGAGGTTATAAAAAACAAGCAATCAGAAATCCTAGAAATGCAGGAAGCAATAAACCAACTTAAAAACTCAATGGAGAATACTACCAACAGAGTAGAACACTTAGAAGATAGAACATCAGACAATGAAGACAAAGTATTTCAACTGGAAAAGAACATAGACAGCTCAGCAAGACTGTTAAGAAACCATGAGCAGAACATCCAAGAAATATGGGATAACATTAAGAGACCAAACTTAAGAGTCATTGGGATACAGGAAGGTACAGAGCTCCAAACCAAAGGAATGAGCAGTCTATTCAATGAAATAATACAAGAAAACTTCCCAGACTTGAAGAATGAGACAGAATCCCAAATCCTAGAAGCCTACAGGACGCCGAATGTGCAAAATCATAAGAGATCCACACCTAGACACATTATAATGAAGATGCCCAACATACAGAATAAGGAGAGAATTTTAAAAGCTACAAGAGAAAGGAAGCAGATTACATTTAGGGGCAAGCCAATCAGGATAACAGCTGATCTTTCAACACAGACTCTGAAAGCTAGAAGATCCTGGAATAACATATTTCAAACACTGAAAGATAATGGGTTCCAACCAAGAATTGTGTATCCAGCGAAATTAAGCTTCAGGATGGAGAATGAAATTAAAACCTTCCACGATAAACAAAAGTTTAAAGAATTCGCAGCTAGAAAACCATCTCTTCAAAACATCCTAGCCAAAGTATTACAGGAAGAGGAAATGGAAAATAACAATGAAAACCAACAGTGGGAGGTAGGACAGTAAAGGGGGGGGGGAAACAATCAAAGAGGAAAACAAACAATGTTTAGTAACAGAAATAAACAAATATGGCTGCAAGAACAACCCATATCTCAATAATAACCCTAAATGTTAATGGCTTAAACTCACCAATTAAGAGACACAGGCTAGTAGAATGGATCACAAAACAAGACCCAACAATATGCTGCCTACAGGAGACGCATTTGATAGGAAAAGACATACATAGGCTGAAGGTGAAAGGTTGGGAAAAATCATATCACTCATATGGACTTCGGAAACAAGCAGGCGTGTCCATACTCATATCAAATAAAATAGATTTCAAGCCAAAGTTAATCAAAAGAGATAAAGAGGGACACTACATACTGCTTAAGGGAACCATACACCAACAAGACATAACAATCATAAATATTTATGCCCCAAACAATGGTGCAGCTATGTTCGTCAAACAAACTCTTCTCAAGTTCAAGAGTCTAATAGACCACCACACCATAATCATGGGAGACTTCAACACACCTCTCTCGCCACTGGACAGATCTTCCAAACAAAAGTTGAATAAGGAAACTATAGAACTCAATAACACTATTAATAACCTAGACCTAATTGACATATATAGAGTATACCACCCAACATCAAGCAGTTACACTTTTTTCTCAGCAGCACATGGATCCTTCTCAAAAATAGATCATATATTATGTCACAGGGCAACTCTTAGACAATATAAAGGAGTAGAGATATTACCATGCATCTTATCTGATCATAATGGAATGAAACTGAAAATCAACGATAAAAGAAGGAAGGAAAAAGCATACATCAATTGGAGAATGAACAATAGGTTACTGAATGATCAATGGGTTATAGAAGACATCAAGGAGGAAATTAAAAAATTCTTAGAGATAAATGAAAACACAGACACAACATATCAGAATCTATGGGACACATTGAAAGCAGTTCTAAGAGGAAAATTCATTGCTTGGAGTTCATTCCTTAAAAAAAGAAAAAAACAACAAATAAATGATCTCATACTTCATCTCAAAATCCTTGAAAAAGAAGAGCAAAACAACAGCAAAAGAAGTAGAAGGCAAGAAATAATGAAAATCAGAGCTGAAATTAATGAAATCGAAACAAAAGAAACAATTGAAAAAATTGACAAAACTAAAAGTTGGTTCTTTGAAAAAATAAACAAAATCGACAGACCCTTAGCGATGCTAGTGAAGAGAAGAAGAGAGAGAACTCAAATTACTAGCATACGGGATGAAAAAGGCAATATCACAACAGACACTTCAGAAATACAGAAGATAATCAAAAACTATTTTGAATCCTTATACTCCAATAAATTAGAAGATAGTGAAGGCATAGATAAATTTCTTAAGTCATATGATCTGCCCAGATTGAGTCAGGAGGATATAGAAAACCTAAACAGACCAATATCAATTGAGGAGATAGAAGAAACCATAAAAAGACTACCAACTAAGAAAAGCCCAGGTCCCGATGGGTATACAGCAGAATTTTACAAAACCTTTAAAGAAGAACTAATACCAATACTTTTCAAGCTACTTCAGGAAATAGAAAAGGAGGGAGAACTTCCAAATTCATTCTATGAGGCCAACATCACCCTGATACCTAAACCAGACAAAGACACTTCAAAGAAAGAAAACTACAGACCAATATCTCTAATGAACCTAGATGCAAAAATCCTCAATAAAATTCTGGCGAATCGGATACAAAAACATATCAAAAAAATTGTACACCATGATCAAGTAGGATTCATCCCTGGGATGCAAGGCTGGTTCAATATACGGAAATCAATAAATGTTATTCACCACATCAATAGACTTAAAAATAAGAACCATATGATCATCTCGATAGATGCGGAAAAAGCATTTGACAAAGTACAGCATCCCTTTATGTTCAAAACTCTAGAAAAACTAGGGATAACAGGAACATACCTCAATATTGTAAAAGCAATCTATGCTAAGCCTCAGGCTAGCATTATTCTGAATGGAGAAAAACTGAAGGCATTCCCTCTAAAATCTGGAACAAGACAGGGATGCCCTCTCTCTCCACTTCTCTTCAACATAGTTCTCGAAACACTGGCCAGAGCAATTAGACAGACGAAAGAAATTAAAGGCATAAAAATAGGAAAAGAAGAAATTAAATTATCACTATTTGCAGATGATATGATTCTATATCTAGCAGACCCAAAAGGCTCTACAAAGAAACTATTAGAGCTAATAAATGAATTCAGCAAAGTGGCAGGATTTAAAATCAACACGCATAAATCAAAGGCATTCCTGTATATCAGCGACAAATCCTCTGAAATGGAAATGAGGACAACCACTCCATTCAAAATATCTTCAAAAAAAATAAAATACTTGGGAATCAACCTAACAAAAGAGGTGAAAGACTTATACAATGAAAACTACAGAACCCTAAAGAGAGAAATAGAAGAAGATCTTAGAAGATGGAAAAATATACCCTGTTCATGGATAGGCAGAACTAACATCATCAAAATGGCGATATTACCAAAAGTTCTCTATAGGTTTAATGCAATGCCAATCAAAATCCCAATGGCATTTCTTGTAGAAATAGAGAAAGCAATCATGAAATTCATATGGAAAAATAAAAGACCCAGAATAGCAAAAACAATGCTAAGCAGGAAGTGTGAATCAGGCGGTATAGCGATACCAGACTTCAAACTATACTACAGAGCAATAGTAACAAAAACAGCATGGTACTGGTACCAAAACAGGCGTGTGGACCAATGGTACAGAATAGAGGACACAGAAACCAATCCACAAAACTACAACTATCTTATATTTGATAAAGGGGCTAAAAGCATGCAATGGAGGAAGGATAGCATCTTCAACAAATGGTGCTGGGAAAACTGGAAATCCATATGCAACAAAATGAAACTGAATCCCTTTCTCTCGCCATGCACAAAAGTGAATTCAAAATGGATCAAGGAACTTGATATCAAATCAGAGACGCGCCGTCTGATAGAAGAAAAAGTTGGCTACGATCTACAGTCGGTGGGGTCGGGCTCCAAATTCCTCAATAGGACACCCATAGCACAAAAGTTAATAACTAGAATCAACAAATGGGACTTACTCAAACTAAGAAGTTTTTTCTCAGCAAAAGAAACAATAAGAGAGGTAAATAGGGAGCCTACATCCTGGGAACAAATCTTTACTCCTCACACTTCAGATAGAGCCCTAATATCCAGAGTATACAAAGAACTCAAAAAATTAGACAATAAGAGAACAAACAACCCAATCAACAAATGGGCCAAGGACCTGAACAGACACTTCACAGAGGAGGACATACAGTCAATCAACAAGTACATGAAAAAATGCTCAACATCTCTAGCTGTCAGAGAAATGCAAATCAAAACCACCCTAAGATACCATCTCACTCCAGTAAGATTGGCAGCCATTAGGAAGTCAAACAACAACAAGTGCTGGCGAGGATGTGGGGAAAAGGGTACACTTGTACATTGCTGGTGGGACTGCAGATTGGTGCAGCCAATTTGGAAAGCAGTATGGAGATTTCTTGGAAAGCTGGGAATGGAGCCACCATTTGACCCAGCTATTCCCCTTCTTGGTCTATTCCCTAAAGACCTAAAAAGAGCATGCTACAGGGACACTGCTACATCGATGTTCATAGCAGCACAGTTCACAATAGCAAGACTGTGGAACCAACCTAGATGCCCTTCAATAGACGAATGGATAAAAAAAATGTGGCATTTATACACAATGGAGTATTACTCTGCATTAAAAAATGACAAAATCATAGAATTTACAGGGAAATGGATGGCATTAGAGCAGATTATGCTAAGTGAAGCTAGCCAATCCCTAAAAAACAAATGCCAAATGTCTTCTTTGATATAAGGAAAGTAACTAAGAACAGAGTAGGGACGAAGAACAGGAGAAGAAGATTAACATTTAACAGGGATGAGAGGTGGGAGGGAAAGGGAGAGAGAAGGTAAATTGCACGGTAATGGAAGGAGACCCTCAGGGTTATACAGTGGAGGGGGTAGAGAGAGAGGAGGGGAGGGGAGGGGAGAGGTGGGGAGGGGGGAGGGTGGATGATGGGAAAGGCAGCGGAGCACAACAGACACTAGTATGGCAATTTGTAAATCAATGGATGTGTAACTGATGTGAATCTGCAATCTGTGTATGGGGTGAAGGTGGGAGTTCATAACCCACTAGAATCAAAGTGTGGAATATGATATGTCAAGAAATTTGTAATGTTTTGAACAACCCACAATAAAAAATTAAAAAAAAAAAAAAAAAAAAAAAAAAAAAAAAAATCATGATGCTTCAGGGACATGTGAGTTGAAACTTTTCATCATCATGCTTAGAAATTTTTTTGCTACTATTTACTCAAATATTGGGCTTACTTATTAAATTTTTGATAAATGAGAATAAATTTTATTCCTGCTATTTCATCATACCTAGAAGTTGAAAAAAACAAAGTGATTCCTTTAAAACATAAAAAATATCATGTTACTATTCTGCCCCAAATTGTCTAAGAGTTTCTCAACTCATTTATAGCAAAATCCAAAAAGCTATTCTCCAAAGAAGGATTCCATGATCAAATAAGTTTGATTAAAGCTTCAGATTGTACCTTTCTCTTAAGTCACAAAAGCCATCATTCTCCAAAGGTCATAAGAAGTCTGAGTTTAAAAATCCAATGTCTTCCAAACTTGTTTGAATGTGATGGGTTTTGTGTTTGTTGTTTCTTTGTTTTTACATTAGCCCTTCCCTTAACATTACAGAATAGGTTGGGAGCCTTCAGCATTCTGGTAAAAAGCCATGGATATGGACACTATACTCTAGGGAAAGAGTGAAGAGTAAGGCAGTAAGATAGAATTGCAAATGCTCTCCTAGCTTTCAATTTCCAAAGAATTGAAAGAGAACAGTAAGGGGTAGATATATTCAATTGTCATACCTTAACTAAAGGAAGGTAGAAACCACAATTTGGAAACAGAAAAAAAAATGAGTATAGAAAAAAGAATACCTGTGTCATAAGGGTATTCCTGCCACATCTATCTTCTTTGAAGAAGTTTAAAAAGATACGAGAAAGCAGTTTTTGTGGATGAGGAAGGCAGTACCTTCAAGTGTTTAAAACCTCAGATTCTCAGCAAGTGACTTTAAGCAAGTCTCTTAAACTCCTTAAAGCTCAGTTATCTCGATATAAAATGTGAATAAGAATAATTTCTAAGATAGAGAGCTGCATTCAAAAATAAATGAGGTAGTGTATATAAAGCACTTTGTATCAGTTTCATCATATAGTAAATTTTTAGTAACTCTTAGCTCATGATTAATTTTTGTAAAAAAAATAAAGAAGGAAGACAAGGAGGAAGAGGAGGAAGGAGGAGGAGGAGGAGGAGGAAGAGGAGACAACAACCACTATGACACAAGAGAAAAAGGGAAATCCATGGCTTTAGGGTAAAACAAAACAAAACAAAGTTTCACTAGCAAAGAAAGATGTATACAGAATAACCACAAAACTTGAAAGGTAAAAACTAAACTGTGTCAAGAGGCAGAATTTTAGTCGTCAGTCTTTCCATATTAATTTAGAGCTTAAGAAGTTGCCTTGATTCTGTAGATATTAATTTCTTCTGCTAAAAGTTGGACTATCCTGCCTGAGATGTTGAAAAGATCAAATGCCATAGCAGATGTGAAAAGCCTAAAAAAAAGTTATACACATCAGAAGAAATGTTAGCAATGTCTAGCCCAGACTCCATGAGAACCACTAGCATCACAATTATACCAAGTAAATAGGACAATGATGCAGAATGTGGTCCAGTGTTTAGGAAGAACCTCCAGGGATGCAGTAGAAAACCCAGGGTTAGAATTTCCGATTTTTGGCCTCATGCCCAGTTGTTTCTTCCTGTACAGGCTCAGAACTATTATAGTCCTTTCTAAATGTGGACCAACAATGGCACTTTACATTCTGGTCACAAGAAAACCCCTCTTTTTCTGCTTTGATCCTTTGTTGCTAGCTGAAGAACCCAAAACTATACTGTGAAAAAACCACATATCTCCCTTGAGGTCAATGATATTGACATTTTCTGTCTGATTTGGAGATACGTTATCCACAGGCCACGATAAATCTGACTTGGTCTCATTCTCCGCATCACTGATAATTCTGGCTTTGGCAGAAGCATCCATCATGCCAGAAAAACAAAGTGAGGAAGGGAACCTGGATTCTGAGATGCAAATGTGGTGGTTCTGCTGTTCAATTCCTGTATTGTTTACCTGGAAGTGAAAGCTCCACAGAAACTTGAAAAAGAATCTCTTAACATACTGGATCGAATCCCACCCAAGCAGATATCTACCACTGCTTTACTTGGCTTACTAAGCAACCTTTTGAAGCAACTGTGCATACTTAGTCTCAAAAGCCTCTTTGTTATGGTGATATAGACTGGAGGAAGTGGAAGAGAAAACTAACAAAATATGTCTTGAGGAGAAAATACATATATTTCTGTAAAAATAAGACTCTGTGTGGAAGATATGGAATTAGCCATTGTCTTTTCTCATGAGGTACTTTGAGTTTCATAATTCTCCAATCTTAACATAGACTATCACATATGTGGACATAATCCCAAATCCAGAAACTCTTTGAGCATACCAGTCTATTTTCATCTTCCTCATTTGTAGCAGAGGTCTGTTTTGTTTTTGTAGCCCTTGTCTATGTTTCTAATAATAGCACAGTGATCTTTCTACCAGGAATCAGTGTTTCCACAATCAAGGCCATCCTGCAGATCTGTCAAGTACAGCAACTCCTCCTTCCATCATAGCATGTCAGCCTGTGCTGCAGGATAGGCAATCAGAGCATATCCTCTCCCAGGATACATGAATGAGTCATGAATGGACACCTGTGGAGTAAGACTTACTGGAATAGATGACTCTCCAGCATTCCTCTTTTCATAGAAACTTCAATTTAAATAACTATTCACAGGATAAACCACGTTTGCAAAAACTAAGCAACCAGGTGAGAGTCCACAGTATCTGGTTTTAGCATAATAATAAGAAATGATGCATTGAAGAAGGCAGAAAGCAAAGAACTGGAGAGAGGCAACTTCTCCTTGTGAAAGGGAAAAGAAATTAAGATGAGACCTTAGTCATGGAAAGGGGTAGAAGGCCCACAATTTGAACCCCAGTACTGAGTACCGTCTCATGACCTCTGCCTAGACCATGGCCTGTGGACCAAGCCTCTGGACCTGCTTAGCTAAGTGGAAAAGGGACTGCCTTTACCACCCCTGTTCTAATCTCAAGCAGCACAACACAGAACAAGTTGCCATCTACTTTGGGGTAGGACAGGAAAGTAAGCTCAGGACTTGGCCTTGGAATTGAATGCCAAGACCACTAGAGTAAAACATATCACTAGGTAAAACACAAAGGCCCTCTCAGCACATCTGTGCTTGCAGATGTAGCTTCTAGAATGGTCTCAGCAATAGGCAGAGACCTGTGCTTGATGGGACAGACTCATGTTTTGACCTGCCTCCCCTTAAGCCTGTGCAGATCCCTATGGTTATGAGACTCAGGCGCAACCCAGCTTAATATCAGCTTGGGTGGCAGTTATGGTCTAGATATGAGGTGTCCCCCCAAGAAAGTTTAGAGATAAAATGATTGGATTATGAGAGCTTTAACCTAATCAGTGCATCAACTTACTTTAATGGATTCACTGGGTGGTAATTGTTGGCAGGCAGGGTGTGATTGAAGGAGGTAGATCATTGGAGATTATCTTTGGAGTATATATTTGTTCCTGATGGGCAGAGTTCTCTCCCTCTGTGCTTCCTTGTTGCCATGTCCTGAGCTGTTTTCCTCCTCCATGCCTCTTTTTCTCTTTTGGTCACAGGGATGAAAAACTGATTAAAATGCCCTCCACACCCACTCCTCCAATCTCAGGTGGCATAGCAAGAAGCAAAACTCCAACTACTGGGGGGTACAACATTGAAAAAGAACAGGACTTTGCTTAGAACCTGGTTCTAGGCAATTAAAACGCGAAGTATGAAGAACTCAATGGTCCCTGTTCATGCTATTGTATTGGGACAGAGCCTCTGGTCCCAATGTCATGGCAGGAGGACACATATGGTCCCAGGCAGAAGGACTTATATTCTGAAAAGCATCACCTGTTGTTTTGGGCAGGCAGCAGGCAGGGCACAGCAACATGCACCTTGATTGTGGTCCTATGCTACACCAGTCTTGGTAGGTTGTGACCAAGCACTGCAGCACTGGAGACCATAAGACTGTCAACCCCAGGCAGCACAACATGAAGAGTTAATGACCACTTGGGGAAATATGAAGACAGTCATTGCATAGAATGTTAGATGAAGTCTTTCCACAGTGAGAGCCAGAGCTGGGCAAAAGCCTAAGGTACCTTCCCATAGCCTAGCATGTATGGTCAAGACATCTAGGCTTGCCCTGGCCCCAAGGCTGGCAAGGAAGGGCTACTCTTTTGAGGGATACCCCTAGTTCATGCTGAACAACACACCAAAGGCAGATATGAATAAACCTGGGCTTGGGGTTCCCTCCAGTGCTGAAACAACGACAACACACCAACAGTCAACTTGCTGTTAACCTGGATTTAGAGAACCTCCTGGTGAGGAAATAGTGGCAGTGATCACAGGCTATTAAAAAAAAAGTAGAATGCTGAAAAAATCAGAAAGAACAGGCACAAACAAAACAAAACAAAATTAAAAATTATCAATCTAAAATATATGCCTAATCCTTCAGTGCACAGATATCACTGTAGACCAACAAGCATCATGGATTTTCGGGGAACCATGACCTCACAGATACAAAATAAGGTGCCAGCAACCAATCACATATAAGAAAAGAAGTACAAATACAGATTTTTATTAGTACCCTTCCCAATTTATTTTCCTATCTTCACAACCAGTTTAAGTTGATATCTTTTTAATATAAACTTGTTATAATCAAAAGATGTTTCTTGTAAACCTCACAGTAACCAAAGAGTAATGTAGAAAAGACATGCCAAAAATAATAAAGAAGGAATCAAAATACACTCCTAAAGAAAACACTGAATCACAAAGCAAGACTATGAACAGAGAAAGAAAGGAAAGCGAGTTTTAACAAATAAGGAAATAAGTAATGAAATGGCAGTAGTGAGACCTTCCTTACTGCTATAGTATAGATCTAGAATCTGCTTGAAAGCCTCTGTGTTAAGGACTTGCTACCCACCCTGCGGCGGCAATATTGGGAGATGTTGGAAATATTAAGTGGTAGAGCCGAGTGGGAGGTCTGCTGGTCAGCAGTTCATGACCTTGAAGAGGACAGTGGGGTCCCAGCCCCCTTCCTTTTCTTCTTGCTTACACTGTCTGGCTATAGCGTGAGCAGTTTTGCTCTGTCACACACTCCCAACATGATGTGCCACCACAGGCCCAAAATAACAAGGCCTAGTTCATGCTGAACAACACACCAAAGGCAGATATGAATGAACCTGGGCTTGGGGCTCCCTCCAGTGCTGAAACAACACAACACACCCAACAGTCAACTTGCTGTTAACCTGGATTTAGAGAACACAGACTCTAAAACTGAGAGCCAAAATTTGTATTTTTATAATTGAATTATCTCATGTATTTGTTGTACCAATGGAAGGTTGACTGAAACATTTGCCTGTTCATAATAACACTGGGTGTAAATAGGTAAAATTCTCCAAATGTAAGATACAGAATGACTGAATGGATACTAAACAAGACCCAAGTGTATCTTACTTTTGAGAAAGTTGCTTCACTTCTAAGGATACATACAGCCTTATTCATAAAAGGATGGAATAAGATATTCTTATGAAATGGAATTTTTTTTAAAAAAAAAAGCAGAAGTAGCTATACTTAACATCAGATGCAATACATTTTAAATCAAAGGCAGTGACAAGAGACATAGAAGACCATTAAATAATGATAAAGGAATCAATTCAGCAAGTGAAAATAATTGCAAATACATATGCACCCAATATCAAAGCAACCAATCTATAAAGCAAATATACATAGACTTAAAGGAAGTGGTAGACTCCAATGCAGCAATTGCAGAGAACATTCGCACCTTACTTTCAGCAATGGACAGATAATCTAGACAGAAAATCAATAAGAATCCACGAAGTTGAGGTGTACTGTAGACCAAATGGACATTTTATCCAACAGGCATGGAATACACATTCTTCTCAATACACATGGAATGTCATCCAGGATAATCATCTTGTAGGTCAGAAGACAATTCTCAACAAACTTCTTTAAAAATTGAAACCACATCAAGAAATTTTTGAAGCCATATTTAAAGATAGGTATTTAGTATACCTAGGTAAATAGGGTCTAATATTAAGTCTGATAAAAAAAAATGGAGTCCACAAAGAAAATGGAGTACGATCTGAGCCCAGGAAATCAGAACTACACTTGGGAGATTTAAATGTCAATGTCTCCATGGCAGGGGACATTCTAAAGATCTGTTAATGAAGCAGCTCCTAGCAAATAGGAAGATGCTAATCAAATCACCCCAGTCCTTTCCTGCCTGAATTACTCCCCCCACTCACTTGGCTCACCTGTTTTCCACTTTTTGGCCTTCTTACCTGCATCCCCCAACTGGTGTAGGATAGAGGGGGAAATAAGCAAGATAAAGGACAGAAATGTAGGAGGACAAAAGAAGACCTTAAATATAAAAGATATAAGATCTCCCACATCCCAGGATTCTGCCTTGTCTTTTGGATCCCCTTCTTCCTCTGGGGGGAAGTCTTCTCTGCTATCCTTTAATAAAGCCTTTTACTTTTCACTCTGCCCTCGCCTCCGTGCTTCTCTGATGTTATACTTCAGCATTCGGGAAGCAAGGACTCTTCATGGTAACTGGTGGTATCACTTTTCTAACTACAATGCAATAAACTAAAAATCAACAACAAGAAAAATTTCAGAAACTATATAAAATTAAGCAATTTACCCTAAACAATAAATGGATCAAGGAAAAAAATCAGAATTGAATTTCAAAATTCAATGAAACAAATGAAAATGGAAACACAACAAAAACCATGGTGTATAGTCAAAGCAGTACTAAGAGGAAAATTTGTAGCAATAACCATGTACATAAAATAAACAGAAATATCTCAAATAAAAAATCTATCATTTCATATTAAGGAATTAGAAAAACAAGGAAGAGCCAAGCTCAAAAGCAATAGGGAGAAAAAAAAATAATGAATATCAGAGTAGTAAAAAACAAAACCAAAATAGGGATTAAAAACACAAGACAAAAGTTCAAAATAAAGCACTTGTTCCATAAAAAAGAAAACAAAATTGACAAATTCCCACCTAACCCAAGGGGAAAAAAGACTAATAAACACAATCAGAGATGCAAAAGTTCATATTACATTTGACATAAGAGAAATATAAAGCATCAATCAAGGATTTCATGAACAGCTACATATGATAACCTATGCAATATGGAAAAATTCCTGGATGCTTATACCTAACAAGATTTAATCATGAAACAAGAGAATGCCTAAACAAACTAAGAACATGCAGAGTTTGAAGTAGGAAATGAGACTTAAGTAGGGTAAAGAAAAGAAAAAAACAAAACATTTTAAAAACAAGAGGGGGAAAAAAAGTTGGCCCAGGAACAAATAGTTTCACAGTTAAATTCTACAAACATTTAAAGACCAAATAATAATACTAATTCTTCTTAAATATTTCCAAACACATTGCAGAGGTAGGATTTTTCCATATTGATTCTGTAAGGCCAGCATTATTCTGATATCAAAACCAACCTGGGTATCCTTCAACAGATGAATGGATTAAAAAATACACAGTGGAATATTACTCAGCCATAGAGAAGGAAATTATGGCATTGGCAGGTAAATGGATAGAGCTGGAGAATATCACCTTAAGTGAAATAAGCCAATCCCAAAGAAATCAAAGGCCAAATATTTTTTCTGATATGTAGATGCTGATTCATAATAAGGGGTGAGGAAGATGGGCTAGGGAAGAACAGAGTTACTTTCAATTAGATAGAGGGAAGTGAAGGGAGGGGTATTAAAGTAGGAAGGATAATAGAATGAATGTGACGTTATCACCCTACATGCATATGTGACAACAATACAGGTGTGATTCTACATCACGTACAACCAGAAGGAGAAATTGCACTCCATTTATGCATACATGTCAAAATGCATTTTATTGTCATGTATAACTAATTAGAACAAATACAAAAAAAAAAGCAGGCAAGAACACAACAACAAAAATGAAAATTATATGCCAGTATTCATGTTGACCATAGTTAAGAAACTTCTTGAAGAATTCCCTGCCTATTGCAACACTATAGCCAAGAAACAGAAGCAAATGAAGCACCATGGACCATCTACCTAGATGTACTGTATCAGAAAGTGGGACAGGTTACCAAGAACCCAAAGACACTGAAGATGGGATGTAAGACATAAGGTTCATTGAGAAATGTTTATGGGGATGGGCTGGACAGGTGCTTCTTCAGAAAGTCCAGTGGTGATGGGCTGGGTAGGTGCACCTCCATTTCACACAATGCCTCCAACATCTCTCCAGAAAATATCACCTCCATTCCCCCAGGAGGTTTTGTCCAATAGCAGAAACCTGGATCTGCACATCAGCCTACACAGTGCTCTCATCTACTCCAGTTACCACAGAGAGACAGAGGGGTTTTATAAGTTAGACTATAGAAGCAGTGACATCACTAGCTTAGCTTGCTTTGTCCCACTGTGTGGCCATCATCTCACGATGTCTCATGCATATAAGAAAGCAGCAGTCTACTGATAACACCAACTTGCCCTAATTTCCAACAAACATGAGAAAGCCAGTGTCTCTCAAGATAATATGTACCTGGACATTCTGGCCCAGACATGCTTTCATGGTCTCCTTAGATTGAGTAGGTTCTTGGGGACAGGCAGGGGTTTAACAGGACACTATGCTTAACTGTTATCTGTTTTTCCAAAGATGATACAACGTCTGTGGATGTGATAGGTAAAGAAAATGTGTTTCATGCACACAGTGGAACACTATTCAGCCTAAAAACAAATGGAATCCTGCCATTTGTGACAACATGGATAGACACAGAGGTCTTTACATTAAGTGAAATAATCTAGTCAGAGAAGAACAAATATTTCATGTCTCATATGGTAGAATCTCAAAAGTATATTACACAGAAGTTTTGAGTAGGATAGTAGTTTCCAGAAGATGGCGAGAGGCGGTGGGAGGGAGGGATGAGGAAAGATTGACCAATGGGTTCTAAGTTATGGAAACATGGGAGTAAGAAGTCCTATATTCTATTGCACAGCACAGTGACTATATAACAACCATACCATGTACTGTATTTTAAAAAGGAAAAAACTGAAAGAATTTTGAATGTTTTAAAACCACAAAGAAATGATAAATGGTCAAGGATACAGAAGTGTTCACTTTGATTTGAACATTATACAATGTGTACATATTAAAACATCACACAGTAATCCATAAGTATATACAATTTTTTAAAATTTTTTATTTGTTGGACCTTTATTTATTTATTTATTTATTTATATGTGGTGCAGAGAATCAAACCCAGTGCTTCATACTTGCTAGGCAAGTGTTCTACCACTGAGCCACAACCCAGGACCAGTATATGCAATTTTTATGTGTCCGGTAAAAAATAAAAAGAATGAATACATGGCCCAAAGGATTCCATTTTTTAAAACCACAAATAATAACAATATAAGCTTGGTTTTCCCTCCAGTTGCAGGGAATTGGTCAAAGAATGGAGACTACACACAGAAAAGTTGAAGATGGAGCTAGAAGGACAGATACTGAAATAAAACTCCAACAATATCATTTGAGTCACTGAATCTTACTATGCACAATCAATCAAGCTGCATCTCAACTTCCAGACACATAAGCCAATGTGTTCTCCTTTCATCTTCAGAAGTGTAGATTGGGTTTCTGTGCCTTTTGTCTAAAGTAGGGCTAACTAGCATATAATGGAGTCTTATAATATCTGGGATGATGTTTTGCTAGTACAAAACAAATATGAGCTCACTTGCTTCTGATATGATTTAAACACAACTATCTAAGAATAGACAGAGGTCATCTTTAAGCTTTGGTGATTGTGATTTTAGTCACTGAAAAAAAGTTTAATTGACTTTAAAGGAATAGTGAAGGAAAAAACTCAGGAAACACACCAGAGACTCAGAATGAAATATTGTCCCTCTCATTGTAAAAGCAGTGATTAACTTTCTCTCTCTAAACTTATGACCAGTTATGGATTAATGTTCATGAAATATTATTTCATCCATTGCATTTTTCTATGAAAGTGATAGCCAAGCCAAAATAACTTTGCTATAGAAGTTAGACTGAGTAATATTTTAAATTGTCAATTAATATGTTTTTTTTTACAATATTTCTCATATCCTAATGCCTTCCAATTAGCACATCTAGGCATCTTGTCTTTTCTATTACAGGGATGGGATGACCCAGAAGAATGCCCTATTACATTTGTAGGGTCTTTGCTATAAGTCTGAGTAGAAGAAAGTCAGAGGGGATTGAAGAGAGCTGAGAGAAGGGACTGAGATTCCCAAGATGAAGTTCTTAGAAACACTGCAGTGGAAGTGGCTAAATGGTACAGGCCTGATACAGCCCTTGCTCTACTCTATTTCTCTCCTTCAGCTTTAAATTTTCCAGAAAGGGTTCTGAGGCAATGGAGAGAGCCAGACCTGGGCCAAAGGGCAGCACAGCCACAATCCAAGGGAATTGATGACCAAGGATGAGATCCCACAACAGATACCACAGAGATGTCTACAAAACAAATGACAATCAGGCACCAAACATCACAGTGGTGAGCTAAAGAATTTAGTTGCCATCAAGAGACAAAAGGGCAGGACCCTGAATTGATGGAGATTTTAATTCCTGTCATCAAAGGAATGGGATCATGGATCACAATTATAGTGAATAATGGAAAATAAAGTTTACATTTCTTAAGCACTTAAGTTTGTTAGTGGATAGAGTCATCTTGTCCTTCACAAATTTTAAAATATCTTTCAGAGTGAAATAAAAAAAAAATTCTCTTAAAATCATGTATTTGCATTTGGAATTATGGATCACTAAGGTTAAGGTTTTCTGTTAGGGAAATATGTTCTGTTATAGGTGTTTGTTCCTTGTTAGCTGTGGCCTCCACACCCTCCTGCCTTTCTTTATCTGGTGGCCAAGTCAGCATTCCTGCCCTAAAGCACTCAGCTCCAAACCATATTCTCTGACTGAGTTAAAGAATCCTGTCTATATATGAAGTGAATCATTGAGAGGTTAGGGAAAGGTACCCCCCCCATCTTCCAGGTCAGCACTGTCTGCTACAAAGACAAGACTTCTTTGTCTCATGCCAGTAGGATGACACATTTTCCTCTTCTATGTTTATAAAAGGGAGTGATATTTCTTGAATACAAAATATACACCAGAAGACATGCTAGCTCTTTCACGTATGTCATCTCATTTAATTCTAACAATTGTGTTAAGTGGTAGGTTTTATTATCCCCATTTTCACATGAAGAGAGTGAAGCTCAGAGGGGTTTATTGATTAATCCTAGGTGATACTGCTGATCAGGGAGAGAGAGAGAGAGAGAGAGAGAGAGAGAGAGAGAGAGAGAGAGAGAACTAAAGCAAAATAGGCTGGTTCTGAAGATCATGCACTTTCAACTATACCCACCACCTCCCAAATACAAACGACTCTGAAAGGCCCTTACTGGTTTAGCCTCAAATGCAAATTCATTAAATGCTGTCAACATTCACTTACCCTTGCCATTCTTTTGGTCAAGAATCCCTTTCCAGGGAAAGTAACTGCCAGGGCACAGACCAGAAGCCTGTTACATAAGCAGGGTCTAGGACATTATGTCCTTACATTATGTCCCTACGTAATCATTTAATTATGCTTTTTCAACTTTAGATCTAGCCTAAAAAGACAACATCTAAAGTAGGAAAGTCCTTATCAGGTCAGTGTTGGGTCATTGTTTATGGTTTCTTGAGAAGATCATCCTTCCTTACATTCTTTCCCTTTCTCCCTTTATTTTTTCCTTCCTTCCTTCTACCCTCCTCCATTTTTCATCCATCCCTCCTCCTTCATTCTTTATTTGTCTCTTTCTTTATTCCTTATTTTATGCATTCCAACTATAAATTCCCCAATGCTTTAAGGGTCAGGATTTTTTACTCCATTCTCATGTTCTTGTTATGCCCTGATAACTCAGCAGCCAGACTCCTATATTCCTCTACTCAGATTCCTCAAAGTCTTCTTACCTCACTCAGAACAAACTACCAAGTCCTCCCCTGTTGGGGTCTCTGACAGACTCCTGCTCTCCTGGACTCACCTTGCCCCAGACCTTTCTTCTATAACAGGCTTCTGGTCTGTGCCCTGGCAGTTCCTTTCCCTGGAAAGTCTCTGCTCACTCTGCCTACCTGTTTAAAATAACAAAGAAGAAATATAATGTAAACTCACAGTAATGTTAGGCCACATTCACTTTACAAGCATTTCCACAAGATTAATAATTTGCTTCTGTCGACTTTTAGTTTTCAAAAAAGTTTTAAAAGAAAGAACTAAACATTCACTCATGTTGCTATTGCTGGAAAGCAAAAAATAGATTTAATTCACCCTCTGCTGGTCAAAGATTTAAATGATCACTTTTTCTTTTTTACCCTTCTATTCTTTCATTTCTATAATTGACATTTCTTTCTTTCTTTTATTGGTTTGTTATTTATTCATTTACTTTTTTATTCAAAATGCACTATTAAATGCCTACTAAGTATTTAGGGGTAGGGATGCAAAAATACAAAATACTCAGTTTCTGTCCTCAAAGACTTCACAAATTCTAGTCAGAGATATTCTTGCAAACTAGTAAGAAGGTCACTGTGACATGTACCACCCTACTGGTTCCACAGAAACCTGTCTGATAGACTCTTAGAGATACTCATTCTCAGAATTACAAATGTAAAAAGAATGTTCTAGAATCTTGTCTTTAGAAGGCCTGTATAATAAAAGACATGCTCTATATTGATGAAATTTAGTATTCACTCTAAATATCATGCTCATTTTTATTCTTGTGTCTCAATAACAGAAATATTAGTACATACCATCTTTCTTCAGTTTTGGTGAATGATTTAATTGTTTAATGGTTTTCCAACCTGTTGTATAATCAAGGGAAAAGACTAGGAGACGGCAAGATACAAATTTGTTACTAATTTATTTATGATGCTCTGTAAATAACACCTGGACTAAATAACTCCTCCTTCAGATTCCTGCCACACCCTTTTTCAACCACTCCAAAAATTCCTTCTGCATGTGAGAATTGAGAGATAGTAGAAGAAAATGAAGAATGAATTGCAGGAAACACTGGCACATAATTTTCATTCAATTATAATATATTCTGTTATATTATAGCATTCAGGAACTCAGTCTGCTCCTGGGTAGAGTAGGCTACGGACTCACACACAAGAGGAAATGTTTGGTTCTACTAGGGTCAAGAAGATAATAATCATAAAAAATTCCGGACTATAGAGGTTCTGCAAAGTATTTTATTGCCTTAATATAATTTCTATATGGTATTTTGCTTTAAAATCCTTTCATACAAATAAAGAGATACTTGAGTGTAGAAGAGTATTTATGGCTATGTGCAATATGCATATTTTTGTTTCTGAATTAACTTTCCTTTGAACCCAGGGCAAGTACTGAAGTCAAGAATTCATATTCCCTTACCTCGTATATCTTCAATATATACAATTTTTGTCTGTCAATTAAATAAAGAAGAAGAATCCATATTCCTAAGTGACTATGATGGCATTGCAAATATTGACTCTAAATCTATTCTAATTCTGTAAAGGTGGTGATTTGTAGAAGGAATGTTGAATAGCCCTCATTGATAAAAACAAGCAATGCTCAAGATGTGTTGGCTAGAAATAATTTATAAGCTCCAATGCCTTTTTTATGAACTAGATATAAAAATCTGCCACGTACAATTGCAAACCTTCACAGTATCATTTTCACTAGAACTTATTTGGGACCGGAGTTCTGTTAGCTTAACAATGTTTCTATTACCTTATCTAGCCAGAAGGTAGTTGATCTGGAGTACATCTCAGAAGGAATCATTCAAACATAGAACATTTGGATTGCCTGAGGGCACAGAGTAGGACTTCATGTTACAAGAATGACAGGTCTTGTGCCTGCTCAGTAAATAAATACACAAGTGGTAGAAGAGTTTGCAGAAAACTTACTTTCTTATTCCACTAGCAGTGAGGTAGAGAGCAAGGAAACCTACAAGGCCTGCTCCCTCTAACTTCCAGGGGTCTCTTCTACTACTTTATTGATTTAGATCAGTTGACAACAGGCCCCCTCCTGGACCATTGTCTTTCTTTAATCTCTTTTGAATAATAACTCTGAGACAGTGGAGCTATGACAATTAATTCCTACATTTGCATAACATGCTAAATTTATACAAATTATTTGAAAAGCCACGTAAAGGGATAAATGATGCACAAAGTATCAAAACCACCTGAGACAGCTCTGAGGGACTCAGTTTCCTCACACAAAATCTGGTGTACAATGAAAGCAGCAGCATCTAGATTTGGTATATCTCCCTTATTATTCAAGAAAAGCTGATGCAAAATAGAAATGACTGGTAGTGTAAGAACTGAGTAGGCCAGGAAAGATCCTTTTAAAGATCTATTAAAATAAGCACAAACCAACCCTGCAGTTATTTACATATGTAATCTCGGAGAAGCACATTTTTGGTTAACAGTTTCTATAGAATGAGCATTATTTATTACCCCAATTTCCTAGGTCCTAGTAGTGGATATTAATAGGAAAAAAAAATGAAATGGTCTTTTGTAACACCTTAAATCTTCATAAAGTTTATCGGCTTCCAAAATGACATAATTAGAGAGCTAAGGGCAGGCAAGAAGAGAATGAGATTGCTCCCTCAAAGGGTAATTGGAGTGCAATTATTACTTAGTAGGAAATTGTCTGTTGCATAATTTTCTTATTGTTCATTGCTGCCACTTCATTATAATATGAAAAGAGTTGAACAAATCCAAAAATAAACAGTATAGTCCTAAAATGCTAGATTGTCCTAATAAGCATAAACATCTTTAGATTATCAGTAAAAAAAAAATGTTTTAAGGTTTGAAGGTCAGAGTTACAATGCATAACATCTCTAGTATAGGATTTAACTTAAACTGAATGCATAGACACAGTACCAACACCTCAAATAAGAGCACACTGCTCACATGAAAAGCACTGGAATGGATTAGCCTGTTGGCACAGAAAGGATATAGTGGCCAACTGAAGAATTCTATTCTGGGAATTGAATTATCACACTGATCTAATCATGTTCAAACCAGCTGCATAATTCTTAAATCCCGACCATGAAGTTGAGTAAAGTTTGAAACTGAAACAATTGTCCAGATCATTTAGATTTGGGGGGAAAAAAGATACACATACTTTAGCCTAAAATAATCACAAATCACAGGTAGAGGTCTAAATATCAGGATAATAAACTAATTCTATTTCACAGGCAACCATAATAATAGATGTGATTATTCTGATAAAGTAACACACAAAGATATTCAGAACAGTCACGCTTCATTGAAGTATACATTGGGTTGTCTAATTCTATTGTCTTTCAATAGAATTTGCTTTCCATACTAAAAATTCAACTTGGGTAGTTTAAAAAAGTTAAGACTCTCCCTTTTGTCCATTTTAACTTTATTTCCCCTTGGGGGTTGTATCTTGTGATAAAGGTGAACAATAAGAGGTTATTGATCATTTTTGTTATGTTGAATGGGGCTTTGTATGTTTTGCTGTTGATCTTTGGGTTTTTGTTTTGGTTTTTCTCTTTGACAAAAATAGGGTCAAATTGGCAATATATTTAGTATTTCTGTTTGCTTTCCAATGGTTGTTTTTAAATAGATGTGTAGATTGAATATCATGTATTTTACACAGCATCTCCAACCCACATGCTGCCCATCCATTTCAGGGAGAAACAACAACTCCTTGGTTTTGTTTTTTTTTTTTTTTTTAATTTTTTATTGTTGGCTGTTCAAAACATTACATAGTTCTTGATATATCATATTTCACAATTTGATTCAAGTGGGTTATGAGCTCCCATTTTTACCCCATATACAGATTGTAGAATCACATCAGTTACACATCCATTGATTTACATATTGCCATACTAGTGTCTGTTGTATTCTGCTGCCTTTCCTATCCTCTACTATCCCCCCTCCCCTCCCCTCTTCTCTCTCTGCTCCCTCTACTGACATTCGTTTGTCCCCCTTATATTATTTTTCCCCTTCCCCTCACTTCCTCTTGTATGTACTTTTGTATAACTCTGAGGGTCTCCTTCCATTTCCATGCATTTTCCCTTCTCTCTCCCTTTCCCTCCCACCTCTCATCCCTGTTTAATGTTAATCTTCTTCTCATGCTCTTCGACCCTACTCTGTTCTTAGTTACTCTCCTTATATCAAAGAAGACATTTGGCATTTGTTTTTTAGGGATTGGCTAGCTTCACTTAGCATAATCTGCTCTAATGCCATCCATTTCCCTGCAAATTCTATGATTTTGTCATTTTTTAATGCAGAGTAATACTCCATTGTGTATAAATGCCACATTTTTTTTATCCATTCATCCATTGAAGGGCATCTAGGTTGGTTCCACAGTCTAGCTATTGTGAATTGTGCTGCTATGAACATCGATGTAGCAGTGTCCCTGTAGCATGCTCTTTTTAGGTCTTTAGGGAATAGACCGAGAAGGGGAATAGCTGGGTCAAATGGTGGCTCCATTCCCAGCTTTCCAAGAAATCTCCATACTGCTTTCCAAATTGGCTGCACCAATTTGCAGTCCCACCAGCAATGTACAAGTGTACCCTTTTCCCCACATCCTCGCCAGCACTTGTTGTTGTTTGACTTCATAATGGCTGCCAATCTAACTGGAGTGAGATGGTATCTTAGGGTGGTTTTGATTTGCATTTCTCTGACTGCTAGAGATGGTGAGCATTTTTTCATGTACTTGTTGATTGATTGTATGTCCTCCTCTGTGAAGTGTCTGTTCAGGTCCTTGGCCCATTTGTTGATTGGGTTGTTTGTTCTCTTATTGTCTAATTTTTTGAGTTCTTTGTATACTCTGGATATTAGGGCTCTATCTGAAGTGTGAGGAGTAAAGATTTGTTCCCAGGATGTAGGCTCTCTATTTACCTCTCTTATTGTATCTTTTGCTGAGAAAAAAACTTTTTAGTTTGAGTAAGTCCCATTTGTTGATTCTAGTTATTAACTTTTGTGCTATGGGTGTCCTATTGAGGAATTTGGAGCCCGACCCCACAGTATGTAGATCGTAGCCAACTTTTTCTTCTATCAGACGGCGTGTCTCTGATTTGATATCAAGCTCCTTGATCCATTTTGAATTAACTTTTGTGCATGGCGAGAGAAAGGGATTCAGTTTCATTTTGTTGCATATGGATTACAGAACCCTAAAGAGAGAAATAGAAGAAGATCTTAGAAGATGGAAAAATATACCCTGTTCATGGATAGGCAGAACTAACATCATCAAAATGGCGATATTACCAAAAGTTCTCTATAGGTTTAATGCAATGCCAATCAAAATCCCAACGGCATTTCTTGTAGAAATAGAGAAAGCAATCATGAAATTCATATGGAAAAACAAAAGACCCAGAATAGCAAAAACAATGCTAAGCAGGAAGTGTGAATCAGGCGGTATAGCGATACCAGACTTCAAACTATACTACAGAGCAATAGTAACAAAAACAGCATGGTACTGGTACCAAAACAGGCGGGTGGACCAATGGTACAGAATAGAGGACACAGAAACCAATCCAAAAAACTACAACTACCTTATATTTGATAAAGGGACTAAAAGCATGCAATGGAGGAAGGATAGCATCTTCAACAAATGGTGCTGGGAAAACTCCTTGGTTTTTGAACTACAACAGCACAATTACCGTGCATCTACATTGGTCCATTTCTACTTCAGCTTATTATTCCAGGGGAAACACTAAGACAAAGAAAGCCAAACAGATCCTTGGGAGTTTTGAGATTTAGAGAGAATGGTATCTGCTGACAGCAAAAGCTAAAAGACAGAAATCTCAGGGCTTGTCAGGAGGTCATGTGTTTTAGTCTATGTTCTGCTGCTATAACGTAGTATCATTGACTGAGTAATTTACAAAGAAAAGAAGTTCATTTCTTACAGTTCTGGACACTGGGAAGTTCAAGATGGAAGGGTTGCATCTCATAAGCATCTTCTTGCCACATAACAATATGGTAGAAGGCATCACCGGGTAAGAAAGTGTGTGAATGAGACACAGAAAGGGGAAAGAAAAGACTGGAACTTACAACAAACCTACTCCATTAATAATGGCACTAATTTATTCCTGAAGGTACAGCTCTCATGACCTAATCATCTCTTAGAGTTCCCATCTCGTAACACTGCAACAATGGCAATTGAATTTCAACATAAGTTTTAATAGGGTCACTCAAATCATAGCACTATGTCAACTACCACTTAGGAAAAATCCACCTGTGGAAAGAGAAAATTGTTAAACAAGTGGTAAGAGAAAAGAGAGAATCCAAGTTGAAGCTGAGACCCACTGTCATTCCTTCCCTCATCCCAGTTCTGTGTTACTTCTTGAGCCAATAGATTTTCACTTGAGCCCAAGCTTGAGTTGGGCATCTGAACTAAACTCATACAAAGTACCATGTAATACCTGATTTTCTTATAAACATAGCATAAAAAAATAAGGATAAAACATGTATTACAATAGGAAAAGAAGTCTCCTAAATCACACTTCAATCTATCTCAAAGCTGGCATATAAACAAGGTAAATTTAGTACATAACACTTCATCTCCTGGAAACAAAAAATGACTATTTAACTCTCCTCATCTGATTGTGCTACTCTAAAATTCAGGTACATGATTTAATTTTCACAATATTTGTTTTAATTAGCTTTTTCATTGTTGTGACAAAAACACCTGACAAGAATGACTTGGAGAAGGAAAAAGTTATTTAGGGCTCAGGATTTCAGACTTCTCTGTCCATTGTTTTGGGCCCAGGGTGAGGCAGTACATCATGGGGGAAGGGCCCAGTGGAGGAAAGCTGGTCAGCTCATGGCAGGCTCAGGAGATACAGGGTATGGGGAAGGGGGAGGGGACATAAGGAAGCTGTACTCTTTTAGGACATGCCCCAGTGACTCACCTGCTCCAGTCATGCCCCACCTACCTACCATTACCAGCAAGTCCATTCAAACCAGATGACCTGATTAGATTACAGTCCTCATAAATCAATCATTTCTTCTCTGAATATTTCTGCAGAAACATATGAACTTTGGGGGACACTTCGTATCAAAACCATAAAAATACTGGTAGTTTATACTTAATATTATACAGAACTAAATCAATATCAATTTTAATTTTTTGAAAGAAAATTGTGAATGTCAAGCTTATTTCAATTTCAGTGAGCTCTGTGGTATTTTTACTTTCTCTAGATCTATATCCTTGAGTTTCACAGTTAACCTTGAAAAAAATATCAGTGCCCATTCCTGGTAGCACAGGGAGTCTGATAAAACTAGAGGTCCATAACCCCAATTTCAAAGAATTATTGTTATTTTACATGTCAGATGGTTCTCTGAAAGATCTCCCATGAAAGGTGTAAGTTTATTTGACTTGACTCAGAAGTCATCCAGAGCTAAAAGCCTTATGGAGGAGACATTTGTCAAAAAACATTTATATGAAAGAATTTGCACTACAGCTTCCTTAGACGATAGATAAAAATTGGGGTGAACAATAGACTAATGAGAGATTGAAAAGGAAGAATGAAGCATGAGATGCTCATAAGGGCTTTGTAAACTTTCAAGGCTACTGAGAACCTAAAGGGCATACACTTCTCAGGGTTGTGCATGTGCTCAAGAAAGACATGGAACATTTTAGACCCACCCCCTGGCTGAACTTGGGTTCTGTGAAAGCAGGAACTGAAAGCAAACACAACATTTTAAACTAACTGACTGATTGTCAAAAGCCTCAGTTCTCATCACATGTCCCCCCACCCCCAAAAGACCTGGAATATTAATCAAGAACATGTATGGAAATCCATCCAACCATTAGATAACCACTAAGCTAGCTGAGTAGAGACTGCGCTGGCCATGCATGACACAGAATACAGACTTCCCAGAATTAGTTCAGAAACCTACTAGAGAAACTCACTACCAATAATAAAACAAGAGGTAACAGCAAAATACCCTGAAGGGGGGAGGGGTAATCTGATTTCCAGAATTGCCATAATATTATTTAAATTATTATTTAAATGTCTGGGTTTTAACAAAAAATTATCAAAAAATGCATAAAGGGCTGGGGTTGTGGCTCAACGGTAGAGCACTAACCTAGCACGTGTGAGGTGCTGGGTTTGATCCTCAGCCTCACATAACAATAAATAAAATAAAGATATTGTGTCCAACTACAACTAAAATAAATATTAAAAAAATAAGGCCCATACACAAGGAGAAGATATCAATCAACTATAGGATTCTAATTAGAATAAGTTATATTCCATGTATGTATAATACGTCAAAATATACTCTACTGTCATATATACCTAAAAAGAACAAATTTAAAAAAAAGAAAAATATAAAAATTATAACAATCAACAAAAGTTCTCCCTAAGGGAGCCTAGGCATTGGACTTTAGAAAAAGAACTTAATCCTTTTTTTTTTTTTTTTGTTATTGTGATACCAGGAATTGAACTCAGGTGCACTAAACCACTGAGCCACATCCCTAGCCCTATTTTAATTTTATTTAGAGAAAGAATCTCACTGAGTTGCTTAGCACTTCACTTTTGCTGAGGCTGGCTTTGAACTCTCGATCCTCTTGCCTCAGCCTCTGGAGCCACTGGGATTACTAAGTTATAGGTAATGAGCTAAAAGAAACCATATCTGAAGGACTAAAGAAAAGTATAATATGTTGTGTCCATAAATATTGAATATGAATAAAATAATACAAATTGTAAAAAAGAAATGAAATGGAAAAAAGTTGAAAAGTACAATAACTGAAATAAAAATTTACTACAGGGATCAATAGCATATTTAAACAAACAGAAGAAGATTCAGAGATCTTGAAATTAGATCAATAACAATCATCCCATATGAGTAACCAAGGGGGAAAAAGCAGAACCTCAAGACTTATAGGACATGGCCCATCATACTAACATATATGTAATGGGAGTCCTAGAAAGAGGAGAGAGGAAGAAACAGGAAGAATTCTGGAAGAAATAATGACTTGAAATTGCCAAAACTTGCTGGAAATCATTGATCTACATATCAAAGGGAGTCCACGAACTTAAGAATAATATCAAAGAGGTACATATGCAGAACCGATTAGAATCAACCAGCTGAAAATCAAAGACAGAATCTTGAAGGCAGCATAAGAGAAGTGATTCATCAGGACATGTCATTCTCAACAAGAATAAAAGCTAATCTCATCAAAAACCACAGAGGGCAGATGGTGGTGGGATGACATTCTAAATGCTAAAGGAAAAATGTTAAAAATTCTATATTTGGTAAACTATCCTTTAAAAATAAAGATAATATATTCTCATATAAACAAAAACTGAGCATGTTTGCTGCCATTTTATAAAACATGCTACTCCAGAAAGTCCTTCAGGATGAAAAGAAATGGTATTTGCATATAACTGAAGTTTATTCATAATAACATAAAAATAACAAGTAGGGAGAAATAAGTTTAACCAAATGAATACAGAACCTGTCTATTATAAGTACAAATCATTGTACTTATAATACAATGTTGAAGGGAAGAAAACTTAAATAAATGAAAAGATGTCCCATGCTCATGGACTGAAAGACTGAAAATTCTTTAAATGGCAATTCCCTCCAACTGTATCTGAAAATTCAATGCAATTCCAATAAAAATACCAGCTACTTCTTTTCCAGAAACAGACAAGCTCATTCTCAAATGCATATGGAAACTCAAGGGAGCCAGAATAACCAAAACAATATTTAGAAAGCAGAATGCAGTTGGAAGATTCAAACTTCCCTATTTCAGAACTTATTACAAAACCACACTAATAGGTAAATTGCAGTTTATAACACAAGCATAGACAAAGATCAATGGAATAGAGTTAAGATTTCAGAAACTGTTACCTGTGCGGTCAACTGATTTTTGACAAAGTTGCCAGAACCATTCAATGGAGGAAAAAAAAAGAGTCATTTTAACAAATGGTGCTAAAATAACTATTGTCCCCAAGCAGAGGAATGAATTTGTACCCCTACTTCATACAATATATAAAATTTAATTCAGAATATATCAAATACTTCTGCATTAAAACTTTAGAAATGTCCCATTTAATTCTCAAAATGCCCTTTTAGATAAGTCCTATTTCAACTCCATTTCATAATTATGGAAACTCAAATTTATCACAGGTGGTGAAAGATAAGCAACATAAATCATAAGTCACATAAATGAATATCAAGGAACTAAAACTGGGGTCAAGAAAACTCTACTCCAGCATAAATACAACTTGGGAAAATATTTAAAAATATAAGGTACTTGAATTATATTTAGAGAAAGACAAACCAGTACTCATTTCTTAAGGATAATACAACAATTAACATAATACAAAGAAAAGAAACCATTCAGGTCCTAAAAATTATCTTTAACAGCATTTCAGAATACAGTAAGGGTAGCTTACACTTAATTGAGCAGAAAATCCTACAAGTATGTGCTATCATCCTCATTTTACACATGAAGTTGAGGTTTGGAAAATACTATTAACTAAAAGGAATCGCTAGTAAGTTGCAGAGGTGGAATCTAAATTCAGACCAAATTTGTGCCAGTTTCACACTTTCTCACATGTAAAATGTGAACAATAAGAATTTGTGAATTTTCAATAAGAATTGTAATTACAGATGGTTGATACAAAGGAGATTTAAATATATCCATATGGTAATCTAATGACCTAATAATTCACCTGAATTTGTGTGGACATAGCTAGAAAACTCAATTCTATGAATTCTGATATTCCAAACCCAAAGATAAAAGTCTGTGTTTCTATAACAGTGTTCCTTTTGTTCAGCTTTTTTTTCCTAGTTGATTGCTAATTAATGCCTAACTTGAATTATATCTTTGATAGTCAACATACATAAATTTCTCTTCTTAGTACATTTGCCACTACCTGCACAATTCTGCATATGCAAATTTAGGCAATTCAAGGGAAATATTGATACTAAAATAAAGCTGAAAGGTACATTTAAGGAACCCTATACACATAAAATAAAATACTGACATTTCTTTTCAATATTCTTCATTGACAGAATGTGAGTTGTCATAGTGGCAGGTTCTGTGTAATACTAGGCATATACCAGTTATTATCACTGCATAATAAAGCAATGCAAAATTAGCACCTTAGATCAACAGCCACTTTATCTTTTACAATTTTCAGGATTGGCAATCTGAGCTCAGCTCAGCTTGGCAGTTCTTCTTATGATCTTGCCAGTTCTTCTTTTGATCTTGCCTGGGGTCACTAATGTACCTGTAGTCAGTCACCTGGCAAAAGAGTTAGGCTAGATAGTATAATATGATTTTGTTCATATATCCGGCTGTTGGTAAACACATGGTCCTTACTCCCCACATGTTTTCTCATCATCAAAGGGGCTAGCCTGACCTACTTCTTATGCCAATTGCTGGGCTCCAGAGGAAAAAAAAAGAATCTGCAATTTCTGCTGAAGACTTGATTCAAAAGTTGCCCACTAGTTTTACCACATTCTACAGTTGAGGGCAAGTCATGAGACTGGTCCACATACAAGTCCACGTTTTCTTAAGGGGAGGGGCAGAAAACTCACAATGCAAAGAGAATTTTTCATCTTTTAAATTTATTTTTTTTAATTGGACTTAGGGAAGAACTTACTATATACTATATATAGTATGGCAACTCCAAAGATTCTATCAACCCAAGCTCTATTTGTCCCTTTGAACTAACTGCACCTCTCAATTGTATTGTTCTCATTTCCTTAATAATATTCAACCTGAAAGCATAAAATATATGTCATTAAGTGGGAATTAAAGTAATATTAGGCAGTAGCATTTTCGTTTTTCTAAAAAACTTTCTCTATAGAATACTAAGTCATCAGAATCAACAAACTAGAGCTATGTAGAACAACACGGAAAGCTCTGTAAAGCTTTTAAAAGCTTTTAAAACTCTTAAAACAGCGTAGTATTTATATAAATTAAAAACACATACATACATAAGCATATTGCATAAGTATACAACATTGCTTGTGCTTTTGGTGAGACATGCATGTCCCAGATGTATAAAACACCAGAACAGATGTGGACATGGATGGTGGATAGGATAAAGCATGGAAGCCTGAATCAAGTATGAAGGGCAAATAAAAAGATAAAACAAGAAAGGACAGAAGATAATTATCTGTCACAAAGAGAGAAAAATAATTCAGTCAACTCAGTGCATCTGAGATTTTTTAAATACCTAAAATATTGTAAATTATATATATATAAATTTATATGAAAGATATCTGAGCTATAAAGTAAAAAATTAGTTGTCCAATGTTTATCCAATTTATGTAAACACACACACATGCATACACACTTATGCTTGTTTATGTTCATAAATATCTGACAGTATGCATATAGCACTATTAAAACTGGCTGTGTCTGATGAATAGACCTGAAGGATAAAGTTCTATTTTACTTAATGTTTGGATTTTTTATTGTGAAAAATGTAACTACAATCAATTTTCAAAATTGTAGTTAGTAAGCCACAGGTATTTGAAGTCAATATAATTTGGATTGTATTGATAGAGAACTTTTCTCTGAAAACTCAATTCTACAACATGTATTTCAGATTCAGTGAAATGTGCAAGAAGGAGGAGTCATATATACAGGTTGAGGGCGTTTGATAGTAGCTTTACACCAGACATGTGTGCCCAAAAGGAGGCTAAAGGAAGTAAAAAGATAGTGGAGAATACTGGTAATACTAATATACACAAAATTAGAGGGAGTGAGGGAGGGAGGTGGGGGGAGAGGGAGAGAGAGAGAGAGAAAGCACTTATGCAAATTGTAAATAATTTCACCACAGGGTTGGGAGGGATCAGGCAAGCTGAGCTGGGCTGACAACCGCATGAGAAGTTTTATGTAGTTTCAGAAACTTATTCTTCCTGGCATACCTTTTTCTCCCAAGCATATTTAAAAACAGCTCAGCAAACACAAAGTGCCATGTTATATAAGTGCACATTACTTATATGGAATAGAGAGCATGTTCAAGGAGTAGAACCAAAAACACCTCATGGCACTCCAATGAGGGCAATACTGCATGCTATTGGGAGTTTGGCATGTCTCCTTAGTGTGTGCGTAAGTTACCTCTGCCCAACAACAGTCTATGCTGAACCTGTTTCTGTGCTAAGAGATCTTTTAATGCTTTAATAGGTATTTTTAAAATTTTTTCTTTTGTAGTTGTAGATGGACCTCATGCCTTTATTTTATTTGTTTATTTTTATATGGTGCTGAGAATCAAACCCAGTGCCTTACACGTGTAAGGCAAGCACTCTGCCACTGAGCTACAGCCCCAGCCCCAGCCCTGACAGGTATTTTTAATATATACATATATAAAAATCACGAAGCAGTGCCTGTCATGGAAAAAGCAATCGATAAATTGAATTGCTTTATTTAGTATGTATTCAATGCCTACTATATGTCAGCTATTGTTTGAGGATCTGTAAAAACAGCAGTGAACACAATAAACAAAAATCTATCATCTAAAGCTTTTAATGGGAAGACAGGCCAAAAATTAATAAGTGTAAAATACAGTACATCAGATGATGATAAAGTTTATGGAGAATGGAAAAGAAACAGAAAAAACAATTGGAATTAGCAGGTCAGAGTGGGGTTAAAATATAAATAGGATGGTCAGCAAAGGTCTCACTGAGAGAATATCTCATCAAACAGCTAAAGAAGGTAAGGGAGAGGTGCTTCAAGAAGGCTTCTGGTAGTAAAATCATTTGACACACATCTAGTAAGAATTGACCAGTCCATGGCATTATCCCAAATTCCGTATGCAAAGTAGCAAAAATAGCAAACAATTATTGGATACTTACTGTGTGCTGAGCACTTACTTTCAATATTTGCTTAATCTTCACAGAAATGATGTTTTACAAAGGAATTAGAGTAGTTAAGTATCTTATACCAGGTCCGTCAACTAGGATTAGTACTGGCAGCAGCACTAGGATTTGAACTTAGGGCTTAGACAGCCAGGCAATTATCTGAACCTCATGTTTATTTACTGAGCACAAAATAATTCTGTACTCTCACAAGTTCTATTTTTCTGTTATAACAGTTAATATGGTGCTTAAGATATTACTCACACAATCATTTTTTCAATGCTTTTGTCACACAGGACTGAACACAGTTGGAGGCTGGAATCAATCAAAGCTTCTCTCAGTCACCACTGAATCTGTAGCACCTAACATAGTGTCAAACAACAATGGAGACACTCAATTCATGTCTTCTGAATCAATAAAAGTGTCATTATTAATCATCATAATTGGGAGTATAATTTCACTTGATGCAATGAGCACATATTATTTTCCCCAGATTTCAAAAAAAATTAAAGAGAAAATTTAAGGGCACAAAGTGGTCTTAAAATTCTGAATGACATGATCAAGGTAGGGCTTTGGAAAGACTATTCTGGTTTATAAGTTGATGCCTGTATATTTGCTGATCCAGCATTCCTGCTGAAATAGCAGTTCAATTGCTCTTTGTAATACCACTTCTCTTGCGTCAGAGAGTTTCTTTGGAAGAGTCTATCCTACCGTCTGGCTCCAAGAATGATCACATAACCTACTCCTACCATTCTACCACTTACTGGCCTTAGAGAATTGCACATGACTCAAGAAGGGCCAACATGACTCCACTATGGACATTTGGGAAAAAGAAAGACATTGTTTATCTGCATTCCTAAAATGTTAGGATACACATCTAAACCTGCTTGAGTTTAACCATGTTTCCTCTAAAGAGAAATCTGTCTGAAGAAAGAATCATACAAAAGAGACCCAAAAAAGGTCAAGATAAGGGGAAGAACAGATTCCTGACACATTTTTTTTTTGCATCTGAATCTATCCATCCATAAGGCCATCCATACCCCTGCGCTTTTATGCTACATGATCACTAGACACATTTTTTCCTTAAACAAATTTGAAGTAGCATATTAGCTACCTTTTGCTCATAGTGTATGAACTCAAGATTTAGTAGCTTAGAACACCAATGGTCATTTATTTTTCTTCACTGTTTCTAACAATCAGGAATATAGTGGTGGTTCCAATGGGATCATCTGCCTCAAGTCTCTCATAATGCTGCCCTTGGTTATTGGATGGGACTGTGGTCATCCACAGTTTAACCAAAACAGAGACTCCCTGCCTGGTGATTTACTCATAGGACCAGCATTTGGTGATGGTTGTTGTCAAGGGGTCTCAGTTCCTTTCCACATAGGCCTTTATACTGGACTACTTTGGCAACATCCTGGGATGGTAGCTAGCTCACCTTAGAGTGGCATATATAAGATCCCAAGCCCAAGGCTGCAACACCTTTTACAACCTAACAAACACTGGAAGTCATACATCATCACTTCTGCCCTATTCTATTGGTCACATAAGATCAGCCCCAATTCTGTGTGGAAAGGAATCATACAAGAAGAGGAATGCCAGAAAGCAAGGATCACTAGGAGCTACCTAGGAAGCTGACAACCACAACTCGGTTTCTGTTGTTACATTATAGTGTCCTGTATGAATTCATGCATTGTCTAAAATAATGTAGAATGGCATAGAAGTTCTGATGAGAAGTCCAAATACCTAAAAGAGTTAAAAAAAATAGATTATGAACAACCGACCCCATTAAAGGGGGATCCAGGAATGAAACATATGTGACCTAGTCTCTGAGAATTTTTTCACTTTGTTGTTTAAACAAAGATGAAAAGAAGGCATTTCAGGGCCAACAAAAGATAAAGAAGGATCAACGAGAAGTCTGTTGTGACTGGAGTGAACAGAAGAGCTCTTTGCTTAGCATGTAGAAGGACATGGTTTCCATTCCCAGGACTGTGGATGATAAGAAAAACAAAAACCAGAACAAAACAGAGTCCAAGTGGAAGATAACATAGTCAGCAATTGTGGTTAGACCCTTATAATTTTAATAAATTTTTGTTCAATTCTGTAGCATTTTTTCCCTCAAATATATAAGCAATATTTCAGTAAAGGGAGAAAGTAAGGGTAGGCCAGTCCTTGATACCTCTGTACACACAATGTCAATCTCCTAAAAGGAGGCTTTTGTCATTGCAAGTTTCCGCAGACCAAAGAATCCAATACTGATATTCTCTATGTCAAAAGTTCTTTTTATTCATTTTTTAAAGGTTGGTCTTACCCTAAGGGACTAATTGATGCTAATCAAACTCATGAGAGATTGATTAGTAAGTTTAGATCTTATTTCTTGATTTATAGTGAAAAGTACTGTTGCCTCATGGACCAATATTATCATGTCAAGTGGATAGTGTACTCTCTTTTCAATAGGCAAGTTTTCTTGGGAACTGAATTAATAAAGGAAAGTTGCCTGGTAATTATAGAGATGAAGGAAAGAAAATACAACTCTTCGAATGAATTTATAATTAATTTCTTTCTCTTCTATGTGTTTATAGCACTTGACTTATTTGTTCACACTACAAACATTTACTGAGCATTTTCTCTAACCCTGCCCCATATTAGCTACTGAGATATATAAAGTATATGCAGCCTAGTCTCCACCATGGGTAGGAGGACAGGCATGGGATAAACATTTATTGAGGTCTGAATACATACCAGGTCTTAAAAGTAGGTGATTTATATCCTTATGTCACTAAATTTTCACAATAAATTCTATGAAAAATTTAGATTTTATTTTGTCCCTTTGAAGGTGAATATAGCTTTGAAGAAAGGAGTTGAAATTCAAGCAACTTAATCAAGATCACAGAAGTAATGGTTCACGATTATATATTTTTTAATATTTATTTTTTAGTTATAGGCGGACACAATGTGTGGTACTGAGGATTGAACCGAGTGCCTCATGCATGCGAGGCAAGCTCTCTCCCTCTGAGCCACAATCCCAGCCCACAACTATTTATTTTTGTCAAAACTTATATGTAAGTGTTAACTCAATAAAGCTGATCAATGGAAATCATTTAAGAAATAGAAAAGATTTGTGAAGAAAATTTTTGAAAAAAATCTTTTATATTCTGAGTTTCCAACTCACAAAGAAAGAAAGATACTGGTACCTACTTTGCTTCAAGTCTACTGAAAGAAGCTTTCATGGTACCACTTACGAATCAAATATGATTCTTTAAGTTTTCCAAGTGATTATACCTATGTGATATTTAATTTTATTTGTCAAATTATCCAGGCTCTGGTGCCCAGTTATTTGTTCAAATTCCACTGTAAACATTGTTCTGAGGTATTTTAAAGATGTGACCAATATTTAGATTGGTAGACTTTGAGCAAAGCAGATGATCCATTATAATACTGGTGGCTGTCATCCAATCAATTGATGGCCTTAGTGTGAAAGCTGAAATTCCCCAAAGAAGGAATTCTATTTTCAAACTCCAACATGGAAATTTTGCCTGAGTTTTCAGTCTTCAAAGTCAAAACCACAAAAATCAACTCTTAACCGAATCCCCAATTTACTGACTTATTGCTGTGCCCGACAGAGTTCAGATTTGCCAGGGCTTGCTACCTTCTATAAACAGGTGAGTCAAATCTTTAAATTCTTTACAATCTTAATCTCTCAATCTCTCTCTCTCCCTCTCCCTTCTCCTTCTTCTCCTCCTCCTCCTCCTCCTTTTTTTTCTTCCCTTCATCTCTCTTTTCTCCTTCTCTCT
The DNA here is from genome assembly GCF_021218885.2 of Marmota monax. NCBI lineage: Eukaryota > Metazoa > Chordata > Mammalia > Rodentia > Sciuridae > Marmota > Marmota monax. The sequence continues at coordinate 4,267,521 of NW_026695230.1, read as the reverse complement.
TTCTTCCCCATCCTATTTGTTCTAGAACCTCCTTCTCTAGAACAAATCAGTCAGAGGATGATTGTTACCAGCAGGAGTTGAGATCAGGTTTGTGTTCTATGGATTCAAAGAATGAACACTACAAAGGACGAGGTAAGCAAGCAAGCAGAAATTTTATCAAAAAGAAGGTGAGAGAAAGACTCAGAACTCCCTGCACAGTGTGCTTGGGAGGGACAAATGTGCCCTTTAAGTCTTGCAGTGTTCCTTCTTTTAAGTGCACATAAGAAGTTGATAAGCTCCTCTTGATTGGTTCTTGACATTTCCATTGCTTGAGAGTGGACCAGAATATACAGTCATTCTCTGTGAAATGGAAACATACCCTTTGAAAAACAGGAACTGTTTTATAACATGTCAGGGCATGTTAAGATGGCTATGCTGTGCTTATCCTCTTGTTGAATTTACTGCCCCTTCGCTACTCTTGACTGCTTATTCTTTTCTATCTCACTCTGACTAATATGATTTTAATACCCAGAGTTACAGAACAGAATTTTCAGAATGAGCTTTTTTAAAAAATAAATTAAGAAATCTAAATGCTATTGTGATAATTGAATCACAAGGTGTTAGAGACTGAGTGGGAAAAGATCCAATTATGAAGGAGTTTGGTAAAGGATGGAGCTTTTATGAATATATAGATAGGTGAAGCTTAAGATTTCTACAAGTTTCCCTGCTCAACCCTAAGGAAGTTCTAACATCAATTGCTCTCAATTGATGTTTCCATTTTTACTGCAACCAAGGGAAATAAATGTCCTTGATGAGATGCCTAGAGAAATAGACTGTGATAAGGCAAGCCACCTTTAAAGGTATTGACTAACTTAGTGCCCTTACTTATGTGCAGACACAGCTCATCAGCTCCATTGATAAACTTCAGCACCAAGTTTTAAGTTGAAATGTCATGATGGTATACAACATCTTACTTGATGGCTCAAAAGCTCCCTGGCTTAATTTACTGCAATTTTCTCTTTTTAGAGCAGTTCTTTTCTGAAAAGATACATCAGATTTTCATGATTGTATTAGAGATGGAAATTATAAATGTTACTTTTATAAATGCTATTTTTACATAGCACTCAGCAAGCATCAGTTGTCAGATCTAAAACAGGCTGTCGGTGTGCTCTTGCTTTAACTGGTGTTCTAGCTGCTTGAATAAGCCTAAAAATATTTACCAGCATGCACACCCAACTGGCCAGATACATACAGAACCAGAGCCAGAGGCTAGCTATTTGTTATTTGAATAGAATATTAATGTCATAGAAGTAATAGAAGGTATTTGCTTGTTTCAGCAAGACTACCACCATAAACTTTGCAAAGTAATTCCTTGGCTCTAACAGCATAACTCAGGAATCATTTCAAGCAGTAGCCATAATATGTCAAGTATGGTAATGGATGGCTGTTCAAAACAGAATTTCCCACTCTACATTACAAATTTAGGAATTCTATAAAGGTGAACAAGAAAGGTGAAAGGCTCAAATATCAGCACCCTAGCACCTTGGATTCCAAGACAGAGAACAGCTAGAGACGTGCAGTTACCCAGGATATTATCAGGCTGCCCTCCAAGTTTCTTGGGCCTGGCCATGTCTTGGTCATTTAATCCCCCGTCTCTTTACTCTCATACTCTAGAAGATTAGACAGAACGATTCCTTCAAGAAGATTCAAATTCCTGCTGATTCTCAATCAAATATAAATATGTACAAAGTGTTAAAGACTCATATAGGAAGACAACCTAAATGAAATTATATTTTCAAATACATATCAACTAGCTGCTAGGCCCACTCCCTTTCAATTCCTTCCTTTCCCTCTTTCAAAGAGTTTGCTTCTTAGTATTTTAAATTAACACATTCTCCTTATAAAAAGAGATAAAAGTTTAAAAAGGAAAAAAAAAGGTTTCCTATAATGTCTCCAAAACCAGGAAAACCACTATTTATATTTTGGTATATTTTCCCAGTATTAAGAATTTATTATAAGTAAGAAAGTATGACATATTTTGTATAACATAGCAAACATATTGTGTATTCTATTTTATATAAAATATATGATTTATTTTTTAATGTCTTCTATGTATTTTTTTATTATTTATATTAAATATATAGTAAAATTAGAAAAGAATTCTGGCTTCTTTGACAAATTTCTCCATTTAAAATACAAAGATGATTTTAAATGTTTATATGATATTTGTTTCAGTCAGCCTTTTCAATGCTGTGACTAAAAGGACCCCACCAGAAAGACTGTAAAGGAGGAAACGTTTGTTTGAGGGCTCACGGTTTCAGAGGACTCAATTCATAGACAGCAGGCTCCATTCTTCAGGGCTTGAGGTGATGCAGAACAACATGAAGGAAGAGTGTGGTGGGAGGGAAGTTGCTCACATGATGATCAGAAAGTAGAGACAGAGAAACTCCAACCTCCAGATACAAAATATGTAGCCCATAGCCATGTCCCCAATGAACCATTTCCTCCAACCACACCCTACCTACCTCCAGCTACCACTCAGTTAATCCCATGAGGGATTCACCCATTAGGCCAAGATTATAATCCGATCATTTCTCCTTCAAAATTTCTTGTACTGTATCCCATGTGAGCTTTAGGGGGACACCCCACATCCAAACCCCAACAATATTATATTATATATGATATATTATCTAATATCTCTAAATATTTTTATATTGTTTCCAATTTTTCAATTTTTGATATTGAAAATGATGTAATAAATATCTTTGTAGTTAAGTCCTTGTTCATATATCAGCTTATTTTTTCAATCTGTATTCCTATAAATGAATTGTTCTATCAGAAAATATGTCATTTTAATCTTTGGGATACATATCACTGAACAGCATTCTAGGCATGTTTGAGTAGACTATCTTTCCAGTAGCAACAAATGAGAGGGGCTATGACATTATTCCAAGGCAAGCAATGAATGAGATCTTCAAAAATTACTTTCTTATTTTAGCAAATTTGATAAATTAACAAGATATTTTTAATTTCAAAATTAATTTATTGAATTGCTAAAAATGTTATAATTTTAAAATATGCTTATTAGATAGGGAGCAGATCTTTGATAGTTACTGGTTTTGTAGGGTCTATCAAGTCAACTTTTTCTTCTGAAACATTATGTAGAAGGTGTTATTTGAAACTTTATGAAAATCAAAATTATTAACAACAAATGAATCCAAACATGAATTATATACATATTATTTATACTGTAACTAAGGAGCACCACAGGAATAAAATCTGAAATCTATGGAAAATATATATGGCTATAATCTTCCATGAAGGGAAGAATTCAGCATATTTGAGGAACTAAAATGTTATGTCTGATATGAAGCCTGGTCCCCGCATAAACTGTTCATACCTTCCTTGTTTCACAACTGTGTTAAAAAATCACCTGATGTGCTCAGTACTTAATTATGTGTTTGCTTAATTTTTCTATTCATTATGCTGTTGAAAATTCGTTGCTATAGAGTATTACCCTTTCTAACTTTGGCTCTATGGTTTTGCTGAAGGCCCAGGGATAGTTTCATGGAACTGCACATTCCTCTCTAAACTTACCACGATTTTTGACTTGTTTTCCCCACTCCTGAAAATGCACTGTAGTATATGATGATGGGAGGGTATTGTGAAGACTCTCAATGTTGCTCGTTGATTGGACCAGGATCCCAGATGAGAATTGTCCTTGATCTTGATTATTATCCACAATCATGATACTTTTATTTATAAGGAATATTTCAGAGATAATTCTCCTTTATTCTTCTATGCTCTGTATGTGGCTGACTACCCAGATACTGTTCATTAAACAATTTATGCAACATAATATCATATACAGATGAAGATTGCTGAAAAATTGTTCATATAGACAAGGCCTAAGCTTCCATTGCTAGATAGCCTTAAAATAATATATGTGAATTTCACATAATCAATTATCCTAAAGTAAATGGAGAAAGGGGAAAAGATAGAAAGCAAAAGATTAAAAAGAAAAAAAATACTTAAAGGTGGTATTTATCTTATTTTATATAAAGCAAAAGCTGAATTAAAGGTAATAGGTTTCAGCTGGGGTATAGATCAATAGTAGAGTGCTTCTCTGGGGGAAACAAAAAAAAGCATGTTTCAGAGGGGAAATGAAAGGGAATAAAATACAATTTACCAAGCACTTACTAAGTGTCAGTTACTGCATGATAGCTACTTGATGATAAGCTAGTGATAAGAATCAGGATAGTTTCTATTTTTAAGCCAGGCACTGTGTTACATTCTTTGCACGTTATTACATTTAATTCACATAGCAATAATGTATGTGCATATTATATGTTGGTGCTTATTGACAACGGAGAAAATTTGGATTTTTTTAAAAATTTCCAATATCAAATTGCTAAGAAATTTGTAGCCATAAGAATATGGATATAAATCCATCTGATGCCAAATTTCATGAACTTAATTACTATGCTTAACTAGCTCCTTGTAAGGTACATTTAATCACCACTTTTAGAATTCAGAAATTGAGGGTCAAATCCATTAAGTAACATAGCCAAGGACATTAAGACTTAGATCTGTTTTGCTCCAAAGCTCTAAATTATCCAACACCAAGGGAAATAAATAAACATTCATTTGTTAAGAAAAAGATCTCCTGGGTATGAAAATAGGGATAGCTTAAAAAATAGATATCGGGCAATGTTAATTAAATAAACAGAAAAAAACCTCTGGTTACTCTTTCAGTTAAGAAAAGCAAAGGTCCTCCTCAATCCTAAATTACAAAGAAAAGACCAGTCCTGAAAAAACAACTACTCTCTAGGTCAGGATGTTAGAGTTAATTGATTATCTCTGCTTCAGTGTAAATAATTAGAACACACACTCATCAACAGGGCAAGCCACTTGAAACAAATCGTTTAGAAATACCAATGAAACAAAGAAGAAAATCTGCTCAGAGCAGCCCTCCGAGTTTCCCTAGCCCCCTGAAATATCAATCCCCATAACAAGTGAAGGCTTCACCATGGAAACTCTTGATTTTCAGGTTTCAGGACAGCTAAAGCATATCAATATTTCAGGATAAATGTATGCCCAACAATCTCTTTTAACAATGTGTCAGGAAAATTCTCTTTTAAGAAGACTTTACAGATATGTAAAACACAGATGGTCAGAGGTTTTACCGAAGGATAGATTTTATAGATTAGAAGTTTCACAGTTTTGGTTTTATTTTCAACAAAGAGTACTCCTCCCTGTCCTAGAATATCAACTCAAGTAGCAGAGGCCAGCTATAATACAGATCTTGCTCTTCTGAATACTGGAAGACTGTATTGATAAGCCCTACCCTGAAAGGAGGTGTGTGAATCCATTGTCTGTCCTGCATGATAAAAACATAACTAAATATGAAAACCTTCATAGCACCAAATTTGCTTTTTTAAAATAGTTCTCACTGGACGTGGTTATGTGTGTCTGCAATCCTCACCACACAGGAGGCTAAGCTAGGAGGATCAAAAGTTCCAGGTCATTCAGCCAACTTATGAAACCCTATCTCGGAAATAAAAATAAGAAAAGAAATGGACTGAAGATATAATTTGGTGGTAGAGCCCTTGCTTACCATGAGCAAAGCTCTAGTTTGATCTCCAGCACTAGAAAAAAAAAAGTATTTTAAAAAATTAAAAATAAAAAAAAACTTCATTTCTTACCAAGCCCTTACCTATTCCAATTCTTGAGTCCTAATTAATAAAGAACATATAGGAATATATTTTTATTATAAGCACAAATTATATTAATTTTTCATAGCCATCTCTAGAGCTGCCTGTAGAGCTTTTCTACATTGAGAAAACTGTTCTTTGTGCTGTCCAGTACACCAGCAGATGACCATATGTACTTAATAATAGTTTGCCCTCAATATCTGTAAGTCTGAGAAACTGAATTTTAAATTACATTTAAATTTAATTATTTTGTAGTAATTTAATGAACAATTTTATTTTATTTTTAATGTACTTTTTTATACCTTTATTTTATTCTTTTATTTTTATGTGGTACTGAGGATAGAACCCAGTGCCTCATACATGCTAGGCAAGCACTCTACCACTGAGCCACAACATTAGCTTAAATAAAATGAACAAATTCTTTGAAACAAACAACCAAGCTCACTCAAGAAGAAATTGATAACCATAATAAACCTATATCTAATAATTGAATTGAATTTACAGTTAGAAGCCTTCCCAGAAAGAAAACTCCAGTCTTATAGTTAATAGCTTCACTAGACTATAAAACATTCAAAAATGAAAAAAAAAAATACCAGTTGCACAAAAATTCTCCTAATTACTCCAGAAAATTTAAAGGTACACTATAATTTCAACTCAGTTTGTGAAGCCAGAATTACTCTGGTAGCAAATCAGAGAAAAATACACAAAATACATATAGACCAATACCTCTCATGAACATAGGTGAAAACATTATTAAGTTTTTAGCACGTTTAATCCAACAATGTTTAAGTGAATAATACTTCATGACCATGTGATATTTATTCCAGGAATATAAACTTGGTTTCATAATAAAAATAACTCACCATATTTGCAAACATAGGACAATTATCTCAATAGATGCAGAAAGTATTTGTTAAAATTCAAAACACATTTCTGATTTTTTAAAATGTCTAAGAAAAATAAGGATAGAAGAATCTTCCTCTACCTGATAAAGATGACATATGAAATACCTATGGATAACATTCTCAAGAGTGAAAGACAGGCTCTAAGTTGCATAGGCCTCACTAAGCTGAGGCTGGTCTTAAACTTGTAATCCTTCTGCAAACTTAGTGAGACTCTGTCCTAAAATGAAAAAATAAAAAGGGCTGGATATGTAGTTTAGTAGGAAAGTATCTCTGGGTTCAACTCCCAACACCCTAAAAAAATAAAAGAAAAAAAAATAAGAAGTATAAGACAGCATACTTTACCACTAAGCAAAAAAGGACCAATGAGTCTTCTTGTAGCTTCTATTCTACAATGCATTAGAGACTAGCTATTGCTATGAGGCAATAGAGAGAAATAACATAATTCTAGATTGGAAAGGGAAAATTTAAAACATCTCTTTTTGTAGACAGCACAATTTTCTATGGAGAAAATGCTAAGTTGAATATAAAACATAATATTTGGTTTCATTTATATACAATTCTTCCAAAGGAGATTAGTGGTAATGTACATCAGTATTTCTTGGAGAACAGGAATGGAACACTATCATTTATGACAACATGGATGAATCTGGGGAACATGATGTTAAGTGAAATAGGCCAGTCAGAGAAGAAGAAATTCTTTATTAAATGAGGTAGCTAATATATTCATATTCATAAAGGCAGAGAATAGAATGGTGGTGGCCAGTGAATGTAGGGCAGGGGAAATGGATAGTTGTTGTTCAATGGGTATAAAGTTTCAATGATATAATTGTAATTGAAAAAACAAGTTCTAGATATCTGTTGTACAACATGTCTATAATTAATAATATGGTATAGTGTACTTAAAAACTTGTTAAGAAGCAATATCTCATGTTAAATGTCCTTACCTTAAAAAAGAGAGATAAGAAATATTTTGTTGTCAGTGGGTATGTTTACTAACTTTATTGTGAGGGTAATGTCACAGGTATAAGTCAGACACATCAAATGGTATACATTAAATATAAGTAGTTTATATTGTATAACAATTATTTCTCAATAAAACTGTTTTAAAAAGAACATCTTCCATGATAGCAAGATGAGAGTGTAACTCAATTTAAGATATTAGCAAAGCTAAAGAAATAGCATCAAGTGTAAGGAACATTGGGTAGCAATAAAACCAGAAAAAATAAAAATCAGGAAGACAGACATGCTTTGCAACTACAAGGAAGAGCACACTATGAAGTTGATGGAAAAGTCCTCCCCCTCTCAGCTGACGTCTGTCTCTGGGATACCTATCCAAAAACCATGACTTCCTGTCTCCCTTGATAAAAGAAGCTAATTTTATTCCAGTGTTAGATAGAGTTTGTCAAGGAAATCTGAACTGATTCCAGATATGAGATAAATCATAATGAGCTTACAACAGTTTTGGGGTTGGAGGACAGTTTTGAAAAGTAGAATTTAAGAAAAGAGCTTACTCATTTATCAGTTGGAAATGACACTTGGAACAAGGTAGTTAGTTATCTTGAATGCATGACACCAGCCAGCCTCAGAAGACAAGCCAATAGGAAATATAGATGGAAAGAAAACCAGATCATCAATGATAGAGTAGTTACTGAATTTACCAACTCTAGATCTTCCATAGCTTTAAGCTAAAGTTTCTGAAATAACTATTTTGGACTACATAACTTTTTTCTGAACTAAATAAATTTTTGTTGTGAGAGTCTGTCTTTGCATTACAGTAATATAAAATGGTTAAGCATTCTTAGCCTCCAGCCACTAGATGTTAGTAGCATCCTTTCTTCTGTGGTAACAGGAAAATCATCTCTTAGCATTGCTAAATGTTTCTTGACTGCAGAAACTCTTCTCAAAAATATCTCTGGCTGAGAACCATTATTTAGGCTCATTTTTTTTTTGTACAAGATAATACAATCTCCTTATTATTTAAGGCATTTTATTTGGATATGCAGCCTGAAAATTTTCCATCCAGAACCTTTTTGTCATCAACCACATCTTTTTACCCATTCAACCTCATATTTTTGTTCTAGTATCTGATTGAAATAGAAAAAAAAATTTTTTTTCTTTTGTCTCTGTTGCATTTTTTCTGTCTTCTTACTTTCCCATTGTCTTTCTATTTCTTTGTTTCTTCCACTCTATTCTGGTTTGTAGTTTTCCAACTACAGGAAGAAGGCATTATAAAAATTATTTCTTAATTTCTCTTCCTTTCCTTTTTTCCCTCTTCCTTTCATCTCTCTTCATTCCTTCCTTCCTATTTTCTTTCATTTTTTTTATTTGAATCAGAAAATCCTGAATCTGCATAAAATAGCTATTAGAGCTAGCTTTGGGAAAGTTGAGGTGATTATGATTCATGCATTAAATCAAAGAATTTGGAGTGACAAGGCCACTTATCAACTGATTGTGGAATAGAATGGCAACAAATGAATTACTCCATCTGCTCCTCTTAGAGTTATTGTCAAGCATGCGTCATTTATGCTGATTTTGAATCTCCTGATGAGGTACATCAAAACATTCCACTCATAAACTGGCTTGAGTCACTCCAGGCAAAGCTAAGGTGAATGCAGTGTGTCAGAGGAAGATATTACATACAGAGGACATTCCTTGGGGATCCTGTGGGAAAGGTCTGTTCTTCCCCACTCCTTCTGATATCATAATGTCCTAACCCTCTCACAGTCTTTACTTTTCTATGTTCTTGGGAAAAGGACTTCTGATATCAAATTGTGATGAAATTTAGCATTTCCTTAAAGTGAACTTGCTTGAACTGAATTTAAGACACACACTAAAATGGCTGTATTACATGTTAGAGAATATTCTCCTTCCCTAGAATTCTTCTATGGCAGACATAATGTAGGGATAATTACAGATTGTCAGGATCAAGTTTTGCTTCAATTTAACATAATTAAAAATAGCATTTCCCAAATTCAGTATCCTTTTTTTTTATATTAGCAAGAATACCTTAATGCCTTCTTCCTGTAGTTGGAAAACTACAAACCTAATGGAGCATTTCTGCTTCAGAATTAAAGTGCCATGTTTGTCAAAGATGCATCTAAATCCAATGCCAAAGCTTTTGTTAGCTGTTACGACAATTAAGTAACAGTTTTACAATTTAAGAGGCAATAAAATATCACATATAAATGGAATTTCTAAATAATTAAAATCTTAAAAATATATAGTTTTTCCAATACTATTTATGATTTACCAAATGACCAGTATTATCATCCAAAGAATTTCCATATCATATTCCCAACAGCGCCAGTAAATAGTTATCCAACTGGAGTTTAAATACTTTGTTGCAAAGTGCTTCATTTCTATTGTTGAACAATTCTGATTCAATTTCTTTCTCTTTCCCTTTGTCCTTTCCCCATCTCTCTCCCTCCTTCCTTCTTCTGATCTTTTCTTCTTTTATTCTACAATTCTTATTAAATGCTAATACATGAAAAGTTCTATGTTAGCTCTATGGACATAATAATAAATCACGCTATGATTTGAATGTTTGTATCTCTCCCAAATTCATATGTTGAAACCTAACCCCCATGTTGATGATTTTAGGATATGGAGATTTGGGGAGGTGATTAATTCATGAGGGTATTCTTATAAAATAGGTTCAAGAGAACTCATTCACACTTTCTATCATGTGAGGACACAATGGGAAGATGCCATCTATAAACCAAAAAGCAGACCCTCACCAGATATTGGGTCTTCCAGCACCTTGATCTTCAACTTCCCAGTCTGGAGAATCCTGAGAAACAATAAATTTATTATTAATAATGTAATATACAGTGTATGATAACATATCATAGCACCTGAGTGAACTAAAAAACACATACACAGTGCTTGATTTTAGGTGGATTACAGTCTTTGTTGAGGCATAGTGAAGTGAAAAAGCAATGCAGGATGGATGTGTCAAGACAGAGAGTAACTTAAACACTGAAGCAGAAAATCAGTAAATATATTTGCTGATTTTTACTTAAAGCTAGGAAACTTGCAAGACAAATTTGTACTTAAAGTAAGGCAAAACCTGTACCTTTGTAATTTTCATTCACCTAGTTCTTTCCTCTAAAAACATAAGAAGGGTTCTAATCATTTTACTATACACAATAATCTTAATACCTTTTCTTCTTTTCTTGGAAGGCACTACAGGGCAGTCAGATAGCCTATACTTATTTCTTAGATGAGGGTAAGTCTTTGAAATGTTCCTAACATGGGAAAATATGGATGAAAGTTTGTTTGGAATTTTCCATCATTGTTAATTTCAGTTGTAAAGACAAAGCACAGAAGATTGTAGTCACAGTTTCATTTTCCCAAAATATGTTCTGCAAACAATGGCCTTGATGAGTCATTCTCACTATTGACACCAAAGTCAGTGCTCTCAGATCAGTATTCCAGGCTACACTAGCATTTCAAATGGTAAAAAAATGTCAAGGTCCTTAAAGGAACAATGTTATCAAAGTTGAATTTTCTTGATGGGGCACCCAAAATAAATTTGGTTCCCCTTTATTTTTTTCCCCTTTTTAAGAAACTACTTTAAAGCAAAACATGCAATTTAGGATGTGGTGTATAAATTGATAAAAAATATGAACTGACTGCTTGAGGTTTGGCTTGTGAATCAGAAGACTTGAATTCTGTTCTCAGTTCTCTGACAAATTTGCAGTGTAACCTTGGGGAGAATGTTAATTATATTCCAAGGATACCATCAAAATAGAACTGATATTCCCTAGTGCCATTTTTATTTCTATCTTTCTCTGATTTTGAAAGGTCTGTATTGAAGAAGTAGTTAAGAAGTCTGAGAATGCTTCAACTCTTTCCTACATACTTTACCAAATACCCTATGGTCAGAAAATCTAAGGTATCCTGTATTTCCCCTTCATAATATTCATGTATTAAATTTATAAGCTATAGATTAAAGATGGCTCAGACAGAGAAGAAAATAATTGAATGTCTTCTAAGCACTTGGTAATATGACACATTTGTTTCATGGGCTTCTTTATTCAGTCTCGCAATAACTCAGTTTGCATGCCTCTGTCAAATATTCCCTATCTTATCATCATTATCTTGAATGAAGGGACAAGAAATGAATAATTATTGAGTTTTCACTATGTACCAATAAACATTGCAAGTGTTTTATAAGCATTAATACAGTGTTTGATACATTTTAAAAGTTCATTTTTAAGTTAAAAGTTGTTTAAACTTTAATTTAAATATTTCCAATATTGATTATATCAAATAACAACTGTATGTTCTGTTGTAGTGTTCTGAAAAAATTTTGCCTTGAATCCAGTCTGCTTTTACCTATTTCTAATTTCCTTATCTAGGAAAGCAGGAACACTCAGTGAAATATTTGTTAGGATCAAGTGATATTTTAAAATGCATATTTTGTTTTAGATTATCTGAAGTTTGTATTGATATAAATCATTATGTCCTAGTCTCATAATGAAGATGTCATAAGAATTGGCATCATAAATTCTAGACATTATAAAAAGAGAGAAAGAAGAATCTAGAGATGGAATTTGAGAAACTTAGGCTATTCTCATAAACCATTTATTTGCTACTATCATCGTTGCAAACATCCCAGGCCAAAAGTCCTAAAGCAGGGGTCACAGGGTCAAAGTCACATGGTCTAAGCAAGTATAAGTAGTGGGATTGGTGAAGGATATGGTTAATTTCAGAGTGAATAACTCTTTCTAATTGGGCTGTCATTGCTCAGCTCTAAAGTTCGCTCTGCAGAAATTCAAGACTAACATTACTAAGTTTTCCAGATTTAAAAAGATGGCTAGAAATTCATCACTTATTTGAAATTCCCCATGTTTTTAAAATGCCATGGAAACCAAACGTTTAATAGATTGCAAATTATATCTGCCCTGATGTCTATTTTCTTGTATCCCATAGGAGATTGTGTTTTTTAGGCCTTTTTTCTGCCCCTTTCCTGAACAGGCCATCATGTCCCATACTTCAAGTTTATCCTTTTCTCTGGATAGTCCCAGGGAAGCTGGGAACTCATAATTCTAATTGTTTTCACTGTTTCTTTCCAGATTAATCTTTCTGAGACACCATTTTAATCAATTTAATCCCATTTTCAGTCATCTATAATGGCTCCCTGTATCTTTCACATTAATTCTATGCTCCTCTGCCTGACTCTTGGGATTCCTTTAACTGGATCACATCTTGTTTAATCTTTTTTTCTTTCACATCTTTAAAGACATACAGAGTCAGTCAGGCTAGTCCCCTCTGTCTTTAGAGCTGACATGTTTGTTTTCCCTCTACCTTTGCTCACGCCTGCCCTTCAACCTGGAATGTACTCATCTCTCCAAACCTGTCAGACCTACACTCTTCTCGTGGGACCTCCCACTTGCCCCAGCCAATACTCAATAGACATTACTTTTTTCTGAATTTTTATTTTTCTAAATTTCTACATTCAGGAGCCAATAATTTAACAACATGAAACTGATGTCAAATGATACTACATTTTAGTCTTGGGTATAGAGTTATGTCATAATCCCCTTAAGAAAAAAAATATTCTATCTTCCACTTCTTTAGGTAATTTATTGTGTACAACATGTTCAGTACTTAGGTAGTAAATTTTAGAAAGGGTGACAGGATGAAAGTCCATAAACACCTGGGTAGAAAAAGGTTGAGTTTGAATGGGAACTTTGTTGTAACCCAAACCTGAACCTTGGACCTAGATCCAAGATCTACAGAATCAAACTTCTGGATCTTGGGTTTTGAAAATCAATTTTCTTATCTGAAAAGGCATTAATGACAATATATTATATTCAATTAATACTTATTATCCCAGGCAGTGTTCTAAATAATTTTATGTATTAATTCAATAATCATGACACTAACCCCCAAGCCAGTTAATATTCTTATTCCTGTTTTAGAGCTAAGAAAACTAAACAGAGAAAATTAAGCAACTTTCCCAAGATTACAGTTAATATGGGAAAGACTCAGGATCTGAACACAGGCAATCAGGTTTTTTTCTTTTCTTTTTTTTTTTTTTAGTTATACATAATATTAGGATTCATTTTGACATAATTATAAATGCATAGAATATAATTTGCTCTAATTCAGTCCCCAGTACTTCCCCTTTCCCTTTCCTCCTCCCTCCTCGGTTCTCTTCCTTCTACTCTACTGGGATCTTTTTGCTATTCACTTAAAGTTTCTTTTTTTTTTATAACTAGTATCTTATAGATATACATGATGGTGAGATTCACTGTGGTATATTTATATATGTTCATAGGAAAGTCAGGTCAGATTATTTCTCTTCTATCTTTATTTCATACCTTCTCCCTTCAATTGCCTTCATCTACAACACTGATCTTTCTTCTATTTTTTATTCATGCTCCCCCAAAGCTTCCACATGTCAGAGAAAACAGTTGACCTTTGACTTTGGGGAACTGTCTTATTTTACTTATCATGATAATCTGCAGTTCCATCCATTTATCAGCAAATGTCATCATGTCATTCTTCTTTATGGATGACAAATACTCCATTGTGCTTCTATATCACAATTTCTTTATCCATTTATCTGAACATAGGCAATCTTTGTCCAGAGTCCATATTCATAATCACAGTGCTATGGGAACTATGTAGTACCTACCAAAAAAGTGTTAATTCCAAGTGGAGGTGATAGTGGTTGGAATAGAACTGTTTAATATTTGGAAAATCAGCCAGGCATAGTGGCGCATACCTGTCATCCCAGTACCTCTGGAGGCTGATGCAGGAGGATTGTGAGTTCAAAGACAGCCTCAGCAACAATGAGGCCCTAAGTAACTCAGCAAGACCTTATCTCTAAATAAAATACAAAATAGGGCTTGGAGTGTGGCTCAATGGTTGAATGCCCCTGAGTTCAATCCCTGGTACCCTCCAAAAATTTGGAAAATCAGTTTCTCTGATGTATAGTTTTCATTAAATTCTATTAATTTCATCAGCACTATTGAGATGTACAAATGAGATAATGCATAAAACATTAAACAGACTACATGTTGTTGTTTTAGTACTATCATTATGTCTTGAAGGACTTCTCAAACTGTCACTCGTAAATCTTTGGTTTTTAAAAATTCTTCCTAAATCATGGCAATCCATGTCAATGTAGCTTATCAGGGCTCTTGTCACAGGTAACAGACACTCTAAACAACTCAGAAAGTAAAATCCTAGGCCAAAATAAGGAACTTAAGTTTGCTTTATTTATTGTTTCTTTCTTTTTTTTTTCTTTTTCTTTTTTTAATTTTGTTTGTTTCTAACCTGTGGGATAACGATATAAAGCAAAAGTGAGATTTCTACTAGGTTCTTAAAAATGTATTTGGAGAAAAGCAGACATCACCCACATTATTGGCTAAAGGATCCCAGGTTGAGAATGATACTGCAGGTTGATATAGGCTAAGTAAGTTTCGGGCTCTTACCTCCCACATACCCTCCCTGTAGATCAAAGATCCCAAGTGGTCAACTCACCCACCAAAGGTTTTATTGAGTGCTTTGCGGTTCATTTATATTAATACCATGCTAGGTTTTTCATTCGCTCCTAAAATGACCATTCTCTCCTTGGACTCCACAGTTATAAAATCTTGTTGTAGATCTGTTCTAACTGATGGCCCCAGGGACATGAGTGATGATGTTCTTGGTGAGAAGTTTGGGGGCAGCTGTCATAAATAGTATAACAGAGAATTAAATGAGGTAGACACCCATTTGAGAAAGTAAATATCCTGACCTCAAATAGGGAATTTGGTTTAGGGACCATTGGGAGAGATTTTGTTCCAATAAAATTTGAAAAAGAGTGTTGAAGAGTTTATTTGTTATAACAGCGAGTAACTATTATCTTGACAGCAATGACCTCTAGCGTCCTGATGGTATTGTAAAGACCAGCAGCCACTATTTGCTTGGGAGAATATTGGAAAATTATGTTGATCTTCTAGAATTCCCCCACACTTTGGAAGTAAAGCATCATCTCTTGAGGCCTTCTTCAGGGTAAAAGCATTACTAAAGATTTTACAAGCTTTAAAGTCACAACAAAATTCCAAGCCCCTTCTCACTGATATAACCTACTTCTCAATAACACAGTGTAGGCCTAGAAGTAGTTGCAAAGTACAAGTAGCTGTAAAGAAGGGAATGGCAAAGAAGAGCAAGTTATTCTAGTTTATTCTTTGCCTAAAATTTTATATCTCTCATTCCTTGTCCCTTAAAATTTCAACCAAGGCTGGGCATGTAACTCAGAGGTAGAGCATGTGCTTAGCACATGTGAGGCCTTGAGTTCAGTCCCTAGCAATAACATAAGCAAATTAATCTAAAAGTAAAATATAAATTAAACCATGACCAGAATTCTTGGCAGCTTGTTAACATCAAAATTTGTAATTCTACACATAGGTTTCCCAACTTGAAAGGTAATTTTTTTAACTTTCTACTAATTTTGCTTATAGAGGTTGTTTTCAGGTTCAAAGAATATAGGCATATTTGTTTAACAGGCATAATCTAATTAGATTAGCCATGAAGGAAAGGACTAAAAGGTTTCAGTCCTCTCCAGTTCACTCATAACTCCAACAGTTTTTTTTGTTGTTGTTGTTGTTGTTGTTGTTTTGGTACTGGGTATTGATTTCAGGGGCACTCCACCACTGAGCCACATCCCCAATCCTATTCTGTATTTTATTTAGAGACAAGGTCTCATTGAGTTGCTTAACGCTTTGCTGCTTCTGAGGCTGGCTTTGAACTCACAAATCCTCCCATCTCAGCCTCCAGAACCGCTGAGATTACAGGCATGCACCACTGCCCAGCCTCCATCCATCTTTAATATGCTTGATGAGAACTCGTCATTATTCTATTTCAAAGTAGTCACAGTCCAGTCTTTTAAAGAACTAGTATGAATATAGAGATTAATGTCAGAGACAGATTATCCATGAGGCTTTCACTCAGGTACAATAATAGTAGTAATGGCAGTTTTCCCTCTTTTGACCCTGCTTTCTGACCTTTCAAAACATTTAATATGAGTGAGCCGAACAAGGCTGAGTGAACCCTTACTTAGGAAAAAATTTTTTAGAAAGTTAAAAATCTTTAATTTTATTCTATATTTTAAAATTAAATAGAAAATCACCAAGAGCTTAATTTATATTTTGAAATATGTTGATGAAAAATAAATCAACACTAGGAAAAAGAAGAAAAAAAGGCATTCCCAAAGGGGCCACTATAGTTACCTTCTCTTTCTCACTCATCTCTTGCAGAACCTCTCAACAAGTGCTCTGTAACTCCCTGACCTAAAGATCTTTCCAGAGACTGACACTGACACAGCTCTACATATGGCCAGATGTGGCCAGAGTACCTAGAGATATTCATTTTTCCATAACCTTTAAATTTCACTCCTGTGCCTACAAATATTATCCATGTACCATTACAAGATAAAGGTTAGAAGGAAATGCTGCTCAAGTTTTTTCACAGGATAGACTATACTAACCTAGCAGTTTATGTGGTGTGTGTGTGTGTGTGTGTGTGTGTGTGTGTGTGTAGGTTTGCTTTCACAGTTAGCCTAAACATTCCTTGAAGATAAGCAAATCAATATTATAAAAGTTATGAAATTGTGTACTTAGTACATTAATCTTCACATAGTAGGACCTTCATAGTGAAATGATGGTAGATGTCAGCCCATTTTGTGTCAAAAAGAATACGGCACACACAGATCAGCCACTCACCCAACTGCACAAGGAAACCATTTCCCCTTTCAGCATTGTGCATATTCCATCTGGTGACTAACACATAAGGGAAGAGCTTGCATTTCAATGTTTCCAGCTGTATGAGTAGTGGTTAGGATATCATTATTTTATAGACAAAAAAAAAAAAAAGGATTGGCATGTCAGTTACTGACATTACTGGCCAGACCACCATAAGTTGACTGCTGATCCTCAAAATTGTTTTAAAAATTTTTTTGTGGATAATTTTTAAAAATTCTGTCCTTTTGCTTTGAGTCACACAGTCTGTGGGTTCCCCCTGCTGGCTCTTTGGCTGTTAGAATTCAGAAGCCAAAAACACTTAATACCTACACACTGACAACCAACTCCAGGGAGAGAAAAAGGTACCAGTATGAGCCTGATCCTAGAAGATTATGGTTTGGAAGGGCAGAGGGATGTGGAGACAGGACTAATCTATTTAAGCTAAGAGCCAGTGAGACACAGCACATGCTATTTAACATACACCCTCACTGAATGTTTTATGAATGTTTAAAGTCAATGTTTAAAACCTGGATTTCTAGTCTCCTTTGAGAGCTAACAACAGAGGACCAATAACTCCCTGTGGCACAGTGGTATTTGCCCTTCCTAGATGGTTCATGCCATCTAGATTTTGCCACAATTGCCTATATACCTTGTGATCTGACTCACGCTGATAGAGTGTTAGTTCCTATCATTGTCAGGCATGAACATGTATTTTCATATGCTTTTCCCCTCACTCTCCTGAGTTGTGACCAGATTTCTACTACATGTTTGAGTCTTGGACTTCATCTTTGAAGCATAGTTCTAGTATCACTTTTTCCAAAACCAACAATTGATTCCTCCACATCCTTATATTTCAAAAAGCTTTCAAGCAAAATGCTTTTGTTATTTTAACATAAAAAGGGAAAACAAGCCTAGGGGAAAGTTTGCTAGGAAAACTTTAATCCAAGGTTTGGTTGCTTATAATGAGACAGTTTTTTATCATTTGGAATTTTAAAATGAGAAAAGTACATATAGAGATTTCTCTTAATAAAGAAGATTATCAAAAGAATATACTTTCCAGTACTGTTTGTTTATTCTGAATCCATTTCAACAGCTACCACAAGAAAAAGAGAGAAATTAGTATCCAAAAAACCTTTTTTTTTCTTTTAGTAAAACAGCAGAAGAAAAACATGTGCTGTGACTGAAAATGGGATGAAAGGAATATTTGAGTTTTTTTTTTTTTTTTTTTTTAAGAAGAGACCATATAATCTTATCAAGACCTGCCCACGACAAGCTGGAATTTAGAAAACCCAACCCTCGTTTTACACTGTATTTAGATAAAAGGAAAACATTTATTTGGTCTGTTATTTTGTGCCCCAAGAAACTCCAACCTGCCATCTGGGCTCCTTGAAAATAGCGATCCCATATATTGGTGGCTCACCAAAGCAGTTTTTACTTGTATGGGTGGCATGAAATGAGGTGTGTTTGGCAGGGTGGACATGGACCTTTTTTTTAGCAATAGAGTGGTAAAATAATGGCTTTCTGAGAATTTCTGTCTTAAAGGTCTTCTATCCAAGCTTAGTTTCTCTTTTCAACCACGTCTCACTCCAAATCCTTATTTCCCATTTCTCAGTGGTCCTTCTGCCATTATGAGATTGATACCGCCAGTTTTCAGAGACAAGTCCTGCTTCCCCGAATGCTGAAGTATAACACCAGAGAAGCATGCCGAGGCAAGCATATGAAGCAGGGTTTATTTAGAAAGGGATAATATAGACTTCTCCCATGAGGGAGAAGGGGGCCATAGCTGGTATCCCAAGAAGCAAGGTGTTCTGCCCTTTTTATATGTCCTAGGATTCCTTTGTTCTCCTGCTTTTCCCCCTTATCTTTCTCCTTCCTGCTGAAGTGACTAGGTCCAGGAATGCTTGGTGGGATGGCCTAAAAGTGGGAAATAAGTGGGCTGAAGGGGGAAGGGCAGGATTGAGTATATAAGAACACATTAACAACCATATAGCTCCCTGTAGAGTGGAGAAATTCCTGGGACAGGTTACTTTGGCAACAGGGGCAGGTTCTTGATAAGATCCCTCAGGGGACAGTCTCCAACTTCCCAGACTCACTCAAAATTGGCCTCCTTGATGGACCTGACTTGATTTACCTATCTACACTGACTGCCTGTCTAATTCTGGCTTCAAGATTACACAGTGGAGCAGTATTAAGATTCTGCCCGAGAATTGGAATTCCTTGGTCCAAATCCCATCTCTGCCACTGGCTGGTTCTGGAACAGCTTCTCTCATTGACAAAATGTGACTTTGAAATATAGGGAAATATGCTGTTTTGCTGTAATTACTAATGCATGATTGCACATCTGCAAGCAGGTGGTTAGCTAGTTTAATCTTTTTTAATTGAAAACAAAGACAAGTCAAAGGGTTCACAGTTAGTGCATGAGAATTGTACATGACCCAAACATGAGTGAAGCGCATATAGAGGCCTTATTCACATCTGTTTTTTGTTTGTTTGTTTTATGGCAAGGATCTTGAGTAAGGATCCCCTGTTGTTTTCTGAAGAAATGTTTGTAAAATGAAACCTGAGCTGCTCAAACTAAATAATGAATTACTAACTGCATCAAGTAAAATAATGGATTGATCATGCCAGCTAGATAGATACTGGGCAGTTGGTCATAAAAATAAATATATGATTAGATCCCCAATCACTTGAAGGATTTAAGTGCACTCCAAATATTATATGATCATTTGTGTCTTTTCACATGTTAATATTCCTTTCCTTTTCCTTCTTCATAAAGCATTGTTTTCAAAAGGACATTCAAAGAGATGCCACTTGGTGTTTTAAAGAGAAATAAAGGGGCTGGGGAAAGGAATCCTATAGGTATTTAGGAGATATTTAATTGATTAAAAATACAAATAAAGGGAATTCTTCCCTGAATCTTTAATATACTCATGTGCTGTGTGCTTTTTGTATTTGTATAAGGTGATAGCAGCACATTTTCAGTGAGGCTTATTGTTATCACCTAAGGTCATTTATAAATGTATTATGGGCAATCTGATCATCACCATAACTGAAGTCCTCCACTTACATCTGAAGGCCAGGCGACATGGATGCCAAATGCCTTGCAATACTTGGGACTACCATACACATCACAGAATTGCTGGCTGTAAATGTATTACCCTCACTGACATCAGCAACGGCTACCATATTCCCCAAAGGGATTTGACCACAGAGTCTTTAATTTAGAGTGCAATTTGTGGGACTAGTATTCTCTGGTTCATTTGGGGAATATAAGGTACACACTTACAGGCTTCGGTTGCAGAGCTAACCAACATGTTGGCTCCCCACACGCACATACACACCCATTAATTTCTCTTTTTAAGTGGACTTGGTGAAGACCAAAATAACTAACCCTACTAATTATGGTGAAATAGAAGTCAGTGGAAGGGAGATGCATAATGTAGGCTAAAATTCTGCCTGAATAGCTCCCAAGTCAGAAAACCAGCTTCATCTCCTTATGACATTTATAACTTACTCTACTTCCCTCAAATATTGGAATGACCCTATTATCAAAGCCCTTCCATATCATAGTACAATTTGCTGAAGTAGCTGCTGTTCACACACTGGGATGGGTGTTAGTATTTTGACAAATACAAAAGACACAGAATTAAAGATGTATTGAAAAAAACCCAAATCTTATATGTGCCTTTGCATTAGCTTAGGTATTGCCCCCACTTCCACATCAAGAAGTCTGTTCCTCTCTGCTTTCATACAAACCTTCTCAGCCGACATAACAACTTAACAACTGTCTGAATACAGTTCATTATCCAATTTCAACACTAAATATAGAAAGCATTTTCAGGAGAGTAAAGGGACATGTGATGGCCATATTAACATCACCCCTTATTTGGATAATAACAGTTAAATTCTTTCCAAAGCCACTTAACTGAGTCATCTTGGGCAAAACAATAATACTTTTTGAGACTCAGTTTCCCTACTAATAAAAATATTCACTCACAGAGTTTGCAAATGAAATAAGAACATGTAGCAAAGTCCTTGGTCATGTCATGTAGCTAAGTGCTCCATAGATGGTAAAATAATTGTAGTGAACTAACAATATAGTTAGTTTAAACTCAATATATATGTATATACACATATATATATGTCTGAATACATATATATAATATTATATATATATATATATATATATATATATAATATTATATATATGTATGTATCAGAAAAAGAAACACCTTAGACTCAACAATACCTGTCCTTACAAGGAACCTGCCCAAAAGGTACTGAGTCTTCCTTTGCTGTTGAGGTGGGATATGAAGAGTGTGTCTTATTGAGATCCCACAGGGATCCGGCTCTTTCTTTTCCACCATCTCCTGCTGAATATTTGACTTAAATAGGACAAAAGGTATCCCTGGCTAACTTTAACAGTGAAGACTTGAGGAGAAATGTCACAATCTTTATTTGTGTAGTTAGGGGAAGACAAAGGTTGATGAATTTCTCCTCCTTAGACCTCCTACATAGCCCTTCTTCTCAGAGGTTTTGCTGAGGCTTCTCTGGGGGCATTTTTAGAAGTCTGAGCTTGGATCCTTGTGATCCCAGGACCCAAGCCCATTTCTCCGTTTTCTTCAGCCTTTTCCTAAGGGGACCCTGTCTCTGCCTTCTGTTGCTCACATCCACTCTGCCTCTCTCTATATGCTTCCCTTATTTCTTCCTTTCAACACAAATAACAAAAGTGGAAAGGCACTTTTCTCATTGACATTAGTGGCTCATCAAACTTGGACCTAAGTAATCCGCCCCCCTTATCCTTGAGGGTAAAAAGGCTTTATCTCCAAACCTTTCCAGAAGGTGAGAAGAAAAATGGCAACTCTTGTAGAATAGCAAAAAAAAAAAAAAAAAAAAAAGGCATGCAATGCAAATCAATTCTCTATTTTGAGATCATCTGAATGTTTACATTCTGCCACAGTTGTAAATACGAAGAATATTTAGTCAATATGAAATCCAAACCAAACTTCTCATCTTACTGCAATTAACTCTCTGCTCTTAGTTTCTGAATTTTTTGATAGGTCTTTTATCTGGTAAACTCCCTTATTCCATTTAATCTTTTGTCTCTTTTCTTCTTGTACTCCTTCTTAGACTTACATATTCCAGATTTTCAGGGTTTACAATGGAAATAAAATAGGGATATGGGAATACTCCCTCAATATAATCTACAAAGTTGTGACAAAGCTGGCCTCTTAAAATAGGAATAATAATAGAATCTCACCTATAATGTCATTGTGAATCCTAAAATGACAAATTTCATGTGAAATATTTAGTATACCCCTTGGCACATAAGTGTCAATAAATGTTTACTATTATTATATTTTATAGCAAAAATTTCCCTAGATAATAACAATATATTTCTTCCCTTCTCATGAAGAATCTAACCTTCAAGGAACTCCTCTCCCAGTGGTGTGACGTACTTGGAATTATTAGGAGAAAAATGTATTAATTGATCCCTTTGCTTTGGTTCCACTAGCTGTAAATTTAAAATGAAACTGAAATAGGGAATATCTTCTGGTTCACTACAAAAGAGTCTATTGTTTGCCAAGCACTGTACAACCACAGGGGAGAGAAAAAAAGCAAGCATGTTGAAAGCAGCAGGAATTAACAATGTCATGGGAAAATAAATAACTTACCTGGGTTTTTATTTTGAGAGGTAGTGAATTGAACTTTATTTTTCCCTTTCTTACTTCTCATTTCTAGTTATCAAAATTATAAACAAATGTATTATGTAGAAGCTTTACTTTCCTACACTCCTTTGCCAAGAGTGCATCTTCTGGTCATTTGATGGATTCAGGAACTATTTATCAAATACTGAGTTCTATACTTCTCACTTCTCAAATGATATTATTTGAATTACCTTAAGCTGTAAGATTTCTACCCCATTCAACAATTCTAGTAAGTGTATTTTTACTAAATGTTTTTACTAAACATTTTTACTAAATGTATTTTTACTAAAACCCAGATTTAAAAATTCTAACCAAAATAATAACAATGATAATTTATTAAAAATAAATAATTATTTAATAAATGTAAATAATATTTATACAATAAATCATTATTGTATAATTATTATTATAAATTAAATCCATTCAAGCAAAACTGCTTGAGTGTCACTGAGCACATTGCATAACTGTAAAGAGATATATATGTATAAGCACTATATAAAGCACTAAACAAAGAACTATATAAAATTTAACTATCTTATTAAATGGTTATTGCCAATACAACTAACAGTAATTATAATGAAACATATCTCCAACATTCAGCTATAATATTATGCCTTGGCAAGAAACTCTAGAAGAAACATAATAAACTCAAGGAGATGTTCCTAGAAATAAAATTCTGACTAGTCAATTAAATATTGTGAGGAAGAAATAAGGGAAGCATATAGAGGACCCGATTTGAGTCTTTTAAATCATTCAAATGAGTTTTAATTTTACAAACAGTAAGACAGGGATGCTAAAGAAAGCATTGCACTGGGGAAGATGAGCAGACAGAAGTTGATTTTATACCAATATTGTGGGCAGGAGCAGGCAGAGCACGGACTAAGTCTGGCCATTCACATTCCATTAGAAATATTCAAGTTTTTTTTTTTTTTTTTTTTTTTTTTTTTGCGGGGGGGGATGGGGACAGTAGGCCATCTATGGTGGGCTGATTGGCCTTATTCAATGAAAATGTAAAATTCCAGATTGCAGAATCACATCGGTTACACATCTGCAATCTGTATACAGGGTAAAAATGGGAGTTCATAACCCACTTGAATCAAAGTGTGAAATATGATATGTCAAGAACTATGTAATGTTTTGAACAACCAACAATAAAAATTAAAAAAAAAAAAAGAAAATGTAAAATTCCTCCAATCTTTGTGACAGGAGGTAGTTTTACAGCTCAGAACAAAACGCCTGCTGGGGTTAGTCTCCTACCCTCCATCAGATATGTACCAAGATTAACAAGATAATTGTTAAAATGATTTTAAAATGAAAGTAGCCTGCTCTTTAGCCCCTAACATATTTTAGTCCCTAAAACAGATGAAATCTTAGGCACTTTTCCCAACAGGAAACTGTGACTACTTATGCCTACAATATGAACTCCCAGTGACTTATGTAATTTGTAGATTTGCTTTAAGTGCTGTCTGTTTTCTTTGATGACAGTTCTAAACACTGAGAGAAAAAAAAAACTAGTCAGAACATAGATTTATCTAGAAATAGTACAGGCAATAATATATTACCTTTATATACTAGTATATAGCATACTCACATTTACTTACATGAACATATAGTACTTCATAGTTTGAAGCTACTTTTTAAAAATCTTTTAATTCCTTTAATTCTCACAATAGCCCTTTAGGATTTATTATCTCAGTTTTGCAAATAAGATAAATGATGCTACTGGTCACAAAGCCCAGTCTTATACCTAATAGATGTCCAAGTCACAAACAGAAGAATAGGAAAAGTCATTTCTGGTGTTGACTTTGAGAGGTTTTCTTTTTCTTTTTCTTTTTTTTTAATATTTTTTAGTTGTAGTTGGACACAATACTTTTATTTTATTTATTTTTATGTGGTTCTGAGGATGGAACCCAGGGCTTTGCATGTGCTAGGTGAGCGCTCTACTGCTGAGCCACAATCCCAGCCCCAAGGCCTTTCTTTTATTGGAGCTCTCTTTAACAACTTAGAAATGGACTTAGACTAGGTTAGGTGTGGGTCCCTTTAGCAATAAGTTTCAAAGTTTGCTCTGGAGTTTTTTTGTAATTACAACTTCAATTCACTGTCCGTATGTTAATTTCCATGATAACATATGTACATTTTTATAAGAACTTCTGAAATCAAAGCTGTCTGTCAAAGAAACAGCTCAACTTTCCTGTCCCACTTGCATGAAATTAAGGGACCAGAAAAGAATGTATCTAAGATATTTTCCAGATCTATTATTCTATTAATTCTTTTTATGGTTCTGTCTCTTTCTACTATAAATCTGCTTTACAAAATGTATGTATTTGTTGGCAAATTCATGAGAAAGTACATTGCATTTTCTAAATACACAGACAACTTCAGAAACTCAGAAGCAACCCATCTGAATCTGTCGACCAGTAACAAACCAGAGATCTGCCTTTATAGGCAGGCTGATCTAAATATAGCCAATTCATGAACATGAAGGTGTTCCTTTCCCAACTGCAAGTGACATTCAGTCATCCCACTGGAAAATATTTTCTATCAGAGGACTCAAATAAAACCACATTTAAGGGGAGGCTATATGACAAATGTACCATACTACATGTAGTCTGAAGAACTTGGCAAGGTTTCCATTGCTTCTACACTGAGAATGAGATTTGTGATAGTATTATAAATCTGGAGGAATTGCTCAAAATCTACACCCTGTCTTATTTAAATGATGTAGCTACCCAATCTCACATTTAAAAATAAAATTTACAGTGCACAGCTCAAGAAGCAAGCAAAAAGGAGAGATGAAACTACCAGGCAGCTGAATTTGTGTTCCACAAGTTAAACAAGCAACAAGGGAGGCACTAATGATTTGTACCAGCTTCTTATTTTCTGCAGACCTACTCCAGTCCCTGCCTCACACTGCCTTCCCCCCTCTACTCAGCTGTCAGGAAATAGTGCCACCCTAATCTCCACTTCCACAACCCTCTCCCACATAGCGTATCCCTCGTGTACATAAGCAAACACCCAATAACATGCTGGCATCTCTCTCACTTTACAATCAACTCCTTTCCCTTAATGGTGGGAATACTCCCATTCTTACCTAGGCAAGAATTTCCTGGCTGTAGATAATAAGTGTTTGATTCAACTTATATAAAGGCTAAGATCCAGCTTTTGGAATCAGACAAAATTTGCTGCCACTTACCATCAGACATTAAGTAAAACACGTTAAGTTTTACTTTCTTAATATAAAGTGAGCGTATTTCCTTCTTTACTGTTCTGTTGAGCACATAGTTTCTGTCCCCAGAACTATAGTCATTCTATTTGTTGATTTCACTTTAAAGAGAGAAAATAATTCCAGGAGAATATAACTTGAACTTAAAAGTAAAATCAGCTTGCAGATGCATGTCCACATGGTAAAAATGGTACTATACTAGCCTAAGCATTGGAAGATTTAAGATCTGGCCTTGGCCCCCACCTCCTTTTTATGCAAATGTAGAAAAGCCCCTTAACTTCCAGATTGGTAAAATAACCTATGATGTGCGTTTCAGCTTGTGCTGTTGACCAATTTATTTCTTTCCAGATTCAAATTCATAATATTTTTTCTGTTCTGTGAAAACAAAGCTGGGTCCTTTCAACGTTTTTTTCTTTCGAAGCTGGCAAAATGTTAGGCTTCCTCAGTAGATGGTGCAGGAAAGATTGCAGAAGAAGGGAATTTTTCTTAATGGTTGTGATGTGCTGGTTCAAAAGGACTTTGCAGCACCCACTGCTTCTACAGTGCCCAGCTCTTCTGGTGAACTGTTTCTCTAGCACCCTCCTCTGCAGCAAGCAGTGCTCCCCAGATCCTAGTTCCTACAGTAGGTAGCGTAGGCAGCAGCCAGTGTGCAGCAGCTTCCCCAGCATCCCCTCACCTGGAAGACTAGATTGGAGTGCCTCACTCTCCATACAACATTCTGTGAGAAACTTCCCTGACTTTCTGTAAGTTCCACAGGGCCGAACTCCATCTATTTCAAAGTATGAATGATCTCTACAATTTCTCTGCCCCCAGTGGACCAGAGCAGAGCTTCCTTCCATCGCAGCCTAGGGTTGAAGGTAGGATGTCTCCTAGACATCTATTTTAAAAAAAAAAGTTGCCTATTTTTTTTTCTTTTTTTTGCAGTGCTGGGGATTGAACCCAGTGCCTCATGCCCTTTGCAAATGCTCTACTACTAAGCTACATTCCCAGCCCCACAGGTTGCTTTTTGTATATGCTACCTCCTGTATTCCTTAAAATCCTCTTCACTTCTCACTCATCAGACCCTCATTGCTACAATCTCCTCTGACAGTCAATGATTCTTTGGATTAAATTCTCCCTATTCGAATCATCACATAGTTTTCAGCTTCTGATTGGACATTGACTAATGCACACCTTGAAGATTTTGATACTCAGAAATACTATGATACCAGTGTTGGTGTTGTTCTGAAAATGTTTTTCGGATCTCGATACTTAATCTCCTAAGGGTAAGAAGGCCTTTGAAATGGAAGGACAGACAGACCTTCACTTCAGATGCAAAAGAGATTTGACTTTTAAAGTAAACAATCATCCAAATAATCAAAAGAAACATTTAAAAGTTTTGATTTGTTTCTATATCACTTTGCATTATCCAAACTGCAAATTGTAGTGATAAGGGCACAGTGCTCTAGACTGACAAATCTGACCAAGATTTCTGACGCCATCTCTAAATTCTGAAGACTCAGAGTCACTTTAGGCTCCATAATTTACTACACAGACTCACAGAATTCACTGAAAGCCATTATACCCAAAGTCACATTTGTTATAGGGAAATGATTCAAATTAGAACCAAAGGAAAAGACAGTGGGCAGTCCAGGAGGGATCCAAACAGAGCACCCAGCCACTCCCTCCCTATAGAGTCAGGAACAGACAGTGTCACCTCCTACTGGTCACATATATGACAGGAAGCAGGAGTAGTATGCATGAGTATTGCCAACTAGAGACTCTCAACCTAGGTCAAAAGTTGGGCCCGACAGTGCATGCCTACAATCCCAGTGACTAGGAAAGGTTAGGTAAGAGGATAGCTAATTCAAGAGGCCCTATGGACTTAGTGAAGCCCTCTCTCTAAATAAAAGATAAAGAAAGGGATGTTGATGTGACTCAGTGATTAAGTGAGCCTGGGTTCAATCCCAAGTATCAAAAAAAAAAAAAAAAAAAAAAGATACGAGGTCCAGAATTTTTACTGGAGATAATTACTTAGACACAATTAATTGAATCATGCTCATGTTGAACTCAATCTCCAATACCCACCTGTTCCTTGGAGGTTGAACTTAGGTCATATGGCTAGAGGTGCTTACCATGTACCATGGCTTTCTCAGAAGCATAAATTATCAGGTAAGGTCCTAAGGCCCAACATAATAACAAAGGCACCTGAATCACTAAGGTTTTGAGGTTATCTCCCCAAAACTTGGTCAAAGGCCAGCCCTTCCTCTGAATAGGCCAAATTTCTTACTACTCATGCAACAAATACGTTGAAGAGCTGCAGTAAAAGAAACCACAGTAGTTATTACACTAAGGGTGGATGGCACTAGAAGCAAAAGTAGCTGTTCATTTAAGGGCAGTGTCATTGCAAGGAGATACATTGCATATAAAAATGGGGAAGCAACAGTAAAATGTTAGAGGATCTGCTCTTTCACTGCTTTTTACCTCTATTTTTCAGTTCGGGGAGCTGAGGTCTCATACAACTGCAGGAAAAGATGATCTACAAATGAAGTGTCATATTAAATCTCTGTTTTCTTCCTTTTGTATAACAACATTTTCATCTGCATGCGTGTCCCCCAACCCCTTGCTTTCTTTATTTTAGCCACTGTAAACTCCAATTAATAAAAGTGCCATGTTGCTTCCTGTCCTGTGTTCTGCATGAGATATTCCTTTACCTTTGCTCTACCCATGGAATGTTTTATTGGGATAAGTGTAAATTTCTGTTCTCTCACAAAGATCTGAAAACTACTAAACTAGGTAAATCCCAGTGTATAGATGAGGAAAAAACTAAAGCACATGTAAAACAAATGAACTAACCCAAAGTTGCAGAAATGGCTAATGGTAGAATCTCCATATTAGATGAAAAGTGGAAATTCCCCAGAATAGGAAATCCTCAAGAGTAGGAAAAATCCCTTGAAAAGAATAAATTACTAGTTTCTTCTTTCCCTCGGCTCCTTTCTGCTCCTGGTTAGTCGCGTTTTTCTCTTGCTGCTTTTATTCTCACAACATTTTCTACACACCAAAAAGTCAACTTCACAGACTGTATGTGAATATCTCATCTTTTGGCCTTGTAAAAGAGAGTCCCTCCAGTCACACTCCAGTCACTGTGTTGCCCAGGCAATTTGCATTCTTCATTTGTCAGATGGAAATCCCCCAAATTTTTAATGTTGGAGTTACTCCCAAATGACTGTCATTTCTGAAATAAATGTAAAAACATTCAACGTTAGCTCAATCTGTATAGATGGTATTCATCTATACCAAGAAATCCTAATAAGCAGGAAACCAACTAGAAACCTCTGCAAACACCAGAGGGCAGTAAATACTGAAGAAAAGGTCAGAAATTCAGCAAAGGATATTTTTTAAAAAAATTACTAGAGGAATTTTTTAAAAAAGAAATGTTATATTATGTATGCTCTTGAAAGACACTCTCTAAATAGAATTCATATGCTACTTCAAGACGGAGGCCAGCACATCTGTTGTAATCTAGAGAAACATAACTATCAGATTGCTATTAGGAGTCTGCAACGAAAATCAACCAGAATAATGATCTCTTGCTTAGGAATCTTAAAAAGATGAAAAATCAACATCTAAATTATATATATTATTTTCTCAGACTTCCTCTCTTCATGTACACTGTGTCATCTCCTTCCTTTCCATATCTCTCCTGTAATTATCTCTTTATTTCTGTCTCCATTTCTAGCTATAGTTCTAGCTCGCTTCTCTCTCTCTCTCTCTCTCTCTCCCCCCCACACACACACACACAAAAAAAAAACATATCATGTAATGAAATACAAACAAAAACTAAATTATATTATTCATCTATAGTGATAGGTTGTGTTTACCCAATGAGTATAGCAAAACTTGTATTCTCATACAAAACTGGCAGAAATTAGTAATTTGGTAAAATATTTGCTATTCTTTTGGGGGAAAATATGCAGTTTTTCTTTCTCCACCTTTTATTCATTCACTTATTTTTATCAGTATGAGCTCACAGATTGTTTCAGTGATTGGAATACAACCTATGAATATCATTATTTTAATACCAATCTTCTCAGCTTCGGGCTCTGGGAGGCATCTCAGGCCAGCCCCCTTCCACTGTTGCCATACACTCTTACGTTTTTCTTTGGGTACTTTCTTACTTTGCACTACCACCAAGTGCTCTGTGCTCATCTTGTATTTTTTCTTTTTCATAAAAGCTGTGGAAAATTCCCATCCAACAGTACAAGGTTCTTCCTAGTCCTCTTCTACTTTATGTTCACCTGATAACTCTGCATTCATATATTGCCAGTGTCTTCACTCATTTGCTCAATCCCACAACACACATACAACAGTTCACAGTTGCTACATACTACTGTGAAATACAAACAAACCAAGCAGAGTTCTGAATTAGTTTGTAGCTTATTTTATCCTTGAAATAAGGCACTAAAGTACACTGTCTAAAATTTATTTGGTTTTAAAAAATATATTTAAAAGTTATTTTTTAAATATATTTAAAAGTTATTTTAAATATATTTAAAAGCTACTGAAGGGGACTTTTATCCCCTTCAGTGTAGTTATGCTACTGAAAAGTTTCTTTTTATTTTACAAAGGTAATTATATTTGATTAAATTTAATTTACTTTAAAATGTCCAATTAAAGTTTCTTACATGCTTGTTAATGCATTTTCATTTGATTCCAAATTATAAATATTCAGTCTTTTTTCCTAATAAAAAGTATCATATACCCCAAGCATAAAATAAATATCCATGAGTCTATACTGATAAAAATAAGTTATTAGATAAATAAATCAGAGATGAGACTAATTTCCTATGCAGAAGAATTCTGAATAATTTATGTAGGTACTTTGTCTTCAAGGAAGATAGTACAACTCCTCACTCTCTGAAGTATGATCTGTATGTATACAGTGACTTCCTTTCAAATTGCATGAAAAGTATGATAGTAGATTAAAAAGAGTAACATCACAGTACAGAAGTCCACCAGGCACTATCTGCTAGGTCATCAAGGTCAACATCTACAGTGATAGGTTGTGTCTACCGTTGATAAGCAGTGAAGGAAATGGCTTTTACCTCTGTGATTTTTCTTCCCCCAACTATATTACCCCAATTTAACCATGAGAAAATCATCAAATACATCCCAATTGAAAGACATTCTATAAAATGTCATACCAGTACTACTCAAAACTATAGAGGTTGTCACAGAAAAATGAAGAAAACCCAAGGATGTTCCACAGCCTTAGGCTGGCTCACTAGAAAAACCAACTGAATTTACTTGTAGCATTCTGGATAGCATCCTAGAACAGAAATATGCCACTGGGCAAAATGTAAATAAACCTGAATAAAGTAGGAACTAGCTATTGATAATATATCAATTTTAGTTTATTAACAATGACATTATGTACTCTACTGATATAAGATGTGAATCATAGAGGGAAAAATGGTTGTAGGGTATTGGAGGAATTTTCCTACTAGCTTTTTAATTTCCCTGTAATTCCAAAACTATTATAAAATACAATTTTTTATTTTTAAAATCATTGTAAACTATTTGGAAGATTTGTGTATAAAGAGGAAAGCTTAAATTATCTTTTTTCACCAGTTAATACTTATTTTAAAAACATTTGTAGCACACTTTGGCCTATCTTTCTCTCTCCCTCCTTCCTTCCTACCGCCATTCTTTTTTTTTCTCCCTTAATCTTTTTTCCCCTTAATCCTTAATTAATCTACTTCTACTTCCATCAGTTAATATTTTTAGGAGGTCTCTATTTCTCCCTTGCACCCACTGACCCTCTTTGGGTTAGTGTGTGTGTCGCGACCGTATACCCAACATAAAATAGATGTGAAATTTTAACTGATTTTGAATATCTGCACCAAATCAAAAATATAGAAAGATTGGAGAGCAGACAGAAAAATTACCAGAGAGAGTTCCTTGAAGAAAGCTGCTTCTACAGTGTGAATTCTTACCTATTTCACCCCAGACCTGGAAAAACTGTCTTTACTTCAAGCATTCTGAGGCAGGAGAATGCTTCTAGGACCACCTTGCAGTAATAAAAATGTGTTCCTTCAATTGTGAAATCTTGAGGACTATTAGCTGGTTTGTGTCAGAATGCCAACGTAGTCCATGGCAACATAATTGAGGGAGTTGCATTGGGATAGGCTTAAACTCTCAGGCTTGGCTAGTGCAAGAAAACAGAGAGATTCCCTACTGACCAAATATAAACACCCCAGGAGAAAATGTCATTATAGAATTACCCTGGGACCTGGCTAATAAGGCTGACTAGAAAGGCAGAGGGCTTCAGCTGCACGAAGTTAGATATAGCCAGATGGTTACAGGAGTCTAAGAAAATAAACCACAAGCAGTCACTTGAAATAAGGACATATGCACTCAGGTCAAGAGAATTGCTGGAAAGAGGTGCTCATCCCTGCTGATCACTAAGGCACTTAGGTGATTAAGATGATTACTTAAGCATTTGCTGAAGCACAGAGCTGTCCAGACCAGTGAGTCAGGACAGATCTGTGGCTCTTCTTACCTCTACTTCCTTTCTTGTCCCTTTGCCTCAGAAGAAGAAACAGCAGTTTGTAGGTAGGTTAGAGGAAGGCAGACAGGTGAAGAGATTTATCATACACTCTCTTCTCTAAAGATAGGCAGCTGCCACGTGTCAACCTTAGCACAAATGGAGGAAGGAGAATGATCTGACCTGTAATGAGCATTGAATCACTCAATATTTGGAAATTGGCACAGCCTACCTACTGAATTGAAACAATATTTTGTGTATTTAAGTGATCTTTTTAGCTCTCTGAAAGCTAGAAAATTCTTGAACTCTTTTCAAATGCTTTTTAGGCTCAGAAGTGTTTACCTCCATTAGATAAATGTTTAAGGGAAAGCATAAAACTAATGTGAATTAGCATTTATACTGTACCCAAAGCATGTTTGTTCATTTTACTGAATATATATCTATTAAGGGTTGAATTGTATTCTAATCTTCAAATTCATATGTTGATGCCATAAGGATGGAGTTAAGATTAAAAGAAGTAACAAGGTGCAGTCCTAATACCACAAAACTATCTCTTTATAAGAAGAGAAAATTTGGACACACAAAAAAGACACCAGGGATGTCGGAGCACAGATGTTCAAAACCACAGAGGGAAGGTAGCCCTGCCAGCCCAGGGGAGAGTCCTTGGGAGAAAGTAAACCTTTATCTTGGATTTAAGCCTCCAGAAATGTAAGAAAATTAATGTGTTATCAAGCCACCCAGTAATTGGCATCTTATTACAGCAGCCCTAGCAAACTGTCACAATAATCAAATGTCTGGGCTGCCAGCTGCTAGCATACCTGTATTTGAAGAAAGGAGATTTGTGGGAAGCAGTCAGGTGTATTCAAAGGGAGCCTTGAAAAATACAGAGGGGCTAGTTCCTCAAGGCAGTTCCTTACTGGACTAGGTAGGGGAGAGTTTTCATGGGGAAGGGAGGAGGCAGTGAATGCTATCTTCTCCAAAAGTTCACAATGGATGTCCATCTCCTGCACTAATTACTAAGGACGGCTGTTAAAAAGCCATCTGATTTCTATGACTCCAAAGAAAGGTTTAGCAGTTAACTGTGTGTATGGGGAGGAGTGCTTCTTTTTCAGCCAAAGAATTATGGAAGGATGAAAAAGCTAAAGGAAAGGGGGAGGGGAGGATAATTTCAAAAGAGTCCCTGTTACAAAATGAGTACAATATCGCCTTCATAGGTTTGGAATATGTCTTAGTCCATTTATGCTGCTTCAAAATGCCAGAGACTATATAATTCCTAAAGACACAAGTTTATATTTCTCATAGTTCTGGAAGCTGGGTAGGTCAAGATAAAGACATCAGCAAATTTGGTGTGTACTGAAGGTCCATTTCTCATTGAAGGCATCCTATGTGTCCTCACATGGTAGAAGAACAAAACAGACAAAACTCTGCCACAGTCTGGCTGGGCACAAATGCCACAGTCTGGCTGGGCACACAATCACGAGCCACCACACAGCTTGTAGATTCAAACAGCAACTCTTTATTCCCGAACTCACACCAGCCGTCTACAATCACGTTCTGGGGAAATCCACGTTCTCTTCCCAAATCCACACCCACTGGGCTTCTATCTCCAAAATATATTGTCTGAATCCCATGAGAACTCAAGGGGAACTCAGGCAGCAGGATACGCCCTATTCCCAGCAGGAATAATCTTAAACCTTAAACCTGGAACCTAAACTGGGAACGCCCTAAACACGATTATCTTAAAACCGGGAACACCCTAATCTGCCTTGGTCCTTGAGCAAGGTCACGTACATTCAATGTCACTGCAACATGGGGTACGCTGGCAAGGAAATTGTCATACCTACTTGGCTAATGGCTCCCAGCATCTCCCCCCTTCTGATTAGTTAAACAACAAGCAATGTGGCTTAAGGACCGTGCCTGGTAGGTTGTCCAATTCAACATATGGTTCTTACCCGTCATCGGAAAACTGACCTTTAGGCGTCAGCCTCCTGTCTTAGGTTGATACCACTGCAATTGAATCATACCCGTCACTGACTACCGGTCCAGCATACAGCCATACTTGTGGATAGGTCTATGCACCAGTGGGGGGGTGAGGTTCTTTGCCTCACCTTTGTTGGCCCCCAAATTTGGCCTTGGTGCCAGTGGGGGAGTGAGGTTAATGTGGCTTATGGACCGTGCCTGGTAGGTTGTCCAATTCAACATATGGTTCTTACCCGTCATCGGAAAACTGACCTTTAGGCGTCAGCCTCATGTCTTAGGTTGATACCACTGCAATTGGATCATACCCGTCACTGACTACCGGTCCAGCATAAGCCATTGGCCCCCAAATTTTATACCATCACTAGCAGAAGGGAGGAGGATACAGAAATGCCACGACACCAAGCCAATTGACGGCTCCTTGGGAAAAATTGCATCACTGGTGACACCATCAGCAAAGATATGCCAGCATTACCACAATTCACTGCACCAAACGATAGTTACATAGTCCAGGCAAGTTCTGCAAGCAGTTCAAAGCACAGGAATCTATCAATATGTCCATTTCCTCCCAAAATCCGTTTCCTCCCAAAGTAAGTTGACTCTTTGATTGAGCATTACTTGTTGAGTTCTTCACCGGCACTGGGATGGAGATAGGAATTCTGGCAATGATGCTAAAGAGACATTATCCTGAAAAGAATTATTAAATATAATGAAAAGGAAAGGTGAAAGTAAACAAACAGATCTGTTAACCTACTTTAAAAACAATCCTTAACAGCCTTTTACCTAATTTAAACTAGTAAACAAACAGATCTGTTAACCACCTTTAAAAACAATCCTTAACAGCTGTTTACCTAATTTAAATTAAACCATTTAAATCACGTGAATAAAAAAAATAATAATTCGGATCCATTTTTTCATGAGCGCTCCTCATATAAGAAATATGGACATACGCACATACAGACATACAACACAAAACACAAGAGTGTACACAAACGTACAACACATAAGAAAATAGTAAAGGCCTTGTAGCTTTACCTAGGTGAAATCTCCATTGCAATGTTTAAAAACTCCACAGTCAAAAAATAAAACTGATCAGAAAAACATTAACCTAGGTTTGTATGAGCTCAAAAAATAAAAATAGAACCTTATGATGTGGAAAAATGCAATAATAAAATAGCTATTGAAAAAAGCATCCTGGTTAATCACTGTCGCAGATGTAAGAATGGCTAAGCTGGAGTTCTGGATATCAGCTGTTATGGATTTGAGTCAAATCATCTTCTTTTCGATCTGTAGAAACTGTTTTAGTTAATCTCTCTGGAATCCAAATGGGCTGCTGTTCTCCCTGTGGAAAAACACAAACAGACCCCCGACTCCAGACAATCACTGGGTCAGGACCTTTCCATTGTCCTGTTAGAATATCTTTCCAAAGTACTTTAGGCTTATGTACATTTTTTGGATACATATGCCTTTCCGCAGCACTAAGTCCTGATGAATCCAAATTTAAAAAGTTTAGAGTAAAAAGGGTTATTTTAAGTTTATCTTTGGGGGATATATACCCCCTTCCAATTCCCTCTTTTTGCTTTAATAAGTATGTTTTAATAGTTTGATGAGCTCTTTCAACTATGCCTTGTCCCTGTGGATTGTATGGGATTCCTGTTATATGAGTAATACCAAATGATGAGCAAAATTGTTTAAAAGAGGTAGAGGTATAGCCAGGACCATTATCAGTTTTTAACTGTTTAGGAACGCCCACAGTGGCAAAATTTTGTAAGCAATGAGCTATAACATCTTTAGTTTTTTCTCCGGCATGAAGGGAGCCCATCAAAAATCCAGAAGAAGTATCAACTGTAACGTGTAAATATTTTAATTTTCCAAATTCTGGCAAGTGTGTGACGTCCATCTGCCAAATATGGTTAGGTATCAGTCCTCTAGGATTGACTCCAAGATTAACTTGTGGTAAAAATGTCACACAATTTTGACATTGTTTTATTATATGTCTGGCTTGTTCCTTAGTTATTTTAAAACGCTTTTGTAAAGTATTAGCATTAACATGAAACCTTTTATGAAAATTTGTAGCTTCTTCAAATGTAGAGAAAATATGTATGTCATGTGTAGTTTTATCTGCTAAATCATTGCCTAAACTAAGGGCTCCAGGCAATCCTGTATGTGCCCTAATATGTCCTATAAAGAATGGATCTTTTCTGTCCCAGATTAGACTTTGTATAGTGGAAAGCAAAGAGAAAACAGTAGAAGAAGGGGAAATCCTACCAGCATCTTCAAGAGATACTATAGCATTAACTACATACTGACTATCAGAAAATAAATTAAATACAGAATCTTTAAACATCAAAAAAGCTTGTAAAACTGCATTAAGCTCTACCTTTTGAGCTGATTGTTTGGGTACTAAAAATGTAAAAGTTTGATCAGGGGTAACTACTGCTGCTGTACCATTATTTGACCCATCAGTGAATATATTTGGAGCATTCATGATAGGTGTTTTTCTTGTCATTTTAGGAAAAACTACAGGATGCTTAGACCAAAAAGACAACAAAGGATTAGATGGTAAATGATTATCAAATGAAACATTAGATTTACACATGATTATTGCCCAAGTATTTAACTCATTAGCTAACTCATCAATTTGATCCATAGTATATGGAGTAATAATTTTATTGGGAGAAATTCCAAACACTCCCTTCGCTGCTTTTATTCCTTTGAGTATTAATTGTCCTACAGCCTCAGGATACCTAGTAAGAATAGTGTTAGGAGAATAAGATAAATGTATCCACAATAATGGACCTTTTTGCCAAAATACTCCTGTAGGAATATTTTTTGTTGGTAGTACAATAAATAATAAAGGCAAACTTATATCAATTCTATCCAAATGCATATTTTCCATATATGTTTCAATAATTTTTAATGCCTTTCTTGCTTTAGGAGTTAACATGCGGGGTGAATTTGGATCTGATGGACCTTTTAGAATATCAAATAAAGGTCCCAACTCTCCTGTTGGTATACCTAGATAAGGCCTTATCCAATTTATGTCTCCCAATAACTTTTGAAAGTCGTTAAGTGATTTGAGTCGATCTACTCGTATTTGAATTTTTGGTGGACGGACCATGGTTGAGGATAGTAGAACTCCTAAATAATTAATTGGAAAATTTAATTGTACTTTATCCATTGCTATCTCTAGATTATAATTTTTTAATAAGTTTGTAAGTGTGGCATAACATTCCAGCAATATGTTTTTATCTTTATGTGCCAATAATACATCATCCATATAGTGAAATATTTGTAGTTCAGGATTTTGATTTCTAAGTGGCTGGATTGCTTTGTTAACATATATTTGACACATAGTTGGACTGTTAGCCATCCCTTGAGGGAGTACTTTCCATTCATATCTCTGATCAGGACCTTCATGATTTAATGCAGGGATAGTAAATGCAAAACGTGGACTATCCTCGGGATGAATTGGAATTGAAAAAAAAAACAATCTTTAATATCTATAGCTAAAACATGCCAGGTTTTTGGCAAAGCAGACAATTGAGGAATCCCTGATTGAGCAGGTCCCATAATAACCATCTCATTATTAATGGCTCTTAAATCTTGCAATAATCTCCATTTACCAGATTTCTTTTTGATGACAAAAATGGGAGTATTATGGGGAGATATGGAAGGTTGTATATGTCCTTCTGCTAATTGTTGTTTGACCAGATCATGGGCTACTTGTATCTTTTCTTTAGTCAGGGGCCACTGAGGAACCCACACTGGTCTTTCTGATTTCCAAGTAATTTTGATTGTCTCAGTGGCCCTTTCTGAAAATCCAACCCATGTCTGTCTGTTCCTTGATCTATTTGTACTGGTGCTGCTATAAATTGCCCTTGTTTTCCTAATCTTTTTTCTTTCCTAAAGCCTTGTCTAGCCCTAGTAGTGGGCGCATTAGGATTGATGTTATTTGTTAACGTCAAACCTAATTGATCTAGGACATCTCGTCCCCATAAATTTATAGGAAGATGATCCAATACATATGGCTGTATAGTTCCTTCACATCCTTCAGGATCCTTCCAATCTAATACCATTGCACTTCTATGGGGATTAGTCGCCACTCCTAGGCCTCGAAGCGTTTGAGTGGCTTGTTGTAATGGCCAATGTTTTGGCCATTCTTGACGAGATATGATGCTAAGGTCAGCTCCTGTGTCCAGTAGCCCATTAAACTCATGACCTTGTATATTTAGTTTTAGCATTGGGCGAGAATCTAAATTTAAAGACAACATAGCCCAATCTACACCTGTGGAGCCTAATCCCCTGGAACCTCTTTCTACACTATGACTAGGAAATTTATTATGTAGGCTGGGTATTATTAACAACTGTGCTATTCTATCTCCAGGTGAAATTACTGATATACCTCTTGGAGAACTAGCTATAATTTTTATTTCACCTACATAATCGGGATCAATTACCCCAGGACTTATCATAAGTCCTTTTAATGTAGATGAACTACGTCCCAGTAATAAGCCTACTGTTCCTTGGGGAAGAGGTCCTTTTACTCCTGTGGGAATGATTTGAACTCCCATCTCTGGAGTTAATACTGCTCTGGCAGAGGCACAGATGTCCAACCCTGCGCTCCCTTGGGTTTGTCTGATGAGGGATTTAATGGACAATGTGTCCTGGGCACTAGCCTGATGGTGTTGCTGGGTTCCTCCACTGCCCCGTATATTTGTGGTTGTGGGCCCCGGAGCATTGGGCCCCCCTGTCCGTTTTTTGGCAATGGAGCCTGATGCCTTTCTCCACGATATCGTGGATAAATACCTGGTCTTTGTCCGTTTTTTGATAAAGGAGTACCCTCAATGGTGGTTTGAGAACGGCATTCATTAGCCCAATGTCTCCCTCTATGGCATCGTGGGCAAATACCCGGTATTCTATTCCTTTGATACCTACTTTTGTTAAACCCTCCTCCTATGGGGCAATTCCTTTTAAAATGTCCTGTTTGTTCACAATCATAGCATGTTTTTGGCCTGGCATCTAAAGCCTGTTGTACTGCAGCTGCCAAGACTTGCCCTTGTTCATTAATATCTCTA
The DNA here is from genome assembly GCF_021218885.2 of Marmota monax. Taxonomy (NCBI): domain Eukaryota; kingdom Metazoa; phylum Chordata; class Mammalia; order Rodentia; family Sciuridae; genus Marmota; species Marmota monax. The sequence goes on along the minus strand of NW_026695230.1, from coordinate 4,227,672 downwards.
CATAATTTAATATATGTGTTTAAATCTTCATGTCTCCATGGTCTAATAACCTCTCTGCAGCAACGATTTGCTTGGTCATAAGCTAGTTGTTTTATTAATGGCATTGCTTGTTCTGTATCCCCAAAAATTTTGGCAGCCGTTTGAATTAGCCTATCTACAAAGTCAGCGTAAGGTTCATTAGCTCTCTGTATTACCTTAGATAGCTGACCTTGTAAATCTCCATGTCCTTGTAAAGTCTTCCATGCCCTAACTGCGTCTGCAGCAATTTGTGCATATATAGCAGGATCATATTCAATTTGTTGCCGTTGACCCTCATAAGGTCCTTTTCCTAACAACATATCTAGATTTCTTTGAGGGTAACCGGCTGCTGCATTTCGCCTAGCTGTCTCCGTGCAAAATTCCTCATTGGCAACCTTCCATAACAAATATTGTCCTCCATTTAATACAGATTTACACATGCTAGCCCAATCTGCTGGCGTCATGTCCAAGTTAGTAATGGACTCGACCATGCTTACCGTGAAGGGAGCTTGGGGACCATAGGTTGTTACAGCCTCCTTTAACTGCTTCACTGTTTTAAAATCTAAAGCACGGTGAATTCGCTGCCCTCCTGCCTGTTCAAGTACAGGGCATGCTAATCTTTGAGGTCCTGTCTCAGGATCCCATTTATCAACTACGGGGTTTGAGGGCCACTCAGCTGTCTCCATCGGTGGGGCTGTTGGTTGAATTACGCCCTCTTGTGATAAAATGGAGTTAGTAACAGCCTCCTGTTGTGGCCTTTTTCCTAACAACCCCTTTTCCTTTAAATTTTCTTCCTCTGTCTGACTAGCTCGAGAGACCTTCTCTTTTGTTTGATCTAAAATGTCTTTCTCCATGGTCTGAACCTCTAACAATTTACTTAACATCTTTTCGGTTTGTTTTTTACTAATTTCTAATCTACTATAAAGATAATGCAACCCAATAAGATAGCACAAAACAAAGCCGAAACTGAATGAAACAAAAACGGAATAAAAAATCGTTGTATCAATTTTCTCTTCCTCAGGGCCGACAAACTTCAAACCTTTAGTCAACCATTTTTTCCAGTTTGCCTGAGAAATTTCTAGGGATAGGCAGCTTGAAACAAAAACAAGATAAATCAAAACAATAACACATTGTTTTTTGAATTGGTCACCCATTCTTTCGCTCTTCCTCAGGGGCGAGCAATTTCACTTACCTCCAAGCTTCAGAAGTTCCCCGTACGAGCCGCCAAATGCCACAGTCTGGCTGGGCACAAATGCCGCAGTCTAGCTGGGCACACAATCACAAGCCACCACACAGCTTGTAGATTCAAACAGCAACTCTTTATTCCCGAACTCACACCAGCCGTCTACAATCACGTTCTGGGGAAATCCACGTTCTCTTCCCAAATCCACACCCACTGGGCTTCTATCTCCAAAATATATTGTCTGAATCCCATGAGAACTCAAGGGGAACTCAGGCAGCAGGATACGCCCTATTCCCAGCAGGAATAATCTTAAACCTGGAACCTAAACTGGGAACGCCCTAAACACGATTATCTTAAAACCGGGAACACCCTAATCTGCCTTGGTCCTTGAGCAAGGTCACGTACATTCAATGTCACTGCAACATGGGGTACGCTGGCAAGGAAATTGTCATACCTACTTGGCTAATGGCTCCCAGCAAAACTCCTTTCCTTGAGACCTTTTATAAGGACACCAATCCATTCATGAGAGTGGAATCTTCACAGCCTAATGGCTTCCTAAAAATCTCACCTCTTAGAACTATTGTGTTAGGGATTCAGATTCAACCCAGGTATTAGGAAGGAAACAAATGTTCAAGCTAGCACAACACATTGCACTTAATTCCCTAACACATGCTTATTGTCTGTTTATGACTTTGAACTCATTTTTTAAACTTAACTCAATATCATTTTTTTTCTCACTGTCCTCTTTTCTTTCTGCTATTTTTCTTGTCTTCTTTCTTGAACTGCAATTGGCATCAGTTCTCTCACATCAGGACTGCTTTTAGCCTCTACAGGTAAAATTGATCTAAGTGGGTGCTGGCAGCTTTCCTGAGGCCGCGTCCACAGGGCTAATGGAATGGCCAAGTTCCATCTTTTCCATTCTCAACCTAAAGCCTGTGGTGGATGGAGCCAAAGTCCAGAAACTAGACCTTATGAACTTCTCATCAATTAACAATCTTCCATCAAGACTTGGAGCAGGAAACTTCCTTCCAGGCACTGGAAAGAGCAACAAGTCAGATCAAGCTTCAAAGTCTTTGACAGTACATCAGCACAAATAGGGTTGATGGTAGGAAAAGAGTTGTTTGTCTCTGACAACCTTACACTTGCTCGGTACCAACAATCCTATTGTTTCTTTTTACTCTTGCCTTATGCAATGATTGTGTTATCTGGAGTGGAGTTTGGTGTGGGTAGAGAATATTACTCTTTTTTCTAGAGTTCTCTTTATATAATTTTTTTTACTGTAGTATGTGGTGTGTGTGTGTGTGTGTGTGTGTGTGTGTATCCTTACCAAAGAATATATGTGTATGTGTATGTGTGTATGTATGTGCATATGCATGTGTATATGCATATGTGTGTGTGAGTGTATATATATACACACACATATATATCATATACATATATATACATATGTTATGGTGTTATGGTTTGGATTTGAGGCATCTCCCCAAAGCTCATGTGTGAGACAATTCAAGAAGGTATGGAGGAGAAATGATCAGGTTACAGCCTTAACCAAATCAGTGAATTAATTCCTGATGGGATTAACTCTGTTGTGACTGGAGCCAGGTAGGGTGTGGCTGGAGGAAGTAATTCATAGGGAGTATGGCTATGGGGTATATGTATTTGTATCTGGCAAGTAGAAACTTTCTCTCTCTCTCTCTCTCTCTCTCTCTCTCTCTCTCTCTCTCTCTCTTTCTCCTTCCTGATCATCATGTGAGTTGTTTCCCTCTGCCACACTCTTCTCCAATGATGTTTTACCTCACCTGAAGCCCAGAGGAATGGAGCCAGCTTTCTATGGATTGAAACCTCTGAAACCATGAACCCTAAAATAAACTGTTCCTCTTCTACCATTGTTCTGGTCAGGTCTTTAAGTCACAGCAGCAAAAAAGCTGACTGAAACAATCTATACCTACACACAAACACACACCCAGACTATGAAAGAGATTAGAGAGTAGAGGAGTTGAGGCAGTGGGACTGTGCTTGCTGCCCACACTCTGTGCCTGGTGTGACAGATGTCCTTGGGGAGAGAGGAGATAAGACTGGAGGAGCATGAGGGAGCCTCTCACATGATGAACTTAGGATCTGGCACTGCCGCTGTGCCACGATTGGCAGAAAATTGAGAAGGTCATTCCCTTCCCTTCCTTACATGCCCTGCTTTGGATTCCAGGAACATCAGTGCTTTCACATGTTTATTGTTACAAGTATGCTTTGGTTGCCCCCCTTTTGGCTTCTAAGGTTCTGGATTAAAACAAGTGGGTGCTGAATAAGAGGCAGAAGAGAATATATGCAGGCTGTGACTGAACCAAGTGTCTGCATTTTGAACATGTTCTACAAATGCTCTTTGAGGGTCTTTAGAAGTGGCAAGAGGAGACACTTTGCTGGGAGAAAGAATTTGGGGCAAAATGGGAAGTGATGACTGAAGACAATGTATGGTGGAGAATCTTTTTTTTTTTTTTTTGCCCCATGTTTCTACATAGAGAGGCCTATGATCTCATCTCAAGATCCTTAATTTAGTTTTATCTGCAAATATCATATTTCCAAATAACATCATATTCATGGTTTCCAAGGATTAGGGTTTAGGCATATATTTGGGGGGATACACTATTCAACTGTCTATACTCCACTATGGAAGTGTTCCTTCAGTTGAGAATCCATGTATTTTCTACTAATTTCTTCCCTGGAAGGTACCCAGAGTAATGGGAAAATATGGGTTCAGAAATGATTTTAAATTCATCCTCAGCTGCTTAATATCTGTATGATTATGGGAAATTCCTAACCTCTCTGATCATCAGTTTTCTCATTCACAAACTAGTGCACATAGTAGGTATCTCAGTGTTGTGACTGTCCAATCTGAGAGATATTTCTCCCCCCCTCTATCTTTTCCTCACCAAGGCACCAGATCCAGCCTCAACTTCCCAGCGGTTCTCCAATACTGCAGGGTTTACTTTCTTTCTTCTCCCCAACCCTTAGATACTAGTCTAGGCTAATGTTCTCATCTACCATAGGTATCTAAAATGAAGTGACTTGTTACCTGTTATAGTTACCTGTTACCTGTTATAGTTTGGATTCATAATGTCCCCAAAGGCTCATGTGTTAAATGCTTTGTTCCTAATGCAGCAAAGCACAGATGTGGGAGTTTTGGGAAATGTCTGGATCATGAGGGAATCTAACCTCATCAGTGGATTAATCCATTGATTGATATGGAATTTGACTACATTTTTGGGGAAAAAATAGAATCATAAGATGTGGGACTTATTTGAAGGGAGTGGGTCCTTGGGGTAATGTCCTGAGGGACTACATCTTGTCCTTTCCTTTTGTCTCATTTTTGCTTTCCAGCCACCATGAAGTGAGAAGCTCTGCTCTGCCTCATGTTCTCTGCCATTATTGTCCATCTCACCTGAGGCCCACAACACTGGAACCAGCTGATTGATTGTAGACAGAATTTGTAAAAAAAAAAAAAAAAAAAAAAAAAAAAGCAACAATTTCCTCCTTTACATTGATTTTGATGTTATTTTGATGCAGTGATGAAAAGTTGACTAACACATGATACAAATGAATGAAACCCTAATGGTGCTATTAGAGGCAGTTAGTGAATTATGCTATTCCCGATAGTGGAGAAAATCCCCAATGGTAATTCTACAATATTAACTGGCAATCACTTAGGTATCGGAACACATCTCCTTGGTAGTAGTAGTTTTCAGCTAATAATATATAGAATCAATAATTTGTAAATCATTAAAGAACAGAATTACACACAAAAAGAAAAGTTGAATTTTTGGAACCTATCTACCTTTGTGAAACATAGGAATTATGTGATCTTGAGAAAGTTATTAAGACCATCTGTGCCTCACTTTCCTCAACGGAAAAATAAGGGAATAGCATTGCTATGGTTTGAGTAAGGTTTAATTGTGTCTGCCCCACAAAGGTTCATGTCATTGGAGGCTTGGTCCCCAGAGCAGTGATACTGGGAGATGGTGAAGTCTTTAACAGGGAGTGGGAGATCCTTGAGTCACTGGGGAATTAAGTACTTCCCTTGCAATCCCTTGATAATTCTTGTTTGATTTTTGGTATTTCTCAGGAGAGTGCTGTTCCAACAGGAGTAAGCCTGACCTTATCCAGTTCTCGCTTCCTGGTTCCAATTGTAGTTTTTTCTTCTTGCACACACTCCTGTCATTGCTGCCTGTGTCATGAGTTGATACAGCCAAGGAGCAGTCCTTGAGGAGCCTGTGCTGTGCTGCTTGGATTTTTACCTTTCAAAACAGTGAGTTAAAGAAACTCTTTTCCTTATAAGTAGCCTATGTTGTATACTTTGTTGTAGTGGTGAAGAGCTGACTAATAGAAGCATCTGGTTTTCAAGGTTGCTGTAAAAGAGTCAATATATTAAAGTCCTTAGAATAGTACCAGAATCAGAATTGAAATAAGTTGATTAAAGTTATTAAGGTGAGATGCAGTGGCACATGGCTATAATCTTAGTTACTGAGGAGGCTGAGGGAGGAGGATCCAGAGTTCCAACCCAGTTTATGTAACATAGTGACCCCATCTCATAAATAAATAAATAAATAAGGGAGAGAGCTTTTAAAAAAAATCAAGAAGATGAGCAAAAGAAGGATATGGGAATGATGCTCTATGGTAGAGTGCTTACCTAGCATGTGTGAGGCCCTGGGTTCAATCCCCAGCCCCCAGAACTTGGATGGGGGGTGGGTAGAAAGAATAAAGAAGAATACATACTATATTCTTGGGCCATTATCCTTCTTTTATTCAAAACGGCTAAACCTACTATGTGAGCAGATTGTAAACTCTAACTCAGAGATAAACAACCGCCACCCCATGCTCCTAACAAATGAAGGGTTAGGACCCCAAATATTTATCAAGTATGATGCATACTTGTCTTTCATGCATGCTTTGAGAAGAAAAATAGATGGTCCAAGTCAGACACAGACATCTTTACCCTCTCCCTCTCACACTCACACAAGGACCATCGTCCTTTTTATTTTTCTCCTATACTAGCTCCATATCCTGTTGTCTGAACACTAAAAATTTTTCTGCTAATGGATTTTATAGCTGGTTTAAAACTGTAGTATACTGTAGTAGTTATACACATGAGCATCGGGCCACACTTATAGTTCCTTGTCTGTAAAATGGGAACAATAATAACCATATCTACCTCATATAATTATTAGAGAGATTAAAGGATATATTGAAAGCTTTAAACTGATCCATAAAGACACCTATCACACCTAATTTGCCCATTTTAAAGATGAGCAGATTGAATTAAAGAAATGTTGAGATACTTACATGAAGTGATTGGGAGGAAGAGCTATTTTAATTATTTGAAATGGGCTAGAGATTGTAGAGATCTCAGCTCACCTAACTTTCACACTAGTGCTCCAAAATGGTCATCACACCCATTTTAAAACTCAGTCTGAGGACCAACCAAAATTGTGAGCTTCTACAATATTGAAAACTAATGAGTGTCAGGGCTTTGACTGAGATTTGATTGATGGCACAGAATTCAGGTTTTTTTGCTCTGCTCTCTTAACATTTATTACTACCTGGAAGTTTGATGGAATCACATGAAACTGATGTGAAATAGGTAAAAAATATTCAAATTTGCTAACTGTGTGTACTCAATGTACACTTAGACATGTTTTACAGAAATCATCCCATTATTACCACTTTTGTTTTTTTTTTACTTTTTCCACAAGTTCAGAACTTAATATCCTACAGGTATTGTAATTGGAAATGAGACAGTCAGGACACTGACATCTGAAAGCAACACTTTATTAGTGGTGCCAGGCCCAGAGGGATAATTCGCAAAGTTTGAGCCCCGAGCACAGTAGGGCTTTAACTTTTATGTGTAAGCAAGTTTGGGGTATATCAAGGCAAGGGAGTTGGTGAAATTCTATTCAAGGTTGCATTCTACATTTCCTTGACAAGCTTGAATCAGCTTGTTAACAATGTATAGACTCTTAGTTCATATAGCTTAGAGACTTTTACTGCACTAAGCCTAAAGCAGGCTTGTTCTGTCCCCATTGCCTGTTTCTCCTTCTGCTTCTGTGGTTATCTTTTATAGGTCCCTGTTAGTCACTGCAAGCCTCTTTGGTTAAATGTCAGTAAGCAGAGCTGCAGTGTGTCAGCATGCAAAACTACAGTTTGTTAGCTCTTAAAACTGCTAAAATTCTCATTTTGCTCTGCCATAGTATCAACAGTGATTTTGAAAGAAGACCAGCATGAAGCTTTGGAGGAATATAAGATGTGGTCTCTGCTCTCAAATGATTATAACCTACTTGGGAAGATAAGAAACCACATGAGGAAATACCAGAGAGCAAAAACATGAAGGAGAGATTCAGCTGGTCATCAGTTGATGGATATTCCTGTGTTGTGCCCTGTGCTTGCCTATGGAGAACGCAGGGACAAGTAAAAGTGACATTTCTTGCCTTCATAGAACAATGGTCAAAATAATGAAACCAAATAACTAGATAATTGCAGATGTTAACTTTTTTATATATATATAGTATTATACACTGGTTCTTTTCTGGCTAAATTCCGTACCTAGACAAGTAGGTTATTCAAACCCCCGCCCTGACATTGATCTGCAGGGCTGTTCTTGTGAGGTGGATGGTGATCAGCTAATTTTAGGAGCAGTCTATATTGTTTTTCAAGATTCCCATTCCTTGATTTTTCTGGCAATTCTGACTTAGAGCCTTTCCCTCAGTGTAAAGCAAGTATATAATCAGGCAGGGTAGGCTCATCTCTCTGGGGAAGACTGCTTACTTTCAAATAACTAGCTTGGGAGAACTAAATAAAGAACATGATCAACAACTTTCTCCTTAAAACAGGAGATTACAAAGTACGGCAGGCTCAGTTACTAACATGCTCATTATTTGGGAGGAATAAAATATATTTTTGATGCTTGATATGACACTGGTAAAGACCATGTAGCCACTGGGTGGAGCATATAGAAGATTTAATTAGGAGGATTAAACCCAGATTTCACCACCGAGGCAATGGAACTCTTTAATTTCACTTTCTTTTTACCACATGGTAAAATTGTATATAAATTAGACATATTGAAAATAGATTGTGTTTTTAAAATATATTTTACAAACGGTCTGACCAGTTTTAGTGTAAATGAATTGTATGCTTTCACTTACTTGAAGCTTCTACATTTCAATGAAGTTTGTTTTTCTATTTAACCCAAATTGTTTCAAGGACCTTTTTAGAACATTAGTAGTGGCTATAATATATTTTAGGGAACACGAGTTGTGTAACAGCATATTTGAGTTCAAGCATGAAGTCATTTTTTAATGGGAACCTACTATTTATCAGGAGTCTTTATTTCATTTCCATAGCACTAAAGCTCATCTGAACACTGCTTAATGGAGCACTAAAATCAATATGTGATTCCACTGGGTCTTGAGAGTTGCTTCTATTGCTTCAAGAAATATTTGTATTGACATTTTTATGCATCATGTACTTACAATGTTAAAGTTCAGAAATCTTTGGATTTGCTCCACAGATTACTAGAAGCATTACAGACCTAAGAACCCTTTTGTGAAAATGAAAGGAATTAATACCCATTAAACAATAAAATGTCCCACCTTCTCAACACTCTACCACTTAAACTCAACAACAATAACAATGAACACAATGAAATGAGACTGACATCCTGTGTTTTAATATTTGAAAAAAAAATGAAGGAATGGATCATTACATGTAACTCACCAAACATCCTTAGAAGAGAGAGGTTGTTTTTTTTTTCTTTATATAAATAAGAAAACTGAAGTTTAGAGAAAATATGAAACACAACAACAACAAAAAACCACACAGTTAAAAAGTAAGTTAGGATTTGAAATCAGTTTTATCAAGCTATTAAATGATTAATTCTCCAATATCACTTCCATTAAACTATATTGCTTGGTTGGAAGAATGAAAAATCACTAACAGGCTATTGTAGGAATCAGAGAGGCAGACAGTAAAGTGACAGCAGTAGAAAAGATGAAGCAACAATGGTTTCTAGATGATCCCCAAAATTACCCACTGTGGCTTCCAACAAGATGAAATTATATTCAATAATTGATGAGTGAAACTTTTTACTTTTATTTATTTATTTTTTTTGATATTGGGGATTGAACCCAAAGGAGCTTTGCTACTGAGCTACATTATCAGCCTTTTTTTAATTTTTAATTTTGGAACAGGATCTTGCTAAATTGTTGAGCCTGACCTTGAACTTGTAATCCTTTTGCCTTTCCTCTGGAGTCACTGAGATTACAGATATGCACCACTGGCACCTGGTGCTTGAGACATTTTAAAAGAAAGGGCAAAACTCCAGAGAGTTTAGATATAATTTTTTGAAATATTCAACAAAATCCAAACTAACTTTTTTCCCCTTGGAAAGCAATATGGTGATTAAACCATGAAGAGGGGAGTTAGGTTATCCTGGATCCAAGCTCTTGCTCTGTATTGTAATAACAATGTTTATTTGGAAAGTCATTTAACCTTTTTTTTTTTCTTTTTGCATGGGTTTCCTAAGTGATTTTTAAAGGGATGTAAAAAAATTGTAATGTTAGTTACCCTGAATTTCCCCTCACCTGAGAATCAGAGATAAGACTTGTGTACAGAAAATTTATTTGGAGGAAATGGCCCTTTGGAAGAGGAGTCAGGGGCAGGGGCATGAAAGAATTCAACATAAAAAGAAAGCCAATCAAAGACTGTTATTGAAATGGCTACCACTGTGGGCAAATAGGCACTAGTCCTTCTGAGGAACCCTTGAAGAGCCATGTGAAATGCATCTCAGAACTGCCCCTCCAAAGAATGGAAAAGAGGAATATTTACTCATCATATTTCTTGTTCAGAGTTGCCCCACATTGCAGTTTTTCCTACTAATGGGTTTACGTATGTCAGAGTTGAGGCATGGACATGCACAGGAACCCCATATTGTGGTAAAGAAGAAGCTCCGGGAGAGAAAGCGTAAGGTACCCAACAGAGTTGAGGTAAGGACCAGTCAGGTTATGTGTGTTCACAACAAACCATTATAATAAAAACTGGAGTAAAAAACTGATCCCCAATATACTGATACCTAGTAGCCATTATAAATTTAAATCACTAGTTGATGCTACTTCTGCTATTGGGGATTGAACTCAGGGACACTTTACCACTAAGCTACATCCCTGGCCCCTTTTATTTTGAGGTAGGGTCTTGCTGGGTTGCCCAGGCTATCCTTGAATTTGCAATCCTCTTTTCCTCAGGCTCCTGAGTCTCTGGGATTAAAGGATACACCACCATGCCTGTGGTGACTTTGAAAGAAATGGAAGAATTTGAAAGCCAAGTTAGTATGGGGTACACTTGATAGAGACTTAGGTATTCTCAAATTAGGTTAATGTTAGAATATGTAAGTAACTTTAAAATTGTATTATGAATTGAGAAATCTTCGATGAGAAATTAGTGGGGAGCTGGATATTTGAGAGACTTAATAAGTGATAGTTATGGAAAAGAGTAAATGGAAAAGAAAACAATAGAGATTTCGGTAAAGGAAACAATGAAGTCATAGAGGCTACAAAAGAAGGATAAAAACTAATATTCATTTAAAATCTATTGGGGCCAAAGAGAGCATCACTGTTTAATTTTCATAACCATATCTTTTGGTGGATATGATTGTTTCTATTATATAGATGAGCAAGTTAGGATTTAGAGACATTAACCCTCTACCTCAAGGCTACACATGCAATATGGTGGCTGAGGGAGGATTCAAGATTGAGGGAAATTTACCTGATCCATAGTTGTCTGATTTTAAGGTACATGCTCTTTCTTCCACATGACACTGTCTAGAGTAGAAGGATAAGAATTATTGGAAAAGATCGAGAAAGGTACAGATCTTGGAAGCCATAGTGGAGCGTTTGGAAAGAGATATTGGACTTAATGACTGATACAGGATAATGAAGAATGAGTTTGGGGAATAGTCCCCTCAATGGCATTATACAATTTTTTTTGTTTTGTTTTGTTTTAAAGATTTAATGGTAAAGAAAATGTTTGAGAATTTGTAATATAGATGCATCCACTCAGGACCCAAAGTCCAGATGCTTACTTTTTGATGCAACCAGTATAGAGTATTTGATTTTATTTTTGGAGTCCTATTTATGTGTATGACAAAGAAAAAAATAACAATTCTAAGCATCTCCCATTTAAACAAGAGGAGGAAATCATACTATAGCATACTTGTTGCTTCAGAAACAGAGTATCACTAAAGCTGAGGTAGTAATAGCTCACCTCTTCCTGTCATTTTTTAAAAAATATTTTTAGTTGTAGATGGACATAATATCTTTATTTTATTTAGTTTTTTTTTTTTATGTGGTTCTGGGGATTGAACCCAATGTCTTACGCATGCTAGGCAAGCACTGTACTACGGAGCCACAACTCCAGCCTCTCTTTTGCTGCCATTGCTTGCTTCCTTTACAGGAAAGTGGAGGTTGGTGCCCAGATGATGAAGTGAATTTCCAAATTACTGTCTCTAACTCTGCTAAATCTAGTAGTTCCCTTAGGTACATGTTATAGTTCTTTAGTATTAGAAAACTAGTTTTCTGACACTCAGCATTTCAGAGCCATAGAGCGGTCCAAATATGTAATATGATTACTCTCCCAGCTGCTTGGAAGCAAGAGACATTGGAGAAGCCAACCCTTAGCCAGACTGGGGCAATGTGAAATTTGATGATAGCACGGAGTCAAATCATTCCTTTTATAGATATTTACTGGGAACCTCTTTTTGTCACTACCGTTCCAAGTGTCACAGATATAAAAGTGAAGAGGAGAACTTCAGTCTTCATAGAGCTTGTACACAAATAAATAAGCAAAAGCAAATATAAAAAGTTAGGAAATGATAAATGCTATGAACACAACTGACTCTCAGTAAATAGATATTGATGTGGCGATGTTCTCTTCAGGTGGTCAGCAAAGGTCTTTTGAAGTAAGGAACTAAATGATGTCAGAGTGAACCATCAAGCATCTATCTGTGTGAAAACCTTTATGTGGGAAAGAGAGGTGGAAAATAATGATGGAGATTTAGCCAGGCCCAGATTATGTAAATACAGCATTTGCAAGCCTACTGACAAGAAATGTGTTTGGGTTTTCCCCTATATATGATCAAAAGCCATTTGAAGACTAAAAGCAAAGTCTATTTGTAACCTCAGTTACTGTCACATGGAGACATGGGAGAGACAATGCCTCCATGTTCTTTATGTTTTACTGAGAAGGTCGCCATAATCCCTTTAGTCAGGAAACATAGTCATTTTGCATTCTAGTTACAATGAAGAAGAGCCATGTCATCCTTAGGCATTTAGATTGGCAAACATCAAGCATGTATGTAAATGCTAAGTACTAAACTTTTTTTCTAAGAGAGGGAAGAATGCCAGGCGACGGGCAGGGATGAAGGTGCTAGTAATAAAACTAGGTTCACACTAAGCCCAGGACCTAAAAAGCCAGGTTTCAGCATGATAAATTTTGCAAATAAAGAAACTTGGACCCTTCTCTAAAGCCAGGAGGTAGTAAATGTATAAAGTCAGAAAGTGTCTGCATATGGAGAGAAGCAACACCCCCATCGGGATTTCTATCTCAAGGTAAATCTATTATTTTACCTCTGGTAGTTGATAAAACTCTTTCTCATGTTTATTACATTTTTATTGTTTATAAATTCTTTCATGCACATGATTTATTTGACTTTCACAACAATGTCAGAAGAACCTCAGTATTTCAGAGATGGGACCTGGGCTTCAAAGAAATCAAGTCACCTGTCCATGGTCTTTGTACTGCTCACATTTTTTTTTTATCTTTATACATGTACTTTGTTGTTGTTGTCGTTTTTGGCATTACAATTCTTATTACACATATATACCACAATTTTTCATATCTCTGTTTGTATATAAAGTATGTTGACACCAATTTGTGTCTTCATAAATATACTTTGGATAATGATAAATGGGGTGGAATCAAACTAAAAAGTTTCTTCTCAGCAAAAGAAATAATCTGTGAGGTGAACAGAGAGACTACATCATGGGAGCAAATTTTTACCCCTTATACATCAGATAGAGCACTAATCTCTAAGGTATATAAAGAACTCAAAAAGCTAAGTACCAAAAGAACAAATAACCCAATCAACAAATGGGCCAAGGACCTGAGCAGACACTTCTTAGAAGAGAACAAATATATGAAATCAACAAATATATGAAAAAAATGCTCATCATCTCTAGCAATCATAGAAATGCAAATCAAAACTACTCTAAGATATCATCTCATTCCAGTCAGACTGGCAGCTATTATGAAGACAAACAACAATAAGTGTTGGCAAGGATGTGGGGAAAAAGGTACACTCATAGGTTGCTGGTGGGACTGCAAATTGGTGTAGCCAATATGGAAAGCAGAATGGAGATTCCTTAGAAATCTGGGAATGGAACCACCATTTGACTCAGCTGTCCCTCTCCTCAGACTATACCCAAAGGACTTAAAAACAGCATACTACAGGGACACAGCCACATTAATGTTTATAGCAGCACAATTCACAATAGCTAAACTAGTGGAGCCAAACCAGATGCCTTTCAGTGGATGAATGGATAAAAAATGTGGTATATATACACAATGGAATTTTACTCAGCAATAAAAGGGAATAAAATAATGACATTTGCAAGTAAATGGATGGCATTGGAGAAGATAATGCTAAGTTAGCCAATCCCCCCAAAAAAACAAATGCTGAATGTCCTCTCTGATTTAAGGAGGCTGACTCATGGTCTGGTAGGGATGGGGAGCATGGGAGGATTAGATGAATTCTAGATAGTGAAGAGGGGTGGGAGGGAAAGGGAGAGGCATGGGATTAGCAAGGATGGTACTGCTCACATTTTTAAGGGGCTAAAATTAGCTTGCAGGTCTTTCCAGCCCTGTCACAAAGCTCCATATATTAGAGTATGCTATTTTTGTGGGCTATGGTGATGTTGAAAATACATGAAGTAAATTATAATTTAGGGGATAAACATTGATGATGAGTAATCCAAAAGGAGGGAACTTATTCTAGGAGTCAAAGTTTGACACTTAGAGAAATTGAGATTGATCCAGTCCAGACTAGAAGTACAGTATCTTTGTTTTAAATACCAGAAGGGAGGATTCATTTGTTGACTTCCCGAGTCTTTTTCTGGCATTCAAATTCTATATCATAAACTTACACTCTTCAAAATAAGTCCACTGATCCAATCAGGCTGGTAGAATTAAAACAACCCCCCCACCACCACCACACACACATACTCACAGATACTACTTAAGAGCACTCACATGACTTTTATACACTCAAGTTTTCTTTCATACACTATATACTGACAACCCTTTCCTATAGCAAATTCATACTTTCCACATCAGCTGGCCAACAAGTATTTCAAGTGGCCAGTTGCCAGCTTAGTTTTCAAAGTATAGTTATTTATAGCTGTTTGTATAATTATGTAAATAATTTTGCATGCTTTAAAAGACCTAAAAAAACTACATAAAGATGTTACCAGATGCTTGTAATAATTTAAACAAAAGCTGAAATCATTTAGAGGGGAAAAAACAAAAACAAAAGAAAAAACAAAGCCAAGCCAAGCCTTTTGAATCCCAATAGAGTACTTACCTGTGTATTCAACTACATTCAAGGAATATGTATTCAGTATTCAGTACATAATTCTGGAAATGAATGGTTGCAGACTGTGTACAAAGAGGCAAGGTGTAGAGATGGAGGAAATTGTAAAATTATGAATGGATAAACAACAAAAAAACATGTCAATGATTCAAATACAAAGAATATTTCTCAAGATTTAAAAAGTTATGGATAAGATGTTATGTAAAAAGAACACAGCTGGTTTCAAAATTTTATTAACAAAGTTTAAAGAAAGTTGATAAGATATTAGCAAATTTGGTTTCAAAAATATTTAATTTCTTGAAAATCATCAGTACATAATATCTTCTCATATATGTAACTTTGAATATAGTGCAGAATCACGAAATATGAAACAGAATTATACAAAGTACAGAAAAATATTGTTTCTTTATATTTATTTAATCAATGTAAAGCAAAGATTCTACCCATTTGTTTACTTATAACATCCACAGCATCTATATCTATATGCAGAATACCTATCTTATAGGAAGAAGAACATTTGAGATATTCACATTATCAAGCATTCATTAGAATGAAACAAAGTTTAATAATCAAGAGGTAAAATACAAACTGGTCATCATTCGCCATTTATTATAATCACATGTAAATCTATTGCTTGACTCGTCCATATTCCCCTTTCAAACATAATTCAAGAACACATCAACTAGGGAATTGCTTGTAGTCTTGAATCACTTGGCAAGCAAGAACTGATGATTCCTAGAAGTTTTAGTAGGGAAGATACAGGTGAAAAGTGATTTCAGTTCTGCAGTAAACCATGACCTTCACCAACTTTACCAAAATCTTCTCAATATGCCAGTTCCTCATCTGCCAAAGGTGATTCTCCGTTTGAAAATATCAGTGGAATGGGAAAAACAACAATACAGTAGCAGAGCAATGAATAAAGACCAAGTTTTCTTTAGTCATCTCTTCCTTATTCTGAAATTACCTCAAAACTCAGTCCCTCTTTCAACATTCTCAAAGCTCTCCTATCTGCTCAGATGTCTGCATCACTTTCAGTTCATCACCACTCATCTGTTTCCTGCTCCCCATTGGACAGTAATTCCTATATCCTGACTATTATGGAGCTGGCAATTGACAGGGTCTCAACAACAAAAAACCAGAGAGGCCTATGAGCATCAGGTTCAAGTTCTCTGGGCACTAAGGGATCGAAGTAGGACTCAACGTGATATAGGCTAATTTTAATAGTAGCCAAATTTATAACACATTCTGGGCCAAGCACTCTGCTCCTCACAACACCACTAGAATTAGAAGGTGGGTACCATTATTCTCACCTAAAGATATGGAAACTGAAGCTTATAGAAATTTGGCCAAAAGCTACGCAACCTTTAAGGAGCGGAGTCTGACTTTAACCTCTGGCCACAATGCATGACTTTCTCCTTTCTCTCAACTATAGAAAAGATTCTGTTCAGCGTCCAGGTAGCTGGCAGTGCCCAGAGAAAAAGTGCTCAGACTTGGGCAGGACAGGTCTGCTGGAATCTTGGAGACCCCAGCCATTCACCGGCGGTAAAGGGGTGGGGTCTCTTTAAGGGACGGGGACTTTTCTCACCCGACAAAAAGTAACTCCCGAACCGGGGAGGGGGTTCTCTCTCGGTGGCACCCACGGTGGGTGGGGGCCAGGCGGATGAATGAGGACCAACTGGCTGAAGCAGCGTCTAGCCCACCCGTGGGGGTCGGAGGAGGGTTCAGAGAGAAGGAGGGAAGTAGTCGCGGAGAGCCCGGATTCCGAGGCGAGGGTGGCCCGGGTGAGATAGGACGGGCGAAGCCTGTTGAGAATGGAGCGGGAGAGTAAAGAGAGGCGGAGGGCCGAGGGCCAGGAGGCGGACCGCCGGCGGGCGAGCCCGGCGGCGGCGGGCCCCGAGCAGGAGCAGGGCCGGCAGGTGGAGGAGCCGCGGCCGCGGCCAAGTGGAGAAGAGGAGGCCAGCGCCCCGCTAGAAAGGCGGGAGGGCCTGGAGATGGCGGTTCCCGAGGGTGGGGCGCCGGCGGGTCCTGAGGTTGGATGTCGGGACGAGGGGCGGGGAAAGAGGTGGGGAGACGGCGACCTAGAGCAGGCGAAAAGGAAGCGCCGGGAAAGCAAAAGCAGAAAGGACTCGGGCAAGGAAGGCTGGCGCCGGGACTCGTACTGGGAGGCGTACACCGAGAGAGCCGAGAGGCGCTACCGGGAGAGGTCAGTGAAGCGCAAGGTCAAGGACGCGGAGTCCCCCGACGACAAGTGGACGTTCCCGCTGGAGAGGAAGGCCAAAGTGCCCATCCAGAAGGCGTCGGAGGAGTCTGAGGAGTCGGGGGACAGCGGCCCCGAGAAGCCCGAACTTCCCAAGCAAGCCAGGCTACCACTGCCGCGGCCCAGGATCCGTTTCAGTTTCGCCCCCAGATTGTCTCGCCGCTGGTCGCAGTGGTCGGCCACCGACACCCGTCCCCGCGACAGTGTGATCAACGAGCTAGCGAAGATGGGCGATCCCGACCTCCTGGAAATGGTGGAGCAGGAAGGTAGGACCCCCTTGGAGAGGCACCGGGAGAGGGCGGGCTGCCCGCGTGGACCCCCTCCATTCCCAGCACAAGGACCCAGGGGACGTTGGCGGCCCTGCCGCGGGAGTACCGGGGACGTTCGCTGAGTGGCCAGCCCTGCGCGAGACAGACAGCAGTATGGACATTGGGTGCTTGAGCTGGGCAGGTGGGTTTCCTTGTCCCGCGATTTCCTGTGCCACCCTCGTTGCTCCCCAGGACTCCACTGAGCCTCTGAGCAATTCTGGGCTGCTAGAGTGTGCTGAGCCTCCTAACAAGGCCCAACTGGAAAGGAGGGATTTCCCCCAAGGGAGTCACAGCTTAGAGTGCAAGATGGGGTGCCCTCTCCTGTAGGGAGCTGGCCCTCGGGTCCGTTTGCCTACCTGTCTGCTGATTACCAATCATGGGTGGAGATGCTCAATTATGGGAGGCACAGACCTTAAAGTTTCTCTGCCTGAGATTCCTTTGTTTCTGGGGACACTACTGTTTTAACAGAACAGCTTTAGTTGAAGGCTAAGTTCTGTAGAGAAGTATTTGTCCATTCTTTGCACAGACCTATGCTTCGTGGATCTATTTTAATAAACACATTTTCTTTAAAATGCACTTAGTTTTTTTGCTCATTTTCCAAGACAATAATTTCATAATAGTTTCAATGACAATAATTTCATGTCCTGTTTATTATTTGATCTAAACCTGAAAAGCAGCTTTTTAAAAAAAGTAATGAAATACACGAGCATAGTCTTACTATTCAGTTTTCAGAGACCAAGAAATAGTGTATTATTGCATCCTTCTATCCTTTAAAAACAGCTTTATTGAAATATAATCTATATACCATAAAATTCACCCATTTAAAGAATAAAGTTCAATTGTCTTACAGATTTTTGTAATCATCACCATAAAGTAATTTTAGAACACTTTCATCACTCCAAATAGAAACTGCCTATGCAGTCATTTCCCATCCTTCTCAGTTCCCACCAAAAAAAAAAAAAAAAAGCTTCAGGCAGCCAATAATCTATTTACTGTCTCTATAGATTTACCTTTTCCAGACACTTAATATAAGTAGAATCATACAATACATGGTCTGTTGCAACTGGTTCTGTATATTGGCATGTTTTTGAAGTTCACCCATTTATCAGTTCCTGATGACTTTTAATTGCTAAGTAATGTTCAATTGTAGAGATGTACCACAATAATCCAGTTATCAGGTGGTGGTCAAATGGGTTATTGAAAACATATATGTTTTCAATTTTGGAGGGTATATTCCTAGGAAGGGGATTCCTGGATCATGTACTAGCTCTGTGTTGCTTATTTTTCCAAGTGTCTGTATTGTTTTATTTTCCTACCAGTAATGTATAAGGATTTAAATTATTCCACTTCCCAACACTTGTTATGGTCTGCTTTTATTATAACTATTCCAGTAGTTGTAAACTGGTGTCTTAATATGATTTGATTTGCATTTCCCCAATGACTAATGTGTAAACTATTTTATATGCTTATTTGTTATATATATGTGTGTATTTGCATATATTTATATATGTTTATATATTCTTTGGAGAAATGTTTATTTTCAAATCCTTTTGCTCATTTTAAAATTTGAGTTAATTTTCCTTTTGTTATTGATTTGTGAGAGGTCTTTATATATTCTAGATACCAGTCCTCTTTTTATATATATGACAATATTTTCTTCCACTTCATGGGTTATCATCTTTTATTCTTTTGTTCCAGGTCACTTGAACCTCATGCCCCCCCCTTTATATTTAAAAAACTAATTCGAGGGGGCTGAGGTTGTGGCTCAGTGGTAAAGTGCTTGCCTAGCATTTGTGAAGCACTGGGTTCGATTCTCAGCACCACATATAAAGAAATAAAATAAAGATCCATTGATATTTAAAAAAAAAAAACTAATTTGAGGATAGAAAAAAATGAAGCTATTAACAACTCTAAGCTTTGAATAATGACTGATAAATATATTTATTAGGAAAAATAATTGTTCAGTGTTGCAAAAAACAGTCACATGGCTTTTAGAAGTATAAAATTGAAAGTCGTTTTCCATATTCATTTGATGGTTTAGGCTTTTGTTGAGATTTATTTCCTGTTGTAATTTTAGTAATTGAAGAGTCTGAATGGATTTTTTTTTCATTCACAGCATTCATTAATTTTTAAAAATTGATCCTTTTCAGATAAAACTATGAGAGCCCAAAATTTTATTCTTTATTGAAGGAAGAGTGGAGGGAATAAATGTATATGATGAAACTTTCTCTGTATAATTTTTTGTTTTGTTTTGTTTTTTATGGTCCTGGGGATTAGACCAAGGGCCACACATGTGTTAGGCAAGCACTCTATCCCTGAGGTACTTCTTTATATAATGAAAAAAATATATTTTAATATAACATTACAGAGATTAACCGATACTGTCTTTCAATTGTTTGGAGTCTGATGATTTTACTTACTAGAATCTATACTTAGAACTAATAGCATTTTAACATAAAGTCACATGCAGCATAAGTTCATTCTAAGACTGTTTTAGTACTTTTCCCCAAATGACTTGAGTTTTTACTTTTCATCACAAAAGACTTTGTAATATTTCTTTATTTATTTACTTGAACTTGGGATTGAACTAGTGACACTGCACTGTATAGAGCTACATTCCCAGTCCTTTTTATTTAGCCTTGTCTAAATTGCTAAGACTGATCTTGAACTTGACAACCTCCTACCTTAGCCGCCTGAGTTGCTGGAATTATAGGCATGCACCAAAGCTTTGTAATTTATTTATGCTCTCTCATCTGATTTTGATGTAGGTGAGAAAAAAGACATTGATGAATAGTACTATATATTTGATGGATAAGTCTATGACTTTATCCTTCCCAAATATCTGTGCCCAGATTTGTTCACAGATCCAGAATCCAAGTTGCAGAGTGTTGTGGCATTGGTGGGAGCAGGGCCTAAGAAGGAGAGTGGACAAGGCCACTCAGTATCTTTTATATTCTGGATGCAAAATTAAAATGTCAATTACTTTGCTGAATTGGCTTTGTTGCCCATTATCTTCTGTTATTAATAGGGTCTTATGAAAGTGCATTGTGATTAAGATGTTTATTTTAACATCAACAATCCATTGGATTTTTAGATATCCCCTTTCAGATCCCTCCCCACCTCCGAATTAAGTGACACAGTTATAAAAACAAAAGTGCTGGCTAAAGAAAGCTAAAATTTTCTAGGTTCTGGAGCATCGATTTTTAGAAGCCACTTTCATTTCTACATTTTATAGTGTCAAAGGATTTTTTAGAGTAAGTTCATTTCCTTACATGTAAACCAGTCTTATATGTCATGTGTTGCCTAAATCGCCTTCAAAGATTAAACATGGGAGAATTAAACAATTGATTTACATGTAATAAGATTTGTTTCTAGAGAGACAGTTAACATCTGGCCTGTTAAATATATTAATGAGAAATTTCTGATTTGTTGCATTTTCTCAGTCTGTTTTTATTCAGATATTTCCGTTTGGCTATTTTCCTACTGTCTACTAATTTTTAAAATGAAATTCTAATGGAAATTTGTAATAGTACACTTAAATAGTTATGTAAACAAACAGTAAAAACGTCAATGCTGCTGGAATTGAATTACTGACTAGTTGACATTATAAGGAATCTGATTTGCAATGTTCATGCTTTGATTTATGTACAGTTAGCATTGGAAGAGACAGTTTGAAAGTTGAATGTAAAAAAATAATCTATACTTAGAATCTATACATAGAACTAATACCTTTGCATGTATATTAAGCATCATGCTTAATAAAACCACCTATCATTAAGGAATGTAGATATTTGATTGTATATACAGTCATAAGCTGTTGAATTTCAGTGATATGTTCTGAGATTTTGTTAGGTGATTTCACTTTGTGGGAACATCATAGAGTACTTACACAAAAATGGATGGTATAGCCTATTACATACACAATGTCTGTAAGATTAAATCTAGGTTATATTATAATGTTACAGACATTGTGTTATATGTTGTCCATTGTTGACAGAAATGTTATTATGCTAGCACAAAACTATATTTTATTTTATGCTGCTGGTAGGAGTGTAAGGTGAGAAGACCATCTGGTTAATTCAAGAGCTATTTTAGGACTCTGGGTTTGCTGGAGAGTATATTCTTAGGAATATGCTTTCAGTGAAAACTCAGACCTTAGTCTTGGAGCTGGCTTTTCTTTTAGCATCTATCAGATAATTCTCCACAATTATTGGTACCAAACCTTTATATCTCTTGTTTCTACTCCACAAGAAGAGTATAGCCACTTAGAAATTGGAGAAATAGCAAGAAGTTGATTTGGAGTTGTTGGCTTCAAATCCTGTCCTTTCAGCTAGACCTGTTTTGACAGTGGTTTGGAGATCATGCATCATGGTTAATGTATCTTCATACTCTGTGAGGGAGTGTGAAAGTCTGTGTAAATATATGGCATGTATGAACGTCTCATTGTGCATGAGAGAGACACAGTGAGCAATGTGTGAGGAAATAAATCTATCCTGAATTTTTCTGCTTTTCACAAAACAATCCACCTTACAAAGTGTGCTCCTAAGAAAAGGATCCTCCTTACAAAGTGTACTTCTGCGGCAGTATCAGCAAGGCCTGAAAGGAGAATGTTTAAACTGACATAATGTGAAATATAAGCAGGTGTCAGCAGGGGAAGAGAACAGTTGTTCATTTCAGTGAAAGAAAGCAGTGAGTTTAAAGGTTAAATGTGAGAGGCGGACTAGTAGTGATGGGAGGTTTTCTGGAGGATTCTCTTTTCCTCTTTTCTAAATTCTCAATTAAATGAAGTGTAACAAGTTCAGACATAAATTTGAAATTTTTTAAACTTTGTTGTTTTCCGTTAAATGGGGCAAAAATAATTAGAGGAAGGAGGGATTAGTGTCTGCAATTTTTCAACTTTCTTTTCATAAAAAATGGTATTACAAATGATCAATAAACCTAGCCTAAGACTTGTACTCGATGGATTGTTCTGTCCTTGGAACAATATTTTGTTTGATGCATTCTTCTTCAGTGTAATAGTGACTGTTTCAGTTGTTAAAAAAATGTAACCCTCCTTAGGTCAATGTTCAAAGACAATATCTTGAGAGACAAAGCATGTATTTCTTAAAATACTGTTCTTTACCTATGCATTATAAGGTATAGTTCACTTTGGGTTGCTATAATAAAATAGTTGAGACTTGATACTTTATTAAAATAGGGTTTAATCAGATCACAGTTTTTGGAGGCTGCAAGACCAAGATTATGTGGCCCCATCTATTTAACCTGAACACCTTCTGGCTACATCAAAACATTGTTAATGGCATGATGGCAATTGTGTATGAGAAGGAGATATTACATGGCAAGATAGAAAATAAGAAAAAATTCAAGAGCAAGGCTTGCTCTTTTTATAAAATCTTGTTTTTGTTTTAATTTGGGTCACTGAGTATTATGTTAGTCTCTTCAAAGATTGTTGCCTCCAGTGGCCTAATTACCTGCCATTAGGACCCAAAAGTTCCACCCACTCTCAACATTGCCACAGTGGGGACCAAGCCTTCAGAATGTGAACACTTGGGGGATACACTTAAATCACATGCAAACCATGAAACAAGAACATCAGATTAGTGTGCATTCCATATTCAATGCAGCGATAGGTGTTCTGGACATTGTGAAGTTTTCAACGGTGTATCAAGGTAGTATTCATGGGAAAACATTTCTTTTGATGGTACTGTACTACATATATTTTCAGAGTATTTTAATTTATATATTTCTCTTTTTACATGAGAAATTCTCCACTCAGAAAAGTTAAGCTCTAGTTGGTTAGTTTTCACGTTTCGTTATAGCAACTGTTTGCATTTTAAGATCAGATCTTTCAACAACAACAAAAAATGCAAATAGGAAAGAAATCATTTCAACTTTATTCTGACATGCTGAAATTTAATCCAAAGAAATTTATAATAGTTATTATTAATAAGGAACAGAATCTCTATCTTAAGAGTAATAGCAGTATCAAAAAGAAGACTATTTGTTGGCCTCTTGTTTATGCTCACACAAATCTTATGAGACAGACATTATGCCCTTTATGAGATAGTTGAGAGCTCTGAACTTTTGCTGTACTCTTCAAAGGAAGGATAGGGAATCTTTTGTTTAGTTTATTAAAACACATCATACACCTTGGATAGTAGTCCCCCTTATTTGTGGGGAATACATTTTAAGACCCCCCAGTAGATTCCAGAAACTCAGATAATACCAAGTCCTATATGTATATTATTGTGCTTTTTTCTTATGATATCATACTTATGACAAAGTTTACCTTATAAAATAGGCAAAGTAAGAGATTAATAATATGAACTAATAGTATAGAACAGGTATAATAATATACTATAATAAAACTATTTGAATATAGTCTTTGTTTCTCAAAACATTTATGGTACTGTATTTACCCTCTTGTGATTCTCACTAATCATTAGTGATTTGAATAATCTGTGAAAATGAATGGACTGTTGTAAATTAAATCTTTTTCATCTGTTTAAAATCATTTTGTAAAATGAATTGTTTCTTGGATTCCGAGAAAATATTTAAATGATGGATTTGTGATTTTTCTATTTTCTTAGAACATATGTTAACTTTTCCTAAAATTATAATTATTTATTATGGGTGGCCTTTAAGTGATACCAGAATTTTATTTCATTCACCTTGTGATATTTTTTTAAAAAAATTTCATGTAAGAAGTTTTTGAGTTGATAAATATTTCATAGTATTTGTCCAAATTGGAGTCACTAGAGAGTAATAATAAGAATTCTACATTATAATATTTTTTAGTATTAGAAACTTATTTGAACATGTATTTCAGTCCAAATAAATAAGAACATAGCCGTTATGAAAATATCTGTTTGTTGGGAAAGTAATCTGAACCTGCTGAGAACTGGTATGCTCTGATAGTGTTTCCCCTGAAACCAGTTTGGTTCAGTTCCAAGAACGAAGTGGAAAAAATATTTAATGTCTCATGCTGAGAATTAGAAGACACCAGTGGACATTCTATTGAATGTTTTCTTCTTAGTGCTTTTTACCTATGGTTTGATAACTCCATTGATCAAACTTTAAGTTTATTTCTTAGTGGATGAGAGTATATCCTACACATCAGTAATTGGCATTTTCCTTTAGATTATAAACAGATTTTAGCGAGATGTCTTTTTAGGCTGTTTTCAATAATTTATTCCCAGAATGGTCTTTCAGGTATTTTCCCAGTATTTTTGCTTTGAATTTCATTTGTTTGTTGAATTCCAGTTTTCTCATTATGTAAGTTTTTGAAAGTAGTCCATCAGCTGACCAATGAAACGTGTTTTTCTATTTCTTTTTTTTTATCTAGGGAGAAGAAACAGTAGAGAATTCATCTATAGTGTTGAAACGAGTGATGTAAGTGAATTATATATGTATTAACTCCCTTGTATTTAAGAGACAAAATTTATCAAGGCAAAGTTAGCAGTGTCCTTCCTATGAACAGTTAAGTCTTTGTACTTTAGTTTATTTACTCAGGCTACATTTTATTTTGTCCTCCAACCTATTCACTTTTTTGTAAGTCCATGTTTCATGCAGATTTAGTAATAGATATTTCTAGCTGTTATAAGGAACAAACCTAAGTTTGAATGTTTTAACCTTTTTTTGTGAAATGAACTCGGATATTCTGGATTTTCATACACAACGTAATAGTATTCAACCAAACCCTTTGGGAGAGCTTAATACAGGCTTATTTATACCTATTTTCTTTTTTAATATTTATTTTTTAATTGTAGTTGGACACAATTTTAAAAATAAAATAAAAAACACAAAATAAAAATACCTTTATTTTGCTTATTTATTTTTTTGTGGTGCTGAGGATTGAACTCAGGGCCTTATATGTGCTAGGTGAGCACTCTACTGCTGAGCCACAACCCCAGCCTCCGAACCCACTTTTTATGTTAAGAATCTTTAGTATGTTATGTGTTTTAATCAGTCAATCTGCTAGAATTCAAGTGATTCAACTTTAGTTAAATAAACATATTGAATAGCATAATAAAATGAGTGGCTGGGGTTGTGGCGCAGTAGTAGAGAGCCTTCCTAGCATGGCTCAATTCTCAGCACCACATATAAATAAAATAAAATAAAGGTCTCTCAACAACTAAAATTTTTTTAAAAAAAATAATAATAATTGGCCCTTTTTATTTGTGGTTTTCACATCTGTAGCTTTAATCAACTGAGAATCAAAAATATCTGGAAAAGATAATTGTGTCTCTATAGAACATTTATATTTTTTCTTTGTCGTTATTCTCTACACAATGCAATACAATACTACTTACATAGCATTTACATTATATTAGATGTTATAAGGAATCTAGAGATGATTTATAGTATGAAAAAATTAGGTGGAGGCTATATGCAAATTCCATGCCATTTTTTTAATGAACTTGGGCATTGTTGGATTTTGGTATCTACAGGGGATACTGGAACTAATCCCTTGAAGATACCAAGGAATAATATACAACTTGTAAAAACCTAGAATTACTTCAACCAAAGGTCTTATTTTACTTATATAAGCTTTTAAAAAATATGACACTTTATATTGCTTCTATGCCAAGTATAAACATTCTAAAAGTGTTTCAATAAAATAATCTTTCTGGTAGGTTCTAATTGATTTAGAACTCTGCACAGCTCTCACAAAGGTAGATGCCCCAAAGTTAGGTTAGAGGTATCTAGTCAGATAAAATCAGTTTTTTAAAAATAAATTTCTAGGAGCCAGGCACAGTGACACATGCCTGTAATCCCAGCTACTCAGGAGGCTCAGGTGGGAGGTTTGCCAGCTTGAGACACATTTGAGCAAAATAAAAAGAGTCAGAGATGTAGCTCAGTAGTAGAGCACTTCCCTAGTAAGTCTCAGGCCTTGGATTCTATTCCTGGCATTCAAATAAAAATTCTAGGAATAACAGAAATTACCACTTGGGGAAACATATCCTTTCAGGATAAGTTGGCTGTGGGTTGGTTGGCTGGATAAATTGGCTGAATAATAAATATGATGGTTGACTTAAAAGAAAGTCCCTAGGATTCCTTTAAAAGCTCAGTGAGCATGATACTGAGAGAAGCAATATGAGAACTGGCAGGTACTATGAAAATAATATAGTCCAGTGATTTTTTTAATGGTGTAGTTTGCAGATCATCTGAATAAATTTTTTTTTTTAAACGCAGACTCTTGAACCCAATCTCATATGTCTACCAATCTTTGAGGATAAGGATGAAGTTGTTATGATTTTTTAAAAAGTATTAAACATGATTCTTAATGTCACTAGATTTGAAAATCACTATCATAGAGCAGGGTCTCCACAACCAGAGTGATATAATGTGCTACATTATATACATTAAAACATATTGAGTAAGTGAATACATAAATCAAGACAATTGTTTAGAAAATAAAGATCATGAAACATAAGTTTTCGTGTCATTAGTGTAGACAGAGGAAAGATTTATGAGACTGATCCAATTAAAATAATAACAAATATGTTGTTATTTTCATATTGACATAGTTACTACTTCCAGGATGATGTAGAAAATTTCTATCCTATTTGTTCTTCTAAGTACAGCTAAAACTTCTAGACATCATATATAAAACAAACATAATAGGACTTTGAAGTTAGAAGAATAGAGACCAAAAATGGGCAGCCTTGAAACACAAGAAAAAAAAACAAACAAACATGGAGTTAGTTCTTGGGTTTACTCTTTGCTTTGTATGTTGTAGCTGGCTATTGGAGAAGCCAGCAACCAGAAATGCTGACACTGGCAAAGAAAATCTCAAGAAATGCCTACTCTGTATAGGAAAAGGCTGACCTAGGAAGACAGAAAACTCTTAGCCAGTAAATACTTTATTGCAGCCAAACACCATGGGGTGGGGTGGGGAATCAAGACCCCATCACTACCCCCTCTACCAGAGCTTAAGCATGGAGGCTAGATTTTCACCCCCAGCTGTTGGTGATAAAGTGCTTTGACTCCCTGTAGTGTTGGTGTCAGAGAATTTTGAACAGAGAGCTGGAACTTTCATTCCCACAGGTGATAAAAGTCCTTTTGACATCCTGTCCCTTTATGGTGTCAGTGGAGACCATGTGAGGAACTGGGACTTCCATACCCAGTAGTGGTAAAATGGTACAGCAACTCTTCCTTGCTGGGGAGGTGACAGAGGTGGTCTGGTGGTAAGTTAGAAGCTTCATCACTGCCCACAGGAAGAGAAGCCACCTCTACCCCCTTTCCCACCATGGTGACAGTGGAGGGCATTTGGGAACTGAAAATGAGGCATTCTTGCTCTTGGAATCAGGGAAGGCCTATGGGTGAGATTGGAGTCTCACCCCAACTGAGCAGTTATGAGAAACCCTTCCACTGCTGCCTTCTTCCATGTCCACAGAGGCTGAGTTTCTATTATCACTGAGAAGTGAGGCATCACCCTGCTTACTCACCTGGAAGTAGTATCAGCAGGTTTAAATAAAATCAATAGTTTTAACACATTATATTCCCAAGTCCATGTTTTTATAGGAAATGACTCACAATGCCAAGAAATGGAAGAATGAGAAAATATGATTAACAGATGCCAGTTCTAACATGATATCAAAAATTAAAAGTATAAAGAAGAGTAAAATGGAAACTTTAGAAGTGAAAATACTTACTAGGAGAATCAAGGGAATAGAGTAAGGAATCTGTGATGTTGAAGATAAAAGAATACAAATTGCCCAATGTGAACAGCAGAGGAACCTGTGGGACTTAACAAAAGTTTTAGCATTCAGGAGAGTAGAGTCCTGAGAGAGGAGAGAAAGTGAACTACAGACATATTCAAGAAAATCATAGCTGGAATACCAAAGCGTCAAAAGACATTAAGACCCACAATTTCTAAGAACTGAAGGAACCCCAAATAGGATGAATCCCAAAAATTACAGATGAATCAGACTAAAATTAATTCTTAAAATTGAGAATTAGGAAAAAAATATTGAAAGCAGTGAAGAAAATAACACATTAACTCTAGGAGAAAAGTAGTGAAAATGACAGCACATTTCTTATAAGAATTCAGATTCTGAAGGAAATGATGCAAAAATTTTCAAAAGTATATAACTCAAAAGTATATAACTACAGAAATTTATAACCAGTGAAATACATGTCAGGAGTGAAAATTTCAGATAAAGGAAGGGAAGATGGCGGCGAAGGGAGAGCATTACCCCCGTGTACCACGTCACTGTGCGGGAGAATGACGAGTTAGAACGGCTAAAAGCTATCTTGTTAGGAATTTCCAGCAAAATTGGGGTGCTCCAAAACCTAGAGGAAAGATTTCCATCTCATGAGGATCAGCTACGGGGGCTCAAACGCGAGAGATTTGTCTGCACGGAGGGTCACGCCGCTTATTCAGCAAATTGCCCTGCGGCTAGAGTCTGCGGCGCACGCTGGGAAACAAGGAGATAACAACGCAAAGATACAGTGCTGCAGTTTCCGCGGGCTTCTGCCAGCTGTGCAGTCACTGTACTAAGTGCTGAATTCTGGGTTTGAGACGGGGGAAGGAAGCGGTCCAATTCGGTTCTCCACACAGGTCAGACCACAGAGGAAGCCAGCGGCCACCATCTTGGAGAGCTGACGTCACCATCCCTGTTTTCGACTGATCGCAGCTCATTCAGCCATAGAACAGGTAATTTCAGGCTGCCATTCGCCTGCGGCTCGCAAACAAATTACTCAGGCTCAGTGCTAAATAACCCGCAGAAACTGCTTCTTGGAGCCTGCTCCTATCAGAACATACACCGAGCACGGAGTGGCCAAATTCCGGCTCCCGGAACTGCTCTGGCCCAGGGATAAAGAACCCGCAGAAACTGCTTCTCGGTCCGGGTCCTGCTGAATACTGTGGAGGTAAATACCAACCGAGCCTTCATAGGCAGTGGCAACAGGACTGAGACAGGGCTTGTGAGGGCCAGTCAGGACTCACCCGTTGCTTTGGTCACCCAGCAAAGGGAACGAAATGCTGCCATTCGCATGGGATACCAACATGGCAGAGATCTGATGTCATCAGAAAGCGGCGGAGGAGAGAACTTCATCGATACCAGCGGCGACAGAAACAGTTGGTCTCCTAGTAAAGAAAGTGAGTCACAAACACCCGAGTCTCTCTCACTTTCTCATCAAGCCAGAGGGGCAGAGCAGAGCCACCGCCCGCGACCGGATCAGGCCCAGCGGCCCGCTGGTGTGGTAGTCACGTAACCCCAATTGGAGTAGGGGCAGAGCAGAGCCGCCACCCGCGCCCGCAAGGTAGGCAGACCTGCGCGCGACTGGCAGAACAGGCCCAGCGGCACTCGGGTGTGGTAGGAGGGGCAGGGCAGAGCCGCCACCCGCGCCTGCAAGGTAGGCAGACCTGCGACAGACTGGTGGATCAGGCCCGGTGGCCTGCCGGCATGGTACACACATCACCCCAATTGGAGTAGGGGCAGAGCAGAGCTTTCGCCCGCGCCCGGGACAGGCCCAGCGGCCCGCCGGCGCGGTAGTCACGTCACCCCAATTGGAGTAGGGGCAGAGCAGAGCTGCCTCCCGCGCCCGGAATAAGCCCAGCGACCCGCCGGCGTGGTAGACACGTCACCCCAATTGGAATAAGGGCAGAGCAGAGCCGCCGCCCACGCCTGCAAGGTAGGCAGACCTGCGACCAACCAGCAGAACAGGCCCAGGGGTCCGTGGGCGTGGTAGATTCCTCACACCAATTGGAGGAGGGGCAGAGCAGAGCCACCGACCGCGCCTTCAAGGTAGGCAGACCGCAGCCCGACCCTGCAAGAGAGACTTTTCAACTATACAAGAGCAATATAAATATATAGGGGGAAAATTTTTCAAAAACACAACAGTTTCACCAAGCAGAAAGAAACACAAGCAGTATGAAAAGACAAGGAAAGAAAGGACCACAAGCAATGCAGGTCAACTCAACTTTAGAAGAGGTAACAGCTGCAGCAGATGGAATGTCAGATAAAGAATTCAGGATATACATGCTTCAGATGATCTGGAGTCTCAAGGAAGACATTAGACAGCAAAATCAGACAATGAAAGATCACTTCGACAATGAATTACACAAACAAATCCAGGAAGCAAAAGATCAACTATACAGGGAGATAGAGGTTGTAAAAAAAAAAAAAAAAAAAACAGAAATCCTAGAAATGCAGGAAGCAATAAACCAACTTAAAAACTCAATTGAGAATACTACCAGCAGAGTAGAACACTTAGAAGATAGAACATCAGACAATGAAGACAAAGTATTTCAACTTGAAAAGAACATAGACAGCTCAGCAAGACTGTTAAGAAACCATGAGCAGAACATCCAAGAAATATGGGATAACATAAAGAGACCAAACTTAAGAGTCATTGGGATACAGGAAGGGATAGAGGTTCAAACCAAAGGAATGAGCAATCTATTCAATGAAATAATATGAGAAAACTTCCCAGACTTGAAGAATGAGACAGAATCCCAAATCCTAGAAGCCTACAGGACGCCGACTGTGCAAAATCATAAGAGATCCACACCTAGACACATTATAATGAAGATGCCCAACATACAGAATAAGGAGAGAATTTTAAAAGCTACAAGAGAAAGGAAGCAGATTACATTTAGGGGTAAGCCAATCAGGATAACAGCTGATCTTTCAACACAGATTCTGAAAGCTAGAAGATCCTGGAATACCATATTTCAAACACTGAAAGAAAATGGATTCCAACCAAGAATTGTGTATCCAGCGAAATTAAGCTTCAGGATGGAAGATGAAATTAAAACCTTCCACGATAAACAAAAGTTAAAAGAATTTGCAGCTAGAAAACCATCTCTTCAAAACATCCTCGGCAAAACATTACAGGAAGAGGAAATGGAAAATATCAATGAAAACCAACAGTGGGAGGTAGGACACTAAAGGGGGGAAAATAATCAAAGAGGAAAACAAACCATGTATAGTAACATAAATAAACAAATATGGCTGGAAGAACAACCCATATCTCAATAATAACCCTAAATGTTAATGGCTTAAACTCACCAATTAAGAGACACAGGCTAGTAGAATGGATCACAAAACAAGACCCAACAATATGCTGCCTACAGGAGATGCATTTGATAGGAAAAGACATACATAGGTTGAAGGTGAAAGGTTGGGAAAAATCATATCACTCATATGGACTTCGGAAACAAGCAGGAGTGTCCATACTCATATCAAATAAAATAGATTTCAAGCCCAAGTTAATCAAAAGGGATAAAGAGGGACACTACATACTGCTTAAGGGAACCATACACCAACAAGACATAACAATCATAAATATATATGCCCCAAACAATGGTGCAGCTATGTTCATCAAACAAACTCTTCTCAAGTTCAAGAGTCTAATAGACCACCATACAATAATCATGGGAGATTTCAACACACCTCTCTCACCACTGGACAGATCTTCCAAACAAAAGTTGAATAAGGAAACTATAGAACTCAATAACACAATTAATAACCTAGACTTAATTGACATATCCAGAATATACCACCCAACATCAAGCAGTTACACTTTTTTCTCAGCAGCACATGGATCCTTCTCAAAAATAGATCATATATTATGTCACAGGGCAACTCTTAGACAATATAAAGGAGTAGAGATAAAACCATGCATCTTATCTGATCATAATGGAATGAAACTGAAAATCAAGATAAAAGAAGGAAGGAAAAATCATGCATCACTTGGAGAATGAACAATAGGTTACTGAATGATCAAAGGGTTATAGAAGACATCAACGAGGAAATTAAAAAATTCTTAGAGATAAATGAAAACACAGACACAACATATTGGAATCTATGGGACACATTGAAAGCAGTTCTAAGAGGAAAATTCATTGCTTGGAGTTCATTCCTTAAAAAAAGAAAAAACCAACAAATAAATGCTCTCATACTTCATCTCAAAATCCTAGAAAAAGAAGAGCAAAACAACAGCAAAAGAAGTAGAAGGCAAGAAATAATAAAAATCAGAGCTGAAATTAATGAAATCGAAACAAAAGAAACAATTGAAAAAATTGACAAAACTAAAAGTTGGTTCTTTGAAAAAATAAATAAAATCGATTACTAGCATACAGGATGAAAAAGGCAATATCACAACAGACACTTCAGAAATACAGAAGATAATCAAAAATTATTTTGAATCCTTATACTCCAATAAATTAGAAGATAGTGAAGGCATAGATAAATTTCTTAAGTCATATGATCTGCCCAGATTGAGTCAGGAGGATATAGACAACCTAAACAGACCAATATCAATTGAGGAAATAGAAGAAACCATCAAAAGACTACCAACTAAGAAAAGCCCAGGACCGGATGGGTATACAGCAGAGTTTTACAAAACCTTTAAAGAGGAACTAATACCAATACTTTTCAAGCTACTTCAGGAAATAGAAAAAGAGGGAGAACTTCCAAATTCATTCTACGAGGCCAACATCACCCTGATTCCTAAACCAGACAAAGACACTTCAAAGAAAGAAAACTACAGACCAATATCTCTAATGAACCTAGATTCAAAAATCCTCAATAAAATTCTGGCGAATCAGATACAAAAACATATCAAAAAAATTGTGCACCATGATCAAGTAGGATTCATCCCTGGGATGCAAGGCTGGTTCAATATATGGAAATCAATAAATGTTATTCACCACATCAATAGACTTAAAAGTAAGAACCATATGATCATCTCGATAGATGCAGAAAAAGCATTGGACAAAGTACAGCATCCCTATATGTTCAAAACTCTAGAAAAACTAGGGATAACAAGAACATACCTCAATATTGTAAAAGCAATCTATGCTAAGCCTCAGGCTAGCATCATTCTGAATGGAGAAAAACTGAAGGCATTCCCTCTAAAATCTGGAACAAAACAGGGATGCCCTCTCTCACCACTTCTGTTCAACATAGTTCTCGAAACACTGGCCAGAGCAATTAGACGAAAGAAATTAAAGGCATAAAAATAGGAAAAGAAGAACTTAAATTAGCACTATTTGCGGGTGACATGATTCTATACCTAGCAGACCCAAAAGAGTCTACAAAGAAACTATTAGAGCTAATAAATGAATTCAGCAAAGTGTCAGGATATAAAATCAACACGCATAAATCAAAGGCATTCCTGTATATCAGCGACAAATCCTCTGAAATGGAAATGAGGACAACCACTCCATTCACAATATCTTAAAAAAAATAAAATACTTGGGAATCAACCTAACAAAAGAGGTGAAAGACTTATACAATGAAAACTACAGAACCCTAAAGAGAGAAATAGATGAAGATCTTAGAAGATGGAAAAATATACCCTGTTCATGGATACGCAGAACTAACATCATCAAAATGGCGATATTACCAAAAGTTCTCTATAGTTTAATGCAATGCCAATCAAAATCCCAACGGCATTTCTTGTAGAAATAGAGAAAGCAATCATGAAATTCATAGGGAAAAATAAAAGACCCAGAATAGCAAAAACAATGCTAAGCAGGAAGTGTGAATCAGGCGGTATAGCGATACCAGACTTCAAACTATACTACAGAGCAATAGTAACAAAAACAGCATGGTACTGGTACCAAAACAGGCGGGTGGACCAATGGTACAGAATAGAGGACACAGAAACCAATCCACAAAACTACAACTATCTTATATTTGATAAAGGGGCTAAAAGCATGCAATGGAGGAAGGATAGCATCTTCAACAAATGGTGCTGGGAAAACTGGAAATCCATATGCAACAAAATGAAACTGAATCCCTTTCTCTCGCCATGCACAAAAGTGAATTCAAAATGGATCAAGGAGCTTGATATCAAATCAGAGACACGCCGTCTGATAGAAGAAAAAGTTGGGTACAATCTACATACTGTGGGGTCGGGCTCCAAATTCCTCAGTAGGACACCCATAGCACAAAAGTTAATAACTAGAATCAACAAATGGGACTTACTCAAACTAAAAAGTTTTTTCTCAGCAAAAGAATCAATAAGAGAGGTAAATAGGGAGCCTACATCCTGGGAACAAATCTTTACTCCTCACACTTCAGATAGAGCCCTAATATCCAGAGTATACGAAGAACTCAAAAAATTAGACAAGAAGATAACAAACAACCCAATCAACAAATGGGCCAAGGAGATTTCTTGGAAAGCTGGGAATGGAGCCACCATTTGACCCACCGCTATTCCCCTTCTTGGTCTATTCCCTAAAGACCTAAAAAGAGCATGCTACAGGGACACTGCTACATTGATGTTCATAGCAGCACAATTCACAATAGCAAGACTGTGGAACCAACCTAGATGCCCTTCAATAGACGAATGGATAAAAAAAATGTGACATTTATACACAATGGAGTATTACTCTGCATTAAAAAATGACAAAATCATAGAATTTGCAGGGAAATGGATGGCATTAGATCAGATTATGCTAAGTGAAGCTAGCCAATCCCTAAAAAACAAATGCCAAATGTCTTCTTTGATATAAGGAGAGTAACTAAGAACAGAGTAGGGACAAAGAGCATGAGAAGAAGATTAACATTAAACTGGGATGAGAGATGGGAGGGAAAGGGAGAGAGAAGGGAAATTGCATGGAAATGGAAGGAGACCCTTAGGGTTATACAAAAGTACATACAAGAGGAAGTGAGGGGAAAGGGGAAAATAATACAAGGGGGAGAAATGAATGACAGTAGAGGGGATAGAGAGAGAAGAGGGGAGGGGAGGGGAGTGGAGGGGGGATAGTAGAGGATAGGAAAGGCAGCAGAATACAACAGACACTAGTATGGCAATATGTAAATCAATGGATGTGTAACTGATGTGATTCTGCAATTTGTATACGGGGTAAAAATGGGAGTTCATAACCCACTTGAATCAAAGTATGAAATATGATATATCAATAACTATGTAATGTTTTGAACAACCAACAATAAAAAAATTAAAAAAAAGAAAATTTCAGGCATAATTGAATAAGGAAATCTTAAGGATATTCACAAAAAATAAAACAGAGATTCACAAAACAGAAAATACTATCCTTCATAACATAAACAAAAAATATTTAATAAAATATTAGCAAATAAAATTCAGTACTGTATGAAAAGAATTGTATACCATGAAAAAGTGGAGTTTATTCCAGTGATACAAACATCATTTATTATTTGAAAAACATCATATTAAAAAGTTAAGGAGGGCTGTGGCTATAGCTCCGCGGTAGAGCACTTGCCTAGCATGCATGAGGCACTGGGTTCAATTCTTAGCACCATATAAATACGTAAAATAAAGATCCATCAACAACTAGAAAAAATATTTTAAAAAGCTAAGGAATAAAAATGATATTTTATTAGAAAAAAATTGTTAAGACTCAATGTCCATGCATTAAAGACAAAGAAAGAAATCCTATACAAACTCTCAGAAAAGTAGGAATAGAGGGTTATTTTCTTAATTTGTTAAAGAATATCCACAAAATACCTTCAGTAACATCATGTTTTATAGTAAAGGATAGAAAGCTTTCTTCATAAAATCAGGAATAAAGATCACTTGCCATTTCTATTAAAGAAATTGTTGAAGTCTTGAGATAAGACAAGAAAATAAAAGGCACACAGAACAGAAAGGAACAAATAAAACTGTCCCTGTTTGCAGAAAATTTGATGGTCTACATAGAAAATTCCAACAAATATGTAAAAACAAAAGCAAATAAACCTACAGCTAGTTAAGTGAGGTGACCAAGGTCATGGAATACAAGAGAATAATATAGAACTCAATTGTGTTTATATATACTGGCAGTGAACATATGAAAACCCCAGTTGGCATATGGCTTAATGCAATTCCTGTCAAAATATCTGCATGGTATCTTGTATATAGACAGGTTTATTCTTAAAAAAATATGGAATGACAAGAAAGTAAGAGATAAACCAATTTCAAGAAAGAATAAAGTGGAAGGAATCACCAATACATCTTATTTTAAGATTTTTTTTTAGCTGTATTCTGAAGAGGGAAAGCTATGTAGATTAATGAAACAGAAAAAGAAACCTCATAAATAGCTTCATATACATACAGCAAAATGATTTTTGGTATGAAAAACAGTTCCAATGAAGGAAAGATAGTCTTTTCAACAAATGTTGCTGGAGCATTTGTGTATCCATGGGCATCCCTGGGAACGTCAACCTAAACTTCACACCTTATACAAAAATTAATTCAACCCTGAATATAGGTTTCAATGTAAAACATAAAACTTAAAACTTTTTGAAGAAAAAGTAAGTTAAACTCTTTGAAAACCAAGTCATGTTAAAGAGATTTTAAACATAACAGAAAAGCAAGATGTATAAGAGAAAAAATTGATAAATTGGAATTTGTCATATTAAGTATATCTTGTCCTATGAAAGATCATAGGAGAATTTACAGAGTTATAGTATAAGTTACACACTGAGAGAAATATTTACATATTATTTATCTAACAAAAGATTTGTGTCATGGTATAGAGATGGTCCCCTACTTATAGCACAACTTATGTTTTTTTGTATGCTATCATGATATGAAAATCCTATACTTTCAATAGAAATTATACCTTGAATTTTAAAGTCTGGTCTTTTCTTGGACCTGTAATATGTGGCATGATACACTGTCATTATACTAGGCAGCAGCAGCAGCAAAACACACAGTTACCCACACACTCTAGAGTATACGGTGTTGCTGAGCTGTGATGCTCGGTAGGTTAGGTGTATTAGATATATTTTCATTTTGGAATATTCTCAACTTGTGATGGCTTTTTAAACAT
Organism: Marmota monax; assembly: GCF_021218885.2. Lineage (NCBI taxonomy): Eukaryota > Metazoa > Chordata > Mammalia > Rodentia > Sciuridae > Marmota > Marmota monax. The sequence goes on along the minus strand of NW_026695230.1, from coordinate 4,190,463 downwards.
AACCCCATTGTAAATTGAGGATCATCTATAAAATAATAAAAATGTTCAACATTAAAAATCAAACCACCCATTTAGAAAATGGACAAAATATGTGATGGAACATTTTCGTAAAGAGGAAATATAGGTGACAGATAAGCACATGAAAATATGCTCAATTCATCTGTTGACAGACAACTGGTAGGCTGGTTTTTAATTTTGCTATTGTGCATTCTGCTGCTGTAAACATTGATCCGAATGGATCACTATATAAGGTGATGGCTCTTATTTTGAATAAATACCAAGGACTAGCATAACTGGGTCATATAGTGATTCCTTTCCTAATCTTTTGAGGAATCTACAAAATGTGGTATATGTACACAACTAGGCTCCAGGGCATTGTGCTGAATTAAAATATATATACATATATACATATATATATGTATATATACATATATACATATATATATGTATATATATATATGTATATATATAATCAGAAGTATACATATTTTTTTCACTCCATTTTTATAACTCCCCTGAAACAACATTAGAAACCTGGAGGAAAACATAGTGGTTCCTAGGGGATATTGACTTTGAGGAGAAGGAAAATGGACAGAAATTTAAAAGGGTTGCATGAGGGAGATCTTTGTAGATGGAATAGCTCTGAATATTGCTTGGTATGGTTCGCATCCAAATGTACATATGTGATAAAAGAACATGGAACTATACACACATTGTACTCATATTAGTTTCCTAGATTTGATATTTTTTCTGTTATTATGTAAAATGCAATCATTAGGGGAAATTGATTCAAGGGTATATGAGATCTCTCGTATTTTGTAAAATTCCCATGAAGCTATCATTATTTCAAAATATTTTTAAAGTGAGTACAACCTTCATTATTTAATGCCAATATTTTCCATCAATATTCAAGTGCCATAAAAATGAAAACTCTACTTTGCAGTGAATTTTAAAAAAAGAAATATGTTAATATAATATTCATCCACATATTGGATTGAGGCAGAGATGACTAGAATCAATGAATAATTTAATCCATTAGTAAATGTTGGGCTAATGAACTGATGAATGTTTGGGCTATTTATGACAGAAGTATGTATAGAAATTCTAGTTTCCTTATTTCAAAATTGTTTTGTGCATTGAAAAGTTCTTCTGTATTTTCATAACTGCTTAAAGAGTGAAGAACTGAATTCCAGAGTGTTGAGTTACCTCTGATTTAGAATTAATATAGGTCGTCATTAAACATTGTTACAGTCTTTTGGAGATAAGATAATTCATATGAATTGAAAATTTATGATACAAATAGCAAACTTATCAATGACCACTGGAAAGTAACTAAAGATTAATTTTAAGAAGCCAATATTTATTGAGAACTTTTTATCTCATTTAATTTTGCTGTGTGGATGTCATGGTAAACTTACTCAAGTATACATATGTAGTTAGTTTTACATATTGAAGAAGAAATTTATGAAGATTCTGTAAAGTGAAACTATATAAATTGATATATTATTTTATCTATGAAATTTAGGAGCTGATCATTCCATATTTCTTTTATTTTTCCCATTTTTGCTTAATTTTTTATTGGTGCATATTATTTACACACAATAATGGGTTTCATTGTGGAATAGTAATATAAGAATATAACAATTCACCTGACAGTATTACTTCTTTAAGAATACTATATTAAGAACCCTATGTAAAATTGAGCTATAGTTCTGGGATTTTCTTTGCTGATGGATTACAATTATTTCTTCTATCTCTCTCCGTTATTGGTTTATTGAAGTTTTCTATGTATTTCTGATTGAATGATAGTAGCTTAATAATAATAAATAATAATAAATTATAAATAAATTATAAAATCCATATGTAAACTCATACGAACACAGACATGCTTAGTGGAACAGAATACAGAACCCAGAAATAAATCCAAAAAGATAGAGTCATACAAATTTTGACAAGGGCTCAGTCTAAGAGGTCTCAGTGGGAAATGGATAGTCTATGCAGTAAGTGATTCTTGAAATACTGGATTTCCATGTAGAAGAATGTATTTGGATCCTTATCTTAAATCCTATACCGGCTACTTAAAATGGATAAAATAGATGAAAGACTTAAATGTGAGATCTGAAACTACTGATCTTAGGAAAAAATTTCCTGGAAATTGTCCTTGAATTTTTGAGTATCACAGTAAAATTCAGGTTACAAAAACAAATAAGTGAAAGGTACTACATCAAACTAGAAACTTCTTCATAGGGAAGGAAATAACAAAACTGAAAAGGCAATCCATGGACTGGGAAAATAATTACAAACCACGTATTTGACAATGTGTTAATATTGTAAATTTTACTCTACAACTCAAAGGTAGAAAAACATGTAACCCAGTTTAAAAAAAAATGGGCAAAGGACCTGAATGTCTATTTCTCCAAAGAAGACATAAGAATGCCCAAAATATGTGCTAAACAATCGGAGAATGAAAATTAAAACCATTGTGAGATCAGATTATATTGAATACCTTAAATATACATAATGAAATATGCATAATAAGTTAATTCAAAACCAGAAAATTCCTATGTAGAAGTTTTGTTATGTTTTTTTTTCTGAATTTCAATCTCCACATCTTTCCTATTTAATATTCCAAATATTCAGAATGACTGACTTCTCTGTGTCTATGATGATTTATAGCTTCTGAATAGTGTCCCATTTTGCTACTAAAGTTTGTATTACTTTCCGTTTATTCATTTTGTCTCATTTTGTACTATTTCACTAAATCCTTTGATGGTTGGAGTCAAGAAAGAAGGCACCTGAGAAATGAAGGTTATTGCCACTGTTGAGGGAAATGTAGAATTGATAACAGTCTTTTGCCAAATAAAGAGGTCAGTAAGAAGGGAGATAATGCAATACTCAGCAAAAAGTAGAAAAACTCATTATTTTATTTTACATTTTGCCAACTGGAGATATAACCGCAGACTTTGATTGAAATGAGACCAAATTTATTTTTCCTGAAGTGAGAGATTATAAGGTACTACACTGGTTGCTTTTGGAATATTTCTTAAATTTTTTTGTATTCTTTTATAAGCAAAGAAACTGACCTTTCTGTAGGATAATTTTTAAAAAGTTATAAAAAAGCAATATACAATGAAAATATACTATGGAACTATACATTTTATTTGTAGAGACTGCTATTTCAGAATTGACTGATTAAGATATTCCTTATTTGATAGCTGACATATTTAGATTTGCTAGTGAAAATCATTCACAGTCCACAAGTTAGAATCACAGGTAAGTGGAATAGTATTTTTAGCAAGTCTTTAATGATTCCCACTACTTTTTGCGTAAAGTTATATTGAATAAAATGCTATGGTAATTTACATGTGTTCAAAATTATCTCTTCTTCCTCTTTAATAACACAAAGAGATCACTTCTTCCTGGCATGGTTTGCCACTTAACTCCTCCCAGATTGCCCTATGAGTGTTTTATATAACTATAAATTCTTAAGAATCCTGATGATAACTTTTATAAAACCAATGTTGTAAGGCAGAAAATACCAATTAATTTTGCTCTTCTGGTTGATCCTGTTCAAAATTCAGTGCATTCGAAGAATAGAGCTTCTGGTTCTTTCCCTGTAAAATTATTACATTCTTAAGCATTTCTTAGGTCACATATTATTTAATAAAAGTACTTCCCAAATTATCATTCTTTCTAAAAGATCCATTCCTTCTCTTTATATACAGAGACTTGTATACATACAGGCACATACATAGATATCTAGATCCATACATGTACATGGATATATATGTATATACAAAATTTGAGGCCCACTTTCAGGAGTTTCATAATTCACTTGAGTTCCCATTTTTGTATCTGTGCATAGGAAACCTTAATTTTTTTGTTATGGAAATTTAAAAGTTCCACTTGGCTTGATGGACACTATTATTGACAGCATTATATCTCCCCCCCCCCACGCTATTAACAGAGCCTGAGCAGCGCAGAAACCTGTTTTCTCATCAATGAAGAAAGAATGGTAAGCAATTGGTACTAACAATGGCACACATGGGATACCTTTTTGCATACTGCAAGGTGATGCTATCTTTCCCAATGTAGTCTTTTTGAAGACCCTAACACATGGTATTTGATAGTTCATTACTTTTGTAAAAATACCTTATGTAGGGAAAATAACATCAGTCACACTAATGAGAATGACATATTAAGCATAGCATTTTGCTTGCATTTTAATAACTTCTAGTTTGCAAAAGAGAAAATGAAAAGTCCAGTGAGTTTATGACTTGATCCACATCATCAGTATGGGTGGTTAAAGGATGGATCCTAGACTAGAGCTAAGATTATGGTATTTTTTTTGTCTCTTTCTTAATTTTCTTTCTTTTTTTTTTTTTTGGTACCAGAGATTGAACCCAGGTGCACTTAACCACTGAGCCACATCCCCAGCCTTTTTATTTAACTTGCTAAGTGTTTTAGGACCTGGCTCAGTTGCTGAGCTGGCTTTGAACTCAAGATCCTTCTGCCTCAGCCTTCTCAGCCTCTGGAATTACAGGCATGTGCCAACGTGCTTGGCTAGAGCTAAGTTTCTGATACCTAGTTTGGAATTTTTTTTCTGTTACATAACCCTTCTTATTTATGAAGAGATGCCTAAAAATAATCATGAAGAAATACAACTAATTTAAAATTAAATTTAAATACCAATTAAGAAGTCAGTAGAGAGACTCCAAATTTTTCACTCTGCAAATAAAAAATGCCATTTTGGAAGGTGGGAAAATAAGAGTTTCAACATAGATGATGGTTTGTTTTTTATCAAGGTCCTAAGCTTTAGTATTCTGAATGAGGATTGTGGAGATGATCAAATTAAAATAATTGAAATTTTGTTGGTTTACTATTTATTTTTGGTTTTGGAATCATTTACATGATTCCAAAGTTGAAAACCACAGATCAAATAAGAATGATGCCTAAAGCTTATAAAATTTAGGTGTTTTTCCTTAAGGAAAATCAATTGAAAAATTATTTAACTATGAGAACATATTGCTAGGGTCTTTCCTAAATCCTCTGAAGTGGCAGGTGCAAGTAAAGTGCCCTGAGGCTTAGACTTTATTGACTTGAAGTTAAATCCATCTCAGTTGAAAATGAGAAATAAAGCGTTTTCAGAAAAAAAAGAAGTTTCTTCCTTCTTTGGCCTCTCAGTCCTTCTGTTTTAACTATTTTTATTTGGTTCAATTCTTAAAAGGCTGTCCAATAGGCTACAATGAATACCCATGGGGGTTAATTTTAAGCTACTTTGGCCAGTATATCTTTCTACATCGGATTTCTTTAATAGAAAATGAAGACACATGCGATCCTGCCATATGTTGCGAAATTCCACCCCATCTATTCTAATGAGAGTGCCTGTCTCCCTACAGCCTTGTCAACTGGGCTGTTATACCTTTAGATCTTTGTCCATTTGAGAGCCTTTTGAGAGCTATTTCAAATTGTTCAGTATCCTTGCTTTAGTTTAAATTTTCATTTCTCTCTATGTGAGTGAGATACTAATTTTTTCAACATTGAAAGGTCATTTTAATTTATTTGGCTCTATAATTCTGTTTGTCTATGTTTTCCACTTTCCTGTCTGGCACTTAGGCTTTTCTCTTATCTCTTGATTTGTTTTTCTTGTCTTTTTACACACAAAACTGCTCATTACTTTATAGAACAGGAATTTTCACCCGCAATGGTCACCGGTTGCCTAGGTCCCCTCAGTCTATTCCAGAAAGAGAATAGTTGAAACAAAACTTTTTATTAAGAACTGAACCCCTTCACTGGTAATTTTGTTGGATTATTATTCTTTCATGACACTGTAAGGTATGCACAATACTGGCCTTTTTGTGCTATTGATTTTGTTTTCTTTCAGATATCATTGCTTATTACAGATATTTTAAAGACATTTCATTGGTATTTTACATGTTGGTATTTTATCCATGATAACAGAAACTAGGATACAATTCAGCATTTCAATAATTGAATGACTTTTTCTTTTCTTCGGTGTTTTAGGAAGTTATAGGAAATTTAAGAAATAAACCCTGGGTAAACTTTCCACATTATGTATCATCCTAGAATATTTAATGTTAGTAATTTTGCTTTCTTTGTCTGATGTATAGAGGCATATTTACAGAATATATATTTTTGCTTTACATTTCAATTATTGCCATGTTTCAGTTCATTATACCTCTCTTTTTTTCCTTAATTCAATTTCACAAACATCTTTCATCTACATTTTCTTTACAAACAATTTAGGGAAATTTACTTTGAAGTAATTTTTTATTATTCTTTCCCATTTTTTCTTTCTTGTTAACCTTTTTACCCTTCAGCTTTAATATCTCCCCCCCCTTCTCTTTCTCTCTCTCACACACACACACACATACCCACACAACACAGAGCAATCACACTAAAGGTTTGTTTAATAGTGATTTTCTGTTTTTTAAACTTTTTAATCCTGAGTAAGGTTGCTAACTCCCTGTTGATTGCTTCACAGCCTGCAAAGCGATTCAATTTGTTCCTGAAGCGGCGTCTTATGGTAAAACAGTGTTGAATGATGTTGCTTATGCTCTGGATGGCTCAATTTTCTTCCAATGAATACTATTAATATGGGGGGGATTTTATTGCCAATTCCTATTTCCCTGACAATTGACATTTAAGAATGGTGATTCTTAATCATTGATATAATGAGATCTATGTACCCTCTTCCTAAAAATGTATATGAACACACACACACATACACATACACATATTAAGGCACAGAGAGTTTGTGTAGTTCAGAGGTATATGAACTCCTGTCAGGAATACAGGTCATGAACCTCAGAATAAACCCATTATTCAAAGAGAAGTCACTCCGGACGTTTGCTTAATTATAGACATTTCTCAGAATCAAATATAAACACTAATGTATGCATATATTATAAAATATGGTCTTTGTGTCATGTTTTGAACAAAACAAAGACAAGATGTGTTTTAATAGTATTCTATTATATGTAACAGAATTATACATTTTTGCCCCAGTTAATTTTAGTCAGTTTTTGTTAACAATATTAAAACATGTGCCTAATGGTGATTGCAAAGACACCAGTGATTTTTTTTCTGTATTTTACAAATATGTTACAATTTATAATCAGTGTTACATATGAGAGAAGTTTGGGTTGTTCTAGAACTGTTCTTTGTGGACTTACATTTAGCTTCTATAAACAAAATGATCATTTGTAAAAATAGTAGTCATTTAACAAACCTACCATATATGTGGCTGTAACAGAATCAGAGCAAGAGGAGTGTTTTTTTTTTTTTTCTTCTCTATCTCTAAATTTGTACTTAGACTATACTTAGTTTGCTTAGTTTTTTCATCCCACTTAGCTTCCATAAATTTGGGGGAATTACATAAGATGGGCTTATATTATGATGATTTATAAGAGTGCCAATGCTTTTTTGTTTTGTTTTCAGTTCTTTTCCTTTTGACTGATTTATAATCATAGTATACCATATAACATATAGCAATGTGAGTTTTCTCAGGTTATTTTACTTTCTTATAGGAAAGAGTAAATGATTATTCAGTTCTTCATATGGTGTGCCAAAAACTCAGACATAACTTTGGAGTTTCTACATTTTAATTCTTTGATACCATAAAAGAAAATCAAAAACTAATAAAACCACCAGTTAAGAAAATACAGACATCTAGTTCTCCATTTGCAAGTTAGCTTAATCAAGTAGAAAATGATCGCATGGACATCCACTGCATAATTTATTTGCATGATTCTAAATTTTACATGCGAACTACTAGAAGTATCAAGTATTACATATTGCATATAGACTGTAAGGAATACTAAATAAATCAAACATGAAATCTCTTTTTTCTAAGCTCTGTAGTACTTTTTTTGCTGTTTTGAAAGGGAAGGAATAAATGAACTATACAACATATGAAACCTAAACTTGTAAATTTGATTATAATAGTGAGATAATTCCATAAATTTAAACAAAAGATTGATTGTAACTCACCCAAGATCAATGATGGAAGAGAGATTTGCATGAGAACTTATTTACAGTGAGACCAACTAGCAGGCTACCCGCTTTCTAATTTTTAACTGTGCCTTGATTTTATTCTTAACACTTCAAAAGTTGAATTAAAAACTGATAATTATATGAAAATATCTGGAACTATCAATCAGAAATTTATTTTCTTATAGTAAGATACCATTAATTGGTCTGAAATTAATCACATCCTGGAAGAAGTGTGTAATCATCGTTATTTAATGAACTAATTGGTATGTTTAATAAGTATAATAAGACTCTGTGCATTTTGGGATTAATATATACATATGTTCATTTTATAATTTGGTATAGTTGCAGCATTGTTGTGTGTGCATGTAGTTAATATTCTTACCTTCCTCCTGAGTTGTTTTTATTTAACCCCCCTTATGAAATTTCACTTTATAAAGTAAGCATTCTCTTCTGATGAAAACTCATGGTTATTTGCCTGACTTATTATTTTAAGATCAAATATAAGATGGTAATCAACTTTTAAATAATATCCTCTTACGTTTGCTATTTGAAAATAAACAATATTTTTAAATATCTCATTGATGTCTCCTGCAGTTTCAAAAAAGGGCACAAAGCAAAGATTCTGTCTTCTTCCGTGATGGAGTCAGGCAAATTGATTTTGTGCTTTCCTATGTTGATGACATAAAGAAAGATGCAGAGATAAAGGCGGTAAGTGCTTATCTAGAGAAACAAGAATAAAAGAGATGCCCATTCTGTATTGTGATGTAGATGACCACATTGAATTATGTTGTAAATGTGAAAGTGCTCTGAAGTTTTCTTGAAGGCTGAAACTTAGTGAGCAGACTGCAAAATAAGCAGCCTACAAATGGATATTTAAGTCAATTTTATTTGGGGGGGGGGGTAGTTTGGAGACCAACTTCTTTTTCTTCTTTCAAATGATTGATATATGTTTTACCTAGCTCACTTTAGACATTTAATGTCTTAAAATATGAGATTGTTTGTGAATATTATTTCCTTTTTGTATGAAGTTCTCATTTTGAAAATGTTTGACTAATCCATCTGATTTGAAATAACCTTCATGTTGTGATCTATTCCCTACCCTATTATTTTCATTGTAACACTTATCATGTTCTCAATTTATTTACTCATTTTTTTTAACTTGTTTATTGCATCTACTACCCATAAATTATGTTTATAAGGCCAAGTACTCTGTCTTATTCATTGCTGTATACCCAGATATCTGGAATGATAATTGGAGTGCAATTAATATTAAATACTCAAATGAAGTACTAAGTTAAAGTGCAATGATAAACATATATATGGATGTACATATATACACTCACATTTATTTACATACTTACAAAGTAAATGTCATGCAACTAAAGCTGTTATACATATCCGCAAGAATATATGACTGTCTAGTCCTGTCTCTTTCTTTTACTCTTTCCTTATCTGGTGCGGCAGGTCTCTGAAATTCATATACTGTTATCTTTTTATCTCTTCTCTTAATGTTCCCTTCATTCCTGGCTGTTCATTGGGGTAGTCATCTCAAGTGGAGGCATTTTTCCTTACTTTCCCTGGAGATGGGGTAAATGTTGCTCACCCATTTGTCTTGTTGATTACACTGTATTCTCCCTCCCTTGTTCCTCAAATTCCTGAGTTTTGAATTTCATCAAATTGACTAGTGCTCTGCACTTGTCACTTGGCATTTCTTGGACTCTGGTTCTTCCCTTTTTATTTTTCTACATTTTTAGCTCCTGCTCACTTTCAATATTTCCTGCTCTCTTTCAGTATTCAGTATTCTTTCTTAAATCACTTTTGATGTCAGGGCATGCATAGAGGATTATTTTGTCCCTTTGGACCTTCTGTTTTTTGAACTCCCTTCTTCAATCATCTTAGGCATTATTCTAACTCTTATTCACTTCCCTGAAACTTGTAACTTCCCTGATAACTGTAACTCTTTATAATTTCATTTCATAGGTCAAATGTTTTAACCAGCTCCTCAAATTTTCTAACCTATACCCTTCTCTTTCAATCCCAGGACTAGATGAAATATAATTATCTTACCACCTTTTTTTATTGCTATTTATCCCCCTCTTTCTGGTGTTTTTCTAGCTTAATTCTGATGGTCAACAGTTGTAACCACTCTTATATATGACATTAAGTTCCTTGCCCCTCTTTCAAGTATACTTACTTGAGAAAACAACCTTAATTAAACGCAACTTTTTTACTTTCTAAATGCCTACTCCCATGCAAAAAGAAAACCATACTTCTTAGACTTCACCTTATAAGGTGCCCATGGACCATAAGTAAGTCCTTAGTGGTGTATGGCAATAATATCTGACTTCCTTATTCTATTGTCCTCCACTCTCCTGCTTGAGAACTTATTATTTTTTCTTACACCTCGACTACCTCCTTCCACATTTCAAACTAAGGAGACCACACTTTTATACTTTACTGAGAAAACTGCTGCAAGAAGAGAAATTCTATAAGTTTCTATCATCACATCTCTCTAGCCACTAGCATTTTCACCTGTATAGTCTGCCTGCCTTCCTGTTACTGTAGAATAACTACTCATCCTTCTATCTAAGGCCAGCATCTCCACATGTGCCCTGTAGCTTATTTCTTCTTACTGACTCTTCAGAAGTCACCATGACCACCCTTAGTTTTTTTTTTTTTTAATTTTTTTTAGTTGTCGATGGACACAATACCTTTATTTTATTTATTTATTTTTATGTGCTGTGAGGATCGAACCCAGTGCTTCACGTGTGCTAAGCACATGCTCTAACACTGAACCCCCACGGTACCCCCCCTAGGTTTTTTGATCATTAGAAAGACTCACAGGACGTAGCATACAGTCATGTTCATGGCTGTTTCATTACAGTGAAATGATGTAGAGCAAAAACAGCAAGGAGAAAAGGCTCATAGAATAAAGTCCAGGAGAAAGCAGGAACAAGCTTACAAGAGTCCCTGGGGAATACTTAACCTTCTCCAGAAACAATATATGACCACAAATATAAAGCATTGTGTACTAGGCAAAATCATTAGAGACTCAATGCACTTAGGCTTTAATAGTGGGCTGGTAACCTCCTCACATTCTGCCCAGGGCATGTCCAAATCCCTTACTCCCAGTAAAATTAGGTGTTTAGCATAAACTACTCTGCGTGTACAAATAGTTTCAGCATATTGAGCCACTCTTATCAGTTCTGGTATTGAGGAGAAACCTCCAGAAAACCAAGTCCCCACACTCCAAGGATGACCTTTCCAACGCTGCAGGCAGGATAGCACTTTCATGTCTATTATATGAACTCTTTTCTTTACATCTACTTAAGAATATTGTTCCTGCAATTCTTTCCTTTCTCTACAAAATCATATTTTGTATTGTTTTTTACTGAATTATTTCCTTAAAAAATAAGCAGTTAATTTTTCTACTTTGAGAAAATAAGCAAAACCAGGACAAAAACTTTCTTGATGCAAGTTTCCTTACCAACTACTCTCCAGTTCTCAAACTCTTTTTTTACCCAACTCCTTAAACCTCTTCCTTTCAGGCCCTCATCCCAATCACTCTGTGCATCTCCACATATAGAGTTCAAGTCTCAGCCCCCATCATACGGGACATATTACAGTTTGGCATAGTTGATAATACCCTTTCTTATGTATTTTCTTCACTTAGCTTCCAAGAATACATTTTCTTAATTTTTCTTCTTTCACTAGTTGTTCCTTCTCAATCTCTGCTGGAACCCTTACTCTTGTGGTGCCACAAGAGACATAGTTCTTAATCCTTATCTTTTTAAACTTCATTGATTTCTCTGATGATATGATTCTGTTTGCTAGTTGTAAAACTGTTGTGCCAAATACAGAGTTTCCTTTTCCTGTTCAGAGTTTTCTCCCAATAATGCACAACTCAATGACTATTCTGCATTTTTATAAATGCCATAGACATCTGAAACTCAACAGTTCAATTCCTATACTTCCCCTAAAGACAGACCCATCCACAAGTCCTCCCCATCTATAATTATTCATCATATCCTTCAATTTTTGGAAAGGATATAACTTAAAATATACTGTAAATGCACCAGTTCAATTACTTTTCCTGTGTTTCTATAGAAAGAAAATTCTGTGAAAATTGGATATCAACCATCATTCATTTTTTAAAAAAATATGAAGAAACACCTAAAATGTTCATTCTACTTCCCCACATAATTTTACCCTAATATGCATGTTTTATTATTTTTTTAAATAAATTTATTTTAATTAGCCATATATGACAGCAGAATGCATTTTGATTCGTTGTAAAACTTGCATCACAACTTTTCATTTCTCTGATTGTACGTGATGTAGCATTGCACCATATTACATTGCACAGTCTTACATGTACCTAGGGTTTTAATGTCCAAATCTCATTCCACCATCATTCCTGCTCCCATAGCCCCTTTCCATCCCTCCTCCACCTTTGCCCAGTCAAAGTTCCTCCATTTTTCCCATGCCCCCCTCCCATATGGATCAGCATCCACTTATCAGAGAAAACATTCAACCCCTGTTTTTTTGGTATTGGCTTACTTCACTTAGCATGATATTCTCCAACTCCATTCATTTACATGCAAATGCCATAATTTTATTCTCTTTTAATGCTGAGTAATATTCCATTGTATATATATACTACAGGTTTTTGTTTTTTTTATCCAGTCGTCTATTGAAAGACATCTAGATTGCTTCCACAGTTTAGCTATTGTGAACTGAGTTGCTATAAACATTGATGTGGCTGCATTACTATAGTATGCTGATTTTTAGTCCTTTGGGTATAGAACAAGGAGTAGGATAGCTGGGTCAAATAGTGGTTCCATTCCAAGTTTTTTAAGGAATTTTCATACTGCTTTCCAAGATTGGTTGCACCAGTTTGCAGTCCCACCAGCCATGTGTGAGTGTGCCTTTTCCCCCACATTCTCACCAATACTTATTGTTGTTTGTATTCTTGATAACCACCATCCCGACTGACGTGGGATGAAATCTTAGAGTAGTTTTGATTTACATTTCTCTAATTACTAAAGATGTTTAACATTTTTTCATATATTTGTTGATCAAATGTATTCTTCTGAGCAGTTTCCAGCTCCTTAGCCCATTTATTGATTGGGTTGTTTGTATTTTTGGTGTTAAGTTTTTTGAGTTCTTTATGTATGCTGGAAATTAGTGTTCTATCTCATGTGCATGTGGCAAAAATTTGCTCCCAAAATGTAGGCTCTCTCTTTACCTCATTTTAGTTTGAATCCATACCATTTATTGATTCTTGATTTTATTTCTTGTGCTGTAGGAGTCTTATTAAGGAAGTCGGGGTCTAATCCAACATGATGAAGATTTCGACTTTCTTCTTCTTCTATTAGGCATAGGGTCTCTGGTCTAATTCCTAGGTACTTGATCCACGTTCAGTTGAGTTTTGTGTATGGTGAAAGATAGAGCTTTAGCTTCATTTTGTTGCATATGGATTTCCAGTTTTCCCAGCACCATTTGTTGAAGAGCCTATCTTTTCTCCAATGTATGTTTTTGGCACCTTTGTCTATATGAGATAACTATATGTGGGTTTGTCTCTGTGTCTTCTCTTCTGTACCATTGATCTACATGTCTACTTTGGTGCCAATACCAGGTCATTTTTGTTACTATAGCTTTGAAGTATAGTTTAAGGGATGGTATTATAATGCCTCCTGCTTCATTCTTCTTGCTAAGGATTGCTTTGCTTATTGTGGATCTCTTATTTTTTCAAATGAATTTCATGGTTGCCTTTTCTATTTCTATAAGAAATGATATTGGGATTTTAGTTGGAATTACATTGAATCTATATAGTGCTTTGGGTAGTATGGCCATTTTGACAATATTAATTTTGCCTATTCAAGAGCATGAGAGATCTTTCCATCTTCTAAGGTTTTCTTCAATTTATTTCTTAGTGTTACGTAGTTTTCATTGTAGAGGTCTTTTACCTCTTTTGTTGATTCCAGAGTATTTTTTTTGAGGCTATTGTGAATGAGGTGGTTTTCCTAATTTCTCTTTCAGAGGATTCATCACTGATATATAGAAATGCATTGATTTATAGATATTAATTTTATATTCTGCTACTTTGCTGAATTCATTTACTAATTCTAGGAGTTCTGGTGGAGGGTTTTGGATCCCCAAAATACAGCATCATGTTGTCAGCAAATAATGATAGTTTTGAGTTCTTCTTTTCCTATTCATTCCTTTTAATTTCTTTTGTCTGTCTAATTGCTCTGGCTAGAGTTTCAAGGACTATGTTGAATAGAAGTGGTAAAAGAAGGCATCCCTGTATTGTTCCTGTTTTTAGAGGGAATGCTTCTTATTTTCTCCATTTAGAATGATATTGGCCTTGGGTTTAGCATAGATAGCTTTTACAATGTTGAGGTATGTTCCTACTACCCCTAGTTTTTCTAGGATTTTGAACATGAAAGGGTGCTATATTTTGTCAAATGCTTTCTCTGAATCAATATAATCATTTGATTTTTATCTTTAAGTCTGTTGATGTGATGAATTATATTTATTGATTTCCATATTTTTAATTAGTTGCTCATGACAATACAATGATCTTAACATATCATACATTTGAATCAAATGGGGTATAATTTCTCATTTTTCCAAGTGTACAGGTTACAGAATCACATTGGTTACACGGCCACGTATATACATACAGCAGTACTAGTGTCTATTTTATTCTGCTCCTCTTCCTATCCTCCCTTCCCCTCCCCTCCCCTCCCCTCCCCTCCCATCAAATCTCTCTACCCAATCTAATGTGACACATTTCTCTCTCTCTTTTTTTTCTTTCCCCCTCACATCATCATATATGTATTTTGTATAACAATGAGGTTCTCCTTCCATCTTCCGTGCAATTCACCTTCTCCCTCCCATTGCCTCCCACCTCTCTTCCCTATTTAGTAGTAACCTCTTCTCATGCTCTTCCTCCCTACCCTATTTTGAGTCACCCCCCTTATATCAGAGAAGACATTCGGCATTTGTTTTTTAGGGATTGGCTAACTTCACTTAGCATTATCTGCTCTAATGCCATCCATTTCCCTGCAAATGCCATGATCTTGTTATTTTTTAGTGCTGTGTAATATTCCATTGTGTACAAATGCCACATTTTTTTTTTATCCATTCATCTATTGAAGGGCAACTAGGTTGGTTCCACAGTCTAGCTGTTGTGAATTGTGCTGCTATAAACGTTGATGTAGCTGTGTACCTGTAGTATGCTCTTTTTAGGTCTTTTGGATATAGTCCAAGAAGGGGGATAGCTGGGTCAAATGGTGGTTCCATTCCCAGCTTTCCAAATAATCTCCATACTGCTTTCCAAATTGTATGCACCAATTTGCATTCCCACAAGCAATGTACGAGTGTACCTTTTTCCCTGCATCCTTGTCAGCACTTGTTATTGTTTGACTTCGTAATGGCTGCCATTCTTACTGGAGTGAGATGGTATCTTAGAGTAGTTTTAATTTGCATTTCTCTGATTGCTAGAGATGGTGAGCATTTTTTCGTGTATTTGTTGATTGATTGTATATTCTCCTCTGAGAAGTGTCTGTTCAGGTCCTTGGCCCATTATTGATTGGGTTATTTATTTTTTTGTTGTTTAACTTTTTGAGTTCTTTGTATACTCTAGAGATTAGAGCTCTATCTGAAGTGTGAGGTGTAAAAACTTGTTCCTAGGATGTAGGCTCCATGTTTACCTCACATATTGTTTCTCTTGATGAGAAAAAACTTTTTAGTTTGAATACGTCCCACTTGTTGATTCTTGATTTTAACTCTTGTGCTATAGGTGTCTTATTAAGGAATTTGGGGCCCCAAACCCACGTGATGGAGATTAGGGCCAACTTTCTCTTCTTTCTATTAGACGCAGAGTCTCTGGTTTGATTCCTGTATTCAGTACCATTGGTCTACCAGCCTGTTTTGGTGCCAGTATCATGCTGTTTTTGTTACTATTGCTCTGTAGTATAGTTTAAAATCTGGTATCATTATACCACCTGTTTCACTCTTCCTGCTTAGAATTGCTTTAGCTATTCTGGGTCTTTTATTTTTCCAGATGAATTTCATGATTGCTTTTTCTATTTCTGCAAGGAATGCCATTGGGATTTTGATCGGAATTGCATTGAACCTGTAAAGTGCTTTTGGTAATATAGCCATTTTAATGATATTAATTCTGCCTTTCCATGAGCAAGGTCTATCTTTCCGTCTTCTAAGGTCTTCTTCTATTTCTCTCTTTAGGGTTCTGTAGTTTTCATTGTATAGATCTTTCACCTATTTTGTTAGGTGATTCCCAAGTATTTTTTTTTTTTTTTGAGGATATTGTGAATGGGGTAGTTGTCCTCATTTCCATTTCAGAGGATTTGTCACTGATATACAGGAATGCCTTTGATTTGTGCATGTTAATTTTATATCCTGCCACTTTGCTGAATTCATTTACTAGTTCTAGAAGTTTCTTGGTAGAACCTTTTGGGTCTGCTAGGTATAGGATCATGTCACCTGCAAATAGTGCTAATTTAAGTTCTTCTTTTCCTATATTTATGCCTTTAATTTCTTTCGTCTGTCTAATCGCTCTGGCCAGTGTTTTGAGAACTATGTTGAATAGAAGTGGTGAGAGAGGGCATCCCTGTCTTGTTCCAGAGTTTAGATGGAATGCCTTCAATTTTTCTTCTCTTAGAATGATGCTGGCCTGAGGCTTAGCATAAATAGCTTTTACAATGTTGAGGTAAGTTCCTGTTATCCCTAGTTTTTCTAGTGTTTTGAACATGGAGGAATGCTGTACTTTGTCGAATGCTTTTTCTGCGTCTATCGAGATGATCATATGGTTCTTATCTTTAAGTCTATTGATGTGGTGAATTACATTTATTGATTTCCGTATATTGAACCAGCCTTCCATCCCAGGGATGAATCCTACTTGATCATGATGCATGATCTTTTTGATATGTTTTTGTATCCGATTTCCCAGAATTTTATTGAGGATTTTTGCATCTATGTTCATTAGAGATATTGGTCTGTAGTTTTCTTTCTTTGAAGTGTCTTTGTCTGGTTTTGGAATCAGGGTGATGTGGACCTCATAGAATGAGAAATAGCTTGCAGAGTATTGGTATTAGTTCTTCTTTAAAGGTTTTGTAAAACTCTGCTGTATATCCATCCGGTCCTGGGCTTTTCTTGGTTGGTAGTCTTTTGATGGCTTTTTCTATTTCCTCACTTGATATTGGTCTGTTTAAGTTGTGTATATCCTCCTGACTCAATCTGAGAAGATCATATGACTTTAAGAAATTTATCAATGCCTTCATTATCTTCAATTTTATTGGAGTATAAGGTTTCAAAATAATTTCTAATTATCTTCTATATTTCTGTAGTGTCTGTTGTGGTATTGCCGTTTTCATCCCATATGCTAGTAATTTGAGTTCTCTCTCTTCTTCTCTTCGTTAGCATGGCTAAGGGTCTGTCGATCTTATTTATTTTTTCAAAGAACCAACTTTTAGTTTTGTCAATTTTTTACATTTTTTCTTTTATTTCAATTTCATTGATTTCAGCTCTGATTTTGATTATTTCTTGCCTTCTACTGCATTTGCTGTTGTTTTGCTCTTCTTTTTCTAGGGCTTTGAGGTGAAGTGTGAGATAATTTATTTCTTGTTTTTTTTTCTTTTTTTGAGGAATGAACTCCAAGCAATGAATTTTCCTCTTTGTACTGCTTTCATAGTGTCCCATAGATTTCGATATGTTGTGTCTATGTTTTCATTTACCTGTAAAAATTTTTAAATTTCCTCCTTCATGTCTTCTGCAACCCATTGTTCATTCAGTAGCATATTGTTCATTCTCCAAGTGGTGTAGGAGGTTTTCTTCCTTCTTTTATCTTTGATTTCCAGTTTCATTCCATTATGATCAGATAAAATGCATGGTATTATGTCTACTCCTTTATATTTGCTAAGAGTTGCCCTATGGCATAATATATGGTCTATTTTTGAGAAGGATCCATGTGCTGCTGAGAAAAAAGTATATCCACTTGATGATGGTTTATATATTATATGTATGTCAGATAAGTCTAGGTTATTAATTGTGTTATTGAGTTCTATAGTTTCTTTATTCAACTTTTGTTTGGAAGATCTGTCCAGTCATGAGAGAAGTGTGTTAAAGTCACCCATAATTATTGTGTTGTGGTCTATTTGTCTCTTGAACTTGAGGAAAGTTTGTTTTATGAACATGGCAACACCATTGTTTGGGGCATATATATTGATGATTGTTATGTCTTGTTGGTGAATGGTTCCCATTAACAGTATATAGTGTCCTTCTTTATCCCTTTTGATTAACTTTGGCTTGAAGTCAATTTTCTTTGATATGATTATGGCCACCCCTGCTTGCTTCTGAGGTCCATGTGAGTGGTATGCTTTTTCCAACCTTTCACCTTCAGCCTGTGTATGTCTTTTCCTATCAGATGAGTCTCCTGTAGGCAGCATATTGTTGGGTCTGTTTTTTTTTTTTAATCCAGGTTACCAGCCTATGTCGCTTAATTGGTGAGTTTAAGCCATTAACATTTAGGATTACTATTGATATATGGTTGTACTTCCAGTCATGGTTGTTTATTTTTGTTATTTAACTTGATTTGTTTTTCCTCTTTGATTAGTTTTTTCCTTTACTGAGCTACTTCCCACTGTTGATTTTCGTTGTTGTTTTTCATTTCCTCTTCATGTAGTGTTTTGCCCAAAATGCTTTGCAGTGCTGGTTTTCTGGCTACGAATTCTTTTAACTTTTGTGTATTGTGGGAGGTTTTTATTTCATTGTCAAACCTGAAGCTTAATTTTGCTGGATACAATATTCTTGGTTGGCACCCATTATCTTTCAGCATTTGAAATACATTGTTCCAGTATCTTCTTGCTTTCAGCATCTTTGATGAAAAATAAGCCGTTAACCTAATTGGTTTACCCCTGAATGTAATCTACCTCCTTTCTCTTGTAGCTTTTAATATTCTCTCCTTGTTCTGAATGTCGGATATCTTCATTATAATGTGTCTTGGTGTGGGTCTCCTGTGGGTTTGGACATTTGGTGTCCTGTAGGCCTCTAGGATTTGGATTTCTGTATCATTCTTCATGTCTGGAAAGTTTTCTAAAATTATTTCATTTAACAGATTGCTCATTCCTTTGGTTTGGACCTCTATACCTTCCTCAATCCCAGTGACTCTTAAGTCTGTTTTTTTTATGATATCCCATATCTCTTGGATGTTTTGCTCGTGGCTTCTTACCAGCCTTTCTGAGTTAACTAGACTCTTTTCGAGATGATATATTTTGTCTTCATTGTCTGATGTTCTGACATCTACTTGGTCTACTCTACTGATGATACTCTCATTTGAGTTTTTGATTTGGTTTATAATTTCATTCATTTCCAGGATTTCTGTTTGATTTTTTTGTATAACCTCTATCTCCCTGTAGAGTTGTTCTTTTGCTTCTTGGATTTGTTTATGTAATTCATTGTTGAAGTGATCTTTCATTGTTTGCATTTGCTGTCTTAAGTTCTTCTTTAAGACTCCATACCAACTGAAGCAAGTATGTCTTGAAATCTTTATCTGACCGTCTCTCAGCTGTGTCTACATCTCCTGTAATGTTGAGCTGTCCTGCATTGTTTGTGTTCCTTTTCTTCCTTGTTTTTTTTCATAATGCTCACGTTTCTTTCCAGCTCTGTGTGACTGCTGTGTTATTATTTTCTCCTATAAATTTGTTTTGCTTTTGTATAGCTCCGAGATCTCTCCTTTATGATAGGAGACAATGTCTAGAGATGTTGGGTTTAATTGTAATTTAAAGTAAATTCATTAGTTTCATAAAAGGCATACAGATTCTGATGGCATCTAGAGAACTTAGAATTAGTCTTAGGACTTTATGTTTAGGTAGAAAGATGTGATGATATGGGGGTTAGTATATCTTAGCTATTTTGGAGGATAGCTCTAATGAAGGGGGATATTAACAGGAGAATAAACAGGAGTATTTGGGGGTATCTAAGTACTTAGGAGCACTATAGACAGCCTCGAAACATTCAGCTATTTGCATTTAGTAAATTACACGTAGTAGAAGTAGTAATGCTTGGGAGGAAAGGATTAGGAAAGGAAAGGGAAAAAAGAAAGAAAAGAAAGAAAAATAATAAAAAAATAAATATATATGTGTGTGTGTGTGTGTGTGTGTATAAAAGAAAGAAACAACAACAAAAAAGCACTCTTAGAGTTCTATTTTCTTCTCTTCCAGTAGGTGGAGCTTTGCTTTCCGGGCTAAGCCTCTGCCCTCAGGATGTAGGAAACAGTCTGTGTGAGGTGGCTCTCCCTCCCCAGCTTGGTCACTTATGGTTGATCCTGGTCTCTTGCCCCCTCACTTCTCCTGCCCGCCAGGCCCCACTTACTGGGGCTCTTCTCCACAGTTCTAGGTTCACACTGGGCATGCAGGACCCTGGATGCCCTGCTCTGTTGAACGACTGGGTGCTCTCTTTGTTTGTTATTCACTCAGTCATCATGGCTGTGGAGCCCGGGCATTGAAAACTGGCAGCCTATACAGTCTGACTCCCTCTGATAAACACGCCCCCAGAGGGAGGGGGAGTTGGAGGTCAGGTGCCTTTTCATTTTCCCTTGGCTCTGATATTCACACCCACGGAGAGCTCAGCGCACGAGGCGGCTCAGGTTTTCTTGTGACTGAGCTACATCCGTGCCCCTCAGATGCTCAAACTCCCTGAATATTCCTGACAAGACAGCATCCAGCCATTCTGAACTTACACCCTGCTGGCGCAGTGGCGCAGGTCACGGTGCTGCTCACTCCCTTCCCGCTGCCATCTAAGAATTATTCTGATTTCCATATGTTGAAACAACCTTGCATCCTTGGAATTAACCCAACTTGATCAGGGTGCACTATTTTTTTAATATGGTTTTGTATGTGATTTACCAGAATTTTATTGAGAATTTTTGCATCAATGTTTATCAGGGATATTGGTCTAAAATTTTCTTTCCTTGATGTTTCTTTGCTTGGTTTTGTATCAGGATGATACTAGCTTCCTAGAATGAGTTACCTCCTTTTCTATATAATGGAATAAGTTGAGGAGTATTGGTCTTAATTCTTCTTTGTAGGTTTTGTAGAACTCAGCTGTGAATCTGTCTGGTCTTGAGCTTTTCTTGGTTGGTAGGCTTTAGATGGAGTCTTCTATTTCCTTACTTGAAATTCATCTCTTTAAATTGTGTATGTCCTCCTAACTTAGTTTGGGTTGATCCTATGCCTCTAGAATTTTTCTGGTGTTTTTGAGGTTTTCTATTTTACTGGAGTATAAATTTTCAAAATAGTTTCTAATTGTCTTCTCTATTTCAGTAGTGTCTGTCATGATATTTACTTTTTCATCACAAATTTAGTTAATTTGAGTTTTCTCTATTCTTTTTGTTAGTGTAGCTAAGGGTTTGTCAATTTTATTTATTTTTTTAAAGAACCAGCTTTTTGTTTTGTTAATTTTTTGAATTGTTTCCTTTGTTTCAGTTTCATTTATTTCTGCCCTGATTTTAATTATATTTTGTCAAATGCTTTTCTGCGTCTATTGAGATGATCATATGATTCTTATCTTTAAGTCTACTGATGTGATAAATTACATTTATTCATTTCTGTGTGTTGAACCAACCTTGCATCCCTGGGATGAATCCCACTTGATCGTGGTGCATGAGGGGTTGGAGGGGAAGGGAGAAGGCATGAGGTTATTAGTGATGGTGGAATGTGATGATCAATATTATCCAAAGTACAGGTATGAAGACACGAATTGGTGTGAACATACTGTGTATACAACCAGAAATATGAAAAATTGTGCTCTATATGTGTAATAAGAATTGTAATGCATTCTGCTGCTATATATAAATAAAAAAGGACATTTCATACTGATCAAGGGATTCATGCATAAGCAAGACATAACAATCATAAATATCTATGCCCCAAACAATGGGGCATCTATGTACATCGAACAAACCCTTCTCAACTACAAGAACCAAATAGATCATATACCAATAATACTGAGTGACTAATACACTTCTATCACCACTGGATAGGTCTTTCAAACAAAAACTAAACAAAGAAACTATGGAACTTAGTAATACCATCAATAATTTGTCCTTAACAGACATGTATAGAATATTCCAGCCATCAACAAGCAAATACACTTTCTTTTCAGCAGCATATAAATCCTTCTCCAAAACATACTGTGTTATGCCGCAAAACAAGTCTTAGCAAATACCAAAAACAACAACAACAACAACAACAACAACAAAAAACAGAGATATTACCCTGCATTCGATCTGACCATAATGGAATAAAACACTAGAAAAACTAAGGATAATAGGAACACTGCTTAATATCATAAAGGCTATCTGTGCTAAGCCCCAGGCCAACATCATTCTAAATGGAGAAAAATTGAAGGCATTCCCTCTAAAATATGGAGCAAGACAGGGATGCCCTCTTTCACCACCTCTATTTAACAGTTCTTGAAACACTGGCCAGAGCAATTAGATGAAAGAAATTAAAGAGGTACGCATAGGAAAAGAAGAACTCAAATTGGCACTATTTGCTGATGATATGATTCTATACCTAGAAGACCCTAAAAGTTCCACCAGAAAACTAGAATTAGTAAATGAATTCATCAAAGTAGTAGGATATAAAATCAATACTCCTAAATCAAAGGCATTTCTGTATATCAGTGACAAATCCACAGAAAGGGAAATGAGGAAAACCACCCCATTTTCAATAGCCTCAAAAAAATACTTGAGAGTCAACAAAAGAGGTGAAAGATCTATATAATGAAAATTATAGAACCCTAAAGAAAGAAATCAAAGAAGACCTTAGAAGATGGAAAGATCTACTTTGCTCTTGAATAAGCAGAATTAATATTATAAAAAATGACCATACTTCCAAAAGCACTATACAGATTTAATGCAATTTTGATCAAAAGTCCAATGACATTTCTCATAGAAATAAAAAAGACAATCATGAAATTCATCTAGAAAAATAAGAGACCCAGAATAATTGAAGCAATCATTAGCAGGAAGAGAGAAGCAGGTGACATCACTATACCAGAACTTAAACTATACTACAGAGCAATAGTAACAAAAACAGCATGGTATTGGCACCGAAACAGACTGGTAGACCAATGGTATAGAATAGGGGATGCAGAGACTAACCCACAAAACTACAATTATCTTATATTAGACAAAAGTTCCAAGATCATGCATTGGAGAAAAGATAGCCTCTTCAACAAATGGAGATGGGAAAACTGGAAATCCATATGCAACAAAATGATAATAAACCCCTATCTCTCACCATGCACACAACTCAACTCAAAATGGATCAAAGACTTAAGAATACAACCAGAGACCCTGCGTCTAATAGAAGAAAAAGTAGGCCATAATCTCCATCATGTGGGATTAGGCCCCAACTTCCTTAATAAGAATCCTTTGGCGCAAGAATTAAAATCAAGAATCAATAAATGGGATGGACTCGAACTAAAAAGTTTCTTCTCAGCAAAAGAAACAATCTGTGAGGTGAAGAGAGAGCCTACACCTTGAACTGTCCTTCTTTTTCACTAGTTTTGGTTTGAAGCCCACTTTATCTGATAATGAGGATGGAAACCCCTGCTTGTTTATGTGGTCCATGTGAATGGTACGTTTCTTTCCACCCTTTCACCTTCAGTCTATGGATGTCTTTTCCTGTGAGATGAGTCTTTTTTTTTTTTTAAGATGCTTTACCTATGTCCATTACTCATTTTTTTTATTAGTTGTTCAAGACAATACAATGATCTTGACATATCATACATTTGATTCAAATAGGGTATGAATTCTCATTTTTCCACATGTACAAATTGCAGGATCACATTGGTTATACATCCATGTGTATACATACAGCAATCCTAGTGTCAGTTTATTCTGTTGTCCTCCTTATCCCCCCTCCCCACCCCTCCCCTCCAATCACTATTCTCTACCCTTTCTACTGTGACACTTTCTCTCTCTCTTTTTTTTCCTTCCCTTCCCCCTCACACCATTGTATATGTATTTTGTGAACCCATGAGAGTCTCCTTCCATCTTCCATGCAATTCCCCTTCTTCCTCCCTTTCCCTCCCACCTCTTTTCCTTGTTTTGTGGTAATCTTCTTCTCATGCTCTTCCTTCCTACTCTGTTTTGAGTCACCTCCCTTATATCAGAGAAGACATCCGTCATTTGTTTTTTAGGGATTAGCTAACTTCGATTAGCATAATCGCTCTAGTGCCATCCATTTCCCTGCAAATTCCATGATTTTGTTATTTTTTTTTAGTGCTGAATAATATTCCATTGTGTATAAATGCCACATTTTTTTTTATCCATTCATCTGTTGAAAGGCATCTGGGTTGGTTCCACATCTAGCTATTGTGAATTATGCTGCTATAAACATTGATGTAGCTGTGTCCCTGTAGTATGCTCGTTTTAGGTCTTTTAGGTATAGTCTGAGAAGGGGAATAGCTGGGTCAAATGGTGGTTCCATTCCCAGCTGTCCAAGGAATGTGAAATGAGTCTTTTGATGGCAGCATATTGTTGTGTCATTTTTTAAAAATCCAATCTGTCAATCTATGTCTTTTAATTGATTAATTTAGGCCATTCATATTCAAGGTTATTATTCAAATATGATTTGTATTCCTGGTCATTTTGGTTTATTTTTGGTTTTTAACTTGACTTGGTTTCTCCTTTGATTAGCCTTTCCTTTAGTGTATTTCCTCCCTTTGCTGATTTTCATTGTTGTTTTTATTTCCTCCTCAAATATTTTGCTGAGAATACTCTGTAGTGCAGGCTTTCTAGTTGTAAATTCTTTTACCTTTTGTTTATTATGAAAGGTTTTATTTCATCATCAAATCTGAAGTTTAAATGTGCTGGATATAAGATTCTTGGTTGGCATCCATTTTCTTTCAGAGTTTAGTATATGATCTCCTGGCTTTGAGGGTCTTGGTAGAAAAATCTGCTGATATGAATTGGTCTCCCCCTATATGTGATCTGATTCCTCTCTCTTGCAGCCTTTAAAATTCTATCCTTATTCTGTATGCTAAGCATTTTCATTGTAATGTGCTTGGTGGGATCTGTTGTAATTTTGTACATTTGCTGTCCTTTAAGCCACTTGTATTTGATTTTCCTATTCATTCTTCATATTTGGGAATTTTCTGATATTATTTCATTGAATAGATAGTGCATTCCTTTGGTTTGAATCTCTGTGCCTTCCTGTATCCCAATATATCTTAGTTTTTTTTATGCTGTCATAATTCTTGGATGTTCTGTTCATGGTTCCTTACCATCTTCATTGTGTGATTAACTTTATTTTATGGATTGTATATTTTGTCTTCATTTTCTGATGTTCTGTTTTCCAAGTAATCTAGTCTGTTGGTGATGTTTTCTATTGAGTTTTTTATTTGATTTATTGTATCCTTCATTTCAAGGACTTCTGATTATTTTTTACTTGTTTGTTTTCAGAATTTCTGTCTCTTTTTTGAAGTAATCTTTTGCTACCTGTATTTGTTCCTATCTCTTTGTTGGAATGATGGATTCTTGCCTGTATTTGCTCACTTAGGTAATTCTTTAATTCATACATCATCTTAATTATGTACATTCTGAACTCCTTCTCTAACACTTCATCAATTGCTCTGTCCATGAATTCTATTAATGTAGTATCTTGGTTTGTTTGGGGCACTTTCCTCCCTTGTTTTTCATGTTTTCTTTGTGTCTTCCTTCTTGCAGTGCAGATCTGATGTATTACAGTTTCTACCCTATGATCTTGTAGTTTCCCTGCAGATTACCTGTACTTTACCTTGGTATTGGGCTTCTAGTCCCTGGCTGATGTCCCAAGATAAATGCTACTGCAACTAAAGATGATGGTGGCAATAGTAGAGGTAACTCAAGATAGTAGTGGCTGTATCCCAAGATGGCTGCAATCACTTTTAGAGATGGGGCTGAAAGGTTGTCTTGCCTGTTCAGAGATGCAGCTGCCTTTAGACCCTATCTATTGTCCCAAGGTAGAGGCTACTGTGTGGGGTAGGCTGTGGTGATGGCTCCAGTGTCCCAAGATGTAGGCAGGCTAGGCCTAGGTTTCTGCATCTGTCTGCTGTCTGCAGGGCAGTCCTGGGTCTAATTTTGGCCTTGGCTCCTGCATGGATCAGCAGGGTGGTATTAGCATGTTTTATTCTTGAGAGTATTTTTATTATTCAGTTAATCATTATTGCTACAAAACCATATTTATATTGATTGAAATGTTTTTATTGTCTTTATAATATTCTGAGTCTTAAACTTTTTGTATTGAATTATTTTATAATTGTATTAGTGCTTAATTGAAAACCATGAGTATATTTCAAAATTTAACAAGTAATTATTTTAAAAGTAAGCATGTTATATATACATTGATTAATTAGTTTTTTATATTCATGCATGAATAAAAATTAATCTTAGGATGAGGTGGTTCAGCTTGGATTATATTCTTCATTTTTATATATTTTACAATAAAGGAAGGTTGGTTAGATAAGTAAACAGATTGTATTAAAAGTATTAGTATAACAGTGTCAATCTTTTTTGAACTTCTGCAAAAGTGATTTGATGTTTAAAACAATGTTTTATGATTTGTCAGATAACAATTTAATGAACTCTATTATCAGCTTTATTGAACTCAGAGAATGGATAACCATGTGATTTACAAAGTGTTTCTGCAGTTAAAAGAAGAGTTATTCACTTTATCAATACTGAAAGCAATAGTTGAGTCCCCCATCCGATCTTTGGTTTTCTGGAAGTTTGTGTATGCCTTATTTTGCAAAAGAGCAATGATGAAAATGTAGCTAAGAAGGAGAATTTGCAGTGTTATCACAGGCCTAGTTCAACCACCCAGGAAGTGGAGAAGAACAACATATTAAAGCTATTTGTTATTCTATGAAAATTTTACAGAAACTTCAAGGTAGACATGCCTATTTGACAATGAATGTCCTAGAATATCCTAGTAAGGCTTTTAACAATTTTTTTTCACTTTGAAATTCTTCTCACTTAAATCGTAATTAAGGCCAAAAAAATTTGGAGCATCAATACATGGTTTTAAACCACACAGTAATTATTATTTACAATAATGACCTATAGTGAAATTTGGCTGCACTTTTTTCTAAGAAACTATTCTATTCTTTAAGATTAAAAAGTCATGATGATATTTGTCTTATAAATTTATTAAATTTATAATTTATTTCAAGAATACTGATCTTTGTAATGTTGAGTCTTTCTAACTAGGAGTATGATATGTCTCTCTGTTTGTGAGGGCTTTTTAAACTTTTGTGTTATTCAGTAGTTTTATATGCCTCTTCAAATAGAGATCCTGCATATTTCTTAGAGATTATTCCTCCATGTATTGTATTTTATGTTTTATGTTTATGCATAGGTAAAAAGCAACACATGACATTAAGATGGGGGTATTACATAGAGTACATTTATAGACAAAGCTGAGAGGGCCAGAATCGTCTGGAGCACAGCCTTTGTATTTTGAGTATGCATAGCACTGAGCAAAAAATACAAAAACATTCATTTATTTGTTTTGCTGTAGGAAAGAAGAAAAGAGTTTGAACAAAATCTCAGAAAAACAGGTCTTGAGTTGGAAATTGAAGACAAAAGGGTAAATGTAATTGATAATTTGTATGAGAATTTTATGTTTTAAGTCTTGTTTTCTCCTGTTCCAGCCTTCAAGTGGGTATATTTTGTGTTTAGATCACTATGTATCAGCTGTCTGCACTGGGCATGGTAGTTTCTATGGTCTTACAGGTCAGTAATGTAAAGGAAGGTTGTTCAAATAAAGTAAAAAGATTGGATTAGAAGTACTGTCATAACAGTGTTAATCTTTTGAACTTCTAATTTATATTAGAAATACAGAACTCAGCATATAGTCATGTGATTTAATGTTTAAAATAATGTTTTAGGATCTTTCACCTAGCAGTTGTATTAGCTCTGCTATTATTTTTGTTGAATTCAGAGAATGGGTAATCATCTGGTTTACAAAATCATATGTTCCTACATTAGGAATAAGAGTTACTTTCTCAATTTTTTAAAAAAATTATATATATTTTGAATGCCCTCTAGAATGTTGGGAGACCAGTAAAACACTTTAAAATGAGCATACATAATATATCTTTCCAGGTTACAAAAGAAGTGAAGACATGGTCTTAGGTTCATCCTTATTTTGAAGACTGTCTATAATCTGGTACATTAAGTAGTTAAACTGGATATATTACAGCATAAGTCAAGATGCACTGTTCATGAATATACCAAGTTTTTAATATTTAATCCCTGTCTTTCACCATTTTTCTGGAATCACTTTTAAAATTGTTTTTAAAGACACATTTAGGATCCCACCCTGTCTATATATTTCTAATGCTTTTTAAATTTAATATTCTTTAGTTCTTATTTCTCTCCTACTTTTACTAGCTAAAAATGTATATTACAGCACACATCTGTAATTTATTCTGCTATATGATGGACCTTTATTATCTAAAGCTCTTCCATCTTCATGTAGGCTTTATACAAAAGCTGGATAAGAAGAGTGAGACCATCTTATAGTTTGGATATATCCCTTATATAAACTAAGCAGAATTCTGAGTTTATAGCTAGCCATTTCAGCTGGGTACTGTGGTATATTCCTGTAATCCCAGTGACGGAGTAGGCTGAGCAGGAGAATCACAAGTTCAAAGCCAGCCTCAGCAATTTAGCTAGGCCTTAAGCAACTAATGAGATTCTGTCCTAAATAAAAAAGAAAAAAACAGCAACAAAAGCCTGGTGAGGGGCTGTGGTTGTGGCTCAGCAGTAGAGTGCTCTCCTAGCTTGTGCGAGGCCCTGAGTTCGAACTTCGGCACCACATAAAAAAATAAATAAATAAAATAAAGGTATTGTGTCCAACTACACCTAAAAAATAAATATTTTTTTTAAAAGGCTGGTGATTTGATTCAGTGGTAAAGTGTCCACTGGGTTCAATACCCAGGACCAAGGAAAAAAAGATTTATTCAGAAATTGTTCATAACCATGTGTGGCTGTGTATTTAGGGCTGCATGTTGATGGGCCATGTAATATATTTTAAAAAACATTTTCTCTGTGTCTCTGTCTCACGCATGTGTATGTGTATATACATATATAACATAAACTTATAAATGTATAAGTATTTTATATCTGTTTTCAGATTAATTTTGTAAAAATTTTGCTATAGTTTTTCAACAAATTAAAATGCTTTGACATCTTTGATTTTTTTTTAAGTTTTGTTTCTTTAATCAGCTCAATAACAAATGATCAGTAAGCTTACTGATTTTGCCTTTATTTTATTCAGGACTCAGAAGATGGAAGAACTTATTTTGTCAAGATTCATGCACCTTGGGAGGTACTAGTTACTTATGCAGAAGTTTTGGGAATCAAAATGCCTGTTAAGGAGAGTGATATTCCCCGAACTGAGAACAGCCCTTTGCGTTATATGCTCGGGCCTGTGAGGCTCCCACAGGAAGTGAAGTTTCCTCGCCCTGAATATTTCACTGCCCAGTTCAGCAGACATCGGCAGGAGCTCTTCCTCATTGAAGATGAAGCAACCTTCTTTCCATCCTCATCAAGAAACAGAATTGTAGGTAGAAAAGATCTTGCACATCTCTCCAACTATGGCATGTGTGACTATGTGTGCTTTTATATTTGTGCATGTACAATACTATGTGTAGGATATAAGCATTTGGCAGTATTGGGCAGGTTGGAAAATCTGTTTGGCTCACTTAAACCTGTTATCCTCCACGCCTCTCAATTTTTCATTTAAAAAATGAGTCATTGACACTGTGGATATAGTAATAAAAATAGAACCATGCCATCCTAGCAAATCCCTTCACTGAGAGCCAGAGGACTTTGATTTTATATGATCTTTGTAGATTGCTCTTATAATATTCAAGTCTGGTTTTATAAAATCAGTGAATAGTATGAGGAATATTGATCATTTCATGTAAAATTTTAATGTTTCAGTTTATTTATATAGAGATAGAATTTGAGAAATCTCAGAATTTTCTCCCCCAATTTAAATTTCAGCCTTTTGAATCAATATTTCCTCTCCATTTGTACTACTAGGATCTTTTAAGCTTCCCGTTAAAAACCTGTCTCCTAAAAAACTAAAGGTTCTGTGCCACAGTTTCTTTGTGTTTAAATTAGGACAGTATCCACTTCACAGATTACTCTAAAAATTAAAGAAGCTAAGATATGAAAAGTTTTGAACAGTACATGTCACATGTCAAATGTTCAACAAATTTTAGATATTATCCTTATTATTTGACTTCAGAAGAAAATTTCAGGTTTTGTGTTGCCCTTATACATTGTTGCATACTAATTCAACCACCTGGTTTCTAAAAATCTCAAGGTCTATGCCTTGAGGTGATGTGCTTTTTTTTTTTTTTTCCTGACCAGAGGAGAAGCTTAGTTCCATTTTATTCCTAGTTAAAGGTTCATTGAAGGGAGTATTAAAATGTAATTCCTAGGATTTTTGGTATGAAAACATGAATTCACAAACTGAAAGTTTTCTTCCTTTTTATACCAATATTAAAAATCAGCAAAAAAACCTTAAGAGGCAACCACTAAGGACATGAAAGCATGAGACACGGAATCAGATGCCCTGGTATCAACTCATAACTCTGTCACTTTGAAATAAGATAACTAAATAAAGAGAACTTCTTGAAACAATGATAATGATTATACTGGTGTTATAGTGAAAATCAATTGAAGGAAATATGCAAAGCACTCTGCAAACTGTAATTTAATAATACTTGTCCCATTAAAAGTTTGGGGAAAAAAAAAACAGTGAACACACGGGAATGAAATGGGATCTTTATCAGACACAAATGTTACTCTTTTTTTATGTTTCTTGTTCCATATAAACAGTGACAATATAGACTAATTCAACATTAAATTATATTCCCCTTCTTCAGAAGGGACAACTACTATTCTTGTTCTATTACACAAGTCATTTGGAAGATTGATGTAAAAAAGTCCCCAAATCACACACTTGCAGAGAGGCCACCACAACTTTATTAAAAATATACATCTATAAGGAAATATGCTTGCCCAGAACTGTGTGTTCAACTTCAGACAGAAGCCACTTTTGATATTAATCATAGTGGCCAGGGATTATTGTTTCAAAATATCTTAAGTAATCCCCTTCATTTTTCTCATTAAAAACATGCCCTTGCCTCCACCAGGAAAGAGATTACGACTCAACTGAATGCAATATTATTATTCACATATTTTAGCAATTAAATATTTTTCATTAAGGTATAGCAATTGCTATTTTTGGAGATACTAATATTGTGCAACTAATAGATTATAGTGCACTATAAAGATACTTTTATATGCACTGGGAAACTAAAAAAAATTGTGTAGCTTTACTGCAGTGGTCTGATCTGTGTTGTACAATATCTCAGAGGCATGCCTGTATTATTTCACTTATCCCACTGAGAATCACTCTTTACCTAGGATTAATTTTTGTGCATGGCAGAAAATAGTAATTGATTTTCCCCCGTTGTCTATGGTCAGCTAACTTGTAACAATTACTGAAAACACTCAACTTTTCATACTGTTTTACAGTGCTACCTTTGTCATGACTCAAATATCCACTGTCAACCTACATTTAAATAATCAGAGCTTCTCCAAACAATGAGATATTTATTTGGGTATATGTATTCAATTCTAAACTATGAGTATATTCAAAGAAATTGAGGCTAGGGCAAATTTCTAATGAGAAATGATTCTGATAGCCTTTTGTGACAATATCAGGCAATCATGAAGAAGAATCCTTCCTATGTAACCTACCAGTTTTATTTCGAGTTTGTTGTTAGGGTTAACACAAGTGACTCCATTTTGATTCTGACAACTTTCATATTTCTTTTACACCACAAATTCATAGGTTACTTCTAGCCTCTAATCTGTGCCTTTGATCTTTTTATTATTTTTAAAATGAATTTACCAGAGTTCTGTAGTCTTGGAAAGCAGGAACAGTTAAGGAAATCCCCTATACTTTTTTTTTTTTTCTGGGAACAAACTCACTGAAAAAGCCATTCTTCCTCATGTGATTGAGTTGATACTCAGGGATACCTCTACCATCTCATCAGTTTGATTCCACAGCACCATTTATCCAGTGCTTTATCCTAAATTTACCTGGAAATTGAACCATCAGACTATGCTAGTGCATTGCTTTTATGAAAAGAAAAAAAATGAAACTTCTTTCTGTCAAGTGGTAGTTACAGCTTGGAATCAGGTATCCAGGCTAAACCTCCACAGAAACTCAGAGATAAAAAATGATATCAGGTTTGTTGCTGTATATATTTAAAATAAATAGCTCCAAGGAAACTTAAGAAAGACTTTGTTAGTTTGTAAAACTGAGGAGATGCCTATTTAGCTTTATAAAGATTTATATTCATCACAAAAGAAGAGATAAAGAAGGTAAGGCATTTCCCTTCTGGGACCAGGGAAAATTCAGTTATTTTAGAAGTTTGGCTTACCCTCACAATTTATCCCTTTCAATATTTTGTAGTAACAAAAGCTGCCACAGTCCTTTCAGATTCTCAGTCTTTGTTTCATAAAGGGTTAGTTTAATTGTTTGGCACCATTGGTCCCTCAGAACAAAGACCTTGTTAATTCACATAAAGGAACTTAACTTTTCATCCTCACAGGAACCAAAACCTTGGCCTATGATGTTCCCTGCTCTTTTATTTCTATCAGGAAATATCTAGTAGAGCCAAACCTGAGCCAACATTAATATGTAGAACAGCTGCAGCTGCTCCCTAACACAAGGAGAAACTCTCCCTAATCCTTGCTTACTTCTTTGTAAAAGAAAATTTAAAAGTATATTCTGCCTGGTCTTGCAGATGTTTGAAGATTTCCTGGTTAAAATATTCTTTCTATTGTCATAGTTGCCATCCCTCTCTTGGAATAATCTTTTTTTAAAATTTTTATTTTATTTATTTTTTCTTTCTTTGAAAAACTTTTTTTATTTATATATGACAGCAGAATGCATTACAATTCTTATTACACATATAAAGCACAATTTTTCATATCTCTGGTTGTATACAAAGTATATTCACACCATTTGTGTCTTCATATAGGTACTTTGGATAATAATGTCCATCCCATTCCACCATCATTTCTAGCCCCATGCCCCCTCCCTTACCCTCCAACCCCTCTACTCTGTCTAAAATTCGTCTATTCTTCCCATATTTCCTCTCCCTATCCCCCTATGAATCAGCCTCCTTATATCAAAAAAAAAAAAAAAAACATTCAGCATTTGGTTTTTTGGATTGGCTAACTTCACTTAGCATTATCTTTTCTAACTCCATCCATTTACCTGCAAATGCCATGATTTTATTCTCTTTTATTCTGCAATAATATTCCATTGTGTAAATATGCCACATCTTTTTTATCCATTCATCTATTGAAGGGCATCTAGGTTGGTTCCACAGTTTAGCTATTGTGCATTGTGTTGCTATAAACATTGATGGGTCTGTGTCCCTGTAGTATACTGTTTTTAGGTCTTTTGAGTATAGACCAAGGAGAGGGATAGCTAGGTCAAATGGTGGTTCCATTCCCAGATTTCCAAGGAATCTCCATACTGCTTTCCTTGTTTAATAGTACTATACTTATTACCATTGCTTTGTAATATATCTTAATATCTGGTAAAGCAAATTTTTTCACTCAAGACAAACTTCTTATTTTGGTGACTATGTCTTAAGGAAATAATCCAAAGTATATAAAATAGTTTCATTACACTGTTTATCAAAATTAAAACTACCTTGCATAAATTATGATTTCTTTATTAAGATGGAATATTAAACTTCCCTTGAAATGAATGGACCACATTAGATAATGATGATTCAAGGACAAACACCACATTGCAATCAGCAAGTCCTTGAATGATGAAATGTAAAAGAAAAGAGTGGGAAATGCATTTAAAATAGTGCTGAAGGACCAATTAAACAATCATAAAAGTAGAAGTTATGAAAAGTTCCTGAAGACAAAAAGCAGATTAGAATGAATTGATAGAAATACAATAGCAAGGGAAACCAAGGCCCAAGGTGTAAACAGGAAAAAAATATATATATAAAGATGTAAGTGGTTGCAAGTTGTGGACCTATGATAATCTTGAGTCAATAAATTCAACTCAAGATAATAACAGGTAAAGGTCCAGCATAAATCATCATAGTAATTAAGTGAAGAAATATTCAAAACAGCTTGGCTATATATTGATTCTACTTTGTATTTTTTCAAGTGAAATGTTGGTGATATTAAGACTCCATCTGGGTCTGGGGTTGTGGCTCAGTGGTAGAGTGCTCACTTAACACATGCAAGGCCCTGGATTCTACCATCAACACCACATAGAAATAAATAAATAAATAAATAAAATAATGGTATTGTGTCCAACTACAACTAAAAAATAAATATATATTAAAAAGACTCCCATCTGGAATCCTGACTATCCTAGGAATTCTACACAAAAGACTCCTGGAGGAGCTTGAGATAAAAGAACCAAACTACATTATAATCAATCCACCCATGACCCCACTGCAAGGGTAGGGGACTCTCAGAACCAGGAGCTGAAATATCTGCAGAGTCCTTATAACCCCACATCCTGTATCTTCTCCCAAAACAACCAAGCGAGGCTTCTTTCTGTAATCTCAGCCTGTGTCTACATTTAGACAAAATGGACATTGTTAAATAAATAGTGATTGAAAAATGTAGAAAGTATAAAAGTTATGAAATGTGCTAGAGTCTTTTTGTATTTATCTTGTAGGTATATTATATTCTCTCACGGTGTCCTTTTGGCGTAGAAGATGGGAAGAAAAGGTTTGGGATTGATAGACTGCTAACTTCTAATACCTATTCATCTGCCTACCCACTCCATGATGTAAGTACAGATTTGGCTTTGAAATTTCCTCTTACATTTGAAAATTGTTTTGTTGTGAGATAGAGTCATCCACTTGATTTCTTTTTTCTTAAAATTTGACTAATTCATTCATGATGGGAAAATTCCCAAAGACCTCAATTTGAGAACTCCCCCAGCTATGCTGAAACACCTTGCCAATGCCTCTTGATGCTGAGGTTTCCAATGTAAGTTCATTTTTTAAAAGTAATTGCATTTGCATATGAATTTTTAAAAACCCATTTTGAAAATAGTCAGATTAGTCAACATTTTAGAAGATAATATTTGGAAATTTCTATCTGAACTTATCAGGTCTTTCTCTTAAAGCTTTTATTTTATTTTATTTTATTTTTACAGCACTTGAGATGGAACTCAGGGCCATTCATATGCTCAAGTACTCTACCACAACCCCAACCCTTTTTTAAAAATTTTAATTTTGAGACAGGATCTAAGTTCACCAGGCTGGCCTCTAACTAGTAATCCTGTGGCCTTGGACTTCTAAGTAGTTGAGATTGCACTTGTGTGCTACCATTCCTGGCTTCTCATAAAGTTTTGAAGCCTTGATGGATTTAGATTACATTCATTCATGTATTCATTAATCAAATACATAATAGGTTTCTGTTACATGGAAACATTCTCCTAGGTATTATTGGAACACAACCAGGAGTCCAAGCTCACAGACTAGGCAGTTCCTAGAAATAAAGGTTGTACACTACTGCATTACAAGTTATAGGTTTCAGTCTATAAGAACAATTCAGACTAATAATTGAGATTAAGAATTCTTCTCTGGGACTGGCAAATCAAAAAATACTAAGACTTATAGATTACATAAGGAAGTGACTTTTTACATGATGTACCCATTGAATCAAACTTGAAAACAGCCTGGCAACCAAGCCCTAGTTTCTGGGGTTTCTGAGGGAAATCTACTGATTTAGATAGTCAGTGTATTCATTTCACTATCTGCTGACAATAGTGCATTTAATTTAATTTGGGATCATCCCTTGGATCTTTTCTTTTATTCCAGTTCTAATCTCCCGTACTTAAAGACTTTTTGATGATAGTCTCTTTGCAAGAAACATATTCTTTGACAATATAGAAGAAACAAATATTTTCACTGAAATAAGTAGCAGATAAATCATTGTCAATTTTCTGGAGGTGGTGTTGTTACAACAATTTCCAAAATCCCAAAGCAAAAAACTTTCCTCAATCTTCTGTGTCATCCTGTATTAATCAATACTATGAGAATTCACTCCACTCTAGTTTGACACTGATGAGTTTATTAATTTTCATGTTTCCTATAAGAATAAAATAGAATTTTCCAAAATGCATGACCATCTTGAATAAGAATATCAATTCATTTGCACCTAACTTAAGTTTTAGAGATCTCAACCATCCTTTTCCCTCCTGTAATGACCTCCCCACCCAACACACCACACCAAAAAACAAATATTTTTCCCCCAGGGCAAAATCATTCCTTGGAGATTATGGATTCTAAATGCCATAGGCATTTGGTAAAGTAGAGAAATCTAAAGTAGATTAAGGAACATTCTTGAACACATTCTATGTCAGTCTTTCTTCACAAAAGGCTTATTGTTTTTTGAGTACTTTTGTTTGTTCACTTTTAGGGCATTAATTCTCTTCTTTCTATGTCATGTCATGAGGCCAAACTAACATCCTCACCCACCAACAAATTGAATCTATACATCTAGCTTTTAAGCAAGTGTCATGCTCATTGGAAATTCAGTGATATGGAGTTGTCTTTAGAGATACCTATAACTTAACAGCCAATTAATTGTACTTTTCTTACCTTCACTTCTGAATGCAAGTTGACATACTGGATTTTCCCTTATCTGCTTTACAGAATCATTTGTACAAGATTCCTATATAGGCTACTTATTTCTTTTCTTTTTAATTTTATTTCTCAAAATTCAGTAGAAATCTACAGAAGAAAGAAGTTGGAATATGTACAGTACAAAATTTTACACTCTATCATATATATTTTCACATGTGCTAAATTTTAAACATAGTGTGCATTCAATGTGGTCCTCAGTAGTTCAGTTGTCTACATAAATAGTAGAACAGAATGTATTACACAGCTAAATTTGTACACAGTATTTTATTTGCCTAGCCAGGAAGAGATCTTAGCAAAGCTATTTAGTATCTAACAATGGGTAGGGAAGTCATACATGAGATAATACTGAGGCTCTTAAGTGCTAAAATTTGCAATAATTTACATTTGTTGGCAAGTGATTATTGGTGATAACCAAAGAGAACTGTACAAGAATCTCTTCCTGGCATAGCAGTGTGACTTAGATCATTCACTTAACTCTGCTTTGGGTTTAATTCTTCTAGCTATAGAATAAAAACATTGGCCTATCTCTTAATTCTGAGCTGGCTACATAGCAATTGAATCTCTAAGCTGAGATGAGTAAAGAACACTTGAATAGAGAAGGCAGGGCATTTTAGGTGAAGGGAACAGTTTGAGCAGAGGCCAAGTCTCAAATTTTAACTCATATTTTTAGTTAGCTGTGTAAAAACTTAGTAAATAATCACTATTAGCACTAGTAGTATGAATTTTGATGGATTTTAGTAATTAAATTCACATCAGTGGAATATGAAACATAAATATAAAACTAAAATAGAGTATTAGTCTTGTCCTTTAACCTCCTGGGGGTGGGGGAAAAAAGCATTCATTTACTTTTTCCTTGTCTTTTACTTTGTCTTTTGTTTCTTCTTCTTGAATATTTATAGGGCCAATATTGGAAGCCAGCAGAATCTCCCAGTACTGTCAATGAAAGGTATACACTTTATCAGAATTGGGCACGCTTTTCCTATTTTTACAAGGAGCAGCCTTTAGATTTAATTAAGTAAGTATCTTACAATGAAAACTATGCTATTACATTTTGCTACCATTTTCACCCATTACATTTTACATATTCTCCGTCTCATAATTTTCACCATCAAGTAATTCATTTGGGAGCAGAATATTGTTGCCAAAATCCATGAGATCATCAGGTTCTGCCTCTTAAAAGTTATATAAAGTTGGTCAAATCACTTGGCTATTAAGAAGGTCATCTGTAGAAGAAAAATAACAAAAGTACTTTCTTTTGGATTTATTTAATAATTAAATAGACACATGTATTTTCTAGCATTGGGACCAGCACTTACTTCTCAGTGCATATTAGTGTAGATTTTCTTCTATAGTACGAGAATCTAGAAGATAGAAGGAAGGTAACAGGTAGATTTTTGTGTGTATATTGATCTTAGAGATCTGTAAGTCATTTGCTCAATAACCTGAACTGTCTTCAGATAGTTTTATTAACTGAGCAAGAACAATATGGTTGCAGGTTTTCAAGTTGAAAGATAACAATGTTTCATGTACACAGGCCATTGAGAGACTCTGCTATGGTATCAGTAAAGGAACAATCAGATTACAGATGCCCCTGCCACTAGAGTCAGTATTTTTATATAATTTATGCTTGTACTGTGATACTTTCACATAGCCAGTGACTCTGTCAATCATTAATCAGACTCATTCTTGGATGACTATTTTAAGTTTTGAAAAATCATCATTTAATTTTTTAAGTGACAGAATAGCACATTTATGAAAAATTTAAGTAATAAAAATGTAAAAATTTTAAGTGGAAATTCCATTTCTGGCAAACTCCACAGAACAAATTTCTCTTGCTTTGTGATATCTATTTAGTTCTATTTTTATGTGTCTGCATAAGAGAATATACATAAATATATTTTCACCTGTGGTATTTTTTGATGTACTGATTAGCTATCCATAAGCAATTTTTGTTAAAGTGTCTGTTATAATCTTTTGGCATTTTTATCATTTTTATGATGCTGAGAATTTCTTTTGCTCCACTTAATAATATATCCTTTTTGGTAGATATACAAAGATCTGTCTCATACTTTTTAACAGTATGCAATAACTTTTTATGCATTTTATAGGGCATTTGTGAGTTTTTCTAGTGAAAAACATTAGATTGTCCTGTATTTTTTTACTGTTGCATTCAGTGTTGTCAGAAATATCTGCTATTGAAGAATATATTAGTAGGATTTTTTTAAGAAACAAAGTTGTGAAATGTTTTTATTCACCTAACATTATTCAAATATCTACCATAAGTGGACATTTAATAAGTATTCCCCAGGGTTGGTTTTCAGAATCCTAGATCCGTAGACACATTATGTCTCCGATTAGTGCTGGTGTATTTGTAATATCTTGTTAACATCTGCTAATTTCCTTTTGCAACTAGAAGGAAGTTCAGATATTCCTTTGGATGACAGTGTGTATCTTAAATTCAATAATTATAAAACTTTTCATCCTGTTAATCATTTCCCATATATAGCAAGCAGAGTGTTTCATTTTCAACAATAGAATAAAAAAAATTAGCAGAAAATTTATTCTCAGTACCAATAGCTGAGTAAAGGTGTTTAGTAGATAACTGAAAAGGCAACAGAAAAAATACTGCCTTATCACAGAAGTAGCAACTGCAGGAAAGAGCCATTATCCTTAGAATTTGCTCACAGTGGTTATGGAAAGGATCTTCATTCTTAAGAATGTACAATGAAATATTAGTGTTAAAGGACTACAATGTATTTAACTTATTTTCAAATGGTTCAGGTAAAGATATATGTGTGGACAATCATATACACCCATAAAAAGAGGGAGAGAAAATGTATATGGAGCAAAATGCTTACAATGAAAGAATCATAGCATTCTATGAATTGTACTTTCAATTTTTCTTTGTTATTTGAGTCATTTCCAAATGAAACCTTTAGCAAAAGGAGAGTTCAGAAAGACTCATATGATTAATTTATTATCAACAAAGTTACCTGAAAATTCAATGGGGATGATGCTGATACAAATGGATATGTGTATCCAAAACATAAATCTTGATACTTTACCATAAGAAGATTTAAATTAACTTGAACAGAAGCGGACCATAGAACTAAGTGTAAAAGCAAAAACTACAAAGTGTTTTTTGTTTGTTTGTTTGTTTGTTTTTTGTACCAGGGATTGAACCTAGGGGTGTCTAACTCCTGAGCCACAACCCTAGACCTTTTTATTTTTTTATTCTGAGACAGGGTCTCACCGAGTTGCTTTAGGACCTTGCTAAATTGCTGAGACTGGCTTTGAATTTGCATTCTTCCTGCCTCAGCCTCCCAAGCCTCTGGGATTACAGGCATGTGACACCATGCCTGGCAAAAACAAAAAAAAAGAAAACCTGAAAGTGTTTTCAAGAGAGTATAGAGAAAAATCTATATGACTTTGTGTTAGGCATAAACTCACATAAGACACCAAAACACTATAAGAAAACGATATGTTTGATTTAATCAAAATTAAAAATATAGTCTCCTTAAAAGATGGTCACAAAAATCAAAAGACAAATTACAGGACAATAGAAGAAAACTTTTACAATAGACATAATAAAAGACTCTTACCTATAGTACTTAAGGAACTCTTATAATTCACTAATAAGGCAAAATAATTTTAAATGACAAAAGATTGCAACAGATACTTCCCCAAACAATCATGTTTACTGATGATTAATAAGTACATAAAAGCTCAATATTATCATTTATAGGGGGAATAAAAATTAAAATGTTATTGAGATATCTCTTTTTACTCCCTATATCAGCTAAAGTTAAAAAAAAAACACTCACAAGAAGTACTGGCAGGGCTGCAGCACTATGTGAAATCCCAAACACTGCTGGTGGGAATACATTATGGTACTGCACCTTTACAAACCAGTGTGAAGGTTTCTTATAAATGCATAGTTTCTGTGTTAGTCAGCAGTTTCACTTATGCATAACCAGAGAAAATGAAGCAAATGTCTACAGAAGCATCATTATATGAATATTCATGACAGTCTAACTTCTAATAATAAAAATCTGGAAACAACTCTCCATGTACCGATGAGTGTATAAACAAATTATCATACATTCATACAGTGGATATTTTCCCTCAGAAATAAACAGAAACAATTTATGCAACATCTTCATTTCTCTGATGTTGCATTAACATGGCAAACCACTGAAAACTACATACTCTGTTTCCATTTAAAAAC
This sequence comes from Marmota monax, assembly GCF_021218885.2. Classification (NCBI taxonomy): domain Eukaryota; kingdom Metazoa; phylum Chordata; class Mammalia; order Rodentia; family Sciuridae; genus Marmota; species Marmota monax. Next base: position 4,149,404 of record NW_026695230.1, on the reverse strand, counting down.
ATCATTATGTAAAAGACACAGCAATAGGGACTGACTTTAGAATAACCATTTTCCAGAACTCGGTGTAAGGGAAGGGTCAACTTCAGGGGCTATAGGGAACTTTTTAATTGATAGAAGTGATGTGTATGTGATTGGAATTGTAATTACATGAAATGAAAGCCTGAATTTGAAATTCTTGAACTATGCATTTAAACCAAGTGTATTTATCATATGTGAATTATACTGTTAGTCAGCTTTTCATTGCTGTGACAAAAACAAGTTTGAAGAGGAAAAGTTTGCTTTCTATTCAGAGGTATCACTTCATGGTTGCCTGTTTCATTGATTAGAGTTTGGGATAGAGCAGAAATCATGGCAGAAGGGCTGGGGAGGAAAGCTGCTCATAACATGGCAGCCAGGAAGCACACACACACACACACACACACACAGAGAGAGAGAGAGAGAGAGAGAGAGAGGCACCAAGGACATATTATCTTGAAGAACATGCCCCTCCAGTGTCCTACTTCCTCCAGCCATTTCCACCTGCCTACAGTTACTACTCAGTGGTCCATTTAAATGACTAATCCACTGATGAGGTTGTATCTCACATGGTCCAATCTTTTCCTAAAAGCCCTACCTCCGAAACTTGCTGTATTGGGGACAGTAGTTTCAAACAATCTTTTTTAGAAAAAAAATTCAAGATTCAAACCATAACATACTCAATTTGATTTGATTGAAAAACAAAAAGAAAAAAGAAAAAATCCTGTTAAGATTTATCTTTGGGATAAAATAATAGTTTGGGGGTGCAATGAGCAAACCCAGAAGAGGAGAAAGACTGAAGCAGGCAAGTAAGGAAGCTGTTGATTGTGGCAATAAATATTGAAGAGCCTATCCAAGGCACTGGAAACAGAATAGAGGAGAGACCATGGATTATAAAACTTTTTTTGTGTGTGTTTGGCAGTATTCCTGGGATCTAGTGGGTGACTGAACGTAGAAAATAATAGAGAAGTCAGGATGACTGTGGTGTCTAGAAAGAGATTCAGAATATAGGAATATAAATTCCTACATTTCACATAGTTTATGTTATCTCCATACCAAATTACAATTCCAGCATCTGAATATTTATAAGTGATTTTTCTGTCACTAGGGCAATGATCACTTTATTGTATTAAATAATATATTGGGGAAATTTTAATACCAAGATTTCTGTCATTGTCATATTAAACTGCAATTTTATATGCTCTATCAGCCTTTTTTCCTTGCCAGTTTAACAACTTTATAAATTTTTTCTCACTGTTTAGAAATAAAATGTTATATTACTATCTATTAAAGCGCAATGACTATAATGAACTATTATAGTTCCAAGATAATATAATAGCTAAGTTTCTCATTTGTCAATGAATTTGCTATGAAAATGAATTCTTTTAGAGTGGATGTTTGCATTTGTTCATTCTTTCTTTGGGACTCTATTTTAGTCAATTTGTCATTGGACAAAGGTCCAAGGGGCAGTATGTCCACAAATTGGCCTGGGAGGGTTCTTGACTTATACCACTAAAAAAAAATTGGAACACATTGAAAGCAGGGCACAAGAAAGATTGATTAAAGCAAAGATATGCACACCCCAAAGGCAGGGTGCAGACTCCTCTTGCCTCTTTAGAGAAGACAAATGACATACATAGGATTTTCTACATGGGATTTTCTGGGGAAGAAAAGTACAGGTTTCCTAACAAGCTTTTGTGAAAAATCCCATGTCAATCATTTGATATTTAGGGTTAAGAATGTTTCTTCCTGGTTAAAGCCGTCTGGTCATAAATCATTTATGGGTACTCTGTGTAGGTCTTTGAATCTGCTGGCATTGAAACTGATTTGTTCTCATTATTGATAATCTGGTACAAGCATACACTGGAGGTTTTATTCATCTAACTAATGAGGCAGGTGTGGCTGATCATACTCACATATCTTGGTCCCTCTACCAAGGGTCTCCTTTTGTCTCTCCCTGACATCCTATCTATCTCAGATTCTATCATAATTCTTTGTACTACCTCAGACTAATTTTTTCACCTTGGATTTACAAAATTAGACTAATCCTACCAGGCACCATGGTGGCACGCCTGTAATCCCAGCAGTTTGGGAGGATGAGACAGAAGTATCTTGAGTTCAAAGCCAGCCTCAGCAAAAGCAAGGCACTAAGCAACAAAGCGAGACCCTGTCTCTAAATGAAATATAGGAATGGGGATGTGGCTCAGTGGTCAAGCCCCTGAGTTCATTCCCCAGTACATTCCCCCAAATTAGACTAATTACTTCATATAATCATTGCACAGCCATTATTACTAAATCTCTTCTGTCAGATGCTGTTAGATATTAGAAGGTCAGAGACAATTTGAACATTTAGTAAATAAAATGAGCAGGTTGAGAAATAATATGCATATAAATATATGGCACATTTTTCCTAGGAAATGCTCAAAAGAAAGGAGTCTCAGTATATTTGAGACTTTGTAGAGTGTTTCATATTGTTATATTTATTTCTGTTGTGAATAATAAGATAGGTTAAGCAGCATCTTAAATTTTATTTCAATAATCTATGTATTTTTACTGTAATACAAATGTAAGGTATGTCTTATAAAGTAGTTTAAGTGTTAATCAGTTATTGTTAAACTTAAGTTCAAAGTTTAGTAAAATAATTGCTACACTTCCAGATACAATAAATTCTCATAACTTTATCTAATAAGTGCTTGACTATTTTCCTCCTTAAAATATTCATGAAATCTGAAAGGTAGATAAAAGCAGTTTGTCCTTTAAAAATAAGTTTGTTGAGGGCTATGGTTGTGGCTCAATGGTCGAGTGATCACCTAGCATTTGTGAGGCAAATATATAAACCACATATAAACAAATAAATAAATAAAGGTCCATTAATAACTAATAAAAATATTTTTTAAAAATAAGGTTGTTGAAATATCTAGTTTTCTTTTGAATTTCTGAGGAATTATATGTCTATAGGAGTAATATTACCTTATACCTCCTAAAATTTTTGCTTCTATAATGTTAAAACATCAAAGGAAAATAAACATGGTGAAAATGATCTTCCACAAAATAAAACAGTATATACTTTTTCCTGATTTTATTGTTATATAGTATTATAGTAATTATTATATGTTTCAGTAAAATACTGGGAGAAAGCAAGTCCATTCACCCTAGTTGAGAGTAACTGTAAGGAAGTTATGAATGGTAGATTAGTAAGTATGGTGTTATAGTTAAATTTCATGTCATGGTGATTTGTAAAACAATAGGGAAAATAAAAATTTAAAATGTATACACAATGGAATATTACTTGGCCATAAAGAAGAATGACTTAATAGCATTTACCAGTAAATAAATGAAACTGGAGTCTGCCATGCTGACTGAAATAAGCCAGTCCCAAAAAGTCAAAGAATGTTTTCTCTGATATGTGGAAGCTAATCCCAAATATGGGGCAGATGGGCATAAAAGAAATAGAAGAAAGACCAGAGTATTAGACAAAGGGGAATGAAGGGAAGAGAGGACAGATGGGATAGGAAAAGACAGTAGAATATATCTGACCTAACTTCCCTATGTACATATGTGAATAAACCATCATGTACATCCACAAGATATTAATTTTTAAAAAAACTATAAATAAATAGCAGAAAAATAGTAGATTAGAGGGAAGGGTGTAACAGGTGGAAGGAAAAGGGGTGGGGATGTACAGGGAACTAAATTAGAAGCAATTATATTCCATGCTTTTATGAAGATATAAAAATGAATTCTATTGTCATGTATAATAAAAATATCCAATAAAATTTTAAAATATATAAACCATGAGAAAAAATACAAAATGCTTATTATTACGGAAAAGAATGAAGGAAGATTATACAAACAGAAAGAAGCCTATTTAGAAAAGAGTTTTGAAAAATGAGAGGTTCAATAAAACTAATATTTAATATGAGAAATACATTTGAAATTCTCATTGGGAAATGATGTTTATTGAACCTTTACAGACCTGGATGCATGTATGAAAACTGCAATTTAAGTGCTTTCATAAACATGCTCTTGAAATCAAAACTAATCACATCTAACTGTCTAGGAAGCTGTTGAAAAGCATACAAATTTGGTGAGCTAGTCTCTGTATGAATAAGAAGGAGAATAACCAGGTAAGAAGCAACAATGAAACCTGGTTTTCTGAATCAGAGAAAACTATGCTGTTAGATTCCTAAAGAAGGACTCAGTTAAAAAAGAAAACAAACTTGATTTTGAAACCTGAATATTTATGCTCAATATTAAACCTTTATAAAGGAAGAGCTGAACTACTATACTTGGTGGAATTTTTATTAAATAGTCCTTTTAAATTCCTTGATCAGTTACCTATGTTCCTCCATTAGAGATCCAAACTAGGAGGAAGATGATCATATATACCTACAGTATGTTCCAAGTACCATTGTCAGTGTCAGAAATTAGGTAAAGCAAAAATCCATGCAGATTATGAGTATGATTTTAAGGTGTCAGATTAATTGCTAGAGGTTTCATTTCAGAGTACTTTGTAGTTTATTTAAAAAATGCTTGATTTCTCTAAAATTTAGAAGCTCTTCAAATTATCTTATTATATAAAATTTAAATTTATATTATATTCAAGCAACTCCTCCTATGTGCTACTTCTTTTAATCCCTACATGTATTCACATAGAATGGGATAGGGATTTTCCTGTTTTTTATCATGTGGAAAGTAAGTTTAGAGAGTTAAGGAACTTTACCAAAATTACACATTTAGAAAACAGTGGGGCCAAAATTAGAATGCATGTCTGTCTGAATAAAAAACCGAAGCTCCCCGGACTACACCATTCTTCTAATTTCTGATTTTTCTTTTTAATCTTTTTCACAGGGACTATTTTGGAGAAAAAATTGGTATCTATTTTGTTTTCTTGGGATTTTACACTGAAATGCTTCTAATTGCAGCTGTAGTTGGCTTAGCTTGTCTTATTTATGGGATATTATTAATGGATTCTAACCAAACCAGGTAAGTAGAGCTGAGCTCCTCAGAGAAAATATTTCTTATGTTAAATGAAACAAATATTGTTATTTCCCTGGCATTTGTCCAAAATATTTCCCTATGCTCTCAGTTAACTGATATTTCCAAAGAGGACCCAAACACAGCAGCTGCCCTTCACCAGATGCTTTCTTGAAAATGTTTTTAATGATGTGCTTTAAAAATTTTTCTCCTCAAAATATAACTTGACCCATTACAGAAAATGCTACTTCATTGCTCCTTCTCTTCTATGTGAGAATCTATATAAACAGTTGTTCTAATAATAGTAGCTTAGACTTTCACTGTAAAACATTGCCTTCAAAATAACTTTACTGTTCTCCGGGTAGTACTGACATCTGTGACCCTGAAATTGGAGGTCAATTGATCATGTGCCCACTCTGTGATCAAGTATGTGATTATTGGAGACTAAATAGTACCTGCTTGAGTTCAAAGGTATGTAGACTTTGTGGTATGTTCAAAAAACTTGGAATTTCCCTCCTTTTATATTGCAATTGATACTAACTGGTCTTTGTGATGTTGTTATTGTTATTTTTACAGTTGTCCCATTTATTTGATAATGAATCTACAGTATTCTTTGCAATATTCATGGGAATTTGGGGTGAGTACATAGTCCCATAAAAAGAAAACAGTTTTCTTCATATGATATTATATAGCTCATCCATATAAGATATTCAGATGACATATCTTAGATACCAAAGGTGGTTTCAGACCACTGTTTCTTCTCTAAAGTAAATACACAGGTGAACTCGTTACCCCTTGATCCTTGAGAAATAAAGGTTTCTATTAAATATCTGTTTGTTTCTCTAAGAAATGGTATAATTTTTGAGCCGGGTGTGGTGGCACACACCTGTAATCCCAGTGGCTCTGGAGGCTGAGGAAGGAAGATTGTGAGTTCAAAGCCAGCCTCTCAGCAACTTAGTGAGGCGCTAAGCAACTCAACTAGACCCTGTCTCAAAATAAAATATAAAAAGAACTGGGTATGTGATTCAGAGGTTAAGTACCCCTGGTTCAATCTCTGGTATCAAAAAAAAAAAAGAAAAAGGTAAATTTTTGAGACATCAGATATATTAGGCTCCCACTATCTCCCCGTGCCACAGTAAAGATAGTTTCAATAAGCCCTTAATTTGGGAGTGGCTTAGCATAAATATATGGTAGCTGGAAGTTAGGGATTCATGGATACAAACTGGAGCAAGGATTGAAAACTGTGGAAAGCTACCTAACAATGTTTGAGTCTGAATTCTTTGTGTCTTGTTCTAATTTCGGCTTGCAGTTCCATTTATTTAAAATCATCCACATGGGTACTTAATGTGCAAGGTGAGTGCAGAAGACTCAGAGGTGGGCCAAGCTTACACTAGAGGGGGCATTCAACAGTAATGGTTATAACCCTAACACTTAAATTTGTGCCTGATACAAATATGTGGCTCAAAGTATATTTTGGGCACCAAAGTAAATAATGCAATTAAACTATACTAAGTTTGGAGAGTTAATCCAAATAAAGAAAAAAAAACAAAATAAACTATTTTTAAACATTATTTTGTTAGAAAATGTGTTATATATTCCAACAATCTTACAAATAAACTGGTAGAATACAATATATGCAAATTCTGGAAAGTACTTGTACACTTTTTGGAAAAACTTTTTTTCTTCTTATTCTTATAAAGACTGTTTGTAAATGTAAAATAAAGTGAATGACAGATTACAACAAATACTTTGTTAGAGTTTTCAGATTTCTCCTTGGAGAGAGAGGGTGCTCCATCAATAGGAAGAAACACACTGGAAAGTGAGCATTTCAGAGATGTCGCCATCACTTTTTCCTTCAGAAATGTTTGTTGTAGTGAAGAGTTAAGTTTAAGCTGAATGATATGATGTGTTGGAAGAGCAGATGTGATAAAAGACCATTTATGTTAAAGGATCAACACTTTAGTCATTTAGTTGAGACTCAAAATAAAGAAGGCTTTGTGGTTGAGAGAAGGGAGTGTTTTCTTTCAGTGTTTTGTTTTGTTAGTAATAAAAACACATGACCTTTATAGGAAATTCAAAAAGTATATAACAAGCACCCAAGTCCCACACTTCTCTGCTGAGACCTCTGTCCATGGCTATCAAAGTTTCATTATCCCCTGAGAAGGATACCTGAAGCTACCAGGGTTTTCATGTCCAAGGGAATTCCTTATCCAATGAGGGATGGGAATTAGTGGGTAAAAACTTCAGCTTCCCATACCTCAAGAGGTAATTCTGAGGTGTTTTATATATATAATTAATAAGAGGATGAGGACCCCCCAACAGGACTGAGCTCCAGTTGCCCACAAATGGCAACATATTTATGAACCCATTTTTACCTTTTCTTCTTCCCTATCTCAACTTTCCTCAAGTGTCACATGTGTCTCTTGGCATCAACTATCTGGGATCAAGTCTTCATCTCAGTGTCTGACTTGAGATAACAAAAAGTAAGAGTTTTCAATGATAATTAAAGCACAATTCCTGCCCTCATGGAGTTTCCAGTTTGTTGGGGTTTGCAGATGCATGCCATTCACTTTTTTTTATTATATTTTTTTATTGGTTGTTCAAAACATTACAAAGCTCTTGACATATCATATTTCATACATTAGATTCAAGTGGGTTATGAACTCCCATTTTTTACCCCAAATACAGATTGCAGAATCACATCGGTTACACATCCACATTTTTACATGATGCCATATTAGTGACTGTTGTATTCTGCTACCTTTCCTATCCTCTATTATCCCCCCTCCCCTCCCATCTTTTCTCTCTACCCCATCTATTGTAATTAATTTCTCTCCTTGTTTTTTTTCCATTCCCCTCGCAACCTCTTATATGTAATTTTGTATAACAATGAGGGTCTCCTTCCATTTCCATGCAATTTCCCTTTTCTCTCCCTTTCCCTCCCACCTCATGTCTCTGTTTAATGTTAACCTTTTCCTCCTGCTCTTCCTCCCTGCTCTGTTCTTAGTTGCTCTCATTATATCAAAGAAGACATTTGGCATTTGTTTTTTAGAGATTGGCTAGCTTCACTTAGCATAATCTTCTCTAATGCCATCCATTTCCCTGCAAATTCCATGATTTTGTCATTTTTTAGTGCTGCATAATACTCCATTGTGTATAAATGCCACTTTTTTTTAATCCATTCATCTATTAAAGGGCATCTGGGTTGGTTCCACAGTCTAGCTATTGTGAATTGTGCTGCTGTGAACATCAATGTGGCAGTATCCCTGTAGTACGCTCTTTTAAAGTCTTTAGGGAATAGTCCGAGAAGGGCAATAGCTGGGTCAAATGGTGGTTCCATTCCCAGCTTTCCCAGGAATCTCCATACTGCTTTCCAAATTGGCCGCACCAATTTGCAGTCCCACCAGCAATGTACAAGAGTATCCTTTTCCCCACATCCTCACCAGCATTTGTTGCTGTTTGACTTCATAATGGCTGCCAATCTTACTGGAGTGAGATGGTATCTTAGGGTGGTTTTGATTTGCATTTCTCTGACTGCTAGAGATGGTGAGCATTTTTTCATGTACTTGTTGATTGATTGTATGTCCTCCTCTGAGAAGTGTCTGTTCAGGTCTTTGGCCCATTTGTTGATTGGGTTATTTGTTTTCTTATTGTTTAATTTTTTGAGTTCTTTGTATACTCTTGATATTAGGGCTCTGTATGAAGTGTGAGGAGTAAAAAATTGGTTCCCAGGATGTAGGCTCCCTATTTACCTCTCTTATTGTTTCTCTTGCTGAGAAAAAACTTCTTAGTTTGAGTAAGTCCCATTTGTTGATTATAGTTATTAACTCTTGTGCTATGGGCGTCCTATTAAGGAATTTGGAGCCCGCCCAACAATATGTAGATCGGAGCCAACTTTTTCTTCTATCAGGCAGAGTCTCTGATTTGATATCAAGCTCTTTGATCCATTTTGAGTTAACTTTTGTGCATGGCAAGAGAAAGGGATTCAGTTTCATTTTGTTGCATATGGATTTCCAGTTTTCCCAGCACCATTTGTTGAAGATACTATCCTTCCTCCATTGCATGCTTTTAGCCCCTTTATCAAATATAAGAAAGTTGTAATTTTGTGGATTGGTCTCTGTGTCCTCTATTCTGTACCATTGGTCTACCCGCCTGTTTTGGTACCAGTACCATGCTGTTTTTGTTACTATTGCTCTGTAGTATAGTTTGAAATCTGGTATCGCTATACCGCCTGACTCACACTTCCTGCTTATAATTGCTTTTGCTATTTTGGGTCTTTTGTTTTTCCATATGAATTTCATAATTGCTTTATCTATTTCTACAAGAAATGCCCTTAGGATTTTGATTGGCATTGCATTAAACCTATAGAGAACTTTGGGTAATATCGCCATTTTGATGATGTTAGTTCTTCCTATCCATGAACAGGGTATATTTTTCCATCTTCTAAGGTCTTCTTCTATTTTTCTCTTTAGGGTTATGTAGTTTTCATTGTATAGATCTTTCACCTCTTTTGTTAGGTTGGTTCCCAAGTATTTTATTTTTTTTGAGGATATTGTGAATGGGGTGGTTGTCCTCATTTCCATTTCAGAAGATTTGTCGCTGATATACAGGAATGCCTTTGATTTATGTGTGTTGATTTTATATCCTGCCACTTTGCTGAATTCATTTATTAATTCTAGTCGTTTCTTTGTAGACCCTTTTGGGTCTTCTAGGTATAGAATCATGTCTTCTGCAAATAGTGATAATTTAAGTTCTTCTTTTCCTATTTTTATGCCTTTAATTTCTTTTGTCTGTCTAATTGCTCTGGCTAGTATTTTAAGAACTAAATTGAATAGAAGCGGTGAGAGAGGGCATCCCTGTCTTGTTCCAGATTTTAGAGGGAATGCCTTCAGTTTTTCTCCATTCAGAATAATGATAGCCTGAGGCTTAGCATATATAGTTTTACAATATTGAGGTAAGTTCCTGTTATCCCTAGTTTTTCTAGTGTTTTGAACATAAAGGGATGTTGTACTTTGTCGAATGCTTTTTCTGCATCTATCGAGATGATCGTGTGGTTCTTATCATTAAGTGTATTGATGTGGTGAATAAAATTTATTGATTTCCGTATATTGAACCAGCCTTGCATCCCAGGGATGAATCCTACTTGATCATGGTGCACAATTTTTTTGATATGCTTTTGTATTTGATTCGCCAGGAGTTTATTGAGGATTTTTGCATCTATGTTCATTAGAGATATTGGTCTGTAGTTTTCTTTCTTTGAAGTGTCCTTGTCTGGTTTCAGGATCAGGGTGATGTTGGCCTCATAGAATGAATTTGGAAGATCTCCTTCTTTTTCTATTTCTTGAAATAACTTGAAAAGTATTGGTATTAATTCTTCTTTGAAGGTTTTGTAAAACTCCACTGCATATCCATCCAGTCCAGGGCTTTTCTTGGTTGGTAGTCTTTTGATGGCTTCTTCTATTTCCTCCTTTGTTATTGGTCTGTTTAAATTGTGTGTACCTTCCTGACTCAATCTGGGCAAATCATATGACTTAAGAAATTTATCGATATCTTCACTATCTTCTATTTTATTGGAATATAGGGTTTCAATCTAATTTCTAATTATCTTCTGTATTTCTGTAGTGTCCGTTGTGATATTGCCTTTTTCATCCCGTATGTTGGTAATTTGAGTTCTCTCTCTTCTTCTCTTCGTTAGCATTGCTAAGGGTCTGTCGATCTTATTTATTTTTTAGAAGAACCAACTTTTAGTTTTATCAATTTTTTCAATGGCTTTTTTTTTTTGTTTCAATTTTGTTGATTTCCGATCTGATTTTAATTATTTCTTGCCTTCTACTACATTTGCTGTTGTTTTGCTCTTCCTTTTCTAGGGTTTTGAGATGAAGTGTGAGTTCATTTATTTGTTGGTTTTTTGTTTTATTGAGGAATGAACTCCAGGCAATGAATTTCCCTCTTAAAACTGCTTTCATTGTGTCCCATAGATTCCAATATTTTGTGTCTGTATTTTCATTTATCTCTAAGAATTTTTTGATTTCCTCCTTTATGTCTTCTGTAACCCATTGATCATTCAGTAACATATTTTTCATTTTCCAGGTGATGCAGGATTTTTCCTTCCTTCTTTTATCATTGATTTCCAGTTTCATTCCATTATGATCAGATAAGATGCATGGTATTATATCCACACCTTTATATTTACTAAGAGTTGCCCTATGGCATAATATATGGTCTATCTTTGAGAAGGATCCATTTGCTGCTGAGAAGAACGTGTATCTACTTGATAATGGTTGATATATTCTATATATGTCGGTTAAGTTTAGGTTATTGATTGTGTTATTGAGTTCTATAGTTTCTTTATTCAGCTTTTGTCTGGTGGATCTGTCCAATGGAGAGAGCGGTGTGTTGAAGTCACCGATAATTATTGTGTTGTGGTCTATTTGACTCTTTAACTTGAGGAAAGTTTGTTTTATGAACGTTGCAGCACCATTATTTGTTGCATACATATTGGTAATTGTTATGTCTTGTTGGTGGATGGTTCCTTTTAACAGTATATAGTGTCCTTCTTTATCCCTTTTGATTAACTTAGGTTTGAAGTTGATTTTATTCGATATGAGTATGGCCACTCCTGCTTGCTTCCGAGGACCATGTGAGTGGTATGATTTTTCCCAATCTTTCACTTTCAACCTGTGTATGTCTTTTCCTATCATATGAGTCTCCTGAAGGCAGCATATTGTTGGATTTGTTTTTTTAATCCAGGTTACTAGCCTTTGTCTCTTGATTGGTGAATTTAAGCCATTAAGGTTACTATTGATATATTGTTTGTACTTCCAGTCATGCTTATTTATTTATTTATTTTAATATGGCTCATTTTTCCTTTTTGGTTATTTTTTTTTTCTTCCCTTTACTGAGTTACCTCCCAATGTTAGTTTTGGGTGCTATTTTTTCAATTCCTCTTCTTGTAGTGTTTTGCTCAAAATGCCTTGCAGTGCTGGTTTTCTGGCTGCGAATTCTTTTAACTTTTGTTTATCGTGAAATATTTTAATTTCATTGTCAAATCTGAAGCTTAATTTTGCTGGATACGGTATTCTTGGTTGGAATCCATTATTTTTCAGCGTTTGAAATACGTTGTTCCAGGATCTTCTTGCTTTCAACGTCTGTGATGAAAAATCAGCCATTAACCTAATTGGTTTACCCCTGAATGTAATCTGTCTTCTTTCTCTCGCAGCTTTTAATATTCTCTCCTTGTTCTGTATGTTGGATATCTTCATAATTATGTGTCTTGGAGTTGGTCTATTACGGTTTTGTATGTTTGGGGTCCTGTAGGCTTCCAGGATTTGGCAATCCATTCCATCTTTCATATCTGGGAAGTTTTCTAGGATTATTTCATTCAATAGATTGTTCATTCCTTTGGTTTGAACCTCTATACCTTCTTCTATCCCGATGACTCTCAAGTTTGGTTTTTTTATGACATCTCATATCTCTTGGATAGATTGCTGGTGATTTCTTAGCATCCTTTCTGTGTTGACTATATTCTTTTCAAGTTGATACACTTTGTCTTCATTATCTGATGTTCTGACTTCTATTTGATCTAGTCTATTTGTAATATTCTCGTTTGAGTTTTTAATTTGGTTTATGGTTTCCTGCATTTCTAGGATTACTGTTTGATTTTTTTTAAAATCTCTATCTCCTGGTAGAGCTCGTTCTTTGCCATTTGAATTCACCTATTTAATTCGTTTTCAAAGTATACTTTCATTGTTTGGACATGCTGTCTAATGTCTTCTCTAAGATTCCGTTCCATCTGAGTTAGGTATGCCTTGAGTTCTTTCTCTGTCCATTTTTCTGATGCCTCTAGGTTCTCCTGTGAATTTAAGTTGTCCTGCATTGTTTGTAATCCTTTTTTCCCTTGTTTTTTCATGGTGCTCACGTTACTTTCCAACTCTGTTTAACTGCTGTGTTTCTGTTTTCTTCTTTAAATTTGTTTTGGTTTTTATAATTCCAATATCTTTCCTTTGTGTTGGGAGACAATGTTTAGAGATGTTGGATTTAATTGTGATTTAAGGTAAATTCATTAGTTTCATTAAAAGGCCTACAGAATTTGATGGCATGTATAGAATTGAGGTTTGAACTTAGGATGTTATGTTGAGGTCGGGCGCTTGGATGGCATGGAGGTTAGTATATGTTATCTTCTTTGGGGGGTTGCTCAAATGCAGGCGGATATTAACAAGAGAATAGACAGGAGTACTTGGGTGTAGTTAAGGACTTAGGCGGACTATGGACCGATTCATAGTATTCATCTATTTGCATTTAGTAAGTTGTACATAATCTGGGTGGTCATGCTTAAGAGGAAAGATGGGGAAAAGGTAAGGAAGCAAACCAAGAAAGAGAGAGGGAGAGAGGAAAGAAAGAGAAAAGAATAGAAAAGAAAAGGAAATGATAATAAAAAAATAATAATAAAATGCAGTAAAATAACAATTACATTTAAAAAATAATAGTATAATTATAGAAAAGAAAAAAAATTAAAATTTAAAAAAAAAAAAAAATTAAAAGAAAAAAGGGACACTGTTAGGCTTCTATTTTCTTCGCTTCCAGTAGGTGGTGCTGTGCCTTCTGGGCCAAGATTTTGCTGTAGGAAACAATCCCTGGGAGGCTGCTCCCTCCTCCCGCTCCTGGTGTCTCTCAAAACCTGTTAGCTTAGGTTTATTCCTGGTTTCTAGTCCCCTGGCTTCTCCTGTCAGACAGGCCTTTCCCAGTGTGATACCTCTCAGCAGTTCAAGCTACACTCTGGACCTGCAGTTTCCTGGACGTGGAGCACGGCTTTTGGGAACTGGCACCTTATTGTTTTGATTCCCTCCTCTAGCCCCTCCTCCGAGAGCTGGCGAGATAGGTTTTGTTTTCGCCGCTGGTGGGAGGGGGGAGTTGGAGGTCAGGTGCCTTTACCTTTCCCCCACGCCTCTATTCATGCTCACTCTGTTAATCACGCCCCCGGAAAGCCGGGGAGAGATTTCATGTGATTTCCCCGCTGTTTGGGAGATGGTATAAATGTCACAGACCTGTTCTATTGCTGAATGAGCTGCAATCTGTCTAAAACTGGCGATGGTGATGTCAGCTCTCCAAGATGGTGGCCGCTGGCTTCCTCGGTGGGCTGACCGGTGTGGAAGACAGAACTGGACCGCTTCCTTCCCCGTCTCAAACCCAGAACTCAGCCCGGAGCACAGTGAGGGCACAGCTGGCAGGAGCCTACAGAATCTGCAGCGCCGTTTCTCTGCATTGCTAGCTCGCCATTTCTAGGGACACCATTTCCGGCACGCCGCAGTCTCTAGCAGTGGAGCGGGCCGCTGAATAAACAGCTTGTATCTCTGGGTGGACAGATCTCTCACAGTTGAGCCCCAGTAACCGATCCTCGGGCGATGGAAATCCTTCCTCTAGGTTTCGGTGCACCCCAATTTTGCTGGAAGTTCCTAACAAGATAGCTTTTGGCCGTTCTAACTCGTCATTCACCCGTGCAGTGAGGCGGTACACGGGGGTGATGCACTCCATTCGCCGCCATCTTTCCTCCATCATGCCATTCACTTTTTATTGCATGTAATGATAGCATCAAGATTTGGCATCCTTATAAAGAAGAGATGTCCATATGCCAACTTAACAAACCTGGGATTGTGGTAAATTGTTAGTGAGATTTCTTGATCCTCTGTTCTCTCTTTGAAACTAGAACTTATCTCTTCAGAAGACAGCAGCCAAGAAGAAATGTTAGAAACCCATAAATCCTTCTGGTTTACACAAATGCCTCTTAATTTTTTTTTTTTTTTTTTTTGGCCTCAGATAAAGTAATCCTTGCCCAACTATGAAATGCACATAGTTGTATTTGTTAGATTTTGCTACTAATTGGAAAGAAAAGAAGTCTATTTTCCCCCAGAATCCCCATGTTTTGATATACATTTTAGTGACCTTTTCATGAGTTATTCTTATAGAAATAAATTTTCATTCTGATGATAGGAACAACTCTATATCACATCAACTTCCAATATAAAATTGAAAAAATGAAGCACTAGGTGCAACATTTCCAAAGTTAGTTGACACTCAATATAAAGAAGGCTTTTTGGTTGGGGGTAGGGAGTGTTTTCCTTCAATGTTTTTTGTTTGTTAATAATGAAAACACACAACCTTCATGTGAAATTCAAGCAGAGTATAGCAATAGGAAATGTTAGAATCACTCAAAATGTGATAATTATTTTGTCCATAATTTTCCAGAATCTTTCACTCTGAGTATGTGGGACTTATATTTATGTAATTTCACATAACCAACATAATATTATATAAATTGTTTTCAGCATGCTTTTTTCACTCAGCAAACAATGAATCATGGGACTCCTTTTGTATCAATGAATGTGCGTGACAGGGTGCAGGTACATGTGTACATATGGACATGTGTATTTATGACTAAGTAGAATTGCCTTTTGTCAATTTATCACATTTTACCTGATCAGTTCTCCATTATTACACATTTAGGTCATTAACACTTTTAGATCACCTATTGTTTTACAGAGCTATGGTAACCAAATACTACTTCAGAAATTTATAGTAGTTTTTTCCTTGTAATTTAAATAAAGAAACAAATGGTAAAACCCTGCTTAATGGGATGGGGATAGAGCTCACTTGGTAGAGTGCTTGTCTTTCATACACAAGGCCTTGGGTTCAATCCCCAGCACCACAAGGAAAAAAAAAAAAACTACTTACTTGTATCAGACTTTTGAAACATTTTTATCCCTACATGTGTCTAGTATATGCAAGAGAAAAAAATGAATAGAGTTAAAATACCTGTCTCATAAAATTGAAAATCAGCACTAAATGATAAAATGAGTGAGTGAAAGTTTGTGTAAAATATAACCTGTTATGGAAGAAAACAACAGTTTAAAGATTGGGACACAATCTAAAGACTATTTTCATAGAAGTCCATTTCAAGTGCGGAGAATCAGACAAGGACTGAATTACCTTTTAAATGTTTTTAATAGTGCATTATAGTTATACATAATAGTGGTGTTAATTTTGACATAACCATTCAAGCTTGGAATATAATTTGCTCCATTTCAGTCTCTAGTACTTCCCCTTTCCTTCCCTCTTTCTTCCCCTGTCCCCCTTCCTTTATTCTACTGGTCTTCCATTTAATGTATGAGTCTACATTTTTCCCCACACCCTCACCAGCATTTATTATTGTTTGTGTTCTTGATAATTGCCATTCTGACTGGAGTGAAATGGAATCTCAGTTCTGATTTACATTTACCTGATTTCCATGGTGTTGAACAGTTTTCATAAATTTGTTGCATTTATATTTATTCTTTTGAGAAGTGTCTGTTTAATTCTTTTGCTCATTTGTTAATTAAGTTATGTTTTTGGTATCATCATTGTTGTTTTGTTTTGGTGGTTTTGAGGGGTTCTTTATATAGTCTGAATATTACCCCAGTTGGAAGAGCAGCTGTCAAAGATTTTCTTCCAATCTGTAGGCCTACTCTTCATGCTCTTAATCATTCCCTTTGTTGTGCAGAAACTTTTTTTTTTTTTTATGGTGCTGGGTATTGAACCTAGGGCCTTGTGCACGCAAGGTAAGCACTCTACCAACTGAGTTATATCCCCAGCTGCTCAGAAACTTTTTTAAATTTGATTCCTTTCCCCCGCCCTTGTGCTTTAGGAGTCATGTTAAAAAAAAAAAAAAGTTAATGCCTTTGGAGTGTTGGTCCTGTTTCCTTCTATACTTGCAAATTTTCTGGTGAAATTCCCACGTCTTTGATCTACTTTGAATTGACTTTTATGAATTGTGAAAAATAAGGGTCAGGTTTCATTTTACACATGTATATCCAGTTTTCCCAGCTCCATTTTTTTTAAAAAAGTCTATCTTTTCTTCCACATATATTTTTAGCATGTTTGTTGAACATCAGATGACTGAATATATTTGGATTGGTCTCAGTGTCTTTTATTCTATTCCACTGGTCTTCATGTCTATTTTGATGCCAATACCATGCTAATAATTTTACTGTAACTGTGTAGTGTAATTTGAGATCTGACTGTGATCCGGCATCACTCTTTTTGTTCAGGATTGCTTTGGCTATTCTGGGTCTCTTATTCTTCTAGATGAATTACTCTGTTTTTCTTTTAAATTGACAGTCAAAATAGTATAGATTCGTCACATGTGGTATGATAGAAGTACACATTGCAGTGGTTAATCGATGGAAAATTTGATTTCCATGAAGTTTACTCATACACAGTCAACCTGTCTTTAGGATTTGTTCCAAGAATACACAATGGAGAAGTGATAGTGAGCCAGATCCCATCAACAAATGGTGTTGGGAATCCTAGCTATCCACATGTAAAATAATGAAATTGAACCCTTCTACCATAGCAACAATCAAATGAAAATGGGTTTAAGACCTAAACATAAGATCAGAGCCTGTAAAACTCCTAGAATAAAATGTAGGGGAAATGCTTCATGACACATGTGTGAGCGATGTTTTCATAGACATGACACCAGATGCTAGGCAATATGTTCAGAAATAAACAAGTGAGTCTATATCAAATTAAGGAGCTTCTATGATAAAAGGAAAAACAATGATAGCAAAACCTGTGGAATGGGAGAATATTTGCAAACCTTTTATCTCATAAGAGTTTAATATCCAAACTGTATTATAAACTCCTTTACTCAATCCTGCATAGAAAAATAAAGACATCAGCAACCTTATTAAAAATGGGTTAAGGATTTGAATAAAAAGTTCTCCAAAGAAGATATGCAAATGGCCAACACATATATGAAAAAAATGCCTAATGTCACCAGTTGTCAGGAAAGTGACACTCTAAACCATAGTGAGGTATAAACTCACACCTCTCAAGATGGATTATATATATATATATAAATAGATACACACATACACATATAAAACATGCATGGGTAAGAACATAAAGAATATGGAACCCTTTCATACTGTTGTTAGGATTGCAAGATGATGCAGTAAATGTGAAAAACACAATGAAGTTTCCTCAAAAAGTTAAAAATTGCACTACTATATGTCAACATTCCTACTTCTGGATATTTACCCAAAATAGCTGAATCAGGATCTTGCAGAAATGTTACCACTTCTATGTTCATTGAAACATAATCCATAATGATAAGATGTGCAAACAATCAAAATGTCCATAGATAGATATATGGATTATAATTAGCTGTATATACATGTAATAGAATATTTTTAAGCCTTGAAAAATAAGGGCAATCTACGATATCTAACAATATGGACGAAACATAGGTACATTTTTTCCCAGTGAAATAAGACAGTGACAGAAAGATAAGCAGTGCATGATTCCATTCTTATGAAATATTTATAATAATCAAATTGATAGAATCAGAGTATATAGTGGTGGTTGATAGGGACTGAGAGACTGGGAATTTGAGTGTTAGTAATCAGTAACAAATGGGCATAATGTTTCAGTTAAGAAAGATAAATAAGCTCTAGAGATATATACAACATTGAACCTATGGTTCACAATAATGAATTGTACTCTTGAAATTAGTTAAGATGGTAGATATGATATTAAGCATTCTTGAAACAATAAAATATATTTTGTAATCAGCAAAAGAGCATAATAAGCAAATGTACATATGAGCAAATGAACAAACAAAAAACTGGCATTCAGGCGATAGGTATATTTGCATTGAAAAGGACATATATTGGAGGCAGAGAGACCAGTTAAATGAGAATTGTAATACTTTGAAAAGATATAATTAGGGCTTTAAAAATGTTCATACATAATCCACAGTTATTATTTAAAAGGTAGAGATTGAGTAAGAAGAAACTTTAAAAGTTAAATATTTCATAAATGATAAAATAACAAGCTGATTCTGTTGCAGTATTCTATTCCCAGATATATATCCCATAAAAGGTACATATATGCCCACCAAAAGGTATATCTTAGAATGTTCAAAGAAGAAACATTTTCAATAGTGAACAACTATAAATAGCTCAAATGTTCATCATGCCAAGAATAAATAAATACATTTGTGGTTTAGTTTAAAAGATGACATACTCAACAAAAATTTTTTGTTGTATGACACCAGTTTTTAAAAGTTCAAAGACAGTGAAACTATCCTGTGATTTAGAAGCTAAGGTACTAGTTACTTCTGTTTCAGAAGATTCAGAATGAGAGTTTCTGGGGTGTTGCTCATTTTCTATTTTTTAAAATATATTTGTGCTGATAAATGAGTGTGAGTGTTTTGTGAAAATTATTCTAATTGCATAATTAATTGTTTATGTACTTTTCCATAAATGTGTTATCATTCCATTGAAATTTGAAGTTACACATATACTGTAGTATGTGGAATCGTGTGTGTGCACGCGCACGAGAGCGGGGTGGGGGGGGGGGAGAAAGATTGAACTACACTGGGAAATAGCTCTTATGTTTTCCTTAAATATTCTTCTTAGGTAACATTTCCCTAAACTTGAGAAAATGTATGTTAACTTGAATGATTTCAGTAAAACACATTCAAAGAAATCTTAGTGTTCATTAAAATGTTTAGTTCAAATATTACATAAAATTATATGAATGAAGAAACAGCATAATATGCTTGAATAAAATTTCTTGTTGAACTACTAATAAATTAGCTTGAATTTTTGTATATGAGTTATTTGAATGTTATTATTTAGTATTTTGTCAACATTAATCATTGGTAATTTCATAATCTAACAATGACAGAATATAGCCACCTGAAAAATATGAACCACCTTACAGCCAAAATAATGAAGAAGTGGGAGAAAATTATTTTCTTATTAATTTTGTTTCTTATTTTATTATGGGTTTTAAAAAATATATTTCTTTACCTATAGTCACACTGTTTTTGGAGTTTTGGAAACAGCGACAGGCCAGATTGGAATATGAGTGGGATTTAGTGGACTTTGAAGAGGAACAGCAGCAGCTTCAACTGAGACCTGAATTTGAAGCTATGTGTAAACACAGGAAAATGAACCCAGTGACAAAGGTACATTAGGAGACTGTGAAACGGACAGCTCACCTCAATGAACACTCTGCTTTAGGTTGCTTCTCAAATAATAATGTATGTTTTAATTTCCTTTTAATATATTCCCTAAAATATAAATCATGTAAACTTCTCTATTTGTAATATGTACATATGTATTCATATATCCATATATATATATGAAAATCTTCAGAAACATACAAAAATAGAAGGAAAACTATACTGACCCAATGGGTGGAACTATTACCCATTTTCAAACATTTTTCTAATTTTTATTAGTACTTCATTGATTTTTTATCACAATCCTAAATTTATTAGCTTTTCTGAATTTTAAAATTTTACTTATGCTTTACAATAAAACATGATTTTTTTTTTTTTTACATTTGTATAGCACGTCATTGTTATACATAGTAGTTGGGTTCATCCTGACAAACTAATACATTCTTGAAGTTCAATTTCAGTTCCTGATCCCCTTTTTATTCCTCTCCCTCTTCATTCCTGTCCTTCTGTGTTCCTTCCTCTATTCTGTTAGACTTCCTTTCATTCATCTATTTATTTATATTTGATTGTATAAAGATGAAGCTCCCTGTGATATATTTATATATGCATATAACATGAGTTTTTAAAAGTCATTCTGCTTTGCCTCCCCTTACCCATCCCTTTACTCTTTCAATCTCCTTCTACATTACTAATCTTCCCTTTATCTTTATGTTATCTTATCCTTCCCAAGCCCCTTTCCTTTATTTTACTCTAATTCTGCATTTGACAGAACACATTTAACCTTTGAATTTCTGAATTTGGCTTATTTCACTTATCATAAGATTCTCCATATCCATCCACTTACTGGCAAATGCCGTATTTTTTTCCCTTTTCTTTATGGCTGAGTAGAACTGCATAATTTCTTAATCCATTTATCTATTGACACGCACCCAGGTTGATTTTATAATTTAACTATTATAAATTGTGCTTTAGTAAACATTGAGGTGGCTATATTACTGTAGTATTATGATTTTAGATCTTTTGGGAAGATTCCAAGGAGTGGAATAGCTGGGTCATATGGTGGGTCTATCCCTAGTTTTTTGAGAATTCTTCATACTGCTTTCCAGGGGAATTGTAATAGTCTGCAGTCCCACCAACAATGTACTAATGTACCTTTTTACTCCCAATCTTGCCAACATTTATTATTTTCTGTTATTCTGATTGGAATAAGATGAAATTTTAGTGTGGTTTTGATTTGCATTTCCCTACAGCTTCAATCATTTTTAATTAACGCAATGCTTTTCATTACACCTTTATGCCACTAGGTTGTTTTAAAGCAAGCCCAAACCATTGTAACATTGTACATAGTTTTAATACTTGGTGAGTATAAGGAAAATGAAAAACAATGTGTATACTTTGGGCTTTGTCTATAAATACAGAAATAGAAATGACACCAAGTTAATATGCAAAAATTAGAATAATGTTTGTATTAAGATAGTAGGCTTATGAGTGAATGGTTCTTTAGACTGAATTTTCTTCACATAGTCCCTTTCAATTGATTATAGTAAAATCATTGCATTAATGTGTGCAGGAGCATGGCCAGTAAGGGAATTTATATTGTAGAATCATTAACTGGCAAACAGGCTGTATTTTTTTTTCAGCAGGAGGGTGCTCTACCATTGAGCTACATCCCTACTCCTTTTATATTTTCATTTTGAGATAGGGTCTAAGTTGCTCAGGGACTATGTTAAGGGACCAAGTTGCTCAGGCTGGCATTGAACGTTTTTTCTTCCTGCCTAAAACTCCTGGTTCTGGGATTCTAGGTATGTGCCACTGTGCCTGACAGGCTGTATATACTTGACTGAGTCATTCAACTCTTAGTCACTAACATTTTTTCATGGGAAAGTGGAAGATGATTTGCATTCACAGACCAGAATTTTGGTCATATATTTGTCCATAATCTGCTGTTTGAAAGAGAATATTGAATATGTCTCAAACACAACCTATTCCACACAATTCTCTCACGTTTTCAGGATGCTATTCTTTCAGTATAACACTGAAAATTCTTTTCACTATACAAGTATTCACCAAACATAATATTTCATTGAAAAGTCACAAAAGTTTAGTAAATGAATAAAGGATAAAATGCATCTCAGAAAATGCATGAACAAGTTGGGTAGTAGTTTGAAATTAAGATAGAGATATAATGTTTATTCATTCCTATTTCATATTATTTTTTTAAAAAGTCAACCCTTTTAGTTTTCCCACAATTAATACCATCACCAACAAAACATGAAATGAATGTTTACTGTTGGAACTGGTTGAAAAGCAATATGTGTTGATTCACAGTGAATCATTCACTTGGTTTTGAAATCAAGAGGCAGATTTTTTTTTCTCTTACTTGTGGAACATTTTTTGGTGTTTACACACAAACAAAATTCTCACATTTAATTCTGCATTGACAACAACACAATTGCATGGGCACACACAGGTGCACTTACAAATATGCACACATTAGAGTGCACACACTGGATGTACACACATTAACACAAAAAAATCACACATGCACACAGGGACACACATTCTAAACTTCTGTAGTGTCCTTGGATGGTCTGCACAGGCCATTGAGAATTGTTTGCCTTCATTCCATCCTGAAAATCCATAAAATGTGAAATCTTCCATTTTTCTTGACAACTATTTTTATTCATTTATTTATTTTTGTATGGTGCTGGGGATCGAACCCAGTGTCTCACCCATATGAGGCAAGCACTTTACACTGAGCCACAATCCCAGCCCCTGACAACTATTTTTTACTACATGGCAGATGTATTTAGTAAAGTATGCCTACCTTTTAATATAGCAAAAATGTTAGCCTATGTAATTAATCTTTATCCGTGACTTTAAAACTTCTAGGTAGAAAATCTGATCTGCTAAACTATGTGAAACAACACAGTTACACTATGATTAACACACCAAATTTAATATCATCTAGAGCAATTATAGAGCAATGCCATTCATTTCAATTCAATGGGAATAAAAGTATAAATTTATTAAATCTTGTCTACTTAAGAGCACCCTTGAGGTTTTGACTTGTTTCCTGTCTATCAGGCCCTGAATAGGACTCTCACTCAGCTAATATGTGTCCATTTTGTCCCTTACTGTGGGCCCTTTTGTGGGGTTCTACTTTAATCATGCTCTGTGATTTTCAATGCTGCTTGAAGTACCAACTTCAAGGGCAGATTTTGAAATTTTCAGTGTATTTTTTTCAACATTGCAGGAATTGGAACCTTACATGCCTCTGTGGAATCGTATTCCATGGTACTTTTTATCAGGAGCCACAGTGACATTCTGGGTAAGCATTTCCTTAACAACCATTATCCTCTCTTTAACAGGTATCCTCAGGATTATCCCAACATTTTCATCTGAGGTGGCTCTGGAGTCCCTCATGCTCTTCCTGTTCCTGGTCTTTTTATCTTGTTTATATCTCTTATGTAAAATAAATTGTAATTGACATAAATTTTTCAAAATTGGACTTTGTGGAAAGATCTAAGAGAATAAAGAGATATTTTATCTTACAGTTTGACCTTCTCTATCTCATAATTCAATAATTAAGTGATAACTTGAAATCAGACCAGAATAACAAAAGATATTTTGATTATAGACTCTGGTTAGTTTTAGAAAAATCATTAATGTATCTTTATCTACATTTAAAATATCTACATAAAATGAATAAGGAACTCATATATTTCTCTTGCTGAAAAAAATAAGTATTTTTATACTCAAAGAATATAAGTAGTATATCCCATTGTATGGAAGTCAATTGTTCCCCATATTTTTTAGCTGACAGATTTCTCCATCACCATAATCTATTTCCTTACCTCACCTTTCCACATTTGTGCCTTCTTAACAGTTGGCCTTTTTAATTTGGGAAAAGAGGTGACGTTACCTTCTGAGGGGTTATTATATTGAAGTATAAGTAAATTAACAGTTGTTGACTGTAGTCAACAATGCATATATACTGTATTTTATAACTTTAACAGTTCTTTTTTAAGTTCTAATTTTGTTTATCTTAAAAGAGTTAGCAGAAATGTTTTTTTCTTAGACTTCCAACAACCATGGTAGAAATGTGGTAAATGAAGAGGAGGCAATTCAGGACACTCTTTGAGAAACATTTTGGAATATGGTCCCAGAAAGATTATTCTATCCTGCTTACTAGTTCTCATTCAATTTGAGTTTCTTCTTCAGTGCTTAGAATAAAAGTTCTCTACCCATTGATATTAAGACTATCTTTTTTACAATATAGGACGTGTACAAAATTTATGAGGAATCTGTGTAACTACAACTTAGAACATGAATCAGCAAATTTTTTTCTCTAAAGGAGATACACATACTTTTAGGCTTTATGGCCACATATAATCTCGGGCACAAATTTGTCTTCATTTTTTCTTATAACGTTTACATTTGTTGGAGAGTGGGGAATATTAACTGAAGGGCCATAAAAAAACAGATTTGGTCTTCTGGTTGTTGTTTCCTAAATGCTGTCAGGAGAAAAAGCCTGACAGTGAATACATTTTTTTTCCTATTTTTGTCCTTAACCAGCTGCTATTCAGTGATTTTCCTTTAACTCTACCTTGCAACTGTGTGTGTCCTGCTATCCATAAGAGAGACTGGTTTGGTTTGGTTTTCATATGACAATTGCTAAACTGAATATAATGACATAAGAGATAATGTATGTATTGCAGATAGAGACCTGCATGACTAATTCTTTGCTTTGCTTCCCTTCCCCAGATGGCTCTTGTTGTCAGCAGCATGGTAGCGGTGATTGTGTACCGCCTGTCCGTCTTCGCTACATTTGCTAGCTTCATGGAAAGTGAGGCAACCTTACAGCATGTTAAAGTTTACTTTACTCCTCAGTTAGCCACATCACTCTCAGGATCATGCTTGAACTTTATTGTCATCTTGATCTTGAATTTCTTTTATGAAAAGATATCTGCCTGGATTACAAAAATGGGTAAGCTAGCCAGATCATCACTGTGATTGAAAATAGGTCCCTACCAATGCTACACATCCATTTTGGATCATCTCTGAGGGAGTTCATTTCCTCAAGTACCATTCTAAGGCAGTTCTGATCTCTAAGTAGATCCACTCCTGGTAGTTCAGAATCTGCTAATAGCTACATTCAGGCCTATCTTAATGGAAGCAGGATGAACAGAAGACGAAGAAGAAAATTAAGACTCTAGATAATTTTTAGTATTCTTGTTTTAATCCTCCCTTGATGGATCTAATTGAATCCTGACTAAAATCCTGAATGCACTCAATATAAGAAAATTTGACTTCATGCGTATGGTTGTTTGAAAATATTCGGTTTGGGAAAATATCATGAGATAAAGAATATTATTTCCTCCAAAATAAATCTCAAATTTAGCACTTTTCTCTTCAGTTGCCATCTCTTAGAATCTGAATTGTTTTCTTGCTTGTGTTTTAAATTTCTAAACCATGAGAGAAGGTGAAGTGGGTCACGGGTAAAGCAAAGGATTCAATCAAGGATGGTAGTACAGAGTGCAGTTGTCATAACAAGTTAGCGATAGATCTGAGACACAGCCCAAGGTGTATCTTCTCTGGTTAGTCCTCACCTCAGGATCTCATCATGCTCCCCTTACCCTGTCTATGCACTGGCACCATGTCCCATGCAGACAAGAAGACCACAAAATCTTCACCCAGCACTGATATGAGCAATGCAATGTTAGAGTCTGTAAACAAGTCAGGATGGCGCCTGGCATTTTGCCAGAGAAATGTTAGCGTTTGTAAACAAGTCTGGATGGCGCCTGGCAAAATGCCAGAGGGAGTGGTTTGTGAAGTAACGCCAGCGAGCCATTAAGTGTGGAGTTTCCTTATTGGTTGACTGATGTATCTAGTTTATGCTAATTAAGATAAGCTATGTGGAATGTATATATACCACTCCTGCCCTACAATAAACGGCTCCTACTCCTGCTGTATCAATCTACACAAGTTGCTCGTCACTCCCCGGTTATTTTGCTGCAGCCGGACTGCGGCACAGTGCCAGGTAGCTTTACTTACACAAATCTTCAGATTTGGAATTCTCTTTCAATTTTACTTCTTTTCTCTGCTAGCAACACCAAGAAAACCATAGCAGATAAACTGCTTTTAAAAGCACCTATCAAGTCACGGCTTTTTTACATTGAGAAAAATCAATGAATTCATATTAGAGATTTTTTGGAAGTCAACCAAATTTTGCTAACATGGAGGAGTTATCAGTGTCATTAGAATAACTTGTTACTATTGTAGTATTCCTAAAAGTGTCATGGATTTGGCTGGGTCAGCTGTGCTATTGGGAGATTATTAGCTCAAAATCACATGCTTCCTGGTACTCCAGGTAGTATGAAGAGAATTTAATATCTTCTTACTTTGGAATATGTTGAATGTCAAACCATGATCATACATTTTAAGTAAAGGAGAGGAAAAATGTGTACCATTTATGTTATTAATTGCCATCACATTGTTTTCAAAATTGATACATCATTTTAATTCTTGAGAAGAAACATAGGTCAGTTGAAATCTCTGCCCTTGATGTAGAATCACTTTGTTTAAACTTTTCTAATTGAAAATAGAAAAGGGAGAGAATTCTGGCAGGTTTATAGGAATACAGGTCTGGTAATGACCCCATGGTTCTTCAATCTTAAAGGGATTTGAATTCCATATTCTGACTATGTGACCCCCCCCAACAAGTATTCACCCTTGAAATGTGAAAAATGGAGCTTTCTGGGCTTTCACAGTGATTATATTAACAGAAAGGGTTCAACAGAAAGCCTAGACAAATCATCTTTACTAATATCGTTCTGCCATGATCAGAGTGGGGAGCATTTTATTTGGCTCTCAAAATAATATGACTAGGCATTCACTTATTCCAGTGAGTATATATTTTAAGGACAATTAGGAAATTGTATTAAATCTTGACTTTTCTTTATTTCTTTTTCTTTACTTTTCTGTTTCTTTTTACTTGCCAGAAATTCCTCGAACTTACCAGGAGTATGAGAGCAGTCTTACTTTGAAAATGTTCCTGTTTCAGTTTGTAAATTATTACTCATCCTGCTTCTATGTAGCTTTCTTTAAAGGAAAGTTTGTGGGCTATCCTGGAAAATACACATATTTGTTTAACGTGTGGAGAAGTGAAGAGGTAAGAGTTCTTTTTAAAGTTGAAGTCTCTGGCTTACCTCAGCATTAACTAAGAATTTTCCTTGTGTTTAGCACTAACTCAGATGTTATCAAATTGCAAAAAAAGTCTGACAACCAACTCTACACATATGAATCCTGCCATTTTCTAGACTTTTCAGGTCTCTTGGGACAAGAATTTATACAGATCTTATGGCTTGATAATAAAATATAAAATAAAAATTTAATAAGATCTTGATTCCTGAGGCTTCATAGAAGAGACCAATTATTACTTTTTGGAGAAAGTGCTCTACTGTGGGCTACAGAGTTAGACAAGAGCAGTGGTTTCTGAACCTGGATGAACATACAAATCACATGGAAAATACAATGGTTGACCCTAACCCAAGCATAAAGATTCAGAATTTTCTAGGACTAGGTAAAGAAATTTGTGTTTTTAACAGAGTTCACAGATTAATGTAATACAGTTAGCCTGGCACTGATCTGTAACCGTGCTTGAAATTATTGGACTAATATTTCTTTTACCTTCTTCATAGACCTTCATACCAAACATTTGAGTTTCTAATCTTCTGGTTGGGGTTTCTTTAAGTTCTTACAAAATTCTGTTTTTTGTCATTCATTTTTTATTTCTCTCCACTTGTTTCCAACTAGTGTGATCCTGGAGGCTGTCTAATAGAATTGACAACACAGATGACCATTGTAATGACGGGGAAACAGATCTTTGGAAACATTAAAGAAGCCATTTATCCGTATGTATGACTGACAAGTTTTTGTGCGATTTAATTAACCATGAAAAATTTTCTCATGAAGAAAATGGAAATTTTTTATTATCATGGTGCCTTTGTTACAAAATATTTAATCCAAAAAAAAAAACCCTTCATTTAAAATCAATTCTAAAGGATACTTTAAAGCAATAAAATAAATAAAAACCTTTTTTATTTATTTAATTATTTAAAGAAATAAATTTATTCCAATAGTATGTAAAATTATTATTTGTCAATTGAAAAAAATTAAATTAAAAACTGCTTTTAATTTAATTGTTTTTCAATTGACAAATAATAATTTTACATACTAATGGACTACAGTGTGATGTTTTACACACAGCACAGGCTTTTAAATTTGCATTTCTTTTGCATGAGTGAAGTTGAGGGAAAAGTAATTATCATCATCTCCCCCTAATATTTCACGGGTAAATCTAAATATTAATCATTTATAAATTATTCTACATGTTACTTATTATTTCATGTTAAATATATTCATGTTTAATGCAATCTAGGCATAAAAATTGGTTGTGAATAAAATGCTAGAAAACTTTCAGGTCAATATGTGAAAGGATTCTTCTTTTATCCAAAAAGAGCAATAATGAATATATCATCAAAAGAGAAAAACAAATAGCAGTTGTTTTCAATTATTAGGTGACTATTCTCTTGGATTAAAAAAATAAAGAATCATAAAATCATGTTTCTTACATTGCAGAGTTCTTACTTTGGAAATGACAATGTCAGAGTTTAGCACCTACAGGATAAAGTAGAATAAAAGTGCCTCATTCATAAACAGAGGACTAGTCAGATTAACTGAACTCAAAGCCAGGGACTGAGTTTTTTCTCTTATTTTTGAAGGAAGGTTGAAAATACTGTCTTCATCTACCTCTACTCCAAGATACCCACAGTCATAGAGCCAAGTAGGATTCTATTTCATGAGCTGATGAAGGATAAATATAATCATAATTTTAAACAGTAATAGGTTTCAGCCAAGCCCTCTTCTGGATTCATAATTTGTAGCACCACATTCCTATAGAAAATAACTCAAACCTGTTATTTGCATCATAGCTCTAGATTGAGAATCCAGAGGACAGAACAGAGTTAGCTTCTGAACCAAATACAAGAGGGATTATAAATATGCACAGAGGAGGATAGAGAGAGATGAGGGAATAAAAACAAGAATTTTTTTAAATACCAAACTATTGTATGAGATTTAATGCTACAAATATTGTAAAGAAAATAATTTTTTAGCAAATGAGCTTAGTTTAGCTGATGGTTTGAGTTAGAAACTCCCAGCAATGCCCATAAAAGTTACATTGATTATATTAAAAACATAAAGGGAAGTGACACTGTCATTAAAAAGAATCAGGAAGTAATTGAATAAAAACTGAAATAAGAAAAACGAAATGTGAAAGGGAGTCAATTACATATAAGTGGGATACTTTAAATAACAAATACAATAGATGTGACAATTCCAGAGTATAATTCCAGACTGAACATGATTTAAGAATAAATTACTGAATTTTACAGAGAAATTCTGACATTGTACAGTGCAGGATGAGGTTTTCAAAAAATTACAGGACTAAGTGTATAGCTCAACAGTAGAATGCTTACCTAGCATGCATAAGGCTCTGGGTCTGATCCCTGGCACGCCAAATATCTAAAAGTATTATCTGTAGGATAAAGACTCTTTCATCTTAATCTACCAGTAGTTCCAGTAAAAGATAATTTAGGTAAGTGGTACAGGGAAAAACTCTTTGAATAGGTGGAATAAGTGTAATAGCTGAACATAATTCAAATATGAAAAAAACATGAATTTTAGAAATGCATTCTGAAAATTATGCAAGGTCACTAGAATTAAATTCTCATCCAGATTTATTATAGAATAGATTAGAATATTTAAAGATAGTCTTGAAATCTATTCAAAGATAAAATACTTTCAAAAAAGTGTCATTACACTATCAACAGATTTCTTCTTGATAGCATTAGATGTAAAAGACAATATTTTTAAGTTTACAAGTGAAAATAATGTTCATTGTAGTTTTCTGGAACAAGGTTTGCTATTCTTTAAAATGCAGGTGAAATGATGCCATTTTTAGACATATTAAAATACTAGGAGAGTTTAGCATTCATCGACCTTCATGGAAAGAACTATTGAAACATATAGATGAACAGAAAAAAAAAAACACAGAAAAATTTGGGATGCAAGAAACATTGGTTAGCACAGAAATTGTTGTTCCAAAAACTGCAATATTTTCTTTGAATCTAGAAGTCATACAAGATTTGTATGCTGAAAAATACATAATCCTCATGAAAGAAAGAAAAAATATGTAAAAGCAGAGAAATAGCCTGTTTATGGATTCAAAGACATAACATGGTAAAAATGTCAGTACTTCCAAATTGCTATATACATTTATTTTATTTTAATCAAAATATCAACAGGGGTTTTGTAAGTATAGACAAGCACATTCTAAAGTTTTTATAGAAGACCAAGAAATTAGAGTAGCTCAAAAATATAATATAGAAGAATAAAGTTGGGGGAATTATTCTACTCACTTTTTAAAAATTTGCTATAAAATTTCATTAATCAAAGCAGTGTGAAATTGGTGAAGGAATGAATCAATGGAACAGAGCATGAATCACAAGAATAGAGATTGTAGAGTGTGCAGAAATTTTTGATCTACACAAATACAGTCATTTTATTTTTGAAGAGTTGCAAAAATTGAGTAAAGAAAGTTTTTCAGCTATGTTGAAATAATTAAGCATCTATATGCAAAATATCAAATTCCATATTAACTTTAACTTGCACTTAAAGATCAACATGCAATATATCATAGATGATAAAACGTTTTGAGAAAGCAAGGGAAGTGATTACTACAGAATTTAAGATAATCATTGCTGCTGTGGGGATTGAGGAGTTTGAATGGAGTCAAGGACAGGGGAGAGTTTCTGGAATTTCTCACAAGCTTCTTTATTAAACCTGATAGTCACCTTTTCAGTGTGCATTTGTTTAGCATTGTCTCAAAAAATCTCAACTTTTCTGTTCCCTCTCATCGTTCCTTTGTCTCTTTGTTTTTCAGTTTGTATATAAGCAATATATAAATGTTCATTTTAATCCACAATTGCTACAATACTTCATAATGTCTTATTTATTTTTGTCAACATGGGGAAGTATAAATGATATCTCATTCTGGTTTTATTTTGCTTTTTCCCCAATTAATAATATGAAAGAAATTCTTGCCCATGTGTGTTTCCTTTTCAATGAAATACTTATTTATGTTGTTTTAACTATTTTCCTACTTTTTTCCCCTAACTGATCTGTAGGAATACTTCAGAAATTCTGGTTTCTGAATTTTTAAATATTTAGTTGCCATTGTTTATTTCATTCTTTCTTGGTTAAATGTGTTGAAAATATTTTATCCTAACAAAAATTTTATCTTTTTATTTTTTAATAGTATTCATACTTTCTCAGTTTCAGCACTATTTTCAGTTAGGGCCAGATAATCCTTTATTTTAGCAGGATATCCTTTGCATGGTAGATTTTTGTTGTTGTTGTTGCTGTTCTCATAGATTGAATCCAGGTTGCTTTACTGCTAAACCACATCCCCAGTCCTTTTTTTTTTTTTATGAGATAAGTTTTTACTAAAGTACTGAGAGTATCACTAAGTTGCTGAGTCTGGCCTCAATCTTGCAATCCTCTTGTTTTAGCCCCTCGAATCACTGGGATTACAGGATTGCAGCCTTGTGCTGGGCTTGCATCATAGAGTTTTAGAAATATCCTTGGTCTGCACCTTCTAGATGCCTTCAGGCCACCCACTCTATAGTTATGACAGACAAAATGTCTTTAGACATTGAAAAGGTGCTCTTGTCAGAAAAAAATCACTGTTGACTGGGGGTCAATGCTTTATCTGGATGAAAGCACATAATTTTATTACGGGTCAAGTACCCTTGATCCCAAATTCAAAATCTGAAACGCTTCAAACCCTGAAGCTTTCTGAACTCTTATGCAATGCCATAAGTGGAAAATCCCACACTTGACCTTATGTGAGAGTCTCAATCAAAATGCTGACTCGAATACCTGATCTATTTAGTGTCCCCCAGAAAAAATACCACCCAGCCCCTTTCAGCTGCAACATATCTTTTCCACACATTCCCAGATTTCCCTACACAAGCACACTCACAAATGCTAATAAAAGCACAGATCAGATGCCCCAACAACAGTTTCTCCATGATACTTTACTTGGGGCCAAAGTGTATATGCATTATTCACACCACATTTTTTGCTTATTCTTTGTCCTGTGGTGTGAAGATACTCTTGGAAATTTCAGAGGATTGCAGGTTCTACCATTGGTAATAGTGTTAAGAAAAAAAGAAAGCACTTAAATTTATCTATGGCACAGAAAGTTAAGCTGTTGGAGAAAATGGTCAGCAGTGTAAGTGCAGAATATCTTTACAGACAAGTATGGTGCTGGAATGACCACCATATGACCTGGATAAACAGAGATACAGACAGACAGACATTCAATAGGTTGCTGAAGGGGATTTAGAGAATTAATGAAAAGAAGAAAAAATCTGCAAAAAGCTAACATTTAAGATCTGTATTGTGTATTGAAAGAAATTAACCTTCAACATCACAGTGGATACAGGCTACTTTGTGGCATGCAGATCAGGAAACAAGCAAAATTCTATCATAATTAACTAAAAATTGAAGAACATTCAGCAGGCTGTTTGTAGAAATTTAGAAAAGACACGTAAGGTTTTTTAGATTTGTAGTGATAAAGTATTCTTCTGATCTATGATCTTCTGATTTATGTCATGCAAAAATTACTTAAGAGAGTACATAAAATCACCATCAGGCTATGTATTTTATGTATATATCAAACATATTTGAATTTCATGTTTTCACTTGGATCCAATCCCCAAGACACCTCACTATGTACAAGTAAATATTCCAAAATCCAGAAATACTTCTGGTCCCACACATTTCAGATAAGGGATACTCAAGGCCTATAGTAGACTTTATCAGTCATTTCTATGTTAACATTTTTGACATCTTGTTTAAAAAATTCTTCCCTAACCCAAGATTTAAAAAATGCTCTTACATAATTCTTCTAAATTTTAAAGTATATTTTAACATTATTGTTTTTTTACTTTCAAATTCTTAATATGTGGAAACATTTTTTATGTTTGATATGAGGTGAAAATCTAATTTTTTATGTATATATTTGTATATATAAATTACATACATGTATATGTAAATTGTTATATTATTTCTTACTAAGAGACTCCTCTTTCCTATACTCCGTAATCTACAATACCATTTTTGTAATACACAAAGTGCAAAACTATTTCTAGGTCACCATTCTGTTCCAAAATTTGATTACTCATGCATTAATACTATAGTCTTTTAATTAATATATGTTTATAATTGGTCTTGATATCTGAAGGGGAAGGTTTTACCAAATTAGTCCTTATCTATAGAACTGTATTAACTATCCTTGATCTTTTTGTCTATCTCTATAAAGCTTAAAAAATATATTGTTAGATTTCACATGGAACATGTTTTGGATGTTTTATAGAAATTTCATCTCAATTATTTCAATATAAATAATTGACATTTTATGAAGCAAGTCTTCTTATTCACAGAGATTTATTTTGTACTTTAATGAATTCAGATGCAGATTTTAAACTTGTGCATAAAGGTTTTTAAATCTTTTGTCAAATCCATTTCTAGGTACTTTTAATTTTAGTTGCTATTGTAAATGATATCTTCTTAAAACTTATATTTTGCCCTCTGTTTGGGGTATATAGGAATGAAACATATTGATAAACCTTATTACCTCTTTTAATAATTTTTGTCTAACTTCATATCGTTTTTCTATGCTGATAGTCATGTCATTGTTAATCACAGCTTTCTCTTTCACTTTTCCCACATCTTATTTTACTGGCTCAGATCTACATTAGAATCTTAAATATAATCCTGCATAATCTTATTTTCTTCTTGATTCTAAAGGGAGCAGTTCTCATTTTTTTCACTGTTAAGAATGATGTTTGCCTCAGGACTTTGTTAGATACTTTTGATCAGATAAGTTTTTTGTTATATATTTCAAACATCTATTAAAACCTCTAAGTAGTTTTTAATAGATGTTTGAACTATATCAAATACATTTTTGTACCAGTTGAGATGATTTTATATTTTTGTACTTAAATCTGTCAATATGGCCTATTTCATAGATATGTTACTTAAAAAAAAGCATTTGTTATCCAAAACATTGAACATTATCACAATACATTTTTATATAGTATGGAATTTATTTGGTTAAAGTTTTATAGTACTATTGCATCTATAAAAGTCTTTATATTTTCCTTCATAAACAATCTCTATTTTTCATTTCCTTGAATGTCCTTCTGAATATTGTGATAATATAAAGTTTATTAAATGGTTCTAGTGGCGATCTTCTTCACATGCTCATCAACAAACCTGTATCTGAGCAAATATATTTCCATGATCAGTTTCAGAGTGGTCTTGTTTTCTTAATCACTCCAATGAGGAAATCTTGACCTCCACATTTGTGGTGAAAAGAATAATAGATTTTGATTTAAAATTTAGTTATAAACTTCTTGTTCTGTAGCCTTCAGTTATTTAACCTTACTGCCATTTTCCAGATTCAGCACACTAACTCTCTGACCTCTTCCTTTTTAGCTCTCTTTCATGTATTTACTTCTGTCACTTCCAACAGCTTGGTTTTTAATTGGTGGAGACGCCGAAAAGCTCGGACCAACTCTGAGAAATTGTACAGTCGCTGGGAGCAGGATCATGACCTTGAAACTTTTGGACAACTGGGGTTATTCTATGAATACTTAGAAACAGGTAATTTCCATCCACCATTCTGAAAAAGTTGGCTTGAATAAAATGAGTGGTTTTTCAGATCTTAATATTTTTTTTCTGTCTTGTACTTAGTAGATGTTGAGTATCATTGGATGGAGGGTGAAAAGATGGGTGGATAAAAATGGATAAGTTAATTCACCATTTCTCTGTCTCACTAAACAGAACATAAATTAAAGTTTATTTCCAAAACAAATGAATCTTAGAGATATTTTTCCTGACAATTGAATGTTAATATTGTTGAAACAAATTAAGTCAGAATCACAGATTAACACCCTTCTCAAATTACTTCAGTGGCTATTTTTTCCTTGTTTGCCTTAGTGAAAGCTCAGAGAGAAAATAAGTTGGAAAACATTTCCAGAGTCTAACATGCATTTAATGTATATCCTTAATATCAGACTGAGAAGAATGTAAAAGCGGTTTTGCAGGATAGATACAATCTGAACACAATAAATGCATAAAATATTCAAGGGTTGGACAGAAAAGAAATGTTGAGATATGTTAGGAAAGTTAGTGCTGGGGACTGCTCTATAATCTGCTTAGAGTATTTCACCCAAGTGACTATCCTTTTCTGGTGGAATTATAGATGACAACTTTTTTTCATTGATTTCCAAGGCTCATAAAATCATGGAGCAATGCAGGAGATGACCTCAATCACCTACTCTTTATTGAGACCCATTGAGAGTTAATTAGTTCTGGAAACTTCCATTCATTATCTCTAATCTTAAAATAATTGTGCTGACTAGTCATTATTTGACATTTTACTTTTGAGAATACTGAAACTTAGCCTAATTAATTTTCTGTGAATCACAAATATTCTAGGTAAAGATCTGAGATTTGAACCTGGAAAATTCATGCTGCTTCAACCAAATGTTTTCTCTTAATTTTCTATTAAGTCAGTAAAGATAGCAGGAGAGGAGAGAGTCCATATGTATTCACTTAATAACACACCTGATTCATTATTATGAAAAAAAGATGAAATACAGAAACATTCAGGACTAATTTTAAAATAGAAAACTGGTGGAAGATTCTTTCTTTTTTCTTTAAATGGAAAGTCATTTCTGTATTTCTCATTATATTTTCTTCATTCATGTGAAGAAAAGTTCAGGCTGTCAGCTGCATGGGTTCCAGCATTGCTAGAATCAAAAGAGCAAAAATAAGAAGAGAAGCCCACTTGCAAAGGTATAGTTCCCCTGCTAAGTCTTAATGAGGGGAGAGAGTAAAACTCAGAAAGATAACCAAGGTAATACATAAGATCAGGGCTTTAGCAGATACCTTATTCCAGAAATTTTGTTATTTCTTTGCCTACATATAAGGGGTATATGTGGGTGGGTGTGGGTATTAGAAGCATCCAGATGTCATTCATCTCAAAATGTACATAGGATAACAAGACAAAAAAAAAAAAAAACTCAATTATCCCAACACAAATTTATATGTGAATACAAATTTGAAGATTAGCATAAACCTAAACTTACCATAAAATAAAAGGCAAAGAACGCCAGTCTCGATGGTACACGCTTATGATCCCAGCAACTTGGGAGTCAGAGGTAGGAGAATTGCAAGTTCGAAACCAACCTCGGCAACTTAGTGAGGCCCTAAGCAACTTAGTGGGACCCTTTCTCAAAATTTAAAAAAAATTAAAATTAATTAATTAAAAGATCTGGGGATATGGCATAGTGGCAAAGCATCCCTGAGTTTGTCCCCCATACCAAAATAAAATAAAGACAAAGAATAGATTATTTCTTCAAACAAGCAGATCTCAAAAAAAAGCAAGAAAATATCTGAGGTATGCATCTAAGTTCTTTCCAGTTCTAACAGATAAGTCATTCTGCCTTCTATGTGGAGGATGCAATAGGCAGATGGAAAGAGGCCTGGTTTGTTTTACTGATATAGATCTCTTCAAATGAAAGAAGAGGCAGGAGTTTGAAAATGTGTTCCTCTCTTTTCTTCTTCATGAGTTAATGGTTCTTTTTTAATCTCTACAGTTATCCAATTTGGATTTGTCACACTATTTGTGGCCTCTTTTCCTTTGGCCCCTCTTCTTGCCCTTCTGAATAACATCATAGAGATCCGAGTGGATGCCTGGAAACTTACTACTCAGTATAGGAGACCTGTAGCTGCCAAAGCTCATAGCATAGGCGTTTGGCAAGACATACTTTATGGAATGGCCGTTGTTTCTGTTGCAACTAATGTAAGTGGACCTACTTTGGTTGGGTGACTGTGTCCTATTTTGTTTTCATAGGAATGGGGACATGTGAATGGTACTTAACTCAGTCTTTAGTTACGGTGATTTCATCGTGAGAGTAGGCCAAGAAGATAAAATATCCTAAACATTCATGCACTAAGTCATAAAGAAAGGAATTATGTCATGTAAACTCTTAAAAATACAAGAAAAAAGTACAATTACTCTTTAAAATGTCATGACAATCCATGACACAGTTTCATAGTGTGTGACAGATTAGAAAATAAATAATGATATGAAGAATACACATTTGCTTATGGTTAGAGAGCTTTTATGAAAAATTAAGAAGAAAACTAAATTCTCAACAGTACAAATTGTACAGTGCATATTTACCCATAATATATTTGAAAACTGAAGGTGATACTAACATAATCAAAGAAAAAAATCTAACCACTTAATTTTTATTCTTCTAAGTAAGCTTTGTATAATAGGAAATAATGATGAAATTATAGACAGAACAAAATTAAAAGGAAAACATATAGGAATGAATTAAAATCACACTGACAGAGAAAAATTTCATACCTATACATGTTTTTTTTAAAATTTATTTTTTAATATTTTTTAGATTTTGGTGGACCTTTATTTTATTCATTTATTTATATGCAATGCTGAGAATCAAACCCAATTCTTCACATATGCTATGCAAGCGCTCTACCACTGAGCCACAACCCTAACCCCATGTTTATATTTTTTAAAAAAGAAAACTGGAAAACATGAGCTGAGCATTTGACCTAAGATACTAAAGGAAATTTATGAAACACATCAGTAGAAGATATGTAAAAAAAGAATAAGTAAAAAAAATCGTAAATAACCAAATTAGAAAACAAACAAAAGTAACATAATTGCTAATTAAATCAAGAACTGTTTTGTTGGAAAGAAATAAAAAAACAAAATTCTGGAAAAAAAATATGAGAGACTGCTATGTAGCCATTTATTCTAAAAAAATGTATTTGAAACTAACAGTTTCTTAAAAAATAAAAATATGTCAGATTTATTCAACAAGTGATAGAGAACCTAAATAGATTAGTAGCCAAAAAATAATAACCATGGCTTTTAAAAAAATCTGATAAAAATGAAGATGCCATAGCCAGATGGATTTAAATTGACTCATCTGTTCTAAAGAAAACATGCTATTTGTATAATTCCAACACTTCATGAAAGAATTGAACACTAACATCCACATGAAATTGAATGCTGAGATTAATTGTACTGAGCAATTAAGTATGGTTAATCAGCATCTGGTCTTCTATCTTTCCATTTCCTCCTTATCTGCCTCCTGTAAACACACACACACACACACACACACACAAACACAGCTAGATTATGGAGCTGGTCTAATCATGAGAATTTGGGTTAAGGACAGTAGTGAAAGGAAACAATCAGAAAAGTAAAAAGGAGCAAGGCATGGGGGGAAGTTCATGCTTCGTGGAGACAGATACATTTGGTTCAGTTCTCATTTCAGCAGCTTTGTAGTTTGTAAAATCTTGGAATAGTAATCTCTCACTATAAATAAGCTATTTCATGTTTTAAACCAAAGACTGGCATATGAGTAGAATGATTTATAATAATGTTTTAATCATTTTGCATCCATGTCTCTTGGGTACTGAGAAATATACAGATAGTACATTTGAAAAATGAGATTGACAGCTCACTATCTTTCTCTTGCTTTGTCCTTCAGGCTTTTATTGTCGCGTTTACATCAGACATCATCCCCCGTTTAGTGTACTACTACGCCTATTCAACAAATATCACGCATCCTTTGAAAGGATATGTCAATAACAGTCTGTCGGTATTCCTGATAGCTGATTTTCCAAACCACACTGCACCTTCGGAAAAACGAGAGTTCACCACTTGCAGGTTTCTTTTTGTCTAGGTTTTAATTTTTCCCTTTAACTGTATGTCTTACATTATCCATTTCTTTCTTGTCTTACAATGTATAGGATTTACTAGAGTCAACAAAAACCTTTGATAAATAATGCATGCTAATTCTACAATTCACACATTGTCTGATTCAAATTTGGGAAAATAGAATGTGTAAAAACAATATATTATGGGTAAATATCATATTGATATCAGATAGTTTCTTATTTTGGTTAAGGATAGTAGAACTGTAAAAGAAAATAATCAGAAAAGTAAGAAGAGCAAAGTGTGGGCGAAAAGAACATGCATGCTTGGTGGGAGACAAATGCATTTAGGTTTGAGTCACATCTCAGCCACTTTGTAGTTATAAAATCTTGGAATACTAATCCCTCGCTATAAATCAGCTTTTTTGTGGCTTAGACCCAATATTGGTGTATTATTTTCAAAATTATTGCTCACCAACAAATGTCCTTAGTCTCAATGTGTAATATCTGTCTGTCATGCGGCATGATCATATTTATGTGGCATTTAACTTTCTTGAATTTATCTATGTGTCCTCAGAAAAAAAGGTAGAATGAGAAAGAAATAACATAATAATGTGAGAGTCTTCCCATTTAAGGGATTTTCTGTGTAGGGAATGTGAAATGGGATATGAATTTTTTTCCACATTCAGTAAGTCAAACACTGTGAGGATCTTTATATTATTTGAATTTAAAGATAGTATGTAGGTAGGTGGATAGGTAGGTAGGTGGGTAGGTAGATACCCATACACACCAAGATACCTTAACCTAATTTAAGCCTTAAAACACTGCCTCCTTTGGGATTCCAACAAAGAATGAGAAGAATGTTGCAAGGCAAATAGACAGAAACATGTAATATTCCATACTTAGACATCAAGGAATCATAGTATAATGTTTAAGAACATGGGCACTGATTTTTGTTTCATCACTTTCTAGCATCAGAAGAAATGTTATCCCTTATCTAGTGACTTTTGTAGAAGAGAATGAGCTCACAGAGTTGAACATTAAGAAAAGTCCAGAAATTTAGTAAGAAACAATGATTTATGCTGTGTCAGTACATGTAAGAGAAAACAGTTTCAAGAAAACAGAAATGGTCAACAATCTCAAATCCTATTCTTCAAAGGTTAAACAAAATGAAGATTAAACTGTTCTTTTAATTTAGTAAGAGAATACA
Source organism: Marmota monax (assembly GCF_021218885.2). Taxonomy (NCBI): domain Eukaryota; kingdom Metazoa; phylum Chordata; class Mammalia; order Rodentia; family Sciuridae; genus Marmota; species Marmota monax. The sequence continues at coordinate 4,109,295 of NW_026695230.1, read as the reverse complement.
AGCCGTTTTGGTGGAGAGAGGGATAGAACTACGTGGTGATGAGTAGGAAGAGAGAAAAATGGAGACAGCAGAGTTTGGTAACTGAAAGTTTGTCTTGAGGACATGAGAGATGTTTCAATTGTATGTTTCCTTTAGAGATCTTCTGCATATAAATAGCATGCAGCCATGGTTTTATATAAACAAGAAAATGTTTTATATTAACAAAAAATACAGTATTTATTTTATCATCCTATGACCTGACTTTTGAGGTCAATGAACAGGGTAATAAGAGCTCATGCCAAGTCTCTATAGTTGAAATTATACTTAATTTTTTTGCTTTTATTTCTATTTTTTCAGGTACAGAGATTATAGAAACCCTCCTGAAGATAAGGATAAATACATTCATAATATGCAATTCTGGCATGTCCTTGCTGCTAGGATGACCTTCATTATAGTTATGGAAGTAAGCTGTTCTTAACTTTCCTTCCAGTTACTCTTTCCTCTCACTTTAGGTAGCTATTTCGAAAGGTACCTGCTCATCAGAAAGTTAGAATTACCTCTTTTTTTATAATTGATTCAAAATGAATTCTAATATTTTATATAACTAAAAAGAATCAATTAAAAGGATTGATTGTGCATGAAGTAGAGTCACACCATTCATGTAATCATGTAATCATGAATGTACACCTAGGGTAATGATGAACATTTCATTAGCTTTATCTCAATAAGTTATTTTGAAGGAAATATTTCTTGTCATAAGAGGCAGTTTATGTTTTCAATGCAGATGAGTTGCCCGCTATTTACTTACTCATGTCAAAGAGACCATGGTGACAGAAAAGGTAACGAAAAATGTCACCACATTTCCCTGAGATGAGAGAACGAAAGTGGTGCACTGATTTTATAGATTTTAGTTATTATATTCTGTTTCCAGAGGCAATTTTAAGTCACAACAATCTCATAAATTGTACTTATTCACCTTGACAAATAAATTGATGCCCTCCCAAAATAGGTGGTTGATTTAAGGTAAATCAAGTAAATTTTAGAAGTAGGCTTCTGATACCACCAGTTATGGGTGACAAGTTCTGCTGCCTCACACACTGAAGTATAACATTAGAGAAGCATGCCAAGGCAAGCATATAAAGCAGGGTTTATTTGTTTATTTATTTTCTGTGCCTATTTCTATGCTCTTTATTGTATCCCATTGATGAATTAGTATATTTCTCATGGTTGTGATGCTATTGTAAGGTCAATTTTCTTTGATTTTATTTTCCAATAGATTATTCTTTATTTTATTAGTTCTAATAAGTTACTTATGACAGCAGAAAGCTCTTTGATTCATTGTACAGAAATGAAGCAGAAGTTTTTACTTTTCTGGTTGTTCATGAAGTAGAGTCACACTATTCATGTAATCATGAATGTACCTAGGGTAATGATATCCATCTCATTTCACCATCTTTCCTATTCCCATGCTCCCTTTACCCCCATCCCTTTTGTTCCATCCAAAGTTCCTCCACTCATCCCATGCCCTCCCTTATGGATTAGCATCCACTTTATCAGAGAAAACATTCGACTCCTGGTTTTTGGGGATTAGCTTACTTCACTAAGCATGGTATTCTCCAACTCCATGCATTTACCTGCAAATGCCATAATTTGATTCTATTTTAATGCTGAGTAATATTTCATTGCATATATATGCCTCATTTTCTTTATCCATTGATCTATTGAAGGGAATCTAGGTTGCTCTCACAGTTTAGTTATTTTGAATTGTGCTGCTATAATATTTAAGTGGCTGCATCACTGTACTATACTCTTTTTAGGTCCTTTGGGTATAGATCAAGGAGTAGGATAGCTGGGTTCCATTTTAAGTTTTCTAAGGAATCTCCATATTGTTCCAGATTGGTTGCACCAATTTGCAGTCCCATCAGCAATGTATGAGTGTGTCTTTTTCCCCACATCCTCACCAACACTTATTGTTGCTTATATTCTTGATAACTGCCATTCTGACTGACTGGAATAAGGGTAGTTTTGATTTGCATTTCTCTAATTACTAGAGATGTTTAATATTTTTTCATGTATTTGTTGATTGGTTGTTTATCTTCTCCTGAGAAGTGTCCGTTCAGCTCCTTTGCCCATTTATTGATTGGGTTGTTTGTTTTTCTGGTGTTAAGTTTTTTTAGTTCTTTATATATGCTGGAGATTAGTGCTCTATCTCATGTGCCAAAATTTGCTTCCAAAAAGTAGACTCTCTCTTTACCTCATTGACTGATTTTTTTTTCCTGACAAGAAGATTTTTAGTTTGAATCCGTCCCATTTATTGATTCTTGATTTTATTTCTTATGCTTTAGGAGTCTTGTTAAGGAAGACTAATCCAACATGATGAGGATTTGGGCCTGCTTTTTTTTCCATTAGGTATAGGGTCTCTGGTCTAATTCCTAAGTACTTGATCCACTTGTGAGTTGAGTTTTGTACATGGTGAGAGATAGGGGTTTAGCTTCATTTTGCTGCATATGGATTTCCAGTTTTCCCAGCACCATTTGTTGAAGAGCCCATCTTTTCTCCAGTGTATGTTTTTGGCACCTTTGTCTATATGAAATATCTATATTTATGTGGGTTTGTCTCTGTGTCTTCTCTTCTGTACCATTGGTCTACATGTCTACTTTGGTGCCAATACCAGGCTACTTTGTCACTATAGCTTTGTAATATAGTTTAAGGTCTGGTATTGTGATGCCTCCTAATTCACTCTTCTTGTTAAGGATTGCTTTGGATATTCTGGGTCTTCTCATTAAAGGGATGAAAATAGGAAAAGAAGAACTCAAACTATCATTATTTGCTGATGACATGATTCTATACTTAAGGGATCCAAAAAATTCCACCAGAAATGTTCTAGAATTAATAAATGAATTCAGCAAATAGCAGGACATAATAGCATAATACCCCTAAATCAAATGCATTTCTATACATCAGTGATGAATCCTCTGAAATAGAAATTAGGAAAACTACCCCTCAGAATACCCTCAAAAAATGATAATAATACTTGGGAATCAATTTAACAAAAGAGGTGAAGGACCTCTACAAGGAAAACTACAGAACACTAAAAGAAATTGAAGAAGAAATTGAAGAAGACCTTAGAAAGAAAGAAATTGAAAGAAAATTGAAGAAGGCCTTAGAAGATGGAAAGATCTCCCATGCTCTTGGATAGGCAGAATTAACATTGTCAAAATGGCCATACTACTAAAAGTGCTATACAGATTCAATGCAGTTCCTATTAAAATCTCACTAACATTCCTTATAGAACTAGAAAAAGCAACCATGAAATTCATTTGGAAAAATAAGAGATGCAGGGTTTATTTAAAAAGGGGTAATACAGACTTCTCCCAGTAGGGAGAATGGGGCCATAGCTGGTGTCCTATTATCCCTAGAAGTGAGAGTGTTTTGCCTCTTTTATGAATTCTGTATATTTTCCTTTGTTCTCCTCTCTCTTCCTCATTATTTCTCTCTTCTTCCTGCATATGTGACTAGGCCTAGGAGATGTTCCAGTGGAATGGCAAAAAGGTGAGAAGCAGATGAGCTGGAGGGGCCTATGTGAAGTGATCTGGGCAGGAAGAGGGCCCAGGTGCATTAATTAACAACTTTTACAATTCCCTATAGGGAGGGAAAATTCCTGGTATAGGTTACCTTAGCAACAGATTGGAGCAGGAGCAGGTTATCTTGATAAGGGTTGAGGAAGGACTGTGAGGACATTACTCCCCAGACCGAAATTTGCCTCCATTCTGTCCATCCAACCCGATATATCTGTCTATACTGACTTCGTCTTTAATTCTGGCTTCATTCTCCCCTCTAATTTTAAGAACTCCTTACAACTATAAGGAGAAGGGGCGACAACTTCTCTTATGGCTTCGAGCTGAGAGGGGGTGACATGGAGTGGGGAAAGCAGTCTGGAGTTTCCTTTTTAGAAATTAGGTCAGTCCCTCTCAGCTCGAAGCTGTTGGGAACAGGTTATAGAGTTATCTGGGGATGGGTACTTCTATGAGAGAGAAACAAGAAGACATGAGTACTGAAATGAGATTAAAGCAAAATAAATGTTGCAGCATCTGGAACACGTCAGTGAATATCATGAAGATGAAAGAAGTCAATAAAATTGTCCCTTTATCCTTTAACAAGGCTGGAGAGGGCAAGGCCTTTATTTGGGAATATAAATCTTTAACATTGTCAGAGTTATCAGGAATGTACACACACACTTTTAATGTCACAGATGTCCATCTCCATAAGGTGTAGTTAAGCTATTTAACATCATCTGATTTTGTAAAATATCTTTTTACTGGTGTGACCTGTTATTTAGTAAAGATCTTTTTATTTTGGTACTTCAGGCTAGATAATCATACTAGCAAACACTGAGCCTACCCATGTAGAGGTTAGGAAAATCTATAGGCCTTAAACTGACTAAGAACTTCTGACTCTGGCAGTTTTTCTTGATAGTTATCAGGTATTCCTGCCTAAGAATCTGTCTTTTGTAGCCTCCAGTCTTATTTATTCTTAGGGGCTAACACAAGTGTATATCTTAAGTTAAAGTTAACTATTGCTTCTTCTTTTATATGCTCAGGAATTACTTTGGTTTTGTTTTAACTGCTTTGGCTAAGTGTTTAAGATCAAGCTGGTCAAATGGACTTCATTCAGATCTATTGTTGAGTCAGCTGAGTTCTCATGGGAGTCAGTCTTCAGGAACTTAAGAGCAGCTTCTTAGCTCTTTAGTTCCATTTGCTTGGAAGCATCAGGGATATCTCACTTTTCCAATGACTCCACTCTTGCAAGTGCACTGATTGGCTTTCCTTTGCAAAGCTCTTTAGAGAAGTTCCCTTATTCCCTGGGTTTAGGCGGACTTAGAGGGCAAGAGACAGATGATGGTTTTCTTGGCCCTTTTGTTTTAAATTCAATCTTTAATTCTTGATCTTAAATATCCAGCAAGCCAGTCTCTCCAGTCTCACATATCTCTCACCATTCATTATATTATGGATCCTCTTTTGTGGAATATCTAATATATTTACAGAGACAAGACATGCATGAAAAGATAACCAATACAGAGGGAGTATTTGACGTGTTACAAATCCTAAGTTTGATTGCTACAAATCATAAGGAAGGCCATTAAGGGAGAAGGAAAACAAAGTTTGGCACCTTTTTACCCTGCAGAAAATCCCAAAATAAACAATGCTGACACATGGACATTCAATTCCATTCAGGTTCTTTTGAATTTGTTTTTATTATCATCAAGGTTATACATGGAAGTTTAAAAATGAAATAGTTTGACATGGCCATAAAGGAGCCTTCTCATGCATTTCTCCTCATCCTCATCTTAATCTCCAAAGGCAAATATTTTAGCTTCTTAAACCCACTTTTCTGATATCATACCTCTGGCAAAACAACATCCCTATGCAAAGAGTTTTGAATAAGAAATTGTAGATTAGTGACAATAGTCAAGTTCTATAAATTGTGACTTTAGAAATAATAGTCACATCTGCTTCATGGATTATATTCTGAACACATTGATTTTACTGTAATTTTGTTTTCCCTCTTTCATACTCTATTTTTCCCTCCCCACTTAGTTCTTCATTAATTTATTACTCTTTTATTTCTACATTTCTCATCAGAAGTTAAGATCACCTTTCTATCCAGTAAATGGTATTGGGAATCTTTTTTGGTTTGCTAGTTTAATTTGTTGAAGCACATCTTCCAGTAACTTTCTCAGTTTGGGATGGTCAACTTTTGATATCTTGAATATTCCAAAAAGGCTTTTTGTTCCCAAATGATTATTTGTTACAGAATTCAAGATTGAAAGTTATGTTCCTTATGTATTCTTGAAATGTTTTAAGACTTTTCTTCATCTTTCAGCTTTCAGGGTTGTTTTGAAATTAAATGCCATTCTTATTTCCTACTCTTTGTTTATGTATCCTTTGAAGCTCAATAAGCTTTAGAAATTTTCTCAGTAACCCCTACTTCTGTAATTTTTTTTAACAGTTCCTCACTATTTAACAACATAGTCATTGTGGACACTTAGATCTGAAAACATACTTACCTCTCAAGTTGAGAGCATTTACTTGTATCATTTCCTTAATAATTGTTTCTTTTTGCTGTTGTTGTTGTACCTCTCTGTTTCTAATTTATTATTCAGGTAAATAATTCATATTTTCAAATTCTAATAACCATTTATTTTCTCTTTTATAATGTGATAGATTGATACCTTTGTTTTTTATTCTACTATTCTTTTGCTCCTTTTGCTTTTAGTTCCTGTTTGTATTTTTTTCTCTTTTTCTTTCACGTTAGAGACTTACCTAGTTGGTAGTTTTGCTCATGCTTAAGAAAGAGGCAATTAAAAGGTGATTCTAAACTTTATAAGCCTACAGTTGGATTGCACTTGAGAGATTTCACTGTAGAGTGTAAAGGGAGTAAACCAAAAATTTCATTGGAAAACCACAAAATTTTGGTAAATGCAGTTGTACTTTCATCAGTGGGTTATTTTACCCATGGGGAAAAATCCTCCAACTTCTTGTTCATGGAGAATTTCATGGTTGCCTGTGTACTGAGAGCTGAGCAAGGCAAGTGAACCTGGGGTCTCTTAGTGTATTATTCTGCACTTCCTTTTTATAAACTTTTGTTTTCAGTATGTACCACAATGCCATCCTTGGCTATGTCGATGTCTCTAAATCCACAGCTGTCTTGTGTAAAAGTGAACTGTTCAGCTGCTACATGGGTGGAGTATGGAGAGAGAGAGAGAGAGAGAGAGAGAGAGAGAGGGTCTGAATGTTCTGTTGGCATCTTGCAAAAATTTTTGATTTTTTTTTTTTGTACCAGGATGGAAGCCAAGGGTGCTTTACCAGTAAGCCACAATCCCAGCCCTTTTTATACTTTATTTAGAGACAGGTTCTCACTGATTTGATTTAGGAACTCACTGAATTGCTGAGGTTGGTTCTAAACTGGTGATCCTCCTGCCTCAGCCTACTAATCCGCTGGGATTACAGGCTTGAATCAGTGCTCCCAGCTTTAATTAATACCCTTGTTTTCAAGTTCAACCTATATAATGATTTCTTTCCTGAACTTTTCTGAAGATCTAAAACAAAATTGTTTGTGTCTTTTCAGTTTCCACTCTCAACCACCACATCACCAAGTTTAAATGCTTCCTTTATACTTGAAATTAATTTTTTCACAAATATTTTACTAGCTCATCAGGAAGAAATAGAAATAAAATGTATATTCAGTAATTAAACTCGATTGAATTTTCTCTAATTATGTATTTAAATTATATACTTGTTAAATGCCAGTGTATGGATGATGATAGTAGGACAGGGTTCTTGGTAGCCCAAGAACTTCAAGCTTCATGCATTTCATTGAATGAGTGAGATTATTTATAAGGATTTCCCGCCAGATGGTTAACAATTCTAACAGTATCTTTGTTTTCCCTTTATATTTTTTCTAGCACATTGTGTTCTTGGTTAAATTTTTGTTGGCCTGGATGATTCCTGATGTTCCAAAAGATGTTGAGGAGAGACTCAAACGAGAAAAGTTAATGACTGTCAAGATTCTCCATGACTTTGAGCTCAAGAAATTAAAAGAGAACTTGGGAATTAATTCAGATCTATTTTCCAAGCAAGTCATGATGGAAGAAAGCAAAGTACAGCTGGCTAAATCAACAATCTAATCAGCATAATGAAAAAGCAGCTGGTTGCCTGTCTCACTCCAATTTTTTTCTCTGGGTTTAGGGCCAGAGGCCAAAAGCCATGTGTCAATTTTACTCCTTTTTTTTTTTAACTCAATTTTATATACTTTCATAAGAGGCCAACTTTGTGATATTGTTCACATAATCCTCTGGTCCCTTCCCAGATATTGTTTTCTAGGGTCCTATAAATGATTGTTGAAAGCACATGTAGAATCAGATTATGGGAAATCATGGTGTTTTGCAGTTCAGAATGAAACACTGAACTGGGGCTGTCCCTTCTCCTTGCAGTGCATCTGCACATTTTTATGGTCTTCTTTTGGGTTGCTTATATCTCCTCCCCATCAAGAAAAATGTTACATAAAGAAAGGGAGCAGAGAGACCTCCTGAGTCACATAAATCCTGCCATTTTAAAATCTGCAAGTGAAACACCAAAATCAGATGACATAATAAAACTAGCAGGAGTTTGTTCCTGAAATTGTCCAATAAAAGTTAAACTCCATCATACTCCCAGATACTTCTTCCAGGCAAATGCAGAATTCATTTTTTTTCTAAAGACTAAATGTTTGAGTTTCAACAGAGACTAACAACAAGTTACTTAATGATAATACTTTGGTAACTATAATTTCTAGACTGTAGATTGTCTTATCTGGAAAACCACATTACAAAGTTGTTAGGTCTTCAAGTGAGTGAAAGGTATTGGAGAAAGTTACCTGTGTTTTCTTAGCAGTTAAAGAATGCATATTTATGTATTCACTTCAATCTAGAAAATTGTTAAAGTTTTTTAAATTACTTTTCTTCTGGAATGCCTGTTTTGCATCATGAAGCCTTTTTGAACACAAGTTATTTGTATAAGCTAAGTAAAGTTATTTATGAAATGCGGTCTATTTGCTTAAAGGAGTTTTAACTCTTAATAAGTTTACAGCATTTTCATATCGGTGTATCACTGTACACAATGCCCAGTGCCTTGTTCCTATGCCTTTGACACATGAGAGATCATATTATTGGCTGTTGATTTGACACAATTTATCAAATATAAACTTATCTTAGAGAAATGACCAAAAAGTTTAACACCAAGGGAAAAATCAACAAAGTAAAAATAATGTGATGGACTTGATAGTCAAGTGAACAATATTTGTCAAATTATTCCTCTCAAATTTAGACCTGTGTACATGTACAACAATTTTAGCTCTTATTCTGTTTAACAAAGTATTATATTTGTGTGTTACAACTAGAGAGAAAGAGAGATGCAGTCTAATTATATACCATATGATTCTCTAGTTTCAAATTACAGGTCAGTTCCAAAGGAATAGTGTTTATCACACACAAAGAAACTGTATCACAAGATTTTTTAAAGTAGTATTTCTTAATCTAATGTAAATGAATTTTATAGCATTGCTAATATTAAATATATGACAGATGAACAATATTAACTACTGATTAATATTAAGCATTTAAAACTGGGGATTATGCATTCTATAAAACTGTAAGGCCATTACCCCAGTATTGGAAGAACCAATTTGTCATCCACTGGGCATATTTCATGAACATTTTTGGGTAACTTGAACTCATAATTGAAAGATGATTATATATGTGGAGGAGATATATTTCATGCTTGAGAAAACCAGTCAGGGTTACCATGAAATAAGCCCCAGACACAATAATATTATTACCTTGTCAAATCAAACTGCATTATTACAGTGAACATTGTACACAAGTTCATATTGTTTCCTTCCTGGGTGCTGATGAAAATAAGGAAGAGCATGGACTTTAATTTCTTGGATATACAATTTTATTATTTTATTTTTATGGCTTGAAGTATTTAGAAGAGCGAGATAGTAAGATAAAGACAAATTTAACTCATAAAGTTACCTGTCCACTACAGCTTTAAAACAAATGTACCCAAGTGTTGGGTTAATAGAGAATATACGAATAAACCAGCAAAAGAAGAAATTGTTTTTAAGATAATTAATTCTTATGATTGATGGTACTTTCCTTTTAAAATATATTGATATATTCTTTGTATTCACCTTGTGATTTCTTACTGAGAAGTTTCTTCTTGTTTTAGAGATTTTAAAATTAAATATTGGTATCACTTTCCTCATAGTTTGCAAATGAAAATCAGAAGCCAAATGTATTCAAATATTTGTTTCATCTAACCAAATCCATTGGTTTTTATTGGAGGGCTGGATTAAGAGCACCTGAACACCAAGTATAACTTCATGGTGATCAGCATTCGAGTTGTTTTTGTCCCTTAATCAAATTGAGGTCACTTTTTCTTTTCAGAAATGTTCCAGGGAACATTTGAGATCTTATGTGAAATAAAATGTTTCAGCCAAAAAAAGAAAACAATAACACATAACTCTTTTCAAATGTTCTCTGTCATTCTTACCTTCATCAATTTTTATTTGCATACAAGAAACAGAATCCTTTAAAATATTTATTTTAGATGAATCTATCAAAAAGGAAGAGTCCTAATTAAATGCTCTCTTAAGTTTACTACATCTCATGGATGTTCCTGGCTTTAACATTCTTCTTTTAAGCCAAACTATTAAGCAAGTTCTCCAGAGAAGATGAGGAAAAAGAAGCAGAGCAATGGAGGAGGAAGAAGGAAGTATTTATTCCTTTGGATCCTGCTTGTGTTCCTTTAGGAGAGAGAGGTACTGTGCAGATGCATGGCCACTGTGGGTGGAAAGAAGCACCTCTCTCCCATGTCATCTTATAAAAGTCGGAGAAAAACTAGAGAAACTTCAAGGAGACAACTATTATGTGTCAAAAGTAAAAGTTGGTTCCAAAATAATGCCAGGCCCTATGAGAGTAGCTATGGATCTCTGGGAACTTACTCCCTTTGAGAGTGAGGAATTTATACTGCCCATTCATAAAGGCAATCTATTGTTTTAAAAGAACCTCTCAGGCTGGTCATGGTGGCACACACCTGAAATACCAGTAGCTCTGGAGACTGAGGCATGAGGATGGCAAGTCCAAAGCCAGCCTCAGCAACTTAGTGAGGCCCTAAGTAATTTTACAAGACCCTGTTTAAAATAACAAAAAGGTCTGGGGATGTGGCTTGGTAGTTGAGAGCCCCTGGGTTCAATCTTCGGTACCAAAAAAAGAAAGAAAGAAAATAGAACCTGTCTCATCTGTGTTTTGTGTCAGGAATAGGGAATAGCTCTTATGTAATTGAAGATTATAAAGGAATGGCCTTACCAGAAGACCATTGGTTGGACTGGAAGTATGCCATGAAGAATCCTGTGACTATTGTGTTGCTCTTTTTCTAGACACATTTTTTACTGTTCAATTTTCTGTGTAATGATTTTTAAGTATAACTATTCCAGCATTATGTAAAAATTGATAAGAATGTTCAAAAGTAACATGTAGTGTGGCTTAATTTGTGTGAGATGCATGCTTCCAGTCCCCAAAAATGTTTGACTAGATTTCTCTGTTTGTGTGAGGTTGTATGCCCTGGAACTAATCCATAAAATAAGTGCTCCTTTTTGTTTTCTCTCTTTCTTTTTTCAGGAAGAGGATACACATGTATGTAAAAAATTTCTCTTAAGTAATATGTACATAAATTTCAAGAGACTTAAACTTGCTCAGTGAATAAAGTGATATTAAAATAAACTTTTGACATAATCTTAAATTTATTTTTCAAGTAAAACTCAGATATAGTTTTTCTGAGTTTGAGTGCTTTTAAGAGAGATTTTTGACTCATGTTGTTGTTTAGAGATATTTAAATGCACACATACATCATGGTTCATTCAGGAAATACATTTTTTACTCACACAGAGAGCAGATCCTTTAAGTAAGAAGCTAGAAGGTCTAGAAAAAAGGGAGAATGTGGTAGTTCCTATTTCGCTGTCTCTTCAGTTTTTCTACTTTGGAAAATGATAAAGATGAACAGAAAGATCCACAAGGAAAAATAATGTGTTGAAATACTTTCCATTTTTTTTTCAGTCTCATTTGTTTCCCAGAAAGAAGTCCCCAACGACTTCCATTGGAAGTATCTGAACTACTTACTACTTGTTGGAAATGCAGACTTCCTAGGCCCTATCCCAGATCTCTAGATGCAGAGTCACTGAGAAAGGAGATTTTTAAAAATCTGTAAACTCTCAGGCATTGTCTCACACGTGAGTTTTGGGGGACACCTAATATCTAAACCATAATAATATTGTAGGGTAGAAAAGGAATTTTTATTAACAAAAGTGACCTTTTGTAATTGTAAAAGACTGGGGAGTAATAATGGTCTAGAAAAAAGATCAGGAAAAATCTGACAAGGCATTATTCATCTCTCCTGAAACACTGTCATGGGAGAACAACTTGGAGCTTGCAGGGTCAACTAGTGCTGAAGAGGAACTGGGAAAGAGAGCTCCTGAGGTCCATGGGAAGGAATATTTCTGTGTAGGTGCTGCTGCTTTGAATCTGCAGCCAAGTTTGACTCATGGCCCTGGGACCAACTGCTGATCAGGAAGTGCAGGATATAGAGAGGAAAGGAGAATGGAGACAGGCTAGAGCCCTCTGGACACCTTTCCATGTGTCTTTAACATGTTGATACTCAAAGACCTTCTGGAAAAAAAATGGCTCTTGCTTGATTTCTGTCTGCCTCTTTGGCTAAGACTATCTGACATCGTATAAGGCAACAAATTCATGAAAATAAAACTCCAGCTTCACTAATTTGACATAGTACATACTGCCATGGAGACCAAAAATTAAAATTAGAAAGTTTAATTGGCCAATTAAACTGTATGATTAGCAAAATAGGTTTAATTTACCTTCTTAAATTAATAACTGAAGAATAGAATTTTCCTTCTTTTCAATCACAAACATTTAAAAAATCTGATCAAATACCAGATCATAAAAAAAGCCAAAACCAATAAATTTTAAAAGACAGAAATCAACCAGATAGGTTTATTTGCACACAGTAAAATGAAATTAGAAGAGATAATTAAAATATAACTAGGAAAATTATATGATAAATTTTTGAAATACCTTGCATCAAAAGAGAAAGTGAACTGGAATTTAGAAGAAAAATTAATTATGTGGTCCCAAAAATACTGTATAGTTTAATTTTTGTTTGATATATTAGTTATAAGTGGTGGGTAGTTTTTAGGGGAAATGTGTACTATTTAACTAGCCAATTCATAAAGATAAAAAACAAGCTAAGCCTGTAACAAAGAGAATAGTATATAAACAAATAATTAAAAGGAAGGAAAACCTCTTAATTGGAGAAATTCAGGCAAAGTATACACAAAATATTATTCTTAATGGGAACATATTAGACTATCCCTTTATAATCCACAATACAAAGTCACACTTTCAGCAATAATAGCCTGGATTTTGTTTAGACTATTATAATCCTGATAAAAAGTTGAAAATTTACATAAAATACTTTAAAAATTTATTGAAAGCACTGGAAAAATATAAAGAGGCCTGTTAGAACAAATAACTAGGAGGAGAGGGAAAAGTAGAGAGAGAAGTGGGCCTGCTGTGTGGTAATTTTTCTATTTGAGGAAATTAGAGATCCAAACATAAAAATGATAGTTGAAAAGAACCAAAGTTCAGTTGAGTTTTCAACAGATTTAGTGCCTGGGGAAAATATTTGTTTGGGATCTATTAAGAACAAGAAGCCCTGTTAAAATCCCAGCACTATCTGTTGGAATATTCCATATATAAGGACACAGAAAGTTTAAGAGAAAGAATGGATAAAGAGATATTTCTTGCAAACACTGAAATAAAGTATATCTATATTAATAGCAAACAACGTAGATTGTGATGAAATGCTAGAGAATGAGCTATTCTATGATATTAAAAAGATACTTCCAAGAATATATAACTATTCTAAATATGTATTCATCTAATGACAAGTAGGAAAAAATATAAAAGAAATGTTGACAAAGGGATAGTAAGCCCACAACTTTGGAAATGTTATCATTCTTTTAGTGATGAATGGGCCAAACTGGTGCCGGGATGGGGTAGTGTGGAGGTTATGCAATTAAGACACAGAACACTTGAATAATGCAATCAACTTGATCACTAGTATTATATCTCATAATTGCAACACAAACATTCTTTTCAACATTCATAGGATGTTTTTCAAAAGGGAGCATATTGTGGGCAGTAAAGCAGAGAAAATTAATCTCAGATGACTAAAACCATTCAGAAAATTTTCTGAACGTAGTGAACTCACCTCGAACACAATAACAGATAATTAGACAATCAACAAAATGTTTGGAAATTAAGCAATAGACATAGTTCTCAGTATCATATGGATCAGAGAGGAAATTTCAATAAATATTGGAAAATGTGAAAAAAATAAATACTAACATTTCAAAGTTTGTGAGAAACAGCTAAATCACTGTTCTGAGGGGAAATAGCTAGAGATCTTAATGCACATATTAGTAAAATAGGAATTATGAAGTACAGTAAAGCTTATGCCTCAAACATGTAAAGGGAAAATGAACAAAATAAATCCAAAAACTAGAGAAAAAATAATGTTGTTTGAAATCACTGAAATGGAAAGCAAACTTACATGGAGAAAAGTAACAAGTATGAAGCTTAATTCTTCCAAATGATTAAAAAATTGATACACATCTAGCAAGAAACAATCAAGAAGAGAGAGAAATAATAAATTGCTAAAACCTAGAGAATATGGGCTAGGCTAAACAGTAACTATTAATGCAATAGTATTAAATTTGACTTTTTTAAAATTAGAAAGTTCTGTTTAAGAAAACTTTGTAAGACTATGAAAATATATGCCTTTAACAGATAAAGAGAAGATATTTCCACAGGAAAAGACGCATATCCAGAATATATAAAGTTCTATAAATTTATGAAAAAGTCAACAGCTCAATGTTTCAAATTTAAATCTGTCTGAATGAATATGAATTTATACTTAAGATAATCTGTTATTTAAAAAAAAGCCAAGTGCAACATAAGTTTTATAGCACGCTATATTTCCTGTAAAAAATAATTGCGTAAGGAAGGAAGAAGATGGTGGAACAAAGGTAGGCAGCATTTTTTTAATATTTATTTTTTAGGTGTAGATGGACACAACACAATGCCTTTATTTTTATGTTTTGCTGAGAATCAAATCCGGGCCCCCCCTCCCCCCACGCTAGGCAAGCTCTCTACCGCTGAGCCACAATCCCAGCCCCTAGGCAGCATTTTTAACCCTCTAGAAAAGAAGCAGTAAAAGAGCTGACTGGAGAGGTGGCGAGAAACTGATGTGACTCCATTTTTAAAAATAAATAAATAACAGCAGCTTCTACCTCAAGGCCTGTCCTAAGGAAGGGGACGTGACCCTTATCCTTGGAAAAACCCTCAGAGCACTCTTAAACACATACCCACCCTGTTGAGTTGTTTGTCTACAAATAACAGGAGAGATCTGGGGTGCCAGGTGTCCCTGACTCACCCCCTAGCAACCTCAATCAACATGAGACAGGGAAAGTACCTAGGATGCCAGATGACCCCCCAGTAGTTTATGGTGGTTGATAACATGCTAAGAAACCATGTAGTTTAGCACGTACACCCCCTTGTGGCTTAAACCAATCAGTTCAAAGGAATCCCCTTCTTGTACTAACCAATCACCCTTACCCAACTTGTTCCTCCCAGTGAATGTGCTAGTCAATGTTAAAAGTGGTTGTTTGATTTTCCTGCAGTATGGAATGATTTGCTGTGTGATGTTATGTTGCATAGAGTATCCCCCCCAAAACCTATAAAATCTCACTGAACAAAGGACCGGGACTCACTCCCTGGGGCCGCTGTGTCGGGAATGGTTGTGAGTCCAGGCTCGAGCTTGCAATAAAGACTCTTGTGTGATTGCATTGGATTCAGCTCCTGGAGGTCTATTGGGGTCCCAAGAATCTGGCATTACAATGGATGACAGTACATACTCTAAAACTCAATATTGGACAGCTTGAGACTTGCAGGGACTTGAAGATTGGTCACTGAAGCATAATAAGGACAAAATCCTTACCCCTGAACCAGGACCAACATGGATTTAGGAGGGAGGGGTAACAAAGAGAGAAACAGGGAGAGGAAAAAGCACATAAGCTTACTTACTTGACAACAGAGAGAAAGAAAAGCAAACCAAGTTAAAACATGATAAAATCAGTGAAGAACAGCAAACTCAGTGAAGGAGATGGAGCTGTTTAACCCAAATTGTGAGCTAAAAGCCAGGCCCGACATGGCAGTCACAGCTAGCAGCCTCTCTAGGAGAAATGAAATCGATACATCTACTCTCTACCTTAAGATAACAACAAATATAACCAGAGGGAACACTTGTGAAACAGGATGTCTCAATAATTCGTCTACAAGGAATTTGTACAGGGATCACTGCCAGCTGAAAGTAACTGACACTCTCTCCCTTCCACCATGGACAAGGGAAGTAGGGCAGGATGGAGAAAACCTGAGAGCTAATCCTCCCAGGGAGTGCTAGCACTGACCCAACACTTAACACAGCCTCTGCAGGAGCTCAGGCAAAGATGGGAGTGGATGGACGTGATTCACAGCCACAGGCAGTGAGAGCCCAGACCCAGGTGAGCCAATGGTCTTCATCCCAGGTACTTGAGGGAAACATGCCTGTGATTCACAACCTCAGGCAGTAAGCTCAGACAAAAGTGGGCCAAGTTTCTATTCCAGCCAGCAGAGGAAAGGGGCACCCATGATTCACAGCTGCTGACAGTGAAGCCTCAGATGCAAACAGTCATTAGACTCTATGATAGTTTAAACAAGACCCTATGGAGGGGAACGAGTGTATAGCATCCTGCAGCAATCACTGTAACTGACATCCCTCAGGCCTGCATCCTGTGCACCTGCACCCAATAGAAAAAAAAAAAAAACCACAAAACACAAAACAGCACCCTCCAAACATGCAGCCCCAGGCACCTGAGATGACCAATAAGAACCTTAGCCCCTCTTTTCTTTCTTACATTACCTCAAATACCCCCATCAAATTTTGTCTTTTTTTCTCTTGGATTTACATTATTCGTTTCTACCATTTTAAATATTCCTTCTATGACTTTTTTCTTTTCTTCTTTTGTCCAATTTTTCTCCACCTCTTCTTTATCCTTACAAAATGTAATAGTAATTTTAATATCTTTAATAATTAATTTCTTAACCTATTCCAAAACATTACTACAATTTTATATCTGGATTAGAGGAAGCATGGAGAACATTATTGACAAGTTTTTTTTAATCATTCCAAAAGATGATTACTATGAAACTTTGCTCTGAAGTGGTTATAGTAAATAGGGTTTAAAGTCTTCTCTCAAAATTTGTGTTGACACTGGGAACAGCAGAGAAAACATGCTGAGTGAAAGTACCAATACTTCAATATTCGCCCAGCCCAGAGCTCTTAAAGGAACCAAGCTCAATAAACAGTCCCTTGCATAAAAGTAGAGTCATTAATCATCCCAATAGACATATGAGCAATATGAAAAAGTAAGGAAACGAACATCCCAAACAATTAGCAACACTTCAACAACTGATTCCATTGACACCACAGTGGAGAAAATGTCAGATGAAGAATTTAGAAAATTCATAGTTAAAATGTTCAATGGGTTAAAAGAAGGTGTAAGAAATGATTACTCAGCCTTAAAGAAGAATGAAATTATGGCATTTGCTGCTAAATGGATGGAACTTGAGAATATTATGCTAAGCAAAATAAGCCAGTCCCAAAGAAACAAAGGCCAAATGTTTTCTCTGCTATGTGGATGCTAATTGAAAATAAGTGGGGAGGAGGCTAGGAAAGAATGGAGGTCCTTTTGTACTTTGAATTAGACAGAGAGGAGTGATGAGAGGGGACGGATATGGGAGTAGGAAGATAGTAGAATGAATCAGACATTATTACTCTGTGTGCATATATGATTACACAACCAATGTAATGCTACATCATGTACAACCAGAAGAATGAGGAGTTATACTCCATTTATGTATGATGTGTCAAAATGCATTCTATTGTTATATATAACTAATTAGAAAAAATTCTTAAAAAGATATAAGAAATGAACTTAGAAAATATAGGAAGTTTAAAATCATTTCAATAATGACATAGAGATTCTGGAAAAGAATAAAATGAAAATCCTCGAAGAGAAAGACTCAATAAATCAAATTAAAAGTTAAATGGAAAGTATCACCAATAGATGACAGAACTATGAAAACAGATTCTCAGGACTTGAAGACAAAGTACACAATCATGAAAATAAAGTCAAGAATAAAGAAAAGCTCAAGAGACTGTGTCCAAAATATTCAAGAAATCTGAAATAACATATACAGACCAAATCTAGGAATCATTTATGTAAAGAAGTCTCCAAAAAACAAACTAAAGGAATGCAATGCACAATCTTTTATTTATTTATTTATTTTCTGTATTGAAGCCAGTGGTTCTTAGCCACTGAGCCACATCCAACATACCCAACCCATTTTATTTTCTATTATGAGACAGAGTCTCACTTAGTTGTTCAGGACCTCACTAATTTGCTGAGGCTGGATTTGAACTTTCAATCATCCATCCTGGCTTATTCTCCCAAGACACTGGGATTATAGATGTGTGCCACCACACCAGCACAATCTTTTGAGTGAAATAATACCAAATTTTTTCGTGTCTTAGGAACAAGATGGTAATCCAAATACAAGAGTCATATAGAACCTCAAATAGAACACATCAAAAAGTTCCTCTCCAAGCCACATTATAATTAAAATGTGTAGTATACAGAATAATAATAGAATTTGAAAGCCACAAGAGAAAAATGGCAGGTCACATTTAGTCAGATTCCAAACTGGTTTCTCAACCCAGACCCTAAAACCTAGGGGTGCTTGCAAAAATACATACCAAGCCCTGAAATAAAACAAGTGTAAACCAAGATTACTATATCCAGCAAAACTACCCTTCAGAAAGGAAGACGAAATAAAAGTCTTCCATGATAATCAGAAACTAAAAAGAATACAAAACCACTAAGCCTGTACTACAGAGCATAATCAATGGAATATTTCATGCAGAAAAAAAGGAAAAATAAGCATGAACATCAGCATAGGAATGAATTATACTAGAAAAAAATATTCAATTAAAGGAGAATCAAGTCAAGTGATTGCACTTTTAACTAACTATATAATTTCAGGCACATAAATCATCTACTATTTTATCAGGAGAAATGAGAAAAAAAGAAATCAACATGGTAGAAAATAAAAATCATATCTCTATAATAATATTGAATGTAAATAGTCTTAACTCTTTAACCAAAAGATATAGATAGATTGACAGAAGGAATTGAGATCAAGACCCAACCATATGTTGTTTACAAGAAACCTTCTTATAGGCATATATATCCACATACTGATGGTGAAAGGATGGAAAAAGATATACCATGCAAATGGAATCCAAAAGCATGCAGGGTTAGCTACTCTCATAACAGACAAAGTAGACTATATGCCCAAATTAATCAGAAGAGATTAAGATGGTCACTTTATGCTAGTTAAAAGAATCAAACCAACAAGATATAATGGTTATAAATATTTATGCCCCAAACAATATACATAAAAACAAACCCTACACAATATAAAGAATCAGTAGACCACAATAGAGTAATACTGGGTGATTTGAACTCACCTCTCTATCAGATAGGTCACAGATATTAAGTAAGTAAAGACTCTTCAGAACTTAAAAACACTACTAATCAAATAGACCTCATAGAGATCTATGGAATATTTCATCCATTGGCAACTGAATTGATTCTCTTCTCATAGCACTTGGAACTTTCTCTAAACTAGATCATATTTTAGGTCCCAAAGAAAATCTTAGAGAACACACACACAAAGAGATAATTCCTTGATTGTGAACCATTATAACAATATGAAGATTAAATACTACACTTTTATTTTTGGTACTGGGGATTGAACCCAGGGGTGCTTAAAACTGACCACATCACAAGTTCTTTTTGATTTTTATTTTGAGACAGGATTTAAACTAAGCTGTCTGGGGCCTCACTAAGTTGCTGAGTCTGGCCCTGAACTTGTGATTTACCTGCTTCAGTCTCATAAATTGCTGGAATTTCAGATGCCAGCTCAAATAATATACATTTGAATTATGAATGAAGCAAAGAGGAAATCAGGAGAGGAAGAAAAATTCTTAGAAATAAACAAAAACAGAGAAATAAAACTTTTCAGAATATGAAGGCAGTTGAAGGCAATATGAAGGTAGTTGTCAGAGGAAAGTATATAAGCACAGAACTCCTACGTTAAAAAAGGAGAGAGAGATATACCAAATAAGTAATCTAGTATTATAACTCAAGGCCTCAGAAAATGATAAACTAAGGAATGAGAGACCACAATAATTGTTATATGTAGGGAGCCACTCCAAGTGCATGCACGTTTAAGTCCTGATACACCACTGGGATCTGAAAGATCACCATAGTCTGGGGCAGTAGTGCCATGACTTGGGCTTTTCCCTTGCTGGCATAACAAGATGTGGCCTAGGAGTAGGGTGGAACCCAGAGGAATTGAGCTCACCTATTCATTTGTAATGCTACCCCTTTGCCCTTTTGGGGATAGAATGTTCCATGGAACCTCCCCTTGTGTGTTCCCTATATAAGAATAAAGAATTACAATGCTCTCTCTTTTTCCAAGGACCCTTTTTTTTTTTTTTTTTTTTTTAATTTTTTATTGTGGGTTGTTCAAAACATTACAAATTTCTTGACATATCATATTCCACACTTTGATTCTAGTGGGTTATGAACTCCCACCTTCACCCCATACACAGATTGCAGATTCACATCAGTTACACATCCATTGATTTACAAATTGCCATACTAGTGTCTGTTGTGCTCCGCTGCCTTTCCCATCATCCACCCTCCCCCCTCCCCACCTCTCCCCTCCCCTCCCCTCCCCTCCTCTCTCTCTACCCCCTCCACTGTATAACCCTGAGGGTCTCCTTCCATTACCGTGCAATTTACCTTCTCTCTCCCTTTCCCTCCCACCTATAATCCCTGTTAAATGTTAATCTTCTTCTCCTGTTCTTCGTCCCTACTCTGTTCTTAGTTACTTTCCTTATATCAAAGAAGACATTTGGCATTTGTTTTTTAGGGATTGGCTAGCTTCACTTAGCATAATCTGCTCTAATGCCATCCATTTCCCTGTAAATTCTATGATTTTGTCATTTTTTAATGCAGAGTAATACTCCATTGTGTATAAATGCCACATTTTTTTTTATCCATTCGTCTATTGAAGGGCATCTAGGTTGGTTCCACAGTCTTGCTATTGTGAACTGTGCTGCTATGAACATCGATGTAGCAGTGTCCCTGTAGCATGCTCTTTTTAGGTCTTTAGGGAATAGACCAAGAAGGGGAATAGCTGGGTCAAATGGTGGCTCCATTCCCAGCTTTCCAAGAAATCTCCATACTGCTTTCCAAATTGGCTGCACCAATCTGCAGTCCCACCAGCAATGTACAAGTGTACCCTTTTCCCCACATCCTCGCCAGCACTTGTTGTTGTTTGACTTCATAATGGCTGCCAATCTTACTGGAGTGAGATGGTATCTTAGGGTGGTTTTGATTTGCATTTCTCTGACAGCTAGAGATGTTGAGCATTTTTTCATGTACTTGTTGATTGACTGTATGTCCTCCTCTAAGAAGTGTCTGTTCAGGTCCTTGGCCCATTTGTTGATTGGGTTGTTTGTTCTCTTATTGTCTAATTTTTTGAGTTCTTTGTATACTCTGGATATTAGGGCTCTATCTGAAGTGTGAGGAGTAAAGATTTGTTCCCAGGATGTAGGCTCCCTATTTACCTCTCTTATTGTTTCTTTTGCTGAGAAAAAACTTCTTAGTTTGAGTAAGTCCCATTTGTTGATTCTAGTTATTAACTTTTGTGCTATGGGTGTCCTATTGAGGAATTTGGAGCCCGACCCCACCGACTGTAGATCGTAGCCAACTTTTTCTTCTATCAGACGGCGCGTCTCTGATTTGATATCAAGTTCCTTGATCCATTTTGAATTCACTTTTGTGCATGGCGAGAGAAAGGGATTCAGTTTCATTTTGTTGCATATGGATTTCCAGTTTTCCCAGCACCATTTGTTGAAGATGCTATCCTTCCTCCATTGCATGCTTTTAGCCCCTTTATCAAATATAAGATAGTTGTAGTTTTGTGGATTGGTTTCTGTGTCCTCTATTCTGTACCATTGGTCCACACGCCTGTTTTGGTACCAGTACCATGCTGTTTTTGTTACTATTGCTCTGTAGTATAGTTTGAAGTCTGGTATCGCTATACCGCCTGATTCACACTTCTTGCTTAGCATTGTTTTTGCTATTCTGGGTCTTTTATTTTTCCATATGAATTTCATGATTGCTTTCTCTATTTCTACAAGAAATGCCATTGGGATTTTGATTGGCATTGCATTAAACCTATAGAGAACTTTTGGTAATATCGCCATTTTGATGATGTTAGTTCTGCCTATCCATGAACAGGGTATATTTTTCCATCTTCTAAGATCTTCTTCTATTTCTCTCTTTAGGGTTCTGTAGTTTTCATTGTATAAGTCTTTCACCTCTTTTGTTAGGTTGATTCCCAAGTATTTTATTTTTTTTGAAGATATTTTGAATGGAGTGGTTGTCCTCATTTCCATTTCAGAGGATTTGTCGCTGATATACAGGAATGCCTTTGATTTATGCGTGTTGATTTTAAATCCTGCCACTTTGCTGAATTCATTTATTAGCTCTAATAGTTTCTTTGTAGAGCCTTTTGGGTCTGCTAGATATAGAATCATATCATCTGCAAATAGTGATAATTTAAGTTCTTCTTTTCCTATTTTTATGCCTTTAATTTCTTTCGTCTGTCTAATTGCTCTGGCCAGTGTTTCGAGAACTATGTTGAAGAGAAGTGGAGAGAGAGGGCATCCCTGTCTTGTTCCAGATTTTAGAGGGAATGCCTTCAGTTTTTCTCCATTCAGAATAATGCTAGCCTGAGGCTTAGCATAGATTGCTTTTACAATATTGAGGTATGTTCCTGTTATCCCTAGTTTTTCTAGAGTTTTGAACATAAAGGGATGCTGTACTTTGTCAAATGCTTTTTCCGCATCTATCGAGATGATCATATGGTTCTTATTTTTAAGTCTATTGATGTGGTGAATAACATTTATTGATTTCCGTATATTGAACCAGCCTTGCATCCCAGGGATGAATCCTACTTGATCATGGTGTACAATTTTTTTTATATGTTTTTGTATCCGATTCGCCAGAATTTTATTGAGGATTTTTGCATCTAGGTTCATTAGAGATATTGGTCTGTAGTTTTCTTTCTTTGAAGTGTCTTTGTCTGGTTTAGGTATCAGGGTGATGTTGGCCTCATAGAATGAATTTGGAAGTTCTCCCTCCTTTTCTATTTCCTGAAGTAGCTTGAAAAGTATTGGTATTAGTTCTTCTTTAAAGGTTTTGTAAAATTCTGCTGTATACCCATCAGGACCTGGGCTTTTCTTAGTTGGTAGTCTTTTGATGGTTTCTTCTATCTCCTCAATTGATATTGGTCTGTTTAGGTTTTCTATATCCTCCTGACTCAATCTGGGCAGATCATATGACTTAAGAAATTTATCTATGCCTTCACTATCTTCTAATTTATTGGAGTATAAGGATTCAAAATAGTTTTTGATTATCTTCTGTATTTCTGAAGTGTCTGTTGTGATATTGCCTTTTTCATCCCGTATGCTAGTAACTTGAGTTCTCTCTCTTCTTCTCTTCACTAGCATCGCTAAGGGTCTGTCGATTTTGTTTATTTTTTCAAAGAACCAACTTTTAGTTTTGTCAATTTTTTCAATTGTTTCTTTTGTTTCGATTTCATTAATTTCAGCTCTGATTTTAATTATTTCTTGCCTTCTACTTCTTTTGCTGTTGTTTTGCTCTTCATTTTCAAGGATTTTGAGATGAAGTATGAGATCATTTATTTGTTGGTTTTTTCTTTTTTTAAGGAATGAACTCCAAGCAATGAATTTTCCTCTTAGAACTGCTTTCAATGTGTCCCATAGATTCCGATATGTTGTGTCTGTGTTTTCATTTATCTCTAAGAATTTTTTAATTTCCTCCTTGATGTCTTCTATAACCCATTGATCATTCAGTAACCTATTGTTCATTCTCCAATTGATGTATGCTTTTTCCTTCCTTCTTTTATCGTTGATTTTCAGTTTCATTCCATTATGATCAGATAAGATGCATGGTAATATCTCTACTCCTTTATATTGTCTAAGAGTTGCCCTGTGACATAATATATGATCTATTTTTGAGAAGGATCCATGTGCTGCTGAGAAAAAAGTGTAACTGCTTGATGTTGGGTGGTATACTCTATATATGTCAATTAGGTCTAGGTTATTAATAGTGTTATTGAGTTCTATAGTTTCCTTATTCAACTTTTGTTTGGAAGATCTGTCCAGTGGCGAGAGAGGTGTGTTGAAGTCTCCCATGATTATGGTGTGGTGGTCTATTAGACTCTTGAACTTGAGAAGAGTTTGTTTGACGAACATAGCTGCACCATTGTTTGGGGCATAAATATTTATGATTGTTATGTCTTGTTGGTGTATGGTTCCCTTAAGCAGTATGTAGTGTCCCTCTTTATCTCTTTTGATTAACTTTGGCTTGAAATCTATTTTATTTGATATGAGTATGGACACGCCTGCTTGTTTCCGAAGTCCATATGAGTGATATGATTTTTCCCAACCTTTCACCTTCAGCCTATGTATGTCTTTTCCTATCAAATGCGTCTCCTGTAGGCAGCATATTGTTGGGTCTTGTTTTGTGATCCATTCTACTAGCCTGTGTCTCTTAATTGGTGAGTTTAAGCCATTAACATTTAGGGTTATTATTGAGATATGGGTTGTTCTTCCAGCCATATTTGTTTATTTCTGTTACTAAACATTGTTTGTTTTCCTCTTTGATTGTTTCCCCCCCCCCTTACTGTCCTACCTCCCACTGTTGGTTTTCATTGTTATTTTCCATTTCCTCTTCCTGTAATACTTTGGCTAGGATGTTTTGAAGAGATGGTTTTCTAGCTGCGAATTCTTTAAACTTTTGTTTATCGTGGAAGGTTTTAATTTCATTCTCCATCCTGAAGCTTAATTTCGCTGGATACACAATTCTTGGTTGGAACCCATTATCTTTCAGTGTTTGAAATATGTTATTCCAGGATCTTCTAGCTTTCAGAGTCTGTGTTGAAAGATCAGCTGTTATCCTGATTGGCTTGCCCCTAAATGTAATCTGCTTCCTTTCTCTTGTAGCTTTTAAAATTCTCTCCTTATTCTGTATGTTGGGCATCTTCATTATAATGTGTCTAGGTGTGGATCTCTTATGATTTTGCACATTCGGCGTCCTGTAGGCTTCTAGGATTTGGGATTCTGTCTCATTCTTCAAGTCTGGGAAGTTTTCTTGTATTATTTCATTGAATAGACTGCTCATTCCTTTGGTTTGGAGCTCTGTACCTTCCTGTATCCCAATGACTCTTAAGTTTGGTCTCTTAATGTTATCCCATATTTCTTGGATGTTCTGCTCATGGTTTCTTAACAGTCTTGCTGAGCTGTCTATGTTCTTTTCCAGTTGAAATACTTTATCTTCATTGTCTGATGTTCTATCTTCTAAGTGTTCTACTCTGTTGGTAGTATTCTCCATTGAGTTTTTAAGTTGGTTTATTGCTTCCTGCATTTCTAGGATTTCTGATTGCTTGTTTTTTATAACCTCTATCTCCCTGTATAGTTGATCCTTTGCTTCCTGGATTTGTTTGCGTAATTCGTTGTCGAAGTGATCTTTCATTGTCTGATTTTGCTGTTTAATGTCTTCCTTGATACTCCAGATCATCTGAAGCATGTATATCCTGAATTCTTTATCTGACATTCCATCTGCTGCAGCTGTTACCTCTTCTAAAGTTGCGTTGACCTGCATTGCTTGTGGTCCTTTCTTTCCTTGTCTTTTCATACTGCTTGCGTATCTTTCCTGCAGGTGCGGGCGGCGGCTCTGCTCTCTCCTTATTCCAATTGGGGTGTCGTGGCTACCACGCCGGCAGGTCACTGGGCCTGTTCTGGGAGCTGGTGGCGGCTCTGTTCTGCCCCTACTCCAATTGGGGTGACGTGTCTGTCGTACCAGCAGGCCACTGGGCCTGTCCTGCTGGTCGGTCGCAGATCTGCCCACCTTTCGGGCACGAGTGGAGGCTCTGCTTTGCCCCTACTCCAATTGGGGTGTCGTGACTACCCCGCCTGCAGGATGCTGGGTCTGTTCCTGGCAAGGGAGGTGACTCTGCTCTGTCACTACTCCAATTAGGGTGGTGTTTGTACCCCGCCGGCAGGCTCCTGGGCCTGATCCGCCGGTCTGTTGTAGGTCTGCCTACCTTGAAGGCGCGGGCGGCGGATCTGCCCTGCCCCTCCTACCACGCCTGCGGACCCCTGGGCCTGATCTGCAGGTTGATCACTGGTCTGCTCACCCTGCGGGCACGGGTGGCGGTTCCGCTCCACCCCCACTCCAATTGGGGTCACGTGACCACCACACCGGCAGGGCCTGATCCGGGCGTGGGAGAAGGATCTGCTCTGCCCCTACTCGAGTTGGGGTGACGTGTGTACCACACTGGCAGGCCACTGGGCCTGACCCGCCAGGCTGTCACAGGTCTGTTTACCTTGCAAGCGCGAATGGCGGCTCTGCCCTGCCCCTCCTACCACGCCCATGTACTACTGGGTCGTGGGTCTGCCCACCTGGCGGGTGTGGGTGGCGGCTCCGCTCCGCCCCCTCTCCAATTGGGGTCACGCGGTCACCACGCTGGCGAGCCGCTGGGCCTGCTCCGGGGGCTGGCGGCGGCCCGGCTCCTTCCCTCTGGCTCGAGGACAAATTGAGGAGACTCGGGTGACTGAGCCTCACCCCCCTTACCAGGAGACCAACTGCTTATGTCACCGCTGGTATTGATGAAGATCTCTCCTCCACCGCTTTCTGCTGACATCAGATCTCTGCCATGTTGGTATCCTATGCGAATGGCAGCATTTCGTTCCCCTTGCCAGGCAACCCAAGCAATGGGTGAGTCCTGACCTGCCCTCAGCAGGACCCGGACCGAGACACAGTTTCCGCGGGCTCCTAGCCCCGGTCCAGGGAAGTTCCGGGAGCCGGAACTCGGCCGCTCCGTGCTCGGTGTAAGCTCCTATAAGTGTAGGCTCCAAGAAGCAGCCCCCGCGGGCTCAGTTCCGGGAGCCGGAATTCGGCCGCTTAGTGTTTGGTGTATGCTCTGATAGTAGCAGGGTCCAAGAAGCAGCCTCCGCAGGCTCCGCAGCCCTGAGCCAGGGCAGTTCTGGGACGGTTCCGGGAGCCGGAACTCGGCCGCTCTGTGCTCGGTGTAAGCTCCTATAAGTGTAAGCTCCAAGAAGCAGTCCCCGCGGGCTCAGTTCCGGGAGCTGGAATTCGGCTTCTTGGTGTTTCGTGTTTGCTCTGATATTAGCAGGGTCCAAGAAGCAGCCTCCGCAGGCTCCGCAGCCCGGAGCCAGGGCGGTTCCGGGACGGTTCCGGGAGCCGGGACTCGGCCGCCCCGCGCTCCGTGTTCACTCCGATAAGATCAGATTTTAAGAAGCCCCCAGGCGCTGAACCCTAGCAATCTGTCTGCAAGCCGCAGGCGAATTGCAGCCTGAAATTACCTGTTCTATGGCTGAATGAGCTGTGGTCAGTCAAAAACAGGTGTGGTGACGTCAGTTTACCAACATGGTGGCTGCTGGCCTCCTCTGTGGTCTGACCGGTGTGGAGAACCGAGATGGACCGCTTCCTTCCCCGTCTCGAACCCAGAATTCAGCCCTGAGTGCGGTGCTTGCGCGTCTGGCAGAAACTGCAGCGCTGTAACCCTGCGTCTCTATCCCAGCGCGCCTTGCAGACTCTAGCCGCGGGGCGATTTGCTGAATAAGCAGTTTTACCCTCCGTGCGACAAACCTCTCGCGTTTGAGTCCCCGTAGCCGATCCTCGTGCGATGGAAATCCTTCCTCCAGGTTCCGGCGCACCCCACTATTGCTGGAAATTCCTAACAAGATATCCTTTAGCCGTCCTGACTTGTCATACTCCCACACAGTGAAGCAGCACACGGGGGTAATGCACTCCCCTCGCCGCCATCTTCCCTCTTCCAAGGACCCTTAAGGTCACAGAACAGTCTCCAGATTATTGAAAAGATAATTCTGTGTGGTTGCGTGGTTTCTTTGTCGTTTTCTTGAGTTATTGGAAGAGTCAGATTTTGTGAACCCAGCATTAGGTCACTGGCAAGGATAGATGGCAACAGTTATAGGCTAAAATTAATGGTAAAGCATGATTTTTAAAACGTAGAATATTTGGAGCTATGGCTGTAGTCAGCGGTAGAGCACTTGCCTTGTACATGCAAGGCCCTGGGTTTGAACTTTAGCATCACATAAAAACAAACAAACAAATAAAGGCATTCTGTACAACTACAAAAAATGTTTTTTAAAAAGTAGAATATTTGCAAAAACTTAAAATATCATTCCCCACAAGTTATATGCTTATTACTGAGGTAAAAATAATAACTTTGCCACATAGAAATTTTGTGTACACTAGTTTTACTGAGAAGTCAGGGTTAATCACCAATAACAACACATATTGATGCCATGTATCCCCAACAGGATACACGAGATGGACACAACACCAGTCTTTGGTGTTTGGTTTCGCTTGGTTAGGTTTGGCTTGATTTGGTATTCTTGCCAAAATGCATAACTTTAATCAAGTCCTGACAGAGTACCAGGCAATCTCGTTAAGCAAGTACCTCCTGCCCCCGACTCCAGCATTTCATTTTTCCCCTGCTTCTTGTAGAAAATTTCAAAAAGGACATGAATGAAGTACAGTATTTAGGATGAGATTCCAAAGATTGAGGAAATAAGACAAGAGAAAAAGCATGTGTTTATCAGCAAGCTACCATTATGGGAAAGTGAAGTTCGGTTCCACTGAGAAACTCACTGAGACTGTTTAAATCAAAGCTCAGAATCATGACACTCAGAGAGGCAGAAGACAGGGTCATTCTCTACCAATCTCTATACCTCTTGGACTGAGTGAATTGCTTCTAGGAATGATCATTCTTCAGCAGTCCCAGGAGCCCAACCCGGTCAAGCATATTTTAGTACCCAGGGGCAAAAAAAAAAAAAAAAAACATTAAAGTAGAGAGATGCTAGCACTTGGGGTACAATGCCATCACATTTTATAGAAATTGTCCACAGAATCTACAGGCAAACCTTAGACAAAGAAGGAATAATGGGTGGGACAATAATGGCATCTGTTTATAGCCCTTCATGTTATTATGATGCATAACCCCACATGGACTAAAGCCCTGAGGAGGAAATGGAGACCCACATCTAATCAAAAGACTTTACTCTGGACTTCATCTTTGTATTATCATCCCCTATAGTTATAAGCAGTAAGAGTTTCCTTTTTCCACACCTTGCTTCTTCCTAATTATAAATCCAGTCTTGCTTAAACTTTAATGAATACCCGAAGTTTCTTTGTCTATGCACCAAAGAACATTATGGATGGCGCCTGTAAGCTTACCTCTTGATTTGCTAAAAGGAAGCTGAGTAAATTTATTTTAAAAATGGCCTTATTGAGACATACGTACCTACCCAGAATTTATGCATTCAAAGCCCTTGATACCTTAAATGATTCTGATTTAAATATTCATGTATAATTTTTTTTGTGTGAGAACAGTTTTCATTTTTCTTATAGACCCAGGAATGGAACTGCTGAGTCATAACATGAATCTAAATAAACTTAGTAGATGCTTTAAGAAACCAAATAAAAACTTAGTAGATGCTTCTCCTTTCAGTATATGTATTGCCTATATTTCAAGATTATTGAACTCCCACAAATTCCAACTCTCCACTTAGAGATTGAACATTAGCTTACACTTTATTATTATATTCTTTTGAAAATAAATCTTAGTTATGTCATCTTAGTATCTTATTCTAAGGTGAGTAGTGCATTCTTAAGAAATATAAATAAGTACACAAATGACCGTCAAAATATTATTCTCTGTCATGTTTAAAATATACAAGTGGTTCTGTGATTCAAAAAAAAAGTTTAATAAGGATGCACACCAGACTTTCAACAGTGGGTTCCACAGAGTGGAATAGAAGTATGTTCTCAGGCATTCCTTACTTTAGTATAGTTCACCTCTTATTTCATTCAATACTATGTAGTTAGACCTACAATACTTCTGTCTCTACTAAACATATATTGATGTTTTTTTCTTGTCATTTTTCTTTAAAAAATACAGTGTGACAATTATTTACATGGCATTAGCATTGTACTGTGTATTATAAGTAATCTAGAGATGATTTACATTTTACTAGAAGATGTTCATGGGTTATATGCAACTACTCCACCATTTCACATACGGGACATGAACACCCATAGATTTTGGTATCCTTTCTTCCTTTTCCCTCTTCTTTCTTTACTTCTGCTCTTTTTCTGCCTGGTCAGAGGAACCCAGTAAAACTTTTCACGGTTGAAAACTGTCTTACTCCTTGTTTGCGAGAGAAATAAACCATTCTCTCTCTCTTCCAGGACCAATTTTTCAGAGTCACAACATAACATTTTGAAGTAGCAAAAAATAAAAGTATTTACTTAGTTCTACAGAAATATGGTTATAGCACAAATGAGCAAAAATTATCTACCAGCTTTAGAATAGTAATTTTTACCATTCTTTTAATCATTGTATAGCTAATGTTTATTGATATATCAAATATATTCATATTTTAATAAATTTCACCCACTAACATATCCAAGAAAGAAACACACACTAAAAATAGAAAACAGTTCAAAATACAGAACAAGACTTTGTGGAAAAATAGGATGTGCATCCAAGGAAATACAGAGTTTACCATCAAAGATGCTGTTAACTGCATTATTGGCAGGTAAATACAAAGTGACATACCATTGAATGAGTAGAAAAGTTGGTATATATTAGTATGCTTGACCCATATCAACCACAGTTTTCTTAACTGAAACACAGTGACAAAGATCTCAGGAACAAGGAGTCTTCCTGATAGGCAGTTCCAGGACTTGTTCATTTTTTTTTAAAAAAAAATTACACCAGCAGGAAAACAACTCATTCTTTCTTTCCAACCTGCCATCCTTAACTGTTGGTATTTATGCTTATTTTTAAAATGTCACATTACAAGATGATGGCTACTCTAACTCCAGGTTTCATTGAGGTAATTGAAGGAGAAAAAAGGTACATTAGACAGGAACCATATTTGGAAGCAACAAATTCACTCCTGCTAATTCAAGTTTAAGAGTACTCTGAAACATATTTGCTTGCTAGTAAAATCTTTGAAAGGGTGGGTAAAAAGACCCCAGGCCCAGCTTCCAGGAAACAAAACCCATATCCCGCCATAAAACAGGAAAGAAGCTTCTGCCACTCTCATTGCTTAGCACTAAATTCCAGAAACTTTTTTCACTGTGCTACAGTTCAAAAAAGATATGTCTCCTCTGGAACTCCTGTTAACTTTAATCCCCATTATGTGATATGAAGAAATGAGACCAGGTAGGATGCGTAAGAGGAGATCAGGGCTGTTTAGTCACGAGTAGATTTATTCATTCATGAAATTAATGGATAATGGATTAATGGGGTATCTTGTAAGTGGGTCTGCTATAAATGTCAGTTTGGGTAGTCCCCTCACGTGCTTCCTGTTCCCTGCCATGTTATGCCATGTACCACTTCGGAATACTACCAGCAAGAAGATGTCACCAAAGGTAGCCCCTCAATTTTAAACCAGAAATGTAAATCAAAATGAACCTCTTTTCTTTATAAATTGCCCTGTGATGTTTTTAACAGCAGTATGTTTAGGACATACTGAAGCTTGTTCACTACCACACTTGTATCAGTAATGTCATTCTAGCCATTGGGTGACCAACTGTCAAGGTTTCCCAAAAGAAGGGATAGAGGATTTTCCATGGTAAAACAGGAAATCCTGGGAAAACCAGAATGAGAAGGATACCTCCTTCACCTCCACAAGGAAACCATCACCTCTGCCATTGATGACAATCAAAGTCAGATCTCTCCACCATTACCAAACAGCCACGATCACACCTGCATGTGCCACACAAAGCTTGGTTCCTAACAGTGCTCACTTCCAGATCATTCTCATGAGGGTACTTCTGACAGATGGGCTTAGATTGTATGCCTGTCCAATTGTAAGACCCTAAATTCTCTGCCAGGAAATTCAAATGATAATCAATAATCATGAATATGATAACCATTCCCTTTAAAAGGTGAGGTATCTGTAGCAATCATTCTGCTTCTACCTTTATTTTCTATCAGGAAAGAGATTAGATTCCCCAGAAGCCTTTCTTGGTGAAAACTCGTTTGTATGACCAAATGCAACTGCACTGCAGACTGGAACAATGAGTTCTGGGATTGTCAGCTCCTACAGGGAAAAGCCACAAGTGAAAATGAATTGAACATGGCACTGGAGGAGTCAACCAACAAAATTGCTGGAAGGACGCTGTATTTCTTTCTTCTGTGTTAATACGGGTATTGTTTGCAGCAATAGTTGTGTCATTGTTATTGTTTGTTTGTTTTGAAATCAGGAATAGATGTCATCAGCATCAGAATTACTTCAAATTTTAAAAAGTCTGCTGATATTTTAAAGTCAGGATTCTGGATCCACCATGAATAAGCTAAATCAAAATCCCTAGAAGTTGGGGCTTGAGGAGATCTACAGTCTTATAAGACACCCTAAGTAATTCTGCTCCACATTAAAGTCAGAGAATTGCCAATAAGGAAGGAAATTTCCCCAAAGTATAAAACAGTTACATCTGGGTGGTAGAGGTTTAGGCGATTTCAAGATTTTGTTTTCTTGTTTTACCTTTTAAATTTTTAGAATAATTGTAAAGCTAATTTAAATTCCAAAAGTAATAATAAAATAGTAACAATTTGCTCAAAACACAATTAAAGAATTAAGTAATGGGCAGTTACATAAATGACATGGTATAAGAAAGCAGAATAAGGAGACCATACAGGAATAATGCTGAACTGATGCCTCAGTGGGAAGAGCTGTCAACCGTCTAGAAGCACGTGGAGTACAAAGGGCTGAACCCAAGCTCTGCGCAGAAAGACCGTGGACTTGGAATGATCTGGCTTGCAAAAGAGAAAGTTAAAATTTGAGGAAATGGCTTGATCATATCCATCAGTGTTAAACATGCTGTTTCATGTTTTCATCATATATTATCTTTCACAAATCCTTCCCTCAATTTATATCTTACTCAGGACATATGACTCCATGTAAGGAAGGGACAAGTGTCCTTAATGCTGCCATATATTAAATTTTAAAAAAAGAAAAAAATATATATGAGAAATTTTAACTCTTTCTCATATTGCAAATTAGAACCAAAGTTTTACCTGGAATATTTGTGGCTTGTCTCCTTCCCTGTTTCTTTCATTTTAATCACATAACTGCCTTACTCTTTTTTTTCCCTCTTTAGTACTGGTGATCAAACTCATGGCCTTCAGCATGCTAGCAAGTGTTCTACCACTGAGCTATATCCCCACTCCTGTCTTGCTCTTAATACAATGGCACTCATAAATGAAAGAAAATTCAACACATAAGGAGAAGCAGACCAAGTGTATTTCCTCTTGATGACTCATATCATTTTCTGGACAGAACAATTTTTTTTTCCCTTTTACTCTTCCTACTCCTTTGCCATAGTTCCCTTTATACATCATTGCAGGAGTTTATTCATAGAACTGTCTCCTCTGCCAGCTGGATGTTTCTTAGTGATCAGTGGTCTTATTTATCTTTATACTTATAGCATTTACATAATATCCAAGATTCTGTGACCACTTAATAATATTGGTAAGTGAAAGGAAAAAAAAAACATAATTGCCTATGTGCATACTTTTATTCAACTTACTCTGAATTTAGCTTCTACTTCAGATACTTAAGAGCTCTAAAATCTTGAGTGGTATTGAGTTTTCTCACTAGAAAAATATCACATTATTATTGCTGTGGTTTGACTCTGTATTCCAGAGTCAAATGTGTGTTGGAAAATTCATCCCCAGCACAACAATGTTGGTGTTATGGGACCTAATAAGATACGATTAGATAATGAAGGCTCTTTCCTCATGAAAAGATAAACACTGATATTACTGGAGTGGGTTAATTATTGTGAAAGTGGGTTATTATTAAATTAAAATCAGATTTGACCTTGTCTTCCTCTTGGGAATTCCCTCTTTCCCATTCATATTCTAATGTGGGATGACACAGTCGAAGGCCCTTGCCAAATGCAGGCCCTTTGACTTTCCGCTTACTAACCTCCAAGACTATAAGACATAAATCTGTGTTCTTTATAAATTGCACAGTTTCAGGCACTTTGATAGAGAAGCACAAAACAAAGACAGTTAATTGTGTAATATTATTGTTAGTCAGCTTTTTCCATCACTATGACAAAAATACTACAAAAGAACAACTTGGAGGAGAAAAAAGTTATTTTGGCTAATGGTTTCAGAGGTCAGCCAATGGCTGCATTGCTTTGGACCTGAGGAGAAGCAGAACATCCTGGTGGAAAGGAATGGAGGAGGAAAGCTTCTCAGCTCATGAAGGAGAGAGAGGGGTTGGGGGAAGAGAAAGAGAGGAGTAAGTTAGGAAGAAGATGAATCATTTATCATCTCCTAAAAGCCCCAATCTGTACACATGAGACTTTGGGGGAAAACCATAATGATTCATATCATACTATACCATATTATATTTTATTATACACTTACTTCCTAGTGTTACTGTAGGATCACAGAAGGTAAAACGTATAAGGTCATCAAACAGTGCCTAAATCTTAGTAAGTGGTTGTTAATACATAATGCTTTTCTAAACTGGGTAGACATAATAAAGTCTTTGCTTTTCTCTTACAAAAGACTCTTTCAACAGGAAATTATCTTTCTTGCTCATTTTTTATCCTCAGTATTTGGCACATAGAGTCTGGCACAGAGCAGATGCATAATAAATAATTTTGGAACAGAACTTGGTGGCACATGCCTGTCATCCCAGTGACTTGGAAGGCTGAGGCAGGAAGATTACAAGTTTGAGGCCAGCTGCAGCAACTTAGCAAGACCCCCAGAAATTTGGTGTGGCTGTGTCTCAAAATAAAAAAATAGAAGCCTGGGAATATAGCTCAGTGGTAAAGGGCCTCTAGGTCCATTCCACAGTCTCAAATAAATAAATGAATAAATAAATGTAAAAAAATATAAGATTTAAAATAAATGAATATTTTTTGAGGAAATGAATGAATTGAATTTTAATAAAAATATATTGAGGATACCAGACATGGTGGTGCATGTCTATAATCCCAGCAGCTCAGGAGGCTAAGGCAGGAGGATTGTGAGTTCAAAGTCAGCCTCCGTAATTTAGCAATGCCCTAAGTAACTCAGAGAGACCCTGTCTCTAAATAAAATATTAAAAAGGGTTGGGGATGTGGCTCAGTGGTCAAATGTCCTGGGATTCAATCCCTAGTACCAAAAAATAAAAATACATTGAGGAATACAAAGTGCCTAAATTGTACTATGTCAATCATAATTGCATTCCTCTTTGTGTCCACAGTGGGAATTTGATGCATAAGGATTACAAAAATGAACCAAATAATTCCTCTAAAAGAGTTTTATTGTGTGTTAGATATCCAGACAAAGGCCTTTGAGATAGAGTAAGCAGCTGCAGCTTGTGAATGAAACCAAATACCTTCCTCTCAATTTAATTATTGGAATTGTACCAAGCATTTTACAATCACCTGAAGGAAGAAAAGCAAAACAAAGGAGACAAGAGAGCCACATCTGCTTAACTTACTCCCTGGGTTGTATTAATGAAAGTGGCACAAAAGAAACTACAAAGCAGGTACTTGTTGTTTTAGCCCAGTAATCTGGCTCAGTGGTCCAGGTGGCCTAACTGATGTTTTAAATTTTGTCTGGAGAATCATTTTCTCTATTGAAGGTATAGCAAGAGGTGGAGGGAGGTGATACAAAGGAAGCCAGGAACTTCTAAAGTTTTTAAAAATATATACTGTGTTTTTATAAATAAAAATATGCTTTTACTTATGTCTACGTATCATTTCCCAGTTATTAAAAGTAGCTTGCTACTAAGAGAGAATATACATATTCTTTCCTGGGTCACCACATGAAAGGAACCCATGGATAGACTCTTTACCTGGTGATAATAGAATTATAACCTTGAAATGTAGTAAACAGATGAAATAAATCCTCAAAGTCCTTTTAGTCCTGGAGTTACATCTTAGAGCATGATGTCACATCTTTTAAATGGGACAGTTTCACTAATAGGCAGTCAAGTGTGGGGAAGTGACTCTGGTAAGAATGGAATCCATCTGGTCTTCAGTTCTGAATCCCAAGTACCTACCTGTAACCCAGATGGATCACCTAAAGTCTCTGCTCCTCAGTTTTATCACTGGTAAACTAAGGGTTTTGACCTATTTAATCTTTATTTTTAAAAATATTTTTTTAGTTGCAGATGGACACATATCTTTATTTATTTATTTATATATGGTGCTGAGGATTCAACCCAGTGCCTCACATGTGCAAGGCAGGCTGTCTACCACTGAGCCCCAGCCCCAGCTCTATCCTATATAATCTTAAGTTCTAAAATTATGTGCCTCAAAAAAATAAAAATAAAAAGCTCATTGTTTCAGCTCTGGCTTTTTAAAGAAATATAAGGGACTTCAACCATAGAACTTTCAGCCTGTAGAAATTAGATTTAAAATTTGCCTGACATTTGCACCAGAGTTTTAACTGGACCAGTCTGATGGCAAAGCTATGCCACTAAATTCTCTACTGCTGAAAAGAAATGAAGGAATATGTGTGTTCCTTAATGGGATCAGTGGTACATTTTTGTCTAAGACTATAGAGAAGCACATTAAAAGCTGCAAAGTCCCAATGAGTTTCCATCCCTTCTCACACCAAAGTATTATTGCCTCAAGTCACATTTTCCCTGCTAAGGAACCTGAATTTCCTCTGCCTGATATTTTTCACTGACCTTCTAGAACCTTTCTCTATTTCCAAACGACTACCCTAGGGCTAGAAACAATTGGATTCCTCGAACCCTTTTTTTTAAAATTCTAAATAAGATTGTAAGGGTTATAATAGCAAAACCTATTTCAGAGCAGTAGGGTCAGTCAGTACTTCCCCTGGGCTTTCTAGTTTCTTTGGTTAGAGAAAATATCTAATGAGGACAAGGTCACTGGAACCTTTGAATTTTTATACTACTCTGTGATACAGACTGTATTCCTAGATTTGGAAACAAAAAAAAAACCCAAACAAACAACAACAACAAAACAGGCTCATTTATTCAGTATTAATTGACACCATTAACTGTATAGATAGATGCCAGGCACAGAAAAAATATTGATACTAATAAGTAATTTTGAGGCAATTATGATAGTCTAGATATTGTGATCTGTATGTTTTATGCACAGAATTTCATTTAGTCCTTGAAACAGCAGCTTGAAGACAGTAATATTATTATCGCCATTTTCATCTGAGGAAACTAGGACATGGGCAGATCAAGGAGTTTACCCAAAGAGGATGACTGCAGGAGTCAGGATTCAACCCAGAAAATCTGAGAATGTATAGCTACATTGGGGAGCCAATAATGAAGTGTCCACTACATAAAATTTCTTTAATTATGATTTGATTATAATACTCAGCATACAATTGTGATAAAGACTAAAACACTGCATTGAGGGCTATTGGATTCTATTGCAGATGTCAGAAAATGTCTCCCTGAGGAAGGGTCACTTAACCTGAGACATAAATGTTTGGAAGGAGTTAGGTAAAAAGTACAGGGGTGAGAACAGGAGCAGCGGCCTGCTGAGAGGCAGAGCCGCCCCCTACCCCCCGCGCCTGCCAGGTAGGCGGAACTGTGACCACCGACAGAAAAGGCCCAGTGGCCCGCGGAACCACTCCTGCAAGGTAGGCGGGTCTGCGACCCACCGGCAGAACAGGAGCAGCGGCCTGCTGAGAGGCAGAGCCGCCCCCTCCCCCCGCGCCTGCAAGGTAGGCGGACCTGTGACCCACCGGCAGAACAGCCCCAGAGGCCTGCAGAGGGGCAGTGCCGCTGCCTGCGACTGCAAAGTAGGCAGAACTGCGACCACCGACAGAATAAGCCTAGTGGCCTGCAGAGGGACAGAGCCGCCACCCGCGCCTGCAAGGTAGGCGGACCTGCTACCGAACAGCAGAACAGGCCCAGCGGCCTGCCGGCGTGGTATGCACATTGCCCCAATTGGAGGAGGGGCAGAGCCGCCACCCGCGCCTGCGAGGGAGACTTTGCAACTATACAAGACCAATATAAATATATAGGGGGAAAATTCAATAGCACAAAGTTTCACCAAGCAAAAAGGAACGCGAACAGTATGAAGAGACAAGGAAAGAAAGGACCACAAGCAATGCAGGTCAACTCAAAGTTAGAAGAGGTAATAGCTGCAGCAGATGGAATGTCGGATAAAGAATTCAGGATACACATGCTTCAGATGATCTGGAGTCTCAAGGAATACATCAGACAGCAAAATCAGACAATGAAAGATCACTTCAACAATGAATTACATAAACAAATCCAAGAAGCAAAAGATCAACTATACAGGGAGATAGAGGTTATAAAAAACAAACAAACAGAAATCCTAGAAATGCAGGAAGCAATAAACCAACTTAAAAACTCAATTGAGAATACTACCAGCAGAGTAGAACACTTAGAAGATAGAACTTCAGACAATGAAGATAAAGTATTTCAACTGGAAAAGAACATAGAGAGCTCAGCAAGACTGTTAAGAAACCATGAGCAGAACATCCAAGAAATATGGGATAACATCAAGAGACCAAATTTAAGAGTCAATGGGATACAGGAAGGGACAGAGTTTCAAACCAAAGGAATGAGCAATCTATTCAATGAAATAATACGAGAAAACTTCCCAGACTTGAAGAATGAGACAGAATCCCAAATCCTAGAAGCCTACAGGACACCGAATGTGCAAAATCATAAGAGATCCACACCTAGATACATTATAATGAAGATGCCCAACATACAGAATAAGGAGAGAATTTTAAAAGCTACAAGAGAAAGGAAGCAGATTACATTTAGGGGTAAGCCAATCAGGATAACAGCTGATCTTTCAACACAGACTCTGAAAGCTAGAAGATCCTGGAATAACATATTTCAAACATTGAAAGAAAATGGGTTCCAACCAAGCATTGTGTATCCAGCAAAATTAAGCTTCAGGATAGAAGATGAAATTAAAACCTTCCACGATAAACAAAAGTTTAAAGAATTTGCAGCTAGAAAACCATCTCTTCAAAACATCCTCGGCAAAACATTACAGGAAGAGGAAATGGAAAATAACAATGAAAACCAACAGTGGGAGGTAGGACAGTAAAGGGGGGAAAATAATCAAAGAGGAAAACAAACCATGTTTAGTAACAGAAATAAACAAATATGGCTGGAAGAACAACCCATATCTCAATAATAACCCTAAATGTTAATGGCTTAAACTCACCAATTAAGAGACACAGGCTAGTAGAATGGATCACAAAACAAGACCCAACAATATGCTGCCTACAGGAGATGCATTTGATAGGAAAAGACATACATAGGTTGAAGGTGAAAGGTTGGGAAAAATCATATCACTCATATGGACTTCGGAAACAAGCAGGTGTGTCCATACTCATATCAAATAAAATAGATTTCAAGCCCAAGTTAATCAAAAGGGATAAAGAGGGACACTACATACTGCTCAAGGGCATACACCAACAAGACATAACAATCATAAATATATATGCCGCAAACAATGGTGCAGCTATGTTCATCAAACAAACTCTTCTCAAGTTCAAGAGTCTAATAGACCACCATACAATAATCATGGGAGACTTCAACACACCTCTCTCACCAATGGACAGATCTTCCAAACAAAAGTTGAACAAGGAAACTATAGAACTCAATAACGCAATTAATAACCTAGACTTAATTGACATATATAGAATATACCACCCAACATCAAGCAGTTACACTTTTTTCTCAGCAGCACATGGATCCTTCTCAAAAATAGATCACATATTATGTCACAGGGCAACTCTTAGACAATATAAAGGAGTAGAGATAATACCATGCATCTTATCTGATCATAATGGAATGAAACTGAAAATCAACGATAAAAGAAGGAAGGAAAAAGCATACATCACTTGGAGAATGAACAATAGGTTACTGAATGATCAATGGGTTATAGAAGACATCAAGGAGGAAATTAAAAAATTCTTAGAGATAAATGAAAACACAGACACAACATATCGGAATCTATGGGACACATTGAAAGCAGTTCTAAGAGGAAAATTCATTGCATGGAGTTCATTCCTTAAAAAAAGAAAAAAACAACAAATAAATGATCTCATACTTCATCTCAAAATCCTAGAAAAAGAAGAGCAAAACAACAGCAAAAGAAGTAGAAGGGGTCTTAAGATGGACGCCGGGCAGCCGCTTCCTGACCGAAGAAAAGATGTGGAGTGGACTGCTGCCTCCTGGCCTAAATGAAAGTGATGTTGAGTCAAATTCTGAAGATGAAGCCACACTGGAGAAGTCTGAACTCGACTTACAGGAAAATAAAGAGAATGGGACTAATAGAGACACAGAAATCTCAAGTTTCCCAGCAGATGCACCAAAAACAGAAACAGAGGCCAATATAGATGCATATGAAGAATGCCCTTCTGGAATTCCCTTAAATTTGTGGAATAAATTTCAAGAATTGCATAAAAAACATTCTGAACAGAAAATCTCAACCTCAAGATTCAGAGGGAAAAAGAGAAAACGCTCCAGAAAAGATAAATTGAAGAATGAAAAAGAATCTCATAGTGAACAGCCTTTAAATGAAACCCAATGGAAGGAGCTTACTCAGTACTTTGGAGCCAATGATAGATTTGAACCCCCTGTTAAAAAGAAAAAAGTTGAAAAGTCAGGTCTTGAAAAGAGGATAGACCAGGCTGTGGAAGAATGGGATGTTGAGAAGGCTGAAGAACTCAGCAACCAGCTTGCTACTCGAGAGCTTGGTGTAAAAATTGCCAAAGCAATTGCCTGTCACAAGTTTGTAAAAGCCAAAAAGGAGGCTGAAAACTCTCAGGCTGCTCGAAAAAAGAAGAAACTTGCGTGGGGATTTGAAGCAAAGAAGAGATGGGAAACCAAAAGCAACATGGGATATATGTAATTTGTCAGAGTTCTTCAAGACACTTGCAGAAATTTACTGAAAAGATTTTCCTACTTAGGTTAAATATATCAGGAAATTGATAGAAGTAGAAAAAATAAGCATAAAACTATGGAGTTGATTATCAACTCTTTTCAGCCTTTTCATAAGGAGTTCTTTCTATTGAAGTGGATGAAATGAAGCATTTTATTATTTATGTAAGGAATCTAAGCATACATACAAGAAAAGAAATGGGATTTTATTTATTTATTTGTATAGACCTACAGTATAAAATCAATTTTGCTTTTCATGTGTTTGGTATAGCATAGCCTGTGAGGTCCTTGTACTTTACTTGCTTATCTGTTCTTGGCATAACTACACTTTTTTCTAGAATTGTGTTTTTAAGATTGGCTTTTGTTTATAATGGATTAGTTATAAGTGCAAGTAAGTCTCAATTGATGCTGTCTTTACAAATGACTTTAATTACCCTGATGTCATCAAAACAACTTTTTTATTTATTGGAGGCACTAGAGTTGATATTTCAAAGTCACATATTAAAAGCAATTGATATATTTTGCATACCTTCTGATTATTTTTGCATACCTTCAATTGGAAGGTATGCAAATACTTTAGAATGTAGTATTTGGAGGATGGTTTAAATTCAGCACGGCCTAGAAATGTTTTCCTAAATATCTAGTGACCTTGTCATTCTTTAAATTGTGAGATGATTCTTGGAATAGAAAGTGGTAAAATTATATTAGAAGAGATGGGAAAATTATAACTGTAATTATAAAATTATAATTATAATTATAACAATTATAACTCAAGATAACATAAAAAAAAAAGAAGTAGAAGGCAAGAAATAATGAAAATCAGAGCTGAAATTAATGAAATCGAAACAAAAGAAACAATTGAAAAAATTGACAAAACTAAAAGTTGGTTCTTTGAAAAAATAAACA
This sequence comes from Marmota monax, assembly GCF_021218885.2. NCBI lineage: Eukaryota > Metazoa > Chordata > Mammalia > Rodentia > Sciuridae > Marmota > Marmota monax. Next base: position 4,067,476 of record NW_026695230.1, on the reverse strand, counting down.
AAATCGACAGACTCTTAGCCATGCTAGCAAAAAGAAGAAGAGAGAGAACTCAAATTACTAGCATACGGGATGAAAAAGGCAATATCACAACAGACAATTCAGAAATACAGAAGATAATCAAAAATTATTTTGAATCCTTATACTCCAATAAACTAGAAGATAGTGAAGGCATAGATAAATTTCTTAAGTCATATGATCTGCCCAGATTGAGTCAGGAAGATATAGACAACCTAAACAGACCAATATCAATTGAGGAAATAGAAGAAACCATCAAAAGACTACCAACTAAGAAAAGCCCAGGACCGGATGGGTATACAGCAGAGTTTTACAAAACCTTTAAAGAGGAACTAATACCAATACTTTTCAAGCTACTTCAGGAAATAGAAAAAGAGGGAGAACTTCCAAATTCATTCTACGAGGCCAACATCACCCTGATACCTAAACCAGACAAAGACACTTCAAAGAAAGAAAACTACAGACCAATATCTCTAATGAACCTAGATGCAAAAATCCTCAATAAAATTCTGGCGAATCGGATACAAAAACATATCAAAAAAAATTGTGCACCATGATCAAGTAGGATTCATCCCTGGGATGCAAGGCTGGTTCAATATACGGAAATCAATAAATGTTATTCACCACATCAATAGACTTAAAAATAAGAACCATATGATCATCTCGATAGATGTGGAAAAAGCATTCGACAAAGTACAGCATCCCTTTATGTTCAAAACTCTAGAAAAACTAGGGATAACAGGAACATACCTCAATATTGTAAAAGCAATCTATGCTAAGCCTCAGGCTAGCATCATTCTGAATGGAGAAAAATTGAAGGCATTCCCTCTAAAATCTGGAACAAGACAGGGATGCCCTCTCTCACCACTTCTGTTCAACATAGTTCTTGAAACACTGGCCAGAGCAATTAGACAGACAAAAGAAATTAAAGGCATAAAAATAGGAAAAGAAGAACTTAAATTATCACTATTTGCAGATGATATGATTCTATATCTAGCAGACCCAAAAGGCTCTACAAAGAAACTATTAGAGCTAATAAATGAATTCAGCAAAGTGGCAGGATTTAAAATCAACACGCATAAATCAAAGGCATTCCTGTATATCAGCGACAAATCCTCTGAAATGGAAATGAGGACAACCACTCCATTCAAAATATCTTCAAAAAAAATAAAATACTTGGGAATCAACCTAACAAAAGAGGTGAAAGACTTATACAATGAAAACTACAGAACCCTAAAGAGAGAAATAGAAGAAGATCTTAGAAGATGGAAAAATATACCCTGTTCATGGATAGGCAGAACTAACATCATCAAAATGGCGATATTACCAAAAGTTCTCTATAGGTTTAATGCAATGCCAATCAAAATCCCAATGGCATTTCTTGTAGAAATAGAGAAAGCAATCATGAAATTCATATGGAAAAATAAAAGACCCAGAATAGCAAAAACAATGCTAAGCAGGAAGTGTGAATCAGGCGGTATAGCGATACCAGACTTCAAACTATACTACAGAGCAATAGTAACAAAAACAGCATGGTACTGGTACCAAAACAGGCGGGTGGACCAATGGTACAGAATAGAGGACACAGAAACCAATCCACAAAACTACAACTATCTTATATTTGATAAAGGGGCTAAAAGCATGCAATGGAGGAAGGATAGCATCTTCAACAAATGGTGCTGGGAAAACTGGAAATCCATATGCAACGAAATGAAACTGAATCCCTTTCTCTCGCCATGCACAAAAGTTAATTCAAAATGCATCAAGGAGCTTGATATCAAATCAGAGACATGCCGTCTGATAGAAGAAAAAGTTGGCTACGATCTACATACTGTGGGGTCGGGCTCCAAATTCCTCAATAGGACACTCATAGCACAAAAGTTAAAAACTAGAATCAACAAATGGGACTTACTCAAACTAAAAAGTTTTTTCTCAGCAAAAGAAACAATAAGAGAGGTAAATAGGGAGCCTACATCCTGGGAACAAATCTTTACTCCTCACACTTCAGATAGAGCCCTAATATCCAGAGTATACAAAGAACTCAAAAAATTAGACAATAAAATAACAAACAACCCAGTCAACAAATGGGCCAAGGACCTGAACAGACACTTCTTAGAGGAGGACATACAGTCAATCAACAAGTACATGAAAAAATGCTCACCATCTCTAGCAGTCAGAGAAATGCAAATCAAAACCACCCTAAGATACCATCTCACTCCAGTAAGATTGGCAGCCATTATGAAGTCAAACAACAACAAGTGCTGGCGAGGATGTGGGGAAAAGGGTACACTTGTACATTGCTGGTGGGACTGCAAATTGGTGCAGCCAATTTGGAAAGCAGTATGGAGATTTCTTGGAAAGCTGGGAATGGAGCCACCATTTGACCCAGCTATTCCCCTTCTCGGTCTATTCCCTAAAGACCTAAAAAGAGCATGCTACAGGGACACTGCTACATCGATGTTCATAGCAGCACAATTCACAATAGCAAGACTGTGGAACCAACCTAGATGCCCTTCAATAGACGAATGGATAAAAAAAAATGTGGCATTTATACACAATGGAGTATTAGTCTGCATTAAAAAATGACAAAATCATAGAATTTGCAGGGAAATGGATGGCATTAGAGCAGATTATGCTAAGTGAAGCTAGCCAATCCCTAAAAAACAAATGCCAAATGTCTTCTTTGATATAAGGAGAGTAACTAAGAACAGAGTAGGTTTGAAGAGCATGAGAAGAAGATTAACATTAAACAGGGATGAGAGGTGGGAGGGAAAGGGAGAGAGAAGGGAAATTGCATGGAAATGGAAGGAGACCCTCAGGGTTATACAAAAGTACATACAAGAGGAAGTGAGGGGAAAGGGAAAAATAATACAAGGGGGACAAATGAATGACAGTAGAGGGGGCAGAGAGAGAAGAGGGGAGGGGAGGGGAGGGGAGGGGGGATAGTAGAGGATAGGAAAGGCAGCAGAACACAACAGACACTAGTATGGCAATATGTAAATCAATGGATGTGTAACTGATGTGATTCTGCAATCTGTATATGGGGTAAAAATGGGAGCTCATAACCCACTTGAATCAAAGGGTGAAATATGATATATCAAGAACTATGTAATGTTTTGAATAACCAACAATAAAAAATTAAAAAAAAAAGAAATAAATCACTGATAACTGAAGCTTAAAAAAAAAGATCAATAAATCTAATAACCAAAGGAAAATGAAACAAAGCATTAGTTAAGAACACTTTGGGTAAGTGACTTTTACATCTATAATGAAAACTACAAAGCATTATATAAAAAATTTAATAATATGGCAGCAATGTATTTTATAATGATTCCTGTCTTTATAAAATTCCTGTTACTGAAGATATCTAATTGTTTTCTCAAGTGTTATGATTATGTGTATAAGATAGTAATTTTTTTAATAAAAAATAATAAAATAAAATAAAATAAAATAAAAAGTACAGGGGTGGCAAGCTTCCCAGGAAGCAGTACCTGCTTTAGAGTAAGGAAAAGTCAATACTATGTAAAGTCAGCATGTATTGATTAGCTAATAACAACCCAGCTACACTAAACTTCTTATATAGAGATTGCTGATTTTAATCTTCATAGAACCCCTTGAAAGTAGATATTACTATAATTATTATCTTCATTTCATTTATGCATAAGATGAAAATGGGTGTGGCTAAGTAATGAAGCTAAAGGCAAACATCCAGTAAGGGTGGGCAGAGCTCTTCATCTACTTACTCTAGCTCTAGAATTTAGATTTTAAGTGGGAAGGAGTCTCATCATACCTCTAGTGGGTTGAACAGAGTTCTTCCAAAATTCTAGTTCACTCAGAACCTTATTCACCCAGAACCAAATAAGTGACCTTATTTGGAAATAGGGCCTTTGCACATGTAAATAGGACCTTGAAATTGAATCATTCTGGATTTAGAGTGAGCTTTAAATCTGAAAACAGAAGACCTTATAAGAAGAGAAGACACAGAGAAACAGAGAAGAAAGATAAAGGCAAAGATAAAGTTAAAGGAAAAGATGGGCATGATATATCTAAAAGCTGAGAATTATGAGGATTGTCACCAACTGCTCATAGGCAGGAAAGAGGCATGGGGTGATTTCTCCCTCATGGAAGGAACCAATCTTGCTGATCAATGTGGGTTTGGACTTATGGCCTCCTGATTTATAAGAAAATAAATTTGTTATTTTTTAAGTCACTCAGTCTGTTGTCATTTATTCTGGGAGTTTTAAGAAACTAATGCAATACCATTTGCTACAAAAGGAACATCACAATATGATTTAGGAGAATTTACTTATTAAACAATTTTTACTGTTTATATGGTTGTCAAGCATTTGGGCAAGAGTTATGGAAAAGATATATCATGCAAATATGAACCCTTTTTTAAAGACTGCAGTAGAGACTCTCATACATTAGGTACTTTTGGGTCAGGCCCTAATTCAAATTATTATTCTTCCCACCTTGATAAAGTAACTTAGGATTAAAACTTCTCATTGTCTTCTCCAAGTTTACACCTTTCTACCAATATCAGTTAGGACTAGATCCTCATTCCCAGTGAAAGAATAAAAGAAAGAACTTCATTAAGTAACATATACTTGATCCAGGTCTTGGATGTGAGTGGCAAGAGCACTAGTAAGTCCAGAGCAAAAAAAAAAAAAAAAAAAAAAAAATATATATATATATATATATATATGGCATTATAGGTAAGACTAACAATAAGCACTAAGGCAGAGGAGCAGGGAGAGGTTTCTTGTGAGTCATACCATATTCATTTTGTTGGTTTGTGAAGACTTTGCTAAAGCAAGTGTAATGATCAGAGTGTCGCTTCAGGAACGTGAGTTCCACAGGAGAGTGCAGAATGACCTGGAGAATGGAGGAGTCTGGAGACCAAGGCTCATGTAGGAGGCGAGTGCCATAAGAGAGCAGGACAAAATCCACTTGCTCCTTGGATAAGAACTCTAAGTTCAAGTCCCAGTTATTCTTTTATTCAAAAATATCTGTTGAGCCTTTCCAGGATACCAACAGAGGGTTCCATACTGTTTTCTGGATTCCCACAGTAACCAAAGGGGAAATTTTCACCATGTCTGGAACCCTTTATATCCTGTGATGAAAGAGGAGGATATTCACAATTTCTTTGCAGGAATCACCTAGTTGACACTAACATTGACTTTCAAATGGAACCGTACATTTACAAAAGGAAAAGTTATGGTACCTACATCATATGTCTGAACAGAACTCGAGAGAAACTTCCCCTGGTAACTCATGCCATTGTTGTCATTGAAAATCCAACTCTCACTGTCAAATCCTTCAGGCATAAGGGCCAGTGGCCTAAGCCAAAGTCCACTGGAGCCACTTTTGTAGCTAAATATTTTACTTCTGGAACCTTCACTAACCAGATCCGTGTATCCTTTGGAGAACTAGATCTTGGGTTACAGATCTTAGGGCTGACCACCAGCTATCACAAAGGCTTGTCATTACTCTGTGTAGCATGTATTTTCCTCTGTATTATGTGGACGTTGCCATCCCAGGCAACTCAATGGGTCTGATGTGGTGGCTGCTGACCTAGGAAGTTTGGCACATATAGCAGAATGAGAACACCCAAGTGATATCTACTTCTGTACGGATCTTGAAGGGATAGAAAAGAATCACTGCTGATGAAAAGACAAAGAAAGAATTTGAGAGTGAATGGACTATTTCAGCTCCCGAGTTCACTATTGCTCAACCGGGGCAGACTGAGACTTCAGACTGGTCTGAAGGTGGGCAGGTACACTCTGACTGGAGAGCTCATCCTGCCACTAAAGGCTGCTCTGTAGCTCCCACTGCTCAGCTACTGAATTAATATGAACTTTGAATGGTCTCTAACTAGATTTCCACAGACTCTTAAATAAGGGAATGGAAATAAGGTTGACCAAATGCAAAAACCAATTTTAAAATGATCTTTATTTTTGTAGCAGGAAGCATTACAGGTGCTGGGAATAGGATTCTGAAAAAGAGGAATATTTCCTATCATTGAGGAGTGTTTGCTAGTTAATTTAGAAAGACAGCACAAAACAAATGCCCAACAGATACTGTGGTAAGCAAAATAATAGTCTCTCCCAAACATTCTCTTCAAAATCCTCAGAATCTCTGAATCTGTTAGTTTATGTGGTAAAGAGGATTTTGCAGATGCGATTAAGGATATTGAACTGTAGCAATACCCTAGATTATCCAGATGGGCTTAGGGTAATTATAAAGGTTCTTATACATGAAACAGGCGGTAGAGTCAGAGAAGAAGTAATGACAGAAGCAGAGGTCTGTGACTTGATTGTTTCCAGGTAAGTAAGGGGCATGGTCCAATGAAAGCAAACAGCCTCTAGCACAGACAGCCTCTAGAACAGACAGGCCCAGTTTCTTCCCTAGAGTATCCAGAAGAATGCAGCTCTGCTGATAACAGGATGCTAGCCCAGTAAGACCCATTTCAGACTTCCCTTCTACAAACTTAGAGCACACTTGTGTTTCTTTATGCTACTAAGGTAATGGTCATTTGATATAGCAGCAATAGAAAACTAAATCAGATAGCAAGCAGAAGAGCAAACAAGACATTTTTATAAAATGAAAAATTCCAGGAGGAAGAAAAAATACAAAGTATTTATTTATGTTAGACAGTGAAGCTCAAAAACACACTTGGCCTGTCTCTGTTCCTGGTATGGAAGAGCAAGAATGAAAAAACCGTGAAGGAGAAGTAGGTTTCTCCAGAGAGAAAACGCTTCAGAATTCTGCATATGATCATCTAACCTTCCTCAGAATGAGGAAATATGTGCATAAGCTTAAATACTAGAATTTTTTTTCTGTGACAAATGTTGTTATTATCTTTCTTTAATGCAAAGTAATACTATGAAAAAGAGAAACATGGGCCCTACTTCAAAGTTTACACAGGTAATAGAGTTTTGTTTCAAATATAAAATGGATGCCCATCTCCAATTAAATCTGGAAGATTAAGCATATTAGTTTATGTCTGCTTTCTCCTGTGACCACATTAATATGATAAGAAAGCAAATTTTAAAGTGCTATAAAACAGAATAGATATGAAGTCATAGAATTTAGACAATGAAAACAAGATTTCAGGAGGTAGAAAACTATTGGACAAATAGAAAGTGACCCAGATAGCAGAGAGAGATAAAACCTAAATGCTTTTCAGCAGAAAGCATTCTAATTTATGCATAAACTCTGGGATAGCATGGGAATTGGAAGTACCTGGTGGATGGCCCAGGCTAGTTACAGGATACTTTGCTGTAAGTCTAGATAATAAGGATTTAGATCTTCCCTAGTCTATTTCTCCAGGCCAGTGAATCTCACAGTCATGACAGGTGAGAGAAATTTGTGTCTGTAGGGTAAATCATATAGACCCAGACTTCAAAGACAGTATGCATGCTGAAGTCTGTGGTGAGACACCTTGCTGAAATCATGAGGAGAAAACCGAAGTTTGAATGGCAAGACTCCATCCTCATTCCCACTTTCTACACAGATTTTAGATTGTTGTTTGTCAGATGTCTAATCTCCAGGAAACAGATAGAACACTCTTAAACAGAGTGACTCATCAATGCAAGAAATGAAAACAAAATAGCATATATTTGTTGCTACCTGGAGTCCACAGCTCCAAAGTTATGGGAATGATGTCAGTTCAAAAGGCCTACACATCCACCATGCCTTCCTCTTAAATACAAATGGTTAGCCAAAGTCCACGAGATTTTTTTAATAAGGACCCTAACCAAATATAAAGCAAACATTTTGAAAAACAGGAAATTAATGGAAAAAGGGAACACAAGAAAACAAAATAGTAATAATTAGAATTAAAAATTTTGAGGAGAAAAAAGAAAATAGTGCCTCATTAAAATAAGAATGTGATGCCGCTGGAATAAAGACTGTTTAGAGAATGAAGAGTTCTTGGAAGTTAAATGCATATAGCAGAAGCCTTTAAATTAATTAATGTGTTCGAAGAAAAAAGTGGGAAATCTACCAAAAACTTAAAGTCAAAACAAATAATTGGAAAGAAAAAGATTTTTAAAACTGGAGATCCTGGGACTGGGTGCAATGGAACACGACTGCAATCCCAGAGGCTCAGGAGGCTGAGGAAGGAGGATCTCAAATTTAAAGCCAGCCTCAGCAATTTAGCAAGACCCTGTCTCAAAATAAAATAGAAAAGGGGCTGGGGATGTGGCTCAAGCATCCCTGGGTTCAATCCCTGATTTATATATATATATATATATATATATATATATATATATATATATATATATATATATATATATATATATATCAGTTCAGGATAGCTAAGATCCAACTAATAGGATTTCAAGAAAGAATAGGGAAACTGGAGTAGAGGAAATTATCAAGTAGATTTAATGTGAATATTTTCATATTTGAAGGACATGAAAGGTTTGCCTCTGAGTAACAAACATAAAAACTACAAAAGCTCCTCTAATATATTTCTTAAATTTTCATAACAGTAGAGATAAAGTATCATAAAGTTGCTAGAGAAAAAAATTAAAGCATATAAATTTCTGCAAGAGTCAAATGGTATTGTCTACCAATAGCAATACTAGGAGGTGGAAAGCAATAAAGCAAGGCCATCAAAATTATCAGGAAAATGACTGTAACTAGAACTCCCAGAAGCAAACCAGTCAGGTATGAAAATAAATTTTCAAACGTGCAAATTATCAAGTAATTTATTTCTGAGCGCTTTGCTTCAAGAAACTGCAAAATAATGCATTCAAGAAAGATATGGGATCTAGAAAACGTAGAGCTGATTAAGGAAAGAAGTTGAAGGATCCCTAGGATAATGGTACTGGAGGATCCCCAGGTTGGCAGATGTGCAACAAGACCACAGAGCATTTAGTATATTTTGAAAGAGAAGATCAGAGAGCAGCAGGACAAAAGTATATAGTGACAATATGTTGAATTGATAGGCTACCTGTGGAATTTGACAATATGGAGGGAATTGTACACTTCTCTTTGAGTGTTTTGAGATCGATGACAAAAACATAACAAAACAATGTCAACAAATAGAAGTATGTCATTATAAACTCTAGAGAAAATAGAATGCTTCATAAGAAAACAAATGAAACCAAAGAAACCCTATGGTTTGGTTGTGAGCAACAAGAGGTGAATGTCTTGAGTTGGAGTTTTATCTCTTCCATGGAATTATGTGAGCTTCGACAGTTGCTTAACATTATTATTATTATAGTTATTATAAGAAACTAGAATGTTGACATGAATAAATTAGTGAGAAGATGAAAGTTAAGAAGTGAGTATATGTTTGTGTTCGTGTATTCATGCATGAACATGTGCGTGAGAGAAAAAGAGGGAGAATTAAAAGTAATTCTTTCACAGGAGAATATCAGTAGATGCATCAAAAATTGAAAATCAACAAACAGCAGCATAATGATCACAACAGTTGACACATATAGTGCTTATTCTGGGCCTGACACTGCTTTAGGCTGGAAAATACACACACACACACACACACACACACACATTTTTCTAGTAGCAACAATTGTTAGTAGATGGAATAAGTGGATGGACCATCACTCCAAAAAAAAAAAAAATGTATTTGACATCTAAGTCCAGGTACATATATCAGTTTGTTAAATAAAAGCTAGAACTAGATATAGGACAAATGATGGACTAGAAACATTTGCATATTTTCTTACCTGTTATGTCCTTTAGGTGCTTTAGTTTTTGTCATTGGCAACATTTTGCCTCCTTAGTATATGAAGAAATGATCTACTTAAAATTACTCTCACATCTCCCTCTATCCTCTTCTGATATTGTAGTCTCTTGGGTAGAAGCTACTGTAAGAAAGCTGACCTCTACTCAAATGGCCAGACTACTATTGTGCACAATTCCTATGTTCGGATACTGTTTTCAAATAGATCTCAATCTGGAAGACTTTCTCTGGAAGGAAAATCCAAATGGCCAGACACAGGGAGTCTGTTTGTTTCAAGATAGCCTGCAGGAGCACTTTCCCAATGTAATTTGAGTTAATGATTTTCAAGTGATCTATTGAAAAGGCTTGTGTCCTCCACTCTGGTTGCTGTTCACTATCTGTGTGTCTATAGGTAATTTTTCCCCACTCCTGAATGAATCAGAAGCCTGATCATCAAATGAGAAAGAAGACTAATTTTGTAACATATTTCATCAGCTGGCAAAAACTATTGCCATAGTTACTTTCTGGACTGGGAGTCCATCTCACACCATTGCCCAATTAACCTTCAAAGATCGTTACTGTGTTTGTTCAAATGATTTCCTGGGCTCTGGATGTAGCTCAGTGGTAGATTGTTTGCAATATTATGCAGGAGTCCCTGGGGTCCATCCCTCATACCAAAGTCAGGGGGTAAATTTCTTTGCTTATAATTTTTTTAAAAAATTATATTATCTATAACAAAAAAACTAACTTTCTTATATAAAAAGTCTGAGCTTTTTGAAAATTGGATCTTTATCTTATTTATTTCTGTTTCCATGGTACTCAGTGAAAGAACTGGCACATAGTAATAACTTAGAAATACTGAATAAAAGTGTTTTGAATTAACGTTGACATTCAAGCCTTTCCTTTGTCCTAATCTGCCTGCCTTTCTAATGTTTTGTTCTGTGATTACTCTTATGAACATTTCTTCTTCCCAGTATTTAAAATTTATAGCTAAACCTTGATTCTGTTTATCCATCCTTTCTCCATTCATCCACTCATGTATTCATAAAATAATTTCAATATTGTATATCAAGATGTTTCTGGTTGCAAGTAAAGAATAACTAGCTCAGACGGCTAAAATATTAATTAAAATTGGTTCATTGGCTCAAAGGTGTTTAGAAAAATTAGTCTAGTTAGAGAATAGGTTTTAGTTTGGTTTGAAGAGATCTATGACTCTGTTTCTGAACAAAGAATGACTGAAGGTATTGGCACCCAATACTCAATGATTCATAATGAATTACCAAAGAATCTGCATTCTATGCAGAAGCTGGCATCTTCGTCCCGAGAACAGGCACATGAAAAATTGTGTAAGTGATGGCACACTTTCCCAGTCATAACTTATAAGTGCCATTTTATTTCTTTGTTCTAGGACACCCCCTCACACACACACACCTAATATTATTCCTATTGTAATAATAGAATGTTTGGAATAACATGTTTGCTGGCTTTCAAATAACTTTAATGTTTTTGCATTAGCTTTTCACTTGAAGAACTCTTTTTCTTTATTCACCACTAGAGGGCAGCAGATAGAAAATAGTTCGCCACCATTGTATTTTTCTGGTGGTGGATGTTATTCTCCAAATTATGATTAGGGTATGCTTACTGCAGAGGGATAGTATGCTTATTGCAGTGAGATATTTTGGATTTTTAAATATCTTTTTTATTATCATATCAGTATTCCTGCTCTGTTGTCCTGTATATTCATGCAGGACAGGGCTGACACCCTCCACTTCCACTTCCAAGTTCCCCTTGCTAACTTGGCTGGCAGCAAGGACAGCCTGCTCAACTCCCACCCCCTGGGATGAGGGGTTTGTTGAACACTGACTAAGGTCTCTCTTGCTCCTGTCCATTCTTTCCCTCTCTAGGTTTCAGCTCCCAAATTGTCTACATGTCCCAAACCTTGCCACCCGTGTCCACTTGCCAGACAGATGCCTTTATCATCCACTCCCAGGAAGCACCCTAGTTGCTACTCTTGTACCCTGAACACAGCCCCTCCTCAGCCCCAGAGCTTGTCACCTGATAGGGAGCAGAGAACCTATCCCCATCTCTAGGTGGTCCAGCACTACCCTGACCCCACAGCAACTCCCACCACCCCCACTTACCACTAGTTTGCTGGGCTCAAAACAGGTTTTCATCCCCTTGTCCTCAATTTTCTTTCCCTTACAGCTGGACACAGCTTAGACACAGCGCAACACCCCTAAACACACACACACACACACACACACATATGTTCACAAACTCATTCACACACACACACACACACACACACACACACACACACTCAACCACTGTGCCTCTGGGATGTGGACAAGACAAAGCAGTAAAGTCAAATTCCCAGAACTTTCTGGAATGAAAGGAATAGCTTCTATGTTAACTGAGACAGCAAATACTGAAACATGTGCATTTGACACGCCCGCACTGAATTGTACACTTAAAAATCTGTGCTTTCTAATGCATGTAAGTTGCATCCCAATTAAAAAAAGAGCAAGCATGCTAGCCATTGAGATTGGCTGAGCCAGCAAAAGGCCCTGGGGGTGCCATCTCCTCAACAGGGAAAAGACACAGGAACTCCCCAGAGACCTCTATGGGGAGGCCAGAGTGAGGCTTCCCTTCCTCCCCACCAAGCCCTACCCTCCCAAGACCCCTCTAAATAAGCAGGCAATAGAATATAAAACATGTTTGTTGGGCCAATTGTGGCCCAAATGTGCTTATTGGGCCAACAAGTCACATACTCCAGCCCCTCCCCACTAGTTAGGCATCCTCCTAGATGGAAGTTCTCCACAGCTGCGGCTGCCTGGAGGTTAGAGGTGGGGTGCCGTACCCATGCAGGTTCCCTTCCTGAGACCTTGGCAGCCTATGTCTGGGGGGACTCTGACTTGGGATTCCCTCACTGGTGTTCCTCAGCCCCACCTCCAGCCTCATACCTCTCTCTCACCAAATCCCCCATTCCTGAGTCCTGGGCCAGAGAAGTCAACCTCTTGTGTCTCTCCCCTAGCCCTACCCAAGCCTCCCAAGGAAGGCCCACTGTGCCTTTGGGCCTTTCTAAGCATGGACTCCTAGGTTCTCAGAGCTCGTAGAGCTACCAGGACCCTCTAGGACCCCTCTACTCAATGCAGGGGTGGACTAGCAGCCTCGGCCTCCCTTAGGAGCTTGTCAGAAATGCAAATATTGGGTCATGCCTGAGACTTACAGAGTCAGATTCTGTCTTGTAACAAGATCCTCAGGCAATTTCCTGTACACACAGGCAAGTTCCAAAAGCACTGCATTAATCTAGCCCAGCCCCATGCCCCCACTCACAAAGCCCTGAGAGTATTAGGGACTTGCTCAGGACACTTGGTGGGTTGACAGCTAAACTGGGACAGATTCACAGCCCTGGCCAGGCTGGTTCCACCCAACCCACACTCTTTTCCTCTCCACTGCTTTTCTAAAGCAGATAACCACAGTTCAGTGCTAAGGAGATGGAAGCACAGAGTGGGGACATCCAGGGACAGGGCTTTCAGAGCCCTTCCACAGGTGGTTTCTGTCCTACTCACATCAAGCCCCCTGTTCTGTCCTTACCCTGCCAAGCTGTGGTCACCAACAGAACCAGCAGAGTCCATGGGCTCATGGCCTCCATGGGACAGTGGCAGGCTGAGACAGGGCTGGAGGATGACAGGGCACCAGGCTCCCAGCTACCAGCCCTGCAGGGATGGGGACCTCTGGACACATACTTCACTCCACTGCGCTGGCTGTTTATCTCATTTTTCTCCTCCTCCTCCTTGGCTGATCCTCTCTCCCTTTTATGTAGGCAAGGCAGCTACAGAGTTTGTAAATCTTGGGTCTATTAAAGAAAACAAGCCATGACTCCCAGAAGGCGGGGGTAAGTCTGGAGCAGGGCAAGACTGATTCTTGGGAGAACTGGATAAATTTGAGGATCCTCTGAAGCCACCTCCAAAGGGTCCCTGGAGAAGATGATGCTGAAGAGCAAAGTAGTCAGTCAGTCAGAAGCACAAATGGGGGTCTCCTGAGCAATCAAGGGCCATTGTTTGAGCCACAAGAGAATTTAGGTTGGTCTGGGAGAGCCTGACAATAATGGAATGAGACTTCCATGCACACTTACCAACCTTGACATTCACATTCACTGTCTCCTTTGGTTCTCACAAAACTTCATGTGGCAGTGGGATGTTATGAAGTATATTTGTCTTTATCCCCCATTCCCTGGTATTCAACTCCTAAAACTCTTGAAAACTTCAAGATGTCAAATGGTTTTTTGTAAGAGAACTAGGACTGTGTCTGGAAGCTGCTAGGCAGTTTCAGGATGGGGACTTGTCTCCAGAAAGGCCAAGACATGATTGCAAGTTTGGGAATTTCAGCCCTACCCCAGGTAGATGTTCCTGGAGGGCAGCATGGCCCCTTCCCTCATACCATGCTCCATCTACCTCTTCATCTGGTGGTGACTGGTATTGTTTGTCTTACTCTTTATAAAAATAAATAAATGAAAATATTTCTCTGAGTTCTGTGAGCCATTCTAGCCAATTAATCAAATCTGAGGAGGGGTATTGAGAACCGTAATTTATTGGCATTCCAAGGAAGATAGCTTGGAGTCTGAGTCCTTAACCTCTGAGACCTGAGCTATGTCCAGGTAAATGGGATCAGAATTGAATTGAATTCAGAATTGAATTGAACTCCAGCTGGTGTCCCTCAGAATTGATTGCTTGTTAGATGTGTGGGAGGAAAAAAAACCCCACATATTTGGTCACAGGCATCTTCTATACTGATTGTAGAGAACACAGAAGATACTGAGTTTGGTTATTCTCATATTCTGAGAGGTAGATACTATTATCACTCATTTTGAGATGGAAAAGCTGAACTTCACAGGGGTCAAATATTTTGAACTTGTCCATAGTCATACAGCTCCCAAATGGTGGGACTGAGATTTGGACATAAGCAGTCTGGTTATACAAATGTCTTTTTTTTTTTGGGGGGGGGGTTAATTAAATTATTTATTTTTACAAGAAGTTTAATTGTTTTGCCATAATACATAAGGAAAAAAAATAACATTTCTCCTCCTCCTCCCCTTCTAGAGGTAATTGCTTTTACCTCTTTTAGTTGATTCACTTAGTCTTCTTATTTTTAAGTAACTAGTTTGTAAAGTTACTTTTGAAACTGAAAAAAAAAAAACCTCAATATAACATTGATTCAGAAAAATGATCATTCTTCCCTTGTATTCAGGTGTGTGTATGTATCAAGATACTCTTTTTCTAGGAAAATGTTTTGAACCATTAATAATCATGACTATAAAACAAAACTGGCTCAAGAAGAAATAAAAAAATATGAATAGATATATAACAAATAAAGAAATTTAATCAATAATCAAGACCCAACAAACAAAGGACAAGATAGCTTCATTGGTGATTTCTACCAAGCATTTAAACAAGAATTACCACCAATCCTTCTCAAACTCTTGCAAAAACCCGGGCATGCTAGTCCACGTCTATAAAACCAAAAGGGCTGGAGGTGTAGCTCAGTGATAAATTTCCCCTGGGTTCAATCTCCAATACAAAAACAAAAGACAAAACTAAACTCTTCCAAAAATCAGAAGATAAAACTAAACTCTTCCAAAAATCAGAAGATAAGGGAACACTAATTAACTCATTCTGTGATGCCAAAAAAAAAAAAAGGCAAACAAAGATATTTCAAGAGAAGAAAACTGTGGACTAATGTAGATAGATGGATACAGATGAAAAAATTCCAACCAAATATTACCAAGACAAATTCAAGAGCATATTGAAAGGATTACACAGAGTATGCACCATGACCAAGTGGAATCTATGCCAGAATGTAAAGGTGTTTTCAACATGAGAAAATCAATGTACTATATCACATCCATAGCATGGAAAATACTGCATGGTCATCTCAACAGATGCCGAGAAAGTCTTTCACAAAATCCAGCATGTCTTTGAATTTATATATATATAATTTATATATACATACATATATATATGACAGACTAATAATAAGACAGAACACTCTCAACATGATTAGGGTCACTTTTGTAAAACACACCTATCTCAATGGTAAAAGACTGAGAGCTCTCCCCCTTGGATGGTGCATGCCAGCTCTCACCACTTTTATTCAATATTGTACTGGAAGTTCTAGCCAGAGAAATCAGGAAGAAAAAGAAATAAAAGACAACCAAATAAAAAAGAAGAAGTAAAATTATCTTTATTCATAGATGACATGAACTGATATGTAGAAGAACCCTAAAGGATCCTCCAAAATAACCTATTAGATCTAATAATTCTTCTTTTCTTTCACATGTTTTATTGGTGCATTATATGTGTACATATGATGGGATTTGTTGTTACATCTTTCTACATGTTACACAATATAACACTATAATTTGGCCAATATCACTTGCCAGCACTTCCCCTCTCTTATCCCTTGGTACATTTCCTCAACTAATCTATCTCCCTTCGATTTTTATGATATCTGCTCACACTTCCTTTTCCTTTTCCTCTCTAGCTTCCGTACACAAAAGAAAACATATGACCCTTGACCTTCTGGGTTTTACTTGTTTTGCTTAAAATAATGGTCTCTAGTTTCATACATTTTCCTGCAAATGACATAGTTTCATTTTTCTTTATGGATGAATAAAACTCTATTATATATGCATACCACATTTTTTAATGAATTCATCCATTTCTGGACACCTAGGCTGGTTCCATAGCTTGGCTAGTGAATTGTGCTGCTACAAACATAGGTCTGTATGTATCACTGAAATACTGTGTCTTTATTTCTTTAGGATAAATACCGAGGAGTGGTATAGCTGGATCATATGATGGCTTCATGCTTAGTCTTTTGAGGAAACTCCATATTTTTTTCCATAGTGTTTGTACTAACTTACAATTTCACCACCAGTGTAAAAGTGTTCCTTTTACTCCACATCCTCTCTAGCATTTATTATTATTTGTATTTTTGATGACTGCCATTCTGACTGTTATGAGATAAAATCTCAGTATTTTTATTTCCCTAATTGCTAACGGTGTTGAACACTTTTTCATATATTTGTTGGTTATTTGTATCTCTTTATTTTTTTGAAAAGTGTTTGTTTAATTCAGTTACCCATTTATTAATTAGGTTATTTGAATTTTATATAAAGTTTTTGAGTTCTTTATATATCCTAGATATTAATCCTCTGCCTGAAAAATAGCTATCAAAGATTTTCTCCCATTCTGTAGGTTCTCTCTTCACATTCCTAATTGCTTTCTTTGCTGTGTAGAAGCTTTTTAATTTGATGCCATCACAATTACTAACTCTCTCGGCATTATTTCCTGGGCTTTAGGAGTTCTATTGAGAAAGTAACTACCTGTGCCTATAGGCTGGAGTGTTGACATTTTCTTCTCAAATTACATAGTTTCTGCTCTAATTCCTGGATATTTTATTCATTTTGAGTTTATTTTTGTGAAAGGTGGGAGATATGGGTGTAGCATTCTTCTAGATACAGATAACCAGTTTTTACAGCACCAGTGGTTAAAAAGTCTCTTTCCTCAAATGTACATTTTCAGCACCTTTGTCAAGGATTAGATAACTGTAAATATGTAGGTGTGTCTCTGTGTCTTCTTTTGTAGCATTGGTCTATGTGTTGATTTTAATGCCAGTATTATGCAGTTTTTATTTCTACAGCTCTGTAGCATAATGTGACATCACGTATTGTGATGTTTCCTGCATTGCTTTCTTGGCTTAGAATTGCTTTGTCTATTCTGGATCTTTTATTCTTCCAAATGAATTTTAGGCTGTTTTTGTTCTAGTCCTGTGAAGAACATCATTGGTATTTTGATGGGGATTGCATTGAATATGTATATTGCTTTGGGTAGTATGCCCATTTTAATAATATTTATTATTCCTATATGTGAACATGTGAGGTCTTTTCATCTTCTGAAGACTTCAATTTTTTTTTTCAGTGTTGTATAGTTTTCATTGTAGAGGGCTTCCATCTGCTTGGTTAGGTTTATTCCTAGGTTTTGTTTGTTTGTTTGTTGAGGCTACTGTGAATGGAATAGAGTTTCTGATTTCTTTCTCAATAGATTCATTGTTGGTACATGGGAAAGCTAATGATTTTGTAAACTGTTACTTGGCCACATTTGTTTATTAGATTTAGCAATTTCTTGGTAACTTTTTTTCTTGTATCGGATTATATCACCAGCAAACAGTGGTAATTTGAATTCCTCCTTTCCTAATTTTATCCCTTCTATTTTCTTCTATTGCCTAATTGCCTGGTTAGAATTTCTAGCACTATATTAAATAGGAGTGTTGATAGTGGACATCCTTGTCTTGGTTCCAGATATAAAAAGAAATGTTTTTGTTTTTTCATTTACTATGAGGTTGGCTTTGGGTTTTCATATTCAGCCTTTATTATGTTGAGGTAGAGTCCTTCCTCTCTATAATTTCTAGTGTTTTTATCATGAATGTCTGCTTAATTTGGGGGAAGACCTTCTCTGCATCTATGACTAAGTGGTTTTTTTACCTTAATTCTATTTATGTAATGAATTACACGTATTGATTTGTATAAATCAAATCATCCTTGCATGTCTGGAATAAAACCAACTTGATTGTAGTTACAATATGTTGCAGAGAGGTTCTTTTTTGATCGTGTCTATGTTCTGAAAGACTCCTATATGTGGACATTCATCTTATTCTGAAGCTTTGGAAATTTTTCTGTTATTATTTCCCTGAAGAAGTTATACATTCTATTAGCCTGCATCTCACAATCCTCCTCAATTCTAATTATTCTTAAAATTTGTTGTCTCATAGTTCTTATATATTCTGATCATGGTTCAATATTTTCTTTTCTTTAATGCTATTTGAATATTCAAGGCTGTCCACTTTGTATTCCAACTCTCGGATTCTATCTTAATCATAGTCTACTCTACTTGGGAAAATTTCAAAGGAACATTTTATTTGATTTATTGTATATTTCATTTCCAAGATTTCTGGGTCCCCCCCCCCAATATTTCTATTTTGTTATTAAAGTTCTCATTCATATCCTATATTTCTTCATTCATTCAGTTGTTTTTCTGTGTTCCCTTGGAATTCATTGGTCATTTTTATAATGATTCTTTTGAAT
Organism: Marmota monax; assembly: GCF_021218885.2. Classification (NCBI taxonomy): domain Eukaryota; kingdom Metazoa; phylum Chordata; class Mammalia; order Rodentia; family Sciuridae; genus Marmota; species Marmota monax. Next base: position 4,048,619 of record NW_026695230.1, on the reverse strand, counting down.
TCTTTATCTATATTTCATCCCCTTCAGTATGGTCAGTTGCTGGTGAATTATAAACTTTAGTAGGTGTCATATTACCTTGTTTTTACATATTTCTTATATTCATGTGTTACATGTTTTGCATCCATTTTGAGGGATTTCTCTTCTACCCTGTGTGTGGGCATTTTTAGGGCACATTTTTCATTTGCCAAACTGTCCTAGAGTGATCTAGATTGAGATCGCTTTGTAGGTGTAGTAGTCACAGTCTTTGTGTTAATTCTCTCTGCTTTCACTGTAACAGTGAGTATCCAGGTAGGATCTGGGGATTCACCCCTAGTCATTTCTAACTGGGGCCTGGTCATTAGTTTGGATTTTTGTCTCTTCTATTCTTTGAATTAAGGCACAGCTGAAAATCGAGTGTCATTAATTTGTGTGTGAAGCAAATTGCAATGTCTTTTGAATTAGTTCAGTAGAAGGGTCTCTGCCCTGTGAACTTTTAGTGTACTTGTGGTTTCCTAGAACCTTACAGAATATGGGGAAACAAATAATAGCTGTAGCCAAAGCAAACAACATACAGCTTTAAAATAAATACCTGATGCCTATTAGGACCTCTACCATGTTAATTGCCACACAAAAAAATCAGAAATGGTGGGCTCATCAATTGCCAACAGCAAAAACAATAAGTAACCATAAAATAGATCTGACATTAAAGCAAACAATAGGTGTCAACTATTTCATCCACAGAATAATCACAACAGCATTAATGGTGGGGGCAGAAATTCTATAAAGCTAATTTTTTAAAAGATGGTAAAATACAATTAATTAAGAGAAAAGAAAGTGTGAAAGGAAGGTAGAAAAGAGTTTACAATTTCAAAAAATGCAAAGAAAGAATGCAGAAGAGATGTAGCAGGTGATGGTTAAGAGGAAGGAGGAAAAATAGAAGAAACAAAGTAAAGGGAGAGAGAAATAAAGAACAATAGAATCCAGTGTTAGGAGGAGAAGAAAAGAGAAAAAAAACAAACGAAAATAATACAAAACAAAACCAAAATATATGAAACCCAAACCCTAAACCTCAAAAATCAAGGCATAGAAAAATCACTAAATTTTAAAAATACGAAGAAGAAGAAGGAGAAGGAGAAGGAGAAGGAGGAGAAGAAGGAGAAGGAGAAGAAGGAGAAGAAGGGGAGAAGAAGAGGCAAATACATACATGTATGTATGTCAATGAATCAATCAACACAGCAAGACTGCACACACACACACACACACTCAAAGGAAAAAGATTCTTAACGAAAAATGAAGGAATTATTTCCACTGAGGTGGTCAAAAAATAGTTGACTAGAATGAATGATCACTTTCTATCCCTAACAATCTTTCTTTATGATTTTTCTTGAGTTATGTACTGAGAGCAAAATCAATGGCTAGGGATTGTTAACCCCTTCCTCTTTTTGTGTTGCTCTCTGAGCTGTCAGGTGGTGTGGCCCAAGACTAAACCTGATTGAAATATTCTCAGCTTCTCTTCTTATCAGTATAAGGTAGGATGGAGTGGAATATATTGTCAGTTAGAGCTTTGTCTGCACAGACCACATCTATACACTCCCAGGGTGGGGCTACTGCAGAGTTCTATGAGTGAAGTTCTTGCAAGTTAGTGGGTCTTAGTCAAATCAGGCTTCAGGGGCTCTGTTGGGTGTTGTCTGATCAGGAGAGATTAGATCAACATGCTCTTAAGTTCTCATAGTTGCTGATATCTCTGGAAAGTCTGCATCTCAGAAGCCTCCCAAGAATTCTAATATGAGGTAGGGGAGCCAATCCTCCACACACTGTACTGCCAAGAACACGCCGGTCCCAAGCTTCGTCTCTGAGTGTATTCATACCACCATGTTCAGATTCCCTACCAACTTCAGTTGGTCATGTGAATCAACACATTCAAAGAAGAAGCAAGTCGGGCACCCCTTTACTTTTCCAACTTGAGTTCCCCTAGGTATAATCTTCTCTGTGCCTGTTTCATTCACCTTCTGCTAGGTACACCCTAGGCCATATGGTAGGGGCTTGCCTGGACAGTGTGGCAGTGTTTGTTTGCTTTGATCTCCTGGCTCAGCAGCAACTGCAGCTATGACTCCTTCAAGATGGCTCCCACCTCAGATCTCCACCACCAGTTGAAAGTCAGAGAGTATTTTTCAAGCACCAGTGCACGGTGCAGCCTCTGGATCATCTAAGTTCAAGCTGCTTTTTTAATCTCATTTTTTCCATATGTAAAGCTGCCACAAGTGCCTTGACTCTAATGTAGTCTTTCTTCTTTGTTTAATGTACCCAAATTTCTGAGTTTCTAAGACACTCTGCTATCCAATATGAAATTTTAGTGAAATCTCTCTTTAACTCACCTCATTGAGAAACAATAATCCCACTGCTTGAATCTTGATCCATAGAGTGACTAGGAATGCAGGCTTCTTCTAATCTGCCATCTTGAATCCTCTCCCAAATGGAAATTAACAAAATGATTTTGATTGGTAATAACATTAATAAGAATGAAATACTTGGAATAAATTTAATCAAGGGGGGTATAAGACTTATACACTGAAAAAGCACAAAATATGCCTGAAACAAATTAAGATCTTAATTCATGAAGACATTTTGTTTTCATGGATAAGAAGATTTAATGTTATAAGATCACAATTCTCCCAGGGTGATCTACAAATTCAATGCAATCTATATCAAAATCCCACCTGTCAATTTTTGGCTGAAATGGAAAAGCTGATTTTTCAAATTTCAAGGGATGCTGAATAATCAAAGCAATTTTGAAAAAAAGAAAAACAAAATTGGAAGAGTCAGACTTCTCAATTTCAAAAGTTACTGCAAAACCACAGAAATCAAAACAAGGCAGTATTGACATTTAAAAGAATATATAGATCAATGGAATAAAATTGAGAGTCAAAGAATAAGCCCTCACAATGATGTTCAATTGATGCTCAACAAGGGGGGCAAGATCATTCAATGGCAAAATAATGTTCCTTTCAATAAACGGTACTAAGTATATTGGATATCCAAAAGCAAAAGAATGAAGTTGAACCCTTACTTTGTACCATATGCAATGATTAACTCAAATTAATTGCAGAAATGAATATAGAATCTAAAACTGTTAGAATAAATTATATATAACATCAAGACCTTGAACTAGAAGTTAATTTCTTAGTTATAACACCAAAAGTACTGGTAACCAAAGAAAAAATAGATGAAATAGATGTTACTAAAATTGAAGGGTTTTATGCATTAATGGACAATATTGAGCGAATGAAAAGGTAACAAAACATGGAAGAAAGTGTTTTTAAATCATATATCTAATAAAGGCCAAGTATCCAGAATATGTGTATCTATATCTATCTATATCTCTACATACATCTATAATATATATATATATATATACACACACACACACACACACACACACATGTCAAATGGAATGAAACTTATAGCATCTTGTACAGCTCAAGAACAAATAGACAAACAATTTAATTTAAAAAGGAACAAAAATTTGAATAGAGATTTCTCCAGAGAAGACATATAAGTGATCCACAAAATATGCAAAGATACTAAACATCATTAGACACTAAGGAATTGCAAACTGAAACCACTAAGTTGTTTACTAAGTTGCCCATAATTTTAAAAAATCAAAAAATAACAAGTATTGGTGAATATATAGAAAAAAACCTGTACATTGCTGGTAGAAATGTAAAATGGTGCAGTTGCTATGAATTGGTTGGATAGTTTCTCAAAAAGTTAAACATAAAATTGCCATATGAGCCAGCAATTCTGCTCTTAGGTATAACCAAAAGGGATTCAAACAAATGTTTGCAGATAACTGTTCAATGCATCATTGAATTAGTCAGTTTTTCATTACTATAACCAAATTACCTATCAAGAACAACTTAGAGAAGAAAATGATTATTTGGGGCTCATAGTTTCAGAGGTCTCAGTTCATAGTTGGCCAATTCCATTGCTTTGGGCCCAAGATGAGACAGAACACTATGGCAGAATGGTGTGGTAGAAGGAAGCTTCTCAGCTCTTGGGAGCCAGGAAACAGAGAGAAAGCAATGAGCCAGGGACAAATACAATCCTTAAGGGCATGCCACAGTGATCACCACTCCGGCCATGACTCATTTTCCTATAATTACCACCCTTAATATATTCAAATTATTAATACATAAAATAGATTAATATACTGATTAGGTTATAACTCTCATAATCTAATCATTTCACCTCTGAACATTCCTGCATTGTCCAACACATAAGCTTTTAATGGAGCACCTTATATCCAAACCATAATAAGACTATACACAGGAGAGAGGTGAAAACAATTGACAAATGGATAAACAAAATGTGGTATATCTGTACAATGGAATACTACATAACCTTAAAAATAGTTAAAGTACTGACACCTGCTACAATATGAATGAATCTTGAAAACATTGTGCTTTGTGAAAGAAGCCATACACAACATATTAGGTATTTATGATTCCATTTATATGAAATATCCATAGGATGTAAATATGCAAAGACAGTGGACTAGAGGTTTCCAGGAGTTACAGGGGGAGGAAATGGAAGGTGACTTCTTAATGGGTATGAGGTTTTCTTTAGGGGTGATGAAAATATCTTGGAACTAGATAGAGGTGATGATCAATGTGCTAAATGTATTAAATGCCACTATTTTTTATTATGTGAATTTTATTTTTAAAAATTTAACAAAAAAGAAGGGATAAAGACTTTAGATAAATATAAACAGAGAATTCACTGCCAGTACACCAGCACTACAAAAAAAAAAAAATTAAACCAAAAGCAATAATAAGGGAAAAATAGATAAAAGGAGAAATCAATGAAACCCAGAAAAAAGAATTGGAGGGAAGAATCAACAAAATCAGAAGCTATTAATTGAAAAAAATCAATAACATTGACCAAGAAAATGAAACAGGAAAGATACAAATTACAAATATCAGGAATCAGCTGGAGAGGCAGCTCAGTGGCAGAGCACTTGCTTACCATGCTCAAGGCCCTGAGTTCAGTCCCCAGTACTGCAAAAACCAAAATATCAGGAAAGAAAGAGTGGCCATAAAAGGAAAATATGAACTAGTCTATGACCATAAATTCAACAATATAAACAAAATTAACAAATCATCTGAAAGACACAAACTTCCAACACTTAAGAACAATTAGATAACAAGAACAGTTCTGTCTATTTTTCAAACAATTAAACTTGTAATTAAAATCCTCTAAAAAACACCCAAGCCAGGTACATTTCTGTGATGCCAGTGACTGGGGAAGCTGAGGCCAAGTTTGAGACCAGCCTTGGCCACTTAGCAAGACCGTAGCTCAAAATAAAAACTAAACAATGCTAGGGTTGTAGCTCAGAAGTAGAGCACCCCAATATCACAACAAACAAACAAACAAAAAGAAAGAAACCAAGCGGCTTTGCTGGCAAATTCTACCAATGAGCAAGAATCAGATAACATGAATCCACACAAATTCTTTCAGGATAAAGAATCTGAGAGACTACTTCCCAAATCATTGTATGTTACAAGCACTGCCCTGATATAACCACAAAGGACATTACAAGAAAATAAGCTATAGGCTATTATCATTCATAGCTGCAAATATTCTGAACAAGATGTCAATTAATCAAATCCAGTGATTATATAAAAAGGTCAATACATCAGGTCTAAGTGGTATTTATTACAGGACCTGAAGGTTGGTTCAACATGCAAGAGTCAAGCAATGTAATTTATCATATCAACAGGCTAAAGAAAAAAAAAACATATGAGCATCACAATAGATATGAAAAAAATCTTTTGGACGATATTCAACATCTGTTGTGGTTTGGATCTGGATTGTGTCCCAAATTCTCAAGTGGTGAAATCTTGGTTCCCAAAGCAGCAATGTTCAGAGGTGCAGGTTGTGAGAGGTAGGCCCTGACTGAAGGGAGTGGGTCCCTGGAGGCATGCCCTTAGTGTCTGTATCTTGTCCCTAGCCCCCTCCTCCCTTTTTCCTTGCTTTCTGCCTTCAATGAGATGAGCAATTCTGCCTACCTCATACTGGAGCACCAGAAAAGCCAGGGGACAGGCTGCATGTTCCAGGGGAAGGCTTTTGTCTCCAAGGGTTAAGCCTCATCCACAGCCTGTGGATCTTTTCAGTTCCCCTGTCCTCCTAAATGGGAGCCCCAGTGAGCCTGTCCTTTGCACCTTCCCCTTGCCCTGTGAGCCTCTGCTGACTGAGAAGGCCCAACAGTCAGGGCAAAAGTACATCAGAAGGGCCAGCCAGCCTGCGGTTCATTTCCACTTCCCACTGGCAAGGACCCACACACCTGACTTAGCCCCCCTGACTCTGGGCCACCCCATACCAAGGGAAAGCCCTGGAAGAAGGTTACCAGGAGGCTTGCTACCAGTGTACGACAACTGTGTTCATGCATGCCACATGTCAGCAGTAAGGTGGCTCCAATGTAAGAGGGCAGAAATGTGCCAGATTCATAGAGTGTGGCTCCAAAGAAGGGGACAGCTCTCTCTCTCTCTCTCTCTCTCTCTCTCTCTCTCTCTCTCTCACACACACACACACACACACACACACACACACACACCAAAAAAAATGCACAGCCTGAGGACCCTGTTCTCTGTGGATCCTGACACCTTGCGTGGGCTTGGGTCATGTGAACTCTGAAACAGCTGCAGGAGCAATATGTGCCAACTACCTTAGGTTTCTCTGCACAAGTTCCAGCCAAGAGCACTTCAGCATCCACCAGGATGTCAGGCGTATCCTCTGCTCCCACCTGCAGAAGACATCCAGAGGCTGTTCTTCCTGGAACACTCCCCTTGCCTGCTCCTCTGTCCTTTCTCCAAATCTTCTGAGATGTTTCTTAACAAATTTATTTCAAATTGTATAATGAAATTATTCACAATAAGGTAGAATAAGGTGGGTGACTAGGGAAGAATAGAGGTACTTCTGATTAGACAGAGGGCAGTGAAGGGACAGAAGAGGGTATGGGGATAGGAATAATAGAATAATGACACATTGTTATCTTACGTGCATATATGATTACATGACCTGTATGATTACAGGACCTGTGTAACTCTACATCATGTACAACCAGAAGATTGAGAAGTTATACTCCATTTATGTATGATGTGTCAAAATGCATTCTACTGACATGTAGAACCATGAAAATAAAATTAATTTTAAAAAACTTCTTATGATCTATAAAATATATTTTGATAGACTATATTAAAATTTACTATTTCTACTCTTGAAAAGAGATGATTAAAAGACAAACCACAGAGCAGTACAAAATATGTTTTATCATGTATCTTATAAAGGGCTTACAGCCAAAGGATGTATAGAACTTTCAAAATTCAATAAGAAAAAATATTCAATAAAAATGAGGGAAACTTTTGAACAAAAATGACATACAGGTGTCAAACATGTACATCAAAAAATGTTCAAAATCAATTTTGTTAGGAAAATAAAATTAAAATCATAATAGAATTCCAACACATATTTAGGGGAAAAAAGTTGGCAATTTCAAGTGTCTAGAAATTTTAATTTTTAGAACTCTAGATATGATAGAGATGTATAATGGAGTAATCAACTTGGAATCAGTTTGGCAGTGTCTTATAAAATCAGAAAACAAATCCAGTAATCCTAGCGGCTGAGCATGTTCACTGCAGGTGGACATGGGATGGGAGAGAGTCCTGGGACTTGGTGGGGTGACCCCTGGATGAGGGAACCAAAGTGCTGCTGCCAGGAGGAGGATGAGCAGGGATCCTGGATTGACAACACCCTTCCTGTAGCAGAGGAACTTTGAGAAGGTTTTGCATGGCAGCCCAATGATTAGGAAATTCTCACCCATATGTGTGGGTCAGGTCATGCTTCTGCACATACAGAAAGCACAGTCCTCACCTCCCTGCCTGAGCCTGATTCCTGGCACCTCTAGACCCCATGTTATCGACAACCAAACCCAATGGCCTGGGACTCTCCTGGCTTGGGCTTCCCAACCAGAGAGTGGAAGGGTGTCCAAGCCAAAAGCCTGGCACCCAGCTTCATAGCAGTTTGGCAGTTCTCTGGCAGGGCCTGCAGGACCTTCCTGGTCTTCTTTATACCTTTACCCATGGCCATGCCTGGTAAATGGGAGCTCAGTGATTGCCAGGTGCAGGAATCAATGTGTAAACAGGTGAATGATCTAAGAGAGAGTAGAAGGAGTTATCCACACTCTGAAACCAATTTATTTGGTAAACACTTCATGAGGGCTTATTCTGGGCCCAGGAAGGCCAAAGCTCAGAGATCTTCCCTGCATTCAGGGTCTGCAGATGTCTTACAATAACTGAAATGGGGTGAGAGGCTTGGCATCCCTGTCTTCAGAGGTGATATCTGAGTTTCTGGAAGATCTCCACCTATTCCCCAGAAAATATGAATATTCCTCCTCCTATTAGCCTATCCCTCTGCCTCATAATTCCTATCCTATAAGTGAGTAATCATATCATTCAAACCCCTGGACTTGAGAAGGTGCTTTGTGAGCAAAGCTCCCTCTTCTCCATTCTTTGGCCATTGAATAATGTCTTTTTCCCTAACACTTGTCTCTCATTGACTTTCCCATGAGATGAACTTCTTGAACTTGGGCTGGGTAAGTGTCCAAGTGACCCTGTCCAAGGGGCATGCTCTTTGTGCCAGGCTCTAGACTGAACTCTTAGACACGTCATCTTATTGATGCTCACAGCTACCCTAGTGGAGAACTATAATTATCTCTTTTAAAGACGAAAAAAGGCAGGCCCAGAGGCAGTAAGTGGCCTTCCCAGAGTCATACAGCTGGCAAATGGCAGAGCTGATGTTTGAATCCAGGAGTCTACGTTCAGGACCAATGGATTCAACCACTGATCTTCATCAGTTGCTGGGCTCTCAGGGACACTGAGGGTAGAGGTGAACAACCTGGGATTAAGAGCCACATAAACCAGGATTTGCAATCCTTGCTCCTAGCTGTGAACACAGACAGTCCTTGGCTTCTTTGGGCCTCATTTCCTCATCTATGAGTGGGAAAGGGGTTGTTGGATTGGATCTAGTGAGACAATAATTCAGGTTAAGTACATTCAACATTTATAGAGCAATTACTCTATGCCCAGCCCTGAGGACACAGGGGTGAATAGTATGGACATGTCCCTCCCTCCTGAAGCTCACAAACTATTGGTGGAAACAGGAGAAATATCTGGGGAGTCACAGGATGTTCTAGGAGCACTAAAGAGGGAGTCAAGGAAGGTTCTATATGAGCTGAGAAGGAGTTGGGGGAGGCACAGGGAGCAGGGAATGTTCCCAGCAATGAGAAACAGCATGGCAAAGACCTGGCAGCAAGACAGTCCACAGTGCATCAAAGACTCACAGTGCTGAACAAATATGAAGGCCCACAAGAGCACAAGGACTGAAAGCTTTGAGCAATCCTCTGACCTTCAGTAGCAGAGAGTTGGGCATTCTAGGATAGAGGACAGCACCAACAGAGGGGCAGAGGTCAGAGGACTTGTGGGAGGATGGGTCTTGGAGGGCACAGGAGGTGAGGCTGCAGGAGAGGCTGGAACTGGGTGAGGGAGGGCCTTGAAGACTACATGAGGACTTTGTTGGACCATGGGGAACCACCAAAGGTGATTGAGCAAGGGAAAGCCAAAATCATCATTATGCTTCAGGCAGATCACTAATAAAGAAGAGAAGCTCAGATGTGGAAATTTCCATCCTGTCCCTTTAGAGGGGAAATGGGACTCTGAGAATTCTGTGATTTTCCAGAAATTTTCCTACTTCCCCACATTGGTGATGTTTCCAGCTCCTTGTGGTGATTACTCACAAAACCTAAAGTCAGGAAGAGTGGGGAGGTAGCAAGTGGCAGGCTGCTCGGGGGCCTGTCAGAGGAGGAGAAGCCCTGAGCTGGCATGTAGGGAGCTGCTGGGGAGTGCAGCAGGGACACCATGGTGCAGAGGGAGGCACAGGGAGACAGTCCAGCTTCTGTGATGTCCCTGAGGCCCCAACTTAGCCCAGCGTCCCCTCACCTGGCCCTGAGGCAGTAGGTACTCCCCACGGCCCAGAGAAGCCACAGAAATGCAGCCCTAATCTGAGGAAGAGCCCACATCTGCACTAGGTGGCAGCATCCTGACCCCAGGCTCAGCCTGCTGCCTCCTAGGGCACTCCAGACCCCGCACACATACCCCCACGCAGGAACTGGACAGAGACACTCCTGAGGGAGACAGTGGCAAGGCCTGTGTTGACCATGAGCGAGCCACTCCAGGGCTCTGAGCCTCAGCTTTGTGTCCAGGCCAGTCTCCTCCTGGCACCTCTTCCAGGCTTATTGTGAGGATTGGAGGGGACCACCAACAGGACTCACTCTGCGCACTGTGGGTGGGATGTTTCCTCTGGACCTGGCAGATGGTGCAGTCGAGCTGGGACCCGACTGGACAGCACTGAATTGCACAGTTCTGCCTGGTCAAGCATTCTGGAGCTTTGGTCCTGTCAAGGAAGTCTAGCTTGCTCTGTGTCTCTGAATCTGCCTTTGGTTCTCTCTCTCTCTCTCTCTCTCTCTCTCTCTCTCTCTCTCATGATACTGGGAAAAATTTACCACTGATACACCCCCACACACCCACTCGCCACCTTTTTTTTTTTTTTTTTTTAGATTTTGAGACATGGTCTTGCTGAGTTGCTTAGGATCTCACTAAATTTCTGAGGCTGGCCTCAAACTTGTGATCCTCCTGCCTCAATCTCCCAAGTTCCTGGGATTATAAATGTGCACCACCAAGACTGGCTGCACATCTTTCTTTACCTCTTTTCTCACACTAATTTATGGGCTATTTTAACAAACCTGAGAGGTTCCAGGCTGCCTCCAGAAGACCAGAACAACTCACTAGAATTAAACAATGTTTTTATGTTTGATTTTCTTATCCTTTGGAAAACACTATATTTTTTTGGTATTTTAAAGGGAACTTTAGACTCTACCAACACTTTAAATGTTTATTCTCTCTACTCAGCAACTCTGTGTCTAGAAGTTTATTCTATGGGTACAAACATACAAATGTGAGAATATAAATATATTTTTAGACCAGGGTCATTTCAGCATAATTTATAACTCTACAAATGTAAAAACAATGTAAATGTCCATCAATAGGGGATCGGTTAGCTAATTTGCGGCACAGGCATGCTTTTAAATGGATGTAGTTCTAAAAATGGATAAATAATATCTTTATGTACCACTATCCTGTGAGTATGTCCACAATGTACAGTTAAGTAGAAAACAAAGTTACAAAATAGTAGTGGTAGTTTTGAAAACAACTATAATTCAATTAGATGCAAAATAAAAATATTAGTATGCATGTAAGTTGGGGGAACCCTAGAAAAATAAAACTGAACTATTAACAGTTTAAACAGATAAAGTCCTACACACGGAGCCACTGACTAAAGTAAGAAAGCATTTAAAATGTTTTAATAAAATACCAAACACACAAAGTTCAAAAGCACACAAAGGGAACTTTTTCTCGTTCGTTATTACATACTCTGATAATGGGTTTGGGCATAAGTTCTTTAAATGCTTTTGTAAACTAATTGTTGTAAAACTAGATAATAAACTCAGATAACAGAGGCCTTGGAGAGACATGGTTCTAATTCAGAGGAGGGACATTAATGGGGCTGGAGGCCCCTCCTAGGCTACAGTTCAGGGCCCAGTAAGAACAAACTCTTTCAGTCCTTCCCTCTTTTTCCAGGAACATGGAGAATGGGGTAGTCGAAGAAATGTGTAGTCTAAGTGGCTCCTCTGTCTGGGAACCTGATCATTTCACTTGATCTACTCAATAACCCAATGGGCTCATGGTCTCCTTCCATCTCCAAAGCTGTAAATCCTGCTGATGGGACCTTTGATTCCATTGTCACATCCCTGATGACTGACTCTCCTGCCTTATTCTTTTTTTTTTATTTTTTAATTGATTTTAAAAAAATGACAGCAGAATGCATTAGAATTCTTATTACACATATATACAACAATTTTTCATATCTCTGTTTGTATATAAAGTATGTTGACACCTAATTCATGTCTTCATACATGTACTTTGGATAATAATGTCTATCACATTCCACCATCCTTGCTAATCCCCTGCCCACTCGCTTTCCCTCCCACTCCTATTCCCTATCTAGAATTCATCTATTCCTCCCATGCTCCCCCTCTCTACCCCACTATGAGTCAGCATCCTTATATCAGAGAGAACATTTGGCATTTGTTTTTTGGGGATTGGCTAACTTCACCCAGTATTATCTTCTCCAATGCCATCCATTTACCTGCAAATGCCATGATTTTGTTCTCTTTTATCGATGAGTAATATTCCATTGTGTATATATGCCACATTTTTTTAATTCATTCATCTACTGAAGGGCATCTGGGTTGGTTCCACAATTTAGCTATTGTGAATTGTGCTGCTATAAACATTGATGTGGCTGTGTCCCTGAAGTATGCTGTTTTTAAGTCCTTTGGGTATACAGTATAGTCTAAGGAGAGGAGAGGGATAGGGTCAAATGGTAACCATTTGAAGTTAGCAATCCCCAAAAGGACTTAAAAACAGCATACTACCCAGCTATCCCTCTCGTCTCCTGCCTTATTCTTATAAAGACTCTGTGATAACATGGGGCCCACCCAGGTGACTCAAGATGTCTCCCTATCTCAAGATCTTATCACATCTGCAAAGCCCCTTTTTGTCATAGGTTCAGGGGATTGGGATGTGGACATCTTTGGAGGCCATTCTTCTTACTACCATACTGGGGGAGTAAATAGGAAGTATAAATGGAAGAAGATGGAGTTGCTTGAGTGTGACTGAAAGTGGGCGGAAGAACATTCCGGAAGAGGAAACAGCACAAACCAGGGCCCTGAGGTAGGAGGGAGGATGATGGGGTGAAAAACTATAAACATGGTTGGTGCAGTGGAAGTGCAGAGGGCAAAGCCTGTAGTAGAAAGAGGAAAATGAGAAGGCAGAGTTCCATGTCCTTGGCCCTGCCCTAGAGAAGAGTAGGGGTACAATCAGATGTGTCCTTTGGACATGGATCCCAGAATGGACACAGGGAGCCTTTTAGATAGTTGTGGGTCTGGAAACCCCTGGGGCCACCACTTAAAATCTCCTGGCCCTCTGAATCATGTGCATCTTACCCATAAGCTTTGGTGCTAATTTTCATATGGGAAATTCTAAATATCTATAAAAACAGAGATAATGGTTGACTGAAGACCCATGTATCTACCCATCTCCTAGCTACAATATCTGGTAAAGTCATGGTCAATCTTCCAGTATCTATAGTCCTTCAGTCCAGCGTTATAAAATAATAGTAATATCTCAGAGGAGATTGGGCTTCTTTTAAAATAAAAACATCTTTCTGAGACAACAATTACAACTTGTATTTCGTGCTTTCATCAGCAATTTCAGAAAAGATGGAAAGGAGACTTAAAGGATGCTGATATGTGCCTTATTGTCTGTGGCACCAAGGAACCAGAACTGCCATCCCCCCACGGCCTCCCACCCGACCTTGATGTGTGCTAGGGTTTTCTCATTTACACAACTACTGAGACTGAATGGTCCAGAGCCCCAGATGCCCCAACTCCTGCCTCCACCTCATATTAAATTCATGGATCCAGTGCTAAGAGGGCTTGGGGGAGATTTTCAGATGAGTCATAGCAGCAAAGTTTCATTATTTCTAGATAGCATTAGTTAGCTCACCCAACCAACATAAGCCTAAAAGCTCCCTTAGAGCCTCCAGCCAGGGGCTCCTGGGTGGTGATACTGGCTGAGCCTCTAGTGGGCAGGATCTAGCAAAGCAGGCAGCAGCACACATGGGCTGTAATTCTAGGCAGAAGAGCATTCCCAGGAGTGGGAAGAAAATGTTGCTGTTCCAGGAATGTCCAGGGGATGACACTAATAGAACAGACATCTTCATTAGAGACTGAGTTAATTTTGAAGCGAAAACTAATCTAGGTTCCCCTTCTTCTCTCTTCCTCTCTTTCTCCATCTCTACCCTCAGTTAAACTGAAGTAATATTAGAAATGATTAGGAGTGCATCTGTTAGGACAACAGAGTGAACCTACTGAGTAAGGATGACCTGTCATATAAAAGAGCATGTGGCTATGTCTTCTTGGCTCAACTAAAAAACAAATAATAATAATAAATAAATAAATAAATAAATAAATAAATAAATAAATAAATAGTGCAGCAAGCCAGAGGGCTGAGAGCGTTACTCAGGAAGATTTTAGATCCCAGGGCCCTTTAAATTTGTCACCCTACAGGGAGGGAATGGGAATCCTTTTTCAGATTTATCCCTAGGATATTAATCTCTTTTCTATTTTTATCCTTTGGAAGAGAAGATGAGACCCTGCAAACTAAGAGGAGCCATTATCTCTGCTAAAGTAATTTCAGCTCTAGGAAAAGTCCAATTTAGATTTTGGGGTGTTTTTCTTTTAATTCCTTGCAAATCAAGTGATGACAAGAATAGTTGAGAAGCTGGGGAAATAGATCTGTGAGTACCAGGAAATAGGGCCAGATATGTCAATGGGGCTCCTTCAAATGACATATCACTACTCTCTGCTGTCCCCCAACTCCTCCAGCCTGGTCTACCAAATGTCTTCCACAATTCTGTGTACATCTTTTTTTTTTTTCCTGCATGGATTCCATCACCATATTCCTGTGCTTGAAAACTACAGTGATCTCCACACTGTCTGTAGAAATAAATGGCCACTCCAAAGCAATGATACACAGACCTTCCAGCCAACTTCCTGGGTCCAGCCTGCCTTTCCAAGTCCTCTCTGCTTCTCACAGCCAGTGGCCATTGCCTGGCACAGTACCTGCTACACACTCAGTCACACTGGTCCTGCAAGGGTTACCGACTGTGCCAATCTCTATCCCCTGCATATAACACATGCTTATGCTTCTTCATATTTTGTACATTCCAGTTATTTCCTTTCCCATCCCATCTGCTTGGGGATGTGTACTTATTCCTAAATCTCCCGCTCAAACGTCACCTCTTTCCATAGCCTAACACTCCCTCTCTCCACCCCTGCTTCCCCAGGCAGAATCATTTTGGGTTTCCATCCCATGTTCTGTGTTCCTCACATGTAACAGCTCCTGCATTGCCAGTTTATACACTCTAATATGCTATCAAGAGATAATTGAGTTTCCAAGAAAATTTATTTTATCAATTCCATTAAAGATAAAAAGGGGTTGAGGTTAGGGTGTTTGAGACTCACAAATAACACAGTTTTCCTCTAGGGATTTCAATAATAACAATGATTTGTAGCTATCAGAGTATTTCATTGCAAGCCAAAATATCAAATTACTTGATCAAGTAAAAATATCTCATTTGCCTCACAAGCCACATACCTGTGAATCTTCCAAATCCCAATTGTCTTTGGACTTGAGCTTCTAATTTTTCTGGTGTCACAATTCCTAACACAAAGTCAACAAAAGGACATGAGTATGAAAGAGTGGGCAAAGGAAGCATCACTCACACCATGGTGGGTCCTGGTGCTCTGGTATTAGGAGACCACCACCTTTTCAGAGGGATGAAGCCCCAGTGAAAAGCCTGTTGTGACCAATGTTTGTTAATTCATTGACTGTATGGTCAATATCCAATCTCCTTAAGAAAACTCTCTCTTAGGAGAAAGACCCCTACTTAGGAATTCATTACCCTTCTTCTAGATGGAAGGACACCAAAAGCAAAGATGATATCTTATTCAATTTCATCACCCCAAAATTGCTGAATTGGTGATAAATGTCTTGCACTATCTTGACTTTGAGTAGAGCTTGTTTCTATGCCTAGACATTTGTAGCATGAATTGGATACAGTTCCGTTCCTCACCTCAAACGTCTATGTACTGATGACAATATTTTATTGTCATTAACTGAGTGATTTTAATATAAAATTAACCCTTTTAAGATAGGGTATTAATGTGTATTGAGAAATATGCTAAGACCTTTACAAGAATTATCTCAGCTACTTCTTCAACAACTCTATGTCATAAGCATTATTGCTGAACTATTATATACATGCGTAAGTTGGGACCTAGTAGGATCATTATTTGTGCCATAAACAAATTTGTGGAAAATGGCATACAATAATCTGTCAAAATAAAACTTCTCACTTTGAATCAGCTAATAGTTTTCTAATATTTAATCAGCTCATAGTTTTCCTCTTCAAGCAGAAAGTTAATTCATTTACTTGCACATTTGTAAGTTTTGTGATAAGTTTATCTTGCAGGATTTATCTGTTTAGTATTAGATATTCAGTGGATGTTCTATATTTATGCCTGAGATAATGATGATTTGAACATGCTCAAGCTAAAATGACCATAGCTTTTTTCTATAGCAGAAAACTGAGGCCCTCACCACATATTTGTTCAGTGTAGTGTGGGACCAGAGATGTTTTCTAAAGGAAATCTTGACCCATGAGGGCACTTAACTATAGTGATGTTTGAGCAGTAGAATGGCTTCACTTTAACCAAAGGATATCAACTCTCTGCAAGAGTTGACTATTAGAGAATATGTTCCACACTTAATCCATACTTTAGTGCATGTCCTCCAGTACTAATTAAGGTATCCCTGTGAACTTTCTGCTACTTGATTTTTATGAAAAGCTTAGCTTATAGAAATTAGAGTCATGAAAGAGGTTTGGAGGAGTATTATGCCTATAGTCTATTAGATTGCATATGAGGTATCTTAAGTGGACTTGGGAAAGAAGCATTATATATATATAATTAATTAATCAGGTGAATACATGCAAGCCATTTAACTTCTTTGCATCTTAGTTTCCCTTTGGTTCCATGTAGTAGTTGAACTGAGTGACCTTGATGTGTTTTCCAATACTAGTATTTCAAGAGGTAGTCTTAACTCTAACTATTTATGTGTTGATGAGAAAATCACATCAGAAATCAGTCAAAGTAGTAGAAGATCCAAATTTTATTTCTACGGGGTGTGGGAATCCATTAGAGTTTGTGATATCCCTGAGTCAGTGATGAACATATAATGGATGCCTTTCTATCATAACCTACCTCCATTTGGATATTGAAGTAATTTCAAGGAAGCTTTGTCCACCATAGATGAGTTGAGACACTCTTGACATAGTCCTTGTAAGAGATGATGATGGCTTGGGGCACAATGACATCAATAGAAATGGACTTAAGAAATACTTTTGATGGTTAGAAAATAGAAAATGATAGATAAAGGTATATCAAGAAGAACTTCTAAGTTTCTGGCCTCTCCAAACTTGTGGATGATAAAACTATTTAATGAGACTGAAGACTAAGGGATAAACAGGTTGTGGTTGAGGTGAGAATTAAGAGTTCTGTTTTGAATGTGTTAGGCTGGACCTTCAGGTGGAAATGTCAAGAAGGTTGACATATCTAAGTCTGGTGTCTAGAGGACAGGTATGGGCTGAATATACAAAAAGTTTGGGACTCATCAGCCTTAAGGTTGGAATTAGAGTTTGGGGATCAGATAAAGTCACTTAAGGGGAGAACAAAAGGGGAAAACAATATGACTTTCCCCCATTTCCTGGCTCTATTAGATTTTTCAGTCCATCTCTTTTCTTGGCCATTTTCTCTTCAGTTACCCTTAATCAAGCAATTAATCAATAAACTGAAAATATTTAATGAATATTTTCAAATCTGAGATCTTATCTGCATTCCTTTGTGCTTTAATGTTCTCTTATCCAAGAATGGGATTTAATGCACATTTAAAAGAGTGCTATCTCCAATACAGTGTCCTCCAAAGAGCCATTCTTCAATGACCTCTTCAGTCCTTCAGCAGGGCAGCCAATTCAGTGGTCCACACAATCACAGCTTTGAAGAATACCCATCTAAATATCCTACAAGTAGAAATGCCCCCCTCCTCTGCCTGTGATAGCTTAAGTAATTTAGAAAACAATGTGAAGTTAAACAAAATCTCAGGGTGTTGACAACCAAGTAGGAACTTTCAATAGTATTATATACCTTCATTCAAGGAAGATTGCATTCCACACTCTGTATGACAAGCATATGGTACCCAAAGGAAGAGAGTTTGTAACCCAGATGGTCAAAGCAAAATAGGATCTGTATGGAACCCAGAGAGAGAAACATTACGAATAGGTAAGATTCCATACAACCTGCCCTGTAAGTGATTTATGGATAACCTTTTATATGCCTCTAAAATATATTTATATACATTTAATTAATATTAATTTTATGTATAGAGATAAACATACATTTGGTGATAGGGAGGAAAAAGATCACATATTATTTATTGTTCAATCTATTTGGTTATCTTTAAAGAGCCACAAGTCATGATAATCTCTACATTTGTCTCCTTCATATTTGAAGGATGTATTTTATTTCCTTATAAGTTGCCCTGCTTTTCTAATCTTAAAATCTCCCCCAGCCTTCCCTTATACAACAAGCCTTTTACTTTAGGAAAATGTTTTTTGAGAGTTTAAAGAAACCAATTATTTCAAAGTCCTTCTGTAATTTACTACATCAATCCAGATGTAGAGTATGGAATTCAAATGTAGAATTTCATTTTCTGGCATTAGAAAAGTATTACTATTATTATTTCTAGCAGTTGTTTCCAGTCACTTTAAAACTTGGATTTTCACAAGGCATAATGTTGCACGATGAATAAAGTTATTCTTCTCTTGAGTACAGAAAGGGCTGAAATAAGATATATAATTCTTCCTAATTATAAATTGTAAATACAGGGTAGATGCTCACAAAAAAGATATATTTAACATATATATATATATATATATATATATATATATATATATATATATATATATATGTATTTTCAATAGTTAAAACATATACTGAAGGAAACACTGTACACTTATTAAAAATTTCCTGCTTCTGTTTTTTTTTTTAACCAGACAGATAACAAAGAAAATGAAAGACATTCAATACTGAGGCAATAAATATAGCAGTGCAGAGTATTAGGTTATGTACACAGGTGGTTCTTAAGATAAACTAAGTTATTCTATTTCTGGCTCTTAAGAAACTGTACAATGATAATTTCTTTGAAATGTCTCTGAGGATAACACTGCAAAGTAAAATCAAATAAAGCTGAACTAAAAATTGTCTACTTAAAAACCTTTGATAAGAAAAAAGTCACAGATGAATCCTAGAGCTTATTTGTATAGCCTAAACCTGAAAGATTTGTGCAATTATTAAAGTGAACATTTACTTAGGAATACAAAGTCAAATAAAGCCATACTGTAAAAAGATTTTAAAAGTCGTTTTCCTTTTGGGAATGTTCACTCTCAACAGGGGGACTAGCCCATAGTAGGTGAAATACCTACTGAGTGAATATTTGTTGAGATAAAACAGAAAGTGCTGCATTCAGGATAACCTCAAAATTAGTTATGTTAAGGTAATTTTAAATTAAAATTTTGTAAAACACCCTACCCTGTAAGTGATTTATGGATATCCTAATGTATGCCTTTAAAATATATTTATATACCTTTAATTAATATTAATTTTATATATAGATATATATGTATACATTTGGTGATTGGGAGGAAAACATCAATCTATATTAATATTTTAAACTATTTTAAAAATCATCAAAATATAACTATGGGGTTAGAAACTAACCATCTTTCCCTATGCTATTATCATACCAATCCTATACCTTGATAAAATGAAGTGTTCTTATAGTGGTATCTTTTGGGTTAACTGAAGGATTATCAGGCAATCGACTTATTTCTAAATTTAATACTAATTACAGTAAATTGCTTCCAAAATGACTTCATATTTTAGGTATATATTTGAATTTAACAAATATGAGAAAAGTAATTTAAATAACACAATTAAGGAGTATAATTGTTTCTAAAATATTAATATATTTTTCCACCAGAGGGCGACATTTGCAAGACATTTCAATCTCTGGAAAGTATTTCTTTACCCAGGGATGTAAATAAACGTAGACATTTTTCATTGCAGTTGGCTTATATTTCATGTAATTATTTAAAAATATCCATATTATCATTTAAAATTTTTATATAAATCTCAACATCTACTAATAGTAAAATATGCACAGTAATAAGTTTACTCTTTATATAAGAGAACTTTCAAAGGAAACAGGTATATATTTTTGTTTTTTATTTCAATTTATTAATAACAATCCAGTTCAAATATTATTAAAAATATTAGTGTGGAAGAAACAAAGGAAAAGAAGTTTTCATAAGGGAATAATGAAAAATTTATAGAATTTTACAAATGGAATGTATAATAGAGATCACCTACTATAAGACTCCATTGTTGCCAATAAAAATGTGGTCCAAGGGGGCTAGAAGTCCTGGAAACTTATGAAAATGCTGAATATTGAGCCCTACCCTATACCTATTGAGTCAGAATCTCTGTTTCAATAACACCTTAAACTGTGAGAAATGGCTGCCACTCACGCTTATAATCAGGTGTGTGACTTCCAGCAATTCTTAAATCTCACTTTCCTCCTCCTTAAAATGGGAAGAAAACCATTTTAGGTCTGAGGTTGTGGCTCAGTGGCAGAGCACTTGCTTAGCATGTGCGAGGCACTAGATTCAATTCTCAGCACTGCATATAAATAAATAAAATAAAGGTTCATTGACAGCTAAAAACCTTTTTTAAGAAAATTTAGTTTAAAAATTATGAGGAATAAGTGATGTCAGAATGAAAATAAAAGCCATTCATAAACTGTAATATTCTATTCAGGTTTGTTATACTCAATGAAACCTTCTTGGGAGGAGGGACAGTTCTCCGGGAGGAAAGGTTGGACTAATCATGGGATTTGAAGCACTGTTAAAATTGAATATAAAGTATTTGAGATAAAGGAGAGTGTCTAGAGAAAGTAATTTCTTTTTTATCCACCCAAATTAATACCATATGTATAATTGCTAACATGTCTTTGCCTAAAGATAAATCCAATTAATTTATCAGGGTCACAAAAGTCCATGTTTAGTGTTTGAAATTTGGGACCATTTATGAAGAAAATCTGTTGGGTTAGTGAATGGTATGTGGGTATACATCTCACATATTGGGAGAAGCTATTATTTAAAAATAACCCCATGACATTGTTAAGCTTCAGGTGGTCCAACAACAATTCTTATAATTCTCTACATACATTTTCCCCTTGTTTATGACTTTGCTAAAAGTTCCTCCTCTGGCTGGGATGCTTTTCAACTGCTACCACCCCTCATGCCTGCCCGATTCCACAGGGCTGCCATCATCTTCGTAGGTCTAAATTTCTTTTAAAATATTAAGACAGACAAGAGAACATTGCCTTCTGAGATCTTTTGCGTTTACTTCCACACATAAGCTGAGTATTTAACTTGCCTCATTTTACCTATAATTATTTGTAACCATATTTGTCTGTCTCCCATGTAGCTTGTACAGTCTCTCATGGGGGTTTTCCCAGACCTAGTGTAGTTCTTGGCACTCAATGAATATTCTTAGAATGGATAAATCAATATTAGCAATTATTTTGGTTCAGGCACTCAAACTGCTATCAAGAGAATGAAGGAGAAGGCCAGATAATATTTATTTCAGTGTAGGTGAAAATAATGTAATTATTTTACTATAGAAATAATATTTTAATGCTGGATTTATTTTGTTTGGTCTTTTTGAGATATATATATATATATATATATATATATATATATATATATATATATATATATAGAGAGAGAGAGAGAGAGAGAGAGAGAGAGAGAGAGAGAGAGAGAGATAGATAGATAGATAGATGGAGGTGGATAGATGTGGCCCTCAAGTTTTCTGGTGGTTCAGATTTCTAGTCACTGAGGTTGAAATTTAGACAGGAATACCAGCTTTACAAACATTTGTCATAGCTTTCATTTTGTGTAAATTTTCAGAATTTCAAAATCATATATATTTCTAAATGAAATAAATTTATTGGATGAGTTATTAAAGACTTACCATGGATATATTTTAAAGCACCTGGTTGAGGCAAGTCCTGAGTAACTTGAGATTTTGTTTGTAAGGGGCAAGTTTAATGAGTTTTTTTCTCATACCTGATATTCTTTGGAAGTAGATAATATTTTAAGGCATTCTAGGATTCATTGAAATATTCATTCACTGTTTTATTGGAGATGTATAATTTAATGTATGTTTATCAAAATTTAAAAGAAACTATGTTTCTAGTATTCTTTCTTATCATAATTCATAGTGGAATATAATTTGGCAACTATCAAATTTAATAATAGAGAGTGTTTTTGAAAACTTGTGAATTTTTCCAATTATCTGTTCATCAAATCTATCCACTATATCATTTACACTATTCAGGGAATATTCTTACATGATTCTATATTTAGGTTCATGTAGTTGAAGATTTAGGACCATGGTCTCTAACTAAAATCTACTCCCCCTCTTGGCTTAAATAACATTTAATGTTTTGACCTTGAGAATGTGGTTCAAGGCCAAGCTGTTTTATAAGCATTCGCCTGAATTGCATCTAAGAGGTTTGTGGGTTTGTGATTCATGTGAAAGGCATTAATAATTCATATTAATTTTGTACAGTTTTCTTGCTTTGCTTAATGAAATAAATTCATTGATGCTATACTTATAGATGAAAATCTTAAAAAATCTTACACGGATACCTCTCCAAAAGTTTGCTTTAAGAGAAAGCAGCTCAAAGCTGGGAAAGATTTCAACAGAATTTAAGTATATTAAAATAAATCTTAAAACATTTTCAAATTATATATATACATATACGTATATGTATGTGTGTATATATATATATATATATATATATATAAATATATATATGTGTGTGTATGTATATGTGTGTGTGTATTTGGGGGATACAGGGGATTAAACTGATGGGCACTTGACCACAAAGCCACATCCTCAGCACTATTCTGTATTTTATTTAGAGACAGGGTCTCACTGAGTTGCCTAGTGCCTTTCCATTGCTGAGGCTGGCTTTACAAATTATATACTTTTTAACAACCACAGGTATAGGTACAGATTTCATTAGTAGATTCATTTCAGTAATGTATTGAAAATTAATTATAGATTCTTAAAATTCTAAGAAATTTATATTAATTTTTCTGTCTTTTATTTTTTCTAGTGCTCTGACATTATAGCTTTTTTTTTTTGCCTCCTTTCCCTTTCTCTGCCCCCTCCCCCTTATTTCTGTCTCTTTGTGTCTCTCAATTTCTATCTACCACACTACCTTACTTTTCTTTTCAGGGATTAAATCAAACACACAGACGATATAATTATGCATTTTGTACACAGATATTTTATGTTTTAAGAAATCCAGGTGCTCAGGAATATCGCAAACCTAAGTGAAATATCTTGCAATCTTCTTTCCCTGCAATACTGTCAGAGCTGGCATCATCATCGTGCTGGGCAAAACGTAGCACTGGAAGTAATTTGTCATTTTTAAAATAAAGTCTTCTTCCCTTGCAGAACCAAATACAACATTCTTCCTGCAAACTCTGGAGATGATGACATTTTCCCTTGGTTTCCATAGCATCCGTTCCTGAAGAGCCTCAGAATGGCCCTTGGTCAAGGCGATCCGCCCAGCTCCCCAAGAAAGTTGATAACCCTGGTAGCCAAAAAGAAGCGGACCCTTTTCTGAAACTCTGTCCGTGGTGCTGAACCATTCTGTCCAGAACCGCCCAGACGGGCGCTGTCAGCTGTTCTGAAAAATTCTTCCCTGACGCTGCCCAAATCAGAATTGTTTGTATTATTTACTCACGTCCTCAAAGAGCAGCAGACCTTCTCCATCTTAATTCGACACTACCGCAGAGCCGAGTTACGCCGGCGTGATGGGAGGAGACCAAGGGAAGGGAGGAAAAACTAGCGGCATTGCTCACCTGAGACCTGAGATGCTCCCATGAGTTTTCAAAGTGCTGGGCTCCTTATGGCAAAGACACCATTTTAAAAAGTAGTATTCTTTTGATTTTTGCCCTTAAACAGGGGTTCTGCGACATTTACAGCCCCTCTGTTTAAAAGCCAGCCGACTTGACTGCAATAAGCTTTCAAAACTGGGAATGTACATTGTTTTTCAGTGAACTGATTTCCAGGACAAGGACTCGTCTGCACCCGCCCAAATACCATGGCACTGCTTGCGCCCTTTGCCACCGGATCCTTCTCTTCCAATGAGACTTTCTGATTGTGTCTACCAACTCTCCTATTAGGAAACCCGTGGGTTGCATGCGGCTATTCTGTTGTATTCTCATTCTCACCCTCCCTCCCCTCTCTCACTAGCACTCTTGCTGGAGGCACACCAATACCATTCCGCTGAGAAGAAAAAGCCCACAACTACCTTAAGCGATTAAGACAATATGCGCAACCCTCGCCTTTCATAGTAATCGCTGTTTAAACCTGGCAAAACCGAACACCAGTCTTTGCAAGAATGGAGTCGGTAAAACAAAGGATTTTGGCCCCAGGAAAAGAGGAACTAAAGAATTTTGCTGGAAAATCCCTTGGCCAGATCTACAGGTAAGAGAAAGCAAACCCGCGGGGCTCGCCATGGAAAAAAAATCTGCAGGGCAATTTCCATAAACCTTGGATGCTTAGAGACCGTAGTATGATCAGAAAATCTTTTTGTTGCTCATTGCTGGAACAAGGCTGCTCTGGAAACCTGCTTATTAATGCAAGAATGTTACACTAAATGAACCTGTGTGTGTGTGTGTGTGTGTGTGTGTGTGTGTGAGAGAGAGAGAGAGAGAGAGAGAGAGGGAGAGAGAGAGATTGATTTGTGTTGGTATCTGCAAATTTTCATCCTTTACAACCCAGTACTTATCCCATTTGCATGTGAGAAATGACTAGTTCCTGTTCAAAGAGCTTTCCTTTTGGTGCTTATAAATACCTCAAATTAGATTCCTTTGATACAGACAAATGAATATCAAAGTACAACACTCTAAAAAATTAACCAAGAAATTCCGAAGACTAGTGGCAAAAAGAAATTAAGGTCTCAGCTTCGAGACCATAGTAGAAATTCCCCATGGGATCTTCCTTTTGTATTGAATGGAAAGGAATAAAAATGTATCAATAATGGATAACTAAAGTAGTTCTTCTCTCTGAACCAGCAATAATGTATATGTATTTTTAATCATTTACCCTCTTCTATATGTCTATTTCTTTCATGGTAAATGCCCTAGTGTTTGCATGAGCAACAATAATAATAATCAGTGAATTTACTTTGAAAGTACTAGAATTGTTTTTTTAAAAAATTTAATACCCCTTGTAGCCACTGTACTAATGATGCTGTAAATTGCACAACTTAAATCTTTTCAGATATGTTATATGAATGCATCTTTTTGTTAATAATATGAGCAAAATCAACAAGAGAGAGCAGACACAGAAGGATAAACGATTCTAAGCACTAATTTTTCACATTTGGGAAATCTGAAGCATTTGTAAAATATAGGAGATGTCAAGAAAATGACCCATGCTCCTCCCAGTTTTGCAAATCTCTTCGGTTCTGGTGGGCTTCCTGTACACACCATCATGCACCTATGCGGCAGCACATACCGCAAGGGCCCTGCAGTCCCGCAGCTCCCCTAAAAAGGACTGCTCTTTCCCAGCCCAACTGCCATCAGGGGGGGAGTTTAGATGCCGAGTTCAGATTTGCATTTATGAACATATAAAATATCACATTGATGATTTTTCCCCTCGAATAAATAAATTGAATGTTTCCTAACATTGGAATCAGACTTGATGGATCAGCTTTAACCTACCTGTAAATACCTTTATGACCTATTATCCAGGTGATAGTCTATAGAATTTGAAAGTCTGATATTCTGTTCTGGTAACCTCAGATCTGGGGGCAGCTTTATACCAAGTATGCATTCTTGGAATCGATTTAAAATTTTCATTGGGTTCACTCGCGTGAGTGAAAATAACCCAAATGTGCATGTGTTATTTAAAAGATCCCAGATTAAAATTTAATTCCGTGGTAAATTGGGAGAATATTTTCCAATTGTAAACGAAAAGACTTGATTTTTTTAAATATCGAAAATTATCTCAGGGAGATAATAATGCTGTTACTTTTCACACTCTTTTTTTTAAAATATAAATTTCATGGACATGTTGGATTAGAACAATAGTACCATCTTTTAGTAAATCCATTCCATCACTCGGCTGTCTCTTCCCTTTCTTTTCCCGCTTCCCCCAAGGGCGAAAGCCCGAAAGGAATTGAATCAAACAGGCGAAATCTTATGAAATACTATTTTTTTTTAAAAAAAAAAAAAAGTAAGATCTTTCACCTTGGTGTGGGACAGTGGTTCTGGGGGCGCCTTTGTACATTTTACGTCTTTGGAAATGGGCCCCTGATATTTTTCGGTGTTTGTAACCGAGATAGTAATGACGCAAGATTGTGAATAATTAATTATTCATGTTCTAGCAGTAGAAAGCTAAGGTGTCAGCCATATGTACGGAGGCCTTTGTTTCCAACTCGAATAAAAATAAAATAAAACAAAGATGCTTAACACAGAAGTAAGTATTTAACTGGCACCCTGGAGCTGGAGGAGAGGGAAGTAAAGTGCTTGACACTCGCAGAGAGGATTCCGGCCCTTGTTGGCATGGCTGCGGGCCTCTGCCTGGGTAGGGTGTGAGGGTGGGCTCAGCTGAGGGGCGGGATCCAGGCGTGCTCAACCCAGAAAGCTTCAACTTGGCTGAGAGGGAGCGGGTTTCGAGGTTGTGGCCGTGCGGGTCCGCAGCCAGGGAGCCCGAGGGAGGTTGGGTGATTGAGTAAGACCCGCACTTGCTAGCGTAAAGCACTGCGGAACTGGGAGATGGGGGCGGGTGGGGAGAAGTCCTCAGAGGTGACCGGGACACGCGGCTCTGCTAGCCCCTTCCCACAAGCTGCAGACCCCAAATAAAGTCTGGTTCCAATGACCTATGCCTGAATGGAGGAACTGAAGGGGGGGATCCCGAGAGCATGGGGAGTCTCTGTTTTAGGCCCGAAGGTATTAAAATTCAAGCAACGCGGCCGCCGGGAGGGGGACTGATAAAATGTTAGAGAACTCAGAAGGCCCTGAAGCTCCAGGGAGGAACGATGTCAGTACCCCTGATCTCAGTCCCAAAGGGTCCTGGAAAATGCGACTGGGCCTGCATCCTGGGTGCCTAACGCGGCGTCCTTGCTTCCCACTACTCTGACGCGCAGGGTGCTGGAGAAGAAACAGGAGACCGGGGAGACCATCGAGCTGACCGAGGATGGGAAGCCTCTGGAGGTGCCTGAGAAGAAGGCGCCTCTGTGCGACTGCACGTGCTTTGGCCTGCCGCGCCGCTACATCATCGCGATCATGAGCGGCCTGGGCTTCTGCATCTCCTTTGGCATTCGCTGCAACTTGGGCGTGGCCATTGTGGACATGGTCAACAACAGCACCATCCACCGCGGGGGCAAAGTCATCAAGGAGGTGGGCGACAGCGGAGTCCCCCAGGTTCCCCGCTCGCTGGCCTTGTGGCCTCTCAGAACCACATCGACTGAATCCTGTTATCCCCTCACCGAAAGAGGAAGGCAGGGATGCTTTCTAAGCCCCTTTCAAGTCCTGCCATTGTAGAATGGACCGCAATAATGTTCCCTATGTCTTTATCTCTTCGCATCTTTATCTGGGCCTTTCCTTTTTCGTCTGCAAAGTAGAAAATAGCGTCCAGCTCACTAGATTTTTGTGAAGAGTGGCTTTATACGAGTTGGTGACTTACAATGCCTGCTAAGTGCAAATAGAAGTATTTTCCTTTTCCTTGGAGGGAGAGAGTAGCATATTAGTTATAATTTCCCCCGACTTCCTCCAGATCCCGCCCAAACATTTTTAATAATCAAAATGAAACAAAACAAATCAAATCAGTTGTGTGCATATCCGCAGGTTTGGTAGGGGCCCTTTAGGAAGGTCGACCTCCCTGATTTGGAAAGGATCTGCAGCACAGCGAGTCCTGGATCCACAGGGCGACCACTCCGTAGTCTTATAATGTGTGTCTTAGGTGGAGACGCCTAGAGATGGGAGGGTCAGTCCAAGGTCACAGAAGTCCCCCTAATTCCTTTTGTTCGGGACTTATGTAGCCTGACCATAACCGGGTTGCAAAAAGATTGGGAGGAGAAATTGAGGAATGCTCTGTGGGTGGAAAGCAGGAGCATTACTGGGGTCTGGGGAGTCCAGAAACCCCTACAAAACCCGTTTGGTTTCAAAATTTCATTAAAAGGGAGAAAAAAGGTCCCCAGTTTTCTGGACATGATAGCTGCTCTCTTTACAGCGCTAATGCAGATATGTCACCTCAGTATCCTTTGAGATTCACCTTCTGGGGCTGGGTGGAGTTAGGCCTGGACCTTCAGATATATCTCTCATCCACACCCTTTAATAATAGCTTCCTCTCCACTGATCCCCTGCCCCCAAAACAAAACAAAAAATCTCAAGGGCAAATGGCTCTAAGACCTTCCTGCAGGAACCCTTCCGATTTGGGAGAGACACCCTTTCTCTTAACCCTTGAAGTCTTATCCTTTCCTTTTACTTAGTTTCCCTATTTGGATCAAGAGGGTTGTGTTCCATTCTCCAAAGTCATTACTGCACCCTCATTGGTGCACAGCCAGGGACAAAAATACCCTTGCCAGGAGTGTCTATCGCTCGCGACCCAGTCTTTTCAATGGGAGTCTGAATTTCCAATTTACTGGGACAATAGAGATTCCCCACTCACTGAAGCATTCCCACCTGCCTGACGGGGAGGGGAAGCAAAGCTAGGGAGCCCAGCTTCACTGTTTTCATGGAGATATATTTCGTTAATGAGCACCTTCTTTAATTAGACGAAGCAATTTTGTAAGGAAACGAAAATTAAGTCGCGACACCTTCGACTAAAGGAAATGTCCCGCAGAGTTGAGGGCTAGTTTGGCCTGCAAATCCCTGAAAGTGAATTTTCCACACTAACTCTACTCTTTCCCTCCCCTCCCCTTTCCCCGCTCTACCTTTCTAGAAAGCCAAATTCAACTGGGACCCAGAAACCGTGGGAATGATCCATGGTTCCTTCTTTTGGGGCTACATTATCACCCAGATTCCGGGCGGATACATCGCATCTCGGCTGGCAGCCAACAGGTAATACACCTGGCTGGGCTGTAGTTCAGGGGCTTGGTGTTTGTAACATTCGAAGATAATCCAGTGGGGTTTAGGAACTCCCGGGGGCGGGGGGGGGGGGGAGTCTTTTGGTGCCTTGACCAACGCACAAAGGGGTAGACGAACTTTTGTCTTTTTCCAGAGTCAAAAAGATTTAGGGTCTCTGAGGCGACCGCGGGCAAATTTGCCCACTCTGGTGACTGAACAGGCTTTTCGAGAAAGGGTGGACAGAATAGGAGTTGTAGCCAGACAAGGAACCGCCACCCCACCCTTCGCAGTCCCCGCTGGCCAAGACAGCGTGATCCCGGGTGTGCAAAGTGGGTGTGGAGGGTCGTCAAGTGTGGTGCTTTTACCCGTGCGTCCCACGAGTTAAAAAAAAAAAAATCATCAGTCCCAGATCTCTGCAGCGCTGACCCCCTGCAGGCCGCGAGGAATGCTTGGCCCTGGGGCATGCCTAGATGATGTTTTGTGTCTGAAGAAATCGAAATCGACTGGTCTCTATCAAAGCAGGTGGGATTTCCCGTGCCCGGGGCGCGAGTCCACCTGTTAATGAGCTTGACTGCTTAGGGGCGGGAGTGCGGAGAGCGCTCAGCTGCGCCCTGGGCCTCCAGCTCAGCCGTGGTAGCTGCAGACGGGGTCCTAGCGCTAGCTTCCAGGAGTTACCCAGAAGCATCTGCAAAACCTGCCGCAAAAGGACTGATGGGTGATGGGATGTCAAGGAGCACAGCCCGGCCACCCGAGGGTGAGAGGCAGCTTCGTTTGCTTTATTGTGTATATTTTGATAATCAAGACTAAATTTCCTTAGTCTGAATTGTTGTGCTGACAAAGAACACAAAAGCGCACACACCCTTCCAGGTCTTGCTGGAATTCACATTTTAGAGGAAGAAGACAATAGAGCGCCTTCCTAATCACAATCCAGTCTTTCTCTGTACTCTGGCCCCTCCCACTGCTAACTGAAGTCTTTCAGGCCCCCTCCTCCCTTGGTTTTGGCACCTACAGTTCCTTTCCCTGGAGGCATCTTTCTGACTAGTGCCTCCTACCATCTCCAGGGCCTCCAGAGAAATTCTTGGGGATTTATTGTAGGCATTATGACCATAGAGCTCAGATTTTGGGGCAGTTATTCAAAATGTTAAGAGGATGGTGCAATAGATTAGGAATAATGCCTTGGGATATTGTCTTTACCTGACAACATAGATGATTAACCCTCAGACCCAGCGGGAGGCAAATATTCTCTTTTAAAATTAATCAATTTAAATTATCTCTAGCTGATGTAAAGACCCACATTTTATGAATGTGATAAATCAAAGAAAAAATCCATGTTAGGCAAAAACATTTAAAGAAAATATTCACTCCACCTAATATTACTGAATATGAACATGTGACAATTTTAGTTTTTAAGTTTTTTTTTCCTAAAAATCATTTCCTAAAACAAAACAAAATTTGCTAAAAGATTCTCCAAATGTATATGCATGAAATATTTTTAATTCAGGAGGAAAAAAAAATACCAAATGACCCCCCCCCACCCTGAAAATAAAAAACAGAAAATACAATAAGAAATTCAATATGATGTCAAAAGAAATATAATGGTGGTTCCTTTAAGGGTTGTTTCAGTGTCAAAATATTCAGCTTGCCACCAAATGCTAAAATGCTAACATTTTCCTGCCAGGAGAAAACACTAGGGATGCTCCAGCTTTCCTTCTTTATAACACTGGGAGGTCAGTAAACAGGTCTTTCCTGGTTGGAAAAAAAAGCAAGTTCATTGCTATCATTTGTGTCATGTTTAGTAATTTGTGTCATGTTTAGTAAATGAAAAGACTGGTGCTCTTAATTTATTTGCCACATTTTCCTCATAGGAAAAAAATTTGAATTTTGAAATTCTTACTGGATCCGAATTCATCTCCCTTTAAATGAATATTAAAGGGTGGGAAACTTAACAGTTTTTTATATGCAATTGTCTTGTGTTAAGTTAAAAATTATTGTAGAATATTATGAACATGCAGAAAATTAAATAGGCATACATCTGAGAGCTTTGACACAGTTTCTTCATTTTAAAAATAAAACTAAACATTGCAAATATAGTTGAAGCCTCCTGTGAAAATATATCTTCAGCATATGTAAAATTTTCTTTTTGTGATTGTAAAAGTTTTGTATGCTTAATAATAAAAATATATTAAGAAATCATGATAAAAATCATAAATAATTTAATCAGCCAAATACACCTATTTTTTGCATGATGGTAAATGTCCAACTAGTCCTGTGAATGTCACATATAATTTTATTTAGAAGGCTTTTTATAGGTGAAAATCTGAGAAATTTGCATAATAGATTTGAAATATGCATGTTTCCTAATGTGATTTTTTTCAAAACCAGTAAGAACACAGCGAGACCATTCTTGTACCTACAAGCATTGTATGCCCATTCATGTAAGCTTCTCCATATAGGTAATTTGGTAGTAAGATGAGATTCCCATGAGTGGAAGACTGGGGAGAGATTCTGCTCCCTCTAGATGTAAAAGGAGCTTTACTTTGGAAAGTGTTTGCCATCACTGTTATGGGCAGAACTGGAGTGGAGGAACTGAGGTGTATAGAGACAGCTTCTCAGGAGAGAAAGGCTCCTTATTACTCCTGGAAAATTTCTCAATGAAAAACTAGCAGCAATGGTTTAGCTTCTCCCTTTTATTGATTAAGCAAAGACAGCCTCACTCTTTAGTCTGAACACAGACTCTTGGTCCTTTTATTGGTCAAATTCTAAGTATTTCAGCTTTCCTACTCATTGAGAAGAGAAACTGGTAGAGTCAGCAGGGGAAGAAATTCAGTCCCAAAGGAGGGCGCTTATGTAATTTTTTTCCTTTGTCTTTCCTTAAAGAGAAACTGCACATCATTGGCAGGAGAAATTAGTCACTTCCATGAAGGGCCTTAAAATGGGAAATCCAAGAAGATTCCTTTAGAAATATGTAATGTTCTAAAATGAGAACATACTTAATATTGTGATAAAAAGATATTTGGAGCAAATTAATTTTGTCTTTAAATAATACAGGGCATGGGGAAAATAGTAATTTAGATATTTACAAATGTGAAATTGTTAAGGGTTGTTTTTATTGTATGTTCCAATTGCTGTGAAGAACCAGGGTGAGTGTTTAATTGTAAAGGAAAAAAAGAAAAAAACAGATTTGTTTTTGCAAAGAGCATAACCAAAGAAGGCCAGATACACCAAAGACCAAAGGAAATTTGGTCAACATTATGACTTGAATGTATAACACTGTATCTACAAAGACTATTCTTGTCTTTTTCCAGGTGGAAATATTATTTAGACCCTATGTATAATTTCCTCTCCCCTGCTCCTGTCCTCCTGATTTCTCCATGCTGCTTCTACTTTATGCAGTATTTACCACCCTTCATACCAATATTTCACTTTATCCAGTAAATGCAAGCTTCACAAGTGTAGGTAATTGCATGGAACATATCTAAAATTTTTTGAGGTGTCTAGAACCTGGTAATTTCTTGATATTATTATTTATTATTAATGCCATTTTAGATTAAGAAAATCCAGAATGAAAAAACCCTTATGTCTATTCAGCTTGTTCATTTTTGTCTTAAGTATTAGTAATGCTAATGGATTATTTCCATTGTGATAAAAAGGCCTGTTTTCATATCTCATTTCTGTTTTTTAAAATTATTCTCCCATCCATATTATTTAGAATTGAAATCATTATTCACTAAAAAGTCCATAAATCTCATTTGAAAGCTTTTTAAGAGCTAGCCTAACAATTATTTTTGGTAGTGCATAGAGTCTGCTAGTAATTCAGCGCATCTTTAAATATTAGCCAGGCATAAATACACTTACATAAATTCATTTAAGATCAAGGTTATATTTTTTTCTGTTTAAAACTACAGTATTCCTCTATTCCTATCTTTATTTACAAAGGTTCAATTTATAGGACAACATTTTGTTTCCTCGGATATTTCTTGCATTTCTAACTTAACTTTTGCTAAGAAAAAGATATAACTCTATAAATAAGAGGCTGAAAAATCACATATGCTGTAGCATACAGTGACTTCCATGAGAGGAACCTATATTAAAACTGGACAGGGCTCACCTAATCTAACCCTTCTATTTCACAGACTAGAAAATTAAATAGAGAATCAGGGATGTGGTGACTTAGTTAAGGTCACAAAGGGATTTTGATTAGAACTCAGGTGTCTTGAAATGCATGGCTTCTAACTACTTCTACACTGAGATTTAACATCTCTGCCTAAGATTGTGTGCTTCACCACAAAGTTCATTTTCAGCAGCTGACTGAGCTACCTGCTCTCTGAATGAATAACTATAATCTATCCTGCTCCAAATCCAGGGGAGAATCCATGAGTTAGAGATAGAAGACTTTGGCAGACCCAAGGTTCCCCTGCCCCCCCCACCCCCAGGAGAAACATACTGTATTTGTGTGTGCAATCTTCCTTGGGATTTTGACTAATAACGACTCAATTCATAATCCTGATATGAGAGAGAGAGAAAGAGTCTGTGTATTTTAAAATGAACAGATCCAAAGGTATGACTTTACATCTCTTTATAAAGGAACATTTTCATTTATAAAGGTGAAGTTTGATATAATTTAGGTAAATATCCTGGCTTCCCTGATTATATAAAAAGAAAATCTCTTGTTAATTTTCAGAGAGTAAAAATATTTTAAGCAAACAACTGAAATGCCAACAATTGACATTTTAAGCCCAGAAAGAAATGATTTTATTACTGCTATTCTTTTTCCTTCACAGAATCAAACAGTAAAAGTGTGCTTGGTTTATTTATTAGAAGAAGCATTGGAAATGAATTCCTAAGTCCTGTCAGCAAATACTCATGCACACACACATTCATTCATTCTGTCTGTCTATCTATCTATCTATCTATCTATCTATCTATCTATCTATCTACTATCTATCTATTTCTCATTGTCCTCTCTACTTAGCCATCCCTTTCAAAGAGGGATTCTTAATCCTTTCAGTAAAAAATATATTTGCAAATTCCTTTTGTGTGAAAGAAACCTGAGCATAAAGCCTGCTGCAAGAGTCTACCATCCTGCTGTGGTGGAAATGATTTATAGGCACACAGTCTTTAGGGCCAGAGGTGACTTTTTCTATGATTCACCTACCTGCCTATCAAACCAATATGCAGCTGTTATCTCCTTACCCCCTTAGGGGCCATATAGATTAGGTATCTGGGGGTAATGCAACCTTCTTCTTCTTCTTTATTTCCCCCCTTAACAAAAGAAAATACCCTTTACCAGGAGATGAATAGATGGATTGAGGGGGGGGAGGGGTCTCCAAGGACTAGCACAAGCTTTGCAGACATGAGCTTCTCTTTCTCCATTCTCCAGTCCCCTCACCCCCTTCCTGGCTCTAGCTTCTGCTGCTGCAGCAGTCTACTGCAGTGCAGAGGCAGCTTTTGGAGGGGAGGGACATGATTTTGCAGGAGAGAGAGTCAGGTGGGCAGCTGGTAGAGCGCTTCTTCAGTTGCCATATGCCACCATTGGGGCCTTCTAATTTCTCTGTCGTGAGTGATGAAGTCATTTTTACAACTTAATGATGTACCAAGGGACCTAGTGGGCTGGCTTGTGCCTGTGTACTCCTTTTTTAATACGGAAATGGGGGCATCAGATGTGACAAAGGGAGGCACCCAGGCCCTGATTTGATTAGATTAAATAGATTAAACAGCCTGCATCAGTCTACTAATGCAGACCCTCCAGGAAAGGATTAGTCCCACACCTGGGGTGAGGAACACTAGTCTCCTGTTAGGTGACAAGCTACTGCCCAAATGGAAATTGATTGACTGACTTAGAGAAAAATGGATATTATCTGTGGAAGTGACAAGTCGCCAGTGTTTCTGTCACCTATTCTGGGCAAATCTTTTTGGGGTGGGCCTGATACTCCAGGGGGTTTGTTATGGAAATGAGTGACTGAGAATTTCACTACTAACTCTTTATGGGGCCCCTTCAGATGTTAATCTTCAGGCAGTTTGTGATGCAGTTTTTTGCAAACACTGCTAATCTCTTTAGTTTTATAGAGTCTCCCACCACACCTACACCAGTGTTCCTAAAGTAACTGTAGGAAATTTGATCATTTCATATGTAAGAGAAAGGAAAGGAAAGAGAGAGAGAGAGAGAGAGAGAGAGAGAGAGAGAGAGAGAGAGAGAGAGAGTCAAGTAGAGGAAAAACAAATAGAAATTAGACTTTAAATTGAAAATAATCAAATTTAATTCATTTTAGTTTGTTATTTGAGCAGAGGAAATCATGAGGAAAACAATTTTAAGTGGTTTCAAATGGTTTATCATTTTGAAAAACAACTTCAATATGCAAATGGCCCTCATTTTATCTCTCAGAGATTATAATACTATTCTTTTAAAAAAATTTAAGAGTTCCCATATGCTTTTAATACTTTTCTTAGGGAAAGAAAAGATTTTAGAAATTAGTTGGCATTTCATTCCTTTTTTTTTCCCTTCAGCCCAGTTGCTAATGACATATCTCTGACTTGCATTCACACCCTGAGTGGGTTTTGTAGCATTTTAGCTGCCAGTTATAAGAAGCAATTTAAACAAAATTAAATATTAGTCTGGTTGAGGTTCAATTTATTATTTGGATTTTCAATTGAGCAATACACATGCATAAATATTTAATAATTATCTAGTTTGATTATTTATTTAGTGGAAGTAATAAGTTTACTTCATTGTTGAAAAAAATGTGTGTAATCTGTTAAAATTTTCATTGAGGCTTTATTTGAACATGTAATAGTGATATAAATATACTGCCTCATACGATAGAGCACTTGCCTTTAACAATTCAAAAAGTCAAAAAGAGCCAAAAGTTGTACAAGTTATTTATTTAGAAAACTTTCCTCATTTCTAAACATGCATTTTTATGTAAGGTGTAGTATTTCT
Organism: Marmota monax; assembly: GCF_021218885.2. Lineage (NCBI taxonomy): Eukaryota > Metazoa > Chordata > Mammalia > Rodentia > Sciuridae > Marmota > Marmota monax. Next base: position 4,012,630 of record NW_026695230.1, on the reverse strand, counting down.
TTTCCTGTTAATTATTCACTCCTGTGTAGGAAAAAAAAAAGCAATCAAGTCTTAAATGAATTTCTTTATTGAGATAGGATTATAAGGCAATAAATGATGCAAAATAAAACAACCAAAACTAGTCTGTAAAGCCAAATTCAAAGATTAATTTTACAAATATGTAATTCATTAATCACACTGAAGAGTCTTAAATGTCTCTTCTATAACCACAAATTGTTAAGGCATACTCACATAAAGCTATACTATTATCACATGCTAGCATTTAATCTATGAAGAAACATTGAAAATGCACCTGAAACATTCCACAGTGGGTGTTAAAAAACACGAAGATTGTAAAAGTACACGTAAAAAACAGTACAAAAGTTTCCTTTTTTTTTCTGTTTTGGTTTTATGATATTTTTTTCCTTGTAACCTTATGTAATCTAGTTTGTTTATTTATTTTTCCATATTTTTCATGTTGCATTATAATTAAACCTAACAGTGTGATTCGCTGTTACCTATTCATGTAACACTATGTAACAGTGTAATGTGGTCAATATCATTCCCCAGTATTTACAAATGTTTTCTTTAGGCCTGCTGAAGTCAAGCCATACCTGACTCCTTAATTTATATGATGAGGAAGGGAAGACTATTCCTATCCTCTACAACAGCAAAGGTCTGGGAATCTAGCTTTTAGACCCAATTGAAACACAGAAGAGATACTCCATGTAAAGTGGAAAGGAGTCATGAATATCAAAAGAGCTTTCCAGTCAGTGTAGAGCAGATTATTCAGCAAGAAGTTTTCTACCTCCTTTTAAACAGCAGAAATTTGTATTAAGAAAGGCAGAGGATATGAATTATAAATCATCTTCCTAATTGCTGTAGTTTTCCATTTGAGGAGGCACATGAAATTAGAGTTGAATGAAACAATAAATTCACAGATGAGTTAACTTTTTAATACATGTCTTTCTTCCTGACAGTGACTTTATAAGGCAAGCATCCTGAAACTTATTTTACTCATGAGAAAACTGAATATAGAATTAGTAGAATTATTTTCCCAGATTCCACTTCAATGGTCAGAGATATAGTATAAATCCCAGGATGTCTGATTTCAAATTATATTATTCCTTACTAAACACATTTCTCCTATTAAATTCTCCTGTTAAATAAATTTAATTTTTTAAAAAATATGCACTGAGTCACTATATGACTAGGATCATAGGAAAGAGCATGACTGTGGAATAATTTCAAGCTTTTACATGTTTGCCGGTTTTGATTGCTAGACAGGTCTTTTGATCAGAGGATGACTTAAAATATCTGCTATGGTATATATTATTTTCTGGGCAATATTTCTGTGAAACCTGATTATAGGGTTTCAGAGAATGAGGAGTGTTCAGTGATGAACAGACAATGTGAGCACAGTTGGTTTCAGGAGATTCCAATGTTGTTTGAAAGATCTAAGGATGAGGCCAGACTGGGCCATGTACTTGAACTTAGCAACTATCTCAAGTGAGGATTTATCCACAGGTGTGCTCTAAATTCCAACCCAAAGTTGCTGACCTGCAATTATTCTGTGAAAGGAACTGAGCTTCCTAGAATTGGTAGGATGCCACAGCAACAGTTCAAGAACAAATAAGTGGTCAATTAATTGGAAAGTTTATTGAGATAAAGGAGATTCAAAGAACAAAGATTTGATATTGCCTACATATAGGTAGGAAGGGAAATTATTATTATCCTTAGTTAAGCATTTACCCAAAAGTAATTGGAAATGCATGACCTAAGGACATGTCCTATGTCCACAGCATTCTTTTAGCACTATGGGAATAAAATAAATGAAATCTGGACTCCATTCTCCATGGGACACAAATAATGGGTAAAGTGAAAGATCATATGACCTCTTGGGTTAAGTGATCTACAGTGCTTTAGGAATATCTTCACAGAGTATTTAGGAATATCTTTAGGAATATCTTCATAGAGAGGTGTGTGTGTGTGTGTGTGTGTGTGTGTGTGTGTGTGTGACAGAGAGAAGAGAGAGAGAGAGAGAGAGAGAGAGAGAGAGAGAGAGAGAAGAGGGAGAGGAGGGAGAGAAGGAGGGAGAGGGAGAGAGAAGAAAGGAGATGAGATTGAAGGATAAAGGTGGGGTAAACTAAGACAGGTATTTACATAGGAAAGTCTGCACATTTTTAATTTATTATTTGCTTCCCATCAGATATTTTAGAAAGACTATTGCAGCTCAAATTAAAAGGTTGGGGTACCTCCATCAATCCTGTGTGACTTCAGTATGGAAGATAGAATTCCTGTTACATGTCTTCATGTACCTCAGGCTGCTGGAATTTCTGTAGGACATGGAAAAACAATGTATCTAAGCTCACAGAAACAGCATAATTGAATCAAGACAAAACTGTCTGGAAGGAAAGGATGAGGAGTAATAACTGTGAAATTTATTAAAGGCTAGGGAATTTTTATGTTATGATAGCTAATGTTTATAAACCGTTTATTCCAAAGCAGACATTGTACCCTTTCATGATTGATGTATTCAATCTTTTTAATGTTCCCTTGAAGTTTGGTAACTTGTTATTTCCATTTTACAGGCATAGAAAGTGAGTCTTAGAGAAGTTAAGTGAGGACAACTTGCCGAGGGTCATGCCTAATAAAAAATTAGAGCTGAAATCTGAATTCTCACAGTGTATCTACAAAACTTGTATTCTTAATTAATACTATGTCAGGTTGTTGTGTAAAATTCCACAAGAAAAATATGATAGCTCAGTCAATCTGGTTAGTGAAGACAAATTCAGATCAAAGAATTTAATTTGGTTCTTGATTTAACTTCAATTTGTGGGTTTTTTTTAATGTACATCTTTTATTTCAGCAGATGTTTCTATTCTAGCCTTGATCCTGCCTCTTATGATAAAAAATTAAGTCCCACATTTTCATGTCTGACTCTAGTTTTGTAGGTCATCCCCACTCCCATATCTGCTTCTTTTGTGATGAGCTGGGGGAATACCTAGCATTGCTGAATCAATGATTCTCAAAGCAGGACAAGCAACATTGGCATTGCTTGGGAACTTTTCAGAAGTGCCATTCTCAGGCCCACAAAAACCTACTGCATTAGAGACTCTGACACCCTGCAATCTGTATTTTCAAAAGTGATAGTTGATTATCACGCATACTAAAGTCTAAAAATCATTGTGCTAAACTATTTTATAGTCTTGAACTTCTTTTCTATACCGAATTCTAGTACTTCTTCCATTTCTTTATTGAAAGCCAGATTTCTTTACAAAAGGCAAAGCAAATATAAGTGAATCTCTCATTTAACTACTTAATTCAAAATGAAAGAGCAAAGCAATACAATGCTATCCTCACTCTCAACTGTTTCTACTGTCCATACTTCTAAAGGGTTTTCATTTTTTATTTTTCTTTTTTGGCAGGTGCTACTAGGGATTGAACTCAGGGGCACTTGACCACTGAGCCACATATCCAGCCCTGTTTTTTGTGTTTTATTTAGAGACAGGGTCTCACTGAGTTGCTTAACACCTCGCCATTGCTGAGATTGGCTTTGAACTTGAGATCCTCCTGCCTCATCTTCCCAAGCTGCTGGGATTGTAGGTGTGTGCCACCATGCCCAGCTTCAAAGTTTTTATACAATATATATGTGTGTGTATATATATAAATATATGTGTGTGTGTGTGTACATGTATATATTTACAGTCAGACTGAGAAAGTATAAAAATAGTTTTCACTTTATTATCTCTATTACCTGGCAAGTTATTTAAACTCATTGGGACTTGGTTACTCTATCTATAAAAGAGATCTAGAAGTTATAGCTTTATAATACTGTTGTTAGCTGAAAATGAGAATCTGGATACTCTAATTATTCAATAACCATTGACTGTTATGGTTTCTACTTGACTGGTTCACAATTATGAATTTATTTTTATGTGCCAAGCACTAGACCTTTGTTTAGCCTCAGAGCAGTCTTAAGAGCTATCATAATACATCAATACCATCATTATACAAGTTCTAACATCCCTTAAATGTTTGGGACGTGCCAGACAGTTTTCTGAATACTTTACCTGTAATAATCTGTATGTTCTGTTAATACTCCCATTTTGTAATCAAGGAATGAAGTACATAAAGTTAAATATACATTTCAATGTCACTCTAGTAATAAGTGACAGAAATGATATTTGAGACCAAGCAAGCTGGCTCTAAGTTCAAATTATTGTTCTTAGCCATTGCACAGTGCTGCTCTCTGCTCTTTTCATGGACAAAAAAATCAGAAGTCTAGAGAGATTAAATAACCTACCATTTACCATTATTAAATAACAAGACAGAGTCATAGAAAAATTTCTTTATTGTATCTATGTCAGTCTTTTTCTCCTTCAACCACTGCCAGTGACATTAGCTATGTGTGCCTCGGCAAGCCATCAACTCACCTGAAGAGAGGGTCTTGATCACCTTCAACTTCTTGGCTTCATGGGTCTCTCCTGTCAGTTCCAGTAAGCTTCATGCTTACTTTACTTTAGGGACATAATCATCTCTCATCTCATGATCACCCCAGACTCCATCTTCTCTAGGATGTGCTGACACCTTGGACCCTACTCTCCACTTCCTTGTCCTGCCTACATCTCTTCAAACCTTCCTCATCCATCACTGTATACTAGATATTCTTATTTTCCTTTCCACCACTTGTAGCCATATTCAATACTGCCCTGGTATCTGGAACATTGTGTGTTGCACAATGACATTTCAATCAATGATGACCACATTTACAAGGAAGGCTCCATAAGATTATATTATAGCCACAACAGTTTGTTTAAATATACTTTGACGTTTGCACAAGGATAAAATCATCAGCAATGTATCTCTTAGTACATATCCCATGGTTAAAGAAGTAGATCCTCTTCTACTTTTGAAACTGTGCTGATCTATTCCTTCTTTCAGAATTTCTTTCTTTTTAATATTCATCTCCCAAGGCCTAGCTAGAAAGTTTTCCTGTGAAAGGTATGCTTCCTGGTCAACCCAACTGAAATGAGCTTTTCTCTCGTTGGGTTTCTATTTGTACTTCTGTTACGGCCTTTAGCACATGTTGTCTCTTGGTTCTCTCTTTCTCTGTCCTGGAGTACAGGAACCCATCCTTATCTTTCTGAGTGTCTGACTGCATCTTATATATGAAAGAGCACATGTTTTCATTTCAGATATCTCTGGATTCAAATCTCAGCTCCAACACTTACTATTTTCTGGGCCAATCTGTTTCAATTTCCTTAGTTGTTAAAGGAAAGGAAAACTAACACAGAGAGATTTTGTAAGAATTAGAATAGGTAATATAGGTGGGAAAAGTATAGTAAGTACTCTGAAATCTTAGCACTCTTCCTCTAGCATACTGCTCTACTCTAAATATAATCTCACACAGGCTAGATGTGTGAATGTATAAATGAATGTTGAGGAGGGAGGCTGCTTCAATTTTAGCTGTATAGTAAAAGAAAGTTTAAAGGAGTTTCATACATGGCAAAATGTTTGATAATCAGAATTTTAATTACTTGGATATTAATTTGGATAGCAGTTACATAAAATTAGATAAAATGAGGCAATGCAGATTTTGGTAGATTTTATCCTTAAACAGAATAAAGTCGATTTATTTTCAGAAGCAATGGCAACTAATAATGAAAAGCATAGCTAAAGGGATTAGTGAACTTGAAAGCATTTAGATGATATAATAAAATCATATCGTTAGAAACACTATTCAGAGGAAGTGTGGAAATTAAACACTGAAAGTGACCTACTGGCATATTATTTCAGAAATAATAGTATGAATATTGATATTTAATTTATAGTTAGAATCCTGAAGTTCATTACTGTGTAGTAATTGCATTGTCAGATATAAATCTTCTGGCAAAACTTACCTTCCTGGAAATAAGATAGAACTGGAGCTGTAACAGGCATCCCTTATTTAGAAATGGTTAACAACATGAACAAGTAACTTCACTTATGTATATCTTAATTTCTATATGTACAGTAATAATACCTGTGTCATTGTGTTAAGTAGTTATGGATTTTATAGCATGTGAAATGTTAGCATGATATCCACCAAGTCATATAAGCAATCATTAATTTTGATTATAGTTTATAATTGATTCAACTCTATGTGGGGAGGGGGATGATGTTGTCCCCCCAGGAAATATTTGTTAATTGATGGAAATGTTTTAGTTGTTATAGCATGGGAATGGATGGGGACATACTACTTGCAACTAGTGTGTAGAGATGCTACTAAACATCATGCCATATGCAGGCCCACACTCCACAACAAAGAATTGTCTAGCCCTAAATGTCTGTAGTATGGAAGTTGAGACATTCTAAGAGGAAGAATGAGTAAAATTCATCTCTCACCAGCTTATCTACTGACAGTACTGTTTTACGACCCTTTAAACTAGGAGAGGGGAAGTAATGGTGGAAACTTATAGTCATACAAAATAAAATTTATGCATAATACCTTCAAAATACTTATAAGAAGAGTTGTACACATGTTAGGCAAATGTAGACAAAAAGATATTTTCCTCCTCAAACCTTAGCATGCAATATTATCTTTGACTCAAACCCAAAGATATCTATTCTCACAGATGTGACAGAGGAAGCAGGAAATAGAATACTTGCCTGATTAGTGATGATTTGTCTCTGGAGAGAAACCACAGAGGGGAAGTGGACATAGCCTGCATATATTTTTACACAACAGTATTTGATGATCCTATGAGTAACGGTAAAAGAGCTGTTCCATTCAGCCCTTTATAAAGTCACCTATCAAATTTCGGGAACAAATTAATATTACTCAAGGCCCTTCTCAGAATTCCAGGTTTTTAAAAATTATGCTTTTTAACAGTTTAAATGCTTCCCCTGGAACAATTTGAGATTCTATGAGGCAGCCAACCTTCACTGAATTTGGAGATCAGTGTGTGACCTGATAAAACTAGCCCCAAACAGAGTCAGTTCATTATAAATAGTATGTAACCAAAACAACTCTGCAAGGGCATAGTTCTTAAGTTCCCCAGCTGAGGGACATTTTTTTTTTAAATTTTTTTTTTATTGGTTGTTCAAAACATTGTAAAGCTCTTGACATTTTGTTCCATAGTGTGAAAATTACAGAAGCTCTTTTTAAATGATGAAATGGAATAGAATTTTTACTTGCAAATGGGTTAGGTGTCTAGCCCCATATTTGTAGCAATTCTTTCTTGAATTGTGTGTAAGTATGATCTTGGAGGTGTGCCTCAAACAGGATCTTTCCAACTACCTAAACCCCCACCCCTCAAGAAAAAAAAAAGAAAGAAAAATAAGGTGGAATAGAAAAAGATATATTAAGTATGATTATTTGTATTATAAAAACATGTGCTATAATATGTAATCATTAGATTTCTTGTGAGGCATTTAAAATATGATTCCATTTTTGTAATTTCTATGTATATGCAGTTTCTACAAAGTTGCAAACTTTTATAATGTGAGGCCAGACTCCACTTATGCAATCATTATTTTTCAACAACCCTTCAGTGACTACCAGCTGTGTGTCAGGCACTGTGCCAAGTGCTGGGGCTAAAACAATTGATTTGAAAAACAGGCTCTTGTCCTTAAACAACTTACATTATAGACTGAGATTTGGGCCAAATACATATTCAATGATTCATTAAACATTTTCAATTTGCAATTAGATTTATGACAAAAATAAGTAAGTATAATCAGGTTTATTAGATTCTTCTTTTATTTCTTGTGCATCGAATGATGTATAATTTCTTAGAGAGTTGAAGTATGCATTTACAATGGCTAACCAATCAAGTCCAGAATATATTTTATTATTTCAGAAAAAAAAACTACTATAAAATTATAATTGTTGATTAAGTGTTTAACTTGACCTGAGAAATTGAGCTCTGTGCCTATATGATGATGAATCATTTAAAGAGTGTTCTGTCTTTTCTATTTCAGGGTTTTTGGAGCTGCCATACTTCTTACCTCTACCCTAAATATGCTAATCCCATCAGCTGCCAGAGTGCATTATGGATGTGTTATCTTTGTTAGAATATTGCAGGGACTTGTTGAGGTATGAAACTATAGGATGGCATAATTTTAGATTATTTTGTTCTTGAGAACTACTAACTGGTCTTTGTCTAAATAAATATATTTTATTAAGTTGAACTACAGTTTATCAAAGTGTAATACTGGAAAGGTTAGGTAATTAGATACTTGGAGATCAAACTGAGGGTCTCACACACAATAGGCAAACACTCTACTGTTGAGCTACATTCCCAGCCCTTGGGCATTTTATAGTAAGTCCTCAATGTCCTTAATCATAAGTATCCACTGATATAATACATTGAATATATACTTTGGGCATCTAATGGTAGTGATTTGCTCTTGTTTCATCTGTCTGCAGACATTGGAAGACTATCATTTAAATACTTGAGTTGGTCCTAACTATTGCCCCTTCCCTATCCACGAAGTATGGTGGAACTAGATAAGTAATCTAAAATATTTAGACACTGGCAAAACCTCCTCTCTACTTAAAAGTAATGACATCAAAATAATAGAAAAAGGTTAATTATTTTAAGTATCTTAAGTTCTAGACACTACTATCAGGAAGTATAAACTCCAAGGCTATAAGCCTCAGATTCTTTTATATAGATTCTTTTTTTTTTTTTGAGGAATCTCTGAATTTAATACTCACAAACAATTCCCCAAATTTCATAAACTGTTCAGAATTACATGTAACTTGATTAATATGAGTTTTTTTTTTTTTTTTTTTGCCTTAATCAGGAAAAAAATGTGAGGTGGAAGAAAGACCTGAGGTTTGACAAACATTCAAACAAGTCACTGAAAAAAATCTGTGTAGTGCATAGTCTGAACTGAAAGATTTTTAAAATGAAATTTCAGGGTATTAGTGAGGCCCTATGTGTAGCAGCTTTTCCCATCCTTTAGGAAACAGCCTCTGCCAAGGAGACATGCTTCTTTTCCCATGACTCTGCATCCTAAATGATGATAATTATCTTCTGCATTGCAGGGTGTCACCTACCCAGCATGTCATGGGATATGGAGCAAATGGGCCCCTCCTCTGGAGAGGAGTAGGCTGGCCACCACCTCCTTTTGTGGTGAGTAAAGTTTTAGGAAAACCTTGAATAAGAATTAAAAATGTGGTAAACTTGACCCAGTAAACTCTCCGGATTTGGCAGGGGGTTAAGTTCTTGAACATCATTTCAATTTCATCAGTTGTTATTGGTTCCCTCAAACTCTCTATTTCTTCTGTTTTGTATTTCTCTAGGAGTTGATCCATTTCATCTAGTTTTTAAATATAGTCAAGATTGGTTTTTATTCTGCTATTTTTCTATTTAATACAGTTAGACATAAAAATGTACAAAACGCATAAATTTTAAACACATTTGGAAAAGTGAACATTTAAACAAATGACATCTGTGGATTTATGTTTGCAAACATTAATTTTATTTTGAATTTTATATGGCATTATAGTCTCACAGTTTATTAGAAGTAATATTTGATGCAGCTATTTGCTAGAATTTTAATGGACAAAATTGATAAAAATCCAAATCAAATACCCTATAAAATAATTTAAAATTAATATGTTTTTCAACTAGTTTCATAAGTAATGGTACCATAATTTTCTGTTCATTAAAAATTTTACCTTAGGGAATAAAACTGATTTACTGCTATTTTAAGAAAGAGAATTAATAACATTTATTACACTTCAATCTCTATTTTTAAAACTCAATGCTTTTTTTGGCTACTTTGAAAATACTTTTGGTTCACTGCTAACTTTTAAATCCTTAAGACAATCAATTTGATCAAAATTTCTATCTTTCTCTCTTTCTCTTTTTTTGTCTGAAGAGTGCTTGGGTTCTTCATTTTTACACCAAAACTGCAAAGCAAGAAAACAGTTTTCCAAATCAAACAAAGGAAAATATAAACCCTTTGCAAAATTCAAGGATTAGGACTATTGCAAATAATTCTAACAATAGGAAATGAGGCATTAACCATAATGAAAGTTTAGCAGTGTTATTGTCTACAATTATTGCATTCATAAACATTTATGTATAAGTCATAAGGCGTAAATATTGCCATATTTGTTATTGTTTTCACAATAACTTTTGGTAAGTTTTAAAATGAATTTAATAAAAAAAAAAACACTATGTAAGCCGAAATTGTATGATTCTGCTACAAGGAGATACTTACCTGACCTTCAAGAACAGATCTCCAGTGTTTGGTTAGTGTTGAAACACTCTGCTCTCAGCTCAGCACACATATAGCATCCAACATACACTTTTGTTTATTTTTGAATCTATTTTGTGTTTTGGGTGTTATTCACTGTATAGCTTTATATCCTATATAGGTATGCACACGCGCACACACACACACGCACACACACACACTCGCACACGTGAGTATATGTATGACTGCAAATGGAACTGGGTGAGCATGTGTGACTTCGTGTGAACCAACCCAAGAACGTGAGATGAAGATGAGAATTTCTATTGATTTCACTGACTTTCCTCCCCTCTTTCTTTCTAATTTAGGTTCTTATGCTGGGGCTGTAATTGCAATGCCTTTAGCTGGTATTCTTGTACAGTACACTGGCTGGTCTTCAGTATTTTATGTCTATGGTATGTTACCTTTCTTTACAGTAGAATTGTATGAAATATGCATAGGCTAAAAGAAATATGGTTGTAGGCAATGAGGTCACTAAGTGTATTTTTCTGTATTCACTCATTTTCTTGCCTTAAGGGGGCGGAGGGGCAATGGGGTACGTAAGATGGTGGAATGAGATGGACATCATTATGCTAGGTACATACATGTATGATTGCATGAATGGTGTGACTCTACTTCATGTACAACCAGAGAAGTGGAAAATTCTGCTCCATTTGTATACAATGAATCAAAGAGATTTCTACTGTAATGTATAACTGATTAGAACTAATTAAAAGAAGAATTCTTTCCTTATATTCTGTGGTTGAAGAAAATATTTTATAACTGCTACTTTGCCTACATTGCTATTTCTTATTTTAAAATAAAACAAGTACATTGCTGATGAAGACTTTGTAATGTATGAAATATGTTTTTGGTTATGATGATAAAGGATAGCTCTTGATTTAAAGCTGACAAGGAGAAAAGAGGCAGAAATACACTACTCTTTTTTTGGTTTTGTTTTGTTATTGTTTCTTGGTCATTTCCTTGATTCTACCTTCTTAAGACTGAACAGGGAGAGGGAGGTGTAAGATGGTAGTAGTGTTAATGCCACATTTCAACTCTGTGATGAAATATCAGAAATCAGCTCCTGCAGCAGCACATCTTAGTTGTCATTTCCCCATACTTAAAAGCAATTAAGCCCCCAAGTTGAAGTGTAAATCGAAACCCTAAATCTAAATATGCTATTAAAAAGCCAAAAGCTTACTGCTTTAAAGTACCCTAAAGTCGCTCTAAGAGGCATTTTTTTAATAACAAGGAAAGCAGTAGTATTAGATAGCTGAATTCCAATGCTGTTGTCTCTGATTAACCTCATCTTTAAATATGGGTATGATAATCTGAAATATTAATGAAGTCATGCCATAGAACAGTGTTGGGATGCTTCCAAATTTGTCCTGATTCATTCCCATTTTGAAATGTTCTCATCAGAACAAATACAGAATGTTCTTAGATGGTATTTTACAATAGGGGCTCTTCTGGTCAAAGATTATAGATGGTTTTTTGGTTTATTTGCTTGTTTTTGTTTTCATACATGTACTTAGGGTAATGATGTCTGTATCATTCCACCTTCTTTCCTATCCTCCTGTCCCTTCCTTTCCCCTCCCTCCCGTTTGCCCTATCTAAAGTTTGTCTATTTCTCCCATGCTCCCCCCATCCCCATTATGAATCAGCATCCTTATATCAGAGAAGACATATGGTATTTGGCTTCCTGGGATTGGCCAACTTCACTTAACATTATATTCTCCAAATCCATCCATTTACCTGCAAATGTCATGACTTTATTCTCTTTTAATTCTGAGTAATTCATTCAGTAGATAGGTTTTTGATTCATGAATATCCTGATTTTAAGACAAATGTGTAGTTGTTTATATTTTTTCTAGGGAGATCTTTTCATTAGATTTTAATACATACTTTGCCTTAGATCTTCAAAGTAGTTCATAATTTAGCCAACTTAAAAAGAAACTGTTTGGAATGTATAGTTTTGGTTTGCATGAAGACATGAAGACCTCTTTTTTTTTAAACCTCTTTTTGTGCCTTTTTGTTCATTACTTACTTGAATATATGATGTATCTTTAATGTAGTAAGCATTTGTCTTCAAATCTTGATATTTTTTTCATGGGGGAGAGGATATAATTTAGGTAATGTATCATGAATCTAGTCTCTTCATTTCAAATTTTATCTCATTTAATATTTATCATTGAAGGATACAAAGCTATAATCTGAAAATCTCATAGTACTTGCTTACTGTCTCTAAGAAAAATTGGGTTTTGAGCTACACATTAAACATTTATGTATTTTGAATTAACAAGGTAAAAAATGTACAGTAGAGTAAGATGAAAAGATAATACATGCAGAGCAATTAGGAGAGTATATGACACACAAGATGAATTCATTTAGTGGTAATGTAATTATGATTGAATTATGGGTACTCTCCTTTGTTGGATACTTAATATATGCCCTTCACTGTCCTGGATTACAGTTGAAGTTAAAGGATTACCACTGTTAACCTCTTTTTGCCACAATATTATAAAAATGAAATATGTTCCATTTTATAGTGGCAGTTTAGTTGGATTCAGTTACTATTTGGATTATGTAACTAACTAGGGACACCACCTGCATTTGGATCTGGGAGAGACCTATTCTACAACCACTACATTATTCCAAATTTTCACTTACTGTCTGGCCCCAAATCATGCTTGCTTCCATGTTTGGTAATTAAAAGGAACACAGCATATCAGAAGCTCTGTATGGTATTATGGAATACATTTTAGAGATTGAATAGGCAAAAAATAAAGCATTAGAGAGATCAAGGGCATTTAGATTTTTACCCAAGGGACAAAAAGAACCATACGAGGAAAAATGAAATGTCCAGCCGCTGGGAAAACAGAATAAATCACTTGAAATGATTTCTCTTTTTAATGCATATGGATTTATGTTGCACAATATAAACATGTAAAATGGTGAGAATGCTAAATAAAGAAGTGTATAAAAAAAGACTTGCACACTGTTTATGAATATGGAATTTATAATTTCTTTCGCCCAAAGAATAATCAATAGGCAATGTCAGTGCTGAAAATAGTGTGGTATGTTGTCACATACAGTGTGAAATGTTACCACGGTGATTATAGAGGCCTGTTGGTATGCAATATGACCACTTAGATTAAAATATTCTTCTGGATTTTAGTTAGTAGTCTGTTTATTAGGAATTGCTAACAGGAGAAGGGAATGAACATTTTCCTCTCAGGAAATGCAGACAACTTTCAGATAAGGCAGGCAAATATGAAAAGGATTCACCCTCAGAAAATTATTTGAGGGTAAGAATTTGTTTTGTTCATTATATTTTTTTCCTCACTTGGCAGATTTTCTGGAGTAGGAAATGCTCCAGACATCTGAATACCTTCCCAACTACATCATTCAATAGATACAGGGATTTGTTTGCATATCAGTGCATTCAAAACACCTAGAGAGAAAACCACAGGATCAGACTTCAGGAAGCTCCAAGTTGAATTGGCAAACACAGGAAGAAGTGACCAAAGTCAATTAACCATATTTCAAATCAAATTCTCCATCATAATGTGTCATGAGATTACTATAGTTTTGTTTCAGCACATACTATTCAATGAAGTATTTGTGATAGCTTTCTTTGACTTCCTTATTTTGAACTGTTTCTTGCAGGAAGCTTTGGGATGGTCTGGTACATGTTTTGGCTTTTGGTGTCTTACGAGAGCCCTGCAAAGCATCCTACTATTACAGATGAAGAACGTAGGTACATAGAAGAAAGCATTGGAGAGAGTGCAAATCTTTTAGGTGCAATGGAAGTAAGAACCTTATTATGGTGTATATTCCTACTATTATTCCCCATTTCATCTTCCTTTATCAACCACGCTGTTTTATAATTCTCTATTAAGTAAAACTAAGATGATAACAATCATCCTTTTTTTTGTTGTTGTTTTGAGGGAGGGTTCCATTCATACTTCCTGACTCATTTAGGAAGGATTGCTAGCTACTTCCTCCATCTATATTCCTTTTTTTCCCTTTATCTTTTCTCAAGCATCTTAAAGCTTGTCCTGTATTATAGACATAACTTTAAATTTCAGCCAATTTTAATTCAATATTGTCCACAATTTAAACAAGTTACATTAATACTTGGTAATTTTAAGTTATAGAAAATTTCAAATTGGCCATGAAAAGGTCTATTTTTGTGTATTGAATATTCTAAATGTAGGCTCTACACATGTATATTTAGTTACATGTGATTAGTAAATAGTAAGGCATTAGAATGCCAGAAATAAACAGCTTACATGGAAAATATTCTTAACATACTTTAATATACTTATTGATAAAATGTCATTATCTTTTAGGATTTTTATCAATGTCAAATAATATAATGTTGTGAGCTTTTTCTTATCATTTAACCAAATTATATAATTGACAGGATTTGCCTACAAAGAGGGGAAAGATAAATGTTTAGATTCATGTGACATTAATATATAGTACTGAGTAATTAATAAATAGCCATCTGATGTTAAGAAAAAGAAAAGTGGTCAACAAAAATAGTGTTTTCTAGAGATGTACAGTAATTCATCCATTGAATGAGTTACTTCAATTTTTATGCTTAGAATTGGAAGGTATAGAGCTCTGGATGAGAAACAAACATCTGCATTATTAAAACAAAAACAACACAAACCACTCTCATTTCCCTTCCTTAAGCTTGTTTAATTTCTGTTCTTATTCTCCACTTAATTTGTTAGAGAACCCTTGTTTTTGACATATCCTAGGTAAAGAGGCCCATCTTCCATTGTTGCTGAGAATATCTTGGCCTTTACTGAATATGAAATCTCAATCTTTCAGAAGCAAAATTTTCGTGATTATAAAAATCCTTAATTTCTAGTTATTCCAAGAACTAGACAGATTTGGTGTTAGTACTTTTCTCATTCTGTGTTCTTCTGTAAATGGCCTGAAAGTTGCTTTCTATTGGTGGCTACTTGAGAAACAAATGGTAATGGGGTGGGGGTAGGTGGAGTAGGGCTTAGAGTGCTGTGATACCCATCTGCACATTTTATTGTGAGCAGAAGCTAAATAGAAGCTGGTCTGTGACCAGTTCTGAACTGAGTCTCAATTTCTAGCCCAAATATTTTGATGAGCATATATCCTTATTAGTTTATCATATTTCTTTAATTTGCCGGTTCTTGAAAGACTATGGGTTTAGATCATATATACTTAAAACAAAAAAATCAGAAACTTGGACTATCTAGTTCTCAGAAATAAACCCCTAAAGAACAAGCACATAGGTTGGTAAAATAATCTCCAAATTTCCATTTCCTATACGTTATTGCTTTAAAAATGTCCAATATTTTACTTCTTAATGATATTTTCTGTGTTCCTGTAGCTTTAAAGTAAACGTAAAAATGGAATCAAATGGAAGTATAATTTGTATCTTGTTACTTTGAACTTAGAATTGTGATCAAATTCAATAAATAAGAAAGCAGAAAGAAGTGTAACAGATTGTTTCCTCCCACCTAACCAGTGTACAGAGTTGCTTAAGAGTGATGGCAGGGGAATTCCCACAAAGGAATGGCCCAAAGATTTAGAGATGAGAACTCTTCAGGGTTCCAAAGAAAGATTCACTGAAAACCAGGGAGATCCGTCCAAAGCCTTTGTTAGGTGAACTTGCAAAGTGCTGTAGCCTACGCTATGGTCCACTGCAGAAGAACAGGTGTTCTAGCGAATGACTGAGGTGAGAACGCCTGTGTAGAGTTTATGTGAGGGTTAAGGAGTTCAGCTCAAGGCTGGGGCCACTTTCTTTCAGCATTTTGAGTATCAACCTAGTCATCTTTATCAGTGCCTGGGAATGTTTAAGGCTTGTGCTTGAGGTCCAGCCTTGGGGAGAGAACATACAGCTAGTTGAATCATAGAATGCATTTCTCAGTCAAGACAGAAGAAAAATGAGGAGGAGAGTCTGGGATACCCCACCCAGGAAGATCTGTGTACCACATAGGTGTACCAATTGTTAACATATTGACATATTTATTTCATTTTTGTTTTTCTGAACAATTTCCAAGTAAAACACAATATCCATGAATACTTTACATGCATCTCTAGAGAAATAATAATCTTCACAATTTTGGTACTACTATCATACCTAACACAATTAGCTGTTACTCCCTAACATTATCTCATACCTATATCACATTCCAATTTCTAATACCCTGTCCATATTTTGAGACACAGTCTATATTTATGTTTTTTGACAGTTAAATTTGAGTTCAGATCCAATTAAGGATCCTGGGTTGTAATTGACTATAATTTTTCTTAAATCTCCTTTTTGTTCTTAAAAATCATATTTAAATGTAGCACACAGATAGAAAAATACATAAATTCTAAATAGACAGATTGCTGATTTTTTATAAATTAAACATATCTATGAAGCAAACAGCCAATTTAATAAATAGAGCTTTATCAGAATATCATAAACCCACCTCTAACTCCCAACAATCTTTATGGAATAACATTAGATATTTTCTCTTATACTTCATGAAGTGCTCTACCACCTAAAGAATAGAATTCTTAGGGGAGATGATCCTGCTATGAATTAAAGAAAGACTTTCTCAACAGGGAAAAGTTATTTGCTTCTGATAATTTTTTGAAATGCAGACATTTCTCTTTGGCCATTTTTATTATCTGTGGAATGTGTGTATTCATCAGGCACCATTTGCCTTGGACATATTGAATTAGTTTTGAAATTGTGACTTTTGAATCAGTCTATGGTGCTGTCACTATAAATTTTGTCTAAAGTCATAGTATTCATTATGTATTATTGGGATAGATTTTTGGTTTTGTTTTGATTCTTTTTTTTTTTGTATTACACATATTTGTTATCACCACAATGTAACTTCTGATTAAAAAGCATTTGAAAAGCTAATTATAGTCACAATATTAACATTTCTGAGGTTCTACATCTAGGAAAAATTACTAAGTTTGAGTTTAAAATATTGTTTACCCCTGTTTTAGTAATTTGATCAGATCAAGGATCTAAACCTAATATTAAATGTAGTTATTTTAGGCTATTGTTTCTTTGCAAATTGTATGTTAGTATTCAAAATAAAGTAATTGAGAGAGTATTTGCGAATATAAGAGATCTTTTTGAAAAATTTTTAAGTATGCTAGTTTTAAGTTTTTAAAGGATATCCTACACAAAGGCAATCATATTCAGATTGTTAATTTTGAATGTTAATATATTATAGGTAACTAATTATGATGTCCTCAGTGTGCTGGATGGTCAAATATTTTAACCTAGCTGCAGATCATGTAACTTTGATAGAACCTTGTACTCTGTTGTCACAGAACTTATTAACATCCATGAGCTATCAAGAGAATTTATATGTAGGTAGTTGAATAATTGGCTTAAGACAGGATCTCAAATACTGCATTTCTTAACTTTTTCATTTATTCCTTTTACCAACTACATTTAATTTGCAATACTTTAAAAAATTATTCTGGATATCACTGATTTTGCAGTGAGTGTTTAGCTGGAAAAAAACTGTTAAGAATTTTAGAATCTATGCTTCTGGACTTAATTTTCTGTCAATGGAATTTTACATATTCTTAAATTGAAACAATTTAATCAGAATAAGAGTTGCATATTTTATTTTCTTCTTCCAAAGATTATTCATACAGATAAGGCTAACTGATGTTTTGAATGGTCAATTCTCTACTTCCTGCCTACTCTTACTCATGCTCCATCATATGCATCCAAAAATGGACAGCACCTATTAGTCCAATTTGAATTAGAAAATATTAAAAATGGTCTAAATAACTGTGTTTTTCAAATTTCAGAAATTCAAGACTCCATGGAGGAAATTCTTTACATCTATGCCAGTCTATGCAATAATTGTTGCAAACTTCTGCAGAAGCTGGACTTTTTATTTATTGCTTATTAGTCAGCCAGCATATTTTGAAGAAGTCTTTGGATTTGAAATTAGCAAGGTATGTGAAAATTAACCTTATTTAAATAGTGAATGACTTTTGTATTTAAGATAGCATTAACTACTTTTGCCATCAATTTATCCTGTGACTTTCTTGAGTTATTCATTTATTCATTCCACAAATAACTACTGGCAAATTGAGGCTGAGTAAAGTGTTTGAGTGTACTACTGTATTCTGCTGTCTGTGAGAAATTGCTCTCTAGTCCTGTGAATACAGGCAAACAAACCATTGTCTGACTCTACAGAGCTTATATCCCAATTGGTCTGAGGACTAGTGCAGCTTTTTGACATAGATAGCACAACTTCCTTGGAGTCTGAAGTCAGACATAACATAACAGTAAACAAAAAGTTATTTCAATCAAAGCAAAAGAAATTTTACTTATGTAATTACCAATGTAGCTCTTCTTCCATGTTCTCAGAGATCTGTCCAATTAAAGATGTAAGTTTAGCTAAAAAAAAAAAGAAAATATTCTTGTTTTGTTAATCAAAGTATATAATTTCACAAGCATTTGTTGAGCATAGAATATGAAGCTTTGTGTGAGGTTGTTTAGATGTAAAAGCATGGTTTCTGTCTCCCAAATGTTCACAGCTTGGTGCTACAGATAAAAACTAAGTTACCAACTAAATATAGCACAGCATGTTTAGTGCTGCAGACATTGGTTCACAACTATGGAAGTATAATGATTTTGAGATTTTTCTATAGGGTTGAAATGAACTTGCAATACTACCTTATATTTATATCAGGATTTGAAATTTATAAGTTCTTTCATATTCATGAACAATATTGTTTGTTTGACCCACTGAATAACTATCATCATTCCTATTCAACTGATAGGCAAACGGGAACTAAGGAAATTATTTAAAAATTACCTAAAACCATGCTAGTAATAAGTGACAGAATCAAATTTACGCCTTGATTATTTGATTTCTATTTCATTTCCCTTTACTATGCTATTTAAATTCAGGTAAGCCCTAGATCCATTCAAACATTTAGCACATTATTGAATGCCATCTCTGTGCCAAGCCCTTGGGTGAGTCCTGAATACACTTGTCTGTGCCAGCAATGGTCTTGCCATTTTTATTTCATGTCGTTATATAAGACCAGCTGGGCTCTCGTTATTCATATTATGTCTCTACTTGAAAGACTATCTGAGGCCTGGGACTGAAGAAAACCTTAGTTTAGGAGGAGCTATTCTAAGAGCTCTTTTGTAATCCCTGTTTCTAAGGAAACTGTTTCCTCCATCCCTGAGAAGAATGACTGCTTTAGACAGGGCTCTTCTCTCTGGAGCTGATCAAACATTGCAGGGTAGCCTTTGGGAGCTCTGAGAGGTGTAACACTTCTCAACAAAGGATGCTGGAGGTGTGAGTCCATTTTCATAATCTAGGACAAATATGACACTGAGAGGCTATTAATAAAGTCTAGTCTCCTGGGGGAGAGTGAAGAAGCCAAGTGATGCTAATGAAACTGTGTGGTCATTTTGGCCTTCTATTTCCAATGAATTCAAAAAGCATGGATACAATCACTGATGCTTTGCAAAAACTAAACATGATAATCAGATGGGTTGATGTATTTAATTCACTGTTGTATTTTTAGCAAAAATTGTGGATAATTTCTATACACAGAGATTGGTCTAAACATTTTGATTAGACTGGAAAAAAGCATCTATGTCTTACTTAAAAAATGTGCAGAGGAAATAATGGAAGACTTAGAGCACAGGTTTTGGATTGAGGCTGATGTGGCTTTGAATCCAAGTTCTATAATGAAAAATTAATACACAACATTGGGATAGTTTTTGATTAATTCTCAGTCTCAATTTACTTTTTCTATGAATAATGGTATTGATACCAGCTTTCAAAATTGAAGCAAATTTCATTTATTTACTTATTTTCATTAGAGTTCTACATAGTGTTTCAGTTAGCAAATTTTAAATGAAATAAAATATTCACATGGAAGTTTGCTCTCTCAAACCTTCATGAAATTGGGTATCCTACAGATAAAACTGTAAGTTCAAGGGCTTAATATTCATTCCAATATAATGACTCAGTTATGACAGAATACATATGTAAGTTAACTATAAATATAATTTTATATGTTAGAACTAACATTTATATACATATAAGTTAACTGTGTAAGTGAGCTATAGTTTTAAACTGATATGTGTGTATATATATGTACATATATATAACATTATATCAGCCTATGCCAATATGAAAGAATTTTCAGTCTCTTTGAGAATGGCATATGAGGGGAAGCCCAATACTAGGGTTATTAGCATTTGGGAATATGCCAAATGAGAGAGGATATATGTTTCTTTTGACCTTCACATTTTGGGGAAGAAAAACAGTATTGAATCGGTGCTACTTGCTATGGTGCATCCTGCCAATTTCTAAACAGAATATATATCAGAAGGATTCCTTCCAAGCTGTGACCCAGATGAATAAAGAGGAAGAGGTGGCAATATCTAATGACCTGAAGTTTCCATGAAGAATCAGTTACAGAAGTGGAATGAATCTGGTCTAACTTTCCAATGTACACATACATAAATACATCACAGTGAATCTCCGTCTCATATACAACCACAAGACTGGTATCCTAATGAAAATAAGATGTACTCCATATTTGTATAAATATATCAAAGCATACTCTACTGTCATGTATAAATAAAAAGAAAATCTTTTTTAAAAAGAATCAGTTATAGAACTAAAGCATTTACCCTACTCTTGGGCCATCTTAAAATAATTGGCAAACTTCTTAGTGATCATTATAAATTATGATACTCTTAAGAAAGGTTTGATCAGTCTGATCATGTATCAAATGCATATTTATGATAAGTCACTAAAAGATGAGAAGACACTTGGAAAACTTTCATGAAGTTTTGAAATGTCTGTGGCCTTGTTGAGGTCACATACAGACTACCTCTACATACTGCTTATGGAAGAAGAGATTCCATACCTTAAAATGTTAAGTCAGTGCACTAAAAGATTCCAAAACTTCTGTCTCATTAACGATTTTGTGCTCTTTGTATTTCCCACACACTTTGCATTTACACCACACTTTTCAGAAAGAATGAATAAATGATAATTATAGCTTCATTCCTTTTTTATTCAAAGTAATGAAAATGTTTACTTGAGTAGATAGTAAATAGCAGAGAACATTCAATTTAAGAATTTTTCAGATGTCTCATATACAGGGATATAATGCACGTTAATTTGGTGGGCTTAGGAAATGTAGTGACTCCCAATCTTTGAGCTTGCTTTCATGAATATCAAAGGCATGGCATATTATTCTGTGCAAATCTTTATATGGTGTGTTTAAGAATGTTTTAATTTCCCCCATGGATTTTTTTTCTACACATTGATTTCTTGAAATGTGTCTAACTGCTACTAAGAAAGAACCATTGAATTTTTCTAAGATGTTATCATCAAAAGCAATGATGTTCACCTATTGTCAGTTTGCCATATGTTTATTTACCTTGCCTTTGTTAAGCCCCTACTAAATGCTAGGTTTTGAACTAAACTAGTCACATTCATGTATATTATCTGTCATTGTTTGATTTTTCTTTATCAAGTGACTTTGGTGCTAGGCATATGGGTTAAAAGCTTAGTCTTTGGAATTAAGTAGAATTGACTTAAAAGTTGTCTCTGACAAAAACTTAACCCTTTAAAGCCTCAGTTTCTTCATTGAATAATAACATTACAGACTTCCACTTGGAGAAGAGAGAATTAAATAGCCTAAATAGTTAGGATATCTTAGAATCATTCACTCTCTCAACAACCCAAGTTCATGATCATTCAGCTTCACCATACACCATTCTAAAATAAAATAGAATTCTTGTCTCACATCTTCAGTAATGTAACTGAAAAAGTATCCTTAAACACAAATACTAAACACTTACCTATTACTTATCATATGCATGAAGTATACTTAGTGAAAAAGTATACTTCAAAGTATACTTAGTGAGAAACTTCCTTATAGATTACATTGAAAATTTACTATCTATATATGTAGTAGTATATAATTTAAATACATTTTATTTATACTTCCTGCCCCCATAATGTCCCCATAATGCCTAGAGAACCATGCCTTGCACATAATCTATGTTAAATTGATGCTTGTGGGTTAGTTTTTAGTTGGGGCTAAATAGTATAAATTCAGTTCAGAAACTGTAACACTGTCTGACAATATTTCCCAAATATTGATATTTGGCAGAAAATACCTAATATTGAAGAATTAATCTGCACTCTCTGGACTTTTAGTCTGTGGAACTTAAATATCATTTTATATGATGTATATATGTATATATAGTATATTTAAAATGCAAATATAGAATGTTTAGCCTTAAGAATTTGAAAATATAGACTCCTCATTGTGTATCAAAAGCACTTTTTTTTTTCTCTATTTCATCCCCCCCCCCTTCCTTCATCTTGCTAAAGATGAATCTGTGTAAACATATGTAGGAATATAAAATGACAAACAAATGTGTATCATTCAATGATAAGATCCAGAAGAGTTAATTCATGAACTCAAAATTTACTGAGTGACAACATAGAACTAAAAAAATTTCCTTCTTCATGAAGAACAAAAGGGATGAAAGTAAGCTTGCTTGGTCTTTATTATTTATTCAGTGGAAGTATTGCTTTGTCTAGGAATGAGTAGGAGGTCATTTGGAGACAACATTTTGCCTCCCTTTTTTTGTGAAGAGTTGAAGATGGATTCAGAAACCATGGCCATTGAATCGCCCACATACTTATGGCCACGTACATCTTTCCCCCTTCTTGTTTTTCATCAGGTCGGCATGCTCTCTGCTGTGCCACACTTAGTCATGACAATCATTGTGCCTATTGGAGGACAAATTGCAGATTTTCTAAGAAGCAAGCAAATTCTTTCAACAACTACAGTGAGAAAGATCATGAACTGTGGTGGTAAGTGCATGTGTCCTAGTAAGGACATGGTTTTAGTTCAGTAAGTTCTGATCTACATGAGAGGATAACTTCTCCTGCACAGATGAAACTAATTAATTGCAACTGAATTTGTGCCTTCAGCAGTCGTTTTAAAGTATTTCCCTATCTTACTTCAAACTTTCATAACTCCTAGTTTTGGTGCATTGCATAATATTATTGTTTCTATTCATTGTAACTAAACCTTTCCAACCACTGAAACTTTATGTTGCTTTGGGTATTTACAAAATTAAAACACAAGGAAGGTACCTGCAATCGCTGCCATAATTTATTGCTATTATTGTCATTTTAAAATTTAAGTTTTCTGGTGTGTGGAATGTCTAGATCAGTAAGAATGAACATTTTTAGCAATTTTGGATCATTGGTCAAATTCACTCAAGTTTCTGAAATACTTCCATTGTTTGCTCCTGAAGGTTTTGGCATGGAAGCCACATTGCTTCTGGTTGTTGGCTATTCTCATACTAGAGGTGTAGCGATCTCATTCTTGGTGCTTGCAGTGGGGTTTAGTGGATTTGCTATATCTGGTAAGACACATTTTTCTTTCTTATGTGTATGATGTCCTGATTTTGGCAGGTGGCTATATAAATACATATATCTAAATTTTGTATATTGAGTAACAGTTAAGACATTTAGGAAATATTATTTAGATGTGTTACTATTTACTTTTTTCCTTGTGTACTGATTGTTTCTTGCTGTTGTTTCTTAATAGAACATTTCCCTTATTCTATGGCTTGAGCATTACATGTTAAATACTGAATAAGAAAACATAACTCATTCATTGCCACTGTATTCCTGAGCTAAATAATCAGAACATGATAAGCACTTGCTATGTGTTGAGCTGTGATATGATTCTCTACAGATATTTATTTCTAAGAGATCAGTGACTCCCTGAGTCAAAGCTTATTGTGTATTTCAGGCTTCAATGTTAACCACTTGGATATTGCTCCAAGATATGCCAGTATCTTAATGGGCATTTCGAATGGTGTTGGCACATTGTCAGGAATGGTTTGCCCTATCATTGTTGGTGCAATGACCAAAAATAAGGTAAGATGGACCAGGATAGATATTCAGTTATAGAAAATTCTTTGTCATGATTGGAAAAAGTTACTATGTCTACCTTGGTATGCTCCTTCTGAATGTGATTCAATCACCATATTTCTGAGTAGGAAAGATAATTGAGATCCATAGGAAAACCTCTCCCAGAAATTCTGAACGAGTCCACTTTCCCAATCAATAAGCAAGTTGTTCTTTGACAACTTTTAACACCTATTTCTTTTAAAAATTTTTGTGGTGCTAGGGAGTGTACCGAGGTCCTTGTATATAACATGTATTTCTGGTGTTTCTGGTGCAACAACAACAACAACAAGATTACCCCTAGCTTATTAAAATAGGCAAGCAGAAGATTTCTCAGCTTTATTTGTAAGCCTCAATTTTGAATCTCCTGTAGTTGTCCATGGGAGAATATTAATATTAGCTATTTTTCCTTATAAACATACATGTAGAACTTCAAAATTATAGTTTAACAGAAGGAGATAAACAAAGGAGTAAGAAAAAAAAGATAAGTATATGAAAATACAAAGAGAATATGAGAGCTTTTTTAAATCAGCAGGGTGTAGATATATTTAGAGTTTCACTTTAGAACTTTTAATTAAAAAATTAAATAGTGAAAGAAATAGTTTTATAAAAAGGTTCTAGAAAAATGTTTGCATGATCAGATCCAGTAGTAATGAGAACTATAATGGCGGAGCATTCAGATCAGATGCTAAGCTTTTCAGTCACTTAGGGTTTGTTCTCACAGCACCATGTCTTGTCCCTGCAGTCACGTGAAGAGTGGCAGTATGTCTTCCTGATCGCTGCACTTGTCCACTATGGCGGAGTTATATTTTATGCAATATTTGCCTCAGGAGAGAAGCAACCCTGGGCAGACCCTGAAGAAACAAGTGAAGAAAAATGTGGATTTATCCATGAAGATGAACTTGATGAGGAAACAGGGGACATTACTCAGAATTATATAAATTATGGTACCACCAAGTCTTATGGTGCCACAACACAGGCCAATGGAGGTTGGCCTAATGGTTGGGAAAAGAAAGAGGAATTCGTACAAGAAGAAGTACAAAACTCATATACCTATAAAGACCGAGATGATTATTCATAACAAAACTACTTGCTGGATTTATTTTTAGTGTTTGTGATTAAATTGTGATTGCACAAAAAATTTAAAAACATGTCGTGTAAACATGTAAACATATCAACAAGGCAAGTCTTGCTGTAAAAATGAAATCAAACAAATTCATGAAATTATCATCAAGTGCAATCTGTAGAAGTTGTGAAATTACATCATTTCCATATTGGTCCTCCATTCTTGTGTTTGTGATTTAGGGTTTCACTATAGAAACAAGTAGGATTCATTGGATTCATATGCTCTAGAACTCATCACCATTTAATAAAGCACAACTAAAACAGTTGGCACATCTCATCTTACAAAAGTTAGGAAGCCAAAGCTACTTGATCATGCAAAATGCACTTATATACTTGTTACCCTGTGCTGCAAGATATCATACAGAAAGTTCTGTGTTTTAAAAAAGAAACTGTCAAATTGGTTGCATCAGAAGTTGGCAAAATTAAGTGTAAATTATGGAATTGAGATATAACTCAATTGAAGAAATATATTATGTATTAGCAGCTAGCAAGTTGAAATGAATAATTATCAAGATTGCATAATGTGGAATATTTTGTGATCCTCAAAAGGAATAGATATCTTGCAGTGTTTTATATGAAATGCTTGGGCACAAACACTTATTTTTGTGAAAGAAAACTTGTAAAGTGAGGGGTATGCTTCATGTTCTTCCATTCATTACCTAACAGTATAAAAACACTTCACATTTCAATAAAATTCAACTTTTCATGTAGCATATCACATAACTTTTTTGCAAAAAAAGATATAAAAGAAATAGACTTCAATGTATTTTTATTACAACTTTGTACTGGTTGTAACTTGCATTAGGGAAAAAATATATACACCATAAAGAATCTAATAAGAAATTTACTATGAAGGTATAGCCCTTATAATGCAATATTAACAACAAAAGGAGTTGAAAATGATTTAGATATTCTTCTTCCTTAATAATTAAATACTATATGACACTTGTGCCACAGAGCTATATATAATATGAAAAAATAAACTTAATAGAGATATTGTAAGTAGACAATTTTATTATTTAAAGTCCCACCTAAGAGATATTTGTCTTAAATATATAGGACAATAAATTATATTAAAATTATATCTATATATATATCTATATATCTTATACATATCCATACACACAGAAACATTATAAAAAAAAACCCCAAAATAGCATACACCTAATGTCGGGTTAGGGAATTGCAATTTCTACTTTCATAGAGTCATAGAATTTTAGATGGGGAAGAGGCATTTTGCTTGCCATTTCTTAATATAACTCAACAGGAATTGCAACATTTGTGTACCAAGCAATAAGTGCAATGCATAAAAATTCCTGTCTGTATATTATCTTCATTTTGCTTGTGGTAGCTTTTCTGGGTGGTTGGAATGATTTTTTTTTTTCCTTTCAAAAAAGTTAACATCAGATCTCTTTATAATGTTCTAAAATAATAATAATGCATTTCCCCATTCAACTCCAAATATTATTGGTGTATTTAATTGTCTGTTCTCGATATTTGATCTGTTCATTGTATTGTGCTAGTGACTGGAGGCCCTGCTACTGCAAATGTAAACCATAAAGTTTGTTAAAAAATGCAAACCATTCTTGACCTTAAGAAAATAAAAGTATCTTTTTGCTTTGTGTCTCAAAGTGATGTAATGTGACCATAGCTTTTGTTGTGATGAATAAAAATAGCGTGAACTCTCATTTTGTTGCAGGAAAAAAGTGTCAATAAAATGCTCTATTTATCCTTTTGTAAAAAGGAGTACATTAGTTTGGTTTTATCTTAGTTGGTAGCTTTGATGTGAATTTGACTGATGGATGCTCCAATGAAGCCAAGTCTAGGCTGAAGAGTAATAACCTGTTCAGCCACTTGGGATTTAATGGAATAATATAGCATTCTTTAGATTGTGTGAGACATGGTTTCCTAGGGAGAGTTTAAAACTAAATAGGTCTTTGAGTCAAATTCTATCATTCAATGACAGTATTGTTATAACTCCTGCTAAATTTAAAGAAAATTTGGAAACAAATTTGAAACTTGTCAGTTCAGGACTGCCACCTAATTTTCATTGCTCACATAACTTATGCTAGGTACTACCACTAATTTTTCTATAGTATCTTATGTAACTCTAAAAATGACCCTCCAAAGTAGGTATTCATTTATTCCCAGCTTACAAATGAAACAAATGGAAGTCTGGAAAATCTGATTAACTTTTCCTACGTAAAATGGAGCAATGGCATTATGTTTCAATGTTTTAGCCAAACCACTTGGCAGGGAGCAAGGCAGCCAGTTGAGTGTTTTTGCCACTGGAGAGGTGATCATTGAGCTCTGATTTCTCATTTTATGGATGTGTAGAAAACGAATGCTATATACAATCTACAGAATCTATATATCTAAATGCAATCTATAGAATCTATGTTTGTAGAATAAATAGAATCTGAGACACATAAAACTGTATTGCTCAAAGGATTTATACAATGATTTAGTTGACACAAATTATTTTAAAAATGATAAAACTGAAAATCAAAAAGGAAAACCTGGGGATGTGGTAGTGGCTCAGTGGTAGAGCACTTGCCTAGCATGGGTTCATTCCTCAGCATGACACAAAAATAAATAAACAAAATAAAGGTGTTGTGTCCATCTACAAATATATATATATATATATATATATATATATATATATATATATATATATGTTCATGCTTGTATGATTATGTCAAAATAATTGTATGATTATGTCAGAACCCCAATATTACAAAAACAGGAAAACCCACTTGATCTAGGGGGTACAGAGATTGTTATGGTTTTGAAATAAATAATCACATTAGGTATGTGTTTATTTTAAATCAGGTTTTTATTTAAGAAATTGACTAAATAAGTTATTTATTACTTCAAAAACTACCCCCGTATTAACCACTCAAATTGTCTACAGCAAGTGTGGTTTGGTAGGTGGGAATTGAAGGGATACATTTTCTCTTCCTACCAACAACTTCATAAAGAAACAAGAGACCCAACCTAACTCTAAAGGAGGTTTCATGTATCATCTCTTCATAATTTGATGGCAGGAATGAAAATATCTTGACTCCAAACTATGTAATTTTCCCAACTCCATGACCCAATATTCACATTTTGTGTAGAATTGCTCAATGGATGTCTTCAAATATTACCACCAGTCACATTTGTTTTCTCTTAACCCAACCACAAAGCCATCATCCCTTTTTACTCTTTGTCCTTCCTTTCTCCTCATTTTACTCATCACTATTAAATGTATCTAATATTTTGAAATTTGCAACATGCTTATACAATTCTATGATCACATTTGTCTTGTAAAATTGGAAGACCATGCTTCATTATTAGCATTTCTATTTTCTAGATGAGGAGACCAGACCTATGAGTGTAATTAACTTCTTAAAGATTCTCCAGGCAATATAAATGTAGTACTTGGTGTGAGGGAGATTCATTAAGTAGAGTTCAGTATTAAAAAATGAAAATAAAGGTAATCAATAATTTTGCTATCTTGAGAAAAGCATGATCAACATTTCAAAAATATGAAAAACACACAGAAAACTTAAAAGTATTTTGTAATTTGCAAATTTGAAACTACTCTTCATTTACTGTTTCAACCTACGTTCTTCATTCCATAGCATGGTATGTATATTTCCCTATTTGAATAGATTTCTCTCATTTTTAATATTCCACTAAGTGATATCAACCACAGTTGTGTGTAGGCCTTAAGATGTTTCCATTAGTAATGGACTGCAATACAATGGTGGTTCTATAAGTTACAAAAGAGCTGGAAATTTTTCTTTTGATAGGTAGCATAAAGCCTACACAATGTCAACACCAAAAAATTTACTTGCTACACATTTGTAAGATTCCAGAGTAAAGACACATATTGCAGTTCTATTATGTATAAAAGTGTAGCACATAGTGTTATGTACAATACATAATACTTGATAATATACTAATATTTTATGGATCAATGTATTTACTATATTGTACTTTTTATTGTTATTTTAGAGTTTACTCCATATTTCTTGGAAAAAATTTATTGTTAAGCAATACACCACATCACTGCAGTAGCAGTGAAGTGTATCTTGGTTTGCTGCTTCTCTTAATTGAGTCAAGAACCCACATGGAGTGATTAACCTGTATACACCTTTAGGCTGTGTAAGTGCACTATATGATGCTCACACAATGACAAGATCACCTGATGTGTTTGTTAGAACATATCACCATCATTAAGCAACACACTGACTTTATATTTAAACTACTCATCCCATACCTTATTTATGAGTATTTTAGCTATTTCTAATATTTGGCTATTGTAACCAACGTTGTTACAAAGATTTTTGTGTGTTAATATTTGCTGCCCTTTCCTTTCATTTTTCTCCTTGTGTAGACAATTTTGAGATATACAAAGTCACGCATGCATATATGCAACTATAGTCATTATGAATGATCAAGTTACCATCTGTGGCGTATTATTCCTGAGTTTGTCTACAGAGAATAAATACTACTGGAAATTGGCTTTCCTGGGGTTTCACTCGATAATTGCTTATTAAGCACCTACACTATGTGAAGCCCTGGGGAAAGAGTACTGAGATGAAAGACCCAGTTTCTTATGTCTTCCAGTTGCCCATTGAGGCCACACAGATGTGACCAGGAGAAGCAGATCTGCACATCAGGCTTTCACTAGCAACCAGGAGAAAGGGTTTTTCTTAAACCCTAAAACTCCCAAAGATAGACTGACTTCAGAATGCTTCCATTCCGTGTCATTTTTTTTTTAAATTTAAGTAAGGAAACTTTTCTGATTCACAGAGACCCCCCAGTTGCAGGGAGTCTAAGTCATTGGGGGAAATCAGCATATACTCTTCTGCTGAAAATTTGATCTAAGCTTCTAAGGGCATTTTCCAGTTCTTCAGATTTCTCTCTGTTGTGTTATTCCCCTGGGCTTCTTATAACCTGTGCATTTTCCTTTCCCATTTTTTTCCCTTACCCTATATGTCACATCCTTAAGTTTTAACAATACATAGTAGCTACTGAGATTAAGTGCATTTTGCACTGAAGTTATTGGAAGGGATTTTCTTTTTTTCTTTTCTGTCCTTATCCAAGACTTGAAACCTGAATTTTCATTCAAATGCTGTCAAAAACAATTAATCTGTAAAGGTTGGTCTAATGCTATTCATTCCCTTAAAATGCTTGAGCTTCTCTAAGGTTTCTTAAGCACCTAAAAATGGCATTATCGAGACATATCACTCTGTGCTCTGCCCACATTCAGCAGCATTCTTGTCAATAAAAACCTTGGCTTTCACCAAGAGAAAACAAAATGAAGAAATCTTTCTTGTCTTATTAAACCATATTTGAAGGCATGTTTATTAATTTGCCCTCTATGAATTGATAAAGATCCTTATATTTCTAAGAGTTTGAGGATCATTTTTCTTGATACATGAGCTCATGAGCAACAATTGGAATTGGATATGAAAAAACCTAGAGCTCTTGAGATTTTCTTCTTTATCTCCTTCGTTTGGGAGCTTAACACTTTTGGGCTCATTTGCTGTTTTTATGTCCTTTATTTATTGTATTTGTTTTCTGTCTTTTACTTTTTGTGTGTTTAAATGTTATGTGCCTTTGATTTTATTTGAAAGAAGGACGTGAAAGAAGATTTAGCAATAATAATAGGTGTATACGCACATTCGATTTTCACAATAACCTTTTGTGGTAGATACTCTTGTAAACTCAATGTTATAGATGAGGGAACTTAGGCACAGAGAAGGAAACTCATGTATACAATGTCATAAAGCTTTAATGTGGTGTTGGCATGTGAACACAAGCTGCCTGGTTGCAGATCCAGTGCTTTTCATCACTACAATCCACAGCCTATGCATAACTATGTGACTTTGGTAAATCAATTTCTTGGAACCTCCATTTTCCATATCTTATATGGTACTCTGATACCCAATTTGTAATTTGTTTTGTGTTTAAACTCAATGACATATATGCTTAGCACAGCACCCTGCATATTAGTTAAGTCACATATGCATATATGTGGCTTACTCCTTTATCCCAAGACACTCAGTAATAAAAGGTGTTAACTCTTCAAATATGTCTTCAATATCAGATCCATCATAATGGGCCATTTGGAAATATATCTCAAGTTATTTTTAGATTACTACAGATTGATTATTGACATTATTTACTTGTATTTTATAAATATCATATGATGTAAAACAAGTGTAGAACAATGAACATTATAAAATACTATTTATGTAAAATATAATGATTTATATATATTTATAAAAAATATATTACATACTTTGTAGTAAGAAGAAAAAACATGAACAGGAAAGGTACATATAGACATAGTTGCTCTGGAGAAGAAGGAAGAAAAATATTTAGCAAAGCATAACAAATTTTAAATTTAGCATTTTTTTTAAATTGAAAAAAATATTTGAAGCAAATATAAAATATCAATATCTATTTATTCTGGGAATTGACAGATAGATTATATGGTTTTGCATTTTAAAAAAATGATCAAGCCAATATAAATCCCCTCAACTCCAGAAAACATGTTTTATTGCTCTTCTGCCTTTGAATATATTTAGTTTTTAATCTCTGTGCTGCCAATGAAGATATTGTCATAATCGTCAAGGACATTTCAGTTTTCTGAATACACAGACTTCAATGCAATAGCTTTGGGAAATGCTTTTATTTTATAAAGTCAAGGTAAAGAAGGAGTTATGCACATTTATGAATAGGTTTATGAATCCAAATGAAGTTCTTCTGCACAAAGCCAACAAAAGTGTGCATGAGAATAAATGTCACAGATAAAAGCCATCTTTCCATCAGAGGCTATTGGATTGCTTCTTTAAGATTTATAAAAAGGGAATGGGGGAAGGCCTGTCTATCTCCATAAGTGTAGGGTGGAAATTAGTACGTCACCATTAGCCCAAGGCACATTAACTCTCAAGCCCAATTGCAATGGAGTGGGAGGAAAAAGCAAGACTGCTTGTAAATGAGCCTATACCTGCTATTTCTCTCTTATATAATCTAGGAAAAGTTTTGTTAGTTTGGGTCTCAGTATCCTCATGTAGAATATAAAATAATTTACATATACTCAGCTACCTAGAGGTGGTGGGGGAGCTTAAATTTACATTCTGGGATTCATAACTGTGTTTTTGAAATAACTGAAAACCACGTTTTCATTCAGTAAGTTAATTTGTCAAAAATATTTATTGAAAATGAATTATGTGACAGATGTTAGAAACAAAGAAAACTAAATAGACTCTGCCTCCATAGAACTCTTAATGCAATATGAATAAAGAGTAAAGAAATGAAGATAAAAACCATTTACAATTATGATAGATGCCATGAAAGAGAATTTGGGTCCTTTAAAATGTCAAACAGGACCTTGACCCAGTCTATCAGTTGAGAAATTTCCTAATGGATATGATTTGAAACATGAGACCTCAAAGGTGAGTATAAGTTAGCCCTGCAGAGCATGATAGAAAAGATTGTCAGAAAGGAGAAATGAAACTGCAAAAAATCCTAGGTGGAAAGATCTTGGTATGTTTTTTAATATTTTAGTGTGAAAACAGCTCTAATACTAGTAAGCAAGTGAGGTTTACTTAATAGGTAGCAATGCTAATTAGCTAAGCCTAAATGTGGAATTGAAAAACATTTTCTTTTCTTTTTTTAATTTGTTTCTTTTTCTATTGGTTGTTCAAAACATTCGAAAGCTCTTGACATATCATATTTCATACATTAGATTCAAGTGGGTTATGAACTCCCATTTTTACCCCAAATACATATTGCAGAATCACATTGGTTACACATCCACATTTTTTCATAATGCCATATTAGTAACTGTTGTATTCTGCTACCTTTCCTATCCTCTACTATCCCCCCTCCCCTCCCCTCCCATCTTCTCTCTCTACCCCATCTGCTGTAATTTAATTCTCTCCCTTGTTTTTTTTTCCCCTTTCCCCTTACAACCTCTTATATGTAATTTTGTATAACAATGAGGGTCTCCTTCCATTTCCATGCAATTTCCCTTTTCTCTCCCTTTCCAAACTCCCACCTCATGTCTCTGGAAAAACATTTTCTAACAAGCAAAAATATTCATCTGTTCTTTCAACATTCTTTGAGCTATGTTCTGGCCTGCAACTGCACTGCGAGGATAAAAAGATAAATGAGAAATGGTCTCAGTTCTTGAGAAACTCACAGTTTAATGGAGAAGAATATAAGCAGAGATAGGAACAGAATGTAAAAGCCAATAAAGGGGTACTTCTTGTGTGCAGAATCTCATAGTAGCTGGGAAGCCTACCTAACACAGTAGCTCTTTAAGGGATGGTTTCATTTCCAAACCATTACAGTAGAGTAGCAGATATGAAGCTGGTTAGAATGATCAAGCTGTTCACATAGTGCCTGAGATCTCCCACTAAATTGATCAATGGTATCTTATAACTGATATCATAGTAAGTAGAGCCAGAAATGAACAGATCTGTGCTGCAAGGAAGTGGGGAGACTGGAAGCCAGTTCTGTGCAACAGTATCAAAGAAGACAAGGAGGCAGAAGATGGCATGTTGTGGGATTATCCCAAGTGTCAAGACTAAAGCTTGAGGAGGTTCATTCCTTCCTCATCCTCCACTTACAACTCCAACCACCAAGAAGGATGTGAACTTGAAAATTTACTGACAAATCATGTTTCGTGCTTTCTGCATCTTGCATAATAATCCCAAAACTGAAGGGTCCATGTGTCCCTGACTTCTACAACTCTAGACAGAACCTATGGCATTTATTATTAAAATACTTCTTTTTTTCTCCTCTTTTAATATCCAGTCTCAAACATCAAGGTTATACATAATGAGAAGAGAAAACATAAACAGTGATTTTATTTTCTCCATCAAAGCTAGGAATGGATTTATTCTAGAAATATTCCCAGCATAGTGTCCTTCTTCAAGAAATGTAGTGCACTCAACTCAGGACATAAGAGACACATATTAATGGTATATTCAACTCAAGTTTCTAACTATAGCCTCATAATATTTTTGATATATTTTCATTTGATCTATTTCTTCTCTCCTGACAGAGCATAGTTCTTTATGGTATGTCTAGAAGAATGTATGAAAACTTGATATGTCTGAGGACTTTCAACTTCAATGTCAAAATCTCATTCGTCATCAATAAGGATGGAAATTATGGTCACTTGCATTAGGGCTTAATTCTAAAAGCTCTAGAAAGCACTGAGTGTTATAAAATGCCATGCTTAGGGTTTATCAAATGCAATTAGATGAGCAGTAAACTTGACTTCACACTATACCTCTGGTCCCTTATAATCAAACTTACTTCATTTCTTCAAGTTTCTGTACCCTCATTTGCAAAACGTGCAAAACAGGGTAACTTACTAAACTTTGGCAAAAAGTAAATGAGGTTACCTGATTTTTAAGCTTTGTTAATTTGTTGAATGAAAGATTTCAAGTTTCTCCATTTGGTTGAAGACAATTAAGTCTCTCAGGGATGCTCTGTAAAAGAAGAATTTTTAAATTAAGTGTAATTATATTAAACATATTACATATTACAGAATTCCAACACACCTCAAGATATTCTTCCTTATTTGTTATTCACCCCAATATTTTGAAATAGAATGGAGAAGAGTAAAAATTCACATCTTTCCAAATTAAAAAAAAAATCAAGACTCAAAGAAAGTCTTAAATTTGTTCAATTTGGGGCTAGAACCCAGGAAAAGTGCTAATTCAGATGTAACACAATATTCATTCTTGGATAGTATCTATCCAAGGTATATGAACCCCAGTCGAAGTAATAATTGGAAAAAGCTATTTTCCCAGAATGGTAGGTCCAATAGGAACTCCCTGGGAGGTTGGAGTAGGAGCAACCAGGTACCTGCATGAAAATCCTGCATGGGGTGAAAAGAAAGACAACAACACTGATAAGGAAAAGAATGGTCTAGAAGGCTGGTATACCATGACTTTTTCTGCTCACTTATAGCACATTATCACTTTTATTTCCATTTATCTCTAATTTATTAATAAATTACTATGTGCACTTAAATTTGTGTTCACCAAAAAAACTAAATGAAGTTTATGTTTCTTTGAAATTTATCACAATGCCCAACATTGTCTCCCTCCTAATAAATTCACAGTTTAATGAAGGATAATGGTGCCCAATCCAAAATTTTCAACTCAGAACATCACTGTGCTAGTTTCCTAAGGCTGTCTGATCAAGTACCACAAACTAGGTGTCATCAAAAAATGGCAGGGTTTACAGTTCCAGAAGTCATAAGTTTAAAATTGAAATTAATATGTCATCAAAGTTGTGCCCCTGCTGAGGAGGCTAGGAAAGGTTCTAGGTCTCTCTCCTATGTTCTGGAAGTTCCTTGGCTTTTTGGCAGCACATAGCTGCAATCTTGACAAAGAATTCTACTTGTGCATATGTTTGACTCTTGACATTTTTTTAATGAAGATACTAGTTTCATTGGATTAAGGTCCCATTCAATTCTAGCATGACTTTATTTTAACCAATTACATCTGCATTGATCCTATTTCCAGATAAGATCTAATTTTAAAGCTAGAGTTAGAACTTCAATACATGAATTTTGAGTAGACAATTCAACACATAACAATCTCCCTCTTAGATAATCTATCAGATTCCCAGTTTTTAAGATCTTGTGCAATGCAGGGCGACAAAGGAGCTGCCTTTACTGCAAATCTCTCCATTTCACCAGTTTTCTCTGGATGATGAGATTCTTGACCAGCACTGTTAGATTCAGCTCAGCATGAGCACCAGTTTTCCAGCATTGTCTCCAAAATGTGAAAGAATATGTTCATTTGATACCATCATTAGCACCATCCAGGATGTGGAATGCCAATCAGCAATGCAAAAGTGAACATGAATTCCAGGTAGTGAGGAAGGCATCACAGAGATGCTGTACTGCCATTTTGCTGACAAGATGTCTGTCTGACAAGACACGTTGTTTGATTCCTTCAAGGATCAAGTGGAAGACTGTCTTATCACAAAGGGCAAGAAATAAAATGAGCACAGAGACAAGGGCTTAGAACAAGTGTACTTGGCTGTGTGACTGGTGTCTGAAATCACTTAGGAATCTGATTTATTTTACTTGCTGATTTTTTGTCTTAGTCTAACAACACTCAGAAAAGTCAGTGAAGCTATTCTATGTGACAGCAACTTCAATCCCTACAGAAGGTGGAGCTATTATTTGGGGGTAATATATTTACTTAAGAAACAGTTAAACGCATCTCAAGTTTAAATAAGCAAAGTATATGAAACTGAAAAAAACTTTTGGAAAGCAAATTAAGACAGAATCCCTCTAAATTGTTATGCCTCTGGGTTTTAATGAAGTAATTTATCAGTTAACTCAGAAAGCCCACAGCCATCTTAAAGTTCAGTTTTCTTTTGGGAGAGCATCCCTCTTGTTTCTATCTCCATCTGAGTTCTTGATTGAGCCTCTGATGTGTTAGGTGCTGGGAAATCATTTCACCCACCAGCCACTGCCTGTACTATCATAAAGAATACCTGCAAGGACTCTTCCTGATCTACCATGGTGGCTTGTTTAGGGACATGGCTCTTGCATGGTTCACCATTGGCCAATTAGTTACAAAGAGGTAGATGTTTTTGAAAGGGATACCCCTTTTTTTCTGGTTGAAGCTGACTCTTTCCAGGGTACATTGCTTGGCACACAGAGTTCTGGCTGAGCTTCAGCTCTTACTGGCTTCTCTTAGCCTGGCCTCTTTATGCAGGTTAAATTTTGCACTAAGTTATGAGTGGTTTAAAAATCTCCTGATTACCACTCTCATGTTTCCTTCAGTCACTCACAGCACAGCCCAAGACAAGCTAAAAGTTCCCAACAAGGGATTTTTCAAAGAAAAAAATTTAGAATTATAAAAGCAGTTTTCAATTGGACACTACGGGGATTACAACTGAAAGCCTTATAGAGACCAAGTATATTATGCAAAATAAGGAGGAAAGTTGGTGGGCAACCTCACACCAGCTGAAATGGGGCTGCAGCTACTCAGTCCTAGAAGTTTATGGCCCTGTGGGTATGATAGTATGTTTTTTCCAGAGAGGGCTGCAAATCTGGATATTTATACAAATGTAACATTTTTCTTTGAGTGTCAGCAAGCATAGTGGAAACTTAACAAACAATACAAGCTGAACAAAATGCCTCCAGGTCAACTTGTCCCTTAAGTTTGCACTTCGAAATCTCTGGTCTGATACTTTTAGAGTCTAGATCGTTGAGTCTCCCTTAAGTATCTTTTACAGATAGGATGCCTTGGATTGATTTACTGGTAAGGTTAAGAGCTATCTAAC
The DNA here is from genome assembly GCF_021218885.2 of Marmota monax. Taxonomy (NCBI): domain Eukaryota; kingdom Metazoa; phylum Chordata; class Mammalia; order Rodentia; family Sciuridae; genus Marmota; species Marmota monax. The sequence continues at coordinate 3,974,948 of NW_026695230.1, read as the reverse complement.
TACCTTGCTCTCAATCTGTGTCTCTGTGGTTGAGATCGCTTCTCCCCTTTATTGTTGCTATATTAAAGGAAACATCTACCCATCTCAGAGGCCAGGCAAGAGATTCAAGTCCAAAGAAAGAAAGTACTTCCTGCCTTATCCAATCTTGAAGCCTGCACTCTATCATTTAATCAACTTTGACTGTAAATATACATAGACATATATATATATATATATATATATATATATATATATATATATATATATATATATCTCCTGGATTTTATTTTGTGATAGTAGGAGCAAATGTGACTCCATTTTGTTTTATGACTTCATCCTGTAAAACTACCATGCCAAGTAGAAGAGTCATGACTGGGGCAAAATGTTCTTTTCCTTTTGCTATAGAAACCTTTAAGAACATGGAACTACCTAATGGGGTATTGCTTCTGTAACTAGAGTAACGGGGATCTGTTTCTGTAACTGGGGTGACTGGGCTAACTGTGATTGGTTAGGCTTCCCTCCGCTTGATTGCACTGTTCTGCTTCTGTAACCTGGCTTGCTTGCATTGGCTAGACCCCTCCAAACATCCCTTTTGCGTTTTTCAGGCTTATAAGGAGTACCCTTGAAATTGTTCGGGGCCGATCAGGGGAACAGCTTTATGTTCTGGTCAGCCACCACTGGTGTGCTTCAATAAAGGCTTGATTCGATTATATGTGAGTGGTCTGGAAGTCAGTTCATGAAACCCCGGGACGAAGCTTTAACTATAACAATTGCATGTTTAGGAGACAGATTTTTTTTTTAAAGTAAATAAGTTAAAAAACAATTTCAGAATGTTTTGTGTTAGAGCCAAAATAAAAGAGAGGTGAAATAGAAAGGATGGTGTTCTATTTAAATTCGATGTCAACATAGCCTCTCTTGAGAGAAATCTTATGCAGGGTAAGCAGAGAACAACAAGGTGGAAAGTCCTATGAGTCATATGTTTAAGGAATGCTCTCAGGAGAAGGGGAACTGGGGGGAAAAGAGGGCAGGCAAAGAAAGCTAAAAAGGGATGTGATCCCAGCTGGGGTCTCTTTCGGCTTATCTCACTAGGAGCTCTAGAACATGAATTGAGGAAAAGGCTAAACTTTTTTTTTTTTTTAATATTCCTGTCATCAGTCATTGGCTGCATTCTAATCCCTGAGGGGGGAAACACTGTTTCTAAGGCCCAGGAACAGAGGACAATTCTTTGGAAAAAGTGGAAGCTACCAGTTGTTAATAATACATCCATCAGCTGGAGATGGGTGGCCCAGCCAGGCAAAGGGAAAATGGAGGTAGACAACCACATCTAATACAGAAGGCGGCATTTAATTTGGGACCTAAAAGTAAGAAAGAGTTGCCAAGAAAATAACTGTAAGAACAGAGCTTCAGGTCAAAAGAAGAGAAAATGATCCTCCCCAGCATGGGAATGAACTTGGTCAATGTTTGTGGAGTGCAATGAAAATGTAGAACATGTTCTAAAATATGCCTTGAAAAATACAGAGGAAACCAAGACCTGTAATGGATTTTCTTGTGCTATGTGAAACCATTTTTAAGGTTTTGAGCAGACAGCAAATATATATATATATATATATATATATATATATATATATATATATATATATATATATAACTTAAATTCAAAAAAAGAACCTCATTTCTTTTGAGGAGGATAAATTATAGGGGAAACAAGAATAGTGATAGGAGATGACTGAGTTCCTGCAGTATTCAGTTAAAAGTAGTGTTAGTACTGGGGCAGAAGGCACAGAAAAGATGAGAAGCCACCTGAACTGCAAATTATTTTAAAGGAAGAACTGCCAAGATTTCTGGAAGGACTGAATTATGAATAAATAAATAAATAAATAAATGGAGAATCAGGGATAACCTCCAGAATTTTTGTAAGAAGTGGTGACTGACCTTGTTTGTGACTTAGCATCTTCCATTTCATCCCTTCTTTCTAGTGTGGCATCTGTAGAATTTGAACTGGATTGATCCCACCCCATTTCCAGAAAGGGTCTCAGTATAAACCTGTCAGGTTAATCTTATCTCTCTTGGCTAGGTCAGTAGTTGGCTTCAGTAGCCTTGACTTGGGTCAAGTAATACATTGCATTATCTTGACTATAAGATTCCGTTCTAATCTACACCATTCAGTAAGAAAATGAGTATTTTGATTCTTCTATAAGGAAAGAAAATTTTTCATTTCTTCCTGGTTGTCCATGAGGAAGTAATTCTCCCTAGATCTGGCTCTATGTTTTCTTGTAACCATAAAGCACACACTAACAAATGAATCTGAGTCTTGTAGATGTGCAGAGCTTACCCTGTGTAAAATGGGGCTGGGAGCCCAGACTCTGTAGTGTTTATTAACTTTTAACCCAACACTTTCTAGTCAATGTAGATTTCAGAAGATCATGTTAGGAAGGAAGGGGTGGAACAATGCCAAAAACTGATGAGAATTATTTAAAGAAGGACAGACATTAATGCTTAAATTTTGCAGCATGAAAATTTTTGTGGCATCAATAAACACTTTTTTTCTCTTGTGACAAAGCAGAAAAGAGTTAGCACATGTAACTCCACAAGATATTTGCTATTTTGGAAGCATATCACTCTAAATCCAGACTTGGAAATAGATGTTCTCTGAAAGAAACAGTATTTGGAAATGCATGTGTGCCCAGCATCAACAAACATTCACAATAGCACATCAAACATTTTAGCACCTAAGTTCCACAGCTTCTGGGACACTTTTATTTCTGATTATAGTCTCTTCAAAACACTTGAACAAGTAAATGATCCATATGTGTGGTTTTCCAAGAACTAAGAAATTGTCTACCACAAAAGTGGAGTTAAATTACCACCATCTGTGTAATAGAAGGTAATTGTTGTGAAAATTTCTCAAATTTCTACCAGTTCCATAAATAATTAAACAATCCCAGGAGTGGAATAAGTCTGATTTTAATTATAAGATACTTTGTGTCCATCTAGATATCTGTGCAAGAAGATAACTCTTCCTAAGCCCTTGACCTAGAAATACATCTGAACCCTGAGAGATGGCAGTTTTACTTTTCCAAATTTTCCTCTGAGGAATCACTACCTTTTCTCAGGATATTTGGAAGCTGACCTTCTTGACAAGTCTGCACATAATCTCTGCTAGGGTTGAGCTAGAATGCCCTATTAAAGATTTTTTTTTTTTTGGTTGCTGAAGCATTAAGCTTACTTCTTACAAAAATATATTCAAATTTTCTCTTGTTGCCTTAGCAACTTAAGATATGTCCCTGTTTCCGTTTTTTTTTTTAATTTTTTTTATTGGTTGTTCAAAACATTATAAAGCTCTTGACATATCATATTTCATACATTAGATTCAAGTTGGTTATGAACTCCCAATTTTACCCCAAATACAGATTGCAGAATCACATCGGTTACACATCCACATTTTTACATAATGCCCTATTAGTAACTGTTGTATTCTGCTACCTTTCCTATCCTCTACCATCCCCCCTCCCTCCCCTCCCATCTTCTCTCTCTACCCCATCCACTGTAATTCATATCTCTCCTTGTTTATTTTCCCATTCCCCTCACAACCTCTTATATGTAATTTTGTATAACAATGAGGGTCTCCCTCCATTACCATGCAATTTCCCTTTTCTCTCCCTTTCCATCCCACCTCATGTATCTGTTTAATGTTAATCTTTTCTTCCTGCTCTTCCTCCCTGCTCTGTTCTTAGTTGCTCTCATTATATCAAAGAAGACATTTGGTATTTGTTTTTTAGGGATTGGCTAGCTTCACTAAGCATAATCTGCTCTAGTGCCATCCATTTCCCTGCAAATTCTATGATTTTGTCATTTTTTAGTGCTGCGTAATACTCCATGGTGTATAAATGCCACATTTTTTTTATCCATTCATCTATTGAAGGGCATCTGGGTTGGTTCCCCTGTTTCCGTTGATGGAGATTACCCAATGATGCTTTAAAGGATACTGTGGGGGAGGGGTGAGAGTGTACTACTTGGGAGTATGTAGTTAACATGCACAAAGCCCTGGGCTTGATCCCCAAAAGCATTAAGGAAAGGAAAATAAAAAAGAAAAGTAGGTTACCATGACAGATGCTCAGGGTTTTAATTTAAACAATTAATTGAATTAATAACTTAACCAGATTTAAAAGTTTATCCTCTCTGCAATGGACATATTTTGAGATTCTTCCCATTATTTTAGCCCTCATCTGTGTGTGTGTGTGTGTGTGTGTGTGTGTTACTGGGGATTGAACCTGAACCCTTAGTTTTACCACTCAGCTGCAGCCCCAGCCCTTTATATATTTTGACAGGGTCTTGCTATGTTGTTCAGGCTAGCCTTGAACTTACAAACCTCCTCCCTAAGTCTTCTAAGTAGCTGTGACTGCAAGTGTGCACTACCATGTCATGCTTATTTTGTCCCTCTTTGCTTTATTTTTCCAGATTACTGATTTTATCAATAACAATGCTTTTATTTTTCATTTTCAATTTATTCTGTTGCTTTTGGATATAATGATGCTTCTTCTCCTGAGTGGCATCCAAAGGAACTGATAAAATCTGAATTTCTCCCTATGCTTCCTGCTTAATGTTAATTAGGACTCTTTCTGGAAAGAGGAAAAAGTCTAGCCCAAATTAAAATGTATATAAAACTGAAAAAACTGCATCAGTATACGAATTTCAGGAATAGATGTATCCTATCTCTCAAAGGCTAAAATTGAGGACTTGACTACTTTTCTTTCTTTTAAATTTAATCCACTCTGTGAAGCCAACTATAGTTTTCTGGAAATAACAAGTTGGCAAAGAACATGATGTTCTAATCAAGCAAACCTGAGTTTAATTCATATTCCTGGAATTAGTGGCTTAGTCAGTTCCATTTGAAGTTTGTGATTTGAAAACTGTGGACAGGATGATAAAGAAGGAGGGGGTGGATATTAAAGGTCAAGGAAAGGTGATTTGTTGACAGTTTCCAAATATTCCCTTTGATCCCCATTATTCTACATGCACATCAGCTCTTGGAACTAATTAGATTTCTGTAGGCGCAGGTATAAAGTAGAAATTTTGTCATGAAGTTTCTGATGAGACACTGAAGTAAGAAAAGAGAGCTGAAATGAGGAATTTATGTGATGACAAAGGAAAATTTAATGAGACACTTTCAGAAACAGAAATAGATGCTGGGGCATATATTTAGGAATCCAACAACAAAGAATATGAGTATCAGAGTAGGCAAAAAATAACCTGTATAGTTGTTTAGAAGTACATATCCAAATATATCTACTGTTTTGGCATAGGAAAGTAGCATGCTGAAGAGAGAAAGTAGATGCTCACCCAAACTGTGACATTCTTTCCCTGAGCTAACAGATGTACTGCCTCTCCCAGTTGTTTGCATTAGGTGTTCCCATGTGACTAATTTTGGGTCAATGAATGTTAAAGGAAGTTCATAGGTACCACTTTTGAGCCTGACTCCAGAAATCTCCCATGCCTCCGTATCTCTGTACTAACTCTTATCTTATGAGTTGGCAAGATCCAGAAAATCCCGTGTAAGAATTTGAAGCAACCAGAAGATGGCAAAGCCACTGGTAGATGGATCTTGGGTTCTTTGAATGAATGAATGTAGTAAATGTCCTGGGTAAACCATACTTGACTATAGTTTAAGCAAGAAATACTCTTATTCTGTTGAACACTGCCACTGTAGCTTGATGTAGTAGTCAGCGTGCCCTGACTATTGCACATTAATATAGAGTTGGGTTAGTTTTTGAAAATAAAAATTATGTAGTATAACAATTATCTTGAGAAATAAAATAAGAAATGGCTACAAATGGTTTACTTGGTATTAGGTTTATTGGCAAATTTAAATATTTTTTTCTGGGATTTAAAACAAATTTTAAAGAAAAATATACTGTAAATAAAGGTTTGTTTTAAGAAAATCTAGCAGGGTTTGGTGGAGCATGCCTATAATCTCAGCTTCTTGGAGGATGAGGCAGGAGGATCACAAGTTCAAAGCCAGCCTTAGCAAAAAGTGAGGTACTGAGCAACTTAGTGAGACCCTGTTTCTAAATAAAATACAAAATAGGGTGGGGATGTGGCTCAGTGTGGTCAAAATGCTCCTGAGTTCATTCCCCCATATCCCTGCCTGCCCCCCAAAAAGGAAAATCTAAACAGGAAGGCATGTTAGGAAATTACTTGTACTCTGTGTTCATTTGTATTGTTTTTGTTTTTGTTGTTGTTTTGTTTTGTTGTTTCTGGAACAAAAGAGCATGGAAAGGTTGATTGAGTTTAAAAGGATGGAACAAACTCTCCCCCAAAGTATTTCCATTTGAATATTCAAGGAACTTCCATACCTTCAAGTTGCTCTGCCAATAGGTCCACAATAATCAGGAAAGATTATTTCCTATATATGAAAAAAGTTTCTTTGGAATGAAGAAACCTCTGCCTGAATAAGTTTATGGGAATTCTAAAACACCAGTTGGATCAAATACAAACCAGGAGTCTTAATCCTAGGAAAGGACCCTGGTAACATGGAGTGACCAACCCAGTGAAAACTGGTGAGGACACGAATATAGCATGATCCTTAGGTCGAGACCTGCTTGTTGTAAGAAAAGACCTCAACACAGTAGCTTATATGGCATAAACAATCAAGATCTAAGTTGACTTTTATCTTACCTCCTGGGAGGTGAGTCCAAGGAGAATAGAATGACTTAACAGTAGTGAAGATCAAGGCGTCTTCATTGGGTTACTTTTCCAACCTGAGTTGTCCTCACCTACAGGTCCAGGGATGACCCTCCTCTACTTCTGCATCCTAGAAGTTCAACCTAGGGCTCATGTTACATTGACCCAAACCTAAATAGAACCATCTCATCTTCAAAGGAGAATGGAAAATGTAGTGTTTATATGGATGACCCCATATACAGTTAACATTTCTCTTAATAAAAATAAAAAGAAAGGATAGGTTTTAGGGGTTAATTGAAATTATGTTGTATACCTGGAAGGATCCTAGAAAACAGAGAGGAGAGAAAAACCAAAGTTAGTTAGAACCATAACAAAGAAGGGTGGTAGAAGAAGAGAATGGAAGGTAAATTGGCATTGTGTATGTTATTGTGTTAAAATTACCTTTCTTGTTAAAAAAAAAAAGAGTCCACAGGATGCATTTAGTGACTTTCAAAGTCCTGATTCTGTGAAGAAAATTCTTATGATATTGCTATATATTGATGAATGCTATCCGTGGGACTACACTGACTCTTGTTATGAATTTTAGGCATGTTACTTATTATTCAAACAGAGCTTTAGGAAGGTATAGGTACTGACACGGCTGTGGTGAAGATATCTGTGAGAAGTGCAATAGCTAGGAGATTCAGTGAACCAACAATAAAATTAATAGAAAAGATATCCAGGAAAGGTTAAATAAGGACGAATCTTTGATGTCAAGATCATGGCCACCCAGCCTCTGTGAGTTTTATTCCAACCTTCTCACTCTGGTAAGATGCAATTAATTCCCTCCTTGTCTGGTGAATGACTAAGACTTAGGGGGAGGATTCAGATGACTATTAAGGACTTTTTCTAGACTCAGAGAAAGCTTTCCTTGAAGGTACTGAGCACTGGACTTGCCCTTTTCTCTCCTGCAAATACGAGCATTTATAAGAATCAGATTACTTTCCTCCTCACATTTGTCAACCTGATTTGTCACCCACTGATTCAAATACCCTGAAGATCTGGGTCTATGCTTTCCTACAGCTACAAATCTCCACTCCATTCCCATGCGGCTTCTCTCCTCTTCCACTGTAATTTATCTTATTGTGACCTTTTGATAAGCTTAAAGACCACAGAGGTATGTGCTCTTTAAATACAGGAGAAGAATATATACTTAAAAGAAAGGTTTGATTAAGACAGAAAGGTAAAGTTCAGCCATTTTTCAAACCCACTTGATGTGAATTACATTGTCTGTATCATCAGAAGAGGAATTTCACAAATAGTCCTCACTCACAAGGTGATTTCTCTTTCCATCTTTCTTTTGCATAAACTAGCATGAAAAAGAGAAATTCAGGCCCTATTGGAACAGTAAATGTTTTGTAGCTGAAGTTTTCTATCAATTTCTTTCTTTTTATTTATTTTTTTAAAATTATAGTTGGACACAATACTTTTATTTTGTTTTTATGTGGTGCTGAAGATCGAACCCAGGGCCTTACACATACTAGGCAAGTGCTGTATCACGGAGGCACAACCCCAGTTCCTCTACCAATTTCTCATTAGCCAGAACTAGTAATTAATATTGCACTAAGCAATATTAGTAACTACTAATTAATATTGCACTAAGCAAGCATGCATTGAACACCTTCTAATTACCACAAGACAATCCAGAACCTAACTGCACAATCCCTCATGTGAAGTAGACCTATGTTCCTTTATCAGGACAGTCATTTAAACGCTATGCAGCTTGAGTAAAGAATCTCCACAGTGCCTCACAAATCCTATCCTGGAAGCGGGGATAATAAAAATACCTACATCATAGGGATTATGAGGAAGAAATGAAAGGGCATGCATAAGGGATTTAGGGGAGGAACTGGCATATAATAGGTACCTAATAAATGGACCTTGTTAGTATAAAATAGTGGTATATCTTGAGAATCCTATGATGAATGGCATGATTCTTGGCTTTGACGGTCTTTGATGGGCCAGAAAAAAGAGGGTTCAGAGACATAGAAGAGAATGTTGAAATACACTGTCTCAGAGGAAATTTCAAGTTTTACAGTTAATACCATCTGAAGGAGAATGAAAGATCTGAGAACAGGTTTTGATAAAAGGTGGAGATACAAAACTATACTAGGTGCATTACAGGAGGATGGTTAAATCTGTGTTGGGAAGGCCTTAGTCAAGGGAACAGTGTCACTGAAAGCCAAAACTGAGCCTGTGTGTGATGATGATTTTCTTCATTTTTCTGTCTTTTCATTTTCCTATTATTCCATGCAGTTCTGGTTCTGCAGACTTTATCAGAAGTAATACATTTTACTAATACACCTATTTTTTTTAATTTAGGAGAAAATTGTGTAATTTAGGGAAAAAAAACAGAAATACTATAAGTCAGACATTCTGCAGTTAGTACATAGTGAGAGAATATTTATTATCTGAACATTTTTAGTACTAAGAACAGTGCTCTTGACAAAGCCAAATTATCATATCATTGAACCCCAAAATATGGAAAAGGGCATGGATACAGGGACGGGTCAAACATCACAGACAATAATTCAACCTGCAACACGATATAATTTTCATAAGTTTTATATGAGCAAATAAAAACAGACCATGAATCCTTCTCTAATGTTCTTTTCAGATAAGATTTCTGGAGAAACCAGAGGCCAGGTGACAAATTAGGTAGAGTCTTTTAGGTCAAGATAAAAATGTTGGATTTTTATCTTAGTTTGAATGGGAACCACTAAAATGTTTTAAGCAAATGGTGAAGTAGCATATCTTAAGTAATATATTTTAAATATTTATATTCTATTTATGAGTTATTATATGGTGGTTTCAGTATTGACATACATTGTAGATGGAGACTAGTGGAGATTATGTACACATAGGAGAATTCCCAATGTAAGATGGTTTGGTTTATGATTTTTAAACTCTATGATGATGCAAAAGCAATGAGTAGTAGACACTCCTCCACCTTGGTAGGGGAACTCCAGAATATCATGGGGAAGGATGTGGACACAGGGAAAGGTAAAGCATTGCAGCTGCTAACTCAAACTAAAGCATTATATAATCTTCATAAGTTTCATATGAGCAGATAAAAAATTATCATGGATCCTACATGTACTTTAAAAACGTTTTTTTTTTTTTTTTTTTTTTTTAGTTGTAGATGGACATGGTAACTTCCCTTTATTTATTTATTTTTACGTGGTGCTGAGGGTTGAACCCAGAGCCTCATACATGCTAGGTGAACACTCTACCACTGAGCCACAACTCCAGGCCCTTCCTGTACTTTTAGTTTACACTTTTCATTAATGCAAGATGGACAAATTCAAGAGATCTATTACACAATATAAGGACAACAGCTAAAATTGCTGAATGTTATACTTAACATTTGCTGAGAGGAAGATTAAATTAAATCTCATCATACCCATTAACTATCTAGACATACTATGTACATTAATCAGTCAGAATGTGATCATCATTTAACAACATGTAAGTATATAAAAATATCAAATTGTTTACTTAAACTTATACAATGTTACTGTGTCGATAAAAAGCTGCTATTTTTTACTTTTTCAGTTTAAATTTATTTTTTATCTGATACATAAAAATATAAACATTGTATGTAATTATTTTTTTACAAAGAGATTGCTTCCAAATTTCAGGCATAGCAACTAGTTAGGTGGGGGAGGGGGCTTATTCCCTGAGGTGGGAACACTGAAGAATAGCATCTTTGGTGGGAAGATGAGTGTTACCTCTAATGGCCTGTGTTTCTTATTTTACTCCCTGTTAATTAACTATATATATAGCATAGGGTTTTAAAAAAAATCCTATTCTAAAATCTTGGCACCTAAAATTCTGGCTGCATCTTCAGCTCACGGTTGCATTCAAATAAATGTGTTTTGTATTTTATTTATGTGTTGTGATGGAACAAAGTTAGAAATGGAATGGGTTTTGCCCTATTCTATTATTATCAGCTCATCAGATGAGGAGTTAGTCTGAAATGAATCAACTATGAAAAGTAAAATTTCTATGGAGAATTCAGGAAAATCCTGAATGATAGCTGAGAGTCTATGGAATGGCCAATTGCAGACATAAGCCACGATGCCTGGCCCAAAGTCTATTTTTAAATAAGAAATATTTTCATAGACTCTAGGTAGCATCTTTGGTGTTATCTGTCTCAATATCTGAACCAAACTTTGGATGGGGGGGGTGGTGGTCCATTCTCCTTCAGTAAGGTGATGGGGGGAGGAACTGAGCAGTGTCATATAACACTTAGGCAATCAAGTCACTCTTGGGCACAACTAAATGATTCCTGACTATGTCACCTGATGACTCCTCTCTTCTACCATAACTCACAGAACTTGTAAAATATTGATGCCTCTTCCCACAGCTAATAGTTAGTCTTTACAGGTTTGATTGGATTGAATGTCGGTGCTGGTATATCTAAGGAAGGACGGCTTCCTGAAAACAGAAAAAAAAAAAAAACTTACTAGTTTTGATTATATAAATATAACAATTTCCCAGATTATAGATTAAGCAATGTCACAAGAAACATGTGACTCATAAGCTGCCAGAGCAAAAAATGTGAAAAATGAAGAGACTGTGTCATTGGGACTGAAGTGGTGCCACCTCCCCCCAGGGGAAACATAGAAGTCATTCCTTTTGGCTGTCAGGGTTGCTGTTAATTTTGTATGCAATTGCCAGCAAAGTGCAAGAAGATGTATGAAGATGAATTATTGATTTTCACTTGCATTTTGATTGGAGCAGCTTTGCAGCTTATTTCCAAGTAACTCTTTTCATCTTCATGGCAATAAATACAAATATCAGTTTAATTTATCACCTTGCGTTAGCACCTTCATGATAAATTGTATTTTTGAAACAACTAACCATTTCCTCATTAGAACCAGCAAATGAAGAGCTACAGTTGAACAAATTCTTCTAATGTCAAAATTTAGAAATAGCAACTTTCAGTGGAAAAGATTCATGGAACAGTGAACACAGCTTGTAGAAGGTTTTAAGCATAATAAATTGTGTAAGCTTGAGGACCAAACTCTTCCTGTGGAAAATATCGTGGAGGGTGATTGAGGAATATATTCTTTTGCTCAAACTCAATTTCCCACATTATGAGAGCCTCAGTTTATGTTAACCCTCTGTGTTTCTGTGGTTTCCCCACTCCCCCATCCCCCATCCTGCAGGAAGAAAGGCTATATCTCGCAGGGTTCTGAGCGAAGCTACATTACTCTAAAAGCACTCACCCTGCATGCCTTTTTGTTTGCTGTGTCCTCTGTAGTGCTGAAGAGCTCTTGTCCCTTTCTTCCATTTGCTTAGGAGACAGTGCTTTCAAAGAACAACTTGGATAGCTATTGGCCACAAAGTAGACCCCTCACGGCTCAGCAGCTGTTTGAAACCTTCTGGTCTCAACATGCATAAAGATTTGATCTTTTAAAATTTTATTTAATGAGGATGGTAACAGACTCACAGCTTCAGAATAGTTCACCCTATCTAAAATCATCACATTTTACCAAAGTTTTAATAATTCAAAAAAATTTCAGTATGATCTGCCCCCCCCCACCAACAAAAAATCAGATGCTTTCTTCTTTATCAGGCTGAGAAATGAGGTTCATCAACTTAACCACACACACACACACACACACACACATGTCTTATATCTGATAGCTTGTTTTTAGTATAGTTCCAATATCTCTTTCTTTGAGAAATGTTGGTGGAAGAAAGTTTTAATTAGGTATAAACCATGTTTATTAACAATTATCTCCCTAAAATGTTATAATCAGTAGTGAAAGTAATTACAAAGAAATGTCACCATATTTTTAAACTGTAATGGTGATGTATAACTCATTTATATCTTTAGTTTGAATGCTAATAAACAAAAGCATTCAAAATAATAGCAGCTATACTAACTTCTGAAGTGATACACAGTGTAGAAAGGTGTAAATTGTGATATCAAAGGCATAACAGTGGGAAAGCGTAGAGTGAAAGTGTTGAAGTTTTTTTTAAAAAAATATAAAGACAGTTAATTATCAGATTAACATAGGCTTATATTATTATAAGTTGTTTTATGTAAGCCTCATGACAATCACAAAGCAAAAATTCATAGCAGATATACAAAAGATTTTTAAAGTAAGAAATCCAATCACACTACTAGAGAAAATTATGTAATCACAAAGGAAGACAGCAAGAGAGGCAGAAAGGAACAAAGGGTCAGTTAAACAACAACAACAACAAAACAAATAACAAAAAGCAGTAGTAAGTCCTCATTTATCAACAATTACCTTGGATCAAATGGATTAAATTATCCAATCCAAAGATATAAAGTGACTTCATGTATTAAAAAACAAGACCCAACTATATGCTACCTAAAAGACTGACTCATCTTTAAGGACAGAGCATATATTAAAAGTGAAAGGACAGGGATAGATATTTCACGCAAATGAAAAGAGATCAGGGACAACTGTTCTTACATCAGATAAAATAGAATTTCAGTTAAAAGTACAAAATGAGTAAAATAAGGTCATTATGTAGTGGTAAAGGGTCAACTTATCAAGAGGATGCAACAATCATAAATATATATGTATTTAACATGGGAGCACCTAACCTATAAAGTAAATATTAATAGATCTGAAGACAAACTGTAATACACTAATATAAAGAGACCTACAAACTGATTTCAGTATGGACAGATCATTCACACACAAAAATCAGTAAGGAAACATTGAACTTAACCTACACCTTAAACCAATGAATTTAACACACTTGTATAGAATAGTTCATTCAATAGCAGCAGAACACACGTTCTTTTTAAATGCATGTGGAATAATCTCCAAGACTGATCACATGTTGGAACACAAAATAAGTCTTAATGAAGTTAGGGAGACTGAAATTATTTTAAGCATTTTTTATGATCACAATTGTAGGAAATAAGAGATCAACAACAAGAGAAATTTCAAAACATCCACAAATATATAAAAATTAAATGGCATGACTCTGAGCAACCAGAAACCAAAATGGAAATTAAAAGAAATTTTAAGATATTGAAAGTGAAAACACAAACATAACAAAAATAAATGGTATATAACAAAAGGAGTCTTAAGAGGGAATTTTATAGTAATCAACATATTAAAAAGAAGAAATCTCCCAAATAAACAGCATGACATAATCAGTCAAAGAACTAGAAAAAGAAGTCTAAAATTAGTAGAAAGAAGAAAATAGTAAAGATCAGAGCAGAGGTAAATGATCTAGAAAAACAACAGGAAAGATCAACAAAAATTAGAGTTAGTTTTTTTTCAAAAGATTGACAACATTGTAGCTACACCAATAAAGAAAAAAGAAAAGACTCAAAAAAATAAAATTTGAAATAAAAGAGGAGACATTATGACAGATAATATTGAAACAAAAAATAATTAGATACTATTATAAACAAACAAATATCTAGAACTTGGATAACCTATGGGGAAAAATTTCTTAGACATACCCAACCTTCCAAGAATGAATCATGAAGAAATAGAAAATCTGAACAAACCAATAATTGAGTCAGAAACAAAAATTTGCCCATCAAGAAAAGTCCAAGATCACATGTTTTTACTGCTGAGCTTTACTAAATATTATGGTTTGAATGTGAGACGTCCCCCAAAAAAGCTCATGTATGAGACAATGCAAGAAAGTTCAGAGAAGAAATAATTGTGTTATGAGAGCCTTAACTTAATCAGTGAATTAATCACTTGATGGGATTGATTGAGTGGTAAAACCAGGTGGGGTGTGGGCTGGAGGAGGTGGGGACTTGGGGCATGGCTTTGGGGTATATGTTTGTATCTGGAAAGTAGAGATCTGTTTCTGATCATCTTGTGAGCCACTTCCCTCCATCACATTCTTCTGCCATGATATCCTGCCTCACCTTGAGCTCCAAAGGAATGGAGCCTGCTGTCTACGGATTGAGACCTCTGAAACTGTGAGCACTCAAATAAACTTTTCTTCCTCTATAGTTGTTCTGTTGGGCCTTTTAGTCACAGCTGTGAAAAAGCTGATAAAAACACCAAACATTTAAAGAACTAAGACTAACCATTCTTTTATTTATGACAGCAGAATGCATTACAATTCTTATTACACATATAGAACACAATTTTTAATATCTCTGGTTGTATACAAAGTATATTCACACCAATTCATGTCTTCATACCTGCACTTTGGATAATAATGTCCATCACATTCCACTATTATTAATAACCCCATGCCCCTTCCCTTTCCCTCCAAACCCTCTTCCCTATCTAGAGTTTGTCTATTCCGCCCAAGCTCCCTCTCTGTATCCCACTATGAATCAGCCTCCTTATATCAAAGAAAACATTTGGCATTTGTTTTTTTGGGATTGACTAACTTCACTTAGCATTATCTTCTTTCACTCCATCCATTTTCTTGCAAATACCATGATTTTATTCTCTTTTATTGCTGAGTAATATTCCATTGTGTATATATGCCACATTTTTCTTATCCATTCATCTATTGAAGGGTATCAAGGTTGGTTTCACAGTTTAGCTTTGTGAATTGTGCTGCTATAAACATTGATGTGGCTGTGTCCCTGTAGTATGCTATTTTTAAGTCCTTTGTGTATAGACCAAGGAGAGGAATAGCTGGGTCAAATGGTAGTTCCATTCTTAATTTTCCAAGCAATCTCCTTACTGCTTTCCATATGGGCTGCACCAATTTGCAGTCCCACCAGCAGCGTATGAGTGTACCTTTTCCCCCATATCCTTGCCAACACTTACTGTTGTTTGTATGCATAATAGCTGCCATTCTGACTGGAGTGAGATGAAATCTTAGAGTGGTTTTGATTTGCATTCCTCTAATTGCTAGTAATGATGAACATTGGTTTCATATATGTGTTGATTGATTGTACATCATCTTCTGAGAAGTGTCTTTTCAGGTCCTTGGCCCATTTATTGATTGGGTTATTTGTTTTTTTGGTGTTTAGCTTTTTTTTAGTTCTTTATATACATTAGAGATTAGTATTCTATCTGATGTGTGAGGGGTAAAAATTTGCTCCCAAGATGTAGGCTCTCTATTTACCTCATAGATTGTTTCTTTTGCTAAGAAGAAAACTTTTAGTTTGATTCCATCCCATTTATTGATTCTTGATTTTAATTCTTATGCCACAGAAATCTTATTAAGGAAGTTGTGGCCTAATCCCATATGATGGAGATTAGGGCCTACTTTTTCTTCAATTAGATGCAGGGTCTCTGGTTGTATTCCTAAGTCCTTGATCCATTTGAGTTGAGTTTTGTGCATGGTGAGAGATAGGGGTTTAATTTCATTTTGTTGCATATGGATTTCCAATTTTCCCAGCACCATTTGTTGAAGAGGCTATCTTTTCTCCAATGCATGTTTTTGGCACCTTTGTCTAATATAAGATAATTGTAGTTTTGTGGGTTAATCTCTGTGTCCTCTATTCTGTACCATTGGTCCACCAGTCTGTTTTGGTGCCCATATAATGCTGTTTTTGTTACTATTGCTCTGTAGTATAGTTTAAGGTCTGGTATAGTGATGCCACCTGCTGGGGCTGGTGTGGGTGGTCTGGGGTGGATCTTGGCTCCCGGGGTGGTCTGCTGGTCAGAATTAAGTCTAACCATTCTTAAATTGTTTCAAGAAACTGAAGAAAATGTAATTCTTATACAGTCATTCTATAGGGTAGTATGACCTCAGCATCAAAGTGGAACAAGGATAATGCAAGAAAAGAACAGGGTAATGCCTTTGATGAATATAATGCAAAAATTCTCAACAAAATACAAGTAAGCTGAATGCAACAGCTCATAAAAAGAATCATTCACTATGATCAAGTGGAATTTATACCTGGTATGTATGGATGGTTCAACATATGCAAATCAATAAACCACATTCACAGAATGAAGGACAAAACTGTGTGTTCATTTGAATAGATTTAGAAAAGGCATATATGACAAAATTCAACAACTCATCATGAAAGAATACAACTCAACAAAATAAAGTAAAAAGAATACAACTCAATAAAATAAAGTTCATATACAACAAGGTCATTGTGAACATTATACCTAATGGAAAAAAAAAATTGAAAGCTTTTCCTCTAACATCAAGACTAGGACAAAGATACCCCCTTTTTCCACTTCTATTTCACATAATACTACAAGTACTCTAGGCAGAGCAATGAGACAAGAGGAAAAATAAGGAATTTAATAGGAAAAGAAGAAATTAAATGCTCTCTGTTTATGGATGACACAATCCCATGTATATAAAGCCAAACTCTATGGAAAAAATGATGTTAATACTATTAAATTAATTCAGTAAAGTTGCAGGATACAGAATGAACATACAAAAGCAGGTACCATTTCTGTATTCAAAAAAGCAAAGAAAACCAAACCAACAAACAAAAAACTATCCAAAAATGAAATTAAGAAATCAGTTCCATATATTTATAAAAAAGTTGCAAATAATAAAATATGGATGTAACAAATTGAAGATGAAACATGTAAACGGAAAGATATCTCATGTTCATGGATTGGAGGAATTAATATTACATACTGCTTGAGCAACCTACAGAATCAGTGCATCCTTTCTCAATGATACTTGTCACAGAAATTTTTAAAAAGTTTCAAAGTTTTTATAGAAACACAAAAGATCCCAAATAGCCAAAGCAACATTGAGCAAATAGAATAAAGCTGGAGCTATAACAAAAATTGACTTCCAAATCTACAACAAAATCATAGTAATCAAAACAGAATTGTAGTAGCATAAAAATTATCAATAAATATAACAAAATAGAAAGCAAAGAAATAAATCCAAATATTTATGGTCAATTGATTTTCAACAAAGGTGTCAAGAACACACCATAGGACAAAGTTGATCTCATCCATGAATGGTGTTGAAGAAACAGAATATCCTTTTGCAGAAAAATAAAACTAGACCCTTGTCCCACATCATACACAAAATTTAACACAAAATATATTGAAGACTTAAAAATAAGACCTGAAGCTATAAAACTACAGGAAGAAACCTCCATAACATTGGTCTGGGGGCAACACCACAGTGAGATTGCATCATACTAAAAAACTTCTACACAGCCAAGGAAACAAACAACAGAATTAATAGACAACTTACTGAACAAGAAAGGCATTTTCAAACCATATATACAATAAGGAGTTAATTTATATACAATTATAAGGAACTTAAACAACT
This sequence comes from Marmota monax, assembly GCF_021218885.2. Taxonomy (NCBI): domain Eukaryota; kingdom Metazoa; phylum Chordata; class Mammalia; order Rodentia; family Sciuridae; genus Marmota; species Marmota monax. Next base: position 3,957,056 of record NW_026695230.1, on the reverse strand, counting down.
CAATAGAAAGAACAAAGAAGAAATGGACAAAGAACCTGAAAAGACATTTCGCAAAAGAGAATATACAAATGGCCAAGAGGTATAAGACAATATTCTCAATCATCAGAGAAAGGCAAATTAAAGTCATAATGAGATCTCACTTCACACCTGTGAGAATGGCTGTTATCAAAAAGAGGAAACATAACAAGTGTTGGAGAAGATGTAGAGAGTAGAAAACCCTTGCACACTGTTGTTGGGATTATAAGTAAGTCATTTGGGAAAATAATATAGAGATCCCATAAAAATTAAAACCATAAATTTTATATATTAGTTAACATAAAAATATATTAAAATACATGATAAAATAATACCACTGAAGTGTATATGTACAAAGTAATTGAAATTCAAATGCCAAAGAGATATCTCCACTCCCATGTTCATTGCAGCACTTTTCACAGTAGCCAAGATATTGGCTTACATCTCCATCAATGAATGATTAGATAAAATATATGTAGTAAAGAAATTACGTCATTAATGTTAATATGGATCAGGCTGGAGAATGCTATGTTAAGTGAAATAAGCAAGGCATGTGTGTTATTGCACATGATCTTTCTTGTATGTATACTCTTAAAAAAAGTTAATCTCATAGAAGCAGAAAATAAAAATGGTAGTTACCAGGGCCTAGAACCAGGAGGGAGGTGGGCAGGTATAGGAGAATGTTGATCAAAGGACACAAAACTTCAGTTAGATGATAGAAAAACATCTAAAAGTTCCAATATACACTATGGAATTATACTTAATAATTACATTATTAAAAAATAACATAAAGTGTTCTCATTACAAAATTTAAATGTGAAATAATGCACATGTTTATTAGTTCAATTGCTATTGCATAACATATATGTACTTCAAAACTCCAAGTTGTACACAAAAATGCATGTAATTTTTGTCAATTTGAAAAAATTCTTAAAAACATGTTCTTAAATATTATCCTTTCAACTCTCTTCTGTGTAACAATTTAATTTTTAAGAATCTTTGATAATATTATCATTGATTTTGATTTAAATTATATTATTGATAATTTACATCCTCTCATGCATATACTTGTTCATGCACATACTTCTTTGGGTTTTAAGAAACAATATAAAAACTACAGTTTTTTCCAATTTCTGAGGGAAAATATAATGAAAAATAATAGCTTCTGTTCCTGGAGAGTTCAAGGGTAGAATGATAGAATTGAAAGTCAGATTTTTATGAACATTATTAACCAGACATTCTCCCATGCTGTCGATACACCATGAGATGGTTCAAAGTGTCCAGATTGTCTTCAGATTGTTTGTCCTTTTCACTCTCACCTTCAATTAGAGCAGAGTTTCAAAGCTGTGGAAATTGGTAGGTTAAGAGAGGGACGCTAAGCAAAAGAATTACTTGCATTATTTTACTTTATAGGACAGGAACATCAAGCCCAGGAGAAGAAGGCTCTGTGCCTGCTGGGTCAATCTATTGTATAAGAATGTCAGTGGCTCCCTCAGTCCTGGGATTTTGAAGACAGAGAAAACTCCCCAGTTTTCTCCTCTAAATATATCCTTTATTCACATAGTTCAAAATACACATATAAAGGACTTACTTTTTGCCAGGGTCTCTGCCTGGTATGAGCTACAAAGATGGAAAAGAGTTCCCTTCTGCCTTTAGATAGTCTTAGAGTATAGTAAAGCATACACAAAAGGAGATTTTTTAAGATTAAAAGTGAAAAAAATTGCAAAGTTGAACAACAAACCGAAACCAAAACCAAAACACCATGGGGAATAGGCAGATACATAAAAACATTCGCCTGGTCCTTAGAGTCAAGGAAATCTTCTCGAATGCATGGTGATTGCTAACTTGAAGATGCCCCAGAAGCCAGGTAGGTGAAGGGTGAGTGGAGAAGAGAAAGAACATGCATGGAAATGGGAGACAAAAGGGAGTGCTAAGAAGAAGTGAGATCACATCCCATCTTGGCCTCCTCATTCGTTAGTAGTTTGACCTTGGGCAATGACTTACCTTTGAATCTCAGTTTCCTCATCTAGAAAATATAGACATAAAGCTTATCTCTCATCATTACTGAAAAAGAAGTGAGAAAATATAGGTGAAGTGTTACCATTGATACCAAGTGACAGAAATCTGTCAGGTAGTTTAAATATGAAGGGAAACATTATGGAAGGTTATTGAGATACACCATAGAGCATGAAGACTTTGTGGAATAAAGGGATGTGTCTAAGTATGATGGTGATCAGAGATTGAAATACTATTAGGATGCTACCACTTCTCATGCTTATTTTCATTTTTATATATACACCAACCTTCTCTTTCATTGGGCATCAGATTTTCATTCTTGGTAGATGACCTTGCCTTCTAAGTTTTATATATATATATATTTGTTGTAGTTTCTCATTCAAAGAGAATGACTTCTTCACAGGTAGTTCCAAATGCCAATCTATGTCACTATCTGTGATCAGAGGGTGAGGTCATAGTATACTTAAATGGTGGCTCCTGGTATGACTAATGGTTGAAGTAGAGTTTCTAGTCAGCTGAACAGGCACTCCAGTTCATGGTACTTTATAATAATTACATTATGTCAGTGCTACTATACACTACACACAAAGCACCAGACACTATGTCCAATTAAATTTTAACAGTGAAGTAGTTACTACTATTATTTTCAATCACAGATGAAGAAACTCAGCTACAGAAAAGGGGTCAATTTCTCAAGCATCATACAGTTAATGAAATGAGAATTCAAGATACCAAACCAGGTTTGCCTGCTTAGAGTTTGTTATGGTTTAAATGCAGTGTCCTCCAAAAAGCTCACATGTGAGACAAAACAAGAAGATTTGGAGGAGAAATGATTGGGTCAAAGCTTTAACCTAATCAGTGAATTAAATCCTGATGGGATTAATGGCTGGTAACTGGAGACAGGCAGAGTGTGGCTGGAGGAAGTGCTTCATTGGGGGTGTGGCTATGGGCTCTCTGTATGTATCTATATGTATATAGTTGGAGTCTCTCTGCCTCCCTCTGCTATACTCCACCATGATGTCCTGCCTCACTTTGAGCCCAATGAATGGAGCCAACTACTGAGACCTCTGAAACCATAAATAAACCTTTCTCCGCTACAGTTGTTCTGGTTGGGTCTTTTTAATGGCAGCAGTGAAAAAGCTGAGTAAAACAGAGCTTTTGGCTATTATAGATTAAATTAATTAATGTCTTTTTTTTGTAAGTTACAGACCAGATTCCTACTTCACTTCCCCGAATGCAAGAGTCCTGACCCTGGAGAGATGGTGAGCAGCTCATTCTTTTTTCTCTCTCTAGTGTTTAGGGCAGATAGGGATTGCAAGCAATTCTTCCTTGAACAGGAAAGCCAGAGCTGAACTCAAAGACAGGAATTCTTTAGATGTTGTAGGTCACACAACTTTGATGTAATTCTGCTTTCCATGCCTGCATTGCCTTCCCCTTTCCAACTGAGTATAAAATATCACACCTTTCATGCTAAAAAGTGGCTTTCACATATGGAAGCTGGTTTTTCATAACCTTTGGTGGTGTTAGTCATCACAACCTATAGATCTCAGTAGAAATTAAAAGGAAACAGTTCTATGATCCTAAAAATGGATATGGAGAGATTCGGATAGTGTTCTTTAAAAAGACAGTTGCACCCATGGCCTGTAAGTTGATCATAGATTAAGTGATGGACCAAGAATGAGTTGATTGAAAGTTTTCCAATCAGTGTTTCTCAAGAATTTATTGGATTGCCCAGTAATTTTCTTTGGCATTCTGAACAAATTGGAATATCCACCTCAAGTTTCTTCTTCTTCGAATATGCAGAATGCTGAGAAGAAAAGAAGATGCATGGTTACATATTATTGCACAAGTATTTATTTATGCAATAGTATATTAATTTATTTATTCAGCAAATAGTTACTGAGGTGGAGAAAAATAAGATTGGGAAGGGAATACACTAGTGGCTTAATTTGTACCTATAAAACTTTATTTTAAAATTGTGAAGCAGATATGGCAAAATAGCAAGATTTGTTTAAAGCTTATTCTATACAGTGGTGCTTGTTGTGAAGCCAAGTACCTTGAATAAAACATAGAGCATTTGGTTAGGGATGAAGAAGAAAGGAAATGTGCTTCCATTGCCCAAAGTACTACAATCACTTCACTTGCTTCCCTTGTCTCTTTAAGGCACCATTACCATTCTTGCTCATAAATCCTCAGAATGGTTTCAAGCTTTTGGTTTCATGGTGCATTGTTCCTCTAAGTTCTTTGCTTAGTTCGAGAGGGTGAGAGAGAGTGACATACATCTGGGAGTTGGGAATTTAAAAGGCACATCAAGCTGGAAGGTACAGATCTCTCAGAAAGGCCTCCCTTCAACCAAAATTAGAAACTTTCCATTTGAAATGTTACCGAATATACTTATCAGGAAAAGCCTTTAGCCTCAGTCATGACATGTAATTAAATCTTAGAGATTTGCATTGCCCCACCCTGAACGCTAAGGAGCTGGGAAACAAGTCACTCTTCTAAAACTCATTTCCCTCATATGCAGGTTGAAAAAAATAAAAATAAAATTATTCATGTCACAGAAGGTCATTTAAAAGACAGACTTAGTAAGGCGCTAATTCAGGTTAAGTTTCAATGCTTCATTTGTATAGATTTACTCCAAAGTCGGTACTTAATTTTATATTTTTAGTTTTGTATTTTTTAAAAGGGTTTTCCTAATTAGATTCAAAGCTCATATTATCTGTATCTCCTGATTTTATTCTATTCTGTCTGTATCTCCTGATTGATAATGTTAATACAAAGCTTCAGTAAAGTGCCTAATACAGAGATGAGAGAGAGAGAGAGAGAGAGAGAGAGAGAGAGAGAGAGAGAGAGAGAGAAATGGAGAGGGAGATTAATTGGATCACATAATTGTGAAGGCTGGCAAAACCTTTAGAGTAGACCAGCATCTGGAAACTCAGAGAACTGATGGTCCAGGCTCTTTTTCAGTTTACATATTTAAGGTGTAAATAAACAAATGCATAACAAAATGATTACTACAGTTAAGCAAATAAACATATCCATTTCCTTATATAGCTACTTTTGGGGAATGTGTGTGTGTTTTCATATAGTAACCTAAAATCTACTTTCTTAGCAAATTTCCAGTATCCAGTAGAAAATTATTAATTGTAGCAACAAAGTGCTTTATTAGATGTTTAGACTTATTTATCCTATGTAATTAATATCTTGAAACTTTTAACCCTTATCTTATTTATCAATCCTTGACCTCATTATTCTATGCTATTTCCATGTATTCAACTGTTTTTAATATTCCATATAAAAGTGAAGTCATGCAGAATTATCTTTATTTGTCTGACTTATTTCACTTAGTGTAAAGTACTCTAGTTTCATAATTACTGTCACTAATGTTAGGACTCCTTCTTTTTAAACACTGAATAATGCTTATATATATATATATATATATATATATATATATATATATGTGTTCATATATATGATATAGTCATATATATATGTTATAATATATATATGATATATATGTTATAATATTAGGTTATTCTAAAACATTCTAATAATATTAGAAATGGATTATAAAATAAATGCCTGCCAAACATAAATGCCTGTCTTTATGAAATGCTGATTTCATTTACTTTGGGTATATATACAGAAGAAAGACTGCTGGGTCATATGGTAATTCTGTTTTTAATTTTTTAGGAATTGGGATTTTTATTTTTCTATAGTGGAGTTTCTGCCGCAGTCTGGCTGGGCACAATCAGGAGCCACTTGTCAAAAGAAACTAACTTTATTTTTAGAACCACACACGACAAACAAAATAGTCTCTCAGGAAAAACCCTCAGAGCCTCAACTGCCACCACCGGCTTTCCCCAAGCCTCTCTCTCCCACACAAGCTTCTCCCCACCTCCCCCAATCCTCCTGCTCTTGAGGCCGATTGGCTGGGTCACGTGGGCGGAGCCAAAAAAGTCCCCCAATGAGCAGCTCCGTGGTCTGAAAGGGCAGGGAAACAGTCCAATGAGCATCACCGCAGAGGAGCCAATCAGCTAGATGTTGCTGGGGCCGAGGAGCCAATCAGCTAGATGTTGCTGGGGCCGCTGTGAGCCAATCATCAGCCAGCAGCTGGAAGTTTGCTGGCAGCTGGAAGTTTGCTGGGGCCCCTTTGGCTGTGGCTCTCAACATCTCCCCCTCTCTGTTTAAACAACAAGCATGTGGCTTAGGGACCGTGCCTGTTAGGCAGTCCAATTCAACATATGGTCCTTACCCGTCATCGGATGAACTGACCTCTAGGCGTCAGCCTCCTGTCTTAGGTTGGTACCACTGCAATTGGATCATACCCGTCACTGACTACCGGTCCAGCATACAGCCATACTTGTGGATAGGCCTTTGCACCTGTGGGGGGGTGAGGTTCTTTGCCTCACCTCTGTTGGCCCCCAAATTTTAGACCATCACTAGTAGAGGAGGATGCAAAATGCCATGACATTAAGCCAATTGAGGGCTCCTAAATTGTACCACCGGTGACACCATCAGCAAAAATACTCCAGCACTACCACAATTCGCTGTACCAACAGATAGTTCACAATGCATACAGGTGAGCTCACAATGTGTCCAGGCAAGTTCTGCAAGCAGTTCAGTGATGGCTATTGTAGAAGCTGTAGATTGGTTTTATCTTTCACTTCACCAGCACTGGGATGAAGATAGGAATTCTGGCAATAATGGCTAAAGAAAAAATTATGTAACATTCCAGAAGGCACTAAAAGAAAACAATTTTCTTAACAATTTACATTGTCTTCACCGGCACTGGGATGAAGATAGGAATTCTGGCAATAATGGCTAAAGAAAAAATTATGTAACACTACAGAAGGCACTAAAAGAAAACAATTTTCTTAACAATTTACATTATCTTTAAGAGAATTATTAAATATAATGAAAAGGAAAGGTAAAAGTAAACAGATCTGTTAACCTTCTTTTTTGTTTACATATTAAAACAATCCTCAACAGTTGTTTACCCAATTTAAATTAAACCATATAAATCACGTGAAAAAAAAAAATATTTGGATCCATTTTATCATGAGCGCTCATCATATATGATATATGGACATACGTACATTCAAACATATAACACAAAACACAAGTGTGCACACATAATATAATACATACAACACATAACATTATAGTAAAGGCCTTATAACTTTTTACAGGTGAAATCTCCATTGCAATGTTTAAAAACTCTATAGTCAAAAAATAGAACTGATCAGCAAAACATTAACCTAGGTCTGTATGAGCTCAAAAAACAAAATAGAACTTCATGATATGGCAAAGGGCAATAATAAAATAGATATTGAAAAAAGCATCCTGGTTCTGTTGCAGATGTAAGAATAGCCAAACTGGAGTTTTGGATATCAGTTGTTATGGATTTGAGCCAAATCATCTTCTTTTTGGTCTGTAGAAATCGCTTTAGTTAATCTTTCTGGAATCCAAATCGGCTGCTGTTCTCCCTGTGGAAACACATAAACAGACCCCCGACTCCAGACAATCACTGGGTCAGGACCTTGGTTAATCTCTCTGGAATCCAAATCGGCTGCTGTTCTCCCTGTGGAAACACACAAACAGACCCCCGACTCCAGACAATTACTGGGTCAGGACCTTTCCATTGTCCTGTTAGAATATCCTTCCAAAGTACCTTGGGCTTATGTACATTTTTTGGACACATATGCCTTTCCGCAGCACTAAGTCCTGATGAATCCAAATTTAAAAAGTTTAGAGTAAAAAGGGTTATTTTAAGTTTATCTTTGGGGAATATATACCCCTTCCCAATTCCTTCTTTTTGCTTTAATAAGTACATTTTAATAGTTTGATGAGCTCTTTCAACTATGCCTTGTCCCTGTGGATTGTATGGGATTCCTGTTATATGAGTAATGCCAAATGTTGAGCAAAATTGTTTAAAAGAGGTAGAAGTATAACCAGGGGCATTATCTGTTTTTAACTGTTTTGGAACACCCACAGTGGCAAAATTTTGTAAGCAATGAGCTATAACATCTTTAGTTTTTTCTCCGGCATGAAGGGAGCCCATCAAAAATCCAGAAGAAGTATCAACTGTAACATGCAAATATTTTAATTTTCCAAATTCTGGCAAGTGTGTGACGTCCATCTGCCAAATATGGTTAGGTATCAATCCTCTAGGATTGACTCCAAGATTAACTTGTGGTAAAAAGGTCACACAATTTTGACATTGTTTTATTGTTTGTCTAGCTTGTTCCTTAGTTATTTTAAAGTGCTTTTGTAAAGTATTAGCATTGACATGGAACTTTTTATGAAAATTTATAGCTTCTTCTAGTGTAGAGAAAATATGTATGTCATGTGTAGTTTTATCTGCTAAATCATTGCCCAAACTAAGGGCTCCAGGCAATCCTGTATGTGCCCTGATATGTCCTATAAAGAATGGATCTTTTCTGTCCCAGATTAGACTTTGTATAGTGGAAAGCAAAGAGAAAACAGTAGAAGAAGGGGAAATCCTACCAGCATCTTCAAGAGATACTATAGCATTAACTACATACTGACTATCAGAAAATAAATTAAATACAGAATCTTTAAACATCACAAAAGCTTGTAAAACTGCATTAAGCTCTACCTTTTGAGCTGATTGTTTGGGTACTAAAAATGTAAAAGTTTGATCAGGGGTAACTACTGCTGCTGTACCATTATTTGACCCATCAGTGAATATATTTGGAGCATTCATGATAGGTGTTTTTCTTGTCATTTTTGGAAAAATTACAGGATGCAATGACCAAAAAGACAATAAAGGATTAGATGGTAAGTGGTTATCAAATGAAACATTAGATTTACACATGATTATTGCCCAAGTATTTAACTCATTAGCTAACTCATCAATTTGATTCATAGTATATGGAGTAATAATTTTATTGGGAGAAATTCCAAACACTCCCTTTGCTGCTTTTATTCCTTTGAGTATTAATTGTCCTACAGCCTCAGGATACCTAGTAAGAATAGTGTTAGGAGAATAAGATAAATGTATCCATAATAATGGACCTTCTTGCCAAAATACTCCTGTAGGAATATTTTTTGTTGGTAGTACAATAAATAATAAAGGCAAACTTATATCAATTCTATCCAAATGCATATTTTCCATATATGTTTCAATGATTTTTAATGCCTTTCTTGCTTCAGGCGTTAACATTCGGGGTGAATTTGGATCTGATGGACCTTTTAGGATATCAAATAAAGGTCCCAACTTTCCTGTTGGTATACCTAAATAAGGCCTTATCCAATTTATGTCTCCTAATAACTTTTGAAAGTCATTAAGTGATTTGAGTTGATCTACTCGTATTTGAATTTTTGGTGGACGGACCATGGTTGAGGATAATAGAACTCCTAAATAATTAATTGGAAAATTTAATTGTACTTTATCTATTGCTATCTCTAGATTATAATTTTTTAATAAGTTTGTAAGTGTGGCATAACATTCTAGCAATGTGTTTTTATCTTTGTGTGCTAATAATACATCATCCATATAGTGAAATATTTGTAGTTCAGGATTTTGATTTCTAAGTGGCTGGATTACTTTGTTAACATAAATTTGACACATAGTTGGGCTGTTAGCCATCCCTTGAGGGAGTACTTTCCATTCATATCTCTGATCAGGACCTTCATGATTCAGTGCAGGGATAGTAAATGCAAAACGTGGACTATCCTCAGGATGAATTGGAATTGAAAAAAAAACAATCTTTAATATCTATAACTAAAACATACCAGGTTTTTGGCAAAGCAGACAACTGAGGAATCCCTGATTGAGCAGGTCCCATAATAACCATCTCATTATTAATGGCTCTTAAATCTTGCAATAATCTCCATTTACCAGATTTCTTTTTGATGACAAAAATGGGAGTATTATGGGGAGATACAGAAGGTTGTATATGTCCTTCTGCTAATTGTTGTTTGACCAGGTCATGGGCTGCTTGTATCTTTTCTTTAGTCAGGGGCCACTGAGGAACCCATACTGGTCTTTCTGATTTCCAAGTAATTTTTATTGTCTCAGTGGCCCTTTCTGAAAATCCAACCGATGTCTGTCTGTTCCTTGATCTATTTGTATTGGTGCTGCTATACCTTGTTCTTGTTTTTCTAATCTTTTTCCTTTCCTAAAACCTTGTCTAGTCATAATAGTGGGTGCATTTTGGTTGATGTTATTTGTTAATGTCAAACCTAATTGATCTAGGACATCTCGTCCCCATAAATTTACGGGAAGATGATCCAATACATATGGCTGTATAGTTCCTTCACATCCTTCAGGATCCTTCCAATCTAATACCATTGCACTTCTATGGGGATTAGTCGCCACTCCTAGGCCTCGAAGCGTTTGAGTGGCTTGTTGTAATGGCCAATGTTTTGGCCATTCTTGACGAGAGATGATGCTAAGGTCTGCACCTGTATCCAGTAGCCCATTAAATTCATGTCCTTGAATATTTAGTTTTAGCATGGGGCGAGAATCTAAATTTAAAGAAAGCATACCCCAATCTACACCTGTGGAGCCTAATCCCTTGGAACCTCTTTCTACAGTACGACTGGAAAATTTATCATGTAGGCTGGGTATTATTAGTAACTGTGCTATTCTATCTCCTGGTGAAATTACTGATATACCCTTTGGAGAACTGGCTATAATTTTTATTTCACCTTCATAATCGGGATCAATTACCCCAGGACTTATCATAAGTCCTTTTAGAGTAGAAGAGCTGCGTCCCAATAATAAGCCTACTGTTCCTTTGGGAAGAGGTCCTTTCACCCCTGTGGGAATGCTTTGAACTCCCATCTCTGGAGTTAGTACTGCTCTGGCGGAGGCGCAGATGTCCAACCCTGCGCTCCCTCTGGTTTGTCTGATGAGGGATCTGATGGACAATGTGTCCTGGGCACTACCCTGATGGGGTTGCTGGGTTCCTCCAGTGCTCCGTATATTTGTGGTTTGGGGCCCCGGAGCATTGGGCCCCCCTGTCCGTTTTTTGGCAATGGAGCCCGATGCCTTTCTCCACGATATCGTGGATAAACACCTGGTCCTTGTTCGTTTTTTGATAATGGAGTACCCTCTATGGTGGTTTGAGAACGGCATTCATTAGCCCAATGTTTCCCTCTACGGCATCGTGGGCAAATACCTGGTATTCTACTCCTTTGATACCTAGTTTTGTTAAACCCTCCTCCAATGGGGCAATTCCTTTTAAAATGTCCTGTTTGTTCACAATTGTAGCATGTTCTTGGCCTGGCATCTAAAGCCTGTTTTACTGCAGCTGCCACAATTTGCCCTTGTTCATTAATGTCTCTGGCATCTAAAGCCTGTTTTACTGCAGCTGCCACGACTTGCTCTTGTTCATTAATGTCTCTACATAATTTAATATATGTGTTTAAATCTTCATGTTTCCATGGTCTAATGATATCTCTGCACCAACGATTCGCTTGCTCATAAGCCAGGTGTTTTAGTAATGGCATTGCTTGTTCTGTATTCCCAAAAACTCTGGTAGCTGTTTTAATAAGCCTATCTACAAATTCAGCATAAGGTTCATTAGCTCCTTGTATTACCTTAGATAATTGACCTTGTAAACCTCCATGTCCTTGTAAAGTCTTCCATGCCTTAATTGCATCTGCAGCAATTTGTGCGTATACGCCAGGATCATATGCAATTTGTTGCTGCTGATCCTCATAAGGTCCCTTTCCTAACAACATATCTAGATTTCTCTGAGGATAACCAGCTGCTGCATTTCGCCTAGCCGTCTCCTTGCAAAATTCCTCATTGGCAACCTTCCATAACAGGTATTGTCCTCCATTTAGCACAGCTTTACACATATTAGCCCAATCTGCTGGCGTCATGTTCAAGTTGTTAATGGATTCGACCAAGCTTACAGTGAAGGGTGCTTGAGGACCATAGGTTGTTACAGCCTCTTTTAGCTGCTTCACTGTTTTGAAATTTAAAACTTGGTAAAATCGCTGCCCTCCTGCCTCAAATACAGGGCATGTTAATATTTGAGACCTTGTCTCAGGATCCCAACTATCAACTGCGGGGGTTGGGGGCCTCCCAGCATATGGAGGTGGCGCTGTTAGTTGGACACTTACGCCCTCTGGTGATAGAAAGGTGTTAGTAGCAGTCTCCTGTAGAGGTGGTGCTGTTGGTTGGACACTTACACCCTCTGGTGATAGAAAGGTGTTAGTAGCAGTCTCCTGTTGTAACTTTCCCCCTGATGGCTTTTTCTGTTTTACACTTTCTTTCTCTGTCTGACTAGCTTGAGAGGCCTTCTCTTTTACTTGAATCTTTTCCTCTGTCTGACTAACTTGAGAGACCTTCTCTTTTACTTGAATCATTATGTCTTCTCCTTCCTCTACCATTGTCTGAACTGAAGGCTTTGGACTAAGCAAACAAGATACGAATGTCCACAATGGCAATGTGCCAACTGGCAGAGTCCCTGGGCTTTTCTTTTCTATTCTTTTTAAATCTTCACCATGATGGTTCCATTGTGATATATTTAACAACTCCTCCTTAAAAAGCCATGGGCTACATTTTTGTATTGTATCAACGTATGCCCTGATTGTTCTTGATTTTACTGGGATGCCTCCTTCCTCTAACAATTTACTTAACACTCTTTCAGTTTGTTTTTTACTAATTTCTGATCCCGTATTTCTACTATAATACAACCCAACAAGATAACGCCTAACAAAACTGAAACTGAGTGAAACAAAATTGGAACAACACAAAATCATTATAATAGCCTCCTGAAATGTCCATCCGTCCTTTCTCCCTATCTGTTCCTCAGATGTGAGCGGTTTTTCTTCCATCTTACACATCTCCAGGGACAGGCAACTTAAAACAAAAGTGAAACAAAATAACAAAAGAAGAATCTTAAAATGGCTACCCATCCTCTCGCCCTGCCCTCAGGGGCGAGCAGTTCACTTACCCTCAGTCGCTCCCTGTGCGAGCCACCAAATGCCGCAGTCTGGCTGGGCACAATCAGGAGCCACTTGTCAAAAGAAACTAACTTTATTTTTAGAACCACACACGACAAACAAAATAGTCTCTCAGGAAAAACCCTCAGAGCCTCAACTGCCACCACCGGCTTTCCCCAAGCCTCTCTCTCCCACACAAGCTTCTCCCCACCTCCCCCAAATCAGTTTCAGTTTACATTCTGGCAGTGCATAGTATTCTTTTTCCCATACCCTCACCAACACTTTTTATGTCTTGTCCTTTTGAGAATAGCTGTTTTAACAAATAAGAGGTGATATCTCATTGCGGTTTTGATTTGTTTCTCTGATGGCTATTGATGCCAAGTACCTTTTAATCATATGAAATCACACACACACACACACACACACACAAATCCTGATTAGCCAATGCAATTTTGTGAAAGAAGAACAAAATTGGAGACACCACCCTTCCTAATTTCAAATTATATTACAAAGTTATAGTAATCAAAACAATATGGTAATGGCATAAAGCAGTAATATACCAGTGTAGCAGAATAGAGAACTTAGAAATAAACTCAAGCACATAAAGTTAACTAATCTTTGACAAAATCACATAGGGTAGAAAGACTCTTCAATAAATGGTGTTTGGAGAATGGGATATCTATATTACAATGAAATTGTATCTTATACCATACACAGTATCCATAATACAATGAAACTGTATCTTACACCATACACAGTATCTTATTAAAATAGATTGAAGACCTAAATGTATGACCTGAAATCTAGCACTTTCAGAGAAAAACATATGGAAAAAGCTCCTTGACATTGGCATTGCCAGTTATGTTTTGGGTATCAGACCAAAATTTCATGCAACAAAGGCAGAAAAAACAAAAACAAAATAATAAGGAGGAACACATCAAACTGAAAACCTTCTGCACATCAGAGGAAACAAACTATAAAATTAAATGACAGCCTGATGACTTGTAGAAAATATTTGCAAGGAATATATCTGATAAAGGGTTAATATTGAAAATATATAAGAAGCTCACACAACTGATTAGCAAGAAACAACCTAATCAATAAAGAAGCAAAGGACCTGAATAGACATTTTTTTTTTAATAAGACATAAAATGCCCAACACATTTGTGAAGAATTGTCTTGGTCATCAACCTGAAATCTTCAGTTATGGAAATTCAGGTGCAATTTCTGTGTTATAATCTTGAGGCAAAATTTCTCTAGTAAACCTCAGTTTTTTAATTGAATTATTCAAATGATTGAGTGAGGATTACTCACATTATATAATTACTTTCTTAAAGTCAACTGATTGTAAATGCTAAATCATATTTACAAAATACCTTTACAATAATATCCAAAAGAGTGTTCAACCAAATAATTGGGCACTATGGTTTTGACCAGTTGAAAAATTATCCACTACACAGAATAAGCACTTAACAAAGCAAACTTTGTACTATGCAAAGTCTTAATTAATCTTAATTAGTTTTTTTTTTGCCTCATTGTAACTCTAGTTTCTAGAATAGTTGGAATTTGAAAGGTTCCTTAAAACCTTTTGCAAAAAATGAATGCAAAAAAATGCAAAAATGGGCCTGGGGTTGTGGCTCAGTGGTAGAGCGCTTGCCTAGCACATGCAAGGCCCTGGGTTCCATCCTCAGCACCACATAAAAATAAATAAATAAAAGGCATTGTTTCCAACTACAACTAAAAAATAAATATTAAAAAAATGCAAGAATGAATGAATGAATTAAAATGTAATATGAAAGCTCCAACAAATGGCTGACAAACCACATTGTAAGCATAGTTAAATGCAATGAGTGTGGCCAGATGGCACATTAGCTAATACCAAATGGAGTCTGGTGTGCATCTTACGTTTTTTGTCTTGAGCCATGAGCCTGAGTCTCAACATATGGTTGTGAAGTAAAATGTAGAGTCTCCAAAATGAGTAATTAATCTATGCACAATTATTTTAATTTATCAGGACAGAAATGGCCTTAGGATATCCAGTATTTATAACTTCTTAATTAATATTTCCTGGTTGTTGCTAAAATGGGCAGATTTAGGTTAAAGATCATAACAGATAGGTTTGTTCCTTTTATCTGGAGAGCTTACAATGTAAGGCAGCATTTAGTCACATATCCTTATCTTTACCTTTCTCATTTTTTCCATGTTCCAAGAAGTCCATCCAACTTTCACCTTTCTTCCACTCTCATTTGTCTCTTTGTTTGAGGAGTATTCATTCTTCATAAGAAATTCACGGAGTGGGAGGTGGCAGGCAAAAGAATTATGTCCTAAAATTCAATAAGCACTCTTCTTTTATTCATGGGTGGCCTGTTGGCTTGCCTGCGGAGGGATAAGGCAAAATAGATTAAAACAAACCCACTTTCTTTTCCTTCCAGGATCATACTTCAGTCTCTGCTAACACTAGGAATGAAATTATTCTGCTTCCCTGTGTTCTTAATAAATCAAGCTTCTCTGGAGGTCAAAGATGAAAGAGGTATTTGTGTGCATCTCGGCTACAATCTCTATTTGGTCGTTTGCTTTGAAATGGTTCTTCCTGGAAACACGTGTATCCTTATCCAAATGCCAATTACATTTGTTCCTTCAGTACTATCAGATAAGATTCCTTGCCCCCCCTCTTGTGAGTGCTTTGTGTATAATTTACACAGATCTGACACTGGCTCCACCTAAGGCCTCTGAAGTGTGAAGCCACACTACTGATGGCAACTAAAACAAACTCTCCACTTGCAAGGACCAAGTCACCCCTCCCAAGGCACGTTTCATTATTTGAATGGGATGTGGTTAATTCACCCACACAACAGGTGGAGAAATTATGATAGCAACCAGATACGTGTTGTATGACATTTGTGGAATAGAAGAAAAAAAAAATCAGACTTACCACTCCATTTCTTTTTGAGTTGGTATAAATCTTAATGAAAATATAGTTCAACTTCTCACTTTATAAATGAAATAATACACAGGTTCATGCCATTGACAGTTGCTTGACTTTTTAAAATATTTGTGAGTCGCCCTATATTTGCTTGGCATGTGCTGATCAATGAGAATCCAGATTGTAAAGCTAATGGCAGCTTTTGTTTGTGGCAACAGACCCTAAACTAAAATAATTATGAATTTCAAATGCAGGATTAAAAATTACATTAAGTGCTATGAAACAAAATGCAAAGGAATTAGTTAATATGTAATAAAGGGACCTCCAATTTTGATGGTGGCAGGAAGCAGAGGCTTCCCCAAGGAGTGACTCTGAGCATACGACTAGAAGGATTAATATGGGATATTCAGATGGAGTCTCACTGTGCCTCAATTTCCTCATGTAATATCAGGGAATTGGACTAAAATGTCCTTCCAACTCAAAAATTGAATCACTTGCCAAATTCAGAGATAGGGGATAGAAGTTTGACTGGAAAACAGATGTGGCCATTTTTCAGGAAGTTCCTGGTTTTTACATTCATGTGGATGGTTTATTATGTAGTTTGGTAAGAAAGGATATTTAAAACTGGTATTGGGGCACCTGATCTTTTTTCAATATGTTCAATTCAAATTCTCTACCTTGGGCTGAGCACTCATGAGATTTTCATTGTATCTTTTAATCAAAATCTTAAGCATAAACTATATAATGGCTCCAGATTTCTCTTTTGATATACACAGAGGGACTAAAGGAGTTATTACTTCCCCATATACAATCATCTATTTAATGGGAAATATGTTTCAAATTAGGCATCAATTGCATGAATGAGGGCAGTGTGAATGCTCTATGTCAACATTTACAAGACTATTGAAAATGAGAAATATGCATATTATGTATTTATGCTCAACTCTGTTTTCAATCTTTTAAGAAATATTAGCATCTCAATTCCCATCTGAATGAAACCCTCCAGTTTTAAATTGCAGTTTATTTTAAGGGAAAAAGTAGGGGTAATGGTTGTTTTAGAAGCTAGTTGAGGAATGTGAGCACAATAATTCTGAAACTCTGCCAGTGTGGAAGTTGGGATGTCTTTGAATGAGGCTGCAGTATGTTGCTTCCCAAAATGAAAAGTAATTTTTTGAGTCAAATAATGATGTAAACCTTAGCATTTCTTCCACATATATTTCTTGATATTTGATACTTTCTACAGGTTGTCTTATAAAAGGAATTACTGTAGAAGAAGTATGTAGGAAAAATGAGAAATGGAAATTCATGCTGGCTTTGAATGCTCGACTCCCCCTGCACTCAACACCATGATACCCAGGACTGTGATTTTTATGGCAGATATAATGGTCATATTTTCTGCTAGAATATATCTAGTTCATGTGATGTAATTCAATATATAAATATTTCTTGACATCACACATACACAGCATAATAAAATCCCATCAAGACTTTCCCAAATAAAACAGAAGAGAGCACGCTTTTTTATTATTTTGAAGTAGTGGGGTAGACCCCAGCACCTCATATATGCTAGGCAAGTGCATTACCACTAAGCTACATTTGAAGCCTAACTCATTATTTTTGCCTTTATCCTTCAGAGTGTTTCTTTTATTTGTTCTAATTAGTTATACATGACAGTAGAATACATTTTGATACATCATACATAAATGGAGGGCAACTTCTCATTCTCCTGGTTGTACATGATGTAAAATCACAGTGGCCATGTAGTCATATATGTACACAGGGCAATAATGTCTAGTTCATTCTACTGTCCTTCCACCACCATACCCCCTCCCCTCCCTTTACTCTCCTCTACCTAATCCAAAGTAACTCTATTCTTCCCTAGCCCCCTGCCCTTATTGTGAATTAGCATCTACGTATCAGAGAGAACATTAGGACTTTGGTTTTTTGGGGATTGGCTTGTTTCTCATAGCATGATATTCTCCAGCTCCATCCATTTACCGGCAAATGCCATAATTTCATTCTTCTTTAAGGCTGAGTAATATTCATTTTCTTTATTCATTTATCTGTTGAAGGACACCTAGGTTAATTCCATTGTTTATCTACTGTGAGTTGAGCTGCTATAAACACTGATGTGGCTGCATTAATGTAGTATGCTAATTTTAAGTTCTTTAGGTATAAACCAAGGAGCGGGATGACTGGATCAAGTCGTGGTTCCATTACAAGTTTTCTAAGGAATCTCCATACCACTTAACAGAGTTATTGCACCAATTTGCATTCCCACCAGCAATGTGTAAGTGAACCCCTTTCCCCACATCCTTGCCAACATTTATCGTTGCTTGTATTTTTGATAATTGCCATTATAACTGGAGTGAGATGAAATTTCAGAGTAGTTTTGATTTGTATTTTTCTAATTGCTAGAGATGTTGAACATTTTTTCCTATATTTGTTGATTAATTGTATTTCTTCTTCTGTGAAGTGCCCATTCAGTTCCTTAGCCTAATTATTGTTTGGGTATTTGGGGTTTTTGGTGTCAAGTTTTTTGAGTTTTTAAATATCCTGTATATTAATGCTCTATCTGAGTTTCATGTGATAAAGATTTTTCTCCCATTCTGTAGGCTCTCTCTTCATGTTACTGATTGTTTCCTTGGGTGAAAAGAAGCTTTCTTAGTTTGAATCCATCCCATTTATTGATTCTTGATTTTACTTTTTGTGCTTTAGGAGTCTTGTTAAGGAAGTCAGATCCTTAGCCTGACATTTTAGGCTTACCTTTTCTTCTATTATGTGCAGGGTCTCTGTTCTAGTGCTTAAATTTTGATAACACTTTGAATTGATTTTTGGGCAAGATGAGAGATAGGGGTTTAATTTCATTTCATTACATGCGGGCGAATTTCCAATTTTACCAGCACCACTTGTTGAATAGGCTATCTTTTCTCCAATGAGTGTTTTTGGCACCTTTGTCTACTATGAGATAAATGTATTTATGTGGATTTATCTCTGTGTCTTCTATTCTGTATCATTGGTCTATATATCTGTTTTGGTGCTAATACCAGACTATTTTTGTTACTATGGCTCTGTAGTATAGTTTAAGTTCTGAGATTGTGATGCCCCCTGTTTCATTCTTCTTGCTAAAGATTGCTTTGGCTATTCTGGGTGTCTTGTTTTTTCCAAATGAATTTCATGATTTCTTTTCCTAGTTATATGAAGAATGTCATTAGGATTTTAATAGGAATTGTTTTGAATCTATATAATGCTTCTGGTAGTATTTTACAACATTAATTCTGCCTATCCAGGATCACGGGAGGTCTTTCCATCTTCTAAGGTGTTCTTCAATTTCTTTCTTCAGTGTTCTGTAGTTTTCACAGAGTGTTTTTAATTCTAATTCTTCACAAATAAATGTCAAATTTGATATTTACTTTTTCAAGAAATATATGTTCTTCTAGTAAATTATATAGATAATGTTTTTAAGGTTGGAAAGAAGAAAAAAAGTAGATAGGAGACAAAAAGAAAGGAAAAAGAAATATGACTGCAATTCAGAAGTTCCACATACTTTTCCAGTCATGTCACTCACTGAGCTTGTCTCCTTTTCCAGGCATGTTACCCCCAAATTCCTGGAAATTCTGTTAGTCTATGTGAGCCCTGTGAACCCCCTAACCAAAGAATAAGCAAAGAAACATATGATATCTTAAGGGTCCTATAATTAGGAGACTTCTCAGCCCTATTTATTGATCAGATAATGAAGACCACATCAGCCTGAGGATCCTGAGACTGATCACATTCATCTTGAGATTACCAGACTGATACCATTACTACACACCTTTCCATACCCACCCTTACCACGTTTCCAGAGCTAGAAACCCCTGGAATATATCTCTCACTCTCAAGGCAACCTACTATCTCCCTTGAGTGAGTATTTCTTGCTTTATCCCCAAAGGGGTCTTTCTTGATAAGGCCCCAATTCTCCTTTGAATATATATTTTCTTTCCTAAATAAACCTGTCTATACCTTTGGTGCATGCTGAATTTCTTTTTCCTCAAGTATTGCCAAGAATCCTGTGGGTCCTGAATTGAGTTCCTCTTTCTCTGTGGGAATGCCTGAGACCCTTCTTGGAGACAACTTTTTTCCTGCCGGGACTGTATATATTCACAAATAGCCAAAGTTAAGGATTAGAATTCAGGAAATGTTGAGACCATGCAAACTTTACTGCTAATTGTTGGTCATTCAAATTTGGCCAAGAGCCATCTGGCTTCTATTACAAGAGATTAGTCATATATTTGTAATGGCAAAGTGGAATTAAGAACTTGTCAAATCTTTGCCTGTTCAGTCCTTCTACCCTGTACTCTCCCTAAAAGAAGCTGGGGAGTGACCCAGGAAAGAGAAAGCCCACTGGGACCCGGGAGCAATATCCTCATGTGAGGTAACAGGGACTAAAGCCAAAATTCTTGCTAATTACTGATGTCTTAAATGCCAGGGACAAGTTATAAAATATGAGGGTGCCAGATGAGCCTCCACACATGAGCTTTTGCACAGAACAACTTTAATATTGATGACACATTTGTCAAGGTCAATGCAGCAGGATGGCAGTGTCAGTCGATAAATTCATAAAATTACAGAATAAAAACTATAGACCCTTCCAAAATAAGATTTTCCCCCCCTAGGTTTAGAAATGCTATTAGATCAATATTTGGAATAACAGGAGTATTGCCACTATATAATAAGCTCCCTGTCATTTAACATCATGTTAAGGCTTCTTAATTAATTGATGTTAGGGCATACACATTACAATTACTAAGGGCCTCCGATGTTCCCAGCTATCATAATACCAAAACTGTTTTGTCAGGGAAACTTTATTTTTAGTAACATTTTCATATATTTCATGATATTATTGTTGTTTGATAATATTTCTGGGATAATTTCTTACACAGATTATTTATTTAATCAGAACATTCTATGCAGAAATCAAACTGAGTTTATAAGACTTTGGACAAAAAACAATGTATTAGTTTTCCAACGTACTGAGTCATTAATTATTTAATTTGTTGACATACATTTATTGGGTACTTCATATATCTCAGGCCAGATAGAGGCTGAAGTTTAAAGACAAATAGATGGAATTTCACCTTTAGTAACAGAAAGAGGTAAGTTACCAACATAACACAGACTGAAACATCCCATGTTTGAGATAGATACAGGATTCTTCAGAAATCTGTGGGAGTAAGAGGTGTTGGTTCTTTCCACCCACCATGACAGTCTTGTTAACAAAAGGTTGAACATTTTTTTTTGTGGAAATGATGAAAGGTGTTTAGAAAAGAGAAAAAAATGTGCAACCTCCATTAATCATGGCCCATAAATAACTCATGAATTCTGGAAGGTATGGGATGCTGGTGAGAAGAGATGAGATAGAAGAGGTAAGCAAGGTACAGATTAAATGATTCTTATTTTCCAAGAAAATGACTTTTTTGGGTATGTGTGCACACATAAAAAAGTTAAAAGTGTTTCTGACCATCTAAATTTAATTTTAAAATTAATATTTTATTAGCAGGAATTTACATATTATTATCCAGTTCTTTCTGCCCTTGGTTACAATTAAAATTTTTCCTCTTAGAATCCTGAAAAAGCAAGTCTGAAGAGAAGTATCAAATAAAAATGTGACCTTTAGTATCAGATGGACTTGAGTTTGAATTTCATCTTCTTTACTTCTTAGCCCTATAACCTTCAGCAAAGCATTAAATGTTCTAAGTTGCAGTACACTGTTGTTATGAGTTTTAAATAAACGAATACACAGAAAGCTCTCACCTCATGGTTTGCAATGTGTTTTTAATTGTTCGTTACGCATTTTTCACGTGTGCATCTTTTATACCGAAACACACTTTTTATTAGAAATAACAGGAGGGGTACATATTTACATTATAGGAATAATAAACTTGGCTAGGCTTATGACTTTAAGGTCAAATTTGATTTAGGACTAGTGATTTAAAAAAATGCTACCTCCATTTTAGAATTACCACAACACATTACAGATTTTGGCTGATGTGAAATTCTCTTTCCTTTAAATTTTCATCTCAAGCCCTGTTGAAATGACTATCTATTGGCAAAATCCCAAAAAAAATGCAACATGGTTGGGCAGTCTGCTTCACCATTGGAAGAACAGATAGAGGCAATAATCCTAAAGATCCTTTCTGGTTCACAAGAGATTTCCAACTATCTTTCATAATTATTGCAAAATATACACCCAACTGGGTAGAAGTTGGCATTAAGTACTTCTGAGGTGCTTTCAACTCAGATTTTATGATTTCTTAACTTTTAGTGCATTATAATATGTACAGAAAACTCTCCAAGGAGTCACCACGTTCCTAATTTGGAAAAAGAATCCTCAAATGTGCAATGGGAGTACAATATAAAGAGAAAATTTTCTAGAAAATCAAATGAAACTTCTAATATTCAAATCTCAGATTCTATAATTAGAATGCAGGAAATATATTGGGTGAAATTAGTTTGATTTCCTTCCAAATGAGTGGACACAAGGCTCCTGAGATTTTGACACTTTTCTTCAAAGCATTTGTTTTGGCATCTGTGAGGATCTCCTAGATTCTGTTAGAAATGTGGTCACAAGTAAACCTAAAAGCCCAAAGCAAAGTTTAAACCAGACCCTCAAAGTCAACTAAGAGCATGTTTATTTTCATATTATGTATTTGTTTATTCTCAGACTTTTTCTAAAGATATTTGAAGTAGCCTCATGAAAGTGCAGGCATAACAGTAAGATGATGTGATAGTAAGAATGAGGCAAACAGAAACATGTCTAGAAGGTGCCAAGAACATATGTTGGAGAAAAGACAGCCTTTTAAACAAATGGTGCTGGGGAAACTGGAGAGCCATATGTAGAAGTCTGAAAATAGATTCCTCTCTTTCACCCTGAACAAAAGCCAATTCAAAGTGGATCAAACACTTAGGAATTAGACCAGAAACTTTGTAGCTACTGGAAGAAAATATAGAGTCAACATTCAATATGTATGGACAGGTACTGAATTCCTTAATAAGACTCTTAAAGCTCAAGAAATAAAACCAAGAATCTCTAAATGGGATGGCATCCAATTAAAAAGCTTCTGCACATATTTTGTTAAATCTATCTTTAAATACTTCATATTTTGATGGTATTATAGTGACAGTTAATTTCAAAACAAAGTTCTAAAAAAAAAAAGCTTCTGCACAGCAAATCATTAAGAACATAAAGAGAGAGCCTACAGACTAGAATAAAATCTTTGCCAATTACACTTCTGAGAGATTAATATCCAGATCAATAAATGGGCAAATGAACTATCTGACATTTCTCAAAAGAAGAAATGCAAATGGCCAACTTGTATATTAAAAAGTGTTCAACAACTTTAGCAATGACAGAAATGTAAACCATAACTACACTGAGATTTCATCTCAGACTAGTTAGAATGGCAATTATCAAGAACCTCAAACAATCATAAATACTGGTGAGAATGTGGGGAGAAGGGAACACTGTACATTGTTGGTGGGACTGTGCTAGAGTCTGTAAACAAGTCAGGATGGCGCCTGGCATTTTGCCAGGGGGAGTGGTTTGTGAGGTGGAGCCAGTGAGCCATTAAGTGTGGAGATTCCTTATTGGTTGACTGCTGTATCTAGTTTATGTTAATTAAGATAAGCTGTGTGGAATGTATATATACCCCTCCTGTCCTACAATAAATGGCTCCCACTCCTGCTGTATCAACGTACACAAGTTGTTCGTCACCCCCTGGTTATTTTGCTGCAGCCAGACTGCGGCAGGACTGCAAATTAGTACAACCATTATGGAAATCAGTATGGTGATTCCTCAAAAAACTTGAATTGAAACCATTGTATAATTTGGCTATTCCACTCCTTGGCATTTATCCAAGAGAACTTACATCAGCATACTATAGCAATACGTGCATTCTAATGTTTATAGCATTCTAATGTTTATAAAGAAAATGTGACATATATACATAATGGATTTTATTTAGCCATAAATAGAATGAAGTAATTTTATTTGCTAGTAAGTGGATGAACTGGAGAACATCATGCTCAGTAAAATAAGCAAGACTCAGAAAGTCAAGAATCAAATGTTTTCTCTTATATGTGGAAGCTGAAGAGAAATAAGGAATTTAAAAAAAGTGGATCTACTGAAAATAGAAGGGAAAATAGTAGAACAGAGGAATGCATTTGAGGGAAGGAGAGGAACATGAGGGAAGGACTGAAGAATGACCAAATTATGCTAAGTTCATGTAAAAATATATCACAATGAGTCCCATTTTTATGCCTAAGTATAATTCACCAAATAAAAATATAAGTAAATAGAAGGAAGATCAGCAGATTAGAGGAAGGGAGTAAGAGAGAAAGAAAGACAGGGAAAGGGGAAGTACTGGTAGATAAAATGGAGCAAATTATGTGATGTGCATATATGACTATGTCACAATGTGCCACACTATTGTGTATAATTATAGTGCACTATTAAAAAATTGAAAAGAAACATCTTTTTATATACTCATTTCACATTTATGTTGCATAAATAGCAGTAACCTTCCACTGTTTGAGTTAGTCCTACATAGTGGCCTGACTGAAATGAAAAGAAAAACTTATCATTGATCATGAGTTTCAGGCCTGTCTTAGTGGAATATGACAGGTAGAGGCAGTGTGAATTGTCCTGAGCAGATATCTCTGGCACTGATTTTTGGTTGATGACTATAGAATCTCAGCAAGGTGTGCTCTTTTGATCATCTACCAAACTCCAAGCCCTCTATTAAACTTAGTTGTCCTGTGTTACATGTTTTGGATCCCTTCTTTTTTTAATAGGGTAGCTGATAAATTATCAAAATTCATTCCTGATAATATTTTTATGGGTCCTCTTAACATTATCCCTCCCCTCCCCAAGAATAAGTCCATATTTACCAAGAGCCCAGCAGGAGAAGTTTGTACTTAAATAATGAAGCCAGAGTTACACTGGCCTTCTGGCTTTGAGCCCAGTGTTTGGCTACACAGCATCTACTCTAATAGTGAGACAATGTCTGTTATGTATGGTAACCATATTTGGGGGCCAGCAGAACTATATGGTATTCCTTATAATCATTCATACCTCGACTAATTATTAAGTACCTCTTATGAGTCAGATACCAAACTGGGCACTGGAGATATAAAATCAATAGAAATTTGAAACTTGGCTTTGAAATGCTCAAAGACTAATGGTGAAAGTAGGTGCTACACTATGCCTAAGAACAATGTGACAAGTACATAACTGAGGCATGTATGGTGGCATAGAGGAAATCCTTAAGTCTACCTATGATGACTGAGGAACACTTTTCAGGGGAGATAGAGAGCAAAGTAGACAGGACTCTTACAGAGGAAAAAAAATGTCTAAGTCAAACCAAAGGGTCACTGAAACTAATGCTTTATCTGGGAAGCCACTTAACAGTTATACTCATGGTATAACTGCACAGAGTTGAAGTCAGGCTTCCTGGGCTTGTACCCAAATGCTTATTAATTGTAGATGATATGTAAGATAGTTTAACTCTCTGTGTCTCCTTTTGTTGATTTGTAAAATAGGAAGGACAATATTATAATAATACTGACCCAATAGATTTGTTGAGAGAATTATAAAAATGCCCAGCTCAGAAAAAAAGATTTAATGGGTGTTAGCTGTTGTAGTCTCACAGTGTTCAAGCATAGGAGATGGGAAAGGCAGTGTTGGGATTCAAACCTTCAGTGGGTTAACAGGGTTCAGGTAACAAAGGAATGGCAAAGTTGTGCTAAAAAACAACTTTGCCATCCACCCTAAATGAGGAGTGCTTGTGGATTTTCAATTATGGAGTTATATGGCCAACTGTTTCACCATTTATAAAGGAGAAGTTTATGGAAAATCAGATCTGAATCCAGAGTACATATTTACTCTCAGAATGCACAGAATGTGCTTGGTAGGGGCCTGCACAACCTTTAGTTTCATTTAATCTTTTCAATGTTGTAAACAGATGTCCCCAGGAAAATGGTATAATATGTGCTCTAAAAATTAGGTTGGAAAGAAACACAAGGTCCAAGAACTTTAGTTCAGATGAAAGAGTATATGAAATGGGTAATGTGACTCAGGCCATGTATCATCCTTAATTACTGAACTTGTAAAAAGGTAAGCTTTGGAACTGTTTCAAGTTGCTTGCAAAATGCATTACCTAAAAAATATCAGCAGAGAATGTAGTACATTTTCCTGGCTACTAATAAAATATGCTTTCTCTTGTTAATGTCTTATTAATAAATACATAAGCATTAACACCCCATTACTAATGGACTTATTTTTTTTCCTTTTGACTTCTCTAATAACTGGCTAGCCATAATTTTAGAGTTTAAAAATTTCACTTACATATGAAATATGATAACTATTGTGTGCAGTATAAAATGGGGTCATGCTGTACATTCTATTTTTAATACTCCTTTCCTTTCACTTAATACTGCACCGTGAGCACTTTCCTGCCTGATTGAATATTCTATTATATCTTCAGTTTTAATAGCTGCATGCAGTTTTATAATCCAGCTGCAACACAATGTCTCTAACTCCTGGACATTTATGTAGATTCTAAAATTCTGTTAGAATATCACGTGAAAGGCAACGTTATCATACCTAATCTTCACCCATGTCTATGATCCCACGACCAAGATAATTCTCAGTAAGCAGTTCTCAAGCATTAAGAAAGCTCTGATTTAATTGCACCCATTGGTCAGTCCTGGGCTCAGAGTGAGCCTTCTTTAGAAATAAGGTGCCTTCTGTGTAATGCTGCAGGGCTCTCAGGCTGCTTAGCAACAGTCAGGTTCACCCTCATAGGGCAGGAAGGGAGCAGAGTCCCTGCAGGATGAAGTAGAAGTGTGTGAATGAGATGACAGGCCATTCCCTGCTGCTCTGGGTCTGGGTGTAGGACCTCAGAGAAGGAGGTTTTGAAGGATTCCACTCTGAACACCATCTCACATGGGAGCCAGACCTCTCTCATCACTCACTGATTTCCATTTGAAACCGTAACTGTTTTTCCATTTGAAATTCTATAATCAGATAACTGGAACAAAATGAAAGCCTTAATCCTTAATGAAGGCTTAGGACACTAAAATGTTTTTGATATTTCCTAACATCATTGCGGTTTCAATGGAAACTCCTTTGTTAGAGCATAAATAATTAAAGAAATATTTTTTTCCCAATCAAATGCAAATGCTAGGATAGCTGAGGGGGAAAGGACAAATGATTCCAGTGATCCAGAGCTCTTCTATTTAAATCTTCACACTTAGATAAAAATATATTTAATTGCAATCTGTTCAAAGATGCTTTTTATAGCAATATAATCATAATCTATGAGACACATATTATTATAATCTATGTATAATTTTATTGCTATTCAATATCATTTATTTATATATTTATTTATAAAGGACATCAGACTTGTTAACACAATAATAGAAAACAAAACACGTTTTTTTTGCTTTTTTATTGTTATATAAAATCATTCTTGTCACTTTCAAAGCAAAAGGATAAAGAAAGTCACCTGTAATTCCCCCATCCAGAAATAACCACTGTTCACACTTTCCTTGTTGTATACATTACATTAAAGTAAAAATAGGATGAGATTAATCACTATTTAATATCTCTTTTTCACTTAGCCATGAATCATTAAAAAAAAATCTTTCAGCGAATTATGGATTTTTTCATTTTTTTAAAAAAGATACATAGTATCTCACTGTATTTTCTATAGTCAATTGTTTTTTGCATATTAGCTCATTTTAAAAAATAATAGACATTGCTGCTATAAGAATCTTTGCAGTTGTATTTTGTTTTAACCTATAATTATTTCTTGAAACACTTGCCTCCAGGGAGAGTACAGCAATTTACCCACTCATTGGCCATTTAGGAGATAGGTAGTCATATAACAATTAGTGGTTTTTATCTAGTGAAACTGAAACCTCTAAATGCCAAGATGGCTCCAATGTTAGTGTCTGTAAATTAGAGTTGGAGTTGAACCCTTGCTGCGTCCTTCCAGTTGATTCTGTAGCACTTGCTTGGAGCAGAAAGACCAGATACAGTTAAATTTTGGCCTAGGAGGAGTGGTAGAGAGAGAAGGAGCACATTTGGAATATATTGGTAGGTTTTTTTTTTTTTTTCCAGGAAGCAGTCCTGCTCAAAGAACAATAGTTAGGAAACCAAGCCCTCAGAGGACCGCATTAACTTGTTCAGTAACAAGTTCAAGGGCCGCTCACTGTCTCAGCTGTTCAATAATAAAAGGGTGGGGGAAGGAAGGTTGCTATGGCGATGCCTGGCAGCACGTGCCAGGAAGGGGAGGGAAGTGTAGAGGTGACCTTCTACTGTGCTAAATGACTACGTGGAGGTCGCCCCGCCTTGGCCTTGGGAAGTGCTCCAAATTCCGGGGCGTTCTGGCTGCTGCCTGGAGTCTCGCCCTCGGGTGGCGCGGGCTCAGGGAACACCGGGCCCCTCGGGGAGGGCGCTCTACCCTTGGCACCGAGCAGCCCCCTCCAGGCAGCGACCTAGGTGGCAGCCATTTTTGCGCATCTCAGACCTGGATCAAGCCTCAGTGGGTGGCCATCAGTGCCCGGGTCTGAGCGCTTAGAGGAGCGCTCGAAGTGCCGGCTCCCCAACCCGCACCCTAGTCTCGTGAGGATTCGCGCAAGGCGGGGTTATCTTTCATGATTGTTTGGTGTTGAGAAAGGATGTGGAAATTGAATTCCCGGCTCTGATTATGCCATTGCACATCCTTGTGGCTGCGGATGCGCGAGGGAAGAGGAACTACAGATGTGATTCCAAAGTAAAGGCTGCAGTCTTGGAGCTTTGACAAAAGGCCTTTAATTTCACATTTCATTTGCATTTTGCCGCAGTGATTTTGAGGGCAAAGCAGACGCGGACTTGCCTGAAATTAAGACTGATAATTCACACTTTCTTAAGGATGCCAAGCACATACTAACAAATCCCTGGAGTCTGTACCGAAAAGAAAATACGCAGCAGCCTATGTCTTCACATTTTACTCTGCTGCTGTGGGATGATGGAAAGCGGCCTAGATAGTAGTGTGCTGTATTAAATTAGGTCGCAGTGCTTGCTTTAAAATTATTTTATTTTTTGTGTGATGGATGGGATGATACCATGGCATTTTCTCGGTCTGCACAGCATTTTTGTATCCGGTACATGACGTATAGCTTAGACCAGAACTGGTCTGATTTCTTGACAACTGAAAGTAGTGACATGTGTAATTATATTGATGTAATTGAATGTTAAATCTTTTTGGGGACGAGAGCTAAAGCAGAAAAGATTATTAAATATAGTGATGATGTGGGTTGTAGGTTAAAAAAAAGATGGCAAAACAAAACATTTCTATTGCCTTCACACTTGGAGCAAAGCTCACTTGTAATTCTCATATTTAAGAATTTACAAACTAAAAGTAGATCATTGAGATCATCTTGGTTAGCATTGGTTAGATAAAAATCTGAAGAGATGGAGAATTAATTTCTCAAGGTCAAGAAGACATAGGAATAGAGACCTGCTTTCTATTGTGACAACACTAAAGAAAGCAGAATGAGGGGTTAACAGCACTAATAATTGAATGGTTCTCAAACTTTTGATCCCAGGCCATTTCTTTCTTTTTTTTAAATAGATACAACATTTTTTATACTTTTTTTTTTATTCACTTGTATGTGGTACTGAAGATTGAACTTAGTGCCTCACACATGCTAGGCAAGTGGTCTACCTCTGAGTCACAACCCCAACACCCCCAGACCATTTCTTATTCTTTAACAAGTATTGAGGACCCTACAGAGCTTTTGTTTTTGTTAGTTATCTCCATCAATATTTATCTTACTAGAATTTAAGAAGAAAAAAATAAGTCTGAATTCATTAAAAATAGCAATAAAATTAACATTAATGCAACCCAAGAAAATAGTGAGAGGAGGGACATTTTTATACACTATTTCACAATTGCTTTAATATTGGTCTTATAGTTAGTCTCTCATCTCTGCTTCTATACTTCATGTTTTAAGTTCTGATTGACATATATGAAGATAATAAGCCTTTCCCATTAAAAAACCATGGACTTGGAAAGGGAAAGGACTAGGAAAGGGTTTGAGAACTCTGGGAATGTGGTATGCTGCTCTATTACCTGAAATTTAAAAAAATTAACAACTGATTAGTGGCAAAAAAAATCTTCCTATTTGTAGCACTTGCCTATTTCTCTAGTGTAAATACACTGATATGGCTGTTAATTCAAAGTTGGGAAGAATTGAGCTGTAGCAAGCCAACAAATAATATTCTACCATCAAACATAGTAAATTAAATAAACTCAAGTAGAATAAAAATAAATAAACTTAGATAATGGAAAAATATAGCAAAATAATTAAAAATGATGGGTTTTGAGTTTTAATTACCTATATTTTAATTTTAAGTTTCTATAATTTAAATTTTGATAGTGGCTATATTTAACATCTGGCTTAACATTTTTTTAAACATTTGAAAGTTGACCCTTGCAACATGATGCAAGTTTCTCTAGCACACCAATCCTCCAGGAGACCTTAGATCATAATTTGAGAACTAGTGAACAGTGGTGTCTCCTTATCAAAGGAGGACACATTTCAAGACCCTCAATCCATGCCTAAAAAAGTAGCTATTATGGAAAATTCTATATACTAAGTTTTTTCCTATGCATATGTAATGTAATTTATAAACAATTTATGAATTAGGCATAGTAAGGGATTAACAATGACTAACAAAATAGAACAATTCCAACAATAGACTGTAATTAATGTTGTGTTGATGCAGTCTCTCTCACCTCTCTCTCTCTCCCTTCTTACCTAAGACATCTCAATGTACTATACTCACTCTTCTTGTGATGATGATATAATGCCTACATGATCAGATGAAGTGACGTTATATGATAAATGACATAGACATTGTGACATAGAATTAGGCTAATACATAAAGGTAACTTAAATGCATGCTCTGCTATAGCAAATTTGGTAACTGAGATAGTCAATGAGTTATAATGAAGGGGTAGCATTCGCAGCATGGATGCACTGAGCAAAGTGATGATTCACATCCTGGGCAGGATGGAGTAGATAGCATGAGATTTCATCATGTTACTCAAAATGGCGTGCCATTTAAAACTTATACTCATTTCTGGAAATTTTCATGTAATAATTCAGACAGAAATTGACTACATGTAATTGAAATAATGAAAAGTAAAACCAGTATATTAAATTAACACAAATTATAAAGCCTTTAGTCCCTGCAAGTGTCTGCATGTTACATGGGTTAAAATCCAGAAATATGATGAGTAACATTGATGGTAGGAAAAAAATAATTGACAGTTGTGATAATTAGTGTTGTGTCCAGTTCAGACTGCTCTAACAAAATAACAATAAACTGGGTGACTTATAAACAAACACTCATTTCTCACGAGTGTGGACACTGAGAAGTTCACAGTCAGGGTGTCAATAGATTTAGTGTCTGGCTCCTCCTTCTTCATCATCATCTGGTGGATGGTGCACACATTTAGCTCTCAGGGGCTTCTTTTAAGGGACACTAATCCTCTTGATGAGGGTTCTGCCCTTACGACCTTATCACCTCCCCATAGACCCACTTCATAATATCATCACATTGGTGTTTTTATTTTAACAAAAGAATTTGTGGGAACAAGTACAAACATTCAGATCATAGCAATCAGAATAGTTTTAAACCTTTAATTGTGGATTTAATTAATTTAACTATCTAGATTCTTAATGCCCTCCCCAATCCCCCAGTCCCATGTTTTTTTCTAGATTTTATTACTTTATATTTTGTAGTAGGACTGTAGGTTAAGTCAGTATTTTTGTCTGACAGCAGTGATCTGGATTTAAGTCTATCTAAAGGTAAAATAGTATCATCTTTCTAACAGAAGTACATAAACCTGCATGATTTGTGAATTTAATCTTCTTGGTACAGACAAGATGATTTGTTTTGTCTTTGATATAACCATAATACTTTCAGATTAGAGGAACCATACCTATGTTGATTGCTTGAAATATGTGCCAGCATGAAGACAATTAGTCATTCCATGATTATTTATTGATCATCTGCTATGTGCTAGAAGCTGGGGAGCTTACTACCTTAAGAAGCCACTCAGTGCTTAAGGCCAGCATTGATCAAGGGTATTTCCCTGGGGATTGGAATTGGTGTGAGATGGGTATTGCCCTGAGCACTGTTAGGCAAAATGCAGGAGTCACAGTCACAATGGCCATTGTTATTCTTCCACATTCAGCTGTGTTACATGTGACTGTACACATGAACATAGTCTTCAATGACATTTTGAGTCACATTTACTTTGGTTGCTGCCTTTCACCATTTGAAATAATTTGGTAGTAAAATATTTCTCTTTGATAGTTTAAGTGTCAAATCTTCCTTCCCACCTTCTGTACAGGGTATGAAACCTAGAGCCTTACACATGCCAGGCCAGCACTCTACCACTGAGCCACATCCCCAACACTGAAGTGTTAAATATAAAGAAAAAATAATTAAATTATAAGAGAGACTTGGCAAAGGCTTTTCCAAAAGGTCATGATCTCTAATGAACTGCACATTGAATGTACCTCTGCCAAGTGCTAGAATGGTCAGAGTGTGCTTCTATTTCAGTTGCTGAAGGCTGTGGTAGGGCAGAGGCTACTTTGTGTAGAAGGATGTCATTGATCAAGGCATACCTCTAAAAGATGTGTGGCCTTGTTGTCAGCAATAAAAAAATAGATCTGTCGTCAAAAAGTCAATGCCATCAACTTAGCATGCCAGGTTCCATTTCTTTTATGCATATCATCATCTGGTGTTTTAGAAAAGGCTGCGCTGGAATGAGGCAGAAGAAATGAAAATCACTTGATGTGATTTTTGCCCTGATGGATGTGGATGGAAGTTCCTGGACTTACTCCTTCAGCTGTATGAATAGCTAACCTTCTGATCCTTGGGTAAGTCTATGAAAGGTTGGATTTAAATACCCTTTAAGTTTTCTCTGTGCTATAAAAAATAGTTTTATGTAACATGTAAGATGCTATGAATGTTCATGTGGGCTAGAAGGCTTGATACAAGAGCCGACTATTGCTTTGACTAGACCACTTCTAAATCCTCATTGCAGAGGCAACATAGCTGAGTAATCAAGAGCATGAGCTTTGTAATTGGGCAGAGATGGATTTGGATCTCTCCTCAGTTACTAACTAGCAACACAACCTTGGGCACACAAACTCTGTAAAACTCAGTTTCCTTACCTTAAAATGGATATTTATTCATGCCATCATATATTTATTGAGCATCTAGTATGTGCCATGTGCCAGTCACTCTGAGGCACAGAGGTTTTCAATGAACAAGACAGATCTAGATCATATTCTCATGGCTAATAACTTAATGAATGGAGATAGACAACGAACAATAATTTTAAAACAGAATGAAAATTGATCATCCCCAAATTTCTTTGTCTTGGTACTCTTAAGATCTTACATCATAGAAAAACTCAAAGAAGTTTTATTTATGTGGATTATAGCCACAGATATTTATCATATTAGGATATTGCATACATATTAAATATTAGAAATATAATTTTAAAACAATTCTTTTCTTATCTAAAAATAACATTAAAACATTTTATTTAAAAATTACAATTTTTTCAAGGTAAACACAAATTGGAAGAATGTCATCATTTTACAATTTTGCATATCTCCCTGATATAAGGATAATAGAATATAGCTGGAATCTTGTGAATCTGTCTCTGTATTAAATTTATTCTGATGTTGTTTTGGATTGAGTAGGGAAGAATATTCAGACTCATACAGATAAGTACAGTCAGTTCTTTGTATTTAAGAGCCCTAAGTTTTCAGATTCATCCAAACTCAGATTAAAAGAATTTTTTAAAAATTATACTTGTATTGAATGTGTGCATACTTTTCTTTTTCATTATTACATTCAGAATATATGACAGTTCAGATTACATTTAGTTTCTATAAGTAATATAGAAGAGATTTAAACTATACAGTATATATATGTGCCTAGGTTACAAGCAAATACTACATCATTTTATACAAAGGACTTGAGCATGTGGATTTTTTATCTCTGTGTGGAGGGGTCCTGAAACCTATCCCTTGCATATATCAAGGGAAGTCTGAAGTTTTAACAGGAAAGTTAATATAATAGCATTTACAGATCATAATGGCTGTTCATTGTTGCGGTCTCAAAAACTTGACAAGTGGTAGTTTCTTAGATGTTAATTACAATGTCAAATCTAAAAATCATATCAATAAACTTTTTATGCTTTGTTGAATTAAAAGCCACCAGCCAATCTTACACTTTGAATGGAACTTTTCTCAATTTGTGATTTTGTAATATCATGTATAGGTCAATCAGAAAATACCATTTTATTGAGTTTGTATATTTTTAAAATATTGACAGATTTTATTATGTGACATCAACTATTCACTTGTTAATATAACCACTTTTCTCATCAAGAAATATTTGAGTATTTGGAAGCTTTTAAATTTATGGTGGTACATACAATTTTTTCAAAATTCTAAATTTTGCTGGAAAACTTAAATTTTATCACTGGCTACAAATACTTTCAGTTGTTTTCCTTAGAGTGATGAGCTTGCTATGTTTGTTTGTTTTTAAAAAAAATGTTTTCCAATACTGAGTTTGTCAGTTATTGTTTTGAATAAAAATATTGTTGCATGAAAAAAATGGTTGATTTAATTCACAACTAATCACAATCACACAAGTGTTTTTTTATTCAAGATAATGACTATATTTGCCATGTAGCAAAAGGGCTTTTTGTATACTTTTCACTTCATCACGTAGAATAGAGGATAAAAGTCAGAGGTTTAATAAAATGAATACATTTTATTGTCATGTTACCAAGGATAGTCTTATGTAACATTTTAATTTTGTTTATTTTTTGTTTCTGTTTTGTGTGCTGTAACAACATGGCTGTGAAGTCAATAACGACTAGTACAGTTTGGTGTTAATGCCTTGATTCCATGCCAAAGGGTGGGAGGGTTTTCAAGTGCGGGATGAACTAGGGACTGGACAGTACAGGGAAGTCATAGGCCACTCACTGTATTTGCTAACTGGTTTCGTCTAAAGAGGGGAAAATGAACTCCCCATATCTTTATGTTAGGACATTGTTTTGCAACTTGAAGCAAGGTACCTATACCAAAGTTAGTGTCCTACTCTCGTATAGGGATTGGGAGAGGGAATGCCCTCTTCTCAGATGATTACATTTCAAATTCATAGCTTCGACATCCTTGACATCCCTGGGTTATAAAACTGGCAAGAGAGTGGGATAATATTTATATCTCAAAGAGGTAGAGAAAGATTTGCAACTATAAGTTTTCTAAAGCAAAATGATGTTAAGAAAAGAGAGGTCAGGGACCTAGCATCAGGAAGAAGTCTATCTAAAGATTAGTCAAACTTAAGGAACCTTTAAGGCCATTTGTTAACCAGTGAAATCATGGAGAAAGACATTGCAGACATTATAGTGCTAATCATGTCACAGAACACACTGAACACTTAATATATGCCACAAAACACTTTGTCCACACATATAGGTACACAAATCCCATTTACTAGTCACATTTTATGAATGAGTAAATTGGGTCTTAGAGATCCTGAAAAACACAATCAAGTTGTGCAACTAGGATAACTGCAGAATAACATGAAATAACTAGAATAACTTGAAATCAGTCCACTTAACCACCCATTAGGTTTTTTTCACCACTCTTAAGAACACTTCCTTCCAGCAAGAGCAAGTGGCATGCTCACAGGTGCTGAATGTGGGATAGTTTTTCAGTTACTATGGGTCAGGTTGTGAGGTGCAATTAAGGGAATAGTGGAATATGTGGTTTTGGAACATGTGGCTTAAGAAGGAAGTGATGCAATGACAGGATATTTGCATTTGCATGACCAAGACATTTGGATTTTCTACTGAAAGGTTTATTGGTGATATTGACAGATTTTAAAAGCAAATGATGAAATCTGAGTTTTAGGTAAACTCACAGACAGAAATGGAATGGAGAAATACTTCACCAAAAACAGATATATTGATTAGAAAGGTTATCAATAGTATAAATATGTGTGTAAAGGGGTAGTTCAGCAGTGCAATCGGGAGGAAAAGGAGGCGGAGACCTATATGAGAGACATTTTAAAACTGATTGAGTGGAATCTGCTTGCTGTACAAAGTAGAGAAGCAAGGAATCTGACTTCACTTCTCATTAGGGGTCCTGAATGAAATATGGTGACATTAACTGAGACATAAGGTATAGTGGGGAGGAGAAGAGTACTGTATTGAGAAGGAAGATACACTTAGCTTATGATATAGTGACTCTCTGCAGTATTTATGGAACATTCAAAGAGAAATTGTCAATATGCAGTTGGACATACAAGTCTGGAACTGAAGAGAATGGATACAGATAGAGGTTTGGGAATCCAGCATCAATTGAAGTAGGATTGCAAAAACTGGCAGGACACAGACTCAGACGGTAAGAGTAGAAGAGGGCCATAGTATCAGGGACAGAATGGGTTTATATGTGTGAAAAGAAGAAAAGGAGCCTGAGAAGGAGACTTGGAAGGAAAATTTGAGCTGTAGATGGAAAGTCAGGAGGCAGTAGTGTCTTGATGTGGTAGATGGTGTGGACAACTTAGAAGTCGTTACTTCCCATTGTCTAATGTGCACAGGGATCACTGTCTTATTAAAATACAGATTTGCTCTGGGCAGGTCAGTGTACTCAGGCCTAAGACTCTGTATTTCTAACAAGTTCCTAGGTTAACAACAATGTTGCTATGAACACCAATCTTCCAGGACACACAGAATCCACAAAGATGGAGAGGTTTCTGTTTAGGAAGAAGAAGCAGAATCAGTGATTTTTGCATAAAATCTTGATAATATTTAAATATCTTCTCCCAAATGTATGTAATGAGCTCTAAGGTTCAAAGTAACCTCCTCTGAAATATGAAATGTACTATGGCTGGAATAGTGCCTTCCAGATTTAGCAGCATAGAGATCAATGGCCTTTGTGAAAGTGGTTTAATTAAATAGTCAGTCTGGCGATTGATTGCAGTTAGTTGAGGGAGAAAAGATTGTTATAACTTATTTTGAGAGATTGGTTTGCTTACCCAAGATTTGTTAGGATAGTTTTTAAAAATTTTAATGAACACATAATAATTAGGCATATGATGTGGAACAGTATGATAATTTGATGCATGCGTACAAGATATAGTGATCAAATCAAGGTAATTAGAATTTTCGTCTCCTTGAACGCCCCTCGTTTGTGATGCAAGTGGAGTCTTTAAATTCCCTTCTTCTAATTCTTTAAAAACTACATAATAAGTTATAAACTATAGTCATCCTACTGTGCTATAGAACACTGGACCTAATTCCTCCTGTCTAACTGTATGTTGGTATCCATTATTCAATCTCCCTTTATCCTTCCTTACCCAACCTTTCCTAGCCTTCACTGAACACTGTTTTAATCTCTTCTTCTATAAAATAAACTATTTAAAACCCAAATGCAGGAGCATCTGACAATTAAATCCTATATATTCCTTAGTCCTCTGTGCCCTACCATTTACATTCTATAACCATCTATTGTCCATCAATCTCATTTTGCAGAGCATTTAAAAGTACATTAGTATACTTCCACCTAAACACTTCATATATATCATTAACTAGAGTTGAATGTTTACATATTTTTTTCTTTTGACATAAAATTTGTTTATGTAAAGTGCACAGTTCTCCAGTATACATTCACTGACTTCTAACAAATGCACACCGCTGTGTGACTCAAAATCCTGTCAACACAGAGAAAGTTACCATCATTCCAGAAAGTTCTCTCTTGCTCCTTCCAACTTACCTAACTGCTAAGCCAAAAAGGTAAGCTTGGTTTTCATTGTATACATCCATGAATTGGTTTTACTAATTCCAAAATTTCATAAAATAGAATCAGACAGTATAGACTTTTATATAAGGACTCTGAGATAGTGAATTGTGCTAACTTGATTAGGCTCTGGTACCTTTCTTTAAATACCAATCTAGATGTAGTTGTGTAGGTATTCTCTAGATGTGATTTACACATACATCCAACTAACTTTAAGTGGAATGGATT
The DNA here is from genome assembly GCF_021218885.2 of Marmota monax. NCBI lineage: Eukaryota > Metazoa > Chordata > Mammalia > Rodentia > Sciuridae > Marmota > Marmota monax. The sequence goes on along the minus strand of NW_026695230.1, from coordinate 3,919,012 downwards.
ATATTGTTGCACCCCATTGAGTCAGTTAAAGGCCTGAAGACACATCACAGAAGAAATACGAATGGTCAAAAAATATATGAAAAAAATGTTCAACATCTCTAGTCATTAGAAAAATGCAATTCAAACCTACACCAAGATTACGTCTCACTCCAGTCAAAATGGCGATTATCAAGAAAACAGGCAGCAATAAATTTTGTCAGGATATGGGGAAAGAGGTTCACTTATACATTGCTGGGACAGCAAATTGGTGCAACCACTCTGGAAAGCAGCATGGAGATTCCTTAGGAAACTAGGAATGGAACCACCACTTAACCCTGTTATCCCACTTTTCAGTTTATACCCAAAGAACTTAAAATCAGCATACAACAATGATGAAACCACTTCAATGTTTATAACAGCTCAATTCACAATAGCCAAGCTATGGAATCAAGGTAGGTACCTTTCAAGAGATGAATGGATAAGGAAAATGTGGTACATATACACAATGGAATATTATTCTGCCATAAACAAGAATGAAATTATGGCATTTGCCAGTATATAGATGGAACTGGAGAATATCATGCTAAGTCCCAAAAAAGCAAAGGTAGAATATTCTCTCTGATATGTGGATGCTAATCCAGAAATTCATTGGATTAGGCAAAGGGGAATGAAGGGAAGGGAGCGGGGATGGGAATAGAAAAGACAGGAGAATGAATGGGACATAACTTTTCCATGCTCATATATGAATATATGACCAGTATAACTGCACATTGTATACAACCACAAGAATGAGATCCTAATTAGAAGAATTATACTTATTCTATATATGTATAATATTTCAAAATATAATCTATGGTCATGTTAAATAAAAATAAAGTAAAAAAAGGCCTAAGGAACTAAACTGAGGTTTCCCAAGATAGAAGAAATCTGCTCCAAAGCTGCAACATCAACTCTTGCCAGGGTTTATAACTTGCTTGTCTGCCCTATATATTTTGTCCTTGTTAGCTCTCATAGTCACATGAGCCAGTTCCTTAAAATAAATCATATATATTATTGGTTCTGGTTCTGTCCAGATTTTGGCTAATTATGAAAGTAGCTGCTATAAACAATTTTTAACAAGGCAGTTTGTGAACACATTTTTATTTTTCTTGAATAATTATTTGGGAGTGAAATGCTGTGTTGTAGAAAAAAATATATATTTAATTTTACAAGAAAGTATCACATCTCTTTTCCAAAGTGATGATACCAATTTAGTATCCTACCAGAAGGTAGGAGAGTTCTAACTGCTCCACATCCTCAGCAACATTCATAAGGGTCAGTCCTGCATGTTCTGGCCATTTTTGTGAGTGCAAAGTTGTATACCATTGTTGATGAAATTTCTTGACCCCCACAGAATGACTCCTTCATGTGATTCTTGAACCTTGATAAGTCCTTCCTTGTAATGTATCTATTCAAAATCAGCCCATTCCTCCACTGCTCTATCATCTGTGGTATCAGCTTCTTGCTGCACACACGTCTTGAGAAGACCCTTTCCCTGGATGGTTGGCTTTCATGGACACATTGTTTTAGAGTTAATAGAGTCACTTGGGAAGATCTTCTAACAAGAATGATTCAAGGATTTGAAGATAAGATCGCAAAGTATTTTTTGAAAAGCAGTAACTCTTATCCTCTAAATTCTTTTTAAAAATATTTATTTTATTTGTCAATGTAACTTTATTTTAGTTATTTATATGCAGTGCTGAAAAATCGAACCCAGGGCCTCACACATGCTAGACAAGTGCTCCACCATTGAGTCTCAACCTCAGCAATTTTATACTCCAAATTCTTAAGTAGTTTATGTGCAGGGTGAATACTATGCAGTGCTGTGTATACGTTATTGGGTACATATTTTCAGGACATATGATTTCATAGTTTTAAACTTAAATTGACATATCTTTTCTTAATAGGTCAAGACCTAAGTCTCTTATTTGCCATCACATTTTTGAGTTGTATTTTCTTATATAAAGTATTCTGTTCACTGGTTTATTGCTTCCATTTTCTGTCTCTGTAGCAGCACAGAAACTCCCAGCCAATATCTCTGAGAAAATAACTTTGTGTCAAAAGAAATGCCAAACATCCCACTATGTATACACTATAAATTATACAATATGCTCTTTTGCTCCTACCCTGATCATTGTCACCTCACTTTAGTCATGAAAATGCACTCTTGAAAAATCATTTCATTTCTGTGTCAGAAGTGTAAAGCCAGTTCTTTCTTTCTCCTCTTGATCAGTTGGAGAGGTACACTTTCTTCCTTCACTCTCTATCCTAGTTATGCAATGTAGGTTCAGTTTGAGAAAACCATCTTTGCTCATCTCACATGTGTAGAACTTTCATGCAACAAGGAGGTTCAGTAGGAGATCTCATTAGTGAAACCGACTCTGCTCTTTTGGTTGAGACAGTCTCCCATTTGTGTCAGCAGTACATGTCATTTCTCAACAGCTATTTTCTTTTTCAGGATATATCAAAAGAGCACATTATATTAGAAAAGGAAAAGAGCATAACTTTCCCATTCTTAAATATTCTTGAGAACCAGGAACTTATCAGTTCTGATTAAATCTGAAGAAGACAGGAAACTCTTTGGTCTCTTTATTTGGCTTTGTTGGTATTACTAAAGCACTGAACTGGTTCAAATCTTGTCCCCCCCCCTCCCAGTAGGAAAGCCATGCATCACCTCTCTAGGGAAGTTAAGGTCCAAGGCACATCACCAGGTTGTGATTGAAAGAGGAGATACAAACCAACCTCACTGGAGTTAGTGGTCTGCAACTTTAGTTTGAAGTATTCAAAAACTTTCAGTTTCTTATAAATTACTGTGGAATTTTGTGGGATGAAGAATTAGTATGGTAGACTCAACATAGATATGCACCTTCTCCTAGCTATAGGATATATAGAGGTAGGAAGGTATTCTTCTGCCTTTGTTAGCCTGGGTTGGACAGACAATAACAGTCCTCTGGAGCTCTTAATTGTTCTTCATTGTCCAGCATCCATCTTCAAATTGATATTACCAAGAATTCCTCTAGATATTGCCAACTCAACATCAAGAGAGTGCCATGAAAGTCAACTCTTAGGGGCAATATATGAAAAATTAATATACTTTATCAAAGGGGATAAAAGGAAAATGGAGCTTTTTTGATGCATTAATATTTATTTAGTGCTTACTGTGCTCCAGATGCTCCTGCCCAATGACTTGGGTAGGGGCTCTATAGCTTATGTCTAATGTAGAGAGTCAGAAACATACATGGATAGTTATGATCCCTAGGATGTTAGACATACAGGTGTCCGCAGAGAAATATTGAGGCCCATAGGAGGAAATATTTCATCTATGATTGTGTTGGTGGGTGGGTGTATGTTGCATGGGATGTCACTGGTGGCTAGATTTTGGAAGGTTGGGGGAGCGGATTAGGCAGATCAGGAGAGAATGTATTTATGATAGAAATAATACATTTGCAATAAGACAGGCATGCAAGAGTGTGGCCTATTTCAGGATGGTCAAATAGCTGTTTGGTATTTAAGCTTTAGTGGTGAAGATGAAGCTTAAGATGCCAGATCATGAAAAGGGTAATAGGTAGGACATCACAGAATAAACAAAAGAATGTTGTGACGAGATCTGAGGCTAATAAGTATCATCTTTGCAAGGTAAAAATTGATATAAAAGTAGAAAGATGGTTAATTACAGTAACTATTGGAAACACTCGTCTAGCGTTCCCTGTTTGGCAATGTTTTTTCAATGTGTTCTATGCACTAACTCCTGTGCTGCTACATATTTAATACTCAATGCTATTTAATACTATTATTTATATTTAATACTATTTAGTATTTAATACTATTTAATATATTATTTATACTTGAATTACAGATGAAGAAATGGAGGCACAGATCAATGAAACAAGTTCACTCAGAATAAGAATGCAAACCCAGCAGGCTGGCTGTCCATGTCCTTATCACCATGCCAGAATGCTTTTGAATAATCATTAGCATTTGCTGAGAGCTTTCAATATTGCCAGGTAGTGTTCCAAATGTCTTGCATGCACAGACTACTATACCAAAACCACCCTGTGAAGTATGTTTATGTCCCTGTTTTGTAGATGATATAACTAACGAGAAAGTCTTAATATCACCTTGATAGTAAATAAAAGATGAAGGATTCAAACTGGGCAGTCTGAAATAAGAACCTGAACTCTCCACCTCTCTGTGGCATGTATGTAGATAAGCTTTATAGGAGTGAATTAAAATAATCAAGGCAGAAATAAAAGTGACCTGAAGCTAAGGTTATAGGTTCAAAGTATATTAAAGAAGTAGATTTTATTGGATTTTAAATAGTTATTTAAAGAACAGTTGGGTATGAGAGCGAGACATTATTATGACCTAGGTGATAGCAGCTCCATTTATTAAAGTGGGAAATAAAGTTGGGAAACAGATTTTTCAAGAAAGTTTATAAGTTCAGTTTTGGATAGGTTCACCTTCAGGTGCCCCTAAGACTTCAAGTGGTGTGGCCAATGATCAGTTAAGCTTCGAATTAAGTTGAATGCTAATTTGGGATCTATAGAAATAAGGGAAGGCTGGGGATATGACTAAGTGATGAAGTGCTTGTCTAGTATGCATAAAGTCCTAGGTTTAATCTCCAGCACCATAAAAATAAAAAGAGAGGGAACAGTTATAGGTATGGACACAAACATGATTTCTAGGGGAATATATAAAGTGAGAAGAGAAGCCAAGGAAGGAAACATTAACATTTAGGGAGCTACTTCTCAACTAATTTTTATCTATGGAAATAGTTGTGCAAATGAAATTGTATGGAAAATTAATTTAAGGAAAGAGCAAAACAGAACTTACCCAGTTGAATGTTCTAGTAGAGGTGAGGAAAGGAGAATTGGTAAGGAATGGAGGCAGCAGGCTGGGGCTACAATACTGGGAACAGAAAGTATGAGGTAGGTGGTAGAGCCTAACAGGTTTTCTGTATTAGTTATCTGTTGCTACATAACAAATCACACCAATTTTTAGCAGCTTAAAACAACAAATATTCTTCATTCACATTTTCTGCGGGCCAGGAATCTGGATGAGGCTTAGTCCAGTGCCTCAGATTTCTAATGAGGCTGTAGCCCACTTTCAGCCATCTCTGAGGTATCATCTTAAGGCTTGAATGATAAAGTGTCTTCCTCCAAGCTTACTCACATGGGTTTTGGCAGGCCTCTGTCCCTCATCACATGGGCTTTCCATATGGCTGCCTGTTAACATGGCAGCTGGCTTCTCCAGAGTGAGCAATTTAGGAGACAGTGAGAGGGAATACTTTCAAGATAGAAGCCACAGTTCTGTCATAGCCAGCTCTCAGAAGTAACATCTTATTGCATCTGCAGTATTCTTGTCCCGTAAGGGAGTCAACATGTACAGTCCACACTCAGGAGACATGTGTGCACAAGGATATGTATACACTGAAGATCATTGATTGTCATTTTTGAGGTCACCTACCAAAACCCTTAATGTCATGGTATCTCCTTCTTAGCAATTTATAATACTTTGTTTGAAAACCACTGAGTTAATCAGAAATAGGGAAACCAGAGTTCAAAGAGGACAATGAGATCTAAGAAACTACAGAAGTAAGAATGAAATCAGAAAGAGGTTTCCAAACTCACCAAAAGAGCAAGTGTCAAGAAGGTGTGTCAAATATTACACTAACATCAGAAGCCACCTTGCACCTAGATAGTCTAGGCAGGAACAATTGCAGTGCAGTAATGGGGTGGAGGGCAGGGAAGCAGAGTACTTCATCAGAACTAAAGCCAGGGAAAAAAATAGAGAAGATAAGTGACTGTAAAAGGAATCTCACTGTACTAGATATAATCCTAAATGAAAATATGTTCTAAGGGGTAACCTAAGCTTAAAGAAAATTTTTTCTTATAAAATAGAAATGCAATATTTTAAACCATTTCTGATGATTAGGTAACTCTGTACTATCAATAAAAAATAAGGAAATAAATGTTTGGAACATGCAGTTCTTTATACCATGGATGAACACCTCTGATATTACCTATCTTGGCTCACCAGAAGAGTAGAGGAAGAATTTACACCATGGACTACTTGGAGATAAAAATTTGAAAAGCAAGTCCAAAGTGAGGTTCAGAAAAGTGTTTTTTTTTTTTTATTTTAATATTTATTTATTTTTTCAGTTATTGGCAGACACAACATCTTTGTTTGTATGTGGTGCTGAGAATCAAACCCGGGCCGCACACATGCCAGGTGAGCGCACTACCACTTGAGCCACATCCCCAGCCCCAGAAAAGTGTTTTCTATCATTTCATATTCCTGTGTGATAATATGCTGCAGTGTCCTGGGACATTATGTTGCTATGCTATACAGCACACTGTTTATTATGTTTTTCATATCTTTTAAGTCACATTTTAGGGAGGTTTTGTACTCTCAATGCATCAAATGTAATTTTGATTCTGAAATAAATGCTAGGACACGTAATTCTTTATACCTGCTTATTTTTCCACTTTGTCTTTTTTTTTTCCTTAAAGGAATTCTCTTTTGTTAAAAGTAGCACCAGCATATCTTAGGCAGTTCTAATATAGTGGTTGACTTTAAGATTTTGGATTCTGATCATCTGGATTTCTTTTCTAAATATCACATTCATTAGTTTGAGGCAAAGTATTTAACTTCTTTGTGTCTCAGTTTTAATCATTTAAAAAAGGATAAAAGTTTTACCACATGAGAAATGGTAATATCTGTCACATTAGGGTTGTTATGGGCAGTATATGAAGTAGTAGCAGTTAGGAAAAGTGCCTGGCACTTGGACATCCTCAACAAATGACAGGTGCCATCACCACCATCATCCCACCACCTCCTCTAGGAACCTGAACAACTATTGACTTTTCTTCCTTCCCAGCTCCTTTCACCTCTTGCTGACTATTGAGTCTATGCAACTTTTGAAGTAGCCAGTGTACTTTTCTTATTAAGAAGATTTTAGAAGTATTGCACATTGTTTGCCTGTGTGAATCTGGGAGAGGTTATTCCCACCTCTTGCCTCCAAAATGACATTGTTACTGTACTAGGTTTAGTAGCATCCCCCTGCTCCTTCACAAATTTATGGCTATTTGGAATCTCAGAACTTAATCTTATTTGAAAATAGCATCTTTGCAGATGTACTTAGGTGAATCCCAACAAATGCTATCCATGTAGGAAGAGAAAACAGACTGCCACAGAGGGAAGATGGCCATGTGGAGAGGAGATGTAAATTGGAGCAGTTCAGCTATGGGCTAAGAAATACTAAGACTTCGAGAATTCCACCTAAAAAGAAAAATGGAATGTGCTTTTTCTAGAACCTTCTCATAGATCATGGCCCTATTGATACTTTAATTTGGAATTCTGTTTCTGTGGAGAATGTTATTGGGATTTTGATGGGAATTGCATTGAATCTGTATTGCGCTTTTGATAGTGTGGCCATTTGACAATATTAATTCTGCCTATCCAAGACCATGGGAAGTCTGTCCATCTCTTTTTAAAGATTAATTCCCAAGTATTTTTTAAAAAGCTATTGTGAATGAGATGGTTTTCCTAATTTCTCTTTTAGCTGATTCATCATTGGAGTATAAGAACGTAATTGATTTATGGGTGTTTATTCTGTATCTTGCTACTTTGCTGAATTGAATATTTACGAGTTGTAGAGATTTTCTGGTGGAGTTTTTTGAAGGTCTTCTAAATATAGGATCATGCCATTGGCAAACAGAGATGCTTTGAGCTCTTCTTTTCCTAGTCACATCCCTTTCTTTTGCCTAGTTCTCTGACTAGAGTTTTAAGGACTGTGTTGAATACAAGCGGTGAAAATGGGATTCCTTATCTTGTTCCTGTTTTTACAGAGAATGTTTTCAGTTTTTCTCTATTTGGAATAATGTTGGCCTTGAGTTTGTTGCATATAATGTTGACATACGTTCCTTCTGTCCCTAGTTTTTCTGGTGTTTTAAATATGAATAGATGTTGTAGTTTATCCAATGCTTTTCCTGCATTTATTGAGATAATCATGTGATTTTTGTCTTTAAGTCTACTTATGTGATGAATTACACTTATTGATTTTCATATGTTGAACCAACTTTGCTTTCATCCCTGGGATGAAACCTACTTGATCATGGTGCACTATCTTTTTAATGCATTTTGTATGCATTTTGCCAGAATTTTCTTAAGAATTTTTGCATCTATGCCCATCAAGGATATTTGTCTGCAGTTTTCTTTCTTTGCTGTATCTGTGTCTGGTTTTGGTATCAGGGTGATACTAGCTTCTTAGAATACATTTGAAAGAGTTCCTTCCTTTTCTATTTTGTGGAATAACTTGAGGAGGCTTGGCATTAGTTCCTTTCTACAAGCATGGTAAAACTCGGCTGAGAATCCATCTGGTTCTGGGCTTTTCTTTGTTGGAAGGCTTTTGATATCTTCTTTAATTTTATTATTTGAAATTGATCTGTTTAAATTTTCTATATCTTTCTGGTTCAATTTGGGTAGAAATATGTCTCTAGGAATTTGTTGATATGAATTCTGGCTTCTAGACTGTGAAAAAAAACAATTCCTTTTTCTTGTGGTCACCCAGTTTGTGATAGTTTGTTAGCAGCTGTAGAAAACTAATACAGCTCCTATGGGACTTTTTCAAACTACTAACCACAGCAGCATACAGTCACCTCAGTGATCTGATTTGTGCCCTGGTCAGATTCTGTTTCTATGTTCAGGTATTTTGTCTACCACTTATGCTATGTTCTCAGCTCAGTATATTTGTATTCCCTGCCTATTGCTAAATATGAAACACTTATATTTATGTATTCCCACTTCAAGGCTCTAATCAGTTCTGTGTCTTCCTGATCAGAATTATTGGTCACTCCCCTGGCTTCTATAGTATGTTGCTATGACCTCTATCTTATTCTGTTTAGTGTTGTAGTTTTTTGTTTAGATGTCTATTTCAACAAATTGGAAGTTTCATTAAATCAAGATTTCTGTATTTTATTTCTGTATGTTTGTTAATAATGAGAACAATTATCTGCCTACTGGATTTCATGTCTGTTAAATGAATAAATTAGTGAAAGAGTCAATGAAACTTGTAATTACCTAGTTCTCTCAGTTTGGTTAGCAGTTAGATAGACCTCTCTTCTTTCCCCATCAATCAATGACAGTATGTATAGAAAGGCCATCTTTCAAGATTCATTATTTTGGCCTGACGTGGTGGCACGTGCCTGTAATCCCAGAGGCTCAGGTGGCTCAGGCAGGAGGAGCTAGAGTTCAAAGTCAGACTCGGCAAAAGCAAAATGCGAAACAACTCAGTGAGACCCTGTCTCTAAATCAAATACAAAATAGAGCTGGGGAATGTGGCTTACTGGGTGAGTGCTCCTGAGTTCAATCCCTGGTACACCCCATCAAAAAAATATATTATTATTATTATTTTTTTAATTTTTCTTTTTTTATTAGTTGTTCAAAACATTACAAAGCTCTTGACATATCATATTTCATACATTTGATTCAAGCAGATTATGAACTCCCATTTTGACCCTGTATACATATTGCAGATTCACATCGGTTACAAATCCACTTTTTTACATACTGCCATACTAGTATCTGTTGTATTCTGCTGCCCTTCCTATCCTCTACTATCCCCCCTCCCCTCCCCTCCCCTCTCCTCCCATCTTCTCTCTCTACCCCATCTACTGTAATTCATTTCTCTCTCTTGGTTTTTTTTCCCCTTTCCCCTCACTTCCTCTTATATGTAATTTTGTATAACAATGAGGGTCTCCTTCCTTTACCATGCAATTTCCCTTCTCTCTCTCTTTCCCTCCCGCCTCTTGTCCCTGTTTAATGGTGATCTTCTTCTCACGCTCTTCCTCTCTATTCTGTTCTTAGTTGCTCTCCTTATATCAAAGATGACATTTGGCATTTGTTTTTTAGGGATTGGCTAGCTTCACTTAGCAAAATCTGCTCTAGTGCCATCCATTTCCCTGCAAAAAAATATATATATTATTTTGTATTACATGGTTCTCACTGTCTCTTTAGAAACCACAGCTCTGGAAAGAAATAAGATGTGAAACCTGTAATATTTTTCACAGAATATATTATCAGAGACAAAGAAAAAATGAAATAATTGGGTTACCAGGGGAAAAAAAAGGAGGCAGAATGAACTTAAGGATGAACCTTTTTTGAAAGTTTTAGATATAGCTGAGGAGCCAGGAAGAGGATTCAATCAGATTTCTTTTAATTCCAATTTTATGTGGGAGGCAGACAAACATGCTTAGTCATGACATAGTTGCTGCAATTTGACAAGTGAACTCTTTGCTGTGTGCATGTATCCTGTTTCAGGGATGCTGGGCAAATGAATGACAGCTGAAAGAGCATCTGTGGGTTTTCTGGTTCAGGTCCGCTACCTCCTTCTATGTCCTAGTTGGAACTTCTTTCTGTATTCCAGTCCTCCAGGGAAGCTGTTTGTTATAGCAGATGTACTGCTAAATTCATTATTCTTCCAAGCCCTGTTTATCCTAATTTCACCTCCTGTTTTTTTTTTTTTTTTTTTTTTGAGAAGAAACACTCGAGTTAGGTACTGCAGTGCTCGGTATTTACTGAGGCACAGAGGGCTTTGATGGGCTGAGCTGTCTCTCCTTCTGCAGCTCACTAGAAGAGGCTCTGGGGCTCTCTATTCTTCACATAGCGAGGCACTACAGCAGCAGACATTTTTTTTTTTTTAAGAAGGTCTTTGGCTGAAAAAGCAGAGATTTGTCAGCCTTACCCATTATGTCTGAAACCCTCAAGGCAGTACTTAGAATTCATGCTCCCCACCTGTGTCTACCAATATACTCCCCAGTGCATGACAAAATTATTCACATGCTGGGTTTCAGGTCTGTACTCAAATCTTTTTAATTATTTATACTCTAATCACACTTCATTACTTTTTAACTAAAGATCTCATTTCAGTAGGGTGAAGAATCCAATGCAATTTGAGTAATTTCAAAGAGCCATGAAAATCCTGCATTTGGGGGCCATATTTTAAGAAGATGCAGAATACTATTTAGAACCTTTTCCAATTTATGTAATAAAATGCCACACAGTGATTTGTGCTTCAGTGAAACTCAAAAAAACAAGTTGGAAGCAGTTATAAAAGGTAACTTAAATTTTTTGTTCTTGGAGCTCTATTTGATCAATTTCTGGCAATATCCATGTAGCAGTTTGCTTTTCTTTTTTAAAGCAGATTTTATTTCTTCCTTCAATTTTGTGCTGAAACCCAAATGATGTTTCGGTAAATCTTTACTCTCATGACAGAGCTATCATTCTGACTACTGTGGTTTTGTGAAGTAGGAGAGAAAATTCTACTCAGGCCTCCAGCACCAGTCAAAATAAATTGTTTTAAAGTGTCTTTGGTGGCTTAAAAGCAAGCTCAGCGAACCAGATATTTTCTCCCTAGTTTCAGGCTGAAATCTCACTTTTTGGCCAAGTATTTCTCCAAGGAGAAGGAATCCAATATGTCCTTGAGGTTCTCACCAGCAGGTTCTTAGCAAGAGAGCTGATCTTTTGCACGAGGCCATAGAACTATGGTTCAGGAGACCCAGCTGAGAGATTTCTCTTTTCTTTCTCACATCTAAAAATGTTACCTCTGTTAAGTCTGGCTTTTGTCTTGGTTGAAATTTTGGATTTCTCATTGGTGTTTCTTTTTACTAATTCTCTGCAGACAGAAATTTATTTGGATTTATTTTAATGTGCGTGGTGAGGTGGTACGTGTGCACTTGACTCTTTAAAGACACATGTGAAAAGCTTGATCATTAGTGAACATTTGATGTACTTGAGAAAGCTATCTTATCTTGTGAAGTCCAGAATGTGGCCAAGAGGCATCAGTCATGTGTGTACCACTGACAAATGCCTCACTGAGTAAGCCCTGGAGGAAGACCTTCTTTCCTAGAGCTTTAATTACTGTGTAAACTGCAGAGATGGGGTCAAACATGGTTTCCCTAATTGTTGTGTGGAATACTATGATCTTTGATATCCTAATAAATATTCTGCAGTTGTACAAAAACTTCCATGGTCAAACTGGTGGGAGAAATGCTTCCCAGTGCATTCCTTTCTTTTTTTTAATATATTTATTTATTTTTCAGTTGTAGTTGGACACAATACCTTTGTTCCATATGTTTCCTGGGGCTGGGGTAGTGGCTCAGTGGTAACGCATTCGCCTAGCACATACAAGGCCATGGGTTCGATCCCCAGGACCACATAAATAAATAAAATAAAGGTATGTGTCCAACTACAACTGAAAAATAAATGTTAAAAAGATATACATTTCCTATTAGCATTTTGAAGCTTTGAACACTTCTTTGTTAAGAAAACCTGCATAAATCTGTAAACTTAAACTCAACTGGTCATTGCATACATCAACCAGATAGATCGGGCATGCAGCTATAAAAATTACATCCAAATTTGTCTGGCTTGAAATAAGGAAATCTCCCTCTTTCTCTCTCTTCCTCTTCCTCTCTCTCTCTTTCATGGTCTAATGACAGTGGAGTGAGGGTTCTTTTCTTCATAGTCACTCAGGGATAATAGCTGATGGAGTATAGGCAGGCCATCATGAAAATTGCAGGTAATTTTGTTAGAAAACAAAGAGAAAGTTTATGAAGGCCTCAAACCCATCACTAAATATTACAGCCCAAATATAATGCATAGCACTTGCACTACCAACTCATTGGTCAGAATTAGTCACATGACCCTAGTAAACTACAAAGGAGACAGAAGTATCCAGAGGAGAGAAAAATTGGATGGTGGTGAGCAGAACTAATGACAGCCATGACTCTGAAATATTTTCTTAGTAAAAAGCTATAACTAACTTATAGAATTACATTCTGGAAAACTCTGTGGTGAACGAATCTCTTAAGAGCACTTCCAAATCTATAATTCTGTGATTTAATCATAGAAAACCTTTTTCTTTTCAAATTAGTGTGTGTGCTTTTCTCACCTTTTCTTTCTTTTTTGTTTTTAATTGTGGTAAAATATACATAGCATAAAAGAAAACATCACACTTTACAAGCTAAAGCTTTATCAGATTAATCTTTTAACTGACTGCAGAACCTTTCAGGAGATTTGGTTTATACCAAAACATACCTTCACATCAATCATTGCACTAAGAGAGAGATTAATTGCATTTTAAGTTCAGTTGCATATATAAAAATAATTAAATTAAAAGATTAAAGGAGAAAAGTAGATTTGCCTGTGACTAAATCCTGTTGAAATCCAGGAACTAGGCAGTGGGTTCAGGGCAAATCTGTGAGCCACTCCTTGGTATTTCCTTTTCTATGCACCTTCTAGGGCCTGTTACAGTTCCAAAGATAAGAGGGGGAAAGAACTCATTTACTAGAAATAGAGCACACATAGTCTCAGGGAAATTAGTATCCTCTGGATTTTATATTTTTAATTAGTCTGAAGCCCATTGTTTCCATAAAAATGAAAAAAAAAAATCTCAGGTGCTGAAAATACAAAATTTTTTTTGTCATAAAAATCTCTTTGTTTTCTAATCTAAGAAAGTCATTAGGCTGAAGTCTTGCAGAAATGAGAGACTTGACTTTAGCATGGTGTAATTTTCTTTCTAGTGTGGGATTCAATTCATACTGTTTGGCTGAGCTGCTTACAGTTTCCAATCAGAGAGGTTCAATTCATCTACAGTTCATTCTGACCAGCTGCCTGGTAAGGTCCTCAGTGGTCAGGGTGATATTTAATTTGTCACAGAACAGCCTGAGGCTATGATAAATTCATAACCTTCTACCTTCCTTCCCATAATATGCGTGTGATTTGTTGATGTGTTTATACAATATACTGGGAATACAGGCAGATTTATAAACATTTTGTAATGGCAAATGGAGTTTAGCACAGCCTTGCACACAGTCATGGTTTGTGAATTGCTAATAGGCCACGATTCTGGCTTAAATATACATCACACCCCGAGACATTAATCAATTCCTAAAGCTGAACATAACACTTGTCCTTCAGGGACACAAAATGCCTGTTTTGAAGAAAGGAATTATAATAAGGAGCACATAGTTATTCCAGACCTTGAAGCTCTTAGCAGCAGCACATCTTTTGTTTCATTTCTGAATGAAAAGCATTTACAAGAAGATACTTGTGGTAGATTCAGCCTGATGACTTTTTTTTTTTTTTTTGAGAAATAAACATAGTGGTTTGCATCTATATGAAATATGCAATTGTTTGACAATGTACGGATTGCAAAATATTGGCTCTTAAATTATATAATGAAAATCTCCTCTTATATGTAAAAATCTCTCCAAGGATGAGCACATTGTGAAAGATTAATGGATTTATGATTGGGAAAAAAAAAAACAGAATCTCCTTTTTCTTCTTTCCTCTTTGTGCTTTGCTGTCATATACTGTTAAAATTCTGATGGCTTTATTTCCTTTGCTTATGTTTCTAGGGTACATATTTTTTTTTTATTCTTTTCAGTTAGATTAAGGTACATTAGAAACCCTTTAAGATGCCATATCTATAGGCACAGATATCCTTTAATGGTGTACTCAGCATCATGTGAAATATCTTAAGAAACCTAGCATCCTCTCCATTGTAAAGATGCGGTAACTGAGATTTAAGTTTCTAGTTAAGAATATTTGGCTAAAATGTGGTTGAATTGGGATGGAAAATAAAACTTTCTGGTTATAAACCTAGAGTTTTCCCTGATTTGGGTAGCTGTTAATACAATCAGCTCTCTGGTTAAGTGATTTAGTACCATTTGCTTAAAAGTGGTTCCTTGGGCTTCAATATAGTAATGAACTCCTCAAGTTGCAAAAATGAAAATACAGCATTAAAATATTTGGTAAGAATATATGCCATATGAAGTCTAGAGGATTTAAAAATTTTGAATTGCTTTTTGGTGTCTTTGTTTCCAGGCCTGAGCATCTAGCCTGGCCTGGGGTTGGGAACATTCAGAATTTCTCTATAAAAACACTATTTGGAGGAAACATTTCTTTGGCATTCCTTCAGTTTGAAAGGATCTCAATTAGTGTATCTTTTCTCAGTCCATCCTCTTCCCTACTGTAATCTAGAGAATGGGGAGTGACTGATCTGATTAACACACCTGGGAAAAAAATGAACAGAGCATGCACAGACATGCTCAGCTAAGCTGCTCCCATCTATTTTCAAAGTAGTCCTTCTGCTCTGCTCCTCCAGGGCTGGCTCTGCCCCTGTGAGGGGACAGAGTAGGAGGTTTGTTCCAACTCTGTGTGGCTGGGACTGACTGGGTAAATCTGCCAGATTCTTTGATATAGATATTAGCTGGCTCTGCTCAACCTTTGTGTATTCAATGTGATGTTTGGGTGTCCATCTGCCATTCCTCGACCTTATTTTTTTTTTAAATTTGGTCACATCCTAGAGTGGTAATTACATAGGTGTCATTTATTGAACTCGCTTAAAGATCTCAGTAGCCATGAGCTTAGCATTTCTGTATCATTTAAATGTTGTTAACTTTGGAGTATTTGTTGGAATAATGAGTGCCCCAGATCCTGTAAAATTGTTGATAATGTTAATAATAATAATAGTTGCTGCTGAAAATGATAGTTTCCTAAATATTTTGCTTGCTTTATTTCATTTAATCCTAATTGTAATAGTTTGATGAACATATATGTTTATCTTTCCAGTAAATGGCTGAAATTTGGGTTTAGTGTCTTTGAAAGAGAATGTCTCTGTTTATCAACAAAGTAACATAAAAATACTGCTGTCTAGAGCAGCAAAGGATGATTGAATGGGGGAAGGACTCTGTGCTGTGCTTCCAACACCTCTCCTTAGTTCCAAAGAACTTCCTTCCTAGGTTGTTGGAGGGCTCTAATGACAGTCCTTAGCTGGTCACCTTCTTGGAGACAAGGCAGCAAGCAATAAACAGTAGTTTTCTCTTCTTGCTCCTCACAACAGGAAGCCTTAGAAAGCTGCTGCATAAAAGGAACCATTCTTGTCCCAGCAGGGCATTTTGCCTACACCATTCTTTCCCTTCTTTTACTTTCTTACCTACCTTTCTTAGTCCATTCATTCATCCTGCACTAAGAAAATAATTGAGATTGGGAAATTTGTAAAGAAAGGAAATTTATTTCTCATACTTCGGGAGGCTGAGTATTCCAAGCTCAAGGTTCTGGCATAGCTGGTGCCTGGTAGGGGACAGCTTAGCAGAAGAGCTGAAGAAAACAAAACCTCTGCCTGGAGACTCACTTGTATAAGGACTCTAATCCTATCCAGGAGGCCAAGACCCTCATTACTTAATCACTGGCCCAAGATCCCACCTTTTAATATCACTACCACATGGCCATGAAATTTTATCACCTGAATTTTTGGAGACACATTTGGACAATAGCAGACCCACATTTCTTTCTTCATTTATTTGTTTTCCTTCTATCCTCTATCACTTTTTCACTTTTTTTTTTTTAACTGTGCATTGAACCCAGGGGTGTTTCACCACTGAGCCACCTCCTGAGTCCTTTTTATTTTTATTTTCTATTTTTTATTTTGATATGCTTAGGGCCTCGCTAAATTTCTTAGCTGGCCATGAACTTGCAATCCTCCTGCCTCATCCTCCTGAGTGGCTGGGATTACAAAGCATCACCACACCCAGCTCTTTCTTCCTTCTCTTCTGCTCTTCCTTCCTCTCCCCCCTTCTTCATCCATTTATTTTATTAAAGCCTCCTGACGTTTTTGTGGCATATTATTGAAGTGGTGATCTGGATCGTCGACTGTTACCCCCACCTGCTTTGATTTTTCTCAACAACTGAAATTTTATCCCCTAGTAAATTAAATTCAAGCCATTGCTGCCAGAAAAGTAGCTTTTAAATGACAGTGTAAGTTATTTCTCAATGGGGCTTCCCCCTCCCTGTTTTTGAGATAATTAGAAATAAATCTGAGAGCATAAAAAAAATAGGAAGGTTGAAAATGATATGAAGATAATTTTACAGTAGACTCTGTTGGAATCTTTTAGAACTTTTAACTGCCCCAGCTGAATAAATAGCCAAATTTCTTCATCATTTCTCATATTTCAGAAAATAATTTTATGGGATTGATTTATTTGAGAATGAAGGATAATGCATACAGCAAAACATTTAAGAATTAGTTTTACCTGCCACAGTTGATACTAATTCATAATAAGTAAATCCCTAAGTTTTAATTATTTGACTTTGTCAATAAATGATATATTATGATTAATTCAAAATTCTACATACTAAATCATTTCCAAGTATTCTAGATATACATTATCAATCTTAAAAAAATTATAATTTTGACTGAAGAAAGGTAATTTTGCGATGATTAAAAATGTTTTGTCTCAACATTTTGTCTTCAGACTAGCTGGTTTGTACTTCTGGAAATATCAGACCTATGTAGATATCTTAAACTTTCTAAGTCTCAGCTATTTCAGCTATAAAATAAGGAATGTGATAATTTCTAGCCTCACTGAGCTGTGATACAAACTAAATAGGAACAATTTTTATCATACTATTAAAATAGTTTCTAGAATACAGAGATTGAGATGGATTTCAAATATGTCCACATAATCTTTGATATTCTCACTTCAAGTGGTAGATCTCAATTCCCTCTGACAGTGGTCTGGACTTAATTACTTAATTCCAATGAATGGATTACAGAAGATATAGCAATATGTCATTTCTATTACTAGGCATAATGTCCTAGTTGCTCTCTTGAGTTATTTGCTCTGAAGGAAGCCAACTGCATATTGCTAGACCACTTAAGTTGCATGTGGTGAGCACTGAACAAGGAAGTGAATCTTCCTGTCAGCACTCCTATGAATGAACCACATCAGATGATTAAACTGCCCATCATCTTGCCTAAAACCTCATGAGTGACCCTGAGCTGGAACTACTAATCTATCTGCTTTTCTACTCTGAACCCTCAACTATGAGATAATAAGTATTTGTTACTTTAAGTTTGGGCATTATTTATTATGCAGATAGTAACTAATACATTTGTCACTCAAGAAATTTTAGGCATCATTATTGTTCATTCACTCTGAGTAGTCTGAAATTTTTCTTGAGGCACATGAGCACATACAGTTTTTAATTGGACTCCCATTAGGTCTCCAGTTGGTCAAAACTAGGCAAACTGTTTTAAGTTAGTGTTTCAACCTGTTTTGAGATGATTTCTAAATTCAGAACCAGAGTTAAATGCTCTTACTTCATGAAGAACAACTGATGAATTTATTTGCTACCGCAGAATGATAATTTTAAAGAAAGTGACTGAAAAATACTACTTGTCAAGCCTTGCTGATACTCAAAGGGATGAACACATATGTGCTCTTGCCTTATGTAAGTACGTTTCACTTACCATAAGTCTATTTATTCCTTTTGATCAAAGAGAGCTCCAAAGCTCTTGAGATAAATAATTTTCGGAGATGGTGTAAGAATCAGAATGTAGAATGTTCCTAGTGCCCCTGAGAAAGGAAATATAGGATCAGAATCCTTAAGAATATTCTTTCATTAATTGAGCAGGACCCTAGGCTAGAAGACTTAAGTGGGTGCCCTGAGGGTACCAATGATTATGCATATGTGCCTGTGTATATATGAAGAAATGTGCACTCGTGCACACGCGCGCGCACACACACACATTCACTCCACATGTACACAAAGATTAGATCACAGCTAGAGGCCACATGCACTTCTCCCTAATGTGCATAGAAACTTCTGGTGAGCAATCAGAAGAATGAGTGGGGCTAGGGATGACTCATCACAGCCTGTGACACATTTAGCAAATCCTATTCCAGAGCACACCAGCCTTGCTGAGAATGACTGAGTTGTTCTTTCTCTCTTCACAATGCACAGATTTACCTGAACTGATCAAGGCTGTCAAGAGAATGAAAAAAACATGATAAATAATGAAAATAATTCAAATGTATTCTGGTATCTTTTGTCCATAAAGTTTCGTTTTGCTTCACTGTAGTGTCCTTGAAATAATGTTTTTCAAGAGTATTTTTCCAGTGAACAAGGGAATAAACTGATAGCCTAACTTATAAGTATTTCTTTTGATGGGGGAGGGGGCATAAAAAGGCTTTTTAATAGTACAGGCATTTTTATGTTCTTTCTGTGTTTTAGTCAGCTCTTTCACTCCTTTGACTAAAAGACCCTATCAAAACAACTGTAGAGGAGGAAAAATTTATTTAAGGGCTCTTGGTTTCAGAGGTCTCAGTCCCTATACAACAGCTTCATTTCCCAGGGGCTTCAGGTGATCTAAACATCCTGTCATGTCAGAAGAGTATGGCAGAGGAAAGCAGTTCACATGATGATCAGAAAGGAGAGAGAAAGAGAGAGAGCGAGAGAGAGAGAGAGAGAGAGAGAGGAGAGAGGCTCCACTTGCCAAGTACAAAGCCACACCCCCTGTGCCCACCTCCTCCAACCACACTCCACCACTTCAGTTACCACTCAGTTAATCCCTATCAGGAGATTAATTCACTGATTAATTCACTCTCACAACCCAATCATTTCTCCTCTGAATCTTCTTGTATTATTTCACACATGAGCTTTTGAGGGACACTTCACACCCAAACCATAATATTCTGTCTACTGAGGAATTTGAATGATGCCTTTTACTTTCTCTCGAATGTCTAGATATTTCTTCTCTAAGATTTTGTTTGTTTGTTTTTAAGCAGCCATCTTGGCCACTGGTCACACCAACATAAAGAATTGTTATTTCTTAACAAATTGATACTGAATGATAATAAAATTGAACTACTGCCCCATTCACTAGAGGTCTGGTACCTAATTTTTGGTATATGACCAAACATGTGAACCTGGTGATGTGATTGCAGAAATACTAATTGATATTCTTAATTGGGTCAGACATGCATGTTAGAAGGCTACCTCTCAGTTGGTTCTTGGCCACTCATCAGTCAGTCTGACCATGAGATACCTTGTTTTAGCATTGGTGGATTGTCTTATAAAGGCATGGCAAAGTCAGCTCTTGCCTGTATTTCAGGAGCCAAGAAAATTCTAGTGTTGATTCCAGACAAACAAATCCTATTGGGAATCACAAAAAAGAACAGCTGGTAACAGAGCTGAAAGTACATATATTATCCAGAGAACAGAGTATTATTTAGGAGGACTGAACATTTCTGTTCTTATTTTTTGCCCAAGTTGCCTAGAGGCAAACTTTTGGTTTTGAAAAGAGAATTTGCCTGTTACTTGTTGTGTGGCCTTAGATACTTTACTTTACCTCTCATAGGCTTCACACCATCATCGGAAAATCAGGGTGATAGTAATACCAACCTCAGAGGATGTCAAGAGGATTTGTTAAAATTGTATCTATAAAATGTCTAATACTTATTAATCTCACAGTAAATGTTAGCAATTAATAATAAAAGCATAATAGTAACAACAATGACTAATGCCATTTTCCATACAAAGCCCATTTACTTTTCAGTAAAACAGGGTGAATGCCATTCTTTGCATTTAGAATGATAAATGCCAAGTTTGTGTGTTATTGTGTGTATGGTGGTAGTGGCACACAGAAGTGCAATATGAGCTTTTAAAACAGACCCTGCTGATTATTGTATAGTTACCTATCTGATGGTGATTCAAGAGGCCTTGCAGAAAGTCCCTGCTGGTTTTTATAGCTGGCTTGGGCTAGCATGTTTCCACTCAGGCTTTTCACAGCATAGTAGCAGGGCACAGGGACTCAAATTCCATGATGAGGCTATGACACCCCAGGTTGACACACAGTCTAGAATGACTACAGTTAGAAACAGATTCCCAGTAATGCAGTGAAATTGAGAATTCACTTGAGTGCTACCACATTTACTTCTCAGTTGCATTCAACAGTCTGTCCTGGACTTTTTCTTGAAATACTTTGCACTTAACACTTCTGGGGCTTGATATTGCTTGGCTATGTTTCTACTTCACTGATGACTTCTCAACCTCTGCAGCTGGTTTCTCCTCATTGACTTTATCTCTTTGTGTCCCAAGACTCAGTATTTTGGCTACCTCTTCTCTGTATCCACTCACTGCCTGGGTGATCATGTCCATTCTCCTCTCTGTAACATCATCATCTCTTATCTCAAAGATTTGAAAGTGTCTTTCTTCAACCCCAAATTTGCTCCCCAGTTCCAAGCTTGTACCCAATTGCCACTTGGATGTTTTAAGAGACATTGCAAATGAATCTTGCCAAAAAAAAAAAAAAAAAACAACTTCCGCTTTCTGTTGTCCAAAACCTGCTTTCCTTGATACTCAGGTAGTCTTTCCTGTTTTACTTAGGGCCCACTCTTTTCTCTCATTTGCAGTAGCCACAGGCACTGTAGCCTTCAAGGCCTCTTTGTCTCACTGCACATACATAATCTATGGGAAAGTTTCCTCAATTTCATCTCTAAAATGTAAATGGAATCCAACAGTTCTTACCATCTCCACCATTTCTGCCCAAGTTCAGTGATCTGCAGTTTTATATTAGATTATTGGAAGGACCTTTTAATAATCCACCTGTTTTAATGACCATCTCTGGTCTGTTCTCAATCCAGCAGCTTCCACAATCATTCCAAAATGTTGATTCAGAGCTTATCACTACTTTTAATTACTCCAAAAGTTTCTCATTACTCAAAACCAAGGACTTCCTATGGCCTATGGACCCTTATGACCTCTGTCCTTTAGCCCAACTCTTCAACAGCTTTCCTACCTGCTCTCTAACTCTATAATATTCTTGCATCATTTTAACCTCTTTCTCTTGTTTGAACAAATCAGATACATTCCCACCACAAGTCCTTTGCACTGGCTATCTCCTCTATCTGGGACCCTCTATTTCTCTCTTTTTCAACAGTTGCTTTATAAGTGAGCAGCTATTCCTCCATCACTGAATATACTCTTTATCATTGAGGCATTTATCTTTCTGCCTTTATTCCAACAAAAATCCCTCTCAAAATTAATATGATTTTAATTTGTTTTCTTTCCATAACACTACCTTTTATAGATAAGTATAGATGTAAATATATATATATATATATATATATATATATATATATATATATATGTGTGTGTGTGTGTGTGTGTGTGTGTATGTGTGTGTGTATACACACACATAAATATACAAACATACATTCATATCCATAGATATGTCATCTGTTTTCTTTTATCAGAATGTGAGCGACATAGACAGCATTTTAATATTGTTTATTGCTGTATTCCTATATCTTAAAAAATGCTTGGCATGAGGTAGGCACTTAATGGATATTCATAGAATAAATAAATGAATCAATTCTTTTTTTTAATTTTTATTGTTGGTTGTTCAAAACATTACATAGTTCTTGACATATCATATTTCATACAGTTGATACAAGTGGGTTATGAACTCCCATTTTTACCCCATATACAGATTGCAGAATCACATCGGTTTGAATCAATTCTTTATTAAGCAATTATTCCTAGATAGGACACTACTCTTATAAACATTTTGACATTTTTTTTCCTTGGTTTTAAAGAGACCCGAGACATCCAGGGTATCTTCTTAATTTTACAATGAAATATTCAGACTGGATAAAAAAGATAGTTATTTTTTCAGGCCTTACAATTAAGTTAGTAGACTATTAGGGACTAGAATCCCTCTCCTGTCTCTTATTCAGTCTAGTGCTCTGTTTAAGTTTGAGTCTTAAGGATGTCAGAAAGTTCTATAAAGACATTGTTCAGGGTTTGCTGGTGAGAAAAAACATAGATATTATTGTCACAAGGCTAGGGCTTGAAAATGAGTAGCAGGGTTCACTACAAAATTAGGTCAAGAATAATTTTTAATGGAAAATGTGGTTTAAGACCAAAAAAGGGGTCATAAAAGCTTAGGAAACTTTCCATGTGCATTCAAAGATGATGGGTTAATGGTTAATTTGCTGTATACAGTTCATGTACGATGGACTGAGATGTGCTAGTCTAGAGTGGCTGACATCTGTTAGAATCAGGAGAGGAGATCACATAGCACAAGCTGTGCTTTAGAGGGCTTCACAGGATAGATGACAGCTGAGTTGAATCTTGAGGAATAAGTAATTCTTAAGAGGTAGAGAATGCATGATGGGAGAAGAGTGTATGTAGTAAAGGCAAAGTTGTATCTGAGTGCATACATAGGCACTAGGGATTGACCAAATAGGCCTAGAGCAGTAGGTTTCCTGAGGGGACCAGGAGAAGAGGACAGGCTTTGGAGATGACCTGATATCAGATGATGAATGGTCTCAGGGACATGGACCTACAAACATCTTGCTGAAGGAGACATTCTCTTTTCTCTCTTTTGGGAAACCTCAGACCCTATAATGGTGTTCTGATATTCCACACACTTTCTGAGATATCAATTATTCTATTATTTGAGTTTTCAGATTCTAAGCCATTTTAGGTTCTTTTATTGAGAAAAAATTAATATGATTTTTAGATTAATATATGTTTCATTCACAGATGGAGTTTAAGGGGTCAAAACCTGGTTCTAATGTTCAGGCATATAGTGAAAGATTGTAAGAATAAAAATGTCTTTTAGTATACATTCCAAGCTGTGATTATCTTCAAAGAAGAGAGAAAAAAAAATATATATATATATATGAGTGTATACACACACACATATATATATATATATATATATATATATATGTATATATACTCTTCTCTAAAATAATATACAAGAATATACATATATAAAGACATGAGAAAAAAAAACATATATACTCTGAAAGTAATCAGAGATTATATATATACACACACATATATATGGAATGTTTTATATATATATATATATATATATATATATATATAAATGTAAGAAGAGAGAGAAACAGATATACACAGTTAAGTTTAAATGCAGAGAGTATTTTATTTATATAATAAAAATACCACATAAGGAGCCAACAGTATAATTTTAAGGGAGTTGTGAAGTTTACATGATGTAGATTACACTTGAAGAGAGTGTTAGATTTATATAATATAGCTTCTTTTTACATAGCTTTCCTTTACATCACCATGAAAAGGGAGGAAAACAAGAAAAACTCTCAGAAAATTCTGGAAGACCAAAGATCCTTTTTAATAAATGATGAATGTTCTGGGATATTACTGTGATTAATCAAATAGATAATATTTGTCAGGCAAGGTGCTGGAATTTTTCAGTAGATGTTTAAGATAGAAACACAAAGTAGTCAGCAGCACCGTCTCCTTCCCTTTAGTTGACAAATAATTACAGAAAGAATAGTCAGAAATTGGAAGAGATCAGAGGAAGTAGATGAGCTCTTCCCAGATGATGCAAAGTCTTCCTTACTGAAATTCTGGTCACGTATCCCAAAGCTCAGACCTGCTTTGGTTTAATCAGCTTGCTGAACATTAGAGTCGAATACATCCATGTCGATCCAGGCCCCACATACATAATTTATTTCCCTTAAATTAGGTCTTGTTTAGCTCCCTTTGTCTGACACATGGTTTTGACAGCTGCAATGGAGACAATACAGTATTTTAGCAGGTTTATATACATATATATCTGTATATGCTTGAAGAATGTCCACACAGAGCTCCAGCGTGAAGGCATGTCATTTCATTCCAGGCATACAATGAATACAGAACAGTCCTGGATTTTAAGCAAGAGTTCAACCTTCTCTATTTTGCTAAATTATTGGAGTTGAATATAGGCCCATTCTTCCTTGCAGAATTGGACAAGTCACGGGAATACAGCACTGAACACCTGCTTACATTGTGAGCAACGTCTGAACTAATTCATCAAGACCTACAGTGAGAGATTCCATGATGGCTGCTCAGGACAAACACAAAGATTTAAAATCCAAAGATATTGACATGTTCTTTTCAATGATTTTAAGAAAATTTTGGCAAAAAAAAAATACAATTGCTGTTTCTCTGCTTTCTGTCCATGGCTGCAAGATTGAAATTTGAGAGTGCAAGGGGTTAGAGGGATAAGCATGGCAGGCAAACCTGACAGATCTTTATGACATGTGATATTTAGACATCAGCAATCCCATAGCCAGATCCAAAGTGGAACAACAGAAAATGCTATTAATTCTATTGCCTGGCAAGTGGCCCAGAGAAGCTGAATTTATATGAATTCCACTCATGACTTTTAGTAGGATAAAAAAATTAAAACAATAGCCTAAGAAAAGTATGTTTCTGCAAAAGTCATTCAAGAGTGGTCTTCAGAGTGGTGGTTTCACTTAGGTAAAGCATTTTGCCTGCAGATAACACACACATTTCTTCATGTAGCCTTCTCTGCTCATTCCTGTTGTAAAAAGGAGAACCTGGTTTTCTGAGGTGATGATATTTATAGTTCGGCATCATCAAAAAGCAATTCCTTGCTTATTTGGGATTCGAAGCCTTGTCAGGTCTCCCTTGTGACTCATTCTGTATTCATCCGGGGCTCTATGCTCGCCTGCCTGTGCAATGCTCTCATGAATCCTTAATTCCATTTGAACTCAGCAATGCCATAGTCACTTTCCATCAACCCGCCCACTCAGCTGAATTGTACCAGCCTCTTCTGTGCAGAGCACCACACTAGTGCTTTAAGATTGATTGTGTGTTGGGCCACTGCCACAAAGACAAAGGAGGTCAAACTCAACACCTGCAGTTTGCTTCTGACTTCTAAAGCAGATGTTGATGAAATTTTCAGGGATTTACCTGCATAACCCATGTCTACTTGAACTGGCTTCACGGACACTTTATCACAGATGATGCAGTGAAATATTAATAACGTGTTACTCTCCTCTTTTATCAGCACGGCAAAACAGTTGAAGCTGAAATGACACAGTGAGGACAGACCAGACTGATGTGGAGCCAACCACGTATCAAGCCATCTTCCTCACTCCCCAGCTTTGCTCTTCTCTAAGCATGACTGGCATGCTGGCCAAATGTTCAACACAGAGTGCTGCTTGAGGCTCTAGAAGCTGCAACTAAGGAAAATAGGGTAGCTGCTCACAGGAGCCAGAAATATGGGATGAGTCAGAGAGAAAGTTGGAATCCAGGGCATATTCATGACCAAGCCAGAGGACCAGGTATAAGGTTGGGAAGCAAGACTCAGCATGAGAGCAAGGGGAGGGTCAGGAAAGCTGGATTTGAGATAATTACCAAGATGAAGGATGCTCTCATTGTGATTTATTTATTTAGCTAATAGGGATTGAACCCAGGGGAATTCAACCACTGAACCACATCCCCTGCCCTTTTTTGTATTTTTATTTAGAGACAGATTGCTAAGTTGCTGAGTTTGACTTTGAACTCACGATCCTCCTGCCTCACCCTCCTATTATGGTGACTTTTGTAATTGGTTTCTCATAGAGTTGTTGACTTAGTTTAGGAGTACAAAGTAGAGATCTGGCAATAAGCAAAGTATTGGGGAGGTTGGAATCTTAGAGAGCATTGGTCCATGCCGCAGTCTGTCTGGGCACAAAATAACCGGGCCACCACACCGCCTTGTAGTTTCAAACAGCAATTCTTTATTCCCGAAACTCTCACCGGCACTCTACACGCACGTTCTGGGGGGAAATCCACCTCCACCTGGCTGCATCCCAAAATACTCTCTGAATCCCGAGAGAACTCAATGGGAACTCAAGGAGTGGGTGGGCACCTGAGGCAGCAGGATACTCCCTATTCCCTGCAGGATCCACCTTAAACCTGGAACCACCCTAATCCAGCAGGATCCTCCCTAAACCCGGATCCACCCTGGTCCTTGAGCAGGGTCACCTTTCTCAAACATTCATGCAATGTCACTGCAAATGACCTGGGTCCAAGGCAAGCCCATTTCCACAATGTAGAGTCCTCCCTCTAAGCAACATTAGGTAGGCTGACAAAGAAATTGCCATGCGTCATTCCTACTTGGCAATGGCTCTCAGCAGGTCCATATGACTTAGCTCTCTCTGATGGCACTTTAGTAACTGGAGGTAAAGATAAGTCAGATGTGGTCCCTGCCTTGAGAAGTCCACAATCTGCAAGAGGAGACAGAAATGTAAATAATAGTGATGATAAAAACCCTCCAACACTAACAGGATCATTTATTGAAAACTCACTGCATACAGAGTACTATGTTATATAATTCATATATACTACCTAATTTAATTCTCGCAACCATATGGGGTAGTATTATTATCTCTATTGCATAAATCAAACAAACAGGAACTAAAAGAGTTTCAGCAGTAATGACCTAAGGCTGCACGTGTAATAGGTGGTTAATTCTGACTCTCTGATACTTCAGCCTATTCTAGGACACACATGTGAAAACTGATGTTGAGAAATGTAGAACTTTCCAGGAAAATCAAGAATGATGTGGAGACAGGAATCCATGGTCTGTGAGTAAGTGTCCCTTCACAATTTCTGATGAGTTGGCTGAGATTGAACATCAAGAGCTAGAATGGAAGGTCTGTCTTGTAGCTTCAGGTGCCAGTGGGGAGTAGGATGTGCTAGACTGGTTTCCTCTGAGTGGAAGAAGAGAGAACCACTCTGTACTCTGGATGCCAGGTTCTTCTGACACTTAAAATTTGGAACTTTGGAGTAACTAGTAGACCCTAGATAATTCTGCCAATGAACAACAACTCCAAAAATAAGATCAGCTAAGCAAAGTTTAGCTTGGAGAAGAAATTTTACAGGACTTATCACACATTTGAAGTGCTGTCACGTGGAAGGGGAAAAAATAATTGTTTCATGTGATTTTAACAAATGCAACCAAAACTAATGATTGGAAATCATAGATGGCAGACTGCAACTTGATCAATATTTTTTTTCTGAAACTAAATCTAATAAAAATTAGAAGCTGGACATTTGTAGTGTGAGTTCTGCATCACTTGATGTATTTGCTTAGAGTCTGTGTCATCTTTTGTTGTGAATGGTAGTTTTCAAATTTTCAGGTTCATAAGAATCACTTGGATAACTGGTAATAATGCACATTTCTCGGCATGACAGTTAGATTTTGATTCAATAGGTCGGTCCTTTGTTATCAAGAATCTCTGCTTTGACTAAGCAAACCAGAAGTTTCTGATGCAGATGAGAAATATTAATTTGGAGACCATAAAGGAGATTTTTCTTTTAAAGGAGAAGTTAGATTATATGGTTAAATTTCAATATAGCTCTATGTGCAGAGCATGGTCATCTGTCTATACCCAGAATTCCTGGTTTTCAGATAGTCTTTATCACTTAACTTAATATTTAATTATATTTTATCTCATATTTATTATTATCTTATTCATTTAACCAATATTTACTGAATATCTCCATGTGCCAGGAGCTATTCTAGACATTGTGGAGATATAATAAAACAAAGCAGGAAAGTTTCCTGTCCTCGAGGAGCTGACAATCTAGCAAAGGGAGATTTTAAAAATACAATGAAATAATTTATTTCATAAATACTTTTCTTTATGCAAACAGATGTAAACTCCTTTGGAGAATGATTGTCTTATTTAGCATTTAATACAGTACATAGAACAATGCTATTCAAAAGCAGATACTCAAAAGGTATTTGTGTGTGTTTCTCTTTATTTTTTTTTAATTTTGGTGCTGGGGTTTGAACCCAGGATATCACACATGCTAAGCATGTGTTCTACCTCTGAGCTACACTCTTAGCACACAAAAGCATATTTTTAAGAGACAATGAAATATTCATTAGAAAAAAACTATAAAATTTTCTGTAAACCAGACAAATATCAGTGGTTCATCTGGGGATTTCTTTGGGCATGATGATGGAGAATGCTTATAAGTGAGTGGATTTCCCATCTTCATGAATACAAAGAGTATCCAGAGCAAGTGATATAAGCTTCTCATGATTTGGAGAATTACTGTCTTAGAGAGGTTGTGAAGACTAAGACACCAAGGATAGAGATGATAAGACTTGACAGACCATGATATAGGACAGGAATCAGTGAGCAGAATTTTTATATAAAGGACCAGATAAACATTTTTGGCTATGTGGACCATAAATTTCTACCACAGCTATACAATTCTGCAGTTGTAGTATGGGAGGAATTATACAAAATTTAAATTTAAATGTACATGTTCTAATGAAACCTTGTTTAAAACATAGGTAAAAGGTAGGGTATGACTCTCAGACCAGCTTTCAGACTGCTGATAAAGGAGAAATGGTTGAAAGAAATGAGGTGTTTAGCCTGGAGAAAACAAAAGGAGAATACCATTACTATTTTCAAATATTGGAATGACTACCATGCAGAAAAGGAGTTTGACCTTTACTATATGACCAGAGGATTTACAATGAATGAGTTAAAGCTTTACGTTAGCATATTTTTCCATGTAAAACAATAATATTAAATATAATTCTCCAGAGTGGTTATGTGTGTAATGGGTTTGGCATCACTGGATGCCCACTTCTTGGGAAATGTTCCAGACCAAGCAAGGGACTCAAATCATTCGATTTGACTATATGTCCTTTAAAAGTCCTTTTGCAACCATGAGCTTCCAAGGTGAACAAGGACTATAATGCAGAGAGAAGGGCACAAAATGAGTTTAGACTGACACACAGGCACAGGTAAATGACAGTCTAGCAATTTCATGTGTTAAAATCCATCTATGGTAAGTCAATTACTGGATAAAAGCAAAATCTGTTAAATGTTCGGTACACCTATTAATAAGAATGTTAAAATAGCCAGAGATTAATAATAAGTTAAATATCATTCTATTTCCAGTGAGTTTGAGTTATAGATTTTTATTATTTTACCTGATAAATGGATTGGTTATTTGAAAACTGAGTTAAGGCCTTTGCATTACACAGATTAAAAAGAGGTTTGAGCTGGGCATAGTGACACATGCCTATAATCCCAGCAGCTTCAAAAGTTGATGCAGGAGAATCACTAATTCAAAGCCAGCTTCAGCAATTTAGTGAGGCTCTGTCTCAAAATAACATACATAAAGGATTGGGAATATGGCTCAGTGGTTGTGGCTTTTGGGTTCAATCCCTGGTACCAAAAGAGAGAGGGGGAGCTGGTAGGTTTGATGCTATCCTCTCTTTCAGAATTCAAGGGATCTTAAATTTTTGTCCATTTAAAAATTTTCTTATGAAATCCTTTTATGTGTTTTCTGATATTTTGCATTTATGAAGTGTAAATGCTAAACACAACAGCCCTTCCAGATGAATGTGGAGATCCATAAAATTAATAAACAATGATTTATTCAGAGCCTATTATCCCACAGATGTAAAAGCGAACCAGACAGTGTCTGAAAGATAAACATGACAAGGAGCTAAATGGTTTAAAATTTGTGGCTCTCCTTAACATGTATCTGTGTGTGCCAAAGAGGCAAGCCCTCTGTCAGCCTGAGCTGACTCCCAGTGGAGGGTCGGAAGGGGTGAATGATTCCAATCAATATCCAGTTGTTAGAGTAACAGCCATATCGGTTCTGGATGGCCGACTGGGCGAAAACATGTTTGTTCTACTTAATGTGACAGTGTCTTGTCAAATTAACAGCCACAGTGGCAGGAGCAAGCTTGCTTTTAATGGGTTAGAGTCAGCTCCTCAGAGAATTTATCATCAACATGCAACTGAGAGGAACCCTAAATCTGATTACCGAGGTTTATTTGTAGATAATAACTGAAGGTATGCCATGTCCTTACAATGAGATTTGTTTGCGTTTGTATTACCTCAGTTTCATGTTCCTTATCAAATGCTGGCCTTTTAACTCCCACAAGCTTAGGGAGATCATGCTTGGTGTGGGTTCAAATACACCAAGGTCAGTGTAATATTTAAGCAGCTACACTGACATAATTTACTAAGAGAAGGTGGTTTGAAATAACCAAGTACTAGATACGAAGGACTGTCAGGGAGAACTATCCAGATTATTGCAGTAACTCTCCACATATTGTCAACATTTAAATGTACTTTTTCTCCCCAGGTGAACTGTTGCCCCAAAGCTAGAATCATAAATTGATTGCCAAATGCTTCCCACCGTAGGTTCTCTTTGGTTCATACAGTATTTTTTCTTTTTTAACGATCTGCTTTCTATTCTATCACTTTAAAATAAGAAAATTTCACCAAGAGCTCTGGCTATCTTATTTCAGTGAAAAATTCAGGAGAGTCAGCTGCATCCCCCAGATTTTGCACTCAGAAGTAGTGGCCTGGAGGTGTGTGGGGTCTTGATTTCTTTAGATGGGCTGCATGTTTTTAAAGGACCTACTGTACCTGCTTGGTTCATTCATGTTACCTGTGTAGCCCATCAAAGCATTTTTTTTTCCCCATCTTCAATGTAGAGGTTAAATTTTCATTTTCTTCATCAAGTTTATGGATGGGAAATGCAGTAGGATGGCAGGGCCATTTGTGGATATTGTTAAGACACTCTTGGCGGCTTTATTCCTTTAGCTCTGAGGTCTTCCACCAGTGCTTCCTGCTATACTTAACTAGGAAGGGTCAGCTGACACAGAAGCCTGGGAGATGATAGCCTGTCTCAGGAGAACACAGAGGGACCCAGAGAAGGTCTGAGGAAAAGCAGACTTGGGAACAATGAATCTGGGAGTCACTAGACACACCCACTATTGACTCTGTATCCTTGGAAGTGTCTTGAATCAACATGATCCTCAGAGTTATCCATCTATGAAAAGGAACCCAGGGAGGGTCTTGGAAGTCCCTCAAAGCCCATGTGTCTATGGTGGAGGCTTTGACATAGCCTTAATTTTTTGTTTGTTTGTTTGTTTTTGTACAACTGGCCAGGTTTTTTTTGTGACTGACCATCCTGTGGAACTGAAAGGCATCCAAGTAGCTAATTTTTGTGAGACACTAAGAAATTTTAGAGGATCCAGAGATTATAGCTTGCCAAGAATAAAGTCTGAAACAGCAAAAAAAAAAAAAAAACCTTTTCATTTTTTTTTTTTTGCAGCTTTACTTAATAATATATTTTAAAAGGTTCAAATGTCCACCTTAACTGGAAGCTTGTAGTAAGAATTCTTCAACAGTACAATTCCTGGCATATGGAGAAAACCAATCTCAATGCAGAGCAATAGCAACTTTAATCAGTTTTCATTCTGCAGGAATACAAGGATAATTATTCAATAAACAAACAAAAACCCTAATAAAAAACAACATACAATTTCAGTACTCAGATCTCAAATATTTTTTCCCAGAAACACTGTCTAAACTTGGAGAAGGAATTCCTAAAAGTGATTCAATGTAAGTTCTAAACCTTCCAGATTTTCACTGGGATCACAGCATCTCCTTTGCTTGCTTATCTAACTGTGTGCTGACGTGTAAGTGCAAGTGTCTGACGGTGAATGTATTCTTCTTTATGTAACAGTAACGACATGATGAATCAGGAAAATGGCAGCAGCTTTTATATCTTCCTTTGCTTGAAACAGGTAAACATCTTTTCATTCCACCTCATTAAACCTCAAATATCCCTGTAATGACAAAAAAACGAAACCTGTTTCCAGAGGATTTTAAAGGTGTATTACATTTGTAAAAGTAAAGCAATATTTTGTACAGAAGTGAACACAGGGTTTGAAATATATCCCCCATGGAGCCAACTAAAACCTCAATAGTTCAGTATTTTTTCTCTCTCAAAAAAAAAAAAAAAAAAAAGGAGAACATTCAAAGCAGATCCAGACTTCTTCATTTTAACCTCATTTGGAACTGAGGAGAGGAACTGAAGTTGCTTCCTGGCAGATAATGATAGCCTGGCCGCTGACATTCCTCCAGACAGCAAGTCATTTTCACTCTCTCTCTGACAGGTATAAAGCCCCAGAAATTAATTGTAGGAGCTCATCCTGATTCACCCAAGATCACCCTGCAGCTGCAAGAAAATGTTCTGTCAAAATCTTAAAGGTGAGTCAAGTTTACATGTTAAAATGTCCTGCAAATAGCAAGATAAACTTGTTATTCAGTTTTGAATTTTTAAAAAATCCAGCAGACTCTAGAAATATCATTTTTTTTTAAGAGAGAAGCTAAACATATTAATGTCTGCCAGAGATCTTGATTTTAATTCCTTGGTTAATTTTCTTTTTGTTTTTCAGTA
Source organism: Marmota monax (assembly GCF_021218885.2). Taxonomy (NCBI): domain Eukaryota; kingdom Metazoa; phylum Chordata; class Mammalia; order Rodentia; family Sciuridae; genus Marmota; species Marmota monax. The sequence continues at coordinate 3,886,081 of NW_026695230.1, read as the reverse complement.
AAATCTTGACCAAGCAGAAGAATTGAGGAAAATGAGTAGCTGAGAAAGCAAATTTTGATTTGCTTAGAAAATGAGTTATTTTTCTTATATTCGTAGTTTTGCTATGGAAAAATTTAAGGGATCATCCTCCTCTTACTTCAATTGGTCTTTTACTGGGCACACACTAGCAGGAGATTGAAGGGGCTGTTATAAGGAAATGACCCCACCTGATGTCTCAGAATTCTTAAGACTCAGTGAGTATACTGATCATGTAAAGGTAGTTCTAAAGCTGCATTTATTCCTTCACACTTCTAATTTTGAGTTCTAATATTCATTACCTCAGGCTGGAGAAGGATTATTGGAATTTAAAAGAGAAATCTTGAAGATGAAATAATCTGTGGGAATGTTCTTGGACACTACATACTGTTACTGCTGTTTACTCGGTGACGAGTCCTTGATTCTGAAGCCAGATTTAAAGTTAGGTAGTCAGTGTAGTTAGTCTAATACCCAATGAAATCTAAAATGGAGGCCATGCTGAGAATGATTCCAGGAAACTGCAGGACAACTCATGGAATGTTAATGAAGTCCTGAAAAGGCCCTAGGCCAAAGTCCATCCCAAAGAAGTGTTAATGAAGTCCTTCCTGCTCAGACTACTTCTTTGGCCCACCTGTGTCCCACCCCTCGGGCCTTCCCACCTACATTCCATCACTGAAAGAACTATAAAAAGGGGAGACAACAGCCCTTCCACTGATTCCACCTCTTGGGTCCCCTTCTTCCTCCGGGAGAAGTCTTTTCTGCTGTCCTTTAATAAACTTCTAATTTCTACTCTGACCTTGCCTCGGCGTGTGCTCTCTGGTGTTATTCTTCAACATTGGGGAAGCAAGGACTCCTCACCGGTCAACAGCGGTAACACTTCCCCGAATGCTGAAGTATAGCACCAGAGAAGCATGCTGAGGCAAGTATAGAGTGTAAAGTTGAAGCTTTATTAAAGGACAGCAGAAAAGACTTCTCCCCGGAGGAAGAAGGTGACCCAAGAGGTGGAATCCATGGAAGGGAAGGGCTAGGTCTTCCCTTTTTTAAGGTCTTCTTTTAGCTTTCCCACATTCCTGTCACATTCTTGTCCTTTGTTCTGTTATCTTGCAGTGATGGAATGTAGGTAGGAAGGCCCAAAGGATGGGGGACAGATGGGCAGGAAGGGCTTTTGGATTAGCATCTCCAGGTTTTCTGGGAGCTGCTTCATTGACATTTCCTTGGGATGGGCTTTGGGCCTTGGGACATTTTCAGTTCCCCCTTTCCTGGACTCCATTCTCAATAATGGCCTTCATTCTTGATTTTACTCGATATTAGACCCGATTTACCTAACTACACTAACTACCTATCTGTAAATCTGGCTTCAATACTACTCTATAAATGTCATCAAGGCACACATATATTCATTTGTTGTATCAATGACGTATATGGAAAATCTTATTTTATTGAATAATTCCCCTAAGAGATTGGAAATGGGGAGAAAATTACATGTCACCATTTTTTTCCCTTAATTTACTAACTGAATATGTATTCTGTATCTACCAGAGAAAGACTGAACCACACAGGATGATTCTTACAAATAGGGTTGCTCTGGGAACACATAGAAAGAACACTGAAACCCAATTTGGTGTGCTTAAACTGATTCCTTAAAGAGGCAGACATTTCAAGAATATTTGAAAGACAGTACATGTTTAGACATGTCTTGAAAAACCAGCCTCTATCTCAGAGCAAAGCCTGTCCAAGAAAGGGACATGACCTTTGTCCTTGGAAAATCCCACAGAGCACTCTTAGGCACATTCCCACCCTGCTAAGTTGTTTTTCTACAAATAACAGGAGAGATCTGCTGCACCAGGTGTCCCTGACTCAGTCAGGCTAGGTGGGGATCCATAGCAGCCCCCTAGCAGCCACCAATCAGCATGAGACAGGGAAATACCTGGGATGCCAGATGACCCTCCCAGTAGTTTATGGTGGTTGATAACATTGGGAAACCATGTAGTTCAGCACGTACACCCCTCTTGGCTTAAACCAATCAGTTCAAACGAATACCCCTTTTGCACTGACCAATCACCCCTACCCAACTTATTCCCGCCAGTGAATGTGCTAATCATGTTTTAGAGTTGTTATTTGATTTTCCCGAGGTGTGTGATGATTTGCTAAGGGATGCTATGATGTATGTGAAGTCCCTGCCCTCTCCAAAAAAATGTATAAAAATGCTGCAAACCCTGGGCTCGGGGCCTCTCAGCATCACCAGTTGCTGTGTGTGCATGCGGAGGACAGAGCTAGCTCGCAATAAACACCTCTTTGCTGCTTGCATCAATCTTGGGTCTCTGGTGGTCTTTGGGGGTCCCGAATTCAAGCATAACAGTCTTTGCAGGTCAGAACAGCTATTTCTAAGAAACTAAGGAATTATTTGTTTCAGAAATTCAGAGAACAAGTCAAATTTATAAGATTGATAACCACAATTTTTAGTTAACCAAGAGAATCTTTCCTTTATGTAAAATTTTTCATAAAATGCTTGGAATGACTCAACTGCCATGCATTCAACATGATATAAATATTGAAAAGGAAACATAGCATCTCTGCCAGTATAAGTTGGCAATTACGGAACCATTAGTTTATCAAATATATGCTAAGTTTCCATTGAATTGATAGAGATTAGAGATAAAGGAACTCCAAACAAATTTCAAAATGGTCTCTTCTCCAGGAACTTGTAATCTATTGGGTAGACATTACACACACACACACACACATCATGAAAATATTAGGTATAAAATATAATAAGTAAAAATCAGCACCATATTGATGATATAAAGTATAACTTTATAAATTATTTACAAATAACTGGTAATGGTTATTATCACAATATGTTAAGGATTCCGAGATTATAATAAAATAAATTATGAAGATAAGGTCTTTCTCATTGCTCATTTAGTTCTTGATACTCAAATATTAACCTGAAAGCAGAATTATTTGTATGCCCAAAAGTCTGGATATTGATTTGCTCATATTTCTTTCCATTTGTCTTGCAATAAATTCTTGAAATTCACATCTTCCTCCCTACATTCTTGTTTATGGGTGTCTATAACCTTAAGCAGGACATATATTCATCCCTCAGTGTTTAATTAGAATTGGATAACTTAAGATAGACCTTCAAATTCATTGTAGATCTTAGCTCTAGAAAAGCCAAAGGGTTAGAGGGTATTTATTTGAGGTGCTAATTGTTATGGGTGGCATGAAAAGATTATGACTTCAGAAAGAAGATTATCAAGAGATTCCATTCCTGCTGTCCCTTTCAAAGAAGGGATTTTTCATGCTATGTAAATCTTAGTTAAACTTTATTCTGTCTCTCTTCTATCTTTTACTTTGTGCTGATCCCACTCTTCCCTTTGTTCTCTTCTCCAGTCCTTCTGTCCCCTGAAAATGCTGACAATTATTTCATTCCTCTTTAGGGTCTTTGTCTTGGGTGTTTTCAAAGTCCCCAAATCTTTGGCCAGTTTCTCATCTTTTAGGTTTCAATCCCAATCCTACCTTTCCAAAGAGGTCTTACCCTACCATCCAGTCTTTTATATCATTGGCTTTCAAGTACAAGTAAAAGAAAATGTGGTTTAAAATTGCTTTAACAACTGGAAATGTATTGGATCACACAGAGGAAGCCTGAGACGGGTGAAGTTTCAGGCAATTGATGGAGTACTTCAAGGATTCTCTCCTTTTCCTGTTAGCATGATCTTGCTGCTAAGGCTGCTTCCCTTCATAGTTATAAATAGGTCCAGCATCAATCTGGGCTACAAAGTTCCTGTTGATACAATAAAACTATTGAATTCTTACAATTCTTTCTTAAAGATGAGAAAAGCTTTTGAAATACCTGCAGCAAACTTGTTTTACATTTCATTGACTGGAAATGGGTCACATGATTATGCTTGAATAAATCATGGATAAAATGAATGGGAAAAATTTATAATAAGAGTGGTCACCCTTTTAATTGAGTTTCCTAAAGGAGGCATTGCTGCTATTGGTTAGGAGAAGATGAAATATATTAAGTTGTCAACCAAAATATCTGTATCCCTCTCAGACATAATCCCACTGTCTTTTGATTTTTCACAATCATCACAATTTTAAATTACATACTGTTGTCCCTTGGTAATTGTGAAGAATTAATTTCAGGATATAGTACTATATCCCCCCTAATTAATTTCTCCACAGATAGCAAAATCTTCAGATGCTCAAGTGTGTATAAAATGCTAAAATATTTGCACATAATTTACAAAAAGAAACCTAGCTATTTAAATCATCTAGATTATTTGTAATACACACTAAACTGTCAATACTATGAAAATGATTGTTATATTGTTTAGCTAATCATGCCAAGTTGAAAGAAATATATACAAATTTAGTACAGATGCAATTTTTAATATATATTTTCTATACATACTTAGTTAAATGCAAGGATATAGTTTCTGCAGATAGGGAAGGCTGACTATTTGTTTCTGTCAAATTATATATATATTTGCTGTTGTTTATCTTGCCCTTACAATCAAAGCTGCCAAAAGAATGGTTTTTGTCTTATTCAATGATGTATCTTTACTTATAAAACATGGAATAGTTGGTTCTCAATAAAATTTTGTCAAATTACTGAGTGAGTTTGAAACATCACATCCTTCTCTTACAGGGGTGATTGGTTCCCCAAGGATGAAAAATTGTGCTCACTTCTTTATTCTTCTTTATTCCATAGACTCCCTTACATTCTCAGAAGGCCCCAGTTACTGAGTGAGGATACCTAAACAAGAATAATTTATCAATCAGTCTTAGGGATTTTTAAACTAGGTTTTGAAGGATGAAAAGTAAGTAAATCAGTTATTTAAAAGAAGCAATGGGGACGATTCTGGAGAATAGGAACAGCAGCAGGACGTGACAAAATTGCATAGAATGTGTTAAGCAAAGGTCTGGAGTGTCTAGGGCAGGACAGACAAGACAGAAGGACTGGAAGGGAAGCGGTGAAGTTGGCTTCCTCAGGCAATTTTTCTCAGTTATTTTCAGCATGCTCATCATAAACTCACTACTTTATTTACCAAAGAACATTTATACTTTTTTATTGTTACCTTAATATATTAATTTCTTCATGCTTGATCCTTTAGATGTAGCCTTCTGACTAGTTTGTAAACTCACTGATAGTGATGAATAGTTTTGCTGTGTGTTGTAATGGAATTTAGCTAACCCCAGCCTAAGGTAAGCTTCGTAAAAGCAAGGAGCTTGACCTTTATTCACTGTTGTATTCTCAGTGCACGTGGAAAGCACACAGTAATATAGGTAGAATAATATTGAATAAATGAAGAAGAATGACTCAGAAAACAGTTTTCTTTTTTTTTTTTTTTTAGATTTATTTTAAGTCAGGCTTCCCTTCATTCATTATGTGATCTTAGAAGTGAGTCACTGAATTCCTTATAAGATTTTATTTCCTCACTGGTCAGGATGGGATGATGAAGCTAATGATAAAACATTCTGAGGAGGATTAAGTGAGATGATGAAAGCACTCTGGGAAATGAAAATGCTATAGAAGTGTGCATCACGGTGCTGGACATTACTCTGAAATCAGTAGCTATGCTTTGGGAGCAAAGATGGGAACAAGAAGGAGGAACGATTGTTAATTGTGGCATCCAAATGGGAAAATGTAACTCCAACAATTTTGCCTATCTTGAAGATTTCAAGCTTTTCAAACACCACCATTAAAAATAGTTTTACATTTCACTGTAAAAAATGGAGTTGGAGAATCAATTGAAAAAAAAAAAAAAAAACAGCTATAGAGATCCAAGCCCAAAGACTTATAAAATTTCAAGATGTTGTTTTAAGTAAATATTTCCAGTTTGGAATAGGTCTCTTTGTAAGCAGATATCTCCAAGATTTGTACGCTATTTTAGATTTTTTTCTTTACTCTTTTCATCCTTACCTGAAAGAGAATGAAAGAATTATCTTGCATTGATATAAGGGAAAAAGTGGCTTCATTAGGGTTCATGAAATTAATATTATAGTACTATATCCCCTTAATTAATTATGTAAGCTTCTTGATAGTTCATGTATCTGGTTTTCCTATGTAAAATAAAGAAAATATATGTAATCAATCCTAAGGTTATTCTATTCTCTAAAATTTTATAATCCCTAAGCATACAGAGGAAATAGTGAATTTGAATCCCAGGTAACTTTCTGTAATCACTGAGCTTCCTGAGTCCCTTATATTGATAGACTATGAGGGAATATCTCTCTTTCCAAATATATTTCTGCAGAACACTTTTATTCTGGTTCTGGCAGGCCTACTTCAGGGAGGCATTTTGCTGGCCAATTTAGGTCATGTCATGTTATCCATCTGGTTGATAATAATAATAGCTACCACTTATATAATATGACATGCTGGGAACTATTCTAAAAACTTTAATGTATTAACTCATTCAATCCTCTTAATAGTTTTATAAGGTAGACATTATAATGTTGATTTTACTGATAAGTAAACTGAGGCAAAAAAAATTTACACAGTTTGTCTAAAGTCACACTGCTATTAAGTGCCAGAGTCTAAATTCAAATATAGATGGTTTTATATCTCAAAAGTATGTGTTAATATACAATACTGAATATGGAGGGAATGTAGAAAGAAATAAGGGTTAAGAAGGTATGCAATTAGAAAGCATGGAGCCAGGCTCCCCAGCATTGTATCAAATATACAAGGACAGGTAAGCTATTCAAACAAATGTGGGCAAGTGACCAAATGTCTGAGTTCTATCCCACAGACTAGTTTCTCTCAAAATTTTGTCTCTGGGATTGCCTGCCAAAAATGTGACTTTAAATATAAAACCAACAAAATGAAATCATTTCTTGGAAAACATTTCTGTGGTTCACTGTGGCATGCCAAGTTAAGAATATCTGTCTTACATTTTCAAGCACATGTGTTGTAGTAATTTTATGGGGTAATGAGTTGGCTTCCACTAAAGATATTTTATTTTTACAGAGACTGGACCTGGAGCTGGAGAAATATTATGGGGCAGGCAATGAAATATCTTACTCTTTCAGATTGCTTTAGCTAATCACCTACAGGTGAATTTTCTAGGAACTCTGGTTTTAACTATTTGACATCTATGGGTTTCAGTGGGCTGTGACTGATGATTTGGGACATGATGGTATGAGATACCATGATGGGAAATAGAGGAGGTCAGTCTTTGGGGGAAATAGAATATAATGGAAGAATTAGGGGACATGTGTCTCAAAAGTTGAATAGAACTTAAAGTACATTCATTAGGTTCAATAGAAAACACTGTAATTCAAAATGCAATAATAGTTAATAAATGGAGGTAGTGTAGTTTATCAAAACTAGCATAATTTCCACTTTCCAGTTGATCACGTGGCAGATGCTGGTACTTTTCTACCAATATTCACTCTCTCCTTCCTTACTGGCAGAACTCCAACTTTGCTACTAAAATTCTTTGTTCCCCAGATTACCTTGCAATAAGAATTTGACATGTGACTTTATTCTGGCCACAGACATATTTCGTTGTTGACCAGAATTTCTAGGAAGGTTTTCCTCTCCCAATTCTAACAGGTGGCAAGAGGAGCAGCAGTTGTCTTGAAACTCTGAGGTATGAGGATTGTATAACAGATGGTGAAACACAAAGATTGAAAGACAGATTCTTGATTCTTTGGAAAGCTGATGTAGATACCTTTGATGTCCAGGCATATAACCCTTATAGTCTAAAAATAAGAATTATATCTTTTTAATGTATAAGCAGTTATCTAATCCTAAGTCTGAGAGAAGTACTCTCATTTTGCTTGTTTTTCTCACCTACCCCTTGAAGTAACCTCAGAGGAGGCAAAAACAGTGTCAAGGTATTGGGGTGACTGTCATTTCTTTCTCTGCCACTGCTGTTCTTGAATAGGTAAATTGTTCTTAGTCGTGTCTCACAAAGAAAGAGGATGCAATCTGAGATGACATAAATTGGAAAATATGTTAAATTTTGAGATAAAAAACATAGTAGTCATTGGAGTGAAAGAATATAATTTGCTTCTACCTGGAAGGGCAGGTGAACATAAAGGAATTTGATGCCTGATCCTGGTCACCAAGTGTGGTATGGGAAATTCCCAATCCAATTTTTTTTTTGTTATAATTTAGTGATGAGGTGTCCACCAACAGCAAAATTTAGAAGTTAAATGATTGAGTTATGAAGTTAGGTTAAGGAACCTAATCTATACATTAATATACTTGAAGGACTGACTGGGTAGCAACTATAGGAAAATAGGGTGTGGCTGGAGGCCATACATCACACTAGGGCATGTCTTTGGAGTTTCTATTTAATCCCTGGTGAGTATAACTTTCTCTCTGCTTATTGGTGGCCATGCCCTAAGCTGCTTTCATCTATCACACCTTCTTGTCATGATGTTCTGCAACACCTTGGTCCCAGAGCAAAGAAATCAGCCATCTGTGGGCTGAGACCTCTGAAACCTTGTGCCCCAACATAAACTTTTCCTCCTGTAAACTTCTTATTGTCAGGTCTTTTGGTCACAGCAGTGAAAAATCTGACTAAAATAGAAATTGGTATTAAGAAAAGGAGTCAAAGGGGTCATTGCTGGGATTAACCTAACCATGTTTTTTCAGAAGCTTTTGTAAATTTTTGGAATTTGTGGGAGTAATTTTGAAAAGTTTAGCAGTGAAAGATGGAAGATATTTAATAGTATTGTAAGCAGAGTTTAATAAGCAATTCTGATGGGAGTTCAGAAGACCAAAATGCTGATAGGCTTGTGGACAGTAAAGACTGGGCTCATAAGGTTTCAGAGAAGGAGTACACCACTAGAAATTGGACTAAAGGTCATTCCAGTTATAATCTGGCTAAGAATTTATCTACATTTTGCTCATGTCCTGAGACTTTCTTCATGGCTCAATTTAAAGGTGATAGACTATTCTAGTGGAGAAACATTCAAGGCAGCAAAGACTTCAGGGGGTGGCATGGGTATTTCTGGCAGTTTTTAGTCAAGTTCATTGTAATAATAAGGAGCATAAAGCAGAATAGAAATATTTGAAAACCTTGCAGTTGGTTAGAAAATTGCAGGTAAAAATAGGGCTAAGAAAGTTGTGGTTGTTAGAGATTATAGCCACTAAAGAAACAGTAATTACTTCACCTAGAAAACAATAGGGAAGATGGCTTAAAGGGATCTCAGGTGTGGGCTCTCTCTCTCTTCTACCTCTCATCTTCTGCCATGATATCAAGCAGCAAGAAGGGTGTTGCCAGGTCCTGGCACCTTGACAATGTAAATCCAACTGTGAGCCAAGACTTTTCTGTTTATTATGGGCTGCTCATCCATGGTATCCTGTTACTACTGTACAAAATGAACTAACACACATAAAAGAAGACATTATGCCACCTATTTATTCTTCTGAACAGTTCTTCAGGCATATGTTAATAAAAGCATTTCTAAAATCAGAAATCTGAAACAAAAAATGAGTAAAACACTTTCCTAGTAAGTGGAATAACTTGCTTTGATACACAGATTTTTTTTTTTACTCTAATAACCCAGATTTTCTGGAAACTTTGTCCCAGAAAGAAACCTTAAGTATGATGGACAGCAATTAAAGCTTCCCTTTCCTCTGGTGGGAGAAGATAGCTCTGTCTTCCAAGTCCATTTGCTATATAAACAACCTTGAAAATATAGAGAAGTAAGGCAGCCAGTACCTATACACAGTGCAAAAGCGAGAATTATCTCCTAAAAAGTCTACCTTTATAGTTCTCCCCCAACCCTTCCAATCCCCTCTCTTTCTCAGACACCTTTCACTACTATTCCAACTGAATGCCCTTTACATATAAGGGCTGGGGTTTTCAACTTCTTTATTCCCTCTTATCACCAAGGAAAAGTTTTAAGCAATGAAATATATTGTAAATGTATCCAAGAAGGATATTACATGATCTTTCCAGGCAACAGTAGCAGAAGTATGGGCTCATTGGCTCATCTAGGTTTTCAGTGTTTATTTAATGTAACTGCTATATAGCAGGTGTTCAGGGCTTTCATTTCAGAGAAGGCAGATTTTTAGTAAGCAAACAAATTAGCCATTCAGATATTGGTGAGTGTAATGATTAGCATTATAAAATATGAATTTGACTGGGAATGAGGTTTGGTGCTTTCACAATGTGAGGTCAAGGAAGGAAATATTTAAGAAGAGAAATCTGAGCTAGAAAATTGAAGGTAGAAAGAGTTGATTATGAAATGAGTACAAGAAAGAATATTTCATACTGAAGGAGTAGTAAAAGAAAAAAAGAAAAACAAGTCCTGTATCTACTCATTTCATCCAGGTGAAACTACTAATGTGGGACAGCAAAACAGTCAAATCTTAGAAATTCCATATAGTTCAACTTTTAAATTTCAATAGCAAATAGTCACTGCTGTAAAAATTGTGTGTCTCTAAATAGTTGTTTACTTAATTGAAAACTTTATAAGTTCTACATGTTCCTAACTTTTAACTTGACTGAATGCACAAAATATAAGTACTGTGTACTTTTTTGAGGTGTTCTTTATTAATTAATAATTTAAAAGTCTTAAGAAAATAGCTGAATGATTTTCAAGAACTCTGAGAAACTAGAAAACAATGCTAGCGCAACTTTAGAGGGAAGAACAAGTAGCAAATTATATTCAAATTAAACTCTACGAACAGAATAATTGGAAATTGAAAGAGGGGAAAGCAACAGGAAAAACAAAAGATCTACAAGTCAGCAGGCTTTAGTTAACAAGAAGAGGTGACGAGAGGGAAGTTATAGGGAATGCATGTTTTAGTTGTGGGATCTATGAGACTAAATTTGGAAATCAATAAAATACTTCACTAACCTCTGCTGAATTCTGTTAAAATATGTGTTTTCCCTTTGGGGACAGCTATTTTATACCTTGTGTGATGATAATTTTATGTGGTATCCTGCCTGGACAATGAGGTGCCCAGATATTTAGCTAAATATTATTGTGTCAGGGTGTTTCTGCATGAGATCAACATTTGAATCAGTAGACTGAGTGAGGATTGCTCTTTCCTATCTGGATTGGCCTCATTTGGTTCACGGAAGGCTTAAATGGGAAAATTGGGGGAGCTTGCTCTCTCTGCCTGTTTTTGAGTTAGGACATTAACTTACAACATCAATTCTCCTGGTCCTCAGGACTTGTCACCTGGACTGACAATACACGACCAGTTCTCTTGGGTTTCCAGAAAGTAGGCTTCATGGTCACATTAACCGATTCCATCCAATAAATCTCTTAACAAGTCCTAACCATTCTGTTTTTGTGGATAACCTTGACTCTGACTTTGTACTGGTTATTTATTTCATTATTTTTGTCAGGAATATTGACATCTAAAAACAATAATGAGATTTCTAAAAACAACATTATGTAATAGAAATAGCCTTTGTAAGGTATCCCTAAGATTATAGAAGCTAAAATGAAACTACTAACATGCATAATTTAAGAGAGCAAGCTGAATTTAAATTGTCACTCCAGTAGATATTTGTTTGCTGCTTTATGAGAAAGTAAATTGATCCAGAATAGCATAGTTTCTTCCTCCATAAAATGGGAGTAATATTTATCATAAAGAATTATTGTGAGGATTAAGCAAACTCATGTGTAGCAAAATATGTGACACATAGTAATCATTCATTAAATGCTAATAATTATTATAATTATCATGGCTCTCATGTACAAAGAATAAAGATGATTCTGTGTGAAGTTATTATAATGACCTTTAACATGCTTAAACATCTACCAGATTCCCCAAAATTTGTGACATAGGAGCAGAGACTGCTTGTATATAGCATCATGATCTAGGCAAAATGAAAAGGTTAGAAAATCTCATATTTCCACAGTTAATAAGAATTAGTTGCAGCAAACACCAGTGCCAGTGGCCATATAAGAAATCATATGACCTGGGGAAGCCATGGGATAGATAATTTAAGTATTCTGCATTAGATTGAATTCTCTGAGATCAAGTCTCATGTATTCATTTCTCTGTTCTCAGAGTTTAACATGAGACAGGCACAGACCTGGTAACTCCAGGAGATGGATATTATTATTGCTCTCCTTTTATAGACAAGGAAACTGAGACATATAGGAGTTAAACAATTTGTTCAATAAATGGGGAGCCAGGTATAGATCCAAAAGCCACATCTTTGCCCACTAAGCTGTACTGCCTCTTATTATCTATTGAATACATCTACACATGTGATATAACAGAAGATTTATATGGATTTTTTTCTCTTTATACTTTTAATAGAATAATTTATTCCATAATATATGGTCAATTTTTAGAGAAGGATCCATGTGCTGCTGAAAAGAAAGTGTATTCTCTTGATGAAGGATGAAATATTCTATCCATGTCAGTTAAGTCTAAGTGATTGATTCTGTTATTGAGTTCTATAGTTTCTTGTTTCAGCTTCTGTTTGGAAGATCTATCTAGTGATGAAAGAGGTGTGTTAATGTCACCCAAAATTACTGTGTTGTGGTCTATTTGACTCTTGAACTTGAAAAGAGTTTGTTTGATGAATGTAGACACTCCATTGTTTGGGGCATATACATTTATAATTGTTATGTCTTATTGGTGTATGGTTCCCTTGAGCGGTATGTAGTGTCCTTCTTTATTCTTTTTGATTGACTTTAGCTTGAAGTCTACTTTATTTGATATGAAAATGGAAACCCCTGCTTTGCTTCCTCAGTCCATGTGAATGGTAATAATTTTTCCCAACCCTTCATCTTCAGTCTTTGGATGTCTTTTCCTGTGAGGTGAGTCTCTTGGAGGCAGCATATTGTTAGAACTTTTTTTTTTTTTTTTTTTTTATCTAATCTGCTCGTGTATGTCTTTTGATTGGTGAGTTAAGCCATTAACATTCAGGGTTAAGGTTATTATTGAGTCATGATTTGTATTCCCAGCCATTTTTGTTTATTTTTGGTATTCAGCATGACTTGGTTTCTCCTTTGATTAGATTTTCCTTTAGTGTAATACCTCCCTCTGCTGATTTTCATCATTGTTTTTCTTTTCCTCTCTATTTTGCTGAGGATGTTCTGTAATGCAGGCTTTCTAGTTGTAAATTTTTTAAACTTTTGTTTATCATGGAAGGTTTTTATTTCATCATCAAATCCAAAGCTTAATTTTGCTGGATATAAGATTCTTGGTTGGCATCCATTTTCTTTCAGAGCTTGGTATATGTTGTCCTACAGTCTCCTGGCTTTGAGGGTCTGGGTTGAAAAATCTGCTGAGATACGAATTGGTCTCCTGTATATGTGATCTGATTCCTCTCTCTTGCGGCTTTTAAGATTCTGTTCTTAATCTCTATGCCAGGCATTTTTATTATAGGTTGCTTTTGTGTAGATCTGTTTTAATTTTGTACATTTGGTATTCTGTAAGCCTCTTGTATTTGGTTTTCCAATTTGCTCTTCATGCTTGGGAAATTATCTGATATTATCTCATTGAAAAGATTATGCACTCCTTTGGTTTGAAACTCTGTGTCTTCTTCTATCCCAATAGATGATGCTGTCCCATAATTCTTGGAGATTCTGTTCATGGTTTCTTACCATCTTCACTGTGTGATCAACTTTATTTTCTAGATTGTATAGTTTGTCTTCATTATCTGACATTCTTTCTTCCAAGTGATCTAGTTTGTTGGTTATGCTTTTCTATTGAGTTTTTTATTTGACTTATTGTGTCCTTCATTTCAAGGCTTTCTGACCGTATTTTTTTTCAGAGTCTCTATTTCTTTCTTGAAGTAATCTTTTGTTATCTGTATTTTCTTTTTTATCTCTTTGTTGGAGCAATCATTTTTTGCCTGTATTTGCTCATTTAGGTCATTCTTTAATTCACAGATTATTTTAATTATGAACCTTCTGAACTCCTCTGAAATTTTATCAACTTTGCTGTCCCTGGGTTCTGTTATTATAGTGACCTGGTTTGTTTGGGGCACTTTCCTCCCTTATTTTTTCATGTTTTCTATGTGTCTTCCTTTCTTACAGCATGAATCTGAGATATTACAGTTTCTACCCTGTAGTCTTGTAATACCCATGCAGATCATCCGTACGTCACCTGAATGTTGGGCTTCCAGACCCTGCTGGTGTCCCTCAATGTATGCAACTGTATCTAAAGGTGATGGTGGCAATAGCGGAGGTAACTCCAGATAATAGTTGAGGTGCCCCAAGATGGAAGCAATGTCTTACAGAGATGGGGCTGCAAGAGTGGGCCTCGCACTCTCTTTGCAAGGCCTGCTCTGAGATGCAGCTGCTTCTAGGCGCTGTGTCTGTTGTCAAAAAGTTAGGGTCGACTGTGTGGCGAAGGCTATGGCGATGACTGCAGTGTCCCAAGATGGCAGTGGGTTAGGCTTAGCTGCCCAGATCGTGGTGGGAGGTGAACTCTGGACCTGGGTCCTGCACAAGTTGGTATGGGTGGAACTAGGCTAGACTGGGCTCCCACGGTAGTCACCTGGTTGAAAGAAGCAATCCTGTGCTGGAGGCTGGGCTCTGGTGGGTGTGTGCTGGTGGAGGGATGGACCCTGTTCCTACTGTGAGCCTGGGTCCTGCACAGGCCAGTGTGGGTGGATCAGAATAATTTATTCCAGAATGGAGAAAATGGGCTACTGATGTCACAGACGTATTCTCAAAATTATCGAACTTACATTAACAAGTGCTGGTATGCACCACCTTAGTGATTCTCTAGAACATATACTCCATTGAGAACTGATGAAACTTATGAAAACTGAAGAAATTTATAAATTCTCAAACAGATTCATGGACTTCACCATCACCCTGAAGGGAATTCGGATGTTCCAGTATATAAACTTTCTGCAGTGTCTTACTTTTTCCTCAGAATAATCCTAAGAAATACATGTTCCTCTATTCTTCAACCAATGAAAAAACTAAGACTAGCAATTTAAGATAATTTGATGAAATTTATAGAGTTAATTAGATGCGATATTGAAAATAAACCCAGATCAATCTGGATCTAAGTTTGATCTATTTTAGTTATATTATACCTTAAATCTAGTTTTTAATAGTTTTAAAAACAAAGTTTATCATTTGGAATCCCCTTTTTACTTTTTTTCTGGATATTCAGGAAAATTTTAAAAAAAGTAATCTAATTCTTCAATTTGTTCTGTAGCAATTATAACTTGAATTTTGAAACCTGGAATATAAAAATAAAATGATTAAAAGGAGAACTTACTAGGAACTTTTGACTTAAGAAAACAATGACTCATCAGCTAACAGAAAGACATTTCTACTGCTCAACTTACCTTGATTTTTAACAACTGGGCACTGGTATTATAGTTTGACATGGCTATGGGCCCACAGGGTTTATAATTAAGTTAATTCAGTTCAGGTTTGTTCTAAGATATGAACTGCCTTTAGTTGCAAAAGTGTACCCAAAGTGTATGAAATTTTCAGTGGCAAAATACAAATTCCAAAGAACAATAATTCTCAGAATAAAGATGGAAATGACTTTTTGCTTGTGAGATGGAACCTGGTCTAAGGGGACTTTAAAGACTTTGGGGCTTTGAGAAAGCATTATAGAGGCATTAACGTTTCAACAGTTGCTTGAAAAATTCTAATTGAAAAAGGAATGCCAAGGGGGGAAAAACATGCCATTGTTTATTTCTCTTCCCATAAGGGAAAAGTCTGAAAGACAAATTAATAGATGAATGCTATTTTCAATGTACAATTTGAAACAAATTGAAATGCTACCTCTAGAATGATGTCTGAGAACCAGGGAGGTGTGGCAGGCCAGGTCTTGCTCCTCTGTTCTTGTGGGGTGTGTGGTAGACCCACAGTCTCAGCCTTTACTTAAGTTCAATGTAGGATGTGGGTTAAGTTTGTAAACTCTTCTTATTTCATATGGATATTCAAATTGTTCTAGCATAATTTCCTCCATGGAAGTGTCTTGGAACTTTTTTGAACTGTGTTAATTACAATGGTTAAGTTTTGTAGTCCGATTTCTCTTTTGTTGAATTAAATATCTAGCCTTATAGATGGATATAGATAGTATCACACTTGTCTTATTAACTGTAGGTTTATAGTAAGTTTTGAAATTAGGCATATTAATCCCTTCATTTTTGTTAATTTTCTAAAAAAGTCTATTCAGGTCAACTTGCGTTCCCCCATCCCATCTCCTTTGTAGCTCCTGTAGACTGATATTTGCTCACCATGACACACAGCTGCCTTTTCACCATTGCCACACAAGCTACATTGCACCAACCCAAGGCTGCTGGTCTCTTTGCCAGCCTACATACATGAAGCTCAGAGTTTTGGATTGCACCTAGAGAAGCTATACAGAAGATACATTTTGATCCTCAACTGGAATCAAAGCTAGCTTATCATAACAAATCAGAATACCACGACCGTTTGTAGGAGAAAGTCTTTCACTACAAAAACTATCTTATAAAATTGGTAGAGACAACAGATTCCTAAATGTGCTGTTGCCAATATAGAGACACAAGAGATATGAAAAAGAAAAAGATAATATTATGCATCCAAGAGAATACAATAACTCCCTAGTAACAGACCCCAAGGAAGAGGAAATCAATGAGAAGTCTGAAAAATAATTTAGAAGACTGATTCTAAAGAAACTCAATGATATACATAACTCCATGAAATTAGGAAGATAGTTTATAATATTGATGGGAAAGTTAGGAAAGAGATAGAGATTATTAAAAAGAAACAAATAAATTTTGGAGCTACAGATTTCTGTAAGCCAAATAAAAGATGCAATGGTGAATCTCAACAATGACAGAATTAAGCAGGAAAAAGAATTTCTGAGCTTGAAGACAAGTCTTTTTAAATAACCAAGAAAGTTTAAAAAAGAAAAGAAAACCCAAAAGAATGAAGAAAGCCTCTGAGACTGATGTGAAACCATTAAACAAATATTTGAATTATGGGTATCTCTGAAGAACAAGAGAAGGGAAAGGACACAGAAAGCCTATTCAATGAAATAATAGCTAAACCCATTCCAAATCTCAGGAAAGATATGAACCTTTAGGTACAAGAGGCACAAAGGCGTCCAAATATATTTGACCAAAACATATCTACATGGTATATTACAACCAAACTGTCAAAAGGCCAACATAAAGATAAAACTATAAAAACAGGAAAAGAAAAGTTCCAGGTCACATTTAATGCAATCTACATTAGACTAATTGCAGATTTGTTAACAGAAATCTTTCAGGACAGAAGTTGATAGAGTTGATTTATTCAAAGTTCTGAAAGAGAAATAAAACAAACAAAACACTGCCATTCAAGAATGTGTACACACGAAATATCTTTCACAAATGAAGGAAGAATGTAGATTTTTCAAGACTTGAACATTTACATTTCCAAGTAAATTTTAGGGTACACTTTCTTCTGCAATTTTAACTGGACACATCTATAAATGAATTTGGAGAATTTA
This sequence comes from Marmota monax, assembly GCF_021218885.2. Lineage (NCBI taxonomy): Eukaryota > Metazoa > Chordata > Mammalia > Rodentia > Sciuridae > Marmota > Marmota monax. The sequence continues at coordinate 3,868,656 of NW_026695230.1, read as the reverse complement.
TATCTTAGTAATATTGATTCTTGAAACTCATGAGCTTGGAATTTCTTTACATTTACTTATCACTTCTTTACTTTCTTTCAGTGATATGTTATAGTTTTCAGTATACAAGTAAGTTAGTCTGTTTCCTGTTGCTATAACAAAATACGTGAGCCTGGGTACCTTTTAAAGAAAACATGTTTATTTGGCTCATGATTTTTGTGGCTGGTAAGTTCAGTGTTGTGCTGGTGTCCTGGTAAAGAGGCCCTGACAGCAACATAATGTAGCAAGGGAACAGAAAGGGATCACATAGTGAGAAGAGAACTCAGAGAGTAGAAATATTCCAGTCTTGTCATTTTATAAAACTCATTCTGAAAGAAAATAACTCACTTCACATGAACAGCATTAATCCCCTTTAAGGTTGATGGCAACAGTGACCTAATTACCTTCTGCTAAGCCCTATCTTTCAAAGATTCTGCCACCTCTCACATCACCACAGTGGGGATAAAGTTTCTAGCACTTGAAAATTTGGGGGAAACACTGAAACCATATAAAAATAATCAACACTAAATCCTATGCTTTTTTGTTTAATATACTTGTAAATATTTTGTTCATTTTAAAAGATCATGGGATACCATATAATGTTTTGCTACATGTAAGCATTGTGTAATATGTAAATCAGGGTAAACCTATCTATATACTCAAATAGTTTTCATTTCTCTTTGGTAAAAAATATTTTATAAAACATTTTTTTTCTATTTTTTTTTGAAATATATATTTCTTTATTTGGGGGCTTGGGGTCCTGGGGATTGAACTCAGGGGGCCCTCAACCACTGAGCCACACTCCCAGCCCTATTTTGTATTTTATTTAGAGCTTTGGTAAAAAATATTTTATAAAACATTTTTTCTATTTTTTTGAAATATATATTTCTTTATTTGGGGGCTTGGGTCCTGGGGATTGAACTCAGGGGGCCCTCAACCACTGAGCCACACTCCCAGCCCTATTTTGTATTTTATTTAGAGACAGGGTCTCACTGAGTTTCTTAGTACCTCACTGTTGCTGAGGCTGGCTTTGAACTCATGATTCTCCTGCCTCAGCCTCCTGAGCCACTGGGATTACAGGTATGGGCCACTGTGCCCGGCTGAAATATACTTCTTTTTGATCTTGTAAATGGAATTACCTTCTAATTTCATTTTCAAGTTATTAATTGTTAGTATATAGAAACATGATCAATATATCTATATTAACTCTGTACTCTACAACTTCATAGAATCCGTTTGTTTTTGTAGTTTTCTTCAGTTTCAATATGTTCTATATCAGAATAATATCCCCTGTCTTAAAGAAAGTGATGTTTCTTTCTTTGCTGAGAGGTATCTTCAGTGTTCCCTGGTTTTTTCCTTCCTTCTTCTTCTTTCCCTTCTTGTTTTATTGGTGAGGACTCCAGAACACTGATGAACAGAAGTGGCAAGAGCAGATGTCTCTGTTTTTGATCTAGGTTTAAGAAGAAAGCATTCAATCTAAATGTGTGTGTATCCTATTTCTATATGTCCTCTTTCTGCTATTCATGACTTTGACTACCCTTATCTAAATATGGATTAAAGGCTTAATTACTTGACTTTATAAGTCCACTTGATATCTGGCATTACAATGTAGTAGTGACCACAATTTTCCTGCCTCAAACTGGATTTGGCTTTTTCAGGTTCATTATTTTTCCATGTAAATATATGATCAACATTTTTTAAAAAATTGTAATATAACTAGTATGGCACTGAATTTATATATTAATTTAGGAAAAATATTTAGGTTTTGAATCATTTAATTAATGAACATGACATTTCTTTATTTATTTTTATGTTTTCCTATAAAATTTAATAATTGCATATTGAAGACCTGAGTTGTATTACTAGATAATTCCTAAGAAACTTAGTTTTGAGGCTATTATGTAAGGGTATTTATTTATTTATCTGCATACCTAATTGGTTATTCTTCATTTACGATTTTTTTCTATTTATTTATTGGCCAACTTGCTTAATTTTTTTCTCCTATTCTTTCTAGAAGCATTATAATATTCTCTTGGTATTTTTTATTACAAGCATAAATTTTCACTTTTCTTCCTTTACCCTATTTTTTTTCTATTTTCCCTTCTTTTCATCTTCTGATTGGGCTAGAGAGAATCACTGACAACTTGGAAGAAACAGCAAAATAGCCATAATTTTTGTTGCTGATATGAAGAGACATTGAAAGTTTAATCTTTAAAGATATAAATTTTTGTAAAATTTACTTTCTGATTAATTAGGATTTGGGTATAGTGTAATAAATGTAACTGTCTCTTTTTTTTTTTTTTGGAATGATGTCAAGTTTAAGCAAGTATATAAAAGTAGAATTTTTCTTTTATCTTTTTCTTCTATTGTGACAGTTACTATGAAGAAAGAATTTGTAAGTTATTTGTAAGCTAGCTAAAACTCACCTCTGTAGCCACCTTTGGACTAGTAACCTTTTTGTGAATGAGATTTTCATTACTGATTTAGTTTCTTTAATTATATAGAGCTCTGTTTGCATTTGGTATTCCTTTCTGGGGTCAATTTTGAATACATTTTTAAAAATTCTCTTGAAATTTCAAATTAACTTATTTTTTTAGAGATAGATAGATAGAGAGAGAGAGAGAGAGAGAGAGAGAGAGAGAGAGAGAGAGAATTTTTTTTAATATTGATTTTTTAGTTTTCGGCGGACACAACATTTGTTTGTATGTGGTGCTGAGGATCGAACCCGGGCCGCACACATGCCAGGCCAGCGTGCTACCGCTTGAGCCACATCCCCAGCCCCTCAAATTAACTTATTTTTAATTGAACCAATGCCAATGCCTTTTAAATTCATATCATTGTCTACATGTACCTTGTCTAATTATTCTTGTTATTTTCTTCTCTTCTACTATTACTAGGTTAACAAAGCTCAACTGGCATATAAGTATGGTAAATACGATTTTCTGTAAAATTGTTTTTCCTCAGTTTCATTGTAATATGTCTATCAGATAATTTTATCTGAATTTGCTCTGATGTGCATTTGCCCCTGATATAAAGATTATATATAAAGACATAAAGTCAATATAAGGATTCTGTCTTTTATCAACTATGAAATCTTGGTAGTCATTAACTGTTTGAATACTAATTCTCTCAATCTTTTTATTCATTAACTTAAGGCCCTGTTTTCAATGTGGATTGGGCTATCACTTTCCTACTCTTTCTCTGTTAATCTCTCTTTTGTATTATCCACTCATTTATCATTAATTCTATGTATATATATTTTATTATTATCACTTTATATCTGCCTTTCTATTTACTCCCTTCTCTTTCAACTATATACATTTGTAATAAATCCATAAGAATCCTAATATAAATATTTTCAATTATAAGAAATTCTAAATATGTTTGTGTCTCTTTATTCCATAGCATCCTATAAATTCTTCATGGTCTTTATTTATTTTACATCATCATATTTAATCACTTTATGCATGTTTAGTTTAAATACACCTTAAGAATGTTTCATGTGGTATATCAATTAGGTGATTTCTCACTTTTTGTTGTGAGCTGGTCTTTAGCCAGTTTGAGTCACACTTTTGTAGGAAATCCACAATTCCAGAATATTAGACCTATCTTTAAATAATATTCCTATTAGGTTCTAGAAGTTACTCCAGAGGTTTTCCATTTAGAGAAAAGTTTTTACATAAATTTAATTGCTTGGGATAGCTTTCTGTGGACTAAATTTTTGTGTCCTCTTCCCTCCCCAAATACATCTGTTGAACCCCAACTCTTAATGTGACTGTATTTGGGGATGGAGCTTGTTAAGGTCTTTATGTTTGTGTATTCCCAAAATTCATCTCTTAAAACCTAGTACCCACTACAGAAAGTAAGAAAATGTGAGGCCTTGGGGAGGTAACTGGATCATGAGTATGAAACATTCATAAATGAGATCAGTGCCCTTATAAAAGGGTCTAGGGGAACTTTTTGGACTCTTTTACCAGGTAAAGACACTGCTAGAAGATGCTACCTCTGATGAACAGTTCCTTACTAGACACCAAATTTTCTTAAACTGCTGAGCCTCTAAAACTATGGAAAATAACCTTATGTTGTTTGTAAATCACTCATTATAAGGTATTTTATTATAGCAGACCAAATGGACCAAGACACACTCTATAAGGAAGTAACTAAGGCTAACCCTGTTCATGAGGTAATGAAGGCCCTGAGCTGATGGGATTGCTGTCCTTGGAGAAGAGACAATATAGCTTCACTTTTACTTCTCCCTCTCTCTCCATGTTCCTCCCCACCAGCATTCACTAAGGAAAGGTCATGTGAGGACAGAAAGGGAGGGCCAGCAACTCAAGTCAGGAAGCAAGCCACCATCAAAAACCATGATCTTAGATTTCCAGCCAACAGAACTATCAGAAAATAAATTTTTATTTCATAAGCTGTACAGCCGGAAGTACTCTATGATGATATCGCTGGATAATGAAAATACAGCATAACAGAAAATGACTAAAATTTGAGTCTACATCTACATGTGGTACAGGACCAGCTACTGGGAGAAATACCTTTTCTACTGTGTACTCAAATCAGTGTTAAACTTCCTTGTTTGTTCTAGCCTGAGTTGGTTTTCATCCCACTTACATGAAGGAGACTGATCAAATATTGCCCTCACTTTATGCAGGGCCACAGTTCCCACTTTAAATCACGGCTGTTCTACTGTTGGTAAAGATTAAATCAGAGCCACCAGATTACAGGGTCTTTATTTAGGGTCATCTCTTCCCTAGATGTTACCATTTCACTATGAGTTCTCTTCTTTTTTCTGGAATCTTGAATTTCTATCATTTCTCCTGAGTTCAGCTATTTGTGTGTGGTTTGTTGTTATGTTTCTAACTTTTATACAGCGTTATTATGTGTTTCTGAGAGAGATGAAGAGAGAAGTCTGTGTTAGATGCTATTCATATTGCCAAAATCAGAAGACTCCATATATGTTTTATATACTACATATATAATTATGTGCAAAAATATAATGAGCTTTCCTGGATAATTATTGAAAACTCTATAACCCAATGCTGTTGCAACCAACTCATTTATCTTGTATTAAATGTTTAAGCTACAATAATTGCTATAGTTTAGATGTTTGTTCTCAAGCCAAATTCATATATTGGAATCTTAACCCCCAAGTGTCATGGTATTTGGAGATGGAGCCTTTGGGAAATAATTAGGTCAAAGGGTATAATTAATTATAATGTGATTAGTGCCTTCATTAGAAGAGAGATGAGTTCCCCCTCTTTTTCCCTCCTCTTCTCTTTTCTCTTCCCTTCCCTTCCCTCTCCTTCTCTTCTCCCTTCACTTCCCTTCCTTCTCTCTCTCTCCCTCCTTCCCTCCCTCCCTCCTTTCCTCCCTCTCTCCTTTTTGACCTGTGAGGACTTATCAAGAATCCCACTTACAAAAAAGTCCTTCACCAGAACTGATCATTCTAGCACTCTGATTTCAGACTTTCTCTCCTCCAGAAGTGTGAAAAATAAATTGTTAAGCCACTTTGTTTATGATATTCTGCCACAGGTGCCTGAACAAAAACAAAAGCTGGTACCAAGAAGCAAATACATTAAAATGTGGAAGTGGCTGTGTAGTTGGATAATTGGTGTAGGCCAGAAGGTTTTTGCACTAGAAAAGGCTAATAATGTTATTAAAGGTCTTTTAAAAGTCATTCCTTTGAGAGCTCAGAAAGGAAAGAGAAAAGCCGTAGAGAAAGTACCCCTTCTCTAGAGAACACATAAATAGTGATGAACCAATATTGGTAGAAGTAATGAATGGTAATGTCCATTCTGGTGACAAAAGGTGACTTTTGTTTCTATAAAGTGGCAAAGATTTTGAATTGTGTTTGTGTTCTACTATTTCATGGAAGGTAAAATTGAGTAATAGTGAAATTGGATACTTAGCTGGGGAGATTTTTAAGCCAAGTCTGGAAGGAGCAGCCTGGTTCCTCCTAACTCCTTGTAGTAAAGTGAAAAAAGAGAAAAATTAATTGAGGTTGGAATTGTTAAGCGAAAAAGGACCAGAATGTGTGGGTGATTAAAACACTTGCTAATTGTGTTTTAACATAACCACAGTAGCAAAATGATTTGAATGAAAATGTAGGGTCCCCATTCCTAACATGTATAGTTTATTTAGTTATTTTAATTATTTTATTTGTGAACTGAGAGTCAATATAGATTTTTCCATATTTACTGGTGGTAAGTATGAGGCATATTTATTGAGACAAGGGATTTTATTCTGAAATCATTGTAATTATTTCTTTCTTGAGGTATTCAATATAAAATATGTAATAACAATAAACATTTCATAAAAATTTTAAAAAGAACCAGAATTTAAAGAATTTTTAAATTAACAACCTTGTCCATATTGCAAAAATTATGCAAAAGTATGATCAGAAGAGAATATCCATGGGGTGAACAATGGATCTTTTGATAACAAAATTGGTGTGAACATGAACTATGTACTTAATCCACCATCTCTAGAGAGATCAATAATAGAAATGGGATTATACCAGCATAAATATCATCAGTTTGAATAAGAGGACACAATAAGTGCACTGAATTGAAGGTCAGACTGTTGAATTCCCTAGATTCTATAGGACAGAATGATAAAGCTCTTTAGCTAGGAACTAATTCTATGGGGTGGGGGGTGCACAGCAGTTTAGGAGAGAGAGAGAGAGAGAGAGAGAGAGAGAGAGAGAGAGAGAGAGAGAGAAAGGGAAAGCCCCTTAGAAGATATAGGTTTCCAGATGACAGAACACTTCCAACAGAAGCTATGGGGAAGGGCTACTCAGTGATGTGGGTGTATAATCCTCATCTAGCAGGGGCTTATATTCTGTCATAGCAGGACAAATTGATGAAAACAATAATTTACCATCTTGACTTGTGTGACCGAGAACCTCCCTTTTTTTTTAAAAAAAGCAACCAAACCAAACAAAATAAAACAAAACTTGGGATGAAAAAGAACTTTTTTCTTAACCAATGAAGAATTTCTTAAATTATATTTACATTAGCTCAACAAATATACCAGAATTAACTGTTACTTTGTGGAAACCATTCTTGTACTGATATCTTCTTAGAGATTTTTTTTTCTACATTCATTAAATTTTAGTCAGTTGTTCCAGTTTCTCTGAGCACTAACAATAGGTAGGAAAAAGTGAAGAAGTATATAAGGAGGAAACTCCAACCATAAATATGCCTACTGTACACAGGCAGCACTCACTGTAGGCACTTACAAATAACAAAGAACTAAAATAGCTTTCTGTAGGTTGCTTCAAATTTGAACTCTTGTTCACTTTCTTATGAAAGTATCTCTCCATGTACTTTGGGAAGATTCATATCACATTGCTCTGAAGACACCTAGAGCTGGAATACCAGATTCCAGAATGAGATTCTCAGCCTTCCCAGACATGGTGATCTGTTAGGAGATTGCCATTTCTAATATGGTTTTTATGAGCAATTGACAAGAGTCTTACTTATTTGAAAAAATAAAATAATATACTTACATAATTTTCAAAAGCAGGTAAATGTACATTATCCAGTTTTAAGATAAAAGTTTTGTGGTGAAACCATAAGAAAATTGAGGAAGATGGATGCCCGAAGGATTTAAAATCAGCAAACTATAGTAATGCATCCTCCTCAATGTGTATATCAGCTCAATTCACAATAACTGTGGAAGCAACCTAGATGCCCTTCAATAGATAAATTGATAAAGAAACTGTGGTATATACACACGATAGAATAATACTCAGCATTAAAAGAGAATAAAATTATGGCATTTGCAGGTAAATGGATGGAGTTGGAGAATATCATGCTAAGCGAAGTAAGCCAATCCCCCCAAAAAACAAAGGCCAAATGTTCTCTCTAATAAGTGGATGCTGATCCATAATGGAGGAGAGCATGGGAAAAATTGAGGAACTTTGATTTGGCAAAGGAGAGAGAAAGGAGAGGAGGGGTTATGGGGGTAGGAAATATGGTGGAATGTATGGACATTATTACCCTAGGTATATGTATGATGCTAATATCGTATACAATCAGAGAAATGAAAAGTTGTGCTTCGGTTGTGTACAAGGAATCAAAATGCATTCTGCTGTCATATATACCTAATTAAAATAAATAATATTTTAAAAAAAGAAAATCAAGGAGGAGATTGATAAACATATTAGGCTATTGCTTACTTTGAGGAGGAGAAAGATTAGTGTCAGGCTTCTAGATTGCTGGCCATTCCATTTGACAAGGGATATTTAAACCAAAATTTTCTTAGGCTTGAATATTCTTGTGGGGATGGTCATTATAGATTTATATTATACTGCACTTCTGTCTTATATATATATATATATATATATATATATATATATATATATATATATATATATATATATAATGAATTATCTATTTAACCTAGGTCAAATAGGAACCCTCATTGCATTAAACGTATTGAGCAACTGAGAGAATTCTGTTGTGGTGGAGTAGAAAAAATATGTGGTGAACAATTAGAAAAACAGGCGTTATCATTCATCATTACATGACTTGGAACATTATAGAACATCAGATTCCTTACCTGCAGAGTAGAGAAAATGGCTCCCTCACAGGATTATCATGAGAATTTCAAAATAAAATAGATGTATAGCATTTAGCCCAGCCCTAGGAGCTCCATAAATGTTAATTTCCTTCCTTGCTATTCTAAAGTTTTGAATTAATTTGTAGAATTTTACAACTCTAAATCCAAGAACTTTGGAGATCTTCTTTCTTTCTCTCTTTCTTTCTTTGCTTCTTTTTGAGAGAGAGAGAGAATTTTTTAATATTTATATTTTAGCTTTCGGTGGACACAACATCTTTATTTTATTTGTATGTGGTGCTGAGGATCAAACCCAGTGCCCTGCACATGCCAGGGGAGCGCGCTACCACTTGAGCCACATCCCCAGCCTTGGAGATCTTCTTTCTAAGACTTGTTACTGGTATAAGAATAAGCTAGGAGACATTGAGTTGGTCAGGTTCATTCAGCAGTGAGATCAATACCCCTTTTCTGACTCCATATTGAATATGTAGGCAAAGATGATGTCAGTATATGTTTTCTCTTATCAAATTAAAAGGTTATCCTCTGCTGCTCCTGAGATAACTAAGCATTTTTTTGTTGTTGTTTATTTTTAAACCCCCTGTGGGATCTAAATAAGGTGTCATTTGCCCTGAATGATGTTTGTCTTGTCTTCCAAATCTTCCAGCCACTCCTCTGCACTCTCCATCTCTATCAGATCTTTTTTTTTTTTTTTTTTTTTTTTTTTTTTAATATTTTTGTAGTTGTAGTTGGACACAATGCCTTTATTTTATTTACTTCTATGTGGTGCTGAAGATGGAACCCAGCACCTTGCACGTGCTAGGCGAGCGCTCTACTGTTGAGCCACAACCCCATGAGCCACAACCCCAGCCCCTATCAAATCTTTGTTATGCTGCTACTAACTCAGACACTGTCTTCTAACCTTTGATCTCAGCCCCAGGTGCAATGAATTCTCTGGAAGTTCAACTTCTCCTCAGCACACAGGCAGCACAAGATCTTCTGCACTGGGGAAACAGGCAGCATTGTAGACTCCAACAGACAAATAAAAAAGGAAAACAAAAGGGGAGAATGTTCCACAAAAGGTCAGATTTCTACAGATTCTAAGGGAGAAAATGTCTTGCATTCTCTATGGGGACAGAAGTGAGCTTTTTATCTACAACTAGCTCAGGGGGCCAAATATCTGAGAAACGAAGAGCATTGACAATTTCTTCTTTCCGAGGTGTGACTATAAAATTAAAGAATGAGTCATATTCTACTGTTTAGTCTATGAAACTAGGAACTGGCTTTTCCTTTATTTCTTTTTCTCTTCTCCTCCCCAAAGGAATACACAGATGATTTAAACAGCCTTCGATTACAGCATACCTAAAATAATAAAGCAATTGAGGAGGGAAGAAATCCACCGAAGGTGTAAACCCACTCCAGGCTTGACCATGGCGTACTTCATCCTCTCATTCTAAATCAATGCTGAGCAAAGCACAGAAATGTTTACCTTTGTCTGATCTCTAATTCCCTAAATTTATGTGGAATCATGCACAGATGCACTGGAAACCAGCCTGGAAAAGCCTGGCATTTTAATTGATCCCAGAGCTTCTTGCCTCACGGCTCCTGCTGTGATGAAGTCTGCTACTTATTCCAAAGATTCTCCGCCCGGTTGCCTAGCCACGGGCAGCTGGCCAATCAAGGTGGACATACACAGTGAGGGAAGTAACCAATCAATTTTTTAATTTCCTTCTGTAAACGGGAATGAATCAGGGTGGATTTGAAATCTCATTAGTCAAAAGTGAGATCTGTAGTGTGCATTTTAACATATGTATTAGTGGAATACATTTGGCATTTAGTCATAAATTCTGATGAACATTTGAAACTCATTTCAGACAGGGTTGAATCTTGAATTATTAACCTATTCTTTAAAAAGTCAGATTTATATTCTAAGTAGTCCAGTCTTTAATATAAAATTCCAATAACCTCCATTCCTCAATCTAATACATGTCTTACCGAAAACCAGATTAGTATCAAAATTTCCTTAGAGAGACAATGGCACCTCCCATTTCCCAGTCATCCCATATTCAGTAACTAAAATCACAGGCTAAATGTTGCCCTCATTCCTTAATCCACACAGTTGTCTGGGTTTTTTTTTTTTTTTTTTGGTCCCTCGCCACTCCATTTGACCCAATTTCTCCATTCCCATGACCGTTATTCTGATGTAAGGCTGAGATTTCTTCATATTTGGATTCTGAAACAACTTCTTTGGCTCTGGGTCCTTTCATCCATTCTTGAAGCCATTATGCACTCTCATCACTTCAGTCCTCTTTTGGAAAACTTTTACTCAACCGCAGGCAGATATGGGTTGAGGTGTGTACTTAAGCCAATTGCATATTCCAATAAGTCATCTTGTATCTCAAAGTCTCAGTTTCCTCATATAAATGCGAAGGTAATTAAGTTAGAGGAGATAATGTCTATAGAGTACCTCATCAGGTGCATTATTTTAACCTTCAATACTGTTACTTACTACCTCTTATTTTTGTTAGCTTTATCATTAAACTTTTAAAGTTCTTCAAAATTTGGTCTCCATTTTATTCATCTGTCATCCATCCTTATTTCCAATACCTCATTTCTGATCCTTTTTTCTGCCCCAATGTTCAACACCATGTATCCAGCACTCATTGAATAGTCTCTTCAATGAGCTTTAAATTTATCATGTTGTATTCACTCATGCCTTTCCCTAACTCCTATTGATTCTTCAGAACCCAAACTCAAGTATCACTTGCTAGTGGAAGATTTTTTTATACACTTCCAAAAAAATATGTTCAATTACTTCAGAAGACTTTCTTAGTAATGATATATGACTAATACAGCTATTTAATTAAACAATGCTATGTCCTGGAATAAGAGGAATAATTTAAGTTTCTATTTGCCACTCTATTCCTAGTGCCTGATATGTAAGTGTGGTAAAAGTATTTGCTAGAGAATGTTCTTGAGTTCTTCTCTACTGAAATGGATTCTACTCTTTCTCTCCTTCCAAATCTGAAAAATTTTATCTTTTGAGTCCCTATGTTAATTCCATCTGAGGGAATCAATTTTCAAATAATCATTTATTGAACTCATTCTGTGTGTCCTGAACTGTGATGGGGAATAGAGAAGAATTATTTTCCCTGACTTCATAAGGAAATACTCAGTAAAGGGGAAAAATAAATTCACTTAAAGCAAGCGCTTGACTCTACATGTATACATGTATGTGTAATTGTTTAACTATAGTTGGTATATAATCACAGAATTTTAGACAAAGAGAAATCCATAAACCAATATTCCAACAAATGAAGTTATTCGCTTTCCAGATTCCTTGACAGTTACTTTCTTTCATATTATTCTAACATTTGGTTGAATTATTTGTAAAAAATTCACTAAGAAATTAGTGAAAGAATTTCACTAAGTTTTGAAGATATTTGTTCACCTCTATTTATTCAAAAGTCTTCTTTCATACTGAGTTGAAATCACCCTTTTTAGAATCATAGGCAATTGTACAGAGAAAATAATGCACCTCTGAATCTTGAACCTTGAAATCAATTAAGTCTGGACTCTAAACCCAATACTATTGCTTGCTAACTTTGATTTAGCCTAAGTTGTCAGTATTTCAGTACCTCACTTTCTCCTTCTATAAAAGGGGATCATAATTCCTATTGTAGAGGGCTTTTGTGATGCTTGATTGAGATATCTTTTTCAGTTCTGCGACTTGTACTCACAGGGAGCTTTATACCCATTTACTCTGCCCTCATTCTTTCATTTCTGGCAAGCGGTGCCCTTTCTTCTGAACTACACTAACCTGGCAGGAGGCATCTTATTTCAAATAGATGGAGAATGGGGACTAAAATGACTGCCAAGGAAATGCATGCTGGCTTCATTAGCTGCTATTATTGCCACATTGCTCACAAGCTGGCTCTCCAAATATCAAAGATCAGAAACCCTCACCGCACTATTGACCTTACCTCCAAATGGCTATGGGGGTTGTGTTCATGCACAAATCAAATCTGGAAATAGGTTCCCTAGAGAACTCAGCTACTAGCCATGCAGCAGCAATAGTCACCAGGGTAAAGGGAGTAGGGGAGCAATCTGTGAGTTGATGTAGACCGAGAAACCGAACAGTTCACAATTTGGGAATGGTCTGGAGGAAGGTAGTGGGCAGTGGATTTGTATAAAAGTCAGTCCTCTGACTCTTATGAGGTAAGTAGACTTCTAAACAATAACATAGGAGGTATTCAATAAACAAAATATATGCATGATTGAATGAATAAAGAAGTAGCCAGGGGAAACACAAGGGTGATTTATAGTTTACATATGAGGGATCCCCCAAAAGTTCATGAGTGAGACAATGCAAGAAGAGTTAGAGATAAAATAATTGGGTTATGAGAGCCTTAACCCAGTCAGTGAATTAGTGCTTTGATTGGGATTAACTGTGGTAACTATAGGCAGGTAAGGTGTGTCTGAAGGAGGTGGGTCACGGGGGGCTTGCCCTTGGGATATATATTTTGTTCCAGGTGAGTGGGATCTCTTTCTTACTGTTTCCTGGTACAATATTTCCAACTGTTTTCCTCTGCCACACACTTCCGTCCTGATGTTCTGCTTCACCTCAGGCCCTGAGGAATGGAGTAGGCCATGTATGGTCTAAGACATCTGAACCCATCAGCCTCAAAATGAACTTTCCATCCTTTAAAATTGTTCTTGTCAGGTCTTTTGGTCACAGCAGCAAAAAAAAAAATCTGACTAAAACATATGCCAAGTATTATGATAGAAACTAAGGATTCAAACATTAGTATGAAACAATTGCTTTCAAGCAATTTGTAATCCAGTAACAAAGGATGTGAATATATAATCCTGAACCAACATGGTTACTGTCATATCATCCTAGTAGGTTCTATCTTCTAGAAAATAATTTTCTTTGCTGAAAGATGTAAAACAGGAGTGAAAGAAAGATTCACATTGATTTATACCTTAGAGTTGGGTCCAGGAGAGTGATTAGTTTTCCAGGTGGAAAGAGGAGAGTGAAAAGTGTATTCTAGGCAGACAGAAAAACATTTGTATTTACATGCCATTTGGGGAAAGTGCCAATGGTCTATATAGAGAGAGTTCATTGAGAGAAAGCTGTAGGATATGCACCTTAAAAGGTAAACTAAAATAAGATTCGCATGGACTCTGGACAGAGAATGGAATTGTTCATGATAGATAAATAATTCTGACATTTGTTAATACCCTTGGATTTTGCTCACCTCCCATCCATATTCAGCCTTTTGATCTGTTATTTCTGCTGGTTTCTCCTACGGGTAAACAGATTTCTCCAAAATCCAACATTGTTACCTATGGTATCCTAACTAGAGTTCCTCATATAAGTCCCAAGGTTGCAGAGCCCTTGAAAAGGACAAACAATATTGCATGAACCTGGTTATAATGTCTGTCTTATCCCTCCCTTTAATGTCTCTTCCAACCAGTGTTAAAGAAAGCATGATTTCATTCTTTCATCCATTCATTCATGTATTAACTCAACAAGTATCTGGGAAGACTCTGTAATAGCCTTTGGATGCTGTCACATCTTGTCATGTCCTTTGCATATGCCTTTCTATTTCGAGATAACTCTCTCCCAATTACTTTCCAATTTTTTAGATATAAGGAAAAAATTCCTCAAGCATATTGTCTCCAGAGTTGTTTATCTTCACTGGAAATGCACACTGAGCTCTCAGCCTCTGGACTTGTTAGATTTCTTTAGCTAAGAAATTTTCTGCAGATTAGAACTCACTTTTAAAATTTCAAGAGTCAGCTGGACTTTCAGAAGCAATTGTGATTCACTGTTGACTCACTGATGAACAATGAAACAGCCCAGAATATTAAATATTTCATTGCACATTGGTCATATTCCAAGAAATCCTAATTCTCTAGTTACTCCAACCTGAAAGCATAAATATTTTCTTTTGAACTACAGGTTATTTACAGACAAATGCATTTTATGTTAATGTGTTATCTTTCCATGGAAATAAAATTTAATTATAGAAAAATAAAGTAAAATTTTGAATATTTGAACAATTGAAAAAGCCCCAAAGTTCCAATAAATACTAAATAATACAAAAGCATCTTAAGCTGTAGGATATCCAATGTAGACAATAATTTGAAAAATTACATAGATACTACTATATATAAATCTTATACTCCCAATATTTTCTGATAATATGCAAAATGTTTATTACTGTTTTGAAAACATGGAGAATGTGTGACTAAGTCTATGCTGGTTTGTTGTTGTTGTTGTTGTTTGTTTGTTTTTGTTTTTTGAGACAGGTTCTCCCTAAGTTGTTTAGGGCCTTGCTAATTTGCTAAAACTGTCCTTGGACTTGGGATCCTCCTGTCTCAGCCTCACAAGTTACTGGGATTATAGGCATAGGCCACTGCACCTGACGCTATGCTGTCTTGATGCTCATTTAAACATTTAAAACTCTCCTCCATAATCTTCCCTTTCTAAGATAGACAGGCAGCTGGAATGTTCCTAGACTCATTAGCTTATTGAAAAACATGATACTTAACTATGGCCATTCTTATGATTTATATATGTGGTGTCCTTCAAAAGTTCCTATGTTAATGCAGGAATGTTTAGAGGTAAAATTATTGGATTATGAGAGCTGTAACCTAATCAGTGGATTAATCCACTTGATGAGATAATCATGTAAATTGAGTAGTAACTATAATCAGGTGGGTCATGGGAAGAAGTAGGTTACTGGGGCTGTGCCCTTGGGGATTATATTTTGTCTCTGGTGTCTGGCTCTATCTGCTTCCTAGCTACCATACACTGAGCATTTTTTTTTCCACCAGTGCCTTCCACCATATTTTTTGCCTCACTTTAGGCCCAGAACAATGAAGTTGGCTGAGACCTCTGAAAATATGAGTTAAAATAATCTTTCCTCCTCCAACTTGTTCTTTTCAGGTATTCTGGTCACAGCAGTGAAAAGCTGACTAGTACAGGCACCATCTTTGTTCACTAAATTTAGCAAATGCTTCCTCTTGGAATGTGGTTGGCTTGAAGAAACAGTGGTATTTCTTACTTATGTTAGAACACATTAGTATTATTTACTAATCCCATCTAGGATAGATTTTTATAACTATTTTCCAAAGGGTATGAATTAGTAAAGATGACAAATGGCCAAGCTACTACAAAATTCTTGAGAAGAAACTGGAAACACAAGTCCATTCCATGACCTCCATTAAAAAACTAGAAATATTTCATCAATTTAGCTAAATTTAAAATTGAGTTACATATTTATTTATTTTTTATTATTTTTCTTCAGTTAATTTTATTTCCTTGAAGTTAGTGTCTATATTTGCAAGAGGCAACATGAAGTTGTAGACAATATGAACTAAGAAGATGCCTAAAGCCTGCATTACAGTATTAACTCATCTACTTATATTTAACCTTGAAAAAGCATTTAATACTGGTGTCCATATATTTTGTCTATAATACTCATTCCATGCTTTATAAATTACAATAAGAGTCACACTATATAATGAATGTAAGTGTCCCTACAGAGTTTATAAAACTCTGTACAGGTTTTGGGGAAATGATTCTTCTTCATTCATACATACACAAAATTAAGCACATGCATCTGATTTCTAAATAAATAATATGTTTGTGTCTCATCAACAGCAAGAATGGTTAGAAATTACTGTTCAATATACCATGTTTTATTCTAAATAATTCAGTTTGTATAACAGGTGTTGACAAAGTGAAGAATGATGGGTAAGTGCTCTATAGTTAAAGAGAAGGGGTTGTTAAAGATCATAATTATAATAATTTGATTTTCCCTACCCATGATCTGTACTGTGGAAATAATTTTTTAAAAGCACTGGTAAAAGGATTTTTGTAGCTTTTGGCCTGAAGGAATAAGTCCCACAGTGATCACAATGTGCTCGAGCCCTTCCTGCTCCATGATTTTTACAATCCTGTGTTAAACAGAATACAGATGTCTGCAGATGAAAAGAAAACATATGAAATTCTCACTCTCTAGCCAGAGAGAATTCAATCCAATCCAAGTGTGAAGGCTAATGTCACAGCTGAAATAGAAGTCAAGAGGGTAGCTTTGAATATAATTAAGATATGACAGTTTCACTCAGATCCAAAACCCAGACACCTAAAAGTGGAATTTTCTCCAAAGTGTGAAGGCGAAAATAAAATGTTTCTGGGAATTGGGCTCTGAGCCAAAACTAATGAATTTCCCATTGAGTGACTAATTATCTAGAGCCACGACCATCAGACAAGAGAGTTGGGAGATGACAATTTCTATTAGTTACTTGGACCTCTTTCCTTTTTGAGGTCTCTGAGGTTTACATTATGGTAAAAAGGGTAAAAAGAGAGCTTCAAAAGAACACAATTCAGGTCTTCTCACTTTAACTAGATCTCTGTATTTTAAGCATATTGTTTGCATTGACTCCCTGCCAAAATTGCCAGTCACAATGGGGGAAATTCCAGCATAGTTAGTTTAATTTTAACATTGCATGTCCACAATATGGACTTGTACTTATAGATCACTTTTTCCCAGAAGATGTTAAGCATCACTCTTTCCCAGAATATGTTAAGTTTACTAAGGGTCACACAGAAAATAAGCAAAACAAAACCCACAAACAGAAAAAAATTAGTTGAGTTTGTTTTTGTATACACACACACACACACACATTATAAAACAAAAATAAAATCCACATTCATTTGATGACAAAGCCCCATGGTCTTCACACTGTCTTGCTTACAAAGTCCTAAATACTCCTCTTGATCTATGACCAAGATATCAGTGTGCAGAGAAAAGAATAAGTTATCCCATTTAGTGAACACCAATAATCAAAGATTTTTAACTTAGTAATTTTTCAGTGTTTAAAACCTGAATTTAGAGCAGCCTTTACTCAAATGTATTTTGTAAAATTCTGATTCTTCAAGGCACTAGCCAATTACCTTGGCTATTAGAGATGCTCAATATTCAAAGCAGTCTAAGAAAATATGCAATCCTTTTACTTCTTTTGGAAATTCTCAAAGATTGTTGATTTGATAAATTTTACTTTTTGTGCTTTTAAGGTTTTTTTTGTACATGGAATATTCTCTTGGAAATCATGTCTTGAGAGAGAAAGTTAAAACATCTCAAAACCCAGTGTTATCAGGGAAAGTCAGGATTGTAGTATGAGTGCTGGTTTAAATGAAAAAAAAAAAAGACTTGAAAGCCAAAGGCAGGAATTTGAACTTGATTCCAGGCTCTTAAAGAAATAGTTAGATTCTTCCAGAGACATGTGGTCAAATGTCATTTTAGTGTACATTGAATGATTAACAAACTATATTCCATAGGAATGTTCAGGGAGACAGGTATTCTTTGGGGGTTCCAATTCTACCTAAGGGGATGTGGAGACAGCATTTCTTTAAAAATTTTTTTTTTCATTAGACTTCAGTACAATTGGTGGTGATTAAGCACTCCTTTCTGATTGCTTTTATTATATATGTATAGTAGCAACTTACAATAAAACTTGTAATCATTAATATTCTAGTTTGCTCTATATCTCAGTTACTGAAATGAAAAACTTTTTAGATCTTGGGAATCCAGATGGGTTGCCCTTTTTTTATTGCTTATCTTATTGCTCCAAGAAGAACTTCTAAAATGGCACCATATGCCATATGAGGAGTCAGAAACCTTCATTTATTTCTGGATGGCCCTCCAATGATCCTGCATTTGTTAGCCTAATATATTGAGACTTAGCTGATTTCTTTCTTGTTTCTAAAAGCCTTTCTTTCCTCAATTCTCCCAGCCTGCAGTGACCTCTTATATGTTGGTTTTGATTCCCCCATGACTAGTACATTCTGTCCCTTGGTCATATATTGTTTTGTATATTTTATTTGCTCCATTATTTCCTTGATCATATATTTTAAAAAAATACTTGGAGCAATAAAAACACTTGGGCCTTATGTCCAAACTAATTGGAACTTGAGCAGGGATTCAATTGCTTCCCAACAATGTGAACTTCAATGAGTTATTTGAATTATCTAAATCTCACTGATTTTAAAGGCATATTATAGTGATTACTAATAATGTTATCCACTGTGACCCTTGATACTTAATATATTTAGCAAACATTAGTTCTTATCCTATCTAAAATTTTTTTAAAGATAAAATATCTTTAGCCCACCATAGTACCCTTTGTCATGTGTTTTCCTTGAAAAGAAAATCTGTTCAATTTGTTGAATTAAATAACCCAAATAAATTTCTTTTATTGACCCTGTTCAGTTCTCCTTTGAATAAACCACATATGTAGACACTGTACTTATTTAAAAATGTTTAATGAGTTTCCCTGAATGTGCTAGGCATTGGTCTAGCCTCCACATATACAGTACTGAATAGAACAAAATCTCTCTTCATGTAGATATTACACATTTAGGAATTGATTAATATCTCACACTCCCTGTCTGGTTACTAGTGATCTGCCTGGCTTTGCTACTCCTGTGGCTATCTAATTTTAATATAAAAGATTAAAAAGCTGCCCATCTATTACTACTTGAACTATATACAGGGCTTGATATTTTGGTGCCAAAATGATATTATTAATTAATATTAATGAATATATTATAGAAAGAAGTTGTGAAAAAAATCAATTTCTTCACAGTACCTTAAAAATTCTATTTTTTAATTTTTATTTTTAGAAATAAAAATAAATTAGCTTTTATACAAAATGATGAGTTACTAGTACACTAAATTATTGGACATTATAAAGGTAAATGGGTGGCTTGTCATAAATCAATGCTCAACATCCTTGTTCTTGTAGCACCAAAGGATGTTTCCTGCTATGTCAAGAGAGTTTCTAAATTGTGAGAGTCATGATTCAGTTGTATGGAATCAATATTGTTCATATTTATGATTACCAGATATTTATGTTGAGACAGTATCTACTTCTTCACATCATCTACATGTTTCTTGTGCCCTGATTTTTAATTTAAAAAAATGTGATCTTAGTATTCAAACCACATCATTTATCTTTAATTTTTATTAATTTACATTTTATCATTAAAGCAGTACATGTTCATCATAAAGATATTCAAAAGTAGAAATGAGAACAAGATAAATAGATTTTAATATCCTTCCCCACTCTCAAACCCTGCTACTTTGCCCCCAAAGTAGCTACTTGCTTATATTTCTACAAAAGCATATGGACATATGAATGGATTAACAAATGGATCATTTTATAAATATTCTATAATGATCTTGACAATTTTATCTTACTATTTTTACTATCAAAACATCAATTTATTTGAAAATCAACTTTTTGTAGGTATACCTTACAATAAAATTCACCAACTTTAAGGGTCCATTTGGATGATTTTGATAAATGTTCAAATTAACATAGTCACTGACATGATTATATTTACATTTATCTAAATTTTCTTCTTGTATCCATTTATAATCAAACTCTCATACCTCTTGACCTTTTGAAATTGCTATCTGATTTCTATATGTATTGATTTTAATGTTTCTAGCTATTCAAATAAATAAAATCACCATTTGTGATGTTTTATACCCTTGAAGTTCATCCAAAGTGTCACATGTATTAATAGTTAATTTCTTTTCATTACTCAAGATTACTCCGTGGTATGGCTATACTTGCTCAAGGACATTAGGAAATCTGCTCAATTTGTTACAGATAAAGTTACTATCAACATTCTTGCACAAATCTTTGTGGAGATAAATGTTTTACTTCTCCTGGCTAAACTCCTGTGGAGTTACTGGTTCCTATGGTAAGTGTAAGTCAACAAGACTGCCCAATTGTTTCAAACCAAGCTACATTTCACCAGCAGTGTATGAGGAGTCCATTCAGCCTGCATCCTTGACAAATACGGTATTGTTATTCTCCTTAATTTTAACAATCGTAATGGCATATAGTGATATATCATTGTACTATCTTTAATTTGTACTTCTCAAATGTTTAATGTATTTGAGTACCTTATTTTTACTTGATATAATTATATCAGTGAAATGTTTCTTTAAAAATTTTTTTTTCCCATTTTTAGTTGGGCTGGTTTTATTCTTGTTGATTCGTAAGAGTTCTTTGTATATATTGCAAACTAGTCCTTTATTAGATAAAGGCTTTGCAAATATTACTATGTGAGTCGCCTTTTAGTTTTTATGACAATGTCTTTTCTTTTAATATGTTTTTGAGTTGTCTATGGACCTTTATTTTATTTATTATATGTGGTGCTGAGAATTGAACCCAGTGCCTCACACATGCTAGGCAAGCACTCTTCCACTAAGCTACAAACCCAGCCTGACAATGTCTTTTGATAAACAAATTTATTTTTACATTCACATATTTCTATGATCTTTTCTTTATCATCTATTGCACTTTTTTACTTAACTAAGATTTCTTTGCTTAACCTAAGGTCACAAAGATTTTCTCCTATGTTTTCTTCTATAAGTTTTGTAGTGTGGTTTTTACCTTTAGAATTATTTTCACTTGAATTTAATATTGTACATAGTAAATGGAAAGGGTGAGAATTCTTTGTGTGTTTATTCAATTACTTCACAGTATGTTGAAATGAGTATATTTTGGGTTGCTTTGCTGAGTTTATTAAGGATGAACTGATAATATAAAAGGGGACCTATTTCTGGAATTTATAATCTTTCCAATTGATATATATTCTAGTCTTTCTCTCTTTTTTCTCCCAGTACTAGGGATTGAACCCAGAGGCACTCTACCTCTGAGCTACATCTACAGCCCTTCTTATTTTTTTCTTGAAACAGGGTCTTGCTGACTTGCTAAGGCTAGCCTTGAACTTAATTTTCTCCTGCCTTAGCCTCTTGAATCACCGGGATTACAGGTGTGAGCCATTGTGCCCGGCTTCTATTCTTTTAATACTACATTGACTTGATTATCAGAGAATTTTATTAAGTTGAGAAATAAAAGTCCTTAAACTCCATTCACTTTCAAAGTTAGTTTTGTTACTGTAGGTCATTCATATTTTAATACAAAATTTAGATTTATTCGATCAAATCCACAAAATCTTACTGATATTTTACTTGGAATTGTTGATCAACTTGGAGAAAACTGACATCTTAATGGTGTTGAGTCTTCTAGTTTGTAAGCACGCCATCTCTTAATCACTTCATCAGTTAGATTTTCTTTAATTTATCTCAATAACATTTTGTAGATTTTAGTGAACAGATTTTACATTTTGTTAAATATATTCCTCAATATTTATTTATTTTATTGACATTTTTTAAAATGTAAGTTTCTGAATTTTGCTAACCGATAAATAACAATTGATTTTTTGTATAGATACCTTATATTCAATGATATTACTGAACTCATTATTTTGTATAAATGTTTATAAAAATTGCCTACAGTAACAAATGTTGTCATCTATACAAATGGATATAATAGAATTTTATGTTTTCCTCTTGCCTTCTCTAAGACTTCTAATATGGTGTTGAATAGAAGTATATAGGAAGTATACAGAGAGGGCATCTTTTTTTTTTTTTTAAGAGAGAGAGAGAGGAAAGAGAGAGAGAGAGAGAGAGAGAGAGAGAGAGAGAGAGAGAGAGAGAGATTTTAATATTTATTTTTCAGTTTTTTTGGAGGACACAACATCTTTATTTTATTTTTATGTGGTGCTGAGGATCAAACCCAGTGCCCCGCGCATACCAGGTGAGCGCGTTACCGCTTGAGCCACATCCCCAGCCCAGAGAGGACATCTTTGACTTATTTCTAATATTAGGAAGAAATTATTCATTCTTTTAGTGTTAATTATGATATTAACAATAGTTTTTTTTTAAAAAATTTAATAAATTTTTGTTATCAGATTGAGGAAGTGTCTATTTTATTCGTCACTAGCTCAAGCACAGTTTTGGTTTCTTTTTGTTGTTGTTTTCAATCATCAATGGATATTGTGTGTGATCAAATACTTTCTCTGATTATATTATGATTTTTTTTTAGTTTTTACTTTTTAATCTGTTCATAAGATGATTAGATGATTTGTATATGTACTCTCTGGAAATTTCATTCTAATTCAAACATTTGTGTTATACATACTGTTAAATATTTTACTTTTGGCATTGAATTCCTTGTTTATTTTTCATAATCAATATATGAATATCTAGCCTACTTTTCAACAGCTAGCTAAAATTATTGTATGAATATACCACAATTGACTTGAATTTTGCCACATTTATAAACATTTAAAGTCATTTACAGTTTGCTTGTTTTTTTGCAACTACAAACAATGCTGTGGTTAATTCCCTATATATGTATCATACTACATTCATGTAAGTAATTATTTCTCAAGCAATATTCCTAGAAGTGGGATTACTGCATCCAATTATAGGAACATTTAACAGTTTGACAGATACTGACAAAATACACTCCAAAAAAGATTTCAGTAAGCATTCTTGTCCATAATTACCACAAGTATTTCATTATCACTAATAATAAATACTAGCAAGCATTTAAATCTTAGCCAACATTATAGGCATTGTAACTATTTTAACATGCATTTCTGTAATTATGTATTTAGGAATAAAAAAGGAATAATATTATGCTATGGAACAAATGCTGATTTGCTATTCCTACTCCATAAGGTTGTGCATGATTGCTGTTATGTGTAAGAATAGCACATACTACTTGAGATACATTCACTATGTGCTAGACTCTGCCTGTAGCACTTTACTGATATATCATTTAGTTATCACCACAACTCTAAGGCAGAAGTAACATTATGATCCTTTTTTTTAACATGTAAGTAAATAGATAAAATGAGATGTTCATCTAACTGCTCAGTTTTAGACAAGACTGGCCTTATTCCTCATGTTGAAGCCAACCACCAACCATACTAAAATAGGATCAATTACAGTGAATAGGATAGAAGTTGAAATTTCAGCTTCAAATCTTCTTAAGAGCAAATTAAGGAGTCAGCCAAACAGTGTCTTTAATGATTCACTCTTTCTTAGGGCAAATATATGTTCTCATTTTTCCTAAATACAGATGATACCTCCAAAGACTAATTTCTGTGTTGTATTTCTAGGCATTAAAAACAAGTGCTCGATCAAATATCTAATGAATGTTCCAATGATAAACGGGTTCATTTACAGTCCTCTGTACTTCTAAACTCAACTCATTAGGTTTGAAGTGGTACAATTAGAGCAGTGTGGGGGATGGTCTGTGGATGGAGGACCCTCAAGCTCAAGAAAATTGCCATTTTAATTTCAATTTGTGGGACTTCACTTCCAATTTCTTCTCTTTTCACTTGCCATCAGAGCTGTAAACTACTTTTTTTTTTACATGCTTTCCATAGCCTCCTCTGACTTCCCTGAGGAACTTACATTTGTTTTTTTCTCTATCAATGTGCTATTTCTGCTCCTATTCCATTGTGTACTGCTATGGAGGTGAAGTAATTGAAAGAGCCCCTTTCTTTTCACTCTGGTAAATAAGGAGATCTTTTTTCATGCTGACAGTGGGGTCTCAGAGGCCAGACTCTGTTTGTACCAGAAACTTGTTTTTCTAAACCTCAAAACACTTCACCATATGTTCAGCTCACATGTTCTCCTGGCTGGTTAATTTAACCCATGCAAGACTCTCCTCTGCCTGGGGTGAGCACTAGAGCCACGGCCTGCTTGAGAATGATTATGTATGGGGATGTAAATTCACAGGTCGCTTGTGATGACCTCTGGGTGCTGCACTGAACTGTGACAGACTCTTCTGCAGAGTGATTACAGATGAAAGACATTTGGAATTTAAAGAGGAAACACAATACTCAAGTCTGACACCTAGAGTTTTATTTAGTTCATATTCAGTTCACACATTTAAAGCAAAATATGCTCCTAAATATTATGGATTGGTTGTATACCTTGATAACACCCAGCCTGTTCTAAAGCATTAACTTACACAAGTGCATATAATACCACTGGGTAATAAGGACATGAGACAAAGAACAGTGACAAAATAAATAAATGAATAGAAACAGAGTTGTTCCCAAAGTATATACAACACGATTCTACATCATTGCTAGAGAGAGGTTATGTATTTGGCAAAGCAAAAACTTAAATAAAGCAGGTTTCAAAATTCACATAGACATAAGACTCAAATTGTAGAGTTTCTTATGAGTATATTATACAGTAACAAGAACTAAGATAAATTTTTCCTGGAATGAGACATTGAGGTGGCTTTGTAACAAATTTTTTAATGTGAGATTAAAGTGATCAATACCCTAAGTCATAATTCTACAATCAACATGATAACTATTTAACAAACCTCAATAAAATTTAATCTCTTTAATACACATTGTAATTTCTCAAAAGAAATTTGATAATGGGGGCAAAACAATGCAGTGTAGGTAATTGTCTCTTGAAAGTTTGTTCACTCAAGAACAAAATAACTATGCAGAGAAAAAAATGGGTGGCTTATCATTGCAATAATCCTCTAGAAATGCCTTATCTTACACAGTCTTTTGAATGTGACTGGTAAGCAAAGAGTTCTAGGTTACAAGCCCCAGCATGAACTTAATAGAGTATGTTTTGATAATCGACTGAATAGAGAGAGCTAATATTTTAAAATATTTTAATATTTTAAAAGAGCTAATATTTTAAAAGACAATCATTGAAATATGCTGTTAATTTTGGTCTTCCTTTATTGCTTCCAGACTTGAAGCTACAACAGGCTGAGGTGAGCAGGAATGAGCCAGCATATTGCTCAAGCTGCGCAGAGCCAAGTTACAGAAGAGGTAAAGGAAATGTGGCAGACAGCTCCAACTGAAGCTGCTGGCCTTAGAGTGGCCCTGAGGCCATAAATTGTGCTAGTCAAGGCTGAGATTGGCAGAGCACCACCATTACATCAAATCTACCACCTACCATAAAAGTAGAATATTATAGGATGAATAAAGAGATTGAAGCCATAACCTAAAATCCAAATTCTTCAAATTCAATATCCCTAAGAAACTAAAGGGTAAATAAATCTTATTATGCCAGCTCCTTTCTTAAGTAATGGAGATTTTGAGACCCTAAGGAAAGCTGTGAGCCTGCTTCCCTTCTCCAAACAAGGCTACCCTGTTCAGCCCTCTAAATGTCTCTGTGCAATTTTGGAAGGTTTATATAATCCCTGTCAGCCAGATCAAGAAATGTGTCTTAAAAAATAAAGAAAGAAAGAAAGATAGTCTTAAGACTTGCCTATCAATGGAGAAGCCTCTTTAAATGATCATGCCATTCTTCCATGCTTCCATCTGTTATTCTGGGCCAATCTCTAGTCATTTATTTACCCAACCCCAAGCAAGACGCCAGACACTTCAGTTTCTTAAAATACCATGCTGGTTCCTGCCAAAGAATATTTTGTTGTACCATTCTCTTTCATCTTTATGGTGGACTGACAGAATCTTCCCAAACCAACTCTGCAAACTAAGTCCTCCCTACCGTCCTCATTCTATGCCTGGGGATTTCTACACAGCACTATCACACCCTATTCTATTATTGATACGTGGGTCCCTTACACTGGCAAAGTGACTTTTAATAGTATCGATGATTTATTAGCCACTTCTGCATCCTTAGGATTCCTAAAATGTTGTTTAGAAAGTTTTTCAGATTCTTAGAAAGAAGAGAGAAAGCAGAGACTCAAAAAGGCATTTCTGAAATCAAATGGCTTCAGAGATTCTCACTAAGATTTCTGGTAGTTTGGAGGATGTTCCTATATAGAAAATTGATTTGATCAAACATCTCAATGTATTAAAGAGAAATATTTACAAGGAATTTGATTTAATTAAGGCACATTCTACATGATTCACTGCTAATCACTGGAATGCTGTTTTGGAAGGTGTTACAGAAGTATCTAGCACCGTAAGAGTTTATAGAATGACTTCTTTCCCCATTTTCAAAATATTTAATCATCAGTCAAATTAGTTGTAATATTTTGCAAGTAGATAATGGATTGATAGCTTCATATTCTTCCAGACTTGAGAAATGAACAACTTGGATGAAAACGTTGCAAGAGTTCTGGATCTTATAATAGATGGAGAAGGGCTTAATCCCAGCATATCATCTATCAAGTGCTTTTAACCCCTTGAGGTTGTCTAATTATGAAGTGAGGACAAGTGTATGGTGAGGATTCAAAGAGATAAGAAATGAGAGGTGGAATGAGATGTTTAGTAGGACAAGTCAAGAGGCATTCTTTAGAGTAGTTTATTCTGCATCCCTGGGGTATGCTGGGAGACAGAGGTCCCTGATAAAACCTGATACTGGCCTACAAGGTCAGAGCAACCTCTAACTCTGTTTAATTCTTTGCAGAATTACTCTGTTGCTTTAAAAAACCTTCTTGACATAGTTAAGCATTTAGAGGAAGTTAATAGTGTAGAAAGAATACCACATCCCTTTGGATTCAACTCTCAACCTTGCCTTAAGTGAATATCTAATATTTCTGAGCCTTTAATGAGATGATAAGCCTTATGTGTGCCACACGTGTGAGTCCAGTTTTATTTCATTCTTTGAACAACTTCTTAGAGGTGTAGATATTATTTTGTTATTGTTATTTCCATTGCACAGTTGAATAGATGGATCGTGTTAAGCAACTTGTCAGAGGAAAGACAAGTAGCAGGTGGCACCTTGATTTTTGTATACAGCTCATTTAAGATGTAGCCATATCACTATGCTATCTCTGTGACCTTCAGAAAATTACTTGATGCTATTGAACTTTAGATTCCTTGTCAGTGAAAATAAGGTCATAATTTCCCCTTTCTTTCTTAACTATGAGGTTTAACTGAGATAGATAATATATGAAAAGTGCCTAAGTAGAGCATCAGGATCTGTATAGGTTGTAAAAAATAAACATTCATCTTCTAGTTATGTGTTGTGTGGGAAATTTCTCATCTCAGTTTGATGAATTTGTGAGTTTGTTACCTACAGACATGGAGGTGATTAACAATGTGCAGTCATTCTGGGATTAGATGACCTACTCAGTGCTCAAAAGCTGGCTGGCATGCATAAACCAGTCAAGCTCTGAGGTCGTCAGGGGCTGGGATGGCAATGTGATGGGGTGGTAGGGTTGTTTGCATGTAATATTTGGATCTTTTAAGAAAATGACAAAAACAAAAAAAAACTTCAAGCTAAATTTAGTCTTGTGAAATGGGATAAGGAACAGGACTGGGACAAAGAACTGATTTTTTTTTTTTTTTTTTTGCTTGCTCCATGAGTAGCCAAGATCAATTTACTTTCACAGCTCTCCACCTTACCACTTGTTTGGAAAGACAGCAAAAGTAGCAAACTAGTGCTTGAAACCTAGGTGTTTCAATGATTCTTCTTAAATGGTGAGGACAGACAGACAGACACACACACGCGTGCACACACTCACACACACGCATACACACACACCAGTGTGTACACCTTTGATATAGAAGAGTTAGGATGCAACTTCCATACTGTGTCTCAGGTATAATAAGAACTAGTAAACCTTTCAGCTTTACATAGTCTAAAAGCACATAGATTTAGGGATTATATACTCCTAATATAACATCCTAGTATTATCATGTGTGCTTTTGAAACATATATTTTTACTTTCATCTAGTCCCAAATATGTTTCATTATAAAGCACAATAATTCCTATCTTGCAGAGTGTACTCACCCAAAGAATGGCATTGAATATATAATGTAACTAACCCAACAAATTGTCGGTTGCTTCCCTTCTACAACAGGGATTTCAAACAAATTCCTCAACAATTTGATCATATTGATGATCACTATAAATCCATTTCTACTCTACCAACCATTTGTCTTCTATAATGTTCTTTTTTATTTTTCTTTCTAAGAGTATAGCACTTCCCCTTTGTCCTGAGAAAAAGAAAATCTTTTCCTCCCTTCTTATTTTATCTTCATTGATAATATCCATTTGATAATCTCACTTTTTACTACTGAGAAAAGGAAATGGGCTTGGCCCATAGTAGCATACTGGTACCTGTTAGGGATCCTTCTGCCTACAACCTAGATCATGCTAAGCAGAAAAGAGATTAGTTACTGCATATGATTTCTGAACCTCTAACTTGCCTATGCCATGTTTTATTGCCTACTATCTTTTCTTGGCTGCACTGATAGCTAATTTGTCACTTTTTCTTGCATTTCAATATTGCTTTATTTCTCAGATCCAAATATGTTGCCATGTCAATGGCTTCTTAACCTTGGATATTCTTCTTACTAAATATTGTCTTTCTATTTGGACTTGATATATGCATTCATCAGTGGTTTATCTCTCTGGACAGAAGGATCTAAAGTGTTGAATTGAGCAGCTAGGGTAAAGCAAGATGTTGGAGCCCTGAGAAGCTATGCTTTAGAAGTTAAATGGGGTTTTAGGTAATATCTCCCAAATCAGCACTCCAAACAGGATGAAACTGAGAAAATTCAGATATGAAGCTAAGCATTTCAGGTTCAATAGAGATCTACTAAAAATGTAGAGTTGGGCCAGACATGGTTGTGAGCATCTGTATTCCCAGCAACTCAGGAAACTAAGGCAGGAGGATCACAGGTTTAATACCATCCTCGGCAATTTAGGGAGGTTGTATATCAAAATAAAAAAGGACTGGGAATGTGACTCAGTGGTAGAGTATCTTTGGGTTAAATTCCTAGTATAATAATAATAATAATAATAATAATAATAATAATAATAACAACAACAAAAATTTTAAAAAATCATTTGCTGCAGAGAGTAAGAGATGAAAACTAGAGGGATTTCTTTCTGAAGAAAGCAGTGACTTTGACTTTTTATAGAGTTCTTATGGCCTTTAAATGGTTAGAAGTGAAGCATCTAAAGAAATAATGTATGTAGAAGATTTCCATTGGACATTTTTACACCATAATCCATTTCTGAGAATTATTTTACCATGTAAATTTGTGTATGCAATGTGGGTGGTTTTTTGTTGTTGTTGTTGTTGTTGTTTTGTTTTTTTGCTGCTGTGAATAAAGGACCCTGTCAGTACAATTGTAGAGGAGGGAAAATTTATTTGGGGACTCTCAGTTCCAGAGGGCTCAGTCCATAGACAGCTGGCTCCATTTTCTGGGGCTCCAGGTGAGGATGAACATCATGGTGGAAGAGAGTGGCAGAGGGAAGCGGCTCCCATGATGATCAGAAGGCAAAGAGAGAGGCTCCACTGGCCAGATACAAATATATACCCCAAAGCCATGCCCCAGGTCCCACCTCCTCCATCCACAGGCTACCACTTCAGATACCACTCAGTTAATCCCTATTAGGAGATTAATTCACTGGGTGGGTTAAGACTCTTACAACCCAATCATTTCTCCTCTGAATCTTCTTGCTTTGTCTCACACATGAGCTTTTGGAGGACACCTCACATCCAAAGCACAACACAGCTGAAGTAGTTTATTTCAGTTTTCTTCTGAGCCTTCGGCACTATGCACTGAGCCAATGGAAGGAGCATAACCAAGCTGGGCCAATGGACCTCTTCCCCAGGATATTTAAACTTGGGATATAAAGTGTAAGAATACATGCTCAGAGGACTGGGGGTATAGCTCAGTAGCTCAGTGGTAGAGTAGTTGTCTAGCATGTACAGGACCCTTGCCTTGATCCCCAGCACTGGTGATGATGATGATGATGATAATAATAATAATAATAATAATAATAATAATAATAATAATACTCTTCAGGATCTATCTTGGATGTTTCTTGCTATGTCCAAGAATGAGAAAGAAGCCATCTTTAGAGAAAGAGAAGAATGAACAGATACATAAAACTCAATAGATGAGAGAGTAAGGGAGGACTCTCATAAGATTAGAATCTCATGAGGCTTCAAATTAAATTTTGATCTTAGAAATTGGACAAAAAAAAACTGTCTAGATCTAAAAATGCCCAATGAAGTGTGACTTCTGAGCCCGTGCTACGAGCATACTCTTACCTGCACACCTTCCCTCCCCCTTCCACATTGCCTGTCATGGTCATCCACGAAGCCTCTCATTCTCTAGAAACCCTCTCCACTCACACCTGAGGTCTGCATTCTGGGAGACCTCTTACTTGAGCACTCAACTAAACTCTTAATGGATTAAAAATTAAAAAAAAAAATTAAATCTTATATCTTCTTTTCTTTGAGTTTAGTTGGTTCTTCAGCTTCCTTAAGAAATTTTTACCTACTTAATTTGAGTCAATTTAGTGATGTATTAAAGCCACAGAATCCTTTATCATGAAGGTACGTCATCAAACTTCTAATCATAGAGCTTTCCATTGTATGGTATAGAGGAGGAGACCATTTTATTAGAAATAACCCCACTGACCACATGAACTAATATTACCTGACAGATTTATATTTTCGAAAGACAAAGGAAGACAGAGAGAAAACTCAACTAGTACACTTGGTGTCAGCATTGAAATAAAAACACTGGAGTCTGTGATTCTACATATAGCAGTACTCAGGATAGCACATTTATCTTGGCCCAGATTTTAAAACAGTAAAAGCACTATCCTAAGAAAGAGAACACACACAAACACATACACACAGGCACACACACTCACACACACACACACACACACACACACACTCAGCTCTAGCTGTGTCTGTGGCAGCATTATGAATGCAGCTGCTGGCCCCAGTGGTGATATTGACAATAGCAGAGACGACACAGCAGACGGTCAGCACATTCACTCAAATGTCAGGCGGTGGCATCATTAACATAGTGCAGTATCCAATAACTCCAAGCTCCCCGCGGATGGCGACTGTGCAGGAATAATTACTTGGACATCACATGTACTTCATCACTTCCAAATTAGATTTTACTAATCCACCGCTTTATTTTCAGAGTAATCTCATTAGTAGAATGGTGTTTCTTTTTTTTTTTTTCCTCTCAACACCTCAGAAGATTTATTGCTTGAAACCAATAATAAGATTTAGTGGTGGCCAAAATGCAAATTATTTTAGGATCCAGAGTGATGCAAGTGGTGCTATAGAAATTCATTCCTCCTTCTCTCTCATCCCCCCACAATCAAGAAAGATTTTAGGGTGAAAAACAAATTATATCTCCAAACCTTGATTTTCTTTCTCTTTTTGCAAAATAAATATAACCGTAATAAAGAATGCTGCTAATTATCTACAGAGGCAAGGAATGGCCAACCAACTACCAAACAGAAGCTTTCCTTGTAAAAATTCATCTAAGAGAAAAATGTCATCTATTTTCAGTAGACATTTTATCTCATATATCCTATTTTTCTTTCCTTTAAAATCCGATAAAATGAATATTCTCGATGGTTTTATTTTTTCATTCATGCAGATCCAGAGAAGATGAAGTTGGAGAACACTGCATGAGTGATTTCTTCCTCTAAGACATTTGTAGTGTCTCAAGAGATACACATTCTAGACCCAATTCTAGGTAGGAATGCCTTGGTCCTTCCCCAGGTTAACCTAGCATTGTCTGGTTATTTAATTGCCAATAAAGTCTCATAACGTCATGAAAAACAACACAAATTATAATAGAGAACAACTAAAAACTACTATTTTGCTCTTTTAATTCTTTTATTAAACAGATTATTTTCCTGATGACACACATACACACTTTACACAATTTTACCTTATGAATTGCCCTGTCACAGAGTCGTATTTGTGTGATTGATAATTGACTGAATAAATTAATACTGATGAATATAAAATCATAAAAATTAATTGCATTCTCTTTTTCAGAATTATTTTCATGATAAAAACTTCCAAATTACCAGAAAAACCCAAAACATTTGCCTCTGAGATAGGTAATGTGCTAAGTAGTGGCATTAAAATAATAATCAAGATCAGCATGTTATCTGACCTCAGGCTACATAAAAGTAGTGAGCAGACAGTCATTTAGATATATAGTAATTATTTTACCAAGAAGAGTGAAGAGCAGGGTACAGTAGCCAGACTCTCCTTAGTTGCCTAGGCAGAGCTTACCTTTGAAGAGGTCTTGACGTTTGATGTCTTCTTAATTTTCCTCTCAGGGGTTTAACTTGTTATTTGGGCTATGTTTTGTTAGTATAATACTAGAAATTTGTTAACTAATTAATTACCCACATACTCCCTACACTTAGGGGGTTAGCTAATAACTTCCTTGCTCAGAGAGGGAACATAAAGCTTCCGAAGACCTGGCTTTTGAGTTTGCCAGTAATTGATGCCTTGCTTCCTAGGTCTGCCAGATCGTGATGCTCTGATCCTTGGAAGTGCACACAGTGTCTTCAGGCTGTAGTTTCCTTGTCTATATGGTAACGGATTGAACTAAAGCATCTCTATGGATGTTTAATGTTCTGAAAGTGCCTCTACAGATTATCTCCTTGCCTTTTTTATGAGGTACATATTAAGATCATCAGAACTCAAAAAAGAAGAAGAAGGAGAACAGAGTAAATAATAACTCAGTACCAATTATGTGGCATTGATACTTCACATACACACCCATTAAAAAGATAGAGGGAGTGAGGTTATGGCTCAGTGGTAGAGTATTTTCCTAGCATGTGTGAGGCGCTGGGTTCAATTCTCAGCATCACATGTAAATAAATAAAGGTCTACCAAGAGCTAATAAAATATTAAAAGAAAACTAGAGCTGAAGATTAATTCCAGGAATACTCTGCATGGTTTATTAAACTGCACACTGAGTGATATATACTATTTTATATGCACATTCTGAGTATATATACTGAATAAATATATATGTATATAGAGTATATATATGTATATACATACATATGTATGTATATACTCTGTACATAGAGTATGTGTGTATGTGTATATAATGGTTGAACTAAGATCCAGACATGAGGCCTAAAGGATGATCCACTAATTACATAATTATCACATTTTAGATATGTAGACATAGAAGTAGAAACAATAATTTAGACAGAGATGACTTCTTGGATCCTTCAGATAGGTAATTTTCTAACAGAAAACCCTGTATAGATGAAATAATAAGCACAAAACCAATAGAAAAATTAACAATAACAACAACAACAACAACAACAACAAAAACCAGAGATCAAGGTAAGCTTTGGATAAAGATGCCCTCTTTGCAAAATGTGATTCTTCACTCCTGAAGTATAACTACTCTTTATATCTAAAGGGTAGTGCTGTCTTTCACCTGGAAATAATCTCATACTGACCACACCATGCATGTTAGAGGACTGACTAGAATCTGGTAAAGGAAAAGAACCTATTCAAACTGATTTGATGATTTGCATAGTTTCTTGATACTCTATAGCCCTGATAAAAGAGTTGACTGAATTTTTATTTCTGTCTGGTTGCTATGGTAATACAGCTCCACTTCTTTCTACATTTCTACCTTCAGTAAAATATGTAATGTAAAAAAAAGGTTGTTTTGTTCAAACTCGTGGGAGGTAGTAGCATCTGCAACAATGGCAAAACCATAACTAGAGAAGAGGAGGAGGTCAGAGACAGGAGAGGTAGAAGGAATGTCAAATTCTAGGTATCCAGGCTTAGCATATAATCAAGGTCTCAGACTCTGGGGAGACTGAACAAGAGGCAAGATAGAGGAAATAGATCTCAGGAGTGGGAACTCCAAACATATTTAAGAGTTCAGTGTTTTCTTAGGCTGAGGAAGCCTTTGAATGGCTAAAACCTTATAATGCACTCTGACTCTTCTTAAACTTTTAAAAAGAAAATTCTATATTGTAATGATTTTAGAATTATACCTCAGTTGAAATGACAGTTCCTGCATAAGTCTTTTGAGGTTTTTTTTTTTAATGGGAGTTTTAACAAATGTTCACAAACGTGGTGGCTTAAAACAACACAGATTTATTACTGTATGATTCCAGAGGTAAGAAGTCTGCCATGCAACTCTCTAAAAATTAAGGTGCTGACAAGTCTACGTTCTTTCTGGGGTCTATAGGAGAGAACCTATGATTTGTCTTTTTTAACTTTTAGAGAGTTTCTGAATTCCTGAGGTATTTTGACCTTCCATTTTCTAAGCCAGAAATCCTTCTTGCAGTAAGTAGTGGCACACACACCTGTAACCCCAATAACTGAGGAGGAGGATCACAAATTTGAAGCCCGGGGATATAACTCAGTGGTAAAAATCACTTGGTTCAGCCCCTGTAACAACAACTACAACAAAACAAAACAGAAGAGAAAAAGAAAGATATCCTTTTACTCTCTGTCTTTCTCCCACTGTATCACCTTGACCCTGCTTTTTATGCATCCATCTTATTTATGGACTCTTAAGACTAACCTATTCAGAGGTTCTAGACATCCTTAGAAGTCCTTTATTGTGCCTATTACACCCTTTTCAAATTTTTTCATCATTAACATCTCACATTACCCTGGTGAATCTGGCAAAACTAAGAAACTGACAGTACCTTACTATTAACTCAACTCTAGATTTTACTTTGGATTTCACCATTTTTTTCTGTAATGCCTGTTTTCTGTCACAAGATTCAGTCTAGAATACCACAATGTATTTAGCTGTTATATTTCCCAGTCCTTCCTGGATTGTAACATTTTTTTTCAGTCTTCCCTTGATTTTCATAATCTTGGAAATCAAGTAAATTTTGGTACTTTGAAGAGTACTAAAAGGCACGGTGTTTTGACAGTTCACCTCTACTCTCAGTACATAACATTTCATTTATCAATCCACAATAAAAAACAAAGGGACTCATTCTTTACTTACCCTGCTAGAGCACCACATTGCAGCTTTGTAAGGGTACCAGAGTAAATGGTTATCATTATAATTGAACTTCAAAGGCAGTGACCAATTTCTGGCTCTAGAAGAAAAATAGAGCCTCAGTAGTCAATACCAAGCTTTCAGAAATCCCTTTCCATTCATTATGAAAATGCATAGTTTTATCATTAAAGAGGAGATGTGAAATAAAGCAAGAAGAATAGGATTTGGTATAAGATTATAATATTTTTTTGTATGTTGTTGTGTCTTCATTTATTGAACAGAAAGTGGAAAATACAAATAAGAAAATGTATTTAGAATTAAAATGGGCACAGTGGTACATGCCTATAATCCCAGTGACTCAAGAAGCTGATTCAGGAGGATCACAAGTTCAAGGCCTACCTCAGCAATTCAGCAAGGCTCAAAGTAACATAGTGCATTTAGATGCAAACAACCTAGAAAAATTCTGTAAACACTGTCTTAGTCAGATTTTTGTCATTGTGACGAAAATACTTGACATGCACAACTTAAAGGAGGAAAGATTTACTTTGGCTGAAAGTTTCAGAGGTTTTAGTTTATGGTAAGCTAGCTCCATTATTTCAAAGACTATAGCAAAGCAGAAACATCAAGGTAAAAAGATGTGCCAAAGGAAAGCCCTTTACTTCATAGCAGTCAGAAAGCAAAGAAAGGAAGTGAGAAGAAGGGTAAGGAACAAGTTAGAGACCCTAAGACATGTCCTCAATATCCACTCCCTTTGACCAGAAACACCCACCATAGCATCTACCACCTTCCGATAATCCATTTATTTATTAATGGATTAATCCACTGATGATGTCAGAGCCCTCTTGATTCACCCACTTTCCAAGACCTAGCCTCTGAACCCTCCTTCAGTGGAGACCAAGCCTTCAACACATGAGCTTTTGAGAGCATTCCAGATTTAAATCATAACAAGAACCATGTTGTATGTTAGTTTTGAAAATAAATAAGTGAATAAAAATTGTGATTATGTAATAATTGAGATTTTTAAGGATTGATCCTACTTTTCACTTATTATCATATTGAGGGAGTGTGTGTGTGCGTGTGTGTGTGTGTGTGTGGTGGCAGTTCTTCTGTTTTTTCAGTTATACTTTGATGTACATAATTTATTTGAAAGTTTTCTGATAATCATTTGGATTCCATCTAAGGTCACTGTAATAGAGATACATTTAACTAAAAATTCAAGGAACATTCTTAACTATTTGTTGCGATAAATTGTCAGTGGAAAATATCCTAATGTTAGGCTATATTGGATGGACAACTCAGAATCTCAGAGGCTTAAGGGAGTGGTTGATGATGTAAGTCACCAGGGTTGCTTGCACACTTTCCCAAGCCATCTTCTCTGTGGTCCTAGTCTTCACTTTGGAACTAGTCATCATCTTGGATAAAGCTGGTTAGTCAGGCAGTGAGAACAAAGTATGAAATACTTGATGGTTTTTCAAATTTCTTTTTAGATCATTAAAAGTTGGCCAGATCAAGCCAAATGACTAAATTTGACTTCAAGGAAGCAAAACAAAACAAAACAAAAAACCATGCCATCAAGAGAGCTTTATTGTCAAATAACTGTCTAGAATGCTTTTATTGGTTCATATTTCCACTAGAATATATGGAAGTTATGATTTCCAGATAAATTTCTAAATAGTATCTGTTATCATGTTCTTACACTTGCCCATTTAATAGGTGAAAGCAGTGTTTTAAAATTGCATTTAGTTATTGATGAAGAATTCAGTTTAAGTACAAATCTGCATTTAATGGATGTGAGTCACTAGGCAAGTTAATTAAATTATCTTTCCATAGTTGACAGGAGGCAAGAGGAATATATAATAGCTAAAGGAATAAATTCTATCTTTTTGAAGTATGACAAAGATTAGATCTGGTATGTATGGCATTACATTGTAAAGTAGAAAAGGTATTTTTAAAGGAAAAATTAGTTTCACAATCATTTATATACTATCAAATGTCTAATCTAGAAAAATAGCTTAATAAGAGTAAGAGAAATCTTATGGACTTAGGTATGGAGGAGTATTTAGGGCATCACTATCAAGAAATGTCTGGTCCAAGGGTACTGATCATAATTTCTCTGTTAAAGGATTATAATCTCCATTCTGCATGGCTAAAGTGAGAATTCAATTAAATAAATTATGTGGGTCAACCAGTAGATATTGAAAAATACTTATTAATGGAAAGATGGTCTTCTATTAATATTTCTGAATGAATTATGTTATCATTATAATTTGAAAGCATACATTAAACTTATAAAATCAATGTTTCTAGTTAAAAGGTTTTGAAATTAATCTATGTCTTATGGACTTCTCTTTGATTTGGGGACTACTAAGCACATAAAGGATCATTTTCAGACATTATACTCAACATATCTTTTAAGAAAATGAAAATTAACTAGAGAAATTTCATCCATTAAATATGGCATTTAGTGGAAAGAGAACTATTGAATTCTTCATGAATAATTTGTCCTTAGTAACTTTCCACTGTAGTATACAAGGACATATGATTCATTATAACTTTTGTGACTTTTCTTTCTTTTACTATTTTAGTAAGCATTAGTTCAGATCACAGATGTCAAGGATAGGGAAGAAGATGGAACATTTTAACTTTCCTTAATCATTTATTCATTTATCTATGCATTCAGAAAAACAAATGTGTATGAAGCATTTATTTTGTTTCAGCCTTTATAATAAAAGATCTGTATATATTATTTCATGGAATTCTCCTAATAAATTAATGAAGTAGGTACTATGATTATTTTAACTTTCACAGAGTAGAAATCTGAAATTTAGTGAATTTAAGTAATTTGCCTAAGACTGAAGTTAAAAGAATTAGTAGACTCAAGGTTGAAACAGAAATTATATGCCTTCAAAAGTGTACTCTAAATTACTGGCTTTGCTATTTCATGACAGAGGCATCTGGGAAAAAATAATAAATAGAATATTTCTGAATACTACATTTGTAAGACGAGAGAAAGTCAAAATTGTACAAAGTTTTTGATCCTATATAGCATGAAGAATATGAATTAACTGAATTTATATATAAATATCTAACTTAGAGCATTTCTCCAGGTTTGGCAAAGACAATTATTACATTTGCACTGTGCCTATTTTATACACTAAATACTGGAGTAAAAAATAACGTTTTTTAGTTTTGCCTTAGTTTCTTTTATTAGGTGTTGGCATTTTATACTATTTCATAAGTTCATAAGAACAAAGTTCCTTTGCTACTTTGTAATGAAATTAGCTGTCCAAACTCACTAGAACCAGTAATTTACAGATGTACCTTGTAACATCAGTGAATAAAGGTCTTTGGTTGACACTTTTAAGCATTTTAAAAATCAGGGATGTGTCTTCCTCATCTCTTTCCTTTGAATTTATACATTAATGACTTGATATTTTTTGGATTAAATAGATACATACCTTTCTATCATGAAGAATAGAAAGAAAAATATTTTTCTTTATGACAATAACAAGATTCGGTAACTACATTATTTAGTTACATACTTTAATTATATTTAAAAACAATGCCTTGAAATTCTAAAACTAAAAGTATTTTTTTTTTAATACCAGAATCCTCCCAACAGTTTATTGGCTTACCTTTAATTTGATGGATCTGCTCAAATCCTCCAGCTACCAAGGAAATACATTTAGCAATTAATTTACTTCAGAGGGACCCCCCAGGAAGTTGCTCTATTGTGATTTCTTTTATGGCTACGGTAAGTGATTAGTAACACCTGCTTCAAAAATTTTCCAGTCTATTCAATAGTGTAGAACATTGAGCCTTAGCTACCCATTTATTTTGGTGTTAGAGAAGAGTCGATATATTTCTAGACTTTGAGCAATCTTTAATTCAGAATTAGTCAGTCAACTGTGCTAATAAGATCATCAAGTTCCTTTATGGTATGTAAAATTTACCCTGTTTTAGGGTAATTGGAAATATATGAAGTTGCTCCTAGTCAGAATTCTACATTATCTACTCTATGTCCTCAGTGAAGCAGTTACCATTAACTGATGCCACCCATTTGTTAAAATCCTATTTAGAGAATTAACAACCATGAAATATTGTCTGAAAGATGTTCCATCTATCAATTTCTCTGAATATTCTAAAGTATTTTCGTGGATAAGGAGAATTATGAGTCATGCAGTCAAAATGCATTGTTTTAGCACCTGTTGAACTATTCTTATTACATTGCCATTAGTTATGATGGATGAATATATATATATATATATATATATATATATATATATATATATGCATGTAATATTTATAAATATATTTCCTGTCTAGAAATTTTAAGAGAAAAGTAAATTCATCAAAAAGAAAATTTTCAGTTGATTAAAATGTACAACGTTTCAGTTATGTAAATGAATAAGCTCTAGAGGTTTAATGTAGAGCATAAAGTTAACAATACTATACTTTATATATTTGAAATTTGCCTACAAAGTGGATCTAAAGTGTTCTCACCATCGCACACAGAAAGGTAAGTATGTGAAGCACTAGAAGTGTGAATTAGCTTGAGTTTGGCAATGATTTTACAAAAAAATATGTATATCAACATCACAATGTATAACTTAAGTATATGTAATTTCATTTCCAATTATACCTCAATCAACCTGAGAAAAAAGTCATGTGAAAACAAAAAATGGGAGAAGAAGAAAGGAAAGGAGATATAAGGGAGAGAAGGAATAAGAAAGAACGATGTTTCTGAACAGAGATTACTCATCCCCCTGCATTATGTTTCTCTCTGAGCCTGCTGTCTCATCAGTAAAATGGGGTCAATAATATCAAGGGTACGTAATTGTCTGAGGGAGGGAGAACATTTGGAGCAAATGGAGCCAAGAATGCATTGTAATGGAAAAAGGAAACGAGTTAGGTGAGAATTGCAATGATTCAAATATAAGCAGATGAGAACCTCAGCTGGAGCACTGGAACAAGAAAACTTATTACCACGTTGACAAGGATATTGAAATAATGAATTTCTGTCATCCTGTTCAAAACCTCAGAGACATGAAAGGACATCCCTCAGATGGGCACTTAGAAGTATTCCTTCCAATCCCTTCAACGTCGTGAGGAAAAGATGAGACCCAAAGAGGCTAAGGATATGTCCAAAGTGCAGAATGAGATAGACAGGGGCTTGAAACAGTGTGCTGGTCCCATTTCTCCTTGCGACTTTCTCACAAGTGGTCCCTCCATACCCATTCTCTCCTCTTTTCAATCTGTGTTATTGGAGGCTACCAATATTTAGATGTCAATCTCTGTTTCAGAGCCTGCCATCCTTTCTAAGTATCTACAAAATAAGAGGCCAAATTCTTGAGGCTACTACTCAAGACCCCAAGTGCCAAATAGCTTCATTTTTTTTTTTTTATTCCTCGAGTGCAGTCAAACAGAAGAATTTGCCGTTCCACAAACATGCCCAGGAATTCATTCTGTCATTCATCTTTATTAAGCAAAATTGTCACCTACTCCATGAATAGTTTCCTTATCCCCATAAATCATGTTTCTGAGTCTGTTGTCTCATCAGTAAAATGGGGACAGTAATACCAAAAACAAAACCGCATGAAGGATTAAATGATAACTGCTGGTAGTGTGTCCATCATGTAACAAGAGGCTCTTCATATACCTACAAACTCCTCTCCTTCCAACTTTCATAGTTGTAAATATGTTCGTTTGTTTTAAGCTTGTATTTTATATTTCCTGAAGTTTTATGTGTGTTGACTTAATCCCCTGCCTTATGTAGTGAATATTTGAGAGATAATAAAATTCTTAGCCCTGAGACTGTACTTCAATCTCTTTTTAATCAGTATGTCCAAATAGTGCACCAGGCACAAATTAGGTTCTTTATAAATACTTGAAGTATTATCTTGAATTGATTAATTCCCTAGGATGGACCACCTTCTCAGTTTCTAGTCCTGAACCTCTAAACTTTGTTCAAGGATCACATACACAATGGAGAAGTTTGGGGCTTTCAAATAATCAATTTCTCACAGAGTCCTACTAGCTTAATCTGCCCCCAGGTAGTACTCTATCCCTTTTATTAACCATCTTAGTTTGCCTCAAATCGCTGGCTTCTCTATTATCTCCCCCAGTTTATCTACCTTTTATGATATGTACCTCCTGTTTCCATTGAAAATAGAAACTCTAAGTTTCCTGGCAACCTCATCCACCAGTTTCTTCAAATTACCCTGAAAACACTCCCCACACCTTATTCGCATCTTACTCCCATATTTTCTTTACCAAAATACCTATAGTTGCTCCATCCATGTAAGGCTAATTCCTTTAACTGTGGTCTTGATCACTAAGCTCTCCCATTTCCTCAAGTATATTTGCCTACAAATATCTTTCTTTTCTTCCTCATCTCCATTAACTCCTTTCTATCAACACTGGGCCATATTTGGTTGTCTCCATTGGCTGAAAAATAATTCATCCCATGATGCT
The DNA here is from genome assembly GCF_021218885.2 of Marmota monax. Classification (NCBI taxonomy): domain Eukaryota; kingdom Metazoa; phylum Chordata; class Mammalia; order Rodentia; family Sciuridae; genus Marmota; species Marmota monax. Next base: position 3,826,951 of record NW_026695230.1, on the reverse strand, counting down.
AAAACTTTAAGGGATGCTGTAACCTTTATGTTGTCATTTATTGCTCTTCTCTCATGAAACTCCCAACCTCTTTTGGAATTCTACTTTTTTCCACAACCATTCAAGTGAAAATGTTCTAGCAGAGGGTATCGTGGGCCCTTGATTGCCAGATCTGGGGAATTCTCTATCCATCATTACAGGCTCGTAATTCTCATATCTCTGAACATATATCCCGCGTGGCCTGGTTTTCCTTAGCCTGGTCCTTAAGTGTTGGTGTTCCTTAAATCCTCAGCTCTCTTTTGACCTTTGTCTCTAGGCTCTCCTAAGTGATCACATCTCCTCCTATGACTCCGTGATCTTTCTATACAATTATGACACTAAAAGCTATAATTCTAGAAAGAATTGCTCTTCTGCCCGACAAACCTGTATGTCCAATAGGTAACTGATCATTTCCACCAAGGCAAAGCACCCCAAAATTCCAGTATTCCCAACAATTAAGTCCACATCTCTACTTTTCCTCCTGTCAACTTTTCCTCTTCCTTCTCTCAGTGAAAATCTCCACCAGGAGCTCAGTGGTCCAAGTCAGGGTCCTGTCCCCACCCTCATTCTCAATCTTGAGCTGACTCACCAGGCTGTCTCAATGTCATCTTTGTATTAAATCTTAAACCTGTGCATTTCTCTCCATCCCACACTTTACTTCAAGGCTTGACTCTCTTTGTTTTGACTTAATACCTCTGTAAAAGCATACCATGGAGGCAGCATGTAGAAAAGCAAAATGATTCTCTCAGGACTGGGAAGTGCAAAAGAGAGAAAGGATGGAGCTGGGGTCCCAATTTCTCTTCAAGATCATACTTCCAATGACAAGAAGACCTCTCACTACCTCATCTCTGTGCTAGGGGATCATGACCAAATCCTTAACACATGAACTTTTGGGGGCATCTAGGATGTAAACTATAGCCCTTACTAAATTAAGAAATGAAAAGATCTTGTATTTTGCTATCCACAGTCTATAATTAAATTTATCTAGGAGAGAAGAATAGTACTAAAACAGGAAGTAAGTAATATAAGGGAATGTCTTTTGTTTAACATTATACCAAAGGAAGAATTATACCAAAGGAACTTTGACAAGTATCTCATTGAGGATTCTGACATATAATATATCTAATCTGGAAGGGAATGATTATATTTTAAAGTAGTTCAAAAACATTGTTAAAATAATTTCAGGCTGAAAATTTGGGAGAAATTAGCATTAGCAAATTTCAAAAAATTTTTACCTGTACATTTCAGAATCTTGTCTGTGCATGACCTTCACTTAGTCTTCCTGCCTTCACAGGTTCTTATGCAAGTTTTATAACCATGGAAAGTGTTAATATTTCAAATCTTGGTTATTTGTAGAGTAAGGAAAGGCAGGACAATTAAATGTAATGACATTAAGCTCCATTTCCTTCTGCAGAACACATCCATCTTTAGGAAATACAATTATTCTCCTTTATTTTAGTTCTTTCCTTAACAAAAATTAATGACCCTATATCCAAAACCTTTCCCTCTGACTTAGATGAGAACAGCTTGAGGACTCTAATAGCCTCCTGATTTTCAGTCAGTTGTATGAAAAGGAGAAAAGGTAGAAATTCAACTGGTCAAATCACATTAAAACAAGCTCTAAGGAACTGTATACATTTTTGGATGCAAATTCAATTAATTTTTATTTATTAGTTGAATAAACAGGCAGTTTTCTATGCTAGTGTATTTTCCTATGCTCATATTTAGATGTTAGAAGTTTAGACTTATGATGATGAACAATGATAAGTTTTTTTCCTCCAATTTTAATCTTTCTATTTTTAAAACATTATTATTGCCACAATGGCTAGAATGGTGAAACAAATTCATTTGTAGATGAAATTAAAAAGAGAATTTCTAATGCTGAATTATTAAAAATAATGTTTGTTGAAGATTTTCCCTTCTATGGTTAGTTTGCTAATAGTCTTTGCCATAAAAAGCCCTGAACTTTATAAAATGCAATAAATGATCAAGTATTTTATTCACTAAATAATGTGATAGGTTGAATTGACTCATTCATGAAACATATTTATAACCAACTGATGTGATGGACTATATAATTTTTTTTTCTTAAAATCTCATGTATTTTTGTTTTCTATTGTGAATGGTAACTTTATCTCTTTTGTCTTGTCTTGCCTAATATATCTTCAACTGTCATTTGAATTTTAAAAAGGTGTCTTGTTTTTAATATTTGCATGTGTTCCTTCTAGATAGAATACTTAGCAGTTATTTAATAAATGTGAAATCTGGAATCTGGATTCTTAGGTAGGCAATGGGAATATAATGGAGAATAAAAGGTGATAATTCCCTGGCTCCATAAAATGTATGACTTGATATGGGTCATTTTTTTAACAATTACAAAAATAAGAAATGTCTAGATGGCACCAGGCATGATGGCCTATGCCTATATTCCCAGCTACTTGGGAAGCTGAGGCAGGAGGATCTCAACTTTGAGACCATCCCATCCAAATTAGTGAGACCCTGTTTCAAACTAAAAATAAAAATGTAGTTAAGTGGTAGGTCACTTTTGGGTTCGATACCCAGTACTGGAAAAAAAAAAGTAAGTAAATGTGGTCAATTCTATGAAGTACAGAAATAGTGCGTGGATAAAGAACAATGAGTGTGTACTCCATAGGATAGTTAAGAAAGATGGCTAAGAGAAGCCAATGTTTAAGTTAAGACCTGAAATATTAGGAGCCAACCATGTGAAGAGATAGAAAATCACCCATACTCTAGGGACATTTTCTGTGCCATTATGAATCTAACATGCTATGGGAATTTTCATATTATCATTCTAACGTGAACATTGCAAGAAAGAAGTTAAAGGGCCCTAAGAGAATGTTAAACAGAGAGGAAGTAAGCAATACACAGAGAATTTGAGTCATAATAAAGAATTTGGATATAAATACAATGGGAAACTATTAAACGTTTTTTAAAGGAGCTATGAGATTTATGACTTATGTTTATGCAAGTTAACAGTGATTTCCATGTAAAAAATGTATTTCATGGTGGTAGAGAGATATATAAAGAAAACAAAGAGCCCAGATATGAAGCTAATTCAGTGAGTGATGCGGGTGGCTTGGATTAAGTCAGGAATAATGAAGAGATTTATGTTTTGAAAGTAAAACCAACATAATCTGCACATGTATTGATATAGGGGGGCGAGAAATCAATAAGAGACAGGCACACATCCCACAGTCCTGTCTTTAGTAATAGGTAGATTGTAGTAACTTTACCTGAAATGAGAAAGGTGTGTGTGTGTGTGTGTGTGTGTGTGTGTGTAGAGATAGAGATAGAGATAGATAGATAGATACATAGATAGGTAGATAGAGAATGAGAACAGAGCAGAGTATCTGTTTTGTGGTATATCCATACATGACCATTGGGATATGATGGTGGAAATAGATAAAATTTTAAAATGTTACTATTGGAATGACTTGGAGATATCCAAGTGGAAATAAAAAGTTGAAAATCATATATAAGTCTACAATTTAGAGGAAATGCATAGAATGCTGGCAATCAAAATGCAGGAGTCACCATAATATAGAATAGTAATTTAAAGTGTGTTTTGGATCATGTTTCAATATGCTTTTGCAATTTATTATCTGTATTCATTGGACAAGTTCTTTAACCTATCTATTCAGATTTGGCATCTATAGAGTGATGGTAATAATGGTTACCAGTACTTTATACCAATAAGTTAAACACACAAAGCACTTGTGTTAAGTCTAAATAAATGACAGTTGCTATCATCATTATTAACTCTAAGGGTTACCTTTCTTGGATAATGTATTATTTTAATAAGGCATTCTGGAATTGTGACTTCATTCAATGACAGTGACCTTCTAATAATGAACTTTAACGTGAAGGCAAATATTACAGGAGGATTTACTCCAGCAGAAATCCTTTTAGAAGCAGTGTGTTTTGTAACCCTCAATTAGAATACCAGATCAATAAAGTTATGTCAATGAGTGCATGAGATCTATCCTAGAACTTAGCTCAGCCAGTGCCAAGTACATGTTAAGGTGATGTTTATGGGATGAATAATACGAAAATATTCTGGATTGTGAAAATTGTCTATTCCCTGGAGTATTCTAGGAATTTATAGAACATCACTGGCTCATTGATGTCTTGAATGGTGCCTTTGCCAAATTTCATGCCAGGATTGTATGTATTTCAAGCTGTTCTATTATGCTTGCCAAATAGACTACCTCCTCCACTTCCAGCGCAAACTTAAAATTCAAAATACACACACCAAAAACAGCAATTCATTACAGTTTGGGCTATTGAATGAAGCCATAATCCCTGCCTGATTTCAACACTCTATGTCTTTTTTTATTTTTCTACAAGCCAGTGGTCCTGTGCTATACCCAATCTCTTGCAGTTATGTAAATGTTTAAGTAACAGCATTGAGGAATAAAGAAAAAAGAATCTATAATTGAAGCATAGGCACTGGGCTCTCTATGCCTGTAAAAAATATTTTGGTGCACTCTAGTGGTAGAAGGAGATAGGCTAGAAGACTTTGAGGAGTATTGGGAAAAAAAAGTAGTGGTTTTTATTCTGAAAAATGTACAATGAAGTGTGGATTTCAAAACATGATTAAGAATGTTTTATCAAAATTGTGGAATTAAAATATTACTTAATCTTATTGTTTCTCCTAATACCCACAGAATTTCTGGATAAGGACCACATTTTTAAAAATAGGCAGAATAGCTCAATATAAATAGAAATACAGTATGTACTTCTGAGATTTATATATTTGGGGACCATTTTCCTTTTGATAGGAGTGAAATTCATTTTGAATTTCCCATGGTGAATGCTAGGATTGGACGTGAAATGTTCCTCAAAATCTTTTGTGTTGACGTCTTGTTCCCCAGTGCAGCAATGTTCAGAGTTGGTGCTTCTGGGAAGTGATAGGACCCATTGGTACCTGAATGGAATGCTGGGAGGTGGTGGAAACTGTTGGCAGGTGGGGCATGATTGGAGTCATTCTCCACGCCTCTCCCAGCTTCCTGGTTGCTGTAAGCTGAGCAGCTCTCTTTCACCAAATCCTTCTGCCATGATATTGTGCCTTACTTCAGTTCCAGAGCAATAGAAACAGCCTACCATGGACTGAAACTTTTGAAACTCTTAACCAGAGTAAACTTTTCCTCCTTTAAGTTGTTCATGTCAGTTTGGTCATGGCAACAAAATACTAACAACAGTGGTGGTAAGAAGATTTTCAACAGAAGTGCTCAGGTTTAGAATATGTGCATGTGAAGAAAACAGAAAAGGGGGTTATAAATTTACCATATATTTACATTTATTTACTCCTGCATTGATAAATGTTCATTTTAGATGTTTTTGTAATTACTTTCTACCACATTATCACAGATTTAGCTTATTCTCCCCATTACTCAGTACTATCTCTCTCTCATGAGTCTCATGATCATTCATTCATTGTGTGAATAACAAAAGCTTCCTTTTGGCATCTGTTCTTTTATTACTTTGTTGCTTCTAATCTTTTTTCGTGCAGTTTGTATCTCTATAAAGACATGTAAGAGCCAGCTCTGCCCGTGGTCCTCCCCATAAATCCCACAGCATCGGGCATGGCACCTGGTGTAGGCATTTGGAAATATCTGGTGAGTGTTCAAAGTTATGAACATCCTGAACATCCTTGAAGTTTTGAAGAGTAATCAAAATGGTGGATTTTATTCACACATCTACACCACTCTGAAGACTCCAGTTCAGTCCGGAAACATGATAGAAGGGATTTTGGACCTCCCCAGATATCTTCTTGAAAACGAGGTGCTTTGCCAACAAGAGCTAATTCCATACTTTCTCTCTTCTAAGGCAGGGACCAGAATGATCTTATTTGAGCTATACTTAGGTGGAAAAGAAAATCCACATAGACAACTCTGTGTTCAAATTGCCTTACAAAATTAAAAATGTGTTTGTGTTTGTGTCATCAAAGATGAAAGGGAGACAAAACTCACTGTACATATGTTCTAGTACAAAAAGCTACATTTGAGAATATGGAGAACTGGGCTCATCATATTGTCTAAAGCAAGTAATGAAACATTTCTAGGCGTCAGTTACTGTATTTATCAAACAACTACAAACACAGAATCAAATGAAATGGATGTGAAGTGATTGGCAGATATAACAATGCTGTGTGAATTGCACTTTTATTTATTATTTTTTTTGTAAAGCATCTGGCTTATGGAAGAATCATGATGCAACTTTGGGGAAAATATATAAATCCACTCAGTAACTCAGATAGCAAATATTGAGCACTTACTGTGCCCTAGATATTCTTCGAGGAACTGGAAATACAATAGTGAGCAAGGAAAACAATCTTCCACCTTCATGAAATTTATACTCTAGTGAGAAAGAATGACAATGAATAAATTAATAAATACATGATATGCGAATAAATTAATAAATATATAATATGCAAACATCAAATTCAGTGTGTTGAAAACAAAATAATAAAACAAGCTAAAGAATGATGGAGGATATAATTTTATGTAAGGAAGCCTGGGAAAACCTCTTTGCAGAGGTGACATTTCAACCAAAACATGAATGAAGTGAGCACAGTAGGGGAGGAAAATTCCGGGGAACAGAAATAGCATAGCAAAGGCCCTGGGGTAGGACAGGAGAGGTGAGAATATCACTGAATTGGGTAGACCAGAGGAAGGATATAAGGATATACAGAGAGAGGGTTTTTCTTCCAAATAATCTTTAGAACAGTGGTAGAGGTACCAAAGTGTTATAAAGATAACAGATAGTTTTCCATATGTCACACACAGTTTCCCCTATTGTTAACATGTTATATGATACATTTGTCACAACACATGTACAAATATCAGTACATGATTGCAAACTACAGCCCAGATTTTACTCAACTAGTTTTTACATAATTTTTGCTCAAGAAGCTGCCTCCCACTTAGCTCTCTCATCTCCTTGGCCTCTTCTTGGCTGTGATTTTTTTTTAGGCTTTGCCTACTTTTGATGGCTTTAAGAATTTTGAGAAGTACTAATCAGATACTTGAGAGATTGCCCCTTGATTTGAATTTACTTTTTTTAGACTGGGATAGTAGGTTCTTAGAGGAAGCCCAGATTCACTACACTTTTCTCAGCCCATCACACAAGGGATACAGGTTCTCATTATGACTCATCCCTGCTGATGTTTGACACCTGCCCAAGGTGCTATGTATCAAATGTCCACTGCTCCCCATGCCCCAATTTTCATACTCAATTTTGGTATTCCTCACTTAGAAGTGGGGAGTTATCTTTCTCTTCTTGAAGGAGATGGTTGTATTCAACTTATTTGGAATTTTTCTTCACCAAAGATTTGCCTGTTCTCTCCCATTCAGTTCTTTGTTCAGTTATGTATATATCCACGTGGACTCATAGACATTGATCTTATACTTTGGATTATAAAACAGTTCTCCATCATTTGTTCTGATGCTCTCCTTGTTCCAGGTTTAGCCACAGGGAGATTTTTTTACTTGACGTCCATATCCTTTGGGCATATGTTTTTGGAGTCCTAGACTTTGATACATATTCTAACCACAGTGGAAACCAATAGAGAGTTTGGGGAAGGGAAGGGATATAATCCTATTGATCTAATCCTATGTAAAGAGTCCTATCACAACAATGTAGAAAATTAACTATAAGATGACAAGAATAGAAGCTGGGAGCCTGAGGAGAGCTCTTACTCCAGTGAAGGAGAGAGGGAACAGTGACTCAGGAAAGGATATTGTTATGGTTTAGATGTGAGGTGTTTCCCAAAAGCCCACCTATAGGACAATGCAAAAGTTTCAGAGGTGAAATAATTAAATGATAAGAGTTGTAACCCAACTAGTGGATTAATCCCTTGACAGAGATTAAACGGGTGGTAACTGAAGGCAGGTATGTTGTAATTTCAAGAGATAAGCCACTGGGGTTGTGCCTTTGGGGTATGTAGTTTGATTCTTAGTGGAACTCTCTCAGCTTCCTAGTGGCCATGTCTTGAGCTGCTCTCCTCCTCCACACCCTTCCACCTCAAGTTCTGCCTCACCTCAGGTCCCAAGCAATGGAGTCCGTTATTTGCGGACTGAGATCTCTGAAACTCTAAGCTCCAAATAAACGTTTCCTCCTCTAAAATTGTTCTTGTCAGGTCTTTTGGTCACAGTGGCAAAAACGAACAAGTAAATAAATAAAGTTGAGTAAAAGAGGTATTACAGTGGAGATGAGGAGGAGAAGGATTCAGGATAAAATTTATAGGTTGAATTAGAATACTTCCTGGAGCATGAAAAAAGTCAAAGGTGACTCCAAGTGTTTTGTTCCGAGCAATCGGATGAATGTTGATGCTTTTCACTCCTCTGGTGAACACTGGGGAGGGAACAGATTTGTGACGCTAAATAATGTGCAGAATAAATACAGCACAGTCACAAAAGTTAAAAAAACAAAACAAAACAAAACTTTGCTTAAAAGAGCAATTTCATCTAAACCCTTGTTTTGACTGATTTCTGAGTGGGAATCAGCAGCACAATTCAAACACAGGCTCCCAGGCCAAGAGAGGCAGATGGTAGCTGTTCTTCAGGCTCAGGCTTTAGAGGAGGGTTTTCATTTATTTATTTTTTTTTCTGAGAGTTCCAGTTCCTTAGTTTATAAATGTTTTTCTCAGATGGTGAATTTGATCTTGTTTTGCCTGTATACATTCAACTCTCATAGCCTTCGGTGAAGTTAGCCATTTGGGAATCACTCTAAAAACAAACCAAGACAGCCCTAAAAAAGATAACGTTACACTTTCCAAGGAGTATAAATGTTGGAAATGAGAATTATTTTAAGAGAATTTGGATTAAGATATTATATAAATTGCCAAAAGAGTTTTGGGCAATTCTTTCAGCCAACAGGTATTTACTATGGACCTATGTGTACTAAACCCTGCATGTGGAATGTGGGTGCAAGGTTGAGGCTCTCGACGCCCCCAGGGGTGAGCACAGAAGGAATCCAGTCTACTGTCTGGCTCACTGAACATTCACCTGTTCATCTATTATTATAGTGAAAGCCATGAACTTCTACATATTTGAAACTTTGGACATGCTGCTTCCTTTGTTTGAAAGATTCTTCCTTCTCTTCTCTGCCTTATTAATCCTAGCTAGTTGAAGATGCTCTTCTGGTGATGTTAACTTCTCATCAATATCTTACCTTGGGCTGGGGATGCGGCTCAAGCGGTAGCTCACTTGCCTGGCATGCGTGCGGCCCCGGTTCAATCCTTAGCACCACATACAAACAAAGATGTTGTGTCCACCGAAAACTAAAAAATAAATATTAAAATTCTCTCTCTCTCTCTCTCTTTCTTTCTTAAAAATAGTATCTTTTCTCCTGATTCCTCAATTCCAAAGCTCTTGACTGGTTCATATAACAGTGAATACTCTTCTCTAAACTTCATTCTATTATTTCTCTCTTGAGTTTATTCCCCTGCAGATGAATACAATTACACCATTATTAACCATATAATCTGTTCACTGTTTTGACTTAATTCAACTTCATTTTATGGAATAGTACTCATAAAGTCAGTATCTCAGAGTACCAGTATTATTCAACACATGAAAATAGGCATATACTATTAATATAAAAGTAATATTTATTGTCTAAAATACTAACAAAAATAATTTCTCACAGCAGCAGTGGAATGTATACCATGCTTTGGAAAATACTGGATTATGTATTTATTTGATTGATTGTTAATAATGACTGATGCTTATTATATCATGCAATAATTTTTACAAAAGTTAAACAAATTTCCACACCACATTATATTTGTACTTGCTATTCTCTTTACCTGGAAAATGTTTTCCTCACAATCCACCCAGGCCCTCTCTCACCTCCTTGGTTAGAGGCCTTTCCCATAACAGCACTCTACCTACCAGATCATTACTACCCAGCTCTCATCATCCTGCTGGTGATATTCATCCTGATTAAGAATGCTTTTATTCAACTTTTTTTACATATTGTTTGATATCAAACCCAGAGCCCATGCATACTAGGCAAGTTCTGTATCACTAAGCTGCTTCCCAATCCCAATATTATTTTTTAAATATGTTATATCAAAGGCATTTTGATATAGAGCCACATAGTGAGGCCCTGTCTCAAAAACTGTAAAGACTAGGGATGTGGCTGGTCTCAAATTTGCAATCCTCCTGCCTCAGCCTCCCAAGTCTCTGGGATTACAGCTGGGCACCATTGCTTCTGGTTAAATATTACTATTTTGATTGCAAAATTAAAAATTGTGAAAAACATTGTTGTTTCTCAATATACATTGCTGTGTTATTTATTGAAATTGTTCACATATTCTTGCTTAGTATTTCTGGCTTTGTAAATATTATATTTGTGTCTATTATCCATCCAACTATAATAATCTTCATCTTTTCTTTCTTTATTGATTTGTACTTTATCAGTAAACTTTTTTCTGAGTTTGTGCAAATAACTTTGTGAACTATTGTCTCTTCTTTTAATACTGCTAAATTGAAAAAGATTACATTATAAATTAGATTATTTATAAAGTAGACAATGCTAACTGTAATTATATTTAGGGATTAGTACTTTTCAGATGAAATATTTTGTATAGGCCAAAGAAGTCCTACTTGTTTAGAGGTCCTATGTTCTAAATATGTAGAACATTTTGGTCAGTTTGACTCATTAATTATGAAATTCTCTTCCATTCTTCAGTAAAATAAAATGCACTGTTAGTTAATCACTTTATAGGAACGTTCCTTCCAACCATGTAAGATCATTTTAAAATCCATGGATATTTTTGAAAGCTGTTTGTACTCTAAGAAATAAAAAATGTTGGAGCAGATATGTTTACCCTGATTTACACAGTACATAATATATACATATATTGAAATGTCACATATTACCCCCATTACTTGTATGATTTTTAGTTTTTATGCATGATTTAAAAATGTTTAATTTTACAAGAGCTATTAATTTATTAGGTTGATTAAACACTAATGAGTTATAAATTTCATGCTTAAGTATTATTTTTCTAGAAAACATGATAATTTCTGAATTAGTATTTGTTTAGTTTAAAAAAGCTGTGGCTTTTAATTTTACCTAAAGATAAACTCATCTTCCAAGAATCTCTTTATAGATGCTATCTGACAGCTTCAAAGGTGTCATGGCAGCAATTAACTACCTCATAGTTTAAAATAATACCAGCCCTTTTTGAAAGCCTTGGATTTGAATGTTAATTAAGCAATTAGAGGCACAGGGGACTACTGCCAGATGATGCCTCCTGGTTAGGTCAGCACACGAAAATGATGAATTCTATTAATATTGTGTTCACATTTTAAAAAATACTCAGGCAACAACCGCAAAAGCAATCTGAGAAGTAAGAGATTGTTTTTGGTGGGGCTTTGTGAATTTTTATGGACATATTGGAAATACTGTTGATGAAATATAAATAAGAGCTATTCATGCAAGCTATTCACTTGTGAATCACTTTTTAACTGCTGATTTGGGCAAATCCTTCAAAATAGAACACCAAATTAAAACCAAATCCAGGAGGTACAGATGGAAAGGAAGCTCTTAGCATATGTTTGGATTGCATGGATGAATGGTTCATTCTCATGTGTTCCACCTATTAATGAATTTCCCCAACCTCGCATAATCCAGGCCATATTACCTAGTCCAAAGCCTTCTTTTGCTGCAATTGACCACTCTCTCCTTTATTTACCCAGTCCCCTCCACACCCACTCTACAAGCCTAACCTCAGGAAGTTTCTCCGACTATGATGATTACATCATGCAGGGATCCACATACTCCATTTACAATGTTAATGGATTGAATCTTTGGTTGGAAGGGTAACAGCAATAAGACAGCTACACGTAAAATGCTTTTATTCAATTTTGTAAAGGCATCATCTTTTATGAAGTGGACAAATGTGGTGAGCCACTTCTGCCGTTTCTGCAGACTATGGTCGCCATTACAAGATGGTGCTGGCTCCGCTGTGGTCTGTGACAAACAACTCCTTATTTGGGAGAGTTGGCGCGTGGTTTTTCACCACCCTATGAGAAAGCTCCACGTGGCAGCTTCGCATTGGGGCTTGAGATGCTTTATTAAGGCTGGGAGGGGCATCCGAGGGAGAGAAGAAGAAATACCAAGGGCCTGAATAAACTGCTGAAAGAAGATTCCTGAGTTGCATCTTCCTTGTGGGCAAGGGGTCGCGACAGACAAATCCTATGGACAAATGACTTGGGCCGTGGAATCCAGATTAACTCTGCACATACACTGCACAACCCTATGTGAAAAGATGAGAAATAAATCTTGAATTGAACAATTTCTTTCCTTCCTTATTCCTTTGAAAAGAAGTGAGATCCCCAAGTGTGTCATTTACTAGGGGTGGGGAGGTCTTGTTTTCTAATTCTTCACACCAGAAGTTTACTGAACCTTCCCTCAATAATGTAATTCTGTAGTGTCAGGTGGGTGGGGAACTGGGAAGAAGTGATACTACATACTTGACCCTAATGTTGCTAACTGCTTGAATTGCATGAAAATTTGTGATTTTAGAAAATTAATGACTAATTCATGGTATTAGGGAAACAATTTTGTGACAAAGTTTTTCAGAGATTAAGAAAACCTAAATAGTGTTCATTTACATTACCTCTAATAACCCACTTAGCTCAACAGGTTAAATATGAGATTTTTGGTAGAAGTCATATCACCAGTAGAGCATGGCTTTGGTTTGAATTTCTCCTCTGTCATATCTCCAAGGAATCTAATGTCACTGGTAGCCAATTAGAGCCAGCAGTCAGCATCATGGAACCTGAGCCTGGTAAAACCTGGAAGAGTCGAAATAGTCAAAATGCTCACATAAAATATTATACTTTGCCAGGCAATAGTATAAGCTATGTGGGCAACAGAGATGCTTATGGCATTGCCCCAATCTCAAGTAATTGCAATGAATGCACTGAATACAGTTGCAAGAACTGGGTAAAATACAATGCATTAAAACAACTGTGGAATTAATCACATGTCTTCCGAGTAACAGTTGGAAATGATGCTTTAAGGAATACCTTTAAATTTCTTACCTCATATACACATGCTCAATTTTATATAGTTTTTCATAAACTTTGGAGGAAAATAACATAAGCCGGACATTGGCAAGAAGAGAATGATTAATCAGCAACCAAAACCAATGAATCAATGATTATGTGGAAACAAGATTTTGGGGTAAGCAAGCTACTAGGGGAAGGGGCTGGGATTGTAGCTCGGTGGTAGAGTGCTTGCTGTCATGAGTGAGGCACTGGGTTCGATCCTCAGCACCACATAAAAAATAAATAAACAAAGGAATTATGTCCATCTACAACTAAAATAATATTTAAAAAAAATCTGGGTCAAGGAAGGGCTCAAATTGCCTGACTAGCATTAGACTAACTCCATTAAATAGGTTGCCAATAGGCAATAAAACACATAGTATCCTAATTGGTACAAAATTTAAACAAAGGAAAATAAGTAGAGATTAAAATAAAGAAGGGCAAGTATATTATCTACTATCTAAAATCTAATTTCCATAACTAAAGTGCTCCTTTGTGGGAAGCTCTTACTGATGTATCTAGCAAGATAATTTTAGGGACTGGAGACAAATGAAGAACATCTCTCTTCTTACCTTCATACGGAGAACCTGGGAATGTGGCCAACTGAGTAGTTGATATTTTATCATCACAATATTATATGGATTTCACCACCCACTTTTGACTCAGTGGAAAACTGTAGCCCGTCTTCTAATGTGCTAGAAGAGGACCCTAATAACCTTACCACATATTACAAAGTAGAAAATAATGCAATTTCTCTGGATATACAGGTTACAGAATGGACAGATTAAAAAAAAAAAAAAAACTGAGTGTGCTTGCATGCCTTACCATAAGTGTTAATCATATAAAATACACCTGATCCTGGGAAAGATTGGGTGATGGGCAAAAAAGTGACCATGAATGTTATTAGCTCAAATTCCTCATAACCATTTCATACATTAATCAACCCACATTATATACCAGTCAATGACAGGACCCATTGAATCCCATGAGAAAGGACATAGGGCTCTTGATGCATCTGAAATGAGGACAAAGGGAAGAGAGATTCCAGTGACAATAATAATAGGCTATGAGCATAGAGTATATAGCCTTTGCCAGACACTATCCTAAGAACTTTACCTATATTAATTCATTTAATCCCTAAAAGTTCCGTGAAATTGCATTACTCCCATCTTATGTAAGAAAATAAAAAAGAGGTGTAGAGAGGTGAAATAACACATTCAAGCTCACACAGCTTGCAAGGGGCAGAGTTCAGCAGTCTAGCTTGAGCCCACTTTCAGTCACCATGGCATGGCACTTCTCACCAGCATACAGAGGAAAGAGAGTGGAGAAGTCCTTTTCTAACATCCTCTGTCCTATCCAAAATCCTCCAATCTCAGACAGAGATCTGTCCATCTGCATTCAGAAAAGCGGTGAAACTCTGAATTTAGTTTCCTTCATCACCAACATTCTTTATCCCCACAGGCTCTTACTTACTATCAGCTTCATCTTGTGAACAACAGAGAGGAAGAGTTGGAAGAAAGTTCTGAAAGCTTCCTTTGTTCTCTGGCATCCCCAGGGAAGATGCTAACAAACCCTATTTCTCACAGCTACTTTTTGTTGCCTGGTTGGCGCATTTTTCATCTGATTTCTGCATCCTTAGCATGTCATTGTGTTTTTGAGTTGGCAATCTATCTGAAAACTTACAAAGACAGAAGGAATAAAAAAAAAAGGAAAAGAAAGGAGCAACTACTATCCATTTTGTGTTCTCTTTTTCTTTCCTGGAATCTTGCCTTCAAAATCCAAATGTTTAAAAAAAAAAAAGTCTTCAGAGAACGAAGAACAATGAAAAATCCTAAATTCATGAACCAAGAAAATGAAGTGTGAGATTGGAAGGACTGAGTGTTATGGACTGGGAGCATTCCACTGGGAGGCAGCCAGCCTGAGCTTCCACATTTAAAAGCCAATCATGCCTCCTTCTTTCCTTCTTTTCCTGTACAGATTTGCTTGAATACTTGGCTCATAAATCAAACAGTTGCAATATTAATTATTGTGATGATTTTTTTTTACCTCTAGTGTTAGTTGTTAAAAAATATCTCCCTCTAAGGGTTACTGTAACACTCTAAACCTCTCTGGTTAGAATTGGGCATATGTATAGGCAAATGACACTTTCTTATGTTCTGGGACTTAATAGAAGTTGGAAAGCCAACATCCCAGCCCACACACACTGAAGCTAAAAAAAAAAAAAATGTCTTTGACCTGAAAGACCTAGTTTTCTTTGTCTCTACCAGCATACTGCTGTGACTGCTGATGCTTCCTCTACACCCACTCCAGGATCAGTCTCTCAATTTTTGACCCCCAGATTGGGAGGTTTGACTGGAGGCGTGTGACTAACAATGACTAACCTTGAGCATGTGTCTATACTGTGACTAGTGCCATTAGGCATTATTCACAAGGTAAATATTATTAGCTCTTCTTTACAGATGATAACAGTAAAGCAGGAAGTAGTTGAACAGTTCCAGTGCCTGGGACTGATGGGACTGAGAATTAAGTCATCTCTAGTCTGTCTAGTCACCCACCCTGGTTTTCCAAAGACAGTCTCAGGTTTTAATTCTTGTCTCAACATTAATTATTACGTCAGCTATTAACAACCCACACCTCACTCTCAGATGTGGTTTATCTGATCACTGGGTAGTCTTTGTCTGAGCTGGAGTTCTGTGGTTCCAGAAATTCTGCCTGTACTCCTGCCTTTCTACTTCTTTTAACCTTCTAGCTAAAGTCTCAATTCTTCCAACCAGACAGAAGATCTGATACAAATTGTTTTGGGGTCTACAGGCCTCTGAAGACACTGAATGAATGTTTTTCTTCATTCTAGACTAGGTCAACTTAAAAAATATGAGCTTCGGCCAGAGGGGTCTCATCATAAGCTTCTGCCACTGGGCAGCTTATATGTAGTATTCAACATTTCCATGTAGCTGGAGAGGTACCTTTAACTGGTTTGAGTTCCAATTGTCCTAATCAAGAGTCTGTACAAAACTTTAGGTAAAGATTAAAGTTAGCTTCCTGTTTCCACTGAACAATTTGGGGAATATATCCTATATGCCAATAACACTGATGTTTTTGTTTTATAGTCTGATTTCCTATCCTTAGATTAAAAGTAGGAGAAGATATAAAGGTGAAGGTCTAACAGCAAAATCAGGGAACAAGTACTATGTGTCAATAGGGTGAAGTAAGATATTATGCTATCAAAATATTAGTGATATCTTGGGTTACATTACAATAATTATATGATGATGATGATGATGATGATGATGATGAGTGATGTTTATGTGATAGACTCATTTAATGCTCTCCTGATTAAAAAAAATCCTGGGAATATTTCTGCTTTTAAAAAGAAGAGCTCTTTAGTTGTTAAGATGATTGGATGACATATCAGGAATTCTTTCATGCATCCAATTGCTATTTATTTAATACCTACTGTATTCCAAGCACTGTACCTGTGCTGGGGTCTTGGAGTTCTTTGTTCTATAAAGTAGGGCCTGGTTGGACACTTTCAGGGACTGAATGAATACCTATGTTCCCCCAGAAGTCCTATGTTGAAGACTTCAGCACCCATGTGATGGTGTTAGGAGGTATGACCTTTAGGAGGTAATTAGTTTTAGATCCTCTTATAATGGTAGACTCTCCATGATGGGATTGGTGCCCTTATGCAAAGGAAAGATTCCAGAGCTTCTCCTCTTTGCTATTTGAAGATTTAGTGAGATGTCAGCAAGCTAAGAACAGCCACCTCACACCATGTAAATCCACTAGACTTTGATTTTTATCTGCACAGTTTACAGAACTGTGAGAAACAAATATTTGTTGTTCAAGTCACCTCGTCTATGGTATTTTGTTATAGCAATTTTATACAAGACAGTGACACAGTGATCTCATAGCTACACAGATAAAAAATTACAGACATGACAAAAGTAATGAGGAAATATATAGTGTATATTAAAGAGCACAACTATAGCTGGGGATCCTATGGGAAGTGCAGGAGGTGGCTTTTCTGAGGAAGTGACAGTAAAACTTAGCTCTGATGGACTAGTAACAGTTAACTGATTTGGTAAAGGATGAGGAAAAATTCCAGGCTGGAGAGAATGTATCCACTGAGATCTCAAATCAAGAAGGAGGAGACTACTAGCTAACTGAAAGAAGAGCTGAGCCAAAGAAGTTGAATAGAGAAGAGGAGGTGGTGGGATAGCCCCAGGTGGAAGTTGGATAGGGCCAGAGCTTTCCTGATCACCTGAACTATGGAAGAGGGGCTAGCCTAGCATGGTCCCACCATGTAAAAGGTATAGAAAGATATTGTAACATAAAATAAGGGAAAATTTCTTCCGGTGTTGCAAAGGCAGAGATCTTGTCTCTAGAGCACAAACTGGGTTAGTTTTTAGCAGCATAAAACAACAAACATTTATTATCTCATACAATCACTGAAGGTCAGAAAATCTTTATGTGACTTATCTGGGTGCTTCTGACTCCAGGTTTTCCCATGAGGTTTTAGGAAAGCTGTCAGTTGTGGCTATGTCAGCTGAAAGTTTGACTGGGTATATATACATACAGAGGATATACATTCTCTATAGTTTGCATGACTGTTGGCAAGAGGTCCTATGGAGTTCCCTACAGGTCCTGACAAAAAACTCAGTTCTCAACCACATGAACTTCTTCATAGGAATAATCCAAACAAGGCATCTGTCTCCCCCTCGAGATGAGTGATCCATGAAAGAGAGGAGAAAACCAGAATGCTTTTAATGCTACCAGAAGTGATGCACATCACTTGTGCAGTATTCTGTTGCTCATGAACACCGACCCTGTTAAAATGTGAAGAAAACTACAGAAGGACAAATGATCTTGGGAGGCAGGCCTCACTAGAGGCCACCTCTGGAGTTGACTACCATATTCTCTATGGGCCTCTTCCACAAAAATTACATCATTGAGTTAAAAAATCCTTAATACAAGAAAACCAAATATATAACTGTGTCTGGATCAGTCGGAAAGTGTTTGCAAGAGATGAGCTTAATTACAGCTTTGCAAACAGGGTGATCATTTAAGCAGTGAACAGGGTAACAGACACTCCAGGAAGGTGAAGAAGGAAAAGCACATATACACAAGAAAAAGTCAGTCTGTGTTCAGGAAACCACATGAAGCCCAATATGATTAAAGCAAAGGGAGAATGAGAGATCTAGGCATGGCCAGATCCCAGAAGACTTTAAAAGCCATGCCAAAGAGGGTCACTTTTATCTTATGTGTGAAGTCATACAAGGACCTGATTTTCAAAATCCAATTTATATTTTATAAAGATTGTTCTGGCCACAACATGGATATGGAAAGCATAGAAATCAGTTGGAAAGCTATTATACCAATCCACTACAGAGATAATAAATGATAATGATGTGAGGTAGGAATGGGAAGGAGAGGTCATTTCCAAAGGATTGTTCAGAAGTAAAATTTCCAGGAATTGGCAATTAATTTGTTGTGAGTGATGAAATAAAATAAGACATGGGTGAAATTTTGAGCTTTTGCTGTGGTCAACTGGAGTTAGAAAAGTCTCTACCCAGCAATACAAAAATATAAATACAGGTTCAGTGTATCTTTGAAACATGCAGGTAATATATCTTATGAATGTTTTCAAAAACATGTAAAACTAGTTATAAAAAATTTTCAAAAAATAAGTTTAAATTATTAGTCTTAGAAAATACTGTACCCTTGAAGGTTTATAATGCATATCAATATAGCAAAAAGAAAAAGATTTTAAAAATAAGTTTTTTTTTCCAGTAAAGAGAACCATATATTTACTTTTCTTTTTTTCTTTTTTTGTTTTTGTTTTTGTTTTGGTACTGGAGATTGAACCCAGGGATGCTCTGCCATTGAACTATATCCCAGGCCTTTTTTTTCTTCCTGATACCTGGGATTGAACCCAGGGGTGCTTTACCACTAAGCCATATCTCCAGTCCTTTCTGTATTTTATTTTGAGACAGTCTCACTAAATTGCTTTATCCCCAGTACTTTTTAGATGTTGTTTTAAGAAAGAGTCTCTTCCTTTTTTTTAAGATTGACCTTGAACTTGTAGTCTTTTCCTGCCAAGTTTCCTGAGTCACAGAGATTACAGGTGTACACCACTATGCCAGGCTGAAACCGAT
Organism: Marmota monax; assembly: GCF_021218885.2. Classification (NCBI taxonomy): domain Eukaryota; kingdom Metazoa; phylum Chordata; class Mammalia; order Rodentia; family Sciuridae; genus Marmota; species Marmota monax. The sequence goes on along the minus strand of NW_026695230.1, from coordinate 3,807,690 downwards.
TTATTTTTTATTTTTTTTAATATTTTTTAGTTGTTGGTGGACCTTTATTTTATTTATTTGTATGTGGTGCTGAGAATCGAACTCAGTGCCTCACGCATGCTAGGCAATGAGCCACTGAGCCACAACCCCAGCCCCACCCATTTATTTTTAAAATGATATTTTTTCAACCATATTTAACAGTAGAACTTTATTTTTTCTTCCTACTTATATAATACAAATCTAGCATTCAGGGTAATGAGTTATCATTTGTAACAAGTTTTACTTTGCCCAACTCATTACTAATGTCTAACAAAAATTGCCAGTAATGACACTGCAATAGGCGGTTAATATTATTTTAGTTTTGTATTAACCATAGTGATTTTTCTGGAACTGATTTTGATTTAAATTTAAAAGAAAATCAAACTTATTTTTATTCTAACTATTTCAGTATTTTCAGTTCCGTCTATCAGAACTAACATGCTGTCATATTTTCAGAACCATGCAATGATTTTGTACCTTCAATTACAAAATATATCTTAGCTAAAAAAAACTTTACTGAGCCCTTTCTAATGCAATTGTTAACCTGTTGCTATATAACAAACCCACAGTCACATGTTGAGATTATGAATTGAAAAAGACATCAGGGCCCAGATGACAAGTGAGGTTTTAGCCAATACTTTTCAAGTTAAGGCTTCTTGAAAGAGCCTGACAATAGTTTGACCTCGAGGGTATTCACTAGGTTCTGAATCCCATGTGTAAATGGAGGAGAATGTTTACCTAGACTGACAGAAAAGTGGGAAATCCACTGTGGTTCCTAAATCTAAACAGAAGGCATTTCTTCATTTGTAAATAAATGCAAACACTGAAAATTACCCAGGAGAAAACAATTTGAACCTAGCATGTGGTGGTTTTTAAGTTTCAAGTTTCAAGTTGTGAGAGATGAAATAAAATAAGACATAAACCCTAAAGAACCCCGTGTGTTTTATGGAGAAGTGCTATGGTGGTTAAGAGCACAGATCTGGAGGGAGGTTTGAACCAGGTAAACCCTAGCTCTCCTCTTTATCACTGTGGAATTTGGCAAGTAATATAACCTTGTGCTTGTTTTCTCATCTATAAAATGGAGGTGATGATGTCTAATACATAGGATTTTGTCAAAATTAAAAGGACAACTCGTAGAAGCCTTAAGTTTAATTAAAACTAGTGTTATTATCAGCAAAAAGCAGTTCCCACAGAAAATCTAGATCACCCTAATAGAAAAAAAATTATATAGATTTCACAGCAGTAATAAAATAATGACAAAAGCTGAGATTTAAAGAGTGCTTTAGAGTATGTAAGCACTTCCACATCTCTAAGCCCATTAATAATAAAGCATACTTCTCTACAGAGAATCATGTTAGTGAAGCTGTGTCCAGCCACTGGTGGGAAACTCGAAAGCAGAGTGAGCCAGGCAAACTCAGGACCCACAGCCATTAGTGAGAAATAACAGATGGTGTCTCATTTTTTGCTATAGGCAAAGAGCCAAATGACATGACTAAATAGAAAGACAGCCCCAGAGGACTGCATTTGGTCTCCTACTGAGCATGGAGCCTGAAAGGCAGGGACATTTTTAATAACCTTTCTTTGACAAGCTTAAAGCCATTTAATGCCTAAACCTGTCATACATATCCAGCCAGGAGAACAGGCCTCCAGAGAAAAAAACCCACAGCACATGGTCTCACCTCCTCATGAAAAAATAAAAATTGCACACACAGAGGGGAAAAAAAATTATATGGCAAGGTCACCAAATATGGACTTTACATTTAAATAAAAACAGCCATTGCCACTCTCAATGGTAACCTTACAGACATGCTCTCCATTCCACATTTAATGAAAAGTTGGGTTCCTGTCCAGTTGTTATTCAAATAAAACAATAGGGAGCTCAAGCCTGCTTTAGCTGAAATTTTATTTCAGTATAATTAGAAGGAAATACATGATAAATTATTGTGTGTTGACAGGCTTCACACACAAAAAAATAAGGAAAATGAACTCAATTCGTTACATGTTGGGTTTTGAGTTTTCATCAAACCAAATGAAACAGCAAATAAATGCTTCTTTTAAACAGCTTTTGAAGTAAAGGAAAAAAAATATCAGCAATCATCAGTATTAAAAATCTTTATTATTCTGTCCATTGTTATAATATAAAGCAGCAGCAAACAAGTGATTCTGCAAAAACCATGCACTACAGCAAATTTATCTAATAAATTATATTTGTTTTCCAACAAGTCAGCTAGTAAGAGCATTAGTGTGGACATGGATTTGATTTTCCCTGGAGTCCTTGGCTTCATCTTGTCCCAGCTGTTTCATTTTCTTCTCATCACCAAATCATTTCATTATAATAACTCTCTATTTTTCTATAGCTTTATATAAATATGAGAGCTTGGAGATCTTTCATGCTGAGTAGTGGCTTGAACATTTGCATTTAAATCCTACCTTAAATACACATTTGTCAGGAGGAAGAAGGCAGAGAGAAAAATATATAACTTTACTATTGCTTAACTATTATGTGAAAAGTAATTTAAAAGGTTGCAATGGGGGAAGTAACATTTGTAAAAAGTTATAATAATATACATTTAGTTATACAGAATAGTGGAATTAAATATACTGAATAGCTATACTCATGACTATTTTTAGAAAGACCCAGAATAACTGAAGCATATGTATCCTTTTAAATCTCTCATGCCAAAACAACATTACTTCAAACTTGAAATATATACTTATTTGCAAGTTAAATAAAACTATAAATTCCACAAAGGAGGAGCTTTTCCATGTTTATCCTTGTGTTTCCGTAGTACCCACACATGGTAAGTGTTCCAGCACTGTATGTTGAATATGTAATATAATTAGCAGCAAGAATCGAAGAGGACTAGATAAGCACAGTAAAATGACTGAACCAAGTTGGAACACCCTTTATGACCCTACCAGAATAAATTTGCTTGTGAAAAATGTGGGTCCCAATGGTGGGGAAAAAAAAATATTCTCAAGCTCATTCCCTCATTAGTAAGATTTCTCTGATACCAGACTTCAGCTTCTTTCTTTCTATTCTTCCTGTTAAAATACTGTGCATGATATCTTTTCCGTGGTTATTGTGATACCCCACTTCCTGATGTCTATTATTCTTAATTTGATGAATCAGATGTTTACTGTTTATGCCTGCCGCTGTAAGCACTGTTGACTACTGTGTTAACTCTCCTGCTTTTAGTGTAAGTTAGATAATGACTATCTTCAGAAAAATGAGGGCCAAGCAAAAACATAAACTAAACTACCTTTGTAGTCAGAAATACCAAAATTATTGAAAATAATCATTCACTCACATTAAAAATATCAAATAAACAAATGCTTTCAATCAAACTGGGTTAGGTATACCCAACTAATTTTTCTTTACCTAAAATAAATATTCTACTATTAATGTAAAACATACTATTTAATCATGATACAATGATTTATACCTTTCTCAAGTGGTTCAGACATGCATGGCTCTCTACATTAAGAGCCTGCAGGGTAACCCTCTCCATGTTAACTTTTGTGTGAAAACAATTTGGCACTGATGATTGCTTTATTAAAAATAAAATAAGACAATAACTCCAAAAATATATGTTTTGTTAAATCTTGTTTCTAACATTCGAAGTCATAGCTGCTGTCTAGAGCTCCTTCAATCCTTTTCTATCAAAACATGCTATGTTATCCTATGGCCCAATACAATTTAAATGTGTTGTTTATTATATTTAAACCTGAACCAGAATAACACTTTCTTTCTCACTAGAGTTAACATGTCCTGAGTGCAGGCAGGACCTATGTGAATTTATCTTTATAGCTCTTGATTTAATACAATGCCCAGAAATAGTAACTAATAAAGGTGGTATCTCATAGTGAGAGTTAACTGGAACGAGAGTCCATGTCTTTTCCTGCCATGGAAGCAATCAAGGACTAGGACCAGCAGCACTTTCCTTCAGGGTCTGCTTAAATTATATAGACTTATTAATCACATTTCAGTTATATGCTGAATATGACAATGTTTCTGTGGAACAGAAAATATAATTGGCATATCCCTTTCAACCAGGATTCCAAAATGAAACACCACCCACCTCAGAAGAATTACTTCATTTTCATGATCATACTTTGGTCAACATATTTTCAATTAGTTCCTTAATCCATGGGTTACATCATTTCACTTACATTAACAACTAAACAAACTCATACAAGTGCACTTTGAACTATCCTACCTGCTATTGTTTTAATTTTATTTGTCTCACCATAACTATAAATCCTTTACTTGGTAGATAAAATTAACAATCCATCTTTAACAGTTAAAATGCTCTGTCCTCACAAAATTTATAATACAGTAAGAAGAATGAAGGGAATGTTCATTAATTAAATATTCATAAAAGTGCAAGTTAAGTGTAATAATTTTAGCATATCAGAATTTTAAAGGAGTGTACTTGAGGGTCTATAAAAATACATTCATTTTCTTGGATAAATAAAATGTGGAATACATTCACAATGGAGTTTTACTCAGCCATAAAAAAAGAATAAAATTATGGAATTTGCTGGTAAATGGATGGAACTGTAAAATATCATGCTAAGGGAATTAAACCAGTCCCAAAAAACCAAAGGCAGAATGTTCTAATATGTGGATTCTAACCCATAACAAGGGAGGGTAGAGAGGCAAAGTATAGAGGTTCATTGGATTAGACAAAGGGAAGGGAGGGGGGATGGGAATAGGAAAGTCAGTAGAATGAGTTAGACATAACTTTCCTTTGCTCAAAATGAATACATGATACTGTAATGCCACAACATGCACAATCACACGAATGGGATCCTAAATAAAAATGGATTGCACTCCATATATGTATAATATGTAAAAATACACCCTACTATCCTGAATATCTAAAAACAACATTTTTTTTTTTAAAAGCAAGAAATAAATTCACTTTCTAATGAAAAAGACTTTATGGAGAATGGGTATTTTCTGTTACTTTTTAGGCTATTTAAGCTCAGTTTTAAATAGTTCTGGTATTATTTGTAGCTCTCAGGTCATATACTAGAAAGTGAAGAACCCAAGCTTATACTCTGGTTAAAAAATAACGTGCATGAAACAGCACAGTTCTTGGAACAAAGTGAACGCTGTTCATGATCTTCTGAATGCTGTTAACGATCTTCTGTATGTCAAGCTGTCTCCTAAATGCATGAATCTCTGCATTTTCTTTAATCTTTTCCACTACCCAAAGAGCTGTATAGGACGATCATCATCACCATTTTAAGAACACTAAGATTCAAAGAGTTTGAGTAACTTCTCTAAAATCACCAAGGGACTAGTGGAGGTAAAGCCAAGGTCTGAATCTTGGCCAGCCTTGGCTGTTTTTCCTATGTACCTGGTAATTTCACTGTCTCATCAGCATTTAATGCAACCTAGATATTCACTTTTTTCTGTCTAAACATTTCAAAGGGATCTGGACCTATTTCTGATTATCATAGTCACAAAGTTTTCCTTTGTTACCCATATCCCCACTGAGCCACATCCCCAACCGCATTTTGCATTTTATTTAGAGACAGAGTCTCACTGAGTGCTTAGCATCTCACCATTGCTGAGGTTGGCTTTGAACTCAATATCCTGCTGCCTCAGGCTCCCAAGCCACTGTGATTACAGGCATCTGCCACCATGCCAGGCCCATATCCCTTCTGGATATACTTCAACCTCCCTGTACTTTCTGTGGCTCTATTACATTTCTTCCAATCTCCCTTGTACATCTCAATCTCTCTTTATTATTGACAACTGGTAACTGCCCTACTTCTGACATTAATTTTTAACCTTTGTCCTGTGATGAATGTTGATGCACAAACTTTGGTGACCCCAGTGCTGTAGGAAGAATAGAATAGAATATTCTAGAAGAATGACATAGAGGTTAGTAAAACTGTTTTTAGATTAAGGTTAATCTAATTCTTAGTTCGACTGCCTTATGCATTTCTTAAATTCTCTTACCACAACCTCTTTACCTTCAAAATGAGTATGATAGAGTGATTTTGAGAATTAGGCAATGCCTTTTATGTCTTGGCATATGGATGGAACATCTTTAAGAGCTCAATAAATGCTACTTCTGGTGAGTATCGTTATTCAAATATTTTAATGAAATAGCATGGTAATGTTCTTAATAATAAAAAAGTATTAAATTGCTCTGAATAACATTATGCTCTGAATGTGGATAAAATAATGGCAAGATTTGCTGAAAATATTTAAATAAGACATATGCAACCAATTACAGATCTCTTATGCTATATTTTTATAAATATAAGCTTGGCTTAGCTCCTCACATTCTTCTCACACTGGTAATCATCAATAGTTCACAAGCCATTTTTTAAGGTGATGGAGAAGAGATCGGAAAATGTAGTAGCTAGCCTCCTAGATGGCCCCTAATAGAATCAGGGCCGAAAAATACAAGATTAATAGAATACAACAGATGTCACAGAGAGTGACTTTCAAGAGCAAGTCATTGAAAGGAAAGCTTCTGCCTGGTGTATCAGAATTCTTACACATGCTGTGAGGAAAAGTCCTGTAGAAATGCCAGCAGAGATAAAAAGTGAGGTCTCCTACTAGCCACCAGCACTAACTTGCCAGACATTGAACAACCTACTTTGGAAGTGGCTCCCTCAGCCATCAAGCCTTCAGATACTACAGCCCCAGCAGGTATCTGACAGCAGTTTCATGACAGATCCTCAGCCAGAGCTGATAAATTGACTTGCTCCCAAATACATGGCTCATGGAAACTGCAAGGTCAATATCCATTACGTAGAAGGGAGACGATCTCAGCCCTAGTCTTTTTCCTCAGTCTGCAGGTTTGATTGCCTTCCTCATGTTCTCATGGATATCTTCTGCTGAAAGAAGGTCTTGGACTTAGTGAAAGACATTCAGGTATCTTATAATCTATCTCCATAAATAGAAAATTTCCAGTTAATATTATCTGTAGGTTTCTGCCGGATCATGCTGCTTACTTGTGATGATTAAATATATGTTTCTTCTTTTTCAGTTTTGTTTTTAAATTGATTTATCTGAATAAAGTTTGTAACATGTTCTACCCACATCCTTCGTATTATTTCAGCTTTTCTTGGGAATATTTGCATAGAATGTATATCCCACCAGCTACCTTTCTGATGAGTAGGCTCTCAGGTGCACATGAATTGAATGAAGGGGTATTATTACTCCAAATCATTCATGTATTTTTTTTGTTCAATCATGTAATTATTCTACTATTCCTTGAGGCCATGAACTCTCAAGCATAGGTCAGCCAAGCAGAAACCTATAATTATTTTGGGGTCTCACTTTTTATATTTTTTATCATATTAATGACCCTCAGAGAGTAGATTATGTAGCAATTTTTCACATATTTCCTATGCAGCTGGGATGTTCAAAGACTGAAAGTGCCTGGAAAATTCAAACACTATGCCCTAGGAATTCTCTTATCACTAAATTTTATCTAGTTGATCATAAATATTCAGTATGGTTCAGAGAATAATCCAAAGAAGACAAATATCAGAGTTTAGTTTGACTTTGTGCATTGTATTTAGTCTCCTTCAGTTTCAGTTATTCATCAGCAAAATAATATTTACTATCCAAATATGTAAGAAGGACAATTTTTAAAATTTTTTATTTGTTTTAATTAGTTTTACATGACAGTACAATGACTTTGATATATCATACATTTGAATCAGATGGGATATAATTTCTCATTTTTCTGAGTGTACAAGTTGCAGAATCATATTGGTCATGCAGTCACATATATACACACAGTAATAATAATGTCTGTTTCATTCTACTATCTTTCCTATCCCCCCATCTCCTTAGTCCCAGATACTACAAAATGGTAGCAATCATGAAAATGCTTTTCTCATTACTCAAATCACGACACATTTTCCCTGATTGCCCATGCATATGCAAGTTATTTACCTTTTATTCTTGTTAGAGTGACCACAAGTTTTTTGGAGAATGTTAAGATGATTATTTCAGTTGAAAGTGTGGGATCTCCATTAAGGCATCTGCAGCAGTCCCAATTAAATTTTAGTACAAATGGTTATTTTCAGATTATATAAAAGTTTCTACAGGTTATCAGGCACCTACAAAGGACACTTAAACTATGTAATATATCCTTGAGGCAAATGATCTATGTGTGTTATAATCAGTATCACCTTCTCATCAATGACATGAGTTATGCAATTTGACTTCCACATTTCAAAGTCTGGCTTGGTACCTTACAAGTTAATGATAAGTTGCTTAAACTTTTGTGCCTCCACTAACTCTCAGGAATGTATGAAGTGGAGATAATAATAATTTTTTTTTAATTTTTTAAAATTTGTTTTAATTAGTTTTACATGACAGTACAATGACTTTGATATATCATTCATTTGAATCAGATGGGATATAATTTCTCATTTTTCTGAGTGTACAGGTTGCAGAATCATATTGGTCATGCAGTCACATATATACACACAGTCACATATATAAAATTTGTAACATGCTCTACCCACATTCTAACTGTACCTACTTCACAGGATTTTAAATATGGTATATACTGAATATTCAGCAGTTTTCTTGGGACAAAGAAAACCTTTTTAAATATTAACTGTCAAAGTCTCAAGAGATACATTGCTGCTGAAGACATGGCTCTTTATGTCCCTTTGCAAGTTACTTGACTCACTTAGTTATAAATAAAAACCTATTTTTTTTTCTTGTGTCATCAGATGAACACCTTATACACAGATCCCTGCACAACATGAGGTTTTAAAGTATATTTATGGTACACTCTAGAGAACAATATTCAGTCTATTTGTAGCTCATATTGAAGGCTGTGTTAGTCAGCTTAGCATTGCTGTGACCAAAATACCTGACAAGAACAACTTAGAGGAGGAACAGTTTATTTCAGGCTCATGGTTTCATAGGTTCTGTCTATAATTCTAGGCCTAAGGTGAGGGAGAATATTATGGCTGAAGGATGAGGTAGAGGAAAGTTGCTTAGCTTGTGACAGCCAGGAAGGAGAGAGAAGGGGATGAGGAGGGGTCAAAGATAAAATACAATCCCCAAGGAGACATCCCTAATAAGCTACTATATCCAGTCATACACCACCTGCTTACAGTTACCACCCAGTAGTACATTCAAATTATTTACCCATCAAGTGGATTAATCAGCTGTTGCATTTCTAGCTTTTACAATCTAATCATTTCACCTCTGAACATTTTTGCATTAACACATGAGTTTTGTGGGTCACCTTATGTCCAAATGATAAAAAGGGTATTTTAAACTCAAAGAAATTCATCTAACACTCAGACTATCTTCAAGGAAGAAGCCAAAAATACATAATTGATTAGATACAATTCACTTTCTACTTTATTTAAGTCTAGTTCTAGCAAATGCTTTAAGTGATACATTCTTTCATCTTTGATGACATTTTGTGCTGGAAGTTTTGTTCCAGATGGTAATAAATCACAGTTTATATGTTAGCAAATATATTTCACAAGTGCTCCCATCCAAAGCTTTTTACTAAATGACTGGAAACTGGGTTGAAACCCTGGGTATTTTCTGAAAAATTAGCCACCATTACTGAGTGCAGTTCCACCAGAGAAACCCTGATGTGTTCAACAATTGCAGAACAGAGCCTCCCTAGGCAAGTTATACACGTTCTATGTGGAATGCTATTTGTAACATTTGCCAGTTCTCTCTGTGTAAAACTGTAACTAAAGTGCTGTCATCAAATCCATGACCAAGTAACATTTGGTTGTGGTTATCATGAGTGAACCTATCATTACATGATTAGCATTGCCTATCTCCAATTTTATAAGCAGAAACTTGTTACACTAATGAAAAACTATAGATAATAGGAAGCAAATGTTTTCAAACATTTCATTCCATAATTCCTGACTAGAAGTTATGTATGGGATTGGGAAAGAGAAAAAGGAAGAGTGCGACAACTCGGATCAGATCAGTCCCTCAAATTTTTAATTTTGTAAACTTCTTTCTTAATTTTAGGAAAATTAAAACAAACAAACAAAAAAATCATTTATTACCCCAAACCTCACAGAATCCTTGTTGATTTTTTAAATAAAAGTAATTCATACACAAGGTTTAGAATTTGAGTATGTGTGTGTGTGTGTGTGTGTTATATGCGCATGTGTGTGTGTGAGAGACACAGTACTTTTCTCTGAAAGTAACATCGCTACTATTTTTTAATAGTTGCTTACATATCTTTCCAAAAATAAATGCATATTCCAGTGTAATGTGCATGGGAAGAATTGTATTATATAGAGTGCTACATCATGGATTTTTTTCCCCTAATACATCAAAATGGAGATCTTCCATGTCAGCACAAATAGATTGACCCCCCCCCTTTTTTTTTGTTAAGGCTAAATATTTTCTATCCCATTTTATTCCATTTTCTGGCTATATCAAGATATGTCTAGCTAGTTCTATGTAGAATTCTTTGATTTGTCATTGTATTAAATAAAAATAAATGTGTTCCCAATAATTTCCTTTCTCCTGCTATGACTATTTAATGCCTTCTCTCTTTCTTCAGGTCTCCCCCTTTCAATTTTTCAGCTGATAATGTCACCTCATTATGATTACTTAAGAAAATCGAAGCAATCAACAGGAATATTATTCTTTCCAACTCAAAGTCTTTTGCTCCACTTACATCTACACTATCGTGTTCTTCCCTCTTTTTACATTGCAGGGAGTGTTCCTCCTCTTACTGAAATCCAACCCCTCCATATGTACACTGTACCTTATTCCCTCTCACCTATTCCGACTTATACAAGAAATTAAAATGACCTGTAATACCAACCTGAAACAACTCATTGTTTTCTCACCAATTATTCTCTTCCCACTTACATCATCAGTCTCTTGTTCTCTTCTAGAACATTCCACAAACACACCTGAGTCAATAGGCAAAAAGAATCCCATTTCAGTCGTTATGAACTGAAATATGTATCTTTCAAAACTTGTATGTTCAAGTTCTAACCCAGAGTAAAGTCAAAATGTAACCTAATATGTAAATTATACTGTTGCAGGTATTATTAGTAAAGATGAGGCCATAGTGGACTAGAGTAGAACCCTAAATTTATGTGGATGGTATCTTTACAAAAGGGAGACATTTGCATATGCGCACACACATAAACACACACACACACACACACACATCTTACCAGGCTAATGCCATGTGAAATGAGGGCAGAGATTAGAATGTGACTTCTATAAGCCAGAAAATACCAAAGTTTACCAGTGAACTCCTGGAACCTGGGGAAAGACATAGAACTGATTGTTCCTCACAGGCCTTATCAGAAAAATAAAGCCTTGTCAACATCCTAATCTCATAATTTCTGCCTCTAGAACCAAATGCTCAATTTGTGCTACTTTGCCGCTCTGGCAGACCCACCAGGAAACCCACCTCCTCCTTCCACTGCCTCCTCGAATTTTGGTCTCCTTCATGACAAAACTTCTTGTGCTTCAACTATCTTCACCTCAGAGTGTTTTACCTCTAATTTACTCTTTTTGAAAATTAATTTTTATTTAAACAATGAATATACTCACATATTTTTTAAAAATCTATTAATATTAAAATGCTTCTTTTTGAAAAATAATGAAAACCAAGTTCACACTACTTATTCTCATTCCAATTTCCTCCCTCAGAGACAGATTTTAAAATTTCACCTATTTCATTTTGGACTTTTCAGGAAACATTAAATCCAAACAAGAATGTGAAACACACACACACACACTAGAAAGACTCCATTTATTAACAATTTTAACAATTTTTGTGCAACCACTGATGGCAGGATCTATCATGGGTACTTAATTTGTTATTTTTTATCTTTAAAGTAAGATACTTCATCCTCATTTAACATATGATGATACTGAAGCTCAGAATGTTGACGATACAAAGCTCACTTAAGTATTAGATAACTAATTTCTCTGTTGAGTAACATTTTAATTTCAACAAATGAATTTTGAAAAATATGTAGGATTGTTAGGTACAGAAAATTTCAAAAATTTCCAACATTATAGGCCCTCACATTCGTAAATAACATGCTTATACTATCACTTTTTGACTAATCAATTTTAACTACCACTCTTCTTTTCTTAATTTATGAATCACTTTGTCAAACACGTAAGACTTTTCCTATGGCTCAAGTATATCAGACAAGCCATCAGTTTTACTGTTTTGGAGATTTTTCTATGTAAGCCCTCAGACTTCCTGTGCTACTAAGTACTGGGCAATTCAGAGGACTTTTAAAACATGGGGCTTTCTTTGGCTATTGTCTAATGTTGCTTTCCCTTTTGTTTGGTTGCCTTTATTTTCTTGATATATTTCCTTACTCCTCTGAAGTAAACCCTCCATTAGCTTCCTAAGAATGAATGCAAAAAGAAAACTTCCTTGTGTTCTCACTTGCTTGAAATATCCTTATTCAACCATTGCATTTGATTAATAGTGTGACTGAGTGTGTTGGTAATCCTCACAAAGCAACTAAATTTAATGAATTAAAACAACAAAAAACATTTTTCACATAATTCTCTTATTGCATAATTTGGAAATAAGACTAGGGTCATCTGGGTTGGTCTACCAGGCAGAGCTCATTCATGTGCTTGTGGTCAGCAGGAGGTCAGCCGGTGGCTGGTAGACATAGGTGACCTTTCTCATGTAACCCAGACCTTAACTGAGACAATTAGGTCTCTTTCCATGTGGTCTTTTATACTTCTAATAAGTGGTGCAGACTTATTCATGTAATGGTGGTCACAAAATCCTCAAATTTTATTATTATTGTTATTATTAAATATTATTATTCTTTTGCATTACATCAACTAACCTACTATTAGTTGAAGCAAATCAAATGTCTAGAGTTAGAATGGTAAGGCCTTTAAAGTTATGTGGCAATAAGGCTTGAACTCAAGGATGAACAAAAAATTGTAGCTGTTTTCTTATTCTTATTATACAGCCTGGCCACAAATGTTCTATATTCTACATGTAAGATATGCTGACTCCATTTTGGATCCCCCACAATATTATCCTATTATGGCATTAGAATTGATGTTCGGGATCTAGTGTAGCTCCTCAAATGTGGCTCCTCTGAATGTAGGAATTGGTGAACTAAAAAAGACAAGTATATCTGATACAAACCTAAGATATAATGGTGAAAAGGAGAATTGGATATTCCCATTGCAATGGGAGCCAATAGGATCCTTGTTACAGTACCATTTGAAATAGCATAGAATCTAAATTGACATGTGGCCCTGTTCTCAGGCAAGGAAGTATTCCCTTAGTTGAACTCTTTGTTCTTGTTGAGTGGCTCCCCACTTCACTGATCTTCCTGTGCCCTTTGAATGATTGTCTAGTTCATATGCTCTGTATTCTTCTGGGATCTGCATCATGGGCTTTTGGTTTTCTCTTTGAGAATTCCCCTTAAAACAAACAAACAAACAACAACAAAACAATGGTCCAGTTAGCATTTGTGTTACCTTTATAACCTATTTCCTGATTCTTGAAATTTAGAGGTCTGAAAGCCTTTTCACAACTTAAAAAATTTCAGTTACTTTTAGTTCAAGATGATGCTGATACACCTCTCCATAAAACTCTGTGGGCTTTCTATGCATCCTGTGTTTACTCTATGCTTCAATCATATCTGTATTTTTTTTTCTAGCCTGCTGTCTGTATTTTTGACATACTAGAATGCTGCAAGTCAATAACTTTTAGATCCTTAAATATCTTTAAATATCTAGCTAAAATATATCACATAAAACATTGTGTATCATTTAAAATATTTTGGTACTATTAACAAATGGTTTTATAGCTACACCTCAATTTGATCTTTATTGCCAGACCTCATTTCACATAGAGAATATTCTTCCAACTACAATACTGGAAATGAGATACATTTTTTTCCAAACCAGCAAGTAGTTACCTTTCTATTTTCCCTCTAAATTCTGACTAAAAACTAAACAGTGCCTTCCTAATTCAACAACCTCTTTTTGGTCATAATCACAAGCAACAAAAAGAACCAAATGATGCTTTCAAAATTCCATATTTGCCAAATTCAAATGTTTATTAGGAACATTTTCTACCTTCCAGATAAATATCTTAAAAATTGTCATAAAGGACCATAACAGTTTTGTAACACAATTATAGCTTCCCTGACAGTTCACTGTTTTCCCGACTTGGCCATGAGGTTGCACTACGTTCTCAATCTCCACCCACCCATCCAATCCAAAAGTCAATAACAACATGTTTTAAGTTTTGTTTTTATCACAAAACTTCACTTCCCGTCCCCATTTCTTTATGATTTATCCTTATTCTGGAACAAATCACCCCCAAACTCAGTAGCATTAAACAACAAGCATTGTTTTGCTCAAAATTATGTGTATCCATCTGCTAGGCAGTTCTGGTCTCAGCCAGGTTGATGGCTCTTTCTGGAACTTCACATGCATTGCGGATTGTGAGCTGAAAGACAGGAATTATGCTTTTTTGACATCACTGACTCTCCACTTTCCAATGTACTGTATTGAAAATACCATATGCTCATTGAATTTTTACTGAAATAAGAAGTGAAAGAAAAGTGACACTCCATGGTAAGTAGATGGGAAATTTGGGGTTGATGTCCTTTCTCTAAATAGAATTATAAACCAGAAGGTCAAACCTCAGATGCCTACAGAAGACTGGGAGATATGAGTGATTCAGAATAAGTCTAAGCCTAACAAAACTATAGGGAAAAGTGGTTCACAGATAACCAGTTTGAAAAAAAAAAAAACAGACTCTAAGGTTAGCTCAAGATTTGACTACTAAAGCTTTTATATGAAGATCTTATAATATATCATAAAAATTTTGATTGCTACATTTTAATACAAGAGATTTTAATACAAGAGTAGTATTTAGAAACAGCATTCTCTGGATACAAAGAATGATAAAACCAATAACAATAATATCTAATACTAAAGGTGACTTGATTTGTTTCAGCAACCATACAGCCTCTCTTTGAAGATTTACAGATTCTTTATGAAGTAGGTACTATACTTTCCATTTTATGAATGAGAGAACTTTGAATTAAATAACTTGGCCCAAATCTGATTATAAACACTTAAACTTAAAGGAAGATCTAAGCTCTTTATAAAAAGGTCCTGGTAAATATCTCTCTTACTTTCTACTCTGAACCTGCCCAGGCAATATGCAATTTTTAAACAAAAGTATCCAGATATTTTTGGATTCTTCAAGTCTCACAATATGATTATCTGTTTTAAAGATGAATTTTAAAGATGTTTATAAATAATACAATATTTAAACAATGTGAATAATTTTAAATAAACACCTGTAAGGATGAATTTTTTTCTCCAAATTTGACTTTGGATCTTTGAAATAATTTTGTAACATAGAAAATATCAAAAAATTTGAATATAGTGTAAGATCATTTTGATCAATCATATTCTCTTCTATTTTTCCAAGAAATTAACTATTTAAACTGACAGTTGTTCCTTTTCTGAGGAAAACTTAAAAGTTATACTTTCATGAAAATTTAAAAATCATTTACTTCTGCATCTAAGGTATTTTAAGTGGGAGACAATATCCAAATTGATGACCTTAAGAACTATAAATCTGCAATCATCAAATGTTCAATGACACCACCATACTTTCTAAGAAAACCCTCAATCAAAAATAATTCACTCAGGGGTTGGGGTTATGGCTTAGTGGAAGAGTACTTCTTAGCACATGTGAAGCACTGGGTTCTATCCTCAGCACCACATAAAAATAAATAAATAAGGTAAAGATATTGTGTCCATTTACAACAACAACAAAAAATTAAATTCACCCAATTAAAACCCCTCACAACCTGAAAAGTGCACATATTCTACTGGACACTTAATAAAAGCATGATTAACAATAATTAACAAGGAAAAACTCTGGAGATGGAACATGCAGCAAATCCTCACACATGGAACCCAAACTCAACTATAGAGAATCAATACTGGGTAAAGTGGAGAAATGTTGCTTTGGCCAGAAACATTGGCAGGAAAAATAATCACTGTTATGAGAAAAGTATTACCTTGGGAGAAAATTTTCCAAGGGATTATGCCAAAGTCTATAATGATACAATTATTTTCTATATATGTCCTGTAAAATGGACCTAGGGTGATTTGATATGAAGACCTGATTCATTAGCAATGTCCAATAAATAACAGGTGTGACATGAACCCTTACAAAGCATCTCCTTATGAGTTACATTTTACTTGTAACATTGGCTCTGACTGGAAGTGTTACATTATTAGTTTTGAGATTTTATACATTTGTTTCAGTAGATTCAATGTGGCCAAGGGATATAAATTGGTATTGGAATACTCTTATGCAATTTTCATTGAATCCCAACTGAAGATAATCCCCAAAACTACATATTATAATGTACATAGGAGGGGTGTATAAATAAGCCTTGAAAGAGTAAAAAGAGAGAACCTATGTAAGGATGCATTTATTCATTTTTTAAAAGAATGTTTATTGAGTAACTACTGTATGCCAGACTTTGGGGACAAGAGAGAGAAAACATCTGTTCTTGTGGAGGTCAAATTCGGGTAGAAGGGGTTAGATGGCATGCAGCTAGAACAGCAAATGAATGAGATCATATCTGAGAGTGGTAAGAGGTATGAAAAGAACAACAGACTGATGGGATAGAAAGCAAGTGCTCTAGGGGTATGAATAGCCAATTTATGAAAGAGCCACTTGAGGTGCAGGTTTGGCATAGACCCAAAGGTCAAAAAAGAGCCAGACAGGCTGACCACATGGCTTCTTTCCTTGTGATCCACCATTGGTTTTATATTTTTTATTTTCCTTGTCTTTTTATTTTAAAACCTGTGTAACCAGATCTGATTTTTTGAGATCTGAATCTTAAAACCTTTCAATGTAAGAACCTTGCCTTCCTTTCTAATTCTTTTTCATAATATTTATATGCACTCCCTTAGCAAAGACCCATATCTAGAGAGTAGCTTCCAAGAATAAAGTTTCCTAGAATCATGCTAAGTGTGGGACTACCTGACTGTGTGAGCTGGCAGTACTTAAACTGCATTCTTTGGGGAGGGAATAAGATGCTTTTCCCTTAATACCAAGCTTATGGTGAATATAAAGTCATAGAATATACAGAAGAGGCTTTCTAAGAGGTTAAGAAATGACTGATTGACTTGTATAGCTAGAAGAGCACTTCAATTTTTCAAATAGTAGAACACTAATGCCATTTTACCCCAGGGGAGCAAAATGAGTTGTAAATCCATTTTTTTTTTTACTTTCCTTATATAGTCTGCATATGGTACAAAGAATTTTTAACCAAAGGCAAAATCAAAGCTTAATAGGAAAAAATGAGGGCATGAATTCCTTTATTAATGGATTTGGTTTAGGTATTCACAATTACACTATATATTTCAGAGTTTGTGGATTAGACATGTTAGCCAAGCAGTCACATATTGTGTCTTGTTGGCTGAGTAAATAGATTTATGGTTCAGATTTGCATTTTAAAATATAACCCTGGATTATCCAAATTTGCTAGTCATTAACAAAGTTGAAATTCCCTCCTTAAATAGTTATTATAGAAATTATTAAATCATAAAAACTTAAAAAGATTTGCTAAAATTCCTGAGACTCATCATGGAAAGTATAATAAATAGAAGATATTTTCATTAAACATTTGAATGAATTTCTATAATTACCACAGAAGCAGGATACTTAGAAATTGAATCATTTCTTATTTCTGGTTTTAATTATTTTATCACTCACAGTTTCCATAGATTTCATTTTTTGTACTTTAATTTCCCATCTTATTTATGTCTGCCAGGTATCTAAAATTTAACCTAATTAAATTTGACATTTTAACTTATGAAAATATAATTTTTAAACAGTAAACCACTCCAGATATTGTAGCAGGGTTCTCGGAGACTAGACTCGACCATCTCCTATTGTCTGGATGGTCTCAGTCACTGTTTTTCCCAGCCTTCTCTTCATTACTGCATTCCTGTAGACAGAGTCTGAAAAGCTAAAAGCAGCATTTCCCAGACTTTCTTACTGCTACAGTTTCAGATGTGATGTGGGACCTACCAATCAGGTGAGCCTTGAGGAGAGTCAAGAGCTGAGGCATTCAGCTAACAAAAGCCAATCTAGAAGCTGGAGCACAGATCTGAAGCCACCCTTTCCTATGGGTTCTTCCTGACCTCAAAATCACTGATAAGCAGTGATTTCCTGGAAACAATGATGTGGTCTCCATAATAGCTTCCTCACTAGATTGAGAATAAAGCAATCCAGTGCTAACGACAGCAGGTGTTGTAATAGTGTCCTGACTCCTGGGCTTCATGGTTAAGGAAGCTAAAGCAGTCCTTAATCAACTAATTTTGCAGATGTCTCAAGTCTTTCCTAGAGGATCAAGCCTAGAAATTTCTCATCCAGACCTTCTAGTGATTTTATAAGCACACAACAGGCTGTATAAAGTCTCTTTTTGGTCAGAGACCATCAGGCTTAAATTTTCAAACTAGACTAAAATGAAAGATGGAGGTGCTATTTAAAGTTGTCATCTCCAAGTAAACTCAATATTCCTGAACATTCTAAATTTGTTATCTGCAACTAATATATTCTCCATAACTATTCCCCACTTTTATAAATAAAAGCAGAGATTAAAATTGGTAGGAAGTTGTTATTTTAAGAGTAGAATAAGAAATTTTTATTTTACTAAATTATATTATCTTATTTTACTGTGAGAAAGATCACTTTATAAGCTTCATGTTTGAGTATACCAATATCTTAATTTCAGTCCCCAATTTTAGTGGAGTTGATCATATGAAAATACTGCAGATTGATAGGTCAAAAATAGTCCTTGTACAAAGAATTAGTTTTCTGCCTTTCTTCAATGCTGGGAAAAAATATTCCTTGCCCTTTCCAAAGGGGGAAACACACACACACACACACACACACACACACACAGAGATTTGAATTTTGTAATTACAGAAGTGATTTGCTTTAGTTATTAATTGGCTGCTAGCAAGATTAAGAACACTCATGAGTGTGCTTTGCTGATGAACATGTAAACTGAGTTTTATTTCTTTAGAACAGACCCAACCATCTCATTTTGTACTTCTTGTTTCTACTATGCAAGCTATAACACTCACTTATTTTGACTCAAAGACTAAGAGTTAAATTTTAAATTTGGTCTAAGATGAAAAGTGAGACTCTATTTAGATCTAAAACCCAATCTTTTCAACAAAGTTTTATCAGAGAACTATATTAAGTAATACCAAGCTCTTGACTAAGCTAATAAAAATTGGTAAGTAAACTGCTACTGTTTTAGTGTGAAATTTCTGGGGGACTTACTGGGACATGGACAAGGCAACAGCAATAGTTATTCTTGAGTTCATAGTGATTCTATCACCAAAATATTTACCTTAAATCCTTGACTGAGGAATAAAGAGCAGAAATTTTTTACATTGTTCTGCTGGCAATCTGGTAATTTTATGGACATTTGGCAACCTAAGACTTGAGCTATCAAATGGAAAGAAATAATCTTTGCATTTCCAAGATAAATATTCATCCTTTGCCAGGTAATATTTGTACGAATTCTTGACCTATCTGGGTAAATACAGTTTTGGGACTGTCAGGTACTCTACATAAACCACAAGGGAGTTAGCAACAGCAAGTCCAGAAATAACTGGGACTCTGTCACTACTTGAAAAAAAATTGTTCTATATATTAATTCTTATTATATTCCATGCGATTCAACCTTTAAAATATATATTGAGTTTCCATTTAAAGCTGGTACATTACGGTAAAAATAAGCTCCTCTGCTGTTAATACACTCTGTATATACCTGGTCAGTCAAGTACATTTTATCACCTGTAAACAAATACATAAAATGCTAGTGCCCTGGAAGACATGAGTAATTGAGCCTAAGATCCAAGTGAAATATTCCGCTTGTGGGCTACTTTTTAAAGCGTTGCACATGTACATACATACATGCAAACTTAGGCATGTGCATATCCACACACATACAGCAGTTTTAAACTTTTCTTGATGGAAGACCTCACATTCACTCTATGTTTGACTCCATAGTTTACAGTGGTTTGCTCACTGACAGTTTTGTTGGGGAACTAATTTATTTTCATTGGTCAAATCATTTGGATTTCAACTATAAATAATGTAAGGCAGTTATCTGATTTTATTACTTTGACCCAATACAAATCTTTCCCAGAGTAAACTTTCAATGAAAATTTGTGGAATAAATTAACTGTTCATTTAATTTCCACCTATATTGATGACCTCAGGACATGTAGCAAAGTGCTTCTCGAGCAAAGTACATATGATTATCTGAGGATTTTGTTAAAATTTGGATTCAGATGGAGGAGATTTAGGGTGAAGCCCAAGATTCTGTGTTTGTGCTAATTCTTTAGGTGCTTTAAAGGTGTATGTCCCTCAGGCTACATGTTCAGAAACAAGGGCCTAGCTCACTCCTGAGGGTCTTATTTCCATTTGGCAATGCCACTTAGTGGTTATGTAACTCCTGAATTAGAGTCAGAGACACGAACTCAAATTCTAGCTTCTGAATACTTACTATACAGTTGAATAGACACACAAAAAATTATTTAACATCTATGTGCCTTAATTTTATATACAGGAAATGCTGATAATATTGGCAATATTTCAAATGGGTATCATAATATTTAAACTAAATAATATATGAAAATATTCAGTTTTTGTGTATAGCAAGCATTTGTTTTTGTCAGCCTTTTTACTCCTATGACTAAAAGACCTGAAAAGAACAATTTTAGAGGACAAAAAGTTTATTCAAGGGCTCTCGGTTTAAGATGTCTCAGTCCATAGACAGCAGACTCCATTCCTCAGGGCTTGAAGTAAGGCTGAACATTATGGCCAAAGAGTGTGGCAGAGGGAAACAGCTCACATGATGATCAGAAAGCAGAAAGAGAGACTCCACTCACCAGATACAAAATGTATAACCTAAGGGACCACGCCTCCTCCAGCCACACCCTACCCACCTTCAGCTACCACTCAGTTAATCCTGTCAGGGGATTAATTCACTGATTGGTTAAGGCTCTCATAACTCAATCATTTCTCCGCTAAACCTTCTTGCATTGTCTCACACATGAGATTTTGGGGGTTACCTCACATTCAAAACATAAAAGCACTCAATAAGTGGTAGCTACATAATCTCAAGATTTTTTCTCCTTCTTATGCTTGAGATTATATCATCAAAGAATGTTTTATAGGATCAATGAGGTTAAACTTCAAGCTAAATCTTGCTGAGGGAGATTCTCCCAACCCCGTGCAGAAACTGATAGCAAATGTCGGAGGGCCAGAATTGTTAGTTAAAGTTTGAAGGAGAAAACAAATCTGATGGAGAACAAGAGACTTAGGCAGCAGATAGTAAGTTTATTACTAAAAATAGCAACAACAACAAAAATACTTTTATAGTGTGATGGACAAAAGGATGTTCAAAAGAGCATTTAGGCAGCCAATCTGTTAAATGGGGAAAAATTGAAAACACTTGTATAAAATATGAAAATAAGATTCAAATTGCTTCTGTTTTCTTTAACTTTAGTCAACTTTCTAAGAACAAAGATTTTGAGACAAAGACTCATGATTAAGTAGTATAGTAAAGAAGTGTTCTCAAAGAAAACCAATAAGAAAGAATGGGAAACTGACCAGGGAAAAGGAGAGTCCAGCAAGTGTGGGCTCTCAGACAAAGTCTCACAGAGGAAAATTTCATCATAGCATTCAGGGAATCATTGGAGTAGAAATTTTATTCCAAGTTGTCTTAACTTGATGATAGTGGTCTGATTTCAGGCCACCCCAGAGAAGTGAAGAAAACATAAATTTAAATTCCCACACACTTCTAACTCGTCATATGTGTTGGAAAAGCAAGTCTCAGTACCTGAAAGCAATCTTCCAAAATAGAGTCCTAGGTTCAAAGTCTAACCATAAAGAAAGAAAGGAGAGTACACAAAATGACAGATGCTAGATTGCTCTATACCAAATTACAAGGGAAACTTTATTGTTTATACTTTTCCAGCACAACTGGTAACAATGAAAGTAGTTATTCATCTTTGATTCCTTCAATGCCTGCAGCTTCTTATTGTGAGACATTGCACAGAAATCCCAATGTTCAACCTGAAGTCTTTGGTTTTATTTTGTTTCATTTTTAAAAACTTACTCTTCAGCAACAGAAACAGTAAAAGCAGAATGAGACAAGTGTTCGCAAATACTACCAGCATATGTTGAAATTGGAATGAAGACCAGCTGTTTAAAACCTAGCATTGCAGGCCAGAGAAAATAATGTCCAAAAACTATATACTGGAATTAAACAGAATATTTACCCAAAATATGGTTAATCTTCATGACTTTGAAAAAATATTTGCCTCTTTTGTTTGAATACCCACTTTCTAAGATGAATGTACTATCATGAAAAGAGTAGAGTTGAATCAATGATATAATGATGCCCAAAAAGCTATGCAAATTTATATTTCATAACCTGACTGGCAGAAACTCAGGGATTAAATACAGAATGACTTAGCCCAAAAATAATCCAAGATCTTCTCTTAATTCAGGCACTCAGAGTTCCATATTTCACACAAATTGAATGTGAGTTTAATACTGAAAATATTTATTTTTTTCCATGTTTATTAACAATAACACTGAGATTGAGAGAAAAGAAGGGATTACCTTTACTAGGGACAAGGTTAGTGATCATTTTCCCTGACGTTTTGAGAATTCTGTTCTATGAGGCAAGTTTATATGAATCCTCAACTGAACCTAGACAAACAACAAACAACACACATGCGTCTGTGTAAAATTAAAATTTCCAAAAGATTATGTATACTGTAAAACAGATATATGGATTATCAGAAATGATTGGAAGAAGTACTGTTTCTTATTGGGGATTTTAAAAAAAATACTTTAGAAACAAAAGTACTTCAAAACAGCATCAAAACTATAAAATGCTTAGAAAGAAATTTAACAAGAAATATTTAAGACTTGTTATTTACTTCAGAGAATAAACTAAATAACCTAACACAAAGGACAAAATGAATATATAATACAAAGAAAAAAAAATCCCTAAATAAAAGGAGAGATGATTTTCCTAGATAAGACTATTACAAAACTGTAAAGATTTTAATTTCAAATGAAGATGCAAATTCAACAAAATCAAAATGAAAAAGCTATTACATTTTTAGATGAAATTTTATATGCTAATACTAAAGTTCACTTTAACAAAAATATATGACAAATAGCTAAAAAAAATTGGTAAAAATAGTGCAAGTTATCTTTTCCTTTCTAATATCAAATAACATTATTAAGATACAGAAATTAAAAATGTTATTTTAGCAAAGAAGTAGATCAAACAGAAAAATGAATCTAAGAGCATTTGAAAGGAACTTTTAGGATATAAGAACATTAACATTGCAAACCAGTGGGAAAAACAAACAGTATTTAATGTGATGTTGGCATAACTGGATCTCCACTTGTACCCACTAAAGCCAAAAATAAATTTCAGATGGATTAAAGATAAACTTTAATTAAATATAAAGTTCAAAAATATACATAAGATAATCGGATAAAACAAATGTGATATACATAGACAATATAATATTATTTGTGCTTTGAAGAGAAGGAAATCCTAAATCCTGTCATTTGTGATGGCATGAATGGACCTAGAAAGCATTATAAGCCAACTATAGCAAGAAAAATACCACATGAATTCACTCGGGGGTGTAAAATGGTTGAAGTCACAGAAATAGTACAATGGATATTACCAGAATCTGGGATTTGGGAGACTGAAGAGATATTGGTTAAAGAACATAAAATTTCAGTTAGATAGGATGACTGAGTTCAAGAGACCTTCCTACTAGCTACAAAGTACTTTGAATATTTGAAATATTTGCTAAGTGAGTAGATTGTGTTTATTACAAAAAAAAATGTGAAGTAATGCATTTGTTAAATAGATTGATTTAACCATTCCACAATGTATACATGTATCAAAACTTCATTTTGTGTATTGAGAATATACATGTAATTATTGCTAGTCAATTTTAAAAGTTAATAAATGAAAAGATGTCTGAAAAAGATACTTATAAGAGCATTTTAGTAGCAGTTGCAATAAAGTAGAAATATAAATGTAATTACTATGAAAAGGATTATATATGTATATAATATAAATATATTTTGATTCATATTATGTATGTATGTAATATATACATGTTTCACATTGTTACATAAAATTATATGTCTACATTATAGAATACAATGCTGTTTTCAGGAGTTAGGTCATAATGAACAAAGATGGAAATGTCTTCAAGAGACATAATTAAATGAAAAGAGCAAGATACTAAACAATATGTATAATATGATTTACAGTTTTTAAAAATTCTATTTAAAAGGATACACAATGACTTGTTAAATGTAAATACTTCTTACAATAGAAATAGATTAGGTATAAGTGATTGGAACAATGAAAAGAAAAATTTCATTGCTTTTCTTATTATGTATTTAAATTACTTTTTAAATGTGAAAATGAAAATATTGAGATTATCATCTGAGTTTTGAAATACAAGGACATATGTGAAGTAAGTATGAAAGATGCCAGCCTCTGAAATTCTTTGTATTATCACACTGAGATTCAGAATTGGAACTTCTGCAGATTGCCACACAGATAAGGCGCATAAACAGGTAGGACAGTAAGCCAAAGCCACAGCAATCAGGAACATAAACCATCTTTGCTGGTACATATGGCATCTCCATTATTCAAGTGATTTTTCAGTTGAAAGTAATAAATTTCATTTTAAACTAAAAAACAAAGAAGAAATCATAACCATAATCTTTGCAATTTTTAAATAATAAAATGTGATAACTTTGGCAGAATATATATAAAAAGGAAAATGTGGAACTAATATAAATAAATCATTTTTATGTTATTTGCAATTAACTGCTTCATATGGCTCTACCATATGACCCTATACTTACACTTAC
Organism: Marmota monax; assembly: GCF_021218885.2. NCBI lineage: Eukaryota > Metazoa > Chordata > Mammalia > Rodentia > Sciuridae > Marmota > Marmota monax. Next base: position 3,782,653 of record NW_026695230.1, on the reverse strand, counting down.
ACCTTATAAACATGAAAAATAACTAAACCAGCAGGAGGGATTTCTTTCTCTCAATAAAAGAACCATATGCCAAGTAAAAAGTAAAATAATCAAATCTACCAATGTTTCTCTGAACTCCTGTCTTTCCTTAGTAACAGAACTGAAGCTGAACCATCCAATTAGCTTTACATAATGGTATACATGCATCTTTACCTTTGATGTGAATCAGTAGGACAGCTAAGTAGGGAGACTTTTTGTTACTGATTTGATCACCTGAAAACATACACACAGAAATATCCCTAATGAATAGAGAGATGCAGTCCAAAGTAAATATCTGGTGACTATGTCCCTACTCTTTCATCCCAGTAGATTTGGCAGAAATTAATCATCAAATACTAAGTCCCTGTGGGTAGTTATCTATCAAATAGTATGTCTCCAAGCTAGCTAAAAGTAAAATAATTCAAGTTGCCAGGTGAATCTTTCTATTACAATGCACTTTTAGAGATCAAGGCACGTGACTCTTATGTGATCTTGATAGTTTCATAGTTTTCAAAAATTTTATAGCATAATTTTGAAAGCTTATGAAAGTAATAAAAAAATAAGATTCAGTAGAGAAATATTTTTGTAATTCTCATGATTTTTTGCCATTACACTTATTATGTTATAATGGAATGTTAAGAATTTAATGATTCATTCAGTATTTTTTTAGGGCTCTAGACTTTAAAAATAACTTGAAATCTGCTTTTTTCTTCTTTTAAAAATAACTTTAATTTCTACTTTCAAAATTAGAATTACCAGTGTTTTTCTCACTCTGTTGAAACTAATCATTACTGAATATTTGTCATGTTAGATAATCTGCTTTTCAAAGCTCTTGACAGAGAAATATCACTGCCAAATGTCTCAGAACAAAAAGCAAAGTTTATTATGAGGTTTTGGCCTCTCCTAATTTTATCATTGTAATGCCTAAATTTAAGTTCTAATTTCAGCATTTGTGCTTGCACTTTCTTTATTTTTAATATGCGTAAATAAGAAATAAAAGCTTGATAAAAGTTTTAATACATTGTATTATTATTTATGCAATAACATCTAAGTTCACAAGTAGAATCCTATAAAAACCAGTCAAGTGAAAGCTCACTTAGTACAAAAATTAAAATATATAACTTAGGGTCCTGGAAACATTTCAATTATCAATACTAATCATTTACTAAATTCCACTAGCCCAATGACTTTCAAGCCTTGTGAGTGGATGGAATTACTTTGTATAGTTTTATGAAACAACCAATCAGAATCTAATAATTTTTATTACATTAATTAACTTAAGATAACTTAAGTTATAACAGTTTTTGTAAGGTAATAAATTAAACTATTCAATAAAAATGTTTGTATTAAGTGCTTGCTAATTTCTTATCATAATTAGAAACTTAAACCACAGGGTATGGTAAACAGGTAATGGACTGAATTAAAACTAAATGCATGACGGTAAAATGATTGAGGAAAACATAGCTATATTGATAAAATTATGCTATGTATTGATGTAGATATTTGTGATCATTGAATTTAAACGACAGCTATACATATTATGCACTAACTTGGAATTCAACTGAGTATATTTATGGTGCATTTGGGATCATGCCTCTTTTCATTCTTGATTACTTACTTACACTTGGCAGTTTCTAGAATCTTGTTTTATTAGTGATATGCAAATAGTACTAATAAAGTTAAATAAATTCTAGACCGTGTTAGTTATTTCTTTGAGTTAAATTCACATATTTGCCAGATTTAATTTGGTGGTGAAAGTATAATGTTTTAAGAAAATAGATTAGTTGTAGAATTTGTCTCAAACTATAGTAGTTTGACCACCTCTTTATTCTATGGCCATAAAGATGAAGCCCAAATTAATATGTAGACAATACTCACACTCAACATTGAATCAAAAAAATGAACCATCTGAATGGCTTGACCATAAAGTTAAAATATGGAAAGGTTTGACAGGTGGCATACATCACTGGAAATTTGGGACAAAAAACGTTTTCTTAAATTCTACACTCTGAGTTAGTCATATATACTCAGTAGAAATATATCATCTCTCACATAATCATATTTCTTTCCTGGAATAAAAGACAGAATGACCAGAAAATGACTCAATAGAAAAATATGTGTATAATAGGAAAGTGAGTTTTAATAATTACATCTTTAATTATGGACACAAATTTTATCTTTCTGTCCTTTTGGACACAAAGTCCAGATGGTCTATTATTTTGAATATATTTTCATATGTTCTCAAGTTTCATTTGAAATGTTATTTATATTGTTAAATCAGCTTGGCTATCTTTTCCAGACTAATAAGTATATTAGAGGCACAATTTAGGCAATGCAGTGGAAATTTACCACCATTAGTTGAAGTAAAAATCTGTATAAAATTAAAAAGAGAATATATTAATCTATAAAAATGGGCTTCGTATGTAATTTAGGATATTTATCTCATTACAATAAACTGAACCACAGCAAATTTATTTGAATTAATGAACTGGAGATTTCATTTTTATATCCCCTGTAAATAATTCCAGAAAAATAAGATTTGGTAAAATTCAGTTATTTATTATTGAATTGATATAGTCTAACAAAATTACACAAAACACCATATTACTTTTATTATTGGAATTTTCTCATAACTTCAGAAATTCTATTATGGTTGCAAATAAAAAAGAAAATGCACATATAATATTCTTAGGTTCTTTATCATAGTGGTTTCATAGGAAATATAAGAATATTCTGATTAGAACAAAGAAAACATTACCCTAAGACAAGTAAGTCTTACTTATCAGCTAAAAAGGCAAATATATTGAATCACATTAAGAAGAATGACCATATAAGAAGTTTGCAATCAAAATCCAACCAACCATGTCTGTTACAATATTAGTACTTTGAGATTCTCTGAGTTCATATAGTTCATATAGTCTTAATTGGGAAATGTCACATTTTATCTCTATGCATCTTCTACTTCTGTATATGTTTGTCTATGAATGTGTGAGTGTTTCTATGTATTTCATACCTGTCTTCTTCATTAGTCTAGGTATTCCATGAGTGGGATTTCTGGTTTATTATATCCAGTCTAACAGAGTAGGCCCTTAATACTATCTGAGGGAACAAAATTAAAATTTCTCTCAAAAAGAAATTGATGATGTATACTAGCAAATTAAAAGTTTAGACTAAAGCATCAAAAAACTACTTAATTTTTAAATTCCCGTTTTACAAGTTGTTGAAATTAGAGTTCATACAATTTATTTCAGGAAATTAAAATGTTTAAACTAATTACAAACTCAAATCTGGTGATTAAGTTAGTCAGTATGAAATATGAAGGTAAGAGAAAAACAATGGTTTTTAACTATCCTAATCAAAATATACATTTAAGGCAGATCTAATTCTGAATTCTATTGTGGCACTAAGCAAGCTATGCTGAACATGGTTATTATATTCCAGGCCAGACCCTGGGTTTGATCCCCACCACCATAAATACATGCATACATACATCCATACATATATAAGTAAAATGTATGTATGCTGTCTTCGTCATTTAACTGGATATTTCTGGCAACAAAAAAAATAAGGTATATAAACAAGCACAGAAATATCTGAATACATTTCCCTCTCTTATCCCTATTGTCCCCAGTTCCCTAACATTATATGAAAGAAAAAATTTAAACATTGATATGTATTGCACAAGGTTTTTTTTTTTTAAATGCTCAATTATCTTTTGGGACTATATTGGTTTTGATGATAGTTTTCTTATTTAATTCAGAATTTACAGATCCTTGTTTTTCTTTTTAGGTGACATTGGACATATATAACAGAATTATTGATGTAACAAAAATGAGCACACATTTTATAAACAGATTGAAATTACAGTTGCATTCTAGCTCTTTTATATGTTCTTCAATTACTTATACCTTCCATTTTGGCTATTATTGAATATTGTATATGTGATTTTTAAAATTTCACTACAAGAATAAGATAGGTATGATCTCAGGTGTACTGTCCAATATAGCAGCCAATAGCCCTACATGACTAAATTTAACTTCACTAAAATTAATTTTAACAAAATTAAAAATGTAATTCCTTTGTTGAAGTAGCATATTTTAACTGCTTCATAAGCACATGTGGTTTCCAAACCATACAACACAGGTTGTGTATGTTAAATTATCTTTCTCACAGAATGTTTGATTATCACAAAATTCTATTGGTCAATTTTTGGTATAGAAAATTGAGATAAAATTAGCTAAGAAAACTAGAAGGTACTTTTTCTTCAATCAGAGAATTGTATATAAATAATTAAAAGTTTTCCCTTAAATCTCCTCAATATTTCAATGACAAAAACAGCTGTTAGGTAGTAAGTAATGTTTCCTGTACCTTTCTGACAGATGTGACATGGGTGTAATTGTTTTTCCATTTCTTTAGGGCATGTCATTCTTTGGGTTCACTGTAGTACTGTGCCACTAATTCCCAAGATTTTGTCACTCTCTTAGGCTCATTTCACTTTGACTGAAAGGCTAATTTTTAACTACCTTGATGTAAATTGCTTTTCGTCATTACTTGCTGCTGGAAAACAAGAATTAGAGACAGTTTACTGATACTGAATGGTTTTATAATGAGAAAAAAATATCAGAGTACTCAATTCTATAATTTAATATAAAGTCTGAAAACCCTTTTAGTTTTATTAGTCCTCTCTTTCCAGATGACCTCTCAAGGTAATTATTTCACACCTTCTTTCTTCTTAAGGTCCCACTTCCTCCCCTCCATTCCCACTTACATGAGATGACTGAGTAATGATTTCTTCATTGAGATCGAGGTCATCTACCTGTATTCTCACTTGAAAATAATCTTATGCTTCTTTCTTCCATGCACAGTTGTCTATAACTCTGTTTTCTCCTGTTCCTGCAATTGTAACCTTTGATAAAGGTCTTCTGACCCATTTTTTGTTTAATTCTATTGAACTGTATCCTTTCCCTATGAACTGCTTCCTTTCCCTAACAAATTAAATCCCTTACTCCTTCCTAGTTCCTCCTTATGTAAGGCACAATTATATGATTAGAAACAATAGAAATTATCTCTGGTCAATTATAAAAGAGTATTTATCGAAAGGATGTGGGTTCTTCACTAACAGGAGTAATTAGAAAACTAAAATAAAATAAAATAGGAAAAGCCAAGGAACTAGCAAGTGCTAATGATCCAGACAAGGATGAGCTTGAGTCTGCCAGAACACCAGGATTAAACTGGTTTCAATATTTCCCTTTTCTTTATATTTTGGTGCAAAGGGAAGCAGAGCACCTTAACCAGTGCTCCACTGGACTGTAAGAAAAATGGTATTTTCTTAAAGCAAAGCTAAGAGTTTGTTACTGAAGATGTGGTGTACGTAAACTAAAAATTTCTGCCTTACTTCCCTTCAAACATGCACAAAGCCATTTTGAAAACACTCAAAACTTTCTAAAATATATCACTCCCTCCTCCTCCTGTTTCTTCTTCTTCTTATTATTATTAATTTTTTCATAATTATACATATTATTCATTGAGCATTTATGATATACAGATACTATCATAAATATGGTACATATATTATACTGCTTATCTTTATATAAGACTTTCTTGGTGGGTACTAGTATGATTCTCATTTCTTGCCAAAAGAAGAAACAAAACTTATTGCTGAATAGAGTTCCAACTTGAATATGCCTGATTCCAAATATCATATTCTGTAACATTTTTATTTTCAATGAGTTGAATTTTTCAAAACAGTGGTTTGTAGTCTGTTTTGTTTTATACTTTGTTGCTGCTGTTTTTTTTTTATCTTCTGAAAACTCCCTGAAACATTCTGTATTTCTCAGTTTATCTAAAGTCAATTACCCTGATTTGATAATTATGCATTTTATATGTAATATATATGAAGTTATTATGTTATTGTACATTATGAATGCAGTTATTAAGCTGTACCACATAGATTTATACTAATATTACCGTCAACTAAAAATAAATCAGTCAGTTTCAAAGACAGTTTCTATTTCTCTTAACCTGTTTGCAAACGACACTGTGGGTTATCCTCTTCTTGAAAAATTCATTCTGCATTGTCCTTTTTATCCTCCTCACATATTCCTATATACTAATACCTAAAAACCTTCTCCCTTTGGATTGCACTCTCTTCCTTAGTAAATAAGAGTTGAAAACAAAATGCCCAAGGCAAAGAAACCTACTTTCTTAGCTAAATAAGTTCTGTGCCATCATTCTCAATGCTATTTGTACTAAATGTTACATGTCTGTTTCTATTTAAATTCAAGTTTTCTATTTTCAGCTGTTGGAAGAACACTAGTCTTTAAAACTTACATGTAAAAAGCATTTTCTGTCTTTGGAACATCTTTATTTCTATATTAGATGCCAACAAATCCTGCTATTTAAGCTATTTCCATGGATTTGGCCTAGATCATTGATATTGCCCCTTAAGTAATAGAACTATTATGGTTAGTTAATTAATATTAGTCTTAGATCTGCTAGACTGAGTAAATCCAAACAATATATACACTTCTCTGCCTATCTCCCCAGCAAATCTTTGCAATGGTCTGGACCTCAGAAGACTTTTTAGCAGCCCAGGGCCTAGTATGTCTGATCTGTTAGAACATTAACTCATTTGACCCTGAAAACCTATCATCTTCAATCTTTCCTGACAAAGGTAGTATTATCATGTAGTAGTCAAAAATACACAATAGTGACCAAATTATTTTACTTTCAGTTCTTCAAGTTGCAGGATGATAATGTCACTTTCATTGTGCTATAAAATAAATTACACGGTTTTTTAGTTTGAATCCATCCCATTAATTGACTCTTGATTTTATTTCTTGTGCTATAAAAGTCTTAAGAAGTCGGGGCTTCTTCTCAGAAAAAGAAACAATGAGTGAGGTGAATAGAGAGCCTACAGAATGGGAGCAGATTTTTACCACATGCCCATCAGATAGAGCACTAATCTCTAGGATATATAAAGAACTCTAAAATCTTAACACCAAAACAAAACAAACAAACAACAACAACAACAACAACAAAACCCCACAAATAACCCAATCAATAAATGGGCCAAAGAACTGAACAGAAACTTCTCAGAAGATGACATACAATCAGTCAACAAATATATGAAAAAAAAATTTAACATCTCTAGCAATTAAAGAAATGCATATCAAACCTACTCTAAGATTTCATGTCACTTCAGTCAGAATGGCAGCTATTAAGAATACAAACAACATGGGGCTGTGGCTGTGGCTCAGTGGTAGAGCACTTGCCTTGCACATGTGAGGTACTGGGTTTGATTCTCAGCACCACATAAAAATAAAATAAAGGCATTGTGTCCATCTACAACCAAAAACATATATATATTTTTAAAAATTTAAAAAAGAATACAAACAACAATAACTGTCGGAGAGAAAACGGGGACAAAAGCACATTGTTGGTGGGACTGCAAATTGGTGCAAACAAAATGGAAAGCAGTATGGAGAGTCCTTGAAAAACTTGGATCCGAACCACCATTTGACCCAGCTTTCCCACTTCTCGATTTATACCCAAATGACTTAAAAACAGCATGCTATATTAACGCAGCCACATCAATGTTTATAGCAGCACAATTCACATTAGCTAAATTGTGGAACCAACCTAGATGCCCTTCAGTAAATGAATGGATAAAGAAACTGTGATACACACACACACACACACACACACACAAAATGGAATATTACTCAGCATTAAAAGACAATAAAATCATGGCATTTACAGGTAAATGGATAGAGTTGGAAAATATGCTAAATGAAGTAAGCCAATCCCCCCAAACCAAATGCTGAATGTTTTCTCTGATATGAGGATTCTAATACATAATGGGGATGGGGAGGGTGCAGCATGGGAGGAATGGAGGAACTTTAGATAGGGAAAATCGGGGTGTGGGGGGCAGGGGAGAGGCAGGGGTTAGGAAAGATGGTGGAATGAGATAGACATCATTACCCCAAGTACATGTATAAAGACACGAATGATGTGACTCTACTTTGTGTACAACCAGAGACATGAAAAATTGTGCTCTATATGTGTACTATGAACTGAAATGCATTCTGCTGTCATATATAACAAATTAGAATAAATATTTTTTTTAAAAAATTACATGTTTAATCAAACAAATAAATAAGTAATACCAAATAGTGATAACTACTATGATACAAACCTCCTGAGCCTCCTGAGCTGCTGGGATTACAAATATATGCTTTGTACTTTTTTTCTTTGGCTGCCAGGGTGTGTGTGGGGGGACCCGGGATTGAACTCAGGGGCTTTCAACCACTGAGAACAGACTAAGTAACAGAATACCTCAATTGTGTACCCCTGGGTGGTAGAAGATGGATTGTTTTGTAGAATCAGTAAAAGAACCCACAAATTAACGAATTTGTATCCTTCTCTGGCCATAAAGATAACATAATATATTTTGGCAAAAATGAATTTTGTCTTGGTATTTCAAAGAATATTATAGGGTAAATTTCAAGTAAATAAAAAAAAAAATCTTTGTTTGCATGACTTATTCCACGCTGGCTGTCACTGGTTGTTACTTTGTACTTTTCTTTTGGAGATTGAACCTTGTGTGCTTTACAACTGAACTCCATCCCCCACCCTTTTTAGATTTTATTTTGAGACACAATCTCTCTAAATTGCTTAAAGTTTTGCTAAATTGCTGAAGCTGGCCTTGAATTTGCAATGTACCTGCCTCAGCCTCCTGAGCTGCTGGGATTACAAATGTACGCTTTGTACTTTTTTTCTTTGGCTGGGGGTAGGGGACCTGGGATTGAACTCAGGGGCTTTCAACGGCTGAGCCACATCCCCAGCACTATTTCATATTTTCTTTAGAGACCGATTTTCACTGAGTTGCTTGGCACCTCGTTTTTGCTAAGGCTAGCTTTGAACTTATGATCCTCCTTCCTCAGTCTCCTGAGCTGCTGGGATTACAGGCATGTATCAAGGTGCCCCGTACCTTGTACTTTTAAGTGCTACCCAAACCATCAGTATAATGATAGATTAGGAACTTCAAAGTAGAAAATATAATATTTTTTTCCATATTGTCTATTTAGGCTCAAATTATATAGCAACACTGAAGATCTATATCCTTAAAGTTGATTTATCTTGCTATTAAGACTTTGATAAGAAAAATTATTCTAACACTTGTCCAAATTGCATTTTAATATGATCAGGCTTTTATAAAAAACAAACAAACAAAAACTCCAAAAGATGGGAAGTCTTTAAGCAATGGAAATCAATTTCTCAGAGATTTGGAGGCTAAGGAGTCTAAAATCACAGTACTAGTAGATCTAGTGTCTAGTGAGGGCCAGTTCTCATAGACAGGAATTCAAAGTTTGTCTCCACATGGTAGAAGAGGCAAGAGTGCTCTCTGGGGGCTCTTTTATATGTGTTCTAAAATTCTTCTGGAGTGGATTCTATCATCTTGATTCACTATCCTCCCAAAAGCCCTGCTTCTTAATACTAACACCATGGGACTAGGATTTCAACCTTTGGATTTGGGGTGAACAAAAACACATTTAAACCACAGCAAATGGTAAAAAGAAAAAAAAAGTATTAATGATTGCAATAGAGGTATTGCAATAAAGAAGAGAGATCATGCTTTACTACAAATGTAACCAGGACAGCTGTGGATTTAGAGTAAATGAGCAGAGTGAGGGGGTAAGTTGATGAGAGAAGACATCAGGGGGAGAGATTCTTGTTAAAATCATATATCCTTACTTCTTTAATTCAAAACAAATTCAAAAAAGAAAGTGAGAATAAGACCGTATCCCATTACCCAGAAACAATGATCCTTAAAGTAAATCAAACTGCTAGATACCTTTGGAGGTATAAATCTGTGTCTACATATATCTATAGCCGTATTTTTGTAGCTCAAAGTATCACTGGGGAATTCCCCCTTTTTCTATGGGTTAAATTTTCTTTAATAATAGTTTCACATTGTTTACTAAGTGGCCTCTCTCCAATTTTTTGTGGTTGTGGTATGCATATTTCCTTATCTCAGCTTTTCTTCTTGTTCCTACTCAATATTGGCGGCTCTGTCTAGATTTTCTACTTGCTCTTACCAAGTAGTCTTTCCAGTATTAAAATAACATAAGCAAATACAAATTTGAGGACAATGAATGCTTTCCTATGAATCCTGAATCAATGGCCTATATGTGGAAATTCATTTTACAAGAAGAAAAGACAAAATTTTGGAGAAACAATGCTATAATCCTCTTTCTTTTTGTTACTAGCCAGATGATTTCAGATAAAGAATTTAATTGCCATGAACGCCTGTGTAGTGTCTCACTTATAATATGTAGGCAATGCTATTTGTTTTTCAGGTTTATTGTAGCAATTGTATAAATAATGTAAGAAAAGAATCTAACAAGATATTTGGGACATAGCAGAATTTTAATAATCTTTAATAATGTTAATTTGTCTTCCTCCAAACCCAGTAGTCCCTATCAATCATTCCAAAGTTTTGTTCATTTAGCTATGGCACCTAGTATTTGTTTCATAGTGTGGATATTGTGAAATTGAGCTGCTATAAACATTAATGTGGCTGGGCACTGTAGTATGCTGACTTGAAGTCCTTTGGGTATAAACGTAAGAGTGGGATAACTGGGTCAAAGACTGGTTCCATTCCAAGTTTTCTAAGGAATCTCCATACTGCTTTCCGTAGTAGTTGCAAAAATTTGCACTTATACCAACAATGTATGAGTGTACCTTTTGCCCCCACATGCTCATCAACATTTATTGTTGCTTATATTCTTGATGATTGCCATTCTGTCTGGAGTGAGATGGAATATAAGTGTAGTTTTGATTTGCATTTCTCTAATTGCTAGAGATGTTGAACTTTTTTACATATAGTTGTCGATCAATTATATTTCTTCTTCTGTGAAGTGTCTTTGACCCAGTTATCCCACTCCTAGGTTTATACCCAAAGGACTTCAAGTCAGCATACTACAGTGCCACAGCTACATTAATGTTGATAGCAGCTCAATTTCAGAATACCTACACTATGAAACCAATACTAGGTGCCATTCAATAGATGAATGGATAAAGAAACTATAGTGTATATACACAATGTAAAATTACTCAGTCTTAAAGAAGAATGACATTATTTCATTTGGCAGTAAATGGATGAAACTGGAAAATATTATGCTAAGCAAAATAAGCCAATCCCAAAGAACCAAAGGCCAAATGTTTTCTCTCATATGATGATGCTAATTCACAACAAGGTAGAGTAAGAATAGAGGTATTTTGGACTAGACAGAGTAAAGGGAGGTGAGGGGGTATGGGGGTAGGAATGATAGTAGAATGAATCAGACATTATCACCCTCTGTGCATATATGATTACATGGACTGTGTAACTCTATCTACATCATGCACAGCCAAATGAGAAGTTATACTCCATTTATGCATGATGTGTCAAAAAGCATTCTACTGTCATGTATAACTAATCAGAACAAATTAAAAAAATATTAAAAAAAGAAAGGAAGACTTTATAATTTTCATATAACCTCTTATGTGCAAATTGGGAAGATAATAATTGGCCTCAGAGGTAGGTATAATGATTGAATGAATGTATTAGTATAAGCAAAATGAATGATTAAAAAAGCATGAGCTATTTTACTGTAATTACTGGTTTTATCCAAAATTAGGCTGATTTTAATATAGCAACTACTTCATACATCCAAAATTTGGACAGAATGCATCAAAATTTTGGTAATCACTTATGCATTAGATAATCTGATGAAAGCTGAGGACTTCTCTCTATGACAGTGTATACATGAGTATGAAATTTTCCAAATAATTCCAGGAGTTCATTGGTAACACATGCTCATCCTTTGACCATCAAAAGATGAACGAATTTGTGTTAAAAGCCCATTATCTTTTTAACATCAGGAATTTTCTGTTAAGGAATTTAACTTGCAGGGAATGAGAGAGTTATTTTTTCTCTCATTTTGGATAGAAAAGAAGAATTCTCCCATCAAAATATTTTTGGGGGGAATGAGGAAAAAATAATCCACGTAGATACACTGAAATGACATAGATGTTGAAATTATCTGACAAAAATTTAAAAAGTAGTAGTTCTAAAAAAAAAAGATTCAGTGAACAATTGCAAATATTCTTAAAAAATGAAAAAATGTAAAAGTTTTATCAGAAGAAATGAAACGGGACAAAATGAAAACTGAAAATATAACTAAGATATCAAAATGAAGTGTACAGGGGCTGGGGATGTGGCTCAGGTGGTATAGCGCACTCGCCTAGCATGCGTGAGGCACTGGGTTCGATTCTCAGCACCACATAAAAAAATTTAAAAAATAAAGATATTAAAAAAAAGATTAAAAAAAATGAAGTGTACAGATGAAGGAATCAGTGAACTCAAAGACAACAGGAGAAATCATCCAAAGTGAACAAAAGGAAGAAAATGGATAGAAGTATAGGGTATGACCAGAATTTCAAAGACCTGTGGAGCTTAAAAAACAAACAAACAAACAAACAAAACTGACTTGTCTTTTGAGTCTAGCAAAGAGAGAAGAAAAGATGTTGGGCTGAAAAAAAAATTGGAAAATAATTCCTGCCAGTTTTTGCAAATTTGGCAAAACAGGAGAATCTACAGATTAAAAAAACAAAACAAAACAAATATTGAACAAAACTGAGACAGGATAAACCCATAAAAATCCACCCAAAGATACATCAATATCAAACTTATAAAAACTATAAAGAAGGATAATACTAAAGCAATGAGAGAGAATTGACTTGTTAACTATAGGGCGAAGGTCAATTCAAATGACAGATCTCATGTCAGAAACAGGAATGACAGAAGGAAATGGCACGTTTTCAAAAGCCAAAAGAAAAAAAGAAAGACAGTCTCAAATTCTATATGTGGCTAAACTGTCTTTCAAAAATCAATTCATTCTCAGATGAAGGACAGCTAAGACAATGTGTCACCAGGAGACCCACAGAAAAGAAGTTTTCAAATAGTCATGTTCTTAGTTGTTTTATTGAAAGAAGATGTGCCATTATTCTTAACCTAATTTACATAAAGAAAAACGTGGATGCTTAGAGTAGTGAACTAGTCTATTTAAGTTGGTCCAAAGAGAGTAGCATTTGATAAAAATAAGTTGGGCTAGGATTGTAGCTCAGTGGTAGAGCACTTACCTACCATGTGTGAGGCACTGGGCTCAATCCTTAGCACCATATAAAAACAAATAAATAGAGTTATTGTGTCTATCTGCAACTAAATTTTTTTAATTAGTCATAAAAAGTCATTTAATAAGTCTTAAATTCATTTCTTCTTTTCATCTCCTTAATTTCACATTAGTGCTCATACTAAAAAAAGTTTGTAAATCTTCTTTTATTCTTAAATGGAAAAATAAATGTATTTAAATTACAGTATTATTTCAGTAATTGCAATATTCCATTTACACAACTAGACAATAAATATGGATAGAATGCATTTACAATTTGCAGGAACAATATTCTTCAAATATCCTGCCTTCGCTAACATCTGTAATGACAAACAGTGAAATCATTTTGAATCTACAGGGGCCAATTTGCTGGTGCAGTGCACAAGGTTCAGTGCTTTCTAGCTATAATTAGAAAACTGTGCCTGCTCTTGATTAGTTTTGGTTACTATAGCAATTCCATATGCAACCTATGTCTGCTGACTAGTGAACTATAGCATGTATCTTCTGTAAATTGCTCTCATTAGTCACTTGTAATTTATTTTTGTTTTTAACAATAATTTCAAACTGGCAGTGTCAGGAACTCATGTTTTTACAATTACTGGAAAAACAGACCAGAGATTGGGAACCTCCAACACCACCCATACTCTTGGTTTTTAATGTTTAGGTAAAGTACTGAATAATTTTGTGAATCATTAAACAATATAAGCATTATTTTATTTTTCTGTATTTTGAATACAAGATAGAAAACCTACTCCCTTTCTACCAATAAATTTATTACAACATTATGAGATCTCCTCATCCCTAGAAAATACTACAAAGGAATTCGTAATCTGCATTGACTTTCCTGTCCTGCATTTTAATATTTAATTCACTAGTAAAAGATTATTTGAAATTTGTGCATGCAAATTCAGCTTAATATGCCTGTTGTTAGTAACGAAGTTTTCCACTTTTCTTCATGGTGCATCTACATTCATTGAAAACTAACAGTGCACTACGATCTTTTTCCTTCTGGGCATATTGTCAATACTCATAAATATATGCATAACCTCACAAGAATATCTTACAAAAAAGTATTGACACCATGTCAAATGCTTGGTATTAATAATGAATATTTTAACAGCTATCCCATAGAGATTTGAGCAAATGTGAAGGGTAAAATATCCAATATTGATTTACATATATACCTTTCCTTTACATATTGTTTTCCAGATGTGTTTTCCTTAAAAATATGATAAATTTAGTTCATAACATAAAAAATATATGTGTTACAAGCTAGGCATTTTGGCACATGTCTGTAATCCCAGGTTCGTGAGAGGTTGAGGCAGAATGGAAAGTTTAAAGTCAGCCTGGGCAACATGAGATCCCATTTAAACAAACAAATAAATAAGTAAAAACAAAATGTATAAACTATGTAAAATGGTGTATAATCTTTTTAGCACATTAAATCACATCAACATATAGTAAATGATCAAATGTTTATTGAATGAATGGGTAAATGTTAGTACTATAAATATAAAACAAGGTTGTATATGGAGTAAGAAGGTTCTGTTTGTAGTGATAAACACATGAATTCACCTTTAGAATAAATTCTATTGAAATAATTATATGTAGCACCCAATTTCAAATACAAAATTCAAATTAATCTTAAACATTCAGGGATTAGCAAAGATATCATTCAGAATTTGACATTCTATTTGTATTGTATGTATAAATGTTTTTAAAGATAATGTTTCACATGTTATTTCCCTTGTTTATACTCCTAAATTGCTCCAAAAAATTGGAAGATTTGAGTCAAAATCATTCATGAGATGAAAGGATAAAACCACAGTGATCCTTGAAAACACTGTAAACTCTTCTTAACTCAAACTTACAACAGACACTAGTATGGCAATATGTAAATCAATGGATGTGTAACTGATGTGATTCTGCAATCTGTATATGGGGTAAAAATGGGAGCTCATAACCCACTTGAATCAAATTGTGAAATATGATATATCAAGAACTATGTAATGTTTTGAACAGCCAACAATAAAAAATTAAAAAAAAAAAGAGTAATGAAGCTCTAAAAGACAGTTGAAGACACATCATTCATTATTGTAATGATTCAAGCTACTATCCCTTAGGGCTACCGTATTTTTAAGCCAAAAGGGCATCCTTAGCCCACCATGACAATTAGCATCTGATAAATGATGTAGTGTCACACTTCTAATATAATGATTGAGCATTTTCAATTAATTCCTGAGAAAAATCAATGGTATCTCTCTACACCGTTTACATTAATTAATTTATGCTAATAAAGAATACCTTATATCCACATTTTTTTCTGAGAAGATGGGCCACTCTATTTATAACTTGTTCCTATTTTTGAGTTATAGTGTACTGTTTCAGAACTCAAAAATATATAAAGGAGCAAAAAGATTAGGTAAAAATGGAAAATTTAACCACAATGACTAAATCTGAACATTGATGAATGTTTATCCAACTCAAATGCAACAAAGAAGCTTTAGAAGATTTTTCAGATTATTGGGTTGTAGAGTGGAAAAAATACCATCTATTAGTAACTTCCTTCTTGGTTAGATTTATGCTCTTTAGAAATACTACTAAAATGATTATGTCTCTTAAACATGTGATCCAGAGAATGATGATCTAATCAAATATTTACTCCATTTCCATTCTTTCAAGCATAGTTTTCAGTTTCTCAATGTATTTGTCAGAAAGTGAGGGTCTTGGCTGTTTACTGGTAAGCAAATATGAAGTTACGTCCTCACAGGTCTTGTAGTTCAGTGCAAAAGACAGACACACATGTACAACAAAGATATAATTAATAGGAAAATGAAATGTCTGGAAGAAAAGCAAAGATTAAATATATTTAGATGGAGATATTATGATGGTGATAGGAAAAATTAAGCTGATAAGTGAAAGACCTGAGGGCATTATCACCTAAAGCAATAATGTAAATGAAGTTTCTAAGACTGGAAAAAACAAACAAACAAACAAACAAACAAACAAAAAAAATCTGCCTATTCTAAGAACTTAAAGAAGTTTGAGTTTTCAGAGAGTCTAGAGGGGAGAATGGCAAGAAATGAGCATGTCAAGATAAACAGAATGTGCCCTTGATCTTGTAAAGCAAGAAAAGAAAAAATGGGCTTTATTCAAAGTGGAATGGGAAGGAGCTATTCAAGAGTTGTAAGCAAGTGAGATGACAAAATTGATTTCATAAAAACTACTTTGCTCACTCATGTATTTATTTAACAGGGACTTTTTAAAGTTTAACTTAATGCTAAGAAATGATCTTCACTCCTGGGATATGTTAGTGAACACAATGGAAGAAGTGTCCTGCCCAAGAGGGGCTTGAATCTATAGAGAGGAGGCAGAAGTAAGTAGTAAGAAGCATCATAAATGAGTAAACAGTACATTAGTAAATGATGGTGAAAACTTCTGTTCAAAACAGAAAGGATGACATAGTACAAGGATGCTTTAGTCAGCTTTTTCATTGCTGTAACCACAAAGATCTGACGAGAACAATTAGAGGAGGAAAAGTTTATTTTGAGCTTCACAGTTTCAGAGGTCTCAGTCCATAGATGGCTAACTCCATTCCTTGGGTCCTGAAGTGAGGCAGAATATCATGGAAGAAGAATGTGGCAGAGGAAAGCAACTCATGACATAGTAGCAGGAAGGAGAGAGAGACAGTGAGATGGGGGTGGGTGGGAGATACCCCGTACTACAGACAAAATATTTATCCCAAAGTCATGCCCCCAGTGACCCACCATCTCCAGCCACACCTGAAGCCCCACTACAGTTACCACCCAGTTAATCCCTATCAGGTAATGCACTGATTTGGTTGAGAATCTCATAACCCAATCACTTCACCTGTGAAATTTCTTGTCTTTTACACATGAGCTTTGAGGGGACACCTCATAGATAAATCATAACAGAGGAGGAGAAATGGGAGGAAGGGGGAAAAGTGGCCAAGTCTACTCTTTGGGAAAATCACAATAATAGCTAGAATACTTAGACTAGGCTTGAAGAAGTAAAAGTTGAGCAAAAATTTGAAGTAGGTAAGAGAATTAGCTAAGCAGATAACAGAGGGGAATGGCATTACAGAGAGAATATCTATAAGGTAGGACCATATCTGGAATTTACTAAGAGCAGCCAGGTGAGCATTGCGACTAGGCCAGAGCGAGTTAGGGAAAGAGCCAGAGGAAAGAAAGGTAAAAGGGAATCATATAAAATCGCATAGACCATTAAAAAGACTATTAATAAAATGAGAAGCCAGTGCAAAATTCTGAAGAGAGGAAGATCATGAGCTGTCATGTGTTTTCCACTTCTCCTGCATTGTTCAATATGGATAGCAAATGAGCCAATGTGAAACCATGAAGACCAGGCTAATAGCCTGTTGCAAGTCAGTTATGGTGGTGCATAGCAGTGATCTCAGCTACTGGGGAGATTGAGGCAGGAGGATCTCAAGTTCAAGACCAGTCTGGGCCATTTAGCAAGACCCTGACTCAAAATAACTTTTCAAAAAGGGTTGTGGATGTATCTTAGTGGTAGAGAGTTTGCCTAGAATGCATGAGATAATGTCACACAATGGTGACAAAAAAAAAAAGGTTATTGCACATTAAAAACAACAATGTGTTACCACTGCATAACAAACAACAATGAAATACCATTTATTTTGGCAGGAATCCAGAATAGGGACTTTATCACATGCTGGAAAGGGTTTGGCAGAAAGTAGCTGGTGGGAATGTAAAATGGTACTTCCACTTTGGAGTGTTATGATTTAGCTGTGAGGTATTGCCCAAAAGGTAATGTGTGAGATGCAAAAAAGCGTAGAGGTGAAATGATTGATTATGAGAGCCTTCACCTAATCAGTGTGTTAATCCACTAATATGAATTAACTGGGTGGCAAGTATAAGCAGGTAGGGTGTGACTAGAGAAGGTGGGTCATTGGGGGTATGCTGTTGGGATTTACATTGTGTCATGGTGAGAACAGTTCTCTCTCTCCTTCCTGGTGTGTTGTCCTGAGTATCATTCCTCTACCACACTCTTCTGCCATGATGTTCTGCCTTACCTCCAGCCCTGAGGAATGGAGTTGGCTGTCTAAGGACTGAAACCTCTGAAACCATGAGCCCCCAAATAAACTTTTCCTCCTCTAATTGTTCTTATCAGGTCTTTGGACACAACAACAAAAAGTTGAACAGAAGAACTTGGCAGTTTTTACAAAATTAAACATACCCTTATCATTCAACCCCATGATCACAGTCCTTGATAGCTAAACAAACGAATTGAAAATGTCCATACAAAACCCTGCACACACATGCTTATAGTTTTGTTTACAATTATCAAAACTTGGAAGCAACTGAGATGTCCTTCAATAGGTGAATAAATAAACTATGGCACATCTACATAATAAAATATTATTCAGCCCAAGAAATAAGCTCTCACACAAGGAAAAGTTACGGAGGGAATTTACATGCATACTATCAAGTAAGAGAAGCCAATCTGAGAAAGTTATATATTGTATGATCCCAACTATTTAATACTCTGAAAAGGCAAAACTATGGAGACAGTAAAAAGATCCTTGGTTTCCAAGGTTGGGGAAGAAAGAAAAATGAATAAGTAGAGTATGGAGGATTTTTAATTTAGTGAAATTACTCTATAAGATACTGCAAAGATGGATCCATGCCATTAAACATTTGTTCAAATCCATAAAATGTGTAACAACAAGAGTGAACCCTAATGTAAACTATGGTCTTCAGGTCATGCTATGCCAATTCAGGTTCATCGATTGTAACAACATATCAGTCTAGTGAAGGATGTTGATAATGGGGGAGGCTACACATGTGTGAAGCAGGAAGCAGGGGAAATCATTGTGCAATGTGCTCAATTTTGCTATAAATCTAGAACTGTTCTAAAAATAAAGTGTGTGTGTGTGTGTGTGTGTGTGTGTGTATCTCTATTTATTTATGTATATGAATGGATGGTCATTGGGATTGAATCCAGGGGTACTCTACCTCTAAGCTACATCCCAAGCCCCTTTTCAATTATATTTTTGAGACAGGGTCTCCCTAAGTTTCACAGGTTGCTCTCAAACTTGTGATGGTCCTGTCACAGCCTCGAGTTACTGGGATTACAGACATGTGCTACTGTGCCTGGCTGAAGTATATATTTTTGAAAAGCTATTATAGGAATTCAGGCAAAAGATAATGATGGTTTGGACCAGGGATTTAAGATGTAGAGATGATAAGTGGTCAAATTTTGAATCTATTTGGAGTGTTGAACCAATAAAACAATTAATCCAGATGTAGAGTGAAAAAGGGAAAAAATATTCCTCCCAAGATTTTTTGCCTGAGCAACTGGAAGAATGGAGTTGCCAATAACAGAGATGAGGAAGGCTACAGATCAAGTAGGTTTGGTACATATTGAGTTTTGGGGTTTCCAAAAGGAGGAAGTTACTGATATTGATTACACAAGTCTGGATTTTGAGAAAAATGTCTGGAGAAAAATATGAGTCGCTGATATACAGATGATATCAAAGTCATGAACATAATAAAATCATCAAGAAAGTATAGAGAGGAATTAGCCTTGAGGCACTCCAATGCTGAGAATAGAATATTCTAAAATAAGAGTGACATAAATACGGAGGAAAACCAGAGACCTCAGTATCCTGGAAGCCAAATGAACAAAATGTAACAAAAAGGGAATCTTCAACTGTAACAAATTTTGTTGTTAAACAAGATGAGGTCTGAAAATTGACCATTAGGTTTAGCAATGTGTAGGATATTAGGTCTTCTCAGTAAGGCAAATTGGGTGGAATGGCATTGTCAAAGCAGGAGGTAAGGGGAAATCCAGATTGGAATAGTCTTCAAGGAAAATGGGAGGCTTTCAGGAAGTGAGTCATAAAGGATAGCAAATAAATGAAATTGGTGTCTGGCAAAATAAGAACAGATGTTTTATTTGTCTGCTTCAGTTAAGGTGGTAAAAAGAGCAGCACATGTGCTGAGTTTTTTCCCTATGTTTTAAAGTTTTTTTAAAAAATTTTTTTCCTAGTAGTTTTATAGTTTCAGAATTTTATTTAAATTTTTAATCCATTTTGAGTTGATTTTGTGTATGGTATGAGATCAGGGTGTGATTTCATTCTTCTGCATAGGAGTTTTCCTGACACCACTCATTGAAGGGATCATCTTTTCCCCATTATGTATTCTTGGCACCTTTACAACAATTCAATTTATCATAAACATTTGGGTTTTCTCCTAGGTTTTGTATCATCCCATTGGTCAAGGTATCTGCTTTTATGTCAGTGACATATTGTTTTGATTATACTTTAGAATATTTTTTGAATGTTTTTTGGAGGGTGATGCCTCCAAAAACAAATAAGAAGTTAGTTAATGTTACCACAGCCTATTAGCATCAGGTGATGAGTGACAAATGGAGAATGGGGAGAACATATTGATGGAATAGATGAAAAGCTTAAGAGAAAGGAATAATTCAAGGACAATTTCCAAGTTCCTGGCTATTTATTTAGAAATATCTGGGGATAAGAAGGCTTCTGTGGCAATAGTAAGAACTGTTTTGGAAATGTTTGGTTTGAGAGGCTTGTGAATAAGGCACTCAGGTGTTACTTCTGAAGCTTTGGTAATAGCTCTGGGTTCAAGATACAAACTTTGCAACTGACAATATACAGAAAATGGATGATCTCACATGAGTGAAAGTACACAACAAAGAGGAAACAAAGGTGTCAAACTCTTGAGATATCGCTAACATTTAAAAGTTGATTAGGAGAGAAGGAACCAGGGTGTTCAATAAGGAAAAATTAGTTAAGAGAAGATCAGGATAGAGTATTGTAATATAGGTCATAACCACAGGCTTTCAAGCCCAATTTCAAAAAGGTGGTAATGGTAGCGAATAGCTAATGCTACTGAGGGGGCAAATAACTTGATGCCAATAAAGTATCCTTTGAATGTGGCATTACAGGGATGATTTATAAGACAGACAATGCTTACTCCAGAGGAGTGTTGAGGACATGTTGGTGTGGGATTAAAAGGAAAATGAGGACTTCTACCCTGGCAAGCATTGGCTAGATATTCCATAGGTCTAACTGCTACAAACAAGTAGATTCTCAAAAAAGCACATCTTTAATAATGTTTGGATTACAGAACATAAAGGAAACTCCCAAATCACAAGTAAAGAAACTAAAGCCAACATTCTTACATTAAGCTTAGGTATCTGCCAAACTGGCCCTTGTTAGAGCTTTCTATATTTATTGCAGAAACATTTGAAAATGCCCTTATGGGAGAAAGAATAACCTATTTAGATTCCCAGGTTTCCATAGATAAAGATCAAATACATGTGAACTCACAGATACTACAAAACATGTAAAGAGACTAACTGGCATGAGTGAGAAATCAATAGAATAGGTTTTAATTCCAAGGGAATTTAGATTCTGAATGATTAATACAAATTATCAAATAACAATGCTAAAAAATAAAAATGGAATCTCACACATACACACACAAAAGCAAGGTTATTAAATATGGCCATGCAGATATGGGAGAATGAAAGCTAAATAAAGTTTTGAAAAAAAAATGGTGTTGAAAATTAAAACTTATGGTTTAAATATCAGATAGATCATGCAGAATTGCCAAGACTGTATCAATACTAATTTAAAATTACAGGAATGTGGATATGACAAAGAAACCCTGAAATGGTGATCTGGATGAGAAACAGTGTAGATAAAAGTGTATTTCCTCCCCTGTAACAGAATGGGATATACAGGTGAGCTGTTTTACCTCTGTGGACGTGTGACTTCATCTTTGAGTCTATAGCAGTTGCTCCAGTCATCTTCAGCCATGATTCTAGGTGGCTCGCTACACTTTCCAGCCTACTAAAAGGGAAAATAGAGCATGATGAACAAATGACTTCCTATTTCTAGGGTGTGAGTTGTAGGTTGTACATATTACTTCTCCTTATATCAAAGTAGCCAAAATCTAGAGTTATGGATATATGTAACTGCAGAAGAAATTTACTCTCATGTAGGGTGGCCATTTCTAACTAAAACCTGGGGGGTAGGATATTATTACTACAGAGAAAATGGAGACATGGGCCTGGATAATAATAGCAATTTCTGTAGTAGCACAAAGTCTATTGGTGAAAGGAGCCAGGAAAGAAAGCTAATAGAAGAGTGGTGTGAGGAGTTCTGATATAGTCTGGATAAGTCACAGGAGAGATTATAAAATGTGGAGGAAAGAAAACACTGGGGGGAAATTGCTGAGAATTGTTCAAAACAGAGAAAAACAAAGTCCTTAGAAAAATAAAACACAAACATATATAACATACAAGCAAAAAAGAAATTCACAATTAAATACACTGTACTGACTACAAACACCGAACCAAGAAAAAAGAAAACAGAAAGAGATCACTTACAAAAGAACTATTAAGTATACTGACAATATCCTGCTTAATATCAACAATAAACATCTGAAAAAAGTAAATATATTTAATGTTAACTTAGAATCAGATACACATCAAAACTACCTTCTAACATTGACAAAGATGTTTGTGTACAAAAACTAAAAATGGTTGTCACCAAGACATTTTCTCCAAGGAAATTTCTGAACAAAAAAGATGTCAAGTAAACCAAGGCCAATATTAATATCTGAGGAAACAAAATTTTGGGATTTATACAATCACAGAACAAAACTGCTAAAAATGTAGGTAAATCAAAACACACTTGTCTGTATAAAATATTAATTATACTGTTCTCATTTGCTGGTTTTTTTAGAATAAAGAACAAAACTCAAACACTGGAAAATAACTTGTGAGTTTGGGATAAACAGCAGACTTAAGACTATTATATCATTAAGAAAGGGGATTAAGATATTAAATAGTTTCAGATATTTTTAAATTAAATATGATAAAAGTTTTGAGAGTAAAAGCTCAGGTGTGGAACATCCCAACTGGTAGAGGGGAAAACAGAATAAGAAAATAAAAGAAACAATTTAGTAAAGCAAAAACAGCTGAGAAATAAAACATAAGAGACATCAAACAAATAAACTTTTTAAAACTTTATTTGTAGATGGACACAATAACTTTATTTTACTTATTTATTTTTATGTGGTGCAGAGGATCAAACCCAGTGCCTCACACATGCTAGGCAAGTACTCCACCTACCACAGAGATACAAACCCATCCCCCAAAAAGTAAACATTTAATAGGATGAACCACAAAATAAATATTTCTGGATTTTATAAAGTTTTCCGATATTTTCATGTTTATATACTTCTTTCATCTTTCTTCCTATCCTATACATGCAGTCCTAAAGAGATAAGTAGGCTACTAAATTCAATAGGAACTTTACAAGTACATAATATTTTTTTAAATATAAGAAAATGTACTGATTAAGGTTCCAATGTTGATTTTATTTATTCAAACATTAGGAGTACATAAAACACATGCCAGATATTGTACTAAACTCTTGGAAACAAAATAAATAATGGATATGGCTTCTACTCTTATGTTGCTTTTGTGTGTGCCCTTGGGCATTTCACTTCATCTCTTTCAGTTTATACACATAGAATATAGTCTTGGAACACAGATTAAATGAGATTAAATAAGACTATGTATGTAACAAATATACCATGGAATTTAAAATAAAAAATAATTAACAAATGATCAGTACAAAAATATATTTTAAAATGTTAAGTCCATATCAACCTTATTTTATCTTAAACAGTAATGTTAGATGTAGCAATGAATAAAGAGTTCACAAACTGCTAGTTCCTAAAACTAAAACCAGTATTAGGACTTGTCATGGCACAACTCTTTACTGAGTTGTTTCTTGAAATAAGACTCATGTAATTAACAGAAGAAGTTGTTTTACTATTTTTGGCAAATGCAATCTAAAAGATGGTCTATATCAATTAGAGCTAGAAAAAGGAATAAGACCACAGGTAATAAGAATTTGCTATTGTTCACTCAAGATTATTTTAGAAAGTGTACTTCCTGGGGGAACATTACTTTCCTCTGAAATTTTACTACAGAATAAAATTTTCTACAAGATAATTTGTTCTAATTTCATTTCTGGAATTAGAAAGTAACTTTCTGAGTAGCAGTACATTCCAAACACTCTTGTTATCAGTTAACTTGGATATGGACAAAAATGCCTCGATTGCTGGAAATTTATATATCCCCAGTAAAAATGACTAAATCATTCTGCTACTTCAGAAATACTCAAGGAAACTAACAAAATTAAGTTCCAACACTGAAAATAAATACTCCAAATGGTCTTCATAAGGCAGTCACTAAGGGAAGAACAATAAAATTTAATTATTTTAGTATAAACACTTCATTTAATAAGAAGTAACTGTTGCACTAAGGTTGTGACCTACTAACCTAATTAATGGCAGAAGTAACAACTGGATCTTCTAATTCAGAAGTTTGATTCTTTTGCCTTGGAATCCATATTAATATTCAAAGATATACATTTGCACTCACTATCCTTTAAACATTTTTTGTGTGTTGAAGTCAATATTTTAAATTAACATACTATGTGGTCTTACAGAGAGATTAGTAATTTGCTAAAACAAGAAACAAAACAACAATTTTAATTGCATGGTGAGGCAGCTTAACTGGTTAGAACACTAGATCAACAAGGCCAAAGTCCAGGGCTTAAACTCCAAGTAGGCTAATATGTTTTTCAAAATAACATTTCTGACACCACATGTTGTTAAAGAAAACTCTTCACTGGAAGGGCACTAGGGCAGAGTTGGAACCAAACCAAACTAAGAGTAAACCACACTTAAAAAAAAAATGCTTTCTCCTTTTCAACATAGAATTTTCGTTTTGTAAACTACATATTCAAATAACAAACGTTGCTCATGGAGAATTAGTGCTTGGCTTCAGACCTAAAACAGACCAAATGTGGTATTATGCACTACTCTGAAGAGCTAACAACAGGTCTGTCCAGATGCTAAGACCAGGAACTTCGAAATTTCCATCCTGCGCCTTGTAAGACTTGAGCGCAGTTAGAACCTCATCTTTCAGAGGTGGGGGTGCCTGGCAGAGGTTTTGCAACCTAGAGTACAACGCCTCCCAGGACACATCTTGAGACTCAGCTCCAACCCAAATGCCTTTCTGAAGGTCGTAGTGCAGACGTTGACTCCAGTCAGCTAGCACACTCAGATAGGCATGAGAAAGTGCTGGGTAGCGACCTGCCACCAAAGTCAAAAGACCTGCCGGGACGTTGCGACAAAAGGCAGCCATGATTTCCGACTTCCCCAGAAGCCAGTGGAGTAGCTCTTGACTCCCCTCTTCAAGAATTCTGGGGCTACCCAGTTTTAACTCCTCTCCCTGGGACTGGGGAGACATCGGAGGCTCCAACAGCGCCACCGCTATCACTTTCAGGAAGTTGTTCTGTGGCAGGCGCTCCCACAGGCTGCAGAGCAACTTGCTGGGGCCTCCCGCTTCGGTTTTGCCCACCTCCTTCAGACGCTCCAGCAGCAACTCAGCCTGGGTCTTCAACAGTGAGTCGTCCTGAAGATTCGGGTTCTCTCTGTAGATGTTGAAGCGCAGCATGTGGACCGCAGACCCGCGGCGAGCGAGGCTGGCCAGACTGTCTTGGAGCAGTTCCCTATCAGCATCCCGGACGCCCGCGCCGGCAAAGAGTTGCTGCAGCAGGTAGCGACAAGATGCATCCCCCAGGGCAGGGTTCTTCAGCAGGCGTAGAGACAGCAGGATGTCACAGAGCCCAAGGGCCTCAAAGTTCCTCAATCCAGGGACTGGACCCACCCCAAGGCCGCCCTCCTTCCACAAGCAGTGCAACCGCCTTTCCAGAGTTGTGCGGATGCGGTCATGGCTGCGGAAACGCTGGTAGACGTGGCGCAGGTAGCGAGCCCACTGTAGAGCCCTCCGTACAGTCGCTGGGTCCCAGGTGCTTACGTGGGTGGTGCGGGAGACCGCCAAAACCTCAGAAAAGCGCTCCAGGTGCTGCAGAAGCGGTTCCATGTGGCGCGCCAAAATCTTACTTCCGCTTTCACCTTGGAGACGGCGACTCTCTGCGTGCTGATTGGAGCGTCCATGAAATGATACGCCCCTCTGCCACACTATTGGACAAAGTTCATGTCAATCTTACAGCGGCTTTATCCGGGTTCCTTGAATCTAGGAAATTTACACTGGAGAAAAGTCCTGAACTTTTTTGCTTTTTCCAGTTATGGAAAAGGCTATTAGTGGGAAGCGAATAGTTGTGAGGCATCCATATTGACAGTTCCTGGACAGATGTTCAAAACGCTGCGCTTCCTTTGGTTTTGGAAATATCCCTATCCAGAAATTTTCTGAGATTTTCCTGAAAGAGGGATCTGTATTGAGGCTTATCATAATTAGGTAATGCCAGAGACATGCTATTTCAAGTGAAGAAACGTTATTGAATGAAATTTTAATATCAATTTGAAAAATATATTGGTCTTTTTTTATACTGGCTCTCTGCTAAATTCTGGGGCTTCACATTGTTCTTTCATTATTAGAAATGAAGCCTAGGTTAATTGAAAGAAAAAAGTCAACTTCAAGAATAATACTTTGTTGAAAATTTTAAATGAATATAAAATTTTATTCTAAAATTACACTATCATTGTTTTATAATTTCCAGAGCAAAATAGTTTTGATACTCTTACTTCACAGAAATAATCAGCTGAAGGAAATGCCATTTAGAAGTACATAATAATAAATGTTTGCCTAAAGATTTCCAGAACTGAGAGAGGACCCATTATTGGGTGTAATTAAGATTATCTATTTCATTGATGGGTTTGACAAATACTCATTTTGCAAACATCTAGGAGTTTATTGTTTTATTGTTTATTGTTCACAAACCCACAATAGTTTTAAACTTAAGCTAATGATGTATGTAATAACTCATTAGAGAATAATTTCCTTCCAGTCCTAAAACTCTAACCAACACTATTCTAAGAAGTGGGCAAAAGGTGTTGTGTTTTTAATAAATAAGGGAAAAAGAAATTTAAAAGGTAGAATAATTTTTCGTTTATTAAAATAAGCATTCCAACACCTTTTAAAAATAAAGCAGTGGTGTCCATAATGATAATTCAGTTTTATTTGATTACTATCTGTTCCAACTCTTACTTGGTCCTAAAAGTAGTAATTTTACCCTAAATATATCATTACTTTTAAAGTCCTTTGTCTTGACTACTAGAAATTTAGATCTAAATCTACAGCCCACCTTTATCAAATGTATAGGCATCAGTAATTCATTCATTCTCACTTCAAAAAAAACATGTATTCTTCAGGTCTAAAAGGGGCACAAAACCATTTAATTATAAAGCAGATCAGATTTTGTGTATTTTTTTTCTTAGACATTTCATTGGGGATTAATACTAGGTTTAAGTCTCAAAGTGAACAGTAATCAAAGAAAAATTCAAGTGACAGAAATATCAAAGTAAACATGAGGATATGGATGTGTATAAGAGTGTTGTTAACACTAGGAGCAATCTCTCACCTTTTGGTTACAATCTCTAAATAAGGTAAATTAGTACAGAGAATAGAAGGCCAAACATTGGGAGATTTTATTAAAATAAGCTGTCATTCAAACCATGGAACTTGAGTAACATAAACAACTAAGAAAAGGAGGCATTCTAATGGAACCTACTTTTTAGGCCCTAGGAAGAATTAAATGAGGCCATAAACATACGACAGTGGATTTTGTGGCCGCCTGTTACTATTCATTCTACTACCACCATTGTATAATATCCATGCAGTTTGGGATACTGATCCCAGCTCAGCTCAATGGTAGGGCCTGATGATTTTGAGCCAGTCATGTTAATCCATCCCTCTGTTAACAGTAATTAATTTAGAAACTTACCCTTAAACCTATCCATGTGTAACATTCCCTTGTGGCAGAAATTTGTTCAGTAATGGGCAGATGGATCAGTTCCATTCAAGTAGAGGATTCAGAGAGAGCTGTTTCTTACTTCAAAGTCCATGCAGATAAGCACTGATGAATATGAATAGACACCCCAAAGAGACTGTGTGTGTGTGTGTGCATGCATGCTTATGAGATAACTTTTCTCTTCTTGATGTTATTATATATGGATATGGAACCTAAAGCCACCATAGCATCTCCCCCTTATGGCCGAGATAATCTCAAGAGCAAATAAGAAAAATAACATCAATACAGCCTATAATCTAAACCAATTTAGGTTTGTGAAACCATAGTGCTTATACTAATACAAACACTTTAGAAAAGTTTGTGGTACACACAAAAACGCTGGCTATTGTTGTTGTTACTGTTAAAATAATGAAAACTTCCAAATACACAATTCCACACGTCTATTTCTAATCCTACTCCTTCCAAATATAAAACAGTAGTCACCAACATCATTCTGGGAAATGGTGGAGGAAATTTTATCAAAGATGAGGTTTGCTGTGGGAACGTTTATTCCTGCTTTTTGAAAACCTTCTAATAAAATTTAGCTCAGTGTAATTATAACTTAAAAACTGAGTTGATCTCAATCTTTAAGTTATGTGTAATTCCAGGGTTATTTTAGATACGTAATAAGTCAAAATTATAAGACATTATGCAACTGAGATATCAATGAAAACAAATTATTCTGATGTCTTTTTATTCTACTCTGAACAATATTATACCAGAGTTTTCTTTCCACAATTGTAGCTAAGTGAGGTCAACCACTGTTGGAAGATATTAAATGGAACATTCCAGAAATAAGCAATTTACAAGTTTAAAATTGCCTGCTATGCTGAGAGTATGATGAAATCTCATGCCATCTGCTTTGTTGGGCTTGGGATATGAATCTTCCTTTGGTCCATTGTATTTATCCTATGTTTGCTAACCTTCTCCCCCATTTCTCACTTGTTCATTGTAATATGGGAGGCTAGAGTCATTGCTGAGATAGAGAGAAGTCTGATAATCCACCCTGTGGTGCTTTTTTGGATGTGCACCACCACCAGAACATCTACTCAGTGGCTAGAGTGAGGATGCCTTGCAACCTAACCTGGGCATGCAGGCCCAAGAAGTTAGTGACTATCCTGGTATTGCAGTGCTTATGTTCAAGTAATTCAAGTAACACTTAATTTAATTTAATCATGTACCAGGGCACGTGAGTAGTGAAGCAAAGAATAAAACATGGAAAAGCAGATTAACTCTACTACTACATAAAAAAGGCTGCAGTACAAATGGGGAAAAAAAAAACAGTGTAGATGGTGTTCAGCACTACCTTTGATTTCAGGCATCCACTGGGAATCTTGGAAAATATCCCTCATGGATTCAGAGGTCACCACACTAAATTCAACCCTCTGCTTGATAAAATAACATTTTTCCAATATGAACAAATACAAATGAACTCCTCACTTTTAGGCAGGATAGACAATAGAGGGCTTTGCCATCATTCAGGAATCCGTGTCACACAGGAAAATATTTATCCTTTTATAATCACTCTGAGCGCATATATGGGCAGGGAATACACTTGACTTCAGATTCATCACCTCACTCAAATCAGGGGTAAGAGCAGGACTCTAGCAGGAATAATAAAGAGCAAGTGGGCAGGATTTTTGAGAGATTTCTCGTAGAAACGTTATAAACATTGTATTTACTGTTTTGGAGAGACACTGTAAATTACCTTTCTAAAAAAATGAGAATACAATTCTTAGGAGAATTTACTTCAGTAGAATCACAACTTCTTCATTTCATTTGTTCCACTTACAAAAGAGGTAAAAATCAACCAATAAATTACAATGGATTAAGGACTTTAGGCATATAAAGAAGAATCTGATGACTAGGTTTCCAGCCTTATATTCTATGATACTACAACCCGTCTCTGATCAGTCTTGCCTTGTGTTACATGTTACATGGTATTACGACTTGATCAAACTGTAGAAACCCGTTTGAAACCTTAGAAATATTAAATTTGCAAACCTAATAGAGAAATGCATATCATATTTACCTTTTATACTTTTAGAATTGTTTTCAGAAGGTTTGTAAGAGACTGTAACTAAACAAACATTTCTCTGGCTACTGAGTTTCTCAATCAGTGCATAGTAGAAAAGATTGTGTCTTAAGCACTGATCTCCTTTGGCTTTGGAACATAGGAGGGAAATCTGGGAGGCCAGAGCCATTCCTGAGATGGGAAGAGTTCTGATAATCCATCCTGTGGAGCTTTCTTGTATATTTACCACCACCTGGACAGCCAATCCGTGGCTAGAGTGAATATATACTGCAACCCAACAAGGACTAGAGGCTCATGAAGTTTGTGAGAGTCCTATATGCTCAAGAAAAACAGAGCAGACCCTCATAAATTCAGAGAAAAGAGGTGGAGGAGGGACCAAAGGAGTGGATCATCTTGTGGGTACTGGTCTATGTGATGGGTCGAAATCTGTTTTCGTAAATTTAAGACAGAACTTCCTAGTTTAGAGTGTGTGATTTTTGGTCTTAAAGTTAGCATCAGAAAAACGGTTTTATCATTACATACATATTCTGAAAATTAGAATTCCATCAACAGTTTGAAATATCTAATACGTAAAAGTTTTGTTTGGAATTGAAATTTATTTGCATCACCAGAGTAATATTGAATCTTATATTATCTTTATAGTGACTGAAAAGAAGAACATTTATTTAATTATAATTTATCTGATTATA
This sequence comes from Marmota monax, assembly GCF_021218885.2. Taxonomy (NCBI): domain Eukaryota; kingdom Metazoa; phylum Chordata; class Mammalia; order Rodentia; family Sciuridae; genus Marmota; species Marmota monax. The sequence goes on along the minus strand of NW_026695230.1, from coordinate 3,751,765 downwards.
ATTTTACGATTTATAAGAAATCTTACAATTTTTGAATGGCTTTCTAGCTATTAAAAATGGTTTTTGCCAATTTTATCAATAACATTTCTGGTCAACAGTGATTCTCAAGAATATGAAGAGAACTTTGTTCAAAAGTCTTGCTCAGGAATCGTGATTGACCATTTAAAACCTAAAAGCTACTATTTAAAATTACATTTGTGAAGAAGCTTGATTGTTTTCTTAAAAATACAAAGTTTTAAATTTGGAGAAATTTCATGTAAATTCAACATTTATTCATTTTTTTTTTTACTTTTATTTTTTGGCAGTGCTAGGAAATAAACCTTCATACACACCCTACTTGAGTTCCACCACTGTATCACATCCCTTAAATTTAATATTTCAAATATTCTTTATTCATACTATCATACAAAGTAATTCCATTTTTTTGTTTTACCAAACATTTTAAATATGTTCCCCAAATCTTCTTTGTTTGACTGATTACCTTGTGTTTCATGTGGAGAAAGGGTTAGAAAGCTCTGCTCTAACATAAGCATTCTAGCACAACCAGCTGAAGAAAGGGGGCAATAGAAAGATTCAAATTAGTCTACTTATGTTTTTTGAAATTTATTTACCATTTGTCTTTCCCATGTTACCCCATCCACTCTCTTTCTTTCTTTGCCCTGCTTTGAACAGAGTAGTGGCTTAATCCTTACTGACCTTGTTCCCTAGCTTTCTGCTGAATTGACCAATAAGATGAATTAACAAACAGCTAGGAGGACTAGAGGAGAAATATGTAGGGCTTTTCTTCCCCTGCTTCCTGCTAAGGTCCCTGGATTCTGGTTCCTTTCTCCAGAAGGTCTATAAGGTTTTCCTGAACTTGAGGAAACTGCTTGCAGCCTTAGGAACTCCTACTGTTGCTAATCACTGAGTCTAGTAACATAGCTTATTGGTCCCTTAACCTTACTCAGACTTTTATAAATATGCTTCTATTAAGTTATCTTCAAAATACCTGCTGAATGTGCCCTTGTTTCCTGCCAGGACCTGATACAATTGCCTAATTTCTCAGCCATTTTCTAATTAATGTAAGTAACTGATCAGTCAGTATGTTCAGAAAATAATGTACATAATGATACTGAAAACCCTGTCATATTAACACACACTGTTGCCAATCTATGACAAAATCATCAGTGTTACAGTGATAAATGAATGTTTCAACAGACAGTGTGAAGTCCTTCCATAAATGTAATTATTTCGGGGCGGGGGGAGAATATAGTCTGGGAGGTGTTTGTGAAGTCTGACTCAGATCGTGATGACAGTAGAATATCTTACTAAGGAAATATGCCTGTGGTCAACTGGCATTCCAACTCCATGGGCAATTTTGGAGGGAAAGAACGATTAGATCCTATGTGTTATAGAGAACTGATTGTCACAAACTGTGGGACTACTATCTAGAAATAGAGTTCCCCAGAAAAATATCACATTAGTACTGTGGCAGAGGAAGTATTAAGAAGTATTAAGAAGTATTAAGAAGAGGTCGAGAAAGAGTGATGTGGATTGGGGTTGTAGCTCAGCAGTAGAGTACTTGCCTAGCATGTGTGAGGCACTGGGTTTGATTCTCAGCACTACATATAAATAAATAAAATAAAGGCCCATTGACAACTAAAGAAAATATAGTAAAAAAAAAAGAGAGAGTGATCTGAAACTTCTGAACAAGGATCAACAGATAGTAAGGGAGAATCAAAGATTAATTTGTTTCCCCATGTAAGTGATTGGATGAAGTTTCTTTACCTTTAAATGAAAGTACTATCAATTTGGACTGGTCCCAGTAATGATGAATAAGAAAAGAAAATCATAGCAGAACATTTGCTCAGTGGAAAATCTTATGAACTTGGTTTTTAATCCTCAAGTACTATTTTTCTTAACAGTCTTTAGGATTTCCTGGATTAGTCTGTTAAATAAAAGAATAGATAATTATTGAATACTATGTGTTCTTAATAGGTCCAGAAGTGATTTTTTTGAGTCAGTAATCTGTACCAGCTCAATACTTTTTTATTTTATCTTGTCAATATCTTGTAATTGTATTAACAGTAACACATCTGATAATTTATTATGTAGAACATAAACAACAAGATGATTCTGTCTACTGAAAAATTATTTTTTGTTCAGACACAAACTTATCAGGATGTTTTATAAATACAAAATAATCAACAAGTTTCTCTTGTAGGTTATTCTACACCCATTCCATGATCTGTGGTTAGGTTCAAATTTAAAAAGGAAAGTTAAAATAACAAGACAAACTGCTGCATATTTTAGTCTATCACCCCTCAGTCTGAGAGCCTTTAATGAGTCCTTAATTGTTCAGTACAGGGTCCAAAGTTCTATGCTTGATTTTGGTTTTGTTATATGCTATTTATGTTTTTCCTAATATTTATCTACATAAATTTGCATAATTAAGTTTGGATGAATGAATAATGGGAGAATCATAAAATGTTTTTATGTTTAAGTTTTATTAATTCATGAAATATAAATGTAGGTGAAATTGGTTCAAAGTCTACCAGAGAACATGAGATATAAGTTTTTAATAAGATGGTTTAAATAATGGAAGAAGAAGAATTTAATCAATAACACCTGCCCCCTTCCTTAAAAAAATCTGCAGTTTGATTCCCAGAGTCTGAGCATTTAATTTGATAATTCTTGGATTACTAATATTCAGACATCACATAAATACTTGTATTAGTCCTACTGGAAGAAGTTGCTCTGAGTTTTCTTATTTTTATATTTTTCCACTGTGAGGACATCTGTTTATTAAAATATTTATACCAAAGGGAAACAATGAAATTCAGTGGCATAAATTATTTTGAAACTGTATACCAATATATAGATTTTACTTACATCCTATGTATTTATATATATATATATATATATATATATATATATATATATATATATATATGTATGTATTTACTAGTATAGTAGCAAATGGGAAGAACTTCCTAAGAAGATAGCTGAAATAAACACACTAAATTTCTTTTAATACTTCATTTTTCTTTTATTATCGATGATTTTATTTTCTAATATTCAAACCAGAAAAAAATATGAATTAGGTTGTCTTTTCCTTTGAATTAAAGTTGGATTTCATGGATGGGAGCTCTGTAATAATGTCTGAAGGCCTTTATTTTTATCCAATAGTTATCAGCATATTGCTATATAAATACCTGCCAGGAAAGACTTTTATTTTCTGGTTCAATAACTTTTTAAGTGTCTGTTGTTCCCATTTTCAAGTCTCCAAAACTTTTATGTGAATTCTTTCAGCACATTTTTTTTCATTATTTCCCAACCTTCTTTTTTTCTGGATGGCTGAAGTTTCCAGACATATAACCAGAAATGTCCTAAGAGAATTAATACATAAAAAATTAAAGCCAAACAAATGGAAAACAAAAAAGTATGCATATAAAATGTATACTGACATGCAAATTTATATGTAATTTCCTATGAAAAATAATAGATGAAGCTAATTTTCCTTGTTATTCTCTCACAAAATATCAAACATGGTGAAAAAATTATCAAGAAATTTGTTTGTTTTTAATCACTTCCAGACCTAATCTGAGTTCTTAGATTGGACTGGTCTGTTAATAACATTAATGTCAAGGAGTGTTTTCACTAAAGTTTCCTTGCATTTCAAAATAAACTAGCTGAAATAAGTGAAGTAAGTGATTAAAACAAAATTCATAATGTCACAGAGAGGCAATTTTATTGGAATATAAAAAATCTTTTCAGTGTACTGTTTTAATAACTTAATTATCAAATTTTCAATTTAAGAAAAGTTCTACAGGAAATATTCCATCAGATTTAAGGAAGAGAACTCATGTAAAGGGTGAGAAGCATTTGGAAGCAAGAGTGCTATAATTAATCTTTCTTTCCCTTTTATCCTTTTGAATAGATTAATGAATTGCCATTTTCTACATTTGCATATCATTATTTTAACAGATCTGGTGAGTGAAAGTTCCATTTCATTTCCTATCTTACAATATAGTGTGATTTCACTGTTCTCCTGGTTGATATTATTTCACTATTATTACTACACAGAGGATCAGATGTTGACCACTAAGCCATCTTTTTTCCCCCCTGTGAAATGAGTGGAATTTTGGCTGATCAAAATTTATTTTGTACTATCATATGACTTGGATTCGTTTGAATATTTTTATATTCCATGACCAATTCTACATGTCACAACAAGAAAAAGTTACTGAGAGAAATGTAGAGTTTTAAAAAAAAAGAATGTAAAAAGAATTAAGACAAGATTTTATATATTATATTATATATATATATATATATATATATACACATATACATAATGTGTGTGTATTTTATATATAATGTATAATATATATGTAGTAGGATAAATTTGACTCTATTATGAAAGAAAATTTTAGATATTATCCTAAATAATTTTTAATTCTATAATTAACATCCTAAATATTCTAAATAATAATAGGGGTTATAACCAATGTATTATAATCAGTGTAATAATAGTAGGGAGTAAAATATCATTTTAAGCCCAAAATGATAAATTTTATAGTCAAAAATTTTATTAGTTAAATTTGTAACTTTTGAAGTGTAACTTATTGGTTAACTTTTTTCTAATTCAAATAAAGTTTTCTGCTCTTGGTATTCTTTTTCTTTTTTGGTACCTGGGATTGAACCCAGGGGCATTTAACCACTGAGCCAGGCATTTTTAAAAATTTTATTTAGAGACAGAGTCTCCTGAGTTTCTTAGGGACTTGCTAAGTTGCTGAGGCTGGGTTTGAATTCATGATCCTCCTGCCTCAGCCTCATGAATTGCTGGGATTACAGGCTTGTGCCATGGTGCCCGGCTGCTCTTGGTATTCTTAGCTGATATTCAACAATTCTTTGTTAAACTTAACAAAATTTTGGAATCAGATATATCTGGGACTAATGCCAGTGTTTTATTTTTGTAAGTATTTTTATTAGTCCATATTAGTTATACATAATATTAGAATATTAATAGTAAAAATAAATATTAACTCTATCTTATTCATTCAGTAAGAAAAATGTTTTATTCACTTAGTAAAGTTCTAGTCTTCTGCCCAACCAGGAGAGCATCAGGTCATACAGGTAATTCCATGTGAGAAATTATTAAAATAAACACTAAATTCTCCTCTAGTTCTTATGTAACAATTGTATTTGGTTTGTTTACAGATTTTAGTAAAAAAGGGGGACAGGAGCTTCATTTAATTTAACAGAACGGTGTAATGTCTCTACACTGAACTTGTCGATCTACTAACCTTTTATTGCATAAACTAGCTGCCAAATAGTGCTATATTTTGGAGCCTCTTGTACACTAAATCTAGCACACAAGTTCTAGAAGGCCAAGTATTTATGTTTCTTGAATTCTATAATATCATTAGGCATATACAGTCAAAGAATATAAACTATGTCAATCTGATAACTAGATGATAGGAAACTAGAGGAACTTCTGATGTAGCATTAAAGGAATATGCAACTGAAACTTTAAACAAAATCAATTTTGAGGAAAGCAGACTATTGTGTAAACAGAGGGACATAAGATAAAACTTAACTATGTTAAATTTTATCTGCAGGACATTTTTTTCATATTTATTTTTTGTTGTAGATGGATACAATACCTTTATTTATCCTTATGTGGTGCTGAGGATCGAACCCAGGGCCTTGGACATGCTAGACGAGCACTCTACTACCACTGAGCCACAACTCCAGACCCCAAGGCATATTTTTGAGAAAGTTAAGCCTACTTTATCCACCATCTATGGTAAAATTTTAGTTAAGTAATATCAACACACTACCAAACATGCTCTCTAGTTCTCAGAAAAGTTTTTCCTTCATTTCATTCTTCTTTCCTTTCCCCTTCCTTTCTTCATACGTCATCTCCCTCCCTTGCCCCCCACTTTTCTTCTCTCTCTCACCTTCTTCTGCTTTTTCTTCCTTATGTATACTCATTGTCTTCAACTTCAAAGGATATAAATATTCTCATATATAAGTACTCAGAGGAAAAGGGAGCTACTTATTTAGTGTACTATATGATTTCAAACCAGTGAGAAATGTATGTAATCTTTATTTTATGATGCATCCTAAAAATATGCACCTTAATTCTAATTTGACTAAACTAATCTCATTTCTGTCTTAGAATAGTCTTGTTCTTTCTTCTCTCAACTGGTGTGCACCTCATGTTTCTTGCACCTGGAAACAGTCTTCCCTTCCATCTTATGTGAAACACTGCCTTCTGTGCTGCAATATGCAAATCAAATTGTTTCCATTACAAACCTAACTTGTATATGAATTTGCAGTGTTTCTGATTTTTAATTCCCATCAGCATCTTTTTTATGAAGCTGACATAATCTTCAATGACATAACCGATAGATCCATCACCAAGCAAGGCAGATTATTACCTCTAGGACAAACAGTCCAGGTTCATTCACAGGGTACCTCCTTCACAAAAGAGAGAATACTCAAGTTAATTACATTTTTGAGTGGATGTGTGCACCTAAATCCAACTTAACCTTTATGGCTGTAAAGATTGTGTCTTTTATTGTATTTTCAATGTCCACAATACTTTCTGTCCTACCTTTCAGGATGAAGGAATGCAAGATGATGGAGTGGAAAGAATATGAACATTTTTTAGGTATGGAAATACTTTTCATTAAGCCTTAAACTCCAGAAGGGAGGAGATTAAGTCTTTATACCTTTGTTTACTGGAACAATCACATAGTTGATATTCAACAATTCTTTGTTAAACTTAACAAAATTTTGGAATCACATATATCTGGGACTAATGCCAGTGTTTTATTTTTGTAAGTATTTTTATTAGTCCATATTAGTTATACATAATATTAAGGTTCCTTTTGACATGATTATACAAGCATGGAATATAATTTGCCCTAATTTAGTCCCCATTACATCCCCTTTCCTCCCTGTTGCTGGTGTTATTTTTAACTTTAAGTGGGATTTGACTTTTTTTGTCTATCCTATCTAAAGATAGGATAATTACATTAATCATGAAGGTATTATGAGATCTGAATAAAATCATGCTTGCACCTAACATAGTGACTAGTACATCATCTATGTACAATTGATATTAGATAGTATCAAAGTGGCATAAGTAATTGATATGGTGACAAAGATGTTTAACTCAAAATCAGGCTAATGGCTATGGTGTAATCATCATTTAATGTTTCAATATTTTAAAAAACACTTCAGTTTAAATTTTGTACATCATTTTCACTCAAAGTAAGTATAAAATGATTTTTATGAACACAGGTACAAGTGATATGAAAAATCATAAATAATTTTAAATTATACTGTTTTTCTGATAAAGGACATATTCCTTCTCTGTGCAACATATCCCTGAATTATTAATTATGAAACTCAAAGGTAGGCCAGAACTAGTTTAGTTTAATATAAAGGTACAACTAGACTTCATTTTTAGAAAGTGACGATTTTCATCAAAGAAAATTGCAAGTGTGTGATGCTTAAAACTGAGGTAATAAACCAATCTGTTAGAAAATGAATTGGAAACTTTAGTTACACTATTATGAATCCAAAGTTCTTGACACGGTGTTTGAGATCATCTAAACCCTGATCAGAGCCTCATCTCTCACCTCCACTCTTCATCATTGGCACCCACAGGCTCTGCAGACTGCCACCCATTCCCTGAGACTATATCCTCAGGCTTCTGTGCTTGGGTTCAATTCTCCACACCCACCTTATCCTATGAGAGCCATTGAAAGTTGGCCCTCACCATGATTCCCAGAAACAAGCCTAATTTGCTTCTCTGTGCACTCCCCTGGAATATCACTGGTGTCTGTATTTAGTACTTACTTCATTCTGCATTAGGCTAATTCTTCAGATGTCTGTTTATTTCATGGATAGAAAATTCTTCAAGGAAATACTGTGTCTAACTCATGTTTGTATTCCCACAGTGCTCATCTTAAATACTCAATAAAGATTCCATAAATGTTTAAAAACAATATAAAAATGCACTGAGGTGATATTATGGAATGCAAGAAGCATTCCAAAAACACTACCAGAGTCTCCATGTCCTTTCATAGTGGTTCAAAAATTGCTTCAAAGTTCCTGAAAAAAAAAAAAAAACAGAACCTAAAAACACTGCACATTTTTGAAATCATAAACTCTAAATGGTGGAAATTGCATTCATTTTGGAAAAAAATTAGAGTCTGTATTCATCAAGACATCTGTGTAAATTCCCATACATAATTTCATTCCATTTATAAACTCTACCTTAATGAAAAAAAAAATTAATGTATGGTTTGGCAGGGCTCCTAAGTGCCTTGTCTGCTTGCTCAGCAAAGAAATTAAACCAAACTGTAAGATGTAAATCATGTTCTTTCTCAGCAAAGAGCCTAGCTTTATTGCCTTACCTTGTATATGTCTAGAAGGATCTCAAAATCAGCATAACATTTTAAGCTGAGTAAGCAGGATTTTTATCAATTATTATACAGTCCCCAGGAAGAGTATAAACATTTTGTCTATACTTTTGTTGTAGGCTTTTGTGTTCCCTGTGCCTCTTTACTCATATTTACTCCTTGATATTTCATAGAATTATTCTTATTTACTAAAAAAATGTTTTACTAGGTGGTTTCATTGTCTGAATAATGTGTGAACAAATTAGAATATTAACAAGAAACAAAAAATCCTCCCAAGTAAATTGAATATTTTCCATTTTGGTCAGATCTATAATTTCAACAAACTGCAAAACCATAGTGTATACTAGTTGCTGATGTCATATCTGAGTCTTGGCTTGGATCTTGAACAAGGTTACATTTTCTGAAGTTTGGGGCTTTACATGGTCTCCTTATGAGTGCAGCCACATATCATTAATGAAGCGAGTTGGGTGACTTCTTCACTTTTCTTCTCTATTCAGCAAATGACAAGCACCAGCACCATTTAAGGAGATTTGCCTAAGGCATAGAATGTTGAGAAAGATATCTGTTGCATCAACGAGGATTGGTGTTAGGAAAGAAAAAATAGCACAGAGTTGCGCAAAGAAGAAATTAAGCAAATGTGAAAAATAATGTTCACATAAGAAGACAAAGAACAATGCATAATTCAAGGAAACTACTGAAATTTAAAAAACATACTTAGAAAAGCATCTAGAAATAAATTTTGTGCCTTCATGAGTTCACAATTAAGCAGTATTAACAACTGAAAATCACATGCCTACTTTGGTTATAAACCATAAGATACAGGAACTAGAGGATTTTTGCTAATGATAGAGATGGTGTCAGGCAGTTCAAGGTACAGTGCCTATCACAGAGAGATGGAACTTTCTGCTTTCCCACTGGTGGTGTTTGCCATGATGGGTCTGTGTGTGTTATGGAGGGGTGGTGGAGCAATGTATAGTATGTGCATGCTCTTATATTCTATGCTGGGCATTTTTCCTTTTACTCCATTAAACTTTTAATATTTTTTAAGTTTTTTTTTTTAATTTTTATGGAGCATTTTGAGGTAATTTACAGGAATTCCTGAGCCCAGAGAAGTATGATTACTCTATTTGTATAGAGTGTAGATACTGGGAGACAAGAGCCATTATAAAAGAGAAAGATGGTAAAGTTGGAGAAACGTAAGTGAGGCATTCTGAAAGTGTGGCTGAGGCAAAGAAACGGGAATGGTCAGGATGAAAGGGCTTGCCGGTCTCTTCCTTCCTATTTTATAGAATTTGTAGATCCTTCTCAAAGAGGCACACACACTCTGAGCCTGAATAGATGAAAAGTGGACATCTTTGTTAAAAGTCCAAATGAAGAAAGTCTACCCAACATATCGATATAAGAGGTCACACCCTGGGACAGTTAACAGCAGGTTGAAGCTGTCAGGGACAGCTTATGTGTGGCAGCAGGGCAGGCTTAGGAGTTTCTCCCTCCCTATAGATTGGATAACTTGAATAACCTTGTCTATGCTAGGGCACAGGGGCTAGTTGTCTGACACCTGGCCGGAGGAAGATTTGGATGGGTACATAATGGCATGGATGTGAGACCCCAGTAAGACAAGGCAAGTAGTTGGGAGTATAAACTTAGCTGGCTGCTTAAGAAAGGGAACTAATAATACTAACTAAGGTAAAACACACACACACACACACACACACACACAAAGAGACCCTGAATATAAACAAAGTAAAGATGAAAAGGAAAAAATAATAGTGAAGGGGAAAAGTAGGTTATCTTCTGAACTGAAGATTCTTCATACAGTTATTTTCTTTTCTCAAGCTGTGAGGGTCATGACTACCATATTTTTTTCACACTCTTTCTAGGGCTTTCATTGTCAAATGGGGCAGTCTGATTATGTAAATACCAAATATTGGCCCACAATCATGTATTACTCAGTGCATTTTATTAGGATTTAAATTTACTTCACAATTTAGTAATAAACTGCCTCAGCCACATTTAATACAACTGGTAACTAAACAGAAAGTTTTATAATTTCGACTTATATTTAGCAGTTCTACAACATGTTATGTAAGAAGTAAAATGACTTGGATATATCTGGCACAATGGAGAAAATTCCATATTTGTACATACACCTAAGATTTGCTCAATTATCTTTGATCTGACCTTTTCCTATGCTCAGCTGACCACACAATAACTCCCATGGATAACAAAGTGAAATTTCTAACTTAGATGGTTCAAAACTAGAAGCCTGCCTTCTATTCCCCTGAAATAAGATAAGGTGAAACAAGACAAAACTAAGTTATTTCCATCATCTTTCCTAGGTTAGTAAATGGCAGAATAATTTTTGAAACTTACCATAAGTTACTTACCAGAAAATAAAATTAAAAAGTATAGTTTAGGGATTTTTATGTCTACTACTCACACTTCATATCAATCTATTATTGCAATAACATTTAAATCATAACTTAAAACATAGAAACAATAATGAAACTGTATAGATAATGTAGGTTTGTAAACTAGGATTCAATGCTCACCTAATTTCCTGTCTAGTTATAGGAACAAAATGCTGAAGAGAGACAAAGAGAGAAAGTTTGAAGAAAAGAGTGTAAAGAAAAGAGAATAACCATTTAACAGCATCTAGAATTCCATTACTTATTGTGTTAGTTTTCCACTACTATGATAACATACCTTATATGTTATATAAAGAAAGATTTATTTTGGCTCCTGGATTCAGAAGTTTCAGTCCATGGCTGGATGATTCTCTTGTTTCTGGAACGATGATAAGGCAGAGCATCATGATGAGCAGGTAGCAAAGGAAAGTTTCTCACCTCATGGCAGCCAGGAAGCAGAGACAGTCTTCCAGGGCATGTTTCCAGAACTTAATTCCTTCAACTATTCCCACTTCCTAAAGTTTCCTCCACATCCCAATAGGCCAATCAATTGTGAACACATCAATGAATTAATCCATTGATGACATCACAGCCTTCAGGATACAATCACTTTCTAAAAGCCCCACCTCTGAACATGGTTGCCTTGGAGACCAAGCCTTAAATACATAAGTCTTTGGGGGACATTATGGATCCAAACTGTAACCCTTACCTTAACTCTGTTTCTATCACTTTCACCCAATCTATAGTTACATATCGAATATTCACTAAACAGTTTCCCCTGAGCTCACCCATGCCCCCTCTGTAGTCTCCTCCACCCAGGATTCAGAGTGATAACTTTGAACTGTAAGTCTGAGCATACCATTTCTCTGCTCAAGTGCTGAGAGAAAAGTAAAGTCCTTACAAACATCTACAGGGTCCTATCTGGACACATTCTTACTGTCTCTCTGATTTTATCTCCTTTTCCTCTTGACTTACCTGTTTTGCCCTAGAATCCTCCTTGATTTTGAATATTTGATTTGTGGCATTCCCCTACCTCAAACTTTGCACTGGCTGCTTCTGTGCCTGAAACAATCTTTAAATATCTGTATGGCATACTTGCTCCCATTGGATATTGCCTTAGATGTCACTTTGTTGGTTCAGGCTTGTGTGACCACTTTATATAAAATCACATCCGCTATATCGGAGCTATTTCTAACACTTTCATTCCATGATATTTTCCCCACATTGCATACTTCTTGTCATCTTACATATTATTAATTTTATTGGTTTATTCACTTGATTTCTGTCTCATTTTATTAAAATATAAGTTCTATGAGGTCAGGGATTTTGTCTCCCTTGTAATAAACAAAGCATTTCTCCTTTTTATAATTTATTTTTAACAAAATTAGAGAAAACCTTGTGAGAGATGTTCTTTGGGAACAGTCTTGCTGATTTTCTATTCAAATATATGTAAAAAAAAAAGATTAGAAAACAAGGATAGTTAGTGGCTGCATGTGTTGTGTTATATGAGTTGAAAATTTGGATGTGTTGTATATTCACAGGTTTAGTAGCCTTGTGTAGAAATGCTGATTTGGTAGTGAAGGATCAAGTCATAACCTCATCCATCATGCTTTATTTAAAATAAGATAGAATGCAAATCCTTCCTACTTTTGTATTTTCTTTTGTTTTCAAGTAATGTGTGTTTATTGCCATTCTAGCTTCTTAACTACTTGAAAAACAGGAAATTTAGAGTGCTGAAAGTCATAAGAATTATGAATGTTTAAATCAGCACTGGTGTTTCGGTCACCTATTCCTGTAATGATTGAATTTATGTGTCAAATGGACTGGGCCATGGTATGCCCAGCCATGGAGTGCCAAAAATTATTATGTATGTATCAATGAGAGTATTTTTGGATGAAATTAGTATTTAAATTAGTATTTAAATGAGTAAAGCAGATTGCCTACTTTAATATGATTGTACCTCATTCGAGTGGTTGAAGGTCTTGATAGAATGAAAAAGCTAACTCTGCCCTAAGTCAGAGAGGATCCCTTTTCCTTCGCTACCTTCAAACTAGGACATCGCCTTCTTCCTGCATTTGAAAATAAACAGAAGCATTGACTCTCCTGGGCCTCCAGCTTTTGAGCTCACCCTGCAGATCATGGGACTTGTCAGTTCCCCTAATTGTGTATTAATTCCTTATGACTTACAATATGCACACATAAACAATTAGTTCTGTTTCTCTGTAAAACCACGACTGATACGACTTATGTTAGTGTAACAAAAGACCTACTAAACTTCTTTTTTCCAGGCTAATTTAGATAAGAATTCAAGAAAATCCAAGTCTTTGAAATACTGTGAAAAGTTCTTGAGAGGTGAATTGAAGAGTAAGGAGGCAGTGGTGAGCAAAGAAATCTTGTCATTGATGTCCCTTTGACAACATAGAAAAATTATTATTTTTATTTATCTGTTTTTTAAAAAAATGCAGGTTAGTTATGCTCAGCACTACAAAATGTTTCCATTTCTGAATTCAATATGTTTGCAAGAATTATGATATTCACTTAGCAAGATGTGGGCATATTCTATATTATATCATGATTTATACAACAAAAGGCAAAATTATGGCATTTATTTCCCCTACACCTTCAGCAGACATTGCTATTCAATAAAAATACACTTTCCCCACTTTTAACTCAGATGCATGGTGATTTTCCTATCAGAGTTATAAGCAGAGGGCTAGAGATGTGGTGCAATGGTTGTTTCAGAGAGCTTTTTCATGACTGTGACCAAAAGATATGACTAGAACAATAGAGAGTAGTAAAAGTTTATTTTAGGTCACAGTTTCAGAGGTTCAATACATGGTTGACCAACTTCATACCTCTGGGGCATTATGGCCAAAGGGCCCGACAGAGTAAAGCAGATCAGGGCAATGACAGGCAACACAAATCTCTGTTCCCCAGGGACAAAATATAGACCCTAAAGGCATATGCTCAGTGACGTATCTCCTCCAGCCACACCTACCTGACTATGGTCACCACCTAGTTAATTCATGTCAGTTGATCGATCCCCCAATTAGGTTATACTTCTCATGATCAATTATTTTATCTTTGAATATTTTTGCATTGTCTCACACACATACTTTTGGGAGACACCTCATGTCTTAACCACAATAGTGATAGAATGCTTGCCTGGCATGTGTGAAGCCCTGGGTTCCATTCCCAGCACTAGGAAAAAAAAAGATTGTAGGTAGACACTTTCTATGGCTGAAGTTGGCAATTAAAATGGAACTACTCACCATTCCTATGATGTATCTGTCACACCTGAAATCCAGAGAGGGGAAAAAAAGCCATAGCCAATAATTTAATTTTGAAATACAAAGTTTTAACTAACTTTATAACTTTTTAATATTGAGGGGAAAACTCTTTATAACCTCAAGTAAGTCTGCTTTTAGTATTAATCTTTACTATTGATCTTTTACTATTAACTCTGATAATTTAATTCAATTCCAGTTTTTTGATTAGCATATTCTTATTCTAAGTTCTGTTTTGGAGTCAAATTCTTCTGAGGGTTAATTGTTAAATTTGTGGTCATCTTTTCATTAATAGAAAAATAACTAAAACAGACTTTAAGAGTTTGTTCCAATCTCCTGGTTATTCAATCTGCCTAGGCTTGAAGCTAATTAAAAAGATGTCTGTCTTGATATCCATTGACACTCTCCTATGGGGAAAACCAAAAGAAAAGAGAGATGAACTCCAAGTAGAATTTGAAACTTTCTCTTGAATTCTCCTGGTCAGAAGTTTTCTCTGGCTTCTTAATGGAACACTTCCTTGTATTTTTACAACATGTTTGACTTATTTCTGGAGTCAGATGAGCTGCCCTTGAGCCACACAAGGTCATAGATATTCCACTTCATTCTTTGGGATGTGGAACCCTCAGCACCAGGGGCAGTTCATTAATTAAACAGCTTTGAGTTAGGATACCTAACAGAAACAGTCTGCTCTTTTCAAAGATGATTTATTTTTCTCTCTAATGATTTCATTATAATATGTAAATTTAAATTCATTCCAGTTTTATCACATAAATAATAAAAAATGTTGATGTGTAGACTCCCCATCCCACCTAAAATAATAAAAGAAAAACAAGATTAAAAGGAAGAGAAGAAAGAAAGAAGGGGAAAACAAAGGAAAATAGAGAGGGAAGAGGGGAGGGAGGAAAGCAAGAAGGCAGGCTTCATGGATTCAAATAAGTTGCTTCAAATCACTTCACACTTGTAATGTGAAATGAGCACAGACTTATAATCAGCCAGAGTCAGACATGTGTCTGAATCCAACCTCTGCTGCTTAATAGATGTGATATTAGAAAATCTCTCTAAAACCATTTTTCCTATTACACTGTGAGCTCCTGGAGAGCACAGCATGCTGCTTCACCTTTATATAACAAATGCTTAGCACAGAGGAGTCTGAAGAATGAATGAGGGAACAAATGATGAAACCTCTGGAGGTCTAAAAAGGAGAACAATGTGAAAAGAGGAAGACTCAGAGAAAGGATGCACAAGATTCTCTCATCTTTTTGTTTTTCATCATGGCAATATTCTTATCGAAGTGACTTTTCATAATGAGTCAATAGGATGATTTAGGTGCTCAATTAATCCAATGTCTAACATTCATTTTAAAATTACTATATATATATATATATATATATATATATATATATATATATATGTCAGACAGTAAGCTAAATATTTTTCATGAATTATATAACCTAATGCATGCATATGAGGAAGTGGTATTTATCAATCCCACTTGATAGATGAGGAAACTGATCACTAGAAAGATTAAGTAATTTTTAGCAAACAACTGAAGAACCTAGAAATTGAATCTGGTTTTATTTGTCCCCTAATCTAAGCTTCTAATTACTGTGCTAAGCATAGTGACTGTTATTATAATTACAATGTATTAGGCCTCATCATTGATGGCTCGGTGGGAATTATGGCTGGTAAAACTTCTTTACAAATGACTTGAGAGGTCAAGTCCTACTGTGATCATGGTGCAAAGGCAATATTTCCATCTGTCAAAGAAAGCACAGCTGACACAAGAAGTTATCTCACTTTGAGCTTGGAGTGCTACCCTTTGTGGCATCCCACCTGGTCTACGATTTGGTACAATAAAACCATCTTTGATGAAATAACTGTAAGATTCATTTCTCTAACAGTTTTGTGTAAATCAGCCCTTGGCAAAGATTCCATATTTTTCAAGTATGCTAATGTCTCAATAACACAAATTTCAGCAAGTTTTTAATTTTTTTATAAAGTAATTATATGATTGTAATTATCAATGTTTGAAAAAACAAATAGATAAGGTGGGGTTAGGAGTATATCTCCGTAGTAGAGCATTTGCTCTACTACGGGTGAGCCCCTGAGTTCAATCAAGGAAGGAAGGAAGGAAGGAAGGAAGGAAAAAGGGAGAGGAAAGGAAGACAGACAGGAAAACTAGACCATTGTCCCAAGAAAAAATGATAGTAAAAATACCTCACTTACAATATTAACTTTTTCTATCAGTAAAGATGCACAATTGACATCTGGTGCTTTCTTTACAAAGAAATTTCCACTCAGTTCATCTTTGATAGATCCCTTGCTTTCCAGGAACCACAGTTGAATAGATGAGGTAGATGCACAAGCAAATAACTGGGATACTATCATGTAAATGAAATATAAAAGAATGACAAAATGCTCAGAGCACTGGACACAGAAAGACAAGCATTGTTTTTTGTTTGTTTGTTTTGTGTTATTTTTCTGTTAGGGAGATCAAGAAAACCCAAAAGAAGGTGACAATTATTAAGGTGTCCCTGGAAGAATGAGTCTGATTTGTTCAGTGGAGAAAGTAAAAGACCATTTTAGTTAGTATAAGCAAAGTCAAGGAGGTGGGAGAGTTTAAGATGTTTAGGATGTTGTAACATTACATCATGCCATATCTACTGAGAATTTAATATAGACAGTTCTCTCTCTTGTACTTTCTAATTAAAGTATCTTTTCGTTGGTAACTGACCTCAGTTTTGATTTTGGTTTCATTTCCTTATAGTAAGATTTTTTTTTTTTTTCAAATTGTGGATCATGAAGCAAATTTAGACATTCACCACCAGCATTTCTGTTCAATTGAATGGCACAAAAGAGAGCAAGAATAATGTCAAACAGAAAAATATCAGAGTGCAGTAGTTTAGTAAGGGAAGTAGTATTGGTGAAACATGTCCAGGCTATGAGTGTTTGAGTGTGTTTCTATGTGTCTGTTCCATAATGTATTTCTTATTGTGGGTCACAATTTTTAAAAAAAGAAAAGAAAACTACTCTAGTAGTAATATTTTCTATTGCTTTTCATTACACTCATGTTATATTGGTTATGATTAAACCTTGAGTCCAAATCAACGTTGGTTTTTAATGAAGTGACAAGTGACACAGACTGACCTCATTTATAAGCCTGGCACATAGGCAAGCATCTGTTTCAGTGAACTCTAGTACATTTTACCAGATGAAATGCTTCTAGCTTGGGAATTAAACCATTATTTGTAAAGTTATTTTAACATTAGTTTTCTCTTCTAAGTCTCGAACTACCAAATTAGGAACAATATATAAAAGTGACTAACAAAAAATAAGATTGCTATTCTATAATAATTATTCATTCATTCAACAGTTATCTATTGAGTGCTTACTATATCCTAAAGATGCAGTGGTGCAAAAGAGGGGCAAGATTATTGAAACAAATTTTTATATTAAACTTTCTTATTATATGTGAGCTTCTTAGAATTAAGATGACAGATTTAAAATGAAACATTTTGAAGCAAACTACAAAAAACATATAATGAAGGGAAAATGCTTTAAATACTCAACTTTAGCTTAGATAAGGGAAGTCACGCTATCATATATATGGCATAGAATATTCAAAACTAGATGAGACAAATAGCATATTTCATAAAAAGATTTTAATATATTCCTTGTGGAAAAATTAGAAAATATGTGCTCTTATGTAACATATATTTTGCAAAAGTATGAGCCTTGCACAGTAGGGCATGAACATCTGTCCTACTATTGTGTGGACTTATAAAATTTAAAGTTCTCTACAGAGAGTGAGCAGATTTTTTAAACTTACATTTTAAATAAAGAGCTAGTCTTGAACTTTTCACATGCAGTTTTTCTCAATTTATTCTTTGTAGTTTTTAAATATGTGTGGTAGTGAGAAGTAGTAGCATTTATTGTTTAAAATGTCAGAAACCAGTCCTTTTTTATTCTTAAAACTACTTGTGAACACCATGCTAGGACTTGTAAAATTTCATTACTTTGCCTTATAACATTTAAAAAAAATTTCAATAAGTATCAATTGAGGACCTAGATCATGGAATAAAGATGCTAAGTAGGAAAAGATAAATATACTTTAGTTTACTGATGAGGTGTTATAATAAAATATAAATAGATGTTTCACTTATTATGTAGCTCCCTATGTTTTTAGTTCCATTCTGCATGTGTTCATTCCGCTTTTCCTATCATTATTCTCACTTGCTTCCAAGTCTATAAATTGCCATATTTAACTGTCCCTTTAAAACTGTTTAGTAATATAATTATTTTTTGATCACCTTTTGAAATTTTTTTTACTGACTTTAACCAAGTGCATATTTCTATGTTATTAAATTAAATTTCCTGCAAGGTATTCTCTAACCTCCATCAATTTTTAAAAATTCTTTCAGAATAAGTGAATATATATTGTTTTCATTGGAGGGAAGGAGAAAGAAAATAAAAAGGGGAGGTAATGTATATAGGTGATGAAAAAAAAACAAGCTATTTTATTACCTCTGTAAATTATTTTTTCAGGGAAAAGGCATAAGTTCATAATAGGAACAATGTTGAAAGTTTAGAAGGCCAGAAATGCATAGTAACACAGAAACTTTCAATATTAAAGTTTTCTAATTGTGACATTAAAAAAAAAAAAAAAACTAAACTTTTTTTTTTTTTTAATTTGGTGTGATTTTTTTTTTATGGTGTCAAGTTTTAAGATGTATTTAGGTATTGCCCACCTATTAAAAGAGATATTTGCTTCCTTTACCTCATGTCAGATAGGTTAGAGTTGAGTTAGCTGGTTTTTAAGATGGTTTCTATATTGATTCTAAGATGAACAATTTGAGACTAAGCTAAAAAAAATGCTTAGAAAAAAATCTTTGACAAATGTCAAAATGAGTGATTAAAGTACATAAATATATAAATATTAATTTTGAAAATACAAAATTCAAATAGGAATTGTTCCACATGTTGAGAAAATGAAAATGTAAAAAATACTTTGCTACTTCTTCAAAATCTTTGTATTAATTCTCTTTTGTCACCAAAAAATATTTAGCACAACTTTTAGATACTAAGGGAAGAAAATGCATAGTCTTTATTTCTCTGGGAATTTTCCTCATGGATCTTCCTAACAAAAGAGGAGATCTGGTATAAAGTGTGATTTAAAACTAAAAATGTCTATCTAGAAGAAGAGGAAGTAATTTTGAGTGTTTATGTTTTTCTAATGCACCTGTAGTTCTTATTTTCCAAAACAGGGTTCAGAATTATGCCTGGGTCAACAAAAATATAGCCTTACACCTTGCTTTTTATAACATCAGTATTGAACAATGTGACGAAAATATGTCTTGGAAGGAACAGGATCAAAGATTCTTCAAATTTCAAGGTGCTGGGCTGGGGTTGTGGCACAGCGGTAGAGCGCTCACCTAGCATGTGTGAGACCCTGGGTTCGAACCTCATCACCACATAAAAATAAATAAATAAAGATGATATTGTGTCCAACTAAAAGATAAATATTTATAAAATAATTTTAAGGTGCTAAATTTTTGAAGTCATATATCCTGAAAATGCATAAATGAACGTTTATCAGATGACGATTTGATCATAACAAATTATCGAAGACATTGACATATTACTTAAATTGCAGAGGCTCACAAACTCAAAATAACTTTGATAGGGCTCTAGGAATGCTCAGATTTAGTTAAATTTTGAAAACTTTTATTATTCATATTTATTTCCATAAGTTCATTAATAAAGAGTTCTGTTTTATTGTTGTGATTTACGCAGGTCTTCTTATAATTCAATGTATTCTTAAAGTGAGGAATGGTATTTTCCCCCTTTCTTTTGGGAAGCTGAGAAGTATGATGGAGCTAACAGTTACAATGTTAGACTGAAGTAAAATAAAAAGGTTGAAATTCAATGCCTCAAACTTTTTAAATCTGTTTTCTTCACTTTTTTTATTATTTGTACTACCAGCAGAAGTAAATAAGTGATTTAGTTTCTGAATATTTCAGAGCCAATGACCACTTTCAGATGAAAGCGATAAAAAAATGCAAAAAACATTTTTTTCAATTATATCTAAAATTATCCACATTCCTTTGCTCCCTGAATCTACAAGGAATTTCTAATTTGGGGGTGTAGAGGGTGAGGATAACTATCTCAGGAGTTAAAAGTTGGTATGCAAGAAAGGATCTGAATATCTATCCCACTGCTATCATATACAAGGGATGGAAAAATCAAGAAATCAATGAATAGGAGAACAATACAAATGTGTGATACTTTGCATCCAGTCTCCATGGGAAGAGGTAACTTGAGGCGGTTAGTACACTTAGCAAGGGGGCCCCTGTACATTAGAACTGAAGCAGACACTTAAACATCTGTGGACTTCATGCAAGAATTTTCATCTCAGAATGCATACTCTAATAAACAACAGTTGGATTAAATTGTCTAGGATGTTCAACATAATGCTGAACTACGACTGAGAGAACGAAGGGTGGAATTGCATTTCCTTTTGTAAAGTGAAAACAGCCGTGAGCACAGCCTTTTCTAAAATCTGATATTTAGGGAGAGTTGTAAGAAGACATCAAATTCTTCAATTTGGAATGAAGAGTGGCCGAAGTTACTGGAAATCTCATGCCTCTAAGTCTGCAAATCACAGGCCAGGAAAGAAAAACTTTTCCAACACCCAATTTTAATATTGTGCAAAAGCCATCAACTCTGTTAAAACCCTGGAGTTAAATATGATCCCCATCCCCACCCCCACCTCTTCTCTTAGGTTAGTGTTTGGGGGACAAGGAGGGGCTGGAGCTTGGCCCCAACCTCGGAATTGCTGCCAAAGGCTTGTAATACAATCTCTCCCCGTTTGAAGGGTAAATCAGTGTCAATTGCGTTTGCTGTCCACCAGAAAAAGTAAGCATTTTACTTCCGCTCGGTCTATGTGGACTGATGAAATGTAGGAAATCTGTTTCTGGCAGGGGGAAAAATCGTTTTCCCAAACTGCACCAAGAGGAGACTTCAGAGAAGTATGAAGAGGGGCAGTGCGACTGTAGCTGCTGCCGCTGCCTCTGCCGCTGCCGCTGTACTGGTGGGGTGCGGGGAGCCGCTGCTGCAGGACCTGCGCCTGGAGGGGGCCGGCCCCAAGAATCTGCAGGAGCCCAGGCGGGAGCCCTGGCGTCTCTGAAAGCAGCCAACAGCACAGCTCGGAACCAGGGGGTGAGCAAGGCGGGCTGGGCGAGCTCTCCGCCAACGCTGCAGCAGCATACATGCTCCGCAGCCAGGGGTTGCGAGAGCCCCTGCCAGTTTGTTTCACCGGGGGCGAAGGGGGAGGGGCAGGTTACTAACAATAACCGCAGGGATGTCGCAGGGAAGCGTGAGAGTCGTCGGCCGTGGAGTAGGCTGTGGTGCTGAGAGCCTTAGTGCGTGCAGTGGGTGACTTTGTGATTCCCTGGAAACAACCATGTGCTCCTCATCCTTACAGTGCAGCAGCCCAAAAAGCCTGCTGGAATGGCTCAGCCAACCAGGGGCAGAAGTGAGGAGTTCTAATTAGCACATCGATTATAAATGTACACATAGGCATACTTGCACAAGAGTGTCTAATGAAGGCTCAGCATTGTCTGCTGCTGGAGAGAAGGGAGAGGAAAGGGTAGTTAATCTGTTGATCTTGAATGTTTTTGAGTCAGAGAGGCCAGGATGAGAGGAAAGAATGCAACACTTGGAGATTTGGGGAGATATTCGTTTCCATTGAATGAGTTGGATGGAGTTGTGCTTTTCCTTAATGAACAAACTCTGGCCCCTGTATCAATACCCTTTGGGAAGATTTTGCATGGTATCATTCTTTTTTTGTCCAGCTTAAAGAGTAGACTGGAATCTGAAATTGGGGAGCACTGAATCAACTCAGTATGGTAAATGGCGATTGACAGTCCAGAAATTAAGATTGTCTGGTCTCTGGAAAGGAGAGGAGTAAAATCGGGAATTTACAAATTGTTTTCTACATTCCAATACAATTGGAGGTATGTGTGAGGGAGCAGATATTTGCATATTTTGCCAAATTAACCTTTCAGCCTTTACCCTTCCCTCTTTCTTCATCTTCATTCTTTTACAATCAAGAATTCACAAAACTTTACTTTTATCATCACCACTTCTCCCAACCTTCCAACCAAGCTTGATCCAGTGTGTATGGGAGATGTTATGCAGAGGAAATAAAGATCTGCACGGGCACAGGAACACCCATTAGGCCTTCTGGGGTTGAAATAAAGGCTCAGACAGGTTGGATGGACCAACCAGACAGAGGAAGTTCTCCTTTCCTCACCACTTATCCCCTGAGATTCACAGAGACAAGGCTGAGAACAAACCCTTGTGCTCATTGCTTCTCTCCCTCAACTTCTTAGCTTTGTGGACACTGAGTAACTACTACTGGGATCTGATTTGCCCAGCTTGTCTTTGAAATTGATCCATGAGTTCTTTCTCAAGGAATGTTTCCCTCTAACTGTGGAAAAGGTGGTGGCGGTGGTGGTCCTATCCAACATGGGCATCCAGGTTCTGACTGCTTAAGGAAGGTAAGGGCCAGTGGGATGAAACATGGGACAATGTGCCTTCATAAGGCACATTGGGGCATTTGCACAGGGCTTTCTGAGTAGTCTCTGGCACAGAAAGATAGCTTTTATTTCAGCCTGTTTGTTAGTGAACTTTGGAATTTATTTCATTTCATTGTTAATCATTCTGCCTGGGTGATGTGGACTGTGCTGTACTGGCAATAAATTCACATGGCAAAATTTATTTCACCTAGTATAAAGGACCTGTGATTGCCGCTGGGTTCCCTGGTATCTTGGTATGAAGCCTTAGTTAAACCTTAAACTTGTATGAAGGCTGAAATGTCAGGTCTTATATTAATCATCAGTATGATATGTGTTATTTTAGAACTTTGCTTCAACACTGGAAGTCTGCATTGTAGACTCTGGGAGCTTTTGAAAGAACTATGATACCTTGGTTGAAAACAAATGAGGAGGCTCTCACAATTTGTTTACTTATGAGTAAAGTGGCCATAGATGTTGTAGTGTTATTTGGTATATTTTGTGGTTTTTATATTGTGCCCCAGACAAGATCCACTGTTTCTTTAAAAATTTTCCTTAGCAACTATAAGGGTTTTCCACTCCATGTTATTGACTATAAGAAAGGTTAGGATTAAAATAGAAAAAATCTCTTATGAAAATGGGTAAGATACTTGTGTAATTTTCTTTATTAAAAAGCTTTTGGAGTCAGTTCAATTGGACTTTTGCTAACTTTTTCCCTCTACACAAGAAATTCATATCTAGAAACAAAATGTAGAACTCTCATAGGTCTTAACTACCTTAGAGTCAAGTAAATCAGGAATGTTTGTGTTTTAAGTAATTTTTTTACAAATCCTGCTCATTAGTTAAGAGTTACTAATTGGTTTACTGAACTTTTAATAAGTCATTAAATATTTCCAGTTATTTAATTTGGGATAGTTTTGTATATTTCACTTTAATCTGGTGGAGACATAAAAATCTATTTTAAATTGTTTGGAAGAATGGTTTAGTAATTTTTTTTTTAACTTGGATAAAACAAAAGAAACCCTAATGTTATGAGAATGTAGAAAATCCATTCACCTTCAGCTTTATTATTTTTATTGTTGTTGTTATTATTATTATTTTGGTCATGGTTTGAGAAGGACTAGGTATTGAGGTACAGCATCATTTCATTCAAAACGAATCAGTAGAGGACCGGGATAAGAAAGAGGTGAATGGAGGAGAGTTAATATCACAGAGATTGAGCTTCAGGAGGGCAGGCTAGGATACTTCTAAGGACTATGTCCAAACAGCTTTGTTACTTTGGGCAATGTTTCTTCTTAAGCCCAGATTCTTACTAATAATGAGAAATATTGATACATTTTCTAAGGTTGCTTTAGGTTTAAATATTTTATCACATAAGTAGATAAACTAGCATTTAATGTCATTTTGCTATTATGTTTGGTGATGTTTTATTTATCTGTGGACAAATGGCACCCCTGCTAGATGCAGAACTAAAATTTCAGATTACAAAATCTGAAATCACCTTTCTGCTTAAATTGTGGACTTTATTTTCTGATTAGACACTTATAAGATTTTGCATTCATAACATTGGTTGAGACTATGCATTGTGTAGAAAGATTATAATTGGTCAAAATGAATCACATAAGAGTAAAATACAATTGTGAAAAAAAACAACTTTTTTTTTTTTAATTCTTTGATTCTAACTTGAAAGATGGTATTTTCTCCTTTTAGATTTTGGAAAGGTGTTTGGTTTGGGGCATTTTGTTTGTTTTTAGTTTTAAAATATGGTGTAACTAGTCTATGAATTTTTTTTTTCTGCATTGTTCAACACCCACAACACCCAAAACTGAACAGATACCGGTGAGGTCAACAATGTTGATGAGAGTGGAGGTTGCCTTTAGTGAGGGACACTTGACTGTGGATTCATTTGGACTCCTTGCTTTCACTGGCCACAGTTGAGTGTGTGTGTGTATGTGTGTGAGAGAGAGAGAGACAGGAAGAGACAGAAGTGAGAGTTGAGGTGTGTTGGTAGTGATATCTTCTTACAGCATTCCTCTATCTTAATAGCTTATGCTCTTCAACTGGTGTAAAAATATACATATGATAAATTAGCATATTATACCCCCCCACACACACTATTCACTGTACTTCTCACCTTTCATATATCATCTTGGCAATGACATTCTTCTTGATATGAATGAAACTTTGGATTTTTCATTATTTATGGCTTTATAGTACTGATACTTTCTCTCTTTGTACTTCACCTTTACTCCTGTTTACTTAATGATTCAGAATTATCTAGAATGTTCTTACTTTGTTGCACAATGTTTTTCCGAAATAAGTCAATGGATGTGTGTGTTTTTCTGTTATTATTATTATTATTAGTAGTAGTAGTAGTAGTAGTAGTACATTTTCTGATGGTGATGCTTTAAATTTTGTAATGTAGAATATATTGACCACAAAATAAATAATCAGCATTAGTGCAAATATTTAATCCTCACAATATCTTTGAAGTGTTAGTTTGCACTATACATAGTGAAAAATCAAAGAGAAAAAGAAATGGGACTAGAATAGAACATTTACCAAATGTAAGGTACTGGGACCTTTATTTGACCCTAGGACTTCTGATTCCAATATTGTTTCCAGTAATTTGACTTCTTAATGGAATCTCGTAGAAGACAGTAGAGATATAATGTTTATCTAATTTAATTCTTTTTTTTTCTTTCTTATTTATTTTATATATAATATTGCAATTCATTTTCTCTAACATGGCAGCACTGTAGAAATAGGCCCCAAACCATTTTGGTCACAATAAAGAACACCTCTAGGTGGTGTGAAAGAGTCCCCCTTTTTTCTTTTTTTTCAGAGTCACAAGTGGTATCTTCAGCTGAGATTCTGGAGCAACAGGCTAGACAGAGTCTTTAAACATGTGATATTTTACTTATGGAGTCATTAACTTTTTCTTCTTCCCCTGGGCTTGTTCAAGTCTCATCATATTCATAATTGCTATTCCAGATCACATCTACACTGGAAAGAAAGAAAAATCTACATACACACAGTCTTTGAAAAAGTCTGTATTAAATTTCTGCATGTTTTTCCCTTTAAATTTTGTTTTTCTTAATTCTAAATGCTGAGGGATGAGTTATCCACTTTTGATAGACCAAAAAAGTTTTCTGAAACCATAGTCTAGAGGACTCATAGAAGTATTTGAGTTCTTATTCTTTTCAAAGTGATTGACTTTAATACTTGCCAAAATTACTGATCAAGCTTCTAAAATATTTAGATTATATAAATTTATTGGTAATATCTGTCAATGTTTAGACATACAAAATTTGTTTATTTCTTTCTAACTTAACTTTGTTCTTTAATCCTAGTGGATCATTTAAAGATTTCATTTCCCATCTTTGCAAGCTGCCTCTTGACATCTTTCGTGGTTTTGAAAACTTTTCATTGAGTTCTAAAGAACTGAAATAATCCTTATATTACAGTTTGTTTTTTAGGATTCAAACTCAACTCATCTGGGTTGATTCAACAAATACTTTATAAAAATTATAAAAATGGCCAAATTCTATAAATATCTTTTCATCTGGGTAGTACAAACTCATTGAATCTTTTTGCACAATTTAATCCTTTCAATTGGAATATATTTCACCATAGCATAAAATCTTCCAAACTCTAAATTTTGTTTCTGCAGTCTGGATCCATTTCTATGTTTCCTGTGCTCTGTTCTGCAAAGTCTAAATCTAAGACCTCCACTTGACAACATTCAGCTAACCCATCTAGTCATGCTTAGTTTAGTGGCAATCTGAAAATTGAAAATGGATCAGAGAAACTGGGTTGACAACCCTAATTCTTTTCAGAGGCGACTTAAAAGTCCTCATTTAGGAGAGTGACTTTAGGTTTATACATAGTTGTCTTACGTTTAATTAATTTTTATTGCATGTTAATTACCCATTAATCTTTCTTGCTCTCATGTTGGTCTCCTGGGGCAGTGTAACTCTATTCTTGGATTTCTCCCCACTGGAATTTTGATCGTATACAAAGTATCAGAATAAAAATTGCTGGATTATTCTGATTGTTTTTACTTGATGATCACCTGTACATATTAGAAGATAGCTCGAATTACATTTCTGGCAAAATGCAAACCAGATGACATGAGAAATAAATGTAGCACTGTCAAGGAAGATAAAAACTTCACTGTTTGCAAGTATTGAGGGGAAGGATTGTGTCCCTCTGACTCATTGAAATGGTTGCACCCCATTAGGCTTACTGTAAACTATCCCTTGATGAATTCTTTGCTGGACAATGAGCTTAAGAATCTGAGGTGTCTTCTTGCTTTTACAGAGCAAAATAGGGCTCTGATGCTTCAGTGGAAGTTGCAGAACACATAATAGGGTGTAGGTAAAGTTACTAAAGCACCACATCTCACTTTCAGGAAAGTAGTGGGAGAGATTGTGTCTTGAGAAGAAAGGCATTTTAGAGGTAACCCTTTTAAGATTTCAATTAGTTATTTAAACATATGAATCATGTGCTTTAATGTATTATTACTTAAATGTTTGTTTCTGAGAGTAGCTGGCCTGTAAACATCCTAACCAGCTACAAAGAGATGTTTTATTTTGCTGGGAATGGACCTATTTTTAAGAGAACAGAGATTGAAAGGTGTTTTAGGATTTTTGTGATTAATCAGAAGGTTTGGAGAAAACTTCAGGACTTTATATGAATAATGTCATCATTAACTGTGATAGACTGCAACAATGGTATATGTTCTGATTCATATACCATCAATTTAATAACTTACAGTATGATAGAGTAAAAACATTTCCTATTTATGCTACATCACTTTAGATACTTAGAGATTTAGAGAATGTTTCCAAAGAAAATTTATGATAATTGTTTTCAAATATTATTCAAAAGAGTAATGAAATTGTGATTGTGCCTTTAAGTTGTTATATTTATGACACATTTTCGGTATTTATTCACTTTCCTAACAGTCTCTTCTAATATTTAGGAGGTGGTGACATTTTACATTGTTTGAAATACCAATATCTTACATTTTCAAAAAATAGTCATGAAAAGAAATTAACCAATGCTAAGTGAATTACAGTTCAACATTAACTGAAAATGAATAGTATGCAAAGTTTCTAAGAATAAAACAGATAGCACATAACTTGTATTGTTAACTTTACAATGCCACAGATAGCCTTAGGGATGTAGCTTAGTGGTAGAGAGAGCTTGCCAAGCATTCATGAGCTCTATCCCAGCCCTAAAAATTAGAAAATAAAACAAATATTAATATATAACTGAAAATCTTATGATAGCATACAAATCTTACTCCATGCCTGTTGCAAATATTTTCATTTAATTATGTTGCATTTGACTAATTTCATATTCATATTTTATTTGTAGACAGAATGAAATACAAGTTCATAAACATATGACTTCACTATTTTAGCAGTTTCAACAGTAATTTCTATAGACTTATGTCCTGATAGTCATGAATAAAAGTGTTATATTCAGAGCAAATATATATATATATATATATATATATATATATATATATATATATATATATATATATTAAATATCTTTTCTATAACACACATGGGATGTTGTATCAGGAATAAGGAAATCAGGTAAATGAAGTTGTTTCTTGTTTTATAGAATAAAATATTTATCTATTCCCACTCTAAAAATTATTTCAAACAAAACCCATCAGGTAAAATAGGCTAAGTGGGAAGATAGAAAGGAAGAAAGACATGATAGTAGAGGACAAAAAATTACCTGTGATAGGATTTGTTAGAATTATGTTGTAATTCTAGATTATTAGTATGAGCTCTTGATTAGCGCATTTTATAAAAATGTGTCATTATGGAAAGAGTATTGATGTGTGAAGACCAGATCAGCCTTCCTGTGCTATGATCTGTCTGATCTTGGTTAAGTCAGAAACTCTCTGCTTGTTGCTTTCTGTGACCATCAAAGAGATCTTTTGAATGCACCGCCTTACCTGTCCCCCACTCAATTCTTTTATTGTGAGTTTTTAATTAATTGGCTATTTCAAAAACCAGGTGCTATGCTTTATCTTTTAGGCAACAGTTTTAGGAGGACTATGTGTTTACTATAAATTGTGCAAATAATGTAACTGATAATATTTAGTCCTAAAACTTTATGAAAATTTATGTTTTCAAAAATTAACCCAAACAATGAGAGTTAACAAATTGGGCATTAAAATTTTAATTCAACCACTTTTTATTTCGTTCAAGTAAATGGAATTTCTTGCCTTAGCAGCTGATCCTTTCTAAATATATTATTTTACATGAGCTAAGGGGTTACTGTTTGATTTCGTATTTGACCTTTGACTGCTGTTATTTCCTACCAAGTGGTTGGCCAAAAGTGAGAGGGCCTTTACAAATAAAGCAATGTTTCATGGAGTTTAATAATTAATCACCTGACCTATCACCAAAAAAAAAAAAAATCCCCAAAACAAAACCATGAAACTGGTTCAATATGTTGTCATTGTGGCAGTATTTTAACCACATAAGTCTGTATAAAAGCAATTGCTTTTTTGTTTCCAAAACAGGTATTACAAGTGGATAAATAATGTGCACTGCTCTGAGCCCAAAGGTGCGCAGTGGGCCTGGCCTCTCTGATATGCATCAGTATAGCCAATGGCTGGCCAGCAGACATGAAGCTAATTTGCTACCGATGAAAGAAGATCTGGCCTTGTGGTTAACCAATCTATTAGGTAAGGTTATATCATTTTGTGACCATAGATAACATTTTGTTGTTGTTGCTTTTTCCTCTTACGATCTCCTTCACCTAAGCATGTGATAGCAACTTGGAAAGAAAGGCTTTCATTATTTGGATTTTTCATCTGGGAAACCTGAAGCATGTGGAAAATTTCAAGGAATTTCCCAATGTCTTTCATATGAACTGTGATTCATGATTCCAACATCATGCATTGAAATGTGGAAATATGTGGTCAAATTACTTAGTACATTTATATACTAGTCTGATTTATTTTTCACTTTTCTTTCATATAACTGACCAACTTGACCTATTCTTTTGACAGTGTTCACAGGCCATAGTCTGTGAAATCTAGCTTCTAAAACTAGATTTCTTTGTCCTACTTTTATAGCACACCTTCTAAAACTGCTGAATACCCAATCTTAGGAACAAAAACATCTATCCTTTGTCCAAATGAGCTGACTACACTTATTTAACCTTGAACTAAACTTTTTCTTCTCAATTCACCTTTGTTTTCATGTACTTGTCTGACAATATTGTTGAGAAAAAGCCTACCTCAAGCAAAGCTGCCTCTTCATTTCTTTGGATAAAATTTCTACAAGTGCAAAATAGATTTATACATTTAAAAAATCATAGTATACACTAATATTTTCCTGAAGAATAAAATTGATTTACATCTTGGGGAAAGGATCCTTACAGAGCTTATAAGATATAAGATCTGGATATTGAGTCAAAGTAGAAAATATAAGGCACTTTATCATTTGCAGAAGGGATTTGTTAACATGGCTTTATTCTTTAAGGAATGCTTCAGGGTTAATGTTGGTATCTTCACACTTCAGTTGATGAAACTGAAAAGATTAATGAAAACCACCCTGTCCATCTGAAATTTTCACCTCATTTGGTGAGGTTTGAGCCCATTTTAGCAAGCTTTTTTTCCCTGCTTGCTATGGTTGTGAATTTTTGCATGGATTTTGTTTATTCTTATTTATTTCCCCCCTTAGAGACACTGTGTGCACCCTATTTTGGCAACTTTTCATGGTTTAACCAGGGCTATCAAATATGGGTACATAAACTGTAGTTTTTCACAAAGGTGCTCAGTCAAAGGGCAATGAGTCAGAAGTTCAGCCACCATCCCCCAGAAAGACTTTCCCTTCACTCTTTTGTGACATCCTCTCTACCAGAAGGAGGGTGCTACCATCTGTTAGTAATTCATCCATGCAAAGGAGGAATTTTGTCTCCATCAAATGTAGTTATTTTAGCTTAAACATGGATTTTTCTTTCTTTGTTTTATCACTTTAGGATTCACTAATGATTGTTACTTTAGCAATTCATTAACTTTCAGCTGTCTGTCTTCTGATATAAGCTATCATGTGCAGCAGTATAAAAGAGAAGTTGAATACAGACTCTGGAAATACACCACTGGCATTTGAACCCCAGCTCTGTCACTTTCTGAAAGTGTGATCTTGGGCAAGTTCCTTAACATCTCCATGTCTTGTTTTTCTCATGTATACAACAATTATTTTATAGACACACATATATATGTGTGTGTGTATGTGTATGTGTGTGTTTACTATAATAACAGTTATTATCTATCTAGTGCCTTGTTTTTCTCATGTATGCAATAGTTATTATATGATATAATAACAGTTATTATCTATCTAGTATTATCTATTTATAGGTTGTTGTGAAAGTAAATAATTTAAATATATTTATAATACTTAAAATAATGCCAGGCATATAGTGAACAGTAAACATGTTGTTACTCATTTATATAGTTCAGTGAAACTATTAATTTGATTTAGTGCATGAATTCATTAATTCAAGAAATATGTCTGACCTCAGCTGTGTTGGACTCTGGAATAAGAATGTGTCAATTCAACTCAGTTCCACTGTTTACTGTGTGTCTTATTACAAAATGCTTCAGTTCTACAGTCTGTAAAATTCGTACAATACTAATACCAACCTTAATGATTTGGTGGTTGTTTGAATGAGATCATCAGACTATGGTCTATGACATAATAATCAACCAGTAAGTAATAACTATTATGATGACTATGTTCCAGACACATTCTGAATGGTAGTAGAGGTGATTAAGAATAGACATAGTACCTATTCTTACAAAATTTAGAGTAGATTAGCAAATAAACATATTCTATAGGTAATTGAATATGTAATCCATTGACAGAACCTAAAATATTGAATTTGCAATTAGACTGTGAAATGAGGTTTGGGCAGGGCAAGATATCAAAGGGCTTGAGGTAAACTTCAAGGGGTTTGTATTTAAACGGAGAACTGAAGAATGGTTGATAGCTAGCAAGACAAAGCATGGAGTAAGAGTCTTTGTAGGCAGGAAAGGAATTGGGCTGGGAAGGAGTTTAATATTTTGGAAGAAATGAATGAAGTCTAGCATCAACATGAGAGAGAGAAAGAGAGAGAAAGGGAGACACAGAGAGAGACTGTGTGTGTGTGTGTTTCATCAGACTTGTTAGGCCTACTCCACATACTGCTTTGAGTAGCATATTAAGGAACTTATAATTTATGGTATGATCAATGAAGAGCCATTGAAATTTCCAGGCAGGGGAAATGGACACTCCAATGTCCCATGACTTATCATCAAGGCATTTTATTTAGTGAACGTGATCAGTTACAAAGTAGCTTGATCAGTGTGACAGCCCAAGACAGCCTCAAAGAAGAGAGTCAGTGTGTGTAATGGAAAGATCCTTGGATTAAAAGTCAGGAGACCTGGCTTCTAACTGGGAGTCAGGAGACCTGGCTTCTGGTTCTGGCTCTGCTGCTCTGTAGGAAACTTGCCCAGAGTCACTCAGCTATCTTTTCTGGGCTCTGTGTCCTCAACCATAAAATGAAGGGATTGGAGTAGATGATCTCTAATATCTTTACCAGCTCCCAAAAGTTAAGTTTTCAAGAAATCCATCTGTTGAGACCCATGAGGGCAATTGAGGTCATTGATGTGCATAAACAAGGAAAGGATTTATATAAAGGAATGACCTTCTTTTAAAGAATAGGAATTTTTAAAAAAAAATTTAGTAGTTGAACACAAATGCAATTGATAGCTTATGGATTTTCTCAGGATCGGAATCCTGGACAAATCTCAAGACACAGTGAAGTGTAACCTTTGAATCCTCTTGAGTCCATATGAAGTAGAATGGTAATTAACTTCAAGTGAATACCCTCATGGCAAGTTGGAAAGTAGTCTAATAACTTGAAATTATTTCAATTGTAAAACATTTGGAAGTAGGACACTATTAATACCAGATTGGTGGTTATCAGGAGAAGAGGAATAAATGTATGGCCCTGCTAGGTATTTTCTTATGTACATCTAGTATTCACATACCATGGAAATAGAGCCACTAAGATAAATTTTAAAATTATTTATTACTGGGTATTTTGTTCCTTCAGAAATATTTGCAGATTTTTACCATGCTGCTCTCTTCCAATTCTTACTTTTTATGTAAACATGAAAGTTGGAGATGTCTCAGCAGTAGTTTCAAAGTTAATCCTGTCTTCATAGAAAGTAAAATTCCTCATTGAAGTAGAAAATTACAACGAAATTAAAGCTTTTAATTAGGTTTTACTGTTGTGATATGGGACCTTACTTTATCATTGTGATATGGAAATATTTCCTGCTTCTTTCTGGGATAGTTGTCCAAAATGAAACAAATTCTTCAATTTTTCCAAAGGAGTTTCAAATTCTAAGTGCAGATATTTCTGATCCTACATATTAAGTATCAATTGAAAAAAAATGTACTTTTTGAAGAATGATCAATTGATATTTAGAGTTTTTGAAGGACAAGTATGATTTGATGGGCAAGAAAATGATTTCTGTGAGCCAGGGTTTTGTCTCAGTGGTAGAGCGCTTGCCTAGCATGTGTGAGGCACTGGGTTTGATCCCTGGCACCACATAAAAAGAAATAAAATAAAGGTATTATGTCCATCTACAACAACAAAAAATTTTTTTTCAAGCTAAAATTTAAATATTAGAATGTAAAATACTGGCTGTCTTATATGTCTACTAATGAAAGTCAATAAATACTCATAGGACTTGGGATCTGAGTGGGGGACAGCATGACAAATGACATGAGATCATGTGACATTTTCTGACTATTTACATATCCCTTGGTACATCTACTTATTTTATGGGAAATACTCTTTGTAATCCTAGTATGTCTCCTAATAATTGCTGGGATGATGGTCCCATTTTTTAGCAAACTTTCAGAAAAGACATAAAAAGATTATTTGGCCATTGTACTCTGCATTACATATCTGCATTAAATCTTTATTCTATATTTACATATTCACATTTATTTCCCCAAAGGGCTACTATTTTGTTGTTCTTACTTACATATAATTATTGCTCTTTTATTATTTAACTGTGTCCTCAGGACAAATTAGAAAATCAAATGATTCTATAAATAAATCTTTGGGAAAAAATTTAATTGTGGCTTTGAGAAAACTGGATGCTATTAAATTAAAAGTTTCATCTTATAGCCACCAACCGTCATTCAAATAGGTTAGGCATATTTTAGTAACTTCATGGTTATTGATGGATTTTTGAAGATTGTTATTGGCTTGACTTTGATATAAATATACTGAACATAAATGTTTTCAAATTGTACATTTTGCTTTTATCTTTTATTTGAAAGCTTTACTTTGCTTTCTATGAGTTTTATCCAGCAATACTGTATGAATCACATGGGAGTATACTTTTGAGAAAAGATTTTCATTAGGCATCAAAAATTGAAATTATTTTTAAAGATTGTAAATATTTAGAATGAAGGTATATGTGTACAGATATTCAGGAACTTTGAACAAATTATAAGATATATTACAAACAAAGTTATGCTGAATTAAATTTATTTACATTTAGAAAATCCATTATGACAATTGAGGTCATGGTGATTTTATCTTCTTTGACCTTTCTACATGCACATAAAAGATTTCAATTGTTTTCACTTTAATCTTTCCTTTTTTTTTTTTATACTGAGGATTAAACCCAGGGGTGCTCAACCACTGAGCCATATCTCCAGTCTTTTTTTATATTTTATTTAGAGACAGGGTCTCTCTGAGTTGCTAAGTGCCTCACTAAGTTGCTGAGGCTGGCTTTGAACTCACCATCCTCCTGCCTTAGCCTCCCGAGCCTCTGGGATTACAGGCATGCACCACCACACCAGGCAATTGTTTTCACTTTATTATAACCTGTATGTAATGATTCCATTTTTCAGTCATTTCTAAAAAGTAAAATAACTTTGTCATTAAGCACCTGTTTATTGAAGTTGTTGCTGTCTAATAAGTTTGGAATGACTTTTCTTGACAACACCCTTTCTCCTACATTTTGTAGGTATGTTCAGTAAAGATTCCTTAGGAAGGGTGGTATCTTATAGCTAGATTAAAACAATTTAACTCATGTTCACAAGTTGATACTTTTCAGAGTGGTTAGTGCCTGTTTCTTTATTGACTTTTGTAATAGAACCAGCTTTTTAAAAGTATATATGCATTTTATATAAATTCAGGATACACATTTGTGAATCAGCTTGCATAGGCACTGGCCTAGGGTTTCTGGGTAAAATGAGTTATTTCCAATCTCACAATCTTCAAAAATCAGTCTTAAAATATGAAATAATTTGGGCTAAGACAGAAAATAATATGTGTTTGAGTTCTTTAACTAGAGAAATAAGTTATAATTGAGGGGTACAATGGAGATGGAAGTAGAGTTTGATAGTATAATAATCAGATCATTCCTAGAGGCTACAACATAGCAGCTTTCTTCTGCAGCAAATCAAATCAACTATCAGAGCATTCCTGAATTCTACAGACTGTCAAGTAGGCTGCTATTCATTTTCAGCACCATTGTCTTTAATCCCAAACTGTTCTTTTCCTGAAAAGTTTTCTGGGGTGTTTTTACAGAGAAAAAGACAATCACATTAATGAGAATGCATTGTTATAAGAAATAGCCATTTGTGTATTCAGCAAATATTTAAGTAGTGAAGCATAGTGGCTAAGAGCATAGACTATGACCTTGAACTGCCTGGGTCAAACAGCCAGATTATTCTCTGAGCTGGGTGATGTTAGGCAAATTACTTAATCTTCACACCTATGTTTCATTGTCTGTAAAATAATAGCATCCACTCCAAGTTTTATAAGAATATTAAAAACAGGAACATGAGTACAAGGAAGTTGCTTACAACAGTGCCTGATGCATAATACCCAAGGGATTATTAGGTGTGTGGTCATATCTGTAAAAATTAAGTACTGCTATAAGAGGAAAACATTTCTTCTTAGGATCAGAGAAGAGTAAATTAATTTTAACTTGGTGGCTTCAGTCTAAAATATTCTATATATTGATAGACATTATGAAAATTATGGCAAACATATTTCTGGAAGGAATACACTGATGTTTATGGACATACATTTTTATTATTTGCCTAATAAATATTTCTCACAGATGTTTATTTCCTATAATTGAGCCTTAATATAAGTGACTAATAACAATATTAAATCAATTTCCCTATTTTTTTTCTATTGTCCAGCTGTCAGTCATGACTGGATTGATGCTGTAAAGATCACCGTTTACAATTATGAGTGCAAGAGTAGAAGATATTACTTCTAGACTAGCATATTTCAGATTAAACTTCAAATCAATGGTCTTTACAACCCAGGTGCAATTCATTAGTACAAAATGATTTGATTTTATTTCTTCATTGCCCTTTATTTTCCTAAACTTGTCAACTACAAGGAAAGGATGTAACTAGAAAAGCAATATTTATCTGGTTTTAGAATCACATTGTTTCTGATACTAATAATCTGAAATGTGAAGTTAGCTAACAGTTTAGATTAAAGAAGATCTGATTCTGCTTAGCAGAGATTTTTAAATTTTGCATGAATTTTTCTTGATAAATTGCAGTTGATTCTTCATAGCCTGTTCTTATGGATTTGTTATGGTTAAACTCAACTAGTTTTATATTCTGTTGTTTTCTTTTAAGTACTATTAGTAACAGTAATGCAATAAAGAGTAAAGTAATATATTATCTCACATAAATATTATAACTGATTTCTTATAATTATAGTATGTTTAAGTGCATATTTAATGTTTCTTAATAGTTGGATGGAAAATACATTACAAATGAAGTTTTTTTGTGTGTTAACTTTGCAGTCTCACATTTTTCCTTCATTTGAGGCAGTACATTTCAGCTATAAAGTATGTAACTGTCTCTGTTTTAGCCAAAAAAAAAAAAAAAAAAATCTCACCTTTCCAAGCTATAAAATATACAGAATTGAAAGTTGACACCTAATATATTTTTCATTGGATACAGATGTTCAATGTAAAATTCTTTCTTCTTGTATTCATAAAATGTTGGATAACCAGAAATCTTCAGGTATAACGTATGAAAAGTACAAAGAAATCATACCTTTTGGTAAATTGCTAATAGCTTTTTAATGAAAGCTGTTTTTATTCTCATAATTTACAAGTTTGTTTAAGAATAGTGTGTCACTAAAAATATGAATGGAATCTTTAAATTGCCATGGAACTTCATGAAATAAGAATATTCTAAATTTCTCTTCCAAATGTAGAAAATCTTATAAGTATCTTATAAAAGAGTCATTCAACAGTTTGTGTACATTATACCTCGTTTATCTTGAAATCTAAATGCTTTTGAATACATAATAAACATTTTAAGAAACTGTTTCTAATAGTAATTTTTCATGCCAGTTTGCAGTACCATCCTTGTTGGCAAATACAGGCCGATATGGGGAATGCACAGTACAATCTATTATGCTGACTTTTTGTATATTAAGACTACTGTGTTCATTTTTGAAGTGAGCTGAGCTGTGTACAGTTTTGAAGTAGAAGCAGCTCTTCCAAGGCTAACCTTTGAGAACTGGGAGCTACTGATGGTTTGCCACCTGCAGAAGTCATTACCCAAGCTATGGGTGAAAATGTGCACTATCCAGTAAGGAGGAAAACACACGAAAAAGTAGTTGTTCTCTCTGTACCCATCCTTCCCCCATGCCTTCCCCAGAAACAAACAAAGAAACACACACACACACACACAATAATAATAAAATAAACTGGACACAAATCATTTTAAACAGGTGTTTCTTTAAAGACAAATACAGATATTGTCAGTTTAAGTCAATAGTTAATCTGTAGTTCTACTTGCACAAAAATAATACCCTTTTGTCCCAGTGTGTTATCTTTCCATTTATTAATTAAACCACTCAGTGGAACCCATTGACTAGATGCCTGCTGTATGAATAACATCATGCCTCACTCTGTAGAAGAGTGAAAAAGGCAGACATCAAGAAGTTTGCATTGTATTGTGGAAAATAAGAACTTTATATGAAACACGTTGCTCACAATCAAACTGTTTGCTATGTATCCAAATAAAGGGTATTCATGAGAATAAATTATACAGAAAACAGATCATTGTGCTCTGGGAGAAACTTTTTCTGGAACTGTGATTAAAAGAAAGGTAGAAATTGGCCAGGCAGATGGAAGGTAGGATACTGAAGGTAAGGTCATGCCAGGAACAGAAGCATGACAGAAAAAACAGACAGTTTTGATGGGAACGTGAAAGGTAAAGTGTGGACTGTGGAACAGAGTACAGAGATGTTAGACTAGCAGGTGGCTTGGAAGTTCACCTTTGCATGTCAGATTTCATATTCTTGGTAGAGGAGGAGACAAGGGAATAAATGTGGAATAAATGTGTCAGAGTGAATAATGAACCAGTAAGGGTGATGCTTAGTAATATTAATTTATCAGTGAATGTGGTATGCATTGGAAAAAGAAGTTGAGCACAAACGGAATAACCATTGATCTTGTTACTGGAGGTTTAGGTATCAGATCTTAAAAGTATTTATTAAGATTATGACATGAGAAATAGAAGGCAGCTTGAATCTACTGGATTTTTGAATTGGGTGTTAAGGGAAAATTAAGGTGGCAAAAATAAATTATTCCAAATCTTAGAGAAATAAGGAGTAAAGAAAAGGAGAGAGCTTTAGAGAAGTCATTTGAGAATGCAAGTAGTGGTTTATATATCTGGCTAGGGGACGGAGGATTCAGCTGTGAGAACTAAAGGGTATAAGGTTTCTATGGGGAATGACAAAAATGTTCTATAATTATGATGATAACTGTACAACTCTGTGAATATACAAAAAGTTGGTGAACTCAATAAAGGTTACAAAGTGAAAGAAAAGAAGAAGAAAGGGAATATGCTTCAGGGACCATATAAGAAAAAAGAAAAATGGCTTTTAACTGAGATTCAGTTAAATGTTGTGGTGAATGAATTGTGAACTTCACTTGTAAGAGCAGTTCTTGAAGGTGTGGAGACAGTTGTGAAGAGAGAAAGGACAAAGCAGAGATCAGATCCTAATTAATTCTTCACTTTGAGAGCTGTAGTAGGAAGGGGGAATAGTTTAAAAGGAAATAATTTTTTTACAGCGTTTATCATTTGCATTTATTTTACCTGTAATTTCTTAAGCAAGATGGACAAACATATGCATTGGCCAGGCTATTAAAATGCTATTAAAGTGGCCAATGGTGGATGATATTTTTGTATTGCATGGCTTTATTTTAATAAAAAAAGAAATGTGATGTTCTTGTAAGAAGATATATTTCTAGCACAAAATACCAGTTTTCCTTTGTGGGCCACAGTAATTGGATGGGCTTCTGAGAATGAGAACCGAGTCAGAGAGGCCAAATTGTATAATCCCTGGTAAAACTGGTTCTTCGAGTTTCATTCACTAGTTGGTGTTCATTTCCCCTGATTCTGAAATGGTGAGGCTCTTTCACCCAGGATATCATTTATCCCTTTAATTTGAAATACATTTTTATGAAGTTAGAACTTAATTATAAAAACATAAAATATTTAGGTTCCTGCGACCAAATGAAAATCTGAAAAGGGAGGAACTGTGGAATGAAATTAATCAAATTATGCTATGTACATGTATTAATACAATGAATTTTACCTTTATGTATGTCTATAAAGCTATGAATGGAAGGAAAATTAGTACAATGGAGGAAGAGGAACAGGGGGGGAAAGGAGGGAAGGAAAGAGAAAGTACTTGGGACTGAAGTGGAAAAAATTATATTCCATCCCTGTATGCATATGCAAAATGAACCCCACTGTTATGTACACTATAATGCAATAGTAGAAATTCTTAAGAAACCATTTATTATGTTCAATTCCTATCTTAAGAAACCATTCTTTATGTTAAATCCTATTCTCAGTTGGAATAGAAATATTAGTGAGAAATATTAGTATAAAATATGTTCTTTAGCACAAATCTGACATTTCTTTTAGGAAATGATCATGCTTTTTTAATGTTCCTTTTTGGTTATTTCAGGGAAGGAGATCACAGCAGAAACTTTTATGGAGAAGTTGGATAATGGTGCTTTGCTCTGTCAACTTGCAGCAACTATGCAGGAGAAATTCAAAGAGAGCATGGATGTTAACAAGCCCACAAAGGTACAGGTCCCAGTACAGGAGTCACAACCAACAGGCAGATTACAGTTACAGTGTAGTGTAATTTTATTGTAAATGGATGCATCAAGGACTGTGTTAAACAACAAAGTTTATGTAGAAGTTATTTTTAATGCAGTAATATCTTATTTGCAGTTCAATTACATAAATGGTATTAGCCTTTTCATAAATCTAATTAGATGTTTATGAAAAATGATGGTATTAAAAGAGTATTCTGCATAATCTGGCTAAATCTAACACATTGAGTTAAAACAGCAGAGAAATAGTTTGTGTCATCAGGCAGTGAATAATATATAGCCAAGAAAGATTTACTAAATAGGTTATTGTCTTCAAAAATATTATGGCAGCCTATTGGAATAAAATATCTGGGAGTGTAATTTTTTGTTTCTTTTAAATGAGAAGTAGAATTGAAGTAAGTAACTTTGGACGTATTATTTTCTTTATGATGGTCCAGATGATACTTTTCCTTAATTTTTAATAGAGAAGGAAAAGAAACAAAAAAGTTTGAAATAAGGTTGAAGGAAGCTTAAAATAAATTGAAACAAAAACAACAACAACAAATCTGTTAAATTGTTCCTGCAACTCTGGCAAGAGAGAGAGAGAGAGATCGAGAGAGATCACTGTACTTAGTTTTGATATAGTTTATAACTCCTCATAAACTATTATATAATATAAAACTTCTGCTTCACCCCACTTTTCTTTATCTTAAAAGAAGCTCTGTAAATTTATTAAATACCTCAGTGACTCCCAAACTTCGTTGTGCATTTGAATCACATGAATGTTTTAAAAAATACTGAGACCTGGATTCCATGCCTGAACATTTTGATTTACTTCCCATAAGTTACAACCTGAAGAAGTTTTTCAAAAGCTTCCCAGGAGATTCTAATGTTCAGCAAAATTTGGTAACTACTACATTCTCTGTATCTATCCTCTTCTGTTGGGTAGATACAGATTTGTGAAAGATCATCTGTCCAGAAAGTGGATGAAAAAAGATTTGACACAGAAGCTGTATTTCCAAGCCTAGTGCTTTCTCCTTTTGGTCAACTTTGGGTAGAACAGATCTGCAAAAACTTTATGAAAATATTTCTTGTCAAGCTTGATATTAGTACACCAGTTATTTTTCTGCTGTGATTTCTTTTGTAAAGTAACTGATGTCTACTTCAGCTTGCTGATGAGGATATCTTATGCCTAATAGCAGGACAGTAGGTGTGGAAAGTTTACTGTGATGCAGTAAACAAAAGGGTAGAAAGCACTACCTTCTTACTGTAGAGA
This sequence comes from Marmota monax, assembly GCF_021218885.2. NCBI lineage: Eukaryota > Metazoa > Chordata > Mammalia > Rodentia > Sciuridae > Marmota > Marmota monax. The sequence goes on along the minus strand of NW_026695230.1, from coordinate 3,710,580 downwards.
TTTAGAAAACTTTGTGTTGCCTCAAGATCAGGGTTATTTGAATTCTTCATGGAACAAAGAACAAACTCTATTAAGACTAATGTACAGTTCTATGATTTTGTTTTCTTCTTAAAGCAGAAAAAAATATGCCCAAATACAGTTATGACCACAAGGCTGTCAGATGTTAAGAGCATTTGCCTATACATCAAAAGCTTTGACCTTGAGTCCATTTTGCTTGAGTTTTAATTTTATTATTTATTAATTGGTTGTTTCTGAATTTTAGCTTCCTGTAAAATAAGATTCATAATTATGTATATGGCACAAAAAAGGACCTTGATGAATATTGTATCCTTTCCCTACCTGAAAAAGTGTTGAGAACCTGATGAGAAGTTTAGGTGGACTAGAAGAAAACAAGTACTTTGCAAAGGTTCATATGTAATATGATAGCTGCTGTATGCAAATATGTAGAGACATGCCCAAAATCTCCATGGAAATACAAAATGTGGAGAATATTTCTGGGTCAAGGTTTTGATAGCTGTTTTCCTTTGAAACATTTATTTCAATGTTATATAATTTTATGATAAGATATAAAAAGAAACAGGAAAATTTTATTTAATTCTAAGTAGAATTGCAGCAAGATTTTATTAAACTTGAAATACTTAAGCATTTTGTTTAATTGAATTTAAAGCTAAGATTTATTCTGATTATGGTAAGTTTATTATAGTATAAAAACAAAACTGCTCATTCAAACAAGAGCAGGTTTAAAAATAACCATTATGTCCACACCTTCATTGCTCAAAAATTCAAATTTGACATAAGTTCAGAACTGACCCAGTTGTTCTTGATTGAATTGCCTTCTGTGTCCTTGGTAGCATTTATATTTTTCATGGGTACCTTCCAGTAATGTGCAGATTAAATCAAAATAAACTGTACCTTACCATGTGAAAAATGCCAACAACATAGGTATTAAAAAAGATTATGCACCATTTTGTTATAAATCAAAGCCTATATTTACAACAATGGATTGACTATTTTCCATAGAATAAAAGTGTGTGTGTGTGTGTGTGTGTGTGTGTGTGTGTGTGAGAGAGAGAGAGAGAGAGAGAGAGAGAGAGAGAGAGAGAGAGAGAGAGAGAGACACTATTACTCTCCTGTTGGCATATTGAAGTTTAGGAACAATGATGGTAAAGACAGTTGAACTCATTAATACCTTCTTGCTTAGTTTCAATATACTTCATATAGAAAGATGTTGAAACACAGTTATTTTAAAAAGCCAACTATAAACTTGTTCCTACCTAAAGTCATATCACAGGAAGTCCTAGCAGCTTAAATCTCATCTCCTCATTTTTATAGCTGTGTTTTTAGTTTTTCTGATTGATAGTTAAGTAGGGGATTAGACAGCTGTGGAATAAATGTTTTTGGACAAACAAGTTTCTCCTGGTATATCTGGAGTATGTTTGTGCTAAGAATGACTTAAATTCTCTTAATATTTGAAAGTAAATTTTAATGTATGTCAGACAATTTATATTTAACATTTTAGTTAGAAAACCATGACTATTTTACATCCTTCTCTGGTTTCATAAAATACTCCAAATGTAAATAAATTTTTCCTGATTCTTTCTGTTCAGGCATCAATGGATCAATAATAAAATAGCCTCTTTAGGTGTGTTATCTGTAAGTAATTTAACCTTGGCATGGTGATCATTTTCCCCCTAAGCATGAGAGCTATTCAGAGACTAGCAACATTTGTCAGTAATTAGATGGAAATATCTGAGACCAGTGTACAGCAGTTTAATGCAAAATTTGATTTGCTTAGTTTAATGTTCATAGAATGATAAATTCACCATAATTCTTAGTCTTAATATTCTTAGAGATGAGGATCTTTAATGGCAAAAATTTAAATGAATATAATCTTCCTAATATCCTATAAGACAATAAAACCAATACAAATATCAAGTCCAAGTTGAGATTTTATGCCTTTTGACTATTAATTGACTCAAACTTGGCATCTCCAACCAAGAAAGGGTAATTATTACATTTATGCATGAACTCATAGTCCAGATAGAGTTCAACCTATGAAACCCTCTTGTTTATTATTTTTTTTAACCTCTTTCCTTTTCACCACTGATAGCTTTGCTGATTTGTGTACAAAACTCTCTCAACCACTGTGATGTCAACACAGGGCAATATATTAAAAGGGTTTGACCTCACTTTCCCCACTAAAATTTCTTTCCATCTATCTCATTTATTTTGAGAGTGTTTGTCTCTGACATCAGAATTTCTCTGGATGCAGAGCTTCCTTTGACTTCAGAAGGCTCTGAGCGCTTGGATCAGGTTTGAAGCACATGAAGAAGAAGAAGAAGAAGAAAAGATCTGTTACTTAGTAGAATGCTACATTATGCTCTGAGGAAGGGACTGAACACTTGCCATCCAAATGTAGAATTCAGGCCTTGTTCAGGGGAAAGAACATCCTAGTCAGATAGAATTCCCATCATGCACTTGCCCATCAGGAATACTTCTTTCTCCAGGCTGTAAGATAACAAGACCTCAGGATGTCGTACAATCTGGGAATTAAATAAAACATAAAGATTACAGTTTTTCCTTTCCAAAAAAAAAAAAAAAAAAAAAAATCAATAGCACTGTTTGTGTAGAGAACATTTTAACATGATGAAATTCAGAGAAATCCGGAGATTTGTGTTTTCTGTTCATACCTCTAACAGAATAAGAGAATATGGAAAATGATACAAGGCATTATGCAAAGAAAAAATGTCTCAGCTGTGATTAATCTGGAGTCATTCATATCTAACTATGCAGCCATGATAATTTTATGCTACTTAAGAAGTAATGTAAGATGTTCAAAATGTAAAATAATGCTAGGATTAAACCAACAAAGCGAATAATGATGAGATACAGAGATGTAGGTAGAATTATGTGAAAAAAAAAGATTTTTCAATGAATATGTGGCTGTTTAAGATTAAGGAAGGAAGAAAAATGAAAGAATGGAAAAGTTTTAGTGGTAAATGCAGTCCTTTGGGATTTGTAAATTGTAAGTATCCAGAAGCCTTGAATATAATGAATAAAATAAATTTCCTTGTCACCATTTCTCTAATGCCTGACCAACTGGCTAAAGTTTTCACCCTAAAATCAGATAATTGAATGTTCAGCTTGATGTTTTTCTCACTAACTAGTTTTTCTTTGTACTGTCTTAGAGAGATATGCCTAAATGGGGCTTCAGTGCCATCACAGGACATGTTGACGGTTATACGGAATAATAATTTTGAAGGAATTTGACTTTTTTTTTTTTACCCAGAGTCAACTGTCATAAAAGACTTGATATGGGCTATATGTGCAGATTGAGAGAGGAAATAAAAATTAAAAAATAATTATGATAGGGAGCAAGTGATGTTCTTAAGATGTTCCTGAATCTTTAGGCCTAATTGAGCTGATTCTTATATGGTAATTATATCCAATGATAAAGTAATGGAGAGGATAATTTAAAAATATGACCAACAGGATCGTAGGGCAGTGAGTTCATGATAAATAGTTCAGGTTTCATGGCCATGGTATCCTCTGGAGAAATTCAATCTCTATCAGACAAAAATTAGCAAACTAGACACATTTGCATTGTTTCCTTCACGAAGTAAGAAATGTTCCTGCTTGGCCCCTACTACTGAAACTAAGAGCTTCATTTAGCAGTCAGAGCTGCTTCCTAAGTTTTTATAGGATTCATCCTCTGCCTTCTGGATGTGTGTATTTTATGAAGCTATCTACTCAGCCCATAATTCCTGCCTTCTGATTTGAACCAGTGAAATATAACACAGTAGAGGCGTTTGATGCAATTGGGATATGTTCAGTGTCCCTGTTGTGTCACAGACCTTGAGTTGTTGTACAGGATAGTAAAAGAGTTCTCTTGTACCTGTCAAGCATGTTCAAACTGATTCTGTAGCTTTCTGTTAATTTAAATTAAGAATAATAGATCAAACCAAGTACTGACATATAGAGTGATAACAAGGCATTATGCATTCAATGAAAAGACCACATCTATAAAACTAATTCTGGTTAAAGCTTTTACTTCCTTATAATTTCCCTGCTGTGTTTAAAGTCCCATTTATCTTTTATATTGTCTTAGGTTGAATAGAAATATGGTAGAATTACTTTTCTTGATAAATCCAGGTTATGATTATTATTTCGAATCTCCAATTTTTTCAAAGACATGAAATAGTATTTGTTTCCTTTACCACATAAGAACTTACTCTACTTGTCAGGAAATAACAATTTTGATAGTTGCTGAGAAATATCTATGCTGATTATACATTTAAAAAAACTACAAAAATAACCTCTGATATATTCAAATATGTTCTAGTCTTAGTGTAAAATATACTTTGATTTAAAAAAGAAATCTATCATCTAATCCTCACAAAACATTTCTTGTTTCCTTGCAATAAAGATTATAAGGAAGTTTTATAGTAAAGGCAAAGTCATTACTGTAGCCCCTTTCTTCACTGGAACTGGTGTCTGTATATTCGTTCTACCTCAGGAATTTTGATATCAGATGATGATCTCATTTTTTGTTATTATTGTTCTTTGTTTATTAATGAAACACAACTTGGGAGAGTTTGCTTTCTATTTATACCTGCAGATCTTATGGTTAATAAAACATAGTTACATTTCTTATGGTGCAGGTCATTTTAACAGATTTGATTGGACTGTCTTATATTCTGGAAGCCATATCTATCTTGCCTAAGGAAAGCATTATCATGTATTCTGCCAATCTAAGAATGTCCATTCACATTAAAAATAAGGGTATTTATTTCAAGTACTGCTCATGCCTCTTTCTTATGTAAAAAAAAAAAAAAAGTCCCATAGTCCCATATAGAAAAAATGGAAGAAGTAGAGTCTCTTGGGCCTCCCTAAGTGATGTAATTAAAAGTAGGCTTAGGTGAGGTATGCACTCACTATAAGTTGAATACAACACTTTTTTATTCTCCAAGTTTTGAATTCCTTTCTCTATATTACACTGAGTGATTTCTGGCCTTTTAGTGTGGACTAGCATTGGATTTACTTTTGCATTAACCAATCTAGCAAACTTTTATAGAATCATCCCTGGCCACCCATGCTAGCACAGAAAATTCAAGACATCTTGTCATTACAGTCAAAGCTCATTAATTCTTCCAAATTTAACATTACAGTCTGTTCTTTTCAGACTAACATTCCCTGAAACTATTACATAGGTGGAGAAAAACCTTGCCATCATACACTTAGAGGTTCTCAAGGTTTTAAGTGTGCAGTGAGGCTATGTAACTAGTTTGCCAGGAATTCCAGAGTCTTTCTGAGATGGAACAGGAGCTACATCTATGCTGGGACAAGGCTGAAGTATTTTGACACCTGGTGGAGGTTGTCAGCTCTGGCTTAAAATATAGGTTCTTCATTCTGGGGCTAGGTAAGATGTTTAAGGACATAGCTGTGGTTCTAGGAATGTCCTGTGTAACTGATGTTCTTTTCATATCCTGGCTCAGGAAAATACCAGCAGTGGGCAGTCCACAAGTAAGTTCTCTGTTTCTGGAGAGGAAGCTCCACCTCCCAGCCTGCCCTGTCCCTTCAAGTCTGCCCTTACCCTTCACAAGATTCTCATTGTATAATAGGACTCTCATCAGAGCACAGAAGTTGGGCAAAGGACAAGAGCCAATACCAAAAGCAAGTCATTTTTGCATCTGAACTCCTTATATCAGAGCTATTTTGTGGAAAATCCTTTCACATCCACTTGCATTTGTGAAAGAAACTTGACCAGTTTCTCTAAATTTGACATCAGAATTCTTGTAAATTTCAAATTTTATGATAGTTACAAATATTGAGCTAAAAGAAAATTTTTGGCCCGGGGGGTAATGGGGATTGAATTCAGAGGCACTTGGACACTGAGCCACATCCCCAGTCCTACCCTATTTTGTTTTTTATTTAGAGACAAAGTCTCACTGAGTTGCTTAGTGCCTCACTTTTGTTGAGGCTTGCATTAAACTTGCAATCCTCCTGCCTCAGTCTCCAGAGCCTCTGGGGATTACAGGCATGCACCACCGTGCTCAGTTGAAAGAGAATTTTTAATCTATTAATATTTACTCTGATTGTTCATGCTAAAGGAACAATTTCATTATACTTTCATTCTCCCTTTGTAAATATTTCTGAATCTAGTTTTTGATTGAGACATTCAAAAGGTACAAAGTTGAAATACACAGAGGGAAATGAAGTAGGGTTCCATGAAGCAGTTTGTAAAATTATTATGTAGTTTTTTTTTGTGATGGTTCTAGTGTTTACCATCTTTTGAAAGTTATTAACTTATTGTGCTATTTGTTGTGCTAGAAGAATACTTAAGTTCATATCTAATTTTATTTTCATAATTCTATATTCTTGTGCAAAAGAAAATGTTGTGTTAGTTTAAGACCATATTAAAAGATTTTTTTCAACCTCTGCCTAATACTATGGGCTTCTATTTTTTTTTTCCATAACTTCACTCTAAAATCAGTCTCAACAGCAAGTCCAAATACCCCATTTTTTTTCCTGAGGCTTGATGCCCAAACATTACTTGTTTGGTCCTAAAGAAAGAAAAACAAATTCTTGCTAACACAAGCAAAACTAATTTATTGGAAGAACGTAGGATGTCTTTTGGGAAAGAATGAAATTTGGAGGAAAGTGAACCTGACCTTGGATAATCTAAGAATCAGGCCATTCTCAAATGTTATGTAGCATAGATGTGTGAATAAGTCATTTCAGAGTGCCTCTATAATAATTAATCATTTCAAATGCTTAGAGAAAGCAGCTGTATGGAAGTGGCTGGTGGTGTGGACTCAGCACATAGACTGTCTGACTTTTAATCATAACTCCACAGTCACTGCTTATTAGCTTGAGACAATTACTGAAAATCTCTGTGCCTTAGTTTACTTATTTGTGAAATGTAGATATGAATAGCATCTTCCTCAGAAAGTTATTATGAGAAGTAAATAGGTTAATATAAATAAGTACCTGAGTAGTACCTAGTACACATATATGTTCATTAGCATTTAGTTATTAACTTTAGGATATCATTCTTTCTCAAAATTAAAATTTAAGCATGAAAAAAGAATCTGGTAGTCTAACAGACAATACTCTGAAAATAGCTTGGTTGAAAATTCTCAGATTGAATAAAAAGAGAAAGGAATTTTTTTCCATTAGAAAATTAATATATTTCTATCTAAATAGAGGGAAGGGGATTCTGGAAGCATAGATATGTCTTTTTTTTCATCACACTCCATAGGTAGAGGCCCCATTCCTGATGGTTTTCCCATCTGTATATTATTCCCCACCCTGTACATATTTTTATACTTATTTGTTTTCTTATCTTTACCCTTTGTTAGACTCTAAGTTCCTTGAGAACATGGTTTGTGTTTTATAATCTATAGATCAAACATAATGTATGGCATATGGGTACTCTGTAGATACGTATTTGGATGAATAAAAAGATTAATGGGCAAATGAATGTCCCAATATAGATATATACTTTCAGATCAAGAGTGCTATTAACGCAACCCTCAATTTTTAATCCTGAAGACTATGATGGTCACCAAGTTTGAAATCCCTCCCTCTGCTGGTTTTTCTCAGCTGAGAAATCTTTAATGTGCAAAACCAAGAGGCACAAGGTTATTTTAAGTAATGGAAATGACAAAGTATTGGGGAATTTTAGGGTAGTGTGAGGACAAACAAGGGTCTAAGGACATTGGAAGTGCTCACAGAAAAACTATCAGAAGTAATAAACTGTGGAGGTCTAAAATACTTGGTAAGCAATCAATTCCCAGAAGCTGATCATATAGTTAATTGTCGGTGTTATCATGTAGTCACATAATATGCAATTATTTCAGCTCAGAGCATAATGTAAAGGTACAAATGAGAATAAAAACGAGCACATAAATATCCACTTGGTTCATTCAATTTGAAGCTTTAAGTCTTGTTTATACAATTTGTCATGGGTTATACAAACTAATGTTTAGACGAGGGATAACTAGTGATTTTATAAATTTGTAAACCATTGAGAATTAGGAAAAAGAAGATTTCAGGGTTTTCATGTAATAAGTTCTCAAGAGATGTTTTGACCTGAAATGAGGTGTTGTTACAGTAATTAAGGATTGTATCTTTCAGTTACTGAAGGAGACAGAAAGATAGCATCTTTTTTTTTTCTTTTGCATTTTTTCCCCAACAACTACCACTTTTGCCCAATTAAAATAGTTGGTGATTGAAATGGGAGAATTAAACCTTTGTTTCTTCTCAGAGCCCTTAATTAGCCAGCCACCAAAGAACTACTTAACAATCAAGGTAAGAATACTATTTCTATAAGACTGTGGGAAGGACTCAAAAAATTTCAATGCTTAGGAACAAATACTGCTACTGGCTTTCTGAGAATGCCTTATTTTATTGACAAACAGGCCGCTCGAAGTGAGATATAAATGATTTGCAGTAGAGCAAGTTCATAATTTTATCAACCTTTCAAAATGGGGAATATTACTAAATGTAAATATTTTGTTAAAAATTTAATGAGTTACATGTTAAAAACAAGAGATAATAGTCCTGAGGATGTGTGCATGTGTTTTAGTGGTGGGAAAGATAGATGTGACTGAAAAATAGGCAGCACTTACTCCTAAGGCATTTACTCCATGCTATGGAAAAATATAATGCATGTATTAATATAGTGTTTGTCATGTCAAGTTTAGAAAGTTATTGGGAAAAGCTCTAGTTAAAATCACTATTTTATTGTGTCACAGAATTTAGAAGTTAAAACATACAGTACAGTATGCTAAAATTTTGTACACATTTTTACTACTTTATTTTGAGTGAATTTCATCTGCTTTCTAAGTCAAAAAGGATTGAAATAAAAATACCTGTCTGAAATAAAAATACCTGTTTTATAATCTGCATATAGTATCTGTATACATGTGGTAACTTCTAACATGCATATATATGAGATTTTGTAAATATTCTAAGTCAGTTTCAATAAATTAATTTGATCATTCTGACTACCCATACATTAGTAAATTACATTCTCTTTATGATCACATAGTCAAAATAAAAACCACTCCCATTCATTTGTCCTGAGTGAATCATAGAAGGAATTGTCACTGTCCTTCTTCTTCTATATTTCTTGTAGGCAGCAGATAAAGCCAGTGCCCAAGAAGGTAGATTGAGATTCTTTAAGAAAATGACTTAAGAAGCAGTTTGAAGGTTCTTGGTTATCTCTAGATGTAATTAGAAAGCAAACCAAACTATGTTATGACTGACCACATTATAACTTATTTGAATAAGAGTCTAGGTCCTGGCCTAATGGAAAATGACCTTCCAGGCATGGAATCAACCTTTGTTGAAAGTGCTCATGTTTGAGGTAGCTTTCCTTGTACGTACCAGGAAGAAAATAACAAATTAAGAACATTTCAAAATTTCCCTTACATTCTCTCTTATTTGTTGTAGACCTGTAGCTGCCAGCATTTCTCTGTGAGTTAGAACAAGCTGTTAATTCACCTAATCCTGATGTTCTGTTCTTGTTGGGTTGAGCTTCTGGTGAGGCCTCTGTGCTAGGAGATGTGAGGGGAAGTATTGCTAGCTCTATTTTGTATTCTGACAGCATCACTGACCCAAGAGAGACAGGGGGAGAGAAGGAGAAAGAGCAGTTGGCAAATTCTAACGTAGAAATTTTCATAGATTTCCATGGCTACAAGTTCATGTGAATCTGTTGACAGTTCTCCTTCAAAACTGCTTTTTTTTTGCATAAACTATTTTATTCATAAATTGGAAAAATAGCAAAATTACACATTTAAAAACACTTCTAGAAATATATAGTCACATGTAAAGATGAAATGGTATGAAATGATATACTTAAAAGGCTTAAAGATTAAGACAATACTAAATATAACTATGATTAGAAATAATACAAATTTTTATTCATAAAGTCTACATGACTAATTTTTGTGCATTTTATATACTAAAATTATGTACCTATAAACAGAAATGATCTCTAAACAAATAACAAAATATTATTAAAAAATAAACTTAAAAATAAAGATATGTGTCATATTTTTCATGTCAGTGATAATGTAACTGCTTTTACCTTTCCCAAGCTCAAACCATAAACTTTTGTTCGGTGGTGTAAATAATGGTTATGTTAAAATCATGCTTTATAAGATTAAAATAAAACATGTTAAGTTAAAATTCCAGAAAGCATTAAAAATTTCAAATGAATTCTGATTGAGAAAGGGATGCACACACAGGTACATGTCCACACACTCACACATTCCTTATCTACATGACTTCCCAGCAAAAGCAGAACTTTGTTCCTTGAGCTTGAATGTGAACCTGAATTATTCCATGATGACATCATCTCTCCCGATTAAGGGCTCACATCCTGCCTTAACCACATGCAGGCTCATAGGCAAGACAGGATTGTAAAAGGAGTCTAACTGGGGAACTGTTTTCATGATATTTGATAGCACTAATTGTGGTCACTGCTTTCAAAGCACTGTGAATGTAGAATACTATGTCAAGAAAAGTCACTCTCACCATATGCAAAATGGGAAATTAATTCTTTTAAAATGAGCTGTTATGAAATGCTTTGGAGAAATTGAAGTCATTTGAACAAATTAATAATGAATATGCATGCTATTCCTTAAAGGTGAACATTAAAATTTTTATAATAAGAGCCTTTTTTAAAGGGACTGAAAATGAGAGGGAAGGAATGGTTTTTCATTTAAAAATGAGGATTGCTAAGTAATTTAACATGTAAGTATTATATTTGTGTGTGTGTGGTCCAAGGTATATGATACTGCTACATTACAGAGTAATGGCATAATGTGTTTTAGATGAGATAATTGAATTTACAGGGTATAGAGCTCTTTGGCTGTGTCTTAAGTTTTTAGGGGATCACTATATGAATGGTTTCTATTGTTTCCCTTAGCAGTTTGAAAATGCATTACATACCATGCATGAAGCCATCTAGTATGTTTTGTGTTTATGTTACTTTGCTGGTCATGTCTAATTTCACACCAGCACAAGCTACTTCTCTATTGGATGCCTTGCTAGCATTATTACTCCATATAAGAAATAGATCCTATAGGAATTTTCATATTTAAAGCCAAAGGGGGGAAATTAACAAAAGTAGCTCAATCAATTCTTAAGATTTAACCCTTTGATATGTAAAGAAAGAAAAGAAACTTAAAATGGGGATGAACCAACTTAATAAATTCATAGGTTTTATGAAGGATGTGAAGGTTAATAAACATAGATTCTTCCAGATCAGGAATAACTTACTCATTTTTTGTGCACACTCTTGCTGGCAGTTAGGCAAAGCCTGTGAATCCCTTACACTCTTTTTAAATATATGAAATATAACCTGTGAGATTACAAACACAACATAAAGCAGACCAATTTTATTGAAATAGACTATGAAGATAACTAATCTTTACAATATTAAATATAAACATTAAAATAAAAACTAAAAATAAAGAAATATATTTGCTTTTAAAAATTAATCTGACAGTATTTTTATAAACACTGTATTGATTTTAAAGTTGAGGAGAGAGTAAACCCAATATTTTCAGTTATCTGCAGTATCTGTAATGTATAAGAAAAACTTCAACACTGTATCTTGATAAACCATGTGCTTTTTGTCTATATTTATAACTGAAGGATTATTAAACTTCACTTAGATGCTAATGAAAATAAAGATGATTCTTTGCTCATATCAAATTCAGAATCCTTCCAAAAAAAGTCCTCAATGTTGTAGATGAACTCAACATATTAAGGAGAATTATTATAAACATGCAAACTTCAGACAGATTTCTCTAGAGTAAAAGGGGTGCTATGGAAGAATTAAAGCAAGAAACATTTTTATCTATAATAATTAATATGTGTGGAATATATATGAAAACATAAGGGTTGAGCTTCCCTAATTTGAAAATCTGAAGTGCTTCCAAATTGGAACTTTTTTGGGTGTTCACATGATGCCACCAATGGAACATTCTACACCTGTCCTCATGTGATGATGGGTCACAATACCCAAAATATTGTATAAAGTTATCTTCAGACTATGTGTATAAATTGTATGTGAGACATAAATGAATTTCTTATTTAGATTTGGGTCCCCTCTCCCAAGATATCTCATTTTGTATATGCAAATATTCTGAAATCTGGAAAAATCTGTACTCTGAAACACTTCTAGCCCTAAGCATTTTCGAATTTTGGATAAGGTCCACTCAATCTTATCCTATTGGACAAGGGATAAGGAAACAGACCACATGTTATTCCATATTCTCTTTTACTATTTTTGATCTTGTTTAAAGATTGAAAAGTAGGTATCTGATCATTTTTCTTGACTTGAATGCCAGATGATGCAAACATTTCTAAGTACTTCCTCTCTGCCAGGCAAACATTGATTAGATCACCAGATCATTTTTTTAAACTGAAGTCACATCATGTCATTTATTTGATTTCTCTAGTGGACTCTTGACTTGCTGGGATAAGAAGTCAAAGTCTGTACCACAGCCTCAGGCCCTTCATACTGTGTTCCCTGCTGTCTATCTGATCTCATTTCCTATGACCCCCTCCAATCCCCCCACACATTCTAGTTTGCTTTAGGGATGCTGGGTTCTGGATGTCCTTTGAACCTAGCAGGAACGTTCTTCTCATGGGGCATTTACAACTGCTTTTTTATTTTCTAAAATGTTCATTCGTCAGATATGTGTATGACTAGTTCCTCAGTCCCCTCAGGTCTCTGCTCAAGTGTCATCTTTTGGTGAAGGCCTTCCATGAGTGAACAAACTATATAAAGCATTTTTTAAAATAGTGCTTTGTAAGTAATAAGCATTTATTAAGAGCCAATTATGTATAGGATGCTGATGAATAAAAAAGAATAAAGCACTGCTATCTTCTCTCAAAGAGCTTATATTTTAATTAAAAAAATAAATCACAAACATAAAATACAGACATCAAAGGTAAATGCTAAATAAATGGTGTATAGGATACCAGTGGTTTTTTTGTATCCATAGCATACATTACATTGTTGATATTCAATTATTCAACAGATATATATTACAGACTTAAAATACACAGGGGAAGATATGGCATGCTGACGTTATCTCAGCTTTTTATAAACTTTCAGGGAAGAATAACATTAAGGTACTATTAAACAAACAATGGATTTCAACTGTGACATATAAATATGTGACAATCCATGTTTGTGAATGGTTTTAAAAGGAGGACATAACTTCATCTTTTGGAAAAGATATTTTATATTCTTCTGAAGCAGGAATAGGAATTAACTAACTAGAGAATGAACACAGGATGTTTCAGTATGTCAAAGAGCACATCTGAAACCCTTAAATGTGAAAGTATGTCATTATTTTGAGAAAATAAAGGAAAGTAAGTGTTTCTGAAGATGAGTATATAATGTGTCAAGAGATGAGATAGAAGCTAAGGCTTGCTGGATATTGCCTTTTATCCTAAGAACCTTATGCCAATTAAACTTTTAAAACAAAAGTGATAGAATTTTGTGAAAAGATGATATTTGTGGTGCAGAGAAAGTACTGGAAAGAAGAAATGAAGATGGAATTGAGCACCACAGGTAGGAAATTATCTTCCAGGTCAGTTGAAAGATAATGGCCACTTAGCTTTAGGGTGCTGGCAGTGAACCTGCAAAGAAGTAGATGGCTTTTAGTTTTGTTGAGACTAGGTGGACTTGGCAGCCTTCATTGATGAATTATATCAAATGGGTCTTGATCCAGGGTTTACTACCTGTAGAAATGGATGAATGGCAGTGCTTAATTTTGCAATTGGAAAGATAGACATGGAGAACTGATTGGGGAAAACTCAGGTGCTACCGGGCACAGGTGTTATACCCTCACGTAAACAAATGAGTAACAGAGTACTCCAAAGACAACCTTGGATTCACCTTAGCATGATACTTAAAATATATTAAAGTTGTAAACTCCGATGATAAATACTTTTTTTTAAAGTAAGTCAATAGCATCTTTAGATTTAATTTACATCTGACTAGACACACCATTTATGTTAAGTCATTTTGGTGTCACTGTGTGACCAAAATACCTGACAAAAATAATTTATAGGAGAGAAAAATTGGGCTCACAGTTTTGGAGCTCTCAGTTGACTCCATTGCTCTGGGCCTAAGGCAAGGCAGAACATAATGGCAAACGGGCATGGCAGAGGAAAGAGAAAAGAGGTATTACTCGTGAAGGGAATACCCCCAGTGACCTATTTTCTCTAGCCATGTGCACCTACCGATAGTAACCACCTAGTAGTTCATTCACATTATTAATTCATCTGATGCACTAATCCAGTGATGAGGTAAGAGCTCTCACAATCTAATCTATTCACCTGTAAATATCGCTTCATTGCCTAACACAGAAGCTCCATATCAAAGCTGTAACACCATTGTACATTGACTTCTGCTTGTATACACAGCAGATTCCATAAGCATTCAGGAAACAAATCAATTGATCTGAGCGCTTGAGAAAATTTGCCTACAATCAGTTGGAATTTGAATCATCTTACATAGATGAACAGACAGATATTTCTAGCAAATGAAACATAAAATGGTAGTGACTAAACATTAAAACTGAAAAAAATTCAAGCATATTCTAGGGATAGTATGTATACCAATGTGATTGGCTTACAGAGTAGAGAAGCTGGGGAAGCTGATGAGTCTCATTCCTGTAAGACTTAAGCATTTCATCTTTGTTTTATAGACAATGAGGTGGAAAATGAGAGCATTCAATTAAGGAAGATTAATCTGATGGTGATGTGTAGATTGGATTAGAGAGATTTGAGACTGGACAAGTGTTTGGGGGAATATTTTGGGAAGCTTCTACATTTGTTTGAAGATGTGATATTAAAAGGTTTGGGGTAAGGATATGGTACTGTTTTGGAAAGGGCTGGGTATAATTGAAGACATATTTGCTGGAAAATGGCAATGAGCTAAATTGGTAACTTAATGGCCACAAACTGAAAGGGTAAAGAGATCATCAATGATGAGCAGAGAAAACTAAAACAAGGAAATCTGGGTTTTGGGGGAAGGGATGTAATGACTTGAGAGCTATCCTGGATCACTTGATTATTAGGTGGAAACCTTTGATATTTTAAAGATTATGCTTATGTGTTTCAGTGATCATTAAAATCCTCAAGGATTTCATAGCCTCATAATGAATTTTATTTCAATTCGTCAACTTTTCTTTGTTTCAGTTTTCTAATACATATTTAAACTTTACTATATGGCAGGCTGTATTTCAAGAACTTCCTGTGTAAGCTAATAATGTTCACAGCAATCCTGTGCTGCTGACACTGTGATTATGCCCTTTCACAGATGAAGCTGGGTTAACTTGCCGATATCACACAATTAATGAGTGAAAACTGGGGGTTCAGAACCAGACAGTCTGTCTCCAGATATGATGCTCATACCCTTCCATCTGCTGCCCCTTGCTGGAGGGAATGTATGTTTTGTCTATACTCGTATTTTATATATTTGACAAATATTCTTTAAGTGCTATTTCTTAGGAATTATGCTAGGTGCTGGGGATAAAATGATGAACAAAATCAGGACCTGTTCTATTCCTCATGAAACTTATACAGCCTGGAGGGAGAGAAAAATCACTATTCAATGACTCATATTCAGGAACATGGTAGCCGGAACACTTGAACAATGTGGATTTTACCAATTGAAAGGAAGTGTAAGGGAACATGATTTGTGTGATCCTTAACCTGGGACCTGGAGTTAATTGGACAAAGAAGTATGGGAGTGGCAGAGAGCACAGTTATCATGTGGTGGGAGACAACCTGGAGAAAATGAAAGAGTGAGAACAGGAGTGGTTTTATCACAGAGAGGAACATAGAGCCAGATAAAACTGTCTGCAAGTAGGACCTAAGCTAATACAAACTGTGGAACCATGTTATAAAAAGCTTTGTCCTGTTTCTACAAGCAGTTGGATGTCACTGAAAATTTTTAAGCAGGATAAACAATTGAATTTTCCTTTTGGAATCCCCATTCTGATATAGAAAATACCATTTTGAGTATGAAAATCATAGATGAACATACAGAATGATAATGGGAGACATCAGAAAATGGAGCCAAGAAAATGGTAATTAATTCACAATACAGATATAAAGAACTTGTTACAAATTTTTATATTTTCCTACAAATGTGGAATTTATTATAGTAACTACAGAGATGATTATGTACTAATATTTTACCCTCATCAAGGCATTTGTAACAAAAGTACACATTTTCTTAAAATTTATTATTAATAAAGATAAGTAATGATTGAGGATTGATACTAAGTACTTTCTAGAACATCTTGTTTAATTCTCAAAACATTTTAAATATTGAACCTGTACAAACTAAACAGATTAACTGTTATAGGTCCTATTTTCACTACTGTGACTAAGAGAACATGTAGAGAAGGAAAAGTGTATTTGACGCCCACAGTTTCAGAGGTCTCAGTCCATAGATGTCTGTCTTGATAGCTCTTGGGCTGGGGTTAGGCAGCACATCATGGCAGAAGACTAGGGCAGAGGAAAGCAGCCCAGGGCATGGCACCAGGAAACTGAGAGCTTCACTCACCAGGGACAGAATATATACTCAAACAGTACACCCCCAGTGATCTATCTCCTCCAGCCATACTCTACTTGCCTTTAGTTACCATCCAATTTATTCCTATCAGTGGATTCATCTCAGGGGATTAGTCCATTATTGGGTTACAACTCTCATCATCTAATCAATTCAGCTCTGAAAATTCTCGCTTTGTCTAACCCATGAGCTCTTGGAGCACTCCTCAATCTAAACCATAATGGTCATCATCTGCTGATTAATTTGTACTCACAGTATGCCCCCAAATATTGTGTACTACAGCAAAGTTAACAAAAATGATAACAACACAAACAACAACAGAATTTATTGGACCCTGAAATACATTGGGTTTTGTGGGATCCATCCATAAGACAATTTTCAAAATAGTATTCCTTTGTTGAATATTATACAAAAAAAAATAGCTTTGACTAGCCAGGCATAGTGGTGTAGGCCTGCACTCCCAGTAATTTAGGAGGGTGACACAGGAAGATCACAAGTTGGAGGTTAGCTAAAATAAAATAAGGGGTCTAAGGATGCAGCTCAGTTGTAGAGTGCTCTTGGTTTCAATTGCCAGTATAATAACAACAAAAGTAGCTTTAACTAAAGCATTAGAATTAGTGACTCTGTAAACTCAAAATTTGTTGACAATAATTGTCAATTAGCACATCTTAAAATGTGAAGGATTTGTTGGAAATGAAAATTCAAGATATATTTTAAAAGAATTTTCTAGCCTACTTCCTTAAGGTAATTCCCTCATTATGGAAGGGACACAGAAAATTGATGATATATTCTCAAAAAGAGTTTTTAAACTCTCATCGATTTGGTCGATCTACTATAATTAATTAATAATTTGAAATTACTATTAATATTATTGATAATCTAAGGGATTATCACACCTGGAATTCAAAATGCATGCCATTTTCTGAGAAGCCATTTGTATTCCATTTCATATTTCACTCTTCCAGTCTTTCTCCTATTTCTGTGATTTGAAAGTTCCCCAAGATAGAGGTGGCAAGAGAGAAATAAATTATAGAATTATTTAATACAATTTTTCCTCCAGTCCATTCTTGACAACGATGACAGGAGTATTTTTCCAAACATCACATATGATTGGGTTACTTCTTGGCTTAAAATATGAAAACCTTTTATTAATTTGTGTAATGAATGTTCAGATTGCAAACTGGCAATGGCATGGCTCTTCCTCTATACCTAATTGTCCAAAATCAATCAATTTTCACATGGATTTCCTCATTTTTCTGAAAAAGGAGAAGACCCCACAATATTGGGATTTTGTTTCTCTATGGGAGACCACAAATGAATAAGGGTGCCCCTCCAGGACATGGAGTGATCTATTCAGGTGTGTGCAGTCATCTCCACTCCTCACAGTCCCCTGCAGCTAGCCACTTCATTCTCTTGTTTCATCTGCCTAGCCTCTTGTGAGCCTTTAAATTCATTAACCCCAGTAGAGATTCCAATTGTATTGATGTTTAGGAAGCATGAAAGACCCTTTGCTAGTCTGTCTTGGTCTACATTCTACTCTCATCCTGTCCACATGCACCCTGTACTCATTCCTAACTCCCAGGCCTGCTCAAGCTTATGGAATGTTTCACGTTCCCAATTCCCTGCCCTTTTTATAAGTGCAGGAGATCCTTCAGTTTTATAAGAAGCTGTTCCTTTCCAAGACTTTCCATACTGATCCCTAAAGTTTCAAAAGAACTAAATTTAAACCACAGCTTAAGTTCTGCTATAATTCTTACAAAATGATATGATTTTTCTGTCTTAAAACAAGACATGAAGAATTGCTAGAAAGGGACATTGGCCCTATCTTTTTTGCCTTTCATTTTCTAGTGCCAGGGTTACAACTGGCACAGAGTTGTAATTTAATAATTATTATTTGAATTGAATCATATTAAATTTCTATTAATAATTTTAGATAGCCTTACCAGTTAATTGGATCTTAAAATATAGAACTAGAGTCCTGGAACCTCATCTTTCTCTGTTTAAGCATAAACAGTAAGTTGGGAGAACAGAAGTTTTTTATAGTACCAGAGCATTTGGATAGTGATCACCATACTGATGTATATAAAAATTGAGCACAAAATATTTAAAAACAAAAGGAAGGTATTTGTTTTCAGGCTGTATAAAACTACATGTTTTCCTTTGTGAAGCATTTAATGCTTCTTAAACAACTGTTAATGACATGGGAACTTTTTATAGACTTTATTTTTTCAGCTCTACTAACTTATAAGTAACAAAAAAGTGTGTATCTGTGGTATACAACAAAACATTTTAATATACGCATACATAGTGAATTATAAAATCAATATAATTAATATGTTCATCACATCACTTTTTGGGATGAGAACATGTAAGAACTATCCTCTTGGCTATTTTCAGTGTAATACACTATTATTAATTACAGTTCTCATGATATATGGTGGATTTTACATGACTTATGCCTAAAACTTTGTACCCTTAAGCCTAGATCTCCCCATTCTCAACCCTTTCTTATCCAGCCTGGGAACCACTATACCACTCCCTATTTTTCAGAGTTTGACTCTTTTAGATTCCAAATGTTAGAGAAGCTTTAGTTTTCCATTAAAACTGAGTGGAAAGTACACCAGAATGGTACATTTGTTACAGCCCATGAGCCTACATTAACACATCATTATCACCCAAAGAACACAGTTTACACTAGAGTTCACTCTTCATGTTAAACATTCTGAGTTTTGACAAATGCATAGCTGTATCCAGTAGTACAGCCTCATATAGTATGGTTTCACTGACCTTAAAATCCTGTGTGTTCATCCTTGTAATCCCTCCTGCTCTGCTTTCCCCTGATTTTTTTCTTTTTCTTTTTTTTTAATTTTTATTGTTGGTTGCTCAAAACATTACATAGTTCTTGATATATCATATTTCACACTTTGATTCAAGTGGGTTATGAACTCCCATTTTTACCCCATATACAGATTGCAGAATCACATCATTTACACATCCATTGATTTACATATTGCCATACTAGTGTCTGTTGTATTCTGCTGCCTTTCCTATCCTCTACTATCCCCCTCCCCTCCCCTCCCCTCTTCTCTCTCTACCCCCTCTACTGTCATTCATTTCTCCCCCTTATATTATATTTCCCTTTCCCCTCACTTCCTCTTGTATGTAATTTTGTATAACCCTGAGGGTCTCCTTCCATTTCCATGCAATTTCCCTTCTCTCTCCCTTTCCCTCCCACCTCTCATCCCTGTTTAATGTTAATCTTCTTCTCATGCTCTTCGTCCCTACTCTGTTCTTAGTTACTCTCCTTATATCAAAGAAGACATTTGGCATTTGTTTTTTAGGGATTGGCTAGCTTCACTTAGCATAATCTGCTCTAATGCCATCCATTTCCCTGCAAATTCTATGATTTTGTCATTTTTTAATGCAGAGTAATACTCCATTGTGTATAAAAGCCACATTTTTTTTTTATCCATTCGTCTATTGAAGGACATCTAGGTTGGTTCCACAGTCTTGCTATTGTGAATTGTGCTGCTATGAACATCGATGTAGCAGTGTCCCTGTAGCATGCTCTTTTTAGGTCTTTAGGGAGTAGACTGAGAAGGGGAATAGCTAGGTCAAATGGTGGTTCCATTCCCAGCTTTCCAAGAAATCTCCATACTGCTTTCCAAATTGGCTGCACCAATCTGCAGTCCCACCAGCAATGTACAAGTGTACCCTTTTCCCCACATCCTCGCCAGCACTTGTTGTTGTTTGACTTCATAATGGCTGCCAATCTTACTGGAGTGAGATGGTATCTTAGGGTGGTTTTAATTTGCATTTCTCTGACTGCTAGAGATGGTGAGCATTTTTTCATGTACTTGTTGATTGATTGTATGTCCTCCTCTGAGAAGTGTCTGTTCAGGTCCTTGGCCCATTTGTTGATTGGGTTATTTGTTATCTTATGGTCTAATTTTTTGAGTTCTTTGTATACTCTGGATATTAGGGCTCTATCTGAAGTGTGAGGAGTAAAGATTTGTTCCCAGGATGTAGGCTCCCTGTTTACCTCTCTTATTGTTTCTTTTGCTGAGAAAAAACTTTTTAGTTTGAGTAAGTCCCATTTGTTGAAGACAGTACAATGATCTTGACATATCATACATTTGCTTCAAATAGGGTATGAATTCTCATTTTCCACGTGTACAGATTGCAGGATCACATTGGTTATACATCCTGTCTTCTTAGTTTTGCTTTTTCCAGTTTGTTAAACAAGTAGAGGCATCCATTATGTAGCATTTTTAGATTGACTTCTTCCACTTAGTAATATGCATTTAAGTTTCCTCTGTGTCTTTTTATGGCTTGATAGTTTATTTCTTTTTATTACTGAATATTTTCTTATCTCACCATGCCACTTTTTATTTACCCATTCACCTGCTGATGTCCTTCTTGGTTACCTTCAAGTGTTAGTAATTATGAATAAATGTGCTATAAATATTCTGGGAAAGTTTTTCCGTAAATGTAAAATTTCAACTCGTTTACATAGTAACTTTTATTGTCTACCCCCTCTTTTACACCTGAAGTTTGAGAACTAGACTTGTTTTTCATTTGGTCTTCATAAGGAGAGTCTTCGTAAGTGACCAGCACACTTGTCTACCTCACACTTCTAACATAATTTTATAACATGCCAGAAATTCTTTCAAATAATTCAAAATGCTTTACTTATTTGCTAACTCAGTTATTTAAGTGAGAATCCTCATAATTTGGCAGGGAAAAAAGGTACACCAAAATTCTGTAAGAAGCCATTTATCATATTTCTTTTTTTATGATATGAGTACTGTTATAATATCACAGCATGAAAAATATATTAATATTTTGATATAAGACTTGATATCTATAATATGGAATTTATCCTGGAAAGGGAAAAAGGAGGAGGTCCACTTGGAATTCAAGCTTAGTACATCCAGTTACTGCTGTACTAAACCATAGCTCACTGCTTGAGGCATAAGGTCTTATTGTAGAGTCCTGAGGAGAAGGCTATGATACTAGAAAGATTTCATTTTTACTTACCTTAAAAAATGTATATAATTTTGATTTTAGAGAATGTATTTTCATCTTCTCTAAAGACTCTTGGTATTTATAGTTAGACACCTTGGTACTGTGAATGTTCAAATGAAATAATTTTACTGAATGAGATTATTTTTCAATAAAATATATAGTGAAACTCAAGGCAGCATGGGATACAAATGGAAACATTATTTCCGTGATGGAAAGTGTGACTTTATTGCCTGCATATTTGAACAGTACATTCTATATGCCCTTTGGAAAGGAAAGATATTAGTTCTTGGCAAGTACCAGGACTTCCACTGTTTTATATCTGAAATGTCTACTTGATGTGATCAAGGGGAGTGTGTGTCTTAAATTTTTGTGAAGAATGAATTATTTAAAGTACCAGTATTAAATTTTCCATTCACAATATAGAGGAATTAAAGATGCCATTTTCTTGGTCTTTTTTCCCCCACAAAGCTTGAATAGATGACAGATATAATTCTTTGTCTTAAGGTTACTTGGCCAAATATTTGTGAAATAAATCAAATGTTAAAGTATATTAAATTTAAGGCTCCAGCGAGCTATCTCAGAGTAGTTAAAAGTGTATGGATATAAAGATGGAATGCTTTGATTTGAACTCTGTGTAAGCCCAGTTTGTTTAGATGAAAAATGAACATAGTTGTATTTACTTAACTTGTGATATTGTGTTTTGTGAATTCAAGAGGATAAACTATCTAAACTAGGTTTGCGTGTTCCCAGAGAATGGTAGGCACTTATAGCACTGGTTCCCTTCTTCCTGAACCCACCATAAGTTTCACACAGCAAATCAAGTCTCTCATGTGCATAAATCACCTGTTTGTCAAAGAGGTACCATAATGTTAAATAAGATCCTAGTTCTCCAGATGTAGATTATTATATGAGTGAAAAAATAAATTAGTCACTACTGTCTTTTTGAAGCTAATTACAACTATGACACCATAACCAGGACATAACAATTCTGCACACTACACCAATAAGCAGAGTCTTCATAAGTGACCAGCACACTTGTCTACCTCAGTTATTACACACAGAGGAACTAGTCAAGTGGTCAAATAGTAAACTATAAAACTCCAAGTAATGATTTTATTTTCCACATTATGAATGTGCTATCTAGTATGAGGGCTGGAAACCACATATGACTATTGAAATTTAATTAGACTAAAATAAAGCAAAATTAATAGTTAATTCACTAGCCACACTCACTATAGTTCAAATGCTCAATAGAATTTAATGCATTAGTTATCACAGAAAACTATTCAGTACTAGAAAACTGTTCCAGAAGCTCAGTTTAAATTTAGGATAGATGTGTGAAGAAATCCATTGTTTGCCAGTCTTTTTCTGAATTCTTGCAACCATAATGAACAATTAAAATGTTTACAAGAAATTATGAGAAAAGGAAATCATAGGTAATTTGATATGTTTTTACTTGCACTGGTAACAATGTTAGTGGATAGTAGTTATTGAAGACTTATTGTCACAGAATTAAATTATAAAAGAGAAGACTGAGACACAGACTTCAAATAACTTGCATGAGATATCACAGCACAGAGATGATATAGCCAAGTATTAACTCAAGTAATTGGACTCCAAAGCCCTAGCGAATAATTTTCCTGAGATGCAGTGGATTAAATTCCATTGCTTATAGGAATTCTTCAGAGAATATTTAAGACATATCAGGTGTTCTACACATGCAGGTTCTCTTTGAAAGCCATAGGTTTAGTGGGGTTTTGTTGTTGTTTTATTTTGTTTTTGCATCTAAGATATTCTTGTCCATAACTGTCAACTCCTCAGCTATTTGAGTATATGTTTCTAAAATTCCTAAAGGCAGTTTTGTATTCTAAATCTGCTCTTCCCAAGATTTTCTTTGGAAGATGAAAAGTTGATTTCATTCCATAGATCTGTTTGCCTTAATTTAATCTTTATTAGGAAAGAAAAGATTATAGGGTTGGATGTTCTTCCAAGATTGTCATGGGAACTAAGAGAAATTTACATGTTAAAAAAATCATAGAACAGAAAGTCTCCAAAACATAACAAATATCTTTGTGTAAGTCATCTAAAAATATTTTTTAGTTTCAAATGTTTTGAATGCTACTAGTATTGAATCATTTGTTCTTTAATTGGAGGGAAATCAAGAATTTTTCTCCAAAACTCTAGAAAGACTCTTGTCTCATGGGCTTTGGGTTGCTATACAACCAGGAAGAATATCGGGTCCTGCCCAGCCTGGTGGTGCAAGCCTGCAATCCCATGGGCTCAGGAAGGTGAGGCAGGACGATTCCAAGTTCAAAGTTAGCCTCAGCAACTTGGGCACTAAGCAATTTAGTGGGACCCTGTCTCTAGATAAAATGTATATAAGAAAAAAAAAAAGAGAGAGAGAGAGAGAGCTTGAATGTGCCTCCGTGGTTAAGTGCCCCTGGGTTCATTCCCCAGTACCAAAAAGAAAAAAAAAAAAAAAGAACATCTGGTTTTATAAGCTGTGCACTGGTGCTCTCTGACTGTGAGCAATCCTTATTCCTACTTCAGTGTAATGCACTCTATAGATTCTATGTGTGATTCATTTTGACTAGTGAAGGTGACTTAAAAATTCTTCCAGAAAGTTGTTTCATCTGGATGAAGATTGGAACATTCTATTCCTTAGTTTACTGTTTTTACTCTTTTCTAATATTTCATTGATACAGAAGCACTAAAGTATTTAGTGTTTACTCTTTTCTAATATTTCATTGATACAGAAGCACTAAAGTATTCCATGAATCACCTGAATGCCATGTAATTAGATCAATACTGACTTCCTCTGCATTGGAAATTCCCGAGTTATGAAATACTGATATAGCCAGCTTTAATTTTATTGGTCCTAATAAAATAAATGGTCTTTAAATATGATTGCATTGGATTTTAAATAAATATTTAGATTCTGGAATATGATATGTAGATGGTTTTGTAAAGACTTCAAACTTATAGGGGGAAAATGCCTTCATTTTTTTCCCTTGGTGCTTGTCCTTGAAAGTTCTTAAAGAGTAGGTTAAACAATTTTTGAGAACATGTTCCCTGTGAGTATTCTCTAAAATTAGCCCCTTGGTAAATTAAGTGTCAGATCAATCTCTTGCTTCCTCAGAGCAATATGAATATAGCATTCCTTTTTTCCACATACATCATGCATCTAATTCCCTTTAGCAGACCTTACTTATGTCAAGTATTAATTCTTAGAAAATAGCTCTTGAATGTAAACACATTCATTGATTTGAAATGGTTTCAAAATCTTGACCCCCACCCCCATGCCAGGGATATAGGAAGTTGATGTTAAAATAGCTCAGTGTTTGGATTTATTTATGTTATTTTAAAATTAATCTTTATTGCTTTATTCACATTATGAGACAGCTTTATAGGCAATTCTTGGACATATTTTGGGGAAAATCCTTTTATTGAAATAATGTTTTGGCTGACATAATTCATCCATCTTGGTTTTATTGTTTGAAAATATTGATAAAATATAAGACAATCAAAATCCTACTACTTTTTTTAGGATTATATAAAATAAGAAGTGATTCTCTATGTATCAATCAATCCCTTCCTCAAAGGTAATTAACATCAATTTGATTCCTATTTGGTTTGATAGTAATGTTTATAGTCCATAAGAACTATACATATATGCATATATATGTATATCTCTGTGTGTTTATAAGTATAAAGTACAACATATTTATAAGGATTTGGACTTTGTACATGGTCATTTATTTGTGTATACATGTACACATATCTGTTTGCAAATTTGATACTGCTTTAAGAGTATACTTGAATATGTTTGTGGTTCAGTACAGGTACAGTTATTTGTCTTTTCCTTTTAAATGATTACATAGAGTTCCATTGTACTTGTATATATTATCTACCATCCCTCTCTTGACATATTCTATTTTTTTTTCTAGTCAATCAGTATTGTAAGAACTATACTTGTACATGTGTTTTAAGAACTAATGCCATTATATCTGTATAACATATTAGAAGTAAATTGCTAGATTTAAAGAGATGTATTTCACTTTCAAATTAAAATACTAATTGATTTTCAAAATACTTTGTAAGAGACATGATGTGTTCTTTATGGTTAATTTTGCAACTTGTATAACAAGCATTTCTTTGAAAACCTGGACCAAATCTGTTAAGGAGATTATTCTATAGGCAACACCATCTATAGTTTGTATAACTATTGTGCCTAAAGTGTGTATCTGTATAAATGTTTGCATATCCCTGTCAAAACTTTGATTTTATCTAACAAAATCAAATTTATTCTGCAAAAAAAGAGATGGATCTTTGAGGTTAAACAGCTACAGCCTTTGAGAAATATGGTAATGGAATATTTTTGTTCTGTTGTCTCAAAATTGTTGAGCATGAAGAACTCTGGTAACAATTTGATGTAAAGAGGATTTCACCAATCTACTTAGGCCACTATTAAAATTTTTATAGCTATTCTTGTTTATGAATTTAATAATCTTGAGTTGTTTATTACATTTACATGTTCCCAGTAAATAAGGGACACAATAAGTATGAATTATTTAAGGTATGAATTATTCCTTCACCCTTTATCATTTTGCTCTTTGAGGTAAGGCTCTGTAGCTCAGTTTATCCAACCACTTGACTCAATCTTATGCATCACATAGAATCACTTTTTATGGCTTCATGCAGTGCCCTGGAAACTGGTTGTATCCTGTTAAAGAAAACATAACTATGACTCTTAGCACAGTGCCAAGGGTGATTGCCTGGTGCAAATCTTATAAGTGACTGTTAATAAGAATATTCGTCCAGGATCACATCCATGATTGAGTGTTCTTATCTCAAGAATGAAACAGTGCGAAATATAAATTGTATTCTTCAATGTCAAAAAGCATAGTTCAAATGAGAATTATCTTTATTTTATAGAGTGAAGCTGTATTCTATGGATTAAAAGTCAATAATTTGGAAGAAATACTGTATGATGTTATTTTTTAAAAGATTTTAATATATGCCTCTCTTAGTCCCAGTATGAACACTTCTGGATAAGTTTTCTTTTAATATTTTTAGTTGTAGATGGACACAATACCTTTATTTTGTTTATTTAGTCTTTTCATGTGGTCCTGGGGATCGAATTCAGGACTTCACTCATGCTAGGCAAGCACTTGACCAGTGAGCCATAACTCCAGCCCCTCTATATAAGTTTTGATACTGTCTTATGACTTTATAATTCGTGGGAAATTTTTATGATACATTTGTATGTATACACATAAGAATACATACAGGTGTATATATAAATTTACATGCATACATAATTTTCATTACAACCTTTGTATTGTTTCACAAGTGATGAAAACATTTATAAATACTTTGTGAAAAATATTGACAGAATACTTTTATGAAAAAGAAAGCAAAACAAACAAACAAAGAAAAAGAAGAAATAGGGAAGCAATCTGAGCCAAGAAATAGACTTACACATATTTCCTACAAAGTACTAAAAAGGCAAGGGTGTGTGTTTGCAGGCGTAGACTTTTCATGTGTCTTAAGGCCAGGTAAGTGTCATGAACATTACATTTTCTTTTCTGTAATTCTTCATAAACCCATTTTTGATGTGATGTCATGCCAAAGCATTTTCTTGAAAATGTAAACATGTTTTTAATTTGTTATAGTGATGACTTTGCCAGATATTCCACCAGAGTGAAATTTCTTTATTTTTTCAGAGTCTTCCATTGAAGAAGATTCCATGCAAAGCCAGTGCACCCTCAGGCTCCTTTTTTGCCCGAGATAATACAGCAAATTTCTTATCCTGGTGCCGAGATTTAGGTGTGGATGAAACATGTCTGTTTGAATCTGAAGGTCTGGGTATGTATTTCCTTCAGAAATTTAGTTGATACAATATTTAAATTGTTGTTGTCTTAGTAGATATTAATCCTTTTTTTGCTGTATTATGGAATTACACATATTTTTATCTTTAAAAATATGAGTTTGCTGTAAACTTGTAGATCTCTTGTGAACTTGTCCCACTATATTTGTGGAAAAATATATATGTCTTCTTACTATTGCTTACCTTATGGATAAAAGAATAGAAACAGAGGTGGCATAATCCTTTCCAAGCTAAAAATGTGAGCAATTAATGCAAACTTGGTCATTGTTTGAAAGCACAGGACTACATTTTACTATGAAGCTCTAGTTGGGTCAGAAGGGTAGGTATGTATTATCCAGCCATGAAAACGTTTTCCTTTCTCCTTGATGAAATATGAAAACTTTGTGTCTGCCATCAGCTCCATTTTTGTGGGAATTGAAGTTTGTTAGTTTATATATTTGTCTGTTTATTTTTCTAGAGAGATAGAAATCAAGTATGAAAGGAGGATATTAAAATAATAAAAATAATGAAAGGAGGATATGGAGATAATCAAACATAATGAAATAAAAGGCACTTACTAGATTGTTAACACTTGCTAGATTGCTGTTTTTTTTTCTTAATGAATTTTGGCAAGTCTATTTCCAGATCAAAGAGTGAGCTTTTGCATTTTCATTGAAGAAAGCCCATGATTGGACTATTTAGTGTTTCAACAGTACCCAATACCCTGGAATTGAATATTCCAACCTCCTGTGTGGGTTCTACTGCATGATAACTCTAATATGGAGAATATCAGAATTAAAATACCTCTCTAGTGAAGTGGAACTAAGTAAAGAAAGACAACATTTGGTGAAAGGAAAAAGAAAACTCTGGTTTTTTTTGCCTGAAGTTTTACAAAAATATAATTTACAAAATCTCATAATACCAAATATTAACATTGAATTAAGTTGAGATTGGGAGACATTTTAGACCGGAAAGAAATATGAACCAAAATAATTGCACAGTAGTGTGCCATTCACAATAGTGTACAGCTTGAATGCTTATAATTGGACTTTGAGTGTTACCATTTCAACATATAAAATAAAAGAAATTGAAATATATGACACATATTTGTATATCACGAATCTATGTATATATGTATATCACATACGTGATATACATGTATGTGATATACATATACATCTATACACACACTCACACACATATGAACACACGCATATACATATGCATCTCCAAGTCTCAGTCACAAAGAATGTACTCAATATGTTCTGCACTGAGTGTGTGGACAATTAATGTCATGGTATGAAATTCTGGAGTGCTCCTACATTGACAAAGAATTGCCACACAGGGGAAAAAATCCTTTATTTTAATATTAATTAGTTTGTTCATTTTAAAAGGTTTTTATTAAAGAAGCATTTTTCCATTTATTACTATAAATCAAGTGAGTTACAGAGAGCTATAAATGTAAACATGACCTTGTCTCATAATCCATGAGTTATGATGTTACTTGAATTAATATAAATTTTCAGACAGAACAATCAGTCTAATCCTAAATTTTCTCTTTTGGAAATATTTCTATAGTCCAAGGTTCTAGTGTTTATTTATTTGCATTTTTTAATTTGATGATCCTTTTTTTTTTTTTTTTTTGGAACTGGCTTTGAACTCAGGGACTCTCAACCACTGAGCCACTATAAAATACAAAATAGAGCCACCTAGCTAGGTGGCTCTATTTGTATTTTATTTAGAGACATGGTCTCACTGAGTTGCTTAGTGCCTTGCCATTACTGAGGCTGGCTTTGAAGTTGTGATCCTCCTGTCCCAGCCTCCTGCACCGCTGTTGACTAATTTTTAAAGTCCAATTTAATACTCTATTCTGTTGCTACAAAGCCTAAAGCAAATTCTAGGATCACCTTGGTAGGTAAATTTATACTTTGTAGCATGTATAGTTATGTCAAGAGGAATTTTGTCACTTCTTTACTAATTTACCATGTTTGACAAACAAACTAATATTATATAAAGAAATATATATATATATATATATATATATATGTAATAAACTTTTGAGTATTTTGTCCATTAAAGTACTCAGTTTTGATTCTCTTCTATAACTTAGCTTGTAACTTATAGTTAAAATGTATTTAACTATCCCAGAAAGCTATTAAAACCAAAATTTCAATGCTTTTAAAATTGAAAAATCATTTTTAATCTTTTCAGTTCCAAACTAAATCAAGAAATGAGGCTGCAGTTTGCTACTAAATTAAAAGATAAATTCGAAATTTTTCCTTCTCAGATAAGGACATGAGGTGATGTATAATAGGCCCTGGGATACAGAAGGAGGGGGCCGATATTATAGCATTGACTTTAGGATTAGTCAGAGAAAGGAAACAGCTGTGCCCATAGATGTTAATGATAATCAAGAGGAAGGACAATGACAAATTCCATTTTCCCAAGTGGAATCCTTTCTCCTTGGATTTTTCTTATTATTCACCGTGGGTGAGGAAGTGATTGAGCTGTGGCTGCTAGCCTTGAACTCTGTAGTTGCAGAATTGACTTTCCTACACAATAACACTGTGTACTCTGCTTGATGTCTTTTCACACTTCACTTTTGAAAGGGAATTTAGGGCAAGTTTTTTTTTTTTTTTCTTACCTTAAGATTTCATTTCAATGACTCACCAGATGAAGAACATTCTTTGTGTCCTAATGTTTAAAACCACAAATCAAATGAAAAGATGCCCCTGATGAAGGGGGTAAAAGTGTTTGAATGAATGATAAAGTAGATCTCTGTACTAAGTGTGTGTGAAAAGGCTTCTGTTTTTCTGCTGTTCAAAGTCTTTGCCTGCATAAAGCATCCTTATCGTGGTGGCAACTGATATGCTACCCTTTGCAGCAGTGCTTTTCTGTACAATCATTTGGGAGAAGATTGTAATTCACATCTCAACCTTTTCTCTTCCCACACAGCTAATAACATGAAGCCTCCGTGGGTGGGGGAAGTGGTGTTAGGGAAGAACAGGGGTGTCTGCAGCTACTGATGGCACATACATCTCTTGCTTCTTGTAGATATGATTGTTGGCAGATGTCTTCCTGTGCCACATACAATCACGTACAGTATATACACTGCAATTTATCATCTATAACTCTTTTCCATGACAGTTTTGAACGATAATTTTTCCTCTGAAATGTCCATTCTTAGGTTGTAAGTTAACTATACCCTGAATAGTGTTTTAGAAATGAGCCAATAAGAACATGGACAGAGGTCAGGCTTGCAGAAATCCACCTAAGATGTCAAAATGTTGGACATCTTAGTGATAAGGTAAATGGAATTATAAACTGTGAAAAATTAGCAAAATTAAGAAAATTAGGTATTTGGTGTTGGTGAGTGTACTGGAAAATAGGATCTTCTATGAATTGATGAAAAAATTGGGAATCAGTAGTCCTTCTCTTAGGGAAGTTTAATGTTACACATCAAAGACCTCAGAAATGTTTATAAACTTTTAAAGTGTTCTATTTCTAAAACCTTATCTGAAGAAAAGAAGAGATAGGCACCAAAATGTCCACTGAAACAACTTAAAAATAAACAGTTCTGACAGTTGACATTAGTTTAAACAAATTATAGTCATCAATAGATGCTAATAAAAAATAATATTCATGAAACCACTTAAGAATATGAGAAAAATACATACTAAGAACATGATAGTATATATTTATATATAGTATATATAAAATTCATATTCATAATTCAAAAGAGAAAAAATAATAGAGTTAGGAATTATATATTCTTCACTTTTCTATTAACAAACTTCAGATAGTAAAGAGTTATGGCATGTAACATAAAATATGAATGATTAATTTTATTTATGCTAAGTATAATTGGACCAACCTGCATAGGGAATTGTTTATTGACACATAATTTTATACATCAGCATATTATAAAGGCTTTTTCATATTGTTGAGGTTAAACTGTGTTTCCTGTGATTATGAAATTGTTTCATAATCAGCAATTCTAAGAGAGAATATAGATTTCTGTACACACTGTGGAGCATATTCTAACCTATGATCCACAAGTAATGCTCACCCTGACCCCTACTGTTCAAACATTGCTGACATACAAATTAATACCTGGAAATTTTGTTTTCATGTATCTGATATATTAAGATTGATAATTAACCTTGTTAAAGCCTTTAAGGTGTTTAGGATTTTGTGCTTTAAGTTAAAATGATGACCATGCATATTTTCTTGAATTTTAAAAGTTTATAGTTTCTTAATCAAATAGAAAATAGACTCTCAATAATTACTTTAAAAGAAATGAATTTTTAATTGTGGAGTAAAACCAAAGGTGTTTAGATGTGTAAGCATTTCTGTTCTTAGTTTCAAAGAGTTGTGGAAGTTATGCGACTCTATTAATCAATAATCTTCCTGACACTATATAATAATTTTTAAAATATTAATTTAAATATTATACTGCCTTTCCAGAATTATGCTGAATGTTTTTATGTGGCTCATTTTTACATCTTAAGATAAAAAATCGATGACTTATTTTCAGCTTAAAAACAGTATATGTCATGACACTGATGCTTTTATGAGACTTGTTTCTAAGATTCTTAAAGATATAAACCAATTTTCAGTTAGTAATGCTTTTATTTATGAGATTTATATCTAATACATTGGCATACCAGTTTAGAAATTATCAATTTAACCTTTTTTCCACAGATTTGTTTATTTTTCTTTATTTTGGTGATTGGGGAGATGGAAAGAAGGGGGATGGGCAATACTTTAAGTTTCACACTGTTTTGCTTGCCATAATTGTGTCAATATCATTGTGTTATTGGATAATTATAGGATTTGGAGGCCTGTGACTATTCTGCATCTATTTCTCTGAGAAAGAATCTACTCAGCAAGAAAAGGGTTTGCTATGTGCTGTGTAGCATGTGAATGTGTGTGATTTGTTTTGACTATGACTTTTAAGTTTTGTTTCCTGTGTTTGTGTTTGTTATAAATATTGTCTTCTTTTGATGCATCACTCTGATAGCACAGTTTTACAAAATCGTTTGTTCTACCGAACATCATCAGTATTTTACTACTTGCAGTATTGCTTTGATGATTCTGCGCAAAAGTGAAATGGCTTGCGTGTGAATTTTTGAACATTAACCTTTTCCATTTTGTACTCTAAAGTCACTGGTTGCATCAGAAAAAGAATCCTTGCCTGCTTTCTGGTGTGTGATAAGTCACTCCTTGTTCTTGTTGTCTATATTGAGGACTGTAACAGTATTTATGTGAAGGATAACAAGTTTATTAGTAAACATAGGATAACAATTTGTGCCACCATTCAGCTCTAGGTTAACTCAATATTTTCCCCAGGCTCATTTTCCTTTAGAACTCCCCTTTTTTAAAAAAAAAATAGATTTTTGTTTCAAAAAGTATTTATTTTATTAGCATTAATTCACTTTTTACTTTTGAACTCAGAGAATTCCTTTCAAATCTAGTCATTCCCCTATTCTAGAAAAAATGTAAGAGAGAACAATATTGAGTATGATTGAGAGAAAGCTGAATGTCTCCCTAGAATAATGGTTTAATCAAGGACTTGACAAGTTCAGGTTGAATTAGGGAAGTGGGCATCTTTCTCTCTTTTCCAGGATTGAATTTTCTCTGCCATAATGTATGATGGATATAGCTCTATTCTCAGTAAAGGGCAGCTAAGCAATGCCAATAGGTTACCATATGCACTCTCCCCCAAATCTTCATTTTACAAATAAGAAACTGAGTCTTTAAGAATTAAATCACTTGCCCAATGTATCAAGATCTTAAGTGGTTCAGGTAATATTAAAATTGAACTCCATAGCTAGGAATGGTGTTGCACATCTAAAATCCTAGTGGTTTGGGAGGCTGAAGAAGAAGGATCGTGAGTCCAAAGCCAGCCTCAGCAAAAGTAAGGTGCTAAGAACTCAGTGAGACCCTGTCTCTAAATAATATACAAAATAGGGCTGGGAATGTGGACCAGTAGTTGAGTGTCCCTGAGTTCAATCCTTAGTACAAAAACAAAATGAAACAAAAATTGAGCTCCATCAACTCAAAAGATCATGTCCTTATGTTAGAGAAATTTATATTTTGGGCTAATTTTAAATGTTTGTAGGATTAAGTTAAAGGCAAAAATGAAACATAAATAATAAATCAACTTAGGAAAGACTCTTGCCTCACATTGCTGTTCTGAGTGATAGTGACGTAGTCTATGAATTGAACAGGAATGCTGAGTGCTGGAGAAGAACAGGGCACCCCCATTTCAGGTCATTTCTCAATGTAGAGGCAAAAGCACTTAACTGCATACACTCTATTCTAGAGTTTCCTTCACTGATGTGATTATGAGTGGATACTCTTTATGTGACTTCTATTTTGGATGCCATATTATATTTTAAATCATTCTACTATTAATTTTGAAAAATTTTACTCATTCAGTATTAATGAGATTTCGATTTTTTCCTTGTTTGCTTTTTCCTTCTTAGCTTCAGATCAGGTTTTTTTGTTGGTTTGCTTTTTGTTTTTCTATTTTCTTATTATTCTGGAAATCAAACACTTTCAGGTGAGTGTTACAGACTGTTAATTTCTATCCGTAATTGCTTCCTACATTGAAACTCATAGTTTTCTGTGTAGATCTTCCTCAGAATGATGAGACTTAGGGAGCAGTTGTTTTTTCTTGTAGATCCTGGCAGGAGAGAAATGCCCATAATATCCACTAAAGGCTAATCTAGTTTATGAATTTGATTTCCCTCCATTCATCTTCATCATAATAGTCATAAGTGTTAGCCTTCACATTTATAGAACATTTTTCATGTATCACAGAACATATTTTTAAGCAAAATACATATAAGAATTATGTTATGCTTATTGTTATCATATCGATTCACACAGTGCCTATCAAACTTTAATGTATGTACTCATCACTTGGAAAACTTTTAAGAGTGCAGACCCCGACAAGGGCTGAAATTGGACCTGGTAATTGTATTTCTGTGAAATTCCCACGTGAAGCTAATTTTGCTTATCTGTAGACCCCCTCTTCTCTACT
The DNA here is from genome assembly GCF_021218885.2 of Marmota monax. Classification (NCBI taxonomy): domain Eukaryota; kingdom Metazoa; phylum Chordata; class Mammalia; order Rodentia; family Sciuridae; genus Marmota; species Marmota monax. The sequence continues at coordinate 3,676,014 of NW_026695230.1, read as the reverse complement.
AGGGATGTAATGCTTACTAAGTGTTTATCATGCTCCAAGTGCTCTCAACACATAATTAATTTGGAAGGAAAGCAGGTAAAAGGTGTGACACCTGTTTGGGATATGAGAAAATTAGGAGCACTGAATAAAAACTGATTCCTCTGACTTATAGACTCCTATATTGTCTATTCTACCACTTTGAATTTTTAAAAACCTCTGCTCTACAAAGGCAGAAAGCCATTAGTTTATGATATTCTTCATAATTCAACTCCATCAAGGTGAAATATATATATAGTTTTCTTCCTAAATAAAAAGCCAGAAAACAGTTCTTTTCAATATTACCATAAATATTGCAGCCTCTACTTATATAGAAACCAAATGGACAACAGATTTTTCATGCTTCCATTTCTTTGCCCATCTGTTAAAACTTAATATATTTAGCTACACTATACATTCATGGTCTAATGCATTTTATCCTTGCAGATTCTGTGACATTGAAACTCTACCCCTTGCTTTAGTGGAAAGCCTCATTTTCTATTCCTGGAGCAAGCAGCATTCCATCTGACATTTGATGCCCATGAGATTTTTATAGAATCTAGGTTATAAGATTGAGTCTCTGGACACATATTTTTGAATGGGGATCTGTATTACTTTTCTCAGAGGTGTTCTACCTTATACTTTGCTTTGATTTTGGTTTTGATTATTTCTTAAAAGTATCTAGTGAATAAAACCTTTTGCATAATAATCACTGTTGACTACAGAGATTTTTATTTGTTAAAAATAATTTACTCAGAGGAACAGACAAGAATATGAAGGTTCTCTCCCACCCTTAATTCACAGCAGTATTGTAATGATGTAGTGGGAAAAAATTGTTCCTACCATAAATTTCATGAGAAGTGAAAATTTTTGCTTAAAAACAAAATGAATAAATATGTATAAGTTAATGGTACAGATGACTTAATGCAAGGGTTTTAGCTCAAATTCAACTCACCAAGAGTTGCTTTTCTGATCATCCTAACACAAAGATATGCATTCAATTACTTGTTTTTACAAATTATACAATAGTCAGTTTGATTAATTTATTGATTGTAGACTCAACTGAATTATTCTCAAAGAAAAATTAATGGTAGGATGTTTGGTGTCTTGAAAATAAAATGTGTCCAACTGTAATTGTTACTTAAACTTTATATTTAACATATACTTATAATAGCTAAAGAATATTTACTTTGTTTCTGTCTATACATACTGGCCAAAATTATGTGTTTAATATAAAACTTGATTGAAATTAGCGCTATCTCTGATATAGTATAAAATATTTAAAAATACACATTATCATAGAGTGATCCTACTCTAAATTACTGTATCCCCATAGTAATTGTTTCATTCATTTCAGAATTTATTCTTCTACCATGTAGGGTCTGACACTTTATATGTGCACAAATAAAACATACATAGGAAAAAACAGTAATGTTCAGTGGCTGAAGCAAATGAGAATGATCTTTAAGCAAATCATAAAAAACAATAAAATAAAAAAGAATAATGAAGGGAGCTAATATTGGGCAAGCATTTCCTAACAAGTACTGTGCCAAGCATATATTAATATTGTTTTGTTTAATCATCACAAAAAATATTGTGAGGTAGGCTATATCTTATTTCCTTAGAAAAGTGAGATTTTATGGAATGACTTCCCAAAATAACACAAGTAGTAAATATTAGAGCTCACACTTTGATATTTGTGGCTTGAATCCACAAATACTATATTATTTTTATAAGTATATTATACATATACAAAATAGTAAGATTAGGTGTAATATAGTTGTAGATACACATAATATAATTTTGTCAATTTCATTGCCCCTTACTTCCTCATTACATTCTTTCCATCTATTAAATTCAGTTTAGAACTTGCTTTTGTACAAAAATAAGAGTCAACTCTTAAGCACACTATACATACCCATACTACTTAAAAATTTTTGAATTTTAATTTCACAACAATGTTATATGAGTGCTTATTTCTATTATTCAATACTTATTTTTATAAATTCTTGCCATTTCTAGGTAAAATTAATCTTATTTCAGTTTGTGCATTGTCTCAACCACTATCACTACCATGTAATTATCGTCGTCCTTGATATTATGAGATATAATAGTAACTAAGGAATTACTGAGATCTGGTCGTTGTGCCAAATCATGCACCTCTAGATTATCTCATTCATTCCTTACTAGTCATAAATCATTGATTTTGGCGGGGGGCACATTAAGCCAGGCATGGTATGTCCAATGTTTGAAAAGTCATTAACCTGTGAAACAATAATATAGGTATATTTTGAAGCAATTTTATTACTTTATTAAAGGCAGTATTTCTAAGAAAACTTGAAAGTGAAACAAGTTTTTGTCAGCATTTTCCTTAAATATTACACTGGGAAAGATGTTCATGTCAAATTTTATAGGTTGGTTCTGTTAAAATGAAAAAAAATTATTATTTTTTTTTTATTTTGCCAAATGGATTTTCTTATAATACCATGTAGAGTCAACATTTGGGTTTTAGAAGGCGAAATCTGTTTAATTTGACAAACAAGAAACAAAGAGATCCACAATAGTGATGCATCCTTCATGACAAATTTTCATTTTTATGTGGCCCTTGTTATTGTTTTTCTTCAGAATGAGTTTGAGTTTTCATAAAACACCTACTTACACACCAATACTTATATCATCCTCAGAATATGTGTAAGTTGGTTAAAGTATTTTTATATCTGTGTCAAATATTACTTCCTGTAGTTGGTTATTGATTGCACATTGACACCATTGAGTCAATTCACTAATAATGTTTATATTTTGACACTTTTTCTATCAAGAAATGCATGAAAGTGTACCTAAAGCTCCTGAGGCTTTAGTTACTAGCTTCACACTACTTTCACTTCAGATGAGGGTATCAGCAGGGTATTTCAAGGCTTCTTTCTGTTTCTTGGTTTTTATAGGGTTCTTCCTCCCTCTCAGAACTCTTTGTTATTTTATGTCGTGGACATGGTTTTGTTTTGTTTATTTGTTTGTTTTAAACTACAAATCTAAATAAATTGATAATTAAGACAGGAATATCGATTTTCATTTGTTTAGTTTTTATGATATTTGTTATTGTTCTCTGTTTGGAACTGATATTTATGTGATATTACAATCCTGATGTTACTTTGCTCAGAAGTTGATTTAATGTACAAAATCTTATAAAGTTGTTATTCTAGCCACAGTCATCTGGCTCATTTGAAATGAGAGTAGTAAATATTTTTTTATATGAAGGATCTTTAATTAGAAGTAACTCAAGACTTCCTTTAGTAGAATATTGTAATAACTCCCCAGTGACCAATTAAAACTAAAATTTGTATCATCAACAATAGAAATATTCTCTAATTCCTAGTTTCCATAATCAATTCTTTTAAAGTGACACTGCTGATGGAATTAGAATAATTCACATGTCTGTTTAAAGCGAAATGGAATCACATACTTTTATTATTTAAGTAAAAGTATTATTTTCTACTTATATGCATTTTTAGCAAATTCTATCATGGCATCAGAGAGCCATATACAGTTATTGCCATAATTTGTAAGGAGAAGTAATTATAATGTTTAAGTGAAGTAAAAATAATCCTGAAAAATTACAAAATTCTATGTTCAAGAATTTAAAAATATTGCTGTTTTTCTTAAAGTTTATTAATAAGCAAATATTTTATTAGAACACTAATTGTAAAACTTGGTAAAGAGTGTCCTCAGAGAAAAATTTTTTCAACATCTCTTTTCCTTTTCTTAAATGACAAATAACATTTTAAAAATATCTTGATCAAGCTTTTAAAAGTGGTTGCTTAAGCAGTACATGCTTTTATTAGGCTCAACAAATACAAGTATGATTTGTCAATATTATGAAATGTAGCCAAAGCTACATTTATATTAAATTTACAGTAAATCAGAATTATCAAGTTATTAGATAATATTAAAATAGAAATATCAGTTCAAAGAAATCTTCCAATTTGCTCATTTAATAAACACAGGTGGCTGATACACATTTACAAAATTGATTTATATTTATAAAACACAGTTAAAAGTATCTCTTTAAAACATTATTTAATAATCATATTTGATTAGAAGAAGACACCAAATTTCAGGGTCTCACTTGACATTCTTCTTTGAAAGTTAATAAAGGAGAGTAATTTACAATTTGTATCCTTATTTGTTTGCGTTCTTTTTTCTAGAATCACTGGGAAAGGGTGGATCCAAGATATTAAAAAGGATGGTCTTACATCTAGTCTGTGTGTGCTGTGTGTTTTTAAATATCAGAATGACAGCTATCCATGTATCTAACATTGACTTACTAATATTAACTCCTTTAAAAAATATGTTCAGGATGAGAATTACTTAGCGTGAGAGTTTCTGAGACTAACAGCTTTTGGGGGCAAGGGTTAGCAGTGTCTTGAAAACTAGTAAGATAGAGCTTGTGAGTGTCAAAATGAATACTGGCTCACTTTCTGGGATCAAGAGGAACTGGGGAGGGGCAGCAGTCATCAGCAAGTCTGTTCCTTGTAGAGCTACTTTACAGTCCCTTCTATTGTAAATGTATCTATTTCTGTCTTGTCTTCTAGTCCTCCACAAGCAACCCCGAGAAGTTTGTCTCTGTTTGCTAGAGCTTGGCCGGATTGCAGCCAGGTAAGTCAAACAACTGCTACTGTGTTGAGACCTAGCCTGCCTCCTCTATGGATAGAGGTTGCTATGGACATCTTGAGAGCAGTTGTTCAAACTACAAGCATGCCACCAAGGTTCTTTACATCAAAATCTTGTTGTCAAAGTTGCTGTGTGTAAGCATTTGCAAATATACTTGAATCAAACACGTTTTCCATTTAAAGCTTACTTAAGGGGATTGTGGAGGAGGATCTAGTACAGTGAAGTTCCATATGGCATGTGTCTGTTCTTAGAAGAAAGTCTATTCCTGCCTTCTCTTATTTTCTACTCCTTTCTACCATTGCTGGTTGTTTACTCCTTAATAATTGCAGTTTCTGTTTTTTGTTCATTTTCCTCTATTCCCCCATTCTACACCACCTCCCTCAGCTCTTTTAGTTTCCACATTTGAGTGGATGAAATAGCTTTTTAAATTATTCTCTATGACTTTTTTCTTTAGGGGGTGGTGAGAACTGTGTGGAAATTGAACCCTAGGGCACTCCACCACAGAATCACATCTTCAGTCTTTAAACAAAATAATAATAATAATAATTATTATTATTATTATTTTTTTTTTGAGACAGGGTCTTACTAGTTTACTGAGGCTGGCCTTCAAATTGAAATCCTCTTGCCTTAGCCTCCCAAGTTTCTGGTATCATAGATGTGTACAATGATACCCATCTTTATGTTTTTACTAAAGAAAAGCTTGTAGGATACCATTCATATTTAGATATAGATATTTTCTTCTCCTAGAAGAAAAAAAGTTTAACTATAGCCACCATATCAAATAAGCAGAGGTAGGGACCTAAGCTGAGTTGTTTTGGTTTCATGTTTTTCCATTGATTATCTTGCCAACCACACAGGGCTTTTGAGAGTCCTATGAAACTCAAAGAATGAGAAATGAAGATTTAAATATTCAAAGAGGTCTTGATGAAAAATAAAAGCCAGAATTAATTAGAAGATGTTTTCTGGTCTAAATCTGGATATACTGTTGGGGCTAGGATTTGGTGAACCGTTAAAATACAGTGAGAGATAGCCCTGAATGTACATTTTCACGTGAGGAATTTATGTAAAAAATCAAGGAAAAGAAAATATAGCATGGCAAATCAGTTAATTATAGCATGGATAGAAAACTTACTGCTAACAAATAGATAATTTTTTTGATTATCTGCTTGTTATCCAGTAATAAATTAACCTGTAATCAGAAGTAATTCTAAGTTCTTTAAATCATCATAGTCAATATTATTTTAAAGAAGTGTGCCACAGTTGTGAAGTTTATTTCATCGCAATAGTTTACTAAAGATTTAATAATTGGTTAAGCGTTGTTTTAATGCTTTTAAATTCAATCTACATATTACTGAGACTCACCCAGTATGGAGTTAAAAAGTCCATTTGAGTCAAGGTTTTGCTAAGGGATTTCCCTACTCTCCATCACACCCTTCTCTGATAATTGGGCAATGACCTCCAGGGAGATGCCCTAGTCCATGGTCAACTGAAGTGTGTTCAAGCTTGGGTGCCTGGCTGTTTTTAAGACCTCTTCCCCTGAATGCTGCCACATCCTTGAATTCTGTGAAGAAGCAGGGTCAAGGCAGTGCTATTCCTGCAACCCTGACAAATGCTCTCCACCAAAAGGCTGGGGACTCTCCTCTGCAGGAAAAACAGCCTTGAGTCTAAGGAGAACCCAGGACTCAGCAGCTATCCCCTCAGAAAGGGGAAGCTAAAAATACATGAGAACACTAGACATGAAATAAAATCACAATGAATCAGCATCTGCCACTGAAATGCTCTAGTAAAAGAAACTTTGATGGTCCAGATGTCCTATTTAATAGGACATTCTTAGCTTTAGTTATGCCATTAAAATAGTTTAAGATTCCAGATTCCATTTTTGTTCCTTTATTGCTTCTGAAAGGTAGAAGATAAATAAGGGGAATTACTCTCTCTAGTATCAGCTTGGGATTTGTCATTATTGTCCCATTTAATTTGTAGTTATTTGCCTGTTTTCAGGCAAATGTTTGTAATTATGTAATTGTTATTATGCTTTTTATTACATGGACACTCTAAGAGGAATAAACATTTTTAACTGTGGCCAAGACTTCACAGAAGATGGGCTATATTCTCTGAGGAAATGACACTGGAAATCATCTTTCCTCCTTCTGAGTCTTGTCCTTTACCACAGGATGTTAAACTCATTAGAATCTTGGTTAATGAAAGGGAGACATTGTCAGTTGTCAAATTCATGGTGAAGTACCATGTGAAAGGTTCCCTCTGACTAGAAATATATTAATATTATTGTCATTCAGGGTTATTCCATGTTTGACTGTACTTCATGACCATGTGAGGTGATAAAATCAGTCATAATTATAAAAGATACATCACAAACAATTTAGGAATATCACAATGGAGATAAGTAAAGGTTAAAATAACTCATACATTATGATATTTAACTAATAATTTTTGCTTTTTTTTTCTTCTGTTTCTTCTTCACCTACTTGAGTAGTATGAAGGACTGCACATTTTTCAGTAAAGAAGAAAATAAGCTAAAATATCACTCATGTTAATGCTTTTGTTATTATGTGCAGGATGATGTTGAATACTTGAACATTGGTTGGATAGATGAAACATTAAGTATAAATGTCTATTAATCTTTCTCTGTTATACATTTGAAGTTTTATTATGAAATTTCAATTGTGTTTACAAACAGCAACCCAATAAACCAACTCTCACTACCTTACCTTTATGTTGAAACACAGTAGTTGAAAGAACAAAAGGGAAAAACATTTTTACTCTTACATTTTATCCTAGATATTTTCTTATCTGTATCTGTTTGTTTGAATATTTGCTCCCTCCTCTCCTCACTAATGTACAGAGAAATACACTATTTTGAATGAAAATTCATTTATGAATTAAAACAGCTTTAGTAATCTGGAGAGAGTTCTCAAGAACTACAACATTAGCTTTCTCATCAAACAGATGAGTTTGGTCCTCAACAGAGTTTCCATGCATTCTTAGGAGTCATGATTTTCATCACTGAGAGATGATGCTTTCTTATCCTTGACTCCAAACACTTACTTCTCCAAATTTCAAAAGTACCATCTTAAAAGCATCAATGTCACTTAGAATTGATTCTCAGAATGTTTCTGAATCTCTGCCACTTTCTTCCTCCTGGGGACACTTACTGAGACTCCTTTGATGGCTTTGAACTTTTCTGAGTTCTGAGATGGGAGAATGAGACCACTTTTTGTTCCCATGGGTAAAACTTCCTTTTATTTTCAGCTAAATAGAGCTATCATTATTGGCGAGTGAAGTCTCTATACTAGTATTTCAGACAGATGTCAATTTCTGAACGTAAAATATGTTTTGGTCTTATAAAAAAGTAAAAGATTCAGCAAAAGCAAGTCAATAAAACCTCAAAAATATTTTTAATGAAAGTGTTTTGACATTAATTGTTGGAAAAAAAAGAAAAAAGTTACTATGAATTCACATTTATCCAGACTGCACAATTAAGATTGTCTCTTTGGTTTGGTGCCATAATGAATAATCAAGATTATAACAGAACTTTTTATTTGATTTTTATTTTGATTTGGAACATAATTTATGATCATTCAAAAGAAAATCCTGTGTGAATTTTCTTTAATCTTCTATTTCAATTCCTAAACTAATGAAAAGAAATGTTACTTAAAAGAAAATATTCTTACATCAAGATTATTAAGTGACTCATTTAAAGCACTTGAACTGACTGCTAAGAATATCATGTACTTTCACATGATTTGAATTTTTTTCAAATCTAAATCTACCCTTAAGTTGCTTTAAAATATAAATTGAATGGAGCAAAATTGTCTTGCAAGAATCTATAAACTATCTGTTACATGCCTTAAAAAGAGGAAATTTCTTTCATTTGTCTATAAAATTTGTCTCTCTAACCCTACTAAAATAGACTCCAGATGTCCTTTGTTTGAAAACTATAGTCTACTAAATAGTTTGAGTAAATTTCCTAGTTCAGAGCTCAGTTTAGGGACTTAGTTATTTCAATCAGATCAATCTCAAAAGTTGTATCAAGTGCCAGAAAAATGAGAAATCCATCCATATCATTAATTATAGACCCTTTCCCTAGCATCTTCTTGTATTTTTTCAAAATGAGGCAAAAATAAGTATTTGTCTTTTCAGAATTTACCCCGCTGTTTTATAACTGAGTTCTGCAGGTCTGAGGATTTGGTTTCAGAAGATTCACCTTCCTGCTGTCTTTAATTTGACCCTTATTCTGTTTGAGAACAACAGCTACCCCCTTCTAAAACTCTAAAATCTTATAGTTGGAAAAGAATGGAGAATTGTATAAATTTGTGAAAACGTTATAGACAAAATAAGGATGTGAAGTGGTATAAAGGTAATCATGGAAATAAAAATGAAGCAGCCTTTTGTAAAACATAAAAAAAAAAGACCTATTTGATGACTAAGTTGGCTTGCAGGTGCAAACCCCCAACCCCAGGGGACTTCCAAGATTTACAGCCTGTTGACATCTCCAGACAGACAGGAAGCCAATGAATTGCATTTAAGTGTGCATTTCAGGACTGGCTGACTATACCTTAGGCGGCCTGAAGTATTCAAAAGCCAATATAAGCAGAGATTTCGGGCTTAGTGTTGATTTTGTATGTTCAATGGCATAGCTAATTTTCAGCATTCCCAGATAAAGAAAAACCTCCAGGGTGAGATTTTTTCCATGTGTGACTTTGTTACCAATTTTATTCAAGTCTATTCTACTTTGTTTGTATTGGATATGGAGTTGAGCCTGTTGTTACTCTAATAGTACATTTATTATCATTTCACTTTGTAAAAAAATGCAAAACTTATGCAACCTGTTCCTAAAAGGTGGCATGAGTCCACCTACAACTACAAATTAAATCATATTTTCCAGTTGACCTAATTTATACTTTCAAATAGAACATTTTCACTTATGATTGACTTTTAGTTGGCTGTGATTTCTAGTGTGTTAAGTTTGTCCAGACTCACTACCAAGTTCATGTTATTCTCTTAAGAACATTCAACATAGCCCAAATTTATACCTTGATGGAACTAAGAACCCACAGTAGTCTAGAGAGATTAAAAAGGGTTTGCCTGCCAAGGTTCATCTGACAGTGAGTAGTAAAGCTGAGTTGATAACTTGATCTGACAAGCTCTGGTCCTGAGATATTTCTGATATTCCCACAATTTTAGAAAAATTCCTTAAAGAAAGCCTATAGCAAATTTATATGTAAAGCCTATAATAATGGTAATATAACTTTCCATCTTAATAACACCTTAATTTGAGTCCATTAACAATATCTCATTCTATGGTAGATTATTTTAAAAACACTGAAGACTGGCTTTAGAACCTCAGTGCTCTAGTTTCCTAGTTGTGAAGCCTTTATTAGGATAGATAATTTATCAAAAGTAATCTCAAAGGTTATGCCATGTGTCAGACACTGCTCTGGGGAAATATTTATTTTTGAGGTGTTACTATTTTCAAACCTGACTCTGATATTGTCTCTACCTTTAACAAATGTGTGTTCAAAATAGGAGTTTCATCACAGCACTAATATTGTTAAAGCTGGTAATGGCAAAATCTAGATGAGATTTACCACAGTTATTCATGTAATTGACTCATCAACTTATTGCATGGAAGATTTGTATTCATTTTTAGTATATCATCATGTCTGTGTTTATATATGGACATGTATACATACAAAGCAGGTTTATGTGTTTTCCCCTGTGCTTGAAGGAGGCTAATTCGAAAACTTACCATTTCAATGCCAGTAAAAATTAACTTTGTTTTTAAAAGGCAGCAGTTTACTATGGTATTTATAATCAAATGTAATATATGAAAATTATATCATTAGAAGTTATGCATTATAATGATCTGGTATTTTTAAAAAGGTATGGCGTGGAACCTCCTGGTTTGATAAAATTGGAAAAAGAAATTGAACAAGAAGAAACACTTTCTGCCCCTTCTCCTTCACCTTCTCCTTCATCAAAGTCTTCTGGGAAAAAGAGTACAGGAAACTTACTGGATGATGCAGTAAGTAAATTGGTCAGACTTCTTGGACAAGTTACTTTTTTTTTTTTAACTACTCAACATATTTTGTAATAGCGCATATCAACCTGAGCTTTACCTTATTTCATTGTCCTTGAAATTTATATTAACTTCTATGAAAAAGTTGGTAGTCTTACAGTTCATTTCAAAATTCAGAACCCAGCCAATCATTTAAAATAAAGTGCTACTTAATTCTGTTGAGTAGCATCTAAAATTCTAGGAAAATAACTCCTTGAAAATGGCATTTGAAAACACTGAAGCCTCATTGTTACTAGTTTACCATTCCTCTTTTCACATATCAAGAAGTCCCAGGCACAAAAGCTTGAGGATTGTTAAAGAAGGGGAAGCAAATGTATAATAGAGAAGATAACTGAGCCTTTATTGACTGCCTGCTATTGGCCAGAGTCTATCCTTGTTTTTTCAAGAGCTCTCTCCTATCTGAAATGCAGGTTTCCTAGTATAGAAATGGAAACTTGGAAGCTTTATGGAACCTGCTGAGAGAAGAGGAGGAGCCTAGAATCTAAAACATTTTTATCTAACTCTCTGAGGTCTCTATAAACAGAGTCCTTGAATCACACTTTTAGGCAGTTAGGAAATATTATTATATTACCCTCATAATCACAATAAACAGTATAAGAGAAAATAGATTGAATTAAAATCTCAAACTACTCCTGTTGTCTGTTAAGTAGTTCTTGGTTAGGATAAGATATTAGATCTATGTTTATGAATGTGCCCCCATTCACATATATTTTGAGTAAGGAAATTGAGAAACATTGTATTAATTAACACATATTGGTGCATTGTTTATATATTGATGAGAATTACTTTCTGCCTGTCAATTTTAATTTTTGGTTTAGAATTACTGTGGGTTAATATTTTCCTTCAATCTTTTTCTTATAAATGTGTGTCTCAGGGTTAAAATACTTACTCTTAATTCTTATCCTCTCAGCTATGACCTACAATCATATTCTTTAATGAATAATAGTCAAGGTTCCAGACTGCTTCTGGTCAATGTTACCATATAAAGCCCAATGAATCAATTACTGAATCAAATGACTTTTTCAGTGTTCACATCATGCTCTTTCTGACATTTGACACTGTTGATCACTTGGTTCTTGAAATTATTCCCTACAAATGTTCCTACAACTCAGAAACAGCTAAAATTATGTAAGTGTTCCCCCATAAGATCCATATTAAAGCCCAAGTTGATTCATACACCACCTATTCCCTTCATACTGTGGCCCAATGTGTGTTTCCCAGTCATTTTGTCCTCTAGAGCAGGTCCTGTATTTTGATGTAGCCATTGTTGCTTTTGCACTATTTTTCCTCCTCCTCTTTTAAATCTACTTTTTAATACTTTTTCATCATTAAAATTCACATGGTGTTACCTTCTATATAAATCTATTCCCAGGCAAAATGACAAATCATTTCTTGTTTACTTAAGTATTTGTATATATTTAATGAGGCATTTACCTCTGGGGAATTCATACCCATTTCTCTCAAAGTGCAGTCCTAGTTTTTGAAGACAAGTAACATATTGTAATCTGAATCTTTTCAGTACCACGTTTGTCGGATAAATTATCCATTGTATGTAATTAAAATATAAAAATCTTCTTCTTTATTCTCTTTATCTGGTTTGTCCATGTGCTCTGGAAATATGTGAACTTCGTAGCTCTTCTGAAGCTCTGCAGAAGACGACACTGCCACTTGAAGCCATTTGTGTGAACTAGGAGGAAGTAGCTGGATGGTTCCCTTTTCTCCCTAGCTTATATCTGACCATCCTTTATCCTTGAGACAGGGAGAAAAAGGAAGAAGACCAGAAGATAGTGAAATACCTATGAAAGGCATTTGGGAGAAGGTTTGCCAGTATTCCACTTCTGAAAAATAAATAAATAAATAAACTGCTTCTGTTCCCCCTATTCAAAATACTACTCTTTCCGCTGGACAGAGTGGAGGACATTGTTAAAGGTTGTAAACCCTCTTTAAAGTTTACCAGTGTTTGAGAATTTAACAATTGATTTAACTAAGGTGTTTTAATCGAATGCAAGAAATATACAAAGTAGATATTTCTGTACTACTTCCGTCCAGAATAGAGGGTTCTGGCAGCCTCTAAACTACCATTTTTCAAGCACCATTTGATGCCTAGTCAAGCACCACTACCACCGCATGCCCCATGGAGAAAAGAATTCCATGTTTATGTTAGTTTGAGAAATACAACTTACTGTACTCTACACCTAGACTTTCGAAATGCACTTTGGCATGTTAGAAGCTCTTGTGAGTTCCAAAATAAGATCTTGTTTAACCTGGAATTTTCCAAATTCATTTGAACACCAAGTCTCTTACAGTCTCCTTCATTCTACGTTAGGGAAAACTGTATTGAATTATTTTTGTTCTGTTTAAAGTATAGCTTTTCACTGAAGTGTTTTATTTCAGGGATAGTGAAGCAGAGAGAAAAGTAATTTGAGCTTCACTAACGGTTTAAATCAGAATTTCATATGTTTAATATAAAAAGGAAATAGCTCCTATGACAGCTGCTTCACCCCATGTGAGGCATATACAGCAGCTGAGAGTTGAAACTGATGCACCCCAATATGTGTTTTAGAATAAGGATATAAAATAGAGATTGCTTGCAAAGTTCCTGCATTTCGTTAGTATTATAGACTTTTTGTACTCTGGCAAAGTTATTAACTACAACCACAAGGAAAAAAAAATGGAGGATAATGAAGTGCAGGAGTAAAAGAAGAAAGAAGAGAACAAAGAAATAAGAAAGAGAAGGACAGGGAAGGAGAGGAAGAGAAAGAAGACCAGTGTTAAGATTATTCCAGACAATGGTCTCAGTAATAACTGTCAATTTTGAAACCTTCAATGATTCCTGGCATTTTCTTGTTCAATACTTAGGGGAATAGTGGAAGAAAAAAAATAGGTGACCTTTTAGGGGGATAATACAACCCACCTTCTTTAGTCAGAATATCATGAAAGAAACACAGTGAAGCCCATTGAGATTAATTTATTCTCCAGATGTCCTGATAGAGTGATTCAGCGGTGATAGAATGGCAGGGTCATGTTTAGTTCTCTTCTTTGCATTCCCTCGAGTTGAGCTAGTTCCCACACAATGAGTAGAATACAGTTCTAAGAAACCATTCTTACTTTCTTCCTCTTCTCCATCAACTTCCGCAGTCTGGGGATGAGAGATAGTATAATTCTGAGTAATCAGGCTCCTCTTGAAATCTCATTTCAGCAGAAATGGCTGGGTTCCTAAACCAAAAACAGAACACCTGCCAGACTCTGACTTATCCCAAGGTAATGGAAGAAGCAAAGATGTCATCAGTAACTGTTTACTTAACAATATATTTCCACAGTCCACATCCTGGCCTTGTCTCTTCCATTTCTGCCCCCACCTCTTACACTACTACTACAAAAAAAAAAAAAAAAACAAAAACACAACACCTTGATTTTAAAAATAAAGTCCATTTTCAAAGTGAGGAAGGCATTAGAGAAGGGCAGGCCACTTGAGAAAATGTTCCTTGTACTTTACTTCATTTGACACTAACAGTTTTGTCTAAGGACACTGTAAGATGCAAATGCTTCCCATACAGACTTGGGATTGTCATTTATTAGCAGAGGAACCACTTGAATATCAGTTTACTGTTTGCTTAGTGAATTGCAAGCAGAAATGTGCTTATCATGATGCCTCTCAAATTCAGGCCTGTGGCATTTTTGATGCTGTCTGATTTTCTTGGTGACCAAAGAACAAAGTTTCCTTCCCTTCCACCCACCCTCCTTTTATTCATCCTTGCTTTTCTTATGAAAGCCCTATTGTAGGGATAAATAAAACTGTGCCATATATATATATATATATATATATATATATATATATACACACATACACATACACACACACTATATATATATATTTATCATATATACCATAATTATATACACATAATATATTTATTAAACACACATGGAAAGAGATATGCATAGAGAAACACTGAAAATTTCACATGTAGACATATTAATCGGTCCTATGACTGCCCCCTCATGAATCACTGTGCTTCTGTATTCCTGCAAGGAAATGACATTACTATTACCAAACTTTCATACTTCTTGCTTTAGTATCACCATCCCATTTAAGAATGTCCTTTAAGCAATTCTCTCAGGGCAGAATTCTGTTAATTCTAGGGTGATTGGGTGAGATATACATATATATATATATATATATATATATATATATATATATATATATATATATATACCAAGTATAACATAGTGGGAAGAATTCAAGAGTTCAGAATCACAGGTCTGATCACTAGCTTAATGTTACGCACTTCCTTCATTTTTTTTTTTTACATGAAAGTCATCTTTACAGTCCTTTGAATCCAGTCTTACTTTGTTCTAATAACTTCCCTTTGTGTCCTATATAGATCCATGTTCCTATTCATCTGTTCATTTATGTTTAAATATTAACTTATCAAACACATTTTTATACCATTAATGCATTGTGCTTTATACCGAGGATTTTAAAAATGCTATAAAATGCTACCTTAACCCTTAAGGAACTCAATCTAGCAAGAACAAATTAAACTTTATCAGTAACTGAGATATAATACACAATTATTAAAAAAAAAACTCAGAATAATAAGTTTATTTTTGGAAAATTAGGGATGGCTCAATGGATGGATGAAATGAGTATCCTAAAGTTGATTCCCTTGTTTTTTCCTAAAAAACAAACAAACAAACAAAACTGTTTTTTTCTTTATTATATTTTCGTTGAGGCACAATATATGGATCTTAAGATAAATTTTATTTTAGAACTCCTTCACCCTTCTGGTTTTCCTTCTATTATCTTTTGTTTTCTTTATTTCTGGAAATTTGCTATAACAATATCAAGTTGTTCATTTACACCAACATGCAAGTGAGTTCATGTATGACTGTTGTACAGTTTTTGCTTGGTAAAAGACTGGAGTCAAATATTTTATTATTTGAAGAAATTGAATTTTTTAATGACAAAATTCTAGGTACCATAGTTTTTGTTAAACTAATTATATTATTATCATAGAAATGATAACAACTAACATCTAAAGAATGATTATGAGCAAAATGTGGATGAAGTTTTGACACCGAAATATATTCTAGAGTAAGCAAACTGAAGTCTTACATAAGAAGACTCTATTTTCCTCTGTCATTTAAAAAAGTATTCTCAAAGTTTCATGGATTGTAAAAGGGAATGAAGTTTGAAGAGATAAGAGTAAGATTTCCAATGAGCCACATGTGTCAGTAAGAACTCCAAATCAACATTTGTTTCATTTTAAAAAAATATTTATTTTATTTATAGCATTGTATGTATTTATCATGTATAACAGATGCTTTAAAATATATATGTGTATATATATATATATATCTGTGTGTATATGGTTAAATCTTACTAATTAACAAATTCAATATATTGCATATATATCATTTTGTTTAAACTTAATATGCATTCTTTGCAGTTTTCATGAATACAACATTCATCATTAACTGTAGTCACCAAATTGTACATTGGATTCCTTGAATTTATTTCTCTGATCTTACTGTTAATTATATATCCTTTGACTAATATCTCCAAATTTTTCCCAACCCTTTAATCTTCCCATTCTCTGGTAACCACCATCATACTGAAATTGATCTTTTAGGATCCATATATTAGCAATATTATGAGACATTTGTCTTTCTGTGCCTAGCTTATTTCAATTTTCAAATTATCAGTGATCCTCCAAGTTCATTTCATCCGTGTTTTTGAAAATGGCAGGATTCTCTTATAACTGAGTAATGTGCCATTGTTTATAAATACAATTTTTTCATTTTCTATTTATTATCCATAGATGGTCATGTAGGTTCATTCCCCATCTTAGCTTTAAGAGTAATACTTTTTTGTCTGTATGTGTGTGTGTATATATGTATATATATATATATATATATATATATATATATATATATGTATATATATATGATGAATAATGACATTGCTGTGTTATACAGTAATTCTATGTTTGATATTTTGAGCAACCTCTGTACTCTCTTCCACAATGGCTATATATTCCAAGCAACAGTGTGCAAAGTTCCCTTTCTATTTCTCTGACATTTTGTCAAAAAATTTGGGTGAGAAAAATCCAGTCCAGTTTGGTCAGAATCTGAATTTGTTCTGTTTAGCTTCTGCACATCATTTATAGTTTTCTGAATCTTCCTTGGAAACTTTTCCTCTAAACAAAGATTATTGGGTTGGGTTTGCTTGGTTAGTTTGAGGGAACACAGTTATGAGACACAGAATTGAAAAGTCCCAGAAAATAAAACATAAGTCTTAATTCTTAAATCACAGACTATTATATCATCTTCTGATGGTAACAATTATTATAAACATTGTGCACATATAATTTAGATTATATAGTTTTCAAAAGTGGGGATAAGACACACTAGATATAAAACTCTGATATTCAGCCACATATTCCATAAAATGTGTGTAAATCTAAGATATGGCCATAGAAGTCGGATTTGTAGGTAGGAATTACTAAAAAGGTATGAACTGCAGAGTGAATCTAGGTGAATTTGAGATGTCAGAATAAGATGAAGAAATAGCCTCATTTTAAATAATAATTTATTGTTAATTTATTGAAAGTGAGTAAAACAGTATAATAAGATTATACTGTGGAAATAACTTTCTGTTTATATGTATTCTGTCCTAGTTTTCAATATGTTTAACCTAGAATCACTTTAGTGTTGTTTTCAATAGATTAATCTTGTCAACCCAATGCTCATGGTCTTTTAAATCTGGAAAATAATAGAACACAACTCATCATACCTATGGTGCCAATTAATTTTCTCATCATCATCCTCCAACATCATCACGCTTCTCATTCAGCCTATAGCTCAGTGCACTCATTGGCCTTTAAAATAGACTTTCAGGATCTGACCTTTGCATAGTTGTGGTTTAAAGTGTATTGGTGTGCTCACATTCTGTCCATAGATTAAAAAATGAGTTTCAAATTATTAATTGCCCAGGAGCTTTGAAGCTTTTGAAAAAATGTCATCTATATGCAACCCTACTAAGAAGAATGAACTTCTTGCTTTTTTTTTTTTCAGGTGAAACGAATTTCAGAAGATCCTCCTTGCAAATGCCCAAACAAGTTCTGTGTGGAGCGGCTTTCTCAAGGAAGATACCGAGTAGGAGAAAAGATTCTCTTCATTAGGGTAAACTTTTACTTGTTATCTTGTTCTGTATGAGGATATTCAAAACGTGAGTTGAAGGAACGTGACAGGGGAAAACAACAAGTGAGTAGGAGCTTTTAGAAAGTGCTCTTGGTTGGAATGAAGATGCAAGGTATGAACATTTTTAAAAGTAATATACATGATAATGTACTGCTGAGGGCTAAATAATAAAATAATCTGTATTTTTTCATGTATATGCAAATACACAGAGATAATAGAGACAAAATATCATCAAAAATATTACTATTTTATTTAATGATATTGTTAGGAACAACTACTCTATCTTTGACATGAGAAATAGAAACAGTATTCTTCCCTTGTCTTCCATATCTCATATAATGGAAGTGATGATCATATCGGTGCTGAGTATCTTCAAGTGATTTCAACATGACTTTTCTGGAAGTCTGGGTTATGGATCAAAGGAAAAAAAAACAAATGCTGAGTATAGTGGCATGATGTGGTAGTGACGGCCATGTCTTACTTTGTTTTCTGAGTTTGAATGAAAGATTGGTACTAATCTCTGTCCATTTTACAATGATCCCAGTTAAAATCATGGACAGTTATAACTTGTAATGGTGACTAAGTAAGGAAACTTTTCAGACCTTTCATTTGGAACATGTTTTGCTAGTATTCAAAAGATTATTGCTAATCTCACAATAAATCTGTGGCTTTTGTCAAGTATGCCTCCTTTAAAAAAAATTAAAAATACAGCACTGATATAGTCCCAGAAATCTTAAGTTAATAAAAGTATTCTGCTTATTTTTAGTCATTTTCTAAAGAACAGAGCTTATGATTCAAAGGAACTGTACTCTACTCTCATTTCTATAAAGTGAAAATATCTTGCTTGCTGTTTTGTAGAGCACAGTGATTTGAATGTGTGCATCTAGTACAATCAATGAACATTTAAAAAATACTCATATCTGTGATGGCCCAATAGAAATTTTGTCAGTGGATATTTTTTTAATTTCAAGTTTTAACTGAAACTTATTTGTATGACAGTGTGCGACATTTATTTAATGAAAAGTTTTTTTCAAAATTTAGCCTTAAAATATAATGTCATTTTGTATTTTAACCTGATTTTAGGTGAGTGGTTACAGATTTATTTTTTTTAATTTATAGGAAATTGCTTTTCTGCCTTGGAATGGCAAGAAAAGGGATTTAAAAATATGTTATTATGGGAGGTTTGAGAATAAATCTGGATGTATGGCCTCACTAGGGAATAGAGTTGCCTGAGTGGCTTATTGTCCTTTTGTTCGTCACTGCAAGGAAAAGATGCATTTTATTTTCTTCTTCTTTTTTTTTTTTTTCGTTTTTTATTTTCTTCTTCTTATTATTTTTTTTTAGTCAAGCTACCTGCTTTCAGTTTACCACATTAAATAATGATGATTTAGAATCTCCATGGATGAGTTAAAATTTTACCAGGCTAGCCTTTCTCAGTTGAGAATCACTTTCCATTAGAATATTAGGCCCCAGAGCCTAGAATCAAAGCAGAAGGCTTTATTTATTTAAAGAATTGTTCCTTTTTATAATAGAAATGTTGATAAAACCCATGATGAATAAATTTGACACATTTCCTTCTAAGGTAAACTAATATTTTCAGGCAAAATTTGTGTCTCATTTTCTGTATTTGTTCATTTGTCAAAGAATTTAATATTCATAAGCATGAATAACATTCTTTTATAGTATTTAATATGTGAGGGTTTTTTTTTACTTTCCATTTTTCTTTTTAGGAAATGGTATCCTTTTGTTGAATTCTCGTCATGTATATTATGGAGAATTGAAATTAGCATTAGTGAAAAAAGCATATCAAATTCCTTGGCAATAGCATTTTAATTTAATATCAGTAAACAATTCAGAACATATTGTATGTGCTCAATTTCATGCTTCCAATATTCCAGACAAGCCTGTAGTAAGAGTTATACATTATGTGGCTATTCAGGTTGTCCCAAAAAGTTATACTATCAGGCTTTGACAAATTTTAGAATAGTGTTTTAACGAACTTTAGTGATTCATTTTCTTAACTTTTGTACCATCCACATACAGTTTTATTTTTATAACAAATTTCTTGTGAAATAGACCCTTTTTTAAAACCTTGATTTTTTTTCAAAGAAAACATTTTATCACTGCTTAAATTAGAAACCAAAACTATCTGTCAAAAATGAAAAATCTCCATGAACACATATCCATTGATGTTTCTAGCCTTTTGATTGCTGAGTCCATTTCCACCCTGGTGAAGGAAAGAGATTATAAAAAAGGAGTTTCTCCTTGTCTCTGATTATCCTCAGAGGATTAGGAATTAAAATTTCATAAGCAGGTGACATATGCCTTTTAGTACATATTTTATCCCTGTTTCCTCCTCTATGTTAACTATGCTGACTAAAAATGTGTTATTGATATGAACATAATTTGCTTAGTACTTTCAATTTGTTTCAGATAGAAAATTTAATTGTTGGTCATTCTGCAGTTCTTACTCAAAACAAAACAAAACAAAAACCTCAGTTATTGAAATTGTTTTCAAATGACCTTATGGTTGTTGTTGCTACTCTTTTGATTATTTTTCTTTTGAGTGCATGGGTTAAATAGTAATTGCCCATAGTGAAATTCTTACACATACTAGGAGAATGAACAACTCACCATGGCTTTGTTACAATCATGATATATATATATATATATATATATATATATATATATATATATATATATGATATAGATATAGATATATAGATATAGATATAGATATATAGATATCTGAAATATGAATTGATGAATCTCAGACTTAATGTCTTAAGTTCTGGGAGGACAGAAGTAACATTCTTCTGTTTATTCAATCATTTGGTGTTTTCCCAGGCTTTAAGTATCAAGACAGTTGGCAACACAAATCTGCATAAGCTTGTGGGCAGGTATTACAGAAATATGTCTTGGAAGCCACAAAAATGTGTATTTGACTTGTCTCAAATTTGATGACATGAGAGTGTGTATATAATCTATCTGTGATCTTTAAAGTGGTCCCCAGATGAGCAGCATCAGCATCATCTGGGAAATTGTTAGACATGCAGATTCTTGAGTCTCCTCCAAGACCAACTGAATCAGAAACTCCAAGGTTAGGGCCCAGCCACCTGTGTTTTCACAAATCCTTAGGGTGATTCTGATATGTGCTGAAGTTTGAAAAACACTACTTTTAGAACCAAAAAAACTACACAGCAGGAGATTCATTGTACTGTGACACAATAAGAAATCACTTGCATGTCTGATCCTGAAACAATATTACTTTCAAGGTACTGAAAATGATCAGTTTTAAGGATTTTTTGTTGTTGTTGTTGTCAGGAAATGTTTAAGATAAAATGTTACATGGAAAAACAGACATTTAAAATATCTTTATATATAAAATAGCTTTTGTAGAAATAGCATTGCTATTAAGATTTGAACAAGAGTATTTGAACATAGATTTAATTGTTGATCAAATAGAAATTATGAGTGAAAAAGCTTTTGTTCTGCATTTATTTCTGATGATATTAAAAATATGAACTAAGAGGAGTCAATAATCTGAGAGAATCACGAATTTGAGAACAAAAGGTCCTCTAAAAATTATCAGATTAATTAGTTGGTTGCTCATTTTAATGGTGCTATTATTGTGAAACTTCCCATTTTCTAGAAAAGTGTAGGAAGGTTTGTTAGAGCTTTGATTTTAGTAGGCCAATGTTTAAGGAGGATTTTGAGTTTTCTTGTGAAACTAAGCACATTTTTCTTTGGATGAAGCTCTTACCTTTCCTTTACTGGTTTATCTCTGCACTTTGAAAACTCCCTGTGCTGTTGAAGATTAGCACTCTGAAGCCTGCAAACATAGATCACTGTCTGGATAATGTGTTTTTCTTTGCAGACCTCATCCGAGAGTCCCATATTCACCTTTCTCCCCATTAATCATTAAAGCTTTAAATGTTTGTTGACCTATTCCCTTAAGGATCAGTATTTAGTGGCACAAAAACAACCTAATATAATAATGCAGGGAATGGAAGTGAATGACTCTACTGAATGGAACTTCTATGGGATAAATTCTTCATACTTCTCTAAGTAGCTCTCACATTACCATAGCAGGACTTTCTGGCAAAAGAGCTGTCAGTGGGTTAGTGTGTTGGGAGGTAGCTAAGTTTTTGTGTTACTTGATTGTCTAATTAATGTGATGAATTTTTTTCTATGTAAAAACAACTTAGCATTATCCTAATATTGTACTTCAAGTATTTCTCAAAAAAATAACAATTCCAAAAGATATTCAAGACATTACTTGTAAAGATTAGTTGATATTGTAAAGAGTTTCAATGGGCCTCTGAATGTCCTTTATTACTAACTATCTTAGTCTGTTCTGACATATCTCAGTATAACCTCTCATTCCAGGCAGGGGGATACTGTTAACATTCCATATTATAGTTGAGAAAGCTGAGGCAGAAAGTTTAAGTAACGTCCCAAAATTATAAGCTAATGAGTGCCTGAATTGGGGTTCAAGTCCTGACAGCTTAGCTCTGAGTGTATGTTCTGTACCACTAAATAATACTGATTTCTTTGCCTAAATTTTCTGGGAGGGTTCAGTATACTAATGTGATTTGTAAGCTCCTGGAGAAAATAGTATTGTGTAGCATTTTCCCAAGGTATTTAATGACAGAAATTGTTCCTTCCTATATATCTTTTTTTTTTTTTTCCCAGAACATTATTCTGGGATAGGTGGTCATGAAAATAGCAAACTTTAAAAATAATTTGTAACAGTATTGTATTGAAATTAAAGTTTTCTATGTCCTGCTTGGTACAGTTAGAATCCATGTATTTTAAGATACTAATAAGGAATATTGAATTTGAACTCCTTTTTTTGACTTCATGTTCCATTTGGAAGTTCCATTACATGGAAGATGACTAAAATTTAATAAGAGTCATATATCACACATTTTACCAGGTACTTTATATACATTATCTGACGAAATCCTTTCTACATACATCTGGGAAATTGCTTTTGTTAAAGGTTAAAAAAATTGAGTCTTACAGAGTCTAAGGACTTAAGTAAGTTGTATGATAAGTAAAATTCAAGTCTGATTTCCAAACCTGCCTGTATCACATTCCACTCCAAGCTTCATCTTGTGGCAAATCCATTAAATGCAAGTATTTTATTTATAAGATTGGTCTTATAAAAAGGACATGTTATGATATATTTAAGACTCAACTATGTTAAGTATTTCTTATACCATTTTTTCTTTAGAGTATTCACAATAAAAACAGCATTGCAATTGCATAATCAATAATACCTCCCATAAAATGAATACAATATATTTACCTGTATTATAATAGTGACAATATTTATGAGTTATGTACTATATGTCAGGATCCATTCAAGTTGCTTCATTTTGTCTATTTCATTTGACTTTCAAAACTAATTAGAGCTTTTGTAACTTAAGATATATTGCTTTCTGTTCTGATATCTTTTAAATAGGAATCAGAAGATAATTTTCCCTTATTGTCAGTATAGTGTTGTTGAGACTTCTTTTACCAATCGTAAATATTTTTAAAGTATATAAGTATTATCTCAAAACATTTTCATAGCACACCTCTACATTTGGTATAGATTCTATATTTAAACCACGTGAGATTCTATACTTATACTTTCTTAGCTTAACAAATGTGACTATTTGAAGGGCCTAAAGAAAATACAATAAATAATTTAAATGGAAATCAGCAAAGGGATGTGCAGTGCTGTGGAGTTAACTTCTTTGCACTACTTTTAAATTAAATCATCACAGATCAACAGAAAGTTCATACACATTGTTGTTGACTCTGTGTATTATTTTTTTTACCTTACCATAAAATTCCTTCAGGATTATGCCGGTGTGGTAAAAATAAGCTTACTCTATCACACCAAGTAAGAAAGGCATCAGAGCTCTGTTGCCATAGCAACTGAACCTTACAGGTCTTCTGGGACTGGCTCTAAGGGAAGGTCCAGTGTTAGTGATATTCTGTTGTCTTCTGCTCTTATGACACATATTGATTTACTGTGGGTAAAAAGTAGCCTGTTTCAAATTGTTGATGAATAATAGTCTGTTCTATAAAAATGCAAAGGAGTTTCAAATAAATAGCATGGAGATTAAAGCCTCCATTTATGGTAGTGGAAACATTATAGAAGCAGCCATTACTTAGAAGCTGAAAGTTAAAATTTTTTCTAAATATATATATATATATATATATATATATATATATTCTTCTAATTTGAAAATTTATGAGAGCATTGTTATGGCTTAAAACTAGATATTTGTGTCTAAGAAAATAATGTAAGGGGTTGGGGTTGTGGCTCAGAGGTAGAGCGCTCGCCTCTCACATGTGAGACCTGGGTTCAATCCTCAGCACCACATAAAAATAAATAAATGAAATAAAGATAAAAAAAGAAAATAATGTGACTGTGTTTGCTTCTTGTATATTTAAGATCTCAGATAACATTTATAGTGTTCTGATCCACGGTGAGAGAAGCATGGCCTCCACCAACACGTGAGTGTTTCCAGACTCGGTCCCTAGTCTGGACTAGTTCAGTAAAAGGAATCAATAGTATGTAAACTAGATTAAATGCTTTTTAAAAACTCTTCTTTGAAAGGTGTTTTTGCTTCATCAAAGAAACTTTCATTTGTCATTTATTCATGTTTGCTGAGGCTGGGCTAATGACATGGATGTAATTTACACTTTGGCAAAACATCCCTCTAAGGACTTTGCAAATGTTGATAAGTCCTCTTAACCCCTTCTCTCTGAGAAAGGCCAGCATTATAGAGAAATGCAAACTAAACACACAATGACTAGCCCCTGCTGAATGGAATTCAGGTCATGGAGTGGTATTTTTAGGAGAGTTATCCTTTGAGGTTGAAAACCTTCAACTATAGAAAAATTTAAACCAAAATCTATCCAAGATTACAGCCTGGCACTGTGTTTACTTGATGTTACTTTCAAAAGCAAAAAAAAAAAAAAAAAAAAGAAAAAGAAAAAAAAGAAATTTTGTATTATTAGAAGAATGATGAAAGAAAAGCTTATTTATCTAGGCAGATCTCTATATGCTTAAGGTTGATAATAATTCATTTCTTTTCCTTCCATTGGCTTAAGATACATTTCTGTAAATATTACATTTATAAATGTCTCATTTATAAGTAAAGGAGAGCTCAAAACCAAAAATATTCTTCCCTGAAAATTTGCCCATCTTGGCCATGTAATAATAAGTAGACTTTTAAATTTGTTGCTACCTTCATGGAGCCCAATAAGTAGTCTTCCTCATCTCTGTTTCCACTAGCTAGGTCTACCATGCCTCTAAGTTGTGCAGTGCTCAGGTAACTGTACTTCATCTTAAATGGGCATTTTTCTTTTAGTAGCCACAAATCAAAACTATTTAAACTTGACAAAACATTGGAAAATGAAATGACTTCACTGAGAAAATGCACAGTTGCTGTGGTCTGCATTCCTAACTTCTCCATAATATAGCATCCCTGCCATTAATATAAACTTTTTACATACATGTGTATGTTTACACAATGATGTGGGTCTTTGTGTATCTTTATATCTGAAAATATGTGAGTGAAGTCAAAATGAATTAGAGAGTTGAGTTATTTCAATAATTTAGCATCTTAATTGATTTAAAGTAGATGTCAGATTGATTTTTCAGTGTTTGAAATTTAAATCTCTCTCTATATAAATTATGTATATGTATAAGTATATATATATATATATATATATATATATATATATATATGAGATAAAGTTTTTAACTAAAGTAAAAAACACATATAGATATATTTAATTCCACAAAATATATCATATGTATGCATATATTGCAGGGACTATATTTATATACATACAAATATAAAAAATACTAAAAATATTTATGTATGATTTAGCCCTCACTGCAGGCTGTGTACCAGTGCTTGTCTAAGTGCTGTTCTTGGATTCTTTTATTTATACCTCACAACTCTTCAACATGGACACTATTACTGGCACTATTATTATACTCATGTTAAGAATGAAGAAACTGGGCTGGGGTTGTGGCTCAGAGGTAAAGAGATTGCCTTTCACGTGTGAGGCACTGGTTTTGATCATCAGCATCACATAAAAATAAATGAACAAAATAAAGATATTGTGTCCATCTATAACTAAAAAAATTTTAAAAAGAATGAAGAAACTAATTGTTGGAGATTAATTACTTTTCAAAATCACACAACTTGTAGGTGTTGAAGGCTTTATCTAAATGGAATGTATGTGATTTAAGAGGTGCATTTAAAAAATGTTTTTATTTGTGCATTATGATTATTTTTGAGCACATTTCAGAGTATATGGTCTTTTGGCATAGCATTTTATGAGTAGTACTGCTCGATCTTTTAACCTTCATTAGTAATTGACCATCATTTGATGTGTAGCTCCTGTTTTGCTTAGTTGCCTCTGTGCTTGGGAAATACATGGGATTTAATAGCCAATTCCCATTAGAGATTCAGAAGAGAGTGTCCAGAAAATAAAGAGTCTTGCAAAACAGCAACAACAACCAAAAAAATAAAAATAAAAAAATCAATAAGAATGTTTTTCACATATTTAAGAAATCTGATTTTCTTTTCATCTGTTGACCATATTTGAAAAATCATAAAGAAGCAAAAATTTATTCTAGGAATGAAAAAAACCCTAAAGAATATGTTCAATTTGCTGCAATTATCAATTTCCATTTACAATTGCCTTTTGCTCCAAAAAGATTAAATCATCTTAATTTAACTATACATATGGAAGAAATTTTTTGAGGAAAGCAGGTGAATTTGCCTTCTGTACCTTTTCATGCTTTTATTAAAGGGTCTAAATTAAAATTATGAGTAAGTTGTTTTCTATAACAACTAGTGTTATTGAATGCACGTTCCCTCAAACTGGCTTCCTAATAATTTTTAAAGAAAATATTTTCTTTATTATTTTAAATCTTGTTACCTGATAACAGTGAAGATATCTTATTTTACATGGTATTTAAAGGGTATTCACTTATATATTTAGTTTCACTATAGCTCTTTGAGAAAAATCAACATGAGTATTAATTTATGTATCTTGCTGATAAGGGAGCTGCAGCTAATAGAGATCTTCTAGTAATTTTCCTGAGGTAATCCAGTTAGTAAGTGGTTAATCCAGACTAAATGCTATTTCAAAATTTTTGTATCTGAGTTTCATATATTTTAAAGTGCACACAATAAAATTACCCTTTGAAGTTTTCCTTAAACTTAGCATAGACAAAAATACTTCGTGGTTCACTATGCCTTAAATTTAAAGGTATTTGCTTTAAACTATAAAATAGACATTATGTAATAATGTGAAATTAGAAAAGTTTACAAGAATTTTCTTTCTTTTGTAGCCTTCCTAACAAAAATATTTGTTTGTTTATAGATTCAATGCTGATATAAATGTGAATGATTTTTTTGCAAAAGGAAATGAAATAATTATGCATAATGTGTTGTGTTCTTAAATTATTGATGAGTCTTCTAGCAGCCAAAGGATAAACTTGTGAAATATCTGTCATTATAAATTGTGTATAGTTCTCTCATGGGCTCAAGTTGCATAAACAGGATGCAACCAGATTCCTTGAGAATATACTTTGCAAATGTGGCCATTTTGAGTTTGTATTGAACATAAGTGGAGCTATGTGGTAGAAATGCTGCCACTGTGACACTGATAATACTAAATTAGGACTCGTTTATTTAATGCTATCTTTTCATAAAATTATTAAGATTCTGCATGACTTGATCATTTTAGACCATGCCTTTCATTTCCCTTAATGCTTGAATTTTTGAATTTCAGCTCCTCAGTTAAATTTGTAATGGGCCTGGATCCAGTAGATACCTATTCACCCAAAATACCTAGCCTTTCATTGCAGTTCACTGGAATGCTGTGTTCCATTTTTACTAGTACTAATTTTAAGGATGAATATGTTTATAATTTCATTAATAATTAATATCCCATTAGTATTAATTTAAACTTGGTCATATGTTGTATTGAAATTTATAGTCTCCCATTTCCTGCCATCTTGTTAGAAGCATATTGAGATCTTGAGGAATTCTTTATGTAGATTGTGGGAGGAACAAAATGTGATAATTTGGATTGAATCTTAGGCTATCTCATTCAGTTTTCTTCAAATGAACTTCCTGATGTTATTGGAAAACAAAACTAAAAAAAACTCAAAAAGCTATTAAGCAGTATTTTTCCACTTTTTCTAGTAGAACAATCACAAGAAATCACAGTCAGAGCATTATTTGTCTCCTAATTGCAGTTTTATTTTACACTGTAGCAACTCATGCCAGCTTCTAGTCCTCTGGCACCACATTCACATCTTCTCCTTCCAATACTGTTGCCAAACATTGAAAGATGCCTTTTATTCAGCCCAGTGTTGTTCAATTTAGTTTGTGTTATAGACAAAATTTAGGTAACTATTACTCCATTAAATATTGTATTAGAAACATCACCTGTGAAGGGCTTCCCTTTGTGTTGTTTTTAAGCCAACCCACCAATGATTTCTTTCCTTTCCCAGTGACTCACACCTTGGATAACAGTCTCTTTCACTCTGAACATTATCACTTGTCATAATTTTTCTGTATTTGCAGAATATAATACAATATGGGTTACAGAGATAGTTGGGTAGTCTTTCTGAGACCTCATAAAGCAGATAAAAGGAAAAACTGATTGCAAATTATGCATCAAGCATGAGGTCTCCAAGAATCCCAATCCCAAATGCAACACCCATACAAAGAGCAGCATATTAATTCATCATCATCTACCAATGTATTAGTCATGATGTCATTACCTAATCTAGGACTGTTATTTGTTAGTCATAGACTTCCTGGGTTATTAGAAAATTATAGAAACTTACAAGGTACACATTTTTGCTCATATCACATTGCCTGCCCACTTAGAAGGACTAAATCTTAGGTGGGCTTTAGGTTTGCACAAGGAAAATGTTAGACCACAGTGTGCATGTCACAAAACTCTCACAGTGTTTATGAAACACCTTTGAATTTCTTACAATTTCACTAAAAACCTACAGCTAACATGACGAGTACCAGTGATATTTTTTAATTAAGTGTATGTGTTCTCAAGAGATAGTCACCTTAGATTTTCTGTTTATCTCCTGCATTTCTTCAACATTTTGTAACAACAACAAAATTCTTCAAGGAGTACTACAGATAAACCTGAATTTCAATCAACATCTTGGCAACAAAGATTGAGGAGACCCTTCCCTCATGCCTACCATCCATAGATTTGATGGATAATGTATTTACCTACATCCACTAAAGGAAAGATGAAGATAAAATATTATGAGAATAAAAGGGAAGATGGCCTTAATTAAATACATAAACAAGGTCTGGAGCTATAGCTCAGTGGTAGAGTGCCTGCCTCACACATGTGAGGCACTGGGTTCGATCCTCAGAACCACATAAAAATAAATATACTATGTCTATCTACAACTAAAATAAACTAAATAAAAATACATGAACAAAAATCACAGCCATGATCATATCTAATCATGGGAAAGGAAAAAAATCTTTCCCAAAGATGACTTTACTTTGTCACCCTAATGCTTAGTCAGGGAATCTGGGATATGTACTTTGAATTCTTACTGAAAGTTCCTTAACAAATCAACTTTCAGATAAATTGATGTTCTCCTTGTAACCACTGAGCAATAAGGATGCTGCATCATTACATTTTTAATGAAAACAGAACGGAATGGTAGAGTAGAAAGTGTTCTCCTTTCCCACACAACTTACTGAAGGCAATTATAATGGTAGCCTCTTGTGAAGAAAAGCAAGAGGCTAATGTTAGTGAACAGAGTGATACCACAGGAGTCAGAACAAGATGGCAGGATTTTGCACCAAAGCAGGAAGCTTCACACTGAAAGACTTCATTTACTTAAAAAAATTTCCCTAGACTTTATTATACATTCTCTGGACTCTGGTACAGTTCATCTGTGCAACTGAGACACAGACTTGTTGACTGTTTCCCAGACAAAATTATTTTCTTACTTACATATTTTGTATTGGAAAAGGAGAAAAAGTTTCCAAAAAGTGATAGTTTTAATGTTTGTGTTTCTAAATGATAACAGTCAACACAGTCTTTAATTCTCAAATTATAGGTATATGCAATAACACTTTCCTACTATAAGATACTGAAAGATATATAGATTTAGTCATTTCATTGAAGATAGTTTTCTTAATCTTGTCACAAAAGAACCCAGTTTGCATTTTTAGGTGATATTCAAGTGCCTTTCTTAATGAAGATGGAGAGCATTTTATGAACTTCGTATCTTCTTGTTTTAGTAGGGTCTTCATGGTTGTGCCTATGTCTCCACAGCCAAAGCAAAGCAGACATTTAAGGTAATTACTTAGATAATTAAGGGGAAACCTCTCCTCTTTGCTTTCACTGTGAAGCTGAAGCGTTGGTCTCCAATCAAATGATGGGAGTTGAGCACTCCAAGTGAATATTTTACTCCTTTTCTTTTTTTGTTTCTTTCAGTGAGGTACTAAGAATTGTTTCCCTTGTTTTCCATATATTTGTAAAAATTGTAATCTGGGTTTGATCATAGGTAAGTAGAAAGCAGTAACCTAGTTGTTTTTGAACTTTTTCGTAGTATAATTCTCATGCTTCAGTGCATGCCTTCATAGCTCTTGACATTAAAATTGTTTTAAAATATAAACCTGGTTTTAGCTTCCATATGCAGTATTATCTTTGTCTTCTTTCAAATACTTTAAATAACACATTTATGGAATAAAAATTAAGTACCATTTAATTGTAGAAAAATTTTATTCTACTACTACTTCATAGATTGCCCTTTGTGGTTTAACACATATGGAAGCTCATGGTCCCTTGCCAGATTTCTGCCCCTGACACCATACCTAACCTCTAGTGGTGTTCTAACTAACATGTGTGATTTATTACTTCAGTGTGATAAAGCTTAAAGAGAAGAGGACTTAGATAGGACTTGATTTTGAGGTCATGAGTTTACCAGTGCACATAAGAGGATGGATTCATTTTTAGGTTTTAATAATTATGATCCAGAAAGAACAACTTACTTGAGAAAGTTTTGTATATGACATACACATATATAAGGTGAATTTTAGAGAAACTCCAAGTTGTAAATTTTGTTCTTACATGATGAATGTATCATGGAATTTTATTATTACAATTAGATTTCTGAAAGAGTACAGTTAAACACATTATTTATCTATCATATGTGTATCTATCATATGTGCCTTTATTTGTTCACTATCTACATGTGTGGGTGCCATGTGAAAGAGCTATTAGCAATCTTGAGGATGCAGTTGCTCTGTAGGTCAGATACTAATTATTATGAAAATTCAATATGGTTAAATTGGTTATCCCAGTTAATAGTTGGCTAACAGAGGAACAAGATGAGTTCTTGAAAAGTCACTTTGAAAATTTCTTCAATGAACCTGAAAATACATGATAGATACTAGCAGTGCATGAAGGAGGTGGGTGGCAGAAACACCAGGCAAAACTTTCCTTGGAACTGTAGAAAGATGGTCCCTAAAAACTTGGGAAGAAAATTGCTACTGAATGAACCTATCTGTGGAGCTACTTTGTGACTATCTCCACCCACATTCATCACCACAGTTGATTGAACCACTTTTTGGGGCTGGTGATAACTTTCCCTTTTCACTACTCAGGTGTCACTTTGTTAAAGCAGGTGCTGCCCAATAGGTTTTCTTTGTTCCCAAAATACTAATAATTATGTTCTTTTCACTAGTTAAAATTTTTTTAAATATTCAGAAGTATCTTTTTAAAGATTTCTTAATTTGTTTTAATTAGTATAACTATACATGACAGTAGAACGCATTTATGACTTTGATACATCATACATAGATGGGATATATTTTCATTTTTCTGAGTGTACATATTGCAGAATCCTATTGGTCATTACATACAGTAATAATGTCTGTTTTATTCTACTCTCTTTCCTATCTCCATATCCCCTTGCCTAACTTCCCATTACTTCCCTTTACCTAATCTAAGGTAACGCTATTCTTCCCTAGTGCCATCCACCTTATCCAGAATTAGCATCTGCATATCAGAGAAAACATTTGGCCTTTGGTTTTATGGGATTGGCTTATTTCGCTTAGCATGATATTTTCCAACTCCAACCCTTTACTGGAAAATGTCATAATTTCACTCTTCTTTAAAGCTGAGTAATATTCCATTGAATATATATAGCACATTTTCTTTAACCATTCATCTACTGAGGAACAATTAGGTTGGTTCCATAGTCTAGCTATTGTAAATTGAGCTACTATAAACATTGATGTGACTGCATCACAATAGTATGCTGATTTTAAGTCCTTTGGGTATAAACCAAGGAGTGAGATAGCTGGGTCAAATAGTGGCTCCATTATCAGTTTTCGGAGGAATCTTCATACTGCTTTCCAGAGTGGTTGCACCAATTTGCAGTCCCACCAGCAATGTATGAGTGTACCTTTTTCACCACATCCTCGCCAACATTTATTGATAAGTGTCTTTTAAAGGGGCATATTTACTGAATTGAGAGATAAGAAGTGGTTATCTGAAAACTCTAGAAATGATTCTTCTAATTTTAGGATGAGTCTTTAAAAATCACAGTACCCTCATGGATGTTACATGAGAGGCTGCAAGGGAGCTGGCATGTTAGTTCTTCAGGGGCAGTTCATGTCCTCCTGTGGGAAGGCTAAACACTGTACAGAGTTCTCTTCCATGCTTTTCTCTTCCTTACCTCTCCCCTCAGAGAAGATGAGGAAGAAGAGAGGGTATTTGGCCAAATCAGAGAGTGTCATTCCCTTCAGGATGACTTGGATTTCTTTCAGTGGAAATAGAGTTGTAAGGTGAGAGCAAAGGTATTGTTTTAATTGAAATTAAATGCACTAAAATCAAGAGCAAGTCTTGCTTCTTGTATTTCTCATAGACCCCGGAATGTCCAAAGAATGAGTTCAGAGCTATGTCAGTTGTCACTTTTCTTGTCCTATAGCAATAACAAGGGCCTTCAGTAGATTCACCCCTTTCAGGGTCACCTCTCCTTCTATCCTGGAACTCAGGAAGTTCTGGGAGAATACTAAGAGCTTCTTAGACCATGGAACAGGGGTAAAACAGGGTTTTAAAGGCCTTGTCACACCTTTGAGCTGAGGGTTGAAATAACTGAAGGTCCACAGTGCTACACAGGCCAACCTCCTCCTAGAGGCTGCAGAGTGCTGCTTGCGGTCCTAATCCTCTTGCATTACTCCCTGGAGGAAGCTCAGCTCTCTGGCTTTTTCAACTTTTGTTGGAATGCTTGCCAAGTCTTCATTTCTGAATCTCATAATGCACATCTGTGCCTAGTTTTCAGTTTTCCCTGCCTCGTTTCAAGCCCCTTTCCATGGAGGGCACTTACACTCTCCTCATCTTTGCTTCTCAGGTCTAATGCCACACCTCAGCCTTCATCCCTCCTGCATAGACCACACTCAACCTGGCCACATCTGTGTAGGACTAAAATTGACCATTCCTCTTGGAGCTGGTTTGTGATAGAATGTCATTCTCTCTGAAGCAAGATTACTTTTCTACCTGCTTTCGTTTGCATTGCTGAGATCAGTTCCTTTCACGTGGCCATCATTTCAAAATGACACTTCTTGTTCCTGCTCCCATGGCAAATTATTTAAAACATTGAAAACATTTATTTTAACCATTTGGATTCCAGCCATTTACATATAACCAGAGGCTAGTGAGGGAGGTGTTCATGTACTAAAAATGCTTTCACTCATTATGTGCTGCCTGGGTATTCTCAGTTTAACACAGTAAAATTCCGTTTTCATTTTGTGAGATTTTACACTTAGTCACCTCCAAACCTATGTACTCTGCCACAGGCATTTCTCCAAAACAAATCAATACCTTCTCAAATATATGTGTTAGAGTCACATTATCTTCAACCATGTTCTGGTGTTTTAAAATTAAGGAAATTCAAAAAAGACATCTTTTGATTAAAATATATTTAGTGTGTCATTTTAAACAGGGCACTTTTACCATATTTTATTTATTTGCTTGTTTATTACATAGTAGGGATTAAACTTAGGGATATTCTGTCACTGAGAAACATCCCCAGCCGTTTTTTTTAAAAATGCATTTATTTATTTATTTATTTATTTATTTTTGAGACAGAGTCTTGTTAAATTGCTGGCCTTAAACTTGCAATCCTTTGGCCACAACGTCCTGAATTCCTGGGATGACTGGCATGCACTACCACACCTTCCATATTTTAAAAGAGCAATTCCTAGATATCTTTTTTTTAAGCATTTGAAGATTTAGCTAAGAGTGCTTGGACTAGTACTTAAAATGGTACCTGGTATATTGCCTTTAAGAATAACTGTCTTGTTGAGGGAGACATCAACTTAATGTTACCACCACAGAAGTATATTTCATTAATCTTTCATGAGATGTATTTCTTGGGTTGTATTTAGGGTTGGAATTTCCAGGAGAGGCTTCCCTATTATAAGGTTTTTCTATTAATCTGGACTTTAAGTGTCAAGGAAAGTCATTAGAAAAAAGTAAAGACCAGATGAGACTCTAAGAAGCAGACGTTAGTAAGCAGAGAAGTGTTCCAATCAGAATCAGAAAGTTACCAGCATCCACAAAGGCCTACAAACACCAGTGAAGTGGTGATGGGGTAACAGAGATAGAAGAAGACATTTCCAAAACTGCCCAAAGCACAGCTAGCACAGAGGATCCTGTGGGGCTTGGGCCATGAGAGGCTGGTGTGGAAAGTGAGAGAGAGAGGCCAGGCAGACACACACAGCCTGTTCATGAAGGTCTTCCTGTGTTACGAGAATGTGGACTTTCCTCTGAGGACAAAAAAAGAGATTCTAAAAAATTTCTTAGAATGGGAAAGATGTGAGTAAATCTGAGTGATTTTCAATCATTTGGTTTGTGCAGAGAATGAATCAAAAGGGTGTAAAATTGGAGGAATACCATCCAACCACATTGGACTTGGGTGTGGGACTCAGCCTGGAGGGCTACTTGATAAATTTCTAGACATATATATTATGACCTATTGAGTAAGGCTTTCTATGTTTATGTATAGTTATGTAAAATTGAAATAGTAAGTTCATCTTTGTTCCTTAAACAGTAACTGAAAAGCAACATGTTGACTTTGGCTTGTTCTGCAATATGCCTGGCACAGAGGAATTGGCTAGGTTTCAATAGGTCATAATTTCCACTTGTTAATAAGGGGTTTCTATGGTGAGAATTTTACATAGAATAAAAGTGTAGGCTACTCATAGAAAACTAAAAGAGAATAACGGGAAA
Source organism: Marmota monax (assembly GCF_021218885.2). Lineage (NCBI taxonomy): Eukaryota > Metazoa > Chordata > Mammalia > Rodentia > Sciuridae > Marmota > Marmota monax. Next base: position 3,640,697 of record NW_026695230.1, on the reverse strand, counting down.
CAGTGTTTTTATATTTATAACTAGTGTTTTTTTAAATCTCTGGGTAATATCAATTGACAAGAGTCAAATAAATTAATGTAAAGGCACATACCTCTGTTCCTATCAACAACTTTTTCTAAATTTGTTACCCAAATCTCTCATTCTCCAGATGTTGCCCAGATTCTCATTTCCAGGTTTGCCTGGTGATTTAGTACATGTTTCATTTAGCATAGCAGGGTTGTAAAAAATAGAGTACTCCACCCGCAGTAAGCTTTGCAGTAAGACCAAAGCATTTATAATAAAACTGATCCTTGGTCCAGAAATCCTCCCTAGAGTATTCTTTGGCCATTTGCAAATTTTTTTACATATATAACCAGAAAGCAGAGATTCCAGATGTGTGACTGAATTCAGAGCTTTGGGTACAAGATAACACAATGTATTCTTCTACTATTAAGTCTGCAAGTTAGCAGCAACAGATATTAAGCACTTACTATATGCGCCTAACTATGGTGTCATGGATAAAGTTGTGAACAAAACAGTCTTTTTTCATATTCTGGGAGTGGGGAGACAAGATAAACACATAGATCAAGCATCAGATAAAAAAAAAAAAAAAGTCCAGATAAAATTATTTTAAACTTTGAGCAATATGGCTTCTATTATAACTACTTAATTCTATTGTTTTAACTATAATAAGTAATACATTACTAAGTTTGCATTTCAATAACACTTTATTTATAAATACAGGGTATGGATCAGATTTTTCTTATGGATCATAGTTTGTTGACCCCTGACATAGATTATTAAATAAGTTCATCATAAGTAATGATATGAAAGATGAGCTGTTTTCTGTTACTAATAACACAATACCAGAGATAGGGTAAGAAAAGAGACTTATTTTCACTGATGACTCTGGAGATTCAAAGTTGAGGGTCACATCTGGTGATGGCTTTCTTGCTAATGAAGTTCCAAGGCAACACAAAGTATCACATGGAGACAGGGAAACCATGTGTGTGTCCTCTGGTCTCTCTCTTTTCTTATAAAGCCACCAGTGTTTAATTTAGTGACTTGTCTAGTATTGATCACCTCCTCAAAACTCTCCCTCTGAGTATCACAGTCATATTAAGTTTCCACCCTCATAATACCTTATGATGGGAACTGAATTCCATTATGAATTTCATTTGAGACAAACCATATTCAAACCATAGCAAGGAGAAAAATAGTTGGGGACAATTTTTATTGGCCTTGATTATAAAGCCGGAAACTTATATTTTAAACTTTAGACAACAATTGAAGATATTGAACAATAGCATAATGAAATTGAGGTTTAAGGCAATTAAATTGGCAGAGGTTTGTAAATAGAATTATAGGTTAGTGTGGAAAGAAACTAAACACAAAACTGTCAATTAGGATGCTATTACAATTGATCATATGATATAATCACTAATTAAGATGGTAGCAAAGAGAATTAAAATTGTATAAAAAATGATAACATTCCTAACCTGAAAGTCCCAAATCTGAAATGCTCTGAAATTCAAACTTTTTGAGCATTAGATTTTTGAATTTTCAAATTTTTAAATACATAGTTTCAGTTGGTACAGACTTTGCAAATATTAAATCCAAAAAACTCTGAAATCTGAAATACTTATCATCCCTAGCATTTCAAAGAAGAGATACACACACTGTACTATTTTGAGGATAGATTTGATTGCATAGTAAGAAAATAGAAGAGGCAAAGTTAAAACTAGAATTTTGAAAATTATGATTTCTAAATAGACATTATTACTCCCCTAGCAGAGAAAAAAGAAAAGTAGTTAAGGAAAGAAAAATGAGTTTCTGAGGTAAAGTGATTCTGCTACCAATTTGCGGCATAACCTCCATAAAGTTATTTAAAATATCTGTGACTCATCTATAATGTGAACTATAGGAGTCATATTTAGAGGAAGGATTATTCATTCACTCAGCAGATATTACACAAATTCTTTTCTAGCTTCTGGGACCTACATGGTCATAAGACATGATTCTAGCCTTTAAGAAGTAGGCTTTATAGCAGAAATTGATTCATCCCAAGTAAGCAAATATACAAGGTAGTGTGGTGTTCTGATAAATGTTAAGAGGAAATATTTGAAGAAATATTGAGTAATGGGGTGCAGGAGAGGTAACTTCAGGTAAAAAAAAAACTGTAAAGGATGATCTTTTTAAGTAGGTGATATTTGAAAGGAAACTTAAATGCTGAGAAATGGTGTGTCTTAAGAAGTTCAGGAAAAGCAGTTTAGAGGTGACAAGAAGGTCAAGTTCAGAGCTTGGATTATTTGAGGAGAAATGCAGAAGATTATATTTGAGCAGTTCTGGGAAATACAACCAATTTATGTATGCATGCCTACAATGTCCTGTGGGCAGAAATTATATAGATTTAAAAGGACACCTGCACTCCAGTGTCCTGCATTCCTTATTTAATCCTGCTGATAGACTTTTCTCAGTTTGCTCAGTAGAGGAAGATCTTAAAAGTGAGGATTTTAAGTTGTGTGTGTGTGTGTGTGTGCATGTTTGTTCTTTGAAATGCATTCTCAGAAAATTCCTTAACATGGGGAATAAGAAAAACTACTGGGGAGGCAGCTTCTGTTGAAGAGGAGAAATATATTTATTTATTTCTGTAAATGAGTAGATTAGAAACGGAAGGGAACAAGAAGTGTTCTGTTGAGAGGAATGACTTGCATATTTTAGTTTGGTCTGTTCATTCTTATATAAACTAGGGCAAAACAATGATCCCATTAAGTGTTATCTTCTTTTCACTTCAGTTTTTCCCTTTTGGATTAAAAAAGGAAAAGACTAGAATCAGGGAATACTTTGATTGTGGGGTGTGGGTTTAAATTCTTTCTCTTCACCCACAAGAAATTTTTGAAAAAATGGAATTTGGTTCTCCACGAATCCTTTCTCTGGCTCATTTTGTGCTTGTTCTCCAGCATGGCAAGTGACTGGGAGACAGTAGAGAATGGATGAGAATCTGGGGACCGGACCGTGGTAGCCACTGCACCTGTGTCTGAGGTCCCTGCCTTGGCCTAGCCATGGTGAACTTCTCTTTTCTCCACCCATTGTGCGTTTTCTTGCTGGAGGGCCTGTGGAAAGAGCTCCTCTACTTGCAATGTGCCTTCCCTCTTGGCCCAGTGTCTAACATCTCATTTTAATTTTACACCTGTCACTCCTAATGTCCTGTCTTCCAATAAACCTTCCTTCTCCCTTGAGTTGGGACACTGATTAGATTTGTGTGTTAAGGGATGCTCATCCCAAGCACCCTGCACTTCTCATTCAAGACATTCATGTTGCCATTTATCTTTGTTGCGTTTTCTTTCTTCACTGCTAAGGACATTAACTCATTAAGTCCCAAGTTTTCAATCCTGTGTTTATAATGAAATTGACACAGGTGCATTAAAATATGTTGGAAATCGTAATCTAGAGCTTACATATGTATTATTATTTAAATATTAATATCATTATATTATGATAATTGGAAATATTGACAAATAGGACCAATTTTAAGCACACATAATCTATATTTTCTTATTATTATATAATCATATTATATATTGTACAGTATTTAGATTTTTATAGTAATAAATAGGACAACTTGAGTTTAAGAGACAACTTATACAGGAATCGCTCACTATTCTCTCCCCAGTGCAATGTACTTTCCACTACATTGCCTGATACATGCACTGAGTTGCTTCATATGTATTTGTCAAGTGAATATTAATTGGAAATAATGTATAATTTTTGAAATTTGAGGAACTCTGAAAACAAAGATGAAGAACAGTAATTTCAGCAATTAGGGGTAGGATTGGCTGAAATACAAATAAATGAAGCAGCAGTGGCTTAGAGAGGATAACAGTTCTCTCTTCTGAATGTCCAGGGTTATCTTGATGACTCTGCTTCTTGGAGTCCTCGAGGACTGAGCTCCTCTGACATCGATAGTAGTGGCCCTCAGACACATCTTATCCAGGTGGCTCCATGTCTCAGGCAGAAAAAGATGGAGGGAAGGATGAGAAGCACATGTGTTCCTTCAGGACAGTTCCTGGAAGCTGTCCCTTGAATGTCCTGCATAGATCTTATTAACTGTGACTTAAGCATGTGGCTACATCTAGTTTCAGGAAGGACTAAGAAGGTAGTTTTTATACTGGGCATCTATGTGCCCAGCTAAAATTTCTGCTGCTCTGGAAGAAGAGAGGAGACACTGGGAGCTAAGTCCTGATCACTCTGAATGGCAATCTGGAAGGTCACCACACATTAGTTGAACCTTGGACTTAAGACTTTATTTCTATGATTATTAATAAATTTAAAGAACAAAAGTTTCTGATATTAAAACAATATGGTTGTGTGTGTGTATGTGTGTGTGTGTGTGCGCGCGCGCACGTGTGTGTGTATGCACAAACATGCATGCGCATGTACCAGGGATTGATTTTAGGGCTCTTGGTTACTGAGTTACATCCCCAGCCCTTTTTATTTTATTCGGAGGCAGTGTCTTGCTAAATTTCTGAAGGCTTCACTGAGTTCCTGAGTTTGGTCTTGAACTTGAGATCACCCTTCTTCAGCCTCCAGAGTCTCTGAGATTATAGACATGCACCACCAGACCTTGTTGAAACAATATATTGCAAAGTGCTTTTAAGTTTTGTTGTTTTGGGAAATCCATACAGGAGACATACAAGTCAAGATTGATTCTAACAAGGAATAGTGTGTTTTTATGATGAAATGGATTAACTTGCAAGCTGCTTAATACTCTTATATTCAAGATTAGATTCAATCTATGTTCATCTATGTCTTGACCTTTCAAAGAGTGTGGTGAATGAATAAGTATAGTTGAGAAATAAGAAATAGTCACAGTACCTTATATTTATTTAATGCCTCATCATTTTCAAAGCATTCTAAATTAGAACATTTGACCTTGTTATATTCCCCTAAAACTAGATAGATTTACAGATGAGAAGCAGAGAGATAAACAGATCAGACTAAAGACAAACAACCTATAGGTGATGGAGTTAAGACTGATCCATTTTTCATGTTATGTTAATCCAATTTCTTCCTCCTGTCCCAAAGACATGTCAGTGCCCAGTGAGGGGATAAGCGTAGGTATGGTTGAGAAGCAGTGCATCTCCTACTTGCTTCTCTGGTAAAGGAGGCAATTTAGGCAGGGAGCATATGTTATGGTATTTACATAGATGACTCATATTCTTAATCATAGTTCTTAGAGGAATTGCAAATGGAGTCTTGCTTAATTATTGCAGCAAAACCAGAAGTGCAGAGTGGCAGAGTATATTGTCTCTTGACAAACCAGGGACAGCTCCCATAAACTGAAGACATCCTGTGGCCTACATTCTAGTGTCACTAAGCAACCAAGAGCAGATTGCTTTGTGTTCTGAGTGGTTCACTGAGGTGGGGGCGTCTCCTAGAAGGTCCTTCAGAACAAGGCCTCATGGAGAGCTGGATTAAATGAAACTCAAGAATGGCATGGCTGCTTTCACAGAATATTTCCTGGCACATGTCCCCGCCCCTGCTACTGCAGCAGGTCATGTATGAGTGCAGCTGCTACTCAGTCTGATTCAAAATTTTTCATTCACAGTTTTAATTAAATTTTCTAGCAAGTGCCATCTATCATTTCTCTTTTGTAATTTTTCTCTCTCAGAGACATTTGGTGCTCATTACCTCCTGCATGGCTATAGTGCCTTTGTTTCTGTAGGAACAGATTAGTAACCCTTTAACAACTTGTAGATTTACACTGGGAACCTAATAGAAAGCAAATCTTAACAGTTGTTCTTTGCGCTTTGAGCTAAAGATATGTAAGTAACAAACCTTGATGTTTATTATTTAACTCAAGGCAATATAGTGTAAAAAATATAATATCAGCTGGAATTATTTTTCTAGTCATCTAACAAGGTAGTTATTCCTTCAGGTTAAACATATACCTTTGTCATGTGCTTGTAGAAATACTCATAGGTTAAATTCAGTATCTCAGTACGATGGAACTAATACATTTATTAATGTCAAGGATGAATGGGCTCACCAAAACAGACTTTAGGACAGATTAATATAATTTTTATACTAATGATCTGAACTTCTGCATGGCCTACATATATTATTGATTAATTAAACTAGGAATTAATTTATTTAATGAATAAATTTTGCTAGAAAATTTCTTTATAATATAAGATGGGCCCCTGGTACTGTTTTTGTCACTTAGAGTGAGTTATACATCTGCTGGGAGAATGAATTCCTTCATTGGAAAGTGATTTATAACATCTATGACGTATTTGTCTTGATAATTAGAGAGGTCACCTAACCCATACTGCACATAGTAGCCTCTTAGTAAAGAATGATTATCATCATTGTTGTTATTGTCCTCACCCCCTTATTTTTTTGAAACATGGTGTTTAAATAAAAAATAAGTTATAAGGAATCCTTAATTGCCAGCCACTTGGGGAGCACTATTTGAGGGCTCCACAAAGTTAACACACAGCTGTTCTGGGATTCTAGTCTCCATTACAAATAAGTCAACTTGGGGACATCTTATCATTTCAGGGGTCTTTGATGTCAACAGCAAAATAGAAAGCTTTGAACTGATGATGTCAATGTCCTTTCAGGCTCAGACAGTCCTCACCACCCACCAACCTACCCAGCTTGGCCATACCCAGTGTTATCTGGCAAATCACTGACTTGAGAACCTAAGTTTTCTTATCAATAAAATGAATATAGAAATAACTGTTTCCCAAATACCTGTAAGTAAAGAGCAAAATATATAGTAGCGATTTCTTACCCTGTAAGCAGCAGCTGATCCCTGTAAAGAGTTCATTCAGCCCTTACCCACAAATTTGCTAAGTTCCTTCCCATCCTAGCCACTCACTGTGTATGCTCCAAAGTCCACACCTCACATCATTACTGAGGGAAAAGAAAAGAAAAAAAAAAGGCAAAAACAACAACAACAAAATCCCCACAGCACTCAGAAAGCACATCCTTATAGTCTGTAGAGAAGAGAAAGTCAACTGTGCAAAGCATAGGTGCCCTGTCACCTCCTCGTTTTCTGTTCAGCCCGGGAGACTCTCCTTCCTCCCTTCTCTGGTTCACTCTGACACATCCTCCCATTGGAAACTTCTCTCCCTTACTCCTGACACATTCTCACTGTACCAGAGCTATGCTCAATCAGAAAGGGCCAGATGGCACTGAGTCACCAGCTGCTTAATATTCAAGAACAACAATATATGCAGAACAATGTATGTGCTGATTAAAGGACTTTGCTGGTGTCTTGGGAATCAAGCAATGCCCCAGTCACCTCTGCATCTGCGCTTTGACAATTTGGATAGATTATAAGCTTCTCTGGGTTCTCCTTGTTAAGTATGTCTCCTCCTTTACTTCTGCTGTCACATGCCGCAGTCTGGCTGGGCACAAAATCACCAGCCACCACACACCTTGTAGATTCAAACAGCAATTCTTTATTCCCGAACTCACACCGGCACTCTACAATCATGTTCTAGGGAAATCCACGTTCTCTGCCCAAATCCACCCCCACTGGGCTTCTGTCTCCCAAAAAATACTGTCTGAATCCTGTGAGAACTCAAGGGGAACTCAGGCAGCAGGATACGCCCTATTCCCAGCAGGAATAACCTTAAACCTGGAACCACCCTAAACCCGGATAATCCTAAACTGGGAACGCCCTAAACCCGGATCATCCTAAACCGGGAACACCCTAAACCCGATCCGCCTTGGTCCTTGAGCAAGGTCACCTACATGCAGTGTCACTGCAAAATGTCCTATTTCCACGAGTCCTTCCACTAAGCAACATGGGGTATGCTGGCAAGGAAATTGTCATACCTACTTGGCTAATGGCTCCCAGCAGTCACATTGGCATTACTTGGCATTTTTTTTGCTCTGGCTTCTCTGCCATTTAAAGTATTGGGCAATGTGCCATCTTCACCCAAAGAATGGTTGGAAATTCTTCCTAGTTCTGCTCATCAGGATAAGTCTACATGAAAGTGAAATATCTGAAAACCATTGACTACTTTTATGAGGAAAATTGGCATTAAAATTCTAAAACCTGTTAGTACATTCAGGAGTCATGTTCATGATAAGACTGAATGAGTTATATAAACTGATCTGGAATTGATTCTGAACATAATGGACCACAGTAATACAAAGCAGACCCGCTGGATGAGTCCTTCAAAGGACTTAGTTTTCCACGGAAAGCTTTGGTTAAAAGCTAAAGCAAACCAAAACACAATGCCCACCATCTTGTGGTTATTTCTTTTCAAAGATACATTCTGCTTCTGAGACAGCCACCTCCAAATAACTTAAAATGTTTCTAATTATATACCATCATTCTGATAAAAGAATAACAAAGACTGCCTGACTTTCATTTAGCAAAACAGTTCTACATTTACAACAGTTGAGTTAAAAAAACTGTGAAAAACACCCTTCATCTGAGCTGTTTTCATCCATATTATTTTAAAATGATTGGGCCAATAGAAATATTAGTAGAAATTATCAAAGTTGCCTTGGAAATGAGTTATTGAAATAACCAATAAGACTAGCCATGTATCTCATTGCTTAACAGATTACCTGTGTTTATTCATCTGCTTGTTCATGGATACATACTTATCATTCATACAGCAAAAAGTTATCACTTGTTCATTATGTAGAAGGAACAGTGTTTAGCAAGAGTAATTTAGAATTAGTATTAATAATAAATTGCATGTCAAGCCATATCTTACACATTTTACTGAGGTTCTAAAAGATAATTAGTAATGAGGACAAATTAATAACATCTACCACTAGCTTCTATGACTGTTGGCCTTGTGTGGCAAGGCTGTTCATGGAAATAAACAAAAATCAATTCCTACTTCTGTCATTGAATTCACAAAATCAATCACAAAGGGAGCAGACATAATGGGTAGAGCATTGTCGATTTTGACAAATTGCAAAATTGTACATCCTTTGGTATGAAACATCACACTCATAACCTCCAGAATTGTTTGGTATTTGGGGTTTTATCTTTGAAAACTTATCCAAAAAATGAGACATGCCTGTAATCCCAGCAGTTTGGGATGCTGAGGCAAGATGATTGTAAGTTCAAAGCCAGCTTCTGCGATTTAGTAAGACCTTGTCTCAAAATAAAAAATTTAAAAAAAAAAGTGCTGGGGATGTGGCTCAGTGGTTGAGCACCCCTGGGTTCAATCTCCAGTACCCCCCATCCCCCCTCAAAAAAAAAAAAAAACATACAGACTACTCAAAACCTATTATCACAGTTGCTACTCTGGATTCTAAACAACATCTGCACATTAAAGCCACCTGGAAAATATTAAGAAAAACATTTCTATAAGAAAGTCTGATTAAATTATCATGGAGCACACCTGATAATCCCAATTTTAACATGCATCCAGTAATAAATTTTGTGATGAATTATTTTTCCTTACAAGCACGAAATAGGCTTCACTTGGTTTTCAACTGATGTAATATATTTATTGAGCATTTTTGTTTTTAGAAGCAGGGGATAGTACTGGGAATTAAACTCATTTGGGCTCTACAACTGGGCTTCACCCTAAATTTCATGGCTGGTCTTGAACTTAAGATCCTACTGCATCTGCCTCCAAAGTAGCTGGGATTACAAGCATGTGCTACCATGTCTGACATATTAAGAATTTCTCTATGTTTGATGAGATAGAATAGAAACTAGTAAGACAAAATTATTGATATCAATAAACTAGTAGGCTTAGGACATTCTGAAATGAATGATATAAATCTCAATTCTATATTTCATTATAGTGTGAGACCCTGAAAAATTTGTTCAACAATTCTGATCATTGGCAATTGAGCTACAAAGGGAAAAAGCAAATACCTCACCTCTAAAGTTGTTAAAAACAATGAATGAGAGAAAGTGTTCAATTTGGAGTATCTAATATTATTATTATTGTATTGTGTTACCATAGTTATTCTAAATTTGATAAATTATACAGTTATATATAATACTTCAATTTATGTGCATATACATAGTTTTATCTGCATAATTATTGTGCTTACACACATGTACACAGGTTATTTTCACACAGAAACAAATATTCAAGAGTAAACAGTAGATTTATCTGAAAACAATAGCAGCTTAATAGTTTTGAGCCAGGTAAAATACAGAGAGCATTAGTGAGAATTGTTGAGGGGAAATATGTTTACTTCTTTTGTTCCAATAAAATTAAAAATACCACTATATTTTTTAGTGATAAACTCAAGCACTTATGTGCTTCTGCCACCTACTGTTAAGATTCCATAACTGCATTTTTGCTATGTGACAAGATTTTCAGCTTGGTACCTAGTTAGTTCTTTTGAAACAGATGATAAAAAATGTTGGGATCTATGTATTTGAATGCATAATTATTCTCCTACCTTTTAGACTGTGTAATATATAATAGCTTTTGGATCAAACAGAACGGTTAATGGCTTCTTGCTGTTCATGAGGCTTGCTTTTCTTCATTGTGTCAAGGTGTCTGCATATGAACATATGTGAACATATTGTCAAGTCTCCATTTCAGCAAGGCACTGCTGCTCTACAAGGAAAAGGAATGTAGCCACCACATCTCTGTTTTCACTGTTACTATTCAAGTAGTGAAATTTTATGTTAGTATTAATTAATCTTGTGATAGTAAATGTGACAGTAAAAGGAAAGCCAAGAGATAAGAGATGCAAGAAAGTATAGTTGACACTGGGAACATGATTAAAATGTGAGGACTTTTTGGCAAGGTTTTGTATGATTTGATTTCTTCATATGAACAGTCATATGATACAGAATAGGATTCCTCAAAGTCAGCAGTATTGACATATTGGAGGAAATATTTCTGTGTTAAGGATTTGCTGTGTGTTTTAGGATATTTTGTAGCATCCCTGGTCCTTATCCACTAGATGACAGTATAGCACACATACCCCTTTCCTCCAGTTGTGAGGACTAAAAATGTCTCCAGAAATTGCTAAATGTCTCATGGGCTAAGAACCACGGATACGAAAGCACACTACGATAATTATGTATAAAAAATAACTTTTGTATTTTTAATTAGTTTAAGGTTTGTAATGACTGGGGACAAATCTTGGACGATGACCAGTGAATTGCTGAGAAGTTCAACCAATCCATTCATTTCTTCGCTCATTCATGTAGTTGGGAGAGGCAGTATCAGTTATTAGTGGTCTGAGTTTGAACCCCAGCAAATTCACTGATACAGCTGAATTCAGCAGATATTCTCAATATCTCTCATTCCTTGCCAATGCTCTAGAGGCAGGGAAATCCAAGAACTGACTTTTCCAGTTTTTTGTTGCAGCTGTGTGGGTGTAGGAGTGTACTGGCCAACAAGCTCTGAGGTGCGATCTGAAAGGAAGCCATGACAAGCACTACTCTTTCCAAATTCTTCCTACCTTAATCTCTGACATGATGCCTTCAGCTTGTAGTGCCCATCTTCTGAGCATGTAATTGAAGGTGAATCACTGCTGCTATATCCTAAATTCTGTGATTAAATAACTTAACATCTCTAAGTTCCATGTTCTTTATGTCAAATGGAGATAATTATTGTATGTTCTCTATAAAACTAGTGGGAAATTAAATGAGATTCTGTACTAACAGTCCCTAGCATAGTGTTTGCCAATTTGCTCAATAATTATTGGTTATAATTTAGTGTATGGTTTTAATTCCTGCTATGTGCCAGAACTGTGATAGTGACAAGGGGAATAACGGTGGTTTACCTGTTGCTTTTCCAAGTACATTAGAATTAAAATGGAAAATTTTTAATAAAGGTATATAAAATATTTCAATTACTATTTTTATAGAGGAAATTATGGGGTCACACTAAGTGCCATTTTCATTGGTATTGACACTAACTTGATGCAGGAGATTTTAGGGAATCAGTAATCAATAATTAATTAGCTGAAGCAAAGAGTTCATTTGTTGGTAGTATGATGTCCCCTAGACTTACATGAATATATGTAATTTTATTCTATGAAATTAATTAGCAAAAAAGAAATATTTCTACCTCTGAATGCTGACAGACTTGTAAAATCAGAGGAACTTTAGAGTGAATGTTCATTTTATAACACATTAATTATGCCAAAGTGTTTTTTTCTAACTTGACATGATACATAGGACACAGCACTCAGAGTTCATTCTGGAAGACCTTATAAAATGATGAAATATTTGGCAAGCCAGTTTTCTTTGTGCATCTTACTTTTCTCCTCTCTTAATTGGGTTACGCATATGCTTCCAACTCTTTCTACCTGACGTCATGTCAAAGAGGATGTCAGGATGCCCCCCTGCACATCTGTGGTGCATTCTGGGAAGGTAAAAATGTAAATCTGGTTGGGAAATGAGATGAGGTCATAGAAATACTCTAAGAAATGCTCTAACAGGGACACAGCCCCTCACTCTATCATTCCTATTTAGTTTGGACAACTTCAATCACTTCTACAATGGCCTTCTATATCTATTCTTTTCCTTTCTGTCAGTCACTATGATGAGCCTAGAATTAATTGATTTTTTAATGTATAAGTATGCTATTTCTCACCTCTGAGTGTTTAAAAGGCATTTAATTAAATTTATTGACCAGAATTCTTCAAAGGCCTTACAAGGCTTCTGACTGGCTTACTGGGCTCTTTGGATGACAAGGTCCCCTTTGTTTTATTCACCACCATTGCATACACTTTTATACCATCTTCAGTAAAGAGCAACTCACACAAAAGTCTTATCATAACTCAATTCCAATGGCTGGAGAGCTTTTCTTTGCCTGCAGCTACTACCAACTTCCTTTGCTAAAATAACACATTTTTTTAAGGCTTAGCACAAAAAAGATTCATCATTCAGGCAGCCTTCTTGGACTTTAGTACATTGTCAGTTTTCCTTTGAACACATTTGGGTTGCATATAATTGCGTGCAATGGAAAGTCTTTCAATGATGCAGTAACTTGAAATTCATAGATCAGACATTGCTACCATTTATTCACTGACATACTGATCCATTAAGGGAGAAGGCTTTTCTATTGTCTCTTGACCACCACCCTTAATGTGTTGTCCTTGTGTTCACATTTTCACATTTATGCTCACAAGATGAACACTGCAAGCTAGAAGCATCACATCTGAGTTTAAGGCAAGAAGAAGACAGCAAGGAGTAGTGCCTGTCATGGCTTCCTTTGAAACTTCTCAGAGCTTGTTGGCCAGTACAGTCCTTATGGCCACCCAGCTACAACAAAAAGTGAATAGGCTGTTTTTCCCTGCCTCTAGAGCAGTGGCAAAAATAGATATAAAGGATTTGAATAGCTGTCACATCTGTGAACCCAAATTGAATTACAAAACACGTTTTTTTTTTGATCTCTTAGTTTTCTGGACTTATCTTTAATGGCATCAATTACACTTGTACTTACCTGTTCAAGGTGTGTTAACCCAATAGTTTCTAAACCTCCATGAAGGCAGGGAAACATTAGATTTATTCTGTATGATGAGCCCAGTGGTTAATACACTGTTTGTGTGATAGCTATTGCTTAGTAAATATCTTTTGAAATCATGAATGAAGCATACGAAGACCCTAATTTTAGCTTTATGGAGAGTTCTAGGTTAGACTCCTTGCTTTTAAAAAGTGACTTATTTTTTCTTCTTCAACTCTTCAAAAGAGACAAATTAATTATAAAATTAATTTTTATAATTAATTTTTATATATTAATTATAAAAATAAATTAATTATAAAAGAATTTTTTTAAAAAATTGCAGGTGAGTGATTCAACAAAGGGACAAACAGCATCTAATTTATATATAAGATGGTATGAAAACCAGGAAGTAGATTTTGAAAAATTTCCTTGTATCATCAGGAAGAACATATTTTATTTGGAAAAAAAAGTGATCCTGTTCAGGAAAGTTTGTCCAATGCTATAAAATAGGCATGTATGGGGAAGACAGTTGAAGAGTTATGTTCAGGCCCTCTTTTAAAGAATCTAGAATGTGTGTGTAAAAATGTTCCAGTAAAGGACAAGCTCAGCCTTATAGCAGTGTATACAGAGAATCTGCAAATAATGGCATTATCAATTGAAATTGATTATACAGGAAAGAGAACAGTTTCTGATAATGGGTGACAGGAGTTAGAAAGTATGGAATGGATTTGAGAGAAACTGAAGCATATTGGGTCTGCTAATTGCTTAGCTTTGATTGGTATTTCAGCTTATCTGTCTTATTTTCAGCTTGTTCTTCCCTTCTCTTGCTCCCCCATGTCTGGAGACATCCCTCAAAAATCTTCCTTTATTTCAAATTTCAATTTCCTCTAGCTCATCTCCAAAAACAAACTTTTTAAAATTCTAGGATCTCATAAATCAGGGCTAGAAGAAATTTCAGTGTAAGGAGTTGAAACACTATCCTCATAATATTATGATGTCTCATATGAGGCCAATTAAAGATCAGGATGGGATAGATAACTTATGCATTTACTCAAAGGGGAGGGTACAACAGAAAAATGCAGGGTATTCCTGTCCCTGAACCCAAGCCTCAGCAATTTTCATCTCTTTTATAGACACTATAAGAATGTTCAATCTACCCTCTCTTGCCTCAAGCCTTGATTTTGCTATGGATGGTCTAAAGGATGCTTTATCTAATAGAAACCTAGTCATGACAATCCTTTGCTTAAAGCTTGTCAGTGACCCTCGTTAGCCGTGTGCATAAGGAGACATTTGAAGTCATCCTACATATAGCCACTATCTATTTCAGCAGTCCTGCCTCCTGACAAATCTCTCCCAGACCCTCACATTCTTGCTGTGTCAATAGTAAGTGACTCAATATGATGTATAGGCCCTGCTGCTTTACATTTTTGTCCTCTGCATATCTTTTCCTTGAGCCTGGGATTCCTTTCTGCCCTTTATTTATCTATCAAAATTCGAATTTTCTTTGAAACAGATCATTTCCTTCAAGAAACTTTCACAAGACCCCTGCCTCTCATGACTAGGCTGATGGTATTTCTGGAATGCTTGCATAGAATCCTTTGCAAAACTTTATTATAGTGAGCATGACAAAGGTATATGGGAGATGTTAAAAATGATGTATTAATCAAGAGAAATGTATAAGAAGAGAAAGTTAGTTTTTGTTTCAGAGAATTGAAGAAAATTGTAAACAAAGCAGCTTAAACAAGGATTTCTGAGGAGAAATAAAAATACCAGGGAACATAGATAATGACAAAACTTCTACAAAGTTGAAAAAATTCTAGTAGAAATAGCTGCTCTCAAAATCAAATGTATAGAAAAGGCAGATGGATTGGGCAAAATTAAATCTCTTTCCTGAAGACCTCATAGGGCATGTGAGAGACAGAGAGGAAAGGTGGTAGGTTTGAGATTTAAGAATGAATAGTTGGTGCATAATGTGAAACTGTAGAGCACTAAAAAAGATAAGAGAGGGGAAAAGGCCTTCTTTAAATGGAAACTAGTCAGAGGAAGAGAAGTAAGCACATTAAGTGCTGATGTCATGCTTTAAAGTCCATGACCAGGTAGCTATAGATGCATGGCAAGTCTCAGCCTGCTGATCTCAGTGCCGAGGTCTTCCAGACTGACAATGACTTTTCAGAGCTACTAGGCCAAAGATGGAATATCTACTTCCATAAAATAATATGCAACAATAATGTTATTTATAAAAGGAGAAAACAATAATCTTAGATTAGGGAAACCACTAATGTGAGTAACATGAATTACAAAAGTTTTGTTTTGATTTTGTTACATGAGCGGGCTAGCTACTACTACAAAGGGTCACAAATCACAAAGTAGCAGGAAAGAGCTTTGTGTAGCTTTAAAAGACATTAGAGCAAAGGAAAAGTACATTTAAGAAAGAACAGAATTGGAGAAAGTCCCACCATTGTTGGCTTTACTTCCCTAGACCTGCACTAAGATGAGGAGATGGCTTCATGCTGCCAGCAGTGGTGACATTTCTAGTAGCAAGTAGGGACGGATCTGCATATGAGGCCATTGAGTAGACACACACATTACCAGA
This sequence comes from Marmota monax, assembly GCF_021218885.2. NCBI lineage: Eukaryota > Metazoa > Chordata > Mammalia > Rodentia > Sciuridae > Marmota > Marmota monax. The sequence continues at coordinate 3,624,707 of NW_026695230.1, read as the reverse complement.
GGTTCAGCCAAATTCAAAGTAAATAATTAGGGAATATAAGATTTGTCAAAGATGAGTGATTGTTGGTGCTTCTTTTACATCATTCTTTAACGTAGAATGAAAGGGACTGGAAAGCATTATCAGAAAACCCAAAGATTCTTAACAACATAGAGATGGTTCCTGAAATATCTGAAGATATTTGTACAAACAGGAAGGTATCATTGCATGTAGTAGGTTGTTGGAGAGAGAAAAAGAAGCAGCCCAGTGAATACGTATTTGAGGATTTGCACCATGAATTTAATCAAAAGAAAATACATATCATTTGAAAGAGGTGGAGTAAACAAAGAGAAAGTAGTTTCAGTGTGCTGGCCAGGCTCTAAATAGACAATAACAAAATCTCTCTAACAGTAGTTGAAACCTCTCTAACAGTAGTAGGGAATGGGAAATGAATGCATATGTATTTCTAGCAGATGGGATAAATTTATATTTGTCTGGCTACCTATGTGTATAAAATATGTTCATACATACCTGTACACACATAAAAGAATTAAGAAAATCATGGGGAAAATTATAGACATGACAGCATGGACATATAAAATAACGGAGATACAGAAATAGAAGATGAACTGGTAAAAAGTTTAGCATGAACTATGAAAGGAAAAGTTACTAGAATTTTTGAAGGCAAAAGTAAATTTAAGAGCAAAGAAAGTAAATAGGGGAGCTTTGGTAGTTTATGTCTGTAAATGGGGAGTTTCAGCAAACAATTTCTGGTGAAAATATCCAAGAGCACACAGTGGCTTGCATGAACGGTTCCTGTTTTATCGTCCCTGAGGGGACCTCTGAGTGGTCCATGGAACAGCAGACTCCTTTATAAGTCAGCATGTGACCAGCCCTGAAGCAAGAGTGGGTGGTACGGTCAGTGATGGATTCTTTAATTCTTTTGGAATTTATTCCATCTTTAAGAATACTGAGCAATTTGGAGTGAGCTCCCAGCTTCACTTGTTCATATTGAAAAATGAACCGTGAGATTTGACAGGCTTGAATTCAAAATATGTCAAACTGTTTAAAAGATGTAGCAAATATTATAGCTGTGCAGAGAATGAAATCAAAAGATTAAAAAAATCACATAGACAAAAGTGATTTAATATACATAGATAAATTTTGAGACTGGTTTATAATTTTCTTCTGTGCTCTTGAACTCTTTAAATAGCATGAGCTAGGTGCAGTGTGCATGCCTGTAATCCCAGTGGCTCAGGAGGCTGAGGCAGAAGGATTGCAAGTTTGAGGCTAGCCTCAGCAATTTAGTGAGGCTGTAAGCAACTGAGACCCTGTCGCAAGATACAAAGATAAATAAATAAAAAGGGTTGGGGATGTTGCTCAGTGGTTAAATACCCCTGGGCTTAATCCTTGGTATGTATAAATAAATAAATAAATAAATAAATAAATAAATAAATAAATAAATAAATAAATAAATAAATAAATAAAATAGCTAGCATGAAAACTGATAATTAAATATTTTGACAAATTCACCAGTTACTGTTTTTCTGGGCTAAAAACTGACTAAAAACAGAGTTTATAGGAAGAAGAAAACATTTCATATTAGGTGTGTGGAGCAGTTAGGATGCAAGGAATTCTGTGATCAAGCTCTCTGGAAAGTGTGGAGAGAAATAGGAAGAGCCAGGAGTCATGATCTTGGAAAGAAGGTTTCTGGAAGAGAAATATTGAAGTGCATAGTTATTCCTAGTCAAATATGTCTTACGAAAAAGGGGAGGATAAAACAAGAAAAATTAATATAGATATCCAAGCTATGAATTGTCAAGTTTGTATTAGGGACTTTTCTGAGGATATTATGATGGTTTTGTTCAAATTTTCATGTAAAAATTGAAAGAAATAATGAGAAAATAATTTTTGAAAAGAAATTTTGTAAAAATTTTGTAAGTATAAAGTATTCTTGAAATGTTAATTTGAGATTAAGTGGCTATGTTGTGTGTTAGCTCTGAATACTATTCCATTAGCTGCTGCTCCTCAAGTGAGTTAAAGAGGAGAATATCATCATTGATATGATAGTGCTTTCAGGTAAAATTCCATTTTTATAAATTGAAGTGTCTGAGAGCCTGCCAGCTACTGTATAAAAGAAGAATAAGGTTTTCATAGTAATGAAGCAATTTTCTCAGTAAAATTTTTTTTCCTAAGTGGAAGTTTTTTAAATTCTAATTTTCTGGGTTTTTTTGTTTTGTTTTGTTTTCTTTTCTTAAGAAGAAAAGGTAGGTTTAATTTTAATTTTAATTTTTTATAAAAATAAATATATGTATTTAATAAAGTGGTGCTATAAGACTTACCACAAAAGACAACAAACCTGTTCAACTTCTTCCTACCTCTTCCAACTCTTTCCACTGAATTGTTTCCAGAGGCATCTGGGTTCTGGTGTTATAGTGTCTTTTCATGTATTTATCTAAGTTTCTATACTATATAAGTCTGTCTACCTTAGTTTTTCAGTTTTAGACATTTTCTATGGTATAGTCATAAACTCAAGAGTATCAGGAGCAGAAAGAAGATGACTTACCATCCTGGCTCTCCCTCACCCACCTCACACGCACACTTCCTGTCTTCCTCTCTACTGGAGATCATCACCCTTGCCACAGTGTTGGTCAATTCACTGTTCAATATTTACTTTATAATAAATCAGATATTACAGGGTACCATGATTACTTTGCCATTTTGAAACAATTTTTCTTTTCCTGGAAATTAATAATGTCTAATTTTGTTGTCGTAAGTATGTCCTAAGTTATCCTAAGAAGACTTTACTAGATCTCCTTAAAGAATGGTAAAACCTATCATGTCACATTTAAACAACATTATTAATTTATTGGTTTCATTTCTAGCCTCTCTACATGTCTTCCACTCCATGGGTCAGTGTCTCAGTGTCATGCTGAATCTTCTTTAGCTTGTTCTTCTGTGGAATCCCCTACTTTTTGTATGACAGTCTTTTGTGGACTATATATCAATGTGGCTATCTCAGAGCACTTGAAGAGCACAGTTGTAGGAAACACATCAGAAAATTATCAAAACTCTAGACCATGTAGGTACTATAGACTTTTGGGGGGGATTCTGCAATTTAATCCCAGTGAAATGGGGAAACATACAGGGTTTGGATAGACTTTTGGCATTAAGTGACATCTATTTTAACAAGATTTCCTGGTTGCTTTGTTAAGAACATACTGAGGAACAAGTATTTGAAGACTAATTTGAAAGTTATCATGATAATCCATGTAAGAAGAGGGAACTTTGGAATCTGGAGGTTGCAGTGGAGATGGTAAGAATAGATGGGATTCTAGATGTATTTTTTCTCTTGACAGTCGACTGTGAAAAAAATTTCAAACATACAAATTTAATACCCATACAAATATCATCTGGGTTCTGCAATGAACATTTTGCTATATTTGCTTTATCTTACATCTACCCATCTATCCATCCTAAGCCCATGTGTGGAATATCTCTTTCAGGTTTTGCAAATATAAACCATTATTCTCTTGCTGTGATGATGCCGTCACTGGCAGAGTGAGAAGGTCAGTGGCACAATAAATTGGTAGATGGGCATAACAATTCTGGGGCTAGACAGTCCTTATGCTGATTTTCATCCTACTTTATTTTCTTTAGCTGCATTTCTTTCTTCGTCTGATGTAGGGAACTGGTGATTCTAAAATCTAAATTTTCTCAGGTGTCTAGGCATATTTGGCTGGCTTATTTTGAAACAATTGCATTTTAGGCTTTTAGCTCCCCTTCTCTCAACCCTAGTCCATCACAATTCATTTGTTTTCTCGCTTCCAAAAAATGTGTTGATCCATCCTCTCAATTTTTCTTTGTTCTGTGTCTTTATGGCATTTTATCCCCTGCCTTTCATGTGGGTCTTTGGAAGGAAGGACACTCCTGCTCAAATATTTTGTCAGTGTCAAGAGTTGAAATATCTAATTTTTCATTTCTATTGATCTATCAATATATTAAAAATACATTGAAATCAGTGGCAAAGTAGTAGTTTGGGGGGAATATCTGGGTCACATACTGTTGTTACCATTCAGGACCCAGGAGAACATTGCTGTGCATCACCACCATGAAATATTAACCTTTGGCTCTTCCATTGTTTGTTCTGGTCTTTTGGATTTTGGGCAGGATTAGAAAAGACAACAGAGTTCAGATTGAATCAAAAAAAAAATATGACTCTGCTTGCTTATTTGAGGGGATGGTCCCTGCACCTCAATCTCAGTTCCCCTTCTTTAATAGACTTTATATTTTTGCTGTGGATGAATTTTTGTTTTACTCCAGTATAGATGGGCTACACATCCTTCCTTAAGACAGCTCTATCTTCCAGCACCAGCTCCTCCTGTTGCCATGAGTTACACAATGATTTTTTACCCCTTTGCTTTCACTTTGCTGACTGTCCTATAAAATATTTATTATGATTTTTGTCTCTCCTTCTGAAACTGTGCCATACAGAGGTAATTAGATTGCAGTTAAGCCTTCTTAATTTCATTTGGTGCAGAGCTGGGAAAATGGAGACCTTACATAACAAGCAGATGAGAACTGACAGGAGGTGGCATGAAGTGCTCCTACACATATTTCTAAGCAATTGCAAATGGAACTTCCTGCCAGTCCACCATTACATGTCATCTGTTTGGTATTCTTCTCATGTTTGCTTCCAGAAAGAAGATACTGGAGTCATTTGTCTCCATAATGAGTCTTACAAGCTAACTTTCTCTTCCAGAGGGAGATGATCAGGCCAGGATCCCCCCCATCACCCCCCCCCACCTGCCTTTTTTCTTTCTTTCCTTTTTTCTGTTTTAATCTCCAGATCCAATAGTCAGAATATTTCTGACTCAAAGCCCTATTCATGTTGGGGAATTGACTCACTATTTATGGTACTATAGTAATTCACCATTCAAAGGTCCGCTTGGGAATGACATCCTCCCAATGTCTGATTTACTATTTAAGACAGTGAATTGCACAACTGTGCATCAGAAGAAGTAGAAGCCCTTGAGCCATCCACTTCATCTCTCTGAGGATCCAGTTCTACATCTAGATAATGGGAGCAATAATGCTATGTTTTCAAACTACTGAGTAATTGTGATTACAAAACAAGATGAAATAAGAAGTACTTTTCAGATTGTCAAGGCCTTTATATGGTTCCATTTTGCAATGCAGGGCCCAGGACAAGCTTCCTGGGTGCACCTAACTTTCAACAGTTTTCTAGAGTAAAATAATGAGGTTCAAACTCAAGCCAAATCTTTCAATCATGCATTAAGTCACTGTTTTTGTTCTGGGCTTGGGGTACAATCATAGTTGGGCAATATGATCAGTGGAGACATCATAAGATGTCTTCCTAAAATCAAGAGGTATTGCCCAGGAAAAGAGTCCAGATAAGATTTAGGAGACTGTAAACCCTTGGCAAAGCCCCCTTAAGGTGTACAGTTCATGGTAATGAGCATTTTCTTTGAATTCTGAGAGACTTGGGGTCAAATATAAACTTTGCTGCTTTCTGGCTTAGGTAACTTTGGGCAATTAACCTCACTGTGCTGTTTTCTCATATGCAAATGTGGACAATAATGTAAACCACTCAGAGTTGCTCTAAGGATTAAATGAGATGCAGTCTGTAAGAATTCTGTCATAGTCAGGAGTAGCAGGAGTAGCAGAACCACATTAATGTTGTTATTTATAAATGGAATAAAAATATCAGGCTACTATTGAGAGTTCTAGGGATTGTTGCTCCATGTTTACACATATTCATATCTTTGTCCTGACAAATATAGAATTTGTGAATTACTGCAGCCATATCTCTTAAAAAACTGAGGTACAAAGAAAGTAAATATTATATTTATACAACAAGCTACAGGTAGCTAACACTGGGTATTCTAAAGATTAAACTAGTGTTCTCATTACTGCCATGCTGTACATCTTTCTGAAGTTTTATTGAAGAAAAGTGGATAGTAAAGTAATGCACTGTTTACTGTTAGGAAGTTAAAATGAGATAATAAACATGAAAAATATATGTAAACAATAAAGTGCTAATTATAGAAGTTTGGACTTAATTAACCATTTATAATCTCACGTACCTAGAGGTTGAAATGAACCTCTGACAAGGAAGCCTACAAATGTTTGCCTTGTTAACAGGTGATCTTATCACTTATCTGGAAATACTGGTTTCAAGCTTTCAACATGGAAACTCTCCATGAACACCTGCACACTCATTCCTCCATGTGTCAGGTACCTTAGGCAAATAGCTGAATTCCCCATTGCCTGATTTTGAGCATCTGCCATTTCACAATATTATTAGGCAATGACAGTGTGTGTTGTTCTATAAATTAATTTAACACTCTTCCTCTGGAGAGCAGATGACTGCATTCTAAAAACAATATTTTTGCCCAAGTTATGATGGCTTGTAAAAACACACAGTGAATGGAGCTGGTGAGGAGGTGTTAGAAGCATATGATATCCCAAGAGGCTGAGCTGAGCTAAATTTAGGTGGGCTGTTGTCTCCTCTAGGCAGCCAGTGTTGAATATGGTTGCTTCATTGCAATGGAGAGCAGGAAAGAGACTGGGCAGAAATACGTGCCTCTGTGGTCCATTGAGTGGAGAAAGGCTTAAGGAGAGCAAGTGCTGTGCTGAGTGACCCCCAACACTTAAGCACTCAGAGGCAGAAAAGGGGGTGTGAAAATTTAATGAAGCAATTTATTCCTCCTATAACCCATTTTTCTAAAAAAAATGCATTCCTGTTATAAAAAGGATTTGTGAAGTAAGATCATGAAGAAAATGCACTTGATTAACTCTGCATTATGTTATGATTTTTTAAAATTTCTCATTCTTTCTTCACTTTCTTCTTTTTGTCTCTTCATTCACCATATAAATCTCCCCTTTCCCCTGTGGTTCCCATTATCACTTTGTTCTCTATTTCTCTCAAAGAAATTCTCCAAGTACAGATTGATGTGGATTGCCATTCACATTGTGATTTATTTAGAGCTCTTCTTTCTAAATTAGCACAGAAATCATTTCACCCTCCCCTATCTTTTCTCTCTTTTTAAAAAATTAAAGTATCTATGATATTGTTTACTTTAAACATTATGTTGTGCAAAAAATATTTACAACTTAACTGAGAATCTTTAACCTTTTTTGGTTCTTTTTAGTTACAAATATCATTAGGAATCATTTTGACGTAGTTACAAAATCATGGAATATAATTTTCTTTATATCAGTCCACAACTCTTCCCCTTTTCCTCTTCTCCTCTCTCCCCACTGATCCCTTCCCTCTACTATACTGATCTTTCTGCTATTAACTATCTTCTCTCTTCCCATTAACAATACAGAAAGATTGCAAACAGGCATTGAAGATTCGATGTAGATGTAGTAAGTATTAATTTTGTTTGTGCATTTAATAAGAATTTATACATTTGACATTCATTTAAAAAGCATTCAATAAACATTGCGTAGTTGATACTTGTGCAAGGACCCCTAGGTTATAAAATTAGCAAGGAACTAAAATTGCCTAGCACTCAACAAATATTCATTGAATGACCAAAAGAAGTGATTCTCTTTAATTCACCTGGTCAATGTGCAACAAGTATCTGCATGTAGATAGGCATGAAACTGTGGTAATTCTGAGTTCAGAATATCTGTGGGGTGGGTTATTGGAGAGTGATATTGTTTCTGAGTCCCAAAGACAAGTAGGACCCAGAAGAACTGAAACTTTGACTGTACAACCTGTACAGTTAGATATAGTAACTCTGACATAGTAAGAGAAAAAAAAATGTGGTAAAGGAAAGCCAGACGTGGTGGTGCATACCTGTAATTGTAAGGAAAAATAATAAGGGAGACACAGAGACAAGGTGCAGAGGTATGAAAGAAAGATGGAAGAATGGCAGAAAGGCCAAGCTGCCAAGCTTTATTTATATCAATAGGTTACATTAGGTCATTAGTATTAGTACATTATTGTTTAGAGTAACAGTAAAGTTACTTAGTTTGCAGTTACATTCATAGTTACAATATGCAATGTCAGGAGCTTTGTGCAGCTCTTAAGAAAATCCATTGTATAAAGTTACTATTTATAACAGATTTAGTTTCAATGAAATATTGTGGTTTTCTAACAAGAGAGTTCCTATATTTCCAGGAGCTATGTGCCTGAGATGAAGCTCTAAGTTGATAAGACTAACCCAACACAGATCTTCCTCATGAAGGATATGGCTACAGCAGCCAGGCATCCCTTGTCTTTGCACAGAAACTTCTTAGCAGCCAGGCATTCTGTGCCTTTGCCCAGAAACTTCTTAGTCACCAGAATTGTCACAAGAAGTATATCAGAGACCCCAATCCCCAAAACAGAGCCCCTACATGTAATCCCAGTGACTTGGGAGGCTGAGGCAGGGAGATCGCTAATTCAACGCCTGTCTCAGCAATTTAATGAGACCCTAAGCCACTTAGTGAGACCCTATCTCAAAATAAAAATATAAAAAAGGCTTAGGATAAAAATTTAAAAAGCTCAGTGGTGAATTGACATTGGGCTTAAGGAAAATGTTTAAAGTAAAAATGGTAGCTGGACTATAAAGTTCTTTGTGTGCCAGATTAATCATTCTTATGGCAAAGGCGGTAGCTGACAGAGATAAGAAAGGGGATTCTAGAATTGCTAGAAAAATGTCCAAGTTATATATATTTCTGCCTACCCAGGGGCTACTGGCTCTGCCTCTCTACCACCACTGCTTTCCCAGAATCCCAGAATCTTTGCCTCACTGCTTGTTTGTTGTTCCAGTGAGAATTTAATCAATCATAGTGCTCTGGGAGGCTGAAAATGTCTGAGAAACACTGTAGACAATGGAGAAACCATGTGCAGGTTTTTAAGGTTTTTAAGTAAGGCAGTATAACCAGATTCTCCTTCTAGAAACATCACTTATTGTGGCCCTAGAGGGTGGATTAGATTAGTGCAGTGTGAGTCTGTGAGCATCCTGCTGAAAGGCTTCCAGGGGGTCTGGTCATTTTTACAACCTTGGAAGTTTCCATAACATTGGTGTTCAGAGCATGCAACAGATATTCTCTCCACCCTTGATTTTTAGAGCCACCAGCACAAGATTAGTGTCAGAATGAAATGGATTTGTCAAGTGTTATCCTGAGAGGGTGATGATACCTGAAACCTCTCACAGGAATTATGGTTTGGGACAGACATGCACATTTAGGCAGATCTCTGCTGGGGGGTTAATTAAATAAAGCTTTCAAGTAGGAAATTCTGCTCACACAAAAGATACGCTCTGTTAGGTATTGTTTATTTCTGTTGTCAGTGTTTTTGCTTGTTTGTTATACAGCTAAGCTGTACATAAGCATGGGTCACCTTAAAGCAAGTACATTACCAATGAATCCATAATACTTTTTCAACTCTCTTATGAGATCTTTTCCTTTCATTTAGTAAAGCCTATAATTTTCTGTGATCTATGTATATATAGGCTTTTCCCTCTCAATGAAAAGTGAGATGATATATTTCAGCTTCTAAACACTAATTAATGTCTCTAAGAACAAGAAAAAGACATTCTACTTCTCACTTAGGCTCTAAATACCTGCACATAATGTGATTCCAGCCTGCCTCTCCAAGCTACATAATTAGAAAGAAAAAATGTCTCCCTTCTGAAATCTTGTTACCACATGTCATTAGAGCTGAGCACTGGGCCCCTTGATACAGCAGTAACCTCCAAGGATTTGCAGGAAGCTGTTGATTGATCATTTTTACAACCTTGGACGTTTCCATTATGTTCTAAGTTTACATGTGAGAATTAACTTATTTCCTTTCAACCCATTTTTTCCCCTTTAGAATAGATATCTGGATGAGCTGCAGCATTTAGTTGGCTATGAGATTGTCTGTTACCTGATAAATTTAGGAAAATCAGATTAAAAAGTGGTGCTAGAAAGCAGGCATTAGGGACACACACTGTAGTCTAACAATTCAGTGAACAGAGATGGTGACTCATCTGACATGTCATAAACCATGGCTGGGTCAATAGATGAGTGATTTACCCACTCTGAAATAATGGATTGATTTTTCAGAATAATAATTCTGGGAATGATATAGGTCTTTTGGTAGCAAAGCTGTGTTCTATACTGGGAATAAAGGAAATGAGATTTCTGGCCTGGCTTTGGTGAACACCTGTCTGTCCCCCTCTCTGCCTGTTTGGACATCTGTGAAGGCAGAGCATTGCCAGTGACCTCAGTGTTTTTTATTCTCTTTTTCTCTATAGATCTTTGTTTCCTTTTGTCCTCTTTGTTTCTGGCACATAGTCGGTGCTCTTATTATATCACTGTATATCATCTAAGGAATATGGATGGTCCCCTGTACTGCCATACAGGAAGAGGCCTCCTAAGAAAGCAAGACTTTCCTAAGCATTTTATTTTGACCTTGATAAAAATGAAAGTATTTTGTCCATTCCTGAGAGAAATTACTTAAAAACGAAAACACATCTTTAAGGTATAGCAATTCTTTTCTTATTTGTTTGTTTTTTAATGATTCTTTTTAGTTATATATGACAGTAGAATCCATTTTGATAGAACTATGCAAATATGGAATATATCTTATTCTAATTAGGCCCCCATTCTTGGGAATGTACATGATGGTTGGATTCACTGTGATATATGCATGTACATATATAGGAAAATTATGTCAGATTCATTCCACTGTCTTTCCTTTTTCTATCCCCCTGCCCTTTCCTTCATTCCCCTTTGTCAAATCTACTGAACTTCTATTCTTTCCTCCCCAACTTATTGTGGGTTAGCGTCCACATATCAGCAAAAATATTTGACCTTTGTGTTTTGATGATGGATTTGGGGCAAAGAATGTGTGTCACCCAGAGATGTGAAAAGAAAACAATGTGTGCAGTGTTTGCAACAGCTCAGACATAGTTATAGAACTTCATGAAGGCCATTGGGAGAAACATCGAGTTTTTGTTATTGTCTTCTGTTTTTCCATTCAGCATTGCAAATATTCTCTAAACCATTAATGGATCTTCTCCCTTCAGGTAGGACAGAGCCACAGTGAAGAATGAGCAGATTGTGAAAATGGTAAAGGCCAGTAGGAGCTAATGAGCAAAAACTACCGCTTTGTACCATTCACTGAAGGAGGATATGTGTAGCAACTCTAACCTGTTTTTCTTAAGAAGTAATGCAGCAAATAATGACCAAAGATTACAGGCTCAATACATACTCAGTGGACATGGCATTGATGGGATGCTTCCTATCAAGAGGGGCTACTTTTTGGAATAAAGAATATAAAATTTTTCAACATTATGAAGCATTAATTTAAAGGACAATAAGATGTAGACAGAGCATCAAAGCCTGGTCCTGATGATGCTAACAGATGACTGGGGGTGATGGCACTCCATCCTGTTACCTTCACTTGACACATGTTTATTGCTGAGGTAAACCTGGGCCATGAAATGTTAACCTTCTGAAATTAAATTCAATATTTAGAGTTTATTATGATATAACTCTATAATAATCACTTAACATAAACACAGTTCGTCTGCTCGATCTACTTACTGCTATTTCTGATATGAATGAGAGCCTGTCTGTGCTAAATTATCCCTGATAAGTAACTTCAAATGTATGGGAATGCAAATATAGGTGCTTTGCAGAATAAGTAGGTATAGTTAAAAGAAAAGGACTCTGGTCCCAGTTCTGCCCACTGGTTGCATTGTGTGCCCTTACACAAGTAGCCCAACTTCTAAGATGATGTTTTCCTGACTATGAAATTAGAGTAATACTGATGGCAACACCATGGATCAGGCAAAGAACAGACAATGGAAGTGTAGCGGGAAGGTTGTGTTATGTGATGACAGTGTTGACCCTGTCCTGAGTTTACACATGTGAGATTCCAAAAATAAGAAATATGTTGTTCTGGTTTTCACAGAGCACACACATTATAAAAAGGAACACATAAGTCAGTAATTGCAATGTAGTAAGATGATGGTAACAGTGAAATTATATGAAATAAATAGCACAGCAAAGAAAGAGTTGCTTATCTGATGAGGGCGATGGTCATGGGAGATTTTTTAGGGGAAGGTGTTATTTAAATCAGGGGAATGTTGGTAGTCCTGGTTAGTGGGGAAAGCAGAGCAGAAATTACATTTCATTATTTGGAGCTAGCATGCAAAAGCATGAAAAAAAGGAATGTGTTATCTGGAATATAGAACTAAAAGAATTCATGGTTCCCAGGAAACAGGAAGACATATAAGGTAGACAAGCTTGGCATGAAGAATAATAAATGCAGATAAAGAAACTTGAATCTCTGCCTACAGGAGAGAGGAAACTCATGAAGGTGTTTAGGCAGGAGATGATCAAGTCAAGCTTGTATTTTAGAAAAATCTCTTTGGAGACAGTTTACTAAATGGATCAGAAGGGGTAATGTTAGAGTCAGAAACAACCTTATAGTAGCCAAAGGAAAAGATGAGACATTGAAGGAAATATCAGCAACAGGAATAAAGACCTTGCAAAACATTTAGGGATGAATGAATGTTTGGTGTCTGTGTAGCTATAGAAGAAACTTGTGCCACCATCCCTATTAGGAAAGGTCTGGGGGGCTTCCTGGTAAAGGACAGTAGCCTGCTGTGCTTGTATACTCTGATGCTCAGGTAGAGACAAGGGCAAGGGTTGTAGTTTGGAGGTCAAGGTAGAGGTGAGGTTGCAAATGAAGAGTGGTTAGAATGAAAAAAGCAGTAAAGAAAGGACTGAATCATTCCAAATGCTTTTGTAACAGCAAAACCTAAAAAGGTAAAATAAATGTAACCTATAGAGGAGGTAGAGAAAGAAACCCGATATCTGTATTTGTTATACAGCAAAGAGTCTTGTCATTGGTAGACAAGGAGTAGAAAGTTTCAAGGAAGATGTTGTGAAATGTCATGTTTTACTTGACAGATTAATCAAGAAAGATAAGTATTAGGGCCACGCATTAGATTTGAGGCATCTGGAAGCTAGGTGATTCTTTTCTTATATCCAGCCATTAAGAAGTAAGGGGCAAAGGCAATGTGCATTGTGTTTTGTACAGTAATTAGGAAGTTAGATTTCAATGTACCAAGGTCATATTTGTTACTATCAAGAAGCTCGCATGTATGGGGCTGGGGATGTGGCTCAAGCGGTAGCTCGCTCGAGAAGGTCCAATAGTGAGAGTGTCATTATGAAGGGAATTGAATTTCATGGGAGATCTGAGAAAGGCAAGGAAAAGAATAAATATAGATTCAGATAAATGAGCTGATAGAAAAGGCTGAAAGAAGAAACATGCTTGATCTGGGTGAATTTATCAGTAAACCAACAAGAGTGGGGATGGGTAGAATGTTTGAGAAAGAAAGAATAGGAAATGAAGCTGGATTAAAAAACAAAACAAAACAAAACAAAAAAACAAATAAGAGAACCAGGTCTAAAATGTCACTAATCCCTAAAATGGATTGAGTTTTTGGAGCAAATCTACAATCTCCATTTTAAACCAGCTGAGGGAGCCCTTCTGCTGGAACTCACTGTAGCAAAAATGTCAAAATGATAGGGAGGACAGAATTAAGTGTAATATTGTTTTTAGAGGTGCACATGATTTTGTGTTAAACAGTAGGAAATGGGGTGGGTGTTGGATTTTTTTTTTTAAAGACTGAACACATACTAAAAAGGGGCATGCAATTTAAATCTCTATAATCAGGGATATCAAATCTCTGTGACCTTTTTATCTTAATCCTGTCCTAGAAGCTTTTTGACAACTGGCTTTCTTAGCAAATTACAGGCTATTGATTAACAAGGTCCAACTGAGCCTGGAGTGAAATGTCTTAGAGCTGACAGACAAGTTTGGTTTCTCATATATCCAAAGACAGGGTCATGTATCTCTTCAAGGGTTAAGATGTCTAAGTTTTACTATGGAAATTAAGAATATCAACCTGAACTCCTTCCAACTCCCAGGAGTAGCCAAAATGAGGCATAAGGGAAGATAATGGATTCTGTAACTGCTCCTCTTCAATATTGAATCAATATTGAAAATACAGAAAATCCATTTTGTTTTTAAGTAGTAGGAAAAAATATATGTGTGCATGGATTGCAGTGGCATAGGCCCTTGATAAATGCTTCATCAGAAGAGCACTCAGAGCTGGGTGTGGTGGCACACACCTGTAATCCCAGCTGCTGCTCTGGAGGCTGAGGGACAAGGATAGCAAGTTCAAAACCAGCCTTAGCAACTTATCGAGGCTCTGTCTCAAAATAAAAAATTGAAAAAGGGCTGGGAGTATGGCTCAGGGGTTAAATACTCCTTGGTACCAAAAAAAAGAAAAAGAAAAAAAAGCACTCAGTGAAAGGTGTGTTAATGAATTTCTGTATGTAATTCTTTTTTTTTTTTTTTTTGGTTGGTTTGTGAGGACCCAAGCTTCAGAGTTAAGAGGAAAGACCAGGAGAAAAATAAAAACCTGTCTTTGAAAATTTGTGAAAATGAAATATAATATTGAGACCGAATGAAAATTTTCCAGAGAAAGAAACCTGATATCTGATTTTAGGATTAACAATGCCCCAATCTTGAGGTCTTGAATGAAGCAGTATTGCAGTAGACCACATAAAAATGTTTTACAGGAATTTGTATCTTTTTCTTAAAAGGAAAGAATCTAATTTTGTGGTAAAATTTTTTAAAGGTAGGTATAAATTATGTTGTTTGTTCATTGTTTCAAAGTTTGGGAGTGGGAGGATGGTCAGTCTATACCTTTGGAGAAAAATACCTCTGCAGTGATTACGTACAAAACACAATCAAAAGGAGACAATCACAGGAAACACTAATTTTTCATAATGAGTAAACAAACCAACTAACCCTTTCCCTCACTTCCCCCTCACACACAGTCATTCCATCAACAAAGCTTTTAGAGCTCGGGAGAAATGTATGCTTCCTTGAAATGTGGTTCTCATTAAAAGCACTTTCACAGGATGAAGTTAGATGTAAGAAGTCTGAAGTCACTCAGAAATACAGTTATGTCCATTACCCTCCAATTACCAAGGAAGAAAAGTGAACTTAGAAATGTTATGAGTGTTTTCTGCTAATCCTCAGCTATGATTCTGGTAAGAATGTTGGCCTGAAAACTACAACTGCCAAAGGAAGGATGTGGAAGAGGAGGTGGGCAGAAATTTAATTCCTATGTTGTTGACATTCGATCTGACTCTGGGATTCACTTTTCAGGGTCCTGCAAATTCACTGAAGAATATGCAAGCACAATATGTGCCTAAATGATCAGTATACTCCATGGTGAAAAGTATGTGGGTCACTCCCAGAGTTAATTATTTAAAAACTGTTCTGACTGGTGGATCTTTCTGGTTTGTGAGTCTGTTCACAGTCAAGTCAATTGGGCATATTGCCACAGGCATTGAATGAAGAATGTTTAGAGGCAAATCTTGGATGCAATTAGCAGGGCTGGGAAGTGGCAGAAATTCAGTAATGGATAAAGCGGCTCTTTGGGACAGTGGGAGAAAGGGTCAAAGTGCTGTTTTGAAATAGTCTTTGCAATTTTTGTCCCAGTGTCTAAGTTTTGAGGTAGGCAATAGAGACAAAGAAACTTGTAGGTTCGGGAATATACTGATCAAGTTTTAAAAGCCTTGATGGATTATATATTTTTTAGTTGGAACTGCTCTTGGGAAAGCTCTAGATTGGAGTAAGGAAATCTGGATCCTAAGCAAATCATGTAAAAGATAAGATCTTTAGCATCTTCATCTGTAAAACAAAAACAGGGTACCAAAGGCTAGCCAGGAGAGGCAATGTATTGCAAGTTAAATCCTGATTTATAAAACCTACTTTATATTGGAGGGATTCTTCTTGACGTACTATTGAATGGGTAGTTACAGGCTAAAATAAATTTAAAGAATTCAATTTAGAAGATGTTTTCTAATCTAAACTTACAATAACTATACATGAGAATAGCCTATAGAATTTTACTCAATTTAATTATTAAGGTTTTTTATTGATATCCATCATACTTTAATAGTTTGCATAATATTTAATTTTTAAAACTGCTTCAGGTCAACCACATGAATCAGGATTTTTACAGTGAGGCTATTGACAGATACATAAGATTTCATAAAAATCCTAAACACATGTGCACAATTTTGTAGACCCAGACATAGAGAAAGGGTGTCCAAGACTTGATTCACTTTCTCAAAAGCTAAATTAAAGTGGTATGAGTACAAGTCATCTCATTCTGGATGGGAGACAGTAAAGTCCAGGTGTTAAGCTGACATATAAAGGAACTCAAAGAGACCATATGTATTCCACAATGACCCTGACATCCCGTGACCCTCCCCTTCCTGATGCTGCACTGCCTGTGTGTGTCCATAATATTGCAGTAGGAGGGTGGTTACAAAACATTTCTTATTAGATTTTGATATTTGAAGAAACCACTGTCAATTTTTTTTGTTTTCCATGCCAAGTCTCCACGACTCTCACATTTTTATTAAGACAAAATAAACCACGTTATTCGTCCCTTTTTAAATCTACAGCTGGGTCTGGAGGTAAGTTGTATTTTGTTTTTGTTTTTGTCTTTTTAAGATGAATTATGCAGTGATAAGGAAGAAAAGACCAAAGAAAATCATAAATGTTTAATTATTCAAACACACCTTTCCTTGAAGGGCTCAAACAATGACTAGGGAATCATCCAATTTCTGTGCATGCATTTTTAGTTCTGTTTTATATCAAGTGTTTGTGTGGTCACATTATCATTCAAGAGCAGACATTTTCATGGTCTTTCAAATTCTGGTTGAGCAAGAAATAACCCAGTGGGAAGAACGGAGCACTAATTTGAGGAAATAGACAGGAGCCAGAGGCAGTGGTGAGAGCTATGTTGGACTATTGGTAGCCAGAAAATCAAAGAAGTATACATAGATGCTGGTTCCCCTAGGCAAAGCAGGATGCCGGGGATCTTTACCCAAGAGCCTCTGGCATGGAAAACACAAAGCTTCTTTCATAAACTGTATGCTAACTCAGGCTCTGTGCAACCAGCAGAAAAACAATGGGGCATGAAATGCAAGACAAACAGAAGTACTAATTCCACTAGAACTGAAAGTTGATTCTAGACACTGTAAGAATTCTTGGAATTTAACACTTTTGCTCTTTTTTTTTTCATTACAGATGCTGCACAACAAACATGTCATGGTTCGTGTGGGAGGAGGATGGGAGACTTTTGCAGGGTATTTGTTGAAACATGACCCCTGCCGAATGCTGCAGATCTCCCGTGTGGATGGCAAGACATCCCCCATCCAGAGTAAATCTCCAACCCTTAAGGACATGAATCCTGATAATTACTTGGTGGTCTCTGCCAACTATAAGGCTAAGAAGGAGATTAAATGAAACTAATTGGTTATGACAAGGGGACTCTCAGAATGGCCTATATCCACTTCTACAGTGTAGTCAGTTTAGTTCACATGCTCTGAAAACTACTTTGGAAAAAGGCGTAACAGAAAGAAAAAAAATGTCATCATAATGCAAAATGTTCAAAGAGTAGCACTATTTATTTTCAATGCTTCTGTAGAAAATGACCTATTCAAAGAAATTCTAAACTCAGATTTCAATTAGATGAGTTATAGACAAATTATTATTTGTCAATTCGTGAGCGTAGTATTTAGAACACAATATTAGGAACACAATTCTAGCTATAGATGCTCAAGATAAAACTTTCAGGAGAAATTATTTAGGATTTGAAGATAAGTCAACAGAAAGTGCCTGCTGTATGTTATGAGTAAAAGCACCCCAGACATTTTTATAATTGCAGAATTTTTTAAGCTATTTTTTACAAAATAACAATTTGTGTGATAATGTGCTACTAAAAAATATCCAATGACATTATAAATAAGTTCAGAGGACTCAGAACAGTAATACTTTACTGGAAAGGCCAAGTCAGAAAAGTTTACATTCACTTGGAAGATTGCCTTAAAGTTTATCTCTTATTTTTGACCAAATATCTGGGGTACTTTTGGAAGTCTTCAAGACACCCCCTTAGCGAATAGTTTATGATTTCACACACACATAAGCATACATCTGTGTTTAGCATGACTTAGTGTAACTCACACACACAAGCTGACATACATTTATATTTTGATGAGTGAATTGTACGAATATTCATTACTTCATGTTATTTTAAAGCATTTTCTTAATTAAACTATATCTAAATCCTACATTGCTATGCTGTCTAGTAAATTCACTGTAGCTAATGATATTACAGACTTATGTATACCCTCATATACCTGGACAGGGCTGTTTTGTACCAATAAACAGCAAAGTATTGTCCTCACTGATTGAAAAAATTAAAAACATAAATTTTTAAAATGTTACTTGTTTCTCTATCAATGCTTCAATCTGAAATAAAGTTCATCTTCAAATGGCTTATTTCCCTGAGAGTTTTTAGGCGAGTCAAATAATCTCACTTATCCTTCTCTCTTCACATCTTTTCTTGATCATAGGTTCGAAAGTTTAACTTTTAAGGACCTGGATGAGTAAAGTCCACCTGGATAAGCCTCCAAAAAGGTCACTAACTTGATCACATTTACAAAATCTCCTTTGGTATAGAAAATTATATATTTATGCATCCTTAGAATTAGGGCAGAAACATATTTTGGGGAAGAGGAGGATTATTAGTCCTATACCACATCTAAAATCATCTTTTACATATTGTTAAGAAAATGGTTACAGCATGGGGTCCAGCTCCTAACTAATCAGTACTGAAAAGGGATGTGGGGAGATGAGACTGTGTTCAGAAGAGAATGAAGAAATGTAAATGGCTCTTGCTGACTCCTGAGTGAAGACTGGCCAGGCAGTGGACTGAACTGAGCTAGTATCATCTTATTCTCAGCTAGAAGTAAGATCCAGGAGAGTGTGATGGAGAAGATGAGTCCTATCCATGTAAATAAAGGACTCCAAACCAATATAATCTAGAAACCTGAATGATAATAACAGAGGGGAAATATCCAAAAAATGAAGTTCAGGTAAATAAACAGTGAAAAGAACACAGCCAGAAATGAGTCCAGCACAAGGAGCAGATTGAGCTGGTTCTGGAGCTATTCTGTGAACCACTTTTACTGTATTATTTCTCCTACTGTGGGATGGAGAAATCCTGTACAGTCCCTAGACTGAATCATCCACACCCGAAGAATAACTTCAGAAACTCTCAAAGTGTTCAGTTTGGACTGTTTGGAAATTAGTACGGGAACTGTTAAATGTCTTGCCTACAGATTTTTTGTAATAGCCTGAAGGATAGATGGAAGGTGAATGGACAGAAACCTCTCACCATCAATGCAGCTCAAAGGAAAGAACTTAATAAAAATTAAGATGCAATGCCCACTTCATGAAGTGGTGGGCACTGTGTCACTGAAAAGACAATTGCAGTGTTCTGCCCTTAAAATATGAAGGGCATTAAATTGAAACTCAGCATAAGCTAAGTACGGTCTTACAAAGATAGCCACTGAAGTTCAGGATATAACAAAGATATCACATCCATATCAAGGAATTTATGCATATTTAGTTCTTAAACCAGAGCAGTCCTATTTTGAGGCAATATTTGTAAAAGGAGGCACACCCAGAAGAGGGAGAATAGTATAATAAAAAGCCACATCCTATGGGAAATTTAAAATGTTTCAATTGTTGGAACAAAAAAACCACAGTTGTTGGAACAACAATTATTGGAACACAGATGATTCAAAATAAAAAAGTTTGATATACACACAAGTGCTTTGTGTCAGTGCTATTTAGAAAATCAAAGGAAAGGGCCTCATTACCATACATGAACCAGCTTAGAGCATATACATCATTTAAAGCTTGCCTGGAGATGTTAAAAAAATATGCCTTAATTCTCAAGTTAGATAGGCAAACATATCTATCTGCATTTTGCTGATCTATTTATGCAAAAATTACTTTTCAAAACTCACAAGATACACTTTTATTTTCTAAGGACAGAACATAATTATCAGTGAAAAATAAACAAGTCAAACTTTTGGAAAAAGAAAAATTCACAGCTTATATCAATTCTCCTAGGATACCCAAGATGATAGGCCCTCTACTATACCATAATTTCTCTTAAAAAACTAGGCTAATAACATCATTTCTCCCTTACAGTATAAACTAAGAAGCATGCCCATGTATAAATTTAGAGATTTTATGAACAATCATTAGCTTGCTTGCTGTTGATAAACCCAAATAAACGAAAGTGTCTCTAACCACCAACACATGTTCTAATTATTTAAGATGTATTAAAGATAGGACTTTGGGTAAACAGAGATGGTCAAAGCCAGATTTTATATTAAAAATGTATATTTATATACTCCAAAGGCAATACAGAATTTATAACAAAACCATGTGGTAAAACTGTTAAATCACATTCTGAATATGATTGGTCAAACAACAGAATCACATACTGATGTTTTAAAAACATGCAATGTGTCATAAAGGAGCTGTGTAATAACAGAGTTTTTTTATTAGCCATATTAATAGTTCAATGAATCAAATTAAGATTTGGTTTAAACATTTTACATAACATGATAGCAACATATGTGCATCTTACTGCTCCAGTTTTTAGTATTCTGGACAGGGACTTTGAATGGCATATTAATCATTATAATGTTATTTAGGTGATAAATTAGAGAAAATTCCCTCCTATTTATGGTTTTCACAGGAACTGATCCATAACTTTATGAGGAAAATGTATTGTATTTTAAAAGTCACTTACTAGTTTCTTATCAAGCATCTATCTTCCCCTTTTGTCTTCATCTTCCTAACAATATTCTTAATATCTGAGTATCACCATTTTGTCCCTGTAATGCTTGTGTTTTGAGGAAAGTGGGCCACACCATGGAGGCAGGTCATGATGGACAGGAATAGCATATACTGTTTTCCCCAGAAGCAATACAGCAACACCTTCCTCTTTCTCACATAACATCTATTGTGATAAAACTGCTGTTAGAAATACAGTGCTGTCCCCTGAAGTAATCATTTGTTTGTACACCAAGCTCTACTTCTTCAAGACACAGTGAAGGGAGGAGGAAGGCTTTGCACAGGTCAAGGTTCATATACTTTAGTTCTGTATCCATTCAGCTATTAATGATCCTTTTTCTGTTTGTGTGGAGAAATTAATCATATAAAGTCAAAAATTGGGTTTCTAAAATAAAATTCAATGATTTCACTATCCTTGGGCTGGGATGTGGCTCAAGCAGTAACGCGCTCGCCTGGCATGCGTGGGGTGCTGGGTTCGATCCTCAGCACCACATAAAATAAAGATGTTGTGTCCACCGAAAACTGAAAAATATATATTAAAAAACTCTCTCTCTCCTCTCTCTCTTTAAAAAAATAAAAAAGTAACATGTACAATTGCATTGCAATACAATAGAAGCCTGTAGGAGGGATGAGTGAAATAGTGGCTCAGTTTTCCTTCTGTAAATCAAGAGGGGTGGTCTATTTAATTTGTAGCCTCTATTGGCAATTAGGATCTAGATATTCTAATTTAGGGCTCAGATAATCTGACCCTGCCATTTAGAAGAGTCAGCATCCATGATGGTTAATAGTAATTCTTCTATTTTAGCTTATTATGTATCAAAAAGAAAAATAAAATACTATTAAACTTAAGCTCTTAATGAATAAAAATCAAAAATTTTACATCTATGCTTCATATAGAATTACCTAATATTTTTATGTTTGAAGTAGAATTTTTTAAATACTGTACGTACATGTTGCTCTTTCTTACATTCATACTTGCCTTGGCAATTTTACAACTGTATGAATCTTTAAATATTCTTTAATAAATACAAAAGAATAAAAATGCTTATGAACAAATACATTCTCTCTCATAATTCATCCAGATTCTTTAGCTCATTAATTTCTACATAGAGTTTTAAAGAGCTGAGTCTGACATTACACAATAGTACATCACTGCCCTCTGATGGTACGACTAATATATAATTTTAAATTCAGCAAAGAAAGCCTTTATTATAATGTAAAATGATCTGTAAATTTTATAAGCTATAGAAATATAAAATAAATAGAGATTCAACATTTACCTATAAATATTCATTACTAAGTTATAAAAATGTATAGCATTCTTCACATAAGCCCTTCAAACGAATTCTCAAGATGTTCCCTGATGATCATTTTAAAGGCACTAAGTCCACAAGTTTGAGCAAAAGATTTCAAATGTAGTAAAATAAAAACAGATATAAGGTCATGCAGCACAACTATAAGCAGGTAGGTCATTTTATAAAGGAAGGAACTATAATTGCAAGTTTTAATATTAGAGGTATATGCAGGAGTTTTACATGTAACGTATATATGCTATTTAAATCTGTACACATATTTTTGTGATTCTGGAAATTGAACTCTGTGCCTCACACAGGTAGGCAAGTACTCTTTCCCCTGTGCTACACCCCAGCCTTAGATCCATATTTTAACTATGAAAAAATAAATCACTTCTATAGAAGAGCAAACATAGGAAAATAAGAATTTAATGAAAGGTCTCACTAATTCCTAAGCTTGAAAATCAAGTTTTTCCAATACCTTTAGGACGGACTTAGCACTGCACTTGAGTGCACTAATATTACAAAGTTTGACTCTTCTTGTATTCAAAGAGAAGAAATTAAATTAAGGAATTCCATTTGATTGCAGATGTTGAACAACTACTGGTAGTAGACTCTCCCATTCATGTCATGCTTTATGAAACTGTCCACTAGAAAAGACAAAAATAGAGAAAAGTAATTTTTTACTTAAAACCAGGTCACAAAATTTTAATTAAAATATGTAAAAATAATAATATGGGACATAGAAATGCAAAATGATTTTTGAAATTCTTTTTAATTATTTTATTTATTTATTTTTATGTGGTACTAAGGATTGAACCCAGTGTCTCACACATGCTAGGCAAGTGCTCTACTACTGAGCTGCAACATGATTTTTATGATTAACAACTAATAATTAAACTTTGCATATGGTCAAAAGTCTGAGATAACATGATGGTTTAAAAGCATAAAAAGACAAAATATCTAAGCAAATCAATGGGTACCTGCAGTACAATTACCAAGAGATTTGAGGATTAAGATAGAAACTCTCTCTACCTTGTATTTTCTCTTCTTTTATCCCTGAGCTTCCAAAATAATTTTTTGAATGCCATGCTCTGGATGTGCTGTAGGAACATGCCCATTAAAGCCAGTGTGTTAGGGGCAGAAATGATTATCCGGAGGGAAAAGAACCCAAAGTAGGCAGCAAGAGTGGTTTCTGAGAGTAAGTCACTCTTTTTGAGAAAAATATCTCTGCCACTGTCTAGCTTGATGGCCCCAAGAATCATTTTTATTCAGTAAGAAAGATTTCTTATAAGAGCAGCAATGAACTTCTATATTTCCCCTCCCTACTTTTCCTTGTTATGGGTTAGCATCAGAGAGAACATTCAACCTTTGGTTTTTGGGGACTGGCTTATTTCATTTAGCATGATATTCTCCAGTTCCATCCATCTACTGGCAAATGCCATAATTTCACTCTTTATAGATGAGTAATATTCTATCGTTTTAGTTATTCAGAATTTACTGGAATGTTTAAAAATAAATAGATAATTATTAAAATTCTTCCCTTTAAAACAATGTTCAAGACCCTATGGTGATGAAGTAATCACAATAGAAACTTGGGTCAAAGGTCACCTGAATGGAAATCTGCCTCTAGAATTGAAGGACTTGGTCTAATCCAGTTCTGCAAAGATGTGAGTGATGCAGAGACTGTACCAGCTTTGGGAACTTTCTCTGTTGACAGAATGTGGCTAATAATTTTTACCTAGAGCTCCTATAAAAGATGCCAGATTGAATTCTAAGATAATATTTTGCTGATTTTTATCCCAAGGAAACATCACCGTGGCAACTTGCATTGTAATAGATGAACAGTAGTAGGTTAAATTGAATACTTTTAAAGCAAATTCTTCTTGGTCCTGTAGAAGAGCCAAACATTTATTTACCTGTTCCTGAAATTACACATGCTTACTAAATAGGATGGATAAAGAGGCTAGAGACTTTGCTATAGTGTCATTTTGAAAAATCACTAATAAATACTTTTTGCATTGTGTTAAAAAAAAGCAGCACACACACACACACACACACACAAAACAAAGAACACTAAATTTAAAACTGGAGATGTTTTCTACTTAAAACACTTTGAAGGGGACCAACAGTAATCTAATATAATCTATATACTTCAGAGTATGAAATTTTGGGTTTAATTAAATAAGTCCCTTTCTTTCTTACAGTTTAAAAAGCAGATGTTAAATTTACTAGGTTAGAACATGTAAAATAAGGATCTTCTTAATTCAGACTATATGTAGATTAAAGTATCCTTTTCTTATAACAGTCTATGTGAATTTAACTAAGTATCTCTACTTCAATGGAACAGAGGATCTCAACATTATTTCCAGTTCTAAAATTTACCATTCATATTTTTATTTGTTTTTGATAACCTTACATTGAATTACACCTAGTAATATAGCTCTTTATCTCAACAGAATATTGAAATTGATTCTAATGAAGTTTTGACCTTGTCATCTCCCAACTCTGCACTAGATTTATTTTGCTTTTATAAAGATATAAAAATAACAGCGCAATGATCACGTTATATATCTTAACATTAAAATCAATTTTTATACATTGTTAAAAATTCATGATAAAGAAAGAAAAAAAATGTAATTTCATTAATTGAAACTAAATGGAGTAACTTACAATGCTAAAATAACAAAGATATAACTCTTATTTCTACATGATATTCCTGAGCTACAATCAATTCTGCCCTAACGATGCCCCCCTCAAGTACATGTCCCTCAATTTAGGGGTATACAGTTATGTAGAGTGGAGGGAGGTGGTGTCTAGGAAGAGTGTAGTTTTAGAGCAAAACCAAAATTGAATTGCAAAGAAAATGAAAAGACCTAAAAACCACTCATAAATCACTGATAAATTAAATATAAATGAAATTGAGGATATTGTCCCTTTTACAAATAAACTTATTTTAGAAAAGTACTTCTTTAAAAGCAAACCAAGAATAAATCTTAATATATGAATCATTATCCTGAGTTATAACATATAAGATAAAACTTTTCCAATGCTTCTACACAGTAAAGACTCCAGAATTCAGGAAGCTTGAATAATTTCTCCACAGTTATATACCCTGTATCTATCTCCCTTTGCAAAAGGTACATTAGGAGGAATGTGTGCAGAGCTCACACCTGTACACCCTGTGGTCAGAATTAACACTTACATAACTATGACAATGAGTGGCAATGGGAAGATCAACAATCCCAAATCATAGAGTAAAAAAATTTAGACTACAAAACAGAATTTAATGATTGATGTGTAAATGGAGATTACAAATACTGTCTGTCAAAATGGCAGTGAATTTGGATTTTTACATTGTTCTTCATACTTTTCTATGTTGCCTGAATTTTTGACACATTTAAGTTTATAGTAAGTAAATGTATTAAAATATAGTAATATGAAAAGTGTACTATTTTCTCTTTAGAACAAAAAAACAGTAATCTATCCTAATGAATGTTAAAATAAATTGACATTTCTTTCAACACATACCTACTTTTAAATTACTTCAATTTTTTCTCATAATGCATTTTCAGAGGAAATTATTGAATAGATTGCTACTTAAGTTTTGTAAAATACCAGTTAAATTAAGTCTTAAGTAAACTTTAATACTTACTCTAAGTCCTCCTGCTGGTGGGGGCCCAGATGTGGCGATTTGTTTTTCTATTTTTTCCTTTTTCTTTCTCTTTTCTTCCACAGACTGGACATCCAAAATTCCCCGAGATGCAGCCTGTAAGTAATTTAAAAAGAGGTATAAAAAAATGTTGGTATCTGCTGTCTAAAAGGTGTGTGTGTGTGTGTGTGTGTGTGTGTGTGTGTGTGTGTGTTTGTTTTTAGGTTTTTCTTTGGGGCTAGAAAGTTGGTTTATTTTGGTAACAAAGAACATTTGTACAACAGCCTTATGTAAAATGCACTGCTATTTCTTCATTGAATATTTTGCAACCATACACAATTTTCCCCTAAACTTGCTTCATATTTGTTACTGTTTTATAAAACATGGCTATTTTGTCCCAAGGAGGAATATTATTATAAGAGCATCTAAACTTGCAGAAAACATCTGTAGGCTAATCCTCATATATTAAATGATGTAAACATATCAATGTAACTGAGAAATAAAGAAATCATATTTTAAGTGATTATCTTTAGACTCATATTTTTAGGATATTGGACACCACTTATATTACAGAATACTACCACTAATAATAAACATCTATAAAAAGTGAAATACAAAATTATGTAAGTAGGCATAATTTTAGTTTTAATTTTACCTCCTTTTGTCTTCTCTCTGCAGCCTCTGCAAGCTTTGCTCTTTTCTCTGCCTAAAGAAAATATGTAAAAATTAAAAAAAAAAACTCAAAACCAAACATTATTACATACAAATTTTATGACTATGTTATAAGTAGTATAATTACAAAAACATTCAGTACTGACCCGAAACATTTCACAATTAGTGCTATTTTTCAAACTAGGAATGGTTTGTATCTGTAGCCCTAGCTACTTAGGAGGCTGAGACAGGAGGATTCCTTGAATTCAGGAGTTTAGGACAAGCTTGGGAAACATAGGGAGACCTTGTCCCTCCCAGCCAAAACAAAACAACAAAAATACCAATATTAGAAAATTTATAAAATATTCAACTTTCTGAATTTCATATTCCAAATCAAAACACCTTCAAATTAGGGCATGATAAAATAAGCAGTATGTACTATATAATAATGTTATTTTCTTTTTGAAAAAAGGGCTTGTAAACAGGGCAATAATAAAACAAGTAGTATTAAAATTACAAGGAGGCAGATACACAGTTTTGAGCTGCCAGTTAAAAAGGGAGAATGGAATAGGCAGGTGTTTTCAGGAAAGATTCCTGAATGAAATAGACTAATACTGTGTTGGATAAGAACAAGAAGTAAATTTATGAGTGATAATGTTCCAAGCTGGAAAACAGTGAATATTATTTTTTCTATACCATGTATTATTTAGTTGTAAAATATTTAAATATATAAGTCAATAAATAGCATTCTCTTGGGGAATGGTATTAATAATTTGTCTTCCATGCCATGATGTATTTATTCATCCATTGGACAAATCATTGAGTACCACCATTGCCTTATGAACCTTTCTAGGTGCTGGGAATACAGCAGTGAAAACACAGATGAACATAAATTGCAATGAGGGCACAGAAAGGAATGTAATCAAGTAAATAAATGTCAGAGTTCAGTGCATGTTTGGGGAAAACATCAATGGCATTGTGAATAAATGAGGAAAGGAGGTGCAGGCGGTATGGTGGGGAATACATTTACTTATCTCAGGAAAAACTTCACCTATATAGTGACAGCCAACAGTGAGTGGTTATCAAGGGAAGAGGGTACAACCCAGGGATGGGGGTGGGTGGGTGCAGGGCTTAACAAATGCTGACAGAGTGGCATTTTTATCAAGAGCAAGATAAACAAAATTAACCTCATTTAAAAGCAAAAGCAGCAACTAAGACAAGTTGATATTTCATACATCACATGATCTTTCAGTACCTATAACCTAATGGATGAACAACTAAAATATTTCATTTTTTCAACTCATTTTTAGCTACACCGAAGGAATGAGAGGAATTTAGGAGTTTTTTGTTGTTGTTGTTGCTTTTGTTGTTGTTGTTGTTTTGTTATTAATTCCCTATAAGAAAGACTAATGTAAATATACTGTTAACAATAAAAAGCTACAAGTACAAATGTATTCTACTACATATTCCCTCCTGAAATTTGAATTTTAGATAAACGACAACTATTTTTATATAGATATATACCAAATATTGCATGGAATAAATCTATATTAAAATGTATTCTTTGTTTATCTTAAATTCAGATTACCTGGGCGTCCAGTATTTTTGTTAAATATGGCACTCTTACACATTGTACACGCTATTCTACACACAATATTTTTAAAAGGAAGATTTTTTTTTCAAATGAAATAAACACTAAAAGGAAATCATTGATGAATAAAATCTCCAAAAAAGAGCACCTTCTTTAAAGAGATCGTATAGACGCATGAAAAGACACATCTCTTAGTACAGTGAGGCACTTCACGGAGGTAATTTTCTTTTTGCACCCTAACTTCATCCACTGCACCTCCAAGACCAGTCCATACACAGCACCTCCTGTGTATGTATGCCACTGTCCAACAAACTCAATTTTGCCAGTCGGCCAAAGGCAAAAACTGGAGAGGGCAACAAGGAGGTGGAAGCCTTGACCTCCCCGGTAAGGTCCCAAGGGTCCTTGGTAGAGGTTCACGCTTCCCTGTCACCCAGGTCCCCAGCGACCAGCTCCCAGCCAGTAAGTACAACCGCCTCCGGGCTGCACGTAGCTCAGGCCGCCTGCGCGCCCCAGAAAACAGGTGCGCGAGGCGCAGCGCTACTCACCGGGTCGGGCGTGGGAGGAGCGGAGTCCCCCGGGCACGGAAAACACAGCCCCATCCAGACACCTAGGGGGTCCGAGACCCCGCCCGCCCCAGAACAGGCGGCGCTAAATGCGCGATCCGACACCGGTCCCAGGCCTTCCGCGCTTGCCCCGCCCCCACCCTGGCCCCAGTGGCTTCTCTCGGCTCCACCCCCTGCGGCAACGCCCCACCCCCACCCCACGGCTCCTCCAGTCCAGTCCCTCCGCCCCCGCTCGGCCACGCCTATCCGCGGCAACGCCCCCACTATCTCCTTACCTGGTCCCGCCCCTGCGGCTCGGCTCCGCCCCTAGAGGCCAAGACCAGTAGCGGGTGCGTGCAGCTCGGACGTTGGAAAGCAGGGCCTGCAAACAAAACCTAGGTACAAGGAAACACCCGCTGTCCGCGGAGAAGTGCTCGGCTGTGGATTTCAAAGCTCTTCCTGCTTCTCTTGCCTCTCTGTTTATACCTCTGGAGGGTTTTTACTGTTCTATGAGATGCGACTCTGGCCTCCAAGAAATTAAAACCAAAAATTGAAAGACGAGGATAGCACACTTAGCTGGCTTTAATAGAAATTTCCACTAGTTCCTGATATTTGGGATTCATTTATCTTTCCAGGAGCAATGATAAAATTTCATCTATTAAGAAATATTTTAATGAAGTGCTTCTTAAATTTTAATAAGCATAAGAATAACCAGGGCATCTTATTAAAATGTAGATGCTGAATTAGAAAAGTTAGGATGAAAGTTTAGATTCATTTCAAGTACCTTAACAGACGACTGATCACATCTTCACAACAATGCTTTCATTTATTATTTTTTTTCTAGCATTCCTGCTCATTGGAAAAATTTCAAACTTTTCAAAAAGAGGATATAAAGTGACAGTTAACATCTCAGAAACCACTGTTCACATTTTAATCTATATTCTTACAGGTTCATTTAATATAGATGAATAATTTACTTATAATGTGCACTTATTTTGATTGGGTTTTAATAAGCAAATGCAGCCATGAAATCACTTATTCGAGATGTGAAAGATTTCTATATGCCTCAGAAGTTGTATTGTACCCATTCATTCCCGACCACCCTTATATATCACATAGTTAGATCTAAGCAACAGATAATTTCATATTTCTATGGTATTTAAGAAGTTTCAAATATATGGGATATAAATATGTTAGTTTTGCATGTCACAATGTCTTTGAAATTCCCTCACGTCCATAAATGAAACAGTACCCCCTTCTTTTATTCTGTTACATGAAATTTTGTAAGATTAAAAGCAAATCTATAAAGAAAAAAGTGCATTACCTCTATTGCAAAATGTAAACTACCCATCTCTTACTCTTTATAACTACTCTTTAGAACTTTGTTTAGAAATCTTGAAATTCTAACTGCTGCCACTGTCTCACTGAGATATATGTACAACTTTTTCAAAAAGGAAAGTAAGTCTTTTCCCAGTTTTGTATCCCAGAAGTATATTTGTATACTTAGTAACTTTCTCTTAGTAAATATCTAGAAGGGTGACACCTGTGGTCCTATCTTCATGGTACTTTAATGTATAGGAGGCATTTGGCTATAAGATACAGCTCTTTGCTCATTAAAAGATGTGTTATTCTTTCCTTAGATAAGAACAATCAACATATGGAATGTATCTGCTGGGATATATGCTGTGGTAAGATCCCCGCCCAACCACCACCACCACTGACATCTCTTTAGCAGAGTGCCTGTGATACATAAGGTTAATGTTTATTCAGTGATAAAAGTTTTTTTGTTCTTTTTTTTTCTTTCTTTTTCTGCCTTTGTGGAGAGATTTTCTGCATAGAAAGGAAATTTTGTTTTTAATTATTATTAAAAAATGCTTTCTACATATTGCATATTTTCCAAGCACTTTCCATTATTTCTCCACAGATTTGCCTATTGATGTGCGTGTACAGGTTGATTTCAGTTTTTGGCTATTAGGAATAAACATTTTTGTAAAATTATTTATACATATGTTTTAATTTCCATGAGAAAAAATATAAAGATAGAATTGTTAGGTTAAATGATAACATTAGTTTAAATTACTAAAATTCCAAGTAGGAATGTATTATGTATTGTGTGTGTGTGTGTGTGTGTGTTTGTATTGTATGGTACATTTAAAACCTTATCACATATTATTGCCATTCTTGGTATTTTCAATTCTTCAGTTTTAACAATGAGTTTATATTTCATTTTCTTGTACCATTTACATGAGAAATTTGCAGTTGTAATTTCTTTCCCTTCCTCTCCAAGATGTAAATTTTATCCTAGTCTTTTATCACTTCTACAAGCCAAAACTATCTTTCTCAAGGACCTGAGTGTTCTCTCTCTGAAATACAATATTCAAGAAAGATAGTACTCCTAACTCCTGGTCTCTACGGAAAGGTAGGATTTCCATCAGTACCAATAATGCAAACAGATGGTCCAAGTCGACCAACCTTTCAATGTTTTCCAGTCCTTTCCCTCTAAGACAGTTCAGTGCTTAACATCTCCCTTTCCTTTACTTTCAGGGGAATTGCCTTCTCTTTTCCTTTAATAAAATCTTCAGTGAGGACCTCCTTACCTATTTAACTCTTATCTGGTGAAAACTTTCTTTGACCTTGTTTTTTTTTGTTTGTTTCTTTTTATTGAAAAAAATGCAAATGGTTACATAAAGAATTGAGTGAAAACAAAAATACAAAAAATGCATTTCTCTTTTTGACCCAAGTCGCAAATTTCTAACCTCCTTCTGAAAAGCTGCCAATGGCATTCAGTTTCAGTGTATAATTCAGGATACATTTAATTCACATACAAACACCGATAGTTGTACACACACACACACACATTTAAACTGAAATGGCAGAATTGTTTTTCAAAGTTGTCTTACATTCATAATAATGTATTAAAGAACACCTGTTGTGGGAGACTTGTGGAGGAGGTGCATAAAGAACAGACACACATATAGGGCAGGTGCAGACAGACAGAAGGATGGCAGAAAAAAGGACGCCTACCCCTCTCTGCTGTCATCTTTAATAACTCAAAATATTACATATTACCCACCACCAGTGACTATATTTTGATCAGTATTCCTTTAACACTGAGTGCTAGCTAACTGAGATAAGGTCCAGGTTAATGCAAACACAGAGCTTCTCTCCTTCAAATGATGTCACTATGTAAACCAGGTAGTGCATCCCCATAGTTATCTTAATAGTCTCATCAGGGAATAGCTAGGCATTCCAATCCTGGGAATCAGGGCACCAGTTACCCCCGGGAGTTTACTCATTGAGGAATGCTTTCCTGATATTTCCACAGTCAGAATACCTACAGCCCCCCCCCCCCCTTTTTAGGGCCTTCTGGATAAGTAATATCTGTTTTCTCCTTAATTCTGGTGGGGGCAAAAATAGGGCAGACATTGACAGCAGCAAACGCAACATAACAATCCCCAAAGCAGTAAACATCCACCTATGAATAATTGTTTGACCCAGGTGAAATTGGGTAACCACGAAGTTAGCCAATCCAACAGGTCTAAACCTCCATCATCTTGTTGGACCTTGTTAATGGTATCTTTAAGGTAATTTAACCCCCTTGAAATAGAATTACTGTTATCACTCAAATTGAAGCAACAAATATTATTAAACTCCTGACATCCTTTATGATGTAACAACAACAAATAATCAATAGCAACCCAATTATCAAGAATGGCTTTACAGTGTTGTTTTTGTTCCTTGTTAAGCATATTAATGGCCATAGAGTTATGATTAATACTAGACCATAGCACAGGCCAGCTTCATAGTGGCTTTGTAAGCCCCAACAACTAGTCTAGGGATACCCACTAAGGAAAATGTCAAAGCGTCAAATTCTGTCTTAGAGAAGATATACTGAGTCATTACAGTATATCATCAACGGGAATAGACCTCCATGAATACATTGTGCAGGATGGTGGCCCATTAAACCCTTCGAGGATGGTAAGAACACAGTTAATCTGTTAAGACAACAGTGGGTACCATGCAACATTTTTGCAGGTATATAATAATTTCAGCCAAGTGAACCCAGATATTATAATGGGTTCTAGAAGTCCAGGAGTCTGACTGAACTAAATTTCCCACAACTGGGGTACAACAGCAGAATAACATTACCATAAGAATCAAAACATTTATAGAGTTTTATGTGAGTTTAGCAAACAAAGCAGAAAGTAAGTTTTCAAGAGTACATTTTAACCGCATTTGAGTCAACAGATGTTGAGCTGAGGCTGTTAATGATTTTCTGTCCCCCCAAGTCACTGGAAGCCTAGAAGCTTGGGATCCTCTTTCAGTGTTTCTTATTTTTCCTTCTTTAATGTTTTCTCTCTTTCGAGGAGAGTGGTCATTGTCCTCTTGATTGGTGGGACTCTCCTCATCCAGGATCAAACAAAACTTGGGAATTGGGTTGAGAAGCTCCTGATGTCCATTCATAATTGTAATGATCTCATGCATCAACGTGGAGTCCAAACAGGACCTGTGGGTATAAGTGTAGCAGTCTATCCTTTTTCCCAAGTTATCAGAGGCATAGGGTCTTGTCATCCTGGGTCTGAAACACTATGTTTTACATAAATATTTAGTAATAGCTGTTTGGGAATAAAACTTCTATCCAAAATAGACAACTAATTGTGAATATTAACTTTGCATTGCATATTGAGCACATTAACTTTAAATAAAACAATATTTAAAGCAATATTAATATGAGAGGCTAGATTCCCACTTTTTAGTTTTAGTTTTAAAAGGCAAGTTTTAAGAGTATAATGCACTCATTTAATCAAAGTTTGTCCAATAGGATTATAAAGAATTTTATACTTTAAAATTATATTTCATTGATTACAAAATTGTGCAAAGGCACGAGATGTATATGCAGGGGCATTATTCCTCTTTAAATGAATAGGCTTGCCCAATGTGGCAAAACAAAGCAATAAATGAGAAATGCAAGCAGATACCTTTTTTAGACCTGTGGGCATTAGCTTAAACAAACCCAAAATGGGTATTAATAAAAAACATAAAGAAAGGAGTGAGAATGAAAAGGGAGGGAAATGGGTAACATCTATTTACCAAAGTGCATTGGAATGTAGGCCCCATAGATTTATAAATTTCAACATAGGAGCCTGAAAGGGTACACAGTGAGAATAGTTGTTGACTATAGCATGAGCCTGTTGAGAAGAGATGAAAAACAGATAAGATAGCCAGCCAAGTGGCTTGGATTTAAAAGTGACACTTTTTTCTTCTTTTTTACAAACTGTTTTTTTGCAACCCTAGTAAATCATATAAGAGCTGTAATTCACATTTTAAATATAAGGCTAGGAAAAGAAATCTCGCAGAAGTTAAAAAGTAAGGAAAATTGTTGTAACCATTCTTTCTAAGATTATTTCCTTAGAGCATGGTATTGCAGTTTATATTCTTTCTGGAGAGTTGCTTTTTTTCTTTTTCTTTTTTTTTGTTCTAAACCTTGCAAATCTTTTTTTTTTAATAGTTATGTTTTTAGTTGAAGTTGGACACAATACCTTTATTTTTACTTATTTATTTTTATGTGGTGCTGAGGACTGAACCCAGGCCCTTGAACCAGGCCCTTACATGTGCTAGACCAGTGCTCTACTGTTGAGCCACAACCCCCGCCCTAAACCTTGCAAATCTTGTAACAGTTTCCACACATGGTTGAACATAAGCAATGAGTTGTGGATTGGAAAGGGCAGAGCATGGTAGCCACAGGGAGGTTTTGGATACTTGTTTATTTCTGTTTTCTTTTCCCTAAACTGGAGTGGCCCCTTAAGGCCATGTGTAAAGACATACCATAAAAGTATTTATTACCATGACATTACTATTGTGCCTGATAATCTTATAATTGACTGCTCATTAAAGCAAAAGTTTAATTCAGGTCTACTTTCAGTAATTAACAAACACGCTCCAGTAACAGTAGAGTCGAATCTTTTATCTTCCCTTTCATTTAAAGGTTGTTGCTGAGGATTGAACCCAGAATCTTCCCTATGTGAGGTAAACTCTCTTTAAGCTGAGCTATGGCTCCTGTCCCTGGGAAACCTCACTCAGATGTCTTTAGTAGTAATCAAATCTATTTCAGTGCTCTCTCTAGTAGCCTGAAAGGATTTGTGAAATGAGGTCCAGAGGTCTCTGTTTGTATTGGAAACACTTGCATCATGGGATCCTGAGAGGGCTAGAGAAATTAGTTCCTCCTCCTTTTGTCTTGAGTGTGTGTGTGTGTGTGTGTGTGTGTGTGTGTGTGTGTGTTTTAAGGCAGTGACAAGGAAGCTTTATGAGTTACTGTTTTTAGTGATTTTTCTAATTTTCTAAAACAGTACATTGCAACTGGTTAAATAGAACAGAAGGTAATTGCTTATGCTCTGCTGACCAGCGAAATTTAACCCAGTGGAACCGATAGCTAAATCATTAAATTCCCCTTCCTCTGCAGCTTGATGCAAACACTCAATTAACTTGGATCTAGCTGGGGACAAAAAGGCCCCTTGGCTGCTAGCACTACAGCATGTCTCTTTCACAGGTGCAGAAAGAGCTGAATAGGCAGGCAGTGAGGCAGAAGCCAGGTCAACAGCGTCCCTACATCGATACCACATGTGCAAAATGGATATGGGGGAATGTGGTTCCTCATGCAAAATTTCACCTATTGTTTATCAGTCCTTTGAATGCAATGTCCCAGATCCTGGATTCCAGGGACAGGACAAATCTATCTCCTACAGCAAGGTGGCCAGATCACTATCACAATATGTCCAGCCTTGCTGAGCAGTAAAAGTTCCACTCAGTGACACCGCAGCAGGTCAGACAAAGAATCTCCCATGGCCCAACTGATTAGGGATCCAGATGATGTAAGTAAGGACCAAGGCCCCCTCCAGCTGGCGTGAGCCACTCCCTTCCCCTGTTATCTGTTGGAAGTCCTGAGGGGTCTCTGTCTAATTTCCTTGTCCCAAACTCTCCGTGGACAGGAAGGACTTGTGGGATCTCCTGCCGTTGGACGCCAGCTGTTAAAGAACACCTGTGTGGGGAGAAATGTGGAAGAGTCACACAAAGAACAGACAGACAGACATACACACACATGGGGCAGGTGCAAACAAACAGAAATATGGAAGACAAAAGGATGCCTATCCCTCTCTGCTGTCATATTTACTAATCCCAAAATTTACATGTTACCCACCCACCAGTGACTACACTTTGACCAGTATTCCTTTAACCCTGAATGCTTGCTGACTGCGATGAGGTTGCAGTTAACGCAAACACAGAGCTTCTCTCCTTCAAAGATGTCACTGTGTAAACCAGGTAGTACATCCCCATAGTTATCTTAATAGCCTCAGCAGGGAATAGCTGGGCATTCCAATCCTGGGAATCAGGGCACCAGTTACCCCCCTGGGAGTTTGCTCACCAGGGGAACACTTCCCTATTTCCCCAGAATACCTACAATAAAGGTTATTTGTACCTTGTCTTTTAGTCCTGATCAACCTACAGTTATTAATGTTAATTGATCTTTAAAATACAGTTTTGGGGTTTATTTGTTCCATTATCTGTTTCTAACTCCTTGTTTTTATAGTCATATTTCCATAGTTCCTTCTTTTTTCTTACTTGGGATTCATTTGGTCCCCCACCTCCATTTTCATAACATGGAAGATAAAATCATTCATCTTAGTTTTTTTTCCTCATTAAGAAGACCTATAATTTTTTCTTTACTATTGTAGCTATATTAACAATATAAAGCCTTGCATTTTCTACTTTTCAATGTGATGCTTCTTTGACTGACCCATACATTATTTTTTGTTTGATTTACAAATGTTGCCGACTTCCACATTTCTCACGTGTGATTTCTTCATTAATTTCATAGTGATTGAAGACCACACTCTGTTATTTCAGTCCTGTGAAATTCACTACACCATACATTATGGTCCAGTAGATGGAATATTTTAATGCTTCATGTGCACTTAATATGTTTTGTGATGACACTGGGTAGAATATTCTATATATATGAATTATGTCAAGTTGTTGCATCAATTGCCAGGAAATGAGTGTTTAGTTTTTAATTATAATTGTGGAATTGTTTGAGTTCTGTCAGATTTTGTTTGTTTTGATGATTTGTTATTGGAAGCACGTGCAATTATTATGTCTTTATGATGAATTGACCCTTTTACTATTACAAGTGTCCATATGTGTGTGTGTGATATGATGATATTGCTACACTACTTTGTGTGCTATCAACACTTTAAAATTTCTTTGTATAAGACATATTATTCCAGTCTTTTATTTTTAACCTATCAATATTTATATATAAAGTGTCCAATGGAGAGTTTGTAGTTGGTTTTTTGTTGTTGTTGTTTTCTATTCTTCTTCTTCTTTTTCTTCTTCTTCTTCCTTTTACTCCAACCTGACAATTTTGGCTGTTAGGAAAAAAAATCCTCCATGGTTCCTTCTTGTGTCTGTATAGTTTTTGACCAAAGGTTTCAATTTTCTTCCCCCTCTATAATATCTTTTCAACAATGTTTGTATAATAAAGATCTTGTGAGAATCTCCCTCTGGAGTAGATTTGTTCAATGTTGAGGTTACCATATATTACCTCTCCCTCTAGAGCAAATGTTGGGCAGGTTTGCCAGCAACTACTTACATAAAATAGGGGCTTCCATGGCTGTGCACTTCGGCCTCACTCTTTTGGGACTTGGGAAGACAAGGGACCAAAGGTGAACCTGCATTTGTTGCTGGCTACTGTGCCAGAAGTAAACAAGTCTTTAGTCTGTACCTGGTGGACTCTGTCTTCTGCCAGCATCTGTGAAACTAAAAACTTTAATCTTGAAAACCTCTCAATTCATTAGCAGTTCTTGGCATTATCTTTTGGTTGGAATGCTTAGACAATATTTATCTTTATCTTGTCTGGTGTTCTTTAGGTTTTCTGGATATGTAGTTTTAGTTTTTATCAAATTTGGAAAAGTTTTGGAAAGGTTTTCACTCCAATTCCACCCTATTCAGCTATCTTCACTTGATGTGGTCTTACAGGTCATGAGACACTAATAATTTTCCCATTATTATTCTCTATCTTATTTATTTCAGTTTGGATTTTTATGGCTAATTTTCAATCTCATTGACTTTTTTTTGCATCCAATATTCTGTTAGTATCTTTTAGTGAATTTTTAAATTTCAGATATTTTTCAGTTCTATAACTTCCATTTATTTCCTTTCTCTCTCTCTCTCTCTCTCTCTCTCTATCTCTATCTCTATCTCTTTCTTTCCTTCTTTCTTTCTTCTTTCTTTCTTTCCATTTTTGTACCAGGGATTGAACCCAGTGCCTCTTTAGCCACTGAGTCACATCCCAGCCTTTTTAAAAATCCTTTATTTAGGAGACAGAGTCTCCCTACATTGCTTAGGGCCTGGCTAAATTACTGAGGCTGTCTTTGAACTCATGATCCTTCTCACTCAGCCTCCTGAGCTGCTGGGATTACAGGCGTGTGCCACAGTGCCCAGCCTTTTTCTTTTTAATGTCTTTCATTTCTCTCTTTGGGTCCATTTTTTTTTTCCATTAAACTATTGCACATAGTTAATCTGTTTAAAATGTGTGTTTTAGTGTTGTTTTTTTTTTTAATAATCCTACCATGTCTTTTTGTTTCTGTTTTCTATGGCTTGATTTTCCTCCATTATGTGCTCATTTTGCTTCACCTCAGCATGCCTAGTAATATTCTATTAGATACTAGACATTGTGTCTATTATGTACCTGGATTTTGTACTCTTCCTTTGAAGTGTTGGCCTTTGTTATGGTTGGCAGTGACTTATAGATAAATCTGACTAGAATATCTTCCTTGTTCAAAATTCCACTTTTCATTTTCAGAATGAAAATATGGTCTGAAAATATGGGCATTTGTCTTGACTCTACGAGAGAAAAACTACATTTACATAACTTTTATTACAGTATATTTTATGTTCCATTTTCTAATTAGGTATTGTTAATTTCTCACTGTGTTTAATTTATGAATTAAAATTCATCATGTTTGTATGTATAGAAAAGGGCATGGTTTATATACATTTCAGTAGTAAGAACAGTTTCAGGCATCCACTGAGGATCTTGGAATGTATCTCCTTGAAGAAAGGGGGAGACTACTATATTTTATAGTTGTTAAAACTTCCTTAGGCTGGTCCTAGGATACATTTCTAATAGGGGTGATTTGCTGCTATGACGTGTGTCCACTGGTGTTTCTCCTAAATGCCTCACTTGATCAACAAGGACTCTGAAGGCTAGCTTGTCAATACTCAAATTTATCTATGTAAATTGACTGCTAGGGGTTGTTCACCTTATAACTAGCCAATCCTTAACTACCTACCTGTGGAGGAGACAAAGATAGCGCATTTGACTGCAGGAGCAGCTTAGCACTCACCAAAGAGTCAGTACAAACAATAGGAAGTTCTATTAAGGTCTCTGCGAAGTCTTCCCATAGCCCAATAGCTTTCAGCTAAACCAGACTTCCTACAATGTTTTTTTGTTTGTTTTTGGTTTTGTGTTGGGGACTGAGCCCCCAGCTGCTTTACCCCTGAGCTATATCCCCAGCCTTTTTTTTTTCCTTTATTTTGAGACAGGATCTCACTAAGTTGTTGAGATCCAAGTTTGAGGATCAAACTTGCGATCCTCCTGCCTCAGCTTCCTAAATTGCTGAGATCACCGGCATATACTACCATGCCTGATCTGAATTCTTATCTCTGTTTCATAACTCATTCTTTTTTTCAAAATATTTATTTCTTAGTTGTACACAATACCTTTATTTTGTTTATTTATTTTTATGTGGTGCTGAGGATTGAACCCAGGGCCTCGCACATGCTGGGTGAGTGCTCTACTGCTGAGCCACAACCCCAGCCCCCATAACTCATTCCTAACTGAAGAAAATTGCTGTGCTCTGCTTATGAACTTCCTTGCATCATGATACAGAATGTTCCTCCATAATCATGAATCTCATTCTTGCTTATTTGTCTTATCTGAAGGATCACAAGTCTTTCTTTTTTTCTTTTCTTTAACTTGTGTTTGATTTCTGGAAAACCATTGTTTTCAATATTTTTTCTTATTCTCTACTTGCTTACAGTGGGACCACATTGGGGTTACTTCCATGATTTTTAATAGAATTCCTTATAAAAGTACATGTGGCAACTTATCAAATTCTGGCAGTTACCAAATATATTGTTCACATCAATCCAATCTTTGGTAGTTTTTGTTTTTCAATGCTAGAGCTTGAATCCAGGGCTTCATGAATGCTATATACCCAGCCCTGGTAGTTATTTAATTTAGGAAAAAAAAATGTGACCCTTGCATTTGCAAGTTGGGAATTACTTATCCATTTAAGTAAATATTTTAGAAAGACACATAATATAATCATTATTTATCATATATAAAAGTAAAATGAATCACATCTTACCTTAAGTAAAGATTGTAGTTACTTAATCTTATTTGCTATGTCAACATACAATACAGACTTTATTTATATTAAAACTAATTCATCTGACTGTTTAAAAACATTTAAACATTTGTTTAGGCAGGTCATTATTACTATGCAGCAGAAATCAGCCTTTCTGTTATTAAAGTGTAATTCTCAATATCTAAATTAACATATTGAATGCAAATATATAAAAATGAGTACAATATTTCAAAAGGCTACATATATTATGTATTATTATTATTATTATTAGTTGGAAAGCAGAAAATCTCCAATTTTTCAAAAAAAAAAAAAGAAAGAAAAAGAAAAAGAAAAAAAACAAAAGGAAAGTGGGAGTGCAATATGCTATTTAATAAAATTCAAGAGCCTGCAGCTTGGCCATTAACTGCATGTTCTGTGTTTATTTTGCAGAAATGACAGAATACTGCCTCTTATTATTCAAATGAAGTCAAATCCTGATATGCCACTTGATGTTAAAAATGCATACGTTTCGACTGGAACATGGTTTCTTCCCTGTAGACTCCAGGTTTGTCAAGGTCACCACTACACAAAATTAAAATATACAAATAAAAAGAAATTCAATTAAAATTGATGTAAAAAAAAGTGCTGATGCAAACTAAAAATTATCTGGGAAAACTCTCAGAGGGTGAAATATTTTATGTAAATAGTATTGCATATAACAATTCTCAATAGCTAGAAATGTTATTCTAAATTAATGTAAGGTCACATTCAAATAGAAGCCAATCATGAAAAATATTATCAAATAAATCTTATCTGGAGAAGAATATGATATTTAAAAAATTCCATGTGAGTCAGACAACAAATAATGCAAACGGAAATAATTTCTAAAGCCCAATATGTATCAGTTCAAAAAAAGATCAAAGTCATTTTTGAACAAAATGGATATGTCATAAATGTTAAACACAGGGACTTTCTTTCCCAAGTTGTCTGTGAGTGACTGGAAAAACAGAACATATTGTAGGCATCTGTTAGGAGTCATTAAGTCTTGAAATGACTCACAATGATATGAGCAACATGAAAAATGAAATAAGTGAAAATGAAAAGATATGTACATTATCAGTTTCATAGGCTTATAAACATAATATTTCAGGATAATTTTAATAACCATGGATACATATAATTAGCAACATAAGTAGGAAATATTTGTTACATAGACTAAATAAACAAGATAAAACCATTTTTTAAAATTTGTTTTCTCATTTTGGTGTTCTAGCCGTATCATACATTCTCTGTTTTGTGCACAGCCTATTTGTCAATACTTATATGAATATGAGCCTTCATTTTCTACCCAAACCATTGACTTAGTCAAAGGCCAATTTAATCATAAATCATGAGAGGAGGGTATTAGTAATGATGCTCCTCATATATATAATTTGCAAAAGATATAAGAGAAAAAAGGTAAAAGAAGAACAAGTACAACTTAAAGTAGTATTATTATGTGCTCCAGATTCTGGTATAAGTCTTATATTTATTACCTCTTCTAGACCAATGTTGGTATAAAAATCTAGAGTAACCATTTAGGTTTCTTTACGACAATTTGGTCCTGCTATAGCATTTTGATTTTATGTAACAATATTACTAGTCCACAATTACTTCAAAATAAAACAAAGCCAAAAAAAAAGTAGCAAACAAAATTGATCTTTGATCTCATTTGAGAAGCATTGAGAGTTTGATTTAAAGTAAGAGATGATATATGTAGTAAAAGCATTAGGTAAGATGTCTGGTCCATAGAAAATGATCTATGGATCCAACACAATACCAATCAGAATTCTAGAAAGTTACTTTTTTTATATGAATAAACTAATTTTAAAGTTTGCACAGAAAAGAAAAAGAGCCAGAATAGCTAACACAACATTGAAAGAGATGAAAAAAAGTCCTTTTAAGTCTTTTGGGTATAGATCTAGGAGAGGGATAAAGAAAGAAATCAAAGAAGACCTTAGAAGATGGAAAGACCTTGCTCTTGAATAGGCAGAATTAATATTATCAAAATAGTACTTGAATTGGTACTCTAAATTTATAGATATTAAGATAATGTTATACAGGCAAAAGAACAAAATTCAGTGGAACAGAAAAGACAAGAAATAAATCACACAAATACATTGTCAGGTCTTTGACTAAGGAAGAAAGGCAAAAGAATAGAGAATGAATAATTTTGCTAGAATTTGATAGCTACATGCAAAAATATGAATCTAGGAACTGATCTTAAATCTTTCAATAAGTAACTTAAAATGGATCACAGACATACATGTAAAATATAGAAATTTAAAACTTCTAGAAGATAACACAGGAGAAAATCTATGTGTCCTTGGATTTGGCATTAAGTTTTCAAGTGCATAAGAGAAAGCATGATCCATGAAACAAGTGACTGAGAAGTTGAACGTCATTAAAAATGAAAAGTTTTTTTAATTGATTTTTTATATATGACAGCAGAATGCATTATAATTCATATTACACATATAGAGCACATTTTTTCATAACTCTGGTTGTATATAAAGTATATTCACACCAATTCGTGTCCTCATACATGTCCTTTGGATAATGATGTTCATCATATTCCACTGTCATTTCTAACACCCTGCGCCCTTCCCTTCCCCTCCCACCCCTCTTCCCTATCTAGAGTTTGTCTATTCCTCCCATGCTCCCCCTCCCTACCCCACTATAAATCAGACTGCTTATGTCAGAGAAAACATTAGGCATTTGTTTTTGGGGGATTGGCTAACTTTACTTAGCATTGTCTTCTCCAACTGCATCCATTTACCTGCAAATACCATGATTTTATTCTCTTTTATTGCTGAGTAATATTCCAGGTGTATATATGCCACATTTATTTTAACCATTCATCTACTGAAGGGTATCTAGGTTGTTTCCACAGTTTAGCTATTGTGAATTGTGCTGCTATAAACGTTGATGTGACTGTGTCCCTGTAGTATGCTATTTTTAAGTCCTTTGGGTATAGATCTAGGAGAGGGATTAAAGAAAGAAATCAAAGAAGACCTTAGAAGATGGAAAGACCTTGCTCTTGAATAGGCAGAATTAATATTATCAAAATGACCATACTACCAAAAGCACTATTCAGATTTAATGCAATTCTGATCAAAATCCCAATGGCATTCCTCATAGAAATA
The DNA here is from genome assembly GCF_021218885.2 of Marmota monax. Lineage (NCBI taxonomy): Eukaryota > Metazoa > Chordata > Mammalia > Rodentia > Sciuridae > Marmota > Marmota monax. The sequence goes on along the minus strand of NW_026695230.1, from coordinate 3,581,640 downwards.
GAAAAAGCTATCATGAAATTCATCTGGAAAAATAAGAGAATAGCTAAAGCAATCTTTAGCTGGAAGAGTGAAGCAGATGGCATTGCTATACCAGACTTTAAACAATACTATAGAGCAATAGTAACAAAAACAGAATGGTACTGGCACCAAAACAGACTGGTAGACCAATGGTACAGAATAGAGGACACAGAGACTAACCCACAAAATTACAATTATCTTATATTAGACAAAGGCACCGAAAACATACATTGGATAAAAGATAGCCTCTTCAAAAAATGGTGCTGGGAAAACTGAAAATCCATATTCAATCAAATGAAATTAAACCTCTTTCTCTCACCATGCACAAAACTCAACTCAAAGTGGGTCAAGGACCTAGGAATTAAACCAGAGACCCTCTGTCTAATAGAAGAAAAACTAACCGTGTCTGATTAGGCCCCAACTTCCTTAATAAGACTCCTATAGCACAAGAATTAAAATCAAGTATCAATAAATGAGATGAATTCAAACTGAAAAGTTTCTTCTCAGCAAAAGAAATAATCTGTGAGGTGAACAGAGGGGTTATATCTTGGGAGCAAATTTTTACCCCTCATACATCAGATGGAGCACTAATCTCCAGGGTATATAAAGAACTCCAAAAAATAAACATCAAAACAACAAATAAGCCAATCAATAAATTGGCCAAGGACCTGAAGAGACACTTCTCAGAAGAGGTATACAATCAGTCACAAATATATTAAAAACATGTTCATCACCTCTAGCAATTAGAGAAATGCAAATCAAAACTACTCTAAGATTTCATCTTACTTCTGTCAGAATGACAGCTATTATGAAGACAAACAACAATAAGTGTTGGCAAGGATGTGGGGGAAAAGGCACACTGATACTTTGCTGGTGGGACTGCAAATTGGTGCAGTCAATATGTAAATCAGTATGGAGATTCCTTGGAAAACTGGGAATGGAACCATCATTTGAAAAGAAAAGTTTTGCTCAAGGAAAATAATGTTAAAAGAAGGAAAATAAAATTATGTTATAGACTGTGAGAAATATTTGCAGAACATGAAACTGATAAAAAAATGATATCCAAAATATACTAAAAAACTGTTAAAATTCAAGACCAAGAAAATATATAACCCAACTAAAAAAATGGCTAAAACATTGGAAAGGGTACCTCATCACCAAAGAAATTATACAGTTGAAAGAAAAGCATATGAAAATATGGTCAACATCCCATAACCAGGGAGTTGAAAATTAAAACAATAATAGGATACCTCTATATAGATATGAAAATGTCCAAAATCAAACATGGAAAAAAAAACAAAGTAAAAATTTGTGCAGCAGAAACTTTCATTTGTTGCTGTCCACTAATGCAGAATGATTCATTTAACTTATTTATAAGACAACTTGTCAATTTACTATAAAGCTAAATGCAGTCTTGCAACATAATCCAGCAAAATAAATCTCAGGTATTTGTCTACATGATTTGAAAAAACAACCATGCAAAAACCTGTATATAAATGTTTATAGCAGCTTCATTTGAAATGGTAAAAACAATGGAAGCAACCAAGATGTCTTTCCATATATGAATTAATAAACTAACTCTGGTACACCCATAAAATGGAATTCTTTTTCAGTTATAAAAAGAACTGGATTATCAAACCATGAAGAATATAAAGAAACTGTAAATGCACATTTTTAAGTGACAGAGGCTTGTCTGGAAAAGCTACATGCTGTATGATATCTATTATATGACAATCTGGAAAAAGGCAAAACTACAGAAAAAATAAAGATCAGTGGTTGCCAAAGGTTTAAGGGAAGGAATCAGGGGATTTCTAAGGCAGAGAAACTATTGCAAGTGAAATCGTGATGGTGAATGCAAGATATTTCGTGCATTTGTCAAAATCCCTAGAATTGTACAATATAAAGAATGAATCCTGATATAAACTATAGGCTTTAGCTAACAGTAAGGATAGTAGCTCATCAATCATAACAAATAAATCACAGCAAAACAAGACTTCAATAATAGGGAAATTTGTGAGAGGAAGAGAAGAAATATATGGGAACTCTCTGCTCAAATTTTCTATATGCCTAAATGGCCTTAAAAAAAAGAAACTCTTTTAATTAAAAAATGGTGGCACAAGAAAAAATTTCAGGGTGATGGATATGTTCATTATTTTGGTTGTGGAAATGTTTCTTGAGTGTACATATTTCAAAAATATAAAAAATGTAGTCTTTATGTGCAGTTTATCATATGTCAATTACACTTCAATGAAGCTGATAAAAGAAGTGAATGTTTCTGTACAAAATACAAACATGATCCTGATGATTGTCTGTATAAAGCCCCAGGCTTTATAGTAGATTGAAAGAGAAATTGATGAGAAAATGGATTTTTTTTTTGTGCTAAACAAAGGTCTGAAATTGATGGAAAATAATAATTGTCCTTGAATATGTGAAGGATTTTCAAGTAGATGGGTCATGGGTTTTATGCCTAACTACAAGAAATATACTTCAATACCACATTGTAAAACTCATAGGCACAACAAAACATATTGAGTATTAGACCTTTTAAATCATTGCCAAAGATATGCAAAGATGAAATAAATTGTGACTGGTCTGAAGAGATTCTTGCTATTTCAAATGCTCAATCGTAGGCTAAATAACAATTTGTCGGGAGATATTGTAATTTATTTCATAAATAATGTAATCCAAAAGATTTAAGTGAAGAATAGTCAGCTAACATGGCAAAACAAGAACTAGAATCCAGAACAACATGGTTTCATTTTTTCAAAAATCAGACTCTTCATTAAACCACCTCACCTCCAGGATAAAAGCACAAAGATGATTTAGATAATGAGAGCTTTATAAGAGGAGTTTTAAGGTACCTTCCCAGAAATCACAAATTTCTTAAAGGAACAGGGGGAAAATAAAATTTACAGTGAATATTACATGAGTTAAAGATGAGGATGTCAATAGCATCTAAGTATCTGTTAATTTCAGTTTCACTTCTACACTTACTATGAGTCCTGGTTCTGGAATTGGAGCAGGCGTTGCAAACTTCTTTTCTAACTTCTTCTTCTCTTTCCTTAGGCTTTTCATATTCTGAATACGTTTATTTGCAGACTTTAGGAAAATTAAAAGAAAAAATACTGCTTATTATGAATATAAACATGCTGATTCTATTTTTGGAATATCAATATCATTTGTGTCATTACAAATGATAAATCCACACATATGACTTATATAACTAATAGAAGTAGAAAAACCCCTTTCTTTTAAATGTATGGTTCAGAGGTAAACAAAAACATATTGAAGCATCAGCAGAGCTTTCAAAAGAGACTATTCACTCCCAATTCCCACTTCATGCCTGTGCACATTTTTATTAACCCCGATTTAGGATATATGTGTTCAATTGTATTTAAAAAATAATGTTCATTAAAATATCAGAGGGATTTATGTTATAGAAATAAGAAAACAAGGGGCTGCAGTTGTGGCTCAGTGGTAGAGTGCTCACCTAGCATATGCAAGGCCCTGGATTTGATCCTCAGCACCACATAAAAATAAAAATAAATAAATAAAAGTGTTGTGTACAATTATGACTAAATATATATTATATATATATCATATATATGCATACACATATATATGTACGCATATATATGTGTATATATGTATGCTATATATGTGTATATTTCTTAATATATATGATATATGTATATGTGTACATATGTATGCATATATATGTGTATATTTCTTGATATATGATATATATATTAAGAAATAAGTAAACAAGTACACTCTTTATTCCTCTTAAATACTGCATTTCACATGGCTTTTTTATGTCACCATTGTAGGTCATCTCTAAGTAGCAGAGACATAGACATAGGGCATTAAACTGGAATGTTTTTTTTTTTTTAAAGAGAGAGAGAGAGAGAATTTTAATATTTATTGTTTAGTTTTCGGCGGACACAACATCTTTATTTGTATGTGGTGCTGAGGATCGAACCCGGGCCGCACGCATGCCAGGCGAGCGCGCTACCGCTTGAGCCACATCCCCAGCCCCTAAACTGGAATGTTTTGAAGATAAATTAAACATAGTATTAGATCATGAGGAAATGAGAACTTGTGTAACCACAGCCAGTGGGATTGTGAATTAGTATAATTTCTTTGTAACCAATGTGCCATTATTTTAAAACAATGACAGATTTCCTTTCCGTATCATCCAGCCATTTCAACCCTGCATTAAATAAGCAAGTGAATGAAGTTTTTGTCCAAAGGAAAAAAGACATGCACTCAAATGTTCACAGTAGTACTGTCCATTATAGGAGCTGGCTCTTTAACATCCAGGAGGAGATGCCTCACAAGAGGAAGAAAGTTGTGATATTTTCTTATATGAAATTTTAAACAACTGAAATGAAAGGCATGATGGCTACATACTGCAATATAGACTTACCTTAGGGCACAATGTGGAGAAGAGACTCAGACATTGAATTTTATTTGACTCTGTATTTACAAAATTTAAAACCAAGAAGAAGCAACACTACACACATGGGACAGATTGTTAAAAGGAAGAAATAGATAAGAATAAAATTCAAGACAGAGATGCAGCTGAGCAATATAGGGAGGCAGTTCCTAGAGAGACACAAGGATAATTACACCATAAGTTAAAGGTATGTTTTATTAATCTATTTTATCAATTATATATGCTACCTACCTTTGACCTATGTATCAAACGTTACATTAAAAATTACACTATAAGCCATTTAGATTACCCTAGTTGAAACCCTTTCAATAATAGTCTAAAGATTGCAGAGTCTGAAGAAAGGTATTGCCTTAGCGTCTAGTTAATACAAATCCTACTATGTTACGGATCACCCCACATAAAGGATTAAGCTAAAAGCAGCATTGAAACAACCATAATTTTAATTTATGTAATCATTACCTGCCTGGCAGTGACATCTGAAGGGTGATGCTTTCTTGGTCCTTCCTGTATAATATGTAAAATTAAAACACACAGAAGCACCCAAAAGTCAGGAAAAAGCAGAGAAATCAGTTATCACAACAGGAAGCCTCTGCCACTAGGTTTTATTTATGTAGTATATGAATATTACCTCCACCGCAAGGGGCAAAAGAATAAAAACAATCTAAGGTAAAAATAAGAGTAGGGAGGATGGAGGTGGTATTATGAGAAAAAGAACCAGCTAGGAACTATATCACAGGGCACAGGTAGAGTGCTGAGATTTATTTTGGAGGAGAAACATTTTCAAAAATCATGTTTCTGCTGCTATCCGATTTCAGTGGTGCCACACTGCTCTTGGCTGAGGATTCTAAAGCCAGGCAAAGCTAGGGTGATTGAAGTGGTGCCACCTAGGGAGCTCGCTGTTGGTTTCTGAAGTTGCCCCTCCTCCCGCTAATTTCTGAATCCTCCCTTAAAAACCCCTCCCACTTTGATCCAATTTTTAAACCAGAAGTTCCCAAAGTAATCTACTCTGCATTTCAATACTGAGACCTTCATTTAGGGCCTGTTTCTGTCATTCCCACCCCACCTCCCAGGGCGAGTCAGTGGCTCAGTCAGCAGTCCATGGAACTGGGCTGACCCCTAGCATGGGCTAGGTGGTGCTTCTCCGCTTCCTTCCAGGTGGGGCCAACAAACCTGGATTTAGTTTATCTTTCACCCCCTTTTCCAATGTCTAATCAAGTGTGAGGGCTGGAAGCGCCAATGGTCCCGGTAGACCCCGGCTTGCATGGTGGCCAAAGGGGCTCAAGGGCTTCAAAAGACTCACAGGGAAGACTTGGGCAGGATCATCTTCCGTACCACGCAGACACATGTTACAGAGCATAGGGCACCTGGGTGTCCAGTACCTAACCCGACCCTAGAAAATGTAGGTCTCTTGGCCCTCAAGACCAGCCCCACCTGGTTCCATCACAATTCTCTTTATTGTGGCCATGTTAGCCCCGCCCTTTCCCTCTGTCCCAATGCCAGGAAGGCAAGGCCCCTTGATGTCCATGGAGTGTCTCAGAAGGATGAATGCCGGCTTACTGTAATTCTTTATATTCTAGCTCCCCTGCTCAGAAAATCACACAATGCCAGTTTGTCATCTTTTCTAGTCCTCTCATGTTTCTTCTCTGTTGCGCCTCCTTCCTTTCCTAAGATGTCTGGCTTAGATTCCTTTATTACTTCAATCTATCTGTTAGCTTCTAATTGGACCAACTCAAGTGCCTGCCTTCTTCCTCCCTGCCTGCCTATACCAGGCTGAAGGAGGGGACTTGAAGATGGCTGGCTGCTCTACTTCTCCTTGATCTCCAACAAACTAGGCCCTCAGCACTGTTTACAACTTCTTTCAGGTTGCATCAGCTCTTTCTTTTTTGTGTTCTGCGACATTCTCCTCAAACTGTCTTTCCTCTGTTACATATCTGAAACCAGTCTCTCTCTATCACTTTTAGCAGAAGTAAAAAAAAAAAAAAAAAAAAAAAAAAAAACCAACAATCTGACAATGGACCACATAGAGCTTATTATGCTCATCAATGTTGGATAAATTTATACATATTAACTAATCAGTTCCCTAGATAAGCCAAGGGGATAATTGTATGATTATCACCTGAGAAATGAACCACTGGCATGTTTAGTAAGTAGGGCCAAGGTTATCTGCTTAGCAAGAAGGTGAGCTAGGATTTAAATCCAGAAACTTCCTCCAAAGCATTCACTCTGAATCACACACAGTACTATGCTAGCAACTGCTTCTAAATCCCAGAATGGACCTACTTCAATTCCTTCAATTCCCCTCCTCTTGTCTCAAATCCCTCCATTTAAGTTCTCATGTCATTTCCCTCCCAGGAGTTTCCTTCAAAGCTCTCACTGTTCCTTCTTCTTATTAGCCTCTCTTTTTTGGCCTGTTTCTAAACATTTAAATACTTTCTGCTCAAAGTTCTTCTTTAAACTGATAAAAGAAAACACTTTGAACAGCAGTTAATTGCATCTGTTGCTCATGCCTTCTGTTCAAAGAAAATATTCATGGGAATTGCCTGTACCTCCTATCTCCTCTTCTTTAGCTTAATAATATGTGACTCTCTGCAACCTATTTTAACTCTCAATATTCTGCTGGAATTTCTCTCAAAAAGATCATTAAGAATCTTTCTGCTGAATTCAATGGATGATTCTTACCATATGTCTTTTGCACAGTGTTAGATATTGCTGAGAATTTTCTTGGATGATTCAGGCTTAGAAAAATTAAATAATCTTGCCTGAGTACAGTGTTTGACCACTCCCTTTATGAAACTCCCCTGTGTGGGAGCAGTAAGGCTAGAAAAATTTTATAACCTGGCCAATGTTCACAAATCAGAAATTGGTCTTAAAATTTTTCTAACATATCACATTGTCTGAAGAATGTATGTTTCAGATGATTACTATTGCATAACTTGCTAGATCTATGAATGTAAAATGAATCAAATTATTTCACAATAATTTAAACAACTTAGGTAAACCAGTGCAATGTGATCCTCAATAATGACACGTCTTGCAGACATTTAGAAGCTGCTAGTTCTTTCTGAAGATGAGTCCAAGAAGTCTTGATAGTGGAGTGGTCAGTTTGCCCTGCAGACTATGAAAGAACATTGTTGGCACAAGAAGCAGCATACCCAGATGACAGGGAGTATGGTTCAGAATCATGGGTTTGTTGAATAGGTAACCACTGCTCATCACTTTACCCTCATCACTTCTCATTGCCTTTCTTCCTCCCTCCCTTTCTTTGTATAAAAAAAAAAGAAAGAAAGAAAAAGAAAGAAAGAAAGAAACTAAGTTGGCTCAACTGAAATAAAACAATGTTTAGTTGGAATCTGGCACCTGCAGTCAGCCATAAGATAATATTTCAGAATCATGTCTCAAACTCATTAGGTATCATGCAGTGGCCCCCACAAAAGTCCGAGTCCCATCTCAACCACTTGAAAACTTTAGTGAACCTGACCAATTAATTATCTTGCATGAGTTCCAAATACTTTTTCCACAGTGGAAATGTTAAAATTTAATAACATAGGGCTGTTAATAATAATAATAACCTATGTTGTTAAAAACAATAGAGATAATGTAAGTAAGGAGTTGGATCTAGTTCCTGCTTGCAACAGTTATTCAATAATAATAGTTGTAATTATATTTTACTGTCATTACATTATAAAATCTCTGGAATGGAAAGGACTTCATGTATCATCCACCCTGATATTCCACTTGAAACTTTGGATTCTCTCAGCAAAATTTTAACTTAATGGCTGTCCAGTTTATGTTCTTCTACTTAATCAATGGATAGGAAATTCGCTCCAGCCTGTTCAATTTTTCGACACTTCTGATTAATGAAACCTACTAAGCCATATTGATATAAAATATGCTATTCTGTTACTTCCATCCACTAGTACTAATTATATCCTCAAAGTTCTCTCAAGTAAACTCATCCTCTCCTACATGATGCTAAGCCTGGAGGAAGAAGCTAGTATTATCATGATATAGATGTTTGGAGGCAGAGCCTCATAAGTTAGGAATCAGACCACTAACATACCAAGCTGAGCTGGTGAAGCTTGGGGAAATCTTTCAGAACTGAGAGGCTTCTTACAAGGGGAAACTATCTGGCATGTGCAGGCATGATAGGAGGAGCAATAAAACCAATTCTGGTAGTGTGGAAAGTTCTTGGAAACTGGAAACAACTGTTGCTGGAGACACTTGCTACCACCAGGCAAAGTGTTATTGCTGGGGTACTACACTAGGGGTGGGGGAAAAGGATCGATCAAGATCCTCTTGCCTCCACCTGTCTTCTAAGCTCCCTACAGTGCCCTTTATTGGATTACTTTACCAGGACTTCAGCTCACTAAATTTTCAGCTCTTACTTTTCTGAAGAGAAATAAGCTATGCATAGCCTGAGCCATGGATTTACAAAGACTATAGAAAAATAGACTTAGAGATAAAAGACAACACCTTAATTGTCATACCAACCAACCATCATGCCCTAAGCTACATGCATTCTTTCACAAATTTTGGAAAATCGTTTCAAGTCTCCCCTATTCAAGTTGATATGCTTTACCTCACTATAGTTTACCAGTTTCCTGAGCCTGGAGATCTCAAAATTGTGCACTGACCATTTTTAGATATAAAATGTGGTTTATGATTCTGTTTCTCTCAACACCTCTTCTGTGTCTGTATAATCTCTGTCTATGCTTCCTTATTATAAAGAAAGTTGTAATGGCATTCAGGCCCATCAAGATAACCCAAATAATCACCTCATCTTAAAATCCTTAACTTTTAATCACATCTGCAAAGAGCTCTTTTCCAAATAAGGTAAAAATAAGCACCATGGATTAGGATGTGAACATACATTTGGAAATCATCATTCAGTTATCTGAAAACTGCCTTTTAAAACTGAATTACATAAAAGAAGGGCATCAATAATTTTCTTCCTTATGATTATGATGAATCTATAATCTAGACATGGATAGGGACCAATTTCACGTATTTCCCCTTACTCCATGAGAACCCACTTGTTCTTCCCACCACTTGGAAGTGAACCTGCTTACCTATGTGGTTTAGTTTGGGCCACACTTAATGTGTCTCTTGGTCATTGAGTCATTGCAAGGAAAACATTAATCAGTTGCCATAGTTAGAATGCTAGGAGTAACAAAACATATCCTTTACCATTTTACATTTGACAATTTCTTTATTTGCATTTAATTGTATGTCTGTTTTATTGGATGTTATAATTTGGATGTGAGGTGTCTCTGTGAATATCAATGTGAGACAATGCAAGAAGTATTATAGAAGAAATTATTAGGTTATGAAAGCCTTAACCCAATTAATGAATTAATCACCTGATGAGATTAATTGGTAACTGAAGGCAGGTGCAGCTGGAGGAGGTAGGGCATTGGGAGTGTGGCTTTGGGTATATATTTGTATCTGGCAAGTGGAGATCTCTCTCTGCCTCCTGATTATCATTGTAGATACTTCCCTCACACACTCATCTGCCATGATGAAGTCTCAGAAAGAAGGCAGAAGCCTCACCTCAAGCACCAAGGAATGGAGCCGGCTGTCTATGGACTGAGACCTCTGAAACTGTAAGCCCCCAAGTAAACTCTTCCTCCTTTACAATTGTTTTGGTTGGTTTTTCAGTCTCAGCAGTGAAAAAGCTGACTAAAACAGTGGGACTTTTTACAAATCATGTCAGAGCTTCTGGTTTCTGAGTTTCTTGACCATGGGATAAATTGGGTCCTTAATCAATGCTGGATTCAAGCAGAGCTGGCAGAGGTGAACTTCTGGGCTAGTGATGCTGCCACATAAATCTTGATGAATAAGAATTAAGGTCATAAGACTGCTACCACAAAGGACAAAGCAGAACAAGCCATTCAAGATAGATAAAAATTGGCCTGGACTAGAAAGATATCACAAGGCACAGGAAATCATAGTAGGCATGGACCTCATCTTAAGTCACCTTTGAATTGATGCATGTGTTATGAACATAGCAAAGAGGGAAGTCAGAGAGTGAGTTCACAAGAAATGGCTTTATAGCATGGAGGAACTACTTAAGGGACCATCTTTGCATTAGCCTGGAGTAGCAAGAGACCTATGAGTGAAAGGTGGAATTTAAAAAGTTAAGGAGAAAAAAAAGGGAAAATAACTATGGAGAAAGACAGACTTGAGAAATGAGATTAGAAAAAGTGAGGCAAATCACCTTGCAGCCCTACAGACCAGTGGTGATTATCGCTCTTCTCACTCCTCTGCTTCCTTCACTCAGCTCTTCAGCTGCTTGAGCTATAGGAGCTAATATGCCACCATCAACCCATCCATTTAAAATTGTCCTTTGCTGTTTGAAACTTGCTCTGCACCTTCAGTCTTCTTACCTTTGCTGACCTCTGCACGTATCAGGTCGTTTTTAATATAAGGTCAACACTTTCCTCAAAATGATTCTACAGAAAAGACTGAGTTGGCCTATATCAGATCCCTTATGATGCCTCTATTTCCAAGACCTTCCTCTATTACTTTGTATTAAGAAACAAAGTTTTTCAGGAAGACACATTAATTGTAAATGACATTAAGGAATGCTTGCTTTGAAAACTTGCTGGGTCACATTAGGTGAATCAGTAAAGGCACAAGGTAAAGAAGTTTAACAGTTATCTCTTGGGATACATCACTCCTGGGATACATGAAAGACATTATAAAGAAGTCTTTTAAAGCTTACCTTAAAATCAATAAAATAAAGAAATAGCTACATTTAGGAGATTCTGGATATACACACAAAGAATAAGTAAAAAACAAACAACTCTTCTAATGTCATGTGAATGTGTACTTAGCCTTTAGATAAATTTCCAATAATGTGTTACATTGTTCAATTAGAATTTAAAAGGTTGGAATCCAAGGCACTGAGATGGGACTGAAAGTATGTGCCTTTGAAAATTACTATACAACAAAATTAAGTGGCTCTAGTGATTAATAAGACAGTGATGCTGAAAGTGTATATGAAGAGGTTGCATAAGAATATGTCCCATACTTGTATAAATATATCAAAATGTATTCTACTGTCATGTATAACTAAAAGAACAGATAAAAGTAAATAAAAGCCAAAAAAGTATTCAGTGAAATGTGAGCATGGAAATAAGTAATGTTTCTAAACTAATATAATCATTATAAATTGTAGGCATTTGTTGATTCCCTAACCACAGATAAAAGTATTCAGAAAAAAGTGTCTTTGCAAAATATGTATAGACTCTTTGTCATTATTGCCTAAATAATATGTCTAACACTTTTTATATATTGTTTACATTTTATTAGGCATTATAAGTAATTCAGAGTTCAAACACAAATACTACATCTGGGACATGAATATCTGTGGATTTTGGCATCTGTAATTGTCATGCAATTCTCCCTGGATATGGAGGGCTAGTTGCAATGTGTTTTTAAATATGGTTGTATAAGATTTACACAAGATAAGGGTCTAATTCTTTTTCTTTTTCTTTTTTTGCTGTACCAAGGATTTAGGGATGCTCAACCACTTAGCTACAACCCCAGGTGTTTTAGTTTTTTATTTTGAGATAGGATCTTGTTAAGTTACTGAGCTGCTTTCTGTCTGTCTTAGCCTCCCTGCCTGGTTGCTGGAATTACAGGCATAAACTATCACACTTGGCCATCTCTGAAATTTTAATACTCAATTTTATACAAAAATTCTTGAGGATATTTGTTCTTAAAAGATCTCTTTCTCTCAATTGAAATATTTTAACTTCCTATCAATCCTATTTTCAATTTGAAATGTTTGAAAAGGCCTGGGAACACAATGGCTTATTAGAAAGAACCTAGTCTATTAGCTAACCAGAGAGGAATGCTTACCCTGACCCACACGCACCCTACAGAATAGTACAAAAACATTCTCTCTTGTCTTCTGTTCTCTTCTGTGACTTACAGTTTATTACACTCATCCTAGAACAACATGTAGGAGCTCATTCTACCAGGTTGCTTAGTTATGTTCTGATTATGGAAGTCAAAGTTATAGAACGAGCTCATTTATCTATTAAGCTTCAATTACAAAAATTAAAAGGGGGGAATAGGTTTATGACTCCCCAAAATAGCCTCAATCATGCTTTGTTCGTTTTAAATTTTTTAAACTGTGACATAGAAGGTCACACTGTGGCTGAGAGACAAATGTCTCCCACAGTAACAGGCCCTTTAGGCAGAGTTTTGTGGAAAGATTTACAGACTGGTCAGTGGAAAGGCCCAGACCCAGTGATTATGTGGGGCAGAGGTCATGCTTGTATTTTTCCAGAAGGTGCTTTTCGTCCTATCTGGGTGCCTGAATGCGCAATCAGACATGGAAGAGATAGAACCGAGATTCAAGCGACTGAAGATCGACTCAGAGAAGCCCCCATTCAAAAGGAAGAGATATCGAAAAAAGACGAAGAGAAACCAGATTGACCCAGCCGAAAAGCTGATTTCATGGGAAGACGTGAAGAAGCTAACAACACAGGCTTCCCGAATAATTCGACTCCTAGGAAAGAACAGGACCCCAGTGATGATGGTAGCAACAGTAATTGCCCTGCTGGGCTGTCAGGTAAAGGGGGATCAAGTAGACACTTACTGGACATATTTCCCAGATCCACCCCTGGTACACCCAGCTGTGTGGACTGGAGAATCTATTCCAGTGTTTACTAATGACTCATTCATGATGGGAGGATTTACAGATACTCATATTACTCCCAATCATGTGACTAGATTTAATTATTCTGGCTACAATGCCCAATTACCTTTGTGTTGGTCCCATGATAAACATGCTGGCTGTCTGAAAGTATCATTTGAGGAAAAGACAGCGATTGGTAGACCTAGACTGACTAATTATTCTATTTATGGAGACTTAAAACCTTATACTAGATCAGTAATTAAGATGGGACTTTCCCATAACAAACCAGTCATTTCTACAAAACCTCCACGGATACCCCACTGTCCAAATAGTTCTACAATTGATATTGGCACCTTTCCTAGATGGATGGATTGTGTAAATACTTTTCCTGTACAACATAAGGTGTCTAAAGATAGTGGGTATATTTTAGACTGCTCTCCAAAAATTGATAAGAGACAATTATGAAAAAATTCTGCTGACACCTACAAGATTTGTTAGTAATATTTTGACTTACAGTGAGGGTGGTATTCAAAAAGATGTTTGGCGCTTAATTGCTGCCTCAGAATTCTACATTTTACAGACAAGCCTTTACCAAAATTTGTTGGCAAGAACTGTAAGGAGGGATCTTGCTATGGCTTACGAGCCTGTGTCCAATCTCCTTATGTTTTAATTATTGGAAATGTAAAAGTTAAATGGATAGATGACAGATATGTTGTCACATGTAACAAATGTAACCTAACCAATTGAATTACTAGGTATAATGGAGGAAAAGGAGTGCTGGTACTTCATCAGCCCTCTTTTGTTTTATTACCTGCTAATATTTCAGAGCCATGGTATGCTGATACTGGTTTACAAGTCTTGAAGCAAATTCATGCCCAGCTAGCAAGACCTAAACGTGCTATTGGAATTATAATTATTGGTGTTTTGGCGTTAGTTTCTTTCATTGCATCCACTGTTTCTGCATCTCTGACATTGTCTCAAAATATTCAACATGCAAAATTTCTTAATAATTTAGCTCAAAATACTTCCAAGGCTCTGCGTAATCAAGTAAATATTAATAAAAGGATTGAGACTAAATTAAACACCTTAGAGGCGACTGTTACAGACATAGGTAATGAACTTTCAGCTTTAAAATTTAAAGAAAGGCTTAAATGCCATGCAAATTATAAATATGTGTGTGTTACAGCTGCCAAGTACAATGCTTCTCTCTGGGATTGGGAGAAGGTTAAAAAACATTTGTTAGGTATTTGACAAAATAATAATAATAGCTTGGATATTTTGGAACTTCATCACCATATCCAAGACATTCAAAATAATAGAGCTGATTTTTCAGATCCTCCTTTTTGGCTAACCAAATATTGAAGGAGTTAAATAGATTTAATCCTAGAAATATTCTTAAACACTCGGCCTGGTACATTATTGGATTGTTCTCTTTGCTGTTAATTCTCTTTTGTGTTGTAATTATAGGATGGCGAGTCTTTGGAACAAGAATGCAGAAACTCGAAAGAGTGAACCATGGCCTGATTTTTAAGAGAAAAAAGGGGGAATATGTGGGAAGCCATTCTCGCACGTGATTGGGCACCTCCCTGATTGGGTGTGAGGCGTTCTGGCTGAACTGTGTCGAACTAATCCCCACCCTGTCCAGTGCGAGAGCCTGTCCGTGTGGGGGTGTGACTGACCATTGACCCTGAGACCAATCACTGACCCTGACCTTGGAATGCTGTCCCCTTCGACCTTCATTGGATGGAATTTTCCCCTGCATTTCTTGTTCCCCAATAAAAGGCCACTCCCTGGTGTGCCCTCTCTCTCTCTCCTGCTAGTCCTGAGTAAGCCTTGCTGCACCACCGGGTGGTTCGAGGCGGGAGCCAGAGGCAGGGCCATCTCAGACCTGGTCAAAGAAAAAGGTAATTGAGTCTTGTGTGTTTATTTTGATCTCACTAGTTAACTTCTATGCTACGAACCTCTTGTATGAAGCCAGCGTGCTGGTCGCGCTGCTGACTTTGGTTTTTGCTAAATAAGATCTTTAAACATAAAATTATGTATGTCTAGGTGGTTCTGAATAGAGCTTCAAGAACACAACACAGATCAACTTTCATAGCAAAATTTAAATGATCCCCTCCCCAACAAGGATTGAAAATGCCCTTCCTACCTCATTTCTACCTGGTGAAATTTTCCAGACATGATGATACTTTCTTATTTATTTCTGGAGAATGATATAAATCTCAAAAATAGCTATTTATGGACTATTTATCTGGATTAGCATTTAACTCCCTACTGGGAAAAACAATCCTGAAATTCAGGACCTAGCAATAATGTTTAGGCAACTATCGAGTGTACCTGGATGCTAAGATATGTAGTACTTCAGATGTATGTTCTGTTATGGTTAGTCATAGCCTCATTACTCTCCATTTTTATCTATGTTCATACTGTAATATGTGAATTTATGGGTCAGAAAGGAAGTATCCCCCTGAAAATCACCCCTGTTAGAGAGGGGATCATTTAAATTTTTCTGTGAACATTGGATCATCACCAGCAAAATAAATCTGTTTTGTGTTGTAATGCTCTATTCAGAAACATTTGAAGACTCTTCTTATTTTTTAGCAGACTTCAGTTAATTTATGTTATTCTTACTGGAAAAAAGCAAAGTAAAGTTTATTTTAAATAAAAAATTAATTTAGAGTTCAGTTTTCATGATGAAGAGAGCTCCTTTGCAATACCTAAAAATTCTTAAAATCTCAAATCATGAGTATGATGGGATGAGAAGGGGGCGAGTATGATAAACCTGTCATTCCATGTAATCATAGGTAACTTTACTCAAGTGTACAGAGACAAAAGATCTTTTCATTCATATATTATCTAATTTTGGTTATTGTGCAATTTATCATATTAAACTGCTATTTCAAGAACATAAATGAAAATATATGATTCAGAATCCAAATAGCACATGAATCTATTGGTCAAGGAAGAAAATGTAATCTTATGAAGATATACTCATCTTTACTGAAAGCACATTTTTTTCTTAAAGACATCTGATTCTGTCTTGTATTGGGTCTATAATTAGTATGATGAAACTATGTTTGCTAGTTAACTTCACTAGAATAAATATGAAATTGCCCTTCTGAGTCCTTAATAATCACAGGAACATTAAATGTTGGATCAGTATTTCCAAGAAAATAGCTTTTAGATAGCAGGAATTGAAAAACAAGTGTGGAAAAGTGTGTCCTTTTATATTGACAGATAAATAACTTCACTCTTTTACAAAGGAGAAAAATGTAAATCTAGTGTTCTTCCTTACAAAGTATTTTTTTCAAGCATCTATTATCTGACAAACACAGATGCCCCAGTACACTGATGCTTTAGCTTGATCACCTTATTTTACAATAACATTGAATTACAGTGTCAAGTTAAATAATATAACCCATGTAAATCCTATTTCTATCTTTTTTGTGTTAGAGCTGACACACCACATGGAATCAGATTATTTTGAAAAGCACTTAAACTTTTTGAACATATACCATAGTTAAGGAACATTTGCTGAACACATGGGTTAATTATTTTCAACAATAAGACAAGTATGGATATCATGATTTTTGATATTTATGTAACACATATAAAAAGGATTCCTAAATCTATAATTTTATTCAAAAATTATAAGCACTGGGAAGAAAGGAAAGCATATGTAAATACTTCAATTTTATAATTGAAAAGTGGAATGAAACTCAGAGTTGTAGGGCTGGGGTCTTCTGGAAAACTAAGGCACCACAATGATCACTCCCCTTCAAACCACAATTCTTGTGATAAAGTCAGAGAGCTTTCAGACAGTCACTTGGAGTTACATGCATAAGTGTATTAGAAGGGCTTAGAAAAGAAAAAGGGGATACTCTCAAGGGAGAAAGTGGGTCCTCTTAAAGAACCAAAGGACAGCATACCCCTCTCTTGTTCTCCAGTTCTATTTGGGATTCCATGGAAGTTTCCAGAGTGTCCCATCCCATTCCACCTCTTGACTTTTGATTGACAGCAAGATGACATCAGCTTTTCAAGTCCCCACTGCCATGACCACTCTAGGTAACTTTGGCCCACGCTGACCAGTTCTAATTGGAACCTATTCTTACAGATTTTGTGGTTAGGGGGATTATCCTATCACCCTGAATGCAGAAACCTGGTCTGTGTAAGAGTCACAAGTCTCCTCCTTTATGATAACTTGTGTTCTTCTTATTGGCATTATTTTGAGCCCACATTTCTTTTGCAGATAATAGGTAGTTTTCTGTGGACTGTAACATATATTTGTCCAGTTGCATACGTTCCTGTCACTGGTGTGGTCAATTAGTTGCTCAGCCACCTCAGTCGTGGGGGGGTAGAGATGCAGAATCAACACACAGACTCTGGAAGCTGGTGAGAACTGGCTGGTGACAAACCTCAAGTGGATATCCAGTAGCTCAATTTATTTTTGGAATGCACACGACTGTTACAGGGTTTGAGTGGGGCATGCCCCTCAATCATACACAAGGAAGATAATATCCATAAGCCAATAATCTTCTGCCTAATGTAACCGCACTGTGAGGAAACTCTAAATATTGCTGTCATGGTGGAAAGCAGTCTGGAAGGGTCTTTGGCCCTTACTGAGTCAGGGGTTTCATGCCCTGAAGCCCCTGACTCTCCATTTCCTGGCCTGGTAGTTTGGCAATGCTAACCACAAGTGCTGAGTATGTGGTTTCACCCCATCCTGCAGGCCCTCCTGTCAGGCCTGAACAAATGTGGATTTTTCAAGCATTTCTGAGATGCTCGTAGCTGCTAGCTGTGACTGAAAGTTATTCCAACATTTCCTCCCCTTTTATTAAATTTGTTGCCAAAGGAGAACCATGGTGACAGAAGAAAGGAAAAGGGAAAAGCATAGAAAAAGGGGGAAAGAACCAAGAAAGAAAAAAGGGGAAATATCCAGACATGGCCCTTGTTTCGTGCTGTGGTGAGCTGGCAGCCACTGCTGACTAGGTCTCTGTCACTTGGGTCCTGATCCGAGCTGGGCGTGGGGAGCAGCCCTGGGGGCAGGAGACCTCTCTCAGAAGGGGTGAAGAATTAGGCCTTTGCATAGATGTGTGTGGGGGGGTGAGGTTCTATGCCTCACCCTCTGTTGGCCTCCGAGTTTTATCCTGATGGCCCCTCTGTGACTGTGCCTGTCTTAGGTTGTTCCTACCTTTTGGAATCATACCCGTCAATGACTAACCAGCCATCCTCGGGGACAAACAGGGTGATGTGAAGTGTGCAAGGCATTGCCCCTGACAAGGCTCTCTGTCTCCTTGATAGATAATGCCCCCATGGCCTCCATGCCAGCATTTACCTTAGGATCGGGAAACTCAGGTTTCTTCTCCGTGCAGGGCCCAGTTCACAGCACTGGGCTGGTGAGGCTACATTCAAGAAGGAAGGAGAAAGGCCATAGACAAACAAACAGTAATATTGTGACAAAGCCGAGAGACACAGATAGATGAAGAGGAGAGTAGTGCTAAGACTCAGGGCATGATCCCTTATAGAAAACTGACCCTCAATTCATTCTTGTGCTTCTACTTCTAAGGAGAGTGGCTGAAAACCTATAATGCCTCCTATTCATGGCTCCCAAAGAAAATCAATGTGAAGGCAAATTGTAGACTGACATAACCTCTGTGCCCTAGACACATTTCTTAATATAGTAAAGGCCCATGAATGAGAAAGTAAGAGTGAGATATTCCAAGGGTGCCTTGCTATTGGGTCAGATGTAACAGGGAATTGCAAGGAAACCTTAGTAGCAAACAAGAAAGGCAATACAGTATCATCCAAATCAACAGGTAAAAGAATCCTGAGAGACAGAGCCCCCACACACCAAGCATGTACTTGCAGGCTGAATGACAGAATGATGCACAATAGCATAAAGGGGGTCCTTTTCTGCATTGATGCAAAAGAAGGGGAAAGTCATTTAAAGTCCCAGCAACAGCATAAGTTGTTTCCAATCTGTTGGATGTGGTCCCTCTGGTCAGGTGCAGGAGAACGGTAGTGGCAGTTGCAATTGTGGCTATGAGGACCGCCAGCCTTATGATGATGTTGATGGGGGGGGGGGGCTCCTGTTGTCCTCCTGAGTTTTGTCCTTGGGCTGCATTCTGAAAGATTTGAGAGAAGTATGCACAACATCCTGATCATGATTAATTGAGAGTGGATTGCTCTCATGTTTTTTTAATTGCAGTGGCATGGAGTATTTTGCTCAGTGAAGGGTTTTTGCCGCTAGATGGTGCTAGAGGCTTTCCACTAGAGGAGAACTGTCCCTCAGACAGCCATTCATGAGTGATAGCTATCTGCAAAGCAATTTTTCCCTCATGGGACATACTGTGAAGTGTGTCCGTTTTGCTTGGACAGGTCAGCATAGGACCTTGAGTTATCAGACCGTTAGGCAGACGCCTTTCTTCCTCCGTACTTACCTGTTGTGCACTTACCTGTGAGTTGAAGGTTATAATTACACACATAAGCAAGAAGAGAGTTCCAGGGCTCTGGTCTCCAGCAGGTGACATGATCTGAACTTGATCTGATAGGGCTTTGATATTACCCCCAAGTTATCTTCCAGTGGAGAGGTCATGGTGGTCTCTTTCTTTTTCCCAGGCTCAATTTCCAGAGCTTAGCAATTGGTGGGTGGTGTGACATTTAAGAGGGGTCCCAGAAAATCCCATGCATTTGTTATGGGATTTTTTCATGAGACCATAGGTAGATGGGAGGACTCTGAGAGGGGGGCCCAATGCTTATGGTCTGCTATTTCAGTAGAAAATTTTGAAATTGAAAGAAAATTTAAAGCAAATAAGATTCTTTTCAAGGCATCATAAGGGGACTTAGCATAGTTTCTTGTGTGTTCTTACTATAATGCCTTGAATCTAAGGGCTATAGAGAATCCCAATTAAGTGATGTATATGCCAACCATTGCAAATTGCTTGAAATGTCTTGTTAATATAGGTTGGCTCTTTGTCAATTTTAATAGACATGGGAACATTCATAATTTAAAAACATTTAAGTAGATGGGAGATGACTTTTTTTTTTTTTAATCTAGGGCAGGGTGTCTTGGGGCCAGGGAGGCTGTCATTCTTAGAACAGTGACCCTTAATGTGACCTGGCTGATTACAGCCCTAGCAAATGGGATCAGATCTTGGTTGGGAAGGCCCATCCTTTTTGTTAACTGCTAGTTTGTTAATGGCAGCTGTTAAAGCCTGAATGGGCCCAGAAGAGGGAGCTATTTCCTTTGTAGCAGAGATCCATTTCAAAAGGGATTCACTGCTACTGGGGCAATTGCAGCCCTAGTTCCTGCAGTAGCTCCTTCCCATGCCAATTGTTTAACTAATGAGCCTTGAGTAGGGCCAGGTTGAATGAGCTTCCCGAGTGCCTGGATTATTCTACATAACAAGTCAGGAAACCATTCATGGGGGTCTTGGATCATATTCCTAAACAATTATATATATATATATATATATATGACTATTAATATTATATATATAATATTAATAGTTCTTAAAGCAATGTCTTTGACTTGACAAGATGCCTAATATAGGGTCCCAAGATGTTGACATGGAGGGCCCTGACTAAGACAAACAAAAGATGTGTTTAGGGTCCAATGATTTGTGCTTAGTGGGGGACTTCCTTGACTTGTTAGATCAAGGCCGTATGCCAACACGGTGTCTCTGAAGCGGAGTTCCTTTTAACAGAGGAAAACCGAGGTTTCGAATTCTGGGAGGACCAGTCCCTTATGTGAATTCACCAGATGAACCAGGGAGGAAGGAGGGGTCATAAGGTGAGGCCAAACCTATGATGGCGTGTGCCTCAACTCGGGGTACCAATGGTACGAAAGGGACAAGGAAAGGGAGTAAAGGAGGGGGTTCCTTGCTCACCTTCAAGGAACCGACAGAACACAGTACACAAACAGGGTCTACTACCTGAAGTCAACAGGATGGCCACTCCCAAGGTGCGAGGGTGTGAGCAGACAAGTTGGGGCACCAAATTGCATATGTTCCTGTGACTGGTGTGGTCAATTAGTTGCTTAGCTACCTCAGTCGCGGGCGAGTAGAGACACACAGGATCTACACACAGACTCTGGGAGCTGGTGAGAGAGCTGGCTGGTGACAAACCTCAAGTCGATGTCCAGTAGCTCAGTTTATTTTTGGAATGCACACAACTGTTGTAGGGTTCGAGTGGGGCGTGCCCAGTCAATCATACAAAAGCAAGATAATATCCTAAGCCAATCATCTTCTGCCTAATGTAACCACTCTGTGAGGAAACTCTAAATATTGCTGTCATGGTGGAAAGCAATCTGGAAGTGTCTTTGGTCCTAAGGGAGGGGTTCTTTCTGAGTCAGGAATTTCATGCCCTGAAGCCCCTGACTCTCGGTTTCCTGGCCCAGTAGTTTGGCAATGCTAACCACAAGTGCTGAGGATGTGGTTTCACCCCATCCTGCAGGCCCTTCTGTCTGAACGAATGTGGATATTTCAAGCACTTCCAAGTTGCTTGTAGCTGCTAGGTGCGACTGAACGTTATTCCAACATCCAGTTAAGCCAGACAGGGTTGCAGGTAAATTGCTTTTTAAAAGTAAAAGCTTGGTTTGGGGTTGTGGCTTAGTGATAGCATGTTTGCCTTGCCTATGTGGGGCACTGGGTTCAATCCTCAGTACCACATAAATAAATAAAATAAAGGTATTAAAAAAAAAGTGAAAGTTTGCAGGGGTGAGCACTGAGGGCTCATTTTTTAGAATGATTCCTGTAACCTCATTTTTCTACCACTTGCATCTCTGTTCCCTTTGAAGGCGACTTAGACAACCAACTAGTTTTATCCCACTGGACATATTCTGTTAATAAATATACTTGGTGAAAGCAAATGAAAGAGAATACAAAAAGAAAAAGAAAAGGAGACAGGCCTCAAAGGATCATCAATGCTTTATTACACAGTAAAAGGGCACATGATCAAAAAGGAAACTGGTGATGGGCTTCAACAATGGTCTGAGTTTTATAAGGAGTTGGTCAATTACTTTTGGAGGGCTTTATTTTGGCAGGCAAGGGGATTTTGGCAGATAAAGAATATTATCACAGGTCAGATTCCTGAGCTCCCTTTTCCCCTGAGGCTTTTGTAAGTCTCCATTTCCTTCATTCTAAACTCTCAGAGGGGTGTTATGGTTTGGGGAGATGTCATCATATCTGGCTACATTCTGCTGAGAAGGTGTGTCATTGGGACATCTTGTAGAGTCTGAAGGAACATAACCTTCACATGTTCTTGGGTGGTGACCCTGGAGACTATGGAGACATGTTGCATTGGAAACCTCTAGAAAATATTAATAAAACATGGAAAAAAAGAGAGAGATAATAATCAGGAGAAAAGGGGGTCATAATGAGTCAAATTCAGGTCTGAAATTTCCCCTTTCTTCTCTGGGAGGAGGAGATGATTGCTAGATTAGTGGCTTGTTCCTTTAGGTTTCTCTTACTATTCCTGATTTATTAATATAGAGGCAAAATTCTTCCCTGTGAAAGAGGAAGAAGCCACCTCATTTGCAGTAAGGAGATCTAGGCCCCAATGATTTTGTAGGAATACAGATGCCAGGGAATCCACTTGATTTTGTAAATTCAGTACTGAATTTTCGACCTGTTGTATATCTTCAATAAATTCTACTGACAACTTTTATAATAGTGAATATAGGTGTCTAATACTGCTGCTCCTGTGACAATCCTGGCCAATATCTCTAGCCCTATGAGTTAGGGATACTGAAAGGCTGTCTTGTGTCTAATGTGTGCTGTTATCTGGATAAGCAAACTTTGGTTGTTAGGCAAAACATTAGTTTGAGGAGTAAGGAAGACCAAGGTACAAAGGCCAGTCCAATTTTTGGTAGGGAGGGGTAAATATGAGCCTTGCAAAGGAAAAATTGCCCCAGAATTTGGGAGGCATCAGAGCTGTCGGTCTCAGGTGTATGGGCTCAGGCATCAGAGCTGACACAGGTGTATGCCTTAAGTTTCATTAAAAGAACTATTTTCTTTTCTTTTGAATGGCCAGGTATGGCTGTACTTTGGTTGTAACTATTTTTTTCTAGGTGTTTAAGGCCAAGCTGGTCAAATTGACCCTGTTTCTATCTATTGTTAAGAGTCAGCTGAGTTCCCTCAGTGGGTCACTCTACAGAACTTGAGAGCAGCCTCTTAGCGCCTTTAATGCCATCTGCCAGGCTGGTTCAGAGTCTCCTTGACTACATGGCTTCCCTTGGAAGCATCAGGGACATCTCTCTCTCTAATGATTCTCCTGTCTGTAGCATGCTCATTGGTCAGCTTTCTGTTCACCAGGGTCTCATTGATTTTCCTGATCAGGAAATAATGTGGCTCAGAATTTCAAAGCCTTTAGAGAAGTCCCATTGTTCCCTGGACTCAAGCTGACTCAGAGGGTAAGAGCCAAATATTGAGTATTTTCTCTTTTTTTCCCCTTTATTTACTTAACTTTAATATTTAAGCATTGGTCTTAAACATCCAGCAAGCCAATTTCACTAGTCTTAAAGTAAGTGTACTGGGTTTTGACTTTAATATCTATAACTTTATAGTTATTTACCCCTTCTATTTAATTGGGGTCAGTATTAATACTGGAAGTTAGATTTATATCATTCTGTCTGTTCTGTAGGTGATGGCCTATTATCTCAAAATCACTTAGGTTGTTATAGTAGAAGTTATACTTCTGCAAGATACTAACAGATTATAGTTAATGTTTGCAAGGATGATACAAAATGAAGTTAACAAAAGTAAAAATATATTTACTTTTTGTAATAGCTATCCACCAAGAAACATAATTTTTATACTTCCAAATCTTTACTTTAAACTTATGCTTTGAAGATTTATGAACCCTATACTTTAAAGACTTCTATACTTGGAAGGTATGACAAATAAGTCGGGAACAGTCCCATGATTACACTGATGTTCTTATGCTAACTAAATTTAGCTTTCAAAGAAAAGTTCAGAATCTGAAATGTAGTGTTATATTAAAAAAAACAAAAGTTGTTGTTTAACCATAGTTGTTCAAACACTAATTCCTTTAACACTAGTTTTTCTAAAGGATAAAACTTCACACAGACACAATAAATTATTTTAATAGATGAGAGCAGATTAATGTTTTAAGAAATCCTTGTTACTTCAACCCATAGAGTATTAAACTTTGGTTTGTATTAGTACATTAATATTTGACTTTAGGGTAAAACCTTGAATAACTTTAAATGATTGTGCTACTTATATATGATTTAGTTACATACAAAGTTGTTGAAATTTACCCTCTATAAACCTTCGGAAACTTAGACATTCTACAACTTTACCACACAAAATAATATACTTCACCACACAAAATACTTTACTTTATATTAAAATACTAAAATACTTTATATAAATACTTTATATAAAATACTTTATATAAAATACTAAAATACTTTACCACACAAAATAATTTCTCATCCAGAAACATTTCTTTTTCCTTCTACTTTCATACTAAAACATGTTTTCATGCCTGCTGTCTCTTTCCTAGCTGTTGATCCTTTTTAAAATTCACATTCTGAAATAATCCTTATGAAATTTCAAATTTTTCCAATTAGTCTTCTTAATAAGATGAAAAACTTTATGTTATTTTCAGTACTTTAACTGAAACGCAGCTGAAACTTTTTGGACCTGCCGCGTCCGGCCAAGGGAGCCGAGTCCGGCGAGGGACGGCGAGGTTAAAAGACACACAGGACACCAAGGTTCTTCATCCAGGAGTCAATAATAATCTTTATTGTTAACACACCTTTTTTTATACCCCAAGCAGCAGAAGTGGAAAACTACCCAAAAGCAGGAGGGAGGGGGGAGAAATTTAGTTTCAACATCTATTATTGTCAGGTACCGAAACCTCCCTTAACAATAAGTCCATCAGACCAGAAAAGGTCAAGGCATTCCCGTGGGATACATATGTCTCAGACGGACAAGCAGGAACAGAAAAACCGCAAGTTCGCCATGGCCTTGTGAGCTGGCCACACTGGCATGCAGAACAAACTAGTGGAGGTAGGGCTCCAGGGGCCAGGGTGGACCTGCTGCCAACAAGTCCCCCTCTTTTGTTTTTTGCATGCCAGTGGGAATCAAGTAGCCCCTGTCTTAGGTCGTTCACAGCCCTTGCGATGCTTACCCGTCTCTGGGAAGGCCCCGATTCCCTGGCTTAGGTCGCACAGCAAGCGTGAAAGTTGCCCGTCACTGGGTACTACAAGATCAGCTCAAGGTGTTATGACCTATCAAGACATTATTGCGGTAAACGCTTAACCGTCTCCACCCACGGGACCCACGACCGTCACCGCCGAATGGCAGATGTGATTGGACCGAGAGATTAGACAGCAAAGATCCTAGTACAGGAAAGCAAGAGGGAGAGGTATGCATAGAGAAAAGATATGGCAGGAGTTTTTCTTTTAAGGAGGACACTCATCTTCGGATCGGTCTGAAGTATATCTCAGAGAGGCGATCATCCATCTTCAAGCGTTGATAGTGAACCTGTATCGGCTTAGAGGCTAAGATATTAATTTGATCCTTAATGAATTGTACTATCTTATTTACAATGTAGGGTCCTATTGCCACTACTAGAAGGAGGCCTAACAATGGTCCCAATAAGGGAAGAAGATAAGGCAAAAATCCATTAAGTCCAGTCCAGAGAGGGTTCTCAAATAATTCCCTCCTCCTTTTTTTTAGGTCTTTTTGGAGTTGTTTAATTTTTGTGCGAACTATGCCAGACTTGTTAGCATAAAAATAGCACCTCTCCCCAAGGGCTAAACAAATTCCCCCTTGATTGGCAGTAAGCAAGTCTAAACCCCACCTGTTCTGAAGAACTACTTCTGCTAGGGAGTCTATCTGGTCTTGAACTAATAGGGAAGCGGCCTGTAATTTGTCCTTAGTTAGGGGCCACTGTTCTACCCACACAGGGTCATCTGATAACCAAGTAATGGACAGTGGAGGCGGCCGCACTTCAGTGGCCCCTAGGATAAATTTCCCAGTCCTCTCCGGTCTCTTCCCCGCCGGGTAACCTCTTCTGCTGGATCCACGGGTGATATTCTGCCCTCATGTCTCTTTCCTAGTCCCCTTCCAGGGATCCATCCCATGTCTAGCATTGCATCATTAACAAAGTCATTATTTCCTTTCAAAGTCTGGGTAGTGAGAATAGCCCCCATTTGATGAAGCAAGTCCCTCCCCCAAAGATTCGTGGGGAGTCCAGTCACCACATAAGGCTGGAAATGGCCACTATGTCCTTCACCATCTCTCCATTTTAAAAAGGAGGCACTTCTTTTTGGTCGGGTCTGTCCTATCCCCTGTAATATGGCCGAGGGACTCTGGAGGGGCCAGGCAGGTGGCCATTGTTTTTCAGAAATGACAGAGACATCCGCCCCCGTATCTAGTATTCCCTTGAAAGCCTTGTCCTGTATCTCAATGGTCAGGTTGGGATGCGAATCCAAATGAGCTACACAAAAGGCCTGGGGAGTTCCAGTGGAGCCAAAGCTGCCGTCGCCCCGGGACCCACGGAGGGTGTGCCCAGGAATGGAAGCTAAGGGTAGCAGCAGCAATTGAGCTATACGCTCCCCGGGGGGGGGGGAAGAATAACAATTCCTTGGGTAGCTTCTACTACTATTTTTATTTCTCCCTGATAATCAGCATCAACAACCCCCGTAAGAATCTTCAAGCCCCACTGAGTTGCGCTACCTCGTCCCAACACTAGTCCCACCGTCCTCTCTGGCAGGGGTCCAAAAACCCCAGTAGGCAGCGTCTGAGGTCCCATTTGGGGAGTTAATACCGCTCGGGAGGTGGAACTGAGGTCCAGTCCTGCGCTTCCTGGTGTTCCCCTGGGGAGTTCCCAGATAGAAAGGGGTTGGTCAGTGGGAGGCGGCAGAGATGCCCACTCCCTGGGGCACTGTTCTGTCCCTGCACTGCCCCGTACACTTTGGCTTCCGGGGCCCGGGGCGGGCCCCTGCTCCCATTTCCCGACGGTATTGGGTTGCCCTGGATGTCAAATTTTGACCTGCACTCGCTGCTCCAATGATTTCCTTTATGACACCGAGGACAAAGTCCAGGCATCCCTCTGCCAGCACCCTCGCTCCTCTCCGGGCAGTTTCTCTTTATATGTCCCTCTTTCCCACATTTAAAACACCCCTTAGAGCGGGTTCCCCTGTTATCAGCTTTTTGCATTCCAGTCTTAAGGGCAGCAGCCAAAACCTGACCAGTAATATGAGGCCCATCTATATCTTTGCATGCTCGAATCATGTCATCTATACTTTTGGCCCGGGAGGACTTAATAGCATTTTGGCAGTAAGTGTTAGCGTTTTCATATGCCAGTTGTCTAATAAGTGGCATAGCCTGTTCCAGATTAGGGAATATTTTTCCAGCAGCCTGCATTAGGCGGGCTATAAAGTCTGAATAAGGTTCAGAGGGTCCTTGAGAGATCTTGGAAATTTTTGCTTCAGTCTTAGAAACGGGCAGGGCTTTCCAGGCATGGACTGCAGCTGAGGCTATTTGAGCATAAACACCTGGGTCGTAATTAATTTGTTGGCCTATGGTGGCATACTGCCCAGTTCCTGTCAACATTTCGGCATTTCGCTGTTGATGGCCCGCATTCAGGTTAATCTGAGCCAGCTCGCGGCACCTTTCATGATATTCACTTTTCCACAATAAGAAATCCCCTCCAGATAACACAGCCCTGCAAAGTTGCTGCCAATCATTAGGTATCAGTTGACTGGCTGAGAAAGACTCGAAGAGGGTCAATGTGAAAGGGGCATGAGGTCCATAATTAATGACCG
The DNA here is from genome assembly GCF_021218885.2 of Marmota monax. Lineage (NCBI taxonomy): Eukaryota > Metazoa > Chordata > Mammalia > Rodentia > Sciuridae > Marmota > Marmota monax. The sequence goes on along the minus strand of NW_026695230.1, from coordinate 3,553,710 downwards.
CCTCCTTAAGCTGTTTTATGTCCTTGAAGGCTAGGGGGACATGGGCTCTGGCCGGCTGTCCATCAGCATCGGTGTTTTCAATCATTGGAAAAACTTGAGCCGCTCTAGAACCCCAGTGGACCCCCGCCCGTCTAGTAGGGGCGTCCTCATTCCAATCAGGATTATAGGGAGGAGGTGCGGCAACTGAGGGGGCCCTAGGCACCCTCACATTTGCCCTTTTAAGGCGATGTTCTAATTCCTCTATCTCCCTTTCTAATCCCTCCTCTTCCTCAGAGAGAGAACTGAGGTCCTCAGGATCCTTTTTGGGCTTAGAAATCTGGAGGCGTTTCCTACCCTCTGAGCCCGAGTCCTCAAGAGGACCCTCATCCTTTAAGGATTCTGCCATTTGCTCTTCCTGCACCTGATTAAGGGCCTGTTCACATTCAGCAAGCTGATCCTTGATCTTTACTTTATCTGTTAATAAAGCATCCTTTACCAACCTCCATAAGGAAAAGGTGGCAACTGGGACACTGTCCGAGCCCCGGTCCCTCAATAATTTCTGAAGGTCATGCCTCACCAGGTCCCAGTCACTATTATTAAGAAATCCTCCTGTCAGAAACCAAGGACAAGCCTGGGCAATAATTTCAACGAATTCGGTTGCAGTCTTAGTTTTTATTCCTGTTCCTTGTGTATTTAACAGCTCTTTCAGTTCGTTGGCCAGACGAACCTTCACTGTTGAGTTACCCATGGTACGTACCCTGTCTCTTTAAAATATCTTTAAACCAATCCTCCCCCTTCTTTCTTAGAAGGTGAGCCCCGTCCGCTTACCCCTGCTTTCCGGATCTCGGTGGGAACCTCCAATTGCCGCGTCCGGCCAAGGGAGCCGAGTCCGGCGAGGGACGGCGAGGTTAAAAGACACACAGGACACCAAGGTTCTTCATCCAGGAGTCAATAATAATCTTTATTGTTAACACACCTTTTTTTATACCCCAAGCAGCAGAAGTGGAAAACTACCCAAAAGCAGGAGGGAGGGGGGAGAAATTTAGTTTCAACATCTATTATTGTCAGGTACCGAAACCTCCCTTAACAATAAGTCCATCAGACCAGAAAAGGTCAAGGCATTCCCGTGGGATACATATGTCTCAGACGGACAAGCAGGAACAGAAAAACCGCAAGTTCGCCATGGCCTTGTGAGCTGGCCACACTGGCATGCAGAACAAACTAGTGGAGGTAGGGCTCCAGGGGCCAGGGTGGACCTGCTGCCAACATGGACCCTTTGCATACAGAATTACATTTGTTAGAACTTTAACTTTTAGTAATCTTTCTTTAGTGACGACTCATAAAGAAACCTTAAACTTTTTTCATTTAATAATTTATAAAAACACATTTAATGTTCAAATATATTACCTTATTGAATTTAAGAAGTCAAGAGTACTTGATTTTATACTTAGCAGTTGATGTTTTAGCTCTTTAATTTTTTAAATTAATCAGATGTCTCCTCTTATCAAACACATTTATGATTAATCCCATTGATATTGATGTTAAATCTAATTTACTCATTTTTAATTGGAAAATCCAAGATATCAGACAAGTATAGTTAACAGTCCTAGCTGTTTCCTCCCTGTTGAAGAACAATCCTAGAAACAATTGATTTTATATTCTAGACATTTCATAGAAACCAACACTCTGTGAATTGTCTGAACACCTATAAAAACTTGTGAGTTAATAACTTTGAATATGTCTTTATCTAATCTGTTTACATAATTTGAATTGAACTTTTTTAAGTCACATGAACTAAAAGGTATTTGGATCCATTTCTCATTTAAATTTTAATTTTGGAGTGTTCATTTATCTATATGCCAATTTTGATATTATATACATGATATAGTATCATATTTAAAAAAAAGGATGCAAGCACATACGTAGACACAACAACATAATACACAGGTGTGCACACATACATATGACAAACAGGAAAGAGAGATCTTACAGCTGTTTGTAGGTAGATGTCCACAGGGAAGAGACAACACTAGAGTTGTTTATTAAATCATTTATTACATTTAAAATGTTAGAAATTAAAAGAGAGTTTATCAAACTTTCACACTATGACTTAAATAGAGAACCCTGTGCAGTTGGAAATGGTAGGTTTAAAGTCCAACAGCCGTGGTGGACACTGGAATCAAAGGTTCAGGAGGGGACTTGAAAGTCTAGTGTCACTCTGCTGTCAGTCAAAAGTCAAAAGGTGGGTTGGATCCCCCTTCATCCAGGTGTTGGGAATGTCAGTCCTAACTTGATTCAGTTTCTTTTCTGTGGGAGAAATTTGGTGCATGGGACAGAGGAAGGCTTGAAACAACTGAAGACAGCTGGCTGGGTACACTTCCCACTGCTGAATGAAGGTCTCATTTCCCAAGTCTGACCCTGATATCCCTTAGGGGTACCAAATACTAATCACTATCTGTCTCTGTTTCTGAATGATTTGACCCTCACCCAATGAATCTTGGACTCTGAGATGAAATTTCAGTCTCATCTGAGGTCTTTAGGAAAGAAGTGACCATTAATCCCCAGAGCATGTATGAGCCAAGCAATCTCTCCTTCTTTGGAAATGCTTCTACCACAATTCTGCCCATTCTGCCTGCCTCTTTAACAGTGACCCATTATGAGGGATTCTCAAGAGAGAGAATCCCCTAGGTTTATAATTAGACTACCTTCTCTAGACTTTCATAAGACATGTTTTCTTCTATATTCCCCTCATCTGGCAAGAAAAAGGCAGAAAAAAAGAAAAAGAAAAAGACAAGAAAATCTGACTCACAGTTAACTACCCTTCATCTATCCTAGTTCAGGAATCCAAATTGTTTATTTTCTCCAGTGGAGATATCACCCAGAGCACTAACTGGCTTGCCTCTCACTTCAAATTGAGGAGCATAATATGAAATCGTGGTCTTGTGAGTATGTGGACCCAAAGAACAAAGGGAACATGTAAGAAATTTTAAGGGCACAACTAGCTGGCAAATGTCCTCTCTAAAATTAAAATAGTCATCAAGAACTTAGTATCCTCCCCTATGAGAGAGGTTCAAGCCACAGGTCATGGAAGAAAAGGCAGAAACTGCTGATCCCTAGAGGTTCTGGAATTGGGGGTATGTTCCCTAGCCAAAGAGACTTTTTTCTCAGCACAAGAGGCCATGTTCTGTTCTTTTTTATTTGTTTTGTTGTTTTATTTCAGAGGGGAGTCTTGTCTTCATAAATAGGGAATGACCTAATGACAGTTGAGATAAAATAGATGCCCAATAATTTTCTGCATCCAAACCTGGCCTGATTACCAACTGGGGAAATGAAAAAATTTTTAAATGGCCTATGCATGAAACAGTAGATTCCCTTACTTCTTAGCTTCTGCCAGATCTCATCTGAAAAGTCTCCTCCATCAGGAAAACTTGGGTTCCTCCTATTAACATTATTCTGGACCTGTATTTCTCCTGCAGTGTGAACAGGTAGTTTGTTAAGGAATGTGTCATATCCTGTTCATACAGGCCAGGCAGGGCTGTAGGAATATTACTTCTTGAAAAAGAAAGTATGTTGGGGTCAGCACAGTGGGCCCATTTGATAGAATTATTATACACAACATTTAGCTTTTATAATGTCACAAATTTTCTAATGAGCTCTAATTAAGATATCTAATGTCTAATGCAGTTTGATTTTTGCAAAATACCCTTCTTTTGCCATTACTTCTATGTTTAGTGGAGATCTCTTTATCTCTGTCAAATAGGGCTTAGTAAAGTTAGTTAGGACTTTTATGTGCCGCATTACATATTTTAAACCAATATGAGGGATAAATATTGTGGCTAGATTATCATACTAGTAAACATAGAAACTCAGATCAAGCCTGCCTATGGTAGGAGGTTAGGAAAATTTTATCTGTCTCAAATTGACTAAAAAAAATGCTTGTGACTCTGACAATCTCTTTTGATAGTTATCAGGCATTCCTGTCTATGAAACTTTCCTTTATAGCCCCCAGCTTTACTTACTTTTTGTGGGGGTCCATCCACTATTTTGGGGGCAGTAAATGAAGAAGAGGGCTGGGGATCAGGACCTGATTTAGGGGATTATGGAGCAGGAAGTCAGTGAGAATTAATTGTAGAGCACAGCAAAGTATGTATAATGAGGGCCTTGAGTAAAGGTAAAAGAAAACTTGTAGGTAAGGAAACTCAGACCATTTGCCATTTTGTTGGAGGAAATTATCTCAGTCTTGGAGGATTTGGGAGTGAAAGTTCCCAAATTCTGAATTTGAGCCATTGACATAGGATGTCTAACTAAAATTGTGGCCAGATCTATGCATTCAGCCTAGTAATGCAGTTACTTTTGAGGTCAGATTAGAGGTGGAGAATTTAAAAATATTTAACCTCTCCATGTTGGAGAGGTTTGATTGGGGTGGAGGTTGAGATGAAAGCATCCCTTAATGTCTCCTATTACCAGACAGAGTTCCACCAAAGAACAAGAGGGCATCCCCTTCTGCAATCCCAATGGAGGAGGACCCCTAAGTCAGGATGAGCCAAAAGGCGAGGGTCTCAGGTAGGGTTTCTCTACAAAAAACTGGAAGAGATCTTACCTCTCCAAAGAATGAGAAGGCCAGTGTTGCATGCAGGAACAAAAAGGCAGAAAGAAGTCTCTGATCTGGAGGTCTAATTACATAAGAGAAGGAAGGAATTGGAGCAGATAGGGTTACAAGGAAGATGGATGCCTCCAACATCAATTAAGGACCCCATACAGGTCCTTGCTTCATTCACTTGGCAGCAAGGGAGCAAAAATCTATCCCAGGATTGGAGTGGATTTGGGGTCACGTACAGGCAACTGTGGAAGCTGTAGTGGACTTGGAGGGTGTGAAGGATCTTTTTCTATCAGGAGGAAAAAAGGAAAGAAATAAAAGATGAGAAGAGAAAGACAGTAGAGTTTCCTTAGGACAGGGAGCAATAGTGTTATGCTTGAATTCGCGACCCCCAAAAGACCACCAGAGACCAAGATCGATGTAATCAGCAAAGAGGTGTTTATTGCGAGCTAGCTTGGTCCTCCGCGCGTACACAGCAACTGGTGAAGCTGAGAGGCCCTGAGCCCAGGGTTTGCAGCAGTTTTATACACTCTTTGGGGAAAGCAGGGACTTCACATACATCATAGCATCTCTTAGCAAATCATCACACACTGTGGGAAAATCAAACAACAACTTTAAAACATGATTAGCACATTCACTGGCGGGAACAAGTTGGGTAGGAGTGATTTTAGTACAAGAGGGGGATTTGTTTGAACTGATTGGTTTAAGCCAAAAGGGGTGTTCATGCTGAACTACGTGGTTTCCCAACACCATAAACTACTGGGAGGGTCATCTGGCATCCCAGGTATTTCCCTGTCTCATGCTGATTTGTGGCTGCTAGGCAGTTGCTATGGATCCCCACCTAGCCTGACTGAGTCAGGGACACCTGGGCAGCAGATCTCTCCTGTTATTTGTAGATAAACAATTTAGTAGGGTGGGAATGTGCCTAGGAGTGCTCTGTGGGTCTTTCCAAGGACAAAGGTCATGTCCCTTCCTTGGACAGGCTTTGCTCTGAGGTAGAGGCTGTTTTTTTCAATAGAAAGCCCCAAATCCCATCCTGGTTTTCAGCACCAAATGAAAGCAAATGAAAGAGAAAACAAAATGAAAAAGAAAGGTAAAACAAACCTCAGCGGATCAACAATGCATTGTCAAGTAGCAGAGGGGCACATTTTCAAGAGGGAAAATGGCAAAGGCCTACCAGGGTCTGAGCTTTATAGTATTTAGCAGGGCTAGGTCATAGGAGGAGTTGGTTCATTACTTTTGAGGGGCTTACTTTTAGCAGGCAGGGGAATTTGCCCAGATAAGGGAGATTGTGATAGGTCAGATTTCTGAGCTCCCTTTTTGCCTGCGGGTTTTGTAAGTCTCCATTTCCTTTACTTGGAATACTATATTAATACTCCTTTAATTTTTCTTTGCCTTTTCTGTAGTTATGGGGATTAAACCCAGGGGCAACTGCAAGCACTCTACCACTCAGCCACATCCCCAGCTATAACACTCCTTTAGTCTCAAGAACAGAACCTGAAAATAGCAAAGTGAAAAAGGATTATTATTTGTTTTCATAATGAGGACATTTAGGAGGAAATTCACTTCTGTCATATCATCTTTCTGTTAGCTTTGCCTCCCTTTGTAGTTTGGCATTATTCTGTCCGACTTCAGGGAGGTTTATCTGCAAATAAAGGGAGAGGCTCACATCCACCCACTTCCTGCCAGGCCACCATTTTTTGTTCATAAGAAAGATCCTTCCTGCCAGCTAGACAGGAGGATCCTGACTGTTGTAGACTTTTAGTTAAAAGAACATTTTTAAATAATAGTTATAAAGCTTACATTAAATCACATTAAATAGGATTAGTGTTAGTAACTTGAGAATCTGCTTTTAATTAAGTAGAAATTTTAAGCATTCTTTTCTTTAGGCTGAATTTAATTGACACTTTAGAGCTAATGACAAATTATCTTTCCTTCTTTGAGACTTTTCTGTCCAAATACCAAAAAGGAGATTTGAATGTTGTGGTTGGTTTTGGAGAAAACCAGGCAGGAAAAAAGTCATGGACAACAAATAGAAAATGTGGCACACAGCCTGTGGAAGAATCAGTACAGAAAACAAAGTGATTTTTGATTAAGAACCACAAAATTTGGACAAGAAAATCACATTAGAAAATATTTAACAGGTTTTTAAAAATTATATTTGTATACCATCCATGTGTACACAAACCCCTTTTAAGCAACAATGAAAAAAGGCAGAGAAGAAAAAGGAGAAAATTTGGTCAGACTGTTTTTGTGATAAGCAACTCTGGACACAGCTAAACCAAGTTGACATTTTCTAGATAAAACAAGTGGGACTACATCTATTTTGTAGAATTGTAAGATTTCATAAACAATATATTTAAGCATGCCCAAATATTGGTTCATTTTGCTTTTACACTATAAGAGGACAATTTCTTACTAGGTTATGGTTTTCATGTGAACAATGAAGCCAGAATTGGAGAGGCCGTCAGTGTAGATAGATAAATGGAGTCAGGTTGGATCTAGAAGGCCAATTTCAAAAGAGTCTGGAAGTTGGAGACTGTCCCCTGAGGGATCTTATCAAGAACCTGCCCCAGCCCCAACCTGTTGCCAAGGTAACCTGTCCCAGGAATTTCCCCTCCCTATAGAGAGCTGTGAGGTTGTTAATGTGTCCTTGGATACTCCACTCTGCCCTTCTCCCCCTTCAGGCCATCTTTTCCCCACCTTTTGGCCCTCCCACTGAGCATTCCTGGGCCTAGTCACAGACACTGGAAGGAGAAAGATAGGGGGGAAAGGCAGGAGAACAAAGGAAGCCTAGGACATATAAAAAGGCAGAACACCTCGCCTCTTGGGATACCAGGATACTAGCTATGGCCCCCTTCTCCCTCCTGGCAGAAGTCTATGTTACCCTTTTCTAAGTAAACCCTGCTTTATATGCTTGCCTTAGTGAGCTTCTCTTATGTTCAAACTCCAACAAGTGGGGAAGCAGGACTCATCACTGGGACCCGAAGTATCAACAGCAGCAGAAGAAATAAAGAATGAATCACCAAAGGGCCACAGAGCTTCTGTCTCTGTAAGAATAACCAGAATGCATGATAATTACTTAGAATATTATGTAAGAATAATTTAGAAAAATTCTTATAATGTGGATTCTAATTGCTTTGAACATATTACATTAGTTCCTAGAGTGATTAGAAATCATGCTCCTATAGTGTAACCATCAGATTTCCCAGCAACAGAATGTACTCATTTTTAGAAACAAAAACACTCCAGCAGGTGGTGCCAAAATCATAATATTCATTTCAGTAAGTATTTGTAGGGAAGTAGGAATTTTTAAAAATTATGTAACCAGAAGGTGGAGCTAGATGACCAGTCTTTATAAATCTAAGTCTGCATACAAAAAATACTGAACTCCAATGTTACTGAAACCCAGGATTTAAGATTTGGGTTTGGAGACAGCACTATTTGAAATTCTTCAATGCCTTCAATATTCTAAAATTTATACTTAAATATATTACTTTTACAATAAAAGCACCGTGACCCAACTCATTAAAGCAAGAAATTTCCCCCTTGTAAATTTCATCACTCATAGTCTTTGAAAAGAAAAAAAATAATATTTCTCTGTCTTTATATGTTTCAAGATCATATTTTTAGAGAGACATATAAGAACTTACTATGTAACTCTAAATTCTCTGCCTTTTCTTCCTACTTTTTCACTAAGAGTCTCTGAGGAAGATGAAATACTTGATTAAAAGCTAACACACTATCTGATATGCACAAATTTTTAAAAATGCATTGGAATATAACTTGTATTATATGTAGGAATTTTCTAAAATATTGTCTACTTTTAATTGCTTCATTTATTCTGGTACTAATGTACATGCCTTTACTTTAAAACAATAGATAATAAAAAATTAAACAGTTTCATAACATTGCTTAAACTTTTATATTAGCAGAAACTCTCTTTTCTTTCTTTTATTGGTGGGGAGACCAGAGATTAAAGTCTTGTGTTAGTTCTCCACTGAGCTACATCCACAGCCCTTTTTATTTTTTGATGTTGCTAAATTGCTGAGGACCTCGATCGATACATTGCTGAGGCCGGCCTTGAACTTGCCATCCTCTGTCTCAGCTTTTGAGAATCTGAAATTATAGGCATGTACCACTGCATCCCAGGGGAACTCTATTTTCTAAATGCTGTTGCCAAATGATATAACTCTAAATACCTGCCTACTAATATCTCTCAAATGTACCCATTCCTCCTTACTCCTGAATCCCTTTCGTTCCATTAGCTTTGACTACTAGACCATCCCAATAGCTTGCTAGTAGTTGACTTACTTTCCCTCTCTTCCCACAACCTCCAATCAGGAGGTCAAAGTGAAATTTCATAAATTCAAATTTAATCATCTCACTTCTGCTCTAAAAAGCCTTCAATAAATCTCCACTGCTGACAAACACCCAAAACTTACACTTCCCCAAATTGACCTCTCCAGGTCTGTCTCATTCAGTTCTTCCTAATCATTATCAATACCCTTGCCCTGCACCTTTCTCAGACCACACTCTCTCCACTTAAAGGTAGGTAGGTCTTAAACATGCTCTCCTTTGAGTCAGTAACTCTAAATTCTCTGCCTTTTCTTCCTACTTTTCTACTGAGGTGTCTCATATCATACTCTTCAGCAGAGACCACCTTCTCAGAGAAGCCTCCCTTGTCATCGAGGTCTTGGTCAGAGCTCTCTGTTAAGTGCTTCCACTGCTCCTTGTAACTTTTTTTTTTTCTGGCATGGCCCTCTGCAGTTGAATGCTGTTTACACATGGTGAAAAATTGACCCCGTCTTTTAGCCTTACTTAACTCTTACATAAACTTCTCGCTATTCACTATTACACTCCCAGTGAGTGGGAGTATTTTACAGAGCCTGTGGGAAGTTTTCCATAAATACCAGTGAATGGATGGATGAAAGAACAAAGACAACAGCAGAGAACTCTGGAAAGTGTGATTGATTTGTAGGATTCAGAATATCTTCCACTGGCAAGATGTTTACCCTAAGAGAAGGCTCAGGAAGCAGAAAAGTGCTGTCATCAAGTATCGGCAAGGCTGTCTATAAAAAAGGGATGAAGCATTTTTTGTTTTCCAAAGAGCTGATCATAGATCAAAAGTTTACAGGAAGAAATAATCCCAAGATTTAAAGTAGCTGAATATCTAAACAAATGTCTGCAATAGGTTAGAATTCTTGCAACTTGAGGTAGTCAAGCATAATTTGTGTTCCATTGTGTCTACTGGGACAATTAAATGATCTTCAAATTCCATTAGAGCTTTGAAAGTCTATGAAGGCCCATTCTGAGTGGGGTGGAAACACCTCCTTAGAGGCTTGAAGTTAAATTTCCTTGTGTTTAAGATTTGAAGGCTATGTGATTTCCTAATGCCATCTGTAACAATAATTTCAGCTTAAGCTCATATTGGCAAACACTTCTTGGGAGACGCTTAAAATAAAATATAATTGGAAGTTCGTTCAGATGTAGTATTTTCTTTGATAACTAAAATGGTCTAGTTCAAATTACATTTGTTTGTTCTAACTTTTCCTGAATCACTATAACATTTACTGACAAATTTTTGAGAATATATTTAGATTTTGGATCAATGTAACCTCCTTAATTGGCTTTTGGGAAGGCTAAATTACATTCTGTATTTCAAATATCTTAAATCTTTCAATTGTATTCATAAACATAAGTAGCTTATGAGACTTTTCTTTCATGACTATATTGTCAGTTTGCTTCAGGGAAAAAAAAAAACTTTTAAGAACTGAATAATTAATATACTACCCCCTGATTTTTACACTCAACCCAGATTTTTATTACTACAAATAAAAACATTAATTCATTCCCCTACTATGTATATTAAATAGTTAAACATTTTTTGCATTTTTGAATTTGCAACTTTTTTATTTTTAAATATATTTTTTGACACAGGAATTTGTATATTTTTAAGTGTTACCATATTTTTATGTGTTTCCAAATCAGGATACATGTATCAAGTCCTGAAAACCCTTTTCATTTCTATGCAGTGAAAACATTTGAAATTTTTCCTTCTAGCTTTTTTGGAATTAAAACGATCATTTTCTGTCGTCACCCCATTATACAATGGAAGACCAGAATTTCTTGCTTTTTACCCAAGTGTAACTATCCCTGTCTTTTCTTTCTGGCATCTGATACCACTGTTACTCTGAGCTACTATGAGATTCACTTTTTAAATGTCCACCTATGAGAGAGATCATGTGGTATTTGTCTTTCTGGGCCTGGATTTTTTTTTTAACCTAACTAAATGAACCTAACGTAGACTCACTTTGTTGCAAAGGTTAGGATATCATCCATGTGTGACAGAGTAAAAGTATTCTGCATATGAACACCACACTTTCTTTGTGCATGCATCTGTTGATGGACACTTAGATTGTTTCTATTTCTTGGCAATTGTAAATTGGCAATTAACATGGGAATGCAGATGTCTCTTTGACATATGATTTCTTTCCTTTCGATATGTAGCCAGTATCAAGATCACCAAAACATATCATAATTCTATCTTTAATATTTTTTGTGGGATGTTCATACTGTTTTTCACAATGAGTGTTCTAATTTATATTCCCACCAACAATGTTTATGGGTTCTCTTTTCTCCACATCCTCATCAACACTTGTTATCTTTTGTCTTTTTGATAATAGCCATTCTAACTGGTTAAGTTATGGTTTGGATTCATCTATTTTTAAATCAGATTATATGGGTTGGTGTTGTAGCTCAGTGGTAGAGAGCTTGCATAGTGTGAGGCACTGGGCTCGATCCTCAGCACCACATAAAAATAATCAATAAAATAAAAGTATTATGTCCATTTATAACTAAATCAGATTATTTGTTGTTTTCGTTATTGAATTGAGTGTCTTATATATCCTGAATATTAGCTACTTGACAGATTTATAGTTTGCAAATATTTTCTTCCATTCTGTCTTTTCATTCTGTTGATTGTTTTCTCTGCTCTATAGAAGATTTTAAGTTTAATATAATCACATTTGTTTATATTTCTTTGTTGCCTGTTCTTTTATTGTATTTTATATATATAAATCCTTGCTTATTTTGATGTCTTGAAAAAGTTTCCCCTAGGTTTTGTTCTGGTAGTTTCTTAGTTTTAGATCTCACATATAAGTATTTTATCCATTTTGAGTTGATTTATGTATGGTGGGAGACAGGGGAATATTTTAAGGTATATGGCAAAAGAAACCTGCACTTGGAATTATTCTTTAAGTCAGTTTAACTCAACAAAGATATACATTGCCTTTGTTATGGTTTGTATTTTAATGTCCCCTCTCAAAACAGCTCATGTATTATGCAATGCAGGATAGTTTGGATTATGGTTTGGATTCATCTATTTTTAAATGAAGGCAAAATGATTAGATGATGAGAGCTAGAACCTCATTAGTGGATTTTTCTATCTGATAGATTAATAATTCGAATAGACTACTGATTCCTAGGTGGGGCATGGTTAGAGGAAGTAGGTCACTGAGGATATCCCTGGATCCTCACTCTGTCTATCTCTTTCTTTTTGCTTCCTGGCTACGATTAATTGAGCTGCTTTCTTCTGTAACACCCCTTCACCCTAATGTTCCCCCTCATCTTGGGCCCAGAGCTATGAAGTCAGACTATCACGGACTGAAACTCTGAAACTATGAGCCCAAAGTAAACTTTACCTTCCTGTCAGGGGTCTTGATCACAGAGACAAAAAGCTGTTGTTTCTCAACAACTAAAACCAGGAAATAATTGTAAAGTCTACCAAAATGATAAAGATTATCATAAAAAGGGTCACATGCAACCCTTTAAAAGACAAAGGTAGTTTAATATATAATGCCATAGAAATATGTTCATCATATATTGTTCAGAGAAACTACCAAGGAATAAATGTTATGTGTTATGTGTAATATGTTCCAATTAAAAAAAGGAAAATAAAGCATTGCAAACTCTTCAGTTGACATCAGAAAGTCTATATCCAAATTGTTATCAGCACTTATCTCCTGGCAGTGGTTTGTGTACTGGGATGCCTAGAAGACAAGGACTACATCCTTTACTCCCCCCCCAACCCCGAACAAAATAATATAGTAATTTCTTAAATATCACTACGACAATTCAGTCAAAGAAAAGGAATAATAGTTTATAGCAGTAGATTGTATACAATTTGTATTTATTTATGGTACAAGATACAATTGAAACTATTTTTAGTAAAAAAAAATGACAAAATTATAGAGATGGGAGGCAGCATAGAACGGTGGCTAAAATATTCCAGCCCCCACCCCAGCCCCAGATACACTATTTTAACAGCTATCCATTCGCCAAACTACCTTCACAAGAGCTAAGGTGAGAGACAATAGTGTTTGGTTTTGATATGATAAGGAAAATATGCATTGAAGAAGGTAGAAATAAAAGGATTGCCTCTGTCACCCCACCCCCAACTCTAGGCAGAGTGGAGAGATATGCTTCCCCCTTGGGTGAAGGAGAGGAATTAAGTCTCGGACTTTGATTCGAAGTTCAATATCAGACCCACAAACATGAATCCCACTTCTGGGGAGAGCCCCACAATCCCTATCCTCAGGCCAATATCCATGTACAAACTCACTAAAACTGTTTAGTCAATGGCTGATGGCCTCTAATATCACCAGCTGGGGTGTGGAAATGCAAACTAACATAAGTCTCAGACTTGAAGTTCAATGCTGGTAAGATCCTACACCAGGCAAAACCTAATGGCCCTTAAATTCAGGCCAGAGCTCACACACTGCCTTGGTATCTGGTGGAGACCTGTGTGTCAGAGAGACAAAATTTAAGTTTTGGTCTGCATCATTGTCAACATTGGAGTGTGCCAAGAGTACCCACATCCCTACTACATAGGACCCTGTGGCTGTGAGACTAAGATGAGACCCAGTTTAGCATTAGTCTTGGTGACCAAGGGATGGTCTCTATTATGGTTTGCATCTGGAATATTCCCCCAAAATTCAAGTGTTGAAAGTATGGTCCCAAATAGCAAATGTTCTTTCTCTCTCTCCCTCCTTCCTAGCTAGCTGCTATGAACGGAGTAAATTTTCTCCACCATACTCTTCTTCTATGATGTAGGAACGTCCTTTTTACACACTTGATAATTCTTTATTATTGGCCAAATATTTCCCACATGGATTTACTTAGACAATAAACCTAATAAGACACAACATAATACAATTTAAAGTCAACATTCTTCTGCAAAAACAGAAGAAAAGGAAATGAATCATAACCAAAGAGGTAGATGATTTTAATTTCCAAAATCCAGAAGTCTCATGGGCAAAGAATAATAATAGAGTCATACATAAAGATTTAAATATATAAATATATACTTCTAAGCCATCCTTGCACTTGTTATTATTATCTCAAGGAGAGAATTTGGACCTCTGTAAAGTCTCTTTGCACCCCAAATTTTCCATGGGTCATGGATATTTCTCATAGCTCTGAATCAATACTATTTTGCCCTGCCACAGTACACACAACAGCTTCCTCACACAAACTGCTCTTGCTTTATTAATCACAGTGGACACAGTTGGAATTGTCAGAACTCTGTTGCTGCTATGGTTTTTCCTAGTAAAGCTTGTGTAGACAGAAGGAAGGCACAGAAAATGCAAATGCATAAATATACAAACATCAAAGAGCCAACATTCAGGATACTGTTTCCTCCTGAGGGCCCTGAAGAAGCAGGCTGATGGGATCAGAGGGAGAAAAGCAATGGGAAATTCAGGGGTGAGAGAGTTGATAATAGTCTACATTAAGTTGCTTGGTGAGTGCAATTGTACACTGTTAGACTCTCTAAAGCTATGCATTGTTTCATAAATATGCTATATACATATTTAGTACGTAGTAAACATCCATAATAAAATACAAAAATTCTGTACTTAAAACTAACCTGTTCTCTAAATCACATTTTATATTACAACATAATTGAGAAACCTCTTCAATGATGCATATTTTTCTTCAGAATATTTTCAGTACTTTATCTCCATTAACTAAATATAATATAATCTTTTTGATTGAAGTTATCAAAATCTTCTTGATGTTAGGTTTGGATTAATGCTCAAGTTCTAAATATACAAGAGACTCTTTGTTTGAGTGATAAAACATTATATGAAACAGCTCATCAATCTCCACTTAGGAGAATACATGCTTGGTTTTTACACTGTTCTAACTTGTTGCTACCTCATATTACATTCACATTAATTTTGTGAACACAAAGTATTTTTTGACATCTATTATAAATGGAAAACTGCTATAAGATTTAGAAATGAATGATGTGGATTTAATCTCAAATTCTGTCAGCTTCTGCTCTTAAGCAAATCATTTATGTTCTCTGGATTTCAGGTGCTATATCTAAAATGTAAGAAGATTGGGCTGGTTAGAATCTATCTCTAAATTCCTTGATATTACATACTGAATAATTCCCAAATAAAACTGTACACATTCTCTCTCTATTCCTCCCATTTTCTGCCTTTTTCCCCTTTATATTTGATATATTTCCAGAGAAAATCTGCAGAAAACTTTTCATAAAAAGAAAAGAATATGAAAAAATATCACCACTCATCACCTTTTGAGAACAAGATGTTCACTAATCACATCTCTTATGATAATGTTTTTCTGAAGTCAATTAACTGGAGAAATAAAATAACTAACAATTGATTGCAAAAAAGTTCAGATAAAAGAGTCATTTCTGTGTTTACCGTCTTCTCTTTATTAAGCCTACATTTTTAATGATACTTTTTAAAAAGTCTCCTTTTCTATTTCCTTAAAAAAGAATGTACTTCAAACATACTTTGTCTTTTAAATACCCAGAAATGCCTGATTACTGAAGTCAAGAAATCACTGTAGGAATGTCTAAATCATTGTACATTGATTTAGTTTCAGAACATAGAAGTTATTTCATATTTCATATTTATGTCATATTTCCTCAGGATTGTGATTGCACCTTAATATAGAGGGAAAAGTGGGATATATATATATATATATTACTTTGTACACAATTTGTATGTCAAAATAATAAATGAGGCCAGGTGTGAAGGCACTTGCCTGCAATTCCAGTGAATCAGAAAACTGAGGCAGGACTTCGAGGTTGGCCTGGGCTACTTAACAGTAACCTGCCTCAAAAAATAAAAAGGGCTGGGTACATAGCTCAGTAGTAGCAACATCCCACGGTTGAATCCCCAGTCTTTCTCTCTCTGTCTCTCTCTCTCTCTTTCACACACACGCATACACACACACACACACACACACAGAAATAATAGATGAAAATTACACTTGTTTCCAACTTTTCGATGTTACACTGTTCTCTTGGTTAAATATACAAGGATTCTTGACCTGAGATGTTCACTATTTCTCAGATATTGCTGACACTTTCACATACAGGTTTGAATGAATCATAAAGCAACTCTGAAGAATTATCCTTTTGAGAATTGGGAATATATATAGTTTCCCTTCTTCCTCCAGCTAAAAGTAACTTAGAATCCTGAAAATTATTTATAAAACAAACAAAGAGATTCTGAAAGATGAAGTGAAGAAGATGGACTTGTTAGAGATTCTTGGGCTCAAGGATTGATACGGTGATGAGATCTCTGATTTTGATTTGTTTTGTTTTATTTTGTTTTTGCTAATATATTGTAAACTTTTAGCTGAAGAAACCCTTGACACCAAAATGATGATAGGACCTCATCAAAAACAATAAAATAAAAAAATAATCACCCAAAACAAATTTGCTCTCTAGCCAAAGGAACAAGAAGAGGGAAGCCTAGCAAAACAGAAAATTTTAAACAGTTGAAATGGAAATTACCATGATGAAGAGGGATAGTATGTGGTGATAAAAGTGTCAATTCAATTTGAAGAGCTATAAATCTTAAATTTGTATGTACCCCACCCCCAAAAAAACACTGAAAAAATTTCAAGAAAAACTTATGGAAGTGTAAGAAGAAATAGACAAATTCAAAATTACACTTGGATTTTAATAGCACTCTCACAACTGATGGAAAAAACTGTATAGAAAACCAAACAAGTATAGAAAAACTCAATAATACTAGTAACCACCAAATTCAGATCAACTTTTTTTAGAACACTCCACCCCAAAGCAGTATTCTGTTCCCCCAACCAAAAATCATATTCATATGTAATCACAGAGCAAATACCAAGATAGATCATGCCTTGGACCATAGAAACTTACTGAACCTAAAAAATTCAAAATAAATGAAAATATGCAATTTGCTCCAAGTTCACAAGATAAATAAATTAGAAACAATTAGCAGAAAGCATCTTTATCTGTTTGGACTACTAATAACAAAATACCATAGATTGGGTAGCTTGTGAAGAACAGAAATTTCTTCTCAGTTCTGGAGATAGATTCAGTTTCTTGCTTCATAGATCAGCCTTCTTGCTATGGCTTCAAAATGTGATGTGGAAAGGATAATAGGGCTGGCTCAGACCAGGCCTGTTTTACCAGAGCACTAATCCCATTCATAAGGGCACCATCCTCACAATCTAATCCCCTCCCATAGGTCCCTCTACTGATATAATTATCAGGGGAGTTGGGATTTCAATGTAGAAATTATGGGTGGGGGGATATAATTGAATCCACTGCAGAAAAATAAAAATAATACTTCCAAATATTTGGACACTAGGCAACATATTTCTGAATAACCCACAGGCAAAGCAGAAGTCTCAAGGGAAAAACTAAATTGAACTTACTGAAAGCATAAATTAAACTCTTCAACATTTGTAAAATTTAGCTAATGTGGTGCTGAGAAATTCCAAATTCATACATTAGATAGGAAGACAAGTCTCATATACATAACATCAGCTCTTACTTTAGGAGCAAAATAAGTGAAAAGCAAATAGAAGAAAGGGAATAATATCCAGCAAACATTAATTACATTGAAAGCAGGAAACAGGGAAATTGGTGAAATAAAGTATAGTTTATTTGATAAATAAACAAAAAACTTTTGATAAGACTTACAAAATAAGAATAAAAGATTAAGCTGCTAATACTGGGAATGATGTAGGGGATGTCGCTACAGATCTTCACACATCAGATGCTAAAAGGATGTATTCAATGATTCATCTAAATTGACAGTACAGATGAATACATTACTAATTCCCTGCATAAACTGCCACAATTCACCCAATGTGAAACAGAACATTTGAAAAATTCTGTAATTATGAAATACAAATAATTCAAAGTGTAAATTATCCCCCAAATAAATATTCAGACAAACCTGACTTCACTGGAGAATGAATCAAATATTTAAATAAGAATCGCCATTAATTCTACACAATCTCTTCTAGAAAATGGAAACTGAACATTCTTATGTTGCTGGCGGGAATACACAACAGTATAGACACCATGAAAAACAGTTTTTAATTAAAAAATTAAAAAGCAAAACTACCCAAACTACTAAACATGAGGCTATCAAATGACTCATCAGCTGTATTTCTTTGTATGTATGTCAGAGAATAAAATTGAATGTTCATTGATAGGTTACAAACATGAACAGCGGCAACATGAGGTTAAAGTGGTAATTCTGGACCCACTGTGTTGATCTCCATATGCTTCCTTTTAAAAAGCAATTTACCTGCAACCATGCCTGGCTAAGTAAATAGGACAAGTTATATTCCTCAGCAAACAGCTTGCTATCTGCAGGAGAAATACAGACCTGAAATGCTGGTAAAAAGAACACGAGTTATCTTGAAGGGGGTACTTTTGGGACCATTATATAGACCAGATCCCAGAACACAGGGAGTTAAGGATAATTCTCCCTAACCATAAAATCAGTGAGAACAAGTTCCCATTACAACAGGTCAGCATGGATCAAAGTGATTTAAATAGAGTTGCTCTGGATCTTTATCATGCACAGTGGGGACTTGGAAGTTTGATGTCATTCTACTGTCAGTCAAAAGTCAAGATATGGACCTGAGTGAGACTCTCTGGAAACTTTTCTGGGGCCCAGAATAACACTGGAGGGCAGGAGAAATATACCATCCTTCTCTTTGAAAAGATTTGCTCTCTCCCTTGACATTATCCTTTTCCCTTTTTGATCCCTTAATAAACTCATCCTTACAACTCTGAGCAACATGTCTCAAGTCTTTCTGGCATAATTGCAAAAACTTTTGAGAGAAGGTTTCTGTGAAGGCTTCAGTTCCATGGCAGGCTCTTCCCCTGTAACATTTAGTAATAACATCAATTAGGAATCTGAAGCTTAAGTAGTTGAAGTGAATTTCTCAAAGTCACCTGGAAGGTGACATAGCAGAATGGACTTCACATTGAATGCATTAAGCAAGATCCTCTTCATAGTTTTGTTTAGTACCTATGTGTTATTTGGGTACCAAATTGATTTATGTAAATATGTAGTTACTAGAAATATATTATTGAAATTATTTGTTTTAATTATTGTGGGTTTTTTCTCCTTTATCTTTATGCACAGACACCTTGGTCCAACATTCCTTTTAGAAAGACTTTGCAACTGTTGCTGGGAATTAACTGTGAGGGGACATATTTACTCCACAAAAACTGCAGTGTTCAAATTATTTTTGGATGTATACAGATCTTTATTAACTCAAAAGACAATGGTTTCTTAACAAAGAACTAATAAATTTAATAATATTCCCTTGCCTGATGTGGAAGCTAAAGTGTAAAGGAAGGTGTAATATTTTCTACTTTCTTTTAAATATAAGACTTTATTACTAATATTTGTTTGTACGGTCTTTCCGTGTTTTCTGATGCATTTATTAACCTGTAATCCTTTTAAACAGGGACAGATATTTTTGTCCTTATAATCTCAATTCCTATCAAATTTCTTAGCATGTAATAAGTATTAATAAATATTTGAATGAATAAATTACTATTCCTTAAAATGTTTTTATTATCTAATTTGACTAACAAAAAATATTGTGTATAATAAAAAATGCTTTATGAAAATTGCCAATATTAAGACTTAGCAGAAAAATATACCAGATATTTCAGTCATGTTTTTACTTTTTCCATTAGTTAGAGTAGCATTTCTGAACTATAAGTCCCTACATTATAGAGATGTTTTTGGTCAGTCTTTTACCCAGTTTTTTTCTGCGCCCCTCCCAGGACAAGATGTGACTTCTTTCTGTAGTCCTTCTCTCTCTTACTATTTCTCGCAGAAGACATTCTTGTGTGGCCTGAAGTATAACTGGTTATATGGAAAATACTAGTAGAAAGGAAATGTTATATTAAGATATATAAAATATAAGGTCTTTACAGGAAGAAAAGCCTGTGTCTGAGGATCAGCTCCATCTCTAAGAAGTTGCATGCTCCTGGGAAATAACTTTAAGCTTCAGTTTAGTTATTTGTAAACAAGATTTTGTATAGCCATTAGAGACAATTAATAGAAAGTTGTTTGGCTCATGTAGGGGATGTTTACATTAAAAGGACAAATGAGCAATATTATGAAACCATTTCAACGTGTTTGATGAAGTGAACCTGAAAGGCAGTTTTCTCATACATTATTACTACTGCTGTTGTTACCTATCCTAAAAAAAAATCAATCAAGACTACCATTGCTGTGCTCATTTTATTTTATTGAATAGTGACTTATCAGATGTACTTATTTGACATGAAATAAATCCTGAGACTATTTCAAGATTGTTTTCTGGAGCACACAATAGTATGAATGTAAGTGTTTTCCAAGAAGTTCCCACCCTTCGGGGATTATTTCAGTTCATTTCATTGCATTCACATAGGGACTTACAAAGTATGTTATATAGGCACAGATATTGATTGAAGACTTTATTCACTCTAATAAATACTACTTTAAAAGCGTTCTATCTTAGTGGCTATCTCGGTAAGTCAACAGCATTTTTGGTGGTGCAGTCACAGTGCTCAGCTGAATCCCTGAATCCCTCTTTAACATTTATCATAATGGATTGTGTCTCTCCAGGCTCCTCAGAGCTGCACAGCCCATACAAAATAAGGTTTACATCTGCCTTTGCTCACTTCTCTCCACGTGCAGCATTCATCCCAGAACATGCTGTGTTGTGGGCCAGGATCCTGCAGAAAAAGCACAGGTGCGATTCACCTCATTCACGTGGCTGTCCCAGCTCTGTGGCTGCAGCCCTCACTGCCACCTTATGGTGCAATGAAAATTTGAGGAAAGGGAATGGAGCAAAGATGCTGCTGGTAGAGTTTAATGTGATTTTTCAGGGGATAGTGACCAAAAGGGTCCTCTTACAAGCAGCGGATTCCAATTTTAGGCACCACAATATAATTCACGTTGGAAATAATAGTGAATATGCCCTTTTGAATAAAACATTGTTTCCAAACTTCTAATTTTTGAATTTTTCTTTTTAAAGAAAAAGGTGAAGGAAGAAGGATGGTACAAGTGCCACCATGCTTTTCTTTACTCGAGCTCAGTACAGATCAGCTGACATTTTTGTTTATATACCCAAAGCCATCTCTTCCTTTTTTTGCTAAAAGAAATACAAATTGGTCTTGAAGTTGTGGGTCAATAAGACATAAAGAAAGTATATTGAAGGCATCTGGATAAAGATTTCCCTCTGTTGTCAAAGAGTCATGAAGGAAGAAAACCATTTTGATAATGCACTTTCATTATTCTCTTTGCCCTTAGTGGTGGCAGCATTCTCAGCCATGCTGGGGGTCCTTGTCACTACTTGAAAGATGTAAGAGTGAAAAGACTAGAGGAATCTGGATTTTTGAAGAAAATTCTGAATGGCTGCTCCAAGACCAGCACCTGCTATATCTCGTCTTCCCATTAGTGAGATAGTAAGTGCCAATGTTGTGTGTACTACTCTTAATTGGAGGTGTGTTCTCTTAGTGGCAGGCCTCCTGTCTGATGAACATGGGTTTTAATATCTTTTTTATACTTGGAGAGAACTGGGACATCTTTTCAGTGGCTTTGTGATAGAATGTAGTGAGATAGAACTGGGTCATAAGAGGGTGGGTATCTAATTCTGGATTTAAAAAAGCCTGTGTGTAAGCCCAAGGTAATTTTCAGAAAGCTCTGAGATTCAAAACCAAGGGAAACCATAATACTCAAGTACACCTGAGACTTAGAATGAAAGATAATACCCAAAATATCAGAAGTCTCCAAATGTAAGTACAAGCAAGAGTATGGGTTACATGTGAGCAGTGAGTGAATTTCCATTAAAAGGGGAGGGTTCTTGAGGCCAATACAGGATTTTTTTCCTGGCCCTGAAGGAGCACATGATCCTGGCTTAACAGCACAACTCAGACAGATGAGTTCTTTTTTTTTTCTAATATGCCATGCCAGCATCTTTTAAATTCCCGTTTCTTTGACCCCTAAAGAAGCTATCTTGTGTTAAGCGGATTTGAGGGAATTTGAATGAAAGTTCTGCTACATGATTTTCTGCAGAACAGCTCCTGTCTTGAAATCACCAGCAAAAGGAATGTTCTCTTCAAAAAAATAAAAAAAAAAACTATGATTATTAAATGTCAAGGTAAGTAGCCTTTTCTGAGAACCTTTGATGAACATGACACTGGACAAGCTACCATTGTTCAGAAATGGTAGTGCCATATTGTACAGGTACATATTGTACCTTATGAAATTGATGTACAATACAATGAAGGCACACTTTACTTTTTTCTCTTTAGCAGAAATGACTTGTTAAGTGGTGATATAGGACCCCTTGCCTCTTGTCCCCTTCAGCCCATTTTATGTTATGTCCACTTTGTCCTAGGCCCCAGGGAGGCACTATGTTCCACTGAACCCAGCACTGGGGTGAGTGATATTGTCCCTCATGCCTATAGATCCAAGGTAATTTGGGGAAGGTCCTTCATCAATCACAGCTATAAGGTCAGGAACTGGGGACTCAGTTCTAGACACTCACATTTCAGACTTTCCACAGCAGCAAGCAGATGGTCCCCTTTATGATGTCTTAGTGACATGTGTGTCCATCAGGATTTGGCATTGACACTAGCTATGGTGTTCCCATTGTACATATTTATATTTTGGAGCAAGGAATTTTAGGTGACAGGAACAATTTTAATATCCCATAGTCTTCAGGGAAAAAGGTAACAGAGAAAGAGAAAAGTGCTTTCATAAAATGTATATTTCCCTACAAAACACAGGATAATAATGGTGAGGTGTAACAATAGCATGACAAGTAATCTGTAAGCCTGGGATATCTAGCTGTCCCTTGTCAGTGTTGAGTAGACCCACCTAATTCTGACAGTATACACATATTGTTTGCGCTACTTCTGGTATACATATATCTAAGTGACTGTACGACACTCAAAAAAACAACCTGACCAACACCAACATATTGGTGATTGTTACATACTGATTGGGCAATGGGAAAGATAGTTGATCACTTTACTTTCCTTTACACAATACTTTTTAACTCTCATTTTCTGTGTCAACAAGAAGAGAGAGAGAGAGGGGAAAGGTGAGTAAGTAATATTACAAAATGTACAGAAGTATTGAAAGAATTAAATGAGTTGACAAAGCAAAGCATTTAGGCAGAGTAAGTTCTTAATGAAGGCTCAATGCCGTCACTTGGATAGTGATTATATGATAATATTTACCTTATAAACTATATATTTTTGTATATAATTGCAGCTGTAAATCTCACCCCCTCTGGATCAATCTGTGCAAAACCCAGATTCTAGAAGTGCAAATATGAATAAAATATGCTTCCTGCATTTTAGAAACTCATTTTGCCATGCAAAAACTAAAAACTGTAATCAACATGGTGGAAACTATAATAATATAAAATGTTATGGAAATATGGATAGGAGGCATGAAATAAAGCTCCAAATGATGGTACACCATGTTGTATCTCTACTTTCAACATGGGCTATGTGGTGTTTGGTACAAGGGTCAAAACAAGATGAAGGATTAGAGCAAGAAGCAAGCCTGTACCTCTTTTTAACTCTCTCTCTCTTCTCTCTCTCTCTCTCTCTCTCTCTCTCTCTCTCTCTCTCTCTCTCTCTCTCTCTCACACACACACACACACACACACACATTTCTGAATCTAGTTCTTCTGTCCTTTTTCTAGAAACTTCCCAAGACTCAGAGGAAGGGCTATGCAATTTGAGGGTCCTAATATTCATTCAGTATCTACAGTGTTCCAGTTGCTTTACATACAGCACTCAACCTATCATTATTTTAAGCCTGTGAGGCAGAAAATTGCTTGACTTTTCAGATGACATCTTGAGTCCTGTGATAACCATGATTTCGGTCCACTTGTAAATTTTCATTATTCCCATTTTTCTCAAGACAAACCTCCTTTGTCTGGAAGCAGGAGTGGACCTCATCAGTCACAGTGATTTGGAGAGTGGATAAAGAGGAGAGGGAAATCATCCAGCTGAGGATAATTGGAGTCATTTTCCTAGGTTTCCCGCTGGAGCTGGCACCTCCTTCTCCCTTTTTCTTTTAAAATTTGCTGCCTTATAGTTCTACATAATATTGAATAAAGAAAACGTGGAATATTAGACACAATGGAGTTTTACTCAGCCATAAAGAAGAATGGAATTAGGGCATTTGAGGCTAGATGGATGGAACTGGAGAACATTATGTTAAGTGACATAAGCCAGACTCAGAAAGTCACAGGTGGAATGCTTTCTGTCATGGTGGAAGCTAGAGCAAAACAAGGGCAAAAAGTTTGGGGCGAGATGCCATGAAAACAGAGGCAAGATCAGTGGAATAGAGGAAGGGGATTGAGTAGGAGGAGAAGGAGCAGAAAAGGAAGGAACAGTGGAATGGAATTGACCCCATTATCCTCTGTCCCTCTGTTAATATATCACAGTGAATTTGTCTTCCTTCCCTCTTGATCACCAGTATAAGGGATCTAATCCCAGAGCTGAGATCTGCTTTGAAGATGTCCCACAAAAATGTGAGGTCAAGCAAGGAAATGTTGGGAGGAGAGGAGAAGAAACTTGTGTTGGTAACACACCTATTCCAGTGCTTGTGTTTCCTTGGCCTGGCCTTCCTTTAGATTTTGTAGACATTCAATATCTTTTCAATCTTTAAATCCTTATGACAAAAAAGTTGGATTTCTGTTAAATTCCAATTGAAAAGTTTTTAAACAGAATGCATAGCTTCTATGGACAGATTTTGGATTTGAACAAGGTCCACATGAATTTAAAGTTCATGATTTTTACTGGGATAATTCTGAAATGTTTTATAGATATCATGGTTTGTTCCTGGTCAGTTATCTTTTCAGTCCATATCCTGTTTTAGGCAATGTCGAAGTGAATGATGCAATTTTATCCTTCAAAACACTATGAAAAAGTGGCATTTTGGGTCTATCAGAGTTTTTTTTTTTAATATTCAGAAGGGAATTAGAGGAGAGGGGCTAAGGGTGTGGTTTCAGGTTAGTATTCCTGGATCTTCATGTCATTACCTGGGTGACATGATTCAATTTCTTAGCTCCTGTGTGCCTTGGTTTGCTTTTCTATAAAGGGTAGGTAATCGCACCTTCCCCAGGATTTTCTGGGAAAAATAAATTAATGCACAAGAAGCTCTTAGAATAGGACATAGAATCTGATACTTAAAGAATACTGGTTACTATTGTTTTCTCATTATTATTATTTATATATTCCACATACACAGTGAAAATCTTTCTTCAAAAAATACCTTATCTGAAAATCCAAAGTGGAAACCAGGTAACAGCAAAGTTAGTTTGGAGGTTAGGTTGGGACCCCTGGATTTCATCCACTTAGATTCACTCTCCTTTTAAGGTATCTCCAACAGATAATAATATAATTTATTGAACTTTTACTCTGCACTGGGTACTCTGCTCAGTCTACCTACATTTTTTCATGATAGTGCAATGACCCTTGGGGAAGAGATTATTATCTTCCTATACAAAGTTCATATATTACAAAAGATGAGATCCAGGCCTTTTGGATACTCAGTAATTTGCTGATGGTCACACAGCCAGCAACTGGCAAAGTTAAACCTGGAGCCTTGTATGTCTAATGGTCCTGAGTCAAAGCCTCATTTTCAGCCATCTCATTACCTTGCTACCCACAGAGTTCTCAGGTGTTTGGCTTTAAAACCATCATTTCAGAAGAATTGAATCACTCATACATCTTGAAATGATGAAGAACTGGGTGAACTCCTGGATTTTACCTAGGAATTAATTTGTAAAACAATTATATATGAGCTTGGGAATATCTACAGTCTTAAATGATAAGAAATGCGTATCCAAAAACCTGAGTCTATGGAGATGAATAATATAAATATTATGCTATCAGACCTGTTGTGGTCAAACACACCTGCAATCCTAGTGGCTTGGGAGTCTGAGGTAGGAGGGTGGCAAGTTTAATGCCAGCCTCAGCAATTTAGCAAGGTCCTAAACAACTTAGAGAAACCTTGTCTCAAAATAAAAAGTAAAAGAAGCTGGGAATGTGTCTCAGTGGTTAAGCACCCCTGGGATCAGTGGAAAAGGAAAAAAAAAAATATTATGCCATGTAAACTGAAGGAAAAATGCATTTTTAGAAGATACTTAGATTACTATAAAAGAGTAACATTTACTGAGTGCTTATTTTCTTTAGGGTGTAGTAACATCCTAAAGATGACACAGAGCTACTGAAAATTCTAATGTGGAGAAACTTTATACTTCCCTAAAAGCCAGAACATCTACAACATTTTATTCTAGGCAACCAATAGAGTAGATTTTTGTTGGCAGTTCTCTTGCTAATAATTGATCTCCTTTCTGTAATGAATCCTTCAGCAGGAAGAAAATTCCCTATGCTGCTGAGGTCTGGTAATTTGTCTCCCATTGACATCTGGAAACATGTTGGGGAGGAGGCACTGTCTTCCTTTATGCCTCCTTCTCTCTGCTACTTAGGTGGCAATAAGGAATTTCTGGAGTTCAGGAACATCTTAAAGATCACAAGCTCTCTATCTCCCATCTCCCTGACTCAGTTCTCAAGAAATAACTGTAGGAATTTTTTTTTTTTTCAGAACCACAGGGTCAACTAAAATGCTAATCTTTAGAAGAACAAAGAGCCTTTACTTACTCTCCTGTTTTGTTCAAGGGCTCCCACTTAGCATATCTGAATGGTAGCCAAAGAATACTGAAACATGTTGATGCAGTCTGTACAGATCAGCCCCTAAGGCAAAGAGCAGAAGAAGACAGTAGTTCCAATGAAGAAATGGAAGCCACGTAGTGTGAATACACATACATGCACACAGTAGAATTCACTTCTCACTAGTCATTAGCACAAAACACATTCCTTGGCTGCAATAAAGACATTTTCTATTATCAGTGGTGCTGACCTGGGTGGAAGAGTTCTATTATTAAAATTTTAGATTCACTGTGATTTATTATAGCTTCAAAACTACCAGATAGAAAAAACTGAAAACTAACCTAATTTACTTATAGAATATTGCAAGTAATTGCAATATTTGAGATCACAGAACAAAAATCTCAGTAGTTTCCCTGGAGACCATTTCTGTAGTGGTACAATTAGAGAGGCCATCAAAAGGGCAGATGATCAAAAATAAACTCTCTAAGTCTCTATTATTTATTCTTTTTTTAATATTTATTTTTTAGTTGTAGTTGGACACGATACCTTTATTTTATTCATTTATTTTTGTGGTGCTAAGGATCGAACAAAGGGCCTCACATGTGGTAGGAGAGTGCTCCACCATTGAGCCACAACCCCAACCCTTTCATCATCTATTCTTTTCAGAGAAACCCACACATTTTGCTTTAGTTGGTTTTTTTTCTGTTTTATTTAGTTTCTATAATCAGCAGTGTGTCTAGCTGTCTAATGAGTCACTGAATTCTAATCATACGATTAGTCCTAATTTATGTGCTTTAAAGAAAATTCAAGCATGTCATTCCTAAGGCTAGAAAAAAATATGCTCCTTTCTGGATATCACATATTGTGTCCACCTATTCACACACACACACACACACACACACACACACACACACACAAAATCTTCAGGGGTTTTCCAGAAGGGGCATTTTTTTTTTCAGAAGTTTCTTAGTTATGTGAATTGACTTCACTGTATGTGGAGCCTTTAACATTTTCAAGCTTGGAAATTGTTCATTAATAGATATACAGTTAACGTGCCCTGTAGATTATGAGATGTGTGAGATAGCTGACATGTTTCTGCATTTGAGATTGTTAGGGACAACTTGCTGTTTGAAGTAGCTGAAACGTGTGGTATCAGCATCCCTGGAACCTGGCCCTTGGCCCTTTTTGGGAAATATGCGACTTAAGCAGGAAAACAACTTTCAGATCTCTCTCCTGTCCCAGACTCTCAGCTCCCAGGTAATATGGACATCTCTCCTAACTATAGTCCTTGTAGGATATAAAGATGATGATTCAAACCAACAGCACCATCCTGTTCCCCATCAGAGATGGGGAAGGAATCATTTGGTTTCAGAGGGAGTGATATATCAGGGAGCACAAAGCAGAGAGGACAAGCTTTTGGGGAGACATTGCTATTTAAATTCTCACCTGGTTCTTATGAGCAAGTAGCCAGTTTCTGGGTCCTTAAGGGTAATGTTCTCCTTGCTGACTTTATGCAGTGAGCCCTGTCACTGCCTTGGCTTTTGCATCTCTGTGATGAGCTTTCTATGGCAATCTGCTCTGAACCTGACTAATTGAAACTGTGATTTGCAGATGTCCTGGACAACTGTGTGGTAGTTGGGTGACTCAAGAGTATCTTGCTTGCTGTAATATAATGTTTTGCAGATTTTCCATGCTACTTTTCCCATTTAATTTTTGTGGTTTTGTTATATTGTGATTCCACTACTACTGTTATTTAATGAATATTTTTTTTTAAATTACTGCTTTTGGTTAGCTTATGCTTATAACAATATTCAGAAAATATTATATGCGGGTTAATGTGCTGTTTCTTCTCTCATGCATATTAAAATAAATACATTCTATTAAGATTACATATATTTTTGTGTACCACTAGTTACTTATATGTCATATTTTAGAAGATGCTTACTTCTCTGTGGCCACCTAATAACAGCTTTTAGGAGAGATTCATTAAAAACAAAAGTGGACTCATTTTTCTACTTTCTAGATAATTTAGAAACCTGGAAATTACTTTCTAAAATCACTTGATCTCCATTTTTCTAAAAGCCCCACACATCCCAGTAAACTAATCTTTCTCACCACCTCTATATTTATTATTTGAATACTAATATTTCATGCTGAGAATATAGAAGCCAAATATAAATACATAAAATAATTTCTAGAAGTTCTATGAAAGCAAATAAAAATAGCCTTTTGGTAATCAACTGTCATAGGAGAAAATTTCTTTGTAATTTTCTGTGTAGACGAGGAAAACAGAAAAAAAAAAGAAAGGCCGAGAACATAATAAAATAGCTAATGAATTTTTAAGAACAGAAATGCATAATCACTCATTTTACATAGAGTGCATTTCTGTGATATAAACCTTACTTATCTCTTCCAACCTGTTAGTAGATTCAAAGATACAATAAAATACATGGTGTGAGGTGTGAGTAGTGTTTTTTATTGTGTGTGTGTGTGTGTGTGTGTGTGTGTGTGTTATTGTATGACACAATAGCAAGACAAAAGGTTGAGCTTCTAGATCTGAATTTACATCTTGGGTCATGGTGGTCCACACCCCTGAGTTGCTATTCTGGAACTATCTGCACTGCTTTTCATCCTTGTCTCTGCATATTATAGATGCATAAAGACTATGACCTGCATGCAATGGGTGTCAGTGTAGAAATAAGAAAGAGTGGAGGCCTCTAGGAAATCACTAAAGTGCTGTACCAGCCTTGAACTTAGTTGAAGTAAACAAACACTTAATATATAAGGCATTACTTATTTGGGTTTTGTTTGTTTAGAATTAAATAAATTCTGAGTTGATAAGGAGTGCAAGGTCCTTCCTTCATCAAGTGAACCAATCAGAGCTAGCTTTAGCTCTGAGAATATGATCCCTCATGAATTCACTCATATTCTTTAAAGGTCATTGCATTATATTTATTCCATTTTAAAATTTATAAATAAAAATTGTATATATTTATGGCATAAACTATGATGTTTTGTTATATGCTTACATTATGAAATGACTAAGTCAAGCTAATTGACATATGTATTACTTCTACTTTATTATGTTGAGAGCATTTAAAATCTTTCTTGGCAATTTCAAGTGTATGATACTTTGCTTTTAACTATATTCACAATCATGTGCAATATATCACTTCAACTTATTCTTCCATACAGATAAAATTTTGCATTGTATGCCCCTATGTTCCACGTTTTACTTCTATCAGTTCAACACTTTTAGACTCCACATATAGAAAAGATCATGCAGTATTTGTCTCTCTGTACTTGGTTTATTTGGCTTTACATGATATCTTCTTGGTTTACCCATGCTGTTATAAATGAGACAATTTCCTTCTTTTTTAAGTCTGAATATAATTCCCTTGTGCATATGTACTACATTTTCTTTATCAATTCAGCCATTTATAGACACTTAGATTGACCTATTTCTTGACTCCATGATGGCTGAGGTTAGGTTCAGTGTTAATTTCTAGGTCTGATTCATGGCAGATACTCTATAGTATTTGATGACTGAAAGAATATATCTGTCTGTCTGACCTCAAAAATAATAAGAATGTGAAGTCTATTATTAACTTGTGCTAAAATCATCTGAATTATGTTAAAATGAAGATTAATAGGCTGTACTTAAGACCTATGTAGTTTTGAATTTCTTAGAAGGCAGTGCAGAAGTCTGCATATTAAACCAAGTTCCTAGAGATACTTATGTCTACTGAAGTGACAAGCAGAATATCATTCTCAGAAATTGTTATAGGCAAGATTTTGGCATCCGTGATCTTTCTCCCTCTTGTGGTATGCTAGGGATATTTAATGTTATATATGGTAAAAAGGAATTAAGGTGGCAGATAGGATTTAAGTGTCTAATCAGCAGAATTTAAAGAGATTTACTAGATCATTTGGGTGGTCACCATGTAATCTCATGGTTCTTAAAAGAAGAAGAAGAAGGCAGAATATTGAGAGATACCATAAAAGGAGGAATGTTTCAAAGCACTGTGAAAATGATTCAACAAACTGTTGTTTTCTTTGAAGATAGAGGGGTGGAGCCATAAACCAAGAGACATGAATTGTGTACATTTGGGTAATTTCCCTTTAGCCTATACCCTAATTTCAGTTGCTTGGTTTTAGAAAAGTTGCTTGTAGGTGAGTACTTGTAGCCTCCATTGAATTTTTTTTTTTCCTATGGAGGATTTTTCTCTGTTTTGTTTCTCTGATGGACATAAGGTATAGAATCCTCAGGAAGATCCAGAAAGATTTCATATGATCTAATTAAGTACCACACTGAGCATTGAGTTTTTGACAGCAAGGTGAGTTCAGTGTGGGAATCAGCATTTTAACCTTCCATTTGCTGCATTAGAAAGGAAGGAATTACTAAATAGGAGAGTGAAATGATCAACTATTGGCAGCCATGTGAATATTGATTTAGGGAAATCAAGACTGAAATTACAAATTTAATTAATGTACTGATGTTTTTAATCCTGTGAAACATTAAAAGGGTATCTCTCAATATTTACATATATGAAGATTCCTTGGAGAACAAAGAACGAGGATTAAGAACCACACCCGAACTGTTGTTTTTAATTAATATCATAATTATTGATTTATTATTTATTAGTTTTTATTAATTATTTCAGTGGTATATATCATTCCTATAAACATGAGGATATGGGGTATAGTTAATAATTGAATACCTGTATAAAATGTGTAATATTTGTTTTAGTCAGCTTTGTTGCTGTTGTGAACAAAAGTCTTGACAAGAATAACTAGAAGAGGAAAAATTTACTTTGTGGTTCAAGGTTTTAGAGGTTTCAGTTCATGGACATCCAGTTCCATTCCTTGGGGTATGAGATGAAACAGAACATCAGAACAGAAGAGTGTGGCAGAAGAAAGCCGCTCAGGACATGGCCATCAGGAAGCAGAGAGCAAGAATCCATTCAATAGATACAAAATATATATCCCAAACCTACGCTCCCAATGACCCACCTCCTCCAGCCACTCCCTACTTGCCTACATTTACCACCAAGTTAATCTCTCTAAGGCAATTAATGCACTGATAAGATTAAACCTCTTACATAACCCAATCATTTCATCTCTAAACTTTTTTGCCTTGTCACACCCATGAGCTTTTGGGGAAAATGTCTCATTCAAACCATATCATGTAAGTCAAAGTGGTTAGCACAGTTTGTATGTGATGTAATCACAGACATTTGTGAATTAAGCTCTGTGCAGTTGGACAATGCATCTGCAGTTGAACATGGCAGTCTTGGAGGTACCATGCATTACTCTAGTATGGCTGCATTTTTTAACCAATAGAAAGAAAAGAAGGTCAAGTAGAATGGCATGAGATTTAGGACTGTTCCCAATTCCTACTAAATTTCTCATTCACTTTGCATAAGTCTCTCTTTTTTTTTTTAGAGAGAGAGAGAGAGAGAGAGAGAGAGAGAGAGAGAGAGAGAGAATTTTTTAATATTTATTTTTTAGTTTTGGGCGGACACAACATCTTTTGTTTGTATGTGGTGCTGAGGATCGAACCTGGGCCACACGCATGCCAGGCGAGCTCGCTACCACTTGAGCCACATCCCCAGCCCTGCATAAGTCTCTTAAGTGAAGTGAATCTCAACTTTTGCTTTTATAAATATATTGTTCAGTGAATTATCAGTAATATTCTTAGCTCTAAACTTTGAATGTATATTTGAAGATCATTCTTTTGTATTTTTTAAATTAATGACCAACACTTCATTCTCCCACTCCATGTTTGTGGATTTCAATAGCTATATGACTCATTTTAATTTTTAATGTTCTCTTAATTTAAACATATATGACTAATTAAAATGGTATAGTGAAATAAGTATTTTTAATCACATTGATACTATGAGAAATCCATAAAAACTTGATTCCAAAATTTTTTTCCATTACTAAGGTAACTATAGAATTTATAAAAATAAGTCAGTTTTATACATGAAATTATACATGTGATGAATACAGGCATATTTATATAAACTTAAAGCATAGTCATGTCAGGATGAATAATAAATCATTTTAATTTTCTTATTACAATCTATAATGAATGCATAACTAATGAACCATAATAAGTATTATGAGATCTCCTTACCATAAAAAAAGCATCATTGTATCAATAAAACCATGATGTTATTAGCTACCACTGAAGGAAATTTTGCATTTGTGATATTTTCACATGCTAACATCTCACTAACACTCGAAATGGGAGTAGAATAAGATTGGATGCCTAATTATCTATTCTAATCATAATTATAAAAGATAATTTGCACTAGCAATTCAAAAAGGATAAATACAATGATTACTAACAGACTGTTTATTGGCTCTGAAAAAGGAAAAGAAAGAAAATTAAATGATACTATATTGGAAAGGCATTTATTTTATAAAATACCATCTCACTCCAGTAAGAATGGCAGCCATTATGAAGACAAACAACAACAAGTGCTGGCGAGGATGTGGGGAAAAAGGTACACTCATACACTGCTGGTGGGACTGCAAATTGGTGCAGCCAATTTGGAAAGCAGTATGGAGATTCCTTGGAAAGCTGGGAATAGAACCACCATTTGACCCAGCTATTCCTCTTCTCGGAGTATACCCAAAGAACCTAAAAACAGCATACTATAGGGAAACAGCCATATCAATGTTTATAGCAGCATAATTCACAATAGGTAAACTATGGAGCCTAGATGCCTTTCAGTGGATGAATGGATAAAAAAATGTGGCATTTATACACAGTGGAATATTGCTCAGCACTAAAAAATAATAAGATTATGGCATTTGCAAGAAAATGGATGGCATTAGAGCAGAGTATGCTAAGTGAAGTTAGCCAATCCCAAAAAAAAAAATGCCGAATGTCTTGTCTGATATAAGTGGGGTGACTCAAAATGGGGTAGGGAGGAAGAGCATGGGAAGAAGTTTACCTCTAGATAGGGAAGAGGAGTGTGAGGGAAAGGGAGGGAGAGGGGGAATAGCATGGATGGTGGAAGGAGACCCTCATCGTTGTACAAATACATGTATGAAGATGTGAATTTAGTGTCAACATATCTGTATACAGAGATATGATAAATTGTGGTATAAAACTGTATTAAGAATTGTAATGCAATAATAATAATAATAAGAGAGCTCATGTAAAAAAAAATAAACAAATAAAATTAAAAACATATTATAGGTCATTTAAATAAAATTCAGTACTTTGTGATAATAGAGATTTCTATCTTTTTATTAAACATTTTGGGCTTAATTCATCAGAAAATTATACAGATTTAAAAGTATAGAATTAGTGAAATGTAATTTTTAATATAAACATTTTAAAAGTATAATCCACATAAAAATTTATAAATTTTACATGTACAATTCAATGAGTTTTGGAAAATATGCAAAATAGTATCATCACCACCCAAAATATTTTGTCCCCTCAAGTCACCCCTGTAGCAATCTTGTTCTTTCTTCTCAAGTCTATCAACTACAATAATTTTGCTTTTCATAAAATTTTATAAAAATGGAATCACATAGTAGGTAGTTTTTGATTTCTGGTTTCATTCACTTTACAAAATGTGTTGAGATTAATCCATTAGCCTTTACATCTATCCTTCATTATTTTTGTCATTTTGTGAAGCTTTCTTGACTGATATGGAACAATTTGTGCACTCTTTTATTGTTTTGGCTATGACAAAAAACTGATATGAATATTGGATAATAAGTCTTTATTTGAACTCTTTTGCTTGACCAAATGTCCAGGAAACATACAATTCCTTCATGTTGGCATGTAAAATTAACCATTCCACTTATGTTAACTATCCACTAACTATTTAGGTGTGTGTTTATTTTTAGATTCTGTATTTTTTATATTGAATATGTGCATCTATTTATAGACAAACACTACACTCTCTCAACTACTGTAGTTTTATAATAAACCCAAACATAAAGGTTTGTATATAAATAGAATTATATAAGAAAGCATAAATCTTCAATTTTGTTCTCCTTTGAATTGCTTTGACTTGTCTGGATATTTGCATTTCCAGTTAAGTGTTAGATCATCTTGTTTTGCCAGAACATTTTTGCCAGAACAAGTCTGCTAGAATTGAGAATGGTATTCCACTGAATTCACAGATAAAATTTGGAAGTATTGACTTCTTAAATATATTGAGTCTTCCTATACAGGAAATAGTTTTGAGAGAGAAATTTAGGATCAGGACCACATGCCACCACAAGAAGTAGAAAATAACTATTCACAAGAGCCTCTGGAAGTTCTATGGGTCTTGTTCACAAGAAATAAAAATACCTGTTTAAACCATGTTCCCTTATGCACTATACACCAGGAATTGAGCTCCTTTCCACTCTGGTAGGTTCTTATGGCTATAGGAATTACTCTACTTCAACAGAAGCCAGTCCCTTGGCTAGGTGTCAGCTGTCTCTTAGCAACCACATCACATTACTCCTCTCTTTCTTGAAGCTATGGTAAAGCAATGCTTATACCCAGAGTAGTATTATTAAAGTTTGCCTGCCTAACCTCCCCTAGTTGTCACCACTGTTAGGGTGTCTAGTTGCTGTGCTTCTACTGCTATTGCTTAGCTTTAGCCTTCTTAATCTTGTGATAAAATGTGTACATTCCACATTATAACAATTTCTGGTTAAAATGATGGCAATACAAGGTGTCCAACCTATCCCAACAATTAAATCCAGTTTCTCTCTGTCCTCAATAGAACAGGTTGATAATATAGATCCCTGCATTTGTAGGGACAATGCCCATTTCAGCTTGCAGCAGGCTAATGGGGGTGCAAGAAAATTGAGCGAGACACGAAAAGCCAAGGAAGAGAATTTTATTATAAATGAAAAATAAGGCTCAAGCAAAGAACACTCTCAAGAGAGAAAGAGACTGAGTATTCTCTGAGTGGAGAATGGCAAAGGAAACTATGCTGTTTCCAAGTGTATTCCTGTTTTTTGTTTACCAGGAGATCTGGGGTCCACCTTTTGCAGTCTTCACCAGTCTGATGTTAAACTCCACCTTCATATTGCACAGGGGAGGTTTTGACCCAAGTTTGTCCTTTCCGTAACTGTCATGGTTACTACTATCCCTTTCAGAGGGAGTTCATCTGTAAGTTCATCCTTGTTAAAGCTGGTGCTGGGGTCAATGACCTGGTAAACATTATCTTAGTGCATCTGTGCTACTAAGGGAATTTCTCTTCTGGTATATATTGAGAGACCAGTGGCCATAAATCCTAATAGACCCTGTCAGAAGTTAGCCCCATTGATCATTCCTTTCTCGACATATTTTTTAATTGTCTCCCTTTGTTTCCTTCTGCCTATTGATTCTCATGGTTAGTATACCCATTCTTTCACTATAAGTTATTGATTAGTCATTAACCTTAAAGGCAATTTAAAGAATCCCCATGACCCTGCTATATTATTTGATCTCATTCTACTGCTTATTACTAACTACTATCTAACACCTCTTCTGTAACCCTTTAAGAATAAAGGATTTAAGTCTCAGGGTATGGTAAATGATTGAGAAATTTAGGAATATACAGAGAAAACAGATTCTATAAAGCAATGTTCCTGTTGGAATTTCGAATGCGTGGGCTCATGACCAATTCTTGAACTGGACAAAGGAATAGAAAGGGACTAAAATGTAGGAGCATAATGACCAGCCTATAAATTTATTTGTACCTCTCCAGTACCCTAGAACTTTTCTGGGATGTATCAAAGCAGGAATGAGACTTAGGGGAAAAAAAACAACACATTAATCTCATGGAGGTAGAGGCTGACATTTGATTGATCATGATCCTTTGGCTGGATTACACAGTCCACTTGGTTTTAGTCAGCTTTTTTTGTCATTGTGATTAAAAAAGACTTGACAAGAGCAATTACAGGAGGAAAATTTTATTTTGAGGCTCATGGTTTCAGAGGTATCAGTCCATAGATGACTAACTCTATTCCTTGGGACTTGAGATGAGGCAGAACATCATGGAGGATGACACCAGGAAGCAGAGAGAGCACTCTGCCATCACCAGAAACAAAATATATTCCCCAAAGGCACACCCCACAATAATCCACCTCCTCAGGCCACACCCAACTTGCCTACAGTTACCACCAAGTTATTCCATATCAGGGGATTAATTTAATGATTAAGTTGAAGATGTTATAACCTGATCATTTCATCTCTGCACTTTCTTGCATTGTCTTACACATGAGCTCTTGAGGGACACCACGTATCTAATCATGACTGCCAACTTCCAATGGAATTTTGATGTAAACTGAAATATACATGCCAGGCTAGACTCCTTAATGGGGAAACATGATCTTACTGAGTCCTTCCCAATCCTGAGGGAAGTCCAGCCCCTTTGGATCAGATATATTCCACCCAATTATGTACCCTACTAAAAACATGGGCTTTAATCTCAGGCAGTGCCTCTCAATCTGGGTATAGACTGTACTCTGCCCTCAGAATGCATAACTCTCTTCACTTTCTAGTAGAGCTCTTCTGTTCTTTGCTAAAACTTGACATGTCCTTACATTCTTTCTTGAGCCTGGAAGGTCTCAGCAGAGTACTCCACCTCTGAAGAGACCTCCTCAGTTGCCATTAAGGTCAAAGTTTCTTTCTCCATTTATTTAGCTTATTTAATGGCTGTCTTCAGTGCTTTATTGTTTCAATGTACAAGTCTTAAATACTTAAATTTATTTTCAGTTCTTTATATTTTTCTACTAATGTAAATTGTATGATTTAAAATTTTTAATTTCCAATTATTTGTTGTTACCATGTAAGAATGCAGTTAAAAAAACAAACTTCATATATTGTGATCATGCTAAATACTCTTTAGTTCTAGTAGCTTTTATTATATATATATATATATTTTTTTCTTTTTTGGACATTCTACAAGTATGATCACAAATACAGAAATGAAATGAAAAAAATTACAAATACTTGAGAAGAAAATGACAGAAAATATTTTCTGAAATATTAAAAGAGAAAAGTTATTTCTCTAGAATTGATTCTTTAGTATAAGAGGATGTTTAGAATGATATTTATTTACTGAACATAGAAAAAAATTGAAGTTTATTTTTGTGTGTTTTAAAGCAAGATATCTATTTTATAGTGAATGCAATTTGAAGGTATAAGAATTCTATAATAAATATATTAGGGGTGGACAATCCTAATTTTTCAAATATTTATTTTTTTAACAAGTTTTGTTCACAGTTTCCTATTTATCTGCACTTACAGTAACATTTATGCATTATTTCTTCCATAGATAGGTCACAAACAGTTCTACCACAGTTTGATAAATAAGTATAGAGTTAGGTTCTTAGTTTGAAACAGAATGAAAACAGGCACAATTTTTTTTGACAGTTTCAGTGGAGTACTGAAGAAAATTCCATTTTCACAGATATTTGATCTAACATTTGTTGGTTTGCTGCCCTCACCCCCATTATCTTAAATTCTTTGCTTCTTTGACCCTGTGTTGTTTTTATTGGTACTCATGTCTTATTTAATTTATTCACCTGTATTTTCGTTACTCAAACATTTTTTTATTGAAAATTTCAAAGATATATCAAGATGGTTAATTAAAATTTTAATTTTTTTATGAACATAGTGCATCCAAAATGGTTACTTCTACTAACTGTAAGAAATAATTCAGTGATAAAAATCACTATAATTGACAATTTCTTTTAAAAACTTTTGTTGGGGTAGAAGCCTATGTGAACCTCCCCTATTTAAAAAAAAAGATAAAAATAGTGAAATATCTGCACAAGAATGATTTAGCAATTCTTTTGATATTTGTATCTTTTGAATTTATGAGATGGTAATAAATAGAGCTATAGAATTTACCCAAAGTTGAGTATTTTCATAAAGTCAGTTTTATCCTTAATGTGGAAATGAGTAGAGGCATAATACCAGAAATCTAACATTGATCATGGACTTGACGGTTGCTTTTATTTTTAGCAACCCATGTATCATGTTTCATTGCAGCTGGCCATGATAGTATACATGAAGTTGGATTTTGGCTTATTCACCAAGTCATGGTGAGATGTCAGTTACCTCAAAAACTACTGGAAAGGTTGCTGTTAAAATACAGACTCATGCTAAGTTCTAAAATCCTAGAGAATAGTAGAGTTCACAAAGAGCTGTAATAGCCAGAGGGTAAGCATGAGGAGGCAAATTTTCATCTCTCCAAAAATGTGTTTTAAAGTTTTTGTGGTGGTTTATATTCTCCTTCATGATTTCAACGCAGTTTACTTTCATGACCCTTCTCTCCATCCAGCACTTTTTGCTATGTGCTTTTTCTTCTTACACATATGTACCTGTGTGTGCATGGCCATGTGTGCTTTATTTTCTACTGCATCAAGCCATATGCATGTGTGTAAATTGACTATCACTAAAATGTTGTTGGGTAATAATCTCAAAACAGAGTAGGTTAAAACAAAATCAATTTGTTTTTTTACAAATCTGCAGTTTAGCTGGTGCAACTCTGTAGAGCAGAACATCATAGACTCATGGTTTCTGCAGGTCATTTGGCACAGGATTGGGGTGGCTGTATGTCTGGTGTAGGTTGACTTCACCTAGGAGGCTTTGATTCAAGAGTCAGACCTGAAGGTAGGCTTCTTGTGAGTCTTATACTCTTTAGACCAGTGAACAATGGGACAGATTTTTCTCTTTGCAGATATATAATTGCAGAAGTATTAGCACAAGTAGAAATATGCAAGGGGTTTAAAGGCCTGTGTTTGAAACTGGTATGATGTCATACCTGTCCCTTTCTTTTTTTTTTTTTTTTACAATTTGATAATGTATTTTATTTTTTTTTTTTTTTAATTTTTTATTGTGGGTTGTTCAAAACATTACAAATTTCTTGACATATCATATTCCACACTTTGATTCTAGTGGGTTATGAACTCCCACCTTCACCCCATACACAGATTGCGGATTCACATCAGTTACACAAGTATTATCATGATTACTAACTTTGGGCTTGGCCAGGTACCGCCTTAGTCAATAGAAAGGGACAGGTATACAACAGACACTAGTATGGCAATTTGTATACCTGTCCCTTTCTATTGACTAAGGCGGTACCTGGCCAAGCCCAAAGTTAGTAATCATGATAATACTTTGTTCTTTGGGTTAGACCTTGACAAAGGTTTTATTCTATAACTTCCTTCTCAACCCTCTGCATTACTCAGTTTTGTCATAAGTGAAAAACTTAAGCTGGTTGAGCTGCAGAGTCATTTGATTGCTCTGATTTTAATTAATCAGATATAAAAGAACACAATCTAACTGTGTTATGTCATTGACATGCTTTAATGAAAGCACTATTTATTAAAGAATAAACTAGGGAGAAAATATAAATAAGTAGGATATTTTGATTATCTTTTAAATTGTTTTTTTGAAATCTTTCTTGTATTTTTGTTTCATAATTAAAATATAAGAACTAGCAGATCTGTATTGTACCTGACAAGGATGTCTATATTGCATGAAGCTGGAACGTATTGCTCATTCAGCTGCTCTGTGTAACTGCCAAGAATAAAAGGGAACATGGGGAGAGGAATGATTCTCTTTGACTTTAAGTATAGTTTATGCCTTTCATTTTGCCTTCTATCTCCAAATATGAGTATGTTTCACAGCTGGAGTGTAGTGTTTCTACAGAAGAATATGTTGCACACTCTATCCCATGGCTCATGCCATCTGTGCCACCTTGATTATCTACCAAACTTTGCTGTGAGGCTTTGATGGGTTAGAAATTCTAGTCTGATAGTATAGTATTTATAAGTAGGCTGTTAATGAATTCATTAATGAACATTGAATGTCATAGTTGTAGTCTATTACTTTAAGTAGTTTTAGTTGTTCACATATTCAGCATTTTAAAACAAAGCAAGAGAATGACGATAATAAAACAAAATCCAGAGAGATAGAGATATCAGTGAAATAATCAGGAGAGAAATGGTCGGATGTTTACTCCCTCATGATTAAGAAATGTTAGGAAACATAAGAAATTGAGCCTTCATTTTTTCAGGTTAAGAGAAGGAAAATATAATACCTACAGCAGAAAATGTTTTTAGAACAACTAATTTGTCCTATGAAAGATGGAGATCTCAAAGTGGGTGCTCAGTCATTATTCATGTTCTTTCTTTTCTTTCAAAGCTATAGCTGGACCAGATTTACTGTCCTCAGCTTCAGCTTTTTCCTCTGCTGGGCTTCACACAAAGCAACCCAAAGTGACCTAGGCTCTGATGTCTCCCAGGTAACCTCAATCAGATCCTTGGCTAGGCTAGACACTTTAGACCCAAAGTTTCTTTTAAAGCTTTATGAATTGCCTGATAAGTACAAGTTTTGGGAATACAAATTATTAAGGTGCAATAACTAGAGGCATGGTGATGTATTATCTCACCAACTATAGAAAAGAGTGAATAATTAAATTTTAAACAGTGGACATTTAAGCAGGATTCTGAGTTTTCATTAAACTCTCATGTTGTTTTCTTCACAAATGCATACATATATTAAATTGAAGTATTCTCTGTACTAGATTTTAATCTTTTTATTTCACAAAATTTGGCTAATCTTTGCATATTATTTTTATTTCCACATGTACAGGGTCTTTAAACAAAGTTTTGGGAGTGGAAGTTTTTAATATTTGTTTATAGTTTCTTGGGATAGAGTTTAGAAAACAGTCTCTAAATTTCATTTAATTCATTTTTTCCAGCTAGTTAGTATTTCAGGGCCTACTTTATTTTGATGTGGACATGCCATCACCTATATGTTATCATGGGCAAATGTTTCATTAATGCAATATTGAATGTTATGTTGTTTGAGACTATTTTTTTTTTTTACTAAAAATGACTTTTGTCTGTTGTTGCCCTATTGAGACATTCTATTTTAAAGGATTACGTAAAAGTAAACTTGTTATCATGATCACAATTTTATTAATGTAATGTAGTCTCTTATAAGAAAGTTCATACAGTAGTGAACCAAATACATTCTAAATTGAAGTATTTCCCTTTTTATTGAAGATAAAAATATAGCAAATTAAAGAATATTTTAAAACAAAGAGAATTGCTCTCATAATTTTATTATTCTAATGGCATTAATTCTTTTATAAATGAAAGTTGATTTCTATTCCATATAGTGGGATGGTTAAATCTAGCTAATTGAGATACATATTACTTCACATAGTTGTCATTTTTTTGTGATGAGAACAATTTAATATTCACTTTTTTGCATTTTTCAAAACTAGAATACATTAACTGTAACCACTCTACTGTGCAACACATCTCTTGAACTTATTTTCCGTATCTTACTGTAATTATGTATACCTCCACAAGTATCTTCCTATTGCCCCATCTCTCCTAACCCTGTTTCTGGTAGTCACCATTCTATTCTCTACTTCTATGAGATCCTGTGGCAGATGTCTCTCTATGCCAGACTATTTTCACTTACTATGTTGTCCTCCAAATTTATGCACGTTGTTACAAATTATGGAATTTCCTTGTTTCTGACAATTGAATGTAATTCCATTGTATATAAGATGTGATATATTTTGATACATTACTATGTAATATATTCTGTTTTTCCAAAGGTATTGCATTTTATTTTTATCAATTAGTTCCAAGTAAAATTGACCCTTTCTTGTATCATTCTATGAATTTTAGCACATATATGGAGTCATATAAGCACAGCAATAATCAGGTACAGAAAAATTCCATCAACTCCTTCAATTCCCTTGCTATTACCCTTTATATTTATACCCTCCTTCAAATTTTAACTTCTGGAAATCATTGAGATGTTCTGTAGCAAAATGATTTTTTATTTCAAAAGTTCACATAAGTAGAATAATTCATTATGAAACCTTTGAGACTGGCTTCTTTACTTAGTATTATATTTTATTTTTGTTCTCCGTCTCCTTTTTATTTGTCTATTTCCTCCTGCTGCTTTATTTTAGGTTGTTTTAACATCTTTAAAATTGATTTTTAATTTATAATTTCTATATTTAGTATATTTTTATGTAAATTTTAAAGCAGGTCTGCTGGCAAAAAATTCTTTCATTTTAGAGTTCCTGTATTTCATCTTCATTCTGTTTGGATGAAAAATCCTGAGTTATCAGTTCTTTTCTTTCCATGCTTTGAGAGTTACTCAACTTCCTTCTGGATTTTCATAGTTTCTGATGAGAAATTCTCAGGCACCATGAATACCTGCTCCCCCATAATGGGGTTTCTCCACCTTATAAGTACTGGCATTTTGGGCCAAAATAAGTTTCTCTGTAATGGAAGGCTTTCCTGTGCTCTATAGGAAGTTCACCAGTATCCACTGATTCTACCCACTCAATGTCAGTGGTTTGAATTCCCCTGTTGTGTGTGACAATCAAAATGTCTTTAGACTTTTCCGAATGCATAGGTTGGAGGACAAAATCACAGATGATAACCATCACTCTGTGAGTTAATGTATCATTGTTTTTCAGGCTACTCTCAAACATTTTTCTATACTTTTAGTTAGCAATTTGACTATGATGTAGCTAGATATTCCCTCTTTAGGGCTGTTAAATTATCGTTTTTTTTCATTTTTCACTTTCTTGTCTTCTGCCAAATTTAATAA
Organism: Marmota monax; assembly: GCF_021218885.2. Classification (NCBI taxonomy): domain Eukaryota; kingdom Metazoa; phylum Chordata; class Mammalia; order Rodentia; family Sciuridae; genus Marmota; species Marmota monax. The sequence continues at coordinate 3,510,477 of NW_026695230.1, read as the reverse complement.
ATTTTCACATATATCTTAAATACATTTTTTTCTGCACTATACATAAGTTCTCTGTTCTCATTTTGGACCTACAATGATATAAATATTAAACCTTTTGTTACTATCTCAGGTTCCTGAGTCTCTTTTTTTCTCTTTGTTCAGAATGGTTAACTTCCTTTCAACCACCTTAAAGTGCACTAAACTCTTTGCTCTGTCATCTCCAGCTATTGAGGAGCTCAAGCAAGTTTACATTTCAGTTATTGTACTTACTTTTTAAAAATTACCATTTGGTGTTTTACATCTTCAATTTATTGTTGATATTTTATGTGAAGATTTATTTTTATTTTTAAGCTGTCACTCAAAGAATTTTTATAAACGGAAATTTAATTTTTTAAATTTAATTTTAATTAAATTTTATTTATTTATTTTCTTATATTTCCAACATTGGTGTCTTGTAGACTTTGTTTTCTATTAATAGTTTTTTTCTGTATGAGTTGTGAAATTCCTGGACCTTATACAAGTAATTTTGGCTCATATATTAGCCATTTTAAAATATGATAAATAACACAGATTTTTGTTTGTACCCTATAAAACTATAGATACTTTTGTTTTATCAGACAATTGATGCTATTGGATTCAGTTAAAAATTTTAATCAGCATTGTATGAGTTTTGGTTTCAGTATCAGCTGTGTCTCCAAACTTTTAGAGTGCTCTTTACCTGCTACACTTCTGTACAACAGCATGGCTAGTTGGGACCTTGGCCATCATCCACCCCTTGGCTCACGATGTTCTTTAGTGTGAGATGCTTACCTGCACAGCTTACAACTGTATGAGGTTGTTTTCCTGAGCTCTACCATTTCTGTGACTGTTCCAGCTACCTCTGGTCCTCTTAGGCTTCTCTGTTTTGTCCTCTGGCAAGGAAGCTGGGTTTTATTTACCTTAATTCCAATAAGTAGTGAGGACCAGATTATTAGCCAAGAAAGGAAGGAGAGAGAAAAGAAGAAGAAAAAGAAATAGGGTCTTGCCCCATCTTCTTGGGACCACATCTTCTCTGTTCAGAGATATTTCTCTTTTATCAGACATATAGTCTTGTTGATACAATTGTCACCAATATTGCTAGACTGCCTGAATGTGACCTGAAAGAATAGAGAAAACAAAACAAATAAATAATTGATTCCATTGTGAAACTTATTTCTTTTTTCTTTCTTTTTTTTAATGAGAGAGAGAGAAAAAAAATTTTAATATTTATTTATTTATTTTTTAGTTTTCGGCGGACACATCTTTGTTTGTATGTGGTGCTGAGGATCGAACCCAGGCTGCATGCATGCCAGGCGAGCGCGCTACCGCTTGAGCCACATCCCCAGCCCATGAAACTTATTTCTAACACTGGGAACTAGAAACAGGATTCTCATGATTCTCTCCCCATCATTTTATTACCCAGTCCCATGTTTCGAGTTTTATTGAATGGTATTGGGGCAATATCAATTTGGAAAAAAATGATAAACTTGCCACTGGTTCAGTGGTACTTAAAACACGATCTTCTTCCTCATTCTGCCTGCTACTGTTCACCTTTCAAAGTCCCCAAATAGCTCTTTTGTGCATTCAGTGCACATTTAATATTTCCAAAATGTATGAGATATAGAGTAGGGTGTGTTTATTCAATCTTTCTTGGAGTAGGAACATATAAACAATCTTTCTGAAGGAGAATTTCATAGGAGCGTTTGGTGCTGTTAAATGAACCCATACCTGCCAGATAAATTATAGCATCCTGCCAGAAAATGAAGTGTTTGGTGCTGTTTTTCATTCTCATTGAGATAATTTCAGAATATCTAGAATTATGATAGCATTACTTCCATACATTTTTATGATTTAACCAATGAACAGAAAGTTTTCCTTTATTTACTTTAGTATCTATCTCATTTGTAACTTATAAATCATTATCAATATAACCAATGGCAAACAAACTTCATCTAATGTTTTTCAACTTATCTAGTTATGGTTACCTAGAATGTAAGTCTCAGAAGAATATACTGTGGCTACTTAGAAAAAGGTGAACCTCAATTGAATACTTTGTCACATATTCTAAGCAAAGAAGAAGGAATAAACATTCTATGTTCTTGAATTCCTAGAGCTACATACATGATTTCATAGTTCTCAAAGCAAGCTGATGAGATGATAGGAACAATAACTAGTTAATCTTTGTTACTTTCTAATCCCTCCAAAGATAAAGTTTTGCTTGTTCAACACAGGGGAAGCTTGTGATGGCACTGATGGGCAACAGCTCCTGTATTATTCAAGCCTTAATATTTCCCATTCTTAAAGGGCTAACCCAAATGACGTCTCATCAGCTCTAGTTTAAACAAAGTCTCAGGAACATTAATGTCTAAGTTATCATAGTTCTTAGCTCTAACTTGATTTGCTCTAAGACAGTATTCTTCAGTGGGAATTTTATAACAATCTGGGAGTTTTAGGAAGTCAGTGTATGTATGTGGTAGCCTAAATGATTAGGAGTGCCTCTGGCATTGAATGGGTATGATTTAGGAATTTAGGAGGTCTGCCATGTGACTGGCAGGCTCAGACAAAAAAAAAAAAAAAAAAAAAAAAGAATCCCTTAGGTCCAACAGGGCTTTTATATCCAGTAAAAGAAAATTTATATATTCTCAGACTGGGGTAAGAGATATTCATGTGCCAAGCATTATTGGGAATAACTCTTGTTTAGGCCCAAGGGAAATGATTTTCTGTACTATTTTCCATGTGTCCTTGAATAAAAGATGATGGCATGCATGCTGTGAAGATGCATGGTGCTCCTGCTGACATTAATAACACGTTGTTTTGGAGGGCAAGGATGATTTGAGAGGCAGAAATGCTTGCTTAAGAGAAAAAACAAATTAATTAAACTGTCAAATTACTTCCCTAGGATAGCATGATGAAAACAATTCTTACATGCATGATTGTGCTTTTGCAGTAGACCTGAGTGCCTGTTTTTTGCTTCTCTTTGTGTTCCAACTTACGGGGTATTCAAAATTGAGCCCAGTATTTAAAACCACTGTACCTGCAAACTAAGGGAAATTTTATAAATTAAATAATTCATATTGCTCCCCAATTCACAAATATGTAGGTATAGACTCAATCTATATACAGTGACAGGTTTTATTTACATTTATGACAAAGCCATGGACTCAATAATTATAAACAGTATGTATCTAGTATGGATTTCTTTAAAATATTTACCTTTACTCAGTTTTTTTTTTGTAAAATTTTGAGGTATTAATGCAAGTGGCATATTATTTAAATTTTAAGACTTTGCATGTAAAAACAAGTACATTTTAATGCATCTTTATAATAATTTTTTTCCCCTAAAGTATTGATTTTCAAGTAACTTCTTATAACAGTTCTTCATTATTATTATGTAGTGTTTCTGTCAGGTTTTATGTGGCCATGACCAAAACACCTGACAAGAACAACTTAAAAGAAGAAAAGTCTATTTTGTCTCCTGGCATCAGAGGTCTTAGCCACAGATGCCTGACTCTATTGCTCTGGGCCCAAGGTGAGGCAGAACATCATGGAGGAAGGATGTGGCAGAGAGAAGTTGCTCCCCTCATGGCAGAAAGGAGGCAGAGAGGGGACTAAGGGGATTAGAGGCTACAGGAAAGAGATAATCTTCCTGGGCACACTCAGTGACCCTCTTGCAGCCACATCCCACCTGCCTATTGTTATCATACAGTCAGTCCACTCAAAGGACAATGGGCTGATTAGGTTATGGCTCTCACAATCTAATCACTTCATCTCTGAATATTCCTTTTGGGAGATACCAATAGCCAACTATAACATATAGTAAGTACTACAAATATATACATAATGGGATCTCTCAGGTAAACAGAGTCTAAGCCAGACAATGAGCTAGCTATGATAATGCAACTCCAAGACTTCTTTTAGTTCTCCATCATTCATCTCTGACCTTTGTCAAAGAAATTCTAAGGTTACCAATATCTCTAAATCATTTCTGATAACTGTTAGTGCTTCCCAAAGTGGAAAATTTTCAGGAACATTCTGATTTGATGAAGTTTTTTTAAAAAAGAAAACATTTGAATTTAAGATTTCTTGAGAACTTTGCAAATAGCCTTATGTTTTCTTTTGTGGTCTGGATTATTTATGAAGAGAGAAGAGGGGGAAAGTCACTGTAATAAATATTCTTTGAGCTCTCATACTATGTCAGTCGTCAGAACACAAAGAGAAATTTAAAGATCATATCATCTAAGGTTATATATCTAAAACTTTTCTGCCTATTTATTTTTCTGTAGAGAAAAGTAAACTTATACCTGTAGGAGTTCTGGGAGATATTGATTTAAGGGATCTTAGGGCAATAATTTAGTTATAGAAAGAAACAAGAAGTTTTTTCACACTTTTATTTAAATTGTTACAAGCAATAAAAGTAGAAGTTTTTCCTTGCATTGCTAAATCCATGATTTTTCTTATGCAGTAGTATCTCGGAATTTGCTTTGGCAGAGGATGAGAGAGAGAAGAACATTATGGAAAGATATCAATCCTTGCTTAGTCATCCCCCAAAGCCACCATATTCTGGGAGTATGACTTGAGTTCCCTCATACATGGCTTGGAAAAATAGTCTTTGACCTTTGATGACTAGCACTTTACCTTAAAATATCATGCAGATTTTTCAGTCTACTTGAAAAATATATTCTATTTCTAATAAAATTAACTTTTTTGAAATCTTCCAGGAAAGTTTATTCTCCAAGTGTATGGTTTCTTTATCTTGTTGCTTCATGGATGTCATATCTCTTGGGTTGTTTATGAACCACCTGAGAAACAGGTAGTGGTTACATGAAAATAAGAAAGTTATTCAAAACTGTAAGTGTACTTCAGTTTTTCCACTTTTAATTTTTCTATTAAGCATGTTGGAAAAGATACTTAAGTTAAAAGTATTTTGATCTAAAGGAACCACAAACTGTACTTTTTCTTTTATTAAAAACTAATTATATATAGCTGGATATGGCAGCATACACCTGTTATTCCAATTACTTGGGATACTGAGGCAAGAGCATCACAAGTTCAAGATCAATCTGAGCAATGTACTATAACATAAAATTTTAAAAAGGGCTGTGGTGTAGCTAAATGGTAGTAGAGTGCTTGCCTAGTGTGTATAAAGCTCTGAATTTGATCCTCATTATTGCAAACACACACACACACACAAAACAACAAAACAAAAATTAATTAGATATAAAGAATCATGGAAAATACTCCACTGAATTTCACTGCTCTTATCACAAAAAAGTTGACAGCTCATTTATATTATATTTTTACCTAAGGACAGTATAAATGACCTTCCCTCATACATTTTTTCTCCATTCTAATAAAAATTTAACCATGTTAGCCTCGTTTTCTACTTAGACTAGTAACCTCAACTATCTGCAACTCAGATTTATTTTTACAAACTCATTTCTAAAGTTTTTTGGCAAAATAAAAACAAAGTGAGAATGTTGCAAATGCCGATGATCATCCTCAAGTTTATTATATCTGCAGTGCTTATGGCTATTTCAAAGGTCAGAAACAAGTACCTTGTGTGGAAAAATTTATATACACACAATTCAATGATAAGTATAAAATATGGGATTTAAAAAATCATATTAATGAAGCTGATTTTATTTTACTGAAAGTACATGGTTATTTTATTGAAATTATTATTTTAAATGAAAGGAAATTTTTTATTGCTGTCATCAGTACTTGGAAGCCTGTGACTAAATTTTAGCACTTACTTTATGTCTTTTCAGCAGAACAAACTGATATGGAGTTTCTTCACATCTCCAATCCCAAGTTTAATACACCGTATTTTTTTTATGTCCATTGCTGAAGTCTCTCATAAGTGTGGTTTTGTTAAACATTAATCTCTTTTGGAAGTGGGCAGGATAAAAATTACTCTGTTATTGAGAAACTAACTATGTATTATTTCACATCTCATACTTTTGAAATAGGCATACATGACAGGAAATATGGTAGGACAACAGGGAATGCTCAAATAAATCTATAAACCAAATCTGTCTACTCTGGCATTTTAGATTTAGTTCCAAAATTGAGAAGAATTCGGTATGATCCAAATAAACACAAAATTTCTTCAACTGAGGCCTCACAGATGATGGATCCTCTTATGCTGTAGATTAAGGTTGCTGTGCTGGTTATGAGAGTTAATAGAACTATTTATGCATCCAAATCAATGACACATAGGGTACATTCATGATGTTAATTTTCAGTCATGACTCTTTCCTATGAAATTGATGAAATATATTTTCAAAAAGCTGTTAAGAAAATATTTTCTCCTTTTCTTTTCTTTGTATTTACTATCTTCTGCATTTCCCTTAGTATTTTATTCCAATGACATTCACAGAATGTACTTGGTTCCTTTTAAAAAGAGCAACTGTCTATCAATTTCATGGATAAGGAGGATCAAGTTCTTTCTGGTGTGTAAATAGTGACTTTTTTGGTGGACGATTACTCATTTTCTTTTTACATGGCCTTTTGAGATTGTCTATGTCCATGTAGCTTAAACGGTCTGTGCTTTAGAGTCAGCTACCTAAATATTTTGTTTCTGACCATGATTATGTATATATAATCTCAAAATCTAAAAGCCTCAGGTAATTAAAAGACTTGGAAGATTATTTGTGGTGAAATTTGAACTAATGTGAATAGGTTCATCATTTTATTTGCCCCACTTGTGAATATTAGCACCCTTCATTGTATTAATATTAATATTGTTGAGTAGAGGATGCTGCCTCCAAGCATTCTAGTATGCGATATTAAATCCAGATAAGCACTTGGTAACCTTTTTAAAATCATAAAAATTCTCTGGAATATAATGTTTAATGTTTAAGCTGTTATAATCAGCTTGTATAGTTTGTTACCTTATGAATCTACAAAAAGGAGAGCCTTTGTTTTTCAGATTGGATTATGCTCCTTGTTTAATCTTATTAAACATTCTTAATGTCTGTAGTTTTCCTGCTTAACTATTTTTACATCACCTTGAGGTGAATTATAATTTAAATAACATTGACCATGTTTCACTAGAAACTAAGGCAGTCTTAGCAAAGTTGACATGGGCTCTTTGGGTATTTGATTATTATATAAACATGCTTTTCCTGTATATTTTCTCATTTGGTTGCTTTCCAATAATTAATTTAGGCATTTTTCCCATCCTTTGTTTACAAAAAAATATGATCTAGGACTCATTGATAGTATTTATAGAATACATACTAAAATATTTTATTTCTTTAATTTTTATATTTTTGAATTATCTAAGAATTTTAGAGATTTCTGAAAGGTTTAAATTCATACGGCTTAACTTAAAGTCAGACTTTGTGTAATACCAAGTAGAAAGGATTTCTTGATTCAGTTTTAGATATATGGGAGATGCAGAAGTTAATGTAAGATAGAACACATTTCCTCTGTCCATACAAATTGTGTAAATGAATAAAGAAGAATGAAGGAGACATTATTCCACAGCACATGAATCCCTTTATCCACTTAAACAGAACAACCGAGGAGAGATTATTGGCGAAGAGCTCTGTTTGCATAACTGTGGAGGCATTGTACATCTCCATATGATGATTAGTGAGAGTGGGCTGCCCTCTGACACCATGTTTAACAAAAAGTGCCTCTTGGCTAATTTAGAAAAGTTTCATGCAGTGGGAATTGCAGAGAATGGATGCATGACTCACACTTGAGAAAGTCAAGACTGGTCTGATTCCAGCCCTTGAAAAGTGAAAAAAGGGAGAGAGAAGAATGCCAAGAATTTTTCTGGGAGTCCCTGGAGAGGGCAAGTGCTGTGTTGAACTGCCTGATATAGTGAGGCAAGGTCTTTTCTAATTGTAACATTGATGATCTGAATCTTAAACACTGCACTACAATCTTATCTGTGCTACTGTACATGAAAAACTACTGGTCATAGATTAAAAAATTGCCATTGTGGTGGTGCACAGCTGTAATCACAGAAACTGAGAAGGTGAAGCAGGAGGATCAGAAGTTTAAACCTCAGCAACTTTGCTGGATGCTGTCTCAAAATAAAAAATAAAAAGGACTGGATATGTAGCTTAGTAGTAAGGCAACCCTGGGTTCAATCCCTGGCACTCACCCTTAGGTTAATGCAAATTATTATGCAAAAAAAAATATGCTCTGTCTATTCAATAGCAGGAGAGCATTGACATCTGCTCTTGGCAACATAAGACAGTTATGAAAATAATGAATTCATCCAAACTATAGCAGATGAGTTTCTAAGAAGCTGAAAAACTGGAAAAGAGAAGCCACTCTCAACTAGAATCTCCAAGATAAATACAATGTTTCAAGATTTTTATATGTCCTCAATTCATAAATAACCACAAAGCTTTCTATCTTTCTATCTTCTCTATCTTTCTGTATCGTTCCTTCTCCCAACTCTTGAATTGTATTTTCTGAACGCAAATCAAAACTATATAGAGATTTCATCCTACTCCACTCAGAAGGGCAATTATCAAGAATACTAGTAATAGTAAAAGCTAACAAGGATGTTGGGAAAAGGTAGACTCATACATTGTTGGTGGGCCTACAAACTAGTACACTTACTCTGGAAAGCAGTAAGGTGATACCTTGAAAAACTAGGAATGGAACCACCATATGACCCAGCTATCCCACTCCTTGGTATTTCTTCTAAAGGACTAAAATCATCATAATGTAGTGATACAGCCACATTAATGTTTATGACAGTACAACTCACAGTAGAAAAGTTATGGAAGCAGCCCAGGTTCCCATCAACAAATGAATATATAAAGCAAATGTGATATATATACACAATGGAGTTTTCGTCAGCCATAAAAAAGAATGAAATTATGGCACTTGCTGATCAATGGATGGAACTAGAGAACATCATGCTGAGTAAGTAAGCCAGATCCAGAAAATCAAGAGTCAGAAGTTCTCTCTGTTATGCAGAAGCTAGAGCAAAATAAGGGGAAAATATGGAAGATCACAATAAAATAGTAGGGGTATCAATATATAGCAGAGGAAGGGAAATGAGAAGGCAGAAAGATGGGCAGAAAGAGAGAAAAATGGTGAAATGAAATTGACCAAACTATGCTATGTACATACATGAATTTGCCATAATGAATTTCATTGCATATATAATTATAAAGCACTATTTTTTTTTTTTAAAATGCTCTAAATAAATAGAAGGAAGACAAATAGAGTAGAGGAAAGGGAGTCGGGGAGGGAGGAAGAGATGGAAAGAAGAAGTGGTAGGAACTGAAGTAGACCAAATTATATTTCATGCTTGTAGGATTATGTTAAAATGAACCATGATATTATGTATATCTATAATAAACTTACAAAAGTAAGTAAAAATAATTACATTCAACAAGATTCTAAAATGGAGGATAAAGGATTGTATTTCCTGGGTAAATGCTCCTTTACTAAGTGAATAATCTTAACTTTTGTTACAGTTTTCATAAACTCAAAAATGTGCTTTTATCTCACAATAAAAGTGATGTTAAACTGCATTAAGTCTCATGAGAGTAATATCTTTAATATATAGCTGTTGATCAGTAAATTGGCTTTCCTACTAGCTATCTAATGAAGCCCTCCCACCAGCTTTTTCATTAAAAATTCCATCTCATCAAAATTACATTTTGTTATATGCCAAAATTTTGCTGACAAATAATAAAAATCATTGCTATACACATTTTCCCTGTCTGGAATATCACTGGCTGCATTCATGCATTGACCCACCACACAAAGACTCACTAATATATAAAAACACTTTCTCTATCCCCCACACAAGTTTTTTTTTTTTTTTTTTTTTTTCTCTAGTTTGTGGTCCACCTAAAGTCAGCTTAAATGTTCCTTATACCAGAAAGCTTTCCACAACTTTCCGGTCTTCCTGGATTCAGGATATTTTGTCATGTATACTTAAAATGTTCCTTTCATGTGATACATCTTAGCCCTGCTGGAAAGCCTAATATCCAATAATCTAACCTGTGACTAGATGTATTTCTTGTTGAAAACATATTTATACTGACAGAAACCTTGTGGTTCTTTTTTAATGTGTGTTCATTTTATTTCATCCAAGATGGTCATTTTTAGCAGAGCCTTGACCATGTCTAATGGTATCCATCAGGTGAAACCCAGAGCACACAACAAAACAAAAAAATATGAGATGACAGAATTAATTTAATACTCATAGATCTACTAAGTAAGTGTGTGTGGAGGCGGGCAAAAGCCAGTGGGAAGGCAACGCATTCATCCAGCAGGTGGGGTAAGGAGACAAGATGGACCTCTAGCAGAGGCCTTTACTGAGGTCAATGTATTGCTTAAGCAGGTTTCCCAGGGTGAGGTTTTTTTGTTTGTTTGTTTGTTTGTTTGTTTTTTATTGGGAATTGAACTCCGGGACACTCTACCACTGAGCCACATCTCCAGCCCTATTTTGTATTTTATTTAGAGACAGGGTCTCACTGAGTTGATTAGCACCTCACTTTTGCTGAGACTGGCTTTGAACTTGTGATCCTCTTGCCTCAGACTCCCAAGCCATTGGAATTATAGGCATGCTGTACCACACCTGGCCCTGTAGGGAGTTTCAATTGGTGGGTTGAAATTGAGTATATGTATGCTTCAAAAGTCACACTGTGACTGAGAGGTGGTCACTGAAGTTTATCTGTGTGGTCTGTGTGGGGGCTAACCAGGTAGCTTGTCAGGTAGCTTGTATCTATATATCCCAGAGAGAGGAGGTCACGCAGAAGTGGTGGCATATGACAAACGTCTGAATCAACCATGTTGACAAACTAGGATGAGGTAGGGAACTGAAAACTGTCAAGAGTACTAATCCTGCTTCTGGTATGAGAAGGTTAAACCTATTCAAAATTGATGCCAAGGTGACATAAAATTATAGGAATTCACAAAATACATATGCCATCACTTGGTTAAGAGACATCAACTTAGAACAGTTAATGGAGAGAAATCATGATGTTTTGAATTATGTATTTCTTAAAATGATTGTTTTGCTGGTAAATGTCTTTTTCCCAACACAATTGACTTTGATATTGGAAGCTGAGCTTCCTGAATCCAAGAATTCCAAATTCTAAAATGCTCCTAAATATGAGATTTCTTGAGTGCTGATATAATGCCACACGTGTGACATTCCATACCTTACCTCAAGTGACAGGTTACCATCAAAATAAAGTGCAAATAGGAATAGGAACCATTCCAAGGGTCAAGAGACAGCCAAGACGACTGTTCATGTCACAAAACAGATATAGAGGTGGTAACTTCAATTTCTTAACCAGTGAGAAAAATCTTTAGAAGAAAGTCTCTTTCCACATAAGTCACCCTATAAAATTGAGAAAGACAAAGATGAATCATATGTGCAAATACCAACTGAGGGGCATAAGAATTATGAAGAGGTGGGGGTAACTGATGTCTGTACAGGAGCACAGTAGCTCCCTATCCATCTAGACCCCAAAGAAAAGAAAATGAACAAACTGCCAGGGAAAAAATAAAAAAGAATAATTTTAAGAAGAGTTGATGAGGTAAGAGAAAATAGGTGGGACATTTTAAGTATATATGACAAAATATCCTGGATCCAGGAAGACCAAGAAGTTTTGGAAAGTTTTCTGGTATAAGGAACATTTAAGCTGACTTTAGGTGGACCATGAAATAGAGAAAAGCAATGCAATACAGTTAGGAAAGCAATTCATAATATAAAGAGGAAATTCAGCAAAGAGAGATCATCATAACCAAATAGAAATCTTGAAGCTGAAGAAGTCAGTAAGTCAAATAAAAAATGCAGTTGAAAATCTCAATCACAGACTAGATCAAGCAGAAGGAAGAATTTATGAACATAAGGAGAGGTCTTTTGAAATACCCGAGGCAGATTAAAAATAAATAAATAAATAAATAAATAAATAAATAAATAGGCTCCAGGACTCTTGGGACACTATTAGGTGAAAAATTCAAGTGATTGAATTATGGGTATTTCTGTATTATATACAAAAACCTAACATCTTGTTAGAATATTTCACTTTTCAAATAGTTTTGTATAAAATAACAGAAATAAGAATGATTTCAGAGAAAAAGCATGCTAAAATTACCTTGGTACCCCCATCTTATTTTGGTGGCCGAACTCAATTTTATACAATATATGCTGTTTTCTTTTGGTGTTGGTCAGTGATTACTAAGAGATGTGTAACCTACAACTTTAATTTAATCTTAAAGACTCTGAGGATTATACAGATATGATATCCAAATGACTGACTGCATACTATATTTGTATTGTTGAGAAAGCAACTACTGATTTCTCTCTTCTCCTTTTTCTTTTTCCTTTCCCTCATTTCCCTTACTCTTTACCTTCTTTACTTCCTTTAATTCTTCTTTTTATTACTCACTGTCAAATGTAACTTATATTCATGGTCAGAAGACAGAGAGTTATCTGTAGGCCCTCGACTAAAATATGATTATCCCTATTATTGCAGAAACCAGAAAATGGAAAGACCAATGTTCTTTACTATCAGCACTATTATGTTTTAGTAGACAATTAAACTGCACCATGTAATAGCAGAATGCCCATAGATTATAATGAGAGAAAAATATATAAATATATTAGAAGAAATACGATTTTGCATTTTGAACTGACTTTACCGTATATAATATGGAATATTTTTGAAGAACTAGATTTCACAGACACTTCGATTTTTAAAAAAAGTTGTTTTAAAACAATCATATAAGAAATCTTTTAATAAAATATGAAAAGTTTTGGAACCTTTTCAGTAATAGTTCTTTTCTTTCCCAAGTATATGGCTTTAATCAAGTAGGTTGGCTATTAGCATTGTTTTTACTCATGTGTAACTATTTTCAAAATGAATGCTTATTAATTTATAATGAAAATATCTTTTTTTTCTATTGAGTTCTGTCTATAACAATAAAGTTTGACCTTGTGTAATTTTCTTTTCTTCCTTAGTCTTTGTGGCTACTCTGGGCAAATTTGACTCTTATTCTTCATATATTCTTGCTTGCCTCTGAGCTAACATAATAACCATTTTCCTGTGAAGTTATGTTTTGTTGGAAATTGGAAGCAATTTTGAGATCAGATAGTATACTATTTCTGTACTATTAATAGTTTATTTTAACATGGTAGATTACTATCACAAAGGAATATCTACTAAAAATTATGATGCTCTCCACAAAAACATAGTATCATAGAAATTTGTAGAAAGGGCGTTTTAATGGTCAAATTTTACAAATTATATATTTTGTGAAGCGGTTTAGAAGCTTCAAGTTACTATTTCCCCTCAACCAAATAAGTGGTTAGAAAAAGTTGTGATAGCACCTGCTACAGTTTGAATGTATGTCCTTCCCAAATCCACTTGTTGGAATCTAAGTGATGGTATGAGAGGTGAGGCCTTTATTAAGTGATGGAGTCATGATAGCAGATCTCTCATTAATGGAATTAGTGACCTTATTAAAGGATAGCAGGGAATTAACTAGGCCTTTTTTGACCTTCTACCTTCCACTATGTGAAGATGCAGCAGCAAAACATTGATCAATTAATTATATCTTCTTACATTGATAAACATACTTTGTAATTTTCTGGAAGGCCATATTGCTCCAACATTGCAAGTCCCACACCAAAATACCACAGCACTGGGAGATGTGGCTGCTGTGCTCAAGACTATTCTTCTCATCTTTGGACATATGATGACTCACAAGCAGTCTTTTATACTATGGAATTCCTTAGATTATATATCCAAGTTATATACAGATTCCTCTCATACCTGGAAATCATATCTTTCTGAGTCCTTTGGAGGAACTAACAAACTTAGATGAAGTAACAGACATGCTTGGGCTGGCATAATAATATTCGATGTTAGTTGTAAGTAGTATGATTCTGAAAGGGAAACATTGGCTGTAGGGGCACAGAAATGAGCTTAATGACAAGAGGAACAGTGAGGAGCCCTATAGAGAACAGGGCTCAGGACAAGTTCCTCTAATTCATATCTGAAGGAGATAATGCAATAGACATTATTTTAAACTCTATTCATCAAATTTTAGTTGTGTGTGCTCAATGAACTTAACCACTCTAATTGTTGGTATGGTGCCAGAATTACATAATGTAAATTTCTAAACTACCAATTAGTAGCAGTATGACCTTGTGCAAAACTGATTCTGTCCCTTGGTTACTCCATCTGCAAACTATAGCTAATCATAGTCCCTCCCTCAGAATGTTATTATGAGTGTTAAGCAGGTCAGTATTTCTAAAACGTTTCATGTATTTTTGTTACAAGAGTGAAACAAAGACCTCCCTAATTTGAAAAAGTAGGGATGATAACAGTTCTAACTCAGAGTACTTGGAATGGGTAAGTAACATGATGACTACAAAGTACATAGCAGTGACTGATAGCCAGTAATAATAAGTGTACCAAAGTATTAAATAGGAAAAAGTAATGAGAATATAGCTACATAAATATATCAAGCTATTGAATTCATCATATTGTCAAAAGTTCACTATTATATATTGTATGTGTATATATTGACTTCTTTGATAATCACAGGTAAATTTGACTTTGCTTAAATGTTTAAAAGTATGAATATTCCCTTCTTTAAAGTTCACATGGTCTTTGCTGAACAATAATCTGAGCAAGCCCACACCTTATTTTATTCTTGTCATTAATAAGTAATACATTCACTTGTTTATGGGCACTTTTTATATGTCCAACATGTTACAAAAGTTCTAGGTCTTTTGCTTTGCAGTGAAATACAGTGGAGTACTAAGAATTTCTCTCACATACATGAGTCCAAACCACTTCTTTTGAAAGTAGTCTTTTATTTAGCACACAAAAGCCTGAGACAGTATTTTCATCTTTATAGAAAAAGAATCAAATGGATTGATATATATTGATATACATTCACAAGAATATATATGCTTTCTATTATTTTGGCAGGTGCTTTACAAAAGAACTTGAGATCCGGTCATTTTCTTGTGTCCATTTTTTTTTTAATGAAGAAAACGACAGAATTGAAAGTTTATTCAATGCCCAGAAATGGCAAATAATGGCAGATGATCTTAGATAATAGAAAATGTCAATTCTCTTCCTAAAGTTTCTAGCACTGTATGCATCTTTAAATTGGGTACATGTTTGCAATACTTTAAAAAGATGTATGCAGTCTTAAAAAATACAGTTCCTATATTCTTGGGAAGTTTAAAATACCATTCACAATTTCTAAGAGGATATAACATATTATGTAATCTTGTAAACTATTTTTGGGGGTAAGAAAGGCTTAACTGTGGGAATGAATTATTCACAGTGCATGGTTCTGTGTTTAAATGATTCAAGCCTTCATTCAGTCTTATAAGTTATAAGTAAGGCTATTTTAAATTGTCTAGCGGACACACACATATCTTTAAGCCCTTGAAACTTTCTAATTCTTCTGAATTTAATGGGCTTTTGGTCATCCATTTTTTTTAAACTATCACCTCTGTCCTCAAAACAGAAAATGTCTATATATTTCAAACTAAACCTCAGCTTCTTTGAAATGCCATCAGTCAAAGGGAACATGTACTGAACATTAAGATATAAAGGTCTAGAGAGTTGAGATAGATACATTTGTGACAAATGGTATACTTCTCACACTAAGGACTGACTTGAATCTAAATCCTATAGTATATGAAAGGGTAATCTTTCAAAGAGTCAGAAAATATTTGAACACTTTTTTTTTCCAGTTTTAACCTTTTGGCCATATTGAGACTTTATATATAAATAGTCCCCAAATTTCAGTATTTTGTTATGTAGAATTTCTGACTGGAACAGAATAAATAAATTATGTCATCACTTTAGTTTTTAACAATGGTCACATTTTTAATATTATATACCCACCAAAATGTGAGGGCAGCATACAATAGTTTTAAACACCTAAACCTCATTTAGTGACTGGCACATCTTAATCCAGTCCCCCTTCTCCATTTAACCTGCATTTGAGGGTTTATCTTATTTTTTGTTTTTCTTATTTTTTGTTTTTTGTTTTCACTCTTTGTTTTGTTAATCCAAATCCTTCTGGTCACATGGCAATAAATGATTGGTTCAATAAGTTGGTCCAATGATACACTTTTGAGTTATGCATAATCTTATGCTCATTGGTACTTGGGATGATTACTCATAATCTCCTTTTATAATGAGGATCATCTTACTTTAACTATTATCAGTTCCTATAACAGGCAAACCCCCAAATAAATAATTGCCCATTCAAGCTTACCTAAAGTCTAAAACAGGTTTTCTTTATAAGCAGGTAGTTCTTCTCCAATTATTTGATAAGTTGAAGACTTTAGATCCTTCCAAGTTTGTCATTATTAAGTGGTCTCCAGGATGATGGTGTTACTCTAATTCAACAAAAGGGAAAGGGTGTTAAGGCCCTTGAATATGGAGTATTTTATGAGCCATGAATAGAAATTATTTCCTTGTCTTTCCTCATATTCCATGGCTAGAATGCAGTTACATATACCATATATATATTTTTTTTTGCAAGGGAAATCAACAAATTTATATAGCTGGATGCCTAGAAGAAGAAAGTGATTAATTTAACATTAGGTGCAATTGACACCTTCAGAAAGTTTTGGGAAAACCTAAAAGTAACATATTCTCAAGTGAAATAATTGGATAATGTGTTAATTTGGCAGTGATTTTATATAGGGTAATTATTTATTTTATAAATAAATAGAAAATCTTAAACACAAAGTTATTCATGAAAGTATATGCATATAAAACTGTAATAGTAGAAGAATTACTTAAATTTCTTAAAAGGAAACACAAGATAACAGAGATTTAGTTCCAGAAAACTTAATTCATAACCATGAATCTCATTAAAGGGAAGGAGACCTGTTATGTCACATAGCTTATTACAGTTTTTTTTTTTTTTTGGTTGTTAAATAATAGGTGATGTAATATCAAAAGTACTCACAGACAGGTGTGCACAATTAGGCAGAAACAGCAGATGCTGGGAGAGGAACATTCAGAAGAGTAGAGAGAAAACAAAACAAAATAAAACAAATAAACACACTGTGTTTGTCAGAACAGAAATGCTGATGTTCACTGAAGACAAGTCCACCATTGCCAGAAACACAAGCGAATCAGTGGATTGATTACACAGTTCCTTGGGAAACTAGTTTGAAATGAGAACTTATTCAAAGCACTCCACAGTTACTTCAGAGTCACCATGGATGGTAGTGAGATTTTCATATGAAACAAAAGCATCTACTCAAAGGACAAATGGGGACTAAACTCTGACTCATGCTCTTCTAGCTAACTTTGTGTTCAGAACAGTGTTGATCAGCCAGGAGAAAGGAATAGTTCCTTTTAAAAAGTAATTATTATTGGGCTGGGATTGTGGCTCAGCGGTAGAGCGCTCGCCTATCATGTGTGGGGATCTGGGTTCGATCCCCAGCACCACATTAAAAAAAAAATAAATAAATGAATGGAATAAAAGGTTTTTGTGTCCAACTACAACTAAAACAAAAAGTAATTATTATTGGCTGGGTTTGTGGCTCAGCAGTAGAGGGCTCAACTAGCCCATGTGAGGCCCTGGGTTTGATCCTTAGCACCACATAAAAATAAATAAATAAAAATAAAGGTATTGTTTCCTACTACAACTAAAAAATAAGTCTAAAAATGTAATTATTGTTGTTTTAATTGTACATGGTTATATTGTACAGTGTGAGAACTTGATACTCATGACTCTAAGTAGTAACTAAATCATAGTAGTGAGCATTTCTAACTCATCTAACATTTTTTAGCATCTATTAAGACATCATAATTGTTCATTTTTTTGAGAGAGAGAGAGAGAAGAGAGAGATAATTTTTTAATATTTATTTTTCAATTTTCAGTGGACACAACATCTTTTTATTTTATTTTTATGTGGCGCTGAAGATCAAACTCAGCACCCCACGCATGCCAGGCGAGTGCGTTACCGCTTGAGCCATATCCTCAGCCCAATAATTGTTCATATTTTTGAGATACATTGTGCTATTTCAATTTATGTATACAGTGTGTACTGTTAAAATCAGGGTAATTGACACTTATATCTCATCATTATTTTGGGGTTGGAGAATTGTGATCCTTTCTTCTAGCTATTCTGAAAATATATATGAATCACAGTGACCCCATTGTGCTGTAGAACACTAGAACTTGTTTTTACAAAAGATTTCCTGTCATGAAAAACTCACTCTCTCTGGCAAACACATGCTTTACTCATCTACCTGAAATGGGGACTTTCCCCAATTTACAGGGAATCCTACATTTTGGCTAATAAAGGGGAAGTATTGGGTTCCTAAAATGATGTAGGAGTGGCTTTTACAATACCCAGGTGGATGTGATATTTTAGAGGAAGCCTAAGAAACTTCAGAGTTTTAAAAGTTTGTGCCCACTTATGAAAAGACTAAGTTGAAAAGATATTTTTATGATATTTTCTAAAAATGTATTATTTCATAATTACTTTCCTTTCTCATTTCTCCAATCATGAACACACTGTCCTTATTGGGAACTGAATTTCAGCATGAGTTTTGATGGGGGTATTCAAATCACAGCAACTATTCAAGTCAGCATGTAACAATGTTCTTAAAAAACTTCTTTCCTTTCTATCTTCACTATTCTTATCTTTTGGTAGTATAGTTCTAGTTCATACCACTTTTCTTGCTGTCTTCCCCAAAAGACTTACTCTAATGTTTTTAATTTGTATAGAATTACTATATGAATCTTAAATAAAAAATACAATTATATGACTCAAAAAA
Organism: Marmota monax; assembly: GCF_021218885.2. NCBI lineage: Eukaryota > Metazoa > Chordata > Mammalia > Rodentia > Sciuridae > Marmota > Marmota monax. Next base: position 3,491,701 of record NW_026695230.1, on the reverse strand, counting down.
TAGAGTTGTCCTGGGATTCCTTGTTATAGTTTAGATAGGTGGTGACCCCCAAAAGCTCATGTGTGTGACAATGCAAGAATATCCAGAGGAAATTACTAGATTATGAGAAGCATTCCTAATCAGTGAATTAATACACTGATATGAATTAGCTGGGTTTAACTGTAGGCAGTCAAGGTGTGCTGGAGGTAGCAGGTCTCTGGGGGTGTTCCTTTGTAATTTTATAGTTTATCCCTGGTGTTTAGAGATTTCTCTCTGCTTCCTGGTTGCCCTGTCTTCAGTAAAGAAATAAAAAATGGCATTATTTCATCAAACACTTGTTTTTCTCCATGGAGTGACTTCATCTTCATAATAGTAACACTTAATGTTTGGTTGAGGAATATATTAAGTTCCCACTTTTTCTTTTTTCTTTTTGGTACCAGAGGTTGAAATCAGGGGTGTTTTACCACTGATCCTCATCCATAGCCCTTTTTTTATATTTTATTTAGAAGTAGGGTCTCTCTAAGTTGCTTAGGGCCTCTATAAGTTGCTGAGGCTGGCTTTAAACTCATGATCATATCCTCCTGCTTCAGCATCCCCTCCCCCAGGCACTGGGATTACAGGCATGCATCATGTGCCTGGCTCTAGGTTCCATCTTGAAGCAAATGTACTTGTGTCATCTGAAGGTCATGAGATTGGATGGAATCATTTCACTGTCTATTGCCTGAGCATGGATGCTAAATGAATAACTCAAGATAGCATCCAATAAGTTATTTTGTTAGCATGAATATTTCTAAGGGAAGTGTTAAAGAGAAAATTGTACTGAGAAAGGTTAATTAGCTCAAGTTCATTTTGCCACTTCCTTCATATTGAGCATTTAGACCCATCTCATATTTCAAAATTGCCTAGAATTTGTTCTCAGAGTCCTTTGCAAACAATTATGTTTTGAGGCATTCATTTTTCTTTATTTATTTAGCTTTATTTTCCTAAATATATTATAAGCTCACCAAAGACAGAGATCATATCTCATATTTCAATATTATTCATAGGCACCTTCCTGAGAGATGGGAATATAGTAACAGCTCATGAATACGTATGGATACCATTTCTCAATCTTTAAAATGAGAAATTATGCTTAGGTAACAGTGGAAGTTTGTGTATCGTATATTAAGCATAAAATCCAAACCTTCAAAAGACAGATGTTAGCATTTCTTTGCTATCTTCCTTCTCATTAGCCAGCACATTTGATCTGCAAACAGATGTTCACTAGAACAAAATAACTTCTTATGTGTACAATTACCAATTGTGTATGCACCAATGAATGTCCAAATTTAGAAAAAAAATTTGCTAAATATGTTTAATTTTACTAAACTGTGCTTTCTCTAAAGCACTAGAAATCTTGATTTTGCTAATATGTATTAAGTAGATCAGTTGCTTGCAATTTGTCTCTTGAATAGCCCTGCTGCTACTGCAGCTTATTTGCTGAAATGAGGGATGGATCTGTTGAAGACTTGTGAATATGTGTTCACTGCTTCTCACAGTTAGTGTTCAGATTTTCTCTTTATCCCATGAGCAGAGTACAAGAATAGCCAGGAATAATTTCATTTGCATGTCTCATCTACTATAGTGTATTCCTCAAGGAAGAAAGAACACTTTAAGAATACACGATCCAAAATTGAAGAACATTTCAATTTCCTACACACTCAGTCTAATCTGTTCAAAGATTCATTGGAAACAAAACAAACTTTGGCGGTCATTTTATAGCATTGTGCAAGACCTACGTTTTAATATAAATTATAATTTTTATGTTATTTATTTCCTAATTTTGCATCTTAACATTTTAGAGAAAATGTGGTTGTAATAGAAGGCTTTAGGGAAGAATTTCCTTAGAAATCAATCATTTAAAAATTGTATTCATGACTTGTAGATTAAAATAGCTTATTATTAGGAATTCTTTCAACATCCTTTACAGCATAGTTTACCATTTTTCATATATGATCAATTGTAGATATGAAGTAAATATTTTCAAAGCATCTACACTGTGAACAAAGTTGAATATAGATTTCTCTAAAATCAGCTTTGATCCAGCTTACTTACAAAGGTATACCAGAAAGTTTACAACCTTTCAGGAAGAACAATAAGGCATTCTCTCCACTTTCGGTCAATGATCAAGTGAATTTTGCCAACAGTAATAATTGCAAATTTATTATAAATGAAATAACCAATTACTATAAACCTCAAGCATTCACAAACATTGTACTCTGGTCATTTTTTTAGCTTGGCACAACATACGCTATAAAGTTGACCATCAATAATATCTAGTGAAATATTTGGTGAAATATTTTGAATAAGGTCTTGGCCAGTAGCTCATAGCTACTTTAAATAGAATCTCTGCTCAGGATGTATCTTCTTCCCTTAGAAATATTTATGCTAACAAAATAAATTCACTTCCAAGATTATTACTTTTGTTAGGAAATATCAATTCTGGAATCTTTTTAAATGAACTTTTTATTTTAGCATAGTTTTAGTCTTAGAGAAAAACTTCAGGTAGTGCAATAGTTTCCAACTATGGCATTCTCAATTTCCTTTATCATTAACACCTTGAATTAGTATGGTATATTTTTCAGGCTTAATGAACCAATATTGATGCATTATTATTAAATTAAGTCCATTTTCTGTTTATATATTCTTAATTTTCCCCTAATCTCTGCTTTGTATTCTCTCTCAGGACCTCATCCAGTATTTATTCCCTCAGGTCTCCTTAGTGTCCTGTTTATGGTGATAGTTTCTCAACCCTTCCTTGTTTTTGATGACCTTTATAGGGACTTGAACATGCTAAGCATGCATAGTACTACTAAGTTACACCCTAGCCCTTGGAGAAGTGAGAAGTATATTTTAGAATGCCCACATTTGGGATGAAGCAGATATTCTCCTTCCCTTGGACATGGGAGTTACTGATTTGGGGGCATTTGCAATTATGCCAGGGGACCTCATGCCACACCCATTTGCTCATGCCTTCCTGGTTCTCCACCTTGCGGACAGCATATTATGGAACTTCTCAGCTTTCATAATTGTGGCTGTGAATTCCCATGATAAAGCTACTGTGTGTGTGTGTGTGTGTGTGTGTGTGTGTGTGTTCTATTGGATTCATCTCTTGGAAGACCCCTGAGTAACACTCTATTAAAAAGGAATATAATTAACTTAAAAAATTATCTGTATCCTGCAATCTTAGTATATTCACTTTTTATTTCCAAAATAACTTTTATAGCTTTGTGGGGAATATATATATATATATATATATATATATATATATATATATATATATATATATAATCATGTCATCTGCAAACAAGATAGTTTCATTTCTCCTTTTTTATATGAAAATCTTTTATGACATTTTCTCGTTTTTCACACTAGGTAGGACTTTGAGTACTATATTGAATAGGAGTGTGTGTTGAGAAAGGACATTCATTCCTTGTTTCTAATCTTAGGGGGTAAGTTCCAGTTTTTCACTATGAAGTCTAAAATTAACTGCAGGTTTTTAATGTATAAACTTTATCCATTTGAGGAAATTACTCTTTTCCTGACTTACCAAGAATTTCAATCATGAATAGATGTTGAATTTTGACATATATTTTCCTGCATCATCTTATGTGATCATATCTTATATTCTCAAATGTCTTAAGGCCTTGGAAAAATCTTTTCCTCTAAGCAATAGGCATTGTAATGAAGAAGATATGCTGATTTCACCTCCCAAACTCAAGGAGGAACTTTCTCATACACTATGACATCCTACTAGGGTCACTGGACAAAAAAGACTGAAAGTATCAAACCAACTCACACTCAGCAATTCATCAAATTGACCAATTAAGGGTTCCTACCAGGTTATGGTGTCAATACCCTCTGCACCCTGTAAGTAGATTTTGATTGTATCATTGTGGATGAAGCAATCTTCCCACATTTTGGGTGAAAAATTGTCCCATAACCTCGTGTTCTCTGATGTGTCTAAGAAAATCATTAATTTTTAATTTGCTCATATTTTTCTGGACATTAAGGACAGTAGTGATGACTCTTGAACTCTTTACATGTTGAAAATAAAACAGGTATACAAGGAAGGATTTTTTGTTTTCTTGTAAAACCCTACTAACATTTGTAATCACAGAATAATAAATAATGTTTTAATACTATTTGCTTCTTTAAGAACTCATATTTTACGCAGAAAAATAGGGAAAATATTTTTTCAAATAGAAATATGAAAATTTGGGGGTTTTGTAAAATAGATACCTGTGCCTGAAATTAAAAATATAAGATTTATAAAATCTTTGTTAGTATATAAATTCAGAATAAAGTTAATAACAGTAAGAAGCTGCTAGAATGAAAATCTTAAAACATAACCACGTAAATGCAACACAAACATGCCCTTAATTTTCATTTTTATAAAAAAAAGACCTTGAGGTAAAATGCATTACTAGGAATATGGAGGAATACAGATAACTAAATGGAAAATAATAATATTGAAACTGTATTTCTAAAAGGGCATATAAAACCCAATAGATGTGGAACACAGAAACAGGGCCAAATTATCAATTTTCAAAGACTGTTTGCACAGGGCTGAAGACAGAAGGGTGGCAGACTTGATCCAATGTCCTTCTGTCACTGTTCTGGAAATCTAAATAATTTTTTAATAAGAGGACTCATGTATTCATCTTAAACCAGGCTCCATACATTATGCATCCAGTAATTCTCAGAATGCCTGGAGCAGGACCAAGGATATAATCTTGCTCAGAAAGAGGAACTGTGTTGAATTCAATTTCTCTAGAATCTTGGGAATTCATCTCTCTAAAAATCCCAAGTACATGTTTTTGAAAAGTTGTCAACTGTTGCTATTGGTATTCTCAGACAATTGCCTCCTTAGTTGTCCTCATTACTCATTTGCTTTGGAAACTTAATCCTATGTGTTTGTATCTCACACCCGAGACTTTTATATCTGCATTGATCAAGGTAGAGTAGAGGGGCATGGGGTCTCTCTAAAGCAGAACCTCCTCATGCATCCAGCAGCCCTCTGGTCCCCACATATATCCAAAGAAAAATGAGAAACCTGGGCATGGCATGCCACTTCTACTGAATCTTGGCTTTCACTTTTTCCCAGGGGAGACTATTCTCATACTCATTCCATGAGACATGGTGAAATTCTCTGTTGGCTGTCTTCCAACAATTTTTGGAAGTTAACAAGGTAAATGTTGGCAAAATAATTATAACAAGAAATTTAGAAATCCACAGCCATATTAGGAGATTTGTATGTTCTTCTGTCATGAACTGATATAGAAAATCAAACATTAATTAATTGGATAACTTTGTCAACAAACTTTATTGCATACTCAGATTTTCTTCAATCAATTCATCCGTTTCTCTTCATAGGGGAGAGAGACAGAATAAATAAAGTAGTCTTTAGGAATCCTCCCACCCCGACCTCTGTCAAGAGAAACAGATAAATTGAATGAGGCAGAAGGGCATGGTGGAGGGAAACTTCTCAGATCATGGCAGCTAGGAAATGAAGGAGACGAGGGGGCACATGGCTAAGAAATACCCTTCCAGGGCACTTCACTGCCCTGGTGATCTACTTGATCCAATGATGCCCCACTGCTTACTGCTTTCACCATTTCCCAGCTGTCCATTTGACTACCAATGGATTAATCCACGGATGAGGATAGAGACCTACTGACCATTCACATCCCTATGGACCCCCTTCTAAACATTGATTCTACTGAATCTTGGCTTTCACTTTTTCCCAGGGGAGTCTGGGGGTCCAGGCTTTCAACACATGAGGCTTAGGGGAACATCCAAGATCCAAATCATCACACTCTCCATCTATGGTTCTAACACCCTTCTTCTTCCTCTAACATCCTTAAAGTTTTTACACTCATACCTTTGCCTTCCTGGTCATGATTTGAGGTCTGCATCTGTAAAGAAGCTATCCTTACTATGGAGAAAGTAAGTCATTGACTTCAGAGATGGAAGGTGGTACAGATTTTTCCCATAAATATTTCAGAACCTCTATTTCCCTGGTATACAGATACAAAATGGAAGTCAGTTATTGCTTGGTTAAGTCAGGTTTCAATTTAGGCTATCTTTTCTTAGGGACATCAACAAGAGATATTTATTTAACTAGACATGTTAAATGTAAAATATATAGATGCTACAGTTGTGATTGCTTCTGGTTTATTCAGATCACAAATTTTCTAATATTTTACCAACCTAAAATTAGAAAACTAGCTACAGACTTACCAAATAAACTAATTTTAAATGTGATAAAATAACTATGACTAGGGGCTGGGGTCATGGCTCAGGGGGAGAGCACTTGCTGGCATGTGTGAGGCACAGGTTTCGATTCTCAGCACCACATATAGATAAATTAAGAACCACTGACAATTAAAAAAATAAAAAAAAATGACTGAATGGAAATGAAGCAATTAAATTTTAAAGTAAAAATCAAGAAAAAAATTCTGAAATCTAACTATGTTAATGTGCTTATGCTTATACATTGGTATCTAAAAATCTACATATATTTTGCATTTCTCCTTCCATGATATCTATACTCTTAGGAAAAAAATCTTAAGTAGAATTTTAAAATCTTTTATAAAAACAGATTTTGAGGCCCATGAACATAAAAAAAATTATGAAGAATTCTGCTTTATGAGAGGAACTAGTTATGGGCTTACCTTCCTGTTAAGCAACAAACTGAGAAAAGGAAAAGGAGGAAATTGTTTCCAGATGTTGGGCAACATGCACCATAATGCTGTGATCCATGAAGAGAGGGAAATAAAATGAGGGTGAACCTGAATGATCACCTCATCTTTCTGCCTGGAGACACTTTTCAGAATGCAGTGCAGGGAGCGGAAACCAAAGGGAGAATTGTGGTCCAGATATGAGACAAAAATTGATGTTTGGGGTTACTTCAGTGGTTGGAATGTGAATCTGGGTATTGAACAGAAACCCATGGGCATTTGGCAAAATACAAAGCTGTGTTTGAGCAATACAAGACTTGAAAAGGCCAAGACAAAAACAATTATCTGGGAAAGATAAATTACTGGCATGTGTGAGATTAAAAAATAAAAGACAAAAAAGAGAATTTGAACAGGATTCCGACCTGCAAAAATACAAAGGCTTCATTAAACTTTCTATACATTCAGTTTTTATCATTCAACATTAATTTGATAAAACAATGTTAAATGATTATTTTTGATTAATGATTAATCATTAATTTGATTAAACAAGTTAAAAGTTCACCCCCAATATTTGCACATCCAGATGAAGAATGCATTTCTTATAAATTAACATATATATATATATATATATATATATATATATATATAGTCAGTAGAATGTGAAATTCATGAGTTGAAACTTTGTTTTCTAGAAACTAGAAGAAGGTAATTGGCACATAGCATGAACTTGCTAAAAATTTCTGACTTTTATTAATGTCTCACTTGATTAGAATATGTCTCAATTGACTAGAAACTATCAAGAGAGTTTTAAACAAAGAGCTATGGCTAATATATTTTTTACTCTATACTTCTATAAATATGTTAATCTATTACCTCAACTCTTACAAACCTCTAAAATAGAAAACGAGAAAGAGATAATGTATTTAAGAATAACATACTACCACGTATAACTAGAAAGAACAAATAATTTTAAAAGAATAATAGTCAAGAATAATAGCAGAAGATTCTTCAACACAAAACCAAGACAAATCTTCTAATTAAAAGGGAACCTGAGTATGTGGGGGAGAAGGCACACTCATACATTGCTGGTGGGACTGCAAATTGGTGCAACCAATCTGGAAAGCAGTATGGAGATACCTTGGAAAACTGGAATGGAACCACCATTTGACCCAGTACTCTTCAGTTTATACCCAAAAGTCTTAAAAACAGCATACCATATTGATGCAGCCACATCAATGTTTATAGCAGCACAGTTCTGATAGCGAAATTGTAGAACCACCCTAGATGCCCTTCAGTAAATGAAAGGATAAAAAAATGTGGTATATATACAGAATGGAATATTACTTAGCATTAAAATAAAATAAAATTATGACATTTTCAGGTAAATTAATGGGGGTGGAGAATATAAAGCTAAGTTAAGTAAGCTAATCACAAAAAATGCTGAATGTTTTCTTTTATATAAAGATGATGATTCATAATGAGGTTGGGGAGGACATGGGAGGAATAGATAGATGAACTCTAGATAGGGCAAAGGGGAAGGAGGGGAATGGAGGGGGTATGGGGTACAAAAGAAGATGGGCATCATTATCCTAAGTACATTTATGAAGACATAAATTGGTGTGAACATACTTTATATACAAAGAGAGATATGAGAAATTGTACTCTATATGTGTAATATGAATTGCATCACATTCTGCTGTTAGATAACAAGTTAGGATTAAAAAAGGAACCCTGGAGATGAAGACTGGGAAAAATCCATACTTAGACATATTCCCATATGGCTCAAAGTATGGAGAACAAAGAATACTTATTAGAGATGGGAAAATTACCAATAAAAGGATACAATCACTGTGATCACAATTGTTATTGTCAGTCATGTGTAGTTGTGCATGCCTGTAACCCTAATGATTTGGTAGGCTGAGGAAGGAGGTTTTCAAATTCAAAGCTAGCATCAGCAACTTAGTGAAGCTCTAAGTGATTTAGCCAGATACTTTCTCAAAAATAAATAAGTAAATAAATAAATAAATAGCCCTGGGATGTGGATTAGTGGTTAAGTGTCCTTGGACTCAATCTATGGTACCCCTCTCCCCCCAAAAAAATAGAAAGAAAAAAGAAAGAAAAACAACATTATATACTAGAAAAGAAAATGTTAATTATCTTAATCTTAGGAAAAAATGACTTGCTCTTGGAACTGAATACCTATGAGGTCATATTAGCTAACATGTATATTGTGCTTAGTTGCTTATACATCCTATATACACTAGGTGTTCCTCCTGTTAAGTGATTTCATCTTCTGTGGGAGATTTCTTTACATTTCCATCTGTCATATGAAGAAATGGAAGCCCAAAAATGATAAGTAGCATTCTCCAAGCCAATAACTTAGTAGATCTCATTTTTATTTATCTTCAATCTTTAATAATATTGATTCCATATATATGTATATAAATGTGTGTGAATATGTAGTTGTAGGGATATCATCCATGACCTCTTATAATAGGCAGAATACGGACCATCTTCTTTCCAGACCCTTCTATCACTTGTCTATCATCTATATATCTACTGATCTATTTATCTGAGGTAAAATTTTAAACACATAACATATAGTGTGTCTAAATATATATAAATTTTCAATTTTATATCTACCTCCATGTGTATGTGTGTGTGTGTGTATGTGTGTGTGTGCACATGTGTAGTGTGAATGTGCATGCATGTATTTAGCTGAGGAAATACTCCACCAAGATAAAGAAAGACATTAGATCTGATGAACAATGTTCTTATCCTTAGAATCTGTGCCCAATATTCTCCAAAAGGATGTCTCCTTGGAATTCTTATTGTCTGTATCATTTACTTTTTTTTTCAGCCACCCATGCTTAATTCTATATTGAATTTTCTTCTGTATTGATTGCATTCATTTTTTATTATTATTTACATTTTAATACATTTCTATCTTTGCTTCTTCTAGCCAACCATGTTCTTTAAAGAGAGTTATATGGGTGGGCTTTTTTCCTCGACTACAAAGAGTTAAAAAAAAAGAAGTCATTAGTATGGTATTTAGTAAAAAGATTTTGTGGGGACTGTATATGCTATTTGATCTTTTCTGAATTTACTCATTTTTTACTCATTTTTGAAGCCAAAATCCAGGGTAAACGTTTGTATTATAGTGAAAATCAGTAGGTTGTTTCATAGTAACAAAGTGCTAATAACATTTTTTTTCTTTTCATGTAGAACTAACCTAAAGCAGTAAATCAGAGATCTTTGAGCCTTTTCCCATCATCCAGATTGATTAAAGACTGATTTTCTAAAGTAAAACATTGGTAGAAAGTAATATTGCTTATGACATTTTATAGTCCTTTCATAGAGATATTATCTTTGTAACACATTATTTTATTGAAAAACAACTCATAAATATTTATACTTTATTTATGCTTTATGCAGTATATTGCTATTAAATATTTATTACAGAATTGTAAATGTAGCTTCTATCCATATTTATTTTGATACTTAAGGCAAACACATTTATTTGTTTACCATAAGTAGGGATTTGTGGATTTATGAGGTGGGATTTTATGTTAATCTCTAATATTGATTAAGCTGTTTTTCACCAGTAGCTGAGTAGCTGTATCTGTGTCTAGAAAGATTTTCATTTCATTGAAAACCATCAAAATACCCACAGGTTTTTATATATAAAATAAAATCAGAACACTGCATCAATAGGTGGAATATAAATGTCCCAGTCTATAACACCTAATGTTTGTTTGGGGAAAAAAATAATGCAGAGACTCATTACATTTATAGCTAGTGTTATTTTGGCCAGGAAAAATCTGTAAATATCACAAAAAATACAACCTGAACCAAGTGGTAGAATTTCTTTGGTCAAAATTCAAGAAGATAGATATAGGTCCAAGCATGGAAATATGTCTTTACAATTCACATTCATTGACGAAAGAAATGATGGAATATGAAGTCAGGGTCAAGGAGAAGGACAAGAGAAGCAAAACCCGTTATTGCCACTAAGCCCAAGCATGAATAAATAGTGACAAGTATCTATTGATAAAGCAAATGTTCATTGCCTCTTACTAAACATATTTTTTATTAACTTATCAGAATTCATGCACCCCATTATTCTGTGCTTCACAGAAACTATAAACAACATCTGGAGAAAATGACACTGAGAAATATGGCTTGCCAATTTCAGTGGCTGAACCTGAAAGAGGGACTGTAAATAATAACACACTGCAGGCATACGATTACTGAGTTGGAAAGGAAGACAAGGCCCAATGTTAAAGTCTCATACTGGGGGTTACATCTTTCTTTACTATGCTTCAGGGTCAAAGACTCAAAAATTTCCTATATATGTATTGTCATAAAAAGGCCATGGTTGTAGAAATCATTTTCCCCAAAGAGTATGCAGCCCTTATCTAAAGAAACATGCATTCTTTCTATGAAAACAGAAAAAAAAATCACTTCTCTAGATAATTACAGTGTTAGTGGTTTGTTATATAATATGTGATTATCAAGGTAATGTGATTAGCAATAATTCACTCAAGGAAATAGAAACTATAAGTCTATGAAGGGTTTCAAAACTAATGTTCCAAACACAGACAGGTTCAAAATTTTATTATTTGGAGCTTCCCTTTCTTCAGGGCAATTAACTTGTTATTTTTCAATTTCCTTCATAATATTTAACAGCACAAAAAGATACATAAATGTTACAAATAAAAAGTTGTAGGATTTCTTTCTATGGTTATGATTATCATTCTCAGGTGTCTACTCCATTGTGGTCACTCCTGTATTCATTCTCATTAAACAAACAAACAAATAAATTACCCATGTACTTGTATTGGCTGAGTTTTTGGTGTCTCTTAAATATTTTGTCCAGTGTGTCTGCTTTCCTTGCCTTATTTGTTTTGAGCCCTCACGTTGTGTACAGAAAAGCTGCAATGTAAATACCAACAAAATAAAAATTGAGTGAAACACAAGGGAAACTAAGTCAGCATTGCACACACAGATCAGGACAAACCTGTGACAGTAGCAGAAAGTTGCTGGAAATTACGAAGCTAAAATATAATTTAAATAACTTAAATTGAAATAATACATGTAAATGCATGGAACTCTCCAGGTGCATGGTAAGGTCTTTGGAGTATACATTGTATGCTATTATATTAATATTATCCTTTGTTATTATTGTTAATGTCTACATGGCTGTTTTATAAATAGTCTGCTTTATTACTAAGCCTGTTCCTTTTTCTAATAAGTTAAATTTTAAATTCTCATCATATTTTTATTTTCTTTTGAGAAACATGTAAATTCACATGTAATTGTAAGAAATAGTATATATTCCAGGCATCCTTTACTCAAATCTTCCTGATGATAACATTTTATAAAACAAGCTCATATTTTTTCTTTAGTCTTGGACCAGGGCATATTTTAAAAGTTCAATGTTTCTAGTATTTGTTTTTGGAAAATTGCTTACAATATTTCTTTTATCAATTGCTGTATGAGTTGCTTTAAAGACAATTTTGACAAAATAGTTTTCTCTTTTCTGTCCATATACATGTTCAATTCATTCTTTGGAGATTGTCTGGTAATTGCATTTAAGAAAATTCCATAGAGGTTAAGAATTATCAAAGCTATTTGTAATGCTATTTCAAGGGGATATATTTGTGCTCTTCTTATATATTTACTATTTAAACACAAAGAAAATAAATTTGAGGAAAAATAACAAGTAGGTTTTCATGCTTATCACAAAGTTGTTTTAGATTTCACCTATAGTAAGGGCTATACTAGCTAAAATTTAATTAATCAACACTAAATTTGTCAGAATTTGTAATTAATAATTGAAAGTATACATTTTTAAACATCCTTTTCCCCATTGTACAGAACAACAGTCCTATTAGCACTATTTTATATTTTCTAAAATTCACCTTTAAATCTGGTTACCTATGAAATTAGGGTGCTGGTCCAGAGAAAATTAACCATTACTAAAGTAGATTAGAGAGAGAGAGAGAGAGAGAGAGAGAGAGAGAGAGAGAGAGAGAGAAATATTAATTTGACCTTGCAAATCTTTCAGCAGATTTTTTCTGTGATGATTAAATATGAGTAAGAATGAATAGAATCTAAATTCTCTATTGATTTAAACTCATGTTATAACCCCAAATTGGCTCAGGAAGCAACTGTTGTTCTTTTTCTTCCAAAGTAGTCTCCAAAATGGTACTGACTGTTCACAGTGCACACATTATCCAGTTTCTCTGAAGAAAGGAAAACAATAATAACAATTTATTGATAGTGGCTGATGTGTTGGGAATATTGCTAGGCAGAGTGTTAATTATGCACACATCAGAACACTGGACAAGTAGTGAATCCCTTTCTCAGGCTTTTATAAGATAAATGGGAATAAGAAATCCAACGTCCTACTCATGTTAGTTTGTTTTAGAGAAATTTATATCTGATTGTCTGAACTTCATGCTTTCATATGACAGGAACATAATCCAGATGAACCCAATTAATTTAAATTATTTGTTATCAGAATATATCTTTATTTAACCCAGCTTCATATCATAGCCAAAAAAAATTATAACAGAGACTGTGCCCTGGTAATACATCTCTTTCACTATAAATTGAATCAACCTAACTCAAACCACGGTCACTGGATGATAGTAGTGCCTCATGACCCTTCCCACAAACTTCTCTTCTGTAAGTACTATGCCTTCCTCCAACCCAGTGCAAACTTATTTTCTTGTGTTAACTTTCTGGAGCTGCATTTCAAAAATGAAACCTCCTCCTATGTTATTCATTTTTTAAATTTCTATCATTGATTTTTTTTCATATTCTAGAATTTCTTACAGATTAAAAAGTACAATATGTACTTTTCTTTAAATTTTTCACTTAGCATAATATTTTTGAGATATTCTATTTTGAGATATCCATGTTGCTTCTAATAGTAATCTATTCCTTTTTATCATCAGATTATATTTGTGAATATAGCTAAGCTTAATGATCTGTTTTCCTGTTGATAGTCAAATAAGCTGTTTTCAGTTATTTAACATTTTAAGAAACCGTCAAACTCTTTCTAACGTGTTCGTGCCATTTTACCTCATGCACGAGAGAGGGTTTTGTTGCTTTGCATCTTCTCCAACATTTAGCATTGCCAATCTAAATTTCAAATTCTATTTTAGCTACTCTAGTGTGTACACAGATTTATGGGGAAAATGTCAGGGACAAAATTATACATTGTAACATGCGTATTGAATTTGCATTTCCCTAATGATTAATGATGTTGTAGTGGAGAATCTCCAAGACCCTCCCCTCATTTTCAATGATTCAATAGATTATAAAATACAAAGACTTTAGTTCTACTCACAGCTATGGCTTATTATGGTGAAAAATACAAAGTAAAATCTGTCAAAGGAAAGGAATGAGGTAAAATTCTGGAGGAAACCAGGGACAAGCCTCCAAGATATTTTTCCCAGGGGAGTCACAACACATGTTTAATTCCCTCAGCAATAATTGTGACAGCATATGTGAAATGCAGCTCGGGAAAGCCTCAATGTTTAGGGTTTGTCTGGGGATCTGATCACAAAGGTATCAAATGAGCACCCAAAGTCTGGCAAGTACCTAAATTCCAGACTCCCACAGACATGTAGGTGTTAAGTATAAACCTGTTGTCTTGTCCTTTTTTTTTTAATTCCAAACTCCAATTACCTCCTTTCTCTCAATACATACACAACAAATTATAGAATGTATGCCCTAAAGGGAGGATAAAAAGAGAACAGTTGAAATCTTAATATCATATGGAAATACCAAAAACTCTTATCAAAAAATAAGTTTAAAATTAACTACAATTTATGCTACAACTAATAAATGAAGATGATGCTTTTGTTCTAAGCATTAAAACAAATCTGTTTTAACATATAGAGGACAATTTATATGACTCTTTGAAGTAAATCCTATTTTTTCAGATTTATTCTTGAGAATAGACTTTTGATAGCACTTTTAGTTAACCCTAGCTTTAAATCAATATTTTAAATGAAAGACTCATCATCTAGCATAATAATTATTTTAGCATAATAATAAGTATTATTATAAAAGACTGGCATTATTAAACCATTAAATTATGAGTTACCATGAACCACTTTTAAACTAAAAAATTGTGCACTATAATTTATTTTACATCCTATTAAAATTGAATTACCATGCTTCACTTTTAAAGAATTCATTTGAATTCAATTTAATATTGTAGAACTTTTTGCCTTTACTTTTAAAAAAATACTAAAATTAGAATGACTAGACTATATACTTCAAAGCAAACAGTTTCTTTGCTAGTAGCAACAGTAGTTGATGAAAGTTGTTCTTTGGAGTCAAATAATCTCTGTAACAGCTAATTAAATAAATTTAAAAATGGCCAGATGAAAGAAATGAATCACTTCATGGATGATAAAGTACATACTTCAGTTATCCTAAATTGATAAAAATGTTTACAAGAAAATGCATTTTAAAAATAAAACTCTTCTTAAGTATTAAATTTCTTCAGTTTAATATACATATATATATATGTACATATATGTACATATATACACACACTTATATGTATATGTAAAGATATGTATCTTTATTTTTATGGGCAAGGGATGTATATCTATTTAATATGTAAATATAACTATGTGATTTTACATACACACACTTGCACACATACACACACACATCTCTTTGAAAATGCCTTTGTGTGTCTAAGCACTAAGTTCCATTTTATCTCCTACACTAATAAAATAATACCAGCTAAACTGAAAGAAAATCAGTTGATTATGTCTAATTTAAATGATATTAATTTGCTGAGTACTTATCTGCTTGAAGTCTTTTTGTTCATGATGTTATTAAAAAGATAAATATTTCTCAATGAATGAAAAATTTCAATCAGCACACTATTACTTTTGCATTGCCAGTTTCAATGAGAACATATGAATCTAAGCAGAATTTCTTCCATTTTTATATATTTTCCCTGCCAATAAAATGATATTAAAAATACAGAATTATTTGGATAGTTCCAGAAATATATTTTGGGATTACTTTCAGAGCCTATCAATTAAATCATATGAGGAATAGAAACTTCTGTATAACTTGTTTTTAAAGTTTCTAATTGTGAAAGGAAAAAGATAAAGAGACTTTTAAAATCGTATTGAAAATATACAGCAGTATATTTTCAATACGATTTTAGTATTTCTTACTAATACTTCAAAATTCTATCAATATAGGCTACTTTTCTTTTGTGTGCCTGCCTATCATAAAAAGACAGGCTATCTGTAGTTAGTCACAACTAATCTCAAAGACTAATGATATGTAACTAAGAATATTTTTATTTCTAAAAAATACTGAGTTTTCAAAAAAATCTCATACTGTCTTTTTAATTAAAGATGTTAAAGATATTTAATTTTCAGTTTTGGATATATATATATATATATATATATATATATATATATATTCTTAAAGCTTCTTAGTTTGCACAAGACATAATGCACATTGGGATAGATTCAGACCTTTGGAATGGAATTAAAAAGTTAAAAACATGAATGGATGATATCTATATATATAATGTATTATTTTTATAACATTATCATTTCTTATCATAAAACAGGTAAAGAAATGGTTAAGAGGAAGCACTTTGAGTCAGTTGAAATTTATTTCAAATTCCAGCTCTTACATCTTTTATTTAAACTTATCATGTTAAGAAAGTCTAACTGCTCTATGCTTCAGTTTCTTTCACATTTAAAATAGAGATAATAAGACAGACCTGACAGGCCCTTAAAATGATGAGAGTCTTATATACAAATGTGAATAAATAGCTTCAGTTGTTTCACTAAGGTGATCTTTACTTATTTCCATAAGATCCAATGAGAGAATGACTTTAAGCTCACAGTACCAAGGTCAGTACACATGAGTGTTCAAGGTAGTCAAAAGCATTTATAAAGGCTCAGTCTATGTTCTCCTTACTCTTGTTGAAAATGAAGTTTTACATTTGTCATTTCATTATGTGTCCAGAAGACATTAGCACACAGATATTATTGCTCTCTGCCAGTTTGCACAAATGGCAACTATATGGAATAGTGAAACAATTGTTTTGATTTTAAAAAGTACATTCCTCTGGGTGTAGTGGTGCATGCCTGTAATTCCAGCGACTCAGGAGGCTGAGGCAGGAGAATCACAACTTCAAAGCCTGGCTCAGCAACTTAGCGAGGCACTTAGCAACTCAGCGAGAACCTGGCTCTAAATAAAAAAAATAATAATTATTATATATATATATATATATATATATATATATATATAGAGAGAGAGAGAGAGAGAGAGAGAGAGAGAGAGATGTGGCTCAGTGGTTAAGCACCCCTGTTCAATCCTAAGTACCAAAAAACAAAATTTAAAAAAAAGTGAAAAAGAAAAAAAGTACTGAAAGGTACGGATTTAGGGCATTAGTGTAGGTGGATATGCATACAATCTTTATACAAGTATGTTACTTCTCTTATTAGAAGTGAATGCATTTTATAGATTTTTTTCCTCTTAATTAGTGTCTTGTGGACATATATGATGGTGAAATTCACTGTGCTATATTCATAATATGTTCATAGGGGGAAAAAAAGTACATGGCTTTGGAGAGTAGTGAGTCTCCTGTCATAAGAACAAAGTAAATTGTGGCAAATGATCTATCCAATCCACTGATACATTGGTTGAGAGGTAAAAGAAAATGAGGCATAAAAAAATTACCTGCTGAGCATTTAAAGAATACACGTGACATATCCTAAATTCAACTGTAACAAATGCAAATTCCTAGGGTGCAGGATCCCAGATTAAGGCCATTACAAATCTCTCCAAGTGATTCTAATGAAAATAGTCTATAAACAACATTGAAAAACAGCTAAATTAGATAATTTTTCATTTTTAAATATTAGAAACAAAAATTGTCCTATTTTACTTCATTTAAAAATTGAAAGAATTTAGTAACTTTCACTTCACTTAGACTTTTGCATTACAGTTAAAATCAAATAACTCTTTTCCTTCTAACCTTCCAATCTATTTAAGAGTTATTTGTTTTCCTATTTAAGAGTTATTTGTTTTCCTACCTTTAGAGGAAAAAAAGTACTTTTATTTGAGTTAAGGCACAAGTATGTCTTCATTCCTAAATACAAAAAAAAAAAAAAATTATAAAGAACTTACTAAAAGCTATTCTCTAACTTCCTGACACCCTAGAATCATTGCTCTATAAATTCTTGCTCTCAGTCCTAGAATCTCCTAAACTCCCAATTTCTTTCCTTGGCACTCAGCCAAAGGAAGAGCCAATTACATCTGAAACATCTTTGACTCCAAAATTATATTTCCTATGAAAAGAGAATATGGATGAGGGGTACCACCTAAACGTGGGCAGAAACTCTGGGTTTTTGAGAACATGTCACATAAGCCTTGCCTGAGTCACTGCAAGCAGACAGAATTATGGGGGACAGCAGGTATTTTCAGCTCTGGCTCAGTACAGCATGTACAGTTCTTTAATATATGTGTGAAATTGTTTGCAGATTCTTTACCATTAAGAATGTTTGTCATACTTTATATACAGAGATACAAAAAATTGTGCTCTATATGTGTAATAAGAATTGCAAAACATTCCACTGTTGCTGTGTATTTAAATAATAATAATAAAATCAATAAAAAAAGAATGTAAGGAAAATTGAGAACCAAACCAAACCCACAGAGAAGCAAATAAACTGGGGAGCCCTGGACTGGTATAGCTTCTGACAAAAGATCTGAGGTTGTGAGTAGAGTATTGTGACATAACAGATGCCCCTCTGTAAATGTGGAAGCAACTTTTCATTTATCCAGTTGTGCCACAACTTGTTTAGCAGGAAACGAACATTTATGAAAGGTATATTCAATTAATAAATGACCTCAGGTTGCTTGCATTCATGCTGTAGTGTAATAGTTCTCAGGGTTCTTGTTGATTTTCACTCAACTTATCTGGTTTGTAATAGGTTGCTTCAACAAGACCTTGAATTCTCAGTGCAGAATTCTACGTTATTCAGGGTAATACCAAATCAGTTTTTATGAGAGTATCTGTGCTTTCCCAACTTTCTTCTTCCTTATACCACAAAGTTCATACAAACTGCACATAGCTTAATTTCATAAGTCAACTCACATGATGCAAAAAAAATATGATGAGTCAGTGTTGAAAAACACCATGAGGCCAGGTTTACACACAGCAGAAAAGAGCTCCATGCAAACCTGGAGTTGTCCTTGGTGGGCCTGCAGTCAGTGCTATCACATTTCATTATCATTGTATCTTTTCATACCTGTCATCCCACCAGCAAAAGCTTCTGTCTGGGGTGGGGGGCTAACAATTTATTCATGTTGTATTATCATTTAAAAGCATGGTGCCTTTGTCCCCTGTAGTTAATACATAGTGTACAACTGATCTTTACTATTTTGTGGGCCACATCAGAATAGCAACTACTGGCTCTGGTAATCAGAGTGTATTTCTTTTTCTTCCAGAAATATGGTCTACTGTACTGTGCTAACTAACACACTCCTGCTGGTTACTGCCACGGTTAGCTCCATCCAACATTTTTTTCTGAATGGAAACCAAGAACTATTTTAATTGCTTCATCAACCATATATATATATATACATTTTTAAAGTGACCCATTATAAATTACTACTGAGAATGAGTAAACCTATATTTACAGTGTTTGGCTTATCTTGATACAATAGATTATAGAAAATAACTTGAGTTTTAAAAAGCCCCAAGTGTATTAAAAAATTTTGAAATTTTAATTAGAAGTTCAAATAGTATAAATAAATGTATGCATTTATATTTTATGTGTATACATTTATGCATATGAATGATAGCATCTTGATAAATAACTATTTACAAATTATTTATTATAAAATGTTATTCAATTCAGGAAATGACTTTCTTATATATAATCCATTTGTTAAATTTCTCTTCTCCAAATATCTGCCCACATTTAAACTTTTTTGACACTACTAAGAAAAAAACTGGACATAAAACCTACATCAGTAATTTTTTGGCTTTGAAACATCTCTAAGAGATAGAATTAAAATGACTGAAATAAAGATGTATGCATCTCTGGATTTTCGTTAAAGTCATTCGCTTCACCATAGGGGTTTGTACTTATGTCTTGGTATTATTTAATGAGATTGAACTGATTAGCTATTAGCAAGGAAAGTCTCCTCCTTGGCAGACCTTACTTGCCCCCAAATTACTTGCTTTTTCTAAAAGTGCTTGCTCCTTCATTAAATATTTATTGACTGTGTGCTTTTTTATACAGAGTGTTTTGGTGGATCCAAAATAATTCTATACTATTGTCTGTGAGCTTAAAATTTTTTCAATCCATTTAAGGTTAAAGGGCATCCAACAGAAAAACGGAGAAAACACAAAAAGTGAAATTATATTGAACAAAATCCTGCCATTTAACAACTGGGTTAATCCAAAAACTCCAGGGTCTTCCTTTTTTATTTATTTTTAAAGTCATATCTACTTTCAATAAATCACCAATCTTATCAAGTTTACCCCCATATATTTGATAAACCTATCCATATCACTTCATATTAATTTCATCTTTTTATGTTATTTATATTTATTGAAAATTTTTGAGGACATGTCTTTTTCTCAATCCCCGAAGAATACTGATATTGATACTTTATACAGTGTGTAATAGATGTTCAGAAAATATTTGTTTAAAAAAAATTAGGCAAGAGAGTGGAAAGACTTGAAAATAAGGCTAAGGCAATACAGAAAACGTTTATTTTGCACCTATTGTTTCCCAGGGACTGGTCATGCATTAGCGTACTTTTGAAGGGATACGTCAATTTTGTCAAAAGAGAAGCTGAGTTGCATGGACATAAAGTGTCCTTTAAATCATAAAATGGCTAACTAACAGAGTAGAAATACAAATTCATGTTTTTACAACTTACTCTTTTTTAAAAAATAAAGTCTAAATTATTTTACTTCTGTTCTAAAGGTAATAGGGACCCATTTTTTGAGTTAGAGAAAACACAGGGTCAGTTGTATTTTAGAATTTTTAACAAAACAACAATGTGCATGTCTTGGGCAATACATAAATTATTAAAATCAAGGAGTTGTAGGAATAATGCAATAACCTAGAGGATTGTAAATTGTGCCTGGGTAGGATATCAGTGGAAATTAAAAAAAAGGAATAAATGTTGCTATAAATTATACTTCAGCTTGTGGTACATGTTTGAGAAACTGCTGGTTCTTTTTTTACTGCAGAGAAAGAAAATATTTTTAAAGAAAAGAATCACCTTCTGGAAAACAGGTCAAATACAAACTCAAGGGTATTTAAAAAAATGGATGGTGCTGTTATTTTTGTTTAGAAAATGTGCTGCGATGGTAAGCCAATTTTTGACAGTGCTGTAGCTCTTCTTCTATGCCCTGGAGTAATCCATCAAAGTAACTGTAGGCAAAGGAACTTTAGAGCCTTAGTTTTTCCAATTACATCAGTGGACAGCAAGCCCCAAAGCAAACTATAAGGAAATGCAAGTCTAAAGACCGAAGTGAAGGAAAAGTTCTCTGTAGGTCTCCTTGAAGAACTACTATTGAGCAGAACACCACCAAGAGATAGTTGTTGCAAGACTTCAAAACATGTCAAATAAACATCTCAGGAAACCTTACCTGATTCATTGCTCCATACATTTTAATAGCTATTTGCATGCCAGTCCCCATCCCTTGAGCTGTAGTACCTTTTAAAGGAGAAAGTGTTCATCACTAGGCTACTGATTGTACTAATAAGAATAGAAGACAAGAAAAGTTAAAAGTGCAATGCTGCGATCTGACAATTACAAATTAGGAACAAAAATTCTGGGAAGAGGAGGTAGAATGACCAAACCATCAAAGTACCTGTCAAAAGAACAGAGGGAATATCTTATATGATGCTACATGTCTGGAATAGAGTGAATGCTATAATCTATCTTTTTCTTTTCTAAGGATTATTAAAATAAAATGATAAAATTATGTTCTTATTTTACATGATTTGGAGACTTTTTCCATACAGAAGTATAGCTCTGCAGATAAAAAAAATTGCTAGAATGTACGTTGTAAATCTATAAACCTCATAGTATATAACTTGTACTTTAATAAAGCTATTAAAACAATAGGCAGAGCTGATCCTGACAAAAATTAGTTAAATAAATATGTAGATATGACAAAAGAAAAGGCAAAAGAAAAACAGCTTCCAGTTTATGACATGCTAGTTATAATAGGATAATTTTTTTAAATGAATTACTTTCTTGGGAAACAAAAGAGATAGATGTTTTTATCCAAGAAGAGACACAGTAAAAGCACTGAAATTGTCATTTCAGAACAATTATATAAGAAAATGCAAGTCTAAAGACCCAAAGAAAAAGTTCTCTGTAGGTCTCCTTGAAGAACTACTACTGAGCAGAACACCACCAATAATATTAGAAAAGTAGGAACCCCGGGCTGGGGATGTGGCTCAAGTGGTAGCGCGCTCACTAGGTATGCGTGCGGGCCGGGTTCAATCCTCAGCAACACATACAGACAAAGATGTTGTGTCCGCCGAAAACTAAAAAAAATAAATAAATATTAAAAAATTTTCTCTCTCTCTCTCTCTCTTTAAAAAAAAAGTAGGAAACCCTAATATTAGAAAAGTAGGAACATCCTCATTGTCCCAAACTGAAAGTGTAAGCATGTTCTGTGCGTTCTGCATGGCTGCACCGAGTTAGGCACAGAGTGATATCTGAAGGCATGTTTCCCAGACATACCCTCACTTCACACATCCTGTAAATTCAGAGGGTCCCAAAGGTGTGATAATAATGGTTATGGCTTATTATAGGGAACATCAAAGATCAAAATTACCCAAAGGAAGAAACTCATAGGCTAGGGTCTGCAGGGGTTAGAAACAGGAAGTTTTTGTTGTCTTCAGAACATGTCACTCTTCTTGGATGGATCTGGGACCATAAACACGGAGGACTGCTACAACAAAAACTAATCTGAATATCAGGCTCCAGCATTTTAACTGGGGCTTCAGGACATATCATTAATTGAAGGTCTGATATCAGCCTCCAGCTGGACTGAAAGTGCATGACCCAGAGCCCTTCATCACGTCCTTGGTCTTTCTTATGTGGGCAGTGCCTATCCTATGGGGGGAAAAACCCATTGTAGTCATCCCCTCAGTCTAAAAACAGAAACTCCTATTAAGTATGACATAGATTACTTCCCAGAATACAAGGATGAAGCCCCAACAAAGTTTTTTGGTCATGGCCAAGTTCTGTACATAATATATATGTATTAAGTAATGGCATGTTAAGTGGCAAAAAGTAAAATATGAAATAATTCTAAGAATTTGTGAAGGCCTCAGAGGAAAACAAATGAGAAAACAAGAAATATGATTTGTTTGTAATGGTTTTGAGAAATTATTTTTGATATTATTTTAATTTATATCTTTATGTTATACTGTTAGTAAATATTTTCAGTGCCTTGAGTATTTCAAAATAAAAGTATATGAACATTATAAAATAATCAAAATCCTTGTGTAAATGGTGTTCGCCTTTAGTACTATCAGTTTAAAGACAGGTTTTCACTATTCCACTGAGAACATATTCCTGTTACCTGACATGCCCCAGAAACAAAAGATAACCAGCATTTTTAAAAGTTGGTCATGTGGACAAGGGCATGAATTTTGAACCAGATTACCTAAATTTGATTCAGCTCCAACTGTCACAGACTGTGTAACCTTGGACGAGAGAATTATCCAATTTTCTCATCTATAAAATGGGTTTAATGAAAATGTCTACCACACAAGGGTATTGTAAAACTTAAATGTGCTAGTGAAAGTTAAGAGTCTAGAACTGTGTTATAGTGTCCAGTAAATGTTAGCAACAAATAGTGGAGGAAGGAGGAATGCATTTTTTTTTTTTTTTTTTTTTTGTGAGTTGGTTCTGGGGATTGATTCCAGGGTCTGGTGCATGCCAAGCCCAGCTCTACCATTGAACTATATTCCTAACGCACACAAACTCTTTAATCTCTATAAAAGTCTCTTTCCCATGAATACTTACCCCATTTACCCTTCCAAATCTCCTGAAATTTCTATGTTATTCTTTCATGGTATAAAATATTTAATTAGAGTGTTCCTCTTCTAAGCATAATTGGTACTCCTATGTTGTAGAGGAATGCTTTATGCCACCAGATAATTTTAATGACAGGCAATGAGATATGAATTAATCAACTGAGAGCCTCAACTAATAGCCTTTATGTGAAGCATCATGGTGAATGGCATGGGTTCAAATGGGCACTGGATAAAGACTCCAGGGGGAGCCCATCAAATGGGCTTGGGAACTGAGCAACAGAAAGAAAGAAATCAAATCAACTGGGCACATTCGAAGATGTTCACTGGAATCAGTCCTTGGAATTGTATTTTAAGCTGAAAATATAATGCAGTCTTTAAGGTGTTTCTAGCACCTTAATTTTGGATTTTCTACAATTACTCCCTTCATTTCTCTCATGTGCTTTAAAATATTGGGTTGCTGAGAAAAAATTTCATGAGAACCCCTAATAATCTGGCATGCAATTTGATTACACTTGCTGATTGTGTCCTGTTGGAAAAGTAGCACACATAGTAATCTTGGAGATGCATGGATGGATAAGTCAAGGTCTCTTTCCTAGTTTTTAATTTAAATATAGTGTGTTTTATTAAGAGTCATATATTTTAAATCAATAAATATCATTTTTCATACAGAAAATTTTAGAAATGTTCTTTAAGAGCCATCAGAATAATGGTGTGTATGTGACAAGACTTTCTTGAAATCAAGGCACTGGCTTTAAAACATGAAGAGTTACAATAGACACTAGTATTGCTGTATGTATATATGTGGCCGTATAACCAATGTGATCTTGTATCCCGTACACATGGAAAAATGAGAATTCATACCCCATTTTAATCAAATGTATGATATGTCAAGATCATTGTATTGTCATGAGCAACTAATTAAAAAAAAGGAGAAACAGTCAAAGTAATATTTCTTAACTCTGTCAGAAATCTAAAGCATAATCCTCATTTTCCAAAACATTGTTTTAGAATATGCAGACAGGTAGTAGTTTAATTGAGAGATAATAATTGTACATTTTTATGAGATTCCATGGGATATTTTGGTATATTTACATAAATACACCAAATTGCATATTGTTGGATATAAAGATAGAAATATGAATTAAAGCATGCTAAAAAGGCACAAGATAATATTCATATGACAAGGAAACAATTATTTCTAGTCAAATTCCCTGATATAGTTTCCCTAATGGCAATTGATTACATTGGTTCATCATGTGTATTAAATTATTGTTTCTGATTTAAATACTGACCTTAAACAAATGGTAAATCAATTCCACATAAATACATTGAAATATTTAAGGCTTCTAATATGTATAAAGCAATTCATTAGATCTTTTATAAATATAGCACTAGATAATAATCTAAGTGCTATAAATGGAACAGTGATTAAAATACAGTCATGAGCTGAGTGTGTGGTATACACACATAATCCCAGCAATTTAGATGCTGAGGCAGGAGGATTATAAGTTTCAAGACAGCCTCAATAATTTACCCAAAACAATTCAGTGATACCGTATTATATTTCAAAATAAATAAATAAATAAAAAGTGCTGGGGATGCATTTTAGTAGTAAAGCATACCTGGGTTCAATCCCTAGCCATCATGACAGTATGACACATATATATTAGTAATGGAACTGACCTGGTAACCAATATAGTTTGATAATGAATATATGCCATTGCTAGAGTTACAGAAAAAGTACTGTGATTTAGTTAGCTTTTTCACTGCTGTGACCAAAAGACCTGACAAGATAAATTTTAGAGGAGAAAAAGTTTATTTGCTGGCTCACAGTTTCCGAAGTCTGAGTCCATAGGAAGTCGGCTCCATTCCTCAGGGCTTGAGGTGAGACAGGTCATCATGATGCAAGAGTCGGGTGGAGGGAAGCGGCTCAAGACATTGCACCAAGAGGCAGATTGAGGCCTGCACTTAACAAGGACAAAATAGGAACTCCAAAGGTAGAGCCCCAATGCTCCACCTCCTCCAGCCACACCCTACCTGCCTACAGTTACCATCCAGTTAATCCCTATCGGGGTTAATACACTGATTAGGTTTAGACTCTCATAACTCAATCATTTCACCTCTAAACCTTCTTACAGTGTCTTAAACATGAGTTTTAAGGGGACACCTCACATCTAAACTATAACAGATTGAATCACCAGCACTGGAGCTGCTCACTTCTATAACCATCTCTTTTACTGTATTCCATCCTTTCTATATTCACTCCTATTAATTATAGTAACATTAATGGGAAACATGCTCTTGAAATTTAGTGCCTTGTGCAAACCACTTTTTTTTCTAGAAGATCTCTTTTTTTCTTTATATTTTCTTCACCTGGATGATCCCTATATATTCCTCATTTCTTGGTTTTGGTTTTACATCTTAAGAAAACATTCTCTAACAATCCCAAACTGTAATAGCCACTCCTTTGATGTGCTTCCAAAATCTTTTGTGCTTTCCTCTACCGAGGCAATTTCAAACTTCCTTGTAAGTGTCAATTTATGTTTCTGTCTTCTAAACTTGAAAGTAACCTGAAAGCAGTTTCTGATTCTTATTCAACAGTGTGTTCTTAGCAGCTACTAGAGTGCCTGGTGACTTGCAAGTGATCAAAGTTTGTTTATTGAATTATTGAACCAATGAATTGATAAAGTAAGGAATAAAACTTTGCTAAGAGTTCAGGAAAGATTTCACTCAATTAGTGATTAATTTTGTGCTACTAAGTCAGGCTTTTGCTAAACAATCTGATGCTAAATGGATAAGACCTAATAGATTCCATCATTTAAAAATGTGAAGAGTTTATACATACAGGAAATGAGTCAGCAGATGTGGAAGTTGTGGACATAAGGCAGAGTGTGAAGATGGCTCTTTTAGAGGAAGAGGACAGGGGCCACTTCACCAGAAATGAAATAATCCAGCTAGTGAGTGGATAGTTTGAGAATTCTCCTTGGAGTTTTCCTACAATCTGAATCCTGAGGGAAAAGGTGGTGATGGTGGAGCTATGCAATTAAATAGCAAAATCAAAGGAAGAAATGAGGATAAGGAAGCTAGTGAGCTCAGATTGACTGTTAGTGGACCTGGGATATCAAGGTGCAGGGTTCCTGGTAGGGCATAGCCAGGCTGCGATTCAAACACTTGGACACCTTTAATAAGAAAGACAAAGATAAAAAGTTATCAATAAAAAGGTAAAAAGTTACAAGTATCACTAACATCAAAATTCTTTCAGAAAAATTTTAATATTTTTTTAATTATCTGACAAAAATACCTGTGAAATATTTTTGTTCTTAAGCTTTTTTTTTAAAACTTCATATTCCTCAACTATCACTTCATATAATCATTGTTTTGTAATATTATTTTCTATACAGAAAATGAAAGATAAATCCATGTTTCCTCTGGAAGGGTTGATTTTTTAAAAAAATCAGATTACAAGAGCTGCTCCCAGCTATACATGCCCTTATTGAGAATGTCAGGTCTCCAATTTCCTGTATGGTAGTTTAAACACAGATAGTGCTTCTTGCTTAGGAACACGCCTTTGGCATGAATTCCATTCTGCTCAGCCCTTTCTACAACATTCTATGATTCTATATCACCTTTACCCCACTCCATTTTTTTTTTTTTTTTTGTGCCAGGGGTTGAACTCAGGGGCACTGGACCATGGAGCCACATCTCAACCCTATTTTGTATTATGTTTAGAGACAGGATCTCACTGAGTTGCTTAGTGCCTTGCTTTTGCTGAGGCTGGCTTTGAACTCGCAATCTTCAGCCTCCCTAGCCACTGGGATTACAGGCGTGCTCGACTATGCCTGGTTCCAGCTAATTCTTTGTGGTGAACAAACTATTCCCGGAGCCTGCCCAAAGAATGGGCAGTCAGGCATGTTACCAACCATCATCATTGTCTACAGCCCCAGGATCACCACAAATACAGACAGTGACTTCAGGCTGAGGCAGTTCTCTCAACCTCCAGGCTATTAGAGTTTCTATTAATTCTTTTGGTCTAAGATGTAGAAATCTCAGTGCCTGAGAACAAGGCCTTTGTTAAATGAGTGAATGTCACTGAAGTATCTTTATGTACGTGGTATATGTGCCTCTGAATTGTGAAGAATAGAAGAAAAAGTAGTTCCCTGTGGCATACACAAGAAGTGTAAACACTGATCTGGCCCTGAAAGAGCTGACATCCTCATTCATAGAACTCAACATGTTCACTTGCACATAAATTAGTTTAGCTGGGTGTGGTGGTGCATGCCTGCAATCCCAGGGACTCAGGAGGCTGAGGCAGGATAATTGCAAGTTTGAGGCCAGCCTCAGCAAGAAAGTAAGGTTCTGAGACCCTGTCTTAAAACTAAAAAGGACTGGGGATGGGGCTCAGTGGTAAAACACCATTGGATTGAATAGACAGTGAGATTTTTCCCCAAGCAGTACACCAAAAAAATTTACTGCAATCAACACTATAGAGAGGAATGAGCTATTTAAAATTTGGGTAGACCCAAGAGGGTATGTGAGGGAGATGTAAATTTACTGATCTGTGAATAGAATTTACATAAATTTAGATGGGCATAAAAGAATTCTAATGGTAGTAATAACTGAGAGAATAAAATGGAGGTAGGAATCTAGAATAAGATGCAATTAATTTGAAGTAATTATAATTTTTTAATTAAATTAAAACTAAAACTAAAAAAAAAACCAACAAAAATAGAGGCTTTGTGGATATTGCCAATATTTACAAGTAAGTTATCTACTACCCTACAATCATGAAATAGAGATCATTATAATTTCACCCTCAGGTAAAATAAAAATAAGAGAATGACTCTCAGTTTCATAGTGTCAACCCAACAGACTCTGAATTTATAGAATCAGAAGAAAAATGTACAAAATTGTTCTTCTCTATAATAAATCCACCTTGGCTATTTTGGCTGTGAACTTATTGCTACATGTGGTGGACAGGATTTCTAGCTTTGGTTCCCTAGGATATTCTGCAAGAGAAAGACATTCTGGAATATCCCTTTGGGCCTGAAATGGATATGAAATTTAAAAATAAGATTTTTTAGAAAATTTTTACTTTATGGCTGCCTTGCTAAATTTTGAAATAAAACCCTGCAACTGTATTAACTCATTATGTGCATTTCAAAGCATTTCATAAATAGTGGGCTAAATAATATGAATTTTCACATTACGTACAATTGTGTTAAAAGTGAAATAAAACCTCTTCAAGTTAACAGAGATTACATTTTGTTAAAACATAATTTATATCAGAAAACAAAAACTTTTAATAATTGTGGTGAGGGTGGGGTATAGGCAAAGTAAGAGCAGAGTTATCAAGATTAAACTTTGTTCTCCAATCATTCCCTATTTATATTATTTCAATTCTATTGCATCATTTACAACTTTGCCATTGAGTCTCATTTATTTTTTTCTGATTAATCAGATTGAAGCTTGTGAATGTTTAAAAATAAAATGTGATCAATCTTAAAGGAAAAAATAGGATTTTTTCCTACTGTATCCTCTTAAATTCCTAAAACTTCTTCATGTGTCAAAATTTCAAATATGAGTATTATTCCTCAGCTCATTTTTTACCTAGTTATAAGAAACAGGCTACCATTACCATTACCCCAGCTTTTCTCTTATTTCACTCATTCTAATTGCCTCACCTCAGAGATGTCTGCACAATCTATGGCACATTATCAAAATGTTTACTTTTCAAGTACAAATATATCAGAACTTGACATGTTAAATTTCCCTGTGGTCGCTTTATACCAGCTAAATCCTTAATTGTAATCTCTTATATATAAACTTTCCTCTTATAATTACTATAGTCAATAGTAATTGGATATTTAATATATCAAATATTTACTACATATAGTAGGCAAATCACATTGTTAATTTCCGCAAGTAAAAAACCCTCAAAAATCTGGATATTGTTATTATCTTCTTTTTATAAGGATCTGAGGAATAGTAAGGGTTATTTTTTGAAACTTGGGTAATCTGACTCCAGAGATACTGGTCTTAACTATTCCATTATCCTTACCCACATAGCATAGGGGATATAAAGACAGGGCTCTTCCTGGACACACAGTTATGTCAAACTAAAATTTGGGGATGACCAAAGACTCTTTATTCTGGTGAGTTAGTGCTTCATAGAAAAACAAGGAAAAACCTAATTTCAATCAGAAGTATTGGATTTAATTACAGAACACCTACCAAAAACATATCATATTTAGTGAATGTTTATGGCATGACATTTGGAGGAAAGAAGCTTGGGAGTTTTAAAACATTCCTAAATCTGAATATAAAAATTTGACTTTAAAGCAATGTGCACTTTTCTGAATAGGGTACTCCTAGCCCCCTACAGTGTTGTAAAGTATGATTTTTCCAGGGCAGTTTTGCATAAATGAGGATTCTAGATTCTGTGTCCAGCTGCTCTCTTAAGTCTTTCCACTGTGAAGACTCATCTAGCTTTACAACTACATCCCCAGGAAATAACAAAATAAGAGGAAAACCAATGGCTTCTACTGAGTTGGAGTGATAATAACATTATTTCATTTCATATTTTTACATGGGATAGAAACTTGTTTAGAGTGTTGAGGAAAATTAATACCAAAATCACCTTGAACCTAGATAATGGATGTAGGCAAACAGTTTTATTATTGAATAAACATGAATCATCCAGTGATTTATATTACTGATAAACTGAAATTATAAATGTTATGAAATTTTAAGATTAGAAGAAGTCCCATCCTTAATCTACAGTCAAGCAGATCTGATACATTGTACCCATGTTCCATAATTCATCATAGTTCTCAAAGTTATCTATAGATTCAGTGCATCAAAATATCAATTCCCTTTTATAACAGAAAAGGGGAAAAAATCCTAAAACTCACATGGAACTACCAAAGATCCAGAATAGCTGAAGTAGTTCTGAGGGGAAACAAAAAATGGAGGCATCTTAAGACCTGACATCCAAATGTTTTACAAAGCTATAGTAACCAAAAAGCATGGTACTGGCATAAAAACCAACATACAGAACAATGTAATAATATGGAACCTAGAAATCAGGGCATCCACCTACACCCAATTGATTTTTGAAGCTTTGATAACATACCATGGAGAAAGGGTTATCTCTTCAGTAATGGTGCTGGAAACACTAGAAACACATATATAGAAAAATAAAACTAGGGATTGGCTAGCTTCACTTAGCATAATCTGCTCTAATGCCATCCATTTCCCTGTAAATTCTATGATTTTGTCATTTTTTTAATGCAGAGTAATACTCCATTGTGTATAAATGCCACATTTTTTTTATCCATTCATCTATTGAAGGGCATCTAGGTTGGTTCCACAGTCTTGCTATTGTGAATTGTGCTGCTATGAACATCGATGTAGGAGTGTCCCTGTAGCATGCTCTTTTTAGGTCTTTAGGGAATAGACCGAGAAGGGGAATAGCTGGGTCAAATGGTGGCTCCATTCCCAGCTTTCCAAGAAATCTCCATACTGCTTTCCAAATTGGCTGCACCAATTTGCAGTCCCACCAGCAATGTACAAGTGTACCCTTTTCCCCACATCCTCGCCAGCACTTGTTGTTGTTTGACTTCATAATGGCTGCCAATCTAACTGGAGTGAGATGGTATCTTAGGGTGGTTTTGATTTGCATTTCTCTGACTGCTAGAGATGGTGAGCATTTTTTCATGTACTTGTTGATTGATTGTATGTCCTCCTCTGAGAAGTGTCTGTTCAGGTCCTTGGCCCATTTGTTGATTGGGTTGTTTGTTCTCTTATTGTCTAATTTTTTGAGTTCTTTGTATACTCTGGATATTAGGGCTCTATCTGAAGTGTGAGGAGTAAAGATTTGTTCCCAGGATGTAGGCTCTCTATTTACCTCTCTTATTGTTTCTTTTGCTGAGAAAAAACTTTTTAGTTTGAGTAAGTCCCATTTGTTGATTCTAGTTATTAACTTTTGTGCTATGGGTGTCCTATTGAGGAATTTGGAGCCCGACCCCACAGTATGTAGATCGTAGCCAACTTTTTCTTCTATCAGACGGCGTGTCTCTGATTTGATATCAAGCTCCTTGATCCATTTTGAATTCACTTTTGTGCATGGCGAGAGAAAGGGATTCAGTTTCATTTTGTTGCATATGGATTTCCAGTTTTCCCAGCACCATTTGTTGAAGATGCTATCCTTCCTCCATTGCATGCTTTTAGCCCCTTTATCAAATATAAGATAGTTGTAGTTTTGTGGATTGGTAAAACAAATGCCAAATGTCTTCTTTGATATAAGGAGAGTAACTAAGAACAGAGTAGGGTCGAAGAGCATGAGAAGAAGATTAACATTAAACAGGGATGAGAGGTGGGAAGGAAAGGGAGAGAGAAGGGAAATTGCATGGAAATGGAAGGAGACCCTCAGAGTTATACAAAAGTACATACAAGAGGAAGTGAGGGGAAAGGGAAAAATAATACAAGGGGGACAAATGAATGTCAGTAGAGGGGGCAGAGAGAGAAGAGGGGAGGGGAGGGGAGGGGAGGGGGGATAGTAGAGGATAGGAAAGGCAGCAGAACACAACAGACACTAGTATGGCAATATGTAAATCAATGGATGTGTAACTGATGTGATTCTGCAATCTGTATATGGGGTAAAAATGGGAGCTCATAACCCACTTGAATCAAAGTGTGAAATATGATATATCAAGAACTATGTAATGTTTTGAACAACCAACAATAAAAAATTAAAAAAAAAGAAAGAAAAAAAAAGAAAAATAAAACTAGTTCCCTTCCTACTCAACATACATAGAGAGCAACACAAAATAGTCTAAAGACCTAGGTATAAAACGTGAAACTATGAAATCACTAGAATGAAATTAAAAATGGAAACACATTAAGACACTGGCATAGACGAAGATTTTTTGAATAGGGCCATAAAAGCAGCAAAAGTAAAAAGAGAAAAATGTAATTGTATAAAATAAGAAGATTCTGCATAGCAAAGGAAAAAAACAAATAGAATGCAGAAAACTTAAAGAGTAATATATTTGCAAATTACCCATTCAACAAGTGATTAATATCCAGAATATATAAGAAATTCAAAAAAACTGAACAACAACAACAAAAACCCTGAATAGTCTGATTTTAAATTGGGCTAAAGATCTGAATAGACACTTCTTGAAAGAAGGCATAAAATTGTAAAATAGTATGTGAAAAAATATCTATATTATGATAATCAGGTAAATGGAAGTCTAAAATACAATGAATTGTGAATGGCTGTCATCAAGAAAGACCCAAATAGGGCTGGGGTTGTGGCTCAATGGTAGAGCACTTGCCTATCATGTGTGAGAGACTGGGCTTAATTTTCAGCACTGCATATTAAATGAATAAAATAAAAGTCTATCAAAACTAAATATATACATATATATATATATATATATATATATATATATATATATATATATATATATATATATATAACTGCAATGATAAGAGATTAATGAGATCAATGACAGGTCTCTTTATAGGAACAAGAAAGGGTATACATTCTTTTATGGTTTGTCCCAAATTCACCTGGTATTGGGGGCAGACAATTGGGATAGCTAATTGATTATATGTGAATAAACAGTAAAACTTCTGTATCTTTATGACAATCGAGTGGTTACAGGTTGGATCAGGCCTTCAGGTTAAAATACAGATGGCAGGTAGATTGGGGGTCTGGCTTCCTTGATGTTTATATCTCAAGGACATGGCTTAACAGTCCCTTGAAAGAAACACCCTTGGGCTGTGACACTGGCTTATTTAGCTTTCAAAATATATGCATGCCTATTACAGGGATGGAGAGAAGATTTGTAAACCCTGGGTCTCTAAAGGAAATTATCTAAGGAATGGAGGAGAAGAAAGGGCTTTTTAACTTTTGGCATCAGGAAAGACTAAATAAAACTTAACTTACTGATACAAAAGTAAAATAATCATAGAATTGTATAACTGCAATGCTAAGGCAAAGATGGGGTCATTGGCTTCACAAGTGATCTTTAAAATGGAATTTTCTCCATCATTTCTTGAGATAACAGTTTTAAGAGATAATTAGTTCAGTAAAAGTTTTTGGTAATTTTCACTGGAAAGCAGATTCTGTGATTGATGTTCCTGTGCAGAGACGTGAATGTATAATCTTTAGGATCAATGTCTCTATGCAAGAGGTGATAGGAGCAGGATTTGCAGAAGGAACAGGTGAAGTAGTTAGCTTTCTTGCTGGGAAGTCTTGTATGCATGGAAGCCAGGCATCTGGGTCTTTGTAAGGGAGTTTCCTTGACTGATTGTATGTGTGCCGACTTCCTCTGGGCAGGGGTTGTAACTCTGGAAGAGGTCATTCTCTTCAGAAAAATACTATTTCCAGGGTGAGACTCAGCCTTCAATCCCAGCATCTGGGGCAATGAGTGCTTCTGTTCTAAAGGAGTGGTTACCAGCAGCCCATCAAATGCACTACTGTGTGTTTCACATTCCCTGGGCTCTAAACTGTGTTATATATTAACACAATTCTCACATTTATACATTTATGACTTATCCTGTAGATGGTCAGTTTTTAATAAAAGAACTACCAGAGGATTTGTGAATTTTCTTACAGTGTGCATTTAAGGAATAAATGAAGACCAATTGGATTTGGCTGTTTGAAAACTAGGTGGCCTAGATTCAATTCCTAAATATTCATTTTTATCTCTTCTCTGCCCATCCGCCTGTCCCTTTCCAAGAACTTAGCCTGATATTTACAAATCTCCTTTGAAGAAAGTCAATCACTTTCAATGCTCAGAGCAAACATTATGCAGATAAAACCCACAGGTTAGCATGGTTATTGAGAAATTTTTAAAATAAAATTACAGTTGACAAATAGTAATGTCTGCTTTAATTATGTAGTTTGCCAATTCTATTATGCAGCATCTTAATACGTGGTATTTTTCAAAAACGGTTACAGCATGTATCACTTTACCTTGAAAAGAAAATCTTCCTACCTGTATCCTTCACTAATTTACACTTATATGAATAACAAGAATATTATATAAGGCATTCACTACCAGAAAATATTTAACAGCTCTCTGTAGGACACTCCTTCCAATTTGCTGTGATTTATAGCACGCTAGGTGATTCTCTTCTGTCTATCCCCAACCTTCCCCGCTGAACCTGAAAGCAACCTGTGGGGTGAAGGCAATATGCCCATCTGCTGTCCTTGCACCTGAACATACACTTTTCACATTTTGTTCTGTAATTTCTTGCCCAATTATGACCTATTTATAAGGTATCCATGGGACTAGTATGTGCCAATTTTTGATATCATACAGAACCACAGGTGTGTTTACCTCAGACTTCACTCATGACAAAGAGGTAGCTGATTCAGCCTATGAATATCCTGCCTAGCTGGGACCTTATGATCCCATGTGTGTGCACCACTGGGTCTTATGAGTAGACAAAGCTTAACCATTTGGAAAGGAGAATTAGGGTTGAGCTTGGATATGTGTGCTAGGATTTCCATATGTGTGTGGGGGGGAGGGAGGTAACTCATAATATAGGATGGTGACAAATGAGAATAATAAAGGCTAGTCAAATGGACTTCCAAATTGCGTTAAGTATACAGTTACAGGAAAAATAAAAAAAAAAAACTTATTTTACTGAATTTTTTTCAGCTTAATTTATAGAATAATGTTTTTGATACAGTATATGTAAACTTTAATCTGTCTCCCTTCCTTGTGTTTTACAGGTATTGAAGGCAGGTCTGCAGTATGAGAAAGCCCTGTTGTTTCCCAGTACCATCATTTTTCAATCCTGTCTCTTCCTTTACAACCTGATCATGAAACATACTCCACTACTGACACAATTTTACATACATCACTCTGTTTCTTGTCTTACCATACTGGATTTGCCTCTGTGAGTGATTTATCTCACCACAGACTGACCAGTCCATACCTCAACTTCTATTCTGTCTTGTAAACCAGGTCAATTTTCATTGAGGAGGCAGTGTAAGCATTTCCTCCTTGGTGAAAGCTTCCTCTGTCCACCCTCTGGGAGTCTCCTGCCCAGGTGCACTAACAGGCTCATGTCTCCTCAGTTTCATTGATACTGTGTTCAGTTTTAGTTACTTGAAGACAGGTACTATTTCTGCTGCTTCTAACAAGAGTCTCTATCATGATATCTCTGGAGGAATAAACATCAAACATTTCAAAAATAAATGTTGACTAAACAAATCTATGAACTATTCAATAATGTGATGTTAGCATATTTTGGAATTAGGAACAATAATTTAAATAAGGATTATCATATGGATTTATATATTCAATATGGTCTCTGTCTGTCTTTTCCTAATATTCCCTTAATGATGAGTATTTGGATTTTGTATATAGAATTCTCTTATATGTCAGGAGCTATTGGGACACAGAAAATTAAATTACTAAATCCAGAGAGAGAAAATTTATAGCTATGAATCAACAAAAGTTTTAGTGTTTATTTCCTCTCGTGAATAGAGTCCAGTGACTAAGAGTTGGTTTTCATCTTTTACACTTATTTAAGGATTATCAACTCAGTAAAAACTGCATGTTCTTCATTATTTTTATGATAGTGTGAGGGATAACATATCAACACAATGTTATAAAATAGTTTGAGGATATATAAGCAAAATGGAATTGAACAGTATTTATTTCATTACTGTCAAAGATAATGCTCAAACTTTATAAATTCAGAAAGTTTTTTTCTACATTTAATCTATGACTTTACATAATTCCCTTAGAGAAACTAGTCACTTCATACTTA
This sequence comes from Marmota monax, assembly GCF_021218885.2. Taxonomy (NCBI): domain Eukaryota; kingdom Metazoa; phylum Chordata; class Mammalia; order Rodentia; family Sciuridae; genus Marmota; species Marmota monax. The sequence goes on along the minus strand of NW_026695230.1, from coordinate 3,455,103 downwards.
GCTATTACAAATTAAGTCATAGAGTTCAACCGACACAGAAAATTCACATGCTTGAGTAGTTTATATTCCTGGAAAAAAATGTTGCAGCAAAAATGGTGTTCTTATATAAAAATAAGATAAGAGTAAAAGGTTAAAGTTCTATACACGAATAATTTAATGGCCTCTAAATGGAAGCTTTTATAAAGGTCTTCTCAATTTTATTTAAACGTAAGATATAATACTGTAAATAGCACCAATCATGCATGTACCATATCCCTTTATCAACCTATCTGTCTCTTTGAAGGTCTTTATGTAACAGTGATTTTTCTCCTTTATTCCTGTTTACATATCACTACACAGTGGACCCTCATATTCATGATTTTGCTTTCTATGGTTTCAGTTACCTGTAATCAAATGTGGTCCAAAATGTTAAATGCAAATTTCCAGTAATAGATAATTCATAAATTTTAAACTGCATGACATTCTGCGTTGTGTGATGGAATGGACCAGCCAATCCGATCATCTGCACTCCGAGTGAGAATCATCCTCTGGTTCAGTAGCCCATGCTGTATGCATGCTACCCTCCTGTCAGTCACTTAGGAGTTGTTTTGATCATCTGTGAGAGTTGACTGTCACATTATTCCAGTACTTGTGTTCAAGTAATCTTATTTTACTTATAAATTTTCCCAAAGTGCAGGAATAGAGATGTTGGAAATTTGAAAATGCCAAAGAGAATTAGTGCTTTTTTTTAAAAAAAATAAATAAATAAAAATTAAAACGTCTCAGTAATTAAAGGGGAAAAACATATGGTGATGGTGCTGATATCTACAGTAAGAAAGAATCCTCTATTCATTAAACTGGCAAGAAGAAAAAATAAGTAAATGCTAGTTTTGCTATTGTACCTAATAGCACAAAAGTTCTGGCTATTGTACATGGTAAGTGTCTCATTTAGTACTACCAGCATCCAATGGAGGTCTTAGAACATATCCTCTGTGGATAAGAGGGCTGCTATACAAAATGTAAGTAATAAAAATCTAATATTTTAATTCTTGTGCCACAGGAGTTTTATTAAGGAAGTTGGGGCCTAATCCCACATGATGGAGATTAGGGTCTAATTTTTCTTCTATTAGGCGCAGGGTCTCTGGTTGTATTTCTAAGTCTTTGATCATTTTGAGTTGAGTTTTTTACATGGGCAGAGATAGGAGTTTAATTTCATTTTGTTACATATGGATTTCCAGTTTTCCCAGCACCATTTGTTGAAGAGGCTATCTTTTATCCAATGCATGTTCTTGGCACCTTTGTCTAATATGATAATTGTAGTTTTGTAGGTTAGTCTCTGTGTCCTCTATTCTGTACCATTGGTCTATCAGTCTGTTTTGGTGCCAATACCATGCTGTTTTTGTTACTATTGCTCTGTAATATAGTTTAAGTTCTGGTATAGTGATGCCACCTGCTTCACTCTTCCTGCTAAGGATTGCTTTAGCTATTCTGGTTTTCTTATGTTTCCAGATGAATTTAATAATTGCTTTTCCTACTTCTATGAGGAATCCTCTGCAGATACCAAAATCCTTTGATTTCCAATTTCTTTATTTAAAATGCCATAGTATTTTCATATAATAATGTCATAATTAACATATACATTAAAACTACCTCTAGATTTACTTAAATATGCACTACAAAATAAATATTTTGCAATAATTACTACAGGAAATAATGACAAGAAGGTTTGTATATAGTCAGTACAGATGCAATTGTTTTGTGAGTATTTCGTATCTGACATTGTTGGCTCCAATGACACAGAGCTCATGGATTCAGAGGAGTGTCTGTACTGTGTTGCTAAGCAATGATATTCTGTAGGTTAGATATGGGAAATGCATTTTCAACTTAGAGTATCTTCAATTCATGATGGGTTTATAATAACAAAATCTAGTCATAGGAGAAACATCTGTACACATTAAGCCCGGCTTTACATGTTGTGTACCTCACTTTCTCCATTTGCAAAAATGGAGATCACAATTGCATCTACCTCAAGAGGGAGTGTGAGTATGAAACTTTTCAGTACATTTAAAGTAGTTTCAAGTGTCAGAGTTCAGTTTCCTCACCTATAAAAGGAAGCCATTACTCTCCACCTCTCAAAGCAGATAAGTAGAACAGATGTGAATAGTAAAAAATGTGAAAAGGACTGGGTGATATCAATTAAATAATATTTTTAACCATTATATTCAAAGTAACATTAAAACATAAAAACATAAGCTATGTAGAAAATATTAATCTAATATTTTAATTTTTTAAATTTTTCACACCACATCTTCAAAATCCAGGGTATGTTTTGTAATTATAACTCATTTGAATTCAGACCATGTTTCAAATATTCAAAAACCACAAGTGGCTATTAGCTAGCAGGTCAGACAGTGCAATGTTGCACCATCTAGACCTTAGTACAATTTAAGGAGAAGATATTATTGTTATTTATATTTACAAAGAAGAATGTTAAGATACAGTCCTCTTGTCTTCTGTGATCTGGTTCTGAATATCATATTTCTAACCTACTACATGTACTACTTTTTTGAAGTTTCTATTCTGTATATATTCTACGGATCTCTAGTTTTTTTCATCAGTAGCTCTAAAGGAAATCAGGCTGCTATAGGGAAATGACGAATTCCAAGAAGAAAAATGGGGCATGTGACCAGGCTGAAGTGTGTAGCTCTGTGAAGCACAACAAAAACATTGCAAACATCAACTACATACAAATTCATGAACTTCTACAATAATATCAAACATTTTCACTGAAGTCACTCTCATGGGTGGTACTTGTGTGCCTAGAATAAAACCAAATCCTTGGCCATGAAGTACAATTTCTTTGAAGTCTCATGATTTTGCCCACCATTGCTTCCCCTCTCCTTTTTTTTATTTTTATTTTTTTTGTTCTACATAGATTATGTTTGATTGTGAAAGCCTTGTTTCTTTCAATAAAAAATTAGTGCTTAAAAGGAATTCAACATTGAGTAAATTATGACTTTGATTCTCCTACTTATTTCCACATATCTTTAGGTCCATTATGCATACAATTTGAGAAGTATATCTTAAATTTTATTATGAAATATTCAAACCACTAAAAAAATGCACACTCAAAATGCACTGTTCTGGTTTTTGGTATTCCATTTCATAGGAATTAGCTGTGAAAACACTGTTGATGCATTTATTATATTGCATTTCATTAAGTAACATGATGTCTCCATTTAGAAAGAGGTTAAAGGAAAATATTTCTGATTGTTAGGAAAATTTCTTCTGAATTTATGGAATATTGAAGTATTGATACTGATATTGATTTCTTTGCATTTGTCAAAAGCCACATTTTTGGCACACTCCTGGAAACTACATGGGGACATTATGATAGTTATTTTGTATACTTACTTGAACTTTCATTTTTCTTCATCTTAGTTTTTTTTTTCACTTTTTGAATACACTTTATATTTGCGAGCCATTTTATGTTTTGAGTGGCAGGCACACAGATGCATATGCCTATGTATCCTGTCCCCATGCACATTCAGCCTCTCCTACCATGCAAATTCTTCTTCACAGTGGACTATTTGTTATAATTAGTGAATATACTTAGACATATTATTAACACCCTCAAACTAATTGTCTAAGTTACATGAGAGTTCATTTTTGGTAACATACATTTTATGGATTTGGAAAAATGTATAATGACATGTACTCATTATTATCATAGATGAAAAAGTAGTTTCACAGTACTAAAAATCCTATGTTCTGCATCTTACTTTACTAAAATAAAATGTTCTTTATTTTGGTATGTGTTGTATCACACATCATGCTTCAATTTCTATTTAAATTAATCAGAGTATAAATAATAAAATAATGCTCTTAAGTGTCTGTAACTATTCAAATTTCATGATTTATCTATTCTTCATACTAATATATTGCTTCTTTTTCTCTGTTTTTAACTTTTTGGACAACATACTATATTCACTTCAATACCCAGCATGTGCTATTCACAGAGCCATGGCACATAGTGAGTGCTCAATAAATATTTACAAAATTGTTGTAATTTTCCACCAACTAAAGAAGTTGGTAACTGTATAGTTTCTTACTTTGTGATCTTCACAGAGTCATATACATATAGTAAACACTTCATGAAGTCATTAAATTAAACCCAGACATTTTAATCCATAATACATTAATTATTACAGTTTTGTTCTGTCAATCAGGATACTAAGCATATCAGTACTCAAGCTTAATACTGTAACTACAAAAATAAGAGAAAGCAACTGCAAGCATACTTTATGTTAATTTTTCAATATGAGTAGTTTTCTGATATTATTGAAGGTCAAAAACCAAGGTTAGATTTCCTGAAATGTATCTGTCTGAAAATTTCAATAGCTTACATAAATACCACTTATCTGGAAGGATGTCAAGAACTCTGTACACACTCTTTAAAAGTTGTAAGCTTGAAGGTGATTTTGATGCCTTTTATACTTCCCAAAAAAAAAGTCTTTGAGCTTTCAAAACAGTTTTTTTTTCTTCCAAAGGTGCAGAGAGTTATTGATTTTCTCTCTAGGTTTTACTTTCTTTTCTTAATGAATTAAAGGCCAACCATGTTAACTGTAAATTATCAGTTTTCTGATATATCTTCATCTTGTTTGCACAATTTAAATTTTTATTAATTTTTTTTATTAATTTAAGATCTGATAGCAAAACCCAAAGCCAATACTTGGAAAAGATAAAATATGTATATTTATGTTAAATTTGTAGTCTTCACAAAGTTTGTGAATTCTAACTTTTTATTTATTTTTGTCACGATAGTACTGAGGGTTTTACTCAAGGGTACTTTATCATTGAGCTACAACCCCAGCAATTTTATTTTTTATTTTGAGACAAGATCTCACTAAGCTATCCAGGCTGTTCTTGAACTTGCAATCCTATTGCTATGACTTCTTGAGTCACTTTTATTACAGGCTTGCATCATCACACTTACCTGAATTCTATCTTTTATAACAAAAAATAATTAAGCTTATTAGTGGAAAATATTTTTGGTTATAGTGAATATTATTCAGTAGATATTATTCTCAATCCTCATCAGGTTCTCAGGTCTTTTGAGTAACAATTTTAAGGAGAAATTCTGGAGTATCTATTTACACACATATTTACAGGTGTGTTTTATAATACCATTGGTTGATATTTCAATGTCTATCATTTATGTGTTGTACATGTATGGTAAGCATTTATGAGACTTTTATCCCTAAGTTAATAAGGTTTTGTGACCTGTGTATAAACAATAACATCTAGTTTTTCTACAGAAAATAAATTTTGTTAAATTAGGTGCCACTGTAATATGTTTGCATAGTCACTAATATTTTTTCAATAATAATTATCACATCTGAGCTTTATAGACCCATAGTGGGTGCAATTATGTACTTATTTATTTATCATTATTTTAAACATCTGTTCAACTCAATTAGAGATTCTAGTAGCGGCAAATACTCATTTTTTTTTTCTCTACTGAAGCCCAGTGTTTGAGTGGAGGTGTCCAGTGTTTTTGTAAAAGTAATAAATGAATAATCTACAATGATTCAAATGATGGATATGTAGATAACAGGGAATTCAGGCACAGCTTCTCAGACCATTCAATAGAGGCCTACTCAATATATGTTTGCATGATATTTAAAATTTAATAAATTAGCATGGATTATGATTTAAGATTTGAAAATTTTCTCTTTCCTTTCTATTATAGACATGCAAATCTGATTGGAAAGATTTATAATTATTTTTCCCATATCCTAAAATTAAAAGAACAATCAGTAAATCTAAAATGATAGGCTATATTATGATAATTATAAAAAAATTCATAGATTTATTCATCTATTATCTTTGTAAATATCATAAAATAAAGTGACCTCTTGAAAAAGGGGTTACGTGTCCTTATATATGAGTTGTATGGTTTTAAATCTCTACTAAAGTTTAATCAGCTCTTGGAAGCTGCTCTGTGTTAATTAACCAACCTGTGTTCTATGGCCTGAAGAACCACATTTCAACACTGACTAACTTCATTATCTCATTTAATGCTTTAAAGAGAATAAAATCTTTTAAAGCTCTAAAATTATATTTTAATACTGAAATTTATCAAGTCTCAATCCAATGCTTATATTCATGGTTGCCTATATATTGAAAAAAATCAGAAAGTATGAATTATAAATAACCAAAAGTAGAGACAAAAATTCAGAAAAGTTCCTATACTGAATAGACAAGAAATTCTAACCTAAATTTATAACACATATCCTTATATTTTACAATAAGGATAAATTGAAAACGTGATGCAGACACATCTTCCTGTTGAATGACAATATGATCAGTTTAAATATATCTTTAATCCAAAACTACAAACCCGAACAATAATACAGCAAAACATGCAACCGTCTTGGAAATTCATAATACACACTAGAATATTAAGTCTACTAAAGAACCATGCTTATTAGAAAAGCATTTTTATTCTTTTTAATTCATTCTTTTTAGACATACATGACTGTAAGATGTATTTTGACATATTACACATACATGGAATACAACTTATTCTAATTTGAATCCCATTCTTGTGGCTGTACATGATATGGGGTCTCTCAATATCTCTAGCAATTAAAGAAATTCAAATTAAACCTACACTGAGATTCCATTTCACTCTAGTCAGAATGGCAATTATCAAGAATATAAGTAACAATAAATGTTGGTGAGATTGGGGGGGAGGGTACACTCATACAATGCTAGTGGAACCTCAAATTGGTGCAACCATTCTGGAATTCTGTAGGGAGATTCCTCAGAAAACTTGGAATGAAACTACTATTTGACTGAGTTATCCCACTCCTTGGTATATACCCAAAGGATTTATGTTCAGCGTACTACAGTGATTCAGTCAAATCAATGTTTTTAGAAATTTATATTTATAATGTTTATTGATGAATATTTACTAAATTCAATGAGTTAACTGAATCATTTTGTTTTAGTTACTAACATTGTATTAGTTTTTGAGACAGGCTTTGGAATTACTTATCTATGATAGTATTCATTATTTACTCAATTAGTACGTATAATTGTTGAGCATCAATATGTGCAAGAGTCAGAATCATGGTTTCCTTCCTCCTGGATATTTTTTAAAAAAGGGGAACCAGAAAATAAATCAGCAATAAATAAAGGACTTATATATAAGTGTCTTAAAGAACTTTAGGTGATTTAACAAAGGAAAAAAAATGAGAAGTTATGACATGTTTCTGATAGAGAGGCCTGGATATTTCTAATGATATGATAATAAAGTAGATATCGGAAGTAAGAGAAGGACCCTGTTTTGAGTAGATCCACAAACTACCAGGCCAGACACAGGAAATTAAAAGTGCAAGGTCCATGAGATAGGCTCAGTATTATCTTATTTGAAGAGCTAGAATTTAAGTGTCCATAGAGTATAAATATTGAGTTGCATCAGGTTACCCGATATTGAAGAACTAGAGTGCAGGCTCATGCTGAATGTTTTATTTTTACAATATGGAAATATGCCAAAGGGTTTCAAGCATCAAGGTGCCCTAGTTTAGATCTGAAATGTCCTCCAAAGTCTAATGTGTTAAATTCTTGTTCCCTAGAGTTGGACTATGAATAAGTGTTGGAATTTCTAAGAGGTGGGGCATAGGTGTAAGTTTCTAGAACATTGAAAGCATGATTTGATGGTGATGGTGGGACCTCACATTTTCCTCTTCCTCGTTCTTAGCTTCCTAATCTCTATAAGGTGTGCATCTTCTTCTACCATGTGTTGCCATTATGACATGTTGTCTTGCCAAAGTCCCAAAAGCAACTGGCCAACTAACCATGCTCTGAAACTTCACAAACTGGAAGCCAAAAATAAACCTTTCCTCTTTAATTTGATCATCCCAGGTGTTTTGTTACAGTAACAAAATGTTGACTTTTTAAAACACATGGTAATGTGATCTCGCTTTTTCCTACAGAGTGTTCTGTTATCTACTGCCTGTTATCAAGAAAAAAAAGGGACAAAATCAAGAATAGAAAAAGAGAGAGGTTGAAAGTTATTAAAGTTCTTAACTGAGAAATGAAAGTGATTCAAGCCCAAGTGATGACAATGGAAAAGGAGAAAACTGAATAAATCAAGAAAACGAAAATTGTGTCAGAGTATTCGGTCAACTCCTTCCATTTAAAAATTTCTGCTTCTTTATCAAAGGATTATTGCTGCAATATCCAGGCTATTTGAGAAATGATGTTTGGAGGGAGAGGACTAAATAGTCCACTCTGAGAGATGGTTATGCCTGAAAGTATTTATAATGTTTATTGCTCAAACAATATTTATTAAGTAGCTGGTGCCCACGTTTAATTTTTTTTTTTTTTTTTTGCAGAGGCAGTGTTTTATTTATTTATTATTTTAATTTAGAAATTTTGGGGGGAATTTAATAATATCATTCTCAGAGTATATTTTAAATTCTTCACTGCACATTATATATTTCTAAAGAATATTGCACTGGAGGGATTTCGATTCATGGCTTTGTGAACATGCTTGTTCAAATCCTTGGACATGACACGTCAGATATTGTGAAGTTACATTCAAAACTATACTAAACATTGGGAAGATATGGATTTCCTTAAATTAATCAAGATAACTTCCTGTTTTTCCATAGTTATGTTCTCTCTTCTGGGTTAAAAAAAATAGCCTTGGGCAGGCTCTAGGTGAAATGTTAAGTTCAAAACCCAAGCCTGTTTTTCAAAACTCTTCAGAGTTTTCCTGTTCTCTACTTTCTAACATCATCTCTGATTACATTTTCTATGATACCAGATATTTAGTCGTAACATTGACTTAACAAACTTTCTTCCAAATCCCCGATTCCCTTTCTTGCCTCTGGCTCTTTGCTCTAGCTCTTCCCTTTGCCTAGAATGTTATTAACATATGGAAAATATTTTTTGAAGCGCACTGCAATTTCTCACTCTCTAAGATGGGAGCCCAGATGTGGACAGGAGTTTATATGCCTCATTCTCCTCCTCAGTCAGTATGTTTGAAACTCTATCAGAGTAATTATCTGCTGCCTGGAACCAAGCTTTCTCTGTATATTTCTCTGTAATTGTTTTAACTGTGAGTTCCTTCAACTAAACACATGTTTTATGGGCTGCAGTGCCCTGTAGAATATGTAGCTAGAGTGAGTTTTTGATCTATGTTTGTGAACTGGGAATTATTCTACATGAATCAGGGAATCTAAAGTTGAAGCTCAGTTTAGATATTGTCTATACTTATTTTTTTAATATTTTAATGTGTGTCTCCATTTCTAATTGAAAATAAGAAGCCCATTGGTGCTGCCACACATAGCTGCTTCTTTTAGTCAATTAGGGGATTTGTAGGATGGCTGAACATAGCACTGATCAAAACAGTGGAGAGGAGCTGAAAGGCAGCAGGTGTGTGCTGGTGACAGCTATAGAAAGTTTTTTTTTTTTTTCCGCATGTTTGAAGACATATGGTGACTTCTGGAAGAGAAGGCAAGTAATAATGTGCAAATATTATGGAATACAGTATGAAAGTTCCACAACATATTTAAAATTGAACTAATATATGATCAAACAGTTCCAATACTAGGTATGTACCAAAGGAAACAAATTGCTAAGATTAAGAAAACTTGCACTTCCAAGTTTATTGCAGCACTATTCATAACAGTTAGGGTCTACAAGCAATCTAGATGTTCATCAACAGATGAATGGAGAAAAAAAATGTGGTCCATTTGCACAGTGGAATACGATACAGCCATGACAGTGAAATTCTGTCATTTGTGAGAACATGGACGGAAATGGAGATCATTATGTTAAGTAAAGTAAGCCAGACACAAAAAGACAACTAATGTTTGAATTATAAAAAAGTTGATTGCATAGAAGTTAAGACTAGAATAATGGTTACCAGAGACTGGAGAGAGTACTAGGGAGGGAAGAATAAGGAAAGGTTGATTGATGGGTACCATGTCACATTAATACAGAGTCAAGTTTGGAAGTGCTACAAAAAACAGTGCACTGAGCATTTCTAAAAGCTAAAAGAAAAGATTTTGAAGGTTTTCATCATAAATGACAAATATAGGAAGACAAATATGTTCAATCTGATTTAATTATTATACAATGTACACATGTATTAAATTATCATATGGAATTAATTATTATGCATAATTTCTATGAATTAGTTAAAAATAATATTAAAAGAATATGTAAATATTGGTTCAGTTTAATTCATGGAGTTTAATTCATTTTTTCCATTTTATAATTTTTAGCACTGATCCAAAAAGAAACAGACTGATGAAGAAGAATAAGGGAAAACAATGAAATTGTAGGTGAGCCTGTCCAACTGCTCATTATCTAATGTAGTATAACATATTTGGGCAATAGGAAACTAGAAATAGATTGCTCATCTGTGGGAGACCAACATTACAGGTGACTAAGTTAACTCCCCTGCTGGGTGATGTGACGTCAGGCACCCATGCTGCTAGACTGTCCTGTTCTTCTAGGGTTCGAGTGACTTGTGTCTTCCTGCCCAGGCTTGTCTTCCTACAGCCCCATGGGTAGAGCTATGCTTACCTGTTCCTTTGTAATAAAACCCCTTGCCCTGTTTAGAATAGAATGTTCCATGGAAGTGCCTTGTGTGTGTGTCCCCTTCTCTTCCTTGGGTATAGCCTACCCAGATGTCAATCTACCTGCTGAGAGTGGACATCATGAAGATAGACTCAGCCCCCTGAAACCTGACCCCTTGCATCATTTGAATAGCTTCTCCTCAAAAAAAGGGGTCAGTGGGTGTGCTCTCTCTCTCTCTCTCTTCCTGCAGACCCTTAAAGTCAGAGAAGCCATCACACCGACCCCAAAGAAAAAAGGTATTTGTGTCTCTTGTGTGGTTATTTCATGCAGCCCAATTAGCCCAGTTCAACTGGAGTAACCCCTGAGCCTTTTAGTCGCGAGAACAGAAACCCGACACTCATCAACTGAGTAGTTTTTCAACCATAGTGTTTTATTCACTAGTAGTGAAGTTATTTTGATTGCATTACACAAGAAAAAAAATCTCACATCTGATACTTGTTAGCTATAAACCCTCTGTCAAGTTTCTTAAACTCTCTGCTTTAATTTAGTCTTCATTATAATAAGAGATTATAACTGCACTTAGCCTAACAAGTTGTGAAGGTTAGATGAATTAATGGATATAGAACACTTGAGAAGTACCTAGCACAGAGTAGGTGCTATATATAGTTATGCTATATTAATTATAACAATTAGTATACTAAAAGAAGCTAATTCCAAATACAGAACAGGTGAAAAGAAGTTTCCAGGAACTCACTATTTTATGCAAAGCCCCAAATAAAGACATTCTTTTGGATTCAAGTGCTAAGAAAAATGAATAGTTTTGCTTTCACTGAAGAATATGTACCTTTTGTTCCATGTTTCTCCTTTTCCTTTGGCATCAGGAAGCATCAAAATAAAACTCTCCACTAGATTTGGTAAATGTGTGGCATCATGTAACTTGTTTCATTCTATTATTATCCTTTAAAATTTTAATTTACTTTTAAAACATTTTAATTTCTGTAACTCTTATTTACACTTCAGGTTGTTTTATTATAAGTATTTATATCAATTTGTATCCATTTGTCTATTTATTCTCCAAATATCTGTTTAGTACTTCTCTACACCAATAATTTGGTAGATGCCAGGGGTTAAAATGGTAATGATAAGAAACACAAAAAGCCAGAAAAGAATAAGATCATTTGGTCTCTGCAAAGTGCGGTTTAGTGGAGGAGACTACTATTGACAATCAAGCATGTAAATGATGTTTAAATTTCAGTAATTGTGGGGAATATTCATGAAACTATAAAGGCTTTTAGCTGGGGAAATGATCTTCATAGAAAACAAAGGCCCATCTAGAAAACCAATAAATTAGCTAGATCTGAAGGAAAACAAGTGATTTATAACAACAACAAATTTTGTGTTTGAATGTGTATGTTTAGGTACATTTTAGATACACCTCAGGCTTTGGAAACGTGAACAAGGACCTTGGGGTGAGAAGGAGATGGTGAACTTCACAAAACTAGAAGACAGACTGTGCGGAGAAAGAGCACACAATGGAAGGCATGTGATTGATGGCCAATGGGCTCTGGAGTGGCAAGTAGAGCAAGAGGACACAGGACTCTGTGGCTCAGAAAGCATTTTAGTGAGAGATGGATGTGAGGGTTGTCATGTCAAGTGAGGAGACAGGAAAGGATAGCCCTGAATATAGTAAAATGAATGGATAAATTATGGTACCTCCAGATAAATATGATATACATCCATTAAGCATAAAAAAGTAGTGATGCTCTATGGCAGGCAGAGTTCCCATGATTATGTTTGGTAGGTAGTGCAGTTGACATAACTGGATGATTTTTCTGGGTGGGCCTGACTCAATCAGGTGACCCCTTAGAAACAGCCTCCCCCCTCTCCTGCTGATAACAGAAGAGGAAGTCATAGACATTCTAAGCACAGAAAGGACTTGATACATAGTGGCTAGTTTGAAGGTGTAGGTATGTTATGCGAGAAGGAATGCAATAGAATTCAAGAAGACAGTAATCTTCAGCCCATATCTGGCAAAAAATGGAACCTCTGTCCTTACCCTGGATGCCCCAGGAAACTTCACCAAAGGCTCCAGATACACGTTAATAACTTGTCCTTGACCTTGTGATACTCTAAAATAAAAATTCAATTACTCTTGTCCAGACCTCTGATCTACAAATCTGTGAGATAGTAAATTGGCATTGTTTTAAACTGCTTCGTGGCAATTTGTTATGAGGCAATAGAAAATTATAAAATAAATAGAAATAACCCCAAGTATTATCAACATATGTATAAATGCTATCCAAATTTATACCAAATAAGGATATCTACACATTATTTAGGGAGAAAAAATATTTAAGTAATGACCATAATTTGGAAAACCATGACAAAGCTTACATAGGTGTATGCAGATATATGAATAGGTTTTTATGTGGCTGCGTAACTCTAGGGACCAATGTGATATGGTACACACTTGTTCACTAATATGGAGTACGTAGTGGCATGGAATATGAAGGATGGGGTTAGATTGTAAATGTCAAGCAAAGAATATTGGTTACTAAAAACTGGGGAGAGTGGGAATGTAGGCAGAGACAGGGAGGTTAGTCATTAAGAGTGAGAATGATCAAGCATAGGTTGTAGTGTTTAGACAAAGCAATATACTCTGCAATATTTTAATGTGCGATGTCATATGACCCAAATTTCTCCTTGTAATCATTGCACAAATCTCAATTGTGCACCAGAAAATATCCAGCAGGAGCATGAGTGTTAATAATTCAACAGAATCTATGAGTCCTTTGGTTTCACCTGCTGTGGAGGGCATTGGGATTCAGCACTTGCACTTTTAGTGCATTTTCAAATTAAATAAATTCTCCATTTTTAATTTCCCAACTGTGCTGCCATTGTCATATCCTGGCCCTTGTGTGAGCTATGAATATCCAATGTATTTTCTCATAATAAGGCTATTAGCAAAGTGAAGCAAAGATTATCTTGCCGAAGCAATAAGACACAGCAATAAAAGAGCTCTAGGAGTGTGCTTTAGTGCCAACCAAGTGCTGTTAAAGCAGTGACCTCTAGCAGCGTTCATGTATTTTTTCTAAAGTAACATTCACTGAACCAGCAAAGAAAGTGCTAAGTTGGAGAACTGCAGGAACTTTTGGTACCAAAACACTTACTTCAGCACATATTTTCTTCCCTGTGACTCCAAGAGATCAGTAGGAGGAAAGGGGATAAATAAGCTTTCATTGTTTCCTCTTAGAATTATTAATAACTGAATGAAAATAATTTTTAAGTGTTACATGGTTGATGAAATAGGTCCTTAGAAACCAATTGGATTTAAGAATAAAGTAGATTTATTAACTCAACTTGAAGCAGAGTGGTGAAAACACACACACACATTCATCCATTCATCTGTTGACGGAACTTAAGTTGATTCCTTATTTGTTTCTTGTTAATGATGCTACATTGAATGTGGAAGGCACATACCTGTTTAACATAGGCTATTTCCTTTGGATACATATCCAGAAGTGGACATGCTGGATTATATGTGGCTCTATTTTTAATTTTTTGAGGAACTGCCCGAGCGTTTTCCAAAATGGCTACACCAATTTATATTCCCCAAATAATGTCTGATGGTTCCTTTTTTTCTGTGCATCCTTGCACACACTTGTTCTTTCACTTTTTTTTTTTTTTTGATACCAGGAATTAAACTCAGGTGTGCTGGATCACTGAGCCACATCCCCAGCCCTATTTTGTACATTATTTAGAGACAGGATTTCACTGAATTGCTTAGCGCCTTGCTGTTGCTGAGGCTCGCTTTGAACTTGTGATCCTCCTGCCTCGCCTCAGCCTTCTAAGCCTCTGGGATTATAGGCACATGCCACCATGCCCGGCCAATCTTTCACCTTTTTGATAATAACCATTCTAACAGGTATGAGGTGTCATGTCATTACACTTTTATTTTGCCTTTCTCTGGCAATTTTTTTTTTTTTCCGTATCTTTGCTGGCCATTTGTACATCTTCTTTTGAGAATTATCTGTTTTTTTTTTTTAACCCACATTTATCGGGTTATTAATTTACCACTTAATGAGTTGAGTTCCTTATAATTTTGGATGTTAACCTTTTATCATATCTGATTTCCAAACATTTTCTCCAATCCTGTAGGTTACCTGTAGTTTTCATGGAGCTAAGTTTACTACATAGCAGAATATTTGATGGAAAATACTTGTTTTCTTTTTGACTTTCTGACTTTCTATAGCATTAAGAATAGAAACTGTTTTTTCCTCTCCATGCCAACATTATTAGTTCAGATGTCAAAAATTTTCTCAAACATTTTTCTTAATAATATTTGAAAAATGGAATAATTATTACAAGCTTGAGATCTGAAATAACATTTTAATTCTGTCATTCGTGGCAGAGGTTATAAGTATAATAAGACTCACTTTTTTCATACATACAGTTAGATTTTCTTCCTTTTGCATTAGATTCCCTCTTGTTTATATCCCATGTATTACTATTTTTTCATTAACTATAAAATGCATGTCTTATAAAATATTCTAGCAACCATTAAGTACTTTGAAATACTGTGATAATAGAAAATGTAGACATTTTATGCTTATGATTCTATTTGTATTTAAATATAACAAAGCTGACTATGATTTTTGTGATAATTGCAATGAATATCACAATATGATATTTATTTCAACTGTAAAATATAAATATGTACTTAATTTTAAAATTCAAAACACATAAGCATTCAGAAACAAATGCAATGAAGTGCTGAGATCTTTTACTACCTATTTACAACATTCTCTGGACCTTAATATCACTATGTTTAAATGTGTTATTAATAGAAGCTACCACATACTTTCCCTGTGTTAGTGAAAAAGCCAATGCAGGTAAAGTCTTTAAGAGAGAGAATGGCATATGCTGAGTAAACACTAATAATTATTATGTAATTTTCTTGTTCCTGATTCTCAGTGGAAAATGATAAACTTAGAGACAATGGCACACAAAGAGACATTTGGAATGCTACCACATTCCACTTTATTGGAAGAAGCATTCAAGGAGTGTTTCAAAATGAATTTCAAGTATGATACCATAATATACTTATTACAGCTAGTTTTCTCTGCATTAATGATTATTTTAAAACCAGATAAATATATATATCTATTTTGAGTTTAACTGCCAACTATTAAATAAAAATATTATCTATTATAGTGTCATTTGAAAGGTATTCCTTGTTGATTTCTCATACTTACATTTTATACTTAAATTACTTCTATAATTTTACAAGGTAAAAGTATAAATTTTCTAAATTTGTAGATATTTAACAACATTACTACAGTACTTTAAATCAACACTGAATATCTCTGATAGGCTTGTCATTAATTAAAATAATCTCTAATTGAAAAAAACACTGAAATTGATTGCAAATATAAGGAAAGAGAAATTTAGCACCATCAATAATCAAAAATGAAGGATAGAAAATGACTTGGGAGCACCCATAATGGTCATGGAGATGCACCACCTAGATTGCCCCCCATAAAAATAACTTGTTGCTATGCTTCTGGGGTTCTGCCAGAGGTAGACTTCTGCTCTAAGTCCCAGGGACTATTTGTCACTAGAGATCCTGTCCTCTAGAGCAAGGCCAACATGCAATGACTAGACACGATGGAAATGTAATGACCTGTAAAAACTCTGATGGACCTTTCTAGCTCTAGATTTCTGTGGCTTCCTCTGAAGCAATCCTGCCTGCATCTCTTTCTAATCCTGCTTCCTTCCTCCCCTTTTCATAAATTACGGATCCTAAGGATAGTCACTGATAATTATCCTGAACCCTAAACTTTATTTCACATATAAAGTTTGTCTCTATCATTTAGTGAGAATTGGTCTGGAATTGATTTTCATTTCACTTACTTCCATCTACCCTGTTCACCTCTTCAGGCAGTGGTGCCAATGAGAAACCAACAGGCCCATGAAACAAAGGAATCAAATGACTGATGCATCCATGCATGGAATAAATCAATTCCCTAATGAGGAAAGAGCCTGGGTATGATGATCAGAAAGTCAGGCTTCTAATACAGAAAAGCCATACAAAAAGCAAGAAACTATGTTGTTCCCCTCAAAGTTGCTAAGATGAAAGTATAAAAATATTTTAGCACAAGAAATACATGTGATGTAGATCCATAATGAAACTCTCTCTTAAGACATTTTTAGGATGTGTTTACACAAAGAAAACAGGAAGATGACAGATCTTGCAGTTTTTTGCTTTTTTTTCTTTTAAAAACTCTCTACTACCATGTTCTCTTTTTTGTCTTCATTTTCTATCTTAATAATTGATATGTAGTTAGATACTCTGGGAATTGATGCAGTTAGGAAACTCCAAATTTGTGGTTGGATGCTGGACAAACTCAGGTATAATAGTGAGTTGCTGGAACTTCCACCTGGCTCAGGAAGGGTTTTGTACAAAAACAACTTCTTAGTTTTGTGACTTTAGGCCAAAGAGAACAGATGTTGGCATTAAAAAAAAATTGTGCTTAACTGGCATTGTCAAGAACTGGGAACACTGTAGAGAATATCTCTTTTATTCTTAAGCTTTAGGCAATTTCTTGAAAAAAAATATATTGTCCATCAGGAAATTTTAAGTAAGATCAGTGTTTTATTAAGACTTAAAACCAGAATCTGAATATAATAAAGCCAGTTCTTCTAGATATGTTTTCTAATTTTTTAAACAATGTCGTAATGATTGAATCATATATAAAATCACTGTATTTACTATTTTCTTTGTGCAAAGTTTTAATTTATAAAGAAGAAATGGTGGTACAATAATTTTTATAAAAATATTGCCACATCTATTCTTGTATTAGATGATCTGTTTTTATGGCTATGCATATTATGTAAGTATTGATCATTTTCCTGCCACAGAGAAATGATGAAACAATGTCATTAAGTTTGGTGGTCATAAAGGTAATAGATTGTATTCCTGATTACCAACATAATCTTTGCTTCATGTTCTTTAAATATAAGACAATTTAGTGGGGAATAAGAGGATTTTTTTTGCCTCCTTTTTGTTATCTCACAATGCATGAGGGAAAGAATATATTAAAAACATGAAGCAGTGCTAAACGTGGCCTGAACTCAAGGACACTTTTGGAGCATTCCTGTTCATTAGCTATATCATCTGTGTTGATGTGGTAGGTGAAATGGTTAGATTATGAGGGCTGTGATCTTATCTGTGGATTAATTCATTTTGTAGATTGATAATTTGAATATATTACTGGCTGAGAACCCTAGGCAGTTGGAGAGTAACTGGAGGAAGTAGGTCATGGTGTGAGCCTTGGGGATTTTATATTTTGTACCTGCTCCCCCCCCCCACTCCCCGACTCTTTTCTGGCTACCACGAACTGAGCAGCTTCCTCTGCCATGCCCCTCAACCATGTTATCCTCCCTCCCCTAACACCCATAACAAAGACGTCATGAACCAGGGACTAAACATCTGAAATCATGAGCTCCAAATAAAATTTTCCTTCTCCAAGTTGTTCTTTTAAGGTAGTTGGACCACAACGATGAAAAGCTTACTAACACAGCAGCATGTCCAAAATAGAAAAATAGCCCCAAACTGCTGCTAAACATTATAGTCTCAAGTTCCACCTCCTGACCCCCAAGTCACTTCTGGTAGGGAATTATAGAGATCCTGGGAACATGATTCATTGGCCTCTCATGTAATTTTAACCTTAATTAACTTTGTTCGTAGGTACTGAGAATTGTATACAAATACCAAACTCTTTTCCCCAAAAACAGTTGAAAATAACAACCATGACAATAAATATCTTAAAGAAAAAATCCCTAATAGCATCAGAGAATCAGAGAGAATTAACAATCAAGATGACAGTCTGAATAAAAGTTAAAAGCTTCTGCACAGCAAAGGAAATAATTTAGAGCATAAAGGGAAAACCTACAGAATGAGAGAAAATCTTTGCTAGCTATTCTGACAGATGATTAATATTCAGAATACACAAAGAATGCAAATAATTTCTAAAATAAAAGGATAATCCAATCAATAAATGAGCAAGTGAACTGAACAGCACTTCTCAAAAGAAGAATACAAATGGCCAACAAATATATGAAAAAAATATATTTGAATGTATTTGAATGTATTAGTGACTGGGAACCCAGCAATACATTCAAAATATTTAGCAAAATCTTTAGAAATTAGGAATATACAAGTCAAATATCCATTGAGATTTCATCTTACTCCAGTTAGAATGGCCACCATCAAGAATATGAATAATAATTAATGCTAGAGAGTATGCAGGAAAAAGAAACACTTTAACATTTTTGTTGGATTATAAATTAGCACAATTATCATGGAAATCATTATGGATATTTCTCAAAAGACCAGGAATAAAACTACCATGTGACCCATTTGTACCGCTCCCTGGTACATAAACTAAAGAATTAAAGTTAGCGTGCTATAGAGATACATACACATTCATGTTTATAGCAGCACAACTCACAGTAGGTGAGTTATGGAACAGTCTGGGTGCCTAATAACAGATGAATAGATAAAAAAAATTGGTATTTGTACACAATGAAGTTTTATTCCATCAAGAAGAAATGGATGGTACTTAAGAACATTATGATAAGCAAAGTAAGCCAAACTAAAAGTCAGGAGTTATATCTTTACTCTGATATGTAGAAACTAGAGAGAAAAGGGGGAAAGAAGTACTGGGGGGTCTCATGAAAATAGAAGTGAAATCAGTGGAGTAGAGAAGGAGTCAGGAAAGGAAGGCAAGAGGAGATACTGGAGAATGAAACAGACCAAATTATTTTAAATTACATTGTTATGTGCACATATGAATATGTAGCACTCTTATATATAATTGTTGTGCATCAATTAAAAAAGGAAAATTAAAGCTTGAGAGTCATCATTACCACATCTGAAGCAAAAGTCCAGTAGATTCTCACAACTATTTGCTAAGTCCACACAATAAATGCTGAGGTAAATGCTGAGAGAAATGCATCAATAATCTCTCTTGGTATTTGGAAATAAATGCAGACATCAAAATTAATACAAGAAAATATTATTTATTCAGATCATTCTCATGGTAAACATTTTAACTTTAAGACATTCCTTAGCTTCCTTTTCTGTTCTGTCATTTCTTGTACAAACTTTCCCCCAAATCCCCTCTTTTCTCCTGGCATGATGTGCAAGAGGTTGGGGTTGGTGAACATGCATGGTAGAAAAACATTGTGGGTTCAAGAATACTATATATGCATTTTACTTCACATTCAATCTGACTTTTAAAAATGGGGCTATTTAGAATTCCCCCTTTAGGGAAACATTTTATTCAGAGAATATATTTTTATTAGGAAAGCAATCCTATCACAATGTTTTGCTCACTGAATGTCTTTGTCAGCAGGAGGGAAGGTGAGGATTTTTTTTTCACCTGAGTGTGACTTTTCATTTTCGATGAGCCTGAGAACATGAAGTAAGAATACTGAATACTTGAGTACAATTCTTAAACAAAAATGTGGCATCTTCATTTCATTTTAGAGTTCAAACAAGATCACAGTGTTAAAGTTCTGCATTACAAAGTCTGTCACTTTGGGAAATGTTCTAAACTCACTACTGATTATTGCACATGCATATCCTCTATTACTGCAAAGGAAATTATTTGAATAAAATCTATTCTGAAAGTGTCATGCATCCTAAAAGTTTTATACTCTGAAAGAGTTGTCCTGATTATTAAAGAAAATTTATACTGAAGCAAAGAAAATAATGCTTTAGCATAGTGTAGAAATTAAAACAAAAATTCAGAATGTCTAGGTTCAAATTCTTCAGTATTGAATGTGTACCACTATTCAGGGTATTTGGTCAATCTTTATTTCTTCATATGTAAAATGGAGATAATAAGCATTTCAGATTTTTTGAATAACAAGTAACTTGCTGTAGATTAACTTCTAAGAGGTGTCTGGCTAACAGTAAGTGCAAGGACTCTCAGTTTGCATAGCTCCAGTGTCACCATTCTCATTATCTCCATGTGGGTGGTGCCACCTGGAATGGAACTTAATATGGGTGTAGTCCTCACAAGTGTTCCAGAATCAGGTTGCTAAACCCTTGGAAAGCACTGTTTTTGCTTATTATGGCTCATTCCAGGATGACTACATGTCCTGGTGTACTAAGCAGCACACTGGTTTGTGCCTGTCATTTTTGCATTGTAGGTGTCCTATTTGGATAATAAATTTCATGTTCATGATATTTATGGCTATTTAGGTGAAACTTACTAGTACACCTCTTTGGATTTAATAAACTCTATTTTATCTATTTAAGTATCAAAATGCATTACATAAGACTCTAAAGTAATCTATACAGTCTATACATTAGTATAGTTTTCAAAATATAAAGTCATCAATTGGTTCGGAAGTAATTCAGACTTTTTTCATTATTGTTTTGTTCCAGATTTTCCAATAATTTATTTTCTTAAATTCTCCATAAAATAGTACTTTTGTCATGGTTTCTTTAAAAAATTTTATTCTATGTTTTATGCTTATAGTTATAATTATATAATTAACATATTATTATGATATTTTGAAATATATAGATATCACATCTAGCTAATTAACATATACATCATTTCACATAGTTATAGTTTTTGTGATGACAATAGTTATTTCCACTGTTTTCCTTTTTCAAAAATGCAAAAAATACAACTTAATATTCATCATATTGCATACAAAATCTTTTGAAGATATTCCTTTAGTCTTATAAAATTTTGCATCCATTGAACAGTGTCTCTCCATCCTTCCACCCCAACTAACCAGTTCAATCCCTGGTATATTTTACTTTATTTTTGTGAGATCAATATTTTTAGACTTCACATTAGTGACATAACACAGTATTTGTTCTGTTTCACTTAAAATGACATCCTTTAGGTTTACTCAGGTCCTCATAATTTTTTTATGTTATTTCCTACAATTTATTTATTAATTTGAATTTTTAGTTTTTCTTTTTACTTTTATTTTAATAAAGGTTGGAATCAAATCTGTTCTTGTTTTCCAGATAATCCATGATCATTCTAAAATACTTCAGAACTAATTTTCATAATACAATCTATATAAAAATTATATTTACATGTAAAATTAGACCACATGAGAAGAAACCTTCTTATTAATTTTTGATAAGTATATTTCTAATACAGGTAATACAAGCAGGTGGTAACTAATGTCAAAAGAAAATCAATTTTTCTTTTATTGACATGTATATATTTCTTGCCATTAACAAAAAAAATTAGATAATTTAAATTCATTATATTGTATTTCAAGAAATAAGTTATTTTTCAAAAAAATTAGGACTTTTTTCTGTGTCAAATGTTATATTGAAATTCATAAGTAAATGGATTTTGATTCAAATTGAATTTTTTGGCATAAAAATACTTTAATGTGTTGTTTCATTAATTATGCATTGTTGCTGCTCAATTACCCAAAGTTTTGAAAAACAATTTTTTTCTCAACAATTCCCACAAGCCCCTTTTAAGTCCTTAATATCTTTTTAAAATTTTAAAATAATATTTCCACTTTCTGTATTTTCATGTCTCAGCAAAATGTAATTGGTCCTTGCTGATCTTGATCAGGAATTCTCTCTCTCTCTCTCTCTCTCTCTCTCTCTCTCTCTCTCTCTTTAACAAGGACTGTTTATTTTTACCCACATCTTAACCAGGGTTCCAAAGACATAACATGTAATCTCTTAGATCCATATAATTGATTTTAGGCTACTGCTTTTTTTTTTTTAGGGGGAAAATTCATTTTACAAACTTTTCCATTTTAGAATAGGTTTACATTAATAGAAACATTGAAAGAGAGCTCCCATATTCCTGAGACCCAGATTCCCTTATTATTAGCATTATATAAAACTGTGGTATATTTGCTATAATTAGGAAATCAACACTGATAGAATTTCAGTTTTTATATTAAAATTATATCAATATTGTTAACTAATACCACATCACATTCAGATATTTTGTTTTTAATATACTTCCCATTATTCTCTTCCCAGATCCCACCCAACATACCATATTACATTTAATCATCATGACTCATTTGTCTTCCCTTGGCTCTGACAGCTTCTTAGACTTACTTTGCTATTGGTGACCTTGATAATTTTGAAGAATACTGGTCAGGTATTTGTGCAATGTCTTTATTGTTTTTGTTTGATATTTTTTTCTCATGACTAGGTAGAGTTTATGGGGTTTGGGGGAACAAAATCACAGAGGCCCAACTGATATCATTATTATATCTTATTAAGGGTACCCTCAAAATGATATATCTATTGATGTTCATCATGATCAAGTGGCTGACAAAGTGTTGGTTAGATTTCTCTCCCCTACAGTCCCTCCTTCTTCAACTACATGCACACAGTACTCCTTGTAGTGGAGAGTGATAATTTACCAGTGTGTGGGTGGACTGTCCACATGAAGTTTTAGGATTCTTCCACTGGAAAAAACAGAAGAATAGTCTATATATTTTGGGGGGAAGGTGCGGTACCAGGGATTGAACTCAGCCACTCAAACACTGAGCCATATCCCCAGTCCCATTTTTGTATTTTATTTAGAGACAGGGTCTTACTGAGTTTCTTAGAGCCTCAACATTGCTGAGGCTGGCTTTGAACTTGTGATCCTTCTGCCTCAGCCTTCAGAGCCACTGGGATTACATGTGAGTGCCACCACACCCAGCTCTCCATTTATATATTTATTCATCATTTATGTCAGGATAAGCGTATGGATGCTTATTTTATACTTTGGGTTAAATAATTATTTATGTTGATGCTCAAATTATCTCAGCTTTGACAAACAGGGATTCTTTTGTATGCCTTTGACATATCCCCAGTCATTGTGTTTAGAAAAATAAAATAAAATAAGCTCCTCTTTGTGTTGTAGAGTCTGTCCTTTGGAGCTGAAGTGACTGTAGGTGTCTATGGCGACTTTTCCTTGCCATCCCGCAGAAAAAAATTCAAATGAGTTGCAAAGAGTAGGTACTGAGCACAGTGTCCCAGGGAAAGCAGAGTACCTCTTATGGAATTTGGATTTTTAAGAATTTGGAATCACTTTGTTTTTGCCTTATTCTTTCATAGCCCCCATTGTGATTCATAAGTGGTTTATTACCCTTGGTTTGTTATTTTGTATGGCCTTCAACCAATTTCCTTCCTGAGACAATGAACAACTCAAAAAAGATCCTTAAGTATTTATAATTGACAATGATGGGGTGGGGTGGGGGGGCGGATTTTGCATACTAATTTCCGTTTTCCAGAAGTTTGCTTGTTTTGATAAAGTTTCTTGTGATTCCCAGTTCTTTGACTGATGGACTCACTTCAGTGTCCTCTTTATATAAGTTATTTCTCTTTGTTTTCCCCTACCCAACAGATCTTGGCTGACTATCTACCTAATATTTACTTTCTGGTACTACAAAATATTAGTGGTTTATCTTACTTTTTTCTTTTCCAGTCTTAAAATCAGTTATTTCTTTAAAGATCTATGTTTCTTTATACTGGATAATGGTACTAGAATCCAAGATCCCAGTGCTAAATCTACTGAATGTGAGTACAGTGTCATTGCTTTTAGAGCCTTTCAGATGCTAGATGAAGAAATATATTTCCATACAAATGGGGCTTTTATGCATGTATATAAACCTACCTGTACATCTCAAGAGTTTCCATACCTCTATATACTTCATTTATCCATTCATTTATGGTATCTGCTTCTCAATTAGAGATCGACACATATTAATCACAACTGTATTAAATTCTCTGACAATGCCAATACCTGAATCATATCTAAATTATTTTCCCCCTTTGTTTTTTGTCTATTCTACACACTTTTATTTATTTATTTATATATTTTATTAGTAATTTTTTAATTTATATATTACAGTGGAATGCATTACAATTCATATTACATATATAGAGCATAATTTTTCATATCTCTGCTTGTATACATAGTATATTCACACCAATTCGTGTCTTCATACATGTACTTTGGATAATAATGATCATCACATTCAACTTGTTTAAATTCTTACTTTGTCTCTTCAGAGCTTTTTTTAACATGTCTTATATTTTTGTTAAAATATAACAGATTAGATTTAGTAATGAAACATCACAGGACTTTAATGAGAATAGCTAATGTTACTCAGTACAGAGATGAGTCTTCACCTAATATTTGCTAAAGTTGTAGGTATCTTGGGCTACAACTCTAATCTGCAGTTATGATACCAGTACCTTGTTTGTGTGCTAAAAATAGGCCTTTGTCATAGAGAAGGTTCTGGGTGTATGTTGTAATGATTGATCTTTACTTTTCTTTATCAGATACTTAAAGGATTCTTATTTATTTTGAAACATGTTGGAGAAAGTGTTAGGTTGCTAATGAAGCAAGTTACCTGGAGCTTCTCACTCATGTTAGTCTCTCTATTCAGCCTCCATCAATCAATCAAAATCAGTGTTTAACTATCATTATCAATACTGCTCAAAGAACTTTTGTTGGAATAATCAGTGTGGTTCTGATTTTGGTTTTTTGTCTTTGATTGTGTCTTTAGATATTAGGGTAGTGGTTTTCCTGTGCTCAGTTATCTAATGGCCCAAGAAAATCATTGATGTTTAATTTATCTATTTTTTTTTCTTTCTTGCAAGCATGGGAGTGATAAATTTTTTCCTAGGTAGGATCTGAAATTAGAAATCCCAGCTATTTATTTTGCATTTTACATTTTCTTGGATAAAATAAACTAACAAAAATATCTTATTTGGCTAATTCATTGACCTTTACTGTCATTTATGCATATTTGTTATCATCATTACATGCAAAAACCTCTCATTTTCAGTGATTGAAGATTTTTACAATTGAATCAGACACATTTTCTATGCCTTGATTTTATTGTTTCTTTTGTTGTAGGAGATCTGTATATTTTTTAAAACTTCTTTGTGATTCATGCCATCTAATCATAATTCAATATTTTCATGTGTTTGTTATTAAATTTAATGAGATTACATTATTCAAAACATTATTCAAATTGATTAATGTCATCATTTATTATTGCCATATTTTTTTTCTTTTCCATATCTAGCTTTCTCATATGCTATAATTCTCTAGGTATGGTATTGTGGTAAATATTACTACTTTTAAGGAGTCTAATTAGGAAAAATCATAATTGTAAATGAACTAAAAGTGAAAGCATCAAATATATCATTTTCCCTAATATCTACAAGAGCTCTTCAAAGTAGAGAAGCTTTGAGAAACATTTAATAAATGGTGTTCAAAGATTATTTTATGTATTGATAATGGTAATTATCAATAAAGTGCTTTCCTTAAAATTATAAATTGAAATTATATTCTTGTGCTTAAGAGAGATTTGAAAAGTAGACAAACAAGGAAATAGATATTTAAGGACAGAAGACATTAATAAACCCTATAATAATTCAAGTTTGTATATTTTAATGAACAGTGATATCTAAAGCTAAAATACTCACCCCATTATATATGGGTTCTCAATAATTCAATTAACTTCATTAGCTCCCTTATACACACAGTATGTACTTCTGGGAAGGATTTAGTTTATGTATAATGTTCATGATTTAACAGAATTGGTAAAAGATCTCAACCATGAAAAACAGAGGTTTTATTTAAAACTAAACTTGTGAAAATGAAGTTCACATTCAGTAAGCAAGAAGCTAGACATACCACTAAGGAGATGAGGGGCAACAAACTGTGCAAAACAGAAAAGGAAAGTCTTTATATCAGGAGAACAGGAAGGAATTGAGTCTGCATTTCTTATTCCTCAAGAAGATAGGGTGAAATTACTCAAAGGGGTAATATTCATAAGAATTGGACGTTATTTAATCTATACAACCTCTAAGGCTTCAATTACCCCTGTGATTAAAGATGCTAGCACAAAGCATTCTTTCTAAGTGCTTCTTTAAAACTGTGAGACCAACAAGGAGAATACTCTATTTCTGGGAAGAGTTTATTCTGTCTACATGGCAGGCACTAGTCCTAATGCTATGAACTAAAGGTTGTTTTTAAGTCTAATCATCAATGTGAACATATTTGTAGATGAAACTTTTGGAAAGTAGTCAGAGTTATGAAGGAGAAACCTTTGTGAAAAGTGTTTGTTAGCTTTCCATTGCTGTGACAAAAAATCAGATAAAAACAACTTAAAAGGAGGAAAGCTTTATTTTTGTTCACAATTTCAGATATTTCAATCCCTGGCCACTTGGCTTCATTGTTGCTGGATTTATGGTGAGGTAGAACATCATGGTGGAGAATTGTGATGGAACTAAGTTTCTCACCTCATGGCTGCCAGGTAGGAGAACAGGAGAGTGAGGAAGATAGCGATAGAGATAGAGATAAAAGATAGAGGTAGAAATCGACAGAGATAGAACACATCAGGGGTCAGAAATAAAATATACCCATCAAGAACACATCCCTAATGTCCTACTTCCTCCAATAAGGCCCCACCTATGAATTTTTTTAAAATATCTTCCTGGATGTCTTCTGCAACCCCTTGTTCATTCAGTAGCATATTATTTAGTCTCCAGGTGTTGGAGTAGCTTTTATTTCTTATTTTATCATTGATTTCTAATTTCATTACATTTCAATCTGATAGAATGCAGAGTAGTATCTCTACATTTTTTATATTTGCTAAGAGTTGCTTTGTGGCATAGTATATGGTCTATTTCAGAGTAGGATCCATGTGCTGCTGAGAAGAAAGTGTATTTGCTTACTGAAGGATGAAATATTCTATATATGTCAGTGAAGTTGAAGTTATTCATTGCATTATTGAGTTCTATAGTTTCTTCGTTCAGCTTTTGTTTGAAAGACTTATCCCGTGGTGAAAGAGTTTTGTTAAAGTCACCCCAAATTATTGTGTTGTGGTCTATTTGACTCTTGATTTGAGAAGAGTTTGTTTGATGAACTTAGATGTTCCATTGTTTGGGGTTTATATATTTATAATTGTTAAGTCTTGTTGGTGTATGGTTCCCTTGAGCAGTATATAATGTCCTTCTTTATCCCCTTTGATTAACTTCAGCTTGAAGTCTACCTTATTTGATATGAGGATGGAAACCCCTGCTTGCTTCCACAACCTATATGAGTGGTATGATTATATGTAATATCTATTTTATTAAAGTCCATTCAAATGTTTTGTCGTTTATATTATTTTCCAAATTGCTAATTTTTCTTCAATGTTATTTTGAGGATAATACACATTGGACTATATTATTAATGTACATCCGTCTCACATGTATTGAATAAATTCTACATATGTATATATATGTACATATATATGAATATGAATATATATATACATATGAATATATATATATATATATATATATATATATATATATATATATATATATAAATCTTTTTATTTTATGAAAAAAATAAAGATCTATTCATAATTTCAACCTTCTCTAGTCTAGTTTTCAAACTTTTCCTGGAAATTAGTTCCAAAAGCTGAAACAGAAGGTCAGGTATAGTCATAGCAATGTCCCCATTTGTTGGTACCATTTTTCAGTTTTATCAGCTTTCCATCAGCGTGACAAAATACATGAGACAAACATAAAGGAGGGAAAATTTATTTTGGTTTACAGTTTCAGAGATTGCCGTCCATAGTCACTTGACTTTTTTCTATGGGACTGTAGTAAGGCAAAACGTTATGGTGGGGAGATATGGTGAAGAAAAGCTCCTCACCTCATGGCAACCAGGAATCAGAAGGCAAGACAGAGCCAAGGTTTAGGGATGAAAGATACCCTTCAAAGTCACATCATGACTTACCTACTTTTTCCAAGTAGGGATCACCTCCTAAATACAAACAATTATAGCATCTTTCTATGAAGAGGAAGAGAATAGAAAATGCTCTATTTTGAATACATATACTCTATCTCAACCATGTGAAACTGCAATAAGAAAATGGCTGATTCCAGACACCAGATATACCAGCATCATGATCATGGACTTCCCAGTCTCTGGAACTGTGAAAACAAATGTTTGCCTTTTCGGATAACTATACTGAGGCTATCCATATACCAGTGCGAGCTAAGACATCCCCATTTAGAAATAAAGCAAAAGTACAAAACATGAATGTGCACAACCATGTACAACTTTGCTTATATCCAGAGGATATCAGAAATTTAATTTTAAAACTAATAGCAATTTGTTTCTACTAAAAATAATCAATACTATTTAAGCAGAATTTAGAGGTTTAAGAATTTTTTCCTATGAACTACTTCCCTACATTATGATAATAACAGAAATAGTGCATTATATATGGATTAAATGATTAATTAATTAATTATTAATTTTGGGTACTGGGGATTGAATATGGTTGCACTTTACCATTGAGCTACACCTCAGCCCTTTATATTTTTTTATTTTGTAATACAGTCTCATTAAGTTGCATAGGCTGGCTTTGCAAATTGCTAAATTACTGAGATTGGCCTTGAACTTATAATCCACCTGCCTCAGCATCCTGAGTTGCTGGGATCGAAGGTGTGCAGCACTACCACACTCAGTATGAATTTTTTGAGATGGAGTACAATGTTATGTTAAATTAATCATTTTTGACAATTAAACATCTGTAGTGGTTTCTCCTCATCAGTGGTTCTACAAATATTAGCCAATGTCTTCTCTATGCAGAAGGATTTTGAAAAGAAAAAGAAATAATTAAGAGTAAAAAGGTGAACTGTTAATGCTACAGGAAATTTTCTGGCATAGCTACAGTTACTGTCAGAAGTATAAAACTATTTTGAGGAAGTAAAAATGCATTAATTTATCAACTTCCATGAAGTGGCATGAATACTTATTAAAATGTAGGTATTAATTAAGATTGCAACAAGCTCAATTATAATAATTTTCAAGCAACACTCTGTATAGTATACTTTCTGGTATCAAATGATAGCTTCCCATATTTGAGAGACTTGTTTTTTTCTCTTGCTTTGAAATGGAATGCAAATGAAAAGTTCTAATTATTTTTAATCCTTTTTACTAAAAATATGTGACTACATGACCAGTGTTATCCTACATCATGTACAACCATAAGAATGAAAAGTTATATACTATCTATGTATGATCTTTCAGAATGAGTTCTACTGTCATGTATAATTAATTAGAACAAATAAATAAAAAAGAAAGAGATGCAGG
Source organism: Marmota monax (assembly GCF_021218885.2). Classification (NCBI taxonomy): domain Eukaryota; kingdom Metazoa; phylum Chordata; class Mammalia; order Rodentia; family Sciuridae; genus Marmota; species Marmota monax. The sequence continues at coordinate 3,425,338 of NW_026695230.1, read as the reverse complement.
AAGTCAAAGAAAAATATATATATAAGGCAGAATTTGTAAATGTCTTAGTCTTAGAGATTCTTATATTGATCTCTGTGACAAGTTCCATGAACTTTCCCAATATTCAATTGAAGAAATTGAGGTTCTGAGATTAATTCTTTAAATCAATGAATCCAGTCTACAAGACACAAATCTAGAATTCATGTTTTAACCTTCATATGCCATAATTATTTCTTTTGTTTGGTGTATCTGAGATTTCAGATTTTGTATGTCATTTTCTCAGCCTGATATATATATATATATATATGTTTTATACACATATTTTCAATTTAGATGAGAAAATGAGACCTAGTCCTATAGTATAACTTTTGGTAAGGCATTATGAAGCCTCCAGACTTATTTTTAATTTTAGTTTTTTTAAAGGAGAGAGAGAGAGAGAGAGAGAGAGAGAGAGAAAGAATCTTTTTTTTTTTTTGAGTTAGACACAACACAGTGCCTTTATTTTTTTTAATGTGGTGCTGAGAATTGAACCTGTGTCCCGCCCATGCTAAGCGAGCACTCTACCGCTGAGCCACAATCCCACCCCCACCAGACTTATTTTTATTGCTCAAGATTGCTTTGTTTGTGTCTTTGATACTTACATATGGATTTTGGGAGTTTTTTCCCTAATTCTGTGAAAAGTGTCATCATAATTTTGAAGGGGATTACATTGAATCTGTAGATCACTTTAGGTAATATGGACATTTTAGCAATATTAATTCTTTCTGTCCAAGAGCATGGAGGGTATTCCTTTGATCTTCTGGTGTCTTCTTCAATTTCTTTCTTCAGTGTTCTATAATTTTCATTGTAGCGGTCTCTTAATTCCTTGAAGACCAATGGGATATAAAGAAGACAAAGATATACATCCATACAAAAAAAATCATCTGATTCTTGTCAAAGGTGCCAAAACCTTATGCTGGAGAAATAAAAAAACATTTGTAACAAATTTTACTGGGAAAAACTAATATCCACATATAGGTGTTGGGGTTTAAGTGTGCAGAGTTTAGCTCCCTCAGGCCTGACACTTTGCAAGAGCTGTGGTTGTGATTTAGGTCAGCTGAGGCAAACCTCAGCTAGGAGGAGGAAAAGTTCTCTTCCCCTTATCGCAAGTCACAAGTTCTGCATGGTTTGGCCAAGAGGAAGAAGCTTCCTGCATACTTATCCTGGGAACAGTACATTCTAAAGAAACAAATGCATCCTCAGGGGATTAGATAATGTCTACAAAGAACTTTAAGAGGGTACTTATCAAATAAACAGGAACGGTCTGAATTTAGCTCTGTGTATCCGCTGAGGCATGATATTTGGGCAATGTGGGTAACGTGATATTGAAGAATTGCTTGCTTTGTTAGAAGAAGTAGATAAAAGGAACTTGCAAATAAACCTCAGCATGCAGTTGCAATTGCTGCCTTTGCTCTGCATCCCCTGTGTCCTGGTTATCTCGAAACCCTTACCCAGGGACCCGAATGCTCTAGACGTTCACATATAGGAACAGTGGTTCTCCATATGTAGAAAAATAAAATTAGATCCTATCTCTCTTTCTGCACAAAAGTTTATGCAAAGTGGATCTGAGACTTAGAAATTAGATCAGGAACTTTGCAACTGCTAGAACAAAACAATTGTACCCAACATATAAGCACAGACAATGATTTTATCAATAGGACTCCTAAAGCTCAGGAAATAATATCAAGAATTAGTATATTAGGTGGCAACAAATAAAAAAAATACTATAAAGAGAAAACCTATAGAATTGGAGAAATTTTTTTTGTTATTTCCTCTTCTGAAAGATCATTAATATTCACTATATATGAAGAACTCAAAAATATTACACAAAAACTCAAATAGATCATTTAAAAAATGGACAAATGAATTAAATAGACTCTTCTTAATGGAAGAAATTAAAATATCCAAAAAAATTCATGAAAACTTCTCAGTATTTGTAGTAGTCAGGGAAATGAAATTGAAACTACACTGAGATTTCATCTCACTCCAGTTAGGATTGTAATCATCATGAATACAAATAAAAATAAACGGTGGTGAGGATGTGGGGAAACAGGAAACCTTGTACACTGTTGGTGGGTTTGTAAGTCATTACAACCACCATGGGAATTTTACAGAGATTTCTCAAAGACTAGGAATGGAACTGCCATATAATGTAGCTTTATCACTCCTCAGTATTTTTCAAAAAAGAATTAAGGTTAGCATGCTATAGCAATGCATGCATATCCATATTTATAGCACCACACATCACAATAGCCAGGTTGTGGTGTCTGTCTACAGATGGATGGGCAAAGGAAATATGGTCCATTACACATATGGACTAAATTCATATATGGCTGAATTCATCCATAAACAAGAATGGAATTATGTCATTTGCTGGTTAATGGATGGAACTGAACAACATCATGCTAAATGAAATATCCTAGACTCAGAAGGTCAAAAACTGCATGCTTTCTCTCATAGATGGAAGCTAGAGATAAAAAAGAAATAAAAAAGGAGAATATCCAGAAATTTAAAAAGGGATCAAAAGAGTAGATGTAGGGAATTGAGCTGGAGAGAGAGAGGAAGGGAGGAAAAGGGGAAGAATTATTGGAAAATAAAACCAACCATGCCTGTATGGGTACAGCAAATGTGTCCCAATTCTATGCATCGTTATAATGCACCAAAGGATAAAAATACATATATATGTGAATAAACAGAAGTAAGACAAGAAGAGTTCAGAGAGTGAAAGCAGTTAAAATAAATGGAGCAAAAGAGAGGAGTGATTATTATGTGCCTATATGAATATCTCATGAGGAACTCACTATTTTGAATAATTATAAAACATTAATAAAAACCTAAAGAAAATGAGAAGCAAAGTACAAGTATTGGGAAAAAAACTCAGTATTAATGCCTAAATAAAATCATGAGGTACCATTTAACTCATATCTGATACCAATTTGAATATATTTTAATGTAATTTTAAAACTAATATCTGTTGATCTGTAGTTCTTTCAAATACTAAATATATCAACTATTAAAATATAACTATAAATTGATACAATCTTGTTTTAGGGATTATTCTATTACTCTTTAAAATATAACTGTATAAAATATTCAAATCTTAATAAATTTTTGTAGGTCTATTTAAACATATTGATTGCTTAATCCTTTTTACCTGATAATATATGTAAAACTCTGCCATACACACAATAGATATTACATATTTCATGTAGAATAAAAATTATAACCATTATCATATCACTGTTAGCAAATATCTAGGTGAATACTGATAAAAATTATAATGGGACAAAACAAAAGAGAAAGTTGATTGTTTAAGAGATGAAATTACTAGTTACTGTTTTCTGTTTTGTTTTGCTATGTCACTGTATAATGAATATTCTGTATAATGAATATTTCTATAATGCATATCTTCATAATAAATATTTTAATATAAAGTTACTCATATGCATACACATGTTATTTGAAAATTTTTTATATAAAACTATTGATAGAAACATAATTATAATACTAGATCTCTACGTTTTAGAGCTTTCTTTCATGAGATTGAAGTAGGCTTTGAGGAGATAAAGAATTAAATGGGAAAATCAGCAGGTCAGGACAGGTCATCAGTAAATGATTTTTGAACAGCTGCTTATTTTGTTAGGTGCAATCAGGGATATAGATTAGAAAAGATATTGCTTCATTCCCTCAAGGAAATAAACTACATTGGAAACAAATGACTCCATTAACTTAAAGCCATTATACAGAACTTTGCAAATATTTATGATTAATGTATTTCTACAATATTTCAAATTCCATTTAGAAAATCCAGAAATATATTAGACTGCCATACTTTCAGACAGTCTCCCAAGGCTGTAGAGAAAAAAGAACAATTTTACACTATTAGTGGGATTGTAAATTAGTGCAATCACTATGGAAATCTGTATTCAGGGTCCCACGAAATAGGAAATAGAACCATCATATGATCCAACTATACCTTGGTATTTACCTAAAGTCATCATATTATAGTGATACATGCATACCCATGTTTATAGCAGCACAATTCACAGTAGCCAAACTGTGGGGCCAGCCCAGGTGAAAAGCCTTGAATAACATTCCCTTTTGATTTAATAATTAGTTTTACTTTAAACATACTCTTTTACAATTTGCCTCTTCTACTCACCTAGCAATATTTCGTGGACATATTTATATCAGCACAAACAGATCTACCTTAGTCTTTTTAATTGCTTTATGGCATTTCACTGCATTGTTATATCAGTCTCATGAGGGAATGAAACTGTAACAAATAAATGTTTTCCCATAAAGTAATACTCATTTGGTAGATCTACAAATTGAACTCTTAGAAGTAGACTTGACAGACCACGTTTTATGTGTTATTAAAATAGGTACAACAATCTAAAAGTCTTTATGATAATGAATAATGAACTTGAAATGGTTTACCACTCTTTAGTTGACACAAGTATATCCAACATTTTAAAAGTTTATTTCATTTTATTTATTTGCTGTAATACATGTCTGTGCACTATAAATAATTTATTTAATGTTGTTAATTTAGTATTGATTTTTCAGCATTTTACAATTTTATTTGAGGATTCTATAAACAAATTTTCCTTTATAATAGGGTCTTAGTTATAAAAATAACACCAGAGTTTTGATATTATTCTCATGATCTTATGAACAGTGAACATGGTTTCCTAAATGGAAAAGTGTACAAGAAACAGAATTATACATTGTTTGTAGTGTCTTTAAAATTTTTTGACAAAGCATTAAATCACATTGCAATACTCTCAACCAATCCAATGAAATATTTACAACCTAGAAAAATCATATGCTTTCTAACATAAAATGCAATGGGAATGCACATGAAAATGCCTTGGGAACACTAAAATTATTTTTTTACAGAGAAGGAGGAATATTCAGGTCTGAAGAGGCTTGTTAAAGATCATTTTATCCAAAAGGAGATTTTATTTTAGCATTTGAAATTTTAAGGTTGATTTGGGCAAGGAGCAATAGTACTGAATTTAATTATTTGCCATATTTCTTCCACTTCCAAGTAGCCTGGAGAGATCTAAGAGAGTTTCAATGACTTATTGCCTAATACAATATGATCCTTGGTATTTATCTATCTGAAAGGAAGAGGCTTTCCACTTCAGGTAGTCATTTCATGACTGAGATAAATTTCCCTTCCCTGTGGTATATCTGTCAATTTCCCTTGTTATGGATTCAACCTAGGAAAGGTTGTCTTTCTATTTTCTATGTTAACCATTTCACTCAATCGCTTAGATCACATGTTTAAGATTAAAACTTGTGTTTTTATTTTGAGATAATTGTATATTAGCATGTAGTAAAAATAATGCAAAGAGATCTCCCCAATTTTCTCCATTTGTGACATTTCGTAAAAGGGTTGTACAATATTACAACTATAATGTTGATATCGATCAGTAAAGACTCAAAATTTATAACCACAAAAGAATCACTCATATCTTTTTATAGCCACACCTACTCCTCTACCAATTGACCCTTCCTCAGTCCCTAGTAAACTTTAACTGGTTATCCTGTATTGTCATTTAAGAATGTTATTGAAGTGGGATTGACTTTTTTTTCCATTCAGCACAATATTCTAGAGATTTATCCAGGTTGTTTCATTATCTATAGTACATTTTAATTACTAAGTAGTCTTCCATGGTACGACTGTATCACCCTTTAATTGATTATTCACCCATTGAAAGATATTTGAGTTATTTTCAGTTTTGGATCATGATAAGTAAAGGTGCTAAACATATTTGCATATACATTTTGTGTGAATATTGCTTACATGGAAAAATCCCCAATTGTGAACAATATCTACTTTTATGGCAGTTATATGCTTTGCAATTTTAAAAAAATGTCAAAACTTTTCATAATGGCTCTATGGAATAGATCATTTTACATTTTCACCAACAATGCATAAATTTCCTAATTTTCTTTGATCCTGAACAGCACCTGCTATTATCACTATTTTTTAAATAGCCATTTTTTATGTTTTTTATTAGTTGTTCAAAACATTACAAAGCTCTTGACATATCATATTTCATACATTAGATTCAAGTGGGTTATGAACTCCCATTTTTACCCCAAATACAGATGGCAGAATCACATCGGTTACACATCCACATTTTTACATAATGCCATATTAGTAACTGTTGTATTCTACTACCTTTCCTATCCTCTACTATCCCCCCTCCCCTCCCCTCCCATCTTCTCTCTCTACCCCATCTACTGTAATTCATTTCTCTCCTTGTTTTTTTTCCCAACATCTCTTTATAATTTTAATTGTTGTCTCCCTAATGGCTGAATGAGGTTGAACATCTTATCTTGTGCTTATTTGACACCCCTTTATAATTTTTGGTGAAATATTTGTTCATGCCTTTTGCCACTTTTCTGACTGAATTATTTTTTATATATTGAGTTTTGGAGGTGATTTATATATTGTATGTGGAAGCCCTTTGTCAGGTGGATATATAGTTTGTAAAACTTTTCTACTCTTTGGTAGTTTGATTTTTCAGCTTCTGAAAAAGGGTCTTTCACAGAGTGAAAGGTTTTTAATTTGATGAAGTTCTGTTTATGGATTTTTCCTTTCAGGCAATATGCTTTTGTTCTCAAGCCTAGGAACTCTACATCTAGTCCTGGATCCAGATTTTATTCTACATTTTTTCCTAGGAATTTTATTTTTTTTTATACTTCACCTTCAAGTTTATGCATGTGATTAAAGCTAACCAAGATTGGAACAAGCTAACCTCTATTTGTTTCAAAAATTCCATAATCATACCCTAACATTGCAAAACATCAGTTAACTAAAATCAAGAAATATTACAAAAACTATAGAGCATGAATTAAATGCAATCCTGTTGATTATTTTGAAATAAATTTTGATTCAGAAGGTATTTTGTTTTAAGGAAGTCTTTCTCATTATAGTGATTGCAACTTATGTTTATTGATATGCAAACTGATGCTATTCTCATCTTGTCACCTTTGCATGTCTTTTTGCCATTCACAGCAACAGATGTACCATTTACAATGAATTCCAAGAGAGCACAACAGGTCTTGCCCTTTCTTACTATTAAATATGTCTGCTTTGTGTTACTTCCATTTATATCTTAATGCTACTTTCAACTAAATTTCTACTAGTATCATTTGCATCTTATTTAGTTTGGTTATATTCTTCTTGCAAGCCCTTTTCAAAGTTTAGAAGTCTTAAACAAGTCTTACATAAGTAATTTTTCTTCAAATTTACATCTTTACACCTCATGTAGGCGATAACAGGAAAAATAAAATGTTTCAGTGGGTTTTCATGATTGCAAAAGAAAAAATGCTGTGCAAAATTAATATTTTTGTAAATAGTAAGCTAACCAAAAAATTTTGTTCATATTTACATGATTAAATTAATTCCTTTACAATTGTTAAATATGAATGGAAAGATAATGTATTTCTGTTTGTTTGCATGTGTATGTGTCACAGGATATGTGTATATGTATGTTACATTGGAAATATTTTGCATTTATATTTTATTTTTAAAGTAATTCTCACAGTTTATGTATGGGAATGTATCCTTTTTCTGGTGCACATATATCCTGCCTAACATAAAAATGAGAGTACATTTTTGTATAACATAAAACAATTTCATATTTTGAAAATACTTTTGTATAAAGGTAAGTTTAACATTCAATAAAGCAACAAATTCTCTAATACATGTGAACTCAAAATTTATTTAGATTGTGTAATTCAGTGTTTTAAATCTTAGAGAAAATACAATATACTTCATTCTATTTTGGGAAACATTGATTTTCTTCATCAGATCAAAGAAATGAAAATAAAGTCCTTCTAAGTTAATTGATCCAAAATAGGATACATAGATAAAAATCACACTGTAACTTAATCTTTTCTTACCTCTTTTGGTATGGGGTAAACTTAGTAACACTCACTTCCAAATAACAGATATGATAAATATGGAAAAATATTACCTGTATAGTTGAGATTCTTGATAAATAGTCTTTAGTCACATGATCATGGTTAATATCACCACTGAAAAAATATGGATATTTTATGATTTCCAATAGTTATTGTAACAAAAGCATTTCATCTCTGACAATGTCTTCCAAAATGCATAATTCTATTCTAATTGGAATTTTCATAAATTTAGTCAATTCTAAATTAAAGAACATTCTGTGAAATTCTTTACTATGAAAAAAGTAAAAACTAGGAAATTGTCAGAGACTGGAGACATAGAAGATATGATGATTAAATGAATAGTTTCTAAATTGGATTTTATTACAGAAAAGGAACATTAACAGAAAAACATGATATTTAATTATAATCTTCAGTGTAGTTTGAGATAATATACTGTTGTCAGTTTCTTTAGTATTATTTCATATATTTTAGTAATGTAAGGTGATAACAATGGAAGGAAAGTAGAAAAAAAGATATATGTAAACTCTACAATCTCTGCAACTTTTCTGAAAATTGAAAAATCCTATAAAATAAAAAAAAATGTATTATTGGACTAGACTCAGGGATGTTAAGGATAGACTCAGAGATGTTTCTTTATAATAAAAAGAAACATATTTCATAGGTATCAGAAAATATTTTGGATGTGTGTTAATAGTAAATTTTATTTCGAGGCAGGAGACATCTAATTGCTATCACCTGGATATATCACATTAAATATATACTGTTTAAAATATCAACAAATCTATGTTTCAACACTAACACTAAATTGTCAAATTAAACTCAGAATTTATTTATTCAACTTATGGAATAGTTATAGATAGTACCTTGAAAGGTACTTTAAAGTTACCTTTTCTACTTTGAAAGGAACTTTAAAGATCATCGACTCCAAATATAAATTTCATATTTACTTTCCCTGTGTTTCCAAAATGGTGATCTCATTTGTTTACACAACTGGAGAGATAAAGTTTCCATTCATACTAAATAACACATGAGCTGATTAGTGGCCATTATTATTAGATCCCTCTTTATATTGAACACAAAGTCAATTTTCCTGTAGCTCCCGAAACAGGTATTAGTTCTGTCTTCTAATTTCACACACACACACACACACACACACACACACACACACAAACACACAAAATAGTTTAAGTTCATTTCCATTGAGGATGTTTTTCAGAATTGAAATCATTTTCCAACAAAAGTCTTTTCTGTGGGTAAAAAGTAAAGAATTATTATTAAGGATATTTCTAATAAAATGTCTATGAGGATCATTGATCCCAACTTTTCCTGAAAGAACGCAAACATTAAAAGGATTGTTTTAAATTTCTCAATTGAATGACTAAATGTTAAAATAATGCTTAGGTTAAAGAGGAGAGTGAAATTCTAGATATTTACTACCCCTCCCATTTTCTTTTTTCACAAGTCCATATATTATCCCACTTTATTTTTTTTAACATTTTTTTTTAGTTATAGGTGGACACAATATTTTATTTTTATGTTGTGCTAAGGATCAAACCCAGTGCCTCACACATGAGAGGCGAGTGCTCTCCCAGCTCCAATCCCAGCTCTAATCCCACTTTCTTGCACACTAAAAATACTTAGATTTTCTGATATGTACATCATCTGTCATTTTTTTTTTCACCAGAATGTCAATATGCTAAGGTCTCAGTGTCTCCACCTCTCCCCAGTTTTGAAAATCACACCCTCACTTCCACATTTTTGGGGCTGTCTTTGTTCACATCTCATGCCATCATCCTTGGGCACTGCTGCTGTCCCTACTTTACTACCAACATTTATTACATGAAATTTTACCATTTTATTGGGAAAACTGTATTGGAGAAGATAAAAAGATACACAGTAAGATATACATATATATTACTTACTAGTTTAGGAAAATATGTGTATGCTACAATTTGAGCAAGACCAGTAATGTTTTCTTAAAATATCACCAGTTCAGTTTTATTAACTTTCTGTAAAAAATTTTAGGTTATTTATAAAGAAATAAACATATTTGAAGGACAGAAAATGGGATGATGATGAAAGTGTGTCTTGTGAACAGAACTAGAAGAGAAATGTAATATTATAGGAAACGTCTGTGTGGAGGATGTAAAATTATTTTTGACCATGACAGTGAACAGTAGAACTATAATCAATTGGACAAAAAAACCAAAGAGATACATTTCATTTTCTAAGTTTAAATGGCATATCCAAATTTGTCTACCAAAAATTCCTCAATTGAATGACTAAATATTAAAATAATGTACCCTTTCCAATCAATTCTATTCATCCCAAATTGTCCCAAGTTTAATCAAATTAAATCCTAAAATTACATTTTTTATTGTTTGATTTCTTTTAAGTCTTCCCTTACTATACCTAGTCCACATCTAAGTAGATTAACGATAATTGCTCATATTTTTAACGGCTGCTGAATTGACTTAATAAGAAACTAAACATGATTTAGGGAAGTTGATTAAATTGTGGATCAGGTATAAACAATCTTCAAATACATCCTGATATCATCTACTTTTCTCTATCTCCACTGGTATGACCATTGTCCAAGCCACCATTTCTCTCTAGTTCTAATAGTCTCCCTTCTTCCACTATTGCCCTTTTACAAGAGCATTTTTTTTTTCCTGAATGATACTTCTTCTTAGAATGAAAGTGTATATTCATTTGAATCCATATGGTCAGGTTTGACCTATTTATGTCTCCCAAATTTTTGAATGATTTTTGATTGTTTCCCACTTTGCTTTATGTGATACACAGACATTTTATTTGTTCTTAATACATGTTAATTTAATTATCTGCCTTTGGAAATTTTGGTCTTGTAGAGTGTTATTTTTTCTTTATTCACTTAGTTTCTTCTTGTCATGAGGGTGATAGCATATGTGTTCTTAAAGAATACTTTGACCACCAAATATAAAATAGCTGTCAATCACTATTATTGCCTAATTTGTTAGAAAATAAGTTTTGTGAGAATAGTAACCGTATCTTTAGTCATACTATTGGTTGTCCATGACTTGGAAGAATATTTGACGCCCAGTAGTAGTAAATAACCATTAAAGGTCAGAGAAAAGCTACATAAACGTAAAAGGTCACAAAATGAGTTAACCATCACTGGAGGTAATGAATATGTCTGTTATAGAGTAGAATTAAACCATCAGAGTTGAAGGCTATCTGACATAACCATTAAAACTTTATTAAGCTTGAGAATCTGTAGATTTATAATTTTGAAACTTTACATTGAAAAACATTTTGGACTATAGTCTACAGTGGTGATGCTTATATGGGCTTGGGAAGTAGACTGAAGAAGTTCTCATATTTAATAATTATTTTATCTTGACCTATTCACTTCTCTTTTCTCAGGATTCTGATCTGTCAACAACAATCAATGATAATTGTTTATGTCACTAATTGCTATTGAATAAATTAGATAGTCAAATAAATAAAATGAAGAAAATTGCCTAGCATAATGCTTCACAGATTATGTGTGATCAATGCATGTAACTTTAATATCCAGAACTATTACTTTGTATTTTCACAACAATGGCGACATGTTTTCCATGGTAGTTATATGCTGTACATGGATTTTCTAAAGTTAATTATAGTAACATAATTTCTGGGCTATACTCTCATATCTGGCTTCCTTTATTTCTTTCCAGTTCTCATGCTTCATCTACCTATACAGTGTACAATCTACACATTATGTAGATTGTATAGTATAAAATATCTTGGGGGTCTTTTACTTTTATACCATCCTGTAAAGACTCATCATATTTTCCATATAATTATGAAGATAAGAAACCTCTGGAGAGTACATTTAGGCAGTTTAAATATATATGAAAATATATTTAAGGGATAATAGCCCTGATTTTAGGGCTGATGAGCAGATCGCTAACTCTTTTTCTTCTAATTTTTTTCCTATGATTAAAAGTCTGTGGTCCTAAAATTTCGTAAGGCTAAGGATTTAAAGTAGTAGTAAAAACCTCACATGAATGGTAGTATTTTTATGGAAAACATCCTCCTAAATACTACCAATATTTTATAGATGCATTAATAGAGAGTCCTATGAAATAATTTATTTGATAGTTTTGTGTGATACTAGTATAAAGAAATTTTACTAATGAGACTGACTCTTCATGAAAAGGATTGTTGCAATGTTTATTATTTTCTCAGTATGCATTAGTTTTTAGTTAATTTTTATTAGTGCTTTAGTTATACATAATATTGGGGTTCATTTTACATAATTATACAATCCTAGGATAATTTGTTCCTATTAAATCCTCAGTGCTTCCCCTTTCCCTCCCTGTTCCCTTTCCTCTATTCAAATGATTTTGCTTGAGTTTATTTATAGTGTTTTTTTTTTTTGATCAGTGCATTATGGATGTACACTAAGTTGAGATTAATTGTGTTATATTTATATATGTACATGGGGAAGTTTGGTCAGATTAATTCCACTGTTTGATCCTTTTCCTACCCTCTTTCTTCTTCTTTAATCTCTTTCTTTTACTCCACTGATCTCTCTTCTGTTTTTCATGGGATTCCACACATTCACATTCCCATCCCTATTTTGGTCTGGCTTCTACTTATGAGAAAAAAAAAAATTCTACCCTTGACTTTCTGCGTCTGGCTTATTTCATATAGCAATGATGTTATACATACATTCTCCAGCAAATGCCATAATTTCATTCTTCTTATACCAGTATGTATTAGCTTTAGACACTTTAGTGCCCAGCTTTCCAAAAATAGGTTGTTTTTGTGAAACCAAATAATATGAGTAAAATTAGTTGAAATATACTCTAAATTGTAAAGTGATATATCTTCATGATTATAGAGTAAAAGAGCTTTTAAAATTTAAATAAAATATAATTTTGAATTTAATATTGTTAAAATGTTATCAAATATTTGAATAAAGTTTACTGATATGAAACAAAGTTCCTACATGATTGTATAAATAAAGTTTTTAAAAATTTTTTATTGAATATTAAAATACAAAGTATTTTCATACACTTCATATGTTGCACTTTGCAAAAACAAAAGGATTTCATTTAATGATGATGGAAATTAGTTCATTTTAGTGATGATAAAATATTTAATGAACAAAATTTAAAATACAAAAGTAATATTAAAAGCAAATTTTCTATTTATCCAAACATTATGCTTAATTATAGCAATTAAAGTATAAATGGAATACTTTAAAATATAAAAATACTGCTGTTATGAACTTCAAAGTTTTATGGTATTCATTATCAAAATACCTAATTGTTTCTCAAGTACATTACCTTCTTTTTAATAGAGTGTTATGTAGCCCTGAGAATGTGCTTTAATGTCAAATAAAAAAGTGGTTCTTTTTTTTTTTTAATTTTTTATTGTGGGTTGTTCAAAACATTACAAATTTCTTGACATATCATATTCCACACTTTGATTCAAGTGGGTTATGAACTCCCACCTTCACCCCATACACAGATTGCAGAATCACATCAGTTACACATCCATTGATTTACAAATTGCCATACTAGTGTCTGTTGTGCTCCGCTGCCTTTCCCATAAAAAAGTGGTTCTTATCAAAGACTTGTGGTCTAAATGATGAAAGTCACCTAGACTTGACTTAATACTTCTGACAGAGCTGTGAGCCTGTTTTGTACCATTTCAGGTAAAGAGTGAATGAAGTGGTGGGAGACTGGCATATGTCAGAATAAACCCAGAGTACCTATAAGCATGTACAGTGGTTTATTGGGCCATAACGTTTTGTTAAGTGTCTGAGGACACTAGAGAAAAGTGATTTCAAGGGTTTTTATTTTTCTCAAAACATTGCTGTCAGAGTGTCTTACATAAATTCTCATGTAAGTATTATGCTGGAAATCATTCATTTTAAAAGGACAGACTCACTATTCAAGCTCTGTAAAATTAAACTGCTAAAGAGTATTTGTGTCAAATAATTTTATTATTCAGTGTTATATAGAGTATAGCAGATGAAATGTATATAGAATATAATATAGAGAAATAGAATAATGCATATATTTAAATATATATATATATATATAATTTTTAAAAATATTTATTTTTTACTTTTAGGTAGCCACACAATATCTTTATTTTATTTTTATGTGGTGCTAAGAATCGAACCCAGTGCCTCACGAATGCTAGGCGAACGCGCTACCACTTGAGCCACATTCCCAGCACTATTATTTATATATATATATATATATATATATATATATATATATATATATATTTATATTTTAAAGAGCTGATTTGGTTTTGCAATGCAATGATCAAGCTATTCATTTTCTAAGAAATTAAATAAGCTCTTGATTGCAGAAAGATTTATTTTATGCAAATCACCAATTCTTTTCTTAACAGAATTTTAATGTCACAGAGATTTAAAATGTATGTGACTCTAATTAAATGAACATAATAATCCAGGGAAAATTGTTAACTTATGAACTATAATAATGCTCTACAGTAACTATGTCTAATTATATGTGGACAATCTGAACATACATGGCCATCTCACATATATTCCAACAGAAATAGCCTGAACTCCTTAATTAAAGAAAACCTAAAGTACATAAGCAAATTAACATTATGTATCTCAACTTCTCCTGGGGACACTAAATTTAATTTAAATGTAGAGTGCTAATTGCTGCTGTCAGAATATTACTCGGAAAGAAGCTAAGGCTAGCCAAAAGTACAGGTGTGACAGGTGTGAGAGATATTTAAACTGAACAGTATTCAACTATGCTGGCAGGTATCAGGACTTAATTGGTAGTATATTATTATATTAACAATAAATTCAAGGGTGAGGAAGCAAATGAATATCTGAGCCACATCTGTAATTGATGAGTTGATTATCAGTCATTTTAAACTGTTTGGTCTAATTTAAGACTGCTTAATTAAACACACAGTTATTGAAAGTTAAGAAGAAGAAAGGTAAACAAAGTAGTAACATTGCACTATTTAAAATACATGAGCTAAATGTAGTATTTGATTGTGGCCATACCTTATAGTTTTATGTTTCACATTGTATAATGGACTTTTAGAGTTGGAAATGATTTTCAAAATCATTTATTCCCTTCTCACAAAGTAAACTCTTTCTTACACCCAGCAACTTAATGGTGCTGCTGAGTGTAAATAAAGCTCCTACATCACCTTTCTCATGAATTTTCCACTAGTTACATCCTGTAGCTTTACTTTCTGAAAAATATTTAATAATTCATTGAATATTATTAAAATACTGTTCTTCAGTAGAATTTCATGGTAAATAATAGTCATCTTCTTTCTGATCCCCTGAGTTGGTTCTAATTAGAAAGAGAAGCAAATGCAGAACTCTATTTACATCAAATGAAATATCACAAGGTTTCACATTTTTATTTTTTCCTGAATCCTAGACACTTCTTCAGAAATTATTAACTTTAGTAGATTAAAAGTATATAAGTTTAGAGAATATAACTTATTCTATTGCAATGAGTAACAAATGTCTAAAAATATTCACAACACAAGGGAAATAAATGGTGAATGTGTTCAGGTGTGCAAAGTGTATTGAATTGAATGAAATTATTGCACCTCTCCATGTATTTCTTTCTTTATATTTAAAATGAGTTGAACAGAATTCATTTTATATGCTACCATTTGATCCTCAACTGGCTTCAATTTGTCCAAACAAATTAAAATATTAACAAGATTAGCATTAACTTAGTATTTTCACTTTACACACAGTAAATCATCTTGACTTTCTTATAATGAAGCCAATGATAAGCATGATTAATATTTCAAAAGAAAATATGGATGCAAAAACACACCTTTTATTAACATACACACTAACAAAAGCAATAATAGTAGAAGATAATTTGGATTTTCTTTTTTAAAATTAAGTGATAGAGAAAAGGGATTGTGGACATTTATTCTCCTATAATGGGAAATCTATCTTTGAAGATGAATTAACAAACTTGAATATGTTATTATTTTGATTAGAACCAAAGGTTCTAACTCAAACTAACTAGTAGAGTATGAATTTATTGCTTCATTGCAAGCTTTTTAGTGTACAAGGTCTGTCGTGGAACTGAAGGTAAGAATGCAGTTGGTTCTTTACAAGAGGTTTGGAAGCAGAGACTGAATATTTTTAGTAATTCATCAGTTTTCTCTTCCTACTGCATTCCTCTGTTCATTATTCCTTGTCTGACTTTGCCTTCTGTTTCCAAGAACTGGCTTTCCATGAAAAATCCAGAAAATATCTGAGAAATGATTTCAAACCTTCAGCCAATTTTCAACATAGACTAAATAAGCATCTCTTAAGAGAGATGTTGCTTGGTTAGTAGGTACAGTTGCCCATTATTATTCTGCTAGGACAAGTACAGGTGCTGTCATTTGGTAAAAACATGACTGCTTACAGACTCATTCATGTCTCTATGGAGTAGGTAATTCTAAGAATAGGAGTAATAAAATATGCAGTATATCTTTCACTACATTCCAAGCACATTGTTCAGTACAAATGATATACTAAATGAATAATTTTGAATAAACAGTTCTTTAGAATAAACTCTAATTTTTCATAATGGTAACATCCATTATTTTTGGAAGCATATTTTTCTAACTTGACTAATTTATGGAGGAACTATAAATAATAATAACTGCTATTAATGAACTCTGAATATGTTCCAGAAACTGTGTTAAATTCTATTCATGTAATCAATTAAACCAAGAGACAATTGGTTATATTAAATCATTTCATTCCTCAGACACAAGAAATCAGTTACATGAAACATTTAATTGCTGTTGTGATCTATGTTCACACAAGGAAATAAAAGGATGCTAGGAAAAAGTGCAGCCAAGTAATCTCTCTTATTTGATGCTTTACAATAATCCTGTTATATAACATTACAGATGTGTTAATCTGACATCTATCACTATTAATTTTTATATCCAATGTCACAGAAGGGTGGGGCAGAGGCTAAATTGGAACTGAAGCATTCTGATATGTATGTTCTTGTTCATTTTAACACATGGAAGTTGTGCTGCACATAACCATCAAATACCTGGTTAATCCTGTCAGATAGTAAAGAAAGAACACAAGTTTACTGACTTTAAATCACATATTTCCTTCTGCCAATGCATTTTCTCTATAGAGATAAATACAAAGTGTGGAAAGAGCGAGTTCAGCATTTTCATGAACTAAATGAACAAAAAATAGCAAATCAATTTAGATTTTGTTCCTAATGGTAACAAAAATCTCAAATCCATACTTTTCTGTAGATTTACCTGTGTGAGAGAAAATGTTCCTTATAAAAGTCATGCAGGAACAGATATAATCTTTTGAATTTTACTATTACAGAGATGTTTATGGGAAGAAAAGTTTTATGTCTTGTATTAAAAGAAAATGAGATTTATTTCAGTGCAACCACACAAATAACATGAGAAAGTTTGCTTAAGAAATCCATCAGTTTGGTTGTCTTTTGTAATGTCAATTTATGTTGCTTTATTTTATTATTGATCATAATCTGAAAATCAAATTATTGCTATGATTGAGGCATGGATTTTATTTTCTGTGAAAGAATTGTTAATTAGATGTCATGCTTCTTACATAATTTTAGAATTGTGCATTTGTTCTGTTTCTTACTTTGCAGAGAAAAGTTCTACTCTAAATTTTTAAGATTATTTACCTTAGTAAATCACTTTATAGACAGCACTGTAATAGCTAAAGATAATTACTAAACTTCACTGAGAACTTATCATCAACATCATAAACTTCAGAAACATTTAACATTGCAGATCCCAACAGTCTGACATGTTTACTTCAAAATACTAATAAGTGTATGTATTCAAAATAAGCTTATTATTTTCATATAAAAAGAACAAGCTGTAGTGATAGTTACTTTCTCAGTAGTAGCTTGTTTCTCAATGCATTTCCCTTCTATTTGGCTTTATGCTCTGAATATAAAGACATGATTTCTTCTAAATTTCCAAATTTTCACAAGAGATTACTAAACACTTCAACTATTTCTAAACAAAATAACTAAAAGCAATAAGCCATGTTTAATGCTTTACAAATTTTTGTCACTTTAACTTGAGAATTATGATTACTTTATTGTGCGTATCTTTGACTTTTAACTTGGAGGTTTTGTGTTGGTTTGGTTTTCATACTAGGAATGAACCCAAGGATACTGTACCATTGAGCTACCTCCTCAGCCCTTTTATTGTCTTAGATTTTGAAACAGGCTCTTGCTAATTTACTCGGGCTTGTCTCGAACTTGTGACCTTCCTGTCTCAGCCTCCCATGCAGCTGGCATTATAGGGGTGTGCCACCATGCCTGACTGGCTTAGAAAAAAATTTTTTGAGGGAAGAAAAGAATGTTTAATTCAGAAAAGCTGAGATTTTTATGACTAGAATGGGGGTATAAATGACACATAATATCACCTTTTCAAATAATGAAAAGACATTGATTCAAACAATATTTATTGGGTACTTATTAAGCATATGCCCCAAAGATAAATTTAATAACAAGATCATGACATTTGCAGGGAAATGGATGGCATTAGAGCAGATTATGCTAAGTGAAGTTAGCCAATCCCTAATAAAACAAATCCTGAATGTCTTCTCTGATGTAAGGGGGATGCCTCTAAATGGGGTAGGGAGGAAGAGCATGAGAAGAAGATTACCACTAAATAGGGAAGAGAGGTGGGAGGGAATGGGAGGGAGAAGGGGAATTGCATGGAAGATGGAAGGAGAGCCTCATCATTATACAGAATACATGTATGATGATGTGAGGGACAAAAAAAGAAATGTGTCACATTAGATCGGGCAGAGAGAGGTGTTGGGAGGGGAGGGGAGGGGTAGGGGGATAGGAAGGGCAGCAGAATAAAATAGAAACTAGTATTGCTGTATGTATAAACATGACTGTATAACCAAAGTGATTCTGCAACCTGTACACTTGGAAAAATGAGAAATTATACCCCATTTGATTCAAATGTATGATATGTCAAGATCATTGTATTGTCATGAGCAACTAATAAAAAAATTTTAAAAAAGATAAATTAAATAGCATTTCTGTCATTAAGAAACACATCCCTTTTATGGTGAAGGTGTGGAGGATAGACATAGACAACATGGGCAGGTTGCAAAATTTCCATTTGGCTATTAGCAGTCCAAATGTCATGAACAGAAAGAGCAAGAAACAAAGCTAGATATAGCAAAACTTCTAGTTGTCAATGGAACACACAACACTTCCTCAAAAATCCTAAAAGTATTAAGGTGATCTCAGTGGTTGGCCATGTCTTCTCCAACCCCTACCCTGTATTCATAACATAACAAAAAGTGGGCAGGTCTTTTCTAAGGTGCCCCTAGAAAGAACCTTAGTCAGATGGTAAGAAAAGTCATTTCCACTGCAGTCTTGGGTGGTCAGAGGATTCGCTTCCATAGACATCAGCAACAGAAATAGGATTTCCTGACAATGAGGGGAAATCTCAGATGAAGAAGGAAGTGGCTGCTTTCTAGTTAGATCATCCTTTTGGTTCTCTCAGTAACTGTACTTTTTAAAGATATACTCATACATTGTTGGTTGAACTGCAAATTGGGAGGGATTTGATTCTGTATGAAATCTAGATTTGGCATGATCAAGAAAATCCTGTGATTCCAACTGTTAACATAATAAGTAAATCTGTAAAGATTGTTATATGTCATGTTTTCTAGAGTATTCCAGAAAGACTGGTGACATATAAAGACATTAAGATTGTAACACTAAAAAAAACCCAAATGTTTTCCAAACCTTTTTCATAAAAGTTTAATACATCTTCTCCCTAAATAGCATTTGTCTGTATGACTGAGTTCTTAAGTGAATTAGATGGTGTGAAATTGTGTTCCTTAGAAGGCAAATAATTGAAGTTATTATTTTCATCTGAGGTGTTAAATTACAAGCACTGTGAAACACACATGTGAAAGTCAGTAGGCCAATGGAGTTGAGCTTGACTGGGAATAGAAGACAGAGGGTAATTAAGAGTGCAGCAAGTACAATTGCTCCAGCTAAAAAAATCCAGCCTCAACATTTACTGGCTACAAATTTGGTCATACTAATAAACCTCTCTACAGTTACTTCTTTATCCTTAGAAGTGCAGGCCACTGCATCCCACATTCATTGCCAGATACATGGTATATAATCAAAAGCAATTATTTGTATGAGTGAACAAAGTTAATGGATGAAAGAATATGTCAATAATTCATGAAATTTTAGAACTGAGACTAGATTTTTACCTAAATGTTTATTCTTGAATTAATGTCTAAAATTCATAGAAACATACTTTGATTCTTAGACTGGAAAAATACATAACAGCTAGGAAGTTTCATAATGAATGCAAACAATTGAACATTATGCTCTAAGATATAAATGCTATAAGAAATGCTCTAATAAAGAGCTAGAATATTTCAAATGACAGAATTTTCTTCTAGCACCTTGCAAAGCAGTTTATTTATTTTTCTGTTACTCGTATATTATTCTTTAAAAAATTGTCTGCAGTAAATTGTTCAATGCTGGGCATATAGTACATTCACATTTTCACATCATGACTAAATGATATAGGTATATAAGCAAGAAAGGCATTTTATTAAGAGAGAAAGGCAAAATGAACTCATAATAAAAAACAAGTGAAGCAGATCTGGGGAAAGATCATCTCTGTGTGTTAAGTGGAATGATGAAGGGTGTGGGTGTGTGGAACAGAAGAAGTTTCAGAGAGAATAGCATTTCACTAAAATGATTATGGATTCTTTTGCCGAGCAAACACAGTAAATATCTCAAGCTGATTCTATAGCATTTTTCTGAGATAAAATTCACATACATACAATTTGGTCAATTAAATTGCACAACCTGTTTCCAGTATGTTCATAGAATCATGCAGTCATCACTACAAACAAATTAGAAATCATGATTCAAAATATCAAAGTCTCAAGATTAATATTAAATATTATGCCTACAATTTACTCAATATAGTATCCTGCATCTACTAAGTATCTTTTAATACATTTCAGCCATATGTTTTTATTCAAGTAAATTGTAAGTGACAAAGTCTATGAAAGGTCCCTAAAATTTTCTGAACCTCCAACTTCCACAAGCATTGCATTTGGAAACAATTGTTGACCCACCTCAATAATGTTCAGAAAACACCTAGACAACAACTCAAGTTTTATCAGTCATTGAAAAGTGGATTTTTAAGAGTCAGTAAATCAGTAAATCTAAGGAACCATCTGAATTGACTGCCTGTCTATAGAGGAAAGGGCAAGCCAATGTTCTCTGCAAGGCGTCCTTCCACCAGCAAAGGTCATAGATGAGGCTGCCACTCAGGGCCTCCTATGGCTTCCTAATGGTGTCGTGCCTCTGCTGACCCATACTACACACACCACAGAGAAAAGTCTCCCCTGGGCTTTCTCTCAGCAAAGCTTTACAATCTTTGAGTTTCAAATGTCAGAAGAGGGAAATGCAGCTGTCCACAAGTACTGGCTTATGACTTCATATATTTTTGAAGTGAAAAAGAATAAATCATAGTATGTTAAATGCATTTTTCAGTTCTCTTATAAGTGTAAAATACCAAGTCTTTTTCCATCCAACAAAATTAAATTTAAAAATTCCCCAAAAAAGTTTTTGAGGTTTTGATAAGAGTATACCAAGTGTTGCAAAATCTAAATGAAATCAGAGACAAATTTTCCAATCCTTTTTTTCATTGTTATGATAAAAAATTGCATAAATTTCACCTCAGAGCTATGTGTGCCTGCATGTTTGCAAATGTTTCTTTAAAAGACTGTATTAAAGTCCTTTCTATGATAATTAATTTTTAAAACTTACTTTTAATTGCCCAAAATAATGTGTATTATTTGGTACCATGCAATATTTTATTCTATGTATAGATTATAGATATAGTCAATCAAATAAGTTAACATATCCATCACCTCATCAATGAATCATATTTTTGTGGTGAGAACATTAAAAATCTATTTTAAGCAATTTTGAAATATGTAATATCATTATTAACTATTGTCACCATGCAGTATCATAGATCACTAATACTTATTCTTCCAGTGGGACTGAAACACTTCACCTTTTGATTAGCATTTTTCCTTTTCCTCTCCCTTCCCTTCTCCTCACAGCCTCTAGTAACCACCTTTCTATTCTCTTTTTCCTTAAGGCCAATCCTTTTTAGGTTCTGCATATATAAATAAGATCACACAGTGACTGTCTTTCTGTGCCTGGCTTATTTTGACTTAACTTAATGTCCTGCAGTTTCATATGTTTCTCCTCCTCCACTTCTCCATTCCTCCTCTTCTCTCTCCACCCCTCCATCTCTTTCTCTCTCTCTTTTTTTTCTGTCTGGTTTGGGAATTGAACCTAGGGTCTCACAGGTATGAGGCAAGTACGTTAAACAAAAAAGTAATACAACTGATTAGTCAGCTTTTTCACTGCGATGACTAACAGATCTGACTAGAACAATAGAAGAAGAAAAGTTTATTTGAGGGCTTATGGTTTCATAGTCCATAGAAGGCTACCTACATTTCTCGGGGCTTGAGATAAGGCTGATCATTATGACAGAGCGTGTGGTAGAGGGATGCAGCTCACATCATGGTAACCAAGAAATAGAGAAAGATCTCCACTTGCCAGATACAAATATATATATTTGGGATATATATATATATATATATATATATATCCCAAAGCCACTCCCTAATTGCCACCTCCTCCAGCCACACCCTACCCCTTCATTTACAACTCAGTAAATCTCTATCAGGTTATTAATTCACTGATTGGATTAAGACACTCACAACCCAATCACTTCTCCTCTGAACCTTCTTTCATTGTCTCACAAGTGAGCTTTTGAGAGACACCTCACAACCAAACCATATCAATACCTTTACAACAGGGTACCTATATTACCATAAATACAGCACATGTATCATGCAATTTATTGAGCCCATATTATGTGACAGGTAATAAGCTATATTCTTACCTATAGTGTGTTCACTTACATATATTTATGTGTCATATGCTATTTTAATACTCAAACTATAAGTTCAATGGTATTAATATACCTTTCTTAAAACTGCTGAAACCAAGGTACATAGATATTGGTACCTTTTCTAAGATATTGCAGAACCAGTAAATAGAAGACTGTGGCTTTGATCCTGAGTACATGTCCCTGTTGCTTTCTGTTATTCCACAAAATTTTCAAGTGATTGTCTGTATTGCCTTTTCACTACTTAGTGAAATTATAGCTGCAAGGCTACAATTAGAATCCTTGTGTTCTGACTTTAGAAGCTATTCTCTGAAACTTTCTGCCATGCCATCTTGTGTGAACAAGGATAAGGACAACGTACTTGGTATTATGAGACGTAGAATGTGATTTCTCCAGATAAGTTGTCAATCAGGAAGGGATACTGAGGTTGAGTCAAGTGAGCTGTGTAGTGGTAACCTAGTAGAAGGGAAAAGAGAAATGATATGCTGGACAGAGGTGACAGGTTGTGAAAGTACATTAAATGGCAATGAACTTAAAGCATTAAAGGAAATCAGTGTGGCTGAAAAAGAAAGAGTAACAACATGGATCTGCAGATTTATATTGTGGTCATCTCATGCACTGAAGATGAAAATGAAAAAAATATACACAAGATGCCAAACAATATTGAGGAGACAGATACATTTAGCATGATTTAAACATTATACAATATAAAAGTGTATCAATATATTATATAATATCCCATAAATATGTATATTTTTGTTCTTACTTATCAGTTGAAAATAATTCAATTTAAATAACATAACCCTGAAGAAAAAGTCATCAGTTTTAAATTGAGGCAGATAATTATCATAATTCAGTTTCTAATTTCTAACTACAGCTACAGCTTTCTTAGATTCAATTTTGGTTCTTGTTTTTCATAAAATTTCAAATGCTTTTCAATTTTATGTGAGAAAAGTTAGAAACTGATATGGGAGACTTATTTATATTCTGTAGCTGTAAGAAGAATCTGCATATTGGATTTGTATGTTTGAAAATTTCAGGAAAATGTCTTTGCCCAATGTTAATTAGTGAATTTAAAAAGAAAAGAAGCATTTGCTCATCTGACAAGAACACTTGGTAAGTAATCAAATCTACTTCACATAAAGATAGATTGCTGGATATGAAATTGAAACTTTGTTGCAACTTTGTGCAACAGATATATTATCTTATGACCTGTCAACTATTTAGCCATAATTATGATTTCTATGTACAGAACACTCATTTTGTCCTTCCAAAAGAGAATTATATTTTTGGACAAAATTCACAAGAACTCTAATTAATAAGTGAAGCTACTTGCCTGTTAGCCCTTATAAAATTCTCTTTAAAGTCAACCCTCTTGGAATAAAACGACTCATAATTAGAAATTCAAATCAGCCATTATACAATATTTCTCTTTTCCTTATTTTTGAAACACATGCAAGTGAATATGGTCAGACATAAAAAAACAATTAGAGATGTGCTAAAATATTTTAAAAATATTTTTGTACCAGATATTTTCCAAGGTTTTTTGAGTTCATGTGTCAATAGATATTTTAAAACATTCTGTAAAGAGAAAAAAAATTCCACATTCAAATTATAAATGTTCTTGTATATATACAGATATGTTGTAAATGACAGTTTAACAGAAATGGAAAAAACTGGTATCTTGATGTCAGATAAAAGAGACTAAGACATATAACAGTTTTCATTTAAATACTATTTAATCCAACACATAGTTATAAAATTTAACTCTACCAGACATGGCATCAATATTGGAGAAATCTGATAAACTAAGGTCCTTCTTCTCTAGTCCCTCTTCCTAGTAAGAGGGGTACAGATTCAAAGAAACATTTATGGTAACAAAAATGTGTGTTCTAATGGGGATGCATAGAGATTGTGGTGAGCTAAAAGGAAAGAAACATTAATGAAATATTCACAAGAATGTTCTTTTGAAGCCAGGTCTTGACACCATCATTGCAAAGCAAAGCTGACTCTGCCTCCCTTTCTGCCTCTCAACATTTATCTTCCCTTGTCATCAGGTTAGATGACACTATTTCTTGCTGTTCTTAACCAGCATTCCCTTCTCATTCTGCTCCCTCTGCTTGATGGTCCCTTTCCAATGTCCATGTTTCTATACAAATGCCCCTTACACTATTTGAATTTTATCTCAAAAGTTACTTCCTTTAATAAGGTATTATATATTTCAGAAGAGTTAGAAAAGAGGACTTTTAATGTTCTCACCACAAAGAAATGATAAATGCATGAGATGATGGGCAGGTTAATTACCTTGAATTATCAATCTGCAAAGTATCTAAATATCAAAGTGTACTCCATACATGTGTATAATTATAAAATATCAATTAAAAAAACAAATTAAAAATAGCTTGGGGATACAGCTCAGTTAGTACCTTGCAAGCACAAGGCCATGGATTCAATCCTCAGCACCATAGTAAAAAAAAAAAAAAAAAAAAAAAAAAATCAAGTGAGCCTCTTATAGACAGTGAAAGAAAGCCACCATCCTTAAACTTTCTGTAATTCTTCCTCTTCTCATATATCATTCCATCTTGTTTGTTATATTGCAATGCTTTCTGAAAAGTCAGAATTATTATGTGAATGTTTTCCCAATGATAACCTGAATTATGTTCTAATCATTGTTCATCCCTCATTCTTAGCACAGTAATTAAGGCTTAGATGGTGTTTAATAAATACTGATAAAATGAAGTTAGGTTGAGGTTAGGTAGAGTGGACAGTTGAGTGGCAGGTGAGGTAGAGTGGACAGTTGAGTGGCAGGTGAGGTAGGGGTTATAGAGTCTCAACCAGGCATCCACATTTGTAAAGGCAAAAGGGTAAGTGAGTGCGGTGATTTCTGGTAATGGAAACTAGTCCAATGTAGATGCAGAAACATGGATATAGAAGGACAGATATATAAAAGGGAATCTGAGGATCCAGATTGTGAAGGGCCTTGTATTGTCTCCAAGGAGTTTGGGTCACCTCTGAAGAATATAGAGGAAAAATGGAAGGACATCAAGGAATATAATCGTCAGATCTGTATTTTGGAGAGATGACAAGTTGGCAGTATGGATGATGAACTTTATTTGCAGGACAATTAAATATATCAGTTATGTAGTATATCAGATTCTTATGGCTGCCATAATGAAATAGGGTGATTTTACATGACAGATTTATATTATTATAGCTTGGGAACTTAAACATCTAAGATCAAAGTATAAACAAGTTAATCTCCTTGATGCCTCTTTCCTTGTCTTACAGATTGGCCACCTCCTTTCTGAGTATTCACATGATTGCCCCTCTGTATGTGTATATATCTGATATCTCCCCGTGTATGAACAAATTTCCTCTTCTTATAAAGACATCAATCATATTTCAGTAGAGCCCCACAAAGGATCTCATTCTTGTTCAAAGAATTTTCTCCAAATATGGTTACATACTGATGTACTATGGGTCAGGTGTCAATATATATATTTTGATGAATCCACTTCAGTCTGAAACAAGTAGGAAATAATATCTGTCTTGTTTAAAGGATGCAAAATTTATTTGTTTTTCAAGTTAAATCTGAGAATAATTATTTGTAAATAAAATATATAGACATATTTATAAATAAATGTACATATGTATGCATGAGTACAGCTAATGTATATATTTATATGTAAATATTTATGCATATATACATATTAATTCGCATATTTGCATACATGCATTTGTAAATAAATACACACATGTATATTTATATGTTAATATGCCTCTGTATACATATACATACATTTATATGTAAATATGTATCTATAAACATCTGCATAATTATTTATATAGTTTTACATAACTATATGCCTATATGCATATATATATTTGCACATATATTGTTTCTGTACTTTCAAATATATTTTCAGAAAATATAATTCTTTACAAATTTTCTTTATCATTGTGACCACTCTTTGCAACATAAGTTTACACATTTCCAGCAACCAACTGAAATGTCATGAACAAAAAGATTCTGATTTTAGAAAAGCATCAACACCTGTTGCAAGTACGTATACAATGTACAAGAAATAATTTTAATACAAGTACCTCTGAATGAAGAATGAGAACAATAGTCCCATGAATAGTACAATGGTGTCTGTGAAATAAATCTATGGAGAGACTCTCTTTAGCAATGCTCCTTTAGGACATTCACCTGCAACATTGTTTTTTCTTAAAGGAATAGAACTTATTCCAAAAAAGGATTTGCCATTCTTTCTTGGAATGCTTCTGCAAAACTCACCACCTGTGAACTTAATGGATGCTTTGTTAACCATCCTGATGTTCCACTGAAAGGAATTCACTTGCTGAACATAAATTATTGATATGATCATGAAATTTGTTGCTCTCAACAGGATTCCCATCACCTAACTGGGACTGACCTAATATAATTGTAAAGTGATATTTAAAAATACCAACGGAATGATTAAAGTTTGTGGGGGAGATGTAGTATTCTCCAGAGTATAGTATGTGGTCTACATTGGCAATCAACATATGGTGCTATTTCTCTTGTAGTCAAGATTCACAAATCCATTGAGTCCTGGATGATAAACTAATAAGTAGCTCAACTAAACAAAAATCAAACTACATTTCTCTTAAATCTCTTGATGTTACCAAAGAGGTAAAGAGGAATAACTGTTTTTCTTGCAACTATGGCTAGAATTAGAGTAATGATATTCTTGTTGCCCATCTTCAACACATTTGAAGTGCTTTCTCTAGAAGTCTTGGTTTCTAAGGGAGAAATGTTTTTACAAAGGTCTACAACAAGAGTTCCATTAAACTAAAAGGTGAGAACTTTACCTGGTTTCTTTGGTCTGTTCACATTAGTTAATCCACAAAGAGAAGATTGATTTTCTGGATGGGGAATTTGATTCTAAATACCAAGTGTATTAGTAGACTTTTTTGCTCCTGTCCCTAATAGGTCAGCACAATTGTAGAGGAGGAAAATTTTGAGGGCTCACAGTTTCAGAGGTCTTAGTCCATAAAAGGCTTGTTACATTGCTCATGGCTTGAGGTGAGGCAGAACATCATGACAGAAGGGTGTGGCAGTGGAAAGCAGCTCCCATCATGATCAGAGAGTAGAGAGAGAGACACCATCTCCAGATAAATATATATATCTCCTAATTTTCACCTCCTCCAGCCACATCTTACCACCCAGTTATCTCTATCAGGGGATTAATTCACTTATTGGATTAAGACTATCACCCAATCATCTCTCCTCCAAGCTCTCTTTGCGTTGTCTCACATGGGAGATTTTTGGGGATACCACATCTAAACCATAACAGCACAGATAAATTTTGTTGCTAAGATATGAAAGAGAATCTTACCTGGAATTCAGGAGGTCGTCTGGAGTTTCTCTTAGGATTCCCATGTGCAGTGAATAGAATTACTGGAAAATGAAAATAATTGGTTTGTTTGTGGAGGGAATTCTTCTGGTACAGACTAAATCATAATTATCTAAGGCACTTGCTGAAGACAAAAGTGAGCAGAATACAGTGATTGTAATTATCAAACATGCCCCATGTGACCAATTAAAACTGTGATAATTATGAGTACTTTTCCTTATTTTGAGATACAAACACCTGCACATAATTAACATTTTACTTTTATTCTCCTGTATTTGTCGAACACCTAACATGAGAAATATTAATATCAGTAAATCTTGTATTATAGTACTTATTTCATCAGCTATCAAATAGTGACTATGACTCAGGTAGAAGAGGAAGGAATATTATTCAAGGAGTGTTAAATGATTTTATATCTTATTTTGGAAAGAGAATTGTACAAAGGACATTTGCTTATGATGTAGAGAAGCATGATTTTGCTATTGTCTTTATTTAGAAATCATGTTAAGTCACACAATAAAGCAGGGGATGGAAGAATAGAAGATTATTCAATTAGACAAAGAGGAATGAAGGGGAGGGAGGGGATAGGAATGGGAACGACAGTAGAATGAATTGGACATAACTTTCCTATGTTAATATATGAATACACAACCAACAAGTGAAACTCTACATCACATACAACCACAAGAATATGAACCTAATTAGAATAAGTTATACTCTATGTACGAATAATGTGTCAAAATATAACTCTATTGTCATGTATATCTATAAAGAATAAATAAAGCAAGCAAAACAAAACAAAAGCATGTGAAGTACAGCTAACAAAGTTGTACATAAATGTGAGGTTGTAAGGGATGAATTGTATTGGGATTTTATTGTGTCCATTTGAGATAGATAGAACTATATTTTCCTGAAACCCCTTGCTGTTATCATTCTAAGTTATTTCAGCCAGATTTTTAAAAGTAAAAATTGAAAGGAAGTAGTAAAATAAAAGCACTATGCATTTTTTTTTTTTTTTTTTGCGGGTGGGGAGGTACTGGAGATTGAACTCGGGAGCACTCAACTGCTGAGCCACAGCCAAGCCCTATTTTGTGTTTTATTTAGAGACAAGGTCTCACTCAACTGCTTATCACCTACCCTTTCCTGAGGTTGGCTTTGAATTCATGATGCTCCTTACAGGGGTGTGCCACTGCTCCCGGCTTGTCTTATGGTTTTTAGTTATGAAGTCAAAGCAGTTCACCAGGCAAGTGGTACTTAATGTGTACTGTCAGTTATCTGCTGTTGTTTACGGCAGAATGTATCCTGTAGGAAAACTTCATCATCAAATTTGCAAAATTAGAGGCATGAGATACTCTTGCAACTTCTATTCTGTCTACACCAATTTCACTCATCCTTTCAAATTCCTTTTAGTTTTTGCTATCCCCATTGTTAAGTCCTTCGTCTCTCTTTACTGCCTGCTCAGATGGCTGTAGGCTGCAGGTTGAAACTGAAAACAAGCAAATCCCCTGGACTTATTGAATTGTTTAAGACCAAGAAACTGTAATCATTTGAATGTGTGTGTTCCAGTAGTTGGCATCAATAACTGATCCCTGACTGAAAAAATTAGCCACGGGCCCTGGAGAAGAAAACATTATTAATTTTAGCATAGTCTTCTTTTATAATTACAGAAATCTTAAATGAACTATGTATGTGTATCAGTTGTATCCATTTATTATTCTCACACAGTATATAATTATGCCCTGTGCTATTATATGCATATATTTGTACCTTATGCATATATATATATATATATATATATATATATATATGCATATGTGTGTGTGTATAAACACACACACACACACTTTTTTTTTTTTAAGACAGGGTACTGATAAGTTGAGACTGGCCTTGAACTTGTAATCCTTCTACCACATTCTCTGAAGTTGCTGGGATTGAGGATATCTGACCCTGTGCCAGTAATATTTTATCAATTTTTAACAATAAAATACTGTCAGTTTGTCATTGTTCAACCAAATATTATGCTTTCACAGATGTGGAAAACACATTTTAACTAGAATTGAAAAAAAGCCAATTACTTAGTTTTGTTAAAAAAGGAAGCCTTTTCTCACCATTTAAAAAATGCAAGAGTGATCATTTTATATATATATTCTATGAAAGATTTATTTTCTCATTTTAAAATATTTTCTGATTTGAGATTTTGTTTAGGTTTGTAAATAGATATTAAATTTTAAATCTGTTTTCATTCTCATTTTTGTTACTTCATTCATTTTGAAGAACTGGAAGAATTTTCTTCTGACTCTGGTCACTCTTTCAAACAAACATTTTCAACATTTTGATTTATTTTTTCCTCTATAAGCATGTCACCCTGGGTAAAAATGCTATTACAGACCAGATTAAGAGAAAAAAATATATGAACTTGGCATCTGACAGCAGTTACTTCTTCCAGCTGAAAATTATATTCCCTTCCAGATTTGAATTATAGTGGGAACAGATGGACAGCCAGCCAATAAATGGTCTGTTATTGAATTTGTTATCATATAAAGCAAAATGAACTCATAAATATTTTAATTTGAATTTCCTTGGCAATAATAGAACTCTATGTGTCAATGTTGCTGGTCCTGCGTGGGAACTATACAATTCAGATAGAAACAATGGCAAAATACAAAGACAGTAAAGGCCCAGAAGGTAATTATAACATCACATTGTATGAAATAAAAGAAAGATAACTTACCTCAGAACGATTTATTTATATCAAATATTGCATTTAGACTTAGTATACAGAAACCATCTTTATAAATCAAATAAAAATCACATGGAGGAATATGCTTTTATATGTGTTAGAAAATTTATCTTCTGGGATTTGATCAATAGGCAGCAATTCAAGTTCTAGTTTTACTGAGTAAATTAAAAATTTGGAGAATTAAAACTCAAACTTAGATTGTAATGTATGTTTGTTCACTTATTCAAAATAATGTTCTCCTTATCTCTCTCAAATGGCAAGAATATTATGTAGTCAAGAAATAGCAATACAGTAATCAGGAGATTGTTCATTAAAATTTTATGACCTCTTTGAAGACATTATAATATTTTGTTCAAATTGTTAACCATTCTGCAATTAATTGATCTTAGAAATACTTAATATGTAGATCCAACTGCAAAGTGTTAAGTGCAAGATATTATGTGTTGTCTTAATAATGTTTCATATTAATTATAATTATTGGATATATTTTTTCTAAAATTGTGTTTTCCAATATATTATTTCTAAGGAATTTGTAAGAATGCTTTGAACATTGAGAAAATGCATACCAATGAAATTTGAATCCCATGGTACATCAAATTATTTTTAATCAGTGACTTCTACTTCTTTGAACAGTAGTAAATATGCATAATAGTTCTCTCACATGCATACCAATAAGCCCAACCATCTGTTGTACACTGAAGACCCTATGATGAAGAGGGATGGATTAAAAAGTTTTATGTTCTCTAACTTTGTATGCCCATGACAATTTGACTTCTAATACCTCTCAGTAGAAAGAGTGCATATTTCTCTTTTGATTTCATGCTTGTCACAGGAGTTATGTTGGTTAAAAGAATGTAAGCATCCAACTCTGCATGCTATATTCAATGCAAGGTTAAAGAAACATCTCATAAATTTGCCAAGATTCATTTATTCCACAGTAATAGCATGTTTTAGAAAAAGAATATTCCATTAGTTGGGATCCACAAATGAAGAAGTTATGTTTAGCAAAAGGGAGCAGAGACACACAGAGCTGAAACTAGGCCCTGAAAATATTTAGTGAGAAGAAAGTAATGTTTTCTATTTTGTAACATTGTTACTAAATTATTCTCCTTCAACCACTGCTATTTTATTTAAATTAGTATTAGAATTTATGGCTGATCCTATCTGATGCCCTTTTGTTATCTGCTTATATGATTATTTTTTTACTTTTTAATTTATTGATTCAATGATTTATGATGATATGGCTCCAGAATTATGACAATATTCCTGGAATAAACACTACCTAGTTATATGCTTTTCATGTACTGTTTTTAACATACCATTAATATATTATGCTTTTAATATACTGTTTGATTTTATGTGATAACATTTCAACTGAACTTCTGTGTGTGGTAATAAGTTAGATAAGGATGTGGCACAACCTTTGGCAAGAACTTTTTATAGTATTCTGTGACCTGAATAATTTAAGTTTCACAGAATAGTTTTTCAAAGATTACTGAGAACTTTAAAACTTTCTATACTAAATTCCCTTTCAAGATGTAGCTTGAGAAGAAGTTATAATCTTTCTTTACTTATTTCATATTGAATAAAACTATAGAGAAAGTAGAAAACCAAAGAATAAGCACTTAAAGCCAGAAAGTAAACACATCAATGGTTCAGATATTATAAGGGAGTGAGAAATATCTAAAAGATGAACAGTATATGAGATGTTACAAGACAATCTCCAAATGGAGGACCAATGCCAAAAGTGAAAAATAACACCCAAACTATTCTATACAGGATGTAGTGGACATTAAGAGTTGAAGTAGCCAAAGCAGGAGCAGCCAAGAGCTGCATTTCCAGTGTCCTGCAGTAAGTGCAGAATCTCAGACAAGAGAGTCAGGGTGGTGTTGTGGATGGGAGGAAGGGGAGGAACTGAACACAGAAGGCTAGCTCTGAACATACTACCAAGCTACTCACTATGTTCTACACTCTCTAAAACTAGGCAAAGATTTAAGACACATTTTACTTTTTTTCCCCTCTAAGAATTTAGTACAAACAGACACAGAAGATTTTCTAAATGGGAATTAATTGAAATTATGAGCGCAAATCAAGTTGTCTAACAGATCAAGAAACCCAAGACAGACGAAAGTCAAACACAGAGAACCTAAACATCAGTCAAATGTTAGTTTAAAAGGCATGCTTTTAAATTCAAATAAGTATGATGATATTAATTATGGGAGCTAATATTGATCATTTTTTGCATGGCTAGAACCTTTTCAAGTGTTATGCATTCTATACTAATTGGGGGCGGGGTATGGTATATGATAGTAAACTACAAGTCATAAAAGAACAGGGAATCGAGAAAAAATTAGTTATCTCAAAAATGAAAACTGTTGGGTAAATTAAAAATAAAAAAGAACAGATTGGAAGAAAAATCAAACTAGGGCTTGGAAGAGTTAGGTAAGAAGTTAGTCCAGAAATCAGTAGAGATGGAGAAAGAGATAGGAGACATGAAGAAATTCTGTGAACCATGGAGCATGCAATACATAATTCCAACATTTAGGGTTTTTGAGAGACAGAGGCACACATGTGACATAGAAGACAATATATGGTTGGCTTAGAATTGAAGAACCAGTGATCTGATGAAAAGAAGATATTTTATGAAGAAAATAAAGTAGAAAATTTAGACATAGTGACAAAGAGTGATTATGATGACTTCAAAAGTAAAATTAAACCTAAATCTCTCAGGAAATCCTGACCATGGTATACTGAAGTTAAGACCACAATGGAACACTTTCAACAGAAAGATGCAAGTGTTCTAAGACAGACAGGAAACATATTTCCAGTTCAAGTTCACTTATTAAAAACACAAATGTTAAAAATCAGTGAGCTGTGCTTACATGTTAAGTTAGGCAACAAACAAAATAAGCCTAAGTATACAAAGAAATTAGTAGAGAAAAAGTAGAAATGAATGTAATAAAATTTTTAAGTAGAGTAAAAAAAATCAGAAGTTTTAAAATGACATAATAACAATATATATGAAACTTCTGAAGTATAATTAAGGAACAGATATAAGGGTCAAATAAGGTAAATTTAGAAACAAAGATACAGCATAAATCAAAATATCAGGGGACTAAAACAATGGTAAGAAAATAACGTGAAAATTTTAATCTAATTTGTTTCTGAGAAATACACATGACAAAAATGTTTCTAGAACCAGAAAAGTACAGTTATAGTGATCAAATAGTAATCTCCTGAGATATTGAGATGTTTCTTTAAGATGCACCAATCCAGAATGCTTTCAATCACCCAAATAGTTTTCTTCAGGTGCTGGGGATTAAATCCAGGGCCTCACAAATAAAGGCAAGTGCTCTACCATTGAACTCATTCCCAGTCCTCAATCACTTATGTCTTAAAAATCACCTTCTCTGAGATTTTCCCGAAGACCTTAGGGAAATCAGTTTCCCATTCTTAACTTCATCATTCTACTGATTTTTTCATGGCTCTTTAAATTAGTGCTTGGGAATTTGTTATGCTATTAATGTTGTATTTTGATATGATAGCAACATGGTTAAATATTTATTATCTAATTAACTGCTCATCTGACTGATTTAGTAATCCTATTTTTTTCCAATTCTTTATTACCCTTTTTTCTATTTTCTTCTTTCTTATTCCCTGTGTTTTTATTAACATTTATGACCTTCTTCTTTTCCTACTGAATTGCAAATTAAACAAATTAAGATATTTCTTCCAATGACACTTTTAGATTTGAGTTCTAATAAATTTTTAAGAAACAATTTTCATCTTATTCTTACTTTTTCATTTTTAGAAAAAGAGGAGATGACACATCTTCCTTTTCCATTACCCGTCATGCTTCCTTCATCTTGTTTGAAAGGAGCCCAAATCATTCCATAATGATGAAACTCAAAGTCAGTAAAATCTCAAATGGACTGTTATAAATAGAAGAATGCTGATAGGAGTGACAGTATCTGTATGTGTACTAAAAGGATTAAGTCCTGGAAATGCCAGCATGGGACAACATGACCAGGTCCCTGTGGACCATCTGGAAAATCATTGTATGATCAGAAAACACTGTTGTGAGAAACCACAAGTCACAGTAGTATGCAATATAAGATGGAAGGAAGGTGAATCATCAGGGATTGGATTGGTGGAGTGTAATTGGAGTTCAGGACTTAGAACACCGAGGGGGTGGAAGAGGACACTAGAAGAAACAATTCACCTTGGTTGGGCATGCACCTCTGCTTCCTGTCTCTATGACAAATACCTGAGAAAAGCAACTTAAAGAATAAAGCACATATTTTGGCTCACAGTTAATATTTTACATGGTTTGCTTGCTCCATTGTTTCTGGGCTTGCAGTGATGTCATATGCTATGGCTGAGGACATGGAAAAGCAAAGATGCTCACTTTATGGCAACCAGTAGGCAGGGAGAGAGAAAGGAAGGATCCAGGAACACAACAGAGTCCCCAACATTGTACCCTCAAGGACCCATCCATCCAACTAAGTCCCACCTTATACAGTTCCCACTGTTTTCCAATAGTGTATTCCACTGTGAGTTCATCAATGGTTTAATCAATTGATGAGGTCAAAATACTCTTAATACAATAACTTCCCAAAAGCTTCACCTCTGAATATTACTGCACTGGGTACCAAGACTTCAAAGGATGAACCTTTGAGGGACATTCCAGATCCAAGCCATAACACTGGGAAATAGCAAAACGGTATAAGTTCCCTAATATGAGAATTTTGATTCCTGGATCCCTTGACCTTTGTATTAATCAGTAGTTAATAAATTTGTTAAAAGCACAAGTAAATGAGATCAGAATTGGAAATAAGTCATATATTCTGGAATCCTTCCTTCTTCTCATATAGTTAGGGCAACAATTATATTTTAATAACCAATATGTGTACATACAAAATATTCACATTCCTTTCTGTTTCATAAAACTAACAATCTTTATAGCCAACTTTTCTTTTCATTGAAGATTTCAATGTAGCTCACTTTTTAGACCATAGGCATATTTTAATGGGACAAAGAATGGAATTGTTCTTATTGTTGTTGTAGATATGGCATCTTCTGGCACAACCTGCAGTGCCATTAATTTTGGTCCCTCGACTGTGCAGTAAGGGAATGGAGAAAAGACAAACAGACACACAGAGAAAAAGCTGGGTCTTGGTGGTTGACTGTTATCCTGATAGGGAGATAGTGACACACAACAAGCTCAGCACATTTATTATATAGGTATAAACATCAAAAGGATTTATTGTCAGAAAATTTCTTCAAAGCAAACAGAACCAAGGTCATGAGTATGAGTAGCCTGATTATAATTATCAGCTCGCACCCATAACTTTCTACTCCTGACCAGCTAGCATCTGACCTTCAAGGCCAAAAACTGACTAGCTCTGTGGCTGGCACAGAACCTCCTACTGAAGAAGGTATCACCATAGAAACTGGGCAGTCTCAAATCCACACCATCACACCGAGAATTCTCAAGAGAGGTAATGCCTTTGTCTCAGGACAGTTCAAGACCCATAAGACAGTTGCTGCCCCTGACAGTCTTCGACATAGATGAATTTTGCATCTAATTTTAGATTTTTTCATAAAAGACAAACAATATGCTGTCATCTTAGAGGTAGATAGTGTAGTGTACTTTCTTTACTTTAGGTGAGTGGCAGGCATGAAAATGAGGGCTCTAACTTCTGGGACAAGTAATTGACTTAGGGCCCCAGCGGCTGTGCTGTGAATTCACCAACACCCAGTTCATGCCAAGATCATAATTCCAACAGGCTGCTCACAGTCAGTGATGGAACACAGCAGGAAATGGTAGCAGCATTGTTTCTAGAGGGTGATTTCGACAGAGGAACACTGTGACATCCTTCATGAAATTTCTAGAAACTGCACTGCAGGGTAAGATGCTCCCATGCAAACTTCCTCTCTCCCTCTACCACATGGGTCAAATATGCATCCATTGCTTCCTGTGGCTCCCTTCCTCTTTACCTTCACAGCCAGTGTATTTAGTAAACATTTTGCCCATATGATTATGTCTTGATGTCTGCGTCTCAGAAGATCCAGATTAACAACAGATTCTCCAATTGCTTTAAGAATATTGGTTTCAAACTTGTCTTTGATATTATTTCTGGAGAAATTACCTCTCTGTTCTTCTTTTAACAAATTTTCAGATATAACCACTTTAAGAGTTGAAGCAAAAACAATAAATGAGCAAAACAAACATACAAACAAAATGTACTGCAGTAATTCCTCTGACTTGCTACATACATCAGTTTTTGTATTCTAATTTTTTGATCTAGGACTAAACCATTTCTACTTTTTACTAATTCAAGAAACCAAGGCCAGAAACAAGCACCTTAAAAAGTGTATGTGAAGAATATTGTTCTTTTTTAAAAAAAATTGTGACAGAATCATTTTAATCTTACTTGGATTTCCATATGAAGTGAGGACCTTGATATGTACATACACTTTAAAAAGATGAGAACGTTTTCTGAGATCCATGGGGGTTCATTTAGAGCACTGAATTGAGGGCTAAGTTTAAAGCATGTTAGAAATACCCATTGTACTGTGAAATCAATTTGGTGCCAGACATTTCCCCCCTACTTTGCATATTTGCCATACTTCACCAGAGTTGGGAGTGCTTTGCTTTAGTTGTGTCCCTCTGGAGAAAATACTTGAACAAAAGCAGTGTTCTCGACTTCTCAGCTGGACTCTGCCACAGCAGTGTGTGTAATTTTTCTCCACTTGTGATCCCCCAGGCCTCTGTCAGCTGGTTTCTTCGTTCTTTCCACACATTTTGCATGGAAGGAATAGGAGAGAACTCTAATTGCAAATGCCTTGAGAAGCCCTCCTGAGTTTTGGGTTCCTACAGGAACATAATGGCAGCCTTTAACCCATTTCCAGCACATTTTGTCTTTGGAAATCCTTCAAAATAAAAACAAAACAAAAAAACAATTTAAGCAATTTTATAAGACGTATACCAAAAAAAAAAAAAAAAAAAAAAAAAGTAAAACAATCCACACCTTTAGGCAGACAAAATCCACAAAATCACCCTTTCCCTATTGTACATGTGCAGGGAGTGAGTAGATCTGCTGGGGACCACACAGTTAGAACAGAAGGTGTTACTGTGTGCCATGCCAGTGAGACATCAGAATGACTGCTTTGGCCAGAATTGGGAGAATCACAGCAACAGCAGGAACAGTGAAGAAGCCCCCAAAGCCCAGCAAATACAATTCCTTCCAAGAGTAGGGAGCCCCGCACCGTATGGTAAGAAAGAGCTATGGGAAGTGCCAGAATTGACAGGATGACTGGGAAAGCTCATGTAAATGATTTGGAAGTTTGACCTACAAAGCAGGAGTCTTTCCTGAACAGACTGCTTGAGACATGACAGAAGAGGGCGCCCGTGAGCTGAGAAACCCAGGCAGCTTCCGTGAACTGCCTTTCCTGTGTTCATAGTTTTGACCTCTAACTCTCCCTCACCTGCTGAGGTGAGATAACTGGTCCTGAGGGACTTTTACTAATAAGAAAAGGAAGTGGAGACCAGAAGTGCTGAGGGCAGAAATAAAATGAGTCAAAACACTCTCTGGGTGTTTTCACAGATCCTATAAACCCATTACTATTTCAAAACAAACAGACAATGCCCTGCAATTGAAAACAAAAGGAAACAAATGGGTCATCACAGCATAAACCTGTCTACAGTCTTAGGAAAAGGTATTACATGCATAAAAATATAAAAAAAGGACTCTTCCATTTCATTCCCTAATTTAATTAATAACAATGATATTACTAATGTTATCGTAAGACATGATGAGAAAAAACAATGACCATATAATTTATTTTGCATCAAGATTTTCAATGCTGGATAAGACAGAGATTCACTCAAAGATTATAAGTAAGCACACTGCCATGTTAACATTTAGCTGGATATATCAACATGAATTATTTTAAAACCTGTCTCCTAAATATCTCTCACCTGTAACCCTCAAAAAAAAAAAAAAATGACCTGTAAATTGTCTAACTTATGGACTGATTCCCTGGTGCCTATGTGCATAAAAACAACAACAACAACAACAAACTGGAGTTCATTAGAAAAAAAAAAATCTAGTTCCAAGTATGAGGCAGAAAAGAAGGGAGTAAAGATACCTGGGGTATATTTTGTTGAAAGAAAACTCCAAACATTTTTGAGGTGGTGTTAAAAAAAAATGACAAGATAAAATTCTTGAAGCCATCTGAACTGAAAAACACTGTGATTTAAACATTAAAAACAATGCACATAGTTAATAGTACAATGTATATTATATCTATATTATGTTACATCATGTCTATAAAAACCCAGTTGTCTATGAAGACTTGGTGGGGAAAGAGGAAGAGCCTGGGAAAGAGGGAAAGAAATCAAATTCAATTGGCAGATAGAGGTGGGTGTTGTGGTAGTTTCTTCTCATGTGCCAGCTTTGACCTCATCTGTTGGGGTCCTTGTCTACTTGTTTTGTCTCAGACACTTTAGTAACTGACTTCTTGCGAACATAGCCAAGGGCAAATCCATTTCCCTGCACTCTGTGCCTCTTGCCTCCTGTACTGGAGATTCATTTTTCATAAGGAATCATTAGACAGTGTAAAGCTTGCTTGGACTCAGGTAAGCAGTAAGCCTTTGACTAATGGGAGATAAGAAGTGATTGATAAATTATTCCTTTCTTTCCCTGGATGGAGGATCCTAAAACAAAGCAGTTAATAGGATCTCTCAAAAACCAAACAAACTAGCAATCACCTTGCTCATTTTAAGCAGCAGCCAAATTTGTAATGCACATAATATTTCTCTACCATTTTTCCTACCTAAGTCCTCTTTCCCAGCATTCCTAATACTGCAACATGGAGGACCACAGCAAACTGATAACCCCATAAG
Source organism: Marmota monax (assembly GCF_021218885.2). Lineage (NCBI taxonomy): Eukaryota > Metazoa > Chordata > Mammalia > Rodentia > Sciuridae > Marmota > Marmota monax. Next base: position 3,385,296 of record NW_026695230.1, on the reverse strand, counting down.
CTGTTGTCTCAAGATCTAGAACCTAGAATTCAGGTTAATACACTCCTAAACAAGTATTTCTGATAAATAGCTCAGTTAAAGTCAAAAAGTTCAATATGAGTAAAAAAGTATATGTATGTATAAAGAAATAATAGCATTTGAAATTATCTCGAGGCAAACCAGGTGAAGAGTATGAGAGACTATTAACTGAATTATCAATGGAGAATGAATATTTGACAATCATCATGGTATTATTTTTTTCCCAAAGAGGAAAAATTGAACTATGTAATGAAGAGATTGTTTTACTACCACTTCAAGTCCAGGGCTCAATTTTTTTTACAAAGCAACCATTTTGTCTAAGCCAAGTATGAATATATTTAGGAGAGAATTGACAAATTCATGAACTGTATTAGACATTTGGGAACTAATACTTTTAATCTGTTTCACCTTAAAGCTACATGTATTGAAGTGGTGTCCTTTCATAGGATCCAGTCATTTGGACCTGTCTTGTTAATTGAGTCAAGAAAGATAATCTTCTGTTTCCAGGATAAAGAAAAGAAAGAAAAGACTGAAGATCACTACAATGTCTACCACAATGGTATCAACATTTTCTGTTGATAAATTTGAGTAGTAATCTTTGGTCATGGTCCAAGAATATATATGTTTTAAAGTTTTCCAGGTGAGTATGATGTACCATCTTATTTCTGTACAATTGAAAGAGAAACTTGTTGTTTTCTAATGAAGATATTCAGTCATAGACTAAAAAGGCCAATGTGTAATCTGGGTATGTTATTATTTAAAATTGTAAGATGAATGTGTAGCTTGATCTCGTATGATGATAATACAACTTGTAGGCTTTGTTCCTTGGACCCATTACCATGACTCCGTGGTGGGGGCTGGAAGTGCTAGATGCTGGGTGCACTATGCATGATGCTGCCTGGTTGTATTTGATTAGTTCAGAGGAGGGCCCTGAACTAAGATGTATATATCACACTTTTATGACAAAAAAATATAAAATTTTAATTTACAAAAACCTGAAAGTCTTTGGGACTCAACACATTAATGAAGCTGAGATTTTAGAAGTCGTCCTGCATTTGTAAATACTTGGTTATTTATTTACTAGGTTTACCAGACTCATATTCCTTTTGTAAAGAACAGTATAAGATAATTTCTGTTGCCTCTAACTTAAAGAATATTTAAACTTACCATATTTGAATGCATTTTATAGCTTGTAAAAGATACATGAATATAGATAGATAGACAGACACCATGTTGGAGGTATAAAGTCATACAAATAAGACAAAGGCAGGTGAGGAGTAAACCAGAAATTACATGTTTTGATCAATTCAATAAACACAATAAAAAGTTTCAAGTGCACTTATGTGTGAGTGTGTAAGGTATGTATGTGCCTAAGTTATTATAAAGCAAAGTTTAATTTCTACAAGAGATATCAGTAAACTTCATCCTACTAGCCAAGTACAGCCAACAACCTATTTTCATGATTAAAATTGTACTGGAGCACACCATACTCTCTCATTCATACACTGTGATTATTTTCACTCTACAGGGGGAGTTGAGTCATGGAAGTAGATGCTGTATAGATGCAAGGTTTGAAACACTTATTGTCTGACTCTTCATAGATAAAGCTTGCCAATCGCACTCCTGAAGTAAAGCCATGAATTTGACTTTGATTCTTACCATACAGGGAAACAAACAAATTTGTAATTTCTAAAATTAAGTGTCCATAACATACAAACCAACAAAATTTTTAGCAGAAACACAGCTCTTCCTGGGGATATATCTTTGGATAATATTCTTCTGATCTACATAATGATGACTCTAGATGGCATAGTTAACAACCTATCCACCCAGTGCTACACTGTGTTGATGGAAAGACCAGTATCATCCTGAAAAGAATTCATTGCATTCATTTCCCCAAAGATGGGGACATGCCACATCACAGAGTTACAGAGAAAGCATTAAGTTCTATTTAGTAGGCTGAAACAGAAGTCAGGGGAATAATCTCAGGCCAGAGTGTTTATGGGGGATCCTGTAGGAAAGGCAAAGCTGGACAGAGTGCAGAGTTTAGAACTGACAGGTTTAATTATTCTTGTGGTCTTTGTGTTACAGGGTGATCTACAATGGCCTGCCTCTGGATCCTGAAATCATTAAATGCAGGGAAAATGTTAATTCAGTGTGTGAAAGTTAGATAAAGAGGTGATTAGTGATAATGTTCCAGGATGGGTTGGTTGATTCCCACATGGAAGACTTGATCCTAGTCAAACCTTGGGTTATTGCTAAAAATTGTCTGGCCCTGAGCAAGGCAGTGTCTCTGATCAAATGATGATATTTGGAATTTCTACACCTAAGGTCTCTATGAAAACATTTTAGAATCACCCCAATCAACCATAAATTATGTACAAATCTGTGTATTTATATGTCTGCATTTGTTCAAGTAGAAAGGACATGAAATTTTTATGGATATAGAGTATCTAACATCCTAAATAGTTTAAAAAATTTAAAAAAAACTTTCTATAGCAGCAGTGCTCACGTACTTTGCTTTTAAACACTGTTTTATATTCTTAAAAGGGTTGAACCTCAATAGATTGAGCATTTATTAATATGGACTATTTTTATAAATATTTACTACTTATAAATTAAACTACAAATATTGAAACATTTAACTAGTGATTTATTTTAATAAAGAATCAAAATTATCAAATTTTACAAAACAAGAAAACTTAAGAGAGTGACAGTGTTATACAATTTCAAAAATAATTTTAATATCTAAGTTAATAAGTTATTCTCGTTTCTTTTGAAAAAAATATACATTATGTGCCCTCTGATAAATGTCAGTGTATTCTTGGGAGAGGATGAGAGGAAGAAAAGTCAAGTAACATGTTGAAAATAGTTTTGAGTTCATGAAGTTATGAAAAAGATTGTGAGAACCTTTAGTAGTCAGTATCCAGACCATGCACTGCGAAAATAGCATTTTGTACGTGTTGCTGCTTTTGTGTAATAAACAGTGAAATGCTTCATCTAGTAGTGATAAATGTTAAGTAGGGGAAATATCAAGGTGACATTCTGTATTTTTCCAGGGAACACATGGTCTCTTTCACAGGTTATGTACAGTTAGCAATATGCCATAACTGTTATAGTTACTGCTATGCTCATTTTCACTTCCCTGTAATTCACTGGATGAAATTGCCACTTGGACCTGTATATTAGGGGTAAGTAGAATCACTGAAATTCCTGGTTGTTCTACCATGACTAACCCTTGATCTGACATGCCCTTTGTGATATTGGTAATAACCACAAAGCAGGAGAGATCTCTTGATATCTCACCTGCCCATTTTTCCCAGAGAAACAAAGAGCATAATGAATCTGGACCAGGGCACTCAGGAGTCAGTTTAGGTCACCAAGAGTTAGGGGAGAAGTGCTCAGTGGCTGGGAATAGGGATGCTTTAGATTGGGACTGGGTAGCAGAGACAGAAATCCACAAAAATGGGAGCCAGGATTAGAGCAGCATGGTGTTAGACCAGCTGGGATCCAAAACCAAATTCTCAAAGATAGAAGAGATAAATATATTTTGTTAAAACCATATTATGGAATATTGTAAATGAGGGAAATTCATGATTTACTATACTAGAAGCACTGTGAATGAATCTCGGTGACACAATGTTGAATGAAAATTTCAAATTCCAGTATAGTGCAAGTACTACAATACAGTACAATGAAATATAAAACCAGGAAAACAATGAAAATTTATTTCATATTAAATAGATGTGTAAGAAAACTATAAACCATGCTGTTTTGTGGGGAAGGCAGGAAGATAAATGGCAAAATACTAGATAGATTTTAAGAAATTGATAATGATCTAGTCCCAAGTTGTGTTCATTGATTAGAATAAAACATTTCATGCAAAAACCAAAGATAACTATTAATGTAATTCTATGCATCTGGGTCCAAAAGATTAAATTACTTCTACCTCTGATGTTCTTATTGAATGAATAATTTCTTTCCAGATTTTAAAGAATAAACATTATTGAGCTGAGTGTTTATTACTTTGGTATTATTGCAGCCCAGTAAAATGTTAACATGCAAACCAATTTTTGACTTGAAGGGTGTGACTAAGTGATTTTCAGAACCTTAGGTCTCCAATGAACTAATTAAAATATGGAAAATGAATGTCATGCCTGCCTTCCTTTTATTTTCTACTTCTTTGAAAAATGACTTCTTTGAAATAAACAATACTTAAAAAAGGATGTTTGCTTTTGATCTATGTGAATGAAATTAATGTTATTGTCTTTCTAAAAGTAACTCTATATTAGTGACTTTGCTATTTTCATTTTCCCCCTATATTGGCTAAATCACCAGAGTCTCTAAGTGGATACATGTACTCACAGTTTTAGTAGAAATATTTTAGTTCTTACAATACTGGATTCAGATAAATTAGCTATTATAATTAGATAAGAGGCTACATAACTGACATTTTAAGATTTTAAGCAATTTGATTTTTCACTATGGGAAAGATGAAGGAGTTTTCCTAGTGAAAAGATCAGCCACTGGAATCAACCTCTATAAAAATGGTGAATTGACACATACGGACACTTTGTTCCTTTTAATAAACCCACTAACATGGGAGAAAAGCAATTTAAGAGACTTAAACCTAAAGAGACTTAAACCTATAATGTGTGTGGTCTAGGCCTGGAAAAGTAATTTTAAGAGACTTAAACCTATAGAGAATAGGAATAAAGAGGAAGGATAAATAGAAGCAACATCTTGGAAGCTAAAAAAGAGAATGGTACTTAGAGATATAACAGACTTGAGAAAAACGAGCATCAGTCTGCAAGTGGAGTAACTGAGAACCAAACAAATTGATTCCATAGATTCTCCAAGAGGTTAGAAATATGTGGCATCAGGCTCACCTGGGGGCAGGGAGACAAGAAGAGGAAGGGACAAAAACAAGGAGATCTAGCGTAAAGCGGATTTTAGCCTCAGAACTCCTCTTTCATCTGTGCAGCCAGACAACTGCTTCCATGTCAACAAAAGTTCTAAAGGTTCATATTGTGGAGACAGTTGAGTTAAACCTAAAAACTCTGAACAAAAAGATGCGAGGCACAACAAAAAAACAGGCTGATCCAAGCACAAAGCTTCTCACTCTATTTTGTTCCCAACCCTTGAAATGGTTATATAACCATTAGATGCATATTAGACATCTGGAAAAAATCCTTTGACAAAATATACATATATAAAACAAGACACACATACACAGCAAAAAGCACTGAAAAAGAAAATAGGTGATGCTACAAAAATTTTAGTAAATATCTTCAAAGAACAAGCAGAAATCTTTCAGAAATGAACATTGTGAATTTTCAAATTAAAAGGATTCACTGAACAAAACACCACAAAAATTTTAGAATCTGAAAACCAATAAAAGAACTTAAATATTTTGAAATACACATAAATTTGGACAAGCAACAGAATAAAGTGTCTTCAAACTTCTCACCTAAAGTAATGGAAGAAAAAGCAAACAAACAACAAAAAATACCAGTAGTGCTATGTCTTCAAAATTCTGCCATTTAGATGGATTGTAATTTAGAATCTTATATGTGAAGGAACCATCAAGGAAGCATGGTAGTAAAACAAGTATTATTCAAAAACCACATGCAATGTATCACAAATCATGTGCCTGCCCTGCTCCCACTTTCTGGAAAGTTTCACTAAAGTGAGACTGGATATGAAAAATAAGATGAAGATATGAATATATGGAAATAGGGTCACCAACACCCCCCAAAATAATGAACAAATACCCAGCCTGAGAATGGAGAGAGGAGATGTGTGTGACCCAGGCCTGGAGGACTTCTGGCCTCAAACTGTCTCTGCTAGGTCACATCTTAAAACCAGGGATCATCCACATCCAGATGACTTAGGGTGGCGGGGTGGGTAAAATAATTGCCATACTTGAATGTCTTTAGTGATGATTTAAACCTTGGAAAAGCATTTGAAGCCAAATTATACTTAGTACACAGAAAAATAAAATAGGAAACAAAGATAATTCAGAGCAAAAGAAATGTTTATGAGGAAATATCATAGATTACTACATGATGCTTATGAATATTGTTCACATATAACTAAAGATTGAATTATGTACACCCAAAATGTGAAGCCCTAACTTCCAACTTGATGATATTTGGAGATGGATCTTCAAGAGGGAATTAAAGTTAAATTAGTTCATTAGGGTCAAGGCTTTCCTCCAATTGGACTGTGCCCTTATAAAGAAAGAAAGAGAAAACAGAGGTCCCTGTTTCCTCCAACATGTGAGAACACACCTTGATATTAGCTGTCTGCAATATAGAAAAGGTCTTCTCTAGAATCCAGCCATATTGCATACTAATCTTTGATTTCTATCCTTCAGAAGTAAGAGAAAACATATTTCTATTCTTTAAGTCACCTGTTATTGTAATTTTGTTACAGCAACTCAAACTAACTAATACATGTGTTTTGTTGTATGTGTGTGAGCCAAATCTCTGAATGTAGATCTTTAACAGTAAGTAAAAACAATTTTTTTTTTAACATGTAATTTGTGAAACTATGGAATGGTGACTCATATGGCTGGATCCAGAGACCCTGGGATCTACTTCCTCGAGTTTATGATTTTTGTAGACTCTAATTGGCCTCCATTCCTGAAGCAAGAGGATGGAAAGTGCTAATTATGTCAAACAGCACTTTGATTTAGAGATATGAATAGTACAGGCCTTACTAGAAACTAAGCACTAGGACTGGGGAAGGAATGTGTGTCTGGAAGAAAACTGAAAAGAATGAGTATGAGTGGCCACAACATACAAAAGATAAAATAAAAATCTGGAAACAATATAAAAGCCAACCTCAGTGTGTTCATAGTCAAATATCAGCTGGTTCTTTCTTCTGAATTCTGAATTACAGGATTGTTGCTACTCTGGACATGAAAACTAACCATTTCCAAACTGTCTTTAACTTATTTCTGTTTTTCACTCCCCATATGTAAAACTTTGCTAAGTTCCATCAAGTTGACTACTTCAGGGACTCCTGTACTTCAGTATCATTGAATCTAGTATCTCACTGCTGTTTGCTTAAAGTATTGACATATCTCCCTACTGGTTTAACTCTGTGCTTTATATTTTCTAACTCCTCTCCATAGTCACATAGTTTGGGTTATTTACTATCTTTCTTAACTATTTCAAATATTTTTCCAAAAATAAAATAGCTTAAATTAGAAATAATTTAAATATTTAGATTTAATAAATGGCAGTACTTTAACACGATGAAACACTGTACAACTATTAGAATGTAGGGTAATACATCTGAAGAATGCAGGAATATGGACTCATTCCCAGGTATAATATGGTGTAATATCAGATGAAACAGCATGAAGCATAACCACTATATAATTACACGTGTCATTCCATGTGCACTCAAATGAAGAAAGAAAAAAAAAAAAAAACAACTCACAAAACAAGCAGCCAAAATATCTTGGTATAAGGCTGGGATTAAGATAAATTATCTTTTCATAGCTTTCATCAATACTGATGGCAGCACACATGTGGTAGCAGCTCCTGATCCTCCCACAGGCTGACAATCTGCTTCTATGGAGGTTTGAAATGTAGGTACTTCTCAGCCCTTTTGTGGCTGAGATCCTATGGTTGATTGTGGACTGTGAGAAGTAATGCAGAGCATTTCCCTGCTGAAGCATCTATTCGCTGGGGTGAATTCTTTGGGTTGTCTGCTCCCTATCACACAGATCACAGAGGACTTCTCATTTGGGAACATGGAGCTGCAGGGTAAGGTGTCTTGGGTCACACAATTCCTTAATAAGTAGTTAATCTGCTGAATCGCCCAGACTCACTGTGCCCTAGGCACCTAGTGTAAATAAACAATTTCTTTAAGATAATTATTTTATGTGTTTATTTGTTAAACTAACAATTTTGCTTTTCCTGAGTTGTGAGATAAAGACAAAATATTTGATAACAAATTATAAATATTATATATACTTAAGTGAATAATTAAAATTGTTCTAAAGTTTAAGATTTGCTTAATATTGAAGTCGTGTTAATTTTCTGCTGATTAATATTAGTTTGAATTTACTTTGTAGTTCCTTCAAATCTGTCTTGATTGTTCCCTAGTACAATCTATACATGTATCAGCCTTTCTATAAATTACATGGCTATCATAAAAGATAGTTGTGAGTTCATTTACTTCAATAATAATTCAGTTTGATATATTTATTCATTAACTTATTTTTTTTTTAAAAATTATTCAACATATAGTAACTTAAAACCTTCCATGTTCCACAATGTTCTAAGTTCTCATGGTACAAGTGATAGCAATAATTAAGACAACTACATTTAATAACTACCCTCAACCCTTTTTTTAGAAGTGATTTGAAGCATTTTTCCCCAATTTAATTCCCATATGTTATATGCCTGGTTGGTTATTACTATACTTTTGATAAAGAATTTGAGACTGAGAAAGTTCAAATAACTTGCATGAGGTCACACAGCAGGGCATAATTAGGATACAGATTCATGTCTGAACCCAACATCTGTCTTCTTTTCCTTATCATACATATCTGCTTTCAGTTTACATTTATTGTACTACTGTGATTACAAATAGAATACCCTGTTACTCTCCAAATGATTCTGGTTTGGAAGATAAATTATATGTTCACCTTACCCTTGTTGTACAGCTGCACATGGACACTGCTCATGAAATAAGGAGAGTTTGACTATGACCAAAGGTGTCTTAAAGAATAATCAGCTATAAAGTTGAAATTGCTAATCCAATAAATCTAACTAGCACATTATTTTCCTTATGTGGTATACAGAATCGTAGCACAAAAGGGAACTATAGAAACACGCCACAATAACCAAAGGTCTTGTTGATAGAGAAGAGCAACATGATCAGAAATTCAGTAACAGTCAAGTAAGGCCAACAAAGAGCAAAATTAAGTTATTTGCCATTAAGGTAAAACACTATGCTCCATAATTTTAGATTATTTGTGACTTTTCCAGGCATATTCATTTACTGAATTATGCAACAATGTCCAGATGAACAGTTGAGGTCATATACATGAGTATGAAAGCTTAGGCTATTCACTGAAAAGAATGACTGCTCCATAAGGACACTAGTCTCTGAACATCACACATGGTGCATTTGGAATCCAACATGTAGATTAAAAACAAAATAGAGCTGGGCATGGTGGTACACACCCACCATGACAGCTGCTCAGGAGGCTGATGCAGGCAGATGCAAGTTTGAAGCCACTTAGCTACTTAGTGAGATGCTGTCTCAAAAAGTAAAAAACGTTGCAAATGTGGCTTAGTGGTAGAGCACCCCTGGGTTTTATCCCCAGTATGGAGGGTAGGTGATAATGAAATGCTGTGCAAGTTAATTTTGTAGCTAAAGATATCAGATACAGTGGGCCTCTGACAGATTATGAATCAATTGCATACTGCTACCTTGAGATTAATGATGGTTTTATAGATCAGAACTAAAATTTGCATAGATTTAAAAAGCAGAGTAATCTACTTTAATTTGAAGTAATTTATATGGGCATTCCTTATGCCTTTGGAGATGTAGCATCAGAGGACGACTCCGGAGGAAGTGTTCTAATTTAGGGATGATTCATTTAAAATAATTTTAATGTAAAACAATTATATACTGCCTTTGAAATGTAATTCATTCTTTTAGGACTAGACTCTTTAAAACTAATTCTTTTATCGAGGAAAAAATATAACCATGTACCTAATTGATTTTATTGATTTTAAAATGCAAGAACCCTTTGTATCATTTAAAGACTTTGAATTCCTTTCCTTCTGAGATTTGAGAAGAATGAAAAGTACTATCCTGCTTAGTGAGAATAAATTATGCTATTATCAGGCAATATTTGAAAATGTGAGATAACTCATGCTTAAAATTTGTGAATTAAACATGAGCAGTATTTTCTATCTTGTTTGTAATGAAACTCTTCATTCAACAAGTCCCTGCAATTAAAGAGAAAAAAAAGTCATATTTTAAGGTCATGGAATTTAGTTATCCATCTTTGAAATACTGATACCAATTCTCATACCTATAAAGATGTATGCAGAAGAAAACTTTGCAGTTTTTCATTTAGGATCTTGGAAAAGTTACTTCATATATGACTTGACTGACCCCTCATTTCAAATCTTGGATCTTAAAAGTGGTGGCACCTGCCAAAGTGTTTAACATCCTTGATTATAAGTTTTCTAATTTACAAGGTAGAGAGCATACCACTTTGTCAGAGCTTTTAGGCAGAAGGTGTATATACCTATTATCAAAGAGAGTAATTTTCAAAATGAGCCTACAGTGAAGTGATATAAAATCTAATATTACTTGAGCATCTTTTTATGAGGTCTAAAGCAAAGTAGAGAATGTCCTGTACTTCTGTATGAAGATCTGTCTTCTACTACAGGACTGTTACTGACACTTGCCAGAAAATACTAATTGCCAGTCAGGAGTTTGGTTGAAGGATAGTGAGGTCCTAGAATCCATGAATTATGAAAGCAGTGAAATAATAAAAAAAAAAAAATGGTGTATATTTAAGTTGTACTGGCACATAAAATGGAGAACATATCTAACTTCAAATACTTAAAAGGTATTCATTATTAATCAGCACAAATGAATCAATCAGACAGTAGATGTTCTAGGAGTTAAGTTTGGTTTTATAATTACTACCGTTCAGCTAATGTAGATTGTGTTCTATAGCAATTGTGCTTTAAGTGTCTGAGAAATCACTTGAAGGAGCTTAAAAAGAGTGAGCAGATATTAAAAAGAAAGTTTACATAATTTCATTTTTCTTTATGGTTGAAAGAAATTCCATTATGTATATATACCGTATTTTTTTTATCCATTCATCTGTTGATAGACACATAATCTGGTCTGATTGTTTGGCTATTGTGATTTGTGCTGCTGTAAACATGGATATGCATTATCATTGTACTATGATGACTTTAATTCTTTTTTTAATAACTTTATTTATTTATTTGTTTGTTTGTTTATATGTGGTGCTGAGGATGGAACCCAGGGTGTCGTACATGTGAGGTGAGTGCTGTACTGCTGAGCCATAACCCCAGCCCCAATGACTTTAATTCTTCAGGATAAATACCAAGGAGTGGTATTGCTGGGTCATATGGTGGTTCCATTCCTAGTCTTTTGACTTCTAAGAACTCCTCCAACTTATGTATTTCTTTATTGCTCATTGGTTTACACTAAGGGTATTTAGTTGAAATATCATAAATCCATGAAAGCCCTTAGAGGGTGTAAAGGGTAAAATACAAACTATTTTGGAGGACAAAGTTGTAAAAAACAAAAGAAAATATGTGTTTTATACATGAATCAGTCAAAAAATCCTAAATTCACAAAATAATGAGAAAAAAAAAACCATATCAAGGCATACATGTCATCATGAATATTTGTGGCATTGGGGATAAGGGGAAAACCTTAAAGCCATTATAGTGAGCAGGAGAAAAGGTTACATACTAAGGGATGAAGACCAGAATTGCTTCAGACTTCTCATCCCTGTTAAATCTTTAGGGATGAAGATTCAACGGGGTATTTAACAGTATTCTGAGAGAATACTGGAATTTGTTCTGCTATTTTTATAAAATTGAAAAAGCTAAAGCACTTTCATATCTGAATTTGTCTTAGTTACTTGGGCACAAATCTTTAGTTTAATTCAAGAGCTGCTCAAATCTGGCCTGCAGGACTAAGCTCACAGCCTAGTTTAGTTATGGCCGTAAGTTAAGGATAGTTTTGACATACTTGAATAGCGAAAATATCAAAAGAAATATAATATTTTATGACACATAAAGCTTATGTGAAATTCAATTTCAGTTTGTATAAATAAAGTTGTTTTGGAAATGCTATGCTCACTCTTGTCCAGGTGCCTATGCTCTGTAGTAGTTAAGTTGTTAGAACAAAAGCAATACATGTTGCTTTGCATTTCATTTAGTGCATTATAAATCAAAATGTTGCTGTAATAACTTGACAGTTTTCCAGTACTGTCTTGCCACAGCCTTTTTTAGCTTTTATTTTGTTTTAGTTTATCTAATATCATTTTAATGTTGCATACCAATCATGACAAAACAAAAATCCTAAAGAAAAAGTAGAATTTGAATGACTAGTTTGTAAGACACAGTAGTCTCCATTGTGGTTTGTTATTGACATTTGAGTCTGTTATATAATGACAGTATAGATGTACTAAAATAATAAAATTTACATTAGTATTACCAAATAATTCACTCAACAAATATTCCCAACTCACCAGGAAGCAGAAGTTAGAAACACTAGAAAATTTAAAGTATTTCATCAGAGCGGAATTTCTTCACAAAAATAGAAAATTAAAATGTGCCTGTTGGCCAAGGAAGCATCTGCCTAGTTTATTTGTTAGGGGAAAAAAAAATTGCTAATATAGTAGATCCCTTATCCATGAAGGAAACATTCATAACTCCCAGTGAATGCCTAAAACTACAGATAATACTTAGTATTGAACCCTAAGCATGCCATGTTTTTCTATATTCACAGTATTATATTAAAATCATAAACAGTATAACAATGAGACAAAAGAATAACTAATAATAAATCAGAACAGTTATAATAATATGTTGTAATATGTTATGTGAATATAGTCTCTCTATTTCTCTTTCCTTCTCTCAAAATATCTGATTATTCTTTCACTTTTTCATATAAAGGAAACACTTTATTTCTTCTATTTGGCATATCCAAATTGCCAATATCAGTACTTTTGTACTTGGAAGCCATCTTTAAGTAATATAAGGATTAATTAAACACAGGAAAAACAATGCCACCCTGATTCACAAGATTGCTTATAACTAAGAGGAGGGTAATATATACAGTATGGATACACAGGATAAAGGGATGACCAAATTCAATGAAGGATCAGATACAATAGTATGAGATTTTACTATGTTTCTCAGAATAGTACACAATTTAAAACTTATGGCTTATATAATTCTAGAGTTTTCTGCTTAATATTTTCAGAACTTGACTGAGGGTAGCAGAAACTGCAGAAAATTAACCACAAATAATAAGGGATTACTATACTAAGTTCATAAAATTGTATTTGGTAACAGTAGCTAAAAAAGTATGGCCAAAGAAAATAATATTTTTTTAATTTTTTTCAGTGTTGGGAATAAAACCTAAGGTTTCAACCATGCCAGGAAAATACTCTACCGCCTTTGAGCTGCATCCCAAACACAAAAATAAACTTTTAAAGAGACTACTCTTTAAGTGAGAAAAATATATTATAGAATAGCCAATTAAAACAAAAAGTGACATATGTTAGGGGTGTTAATATTAACATTGTATTAATTTTAACAGCATCTTAATATTTTATTGTAAATCAATTTATAAATACCTACTGAGCCATATAATTCATATAGCTAAGAAAACATCTCAGATACTCAAGGGGAACTATAGAAAACAAATGCAATTTCTATTTGTCTTAACAACAACAACAAAAATCTTGGTAGGGACTAAATACCAATTTTATTTTAAATATCCAGATAACAGAGAAAAATATCTCTTGTTGTTTAAATTATTTCCATGCCTTTTATTTAAGAATTGATTGGGAAAACCCAACTTTCTATAATAAAGCCATTACTTGAAAAATTAGATATATATGTGTGTGTGTGTGTATATGTGTGTATGTATGTGTGTATGTGTGTATATATAAATATATATATATTTTTTAACACCTTAAATGATGTATATGTATGTGTATATATATACACACATGCACACATATACACATACACGCACACACACATATTTTTTTCATATTCATGGTCATCATTTAAGGTGTTAAGCAATATTTCTAGATTTTATGTTCTGGACTCATGATAATTTTAATCCTTGCTCCTCAGTAGAAATAGGAGTCAAGTATAATTCCAAAGTTTTTTACTTGACTGAACGTAAATGAATCATCACTACCCGAGAATTTGGACTTTTTCAGAAATCATAATGCCACATAAACACTACAAAATCATCTACATTTTTATGCCATTTAGAAGAATTAATATCAAGGCATATCTTATAAATGTATTTTTCAGTTATTTAAACAAATGAGAAGGTATTTTGTGAATATTTGAACCTTCTAGCCTCAAAATGACCACTGTAACAATAAATGGGGGAGGGCACACAAACATTAAGAGCTAACTTGTCCTTTTTCAGTGTTACTGCTGTATTCATAATATGCTCTTCATTGTGAAGAGCATTGTAACCTCATCTTATGTATGTTACCTAGAATTCTGGAAGATTCACTGGGTTCCCTCACAATGAACTTTCTGACATTGAGAATGTGACACATCTACTCATCAACACTGATCCAAAGGGAATCAATTTGCACTTAGGGGAGAGCTGGGTGAGGTTTTTTCCAAAGATCATCTTATGTGGAGGTTTTATCATTCTGTGATTCACTGCAATTTCTTTATATTATTCTAGACAAAGAAAATTCAATCTTTGAATTACTTTGAAAGATACCTAAGGCTTTCTAAAAGCTGCATGTAGGTGTGTTTGAATGCTTATAGATAAGTACCTGGCATCTGAAAATACATTATAAGCTTAACCTTTTTCTGCAGTTACAGGAAAAGTAATTGTCAAAATGTCAAACAGGTTAAAAAGAAAGAAAGAAAGAAAGAAACCCAATCAACCTCTCTCGGTAGGATTAAGTTCCTCTATTTTCTTATGTCCTCTGGCATGTCACAGTGGAGATTGAATTCCTTTGTTTTTCATATCAACATGAAATTTAGAATCTAATATACAATCTAATAAGGTGTGCTTGTGTTGAAAGGTGGTAAAGTTAGCTTCCCAGGAACAATGGCAATGGATATTTAGTAATTTAGCTAATGGTTTGATGGTGGTTGTATGACAGTCATCATATGCCATTAGCTCAGGAGCAGGAGTGAAAATCCACTTGGCATTTGACAATAATTTTCAACACTAAGATCAACAGAAGAAAAGTTCTTCACAGAGCACTCTCAACTCTTTTAGATAATTGCACAGAAAATATATTTTTTCTCTGACTTGACTTTTCTTCTGTCATTTACAGCTGGAAAGTAAGCTTCATTGGTTCTGCAATACCTATTGAAATGCATACCTACAGATTAACATAAAAAATCTACTCTTCCTTCCTTTCTGGGCACAGCTAAACCACACTTCCAACCCTCTCCTTTAACTAAGAGGGGCCATCTGCCTTACTCTGACTGACGGCATGTGAATGGAAGTGATTAGGCTCTGAGTTTTATATTGACGTGTATCCCTAGTAACCCCATGAAGAACTACCTTTCTGATCGGAATCATACTTGTTCATAACTAATATTGGAGTAAAATAAATTTATATTGTACTGAAATATTAAATATTAGATCTAATTTGTCAGGAACTAAGCTATAACAAGTACACGTGGAATTCAGGGCTACTTGAAATTCATCAAGAGTAGTATCTCCTCTCATTGCATACTCTTTGATGCCTACTTTCAAGCCATAATAGTCTGGGTTTCATTCTTAATTTTCTAGAATGAATTAATCCTCCCTTTCTCATGATGTTGCAATTTGTTAAAATGACTTTTTCTTTTCTGTTTCTATTCTTTTACTTTTTTAATTTAAATGTATGTTTTATATAGTCATATAGAGAAATCTTCAGTTTCAAACTCCAATCACAGCTAAGAGCCAGAATGCTATGGTTTGGAGGTCAGGAGTCCCCCAAAAGCTCACGTATGAAGGTTCAGAGGAGAAATGATGGGTCTGTGTGAGTCCTAATCCAATCAGTGAATCCATCCCCTGATAGGTATTAACTAAATGGTAACTGATGGTGAGTAGGGTGTGGCTAGAGAAGGAGGGCATTGGGGTCATGGCTTTGGGTATTCATTTTCTATTTGGATCCTGGAGTCTTTCTCTCTGCCTTCTAATCCTCCATCATGATGTTCTGCCTCACCTTGAGCCCCAAGGAATGGAGCCTGTTGTGTAGGAACTGAGATCTCTGAAACTGTGAGCCCTCAAATAAAAATTTCCTCCTCTACAATTGTTCTTCTTGGGTCTTTGGTCACAACAATGACAAATGGGACTAAAACAAGTCATGTACATACCATGAAAACTCCACTAGAATAAAGATGTTAAATACTCCTAGCATTCCAGGACACAAGATCTGCATCCCTCCCAATTGACATTCCTTCACAAGGGGAAGCACTATTCTGGCCTCCATTTGCATAGGAATTTGTTCTCTATTTTAAAACACAAGATAAATAAAATTATGCAGTTTCTATTTTTATGTTTGACTCATTTTTCTCATCATCACAAGTATGAGATTCATCCATTTTATTGCATGTATCAGAAATTTCTTTTATTTCATTGTCCCGTCCATCTCATGAACAATTTTTATTCTGCTTTTATCCATTTGGTGACATAAAAATTATTACCAACTAGAGACAATTATGAATATTTTTGTACACATTTTGTATCTAGTATTCAGTTCTCTTGGGCACACTTCAGGAATAGAATTGCTAGGCCTTGTACACGTATGGCTACTTTGTCTAATAAAGCAGATATTTGCCAAAATGATGTTATCATTTTGCACTGCCACAAATAATGTAAAATTTTCAGCTTGGTGTTACTATTTTTTTTTTTTTGTCAAAAACTTGTATTTACAGTAGTTAAACTTTAGCTATTGTCATGTATAGTAACATTTATTTTTTCTTATTAAATAAAATGTTTAGAAATTGTTAAAGAAATGTTGTAATTTACATTTCTCTAGAGCTGAAGGTGTGGTGCATACTTCATGTTTCAGGTATTTTGGTACTTGGCATTCAATGCCTGTTTTTGCTTATCCCTCTTTTGTAAAAAAAAAAATATTTTTAAGCTTATACAATTTATTAGATTCTGCATAACTGCCTGTGAAGCTTCTCTTCAGTCTTCTCAAGAGACATTACTATGCTAGTAGTGAAAATAATTATTTTACACAAATACTCCTGCGACTTTTTTTATGGACCTCTTCTGGATCTTTATATCTACCTTACAAACTATTACAAAATGCTAGCACTTAGCATGTGTCAACTAATATCTGAACAATGCATTTAAGATGGTACCAGAACTCTATTCTCTTATATTTTAATAATAAGCCCATCCATTGGCTTTCCATTATTTGAAAGTGTCATTTACTGACATGTCTAATAATAAGCCAAAGCGAATTCAATAATTATAAATAAACCATCAGATTTCACCCATTTAAGTGAAAAAAAAAAAAACATGCTCTACTCATTCCTTTGAGATAAGTTTATATGCTAGAGAAAAAGAACAGAGCATTATATGCCAGATGGGGGTTGGAGATAGGAGAAGAGATGGCTAGAAAGTCTTTTTTTTTTTTTTTTGACAGGATTTTTTTAGGCTGCAGAAGCTGGCCTCAAACTTGTGATCCTCCTGTCTTAGTTTCCTGAGTATTTGGGATTACAGGTGTGTTTTTTCAGAACTGGCTAGAAGTATCTACTTTTAAAATCTTATTACTGAGCATTGTATAATTTTATTTTGGTAGCAAGTTGAATATTACAATGTGCTCTGGTTGCTACATTTCTAAATATGACTTATATGTCAGAAGACATTTACCAAGTTTCCAATAAACATAAGTGATAATAGGAGCAAAAATGAATAAGGCAATAATTTTGCCCTCATTGACCCATTTCAGAGGAATCCTACCAGGAAAATGAAGTTTATTAAATTGAGGAACTAAGTAGGTTGAAGGTAATAGAAATGCTTAACTTAAGAATACAAAATACAGAGAAGACACATGATACTTAGCTGGTCATGGGGAGGAATAGGTTGAGGTTCTAGAGGATACAAAACCAAGGGAAGAACTGAAAGAATTTATAGAGTGGTGTATGTCTTTTAACCCCACATAAGCAGTTTCTCTCTCCGTATGAAGGATTATGTTCCTTCACTCAGGAGTAAGCTTTTAATCTTGGAAGATATTCAATTAAAAATTAAATAACTTTTCCAATCAATTTGAAAAAGAAATTCCTGCTTCCAGTAAGAGTGAACCTCATGTGGCCTCTAATTTCCCCTGTTGTCGTTCTCACTGGGTAGAAAACCTCCCAGATCAAGTTCTCAGTGTCACTTAAATTCCATCACATCCCCTCCTTCTAACTGAAACACTCTATGTGCCTTCTGGTTTATGACCCCAGGCCACTGCCTCTGCAGCCTTGGTTGCTTCTGGGAGTGGTCTGGAGCCAGGGGAGGTGGGCACTGCCACTGCTGCCCGGACTTTAACAGTTTTCTGAATCCATTGCCCTCCATTGCTTCCCTTGCTGTTGGCACCTTATGAATTCAGTTCTCTGTCCCTTAGAGCCTGAGGAATTCTCTCACTAGCATTTAAGTTTGGTTTTAATCTCAGAACATAAGCAAAGAAACATGTGTACTAACAAGGCATGGTTTAGAATTGGGGATATAAAGAATTCCCTATTTAGGTAGATAATGAGTGTAGTTAAATTATTTTTGTTTAATTCTCTCTCTCTCTCTCTCTCTCTCTCTCTCTCTCTCTCTCTCTCTCTCTCTCTTCCCCCCTCAGGAATTATCTAATGATTTTTGTCAGTTTAAGCTAATCTAGCAGAATACCACAGGTTGGGTAACTCAAACATGTTTTTACTTCTTGCAGTTTTGGAAGATGGGAATTCCCAAGGTGAAGGTGCTTATAGGTTCAGTGCCTTGTAAGGATTATCTTCCAGGATGTAAACTGCCAACTCTCCTTCTATCCTCATCCTCATGTGGCAGAAACAGGGCAAGAGAGATCCTTTGGAATGCTTTTTATAAGATAACTAATACCATTTCGGAGTATTCAGTCCCATATTTATGACCTAAATTTCTCCCAAAGGACCAATCTCCTAATACATCACATTGGGGTTAGAATTTCAACACATGGATACATGAGGCCACACAAACATTGAGTCTGTTACAGTAATAATAGACTTTCTATCACATAGAATTTCTGTGAATTTTTGCAAACACTTGTAAACACTTGCTAATTTCTTGTGAACACTTGTTTTATTGCCATCCATAATTTATGGTAAATGATAGATTGGTGATGAATTGGCCATGACTTTTCAGTGATATTTTTTCAGGTATTTTTTCTTTTTTGATACGAACCTGCTGCATATTATGTGGGAGCTATTTTTAAATTAATGGAAGAGGAAGTATTTTTAAATTGATGAAACAGGGATAAAATGACAGAATTTGTGACATACAAAGGGACTTTGTTAATATATACCCATTGGCACTGGTTAGGATGTACTATCTTGCTCCCATTACACCACATACTGAGTCATCAATTAAAATGTTTCAACCACAATAACATATCACTCCATTATGATAGTTAATAGTAAGGGGAAAAAAGAAAATGACAAATGCTAGCAAGGATATGGGAAAAGTTGGCACATTTGCGCAAGACTGGTGGGAACGTGAAATGTTATAACACTACGGAAAACAGTGTGATCATGCATCAAAATACAATTACCATATGATCCAGCAATTCTATTTCTGAGTACTCAAAATTGATATTAACTATTGTTAATAATGAGATATTTCTACCCCTAGGTCCTTGGTGATATTATTTAGAATTGCCAAAAGATGAAAGCAACATATGTGTACATTGATGAACGAGTAGGGAAAAATGTGGTATATTCATATAGTGGAATATTATTCAACCTTAAATGGAAGTTTATTTTGACATATGCTATGACATGGATGTAGCTAGAGAAAATCATGCTAAGTGAAATAAGTCACTCACAAAGAGATAAATATTAAAATAAGTTATGTGAGATACATAAAATAATCAAATACATAGAGGCAGAAAATCTTTTGTGGTTTACACAGACTTAATTGGGAAACATGCAGAGTTATTATTTAATCAGTTCAGTATTTCAGTTGGAAATGATGAAAAGAGTTGTAAAGATGGATGGTGGCAATCGTTACACAGCAGTTCGAATGTACTTAGTGTATGTGCTTAATGCCGCTGAACTATACACTTGAAAGTCGATGAAATGGTAAATTTGACACTCTGTGTATTTACCTTAATCAAAAATCCTCACGATTATGCAAGTTGAACAGTACATCTTCTTAGCATGGTTCTCAGGATCTAAAGAAACTTATAGAGTGCTTAAGTGCCAGTAATTACCAATATTTAGAATGGTTAACATTTTTGTGGCACCTAATGAAAACAAAAATCCTAAGATATGCATATTGTAATTATAAGAATTATTTTTAAAAGCATCGATTTTTGTTAGTTCACTTTAGTTATTCATTATATTAGGATTCTTTTTGACATAATTTTACAAGCATGGGATATAATTTGCCCTAATACAGTCCACAGAATTGCCTCTTTCCTTCCCCTCTTCCCCGCCCCTGTTCCCTTCCCTCTATTATACTGATCTTTCCTCTATTTATGGATTTTTTTAAAAAATAGTGTCTTGTGGATACACATAAAGGTGAATTCACAGTAAGTAAATTCATATATGCACATAGGAAAGTTAGACCAGAATCATTCCACCTTTATTCCCTTTTACCACTCTCTCCCTCAATTCTCTTCCTCTTTTCTAACTGAGATTTTGTATTTTTTCAAGGTTTGAAAATGATACTTGAAGCAATCCTAAACAAGAAGAGCAATGCTGGAGACATCACAATACTGGATGTCAAATTCTATTATAGATCTACAGGAACAAAACAGTATTTGCATCTAATGAAACATGAAGACCAATGGAATAGCATAGAAGATACAGAAACTAACTCACATAAATAGTTCTTTAATACTCAACAAAAATGCCAAAAACACACTTAGGAGAAAAGATAGTTTTTTAACAAATGGTTATAGAAAAACAAGATATTCATATATAGAAGAATGAAACTTGATGCCTATCTCACCCTATGCAAAATTCAACTCAGAATAGATCAAAAACCTAGGAATTAGACCAGAAATTCTGCAGCTGCTTGAAGAAAATATAGGCCCAACTCCAAGGGGTCGGAACAGGAATCAACTTCCTTAACAAGACTTCTAAAGCATAAGAAATAAAACTGAGAATCAGTAAGTGGGATGGCATCAAATTAACATTTCTACACACTAAAGGAAACAGTTATAAGCCTGAGAAGAGAGCCTACAGAGTGGAAGAAGATATTTGCAGCCTGTTCCTCAGGGGATTAATATCCAGAATATATGAAGATTATCAATGTAAATAACCCAATGAATAAATGGCAAAAGAACTAAAGAGACACTTCTCAAAAGAAGAAATATAAATGGCTAACAAATATATGAATATAAATATATATAAATATATGAAAGAGGAATAAGTCAAAAAATGTATTAAACAACAAGGTGACTATAGTTAAAAACAATACATTTTATACATAAAAATTAATGAGGGAGTAGATCTTAAATTTTTTCACAAAAAATAAATGGTCAGAGTGTGAAGTAACGCATATGTTTATTTTCTTGATTTAATCACTCTACAACGAGAAAACTATTTTTATGGATACATGTTTTTAAGTGTCGTATTGCATACTGTATGTTCATTTTGTCAATTTAAAACTCATAAGACAAATTATAACAAAATATGAGAATAAGAATAAATTATCTTATTTCACATTCCTCCTTTCCATCCCAAATTCCTCAGTGCTACTTTATTGTGCTCAGCAGATACAGGTGCAGCCTGTGTCTTGCCAACACTGTTCTTTGTCCTTATTTCCTGCTCATGGCTCCTGCCATCAAACTCACCAGGAAACTCCAAAGTTCTGCTTTATTGGATCTAGGAATTTCCCCCCAGAGCTCATGTGTTAGGCAATCGAGCTCACATGCCCTTATACTGTGTTGTTTCTGCAATGGAGTCACTGACTGAGACCTCTAAAATTGTGAGCCAAAATAAATCTTTTCATCTCTAACTTGTTCTTTTTGAAAAATATATTTATGTTTTAGTTTTAGGTGGACACAATATCTTTAATTTATGTGGTGCTGAGGATCGAACCCAGTGCCTCATGCAGGCTAGGCGAGCGCTCTACCACTGAGCCATAACCCCAGCCCTCTAAGTTGTTCTTGTCAGGCAGTCTGATCACAGAGACAAAAAGTTCAATAACACAGTTCCTATTACAACGTTTTCCTTTACCAATGAATGTGAAGAAATTTCAGGATTTGGTCAAAGTAACTGAGTAACTGAATATCAACTCTCTCTTTCTCTCTCTCTCTCTCTCTCTCTCTCTCTCTCTCTGATATATAAATATATATGTATATATAGATATAGATAGAGATGGACAGGTATTTTTTCAGAAATATACATTATATATATATACATATATTACGTATATATATTATGTATACATATTATGTATATATAGGGTGAGATAGGGATCAAGTTATATATATAATATATACATTATATACATAACACTTGTATTTTATATATATATTGCTTTTGGAAATGGAGAAATAGAGAAAGAGAGAGAAATAAATATATTTCTTAGAAATATCCCTGTCCCTGCTTCATTCTTTGTCTTTTAAAGCATGCATCCTTATATGATATTTTTAGTATTCTTTAGCTTCTCTATATTTTCCCTTTCAATTTGTCTTTATCCTCCCCAATTTATGTTCTGTTTTAGTCAGCATTTTCAGTACTGTGACCAAAAAACTGACAAGAACAATTAGTGGAGGAAAAGTGTATTTGGGAATTTACAGTTTCGGAGCTCTGGGTCCACAGATTGGCAACACCATTGCTCTGGACCTGAGATGAGACAGAACATCATAGCAGCTCAGGACATGGACCCAGGAATGAGGGGACAGGCACTTTCCTTATATAGATAAAATATAGGCTCCAAAGACAGGCCCCAATAAACCCAGTCCCTCAGCCACACCCCACATATCCATAGTTACCACCCACCCAATCCTGGTAGGAGGAGTAATACACTGATTAGGTGAAAAGTTCCATATCCCAATCATTTCATCTGTAAACTCTCCTGCAATGTCTTACACATGAGCTTTTAGGGAACACCTAACATCCAAACCTTAACAAGTTTCCTATGAATTACTGCATGAAAAGAGCAAAACACAGTTCATGTGTTTGATATCCTGTTAGCCACCAGTCCCTGAACTGAACTCTTTTCTTTTTAGCATAATTCCTGTTTTTCAAATGAGAAGATACAGAGAGGTTAAAAAACATGTTCTTCCTCTAGATAATAATACAGAAGTTTCACCTGGATAAATAGGTGTCTAGAAATAATGTGTGACATGACAAAATAGTGCAATATTTTTCTAATGGCATATTGTTTTTTCTGTATTGCATTTCAGTATCAGAAGCATATGCAATGAATAAATTTGACAGCATCTAAGAGAGTGGACACTAAGATACAATATGTCTGAGACCCCATTGTGTTACTATTATTAAGAATCTTTTAACTATTCTCTCTCTCTCTCTCTCTCTCTCTCCCCCCCCCCCAGGGATTGAACCAATTACCACTGAGCTACTTCCCCAGTCCTATTTTTCTTTCTTTCTTTTTTTTTTTTTTGGTACCAGGAATTGAACTCAGGGGCATGTGACCACTGAGCCACATCCCCAGCCCTATTTTGTATTTTATTTAGAGACAGGGTTTCACTGAGTTGTTGAGTGCCTTGCTTTTTGCTGAGGCTGGCTTTGAACTTGTGATCCTCCTGTCTCAGCCACTCAAGCCATTGGGATTATAGGTGTATGCCCTGGAGCCCAGTGGTGCTGAACTCTTTAGGCAAGCTGAGTCACTTTTATATCAGAAAGTCAACATACATATGGCCTAATGCTTTGTGCCAAAATCCAACTTCTATTCAACCTCTAATCAGTTCTTCTGTTTCTTAGCTCATGACTTGCTTGGCTTTTCTCACATATTATTTTTTTTGGGGGGAGGGATACTGGAGATTGAACTAGGGGGACTCGACCACTGAGCCACATCCCCAGACCTATTTTGTATTTTATTTAGAGACAGGGTCTCACTGAGTTACTTAGTGCCTCGCTTTTTGCTAATTCTGGCTCATCATATATTATCTTATTCATCTCTCTCTCTCTCTCTCTCTCTACCTCTCTCTCTCTTTCTCTCTCTTCCTCCTTTTACTTCAACTCTGCACTTCCTCAACTCTAATCAAGTACTCCCTGACTTATAGCGTTTTGCTGCCAGTGGTGACCACTCCATTTATTCCAGCCTAGGCAGATAAACATTAAAGTTTGGTTCAGTTTCTTGTGACTAGTTGCTCTAAATATGTTGGCTCTGCATTTATATGCATTTCCCAGACTCAGGAAGAAACTTGATTGCTGTAGAACACTTGTAGTCATCATAAGTAAGCAGCAGAATGAATAGTTGTTGCTGTCCTTGCCTGTTAATTAAACTAGTTCCTACAAGATTGCATTGATAGTTCATGGAAACAAAGACTTCAAAAATTTCCATGAGAAGCACTGTTCACTTATTGGATGGGCCCTAAAAACAACTTAAGCCCTGATATATGTGTGTGTTCTGGAAATATCACTTGCTCAGCGATTGCTTAGCAATTAAAAAATGAAGAAAACTATAATTTGAGCCCTTTGCACCATAGTTACATTTATACACATTTTATTGAAAGATCAAACTTTTAAATGATCTAATATATAAGGTTCTATGCATTTGGGATTTGAAGATGTAATCTTGAAGCTTTAATCTTCCCTGGTGGAATTGATTGCAAAGGCATCAGGTAAAGGCAATGTTCCATTAGGTTTCTGAGCAAGTCCAGAAACTTGTACTGAGAAGGGTTGGGGCAGGGGATGTGCATATGTCTTAGTTGAAAGATGCTTGTAAGAAGTTTCTTTAGTGCATTTGAGAAAACTGACATCTATAATTCATCAAAACAACCATTTGGAGAATGAATAAAATATACCCACACCACTTTTGAATCACAGGTCTCAGACTTACTTGTTAAACTTATAAAGTAACTTATTTTGAAAAGACGTGATTTGCAGTTCTGGTATGCAGTAAGCATATTTTGCAAATATGCTTCAACATCTTTACTTTCAACTTTTGACATATTTTTAGTAAGGTGTGTAATAGGAGAGAAATTAAAAGGAGAAACACTTTATTTTGCCAATGTTCCAATATTCCAACCTCCCCACAAACATTTTTTTGGCAATAATATACCATTTGTTCCCTTAAGCATAGCATTTTAAAATATGTTCAATTATACAAAATTGTTACTTTAGAGGAGAAATTAAAGCATGACTGTGAATCAATACAGAAGACATTTTGCATTCTAATCATTAAAATAGTCAAACAGGAATAATAATCTTTGAAAACAATGGAAAGTTCTAAATATAACAATGGAAGGGTAAAAGAAAGGACAATGAAAATCAAAGAAGAAAATTACAACAGCAAAAACATTATTACATCAAGATGAAACTCAGGTTTTCATCAAAATGATGAGAACAATGGAAAAATTTAATTTTTCTAATGTTCCATTTAAAGTGATTTAAGCATAATCCTTAACATTCGATTGTGGTGTAGGTTAAAAGAGATTGTGACCTCTGAAGTAGATGTTAGAAGTATAAATAGCAGATATTTTGTGCATCTAAATTTAACAATTTTATTCATTTTCCATTTCCATTTTGAGGGAGCTGCTTCCTCCCAGATCAATGACTCCATTATATTTTAATAATTTATATTCATTATGGAAATGTGAGGCCTGAGAGCTGCAGTCAAAAGATATTAGCAACTGAAGAAAGAAAAAGGAAAATGGATTGAGAAAAGTGCTAAAATCTAAATCTACCTTTATCTTTGTTCAGTAGGAAACTTCTTCAGGTAACTCAAAACCAAGAGCTAAAAGTTTAATATATACATGTAGTTAGATGTAGATAGACACACATATCCTCATACACATATACAAAGTGTCAGTGGTGGGCAAAATGGGATTCCATTCTCTGCCACGTGACCAGCACTCGCGCTTCATAATAGAGGTTCGAAGCATATAAATTAACTAGTGAGTTTTAAAATTAAAGAGACATAATTCTCGTTACCTTTAATGCCCAGCTCCAGAGATGGCTTCTCCTAGCACCCGCCTCCAGCCACCTAATGTGGTGGCGAGGTTAACACAAGAGGCCAGCGAGAGAGAGAGAGAGAGAGAGAGAGAGAGAGAGAGAGAGAGAGAGAGAACACGCCAGGGAGTGAGCTTTTATTGGGGAACAAAATATTCAAGGGAAAATTCCATCCAATGAAGGTCGAGGGGGGCAGCATTCCAAGGTCAGGGTCAGTGATTGGTCTTCAGGTCAGTGGTCAGGTACACCTCCACATGGACAAGCCCTCGCACCTGGGAAAGGGTGGGGAAGGCTCTGACACAGTTGCATCTAAGGGCCTCTCACCCAGCCTGGGAGGTAACTCAAATCACCGCAAGAATGGCTTCCCACACCATTCCTCTCAACAATTTGTGAAGTGTTATTTAGCAAATTATTTGTTTATTCTCAGATTTACCATTATTTATATCCTACTCTGGGAAGCTGGTACCATTTATTAAATTGTTTATTTTGAATGATAATTTCTGTTTTCCTGCTTTGGCCTTCTTTTACACAGTCATCTAATCTCTTTATGAATAATAATAAGCATAAATTGTTATTTTAATTTTGTTTTACCCTTTGAATTATTCTTGATGTGGCTCTCATTCTGGTTAGTATACATTTATAAGAATTGTTATGACCTAAGTTATGAGATACTTTTTTCCACATTAGGGAAAGCTTCATAAACTTAATTTTAGTAGACTTCATTCAGCTGCCACAGTTCCCTCTAATTTATATTTACAAATAATTACACGCAGTGAATAAGTTTCCTTAAACTATTTTGAATTATGCCTGTGAAATGGCATTCTCAATTTCAAAAATTATATTTTAATAGCTTCCGTGTTCTCAAAAGCTAAAATAATTTATTTCTGTTTTGCTTTATGCCTATGTTCTCTACTCATGATCCCTCTGTGTTGTTAATATTATGCAATTAATAGTTAGGTAATAACGGATTACTACATGGAAAAATTTCTGATGTTGGCCATTGAAGGAATGGAATATTTCTACCAGTGAAGAGGTAGAATGCAGATATTTACACAGTTATCCATTTAGTTTCATCTTATCATCATGGTTTGTTGGATGAATTGCAACCAGATTTAAATCTAAGATAGTTTGGTCAACTCCTTGTGGTGATTGGATAGGAAAGTTATATGTTGAGCACTGAGGGTAAAAAATGGATAGGAGTGTTACTCAGAAATTTGTTGCTGTGACCAAAATACCTGACAATTTGGGTTTAAAAGTTTAGTTGTACTCATGGTTTGATTCCAGGGGTCTCAGTCCATGGTTGACTGCCTCCATTGTTCTAGGTCTGAACTCAGGCAGAATATATGGAGGAAAGTTGCTCACCTCATGGCAGCCAAGAAGTCAAGAGAAAGGTGGTTGGGGAAGAAGCCAAGGATGGATATAGTCCCCAAGCCCATGTCCCCAGTGACCTAATTCCTTGAGCCCCCACCTGTCTATAATTTTACCTCCTTCCTGTAAATCCATTAAAATGATTAATCCATTCATCAAATTACTTAATAGACTGATGAAGTTACAACCTACACATGTAAATCATTTCCTAAAAGCCCAGCTTCTGAACCCTGTTTAATTGGAGACCGTGTTTCCAGTACATTTTTGGGGAGGACATTCCAGACTCAAATCATAAGATGGTGTTATAGGACACTATGTTTATTAGTCAATATAGCTAATGTTAACAGCAGTAATATACTCAGATATTTTAGTGGTTTGGTATACACATACTCACACAATTTTTGTTCAGGTAGGGCCTTACATGTGCCAGTGAAGGATCTGTCCAGCTTGTGACTCAATCATTTCGGCATACAGACTCTAAGATAAGTTTGACAAGGGAAAACTGAGTTGGGGACTCATTCACATAGGATATTTCCAAATGGTTGGACTGAGAGTAGTTCACATCAACTCTGCTTGATGCACTGATCACTTACTATTATCATTTACTTAACCTAGTATCCAGGTAAGCTGGAAAGGCACACAAAATATTAGGTGAATGTACATTATGTTTTCCATGGATGTCAGGAGATGAAAACATCTCCATATTTGCAAGCCGATTTTTCTCTTCCTTTGTATAACTTCTTGCTTTCCTAAGGAATTCCTATTTATCTTACTTGATAATATATGGTATCTTTTTTCCTTAAAACTTTGAGATACTTTCAGCCATTAAAATTGTTAATTTTTCTCTACTTTTCTATTTAATTTTATATTATGACTATCCATAAGAGCTTCTATTAATTAAACATTCACTCTGGAACTCTGTGCTCTGGAACTTTGCCTGTATCATCCTTTTATTCCACCCAAATTCTATAAGGTACTCATTATTATCATTTATTTATAAGTTAAGGGAGATAATTTTTAAAATATTAATTCATACCTCAATATAGAAATAGCAGTTTGAAAGCAGGTATTGAGACCTAAGTCAGCATGTGCCCAAACTAAACACCCTATGCTCTGTGTATCTGCCTGAACCATCTACGTTTAATGTGCTTTTTCACACAGAACTTAATGAAATTCATTACAATTATGATTATGTTTTCTTCTGGGATAGTTGGCACATATTGATCTTTAAAACTTTGAATCTTAGTGTTATTGGGTCAATAGGATATGTCCCACAAATCTCATACGTGAAAAATTTTCAGAGGTAAATTGATTAGATTATGAGTCTTAACCTAATCAGTGGATTAATCCATTGATATGGATTCACTAGGCAGTAACTGCAGACAGGTAGTTTGTGATTGGAGGATGTAGAAACTGTAAGTGTGCCACATTTTGTGTGCAATGAGCAGAGCTATCTCTCTACTTCCTGGTTGCTGTGTCCCGGAATGATATCTTCTGCCACACACTTTGCCATGAAGTTCTGCTTTATCTTGGGCCCACAGCAATGGAATTGGCCATGTATATACTGAGAGCTCTGAAACCATGTTTGCCAAATAAATTTCCTCTTCTAAAGTTGTTCTTCTCAGATCTTTTGGTCAAAGTGGCAAAAACAAACAAACAAACAAAAAACTGACTAAAACATCCAGTATGCTGACAGACTTCAACAACATATGCCAATAAATAGAGGAACACATTTTAAGACACATGAATTCTACCCAACTATACTCCCTTCCTAATTTCAACTCAGTGCAGTTAGAGCCCAAAATAGCCTTCTGACAAGAGCTCAAGGTACGTCACGACCTTAACTTAGCTCACATTGGTAGTCTAAGTAGAATAGAAGTGTCATTGCTTCTCTTTTTCTTGGTTGCTTACATTATTTTCTTGGTTTCTTGCATTATTTTCTTAGAACTATCATAAAATACTAGAAACTGGGTGACCAAACTACCAGGTGTTAATGGTTTCACAATTCTGTAGGATAGAAGTCCAGAGTCAAGGTGATAATGGCTGTGCTCTCTCTGCAGCCTGTAGAGGAGCATCTCGTCTTGTCTATTCCCAGCTTCTGGAAGTGGCCACCAACCCTTGGTGTTCATTGCCTGACATCTGTGTCACCTCTCATCTTTGCCTCTGTCATCACATGGACTCTACTCTGTGTATCTCTGTCTTCACATGAGCTTTTCTTCTTCATATAAGGACACCAGTCACACTAGATTACCACAACTCCCAGAACCTTATCCTAACTTGATTGTATTTGCAGGGATTTTATTTCCTGATAGGATCACATTCACATGTATGGCTTATTAGGATTTGAATACACCTTTTTTGGTGATACAATTCAATCAGTAATGCTACTTGTGCAAACTTCCCTACATAAATTGCTTTTCCTGTCACTTATACTGAGTTTATTTACAGTCAAACCATTTATCTTTAGCTCCTGAGTCTCTTATTAATGATCATAACTTATCTTTTACCATGGTTTTAATTTCCTCTTCACTCTGCTATATAAGCCAAACCCTGTTGTATCCAGAAGCCAGAATTGTTATATTTTTCACTGGACCCAGAGATCTCTATTCTCCCTCTGATTCTGTGATTACTGCATGATAGCTGATGCAGCTACCAAGTCTCAAATATGCTCCTTACATCACTTCTGTAATGTAGGCCCCAATGGGTTCATGTTACACCTCTTTCCAGCCACAGACCAGAGAGAATATACATTAATTAGAGCTGATGAAAATACTACTGTCTCTTAGATATTTAGTACTATCTTGATCCAATTTTGTCTTTGTTATATATATTTTTTCCCAACAGAAGAGCCTTTATTAGATCAACAGACGTGAAGCCTACCTGAAGCAATAACTGATCACCCTAGATATGTCACCCTAACATTCCCCCAGTAAAATATGTAAGAGGGTAGTGCAATTTCTTTTTTAATTCTGTTTTTAACATTAATAATCATATACAATGTTACAAATAAATTTATATAGGACTGAGATTAACTTTTAAATTGGAAGAACAGTTCGTAAAGACAAAACTTCCTCAAGAGTGAAAAGCAACAGATTATTTGTTTTCCATCCTGAAGTTTAATTTTCAGGTAGTGCATTGTGCAGTCAACTTATCTTCTCTCCCCATAGTCATTTGTTCTGCATCCCTTCCTGTTTCTTTGGTATAAAGATATATTACACCAGCTATAATAGAAGAATTTAATGCATTGGAGAGTAAGTAGAAGTATTCTTGAGCAGATTTTTGTAGTTATTATTTCTTTATTTTGGGTTTTTTTAGCAGACTAAAGGAAATAAAAATAAGGATCTTTCACAATTGCCATTATGTAAGAAATAGTATTGACAAAATTCACTGGCTTCAAGATACTTTGTCTTTTGCAACATCTGTCATTAGGGAAGAGATGCTATGTATGGAACAAGATGATTTGATCCTAATATTAAGTACATAATTTGCAAATTCATTGCTGCAGATGTGTATGTTTACATATGAAAAAGTAACATGAAAAAATATAATGCTCCATGAGAAACTCTTGAGCATCTTAGCTAAAAAAAAGTTATAATTCCAGAGAAATGATGAAGTTAATAATGTTCCTTACTGTAAATAGCAAGTAGTAAAGAATAGAAAGTTTTAAATTGTAACATGTAAATTTCTGATATATTCAGAAAATTAATTAGAATTTTATTAAAAATCTTCCAAAACATTTTCATAAATTGTGACATTTGCTTTTATGGTGAGCTGAAGTTAATATCCTATTTTTAGTAAGATGGGGGATATTTGGGGAGACTGTTTTTGATGAATGGTGCATATCACATATCACTGTATGTACAAGAAAGCATAACTGTCTGGGCCTGGTGGCACAAACCTGTAATACCAGAGGCTTGGGAGGCTGAGGCAGGAGGATCCTGGGTTCAAAGCCAGCCTCAGAAACTTAGTGAGGCCTTAAGCAACTTAGTGAGACCCTGTCTCTAAATAAAAACAAAAAAGGACTGGGGATATGGCTCAGTGATTAAGCTTCCCTGGATTCAATCCCTGGGAAAGAAAGAAAGAAAGAAAGAAAGAAAGAAAGGAAGGAAGGAAGGAAGGAAGGAAGGAAGGAAGGAAGGAAGGAAGGAAGAATAACTGAGTGGAGTAAGTCAGGTGCTTTGTGTAATGAAACAAAGGTCTTCCTTGTAAAGAGTCTTCTAAGGAAGAAAAATAAATACATAAAAAATGTTTACTCTAGAGTGAACAATGAACTTTGCTCTTTTACCTTTTTGTCATGATAATTAGCTTTAAGCTAAGATTGAGGAAGTGATAGAGGAAAGGGGTTTCTATGAATTCTGCAGCATTTTTGTGATTTATTAGAAAGATTTGTTGAGGATATTAATAACATTTCACACAAAATTGCATTACTAACATATAGAGACAATTTTCTACAATTCCCAATTTAACTTGACAGAAAAAGATATTCTTTCAGAAATTATAATGAAAATTTGATATAAATGTGAAACTTGAATCCTATCTCACACCAAAAGCAATCTTAGACTTAAACCTAAGTATTATTACTATAATAATCTTAGACTTAAACTTAAATATTAGTACTATATTACCCGTGAACAATAAGTACACATCCTTACAGTAACCAAATGTTTATTAGATAGTAAATAAAATATACCATTGAACATGAACAAAACATTTTTAATTAGGAAATCATAAAATTTAAAAGATTCTCCTCTTTGAACTTCACTATAAAGACAAAAATGTCCAACCACGGACAGGAGAAGATGTTTACAATTTATTTGTTTAAAAAGGAATTGTTATCTCATATAGAGAATGAATACATTTATAGCTCAACAATAAAAGGTCAAAAAATTTTTCTTGAAATTCAGGTCAAATGCACTTTCTAGCATCCCCTACTTAGGTTCTTTTGGATCCATAAATACTCCCTGTACAATTTCCTTGGTACTTTTCCTTTCTTTCAGGATGTATATGAGCACAGCAGTCTTGGAAGACATTAAACCCCCAAGATAGAATTAAATTAGGTGTTGAATTCCCATTTATAACAGTTTTCCCCTGATTAAAAATGCTTATTTGTACTTTTGGAAAATCATTTTATGTCGTATTAATCCCCTGATATTTGTGTGTTGGGGGTAAGTTATTAGACACAATCACTAATGTTGTACTCAAGTAATACACTCATCTTGCAAATCATTCTGTGTTTCTCTAGTTGCAGAAACTCTAAAAACCATAGCCTCTATGCTGGAAATCCTTAGAAAGAGATACTGCTTTGGCTAAAAAATGGTGGCCCACCACCACCTGAAACTATCCATCTATGCAAGCTGTCTAACTTCCCCATGACTATTTTCCCTGACTCCTTGCTGCTGTTATGATTTAATATGGGAGGCATTTAGAATAACCTGTATATACCCTGAAAAGGAAAAGTTACATATGAAGAGACATTTGAGATCTTGGGGAGGGTGAAACTCCCTTAACATCAGGGAAAAAGGGTAACCATCTTTGGCAATGGGTTGAAGGGCCCATTTGTGGTGAATAGAATTCCATTTGTAATCTGAGTTGTGGACATTTCTGGACTGGTCTTTTGGGAATTCTCCAATGTATTTTATTTTTATTTTTGCACATGTACATGAACTTTAAATATATATATATATATATATATATCAAATAATTACTATATATATGTATATATATATATATATATATATATATACACACACACACATATATATAAATGATCAGAGATGAGTACCATATACATCATCTCATGTTTACTCTTTTTGTGCATGGTGAAAGCACATAAAATTTATTCACAAATTTTCAAGGATACAATACATAGTTCTCAACTGTAATCACTGTGTTGTATAATAGAATTCTTCAACTTTTGCTTTGTAACTGAAGATTTGTGTCCTTTAAAAAATATCTTTCCTAACCCACCATCCTCCAGGGCTTTAAACATGTGATCTTGATATCTTTTCATATACACTGTCTTCTCATTAACTGTAATTATCTAGGCTGTACTAAAATTTTGGAATCAGCACCACACCTCAAAATACATCTGATTATCATGAACCTTACAGAAGTGTGATTTCCTTGTCTTTTTTACACATAACATTATTTATGGGAAGTTGCTGAAGTTAGATTTCCTTGAAAAATAGAATCTAATTTAAATGACATAAAACTAGAAGGATTTTAAGTGTTATGCAGGTATTTGATCACTCAAAACCATTAGACAAAAAGGAATGAAGGAAATGGAAGTGAGATGGGTATAGGAAAGGCAGTACAATGAGTCAGACATGACTTTCCTATGTTCATATATTATATATGACCAGTGTAACTCCACATCACGTTCAATCACAAGAATGGGATCCTAATTAGAATAAATTCTATTTCATGTATGTATAATATGTTAAAATACATTCTACTTTCATGTATATCTAAAAAAGAACAAATTAAAAAAATTAAAATGTATGGAAAATAATTTTACTTTAGAAAACCATCAAACATTGAAAAAAATAAGTTGGCTGCCTTGGAATTTCATAAGTTCATTTCAAATATTAAAAATTCTAGCCATTATTACTATTCTAACAACAATATTTAGGGAAAGAAGACTAAATAAAAGGATAGGGAAATCTCCTTGGGAATACCTATAATTAACATGTCATTTATTTCTCAAAACATTTCTTACAAATAAGAAAGTAGGGCTGGGGATGTGGCTCAAGCGGTAGCATGCTCGCCTGGCATGCGTGCAGCCCGGGTTTGATACTCAGCACCACATACAAACAAAGATGTTGTGTCGCCAAAAAATAAATATTAAAAAAATTTTCTCTCTCTCTCTCTCTCTCTCTCTCTCTCTCTCTCTCTCTCTCTCTCCTCTCTCCTTAAAAAAAAGAAAAAAAAAGAAAGTAAACACTCATAAAGATTAAGTGCCATTCCCATCCAACTAGTAAATAGTGGACTTAGAAATCAATCTCTAGATGTTCAAATGGAGTGCACTCACAGTACTGCTCCTACAGAAGACAAAAAATACTTGAGCACTGACATTTTCTACATGTTACTGGGACAAACAAGGCATTTGTGAAAGAGAAAGGAAAACAGATAATAATGCCAGTTAATGTTCATTAAGAGCTTTATTTAGGCATTGTTGTAAATATTTTACTTGTATTTAGTTCATCTTACAAGATTACTGCTGTTACTCTGCCTAGTGCATATGGTAAACCAAGGGTTAGAAACTGATTTGAATTCCCCATGATCACAGAGTGGGCAACCTCAAGAACTAGCAGCATTATACCAAGTTACTAAGTGTAAGTCGTAAAGCTGTGCTATATTGCACCCCTGATCTTAAAACCATAGGGGAAAGGGATTTCAGATTTATTAATATTGTCAGAAAATCACATCAATAGATACAACCATCACTGAAAGCCACGTTCTTCAATAAGACATATTCCAAGCATGCATGTATGACATAATTGCTTTTCTTTTCTGTTCAATTGACTTTATTCATATAATCAGCAATCGTTCATCACACTAAGTGCAGGCAGCATGGGGAACTCGTGTAGGATAAAAGGATTTTAAAGAATCATGCCTTTTATTTTTTATTCAGTTCATTAGAGAAAAAAGTCATAATTTATCAAAGGACTTTGCTGTGCAATTTATAACTTTCCTATTATGAGCAAGAAAATGCACTGTATGGCAACTTTTAATCAAATGATTTATTTATATATCCATTTAATTAGCTGAGCACATAGATTTTATAAAGCAATGTTTCTCAACCTTTATTTAAAATCATGTATTCCTTGGCCAAGATTTTTTTGTGCCCTACATTCTTTAACTTGCAATTTGGTAGTGTTGATAATTTTTCTAGATATAAAATATTTTTCTAGTATGACATAAATCTTTAAACTGCATATATGTCACTAAACCCCACTCCAACTCAGAATTTCTACTATACTTTATGTATGCTCTCCCTGTCTTTGAGAATCCCTGTTTTCACACCATGGAATACATTCTAATAGTTATTGTTCCCCAAGCTCCATTCTCACCTCCCAGGACCAGAATCCCAGTCTTCCCTCAACTCTACTCTCCATAACTCTCCCTCATATGATGAATTATCTTATAGTTTTTTAGTATTTAAATATCTTTTTCACAAAATAGGGATGATATTACCATAATTTTATTTGGTCTTCTGATAGACTGTACAATTTGGCACTCACACAGTTCTGTCTGAATTTAGCACCAATTCTAGTCACTCACTGGTTGTGTCAGTGCTTGGTTCCATTTTGCATCATCTCTAAATTTCAGTTTCTTTTTATTTGTGAAATATAGATTATGAAGCCAATTTTCATAGGATTATTAGATAAACAAGATTAATAACATGGAAACATTTCTCACTGGAACACAGGGATTATTGTTCTGCATTTAGTTTTATAATTAAGCAAGGGTGTTGCCTAGAGAAGGAGACCACAGGTAAACTGTCCTAAAATGAACAGGGAGTAGAGCCTGCAGGAAGTACCCCTGGGCAAATAGAGGACAAATTTCCCCTAAAACATTGTCCTTCTTATTCATTGTATGGCAATTAATAGATACTCATATAATAAGGAATTTCTTATTAACAATAATATCTTGAACACATTCTTTGTGTCAGTCATTATTCTGAAGTCTTAATATTAGTATGTTTAAACTTATCTAATGAAGTATATTCTACTAAGAGTTTTATTTTCTAGGTAAAGAATTTGATAAATGAAGAGGTTAAGAATTAGCCCAAAGTCACGAAGATAAGTGGTAATTCAGAAAGAAAGAAACCTTCTTTTGGGAATCATCATAATTTCTTGAAACCCAGCCTCTCAGGGTGATACTCTCTGATAAATGCATAAATGCATTTCCTAGTTACACACTTAGGGCAGTGTGTTCATGTTCTATGTTAGCAAAATGTATGAACTCATAATGTGGATAGCCTACCTATATTTCAGTTATCATCTAAACTGGCAGGAGGGAACATGGTGAAAATGGCCACTTTGTGATGTTTTAAGTCTGCTTCTTAATCAATCTTTGGTGTTTCAGTAAAGATCATTGCTGTCCATCTAGCTACTAACTCCCAGATTTAGAAGTCATCCTTAACTCCTTATTTTGTCTCAAACCTCCCATTCCAATCCCTTAATGAATCCTGATGATTCTTCCTGGAATCACATCCCAAACCAAAGCTGCCATTGTCTCTCATGCTCACAAAGTAGCATCTTCCCAACTGGACCCACTGCCAAAATTTACTTCTCCTCACAGCAGCACTAAAATGATAGATTTTACAGACCATTGCATCGTCTTTTTCTACTGCTTTTCCCCTTCCCCTCTACATTTTATGCACACTGGCTTCTTGGATTCCTTTAAACACAGTTAATTTTCCCTGTCAGGCCTGATCTTTGCATTACTACTGACTTTCTTGCTGTTTTGCTCTCAGGTTAAATGTCACCAGCTCGATGGAACTCTTTTAGCTACACAATTTGAAGTAAAGTATAATAAATGAAAATGTCATTGTAAAATTACCCTGGAAAGAGAATTCTCATTGGAATGTACCAACAAAATCCACTGCAATAGTAAGAGGCTGTTAATTGTTCAGGCAAGTGACAGACAA
Organism: Marmota monax; assembly: GCF_021218885.2. Lineage (NCBI taxonomy): Eukaryota > Metazoa > Chordata > Mammalia > Rodentia > Sciuridae > Marmota > Marmota monax. The sequence continues at coordinate 3,348,183 of NW_026695230.1, read as the reverse complement.
TAAAATAGGAAAGAATTAATGGATCAAGTGGGTATTAGATCAGTTTAATTCTGAATAAAATAAAATGGACACTAGTCTGTATGTTCGAGGATCACTCTAGTCTGTGGAGTTTGAATTGTTTAGAACTGAGAGAATTACTAGGGTTCATTTGTGGTCATTGCTTGATTTGACTTCAGCAATGAGAGATCTGTATCTTAAGCCTTGTATTTACAGAGGTTCACCAGTGCTTTGAAAAGAAAAAGAAAAACTACTCCCCTTAAACAGACAAATGTTTTCCTTTGTTCTATGGTATCCCTAACCCTCTAAATTAGTAAATAGAACTAAAGAGATAATTAAGGATTGGGAAGAGAAAATATAAATATCAGAGAAATCTCTCTCTCTCTTTCATAATATACCCTTGGGAGACGTAAAGTACAGGCTTGGGACTCATAATGTATTTGTTATTAAGGAGTTGAGATGATTTGCTGAAGGAGGTTATTTTAGCAGCAGAAATTTTCTAGTATTCTAATTTGCTTTGGTTTGTAGATAAGAGAAACAAACCTAAGATTGGATAATGTCATTCTGGAGAAGGATACAGAAGCATCTCACAGTGTTGGAGGTGCTTCTCTTATTAGTAGCAGTAACAACTTCTACAATTTATTGTGTTCTTGCTCTATGCAGTCTTTTTATATGGCATATTGACAATGTTGGATTTAATGAGATCCTTGAAAGTCTGTAAAGTTGATATTATCATTTTCTTTTCTTCCTTATTTATTTATTTATTTTTTATTTGACACAAGAGATTATACTCAGGGACACTTAACCACTGAGCCACAACTCTAGCCACTATTTTATTCCTCCTCCTCCTCCTCCTCCTCCTTCTTTTTAAATTTTGAGACAGGTTCTTGCTAAGTTGTTTTTGGCCTCACTAATTTGCTGAGGTTGGCGTTGCATTTAAGATCCTCCTGCCTCAGCCTCCAGAGCCTCTGGCATTATAGGTGTGTGCCCCTGTGCCCAACCATCATTTTCATTTTATAGGCACAAAACTGAGGCTTCAAAATATTTTATAATTTACTTTAAAACATTCAGCTCATGCATGTGAAATTCTAGGGTTAACCAAATTTATCTCCATATACGATTCTTGATCTGAAACACTTCACTGTATTTCTTCATATTTATGCCACAGTGGATTAATTAAAATCACCAAAGTTTATTTTTTTCATAGCTCAATCATTTTTGTATCTAAGAGATGTAAGTCACATTTTTTTGTCTCTACCTGCTTTCTCTACCTCCTGAATGGGCCTATTTCCAGTAATATTCATCCTTCTTAGAGGGAAGATTCCCTTCTGTCGTCTACTTACTGTTTTATTCTTACTTTTCACAGTTAGAAATACTCTTAAATATCCCTTGCAGTTGTCTCAATTTCTCATTTTTTCCTATCCTTTTTTGGGGAAATAGATACTAGATTATTTGCATGTACTATTTCCTTAAAGAAAAACACTGCACTAAACGTTTTTACTATCTTAAAAAATATACTTATTAGAAAAGATTGGAACAATCTCAGTCAATATTTCTCATTGCATGGTTTAGGAAATATTGATATTATAAAACAAAATACATTGAGGAGTCTTAACATTAATTGAAGCAAATATGGGATGTAAAAAGGCTGATTGTTGCTTTTGTGATGGCCCTCATTCTCCCTTGAATATCTCTGCTTTCCTAAATAGTGCCTCAACCAACAAATAAGCAAATTTAAAAAAGCAAGCCTATGCCTTCCACCTCAAATCAGGACTACAGCATTTTCCTCTAATAATTAAAATTGAAGGCTTTGAGCCAATATTTATTCACTTGATTGTTATTTATCAAGTACCTACTTCATATTAGGAACTGTTTGAACACATGAATATATAGAAGTGAGGAAAACGAGAAAATGGACAGAAACTCTGACCCTCATGACACTGCACTTGAGTCTTCAGAAGGCTTCTCTAATACATCCTCCTAGGTTGTCCATTGCCATGTGATGGCACTCCTGGTTGTCATGCAATGGGTCAGCCTTTAATGGGAAGAGACAGAAAACTCACAAATGAAATCAACAGGCAATGGTATGGATACTTTGTGTAAGGCCCTGTTCTAGGAACCTGTCATAACTACGATCAATGCCAAAAATGAATCTAATATTCATGAGGCTCTATCTAGCTAAACAATTTAGAACAAATTAATGATATAAAAAACAATGAGCAGTGTAGCTTAAAAGGAGGAAATTGTTTGCAATATTAACTATATTTCATAGACAGGATATTTATTTGAATAAACACTTAAAGAACATAATATAACTCAGCATGTAAGTTTGTGGAGAAGACGAAATGGAGGCCCTAATAGTGAAATGTGCCTGGAACCTTCTGGAATGACCAAAAGGAAGACCAGAGCTGTGGAAATTAGGTGGGTGAATGTTTTAGAGGTTGAGGTTAGAGACACAACAGGAGGCCAGATCTCAGTGATAACAGTCTGTGGTAGTTTGGAAACAGGTTCTTATTCCCTGGTATTGAAGGTTAAACACCTAAGAGACACAAGGCATGCAAGGGTATACAGCAAATTTTATTTAAGAAAGTGAAGGAGACAGACTTCTATGAAGAGGAGGGGAACTTGGAGCCTAAAGCACAGAGTGTGACTTGCTTTCATTTAGACTCCAGACCCCCCTCTTTGATCATTGTTTTCTCTTTCTACTCCATGTATGTGACCAAGGGAAGGAATGTAGAGGTTAATTGTTATCAACTTAGAGTGCCCAAGAGCAAGATCATAGAAATTAATCCTTAGCAAGCCATTGTTCTCTCTTTCATAACCAGTCATTGTTCTCTCCATCCTCATTAACTACACTGACTGCCTGACCTTTGCTCTGCCTCAGTTTGCTGAGAAATGTGACATATCCTTTCCACTTAGGCCAGGTAGGGCTGCAGACAAATTGCTTTTTGGCAAAGAAAGCATGTGGCGGTCAACACAGTGAGCCCATTTTATAGAATCATTCTCTTAACCTCCTGTTCCCATCACTGTCAGCTGTCTGTCCCCTAAAGCAGCATTGTAAACCTTTATAAAGACTTTAGGATTTACTCTGAAACACTCTCATTGATAATGACATTATCAATGCATTAATTTTACAAAGCTCATTTTCACTGCTCTATTGAGAATGTAATATAGAAGGTCAAGCACAGAAAGAAGGAGGCATGATAGGAGTAATCTGGTCAGATATGATAATATTTTTCACAAGGTCAACAACACTGGAAGTCCTTAGTGGAAGGATTCTGAATTGATTTTTGGTAAAGCCAATAGAATTTATTGTAGAATTGCATTTGCAGGATGCACAAAAATAGAGAAGTCAAAGAAGGCATTGAAATTTTGACCTGAATAATTTTGCAGTATGTAACTGAAAGCTTGCCCTTGTCTCTGATGCCAGTTTAATAATGAGGACATAGTTTTGAGAAAAAAAGGAAAATGCAGTTTTATTGCTTTGCTAGCAATGGAGAAACACAGGGGACTTCTGTCCCAGAGGCTATGATTCTGCCCATCAGGGAGAACAGAGTTTTTAAAGAAGAGATTCATTCCAGGTGTTCCCTATGGGGTGTTGTGATTCATTTGTTAATTTGAGAGATAGCCATTTTTTAGATTTTTCTGGCACCAACCCTGAAGTCTGAATTACTTGGTTCCTGTGGTTGGTGCATGCTGTAATACAGATAACTTGGCTAAGGATGGAAAAAAAAAATGTTATCCTGTTCCCTGCCCCCAGATTAGGAGGAGCAGAGGGAGGAGAGGAAAGGAAAACATATTCATCTTTAAAATAAGCCTCAGTGTCAGAGCAGCAAGGTCTATATTCAAAGAAGACAGTGGACCATTGTTACAAGAGATGTCCTCTTTGATTGGAATGACAATTGTGATAGGGCACATGTTTTTGAGAGAAGATAAGGAGCTTAGTTTCTGATGTCTAAAAGAAATTAAGGGCAGAGATTGAATAGACAGTTACATTTAATTTTGGAACTTGAAGAAAGTTTGAGGCTGAACATAAAATATTTTAGAAGGTGGTATGTGCAATGGATAAAAACAAACCAGAAAGGAGATAAGGAACTATGTGTAAAATGGAGAGAAGATTGCATTTTTAAATAGAAAGATAAGGAGGGATCTCATTCTGAAGAAGAATTTTGAGAATAAACTAAAGTAGGTGAAAAAGAAAAATACATGGCCATAAATGGAAAGAACATTCCTGGGTATAAAAATAAGAGATACAAAACCTGTGGATCAGAATGTGTCTGGAGTGGGGAAACAATAAGAGAGGTGCATAGGAGGTGGAATTCACAGAAGTAACCCTAGAACATATCACCTAGTGCTTTGTAATCTATTGTAAGGGATTAGGATTTATGTTTAGTGAATCAGGAAGATATTAGAGTTTTGAGAACATAAGCGAGAGCCAACTAACATAAGTGTCACTGTGGGTTGTGTGTTGATTATGGATTAAAGGATGGATGGCATGCATATAAGAGAAGACTACTTAGGAAGTCAATGCAAAAAAATAAAATAGAAAAGAGATGCCACTGTCCTATAGAAGAATGGACACTCTCTGAAGTGTGTGGACCCTAGACATACTTTTAAAGCTAGAGTGTACTCACACAAAAAGTGAGATGTGATCTAACCTATCAGCATAACTATATGCTGATTTCTACAAGGACTCAAGCATTGTTCTACAACCTCAGAGATCTATTTCCCTAGCTTGGCAGGGAAGAAAAGATACTTATACATGCAGTACAAGGGATGTGAGGAATATGCATATAGAGAAGGCCATGAAAAATAGATCTTTAGTTGGAATTAGATTAAGAAGGGGTCTACATGAACTTGGCATTCATACAAGATTTTATATCTACTTATTATCCAACCACCAATCAGAAACTTGAGTAAGGAACCTGGAAAATTAGGTAATATTTTACATATAAAGACATGGAATTCTGCTGTATTATACTTTAAATGTTTAAATTTAAACATTTATTGAAAATAATTTGCGTGCCAAGTTCCTGGCGGGAAAGTACAACTATGAAAAGAAACAGAATAAGAAAATCCTCTTATTTTCACTAAACTTTCCGCATTCCAGAGCAAATGCTTTGGTTTGGGGTCCTCATTATATTTTACCCATAAAATTGATCTTTATTGATCTCCCTGTCCCTATTCTCTCCACACCAATCTATGCTCTGTTCTGGCATCAGAGCAACAATGATGTATGCATAAAATGTGAACCTGACCACATTACATTCTTGATTTATTTTAGCCCTTTATAAAATTGAAAATGATACACATACCTCAAATTGGCAGCATGCTGGCTTCATTAGCAGCAGGCTTTAACAAATAGCATCGTATCTGAAACTTGCATATTCTCAGGAGCGTTTATTGAATAATGATTTTGAAGAAAAGGGATGATGCAACATTTGACTTAGTCTTCCCAGCTGATGGTCAGAGTAACTTATTTTCTTCCTTTCTCCCTCCCTCCTTTCCTTTTACTCTTTTTGTGCTTGCTTTCTTTCTTCCTGTCTTTCTTTTCTTTTTTTATTAGCTTCTTTGTGGAGAAATAAAGTTGTCCTGGACATTATTGACAAAATAAAACTCATTCATGGATCCCTAGGTTTGTACCTATTACTTCCTGATGTTTACATACAACAGATCTCCCTGCTATTGTGATAGAGTTATCAAAGGTTAGAAAGGGCCTTTATTTAAACAGCTTCAACAAATGGAAGTAGATTACCTTAGGGCCTTCAAGGCTGGTAAGAAAATATAGAGTGGTATTTGGCTAGGTAGCAATTGTGATCCATCTCCACACTGACCTGAAAAGCTATTTTAAAAAGGCCAAAGACAAACAATTATTACAAGTTTTCTTCACACGGGACTCTGTTCTTACCCATGTAGTAAAAGGAAGGGGTGCTATTTTTATTTCTCCTTTTGAAGGAATCAGAAGGGAGGGATGCAGTTTGGAGAAAAGAAGAGAAAATGGAACGGAGGGTGGATTTGGGCAATGGATTATAAAATAGGAGCTATTAGTTTACTGAAAATCTGCAGAAGATCATCAAGTATTTTTTTTTGTTTGTTTGTTTTTAAGGTAGAATTCAGGACTTCAAAATAATTTAGATTATAAGATATGACTTGTTTCATTATTCTGGGAAAAGCAGATGGCAGGGGTAGGGCCCAAATAACACAGTTCCCAAAAATAACTAACAAAAGTGATTAAAAGAAAGATCACATCAGCATCAGTGATCAGAGACTGGTTAATCTAGGGAACACCCCAGCTCGAGCAGAATGAGTTTCGGCATAGGTTATAGGGACACTATCTGTTGACTTCATGCTAAAAACAGAACTTCGAAACGTAGAGAAAAATGGCCTAAATGATCTTAATTTCTGATTCCCTGTTTCACTTCTAGAAAAAGTGGGATCCTATAATGGTTAAGCGAAAACTTCCGGTTTCCTTTTACAGTCACCATGTGAACCCACGTCCTCTTAGGGCTTTTACCATTGTCTTTATCATTTCATCATGTTTCTTAATTTCATTTCACATTCGAATTAAAGTAGAAATGGTTAAAATTATACATACAGATGTGCATATAGCAAAAAGAGAAAAAGGATGTTTTATTTATAGAAAACTCCTCTTTCTAGTTTGTCATGGTGAGATAGTAGGACATGGGCAAGGAATAAGTGTTTGTCTTGTGCAGTGACCTTAAACACTGCTCACCTTCTCAGAGACTGCCAGTCCTCTGGAGCATGATTCTGCAACCTCTTACCAGAAGTATGAGGTGCACTAAGAGTGTTATGTTGGTATCACATACAACAAGTACTTGGGGACAAAATCTTCTATGCCATATATTTTCTCTGCACTCTTCACTCTTCTTTGGTGTACTTTCTGCCTTCTCTTTTCATCCTCCAGATTCTCTTAGAGTGAAATGCACTGTTTATTTTTGTCTAAGAGATAATGTTCTGTAAGGGTATTAAGATTTTCTGAGTTCTCACTCTAGTTTCTGTGATGTAAATACATCTCTCTAAGGGTTAAATGATCTCTGACTTTCCTGACTTCCTGACCTGAAGAGATCTCCAAGTTCTGGGTCCCTAATTCACTTAGAAATATATGCCTTTAGAGCTAAATAAGTCTCTCACATTGTCTTGATAGTTGCAAAATAAGTTCAAAAAATTTGCTCTTAGCCCAGCATTTTAAGTTTTCAAAAAATGTGTTCAGAAAGCCTCAATTTTGTAAAAATAGGAATATTTTATTTATAACACAGAGTATTACTCTGGGTTATTAATCTACTTCAATTTGTTTTGCCTATCAGGTGACATTGGTACTACTTTCAATTTTTTAGCTATTACAAATAAAGCTTCAATGCACATTCTCATATAGGTGTTAATATGAACATAAGTTTTTATTTCTCTAGTACAAGTGACCAACAGGACAATTATTAGGTGACATGGTAATTGCACATTTAGCTTGATAAAAAACTGCCAAACTGTTTTATGAAATGGAGGTACTCTTTGATATTCCACAACTTTTTCTAAAATATTTTAACCACTAATAAAATAAGAGTACTGTCTTGAATTCCTATCTTATCAGGCTTTCCCTTTACATTGAGGAACAATGGAATAGCTGTGAGAATTTTGTGATATTGCTAACCGAAAATGATAAAAATCAACTTTAGATTGAGTTCAGTGAAATATAATTACGGAGCTAAAAATCGTATCCACATGTAGTTATCAATGCCTTTTTCAGTGTAGAAATGACATCCAGGAATACTTTTAGGCCTCAGTACATAATGGAATATTCTATCTATACACAGTAGAATAGGAACAAGGTTTGATACACAGAGCCAAAAGGTAATTTTTGGAAAGTTTTTCCAGACTGTTTACTTAGATATTTAAATAATGTTGTATAAAAAATTTCCCCTATATTTGAAAACATGCAAAATTTTGCCAGACTCTAAATTATTAGCTTACATAATAATTTAAGAAAGTGAGTTATACTATTATAAGTATCATATTTAAAAAACTGTCAATTAACTATGCTAGATAAAGCATTCATTTTTTTTATTTTATTTTTTACATAGGAATAGTACCAGAGATTGAAATGGAGCAAATAATATCCTACGCATGCATACTTATGTCTAAATGTACCCTACTCTTATGCATAACTATATTGTACTAATAAAAACACTAAAATGATTTTTAAAAACCCCTAAAATTTTGCTAACATCAGGAAGCAATAAAAGAGCATGCAGAAAATATTCATATTATTAAGTCACCCCATGCAGGTAATTAATAAAAATATTATTCTCTTTATCTCATTTTTTATTCGAGTTGTTATACTTTGTAACTTGTTTCTTTTTCTGAAGGTATATTAACTTGCAGGCTTAATTTTTATGTTATTATTTAAAATTTTTTAAAATTGTATTAATTAGTATACATGACAGTAGAATAAACTTTGATATATCATATATAATGGAGTATAATTTCTCATTCTTATGGTTATACATGATGTTGAATCCCACTTGTCATATAGTTAATTGTGTACATAGGGTAATAATGTTTGATTCATTCTAATATTTTTCTTACCCCCATACACCCTTCCCTCCCTTCACTTCCCTTTACCTAATCTAAAATAATTTATTTTTCCCTAGCACCTACCCCCTTGTGAATTATCACCCACATATCAGAGAAAATATCCAGCTTTTGATTTTTTGCGATTGGCTGATTTTGCATAGCATGATATAATCCAGTACCATCTATTTACCAGTGCAAAAACAAATAACCCAAACAATAAATGGGGTAAGGAATAGAATAGACACTTCACGGAAGAAGAAACACAATCAATCAACAAATATATGAAAAAATGTTCAATATCTTTAGTAATTAGAGAAATGCACATCAAAACTACTCTAATATTTCATCTCACCACAGTCAGAATGGCAGTCATCAAGAGTACAAACAACAATAAATGTTGGCGAGGATGTGAGTAAAAAAGATATACTCATAATTTGCTGGTATGCAAATTTGTGCAACCATTATGGAAAATTGTATGGATATTTCTCAGAAATGCAATGCAACCACCATTTAACCCAGATATCCCATTCCTTGGTCTATCCCCAAAGGACTTAAAATCAAAATATTACATTGATGCAGCCACATCAATGTTTATAGAAGCTCAATTCACAATAGGTAAACTACAGTACCAACCTAGGTGCCCTTTAATAGATGAATGGATTAACAATTGTGGTATATGTATATATAATATATATACATATATATAAATGTTAAATGCATATATATTAAATATACATATGTAATATATACTATATATACATAAATATATATACAGTATATAAATACACACACTATATATATACAAAAATATATATAATGGAATATTACTCAGCCTTAAAGAAGAATTAAAATATGGCATTTGCAGGCTTAATTTTGTCTTTGCAATTTTTTGTTCTCATTTCTTAATATGGCCCCAGACTGTATAAAATTCAGGACACATGGAAGCTGCTCAATACTTATTTATAATGTCCAAGTTGTCCAGAATTAACAAACACCAAAGTCTGATGAAGAAATGTCAAAACTAGATGAACATAATAATTATTCTAGATTCATTTGGAGACTTATTCATCCCACCATACCTCAGAATAAACAAACATATACACTTCCCAAACCTGGTCTGGGAATGCTTCACTCAGCAATTGACAAGAACTATTATTATTCCTGGCCCTCCAAGTATGAAATGATTCTTAAAATTAGTATGTATTCTATTTTCTAATTTCAAAGATTACTTCATATTTTAAAATTTAATTTAGCCTTGTAAAAACTCTCTTGGGTAGTAATAACAGGAACTCATCTTATTAAATCTTCATTTAGTACATGGAAAAGGAATATTCAGCATGATACCATGATTTTCTTTTGGTAAGAAAATTAATATGAATGAAAAAAATGACTTAAAGTCTCTTGACACTAAAGCCTATGCTTAATTCATTATTTCTGATTAGATCTAGATAGGAAAAGAAGGGCTCACTGCCAAGATCATGACTGATAAAAAAATATAAGGTGAATAACTTTAATTAAAATTGCTAAAATGATCTTTTAGAATGAATGTGAAGGTTGACCATATTCCAAGACTGGATTTATTCTTAGAGTTCTACATTAAGTAAAGCAAGTAATATATGGTGTTAATTACAGACTAAAATGGTGTAAAATTATAATTTAGAAATGCCTTGACTAATTCATGAAGTTTTGTTGTGATTGTAAATGATTTTAATATAAAGTCAGAATGCATTGAAAACTCGTCATCTTTCTAGGGGCCAAGAATTCCACTAATCATTTCTTCATTTTTCCACTACCCATTTCTCCATTTTCAAATTTTTAATGATGAATAGTAACTATTCTCTTCATTATTTGTCCTCTTTCTACCATTGTCATGATATGTATTGCATCCTGGGCTACAGATGTGTCATTCATCCATTTGTTAATTAGATACTAATTGATGATCTATGATATCTCAAGGACTGTATTAGGTGATGGGTTAGAGATGCAAATTAAACCAACAAAAAGTAGGTTGTCTATTTCTTCATCAAGAACACAAGGGCTGGCTGAACTGGGTCTAGTCATTCACCTTCTTTCTCAAATCAATCACGCAGATTAAAGCACCAGGTTTTGAAGTGAACACTGTAAGTTGAAGACAAGTTTCAATAGAGACCAGGAAGGTTTTTAAGGGCAATGAATTGCTTCCACTATTGTAAAATGTTACTTAAATGTCTGTATCACAGCACACAGTACAGGGAAGTAGAAAAAATTTTGACTCAACTGTGATATTAAAAATGCCATCAAGCTGAATAATCATGCATTCCTGAGTAAGAAAGGGATGGAGATATGGTGAGCAATGGAACCACAAGTTTGGTGATGTCATTTTGAAGAAAGACTTTTCCCCAGACACTTGCCGCATGGATAATATTATTATAATATTATCACTCTTACTATAGTTGAGTATCACCTCTTTTTGTTGCACTGTCCCATTGTTATTAAAAGGCCCCACTACATCAGAATATAGAGCAATTAGATTCAATTACAGGCTTATACCTTTTGGTAACATGAGGTTAATGTTCTCATTATTTTCAGGGTTTCTCTATTTACCTTCAACTTTGTGCCAATAGACTTGGGTGGAAAGGTAATCTCCTTAGTCTGAGTTTTTAACTCAAGGCTGGAATATTTTGTTCAAATGAGAATTTTTACTCGTCTTTGCATCTTACTATTTTTTCATCCTTATTTCATGCTACTCAATGTTCATAAGCACTTTTTTTTAGTCTGTCTGTCCCTTGATCTCTGATTTCTCTCAATCCTCTTTGATCTGTACTTGAAAATGGACAAGTTTCTGCCCAGTTCTATTCTTGCTAAAGTTAGTCAAAAGTAAGCAATATATAAAAACGCTCACTGTTTCCCTCAATATGTTACAGTGGTCTTCAATCTAAGTAAGCAAAAGTATGTTTAACCAACTATTTTCCCAAGGCAAGTTACTTGTTTGTGGGCTGTAAAATACATAGAACATACCCTAAAATAAGATTAATAGCTAAAACAATTCCAGCAGATTCCTTGGAGGAGATATTACTTAAACTGTGACAAAAAAAGTGTAGACATACATGGATTGCAAGTACTAGGGGAGGTCCAGATATAGCAGAGGCATGGAATAGGATTGAATGTGAGCTGATTCACTCTATGGGTATTACAATTAACCTGCTTTGCTTGCTTCACAAAGTTATGCATCTCAGATTTTTGATATATTGCCTTGATAACACATCATTACAAAAGATGATATTGTTTTGGGGATTATGACTGGAACTGCATTTTTTGAGGGGAAAGAGAAGAAACCCATTCCTAGTTTGTTACTCATCTTCAGTGAGTTCACAATGCAACGTGTGGAGAGTTTTCTGAGTTGAAGGATGAATCTTCAATCTGAGCATACTCCAAGTTTATTATTTATTTTCATGGATCTTTTAAGTAGTCTCAAGAAGCTGGATGGCATGCCACATGCCTGTGATTCCATTGACGCAGGAAACTGAGACAGGAGGATTACAAGTTCAACCTGAGCCTCAACAACTTAGTGAGGCCCGAGATAACTTAGTGAAACCCTTTCTCAAATTATTATTTTTTTTACAAAAAGGGGCTAGAGATGTTGCTCAGTGGTTAAGTACCCGTGGTTTAATCCCCAGTAATAAATAAATAAATAAATAAAATGAATATTCTCAAGAAAAGATTTATAAAGGATAATAATTGTAGCTCAGTGGTAGAGTGCTTGCCTAGTATGTGTGAGGCACTGGGTTTGATCCTCAGAACCCAACAAAAATAAATACAATAAAGTTATTATGTCCATCTATAACTAAAACATTTTTTAAAAAAGAATAATAATTGCATCAAATTAAGGGGCAATTTTAGATGTTGATCCTTTGCTTTTGTATTCAAAAAGTTATATTTTTTATTTAACAGGGCAAAATGTATCACATAAGCATATAACCAAGCTCTTCCTATTCCGTATAGAAATCACTTTGCATGTTCTTAGACTTGAAGACAGAAGAAAAGGATCAACATTGCCACTTTGATTTGACTTTATTGCAGGGTAAAAGATGGGAATTTATGGTTTTATTCTTCTACATAAGGATATCTAGTTTTCTCAGCTTCATTTGTTAAAAGGACTATCTTTTCTCCAATGTGTTTTTTTTTGACACCTTTGTCAAATATCAGAAGACTGTATTGACACAGATTTGTCTCTGTGTCTTCCATTCTATTCCGTTAGTCTTCACATCTGCCTTGACTCCAGTACCATGCTATTTTTGTTACTATAGCTCTGTAATATAACTGGAGATCAGTTATTCTGATGCCTCCAGCATTACTTTCTTACTCAGGGTTGCTTTGGCTACTCTGGTTCTTTAATTATTCCAAATGAATTTTAGGACTGTTCTAATTCTGTTAATAGTGTCATCAGTATTTTGATGGGGATTGCATTGCATCTGTATTACGCTCTTGGTAGCATGTTGAAGACAGGAGAAAAGGATCAACACTGCCACTTTTAGTTGACTTTATTGCAGGGTAAAAGGTGGGAATTTATTATTTTATTCTTCTATAGAAGAATATATAGTTTTCTCAGAATCATTTGTTAAAAAAAACATTTAAGACCATAAAAAAATCATGAGATCTAAAATTATAAGCAGCAGAAGAAGTGGGTCAAAATGACCCTAGTTGAGTACAAGTTAAAGAATGATTGCTATCATCTGGACAATCATTTTCTGACAGGGTACATTGTCCAAAAAATGGGAACCAAACAGAGAACAGTTTTACATTGTCTAAGAGTTGCCATTTTGTGTTGCCAAAAAAAAAAAAAACCAAACAAACAAACAAAAAAACATGCTATGCCAAGCAACTGTTAATGCATACAGAGGCAGGGTGTTTCCATGGGAGAAGCATTTCTTACATGACGAGGAGTCTCAGAGTAAAATGGAGTCTGTTTGGTCATTGCCCATAAAGACTGGCCCATAACACTTCTATATAAAAGATTAGGGCCAGAAACTTTACAACTGCTGGAAGAAATCAGACTCCACACTCAAACATATTGTTGCAGGCACCTACTTCCTTAACAAGATACCTAAAGCTCAGGAAATAAAACCAAAAATCAGTAAATGGGAAGCCATCAAATTAAAAAAGCTTCTGCACAACAAAGGAAAAAATTAAAAGTGTGAATAAAGAGCCTAGAGAATGGGAGAAAATATTTGCCTTTTGCTCCTCTGACAGGAGATTAATATCCAGAGTATAAACAGAACTCAAAAAATTCAACACAATAGACAAACACAAAAACTCCACAAATAACACAAAGGAATGAAACAGACACTTATTAGGGGAAAAAATACAAATTGCCAACAAATATATGAAATAGTTCAATATCCCTAGCAATTAGTGAAATGCAAATCCAAACTTCATAGAGATCTTATTTTTCTCCAGTTAGAATGTCAATCATTAACAGTACAAATAATAATCAATGATGATGAGGATGTGGAAGAAAAGGTACACTCATACCTTATCAATGGGACTGCAAATTAGTACAACCACTCTAGGAAGCAGTATGGAGATTCCTCAGAAGACGAAGAATGGACCCACCATGAGACCCAGCTATTCCTATCCTCAGTATTAATCCTAAATAATTAAAATCAGCATTCTATAGTGATACAGCCACATCAATATTTATAGCAGCACAATTCACAGTAGCCAAATTATGAAACCAGCCCATCTGCCTGTCAATAGATGAACACATTAAGAAAATGTGGTAGATATATACAGTGGCGTTTTAGTCAGCCATAAAGAAGAATGAAATTATGGCCTTGGCTGGTAAATGGATGGAACTGGAGAACATTAAGTGAAATAAGTCACACTTGAAAAGTCAAGGCTTGAATATTTTGTCTCATAAGCATAACCTAGACCAAAATGAAACCTAGAAAAAAATCAGGGGGAGGAGTTCCCCAGGGAAATAGAAGGGAGATCAGTGGAGAAGAGAAAGAGTATACCAGGCGAAGGAGGAGGGACTGAAAAAGGGAAAGTGTGTTGAATGAAATGAAACAAATTTTGGTATGTACATATATAAATAGACCACAGTGAATTTTACCCTTATGTATATCTATAAAGCACTATATATTTTTTTAAATTCACAAATAAATAGAAGAAATACCAGTAGACATCTCCAGCTCTATTTAGTAAGGAGAGGAACAGGGGGAGAGACAAGGGGAAGGAAAGAGGAAAAAAATAAAAAGAGAGTAACACTGCCAAGTATATTTTAAACCTCTGCTCACACCTCCCTTGTAAATGTACTGTTGGATAAATCACATTTCATAGACAAATCCTCTGTCTGAAAAGTCAGGGAGCGCATTCTGTCACAAAGAAGTCAAACTAAATGTATAGGCATGTAATGATCTTGTTTCTTATCTCTGATGAAATACTCAAGAGAGAACCATCATAAGCTACCTTTACCACACATACCCATTTAGTGGAATTGAAACCAACATACTCGGCCTATCAGAGATGGGTTTTTCATATTCCCGCAGAAAGCCAAAATCTCCATCTGTGCAGTATGCTGTATTCCTGCTTCCTTTATTTAAGACTATGATCTCATAATCCTTCCATGTCTTTGTTATGTCATTAGTTCTTAGCTCACTTTTGGGTTTGAAATCAAGTATACTCCTTTAGTTTTTTATATAAACTACTCTAATACAACTTCCTCCACCAAGTACTACCTTTTACAATTCTACTAAGATGTTGCCTCTTTTTCATCTGTTCTCTTCCAAATCTCTTTTAATAGTATTTCAGATTTACATAAATATTACACATACAATAAATAACAAGCCGGAGCTGTCCAAAGGGCTTTCTGTCAGCGTATGTGCTGATTATTAATCATTTAGCTATAAATGCAGGAAGATAAGAAGGACTTGAGTCATAAAGTAAGCAAAGATCTGTTTAGTGGATTAGATAATAAATATTTTAGCATTTATAACTGCTATTTCTAAAATGAAGGGGGAAATACTAGTATCAAAAGACTCATATGTTTGGCTTTGATTGAAGAATAGAGAAGGATGCAAACTCAAAAATCTGAGTTAAATATGTGTGTGCATATATATACATATTATATATATATACATATCATGCATATTAATGAGCACATATGTGTATCTGTGTGCACATATGTATGACATATAAATATATTTATGTGCCTTTTATGCATGTATACATGCATCCAGAGAAGGGACAAAAATAAGGTGTGTAAAATTCTTGCCTCAGTTTGAGTGAAATTTGGGAGCAATTCTTAGTCTTTCTTTTTGTACTGGGGAATAAACTCAGGGGCTCTTGACCACTGAGTGACAACCTCAGCTCTATTTAGTATGATATTGAGAGACAGGGTCTCAATGAGTTGCTTAGCACCTTGCTTTTGCTGAAGTTGGCTTGAACATGTGATCCTCCTGCCTTAGCCTCCCATGCCAGTGGGAATACAAGCTTGTGTCACTGAGCCTGGCTAGTCTATTTTTTTAACATTAGTATTTCTGTATTGTAATTGTTTTGTAATATGCATGTGTAAATTTTATTTAAGTAATAAGTCATAATGTAGGCATATACTTAAGTGGATCTTTGAATCTTCATACATGAAAATCTGTTTAGTAGATTTTATTCTCATAAATAGATAACAAATGTGTCTCTTAACTAGCATACTCTGTTTAACATATGACTCTGATGATCCTTCCATAAGGAAGTAACATCATTGTTCCTCTTGTTAAATAGGAGCAGCTTTGTGATTGTGACAGAAGTAAAGGTACACACCTGCACCTTATAATCTGATGTCATGCAAAACATAGCCTCTTTCTCTTGGTTCTCCAGGGCATTCCTGGATCTCAGCCAGCATGCTATGAAAATTCCCAGTGCCATGTAGAGAGGCTCACATCACACATATTTTCTCTTTCTTCAGCAGCATATTCCTTATCCTGCCCAGTACAGACACAAAAGCACACATTCTATGGAGAGGCAATATGATACAAAGTGCCAAAGTCCAACAAGGGCATTTTAAATTTAATCATATGAAAAGATTCATACTTGTTATTTGGTATTTTTTGAAAGAAATCACAGGATTTTATACAATAATAGTATAAACAGAAAAATGATCTATGTTTACAGCTTTGTTCGCCAATTTCACTGATTTCGTGATGAACTATGCTACCTCTTAAAGAAACAGACCTGGTTTGTGCTAAATAGAAAGTAAGTAACTAAAGAGGATTAACTCTGTGAAATGTTTTATATATATATATATATATATATAACATTTATAGCATATATATAGCAAATAATATAATAGCAAAATTGTACACCAAAATGTAATGATTGTGTTAGAAAAAAGCAGGAATTTGGGGAACATTTGGACTACAGCATGAATCCTGGCTATACCGTTTATAATCTAACTGGTTTTAATCTAATAATTTAAATTCTAAACATGTGTTGCCTCTAAAATAGATGCAATATTTCTTGACTCTGGTCACTGGTCAAAAAAAAAAAAAGCAATTGCATAATGTTCCAACATGGGACTTGGCCCTTGATATTCGTCAAATGGAGTACTCTTTCCCTTTCATTTTTTTATAACATTCCACATGCTACATACACATACCCAAACATACACATGTACACACTCATACATTCTGAAAAATTTAAAGTTTATTTATTTTTTGTTGGTATGCTTTATGACTTTCCAAAACAACAATAGATCTCTTAAACTGATCTGGAATGTTATAAGAAATGGATAATAGGTGACAAATTCATTGGAAATATATTAGGCTGAATTGAACAAATTGACAACATCATAGTTGAGAATAAAATTCAGTAGAGAAGAAAAATATATTGGTTTCAAAACATTGGACAAGATCTAGAGAGATTAATAATAAAGAAGTACTTGTAGGGACTGAACTACTCTCTAGTCATTAAAAAACAAAACAAAACAACTATTGTGAACAAAAAACACCAATTACAGTTCACCTGGTCATTCCAGTGACAGAGACAAAATCAGCTCTTTGCTAAGCAAATATACGTACAACATAAAATAGAATATGGCTAGGTACTCATCTGGAACTGCTTAAATTGTTTTTATTCATTTTAAGCCACTTGTATTCAGTCTCTGAGTACTTTATGGTGTAGTATAAAGTCACTGAGCGCTTGTTCTTCACAAGTAATATTTGTATTCCCTTGGCAGTTCATTAAGGAAGATTTATTAAGACAACTGCCTCATTTTAATCAAGTTACTATAAGTTCCAAGTATAAAACATACTCAAGCTATTAGCAAGCTGTGTATATTAAACAGAAACACATAGAGAGGATTATTGGGTATTTTATATTAATTCCAAAATATATTAAGTTTGAACAATGACAGGCTTACATCCCAGGTCTATGTAGGTAATGAGGAAATGTAGCAGAAAAGGAAAGAATATTGTGAGTTTTCATGTGCCATGAAGAATGTAAATAACATGTGCTTTGTGGTCAGAAAAATATTACATGCATTATTTTAATACATTTCCAGTTAATATGTTGCCGTTGATAGAAGAAATCAACAGCTATTTAATAGTCTAATCTTAAAATAAATGTAATGGTGATACCTCACTTGTGTGTGTGTGTGTGTGTGTGTGTGTGTGTGTGTGTATATATATATATATATATATATATATATATACATATATATTATTTTTAACATTAATAATACAATTAACATTATACTTTGGATAAGGCCCATTTATTTTTCTGGGTGTTTCTGAAAGATATATAATTTTGCTCAGAAAATTCAGTTTTTCTGAATTTTCTTTGAATTTATGTTATTTAAGAGTCTTCTGAGTGCATATCCCTTTTCACCTCAAAATACAACCTAGAAAACATTTTTTTTTTAAAAAATTCAGATGTATTTAAACTTTCATGGGGCAGGGATGAAAAACAAAATAATAAGTATGGTCTCAGCTTGCTTACCCTATCAATGAATAATATTATAATATTTGCTTTTAAAAAAGTTCAACAACCACAGCAATTATGCCAATTTAGATATTGTTCAAATTTGCTTTTACACACAATGACTTTATTATCATAGAAGTTCTTTATTAATGTTTTTAAAAGATATTTTAAATAGCTCCTGAATTTGGAGATATATAAGTAGAAAGAAAGAAATCTTATGTGTTCTGGGAAGGATATCAGATTTATCTATTACATTCATGCTATATTTCTTAACCTTCTTTTTCATCTAATGTAATCTATGATTAAATATATTACATAATTACACTTCTTTAAATTATATATTAAAAAAATAGAATTTCAAAAGTTCAATAAAAAATTGTAACATTTAACATTTCAAATAGTTGTTGTTTACAATTATCTAAATTAAATTATTGATTTCTTGGATTAGTATTATTTACAACATTCCCTTCCTCTTTCTAGTATGCTATTTAATGCCTTCAGATTCATTCTAAAGAGCAATTCGGTATGATTCATTAGGGAAAATTTGTTGCTTTTGGCTTATGAGGTTGACTCATTATCATGCATATTGATTTTAATTAGTTTTGAACATGTGTCAAAAATTTTATCCAACTCATATATTAATGAGCAAACCAATAAGCTGATAAAGCTATTCTCTATGAGCATTTTCAGGAATTGTGTTCAAGCAGTGTTTTTCTTTTTTTTTTTTTTGACTTTTAGAAAGATTTTTTAATGACAAATTATGGCCAACATAGACAATTTTCCATGAATATTTGTGCATATCTAGCTATTTCTTCCTTTTTTTAAATTTTTTTATTGTTGGTTGTTCAAAACATTACAAATTTCTTGACATATCATATTCCACACTTTGATTCAAGTGGGTTATGAACTCCCACCTTCACCCCATACACAGATTGCAGATTCACATCAGTTACACATCCATTGATTTACAAATTGCCATACTAGTGTCTGTTGTGCTCCGCTGCCTTTCCCATCCTCCACCCTCCCCCCTCCCCACCTCTCCCCTCCCCTCCCCTCCTCTCTCTCTACCCCCTCCACTGTATAACTCTGAGGGTCTCCTTCCATTTCCATGCAATTTCCCTTCTCTCTCCCTTTCCCTCCCACCTCTCATCCCTGTTTAATGTTAATCTTCTTCTCATGCTCTTCGACCCTACTCTGATCTTAGTTACTCTCCTTATATCAAAGAAGACATTTGGCATTTGTTTTTTAGGGATTGGCTAGCTTCACTTAGCATAATCTGCTCTAATGCCATCCATTTCCCTGCAAATTCTATGATTTTTGTCATTTTTTAATGCAGAGTAATACTCCATTGTGTATAAATGCCACATTTTTTTTATCC
Source organism: Marmota monax (assembly GCF_021218885.2). NCBI lineage: Eukaryota > Metazoa > Chordata > Mammalia > Rodentia > Sciuridae > Marmota > Marmota monax. The sequence continues at coordinate 3,328,271 of NW_026695230.1, read as the reverse complement.
ATTCGTCTATTGAAGGGCATCTAGGTTGGTTCCACAGTCTTGCTATTGTGAATTGTGCTGCTATGAACATCGATGTAGCAGTGTCCCTGTAGCATGCTCTTTTTAGGTCTTTAGGGAATAGACCAAGAAGGGGAATAGCTGGGTCAAATGGTGGCTCCATTCCCAGCTTTCCAAGAAATCTCCATACTGCTTTCCAAATTGGCTGCACCAATCTGCAGTCCCAACAGCAATGTACAAATGTACCCTTTTCCCCACATCCTTGCCAGCACTTGTTGTTGTTTGACTTCATAATGGCTGCCAATCTAACTGGAGTGAGATGGTATCTTAGGGTGGTTTTGATTTGCATTTCTCTGACAGCTAGAGATGGTGAGCATTTTTCCATGTACTTGTTGATTGACTGTATGTCCTCCTCTGAGAAGTGTCTGTTCAGGTCCTTGGCCCATTTGTTGATTGGGTTGTTTGTTCTCTTATTGTCTAATTTTTGGAGTTCTTTGTATACTCTGGATATTAGGGCTCTATCTGAAGTGTGAGGAGTAAAGATTTGTTCCCAGGGTCTAGGCTCCCTATTTACCTCTCTTATTGTTTCTTTTGCTGAGAAAAAACTTTTAAGTTTGAGTAAGTCCCATTTGTTGATTCTAGTTATTAACTTTTGTGCTATGGGTGTCCTATTGAGGAATTTGGAGCCCGACCCCACCGAATGTAGATCGTAGCCAACTTTTTCTTCTATCAGACGGTGTGTCTCTGATTTGATATCAAGCTCCTTGATCCATTTTGAATTCACTTTTGTGCATGGCGAGAGAAAGGGATTCAGTTTCATTTTGTTGCATATCATTTCCAGTTTTCCCAGCACCATTTGTTGAAGATGCTATCCTTCCTCCATTGCATGCTTTTAGCCCCTTTATCAAATATAAGATAGTTGTAGTTTTGTGGATTGTTTTCTGTGTCCTCTATTCTGTACCATTGGTCCACCAGCCTGTTTTGGTACCAGTACCATGCTGTTTTTGTTACTATTGCTCTGTAGTATAGTTTGAAGTCTGGTATGGCTATACCGCCTGATTCACACTTCCTGCTTAGCATTGTTTTTGCTATTCTGGGTCTTTTATTTTTCCATATGAATTTCATGATTGCTTTCTCTATTTCTACAAGAAATGCCATTGGGATTTTGATTGGCATTGCATTAAACCTATAGAGAACTTTTGGTAATATCGCCATTTTGATGATGTTAGTTCTGCCTATCCATGAACAGGGTATACTTTTCCATCTTCTAAGATCTTCTTCTATTTCTCTCTTTAGGGTTCTGTAGTTTTCATTGTATAAGTCTTTTACCTCTTTTGTTAGGTTGATTCCCAAGTATTTTATTTTTTTTGAAGATATTGTGAATGGAGTGGTTGTCCTCATTTCCATTTCAGAGGATTTGTCGCTGATATACAGGAATGCCTTTGATTTATGCGTGTTTATTTTATATCCTGCCACTTTGCTGAATTCATTTATTAGCTCTAATAGTTTCTTTGTAGAGCCTTTTGGGTCTGCTAGGTATAGAATCATATCATCTGCAAATAGTGATAATTTAAGTTCTTCTTTTCCTATTTTTATGCCTTTAATTTCTTTCGTCTGTCTAATTGCTCTGGCCAGTGTTTCGAGAACTATGTTGAACAGAAGTGGAGAGAGAGGGCATCCCTGTCTTGTTCCAGATTTTAGAGGGAGTGCCTTCAGTTTTTCTCCATTCAGAATGATGCTAGCCTGAGGCTTAGCATAGATTGCTTTTACAATATTGAGGTATGTTCCTGTTATCCCTAGTTTTTCTAGAGTTTTGAACATAAAGGGATGCTGTACTTTGTCGAATGCTTTTTCCGCATCTATCGAGATGATCATATGGTTCTTATTTTAAGTCTATTGATGTGGTGAATAACATTTATTGATTTCCGTATATTGAACCAGCCTTGCATCCCAGGGATGAATCCTACTTGATCATGGTGCACAATTTTTTTGATATGTTTTTGTATCCGATTGGCCAGAATTTTATTGAGGATTTTTGCATCTAGGTTCATTAGAGATATTGGTCTGTAGTTTTCTTTCTTTGAAGTGTCTTTGTCTGGTTTAGGTATCAGGGTGATGTTGGCCTCATAGAATGAATTTGGAAGTTCTCCCTCTTTTTCTATTTCCCGAAGTAGCTTGAAAAGTATTGGTATTAGTTCTTCTTTAAAGGTTTTGTAAAATTCTGCTGTATACCCATCCGGTCCTGGGCTTTTCTTAGTTGGTAGTCTTTTGATGGTTTCTTCTATTTCCTCAATTGATATTGGTCTGTTTACGTTGTCTATATCCTCCTGTCTCAATCTGGGCAGATCATATGACTTAAGAAATTTATCTATGCCTTCACTATCTTCTAATTTATTGGAGTATAAGGATTCAAAATAGTTTTTGATTATCTTCTGTATTTCTGAAGTGTCTGTTGTGATATTGCCTTTTTCATCCCGTATGCTAGTAATTTGAGTTCTCTCTCTTCTTCTCTTCGCTAGCATGGCTAAGGGTCTGTCGATTTTGTTTATTTTTTCAAAGAACCAACTTTTAGTTTTGTCAATTTTTTCAATTGTTTCTTTTGTTTTGATTTCATTAATTTCAGCTCTGATTTTAATTATTTCTTGCCTTCTACTTCTTTTGCTGTTGTTTTGCTCTTCTTTTTCAAGGATTTTGAGATGAAGTATGAGATCATTAATTTGTTGTTTTTTTCTTTTTTTAAGGAATGAACTCCAAGCAATGAATTTTCCTCTTAGAACTGCTTTCAATGTGTCCCATAGATTCCGATATGTTGTGTCTGTGTTTTCATTTATCTCTAAGAATTTTTTAATTTCCTCCTTGATGTCTTCTATAACCCATTGATAATTCAGTAACCTATTTTTCATTCTCCAAGTGATGTATGCTTTTTCCTTCCTTCTTTTATCGTTGATTTTCCGTTTCATTCCATTATGATCAGATAAGATGCATGGTATTATCTCTACTCCTTTATATTGTCTAAGAGTTGCCCTGTGACATAATATATGATCTATTTTTGAGAAGGATCCATGTGCTGCTGAGAAAAAAGTATAACTGCTTGATGTTGGGTGGTATACTCTATATATGTCAATTAAGTCTAGGTTATTAATTGTGTTATTGAGTTCTATAGTTTCCTTATTCAACTTTTGTTTGGAAGATCTGTCCAGTGGCGAGAGAGGTGTGTTGAAGTCTCCCATGATTATGGTATGGTGGTCTATTAGACTCTTGAACTTGAGAAGAGTTTGTTTTACAAACATAGCTGCACCATTGTTTGGGGCATAAATATTTATGATTGTTATGTCTTGTTGGTGTATGGTTCCCTTAAGCAGTATGTAGTGTCCCTCTTTATCCCTTTTGATTAACTTTGGCTTGAAATCTATTTTATTTGATAAGAGTATGGACACTCCTGCTTGTTTCCGAAGTCCATATGAGTGATATGATTTTTCCCAACCTTTCACCTTCAGCCTATGTATGTCTTTTCCTATCAAATGCGTCTCCTGTAGGCAGCATATTGTTGGGTCTTGTTTTGTGATCCATTCTACTAGCCTGTGTCTCTTAATTGGTGAGTTTAAGCCATTAACATTTAGGGTTATTATTGAGATATGGGTTGTTGTTCCAGCCATATTTGTTTATTTATGTTACTAAACATGGTTTGTTTTCCTCTTTGATTATTTCCCCCCCTTTACTGTCCTACCTCCCACTGTTGGTTTTCATTGTTATTTTCCATTTCCTCTTCCTGTAATGTTTTGCCGAGGATGTTTTGAAGAGATGGTTTTCTAGCTGCGAATTCTTTAAACTTTTGTTTATCGTGGAAGGTTTTAATTTCATCTTCCATCCTGAAGCTTAATTTCACTAGATACACAATTCTTGGTTGGAACCCATTTTCTTTCAGTGTTTGAAATATGTTATTCCAGGATCTTCTAGCTTTCAGAGTCTGTGTTGAAAGATCAGCTGTTATCCTGATTGGCTCACCCCTAAATGTAATCTGCTTCCTTTCTCTTGTAGCTTTTAAAATTCTCTCCTTATTCTGTATGTTGGGCATCTTCATTATAATGTGTCTAGGTGTGGATCTCTTATGATTTTGCACATTCGGCATCCTGTAGGCTTCTAGGATTTGGGATTCTGTCTCATTCTTCAAGTCTGGGAAGTTTTCTCGTATTATTTCATTGAATAGACTGCTCATTCCTTTGGTTTGGAGCTCTGTACCTTCCTGTATCCCAATGACTCTTAAGTTTGGTCTCTTATTGTTATCCCATATTTCTTGGATGTTCTGCTCATGGTTTCTTAACAGTCTTGCTGAGCTGTCTATGTTCTTTTCCAGTTGAAATACTTTGTCTTCATTGTCTGATGTTCTATCTTCTAAGTGTTCTACTCTGCTGGTAGTATTCTCCATTGAGTTTTTAAGTTGGTTTATTGCTTCCTGCATTTCTAGGATTTCTGTTTGTTTGTTTTTTATAACCTCTATCTCCCTGTATAGTTGATCCTTTGCTTCCTGGATTTGTTTGCGTAATTCATTGTCGAAGTGATCTTTCATTGTCTGATTTTGCTGTCTAATGTCTTCCTTGATACTCCAGATCATCTGAAGCATGTATATCCTGAATTCTTTATCTGACATTCCATCTGCTGCAGCTGTTACCTCTTCTAATGTTGCGTTGACCTGCATTGCTTGTGGTCCTTTCTTTCCTTGTCTTTTCATACTGCTTGCGTATCTTTCCTGCAGGCGCGGGCGGCGGCTCTGCTCTCTCCTTATTCCAATTGGGGTGTCGTGGCTACCACGCCGGCAGGTCACTGGGCCTGTTCTGGGCGCTGGCGGCGGCTCTGTTCTGCCCCTACTCCAATTGGGGTGACGAGTGTACCACGCCGGCAGGCCACCGGGCCTGATCCGCTGGTCGGTTGCAGGTTTGCCTACCTGCAGGCGCGGGCGGCGGCTCTACTCTGCCCCTACTCCAAATGGGGTGACGTGACTACCCCGCCTGCAGGTCGCTGGGCCTGTTCCTGGCACAGGCGGCGACTCTGCTCTGCCCCTACTCCAATTAGGGTGGTGTGTGTACCACGCCGGCAGGCTCCTGGGCCTGATCCGCCGGTCTGTCGCAGGTCTGCCTACCTTGGAGGCGCGGGCGGCGGATCTGCCCTGCCCCTCCTACCACGCCTGCGGACCCCTGGGCCTGATCTGCAGGTTGGTCACAGGTCTGCTCACCCTGCGGGCATGGGTGGCGGTTCCGCTCCGCCCCCACTCCAATTGGGGTCACGTGGCCACCACACCGGCAGGGCCTGATCCGGGCGTGGGAGAAGGATCTGCTCTGCCCCTACTCCAGTTGTGGTGACGTGTGTACCACACTGGCAGGCCACTGGGCCTGACCTGCCAGTCTGTGACAGCTCTGTTTACCTTGCAAGCGCGGGCGGCGGCTCTGCCCTGCCCCTCCTACCACGCCCATGTACCACTGGGTCGCGGGTCTGCCCACCTTGCGGGTGCGGGTGGCGGCTCCGCTCCGCCCCCTCTCCAATTGGGGTCATGCGGTCACCACGCTGGTGAGCCGCTGGGCCTGCTCCGGGCGCTGGCGGCGGCCCGGCTCCTCCCCTCTGGCTCGACGACAAATTGAGGAGACTCAGGTGTCTGTGCCTCACCCCCCCTACCAGGAGACCAACTGTTTCTGTTGCCGCTGGCATTGATGAAGTTCTCTCCTCCGCCGCTTTCTGATGACATCAGATCTCTGCCATGTTGGTATCCTATGCGAATGGCAGCATTTCGTTCCCCTTGCCGGGCAACCAAAACAACGGGTGAGTCCTGACCGGCCCTCAGCAGGACCCGGACCGAGAAGCAGTTTCTGTGGGCTCCTAGCCCTGGGCCAGGGCAGTTCCGGGAGCCGGAACTCGGCCGCTCCGTGCTCGGTGTAAGCTCCGATAAGAGTAGGCTCCAAGAAGCAGTCCCCGCGGGCTCAGTTCCGGGAGCCGGAATTCGCCCGCTTAGTGCTTGGTGTATGCTCTGATAGGAGCAGGGTCCAAGAAGCAGCCTCCGCAGGCTCCCCAGCCCTGGGCCAGGGCGGTTCCGGGAGCCGGAACTCGGCTGCCCCGCTCTTGGTGTTCGCTCCGATAAGATCAGGTTCTAAGAAGCCCCCAGGCACTGAACCCTAGCAATCTGTCTGCAAGCCGCAGGTGAATGGCAGCCTGAAATTACCTGTTCTATGGCTGAATCCAGTGTTTTTCTTTAAACAAGAATGCAATTTCTAGATATAAAATTGGTAATGTCCTTTAGAACAAGGAACCATGAACAGGGTTATCTTTGCTGCTAAAGTGAATCCATTTGCATACTATACAAGTTTAAAAATTAAATAGTAAATAATTGTGGTGTGTGTGTGTGTGTGTGTGTGTGTGTATAACATTAACTTCTGTAGAAGATGTTCAGATAGATTTTTGGCTTTTGATTGTCACTTTTAGGGATTCCCACTAAAACAAACTGGTAATACACTATGTATATTGATACTGTTGATTTGGTCAATATTACGTCATATTATTTTGACATTCAACACTGTTTTATTTAAGGCAAGTCTAAGTACACATTTAATAATTTTTTATAAAGAACATAATGTTATTTATATGTATATATGTGTATGTATGTATACATAATCATTTTCTTTATCCATTTATCTGTTAATGAATATTTAGGTTGTTTCTTTACCTTAGTTATTGTGAATAATGCTTTAATAAATATGGAAATGCAGATACCTCTTCAAATTAGTGATTTTATTCCTTTAGGTATATACCCAGAAGTAGCATTGCTGATCATAGTCCCATTCTTAATTATTTGAGCCACCTTTGTATTGTTTTCCATGATAGCTGTGCTAATTTAAATTCCTGTCAACAGTGAACCAGGGCTTCCTCTTCTTTACATTGTTGACAATATTTGTTATTTTTTGTTATTCTAATACAAATGAATGATGATATCTCTTCCTAGTTTTGATTTTCATTTCTGAGGTAAGTAGCAATATTGAGCATTTTTGAAGTACTATTGCCATTTGCATGTTTTCTTTATAAAAATATATTCTTAAGCTCTTATCTCATTTTAAAATTGGATTATTTGGATTTTTTGGTTTTTGCTCTTGATTTGTTTGAGTTTCTGAAATAATCTCCTTATCATATATTTGGTTTGAAAATATGCTCCCCTAATCTCTAACCTAATCTCTAGGTTCTTTTCATTTTTGTTAATGATTGTAATCTTTGCTGTAAGTAAACACAAAGTGCTTTGAATAGTCAAAACATTTTTTTCTTTGTTGAGAAATAACAAAGTTGGAGGCCTTCTATTCCTGATTTCAAAGTATTATACAAAATTGTAATAACCAGAACAGTATGGAACTAGCATAAAAAACAAAACATAGAAAAATGGAAAAGAATTGAGGATCTAGAAATAAAAAAACTAAACATATATGGTCAACTAATATTTGCTAATGGTGTTAAAAATACACAATGATGAAAGGGTAGTATCTTCAATAAATTACAAGGGGAGAACTAGATATCAACATGCAGAAGAATGAAAGTGTACTCCTACCCTAAATCACTCAAAATTAATATGAAATGAATTAAAGACTTCAGTATAAGATCTAAAACCATAAAACTTTATCATTATGGGCAAAATTGATTATTGACTCAGATTCTAGCCCCTCTAGCCCCTCTCCCTTTCACAGAGGAGGGGATGAGGTGTTGGAATGAAAATTAAAAGTTCTAATTACATTTTGTTTTTCTGTTGACCAGCCCTTCTCCAGGATATCCCCAGATTTACAAAAGATATTCTTATTACCCAGGAAATTTCCAGGGACTTGGAAGCTCTGCCTTAGGAAATCCTATTATTCTGGAAATTATAAAGGTTTTTAGAACCTTGAGGCAGAAACCAAAAATATATTTCTTATTTTATTACAATATCACAAATTTTTAGAATATGGGTAAATTTTTAAAGGCTTGGAGGCTATTTTAGTACCCGTGGAGAGTGAGAGAGAATAGCAGTGTCTGAGACTGGGGTCTCTGATGACTTCATGGCTTTGGCATGCTTGGTGCCTGGGAAAGTTTCTTTGCAAAGGTGCAGGATGCCTAGCTGTTGTGCTAATGGCCTTCATGAGGAAACTCTGTGATACAATCCTATCAGCCTTGACCTTTATCTCAGGCACACAGCTCCTGAAAATAGAAGAACTCTTTTGCTAGACAACCAGGATGTTTGCTCCTGAACCTGCCTGCATAACAGTGGGCTTTTTTTGAGAGCTAAGCAAAGCTCCTAACATTGTGCACTGCAACTCAGAATATAACTGTTGAATAAATGCATAATGTTGCTAACTCTGTGACTTTCCTGAGTACAAATAATAGATTGTGTAGTCTTTAATATGATAATGAGACATATAAATAAGGATTGCTTCTTCTCCATAAGAGATCAGTGCTCCACCTGACCCCAGATGTTACCTTCAAAATCTGAGTTCGTGATTCTTTATTTTGTGCCACAGTCTGGCTGGGCACAAAATCACGAGCCACTCAAGCAGGAACAAACTTTATTTCTAAAACTCCCTTGGATGCCATGCATGCGGCCTTCTCCCTGGACACACTAAACCAACAGGAAATCCCTCCTCTGGAATTCCCTCCTACCGCACTTCCCCAACCAATGGGAACTCTCCGGGAGTCCCTGAGAGCTCCAAAGTAGCAGGCCAAGGCGGACAGCAGGGGTCTAATCTCCAATTGAATGCACATCTTAACATAATCATTATCATCTCAATGGCTTGCTGGTGTCACCTTTCAACCAAAAATGCCATGCATCATTCCTACTTGGCTATGGCTCTCAGCAATTTTGCTTATCCCTCTTTACTGGAACCTGCTGGATTGGCAGAGCTGGTCGGGGCAGATGGTGGTCCATACAGATCCTAACACAGGAGACTATCTCAGTTGAGGAGAACCTTCCCATTCAGGTGCTCCCTATCAGCCAAGAAAAAGCCTCAAAATAAGGAGGTGTAGGGAGAAAATTTAGCATTGGGTATAAAACATGGATATACAGGATCCAAAAAGAGGAATCATTATGTGTCTATACGCTTAAGAAAAAGGGTAGTTCTGTTAGAAGATCATAGTTGTTATGGTTTATAAATTTTATTACTAAAACTTGCCCGTGGTTTCCTACAGAAGAAGTGGCAAATGTAAAGACATGGGCAATTGGCACCTTGCTTAAAGTAATGCTTAAAGCTCCAAGAACAACAACAACAACAACAACAAAGGCTGGGGGGAAGATCTCCAGAGAGAATATGAACTATAATGCCATGTTTAAGAGAATAGTCTTATAAAATTAAAAATTAAAAAAATGGTTATGGCAGTTTTCATTATTTCTTAGATCTCTAGCTCTCCTAGACTTGTATTTAAAATACAAATTATAGGGCTTGCAAGATTTATAAGGCTTATGAAAAACTAGTTAACACAAAAGGGAAAAAAAAATGTCCCTTTTAAATCCAAACTGCTTGGCTAGCTGTCTTATATGTTTTCAGACAGCTTTCTTTACCAGTTCCTCCCTAATGCTACATCACAGAAAGACAAAAATAGAAAGATTCCAAATGTACAAACTTCCTACTTCAACATTATTTAGATATCTGAACGAACTCTTACCTGAGCTAAAAGTACAATCTGACCTGTTAAAGATATTAGTATTGAAGCCGTTTAAGTTTTTTTAAAAATATTTTACTTAAAGTTAATGTATTTTCTGAGCAGTTTTATCTGTCTATAAATGTTTTCTGTCTTTGTTCAGAGGCAAATTTTTCCAGGATTAGCTCTCAAATACATCAAAAAATTCCTTTTAATAAATCCTTAGGAGGATATAGACATGGTGATGTTGGAAATGAGTCTAATAACCTTCAAGGACAAATAGACGACTATCTGAAACCTTTGATTTCAGTGTCCATCATGGCTGTTGCATTTTATACCTGGTATTTCCAATTGCACAGATCTTTCCTATGTCTATATATTATGTACTTGGTTTCAAAATTGGCATTTAGGCAAATGAACACTCATCAATTAAAATTTAATTAAGGAAATGGATCCAAATAATTTAATTCAAACCAATAATCAGATAAAAATATAGATGTCTTTAAAATTCTAACTTACAAATTTTTTGTTTGTGGTCAGACAATTAATAGTGCTGATTTCTAAAAATCTCTGAAATGTAATGTAATTATCCATTGCTTCTAGGATTTTTCTTCAACAGTAAAGACATGGATAATACTGTTAACTACGTCTTTCTGATATTTTATCTTACAATTAAAATGAGTAAATTAAATTTAACATAAATGGGATTAATCTTCATAAATATGTTTTCTTAAATGGATAAATTAAGAAAGAAGTTTAAGATTGCTTTGTTTCTGGGTTTTCACTAAAACAAGGTTACTAAGAGTTAAAATGTTCTAACAGGTATAATTCTACATGTAAAGGATCCAACAAGTTTCAATTACAATACTGTAAACAGCATAAAGTATTTCATCTTATTATGAGGAGTAATTGGAAATAATTCAGAAATTTCATAAGGATCATTTCAGAATATAAAGTTAAAAAGGGATAAGCAGCTAGGCATTCTGCACATTTTCAGAGAACCTTTCCTAGGCACTGAGAATGCCATAGCCATGAAATCACCAGAGACCCCAATCTCAGACACTGCTCTCCTAAATTCTGTCACTGATGTCCACAAGTACCCTATTAGCTAGCTGAATGAGAGGGGGAATATACTCTATGTTAAATAGGGTACCATTCCTTTCATTCATTGATTCATTTAGAAATAGTAACTCTCAACTTGCTTTGTGACCCTGATCAACTAAAGTTGAATCTAAGATTTACTTGAATACAAGATCATTACCCAACTCATCTTTTGAGTCTCCTGTCTCTAGTACAATTTAGGGAAAAGGTGAAAGGGAAATTATAGGGTCATGAAAGTCAAAAGAGAAGGAGTGAGAAGGCAGCTAGCGAGAGAAGAAGGAGGCAGAAATGTCCTTTGGGAGGGAACTGTGACCATGCACAGAGCAGGCCCAGCGGCCTGCTGAGGGGCAGAGCCGCCCCCACCCCCCGCGCCTGCCAGGTAGGTGGAACGGTGACCACCGACAGAAAAGGCCCAGTGGCCCGCGGCGGGACAGAGCTTCCAATCACTGCTGCAAGGTAGGCGGGCCTGCGACCCACCAGCAGAAGAGGAGCAGCGGCCTGCTGAGAGGCTGAGGCGCCCCCTCCCCCTGCACCGGCAAAGTAGAGGGAACTGTGACCATGCACAGAGCAGGCCCAGCGGCCTGCTGAGGGGCAGAGCCGCCCCACACCACCCGCACCTGCCAGGTATGGGAACTGTGACCACCAACAGAAGAGGCCCAGTGGCCCGCGGCGGGACAGAGCTTCCAATCACTCCTGCAAGGTAGGTGGGCGTGGGACCCACCAGCAGAAGAGGAGCAGCGGCCTGCTGAGAGGCAGAGCCGCCCCCTCCCCCTGCACCGGCAAGGTAGAGGGAACTGTGACCACGCACAGAGCAGGCCCAGCGGCCTGCTGAGGGGCAGAGCCGCCCCCCACCCCCCGCCCCTGCCAGGTAGGTGGAACTGTGACCACGGACAGAAAAGGCCCAGTGGCCCGCGGCGGGACAGAGCTTCCAATCACTCCTGCAAGGTAGGCGGGCCTGCGACCCACCAGCAGAAGAGGAGCAGCGGCCTGCTGAGAGGCAGAGCCGCCCCCTCCCCCTGCACCGGCAAGGTAGAGGGAACTGTGACCACGCACAGAGCAGGCCCAGCGGCCTCCTGAGGGGCAGAGCCGCCCCCCACCCCCCGCACCTGCCAGGTAGGTGGAACTGTGACCACCGACAGAAGAGGCCCAGTGGCCCGCGGCGGGACAGAACTTCCAATCACTCCTGCAAGGTAGGCGGGCCTGCAACCCACCGGCAGAAGAGGAGCAGCGGCCTGCTGAGAGGCAGAGCCGCCCCCTCCCCCCCGCGCCTGCAAGGTAGACGGAACTGTGACCACCATCAGAACAGGCCAGACCTGCAACCGAGAGACAAAACAGGCCCAGTGGCCTGAGGAAGGGTAGAGCAGCCCCCCCCTGCGCCTGCAAGGTAGGCGGACCTGCGACCCACTGGCAGTACAGCCCCAGAGGCCTGCAGAGGGGCAGTGCCGCTGCCTGCGCCTGCAAAGTAGACAGAACTGCGACCACCGACAGAACAAGCCTAGCGGTCCGCAGAGGGACAGAGCCGCCGCCCGCGCCTGCAAGGTCGGCGGACCTGCTACCGACCGGCAGAGCAGGCCCAGTGGCCTGCTGGCGTGGTAGGCACATTGCCCCAATTGGAGGAGGGGCAGAGCCGCCGCCCGCGCCTGCGAGGGAGACTTTGCAACTATACAAGACCAACATAAATATATAGGGGGAAAATTCAATAGCACAACAGTTTCTCCAAGTAGAAAGGAACGCGAACAGTATGAAGAGACAAGGAAAGAAAGGACCACAAGCATTGCAGGTCAACTCAACATTAGAAGAGGTAATAGCTGCAGCAGATGGAATGTCAGATAAAGAATTCAGGATATACATGCTTCAGATGATCCGGAGTCTCAAGGAAGACATCAGACAGCAAAATCAGACAATGAAAGATCACTTCAACAATGAATTACATAAACAAATACAAGAAGCAAAAGATCAACTATACAGGGAAATAGAGGTTATAAAAAACAAACAAACAGAAATCCTAGAAATGCAGGAAGCAATAAGCCAACTTAAAAACTCAATTGAGAATACTACCAGCAGAGTAGAACACTTAGAAGACAGAACATCAGACAATGAAGATAAAGTATTTCAACTTGAAAAGAACACAGACAGCTCAGCAAGACTGTTAAGAAACCATGAGCAGAACATCCAAGAAATATGGGATAACATCAAGAGACCAAATTTAAGAGTCATTGGGATACAGGAAGGGACACAGTTTCAAACCAAAGGAATGAGCAATCTATTCAATGAAATAATACGAGAAAACTTCCCAGACTTGAAGAATGAGACAGAACCCCAAATCCTAGAAGCCTACAGGACGCTGAATGTGCAAAATCATAAGAGACCCACACCTAGACACATTATAATGAAGATGCCCAACATACAGAATAAGGAGAGAATTTTAAAAGCTACAAGAGAAAGGAAGCAGATCACATTTAGGGGTAAGCCAATCAGGATAACAGCCAATCTTTCAACACAGACTCTGAAAGCTAGAAGATCCTGGAATAACATATTTCAAACACTGAAAGAAAATGGGTTCCAACCAAGAATTGTGTTTCCAGCGAAATTAAGCTTCAGGATGGAAGATGAAATTAAAACCTTCCACGATAAACAAAAGTTAAAAGAATTTGCAGCTAGAAAACCATCTCTTCAAAACATCCTTGGCAAAACATTACAGGAAGAGGAAATGGAAAATAACAATGAAAACCAACAGTGGGAGGTAGGACACTAAAGGGGGGAAAATAATCAAAGAGGAAAACAAACCATGTTTAGTAACATAAATAAACAAATATGGCTGGAAGAACAACCCATATCTCAATAATAACCCTAAATGTTAATGGCTTAAACTCACCAATCAAGAGACACAGGCTAGTAGAATGGATCACAAAACAGGACCCAACAATATGCTGCCTACAGGAGACGCATTTGATAGGAAAAGACATACATAGGCTGAAGGTGAAAGGTTGGGAAAAATCATATCACTCATATGGACTTCGGAAACAAGCAGGAGTATCCATATTCATATCAAATAAAATAGATTTCAAGCCAAAGTTAATCAAAAGGGATAAAGAGGGACACTACATACTGCTTAAGGGAACCATACACCAACAAGACATAACATTAAATGTGTACTTAGACTTGCCTTAAATAAAACAGTGTTGAATGTCAAAATAATATGACGTAATATTGACCAAATCAACAGTATCAATATACATAGTGTATTACCAGTTTGTTTTAGTGGGAATCCCTAAAAGTGACAATCAAAAGCCAAAAATCTATCTGAACATCTTCTACAGAAGTTAATGTTATACACACACACACACACACACACACACCACAATTATTTACTATTTAATTTTTAAACTTGTATAGTATGCAAATGGATTCACTTTAGCAGCAAAGATAACCCTGTTCATGGTTCCTTGTTCTAAAGGACATTACCAATTTTATATCTAGAAATTGCATTCTTGTTTAAAGAAAAACACTGGATTCAGCCATAGAACAGGTAATTTCAGGCTGCCATTCACCTGCGGCTTGCAGACAGATTGCTAGGGTTCAGTGCCTGGGGGCTTCTTAGAACCTGATCTTATCGGAGCGAACACCAAGAGCGGGGCAGCCGAGTTCCGGCTCCCGGAACCGCCCTGGCCCAGGGCTGGGGAGCCTGCGGAGGCTGCTTCTTGGACCCTGCTCCTATCAGAGCATACACCAAGCACTAAGCGGGCGAATTCCGGCTCCCGGAACTGAGCCCGCGGGGACTGCTTCTTGGAGCCTACTCTTATCGGAGCTTACACCGAGCACGGAGCGGCCGAGTTCCGGCTCCCGGAACTGCCCTGGCCCAGGGCTAGGAGCCCACAGAAACTGCTTCTCGGTCCGGGTCCTGCTGAGGGCCGGTCAGGACTCACCCGTTGTTTTGGTTGCCCGGCAAGGGGAACGAAATGCTGCCATTCGCATAGGATACCAACATGGCAGAGATCTGATGTCATCAGAAAGCGGCGGAGGAGAGAACTTCATCAATGCCAGCGGCAACAGAAACAGTTGGTCTCCTGGTAGGGGGGGTGAGGCACAGACACCTGAGTCTCCTCAATTTGTCGTCGAGCCAGAGGGGAGGAGCCGGGCCGCCGCCAGCGCCCGGAGCAGGCCCAGCGGCTCACCAGCGTGGTGACCGCATGACCCCAATTGGAGAGGGGGCGGAGCGGAGCCGCCACCCGCACCCGCAAGGTGGGCAGACCCGCGACCCAGTGGTACATGGGCGTGGTAGGAGGGGCAGGGCAGAGCCGCCGCCCGCGCTTGCAAGGTAAACAGAGCTGTCACAGACTGGCAGGTCAGGCCCAGTGGCCTGCCAGTGTGGTACACACGTCACCACAACTGGAGTAGGGGCAGAGCAGATCCTTCTCCCACGCCCGGATCAGGCCCTGCCGGTGTGGTGGCCACGTGACCCCAATTGGAGTGGGGGCGGAGCGGAACCGCCACCCATGCCCGCAGGGTGAGCAGACCTGTGACCAACCTGCAGATCAGGCCCAGGGGTCCGCAGGCGTGGTAGGAGGGGCAGGGCAGATCCGCCGCCCGCGCCTCCAAGGTAGGCAGACCTGCGACAGACCGGCGGATCAGGCCCAGGAGCCTGCCGGCGTGGTACACACACCACCCTAATTGGAGTAGGGGCAGAGCAGAGTCGCCGCCTGTGCCAGGAACAGGCCCAGCGACCTGCAGGCGGGGTAGTCACGTCACCCCATTTGGAGTAGGGGCAGAGTAGAGCCGCCGCCCGCGCCTGCAGGTAGGCAAACCTGCAACCGACCAGCGGATCAGGCCCGGTGGCCTGCCGGCGTGGTACACTCGTCACCCCAATTGGAGTAGGGGCAGAACAGAGCCGCCGCCAGCGCCAAGAACAGGCCCAGTGACCTGCCGGCGTGGTAGCCACGACACCCCAATTGGAATAAGGAGAGAGCAGAGCCGCCGCCCGCGCCTGCAGGAAAGATACGCAAGCAGTATGAAAAGACAAGGAAAGAAAGGACCACAAGCAATGCAGGTCAACGCAACATTAGAAGAGGTAACAGCTGCAGCAGATGGAATGTCAGATAAAGAATTCAGGATATACATGCTTCAGATGATCTGGAGTATCAAGGAAGACATTAGACAGCAAAATCAGACAATGAAAGATCACTTCGACAATGAATTACGCAAACAAATCCAGGAAGCAAAGGATCAACTATACAGGGAGATAGAGGTTATAAAAAACAAACAAACAGAAATCCTAGAAATGCAGGAAGCAATAAACCAACTTAAAAACTCAATGGAGAATACTACCAGCAGAGTAGAACACTTAGAAGATAGAACATCAGACAATGAAGACAAAGTATTTCAACTGGAAAAGAACATAGACAGCTCAGCAAGACTGTTAAGAAACCATGAGCAGAACATCCAAGAAATATGGGATAACAATAAGAGACCAAACTTAAGAGTCATTGGGATACAGGAAGGTACAGAGCTCCAAACCAAAGGAATGAGCAGTCTATTCAATGAAATAATACGAGAAAACTTCCCAGACTTGAAGAATGAGACAGAATCCCAAATCCTAGAAGCCTACAGGATGCCGAATGTGCAAAATCATAAGAGATCCACACCTAGACACATTATAATGAAGATGCCCAACATACAGAATAAGGAGAGAATTTTAAAAGCTACAAGAGAAAGGAAGCAGATCACATTTAGGGGTGAGCCAATCAGGATAACAGCTGATCTTTCAACACAGACTCTGAAAGCTAGAAGATCCTGGAATAACATATTTCAAACACTGAAAGAAAATGGGTTCCAACCAAGAATTGTGTATCTAGTGAAATTAAGCTTCAGGATGGAAGATGAAATTAAAACCTTCCACGATAAACAAAAGTTTAAAGAATTCGCAGCTAGAAAACCATCTCTTCAAAACATCCTCGGCAAAACATTACAGGAAGAGGAAATGGAAAATAACAATGAAAACCAACAGTGGGAGGTAGGACAGTAAAGGGGGGGAAATAATCAAAGAGGAAAACAAACCATGTTTAGTAACATAAATAAACAAATATGGCTGGAACAACAACCCATATCTCAATAATAACCCTAAATGTTAATGGCTTAAACTCACCAATTAAGAGACACAGGCTAGTAGAATGGATCACAAAACAAGACCCAACAATATGCTGCCTACAGGAGACGCATTTGATAGGAAAAGACATACATAGGCTGAAGGTGAAAGGTTGGGAAAAATCATATCACTCATATGGACTTCGGAAACAAGCAGGAGTGTCCATACTCGTATCAAATAAAATAGATTTCAAGCCAAAGTTAATCAAAAGGGATAAAGAGGGACACTACATACTGCTTAAGGGAACCATACACCAACAAGACATAACAATCATAAATATTTATGCCCCAAACAATGGTGCAGCTATGTTTGTAAAACAAACTCTTCTCAAGTTCAAGAGTCTAATAGACCACCATACCATAATCATGGGAGACTTCAACACACCTCTCTCGCCACTGGACAGATCTTCCAAACAAAAGTTGAATAAGGAAACTATAGAACTCAATAACACAATTAATAACCTAGACTTAATTGACATATATAGAGTATACCACCCAACATCAAGCAGTTATACTTTTTTCTCAGCAGCACATGGATCCTTCTCAAAAATAGATCATATATTATGTCACAGGGCAACTCTTAGACAATATAAAGGAGTAGAGATAATACCATGCATCTTATCTGATCATAATGGAATGAAACGGAAAATCAACGATAAAAGAAGGAAGGAAAAAGCATACATCACTTGGAGAATGAACAATAGGTTACTGAATGATCAATGGGTTATAGAAGACATCAAGGAGGAAATTAAAAAATTCTTAGAGATAAATGAAAACACAGACACAACATATCGGAATCTATGGGACACATTGAAAGCAGTTCTAAGAGGAAAATTCATTGCTTGGAGTTCATTCCTTAAAAAAAGAAAAAAACAACAAATTAATGATCTCATACTTCATCTCAAAATCCTTGAAAAAGAAGAGCAAAACAACAGCAAAAGAAGTAGAAGGCAAGAAATAATTAAAATCAGAGCTGAAATTAATGAAATCAAAACAAAAGAAACAATTGAAAAAATTGACAAAACTAAAAGTTGGTTCTTTGAAAAAATAAACAAAATCGACAGACCCTTAGCGATGCTAGTGAAGAGAAGAAGAGAGAGAACTCAAATTACTAACATAGGGGATGAAAGAGGCAATATCACAACAGACACTTCAGAAATACAGAAGATAATCAAAAATTATTTTGAATCCTTTTACTCCAATAAATTAGAAGATAGTGAAGGCATAGATAAATTTCTTAAGTCATATGATCTGCCCAGATTGAGTCAGGAGGATATAGACAACCTAAACAGACCAATATCAATTGAGGAAATAGAAGAAACCATCAAAAGACTACCAACTAAGAAAAGCCCAGGACCGGATGGGTATACAGCAGAGTTTTACAAAACCTTTAAAGAGGAACTAATACCAATACTTTTCAAGCTACTTCGGGAAATAGAAAAAGAGGGAGAACTTCCAAATTCATTCTACGAGGCCAACATCACCCTGATACCTAAACCAGACAAAGACACTTCAAAGAAAGAAAACTACAGACCAATATCTCTAATGAACCTAGATGCAAAAATCCTCAATAAAATTCTGGCCACTCGGATACAAAAACATATCAAAAAAATTGTGCACCATGATCAAGTAGGATTCATCCCTGGGATGCAAGGCTGGTTCAATATACGGAAATCAATAAATGTTATTCACCACATCAATAGACTTAAAAATAAGAACCATATGATCATCTCGATAGATGCGGAAAAAGCATTCGACAAAGTACAGCATCCCTTTATGTTCAAAACTCTAGAAAAACTAGGGATAACAGGAACATACCTCAATATTGTAAAAGCAATCTATGCTAAGCCTCAGGCTAGCATCATTCTGAATGGAGAAAAACTGAAGGCATTCCCTCTAAAATCTGGAACAAGACAGGGATGCCCTCTCTCTCCACTTCTGTTCAACATAGTTCTCGAAACACTGGCCAGAGCAATTAGACAGACGAAAGAAATTAAAGGCATCAAAATAGGAAAAGAAGAACTTAAATTATCACTATTTGCAGATGACATGATTCTATACCTAGCAGACCCAAAAGGCTCTACAAAGAAACTATTAGAGCTAATAAATGAATTCAGCAAAGTGGCAGGATATAAAATCAACACGCATAAATCAAAGGCATTCCTGTATATCAGCGACAAATCCTCTGAAATGGAAATGAGGACAACCACTCCATTCACAATATCTTCAAAAAAAATAAAATACTTGGGAATCAACCTAACAAAAGAGGTGAAAGACTTATACAATGAAAACTACAGATCCCTAAAGAGAGAAATAGAAGAAGATCTTAGAAGATGGAAAAATATACCCTGTTCATGGATAGGCAGAACTAACATCATCAAAATGGCGATATTACCAAAAGTTCTCTATAGGTTTAATGCAATGCCAATCAAAATCCCAACGGCATTTCTTGTAGAAATAGAGAAAGCAATCATGAAATTCATATGGAAAAATAAAAGACCCAGAATAGCAAAAACAATGCTAAGCAGGAAGTGTGAATCAGGCGGTATAGCGATACCAGACTTCAAAATATACTACAGAGCAATAGTAACAAAAACAGCATGGTACTGGTACCAAAACAGGCGGGTGGACCAATGGTACAGAATAGAGGACACAGAAACCAATCCACAAAACTACAACTACCTTATATTTGATAAAGGGGCTAAAAGCATGCAATGGAGGAAGGATAGCATCTTCAACAAATGGTGCTGGGAAAACTGGAAATGATATGCAACAAAATGAAACTGAATCCCTTTCTCTCGCCATGCACAAAAGTGAATTCAAAATGGATCAAGGAGCTTGATATCAAATCAGAGACACGCCGTCTGATAGAAGAAAAAGTTGGCTACGATCTACATACTGTGGGGTCGGGCTCCAAATTCCTCAATAGGACACCCATAGCACAAAAGTTAATAACTAGAATCAACAAATGGGACTTACTCAAACTAAAAAGTTTTTTCTCAGCAAAAGATACAATAAGAGAGGTAAATAGAGAGCCTACATCCTGGGAACAAATCTTTACTCCTCACACTTCAGATAGAGCCCTAATATCCAGAGTATACAAAGAACTCCAAAAATTAGACAATAAGAGAACAAACAACCCAATCAACAAATGGGCCAAGGACCTGAACAGACACTTCTCAGAGGAGGACATACAATCAATCAACAAGTACATGAAAAAATGCTCACCATCTCTAGCTGTCAGAGAAATGCAAATCAAAACCACCCTAAGATACCATCTCACTCCAGTTAGATTGGCAGCCATTATGAAGTCAAACAACAACAAGTGCTGGCAAGGATGTGGGGAAAAGGGTACACTTGTACATTGCTGGTTGGACTGCAAATTGGTACAGCCAATTTGGAAAGCAGTATGGAGATTTCTTGGAAAGCTGGGAATGGAGCCACCATTTGACCCAGCAATTCCCCTTCTCGGTCTATTCCCTAAAGACCTTAAAAGAGCATGCTACAGGGACACTGCTACATCGATGTTCATAGCAGCACAATTCACAATAGCTAGACTGTGGAACCAACCTAGATGCCCTTCAATGGATGAATGGATAAAAAAAATGTGGCATTTATACACAATGGAGTATTACTCTGCATTAAAAAATGACAAAATCATAGAATTTGCAGGGAAATGGATGGCATTAGAGCAGATTATGCTAAGTGAAGCTAGCCAATCCCTAAAAAACAAATGCCAAATGTCTTCTTTGATATAAGGAGAGTAACTAAGAACAGAGTAGGGTCGAAGAGCATGAGAAGAAGATTAACATTAAACAGGGATGAGAGGTGGGAGGGAAAGGGAGAGAGAAGGGAAATTGCATGGAAATGGAAGGAGACCCTCAGAGTTATACAAAAGTACATACAAGAGGAAGTGAGGGGAAGGGGAAAAATAATATAAGGGGGACAAACGAATGTCAGTAGAGGGGGCAGAGAGAGAAGAGGGGAGGGGAGGGGAGGGGAGGGGAGGGGGGTAGTAGAGGATAGGAAAGGCAGCAGAATACAACAGACACTAGTATGGCAATATGTAAATCAATGGATGTGTAACTGATGTGATTCTGCAATCTGTATATGGGGTAAAAATGGGAGCTCATAACCCACTTGAATCAAATTGTGAAATATGATATATCAAGAACTATGTAATGTTTTGAACAGCCAACAATAAAAAATTAAAAAAAAATAAATTAAAAAAAATAAAAATAAATAATTTCAGTTATATCCAAAAAAAAAAAAAAATGTCCTTTGGTGGCAGAACCATGGCTGTGTCAGATGACTAATCTTATCTCCAAAGCCACTTTTGTACTCCCTGCCTGCATAATCTTGCGTCTCATTTCCTTTACCTGAATAATGGGGATAATAATATCCATGTTCCTCATGTAAGGGTTAAATGAGACAATGGTACATTATGTTTGGCGCAATGTCAACTCTCAGCACATGACAGTGGTCATCTAATTGAGTGCATATTAGAAGTCATCTTGCCATCTTCCACAAGACACACTCTGTCAGAAATCCTTGATGATAATGTGTATGAAGGAATCAAGACCAAGATAATCAAATGTGAAGAAGTGGTAGAATTCAGCAAACTCAACTAGTAAGCAGTCGAATCACCCACGTTATAGAGATAATGTAAGCTTAATTTGGTAGCGTAAACAACAATGCAAGTACAGAATAAGAAAAAAAATGTAGTAATGGAATTCAAAAGAAAAATAAGCAGAACTATGACTGGTAAAACAATCTGGAGTTTGAAATGCCTAGAATGTACTAGAATATGAAGGTTCGCCTTCCCTTATTGTCTATATAGAATAAACTCTCATTCTATTACAACTGTATATCACATTTCAGCCCTTTTTGTTTAAAATGATGAAGTAAAATTGGAAAAGCTTTTGGAATTAGTAATAGTAATGATAATAAAACTAAAATAATTATGGAAATAAAATTTAAGTCATTTGACTAAGAAAATAGTATTGTAGAAGTTATATAATTTGTAACATAATCATTAACTACAATTTTTTCCTGAACATCAAACATCAAAGTGATTGTTTAGTTTCTATGTACAAAAAAACCCAAAAATCCCCCCAAAAACAACAACAACAAAAAAACCCAACCAGAAATAAAAGAGAAAAATAAGAAAAGCAGCAGAAACTAAAACGAGGAAAACTTCAGTTAAAACTATGAACCCCATGCATAGTAAAATAAGGGAAGAAGTCTGAGGTTATTGTTTGGGATTTATCCTTTTGATATCCATCAGCATGTTAATAAACAAATTATGATTTATCTTAGCAGTTTAAATATAATGATTTAAAAGTTTGTAAACTAATAATGAATCTCATTTTCTGCTTAATAGTTCAATAAATCACCTAATCATCTCATACTGGCTACCTGAAAAAGAACACAGTAATTGTGGGCTGGATGTAAAATTTTGATGTATAATAGCTATAAAACTAAAGTGAATATTGAAATTCTAATTAATTTGATAATCTGCAACTGCCAGATAATGATAATAGTAAATATTTTTTGAGTACATGTCCTTGTCAAAGACTATGGTAAACTCTAGATTTATATTTTAATTCACTTCTTTTAAAAACTTTGAGTTAGCCCAATATTGATATTGCAAGTTTTCTAGTAGAGTTTTAAAAGACACAGAGAGTAAGTATCAAACTGAAATATAGACCAAAGCATATGCTAGAGAGCTAAGCCCTTAACATTAAATGATACAGCTGCTTTTTAGCCAGTGAGATGTGGGCAATAAATTTGTAGAAATATTTAAAACAATATTGGATTTACTTTGTAGGTTTCCCTTGGCAAATATTTAAATTGCAGTCAGAAAATGTAAAAAAAAATAATTTTTACTAAATCTATAATAATTTCAGGAATAGGTGAACATTTCATATAAAGGCTTTTCAACATATATATAATGTATATATATAATATGTAATGAATATATGCATATTAAATATAATATGTTAAAGAACTGCTTTCATTTTAAACATCAGAGAGATAAAATATTCAAGCTTGGTTTCCTTCCCAGAATATTTGAAAATAGTAAAATTATGAAGATAAAGTGAAGGTTTTTATAAGGATTCTTCTAAAATATCCTATTGGTAATATGAGTAAATCAATGTATATTCTAATAACAGTACATATTTCCAAGTTATAGTACACAAGATATATGTATATAGTCATAGACAAACTATATAAAAAGAAAACACCTCATTTTCTATTTCAGGCCAATTTAATAAAGATTATTCTTGTTTTGTGTGATGAGAACTAATGTTACCCAAGAGAGACACAGCAGTGACTTTTCAATAAATGAATATTGCAATTTATATATAGTTAAGTAGAATTTTGTAAGTCTTATAACTATTTATTCCTTTTCCTAAAAGGATGATTAAAGTAGATATGGTCCCTGCTTTCGTGAAACTTAAGACTCTTTCATTAGAATGGTAAAAGCAATCAATTAAATCAAGGGACATGTGGAAGTTAGGTTCACAAAGGGTGATAGCTAAATATTGCCTACCTTTTGTTTGTGAATAAAACAACATGGAAAATCTTTGATTTCTTGTCCTCTGTCACTTTGATTGTCTGAAATAACCAAATAATTAAAAAGATCAAAGTAATTTCAGCAACACTTAATTTTTGCAGGTATTAAATCGTAAGAGTAAAGTTAATGAGCATCTAAACATCAAAATTACTGTTAATAGCTTTTTAAATTCTGTTAAGAACTAGCTACATTGAAAACTTTCTTACTGAAAATGCAGTAATCGTGAACTCTTTACCAAACTCAAGTGGGGCATAGTAAATATGGGGAAAAAATAGCTTTGTGACCACAGATAAAAAATATCAGAAGTACTAAGGAAAGGATGTAGCTAGTATTTCTTAAATTTGATTTTAGTTTTGTAGAGTTTTCTTTCAAAAGGATAAAATGATATCCGAAGAGAAAAAATTATAATTCTCCTTTTTTTATATTAAGATCATGTCTTTTTCTAGATTGATAGCCTGATTATGCAAAAACAAGTTTTCAGTCAGAGATGCACTTTATTCAGGTTTCAGTTAAAAATTCTTTGTTAATACAGACTTAACATGGACATTTTCCCCCTTTTTTCATGAGTTCTACACCTGATGACTTGTACTAATTTATTTGTTTTAGAACCCTGCTGGAAGAAAAGCACTTCATAGGGAGTTATTGCTTTAGGAAATGTACAGCTAACCAATTGAACATGCAAACAATGACAGATTTTCCCCTTAGACGAATGTTCATTCTCTGATTAGGAAGAATTGTGCAATGTTAAAAATATTGAAATGTAAGTACCCTTAGCACTTGGAAATGTTTATGATAGTTTGGTTATAATGTTCCATTAAAATGATGAATAGAAAGATAAGGATTAGGTTTCATACCAAAAGCTCAGGCAACAAAAGTAAACAGACAAATTTAATGAATTATCACAACAGCAAATTCATAGGGGGAAGGAGACCTTCCTATTAGATATTATGTAACATTGTTACTTCATTGGTATTCAGCTAAAGTCTGCCACAAAATAAAATAGAAGATTTTCTTAAGCTTGTATTTGAGCAGAATACTATTCTGCTTTTAAAAAAAGATTTTGTTATTCATTCATGTTGTTTTGAATAAGAAAATCTCTTTGTTTTTAAAAGTAGAATAATAGCCCTTTATTGGGAGTGGTGGTACAGGCCTATAATTCAGCTTGGGAGGCTGAAGCAGGAGGATTGCAAATTTAAAGCCAACCTCAGCAATTTAGCCAGACCCTGTCTCAAAATAACTAAAAATAAATAAATAGGACTGGGGATGTGACTCAGTGGTCAATAAGTGTCCCCTGGATTCAATCCCTGGTACCAAAAAAAAAAAAAGTATTCTATTGCATATAAGTGTATGTGTGTGTGTGTGTGTATGCCAAATTTTCTTTATCTGTTGATGGACACAGATTGGTTCTATAACTTGGATATTATGAATTAGAATATAATGAATGTGGGAGTGCAAACAAATCTTCAGCATACTGTCTCAAATCTTTAGGGTTAATAACCAGAAGTAAGATTGCTGGATTATTTTCCAATTTTATTTGTAGCTTTCAGAGGAATCTCTATGCTGTACTGATTTTCTCTTCTCCTGTCTACAAAGATTCTCTTTTCTTCACATCTCAACAGACACTGTTTATCTTGTTTCTCTTTTATAATATTCATAATGACAGGCATGAGGTGCTTTCTCATTGCAACTTTAATTTGCATTTGTCTCATGATTAGTGATGTTAAACACTATTTCGTTTACAGTTTGCCATTTGTTAGTCTTCACTTAAGAAATGTCAAGACTGGTGGCTTGCCCATTTTGTTATTGGTTTAGTTGTTTTCTTTTTGTATAGTTGTTGGAGATTCTTGTGTGTTTTGGATATTATCCACTTATCACTTGCATGCCTTGAAAATATTTTCTCCCAAGATGTAGATTCTCTTTTCATGCTGCTGTTTACTTTTTTGTGTGGAACATTTTTATTTATCTATTTTTTTTATCATTTTTCAGTACTGAGAATTTAACTTAGGGCATGCATCCACTGAGAAACATTCCCAGTCCCTTTTATTTTTTGAGATAGCATCTTGCTAAATTGCCCAGGCTGGCCTTGAACTTGCAATCTCACAAGCAGCTGGGATTACAGACATGTACTAGCACTTTTGGCAGAAGCTTTTAAATTTTATGTAATTAAATTTGTCCATGTTTGCTTTTGTTGTCTGAGCTTTTGGTATGAAACCCCAAAACTCATTGCCAAGTCAAATACTATGTAGTTTTCCCCTGTTTTCTTTTAGTAGTTTTACAGTATTAAATTTTAAGTTTGGGTATTTAATCCATTTTGAGTTGATTTTGGAACTTATTGAAAGATCAGGGTTTCATTCTTCTACTTAGAGACATTTATTTTTCCCAACATCATTTATAAGAGGTGTTCTTATCCAGCATTATGTATTTTTGGTATCTGTTGAAAATCAATCAACTGTATTTGCTCAGGTTCATTTCTGGGCTCTCTCTTATGTTCCAAACTTGGAATTGGGAAGAAAAACAACAATTTTTCCACCTAGACAAACTTTTAGGTTACTAACTTTTTCAACTATAAATCTATAAAGAAGTCTATTTCTAAAGAAAACATTATCTATAACAGGAGTACTTGCTGTCAGCATATTTCACCAAACCTTAAATTATCAAGAGAATGCTTCATTCTTAAAATCAAACCATTTTGATTATATCAATCACATCTTATTACCTTAAGTGACTACAGAAGACACCAGCGTTTGTGACTTGAATTGCAATGTTCTGACATTTAAAACTATGTTTTAAATTATATGAATGCAGTTTTTCTAATAAAATGCATTGAACGTTTTTATCAGTTGCAAGAATATTATGGAACTAGGCAGCTATATTCTTCAAGAACTTCCAGTGTTCACAATAATTAATTTGAGAAGCAGACTCTTATCACATATTAGAATTTTCAAACATTCCCGTTTTGGGTAAATTAATTTCTGCCTGATTCATGAAGTAAATGAGAAAGAATATCAATTCAGCTCTTTGCTGTCTTTATGACTCATGTGATTGAAGGATTTTTTGAGTAAGTTTCACACAGTAGGAATACATAAATTCAGAAAGGTTTTAAAAACATTTATAGCCACCATTTCACTCTTATCTAAGACTTTATCTCCACTGTTCTAAAATTCCACAATTAAGAAAATTTTAATAAAGTCTCTGTGTTAGTATATTATGAAGTTATGGAACAATTATATACTAAAAACAAACTCCATTCAAAATCTACTCAAGGAAAGTTAGTAAAACCTCAATTAAGATAATGTTATTTTCTCTAAGCCTCATTTACTTGAGATTACTGGTAAAAAAAGATCCTTATTTGGAACTAAATTGTTAATCTAATTGTACTAAACTAAAACTCAGTACCACTATCAGTGAAAGACTGTTAAATATAAATTATGAATTTCATAATCAAATCTTTCCTTTTTAATTAGTTTACAGAGGATTGAACTCAGGAACATTTTTAACACTGAGCTACACTGTCAGTCCTTTTTACTTTTGATACAGGGTGTTACTGTTCCTGAGTTGCTGAGGGTCTCCCTAATTTGGTGAGACTGGCCTCAACAAGGGATCCTTCTGCCTCAGTTTCTCCAGTTGCTGGGATTACAAACATGTTCTACTACTCCCAGCAATCCTCGCCTTTTGTACTTACTTTCAGAATCTGGTTATATTGCTGTTTTAAATAACCGTGGCAGTGAATACATATATCCATTTATTTAAAAACATTGTTAAAAGTTACTAAAAATGATATCATTTTAATAATAAAATTATTTAAAATAATATTTTCTTAAAAAAATTACCAATTGAGTTTCTGAATGGTGATCTTGCAAAAGATTTTCTCTTTTTAATATTTTCTAAGTTAACCAATTGAGTGTGTAAATGTAATTTTATATTCTCTATACAATATGTTATTTTTAAAAGAAAGACCTATTTTCTAATATCGTGATTTTTCAGTAATAGGCCACTGTAAAGTTTAGTACATAAGAAAGGAAAATTTTGAAAGTAACATTCTTTTAGCTAAATAGAATTTATCAGGTCACACGTAAGTAAGTACATGCTAGAGGGAGTCTCACCATCCATAAGATGCTGATAGAAATTTGGACCAAGGAAAATTTAACATGAAAAACTGTCATAGAAAACTTTTAAAAGAAAAAAGAAAAAAAATATGATAGAATTGCTATTAAAGGGTTACACGTGAGTTCAAGGAGGTGGGGTAATGATCTTTTTGAAATAATGTCAGTGTGTCACTGTGTGTGTGTGTGTTTGTATGTATGCACACGCGTGTGAGAGAGACAGAGAGAGAAAGTAATGGAGGGTATCATTAAAGTGAATCTTTGTGTTTCCTTTTTGTCATTCTGAGTCCTAGTGGAAAGTAACTAAGTCATGGTATGAGCAACCTCATGATTAATGCTGGCTCACTGGAGTGGATCAGGCCTGATAGGAATAGGTCCATTACTATGAAAGTGAACTGTTATAAAGTAGCAAAACCTAGCCTTTCCTCAACCTCTTCTTTTTTTTTTCCCCCATTCATCATAGGACACCTCTCATTCTCTCTTTTTCATGTACCTCTGTCATGATGACAATTGCCATCTTGTGATACAGCCAGAAGTCCTTGTCAGGTACCAAATCAATGAAGCCACCAATCTTGAACTTTAAGCCTCTCAGACTCTGAGATAAATGAACTTCTTTGCCTTATATAGTATAGAGTCTCAGGTATTCTGTTGTAGCAATATAAAATGACTAAGACTATTGAGAGAGAAGAGGCCATATTTTAAGTGTCTTCATTTACTCTTCTAAATCACAAATGTGAGACAGCTTGACTATGTAAATGTTGCCTAAACATTATTAGCATTACTATGATGGGTATCAAGTCTATAAAATCAATAGGAAAAGGCTAGAAAGCTTCTGTCCGAAGGTTATGGAGCTCTATGTACATAGCTCCCACTCTCCCCCTCTTTGTGATATAAAATCCATGAAAAATCATCTGCTATGTTGGCACATGGTTTAGAGGTCATTTGGGAATATGGAAGATGAGACATATTTATTCAATCACATAAAAATAGTCAACAAAGGTGCCGGGCTATTAAGGCATTGCATAGACTATTAAAAAGCAAAGTCTTAGACATTTTCCCTAGCTCCATTGGGTTAATGTATCCAACATGTCCTTATATATGTAAAACATCTCCAAATTATATTATTATCTTCATGTGATACAATTCAATGAATGTATCAGAATTTTCTTCTTCCAGAAAAACAAAAACATTCAATAATACCAGAACAAAGTCTGGTAAAATGCTGGGTTTTGAAATTAAGCTCACAAATTCATCCAAATACCTGTGTTATAATTTTCAGTTTTGACAAAATTTAAATAAACCAAAAATTTGTTATAAATCTAAGGACACATGCAGGGAGATGATGCACTTGCTGTGAAGACAACAGGATGTTGAAATGGTTCTGTGGTTTCCTCCCATGCATTTTCTTAAATGCCTCTGACTTCTAGTAAAATTTATAAACACTGTTTTATTTCCTTGTTGAAAATAATCTTGGATAATCTTCCTATCATTTAGGTGTCTAGAAAAATCTTGTCTAGTTATTGCTGAATGACTACTGTGTCAAAGTTTCTTTGTGGATTTTAATTCACTTCTTTTATGTATTTTACATTACAGTTAGTGGAGGAACACACTAGTATTAGAGGGTGAAATGGACATTAAAACTGCAATTGTTTCTAATAATCTTTTGTAGAGAGTGATGTTTTCAGCCATGATAAGGAACTCTGTTACTCCTGGCTTTTATGGTCTTCAATGGATATGCCATATCCCAGCAGGAGACATGAACAGAGGATGGCAGTCAACATTTCCTCAACATGTGAAGAGCTGCACTCTCTTGGAGGTCAGTTTCAGAGTTCCATACAGAATAATTCCAAATACAGTTTATCTTCATTAATTTAAATGTGAGTAGCAGCTATAAAAATTAATACATCCCTCTGAAACATGCAGTGTTGAACACTAATTAATCTAAACAGTGTTTTGTAGGTCAACAAATTTATAACCAAGTTTTAGTCCTTAGATTCTATATGAACTTTCAAAATTCTTAACCTGGATTATTTTCATGCATCTGGTTTTGCCAGGTTTAA
This sequence comes from Marmota monax, assembly GCF_021218885.2. Classification (NCBI taxonomy): domain Eukaryota; kingdom Metazoa; phylum Chordata; class Mammalia; order Rodentia; family Sciuridae; genus Marmota; species Marmota monax. The sequence continues at coordinate 3,298,659 of NW_026695230.1, read as the reverse complement.
TTATGTTTCCATATTAAAATTTCTTTCCTTAAGCTATTAGAAGAAATTGAATTGTTATTTAATTGTGGTATTAATCAATCTATAAAAGTATTTAGAAATTGATGAATATCAAGGGCATTAACACTCCTGATTTTAAAAAGTTCTACCTTCTCACCTACAATGCTGGCATCCTCATCCTCTTGATTTTATGGCAGCCCTAGCCAAAGTACTTTAAAACAAGAATTAACCAACATCACAGAGTTGGTTTGTAAAGGACTTTGACAACAAACAGTTACTAAGAAATAACATAATAACTTGTATTTTCAATTCATTTCATAAACAAAGTTGTTTGGGATGCATATTTAAATGCACTCTACAAATAGCATGTTCTTGCTACCATATCAGGAAGGTGATAAAAATGTCCAAGAACTCTGTATATCTTTTCTACATGAGAACAGATTATTAAATATTAATATGTGTTGGCAGCAGGTCCACCCTGGCCCCTGGAGCCCTACCTCCACTAGTTTGTTCTGCATGCCAGTGTGGCCAGCTCACAAGGCCATGGCGAACTTGCGGTTTTTCTGTTCCTGCTTATCCGTCTGAGACATATGTATCCCACGGGAATGCCTTGACCTTTTCTGGTCTGATGGACTTCTTGTTAAGGGAGGTTTCGGTACCTGACAATAATAGATGTTGAAACTACATTTCTTCCCCCTCCCTCCTGCTTTTGGGTAGTTTTCCACTTCTGCTGCTTGGGGTATAAAAAAAAGTGTGTTAGCAATAAAGTGTTTGACTCCTGGATGAAGAACCTTGGTGTCCTGTGTGTCTTTTAACCTCGCTGTCCCTCGCCGGACTCGGCTCCCTTGGCCGGACGCGGCAAATATGCACCCCCCAAAAAAACCAATTTCTGATATTTCCCTCTTTTCTTTCATTTAACATTCATCCTGGAAATTGGTTAAGAACTCCAACTTGTAGATGTATGCCCATCTGTTCTTTTATTTCCTAAAAATTCTTCATTCTCAAGCATTAGTTTCCTCTTTTGCAAGATAATATAACTTACCTTATACATTATTTGGAGAATAAAATTAAAATAACACTTGTGAATTGCATATAATAGCTTTTATATACCTCATAATGGTTTCAATAAAATACAGGGAATGATGGTGATGATAATTGGTATTATTATTATCTTTGGGTTATAACAGGCAATGATGATGATTTTCCTACTAAGAGGTAATACAATGACCAGTTCATACTAAATTTGCACTTCTCATTATCTATGATTAAACTTTCTTCTAGTTATACTGTGCATTTTTATGAGTTTAATTAGTATGAACTCTGTCCACTCTGCTCACCTCTTTTCTCCTCAGGGCACATTAACAAATACCAAGCGTCCAGTATGTGAAAATATAAAAGCCAAACCAAAGGGTGATTCATATCAAAATTATGAGGGGTTCACTTATCTCTTGAGCAGCTGTATCATTTTTCTAGCAGATAAGTCCATTATGTTTCTCTCTGAAATATTTTCACTTCTCAAAGCCATTGTGACAGAGCTCTCATTAACTGAGGAAACCCATGCTTCATCACATCTTCTCTCCAAAAAAGAAGTGATTGACAAGACTAATAGGAAATAAAATGTGAGGAATAGACCACCCAGCCCTCATCATTTTCATAAGGTAACATTAATACTCAGTGACTGGTTATCCAGAATGTGTAAATTTATCAGTACACCAAGATTCTTTCCTGAGTTCAATATCTTTGAAAGCTCATAGTTGTATGCTTCTCTGGAGCGGAAACACACAGTTTTCACTCAAATGTTTGGTAGGAAGTAGTTCACAGTGATTAATTTTCAACTGGCCTCCCCTTCTATGTGATAATAGCACCATTTCCAAACATTTTCTTTCCCTACTGAGCTTAAAAAAACAGATAATTGTTCTGAGAGATTTAAGCCTTGGTTATAATTTCTTTGACTTTTTACAGCTATATATCAGCTAAGTTCACCTTCTGATAATACAAAAGAAATCCTCAAAGTCCTCCCATCCACATTCTGCAGAATTAAATATTCTAATTTGGGGATTATATTTTGAAGCTGTGATCTACTCCTTTTCTAAGTGTATTAATTATAAACTCAGAAATTGTGATTAATATTATTATCATCATTATTTAGAGTTTGAAGACATATTACAAATATATCTCAATTTATTTGTCTTTCTGTGCCTAGCTTATTTCACTTAGCATAATGTTTTCCAGGGTCATCTATATTGTCACAAATGTCAGAGGTTCCTTTTCTTTTTAGGCTGAAGAATATTTCACTGTTTATATATACATTTCCAAATATCACACTGTAGCCAATTAATGGAAATAATTATGAGTTTTTAAGATTAATATCAATAACAAATACTTCTCAAGTCTTTGTTATTTACTAAGCTTTGGTTTAACTAAAAATGTCCTTTGATAATGCGTGTAAATTAAAAGATCTATGTGTTTTCAGTTTGGAGATGTAGAGAATTGGAAAGAGCACCACTTCTGTACTTCAGAACAGCAAATGAATGGTTTTCCTGAACCCAACGAAAAACTGAAGTCAGAGGGCAACGATCTAAGAAAATCTGGGAAATAACAGGACCTAAAAGAAGAACCATAACCCAGTCATTTCTTACCTGAGATAAACATTGTTGTTTTCAAATAAAGTGTTAAAAAGAATTCAACTAAGGATTTAATGTCTTCAGTACTAGGTCTGGGCTACACTGTGAAATGTGGCCACTCTAAAGGCTGCAGATACAGATGGATCTACATTCTGTTAAAGACTGTCTTACATGAATTTCCAGGCATTCCTAGGAAAGAATGTGGGTATCCTTGATAATGTTTCCCTGGAGAAACTTATAGTCTTTGCAAGCCATATGGTCTCTATCACAACTATTGAACTCTTTCATTAGACAAGAAAAATAACAATAATAATTCAGTCAAAAACTACAAATAAATGGAAGTGAGTGCTCTCCATTAAATATTTATAGATAGTTAAATTTGACTTCTCTGTTTCACAAAACATTAATTTTTTAAAGTAATTTTGGTAGCCATTTAACAATGTGAAATTATTCTTTGCTCTCATGCTGTATGAAAACAGGCTGAGGGCCAGTTTCCACCCTGTCCTGCCCTCCACAGGGTTGTAGTTTGCTTGTTGATCCTCTGGTATTACATTTCCTTAACATTAGAAATGTTCATATTCAAAAGTGAAATTTATGAAGTCTGTGTTAATATTATTGTTTATGTAGCAAATTACCACACATTGAAGAGCTTGAAGTGACACTAATTTATCATTTTACAGTTTGGTAAAGTATGGTATATTAAAGTATGGGCACAGTATGGTAAATTTGGTTCTCTCTGGGTTACCTTCAGCTAAAACCAAGGTTAACCGGGATGCGTTTCTTCTGGAGATTCTTGGGGAACATTTGTTTCCATGTTTATTTCACACTGTTCCATTACTCACTACCATGTGGTTGTAGGACTGAGGTCCCTATTTTTTGCTGCCTGTCAGCCAGTAGAACTTCTAGAGACTGCATTCCTAGGCCCACCTTTCAAATGTACCTCCAGCAGATAAGGTAGTACTCATCTTTCTGATTCTTCTTCTGAGCTTTACCCTTTTGAAGAATTTCTTTGTTCATTTCTCTTCTTTTGCATTGTTTTGATTTGCTGCAGTTCTTTGGGCCTGTGTGATTATCTTTGGCTGCTTTGAATAGTCTAGGAAAATCTGTTTTCCAAAAAGATGGGTGATTATCAAAATTAATACACTGTATAAAGTCTTTTTGTCATTGTGAGGTAACATATTCACAAGCATAACACTGACAGATAAACATTTTTTTTGTTAAACGTATTATGAAATTACATTAAACAAAACATATTATTTTGATAAACATATTATGGATGAGGAGGAATAAAACCATGAGGATTGCATGCTACTCTGACTCAACCATCTCACTCTCCAGCCTTGTCAAATTGTTGAGAGATCCAAGCTTTTCAGCTCTTCTTTCCTCACAGCACCATCTCTCTGCCTAAAGAGATAAAAAATTTAAAAAATGCACATCAAACAAGTTAGACACAACTAGTTATAGTACAATGTTGATCCCCAGTGTCTAAAATATTTCACAAGGAACACAACTATTTTTGTGTTTGTATAGATTCTTTGCTTTGCATATTTTACTGTCTCACATAATTATAAATATTCTTCCACATTCCAGTAAATATGTTTGTTCTTTCATGTCAGTTTGACTGGGTGCTATGCCTCCCTCTTTGCAGTTATACCACACACTATGACACATGGAGCCCAAACTTTATTATCTGGCATTTGTCCTGTGGCAGCTCACATTTTTTTTATACATAACTGTGAATAGTTTATGAAACAGAAATATGCATGTTGAAATCAATGATCTACAAACTACTGGTTTCCAAAACTGAATTAACAAAATAGTCATAAAATGAAGATAATTACCAGAAATGCATATTAATGAACTCTGTAATTAAATTTATATTTAGTAAGTTAAAATTAATAGCTGGGCAAGTGTGCTTACTTTTAAAGATTTTGAGGTGAAACTAAATTCACTAAAAGTGGAAACCACTATTCGAGATTTTCTCCTCTGTTAGGAATATATAGATGCTTGATGCCACCATCTGAAGAGCTAATTTTTCCTGAGTACAGTTTCAGTTTTGTATTGACAATCTAAAGTGATCAATGGCAGAGGAACAAAATGTTTCAAATGAATTAATAAACTAACCCCAATTTTCAATTTTTTTCTATAAGGAATATTGTAAGGATTCTGACTGTGGAAAAGTACAATACAGCAAGTTTCTCTGGTGCGCAAACTCCTGAAGAATAATAGGCATCTTGTTTTCCGCAGATGAACTGTGGTTTGGGATTAAAAAACCTAAATATTTAATTAAATACAATTATGGGACAAAATTTAAGAACATTTGTATGCTAGAAAGAGACTCCGTGAGTCTGGAAGGACTTTAAACCTCCATAAAGTGCTTCCTGTTTCTCCTGCATTTATACTATGTAAAACTTCGTGAGTATAGAATATCTTTTCTTATGTGATTATTCCTTTCAATATTATAAAAATCTACTACTGAACTTAAAAGGGTCTCAAGTCAAGAAAAATATGAAAGATGAAACAAAGCAAGACTGTGATTTTTCCCAAAACTATTAAGATAACTAATACAAACTTGGGGGATGCACATATCTAATAATAAGCAAGAACATCTCACACTATAACCCAGTGTACCCTGCTTAATGATATAACAATAATGTACTAATGGTGCCACTGAACTAATGTATCCTAATGATATAAATAAAGACAACAACTTAGACAAGCACCCATTTTTTTCTCTGCATCTTGCTTCTGTCTTTCTGTATTTTGTTACAGAATATATAAGTAATCAATTGAAATGGTCTCAATGTGAACTAAAATTATCAATTGCATAGAAATTTTATATTTCATTTATTAATTTAAGCATTATTAGATATAGTTTAATTACTGAATGCAATATCATCTGCTTGAGAATATGCTCTATGAATCAGTGTTTTATTTTATTTTGATTCACGTTGTGATATGAAGATGGGACCCACGAATATTCTACCACTGAGATGCATCCCAAGAACATTTTATTTTTTTGAGACAGGTTCTCCTTAAATTGCCCAGTCTGGCCTCAAACTTGGGATCCTCCAGCCTCAACTTCTGAAATTGCTGGGATTATAGTTATATGCCTGCACACTTGGGTAGGAATCTGAGTATTATTAAAAATTTTGTCAGGAATATGAAATTTTAGGATTATATTTTCATAATTATATATTCTCAATTACATGTATTTAGGAAAAATACATATGTATCTATATTCAGATGTGTACATGTATATGTAGATTTTTAAGTTACATGTTTTTAAACAACAACAACAAAAGCAACGCTGGTGATTAAAAAAACCGCAAGAGATGACACATGATGTTATCATTTATTTCTTTAACACTTCAGCACATTCCCATCACCTCCTCCTAAGCCTCAACTTTTCCCAGTGCTTACAATCTTCACCTTTATTATATGGTCTTGCTTTGTTTCATCTTTCATATTTTTCTTGACTTGAGACCTTTTTAAGTTCAGTAGTAGACCTTATAATATTGAAAGGGATAATTACATAATAAAAGATATTCTATACTTACAAAGTTTTACACAGCATAAATTCAGGAGAAACAGGGAGCATTTTATGGGGGTTAAAGTCCTCCCAGACTCATGTAGTCTCTTTCTAGCATACAAATGTTCTTAAATTTTGTTCCATAATTGTATTTTAATTAACAATTTCAGTTCTTTTTTAATTTTCTAAACTTTGATGTCTTTTAGAGGTTGTCAATCAATAATGAAATCAATGAAAGAAGAGAAAACAAATTGTAATAGAAAAGTTGATGTAGACTTTCTCATTTACTTTGAAAGTGTCAAAGAGCACAGCACCTTCCGAGTACTGGCACCTGCCACTAGAGTACTCTTTAAAATAATACACACACCTGGACTAGCCAAAATGACCTTACATAGGAAGAACACACAGAGGGACATATATTCTGATCACAAGATTTATTTTAAAATTGTATTAAATAAGACACTTTATAGAACTTCCATAGACAAAAGATAAAAAATAGGTAATACGCTCGTATTTACAAGAGTCATCTGGGTGCAGTGCTGAATGCCTCTAATCCCAGTGGCTAGGGAGAATGAGGCAGGAGGATTGCCAATTCAAACCCAGCTTCAGCAACTTGGTGAGGCCCTGAGCAACTTAGCAAGACCCTGTATCAAAATAAAAAGCAAAAAAGGCTGGGAATGTGGCTCAGTGGTTAGGTGCCACTGGATTTAATCCCTGGTTCCAAATAAATTATAAATAAGAATCTTAATGTGGTAACTTTAATCAATGGGGTAATGATAGTTTTCTTCAGCAAACATTGATGAAACAACTTCATTTCCACATGAGTAAAATGTAAATATGTACCCCAGAAATTAATTTGAGATGGATCATATATCCAAAAGGAGGGCTAAATCTCTAAAACTTCCAGAAGAAAAGAGAAGAATATCTTTGGACCATTTTTTTTTTAGGAAAATGAAAAACATTAACCGTAACAAATGAAAAATGACCTGTTGAATTTAATCATGATTAAAAACTTCTCCTCAAAAGTCATTATTAAGAGATAGAAGATATGTTAAAAATATTACATCTGATAGATGATCTGCATCCAGAGTATATAAAGAACGCTCATTATTAAATAATAAAAAGAAAATAATTCAGCAACACTGGAAAAAAACTTGAACGTGCACTTCAAAAGGAAAATGTAGGCACGTTTCTAAACAACTGATAACTGTTTAACATGATTAGTCATCAGGGCAGTGCAAGCAAAGCTACAATGTGAAGATTCCACCTTCCATTGAACAGAATTTTTAGGAAGATCCTGAATATCAGAGGATGTGGACTGATGTATAAAATGGTTCAATTATTGGGAAATATTTTGATAAGCTTCTAATAAATTTACATGTATACCTACCCTACAACCCAGGAATTATATTCTGACATGTTTCTAGAAGGGAATTGAAAACTTGAATTCATAAAGACTTGTAAAAATATTCATATCAAATTTACTCATAATAGGTGATGCCTAGATACAACCAAATATCCATAATTAACCATAAGTTGATGTACAATAGTTAATGTAATAAGTACAATGTGCACGTATAAGTACAACAACAGAAGAAATGATGGATTTAAACTACCCGATTATAAAAACGTTTTAAAGAAAGTTGTCAGATATAAGAAAACACATTTTATGAATCACTACAGGAATTTCTAGAGCAGAAAAAAATGAGTCCAATGAAGAGTAGAATGTTTCTTTTGGAAGAGGAACATGAGCTCAAAAGGAGGTCTATGAGCTCTCTGGAGGAGATGAAAATGCTCCAAATCCTGACTGGATTGATGTTTACAGGTGCATTCACTTGTCAAATAACAAATAAGTGTAAATTTGAGAATTCCATTGTATAGAAATTAATCCTCAAAAAATTAATAAGAAAAACTCATCTAATAAGAAAAACAAGTATTTTAATTGTTCTAACTGTAGTCCTCTAGATCACCACTCTGGAATCATCTTGAAACTTTCTGTTGCCTGTGTGCCACTTACTGACCCCCCAACTCAGAAGACATTGCAATGGAAATGTTTCCTTTCACTCATGGGCCAGAGTCCTTAAAGTGATCCTGGCTGGAGTCCCAGGGTTCTTATGGGGAGTCAGCCTCCTTCAGGCCAATCTGCTTTCTCTGATTCCACATATTCTAAAATCTCCCTGGAGACTGGGGCACTTGTGTGGGAGATGGTCACTGCCTGAGAGAATTCTGTCATCAGGACTCCTTTACTTGGGTGATCGCTATCTTCTGGCTAGAGGTTAAAGGCCACATATTTTGAAAGGGAAAGATGTGATCCCTTATTTGGGGGAGTACTGGCATTCCCCACAAGAACTGGAACCCATAAAAATGGGCTCTGTTCCCCAAGAGGGATCTGGATCTCATGCAAGACATGCAAACAGTATAAATGCCTGTCCTTGGTGACCCAAAGTGCCACCAATCTTGCAGTCGCCCTTAGGTCACATACCCTCCTGGACTCACCTGGTGCTGAGTGGAAGCAAGTGGTGCTCTGGGGTGAATTACATGCGGTCCCCGCTGTGGGCCTCCTCCCTTGGCTGCCTCCTCTCTGGCCTCCTCTAAGTCCCTTCATTCTTCAGTCCTCAGGTCTATAACTTACAGCTTGGAACTCTTGTCCTAGGCTGGACAGACAAAGACCAAGGATAAAGAGCCTCACAAAGGCTGGTTGTTGGAGTATTCTCTGGTGTTCCCTGTGGAGCCAGCTCTGCCTGGGATTGCTGGGTGCATGGCTACTGAGCCCAAGGGCGTTTTGCTCCTGCCTCTGGAGGCAGCTTAGGGACCAAAAGGGGGTAACCCAGCCAAAGCCCTGAGCACTGAAGTCAGGGGCTAACCCTTTACTCCAGCTTGTCTTGAGTAAGCAGAGGGTCACAAAGGGAGGTGAGGAAAAATCCATGCTGGGTAATTGAACTCTCATACTCAAGGATAGGTTAAGTCCAGATTTACTAGAAAGATGCTTAGAGTGAGAGGCAGGTAAAGTCCTCACCTGATTAAACAGTGGTTTGGGAGAATGGTGCTCTGGGGAGACAGTTGAAAACACTGTTCTGATGAGAAGTGCATGGTGATTCCCCTAGTGTGTGTGGAAGGATAATCAGAGTAAACAGCACCCAGAAATGAACCTTGAGTCCATAAGACCATAACAAGCTTCTTAACTGGTGACAATAAGGAGAGCTTGTGTTTGATGAGACATCGACTGTTTCTATATTTTGAAAATCTTTATCTTCCTCTAACTTCAGCCTCTGTACTCCACCAGCAGCTGGAAGGGGGTCACAGCTGGAGAGCAGAGGACCCTGCAGGGGTCCTTTTCCTCAGGTGAAACTCAGCAGGGAAACAAATTACTCCAAAAGATAACAATAATTAACTGAGAGTGGTGGTATTGGAAGGAGGATTGCATTTTTCTTGTTTTCTAAATTTTCCACAAGACTAGAGAACTCTACTGTAATTTGAAAAATTATTCAGGCAAATGATATAGCAAATTGCTTCTAGGAAATGATGTTTTGCATAAGCAATACTCAAAAACACAGCTACCTTCACCTACTGAAATGCTCATCACAGGAATCTAATACATGGCTCATTTTGTGTGATTCTGCATTAAATTAATATTCATAAAACAATTCCTCACAGATTAGTTTATTTGTTCTTCACAGTACTCACACTAGTGAATTATAAATTAATATTACTAATTATTGTAGAGATGAGGAAACCAAACCTCATTAATTGAAGATGATTTAAAAAAAAAAACCAAAACATAGATTTCTAGCTGTCCTAAATATTTGCTCTGTAAACCTTCACCTAAGCCAGGGCTTGGCCCAGAATTGCATTTTAATATAACTTGAACTAAATGGAAGAACCCAAAGGCCAAAGACTGGTTAGTCTCTGGAAATTAATGTCTAAAGAGATCTGGATGTAATTCTCATTTAGAATCAAGACACTTACAAAGCAATTTTAAGAGCAGTTTTCCTTTTTACTGTTTTTTAAAATGTTACTTGTAGAAGAATACTCATTTTGTATCCAAGATTTTTAAAATGATACAAGTTTATATAGTAACTCTTTCAAGTTCCTTTTTTTGATGAAATTGGAATTTGAAACATTAGATGGGACGAAAATATTGCTTTCCCACTTCATGCTATTTAAGTATGTTCATGGGAATATATGCAAACTGGATACCAGACCATTAGGCAATAGTCAAAGTGAAAGCCAATATAACTAGGTGTGTAAAAGTCAACATGCTTGGCAGTGGGAGTCACTTTGAGTGCACAACAACACCTTACATTCTAAAGCGTGGCTTTCACCTCAACAGGGAGTAGGAGTGCATTCTTATTTGTTCTTCTTAGGGTTTTCTAGGAACCCTGCTCAGAATGGATGGTAATGGTTTAATATGCATCTATAACAGGTATGTGTAGCTACTTGGTTGAATGCAAATAATATATTAGCAAATTACACTAATATTTCTAGATGCTATAGTATAGATCTTAAATGTCCCTAAAGGCCCATGTGCTAGAGGCTGGATTCCCAGAGTGGTGGAGTTGAGAGGTGGTGGAGTCTTTTCAGGGTGGGCTATATTGGTCTTCAGATCACTGGCAGTATACCCTTGAAGCAGACAATGGGGTGTGGTTCCTTCTTCTTCTCTTTTTTACTTCCAGGCCAGAAGTGAACAGTTATGTCATGTGCTTCCACCATGAGTTGCTTCCTCACCACAGAACAAAAAGTAACATGGCATTTGATGTGACTGAACTATCCAAAACCAAAAGCAAAATAACGCTTCTATATTTATAAGTTGATTTTCTCAGGCATTTGTTATGACAATGGAGAGCTGACTCATAGTAGGACACAATTTATTTGCATAGCATGATTGCATTCTCACATATCCTCATTGAGGAGTAAACATACTAATCATTTTTATCATTATTTTCTTTAAAAGTTGAGAAAGGAATCAGAAAGGCTAAGCAACTTGCTGAAGTTCACTGAGTAAACATATGAAAATGATATTCAAATTCAGTCTGTAGCCATCTTCCATAAAACCTAGACTTTAATGGAAGAACACTATAAGGAAAGATCTTTTCCTGTAAAGGAAATTTTTTATTTATTTTTCCAGTGCTAGGGATTGAATTCCAGGCCTCATTCATGTTAGGCAACAGTTCCACCATTGAGCTGCTTCCCCAAACCTTTGTAATTTAATTTAATTTAATTTAAGACAGAGTCTTTATATGTTGTCTAGGCTGGCCTCTCACAGCACATGCAAACCTGCCTCAGACTCTTGAATAGCTGGGATTATAGGGTGTACCACAGGCCCACTTTTTTTTTAAGGAAAAAATATTTCCCATTTCAAGTTGTATTACTTCTATTAGACATACCTGCATTGAATAACAATCAACCTACCGTAGTTTTTCAATTAAGGAAAAGAATAATCAGAATGACCTTACTTAGACGAAATTTGAAAACATTGTTGAATTGGAGTATCAAGTTCACATAAATAACCTGATGAATGTTAGACCTGTTGTATATTTTCTGCAAACTAAAAAAGATGTCTGGGCTGGGATTGTGGCTCAGCGGTAGAGCGCTCACTTAGCTTAGCAAGGGCGGGACCCGGGTTCTATCCTCAGCACCACATAAAAATAAAGAGACATTGTGTTGTGTCCATCTACATCTAAAAAATAAATATTAAAAAAAATATGTCTAATTTCCCAGGGCATGAGTGCCTCAGAGAATGCAATTTTGGAAGTTAAATCTGTGAGGTTTTGGAAACAACTATAGTTTCAGAGGATTGAAGTGTACACTCTGAATTATAAAGCAGATCAGCCTCTTAAGAAAGGTTTACTTTTCTTGTGAAATTATAGAACTATATGTCTTTGTTGCCCATAACATTCATTTTTCAGCATCACACAATAGAGAGATAGATAGATAGATAGATAGATAGATAGATAGATAGATAGATAGCCAAACAAATAAAATTGATTTTATGATTTTCAAATTTGGTACATAAATTGTAGTGATCAAGCTCTTAGCCTACAGCACTGCTTTATGCTGAGTCCTCTCTGTAGGTTGAGGGAGAAACATTTATAACACTTATACCCCAGACTGAATAAAGAGTATCAGAAAAGTCCATGTAGTTTCACTCAGAATCCATCAAACATAAAATCTTAGACTGGGAGCAATAGAGGCTAATTAGAAAAAAGAGACATTTATGCTGTGAGCTTTGATTTCAGACATAGCTGAATCCATGTTAAAACTGAGTTTGAACATAGTTACCATTTTTTTCTGAGCGTATTATTTTAAGTATATATAATTTCTACACAATAGTGTTTTAATTGTGAATAATTGCATATTAGCATACCAATCACTGTGTTAATTACAGAGAGTTTATATAATTTTGACTACCATGGATCAAACTGAAACACAATGACCTTGGTTTCTTCTACCTTGTTTTAATCTTTATGTATGTGACTTCGAAAATCCAATTTATAGACCTGAGAGTTTTGCATCATTCCAATTTACTCCCTCTTTTCCTTCATCTCGTCAATAAACAAATACTACATATTTTTGTCTTTAACTCTTTATATCAAAAGACACTCATATCTATTATTAGGGCTTTTTTGAAATACTTAATTTCTTGACTTATGAGCTCATATGCATTTGTGGATCTCAACCTCTAAAGCACAACAGATTTCAGAAATAAAACTATGGCTAGACCATAGTTTGGACTGCACAGCTTAGAGACAGAATCCAGTAGCACTGATATTTGTATCCCAAACTACCAAAGGCTGTTTGGAATTTGTGGCCTGAACACAATCAAATCTACTGCATAATGTTCTGGAACAAGCCAGTCTCAGTATATGAAAATTGTCCCCAAGGCACCATGAGACCAAAGAAAGAGAGGAAGATAGATCCAGACTGTCAAGCGCAATTTTGGGGGGAAGCTTAATGACAAAAATGTTCCTGGGCAAGAACAAGTGGATCCTTGCAATTTGAAAAGAAAAAGGAACATATAGATTGGTTAGGTCAAAAATGACTTCATCTAAGCTGGGATATATCTGGTTTATTGTAAGTTTCTCTCAGAGTTAGACAAATTACAACCATTGTCTGGTTGAAAAGCCCTGTATACCCTTTAATGTTTTTGTGTGTGTTTGTGTTTATAGTATGTTAGGAAATTATGTAGGTGAAATTATCAGGTTTACTTGGGTAACCATGACAGTTACAACTCAAAATGGCTATAGTCATGTCAACCTAAATCTATTCACATGATAAAACAAATATATTAACAACTTGATAAGATTTTAACAATCAAATCAACTGCATAAGAAAACATTCCTGAATTTACTATCAAATCTTGTTTTTGCTTTCAAAAATCATAGAATGAGGAAATAGAAATTCAGTGTATTAGACAAAGGGGAATAAAGGGAAGGAAGTGGGGATAGGAATAGAAAAGACTGTAGAATTAAATGGACATAATTTTCCTATGTACATATGCTGGGTTTCTGTTCTCACTTTAAAAGGCTCAGGGTTTACTCCAGTTGAACTGGGCTGACTAGGCTGTGCAAAATAACCACACAAGAGACACAAATATCTTTTTCTTTGGGGTCACTGTGACGGCTCCTCTGACCTTAAGGGTCCTCAGGAAGAGAGAGAGTGAGAACACATGCTGACCCCTTTTATTGAGGAGAAGCTATTCAAATGAGGCAAGGGGTCAGGTTTCAGGGGGCTGAGTCTATCTTCATGATGTCCACTGTCAGCAGGTTGATTGACATCTGGATAGGCCACACCCAAGGCACAATAAGAGGAGGGGACACACACAAGGCACTTCCACGAAGAGGATGATTCTATCCTAAACAGGGCAAGGGGTTATATTACAAAGGAACAGGTGAGCATAGCTTCACCCATGGGGCTGTAGCAAGACACCCATGCACAAGACACCGACCCTTGAACCCAAGAAGAATGGGGAAAGCTCTGCCACATTTCTATGACTGAGCGCCTCAGCACCCAGCTGGGGAGTGTGAGGTTGGTTACTTACTCAGTTACTTACTCAGTCAGGCGTAAGGTTGGTCTTCCACATACATATATGAATATACCACAATGAGTCTCAACATCCTGTGCTTCCACAATATTGAGATCCTAATTAGAATTAGATATACTCCCTGTTTCTATCAATATGTCAAAATAGGCTCTACTGTCATATATAACTAAAAAGAAATAAACATTTAAAATAAAAAGAATCAAGGAATGATGAAAACAGACACTGGATTCTGGAACCAATGAAGGATAACTAGAATATTTAGCCAGAAATACACCTGCCCTCAGAAGAAAGCTTAGCTTCCAATGATTTCCATTTAAATTGGATTAAACAGAATCAAGGTTTCTTCTTACTCTAAAAATTCTCCCTCTCTGGGAAAAAAAAGATATTTCATATTCTTTTGGCCTTAATTACATTTATATATTTTTTATATAAAATGTCTAGTACTAAATAAAGTAACAATAAATAAATAAATAAATAATAGAAACATTAACTTGGCATACTTAAATGATGGAATTTTTATACAATCTTCAAATTACTAAGTTTGAAGTTTCACAGAAAAAAAATAAGACAAGAAAAATTTGCTAATTATGTCAGATGACTGTAAACTGTTTAAAATGAACCAATGTGAAAACGATTAGCTGGGACTGCCAAGTGGTGAGAATACCACCGTACTTGGAGAGGCCACTTGGACCAGCTTCTATCAAATGGAATCTTCACATGACTGTCATTACAGCCTTCAACTATCCAAGGCCCAAGACACAATAGAACAGAAACCATCCACGGTGCCTTGCTTGAAATTTCACTCCAAAAAAGGTCTCAGTTTTTTAGTTACAGTTTAGGGGGAAATTTTGTTATTTAACAATAAATAACACTGAAACACTATTAAAAATTATTAAAGCCAACAGTTTAACAGTTTTTCTTCTATAAAACTTAAGTCTTGACTAAAATCAAGTAAATCAAATTCCACGCATACATGATTTTGTCAAAATGAACCCAACTACAAGGTACAGCTCTAATTCTTTCATAAAAGTTATATGTTTGCACATAGAGACTTGAATAATAATGATCCTGGCAGTATTTTTACAAAAGTGAAAACTAGGAAAAAAAAAATATGCAGTAGTAGGAGAGTCAACACAATTTGATGACAAATTCATGCAGTTATTTATTATTAACAGAGTCAGAAATCAAACCTATATGTGTTAACATATCCATGTGGAATAAAAAGCAGCTGTCATGCTCAGGTAAGAAGATTAAGCACAACTGAGCAGAACTACATTTTCCACATCTGGGTGACGACATTGGAGAAGTCCTTTTATCCCTTTGGTTCCCATTTTCTAGTCCAGAAAAATAAGTTTTATTTTTATTCTGGACAATTATGATGATGCTTTTCAGCCCAGAAATATTTATAATTCTACAGTATAAACTTAGCCCAAGAACATTGGACTCTTGACCAGTATTATGTCTGCTTTCGATTTCTTCAACTTGAAATTTACAAATGTGTGTTCTTCAAACATGAAAAAGAGAACTCTAGAAAAACAGTCAATAGACACATCAATAGCAACAAAAGGCACGGGAGAGTAGTAGCAGACTGACATAACATTGGGCTTCTAGGCTTAGAGGTCTGCAAAGCTCAAGATTTCCTCACTCATTGTCTCACTAATTAAATTGAGTTAAAAACCATTTGGAGTAAATCCCTTAGTGCTCCCAATGGTTGCTCACAGTTGTGACCTTTGCAGAGGGATTTATCCTTTCTACTGGAACTGGAGAGGACAAATGTACCTTATTACTAAAACAAGACTAATATTTACAAGGTAGGAACTGCAAGGGATAAAGGCAGAACACATGTTTTTTATAGGGCTTTCTTGTTTTTATTTATGCTAGCATATTTCCATTTTCTAATACTGAAGATGGCTAACTTGTTTGGGTAAGTATCTATCCATTAAATTAACCCTGCAGATTGGTATCACAAACTAATATGATTGGTTTACATATACATATAATATACATATTATATGCATATATTATATGTATATGTATATACATATTATGTATACACACACACATATATATATATACACACACACACATACATATATATATATATATATATATATATATATATATATATATATATGTATATATATATATTACATACACATTTCTCCCCATAAAGGTAGTGTATGACTACCAAAATTTTAAAATTTACTTTTTAAAGTTACATCAACTAAGTGTATTTAGCTGACAGTGATTTTTTTTTTAATTTAAATTTCTCACTGGAAAAACATCTGTTGGTGTTCTCAGGCATCCCACATTGTAATCCCCCTATCTAATTATGGATCATTGTTTTATAAACTCAGAATCTAAATATGGATCAGATCTACTGAGATTCTAAGGGAATGACAGAGTATGCTTTTTGTTTCTGGATAGATTCACACACTTCAGAAAACATGTTATTAAAAAGGGACATAATGCTAATAAAAATTTGTATGTATTAAAATTCCCAAATATGGTATCATTATGCTCTGAAATAAGCTTTGGAAAGTCCAGATATTTATATTCAGAGCTTAATTATATCTGACCAAGTCTTATTGTTTTGACTGATTTTGCTCTACAGAAGTAATATTCATCATGGGACTGTCAATGAGTGAAGAATTGTCTCAGTTGATTTTGAATATAATTGCAATTAATACACATATTTGAGGACCATCTCAATAATGACAATAAAGCTGTGTTGGATCTAAAATAAATCCTATCTATGAGCCAAAGGAGAGTACAATCTCACACTAAATGACACCTACATAAATTAGTCTCATTTAATCTCTAAAATAGAGTAAAGAAGAATCATGATAGTAGATATACTCTGCATCTTTCTGGCATTATATTGTTTACAATAAATTCAAGAGTACAAATTTTGTGATTTATTTTCACAATAGGAATTATTTCTTTCCTAATTTGGGAAGCTTGGCAAAAGAGATATTTTTTGCATAACTATATTTGCACAAAATGTTTTATGACCTTCTTGGTAATAATGTTGTTTGACCTAATGTGAAATAATTCTGCAACCGTGAAGGACAAGTCTATTTCTATATGGGGAAGGTAGCATTTAAGTGAGGTACAGTATTAATCATCACTACATTCCATAACCTGTGGAAGAGACTGTATTTCAAATTTAATAACAAACTTGAGAAGACAAGTCTAAAATTAGATGGAATTGGAGATTGGGAAGTTGGTTTGCAGGTGCTGCTTCTTCTATCCTCAGCATGCCTACTGAACGGGATAGCATCAGTGAGCAAGCAAGTTAGGGCAAGATTCTAAATATTTACTATGTTAACAAGAGTATGCTTACTTGTGATGTGTTTCATTGTTTAGTATCTCATGAAATATTTTATATAGATCCAGGGAGTTCCCATTGTGTTTCCTAACTCTTACAAATTGGTGGTTATGAAAATGCAAAATTAAAGGAAGAGGAAACCAAGGGCAATATAACCAGGAGTTGGAAGTAAACATCATGCCAAATCTCCACATTTTCCTGATATATAAATTTTTAAAATGCATATGTAATCGTTTCTAAAATATGGGCATTGATTTCTTCATTGGTAAAGGAATGGATTTTTTTCTGGTCAGTAAATTCCAGACATTTATTTTCAATAAAAGAGAGTTTTATTGGAGCAAATACACAAGCAGAACTCCATGTCAACCACAGACAAAAGTAGTTGTTTTCTTTGCATCATGAATCAGAACAAGGAGGTTTCCTTTGCAACAAAAGAGGATAGGTGGTAATTTCAAAAAGCTAATATTAACAAAATACATGTGCCAACAACTCCACAAATTTCTGTTTATGTTCAAGGGTCAAAAACATTCTTGCTTTATATTCCAAATAATATGAGGAAAATACCAAATATATTTTATGAAACTTGTATAATCTTGATATTAGCCCCCAAAAAATATAAGAAAGGAAAAATCAAAATAAATATCATTGTGAGGATAGATTTTAGAATCTCAAATAAAATGATATCTAAATTTTATTTAATTACATATAAAAGCAGACACATATGGACACATGCAAAGACACATACAAAGTGTAGTTATCTAAAATTGAATATTTTTGCGAAGTAAAAGTATTGTTGAGAATAAGGGAAACGAATATCCCATTTTGCAGGTGTAAGTATAATAACTCTGTAGGAGAATTCATCAATGGGCACAGACCTTTTTGCCCATGCCTATCTTATAAATAAGTCAATTCATATATTACAGATGTGTGTGAATATAAAAATGTGCATGTATAAATATGCATATGTAAAATTCACATGGATGTTATTGCTGTTATAAAAAATTAGAAGCCACCTAAATACCATTTGTCAAGAGTTATTAAGTAAATTATGAGAAGTATTACTAACAGAATTCCATGCAAGAATAAACAGCTCCAGATATATTCATGGAAATACCTTCAAAATATAGCACTAAGTAAAAACATACAAGATGTACTATAGTGGAATCTAAAATAGGTTATTATTTCTGGAAAAAAAGAGCAAAAACACAATTATTTAAAAATAAATGTAGATACTATAAAATCACATGTAGTTGTTAGCAGTGACTGACTCCAAGCAAGGGAAATTCTTTCCTATGAAGCTGCGTAGGGACTAGAAATGTAAGGAGTCTAGAATGACAACCAAGATTAGATTCAGGCCAAATTCAACCATGCTTATTTGTTCATCAAATGTTTATAGTTGATTTTGCCCTAAGGAAGCAAAAAGAGTAGTTAGTGACAGAGAACAATAAACAGTATGGTCCATACTGTTAAAACTATTTATCATTTGATCCTTTACAGAAAAAAAGTTTCCTATCCCAGTATTAAACCATTTTAATTCGAGGATAAAACAGATCTGTAATGCTTTCCCTAAAGAGTACTTAGCAAACTATACCAGTTGTAAAAAGAAGCCCTGAGCTGGAAGCACAGTAGTGAGAACTTCGCTTACCTTATTGTTTGGTCATTAGATGTGTGCCATGCTGTAAGAAGGCATGGGTTTGGGTAAAGCATAACTTCTTAACTGAGGCTACCTCTGTAAGAGGGAGACTGCTGAAGGCTTTCATCTGGTAGAACTCCAAGTTACTGGGGTTGTGAGTCATTTACTGCTGTAAGGACATATGGGGCGGTGGTGGGGGGGGGGGGCTCATTTCAGAATCCACTGCATCATGCTGCACCGTGTTGTTCAAGGGAAAATTAAAGGGGAAAAATTCCTGAATTGTTCTTGAAAGTCTCAAGACTGAGGAGACAATTTAATTTATTTGGAAAATTTCAGTAGTTCAGATGACTTCATCACAACTGTGAAGGACAATATATGATATTGGTGACCCAGATATAAAATAAGGTATGAGTGTCCCATTAAGAAATTTGAGTTTTACCATATGAATGAGAATTTTGATGTAGCTGGTATTAGAATATTATAACTTATATTTTAAAGGAAACTTTTGATTTGTTTATAAAGTTTTTTTTATTTGTTCATGAATGATTTGATTTTGATTTGTTTATAAAGATTTTTTATTTGTTTATAAGGCTTTTAGTCTTTTCATTTTAGATGATGAAAGCAATAAAAGTGTATGTCTTAATTTTGCCTCTATATCACACTGTTTTTAATACAAATCAATAGATTTGTGCTAATGAATCAATAAATTGAACTATCTGCATGGTTCAATAAATAAAACACCTTGATTAAAATTCAATAATTTATCTGATTCTGCAAAATTTTGGTGAAATTAGTTGGACATTTAGTATCTTGGTTCATATGCAAACAACTAAGCCACAGAACTGTGGTTAATACTGGCCCAATTTTATAGAGGCTGAGAGTGAAGTGAATGAGTCAAAAGGATTAAATAGTTACAAGTTTCTCATGAAGGACCTGGTTTTTAAATGAAGAAAACATTTCGATTTTGAAACATTCTGGTAAGAGCTCAAAATTAATATTGTCATATAGGAGCCTTTTTAAAAATTAACTCAAGGAAAACATACTCCTATTTAAATATACAAGACTCTACTTTTCAAAGGCAACATGACTGGTAGGTCAAAGGAAGCAAGATGCTTCAATGAACAACATACAATCCCACATGCCTGTTTATACCTGCAGAAGATGCCGTGTCCCATCTAAGGTGAAAGCTTCATCTCCAACACGTAAAATCTTCCAAGTACAATTAGTGCTCATTAATGAATCAATATGATTGGCTTTAATAATTTGTTATAGCTTATTGAACTGAGGTTGAAGCTAGACTCATTGGATCTTTCTTCTGTACTTTTTAAATTTTTTTTTTTCTCTTTTGAACATTAAAAGCGGTCAAATGTACTTCAAATAATCCTCCTTAAGGAATACAGTGCACTAATGTTCTTATTTAGAAGAACACCAAGGCCTTCTCATATTGATTCCTCCATAAATAGTCTTTAGTACAAAAGTGGATCAATCATACAACCCTTTCAACTGTCTGCCTTTGTGTTGGGAAAGAAACATATGAAACTGTTCAGTTAGAATCGATCTTTTTCCATTCTATGCCTGCATTATAGTGCTGTCTTGCATTGTGTTTTCATTTAAAAATGTAACTTCCAAATCAGAGTGTAAGGCACTTGATATGCTTTTGTTCAAACTATTTAAAGTTCCCAAAGATTAATATGGCCTTTATTTAGTATGGAATTCCGTATAGAAAATTAGAAAAGCAAAATAAAGTTAAAATCTTCGTGTGTGTGTGTGTGTGTGTGTGTGACTAAATTAATTTTTAATACTCAAAAGATAGGAGGTTTGGGGTACAGATTTCCCAGGTCATTTTGTCATATTCCTGCCTACATAGTAAAAGCCTTCTCCAGTACATGCATTCATTCAATAAATTAAAATAGATATTGTCCTTTTCTTCAGGATTCAAGTCCTGAGTTGAGGGATTGATATGCTTTGTGTCATTTAATTCTCATGAAGTGAGAATTATGAACTAGCTAGTTCATAATATCTTTAGTTTGAAATTAAAGAACTAGAATCCCAGTAACTTGCTTAAGTATATTGCTCAAATTCGTGTAGCAAATGAAGTTACTACTGGATTTCAAATCAATTCTTTCTGATTCAGAGATTTAGTCCTCTATGTCTAAAAAAGACATCTGTACAATGTTGTTATGTTTATTCTATTTCTGTCATTCTAATTATTTTCTTTCCTATAAGGCATGTATGAACTGCCTAGTTTATGTGACATTCATTTTTCCATTTAACTATGGTAAATGTAACGAGTTGTCATTTTCAAACCATTCAAAGTATGGTTTCTTGTTAGAGAAAGCTTCCATATCAATCTCAGATAGCTTAGATAAGAGATAAATTCTGCCTCAATAAATCTGTGCTGCAATAACAAAGCACCATAATTGGATGGATTATAAATAAAAGAGCATTGTGTCTCCCAGTTCTGGAGCCTGGACATCCTAGATCAGGCAGCAGGTCAAGTTCTTTGTGAGGCCTTTCTTTCTGTGGTGCAGGCATACAAATATTCCTTGTGCACTCATATGGTGGAAAGAAAGGTCTCTCAAGAGTTCCATTATAAGAACACTAATTCCATTCCTGGGAGCTCCATACTCATGACCTAGCTTTCTCAACATGGACCCTCCTCTGAATGTTATCTCATTTGGGTTAGGATTCCAATATATGAATTCTGGGAGGACACAGCTATTGGGTCTAACCAAAAAATTCTTCTCTGTACTGAAATTATACAACCCCTCTAACTCTCTCTAGAATTGCTTATTTATCCTACATTTATTCTGAGTCACTAGTAGTCAATTTTTTTTTGACATTAAAAGTATGGTAGTACACACGCATTGATTAATTTCTATTCAATATGGAGTATGTATTTTTGTTCTAATAAAAATAATCAGTTTAATTGTTTTCTGAATAAAAACAATAAAAAGTGACTGATTATATTAAGTGACTGGTTATATTGATTTATTTATTGTTTGAAAGACTGACTCAGAAAAAAAGCTAATTTTTCAAGAGGATAAATAAGGAAAAAAATCAGTAATAAATGCTAATATAAAAGTTTTACTTACTCTCTAAAATTTCAGTCACAATGGTCGTGATCTACTGAGAATTTTTTTTCCTGGGAATGTTTATATTTTTTAGATTTCCATTTTTCAATCAATATCTGGACATGGGAAAATTCAGTAAAAATAAGTAATAGAGTTAATAGAATTATAAAAGTACACTTGCAAAGAATAATAGGTGTGCTATAATGTATAAGTTTTTCGGAAGTACTTTTCTAATACATTCATCTGTTTTGTGGGTATGTGTCTTTCCAGTATGACCCTTTATAAATAAAAAGAAAATTGTTAAGACTTGCCAAAAAATACTATTTACTAAAATTTTGGTACACCCTAGCACTTAAGAAGAAAAATACTTTTTATGTCTATTTTAGATAATATGTTGGATTTTGTTGCATTAGCTTCCAAATGTTCAGATTTTAAAAATTCTATAATTATAATGTGATTATTTGTAAGAGAATGTGTCCATTTTAATGAAATCAGTGGATATGATACACTAAAATAATGCTTCCAATGCTTTTTAAAAACCACACTTTTAAAAGTAACTATTTTTTCTTCAGCAGAACTCTTTTGGGATATGATTTCTCCCCCAGTACTCACAGAAGTGCTGCATGGAATGCAATGCTTCACTTTAGAGATGAGAAAGAAACTTAAATTGTGAAGTATTTGCATTATACTGCTACAAAATGACAAAACTGGAACTGCCTTCCATTTTGTTCATCTGTATATTCATCATTATAAGCACGGACTGAAATATGGAGCATGCGGTAAAAATGTTGGTCAGCATTCTCTCTATGCATTTATGGTGTGCTAAGCAGTAAGTTGCCTCCTCCTATTCACTCCTTCATTTTATAGCAAACATAATCATCAAAAGGGCTGTTTCTCCCAGTGTATCAAGTTATTGGACCTGATAGGACAATCCGGATATGGATAATCAATTATGTTGCTTCAGAAGATGAAGGGAGCCATCAGGGAACCAAAAGATGAGCAAGATTTAATATGATTCGAAAGAAGAACAGAAAGAAAAAGCAAACTGGGTGCATATTGACATAATTGAGATAGAAATGTTATCTTCCTTGATTGTAGTTTGAAGAGATGTTTGCTTTCTGAGGTCCTTGAGAAAGACATTCCTGGGCTGTAAAATTTGCAAGAGGCTTTGAAATGTTTTTACATCTCAAATGTGCAGAGAAAGGTTTACAGTATCATGTTTTCTAAAATAAATGTTCTAAGACAAGGGAAGTCAGGGGCCTAGTGTCACGTTCCTTGAGACTAAAACACTCAGGGTTCACACCAGGGGAACTGGGCTGCACAAAATAACCACACAAGTGACAGAGATAACTTTTTCTTTGAGCCCTGTGAAGGCCCCTGTGAAGGCTCCTCTGACCCTAAGGGTCCGCAGAAAGAGAGAGCAAGGGAGAGCATGGTGAATTCTTTTATTGAGGAGAAGCCATTCAAAGGAGGCAAGGGGTCAGGTTTCAGGGGGTTGAGTCTAGTTTTGTGATGTTTGCTTTCAGCAGATTGATTGACATCTAGGAAGGCCACTCCCAAAGGCAGGTCAAGAGAAGGGGATACACAAAGTGTTTCTATAGAACATTCTATCCCAAGTAGGTCAAAGGGGTAACATCACGAAGGAACAGGTGAGCGTAGCTCAATTCATGAGGCAACACACCTATGTCTGAAGATGTGTCCTCAAACTTCTGGGACCAGGCAATGTGTAGGTCACTAGGAGATGTAGTGATGGTCAAAACCTCTCCATTCAGGGAAGGAGAATGTGAATCATTCTGAGTGGCCTCCCACAGCTTAGAGTCAGATAGAGGAAGCCAGTCTTTAGGTTAGTCAAACTGAGGAAGCATTAAGGCTGTCCTGGTAACAATGTAGTTCCTTTTACGAAACCAGTGGACTATGTATTTCTATGCCTGGATTCTGGGTTCATCCATGCATTTCTATTCCTACCTCAAGCTTCAACTGTCCCTGTATTTTTCTACTTGTGCCCTAATCCCAAAAACAAGCATATGTGAGTTCACATATCAAAAACAGGAAAGATCACTCCCTAGTTTGAATGAGCCATTGACCAGCCAACCCTCTGACAACTTACTGAGTCCTGCATCATAATGATTAACAACTATGGTTTTCAGCCCCAATTCTGGAATTTTTTGCTACGTAGTAAAACCATTAAAATACCCATAAGGTATAGGTGAAAAGAATGTCATGGAAGGGATTATCCTGCTTATCATAGGCGGGGAGAAATAGAGTAGCATATATGAAAGCATAGGATGGAGCAGGTCACAGGGCAGATAACTTTGGAAGCTAAGACTGGGTGTGTGTGAGTGCCATTAGATAGACAATATACAAAAGTCAACCACAGGCGTTTTCTGTGTACTTACCTTGGTCACACTCTATGTTGAAATTTAGCATAGAAGAATTCACCCCTCATAGCACTAAAAAGTAAAATCTTTATGACCTGTTTGCCCCTGCCCCCCCGCCCCAAAAAAGTAAAAATCCAGAAAGTCTAAATAATCAGTCCTTTAAATTCCATTTAGTAGATCTGAAATTAGAATTCAGTTCTAATCAGCTTTGAAGTTCAAACTCTTTCTGCTGATGCTGTACACCAGACTTTACTAAGCTTTTTAGCAGAGAAGTCTTAATAAAGGACTGCTGATTTTATAGTGAAATAATTTTACCACGTAAATGCTATGAGTATTGCATAGTTAAGGATTTATTATAACCCAGGGGTATAATGAGAATAAGAGTCTCACATCTTGTAAAACTTGGGAGTTAGACTGCATGCCTAATGAACTCGGAGCTCCTGTGAACAGACTGAAATACGGAGCATGTGGGATGGCGTTGCCTGCGTGTGCATAGTATTACAAGAAAGTCATGATCTCAAGAATGAATTAATTGCTGGCAAGCAGAAATAAAAAGTACGGAATTCTCAAGAATCTGTGCTCCTGCAATGCTGCAAAAGGCAAATGTTTGGCAATTTTGCCTTTTAGGAGTCATTTGGTAGTTTCTGGAGACATTTTTGTGACATAACCTCGTGCTGGTGAGGAAGTGGTTTTATGGGTGTCTAGAGAAAAAAGGCCAGTGGTACTGCCAAACATCTTTTAATGTACCAGACAATTCTCCATAAAAAAGGAATCCTCAGTCCAAATGTCAATAGTTTTGAGTTTGAGAAATCCTTCCTGGGATATATAAATTAGTATTGCTATTCTGTTTTAGAGATGAAGTCTTGAATCAGAGAAGCTATATAATTGTCTAATACTGCATATGAAAAGGAGAGACTACACTTACAACCATTGCTCTTCCTTACAGTTAATGCTATTTCTATGGTCTTTGTTACTTGGTGACAGTGTGGAATTTGACAGCATCAGACTGATAGATCCTCTTGGTCCCCTACCATAGGACATCTTTAAAATTCTGAGAGAAGATCTAATAAAATTAACACTTGGTGGGAAGAAATCTAAGATTTTTCCTTTAGAGAGCTGTTTCAAACTGAGTAGCATGACCTATGATAAGTCATGAAATCAGTTTACACACAAGCAAAGATTTATTTTCACAGAGAGATACACACACACACATGCCCATGCATACGTATATGAAACTGAGTCATGATGTAAAATTATATCTTACTGTGCAGTAGAGGAACAGCAGAGTTCCCCTTCTATCCTCTTTGGGTCATGGCTTCTGTTAGAATTAACAGAAGTAAAGTATACAAATTTATTTAATACTATTTATATATGTGGCAGTGGAACCTACATATGGGAATGAAAACATAAAAGAAGTAAGTAGAGTCAGTTACTTAAATACTAAATTGGACAAAGAATACTGAGCTGTATAAAAGTGATATGGCTAAGAGGCAAGGTCTTCTTAGACTTTGACGTGGTTTAACAAGTCATATTTATACAGAATTACTTCAAACTCAGTGTACCCTGCCCACCAGCTCTCTCCTTGATCATTTTTTTTTTTTTTTTTGCTGTATAAGGGGTACAACCTAGGGCCTCACCATTGGTACAAAAATCCTCTACCACTGAACTATGTCCCCGGCCCCTTTCACATTTTTGATGATACAAATGTTGCTTTTTATTTCTTTAACAGGAAGGACATTTCCCTCATGGGAACTTTTATCTCCTGCTTTCAAGAAACAGTAGAAAAGGTCAGAGTGATCTTTTGCAACTGGTGTTTTTCAAGTGCCTTTAACTTACATAGTAATAGGACAAAGTGGTATATTTTTAAATCTCTCAAGGTCATGATAAAAGTCACTATGTCATTTGAAAATGAATGTTAAATGGACTGTAAAATAGTACTTAGTGTTTTTTTTTTTTTTTTTCTGCCATTGTCTTATTTGAGAAGAAACAAGAGAACATAAAGGGACTGTGGTTCTAAGAAAATATTGAGAAGAAAATTTCTCAATAAATGCAATGGAGAAAACAAAACAACAAGAAGATAAATATCCATGAATATTCTCTAGAATGAGACCCTCTATGACAATCTAGGAAGAGGTGACTGGTGCTTTTGGGGAAATAGTACCCTTAGTCCATCCTGTACTTGGTTTACTAAGTAATCTTTTATATGAACAATCTGTATGCTCAGATATCTTTCTCCTAGGAAGGGGTGTCCTGCATCATGGACTCAGTCATTCCCATTACTAGGGACAGATTTCATATTGCAAATGCAGACATATGGAGTCCAGGATTTTATTTCTCTCTTTTCTGCAATTAGTTTGTGAAGGTCTGCTACTCAGCAACCCAGCATCTCTGGGGGAATACGATCATGCCATCCTCAGTAGAAAAGACTCTTTCAGGTTCTGTATCACAAATATCAGCAGATTCTTCATTTAAGGTTAGATTTCCTTGTACACAGACCACTGAGGTAACTTGTCTGTTGGGTTGCCTGGACCCTCAGCTAAATGCTACTGAACTGACCATATGGTTCAATTTTGGATTGCTTCTTAGGAAGAAGATAACAAGTCCAGGAAAAAAAACTGCTTTAATACAAACGTGTATTTCAGTATTTGATACCAACAGATGCTCCCAAATCAAGAAAATATAGATGATGTTCAAACTGCTTCAAGTGTGTGTGTGTGTATGTGTGTAAAAGGATATGGCTTCCAGAAAAATAACATACTGAAATAACAAAAAAACAAACCATGATATTTATTGAATGATTTAGGAAAATATAGCTTCACTTTTAAGTCTGAATTATAGCATATACAAAACATATACATGTGAGGAGAATAAGAATAAAATTAAATATTTCAAAACTTATGGATATGTAAGGATCCTATGAGCTGATATATAGAAAATACTTAGAATCATGTCTGACACATCAAAGTTCATTATTCTTTCAATCTATATAATTTTGATAAAAATTTAATCATAGCCCCACACTCCTGTTATCTCAACTCATTGATTTATTTTACAGATTACCTTTAGGTACTCCAGACACAGCTACTTTCTTTCTATCAGTGGAGAGAAACATGCAAATCAATAACTATATATATATATAATATTCAAAGTATATAAAGCACTCAAAAAACACCACCAAAAAAGAAAAAAAAGCAATTTAATAAATGGGCCAATAAAATAAACCAGTATTTCTCAAAATTAAAAAATACAATGAGTCAGCAAACATGAAAAAATTCTTCAACATAGTTAGCTATCAGGGAAATGCAAATCAAACTATACTGAGATTTTATCTAACTCCAATTAGAATAGGAATCAAGATTATAAATAAGAATAAATGCTGGTGAGGATGTGGGTGAAAAGGTACACTTATTTACCAATGATAGGACTGTAAATTTGTACAACTATTATGGAGATTAATGTGGAGGTTCTTCAAAAGACTAGGGATGGAACTACCATATGACCTATGTATACCAATCCTCAGTGTTTATCTAAAGAATGAGTCAGCTTACTATAGCAACACATGGCACAGCCTCGTTGTGGAATCAGCCTAGTTACCTATCAATAGCTGTGTGAATAAAGTAAGTGTTTTACATATACACAATTGTTTTTATTCAGGTTTTTTTTTTTTTTTTTTTTTTTTTTTGCTGCTGTGTTCAAATGACCTGGTAAGAAGAATTTTAGAGGAGGAAAAGTTTATTTTTGCACTCCTGGTTTTAGAGATTATGGTCCATAGATGGCTGACTCCATTCCTCAGGGTTTCAGGTAAGGCAGAACATCACAGCAGAGGAATGCAACGGAGGACAGTGGCTCAGGACTTGACAATCAAGAAGCAAGGGGGAGTCCACTCACTAGTGACAAAATATATACCCTCAAGTCATACCTCCAATGACCTACCCCCTCCAGCCACACCCTACCTGCCTACAGTTACCATCCAATTAATCCGTATTAGGAGATTAATGCACTAATTAGGTTAACTTGCACAACCCAGTCGTTCCACCTCTAAACTTCATTGCATTTCTCACACATGAGTTTTTCTAAATCAAAAAAAAAAAAAAACAATGGAATTTTATGCAGAACAAAATTTTATGAAGAACAAAATTATGTGATTTGCAATTAAATGGATGGAAATGGAGAACATGGTAAGTAAAATAAACTAGATTCAGAAAGTCCAGGGATCATGTTTTGTCTCATATGAGGAACCTAGAGATAGAAAAGGGTAAAAGAGTATATTCATACGATTAGAATACAGATCAGTAGATATGAAGATAGGATCAGAGTGAAGCAGGAGAGGAGGAGAAGGGATAGAAATTAACCAAATTATAATATGTGCATATATATCACAAATATATCCCAATGAATCCCAATAGTTTATGTAATTGAAATACATCAATTAAAAATTTAGGAAAGCTATGTAAGGAAAAAAATTAATAATGGACCTTAAAAATATTAGGTGATGTTATACTTCCCTTTTCATTCAGGATATATGACAAAACTCATTAAAGAAAGGAAAAGTACATTACATATAGCCATATTTTTTTCTGTTTCTTCATTATTCCTAATGAGGCAGACTTCTCTCATGTTCTTTTTGTGTAAGCCCCTTCTATCAGTCATTAAGAGTATGACAAATTCTTTAGTTTTCCATTGCTGAACTGATTCTTCACTCCAGTTACACCACCTACTTTTGAACCTATGGGTGAGTATAGGGATTCTTAGTCCTGGCAAAGGAGAGTCCATTCCCTGGTTGTTTATTTTTGGTGATTCTTTGGTAAATCGTCATCATCATCATCATCCTTCTCGTGCTTCCATCTTTTATTATATACCATTTCAGAAAATACCCATTTTGGGCCATCTTTTTTTTTTTTGTTTGTGGAGACATCCATTGTGTTCTGCAATTACTGAGGCCCATCTGGTCCAACTTTTCTAGTTTCCTTTCTACATTTCTTCCTTGCATTATTTTCAGGGTCCATAATTATGCTTAGAATGAAAGTTCAGTGACAATTTATGTCTACAACATTTCTGAGGATCAGAAATCATAAAATGAGTTTTGACTCTGGGTCCACCAGTTTTACATTTGATTTTAAGAGAGACTGAAAAGCAATCATTTGCCAGGTTAAATAATGCCCATTACTAGAAATAATTAGCAACAAACAATATTGAGAATGATTTCATTTAGATTCCAGATAATTCTGAATCCTTAAAGCATTGTGCTACATATGCAAACTTAATGAAAAATAGGCCTAAACCCCAAGTAATACCAACGAGATACTAAGTTGTCTTTCTTGAATTTTGCCACATAAGTTTTAGAGGTGCCTTGACTTTATCTCCTGTAGTAGTTTCAGTTGATCTCTGTTGACCTTTGTGCACTTCATTCTCTCTCTAGGGCATGTCCCATTCATTATACTTACAGTCTTTTTGCAGTGTTCTTGAGTGTAGTCCTCTTAGGCAAACCCTCTTGTGAGTGCTATATATTTGTGTTTCCAATAGTGATAGTTCCTTTCATATTTCTCACTAGAATGATTGCAATCCCTGCTCTCTCCATTTGAAATTTTTCGGCATGGCTGTAGCTCATTTTATTAATTCACTCTAAAATATTAATAGACACATCTCGTGAATCTTAGACAATGTTTAAAATATAAAATACTCTTTTTATTGTTTCAGTTACAAAGGGTCATTCATGTAATTACTTGATATTTGTGACTAAATGGTGGCCAAAATGTTTGGGCTTCAGCTTTCCTATTTACAGGCAAAGAAGTTTAACTAAGGGGCACATAGTGTTATTCCAGTATCATGATTCTAATTGATGAAATGTGAATGTATATAATCAATTGTCATTTCCCCTTCACTGCTAAAATAACAATGATAATTCATACATCTCAAATATTGAATTATTAATGATTAAGAAAAAGCAGATTATGCTGCACCTTCCAAGGATTTATTAAGTGTTCTCAGCTGGGATATATTGTGCGCTCAGTTGCTATTTTCATCTTCTAGGAATAAAAAAATCATATGAGGAGAGGATTGAAGTTCAAAGAATTCAAGATGATCTTATGGTTTTATTTTGCTTTCTGCCCACCACAGCACTACGTTTTGTGGTTAGTATATGTTTTTCCCACAGAAAGAACCTGTTGCAAAATGTATGCTTTATCTTATGACATCTGTACCCATAGTTTGATACCAATACATTAGAAGATGACACCTCCTTTTTTCCTTTGTCTATTAAAATTTATTGGCATTTTGCTCATGGTAGTTAAAGACTTAATTGTTCACTTCTATTTATTTGATTTTATATATTTCCATTCTTGCACATATGTAGCAAGGAGAGAGAGAGAGACAGAGAATTACAAAAAAGGTTGACCATTCAACATTCTATTCACATTTCCACCTCAAAAGCAAGTTGGCAATTAAATAATTTAGGTCAGACTTTTGCCTGTGAAATCAAAGTCAGATGTAAGAATTTAGGAGTCTAATAAGTGTTTTATAATAATCTCTGTTCTGTCTTATGATAGGGTTACAACTGACATAAATGGCAAGTATAGATAACAATATTTATCTTTTATTTTCAGCTTCTCATCTAAATGAGGACTTTAGGAGATATATGCTAGATCTGCTTCAATTTTGTCCTAATTTGTTTCAAAACTACAGAATTCTTTAGTTATGTAACTGGTAGAACCCAGGGAATGCAAATAATTAAGACAATCACTAGAAGAATAGTGAAAAGCTGTTTTCTGAGCAAGTGGAAATGACAAATTTAGAGAAAATAATTGAATATAACTAAATGTTTAAAAAGGATTTTGAGCTTTTATTGAATTCTCAGGTGCTTTGTTCATGCAGTTGTACAAATATTTATTTGCATTTCCCTTTCTCTTAATTTTAATCTATTTATTTCAGAAAGTTGAGTGATTTCTGAACATCATATTCCATTTTTGTATACAAAAGAGGTGCTTCACAAAACACTTTGGAAGAATTTTGCTGGATTTTTTTTTTGTTTTGTTTACAGAATATGAGCTTCTCTTCACTGTTTACAAGTATATACATTTCACATAACTGTATATTTGTTTTTTAATATTTATTTATTTATTTTTGCATTACAATTCTTAATACACCATTATATCATAATTTATCATATCTCTGATTATATATAAGGTAAGTGTAGCTTCTGCACATGGATTTTTTTGTTTCTAAAATCACATGATAAAACCTTCTTTGCTTAAGACACTTCATAATTTAAATGTCAATCCTATTTTTTATTGATAGCTTACTAAGTCATGTTAGCTTTTAGAATGTTTATATTATTTTCTATTCATTTGCTGTCGTATTAAAAGCTGCCACTGGAATAAAATACCTGAAACTGAGTGATTCCTAAAGAACATGGATTCCTTGCTCATTCCCTATTTCTTGCTAGGAAGCCTAAGGCAAATTCAGCATCTGTGAAGGGACCAATGTCTGATTTGAAGATCATGCCTTGAAAGCTGAGTCTTTACATGGTGGGAGGAAAATGACCAAAGTGGGGGGAAATTGTCTGAAGCCTCTTTCATAAGGTAAATTATCACTCATCAAGACTCCAACCTTATGGCTTAATCACTTCCTAATGGCCTCACAGCTTAACTGTAACATGAGAAAATACTGTTTTCATAATTAAATTGCAGCATACAAATTTTACTGGATATGTTCATACAATAGAATCTGCTACTTACTATGTATGTTTCTCTATATTTTGAACTCTTAAGGATTATAATGCTATGTCACCTTCTACATGTATATCTGACAGAGAGTGTAGCTTCTGTTGACTTACTCCTCTGTAGAAAATTCTTAGTAGAATTGCAGGAACCAAAATTAAAACTTTTCTTTTACTATTTTAATTTTTTTTCTAAAAATACTGTATAACTTCTTTATTTTACCATTACCAAATCTATATTTTGTGTAATTACTTAATAAACATAAGTTTTAAATTTTTTATTAGTGATTTGTAATTATACGTACTATGGTGTTAATTTTAACATAATCATTTATTCAGGGAATATAATTTGCTCTGCTTCAGTACCCAGTAACTTCTCTTTCCATTCCCCTATTCTCCTTACTTTTCTGGTCTTTCTTTAATTGTTGCTTTATAGAATACATAAATGTGAATGAAATTCACTGTGGTGTATTCATTTATGTACATAGGATTGTTTGGTTAAATCCATTCCACCATTCCTCCCTTTTTTCATCCTTTGTTCCTCCCTGTTTATCCCCCTTTTCTACTACATTGTTTTGGCTACTGTTTTCATGGAGTTTTCCCTCTTTATTTTGGGCTAACATTCACATATGGGAGAAAAAGTCTACCCTTGATTTTGAATCTGGCTTATTTCACTTAGCATTATGTTCTTCAGTTCCATCTATTTACCAGTAAATGCCATACCTTCAT
This sequence comes from Marmota monax, assembly GCF_021218885.2. Lineage (NCBI taxonomy): Eukaryota > Metazoa > Chordata > Mammalia > Rodentia > Sciuridae > Marmota > Marmota monax. The sequence continues at coordinate 3,265,606 of NW_026695230.1, read as the reverse complement.
TCTTTTTTATGATTGAGGAAAACTCCATTGTATGTATGTATGTATGTGTGTGTGTGTGTGTGTGTGTGTGTGTATGTGTATATATATATATATATATATATATATATATAGATAGATAGATATAGCACTTTTTTATATAATTCATCTCTAGGTGGGCATCGAGGCTGGTTCCAAAATTTGGCTATTGTGAAAAATGTTGATGTGTATGCTGGTTTTAATTCTTTTGGATAAATACCAAAGAGTGCCATAGTTGAATCATACAGTAGGTCCATTATTCGTGTTTTAAGGAATCTTAATGGCACTTTCCAAAGTGATTGTAGTAATTTGCAGACCCACCAACAAGGGATGAGTATACCTTTCACTCCATATTCTTGCTAGCATTTATCATTATTTGTATCCTTTATTGCCATGATGAATGGAGTGAAATCTCAATATAGTTTTGATTTAAATTTTACTGATTGCTAGGGATGTCAGACATTTTTTCATATATTTGTCGGGCATATGTACTACCTCTTTTGAGAAATGCCTTTTAACTCTTTTGCCCATTTATTGAGTGGGTTATTTGGGTCTTGAGTTTTTTGAGTTCTTTCTGTATTTTGGATAGTAATGCCTTGTGGGGAAGTAGTTAGCAAAGATTTTCTTCCATTCTGACCAGCATTATCTTCATGCTCGCAATCATTTTCTTAGGTGGGTAAAGCTTTTTTAAAAATACTTTAAAATATTTGGAAATATAGATACCTCACAAAACATTACTTTTTGAAATTAAATGTGATAATATGCTCCACTATCTTATAATATGAGACTCCTCCCCAAATATTTGTCTTTGAATGTAAATATTAGTCTTCAAAGTTTATTTGTTTTATGTTTCATTTATGTTTCGTTTCATTTATTCACTAAAAAATAAATAAATAAAGTTTTAGAAGTTTTTAAAACAGTTTTAGAAGTTCTTGTTTCTATATCTTCTCTATTTGTGGAGGGATTGACAATCTTAGGAAGAAAAATGTTGCTTTTAGAAAGGTCTGTTTCTAATACATTATGCTGTTTTGAATATTCTCTATCACATTAGCATTTTTTTTCTCCAAATAGTCATATAGAAAGACATTTATATAGAAGGTTGGCTAATTAAACTTGTATCTATCAATTACATTGAGGTCATTTTCTGCCAGGTATTAATATCCTTGAGTCTTGGATGTTAGTGTTCTTTAACTACATTAAAGTGATTCCATAATATATAGAATTGAGTTTTGTTTTTTGAAAAGTTTAAAGATTATAAAAGTGAAACTAACTACCATGTGTAATTGAATTGAGACCTTATTAATAGTTTATTAACCTTTATTTATACTAAAAAAGGTTAGCAAACTTCATCTCATGTACCAAGTAAGCTCAACTACTCATGTCTGTCTGAAATGTGCTCTTGAGAAGAGCAGAGACCTCTGTGTTTCAGCAGGGAAGTGTATTGAAGCCCGGAGATTGAATAGTTTGCCTTAGATGTCATTGAAACATATTGGGATTCTGCTTGCCAACTTCCTACCATCTAGGATCTTCATCTTAAAAAACTTTTAATCCCTGTTTGTCTATATAGATAAGCTAGTGTAAGACACATGGGAAGGTGAATAAGTCAACTATGCTTTGCAATTCTCTTGAGAAATCTTTTTTCTAAATCAACATACCAATCATGCTTGGTATGGTAGTGCAGCCTGTGATCCCAGTGGCTCAGGAAGATGAGACAGAAGGAGTCGAAGTTCAAAGACAACCTCAAAAACTTACCAGGACCCTGAGCAGCTTGGCAAGATTCTGTCTCAAAAAAAAAAAAAGGCTGCGGATGTGGGTTAGTGGTTAAGTACTCCTGGGTTCAATCTGTGGTACCAAAAAATAAATAAATAAATAAAATAAAAATAAAAATAAAAATTAAGCATGTGAGAGTACACAGCCAGAACTCCTTCATTGTGGAAATATTTTGTTTCCTGTCTTTCTCATACAGCTATAAATAAAATGCTGCTAAATTTCACCAGTCCATAAATTCAAATGAGGATATGCCTACATGCTTAAAGTCTTCCAGTTCTCACCTCTCACTTGCCTGGTGCCAAGACGGTAAATAACTGTGGAAGCAATTTTATGCCTTAGAAAGCCTTCAGGAGATATGTTAAAAGCTATATGGTTCTCACAATTATTGATGGGTATTATTTAATTTAGATAGATAGGAAGCATAAATTATAGAACACTGAAATGCAAACTGTAGTGTTGTTTTTTTGTTTTTTTTTTAAAAACAACAAAGAACTCTTCATTGTTCTCAGGAGTCTGTAATGTTCAGCAAGACAAACCTCACCATGACTATTCCCCAGGAATTGGGCAAGACGAGCCCTGCTTTTCCCCCACATATGAAAAATATGCCAAAAAATTAAATGTCAGAGTACTTCTCTTACTCTGGATATGCATCCACATCGCTTTTGTAACTCTAAATGATCTCCCTTTTTAATGGCACTAGGGTAATATTGTCCAATGTCTTCAAAATAAAGAATGACTATGTTTGGCTACAATGAAGATTTTTGTATGGTGCCACTTCAGTAAGGAGTCAGGGAGCACATGAAAGGCATAAATACTTATATAGTACAAAAAAAAAAAGAAAGAAAGAAAGAAAAAGAAAACTTAGCTTTTCAATTCCTTTCCTTTAGGGAGCATGAATACAATGAGTTCTTACATAATAAAAACTGTTTTCAGGAAGTACTAAAAATTCATTTTCTTCCTTCTCTTCATGCTCCTGTTTTGGGCTTCATTGGTATTCACAAATACAGGTAATGTTCTGAATACTTGCAATTAGCTATATAAGGAACATTTTGCAATTTTAAATAATTCATATTGTCCCTATACACTTTCAGCTTGAGAAAAAAATGTGCATAAACAAGACACCATTTTTTTAAAAAAAGTCTCTAAAATTAAATACAGCTTTATTTTATAATTATAATGACCTAAGTCTTAAAATTTCTGTTTTTAAAAAATATATTTTTATTTGAAATTTGATATTAATGCATACAAATGTATTATTTATTTATATTTTAATACAAAGGCATTAAAATTTCTTTAGGCAGTATAAACCCAAAATAATTTACACTCCTGGCCCTGACATTTTAATTGTTATGAGCAGAACTACTTATTCCAAATGTAATTCTGTAGCACTCTGTCTTTATATAATAGAGTTAAGAAATTTACTGAAGAAAATTTCTTTAAAATTCCAGTAATATAGAAGAAAATCATTACTGACTGGAGGCACTTAAATATTAGAAAAAATTTTGTTCTGAAATGAGTCAGTGATTTATTAGTCACTCGTCTTCACTGGCAACTCTAGTTTAGTGGAGCAATTTCTGGAGAAAACAATGAAGTTGATAGTAATTCATGAACAAGTGACTTGAGACATCTTTTAGTTATTTTGAATTATATACTATTAAATTACCTGAGGTAAATCAAATACCAATTTTCATTAGTAAATATTGTTTTAACATTTTTATATCATCATCATGGTAAGTATATTTTCATACTATTTGTAGGAAATGATGAACAATGTATGTTGTGAAAACTACTTACTGAGTTCATGTATTTTTTAGTAGGTTATCTGTCATCCTGTTCTTTGTAAGAAACTATTCTTAAAATTTTACTACCCAGGGTTTCTTTATGTCCTAAATTGCTATTTATTTTTCTAATCTTGTCTCTGAGATAAGAATTCTCCTGAAGGAGAGAGTGATATAGAAAAAAAAATGATAAACTTAAGGCTGAGTGTGTACTACAGCATTTAGAGGGATTTCTAGAAAAGTAAATTTAAGACATTTTATAATAGAAAATTATTTTAACACAATAGGCATAAATGTAACAGTTCATATGTGGTATCAAATTTTCTCACTTTTTTACAAAAAAACTTAGCCTGGCTAACATAATATGGCTTCTTGAATGCAATTGTCATTTTTGTTTTGTTTTGTTTTGCGAAACCAGGGCCTCATACATGTTAGGCAAGTGTGCTATCACTGAACTATATCCACAGACCTAATTATCATTTTCCAACTGTTAGGATGGAATTACTATTTATGAAGAGAGGGAGAACTGTAAGCCTTCATCATATGGGTGTTTTGCATGTATGGATTCCACAAACCATGCATCAAAAGTATTCAGAAAAACATTGCATCTGTACTGAACATGTACTTACTTTATTTACCTTGTAATTACTTCCTAAACAACCCAGTATAACAAATATTTACATAACATTTATACTGTATTAGGTATCATAAATAATCCAGAGGTGATTCAAAGTATAAATGAGAATATGGATAGACTAACTGCAAACACTATGCCTAATAGATTTGAGATATGTTAAGATTGAGATGCCTATTGGGCATTTGATTTGCATAACTCTGGAGCTCAAATATACATTGCCTCAGACTTTTATTTTTAAGAATTATGACAAGTAAATTGTGCTGGGGTAAACCAGTTGTCTCAAATATACCATGAATTCTTACTCCTGGGTTTCCCTGATAATGGATGTGAGATGTCTTCTGGCTCATACTCAGGCAAATGAGGAAATTCGATATCACATATGAACTGTGACACTTATGCCTATTATATTAAAATAATTCCCTGTAATAAAATGTCTTAAATTTATTTTTCCAGAAATCCCTCTAAATGCTATGGTACACACTCAATCTTAAGTGCTAGGGATTGAATGCAGGCATGATGAATATAACAGTAATAAAGAGTGAATGCCCAGAGGGAAGCACTATCAGTTATGAATGGAAAACATGATATTTACATAATATTTCATAACACTCACAGTTTTGCGGGAGAAAGTCATGAAAACAACTGAACTTTGTTTGGCTTAAAACAAACTTACTTGGTGGCTAAAATAGGACTTGGATATTTGTGATCTCTTACCCAGTTAGCATGTTTGTTTTTAAATTGTACTTTCTAGATTATATGTAGGTTGAAAACATTTTATTGTCTTGTATGATAGCTACTTGTATAGATTACATTTTGTATCATTTTCTATATTTTTTCATTAATCTCATTGAATATCTGTATTTAAAATGATTTTCTTGGAAACACCATAAGTTTGAGTTTTGACTTTTTTTCTATTTATTTTATATTAATTATAAAAGTTTACTACATATATACATTGTCAGATATGTTTCCAGTCATGTTTTTAAATTAATTTTGGAAAAGAAATTTTCTTCAACTTAAAATGTTTGCAGGGCTTACCTTCAAAATGAATCATGCAAATTAAGCATGTTTATATTTTGAGTACAATGTTGAACCTATTTATTATCTTGAAATGCTTTAGCATTTTTCAGTTTTGATCTTTTTAATCAGTTCATGATTGTTTGCCATTTAAATAGATTATTTATACTACTAATATCTAGTGGAATTGTTTAACACAAATAATTATAATTAATGTGTTTGTTTAAAATAAACTTTAAATTTTAAAATTGATCTTTGATTAAGGTTCATCGATAACTAGTTTTTTAATTGTTTTGGTTATATTAAAATTTGTAAAAATTTACAAAATATGTTGATACAACAGAAAAAGCTAAATATTTTAGAGATATATAAAATGGACTTTTTTTTGTGGTATTAGGGATTGAACCCAGGGCCTTGTACATGTGAGGCAAACACTCCACCAACTGAGCTATATTTCCAGTCCTAAAGTAGACTTATATTTTTTCACTTTTCAAACAATAATGGCATTGTGTAGTCAGAGATTATACCACATGATTATAAGAACAGTTTCCTAAAATAATTATGCTGAAGTTTTATTACCACTATTTTCACTTATAAAAGTAGCAAAATGTAGTTTTCTTATGAGATACATATATGCTTATCTTCTAACCTTCATCTATACTTATATAATATTCACCTAAAATATAAACTATCCAATATTACCTAAACAACTGGGTTATAGGGTGTCTTAGTCAATTTTGTGCTGCTATAACACAATATAGCAGATTGGATAATGTTTAAAGAATAAAACGTTATTTCTCACATTTAGGGAGATTACAAAATCTAAGATCAAGTGCCAGCCTCTGGTGATGGGCTTTGTCCTAGTCAATTTCCTGTTGGTACAACAAGATACTTGATACTGGGTGATTTATGAAGAATAGAGAAAAAATTCGGCTTCCAGTTCTGAAGGCTGGGGAATCTAGGATCATTGCAGTATCAAGTACCTCATGACAGGAAGTCAGAGAGTGAGTGGCCGCATGCAAAGAGGCAAACAACAGTGGGCAACACCACTGGTTAACAAACTGCTCCCTTAAGAACAAACCCTCTCCAGCAAGAAAGTTACCAGTTGCTCCTAATGATGTAATCACCTTTTAAAGATCACACCTGCCCACACCATCACAATTGTAATCCAATTTGAACATAAGCTTTGACTGGGAAAACCTATATTCAAACCATAGCTGCTTCATAACATGAAAAAGGTGGGAGGGCAAAAAAGTAGCCTGGACTCTGTGTACTCATATGGCAGGAGAGCAAAAGAGTGAACACACTTGGGCAAACCCTTTTTTATAGCACCATTAATCCATACATGAGAGTTGAGGCCTCCTGATCTTAACTCCCACCTCCTGACATTGTTGCACTTGGGATTAACTTTCAAACACTTGACCTTTCCAACTGCGGTATGTGAATATCCTGGCAAGCCATCCAAGTGATGATTTGGTTTTATCCTTTCCTAAACAGATGTTATTGTTATGTTGTTGTATAGGCACCCCCCTTAGGTTTCTGTGGAACATGGCAATGGATATTTATGTTTACCTATTCTTAGATAAATTGGGTCTGACCTGTAAATTAAAGAATGACTTGGAAAAGATTGAAAGGAGGACAGGTATTCTTCCTGTACATGTAGACGTCCCTAACTATACAGTTGAACTCAGCATGTAATATTGGCATGTTGTCAATGCACACCTTAAAGACAGGAAAAGCTGAAATCTGATTAATCATTCCAGTTACTTTCTCCTTGTTTGGAATTGAGAATGAATTTAGAAAGTTAGATCTGATGAAAATTCCAATTTAGTTTTATAAATAATGAACTTCTACTAAAAAAATATCAAAATGATCAAATAGAAAATATTTTGATGAGGTATGAAAAATTCCTTAATTTTTCTTGTTTTAAAAGTATTATAGCTTTTATTTCTTAGTTTGGATACATACAATTATTCATTACTTTTAGTCATATATGTCTAAGCCTTTGAAAGCTACTTAAAAAACAAAGATGTATTAATATTTAATAGAGTAATCAATTCTAGTTTAGGTTTTATTTTGGAAAAAAAAATTGACCTTGAAAGATTGTTACTTTTTCTTTCTTATTCTTTCTGGCTATTCTTGATGTTTGTTGTCTATTCGCATATATTTCCATTAACCTCAAGGCTAATGTTATATTGATTTTTTATGAAGTTATGTTTTCTTAGAAATTGGAAACATTTTTCAGATAAAATGATATACTAATTTTTAACAGTGAGACATTGAATGAAATTAATTGTTGACATGATGAAATGTCTAGAAAAACTTAATGATATATTACATTTCAGTAACAGAAAAATAAGTTTCATAGCAACTCTTTAAAACCATTGGGGTAACATGAAATCCTGTGCGTATTATGTTTGAAAAAATTATGTGACTATTATATTTGACACTTCATGAAGGGCCAAGAAAATGATGTTCAGAAAGCAGCTAGACATGCTGAAATGAATTCCTAATGTATCACTTTGGGAAGCATTACCAGTTAATAAAAATCATGTATTTCAAATATTTATTTATACGGAATTCTCAGATAGCCATTCTTAAATATAAGAATTCTTCTACATTTTGTCAATTCCATGAACATTCATAGTGCAACTACGATTTATGAACACTTTCTTAATATAATGCACTCAAGGGAAAATATTTCTTTCTCTCACCTTGTAATACCACAGTCATGGACTCCTATTTTTGTTCATATATTTTCTATTACCTTAAAAAAAAAGGTAGCATAGCATGAGTATTAGGATCATGCTTTTTTAAAAAAAAATTATATTGTTTTGTTTTTCCTCCAAATTTTAGAGTTCAGGATAAGTAGGACCAATGGAGTCATAAAGAACAAATAACTAAATGCAGGAAGTTGATAAATTATGTGTCTGAGTAATAAAATTATTAAATAAAACATTTTCTTTGATTCACTGTTGGAAAATATAGCTAAGTAGTAACATCAGAACTCATATTTTTATTTAAAATGTTTGATGATCACAGTGCTCTGCATAAAAATATGGAAGTACCTGCAGAGGTACTTGGTCCACTAGTCCCTAGCTTTTGACCCACAGTTGAAGTATGTCACATTCTTCCCTATACTCTTTCTCTGTCCTACACATGGAAGGCCCAGGGGCCTTTTCAGCCTATTCATCCACTCAGTTCACCTCTAGGAAAAGCTATTTTTGGCCATTCCTCAGATTTGGAGTGTGGAAGTACAAGCATAGCTGAGGGGTAGCCCAAGATGGCTTTCAAGGTGTGCTCATCCCTTAGCTCCATGGATTTTGAGCTCCATGGGGTTTTGTGCTCCATGGAGCAGTGAACATAATGAGGAGGTAAAGAATTCCTTTAAAAGGTATGCTCCAGACCAGGGACCACACTTGTCTAATCTCAGGGTAATAGTGGAGTTAAAACTTTTGTTTAAATCTTTTTTTTTTAATTTTTTGTCCCATCAACGATTAGTTTTGTATTTTTCATTACAGAGCTGGAATGGCTGGATTTGAATGCCAATTTCACCATTTAAGGCATGTGTGACTTTAGAAAAACAACGTAAATTCTCTTCCCTCACTTTCCTCATTTGTAAATGAAGAAAATAATAAATGGATTTCGTTATAAGCTACTGAGGTCCCTAAATAGAAGTGGGTAAATAGGACAGCAGAAGATACACTAAAAAAACAGGGTGGACAGAGTAGCTCTGAGGAAGTTCAGGAAAAAACAACAATTTTGTTAATGTGATGTTTCATTTCTTCACCTCTGAAATGAGAGGATTGACTAGATGTTTATAAACCCAAATTATATTTCTAAGATTTTTTTCAAATATTTATTTTTTAATTGTAGTTGGACACAATACCTGTATTTTTATTTATTTATTTTTATGTGGTGCTGAGGATTGAACCCAGGACTTCGCATGTGCTAGGAGTGCTCTAAGCCTGAGCTACAACCATAGCCCTCCATGATTTTTGAAAAATATTCTTCATGTCTTTTTACAGAGTCGAAATTTTGATATATTAATAATATAGATAATGGACTTTCTTTAATAGCATTTATTTTCAAACCTTGAGTTTCTAATTGTTAAGGAAGAGAAATAAACATCCATGGGAATTTAATTTTCTTGGCTAAAAATATATTCAAAATTTTTCTTTTTCTATTTTTTTTTAAAGTTTAAGTTTTAATTATAATCAGTATATGACCAGATTTGAATTTAAAAATCTAATTGGAAGGAATGAAATCTTTACTTCATCTTTTTTCCAAATGAAGTATCATTGTGATGTCTGATTTACTAATGACTTACTGCCACCAAAGTACTAAGAGAAGCTCAACCTTGCAGCCTCAGCCAAGACCACAGACCACTTATTTGCTTCTACAGTATGGATTAAATATCATTCTTTGCCTGTTGGTAGGTGGGAAGAGACAGGCATGTCTATGCATGAACTGGAGTATATTTTACAGTTTTTGTGAAAAATCACTAAAGATTTTCATCATCTTTGTTTGTTCTGATTAAACTTATATTTCATCTCCAAATGAAACAGAAGGTACTTAAATTTTGAAAGAAGCAATTATTTTTAAGTAAACTCAGAAATTTGAAACTCAAGGTCATTAACTAACTTGTAAACTCTGTTATTTTAATTACAATCCCTTCATGCTTTGCCAGCCATTGGAAGGGGTGAGGGTAAGATTGCCTTCAAAATAAGAAGATGAGCCTGTTTTTATTAATTGGTGTTAAATCAAGAGAGCGTGAGTAATGTGAAAACAAAGCACTAGGGCTTCAAGAATAGAAAGAAATAAAATGTATGTTGGAGAAGTTGCAAGATTCTGGCTTTTCCTTACACATTCAGGATCGTGTGCTGCAGACAAACCAACAACAATGAGAAAAATATTAACATCTTGCCAATTTTTAAGCTGGCTTTAAAGTTTCCAGTTCCAGGCTGGGAATGTAGTTCAGTTGATAGAGTGCTTGCCTCACATGTACAAGGCCCTGGATTCAATCCCCAGCACCACACACACACACACACAAAAAAAAAAAAAAAAAAAAAAAATCTAATTCCAGAAATCTCTCTCCAGTGGAGGTGGAGCTTTGACGTTTCCTTTTGTGATTTCTAATCACATTCCTTTTTTTTCTAACCATTGCATCTTAATTTTTAAAAGTATTTAAATCTACACTGGAATATATTTATTAAAAATATTACTTATGGATCCAGGAATTCTTTGGAGATGACTTACTTTTATAATTTTTCATTTTAACCACAGGAATACTACTTTCATATCTAATACATAATGGTTTACATTACCTGTTATATTCACAGAGGAATGATTAAATACTTATAAACTGAGCAGGCAGCACTTCTCTTTTAGAAGGCAGATTACTTAGGTTCAAATGTCTATTATATAATTCAGTACTAATGAAACCATGGGAAAATTGATGTGCCCTTTTGAGTCTTAATTTATTCATCTTTCGAATAGTGAAAACATGAAGTCTACTATAAAAGATTTTGAGGACTAAGTCAGATACTGCCTTCTAGCATTTATTCTAATAGTAGGCAAATAATAAATGCTGTATTGATATTAGTTTGTTTTGTCCTTATTCTCATTCTAGTGTATTACTTGGCAGACATTGTTGTCTGTTGAAGATAACAAAAACCCACCACCACCACCACCACTAACAACAACAAAAACCCAATAATCATAAATCAGAGTTTTTCACCTGAAGGATGTGGTTGAGTGTGAAAATAAATCAATGGTCACAGTATGGTATAGTGCATGATGGTGGGATGATGGAGTTACACACATTATGAGAACACAATGGGGATCATCCAAATAAAATTTGAGCTAGTGATGAAATAAGAATTACATCATAGATCTATTCCAGCATCTCACTTCTCTGATGATTTAATCCCTCATTCCACCACCTGCTATCACAGTTCTGGCATTTCTACCTCATTTAATATGGACCACGAGTTTCTCCTCTATTCTAGAATTTATCCCAGGAGGATGTTTGTAACTTCTCCCTTCCCTTTTCCAGGGAGATAAATGCTGTATCTCAGTATAATTCTCCAAAGTAAGAGATTTCCCTGAGAGAAATTTGCACTCCATTTCCCTTAGCCATGCACCCTCAGAATCAAATCCAATGCTTGCAGACTTTCCTTGCTCTGGTTGGTAGCTTCTGGGTAAGTCCTATAGCTTCTTTGACATATAGTCCCTTTTTTTTTTCTATCAAGTCCAGTATTGTCCTGACTGGGCTGTGTCTTTACCCTAGTTTTGGATACAATGTTTACTAGGAAAGTTGAGAGTGAACCTTCCTAGTAAACAATGTTTACTAGGAAAGTTGAGAGTGTAACCTCCACATCATCTTTCTTTCTTTCATTTTTTTCTTTTATTGGTGCATTGTAGATACATGTAATACTTGGGTTCATTTTGACATCATAATATATACATAGAGTTTAATTTACTCCACTTCAGTCCCCAGTTTTCCCTGCCTTTCCGTTTCCCCATTCTCTATCCTCTACTGGTCTTCCTTTGTCTCATTTATTTATTTTTAATGCATGCTTTATAGATATAAATATGGGTGAAATTAACTGTGTTATATTTATATGTGCATATAGCTTAATTGTTTCAAATGCATTCTGCATTTCCTCCTCTTTCCCATCCCTCCTCCCTCCTCAATCTCCTGGTTCTACTCCACTGATCACCCCTCTAACTACTCCACTAATCTTCCAATCTTTTCCGGTTACTTCCCTATATCTTCATATCATCCAACCCCCACTCTCTCTTTTTCCCTTTGCTCTAGCTTTCATACATGAGAGAAAACATCTAGCCTTGAGTATCTGAGTCTGACTTGATTCTTTTAGCCTGATGTTCTCTAGTTTCATTCATTTACCAGAAAATGCCATAGTTTCATTCTTCATTATGGCTGAGTAAAACTCCATTGTGTATGTACCACATTTTCTTTATCCATTCATTTATTGACAAGCACCTGAAATGGTTCCATATTTTGGCTATCATGAGTTGTGTTACTATATAAAATTGATGTGGCTTTATCATTATAACATGATGATTTTAGTTCTTTTGGATAAGTACCAAGAAGTAAGATGGCTGAGTCATATGATGGTTTTATTCCTAGTATTTTAAGGAATCTCAATCCTGCTTTGCAGAGTGGTTATAAGAAATCTGTTGTCTCACTAAAAATGTGTAATCTACCTTTCCTCCATGTTCTTGCCAGAATTTATTATTATTTATCTTTTTGATAATTGCCTTTCTGACTGGAGGAAGCTACAATCTCAGTGTAGTTTTAATTTATATTTCCCTGATTGCTGGAGATGTTGATTACTTTTTTTTTTTCATATATTTGTTGGCCATCTTTCCTCCAGATTATCTTTAAAAAGAGGTGAGCACTAGTTCTCTAAGGAGCAGGCCACTTTTGCAACCTCAGAACTGAAAGAGGAATGACAACAACCTCTCCAAGATGATATTTTTTCCTAACATTTATTTGTATGCAATAGTTTTGCTTTATATTTATTCAGGGAGGATTTGAAAAAGCATAACTTTGGTCTCAAATTTTCCTTTACAATATAGACTTTACTTTTATTTTTAAAACACATTTAAGTATTATTATAATGATGATTTACATTTGGCATGATTAGCCTTTAAAATTGAAACAGAGATCTCCCAACATTTCTTTTTCTTCTTCCTGTTTTGTTTCCACATATAAGAGAAAACATATAATCCTTGATCTTCTTAATTGGGATTATTTCACTTAGTTCCAACCATTTTTTTTTGCAAATGATAGAAATTCATTTTTCTTTATGGTTTAATAAAACTCCGTTGTATATCTATACCACATTTCCTTTATCCTTCCAACCACTGATAACACCCAGGGAGATCAGTGGAGAAGGGAAATGGACCAGGAGGAAGGAAAATACTGGAGAATTATGCTGGCCAAGTTATTTTGTTACATTGTGTATGTTTAGCTTTTTCCCCTGCTATGACTAAAAGTCCTGACTAGAGCAATTGTAGAGGAGGTAAAGTATATTTGAAGGCTCATGGTTTCAGAGGTCTCAATCAATAGACAGCTGGTTCCATTCCTCTGGGCTCAAGGTGAGGCAGAACATCATGGTAGAAGAGTGTGGCAGAGGGAAGCAGCTCATATGGTGATCAAGAATCAGAGAGAGAGAGAGAGACTCCACTTGGCAGATACAAAGCCACACTCCCAATTTCAACTTCCTCCAAACACCCACTTCAGTTACTACTCAGTTAGTCCCTATCAGGGGATTAATTCACTGATTGGGTTAAGATTCTCACAAACCCAATCATTTCTCCTCTGAACCTCACTTTGTCTCATATTTGAGCTTTTAGGGGACAGCTTTCATCCAAACCATAACAATGAACATGTATGACTATGTATCAACAAATTCTACCATTGTGCACCAATTAAAAAATACAAGAAATATGAAACAAAACGATATTTTTAATATAAAACTGATCATCTCCAATATTAAGTGAAATTTTAAATGTATAATTAAATGTGTGATAATCACTTTAAAACCTTTCTTGTAGATAGTGACAGCATAAGCTCATTTTTCTCTTTGGTTGACTATGTTTTGGGCAACAAAATACCAATAAAAGCAAAAGCTACATATTGTTAAAACAACAAGGACAACAAAATACCCACCATAGATTACTTTTGTAGCTTTTTTTCTTTTTTGTTCTTTAAATAGTTCAGAATTTATAATGGATATTTTTATATTTTTTGTAATCAGTCTAACAAATGACAGGAAGTGGAATTGTTCATGTAGCATGCAGAAGTCAAGCATTGCCCTTACGTTTTTTACTGGAGTAGGAGGATGGTTCAAAAGTTGCTGGTCTCATTCACAGTTCACTTTTATGAACTATGGGCAAGTCAGCGAAGCTCAGTGGACTGGAACAGCAAGCATGACTAATGGATTTTTAAAATTGTTCATAGCTTCTAAAATAATACCCAATGTTCTTAGATGCAGTGACCTTGGAAGTAAAGTGGAGCAGATGTTCCATAACCACCCTAATAACAAAAACAAAACAGATATAGAAACAAAATAAATTAAATTTATTTTGTGGTGTCAGAGAAGTATAGACAGATGGAAACTAATTAGAATAATAGACATGGCATTTTCAGAAATACTCTTTTCATTAGTTTTAAATTGTTAGAATGTCTTTATGAACTCATATTTCCCTTTTCAAAATTCAACAGACTTTTAATGATTAAAATAAGCAATACTAAAAAGTTGGTATATAAGTAATATTTTGTTGGTGTAATTGTCCTCTTATAGACTTTAAACTTGAATATGAGTATTCTTAGCTATATTTCTCATTTGTAACCGAACATAAACATTTTGAAAATGTCTGTTGAATACTTCCCAGGTAAAATTACAATATAAAAATTTTTGAATTGAGTGCAAAAGCAAAATGGACACAACTTCAGTTCCAAGAAAATTATAGTACATTTGAAGTGGAAAAATCAATAACTAGTACATAGAACAGAATAGATCAGGATGAGATCATTTTATTGCATACTTTTAAATACCTTGCTTTATTTCTTAAATTTAGTTTATGGAGATATGTATGTATGTTATAATTAATATAAAATAAGTAAGGGACATTTTATGTTAAAAAAAGAAAGAAAAGGAAATTGAAGTCAGGCATATCTAACATATTCCAAAATGCTATGACTTTTTTTTTTCCTGAAGAAGAGTAATTTTGTCAATGACCTTATTGTAAGGTCATTGGAGGAAAAGCTTTCCTAATGTTGAAATCTGAGTGATATGCCCCTTTTTGTGTTTCCTGTAAAGCAATACCATATAATACAATGCAATTCAGCCTCAATGAATGCAATAAATACATTAATGTATGATCCACATGTCTTATGAGAAGGCTGCTCAGTAAGTTCAGTTAAAGTAATTTTGTGAAAAGCCAAACCAATGCATTTCTACTAGAACTCTTTGAGGGTCACATTGAACCATACATAATCAGCTCCTTTATCTGCTGTCTTTCATAGTTCCATTTTTAAAAATCCTCAAAGATGTTTATGGTGTGCATAGGTACTTGAAGTCATAGGATACCACCAGGCAAGTTTTCAATCAGAACTTTAATATTTTTATGAAAAATTAACACTGTGAAATAGTTTGCAAAATTTTCACAGGAAGTAAAATAGAAACAGAAAGGTAGAGGTGAGAGAAAGGAGGAGATCAAGAAGAAAAAGAAGACAGAGAACTTGAAAAGAAATTTACCATTCATTAGAGTTACTTTAGTGCAAGAGTTATGGATTTAAGCTCTTGAGAGATGATTTGAAATTTTCAGGGTGTATTTCATATTACCTTTGACTTTAGGCTCTATCTCAGTGTCCATTTACCATCCCAAATCTATCACTTTCCCCAACCCACATTAAGGTTAAAGAGTTTCTACTACATACTGAAAGAGGATAGAGAGAATTAAGACAGATGTAGAAGAAGAGATACTTAACTATAATAGAGGTTAGAAACATGGGCATTAGAATCAGGAAAAACTAAAGTGAAACCCTCATACCACCCCTGAGCTGTGTGACCTTGATCAACTTACTCAACTTCACAAGCTTGATTTTGAATTCTCCCATCTGAACAGATTTAATAATAATCACCACCCAATAGGTTATTTCATCTCATAGTATAAAATTTTATACATATATTATATTTATATTTAGACATTATATATATATATATATATATATATATATATGTAATTTTTCAAGTATAGGAGAATACAATCTATTCTGTTGTATGTTAGCTTCTATGTCTGCTTATGACACAGAAGCATGTCATTTAAAATAGTGAAAATGAGTTCCAAGCATAGTTGGTTATTTAAAACAATTTCAAAAGAAGATCAAGAGAAGAGCTCTAAAAAATGTTTCATGAATTTAAGAAGTTTGCCAAGAGCATTGCTATGGAGAATAATTCCTCACTTGTCATGTTCATTACTAAAAACTTCTTCTTGTTTTTTAGCCTGTTAATGCACTACCTTACATTGTATTACACTTATTGATTTCTGTATGTGAAACCATCCTTGCAATCCAAGGATAAATACCAATTTATTGTGATGCATATTCCTTTTAATGTGCTATTGATTTTGGTTGTTAGAAATTTTGAGGATTTTAAGGTTTATGTTCATCAGGGACATTGAGCTGCAATTTTCTTTTCTTATAGGACATTTATATGGCTCTAAAAGGACCATATAAATGCTGTGAGGGTAAAACTGACTTGAAGATAAAATATTGGTCAATAACTGCACATAACAGTTCATAAAAGCTTCTTACTATCTTTTGTATTTTTGTGATATCAATTGTAATTCTCTCTCTCTCAATTATAAAGTTATTTATTTGAATCTTCTCTCTTTTATTCTAGATTATTCTAGATAAACTTTTGTCAATTTTGCTTATTGTTTCAAAACTCTTTGTTTCCTTTGACATTTACTATGGTGTTTCTTATCTTTTTTTAAAAAAAAATTTGCTATCATTATTATTTTCTTTATTCTGCTGATTTGGGATTTTGTTTCTCTTTTTCTAGTTTCTAGAATTTCAAAGTTAGGTAGTTTATTTAGAATATCCCTTTCTTTCCTACTTATCACTATAAACTTTCTTCCTAGCACTGCTTTTCCTGCATTGTGTCAATTTGGTATGTTGACTTTTCATTTGCATTTGTTTCATAACTTTGATTTTTTTCTTTGACCCATTGTCTCAAATGTGTGCTATTTAATTTCTACATATTTTAAAATTTTCAAAAACTCTTCCTATTTTTAGTTTTAGACCACTGTGCTAAGGAAAGGTACTTGCTATGATTTTAGCCTTCTTAAATTTTATAATGCTTTTTTGACCCAACATATGTTCTATCATGTAGAATGTTCTATCTGCAGGAGACTAGTATTTATAATATTACTCTTTTGTGGAATATTCTATGTATGACCATTTAGTCTATTGACTTATTTAAATACACTGAATCCATATTGATTTTTAGGTCTAGATAATGAGTCCATTGTTGAAAGTGGTGTCCTGAAGTCTCCTAGTGTTTTCATTGCTGACTATTTCTCTCTTCAGTTTAGTTAGTTTGCCTCATAAATTTGTATGTTCCAATGTTTGATTCTTGTATAAATAAAATTTTATCTTATTATGGAATTAAAATAATTGTACACATAGAAGTAAAGATTTGAACAGGGTCAGTAGGCGTTAAGCTGGGTGAAGGACATGGGAAGATAGTTGCATGGTACACACTTTGATCTGTTAGATGAATAAATTCTCAAGATATTATGTACTTCATGAGTATTGATGGTTGTGTAAATTAATTTGAGTGTGATAATCATTATACAATGTAAATTTCTCAAACACTGAGAAATAGACTTATCACACTGTATACTGTCAATCTATAGTCTTAATCAATTAAATATTTTTAAATAAAAATGGTGTTACAGTCATACTATTATATTTATTTCGTGTCCAGTTTTACTTGTTGGTATATTAAGTCTGAAAGGATGGCAAGGACGATTTTATTATACAAGTTTTTCAAGTAAGGAATCTAAAATTGACAGTCTGAGTTAGTGAATGGGGGACATAAAGACAGAACATAAACATACACTTAAGGCTTCTTTAAATATCCACAACAATATGAAAGCAGGAGGATGGGACCTCAGCAAAGCCTATGGCACTCTCAATCTCCTACACTTAAAAAATAATTTCAATAATCGATTGTTTATTAAATAATGCACTCAAAGTCCTAAAAATAAACTAGTCATTGTTTTTCAAGAAAAACCTGGAAGGATATTGCTGTCATCATCATTTATTAGATGGGGAAAGAAAGGTGCCATATAGAACTTGAGGGTTTCTTGACAGTTTGACCTTGCCCCAAAGACTAAGATTAATAAAGGCCGTAGTGAGTCAAATAGTGTCTCCAGATATTCACATCTACCTAGAACCTCAGAATGCGATCTCATTTAAATATCGACTTTTTGAAAATATGGGGTTTAAACATTCTAGAGAAAACAACCCTGAATTTAGGGTGAGTTATAAATTCAACAACTAGGATCTCTGTTTACAAAAAAAGAGGAGAGCATGTGGAAGACCAAGGGAGAAAGACCATGCAAAGACACATGGGGACTCAATTCTGGAGTCAGAAGATTAGGAATCCAATGTTGCCTTGCCTTTTCTGACCTGCTGGGGCTTGAACAAAATATTTAATCTAGTGAAATCTCTACTTGTTTGTTTGTAAAGTGTAAATTCACACAATATAAATAAAATCAAGAAAAGAATTATGTTCCTATCCTATAAATCATGCGCCAACATTTTAACAAAGATCTTATCAAGAATACTGATGAAAATATTTTACCAATGAAACTTTCTGAAATTTATGATTTTATAAAGATATTTCGAAAATAATTTCTGTTTCTGTAGTAAAAATGGAAAAAAATAAGTAGGTAACTACATATAAGAATAGATATAAGTGGATATTAGTATATAGTTTTAGATAAATGTTTATCTTCCCTTGATTCAATAGGGTCCTTTTCTCACATTGCATCACAGTAATGTTTCTCAACGTCCAATGAATTACTGGTGTGTATAAATTATGTTTGGTATGTAGCATTAACATGCCCAACAAACTTACAATACAAAATCAACTCAGTGATAATATGTAGTGTTCAAAATCCCATAAGATCTGATAGTACTAGTTTTACTTGTGTCCTTCTTACTCAATTACCATCTGTGCTTCAGGTTGATGAATTGACAGTGCTATCTCCACGTCTCCCATGACTTCTCTTCCTCTTGTGATGACCTACCCTTGACTGATCTTATCTTTTCTGGAATCCTTCATAGATTCAATCAGTTAGCAGATACTACAGATAGATTCTTATGTTAGAATAATATCAAAGCATGTAGCTATTTTCAACAGCTACAATCTTGTCAAACAGAGGAAGTAGGGATTAGACGATTGACAACACAGAGGAGGAAGCATTTTAACATGCCTAGAATAGTGAAAGCAGGAGGGATGGGATACCAACAAAGCCTCCTTTAAAGAGATGTGCCAGAGTCATCTGTTGCATAAGGTGGCAAGAAGTCCAGCAGGTAGAACAATATGAAAATATGTGTTGGAGATATTTGTTTTTCAGATGACTATGTTTCACGTTCATATTCTAATAGACATGGCAAAGTTGAGAAAAGAAATAGGACCTGAGAAGAAACCAGAGCTACTCCAGGAAGGAGGCTTGCTTTTAGTGGGATCCAGGGGAAGAATAAAGATGGATGTCCATATGCCTAATGTTATAGATGTTCTAAGTGAAGCTAGTTGATAAGCATATGTCTTCCTGCATGTCATATTTACATTTACCATGGCTTAGGGGTATACTTATGAACTTCTCTGTTTGAATGATCTAATAAAAAAAAATCTGGTTCACAATTTACTCCCCTTTTCTTTTTTTAAAGGATTTTTATACTAATATATATATATATATATATATATATATATATATATATATATAATCACATAGTAAAAAATAAATCAATCAACATATATCTTAGAAGTCCTTCCAAGAGTATCAATATTCAATAGCCACAGAGGCCATTGCCTTTTTCTCTCTTTGTTCAGTCTGCAGCTCATCAGCGATGACTCCAGTTCTTAAAAATCAAACTTGTTCAGCCAAATCATAGACCCTGAATTTATCCAAATTGTAGAAACATGCTTTTACCACCCTTCCACCAAAATACCTCCCATTCAAATCAACAACAGCTTTAATGGCTGATTCAACTCTCTCAAATTCTAAAAATATCCGTGCTGCCTCATTATCAGGAGCACCAGGAATTTCAAATATCATACATTTTCCAACTTTGCCATTTTTTTCACATTCTCTTTGGTTTCAACTTCCAAGTCTTCATCTACCTCTCCTGCACCAACCATGTTCCTTAGTAGGATCACTTGGTAGGAAGTTAATGGATATGAATCTGACTTCTTGGATGCATCCTGAGACTGGCCCTTCTCCATGGCATCACCCACAATGATCTTGACGCTCTCCTTGCAGGTCTTCTCCTGACAATGCGGTGCTCAGAGCCTGCTCCTGCTTCCCCAGACCCAGGCCTTCCCGGAAGACATACTTTTGCATAATCTTGGATGCTACTGTGCCGTCCATGTTAACAAGGAGAGTTGCTAGGCTCAATTGGAGATCCCGGTCTATCCTGTTCCTCATATACTGCAGGAGGAATAGCAGCTTTGGAAGATGGTGATCAAGGTCTTGGGTCCTCTTCATAAGGAAAATCTCGGGGTAACTTTTTGTCTTTCTCTACAAGAGAAGTAGGTGGGGGCGATGGCAGCTCCACCCATACTTCTTTCCCTCCTCCCTCGTTCATAATCTTCATCCTCATCAGAATCTGGATCTTGTCGCCTTGAAAACCCACTTGCTTCATGTCTGTCTTTATGCCCCTTTTTCCCTTTCCTCTATTTCCTTCTGTCTTTCCAGCTCTGTTGTTCCTCTCTTTGGAGCTTCACTACTTTTTCATAATCATTAGGAAACAGAGGATCATATTCATCAGCTTAGCGGATTAGAACTTCCCCTGCAGAAAACCCACTGGCAGCAGTGTCCTTCAGGCCAGCTGCTGCTACTTGTGGTGCTGCGCACAATTTACCAGTCATCTGAGGAGCCACCTCGCTTTAGATCAATGGCTGGGGAAACTACTCTGTTTTATCCTTTGGCTCTTTGCTTGAGAGAGGGCTGCTTGAAGTTGAGACTGCAGAGTTTGAAGTTTTTGGACCAGCCTTCTGTTTTTGAGACACTGGTCTCCACTCTCAGGTCATCATATAAGGACATCTTTTTAGTCGAATGCAGGCCTCCCCGGCTGACTCTGCGAGTGAGCCACAGCAGCTGCAAGGTGGAGCCGAGGTGCACATCGAGGAAACTTGATGGCCTCAGGAGACCCTGCACCTCCCAACCTCTGTGGAGTTGATGGGGTGGTCCATGGTGCTGAATGAAGGAGCGCGGGCCTCAGGAGAACATCTCCCCTTTTCTTTTTATACCTGGTCCACTTAGCATCAGAAAATGCCTATGGCTTATGGATGTGGATACCTCAGTCTGTAGCTGACAGTCCCAGGAACTGGAAACTCTTGGTTATTTGTTGAGGATAGAGATATACTATTCATCAGTGGTACATTTTACTTCTCAGAAAGAAGCCATAGCAGTCCCTGGAAACAAACTCAGGGGCATTTATTCACAGAATTAGATAAAGCCAGGGATAGGGAGAATAACTAGAAGGGTACCAGCCTGCCCCTCCCCTGGTCACAGAGCATACTCATCCCTGGGTAATGATGTGGCCAAAGTAGAACTCTTAGGCTCTACTCTAGAGCATGGGAGCTAAGACTTTATACATTAGCAGTAAGTTCAGACAATTCTCTGAAGACTGAATAGAAGTATTAAAAACTTTTAAATCATAGCTATCTCATATAAGTTTTTACTTTTTCATATAACTATAACTATTTTCATGTAACTATATTGGTGAAGACATAGATACCTTTCAGTGTAAGTAATATTGCATATTGTCAAACCTCTTCAAAATGCCTCATTTACTGAAGCATTGCATGATAGACAGAATTTGGCAAACTACCTATAAGTGTCTATGGCCATTTACCTTATGCAATCCAGTATTTATTTCAAATGCTCCAAATAATTCTATGAATCTTTACATTTAATCCTTCAAAAATACATTAATGAAAGTAACAGGCATATTTCAAAAGTGATTTGAATATTTTGTGCTGAACTTCATAGTTCACTTTTAAAATGTTCTATTCACTTTGACATGAAGAGGCAGAGAGAAAAAGAGTAAGAGAACTTAATAGACACAGACTGGGAATGAAATCTGGGCAGTCTGGTTTGAAACAGCACCATCCAATTATTCCCATCTATCTGCTAGAAAAGCAGTTTGAGATTATGAACTAAATTCCCAAGAAATTCTTCCTTTCACTTATTTACTCACACTATTTAAAACATACTAAATAAAGACAATGATAACACTGAATGAGAATAATTTAAATCTAGTATAGAAAAATTTAAATGCATTTTGCTTGTTATCCTTGTCCCTAGAGATGAAAACAATATCTTATTTTAAAGAGCAAATATGACAGGCTAATGCAATGCACTTGTCCTTAAAACT
Organism: Marmota monax; assembly: GCF_021218885.2. Classification (NCBI taxonomy): domain Eukaryota; kingdom Metazoa; phylum Chordata; class Mammalia; order Rodentia; family Sciuridae; genus Marmota; species Marmota monax. The sequence goes on along the minus strand of NW_026695230.1, from coordinate 3,243,174 downwards.
GACCTTTCAGAAAGGGATAATTTGACCTTGATAATTTGACTAATCTCCAACACAAAAGTCAAAGAAGGAACAGATAAACAAATAATATCTCTGCTGATTTGACTGTTTTTTCCATCATCCCTTTACCGCTGGGAATGCAGATGTCTAGCTAGGTGGGTCTCCAAGGTGGAAAGAATTAAACAGATGTCCATACCCAAGCTCAAGTTCTGGTATCCTCACTTATACAACATGGATTCTGGGAAAGTTCACATTTTTAAATCTCCCATTCCTATGTATAGCCTGTGTTTTAATAAAATTGCTAAGTATATATTGACATAAGACTCATCTTAACTGGGATTCCTAAATAACCTGATCCACTAACAAATTTCCTCGGTCCATTTCCTTTAGGACAGTGGTGATTAACTATTGGGTTGTCACTGTACCTTTTGAATATGTGATGAAACATATGAATTCGAGACTCAGAAAAACGCATGCATCTATATACTCAGAATTTTCCAAGCACTTTCGAAGAAGTCCTGTTCTCCTCAAAATTAACTAGTGAGACCATTTATTTTTTTTAAATTTTTTTAAAGAGAGAGAGAGAGAGAGAGAGAGAGAGAGAGAATTTTAATGTTTATTTTTTAGTTTTCGGCGGACACAACATCTTTGTTTGTATGTGGTGCTGAGGCTCGAACCCGGGCCGCACACATGCCAGGCGAGCGCACTACCACTTGAGCCACATCCCCAGCCCCAAGTGAGACCATTTAGATGTCCTGAGCCACTTTATTTCTATAATCATGGTATCCATGGTTTCTTAATACCAGATGACCTGCACATATTAAGCATTAGTAAATATAGATTAGATAAGTCTTAATTTTCCTTGGAAAAGTGAAAGAAGGGAGGTTATTTTAGAGCAACTATTTTTCTTATCTTTTTTTATTAAAGAATGTGTACTCTTAATTAAAAGAATCCTTAACAAGTCTAGTATTTTAATCAAATTAACATTTAGCTGTGCTCCCATGAAGTGCCCTTCCTCTACACATTGCTATGGAAGAGTAACTTAATCATTTAGAACATAGTCTCTATAGTCCAACTGGTTTATTATTTTAAATCTCTCTGCATATCAGTTTCCCTATAAAACAACAAAAAAGTAATAGTGGGTAGCACATAAGGTCATTGTAAGTACTAAACAAGGTAATAAAAGGTAGTAAAATGCTTAACAAACTATCTGGCAAGGTAAGCACTCATTAAATGATAGTTGTTATTTTTATTTTCAATGTCAAACACTGAATGCAGAACTTCATATGCTATAAAAGTGTGGTGGCACTGGGCTATATCCTCAGATGCTATAAATTCCATAAGTAAATTTATATGCAAAAGTTGCTTTAACAGATGTGTATTTAAGAATAAGTGACTATCAGAAAAGGTAACATGTATTACTAAGCATGGACATTTGTATTTGCATGTGAAATTTTAATGAATTATTTTAGTAATATGCAAACCTCTTTTCTTTTTTATTGGTTCTTCTTAAATATAACAGTAGAATCCATTTTGATAAAATTATACATAACAGTAGAATCCATTTTGATAAAATTATACAAGCATGGAATATATCTTATTCTAATTAGGACCTCATTCTTGTGGATAGATACAATGGTGCGATTCACTTAGGTTAAGCATATAGGAAAATTATGTAAGATTCATTCTACTGTCTTTCCTATTCCTGTACCCCCTCTTCCTTTTACTTCCCTTTGTCTAATCTACTAAACTTCTCTTCTTTCCTTTCATTGTGGTTTAGCTTTGACACATCAGTGAAAACATTCAACCTTTGTTTTCTGGGATTGGCCTATTTCACTTAGTATGATAGTTTCCAGATCCATTCATTTACAGGCAAAAGTCATAAAGGTCATAAAGAAGTTCTTCTTAACGGCTGAGTAATATTTCATTGTGTACATATAACACAATTTCTTTTTCCATTGATCTGTTGATAGGCATCTAGATTAGTTTCAAAGCTTATCTATTGTGAATTGTGCTGATATAAACATCAAAGTGGCTATGTCACTGTAGTATGCTGATTTTAAGTCCTTTGGGTAGAAGTCAAGGAGAGGGATACATGGGTCAAATGGTGGTTTAATTCCTAGTTTTTAAGGAATCTCCATATTGCTTTCCAGAGTGGTTGGAGCAATTTGCAGTCCCACTAGCAATATATGAGTGTTCCCCTTTCCACACATCCTTGCCAATATTTATTGTTGTTTGTATTCTTGATAATTGCCATTCTAATTTGTTAGAGTCTGTAAACAAGTCAGGATGGCTCCTGGCAAATGTTAAAGTCTGTAAACAAGTCTGGATGGCGCCTGACATTTTGTCAGAGGGAGTGGTTTGTGAAGTAACTCCAGGGAGGCATTAAGTGTGGAGATTCCTTATTGGTTGACTGCTGTATCTAGTTTATGCTAATTAAGATAAGCTGTGTATTCAGTAATATATATACACCCCTCCAATCCTACAATAAACGGCTCCCACTCCTGCTGTATCAATCTGCACAACTTGTTTGTCACTCCCCGGCTATTTTGCCCAGCCAGCAGGGCTGCGGCACTAATTGTCATAAGATGTAATTTCAATATAATTTTAATTTGCATTTCTCTAATCAGTAGAGATGTTGAAAGTTTTTTCATATATTTGTTGATCATTCATATTTCTTATTTTGAGAAGGGTCTGTTCAATTCCTTTGCCTATTTATCTACTGGGATTTTTGTTTTTGTTAAGCTTTTTGAATTTGTTGTATATCCTGGAAACTAACATCCTATCTGAGATGCAGGTGACAAAGATTTTCTACCATCTGTAAGTTCTCTCTTCGTGGTTTTGATTATTTCTTTTTTTCTGGGAAGAAGTATTTAGTTTGAGCCCATCTCATTTATTGATTTTTTTCATTTTATTTTTTGTGTTTTATATAAACCTCTTTTATTTGAGGTTTGTTAAGTCACAGAAAGTAGAGTGAAATACATCATCAAAATAGTAACCACTGTTCAAGTATTGTATATGTATTAAATGGGCCCAAGAAGCAATTTTATCTTATATGGTTTAGCTCTTTAGATTGCATAGTAAGATAAAAACAATGTTATTTTCTTTCAAGATAGATTACATTATCTACTTACAAGTTCACCAGTTAAAACAGAATGATCTCCTATTCTCAACTGTAAAACTGTGTTTTGATGAAAAATTGTCACAATTCATAGCTAAATATTATCTCTGATTCAGTATGATTGTACTGTACATAAAAACTTGCATCATCCAGCCCATTGTTTGTGATGGTGAGATGGTGAGAAATAATGTGAGTAATGCAGAATTTCATTTTAGAACCCATCTTGGGTCCAGTGAGTATCACTTAATATATTTTTTCTTGCTTTGTTACTATTCCAGTCCACCAGTGACATGTAGAGAGTTTTTCTTTTGTGTGAGATATTCTAAGGAATTGATGCTACCAATGCCACTCACCAAAAAAACAAACCAACAGAACAATAACTTTCATAACCAATATATTCTGGTGTACACATTTCAGGGACACTTGACTTTGCACTTCATTCTTCAGTTACTGTAAATCATAGTGCTTGACAGATCCACTATTGAAGAGAAGAAATCATTTGTGGTGTGTGTGTGTGTGTGTGTGTGTGTGTGTGTGTGTTTATGTGTGTATGTGTGCATTTCAACTTGACCTGAAGATAAAATTTAAATGAACCATTTTGTGTATAAATGTAAACTATACGTTTCTTTCTTTGTAAGTAGTATGTGGACAACATCCAAGTAGCCAGTTTTGTTAATGGCTTCCTTTTAACTACTTAGAATATTACTTTGCATTTTAATAACCTATTTTTAGTTTTTCTGCTTACATGTTTTTTCATAGACCTAATGATTTTTCACCTATTTTCTTTATGTAAGTTATATTTGTGGTTAAAATCCTTATTAAAGCCTCATCTCCTCCATCAAACCTTTCCAACTACCCAATGGGAATCTGTTGTTCGTTTATTCCTAAAACATTGATTGTGGAATTTAATGTTGATGGATTGCTACCTGGTTGTAATTAAAATTTGCTACTATATATGCAAGTAGCAAGTGCACATGTTGGATTTTGCCACAAGAACATTAATTTCTCTAAGATGGAAATTAATATCATATATTTTCTGTATTTGCCTTGTGCATTATTGTCTCATCATCAAAGCGCCAGAGCATAGAAATGCAATTAATGAGTGAATCTTTGGCTTTAAATCCTCTTTCTTGCTTGAGTTAATTCTAAGGCCCCATGTGTTCTATTCCAGATATAGGAAGGATAGTGACAGCACCAGTTATAGATCAGAGTTATGAAAAACTGTCCCAGCCTGGAGTCATTCTTTATGCTGATAGTGTTCAAAACTTCTGAGCTGCCTACACCTCAAATCCTCTGCATGCCTCCAACCCCCAGCTACCTTCTGCACTTGGTGACACCAAAATCTTTGAACCCAGAGTAAACTATAAAAAGACAGAACTTTTTTCTCAGGAACCATAAAGAACTAGATTCATGGTCACCTTCTCAGTAGTTCTCATATATCATAGCCCATTAAATACAGAGAGGGGACAGATGGGACCTGGCTGAGTTGAATGGAATTCATCTAGGATGTGACATTGTCATGAAGCATGACCTGAACAAGATACTACAGGAAATGTCACATAAGTTCACTTTGAGGATTTATGGACCCAAATAAACTTTCTAAACTATGATAATATTGAAAGGAAAGCGAGGAACCAGGAGACAGATGAGCAGGAAATGAGAGACAGAGACCAGTCAGAGATACACACGAGAGTTTATTTGTCAGAGCTTACAAATAAAGGCACATCTCTGTATAGATGGAAAGAGGCAAAACAGGCTTGAGGTTTAGAACTTTTATGAGGCAGGCTTAGGGATTAGAGCCAGGTGGGTCCTAATGCAGATGGTTGAGAATTGGGTTGGTATGAGGGAGTGGTAAGCCATTCTCAGAAATGCCCTTGGGTGGGAAAGCATAGTTTTTCTTAAAATGGTGGCTGTCACTTAAGATGGCTGTCCAGATGTATTTTTAAGCAAGGACCTTAAAAATACAAATACACTTTAGTAAAATATATTGGAGAAAAAACTGAGTCATCTTTTATTCTTTATGTACAATTATAAAATTCTTGTTGTGTAAACAGGCAGTAATGGAGAAATGTAAGGAAATTATATATATGTTTATCTTTCAGCATATTAATAATAATAAGGGTTTATAATACTTTCAGATTTGTGAAATTTATATTGTTTGTAAGTTTTTTGAAAACTTCAGTGTGTTATGATTTCTTCTTTTACATTTTTGGACCTATAATTTTTATTCACAGTTTGCATGCTATTTCTAAGAAGTTTCTATGTTTTACAAAAGCTTTGGGTGCCACCAAACATTATCACATTCTAGTCAAAATCCAACTGCTTCTTGTGCCCTCATGAGGCTGTTCAAATGTTACTTTTAATGCAAAATGAACTCAATAATTCTTCCAAAACCCAAACATTTTTCTCGTGCTGTGTTCTCTCTCTCAGAATGAGCCATTTCTAACCACCTGAGTCTCAAACTTAAGATTAGAGATCACTGCTAATCACCTTCCTTGGTTAGTTCTTTCCTCTTCCTTGAGCTTTCATAGATTCTGATGCCTTGATTGATCAAAGCATTCATGTCACTGAACTTTCACCTACATTCATTCATTCATTTATTCATTGGCATATAATATTCTTGAGCATAAGGACCCCTGAGTTTTGTTTCTCTTTATAGTGGCATTTAACCAAGGCCCTGGCTTAGAATTGTTCCTATATAATAATATCAAAAGAATGCATGAATTATTTTCTGACCCAATAACAAAATTTCACTTTTTTTTTTTTTTTGCCTCATGCTGGGGATTAAACCTGGGGGCAATTAACCACTGAGTCACATCCCTGGCCTTTTTCTTTTTTTAAATTTTAAGACAGTGTCACACTAAGTTGCTCAGAGCTTCACTAAGATGTCAAGGCTGGCCTTGAACTTGTAATTCTTTTGCCTCAGCCTCCCAAGCCACTGAGATTAGAGGCATGTGCCATCTGATGTAGCTTGTCTTTAACATTGAGTAACAGCTTTTACTTGTTTCAGTGTCTACTTTGTTTATAGAGAGCTGTTAAATAGCAGGATTTTCCTAATGCATTTTTGTATCAGACACCTAAGCTACTGACATGTGAAAGTTGCTTGCAAAGAGTTTACAAGAATGGGTGTTCAATGTACACCTTGAGAGGCTGAGGATGTGGCTTGGTGGTTGAGTGCCTTGAGTTCAATTCCTGACATCAAAAACAAACAAAAAAACACAAATAGTTAGAGGCCATTCACAATAGGAGAATATGTTTTGAAACAAAAAGAAGACATCTTATATAAAGAAAGTCTATCAAAGGATTATTCATGTTATGTTCTTTTATCATCACAACAAAAACACTTAAATTATAATTGTAGGGTAGCATAGTAGTAATTTTAATTCTCTTAAAGAAGAGAAAAATATATTATCAAAGAGTTATCAGAAATAAAGAGGGCATTATGTGATGACAAACACATCACTTTTCTAAGAAGATGTAACTGTTGTTCATGTATATGCACCTAAAAACAGCAGCAAAATTCATGAAGCCAAAACTGATAGAATTACCGGGAGAAACATATAAACTATTATTAGTGATATATACACTACATATAAAAATATATGCTACACACATAAAATATGTATGAAGTAATTATATAAACTTGTATTAGTGATATACCCACATTTTTCTCTATATATACATATACATATTATATATAATATCTATACTTAATTTGGAACTCACAAAAGATTAGTTAGCAAAAATATCTCCTGGTTCCTTGAAGGGAGAAGACTAGGTTGAGTTTTCTAAGTGAAAAAGTGTAAATTGTAGTTTAGCTTTCAATTTTGAAATTGAAATTCTGGATCTTACTTTGGGAAAGAATACACATCTGTCCAGATTACCAATTGTATCCTTGCTCCTCATCATTTAGAAAAGGTCTTTAAATAACTAATATGGCCCTGGCTATGTGTTGGCTATTGATGATATAAATATAAATAAAATATGATCCCTCTACAAAAATAGATTATACTCATGGGTGACAGGCACAGTAAAATAATTGTAATATCATAGGATAGTGTCACCCCATCAAGCCATTTCCTCAGGCAGGATTAACACCATCCAGCTATTTTCCCAGCCCACAGCACACATCATCATCCTTGCAGGGCAGTTGTTCTGTTCCTGATTATTCTAGACTCCACCTTACTCTCCTCCACAGCACCATATTCCAAGCAGCTGTTCCCCTTTATTTGATGTTGACATATGAGCTGAAGTCTATAATAATGTTGTAGCTTTACTGCAATGAGAAATTGTTTTGAAAGGAGTCCTTGGAAAGCCCAGAGCTTGATCCTAAAAGTATCAAGGCAAACAATTTTGTAGCAAAATATTTTGCTCTTGATTCTCCTGTTTTTCCAAATGCTTGTAGTTGAGAAAATAATATATGCTCCCTTAGATAAGAAAGCTCAAATATCAACCTGGTGAGATCAGTTCTTTGCAAATGGTGTATATTTCTCTGTTAATGAAGAATTTGTACTAAGCCAGTTGGCACATAACTGCCTGAATGATGTGACTTTCCTTCATCCTATGTGACTGCGTTTTAACCATCTGAGAGGTTACAACACTATTGGAAGTGTTCTCCACTCCATTTAGCATTACTGAATACTTGGCACCCTTTTATATTTTCCTTATAAACATTGTTAGCAGTAAAGGACCCAGAAATGATTTTCACAGGTTCATTGGGATGAGTTAGATGCAGTACTGGCCAGGGTTGAAAGTGTTCCCTGTCTGTGCTGCTGTCTATTTGTTCCAGGAAGCAGAGGAAGTGTGTGGCTATTCGGACAGGGCCCAGGTTGCAAGGTATGCTGAAAACTATACCAAAAGACAGGCTCTTGTCTATGTGTAGGTAGCCCTTCTTGCTCATATTTTATTATTACTTGCTCATATTAATATATATTAATATATATTGCCCTTTTTCAGCACAATTCTGTAAATCATATAATTCTGTAAATATATATATATTTACAATTCTGTAAATATATATATATATATATATATATATATATATATATATATAACATATTAAAAATACAATTTGTTTGCTTTTTTGGTATTGGGAATTGAACTGAGGGTCGCTTTACCACTGAGCTGAATCCCAAGTCTTTTTCCTTTGTAATTTTGAGACAGAGTCTCATCAAGCTGCTAAATTGCTCAGTCTGGCCTGGAACTCCTGATACTTCTGCCTCAACCTTTGGAGTTCCTAGGATTATGGGAGTGTACCACCATACCCTACTGAAAATACAAGTTTTCAGTTAGAAGGATCATTTGAAGTACTCTACTTTTTATTTGCTGACTGCAAAAAAAAAAAAAAAAAAAAAAAAAGTTTAGATATTCTAGGACTGTGAGAAACAACTTGAAAAGCAATTAATCTAGGCTGTCAGACTTGAATGAAAAGGTACCTGGGACATGTTAAAAATGGTCAATAGTTTTTATTGACTATATGAATAAAAATGTAAGAGCAACCTGTATTCAAAGAAATTGGTTTTCCTGAGTTCTAGAACCCAATCCCTTCACAATTCTATAGCAAGTCAGGTGGGAAATGATGAAACTGATTTTATGTATTAGTTTTAGTGATATAGCATTTTGCAACTATGAAAAACATATTTAGATCAGTTGTCCTCAAATATTTAAAAACCAGGTAGGTAAGAATCACATGTGAGACTTTTTAACCATCTATGTTCTTGGATCACACTCTTTACATATGTGCATTTATTAGATATAATTTGGGCTTGAGTTGAATGAATTTCTTAAAGGTCTCTAGATAATCTGTATTTTTGCATGGCTGTGCACATATTATACAAAATAAATTTGAAATATCACTTTAAATAAAATTAAGGAGGATATATACCCAGATCTATGAACTATTGCAATATAATTTAGATTTTCTTTATTGAACACTTACATGTGCCAAATCCTTAGCTGTTATTTATTTGTGTTTCACTTAGCTGAGATCTTAATGTTTATTGCAGTTACTTATTTACTGATTTTTACTAACCTCTCAGATATGCTTAATTATTTCCATTCTACATAGCAAAGAAATTAAAGCTCAGAGACATTATTTTGCTAACATCATACAGTCAAAGGGAAAAATTAGAATTTGAAACCAGGTTTCTGACACAATGGACTTTATAATTAAAAATTATTTTACTATGTTTTATAATAATGTATGACAATGCAAGAAAACAACTTTATGTATTAGCATGATTAGTTAGCATGGTGTAAAGAGCTATAAACTGTTAGCTACTCAAGTATGAAAATATGACATAAAAACTTGAGCATATAACATTTTTTAAAGTGCCTGCATTTGAAAAGGAATGAAATATAGCTTCTGGTTTTAAGATATAAATAATTTTTCCAGGTCAAATTATGTCTTTTTACCTCATTTTATTGTGAATTAGGACTTATTTAAATACATTTGTGTATTGCAGGTGGGCAGGCAGTCCTCTCTGTGAGAAGTTGTCACACAATATGTAACAGAAGCAAAATCTAAGAAGACTAGAAGTAATAAACCACATATTTCTTTTCAACACTTATTTTCAGAGTGACATTAAAAAAAGTAAATTTTAATTTTTTCCCTTTGGATAGACAATAGTTCAATATCACTTTAAACAAAGCATCATCATATTACTTCATTTATATTTTTGAAAACTACCACAATGTTTATTTCCTGCCATTGATATTCCTGTGGCAATACTTTGAAATTTCAGTCTTCATGAGCAAAACGAAATTGTTAGGTAAATAAGGAAATTTTGGTCCAATTCATGCCTTTTTCATATAGCTTATAATTCAAATGTATGTGTCTAGCCTTAGTATACATTTTCTTCATTTTAAAAGGAAAGACCCAAATTAACAAGAAATTTAGAGGTTAGTATATTTAATAAATAAGCAAAAATTTAAATCAGACAATTTCAGAGTTTCTTACACCTAGGAAGCATTTCTTGCATTTGACTTATATAAATAAACTATGTACATCACCCAGGTATTGTGATTTATAAAGAGACTTTAGATAAATTATGGATTGTTATTTTCCCTTCTGCTTAGAGAAAAAATACATTTTAAAAGAAAAATTTTAAAGGAATTAAAACATTTTCAAAATAATCATTTTCTTATGTGAAGTTAGATTAATTTCAGAAGTTCCTCTTGATGAACCAAATATTTTAAACTTTATGTGCCATTCTCTTAATCTATTCACTCTTAAATTAGTTTTTTAAGTGTAAAACTCTATTTGATTTTGGATAAAAAGTTATCAAAATCTTTTAGAGCAGTGTCTTTCTTTTCAAATTATAGAGGTAATCAGATTTCTTAAAAAAAAAAGTCCTTTTTTTCAAGGTGAAAGGAAAGGGGAAAAAAGCTCCACATTCTTAAATGAGAATCTAAAAATGGAATGCTTTTTAGAATATGACTCACAGACTTAGATTTTAATAAGTCACAAAATAGCCCATATTTTTTCCATAATAAAAGTTATTTTGAGCTTAGAAGTGAGTCATGGAAAGTAGGTTAATAACACCAGTTTTGTACTATAACCACCATTATCATAGGACTAAACAGTCTTTAAATAATTATTCAAAAAATGTTTATTATCTAATAAGAAAATAATCAAAGATCTATTTTTATTCTAGAATTCCCATAGAAAAATAAAACTCTTCAAATAACTGCCTATATCATAGTCTACTAAATGAAACAGTCCTGCTTCAATATTAAGGACAAACATGTACTCTATTTCACGTAATTGGTTTTACTAAAATATTTTTTCTTGGAGTAAAACAAAAACAAAAAAACAAAAACAAAAAAAGCAAAAAACATTTAAGACCCAAGATATCTTTTTTTTTAAACTTCCAAAGATCATTAGTTTTATAGGAGTTTGTTGCTATATCATTTACAAAAATATCAACCTGCCCTTTTTCAGCACAATTCTGTAAATCAGTGAACACTTGATTTACTGCTAATTTCAAAGACCTCATTCAGTGATGAGGTTATTTCTTGGCAATACATGATCATTCATTTATCACATTAAAAATTCTGAAAGTCTTGTAATGAACAATTCTGTTTAACTCTGATCTCAGTGTACTGTCTAGGGTGAAATTATTGGGGTCCAAAACAAACTTCAAGGAAAGCAAAGGATAGGGCATGGAGGCAAACAGCTTCTAACCAGCCCCTAAGAATTCTAATGAGGGCCAGAATAACCTCTCCTAAATTACTGTTTGCTTGTCAATGTATACTTTCTGATGTTCTACAAGGAGAGAACACCTCATCAAGCTAGTTTGCCTTTGTGGTGATGTCTCCAGTGATGAAAGACACCTGACTTCTGTCGGAAGGCTTCTCCAAACTCATTACACTCATACGGCTTTTCTTTTTTTTTTTTAATTTTTTATTGTTGGTTGTTCAAAACATTACATAGTTCTTGATGTATCATATTTCACACTTTGATTCAAGTGGGTTATGAACTCCCATTTTTACCCCATATACAGATTGCAGAATCACATCAGTTACACATCCATTGATTTACATATTGCCATACTAGTGTCTGTTGTGTTCTGCTGCCTTTCCTATCCTCTACTATCCCCCCTCCCCTCCCCTCCCCTACCCTCCCCTCTTCTCTCTCTACCCCCTCTACTGTCATTCATTTCTCCCCCTTGTATTATTTTTCCCTTTCCCCTCACTTCCTCTTGTATGTACTTTTGTATAACCCTGAGGGTCTCCTTCCATTTCCATGCAATTTCCCTTCTTTCTCCCTTTCCCTCCCACCTCTCATCCCTGTTTAATGTTAATCTTCTTCTCATGCTTTTCGTCCCTACTCTGTTCTTAGTTACTCTCCTTATATCAAAGAAGACATTTGGCATTTGTTTTTTAGGGATTGGCTAGCTTCACTTAGCATAATCTGCTCTAATGCCATCCATTTCCCTGCAAATTCTATGAATTTGTCATTTGTTAATGCAGAGTAATACTCCATTGTGTATAAATGCCACATTTTTTTTATCCATTCGTCTATTGAAGGGCATCTAGGTTGGTTCCACAGTCTTGCTATTGTGAATTGTGCTGCTATGAACATCGATGTAGCAGTGTCCCTGTAGCATGCTCTTTTTAGGTCTTTAGGGAATAGATCAAGAAGGGGAATACCTGGGTCAAATGGTGGCTCCATTCCCAGCTTTCCAAGAAATCTCCATACGCATATCAAATTCATACGGCTTTTCTTTATTGTGGATTCTTATATGCTCATTGGGTTAAGTTGGAATGCTTTCTGGCATGTGTTACATTTGAAAGGTTTTTTCCCTCCAGTATGAATCCTGTTATGTTTAATAAGGTGTGAGGTCAAACTGAAGGCTTTCCCACACTTATTACACTGATGGCCTTTGGAGTGACTGTGGATTCTCTGATGGTATGTGAGGAGCAAGGCCTGACTAAAAGTTTTTCCACATTCCTTACACTCACAAAGTTCCTCTTGACTATGATATCTCTGGTGTCCATTAAGGTGAAAGTTGCACCTAAAGTTCTTTGTACAATGGTTATATAGATAAAGTTTCTCTCTAGTATGGATTCTGAGATGTTCCAAAAGGCCTGCATTCTGGCTAAACCGTTTTCCATGCTCTTTGCACTGATAAGCCTTCTCGCCAAAGATGAATTTTTCTGATGTCTGATGAGATGTGAACTACTCTGAAAGACTTTACCACATTTGCGGCACTGATGACTTTTCTCTCTAGAAAAAATTTTCTGAGGTCCAGTAAGAGCTGAACTCTGACACTCTTCATATTCGCCGAGCCTTTTTCACATGTGTACAATTTTATGTTCAATCAGGTCTGAATGCTGGATAAATCTTTCCCTATATTCTGAGCATTTGTAGTCAGTCTTCTCCTTGGGCTTGGCCTGCTCCCTTCCCAAATCAGAGTCTTCATAAGGAGCCTCTATAGGTTCAGATATATTCCTAGATGATTCCAATCTTCCACAAGAGTCTGTCACCAAAACAAGATTCCCATTCTCAAGTTTTGTCTCTTCACCCTTCTCTTTCTCAGGTTTTTGAACTTCATGCTTGAGCAGGACCTGCTGCTCTTACACTCTTTTCAGATGGGCTTTTCCTTCTATAGGAATTTTTTATTTCTTTGCCTGGTTTGGGTCTCCTCTTGTCCTGTTTCTCCATGCTCCTGCTCTAAATCCTCCAGTACAGCAACCAGGCCTTCCCCACTCTCTGGGTGATGGTCTTGCACTTGGGCCTGGGACTCCTTGAGCAGGATGGCTGGGAACTGCTGGAGTACCAGCAGCTGCAGGATCTGTTCTTGGTGTGGGTCTCAGGCTCATCCACTGTTAGCAGATCTTGAATAGTTGGCTCAAAGTCTCTCAAGGTTCTATGATTTCTTCACTGCACAACTGCCTGGATTATTTGCAAAATGGTTTCTGTCCAAGGCCTTTCCTGTTTCCTTGCAGTTTGAACCTAAATGTGGTCATCATCCCCTACTTCAGACTGCTCAGCTTTAGAGAATTTTCTTTTAACTGTATCCTCAGGAATACTCAGACCAAAGTCCTGCAGGGGCAGCCAGCAGCTCTGGAACACATTGTTAAGTTTTTCACAGAGAGTTAGCTCTCACTCCCCAGTGTAATTTCATCTCCCAAGATCCTGGATATCTTTACGTGGCATTAACTATGTAGATACATTCATGGCTCTGTATCCTCCCCTTTGAACAGATCCTTATATTGATCAGCAAGTATCCTCAATTAATTGACTACATGAAATTGGGAATTGGGAAGAGAAAAGAAAACAGGATCAGGATATAATGATATAAGGGTAGATATTTGTGAATCATCCTGTTGAGAGATAACCTGAGTGTAAGCAGAATACATTTGCCACACCAGGAGGAAGGAGTCAAGCATCCTATAAAAAGGGCTGATGCAGAGATCTGGATGTCACCGTCTGGGCTTCTAATGCTATCGTAAAGTTATCATGGTTGCAGTTGTCTTTTGTTTTTAATTTTAACAAGGAAGAAGTGTGGTTGTGACTCTTCTACTTTGTATGTGCAAGTGAAATTTTTCCTCAATGAAACTGTCAAAGAGTATAAGAAAAGCATGTATCTTTGTCTCAAGTGCCCCCTACTTTCGGTGCAGTGATGAGATTCTCTAAGTGTATGGTAACCAGGAAAAACAAGTAAACAAAAAGCACAACATTATATCCTACAAAACTTTATTATATTTCAATAGAGAAAGTGAAAATGAAGAAATACAGCTTCACCAAGCCATTTGAGGCTCATACGATTAGTTCTGATTAATCAATAATTTACCCGCTCAGATGAGGTATTGGGAACTAGGAAAGAGGTGTTATTTGTGCATATTTTCTTATAACTATTGTGTTGCCTTTCTGTAGACTAGCATCCAAATTTGTAATTAACATAAATTTGAAATATAAAATTTCATAAATAAATGTAGCAGAGATACTACTATCCTGTACAATAGAAAAAATAATTCTAGAAATAATGAAGTATGCTTCTGACATGGAAAAATCCTATTAATGACTTAAAATGTGAAAATTCTTAGTTTAAATATCCTTCAGACATTTCTTTGCACCAAAGAAAAAATATTGTCAACCATAAAATGTTCATTTTTATCAAAATAATAAACTTTTCTAAATTTATGCAATATAGATTAAAATAATACTACATTTTTGAGATTTCCTTTCTAATAATCAATATAATTCTTAAATAAAAATGAATTCATTGAAATACATATAACAATGTTTTTTCAAAGGATAAAATAAGCCTTGCTTATGGGAAGTGGAGGAGAATCTATTAATTAAATTGTTCTTAAAAGAAAATTACATGTATTTGAATAGCATAAATTAATTATGAGTGCTTATATAAAATAAATTATTAAAATATTGAAATTTTATAAGCAAATACATCTAAAAATAGAAGATATGTTTTCAAATAATGGGTTGGGAATGGATGCAACTGATTTGAAAATAAATACTGTATCCTTAAAGAAGACTAGGAATAAATAATATTTATTTATTGCTTTCAATGAATTCAGTATTTGCATATAGTATCTAAGTATTTGCATATAGTACTTCAAATTAAAGCACTTTGTATTTTGTAATTTCTAACCAGTTCTACCATCTTTGAAACTATGGCAATGAAAACACTGTTGATAGGTGTTGATAGAATTATTTGATGATTATTTTCAATGTAGTGGTGTTCACATCCTCTCTCTGATTTTTAAAATCTTTCTTTATTTTTGGGACTGGGGATCAAACTTGGTGCTTTACTACTAAACTATATTCCCTGCCATCTTTCTTTCTTTATTTCTTTTTTAATTTTGAGATACAATCTCTTCTTAAGTTTCTGAGGCTGGACTCAAACTTGTGATCCTCCTGCCTTCTGTGTTGCTGGGATTATAGACCAGTGCCACTGTGCCTGGCTGTCTCTGATTTTTCTGACTTTAGGCAAATCTTTTATTCCTTTTATTGAGGTCTTAAAACTTCTTTCTAAAATTAAATTTACTGTATATAAATTGTAGTCCTCAGCACATGGTTCTGTATTTTATATCATTGCACAGTGTTCTTCGGTAAATGTGTGATGGCCAACACCAGAGTCCTTCCTCAGGAAGCATTCTGCAGGTGTGTTTCCTCTGAGGTTCCTGAGCTTCTACCGGTTTATTGGTAACCTGTGCTACTCTGAATCTTTCCTCTCTCCCCATAACAATGTTATTTTTTTTGTCATTTTATCCCCCAAGACTTTCAATTCTAGAATAATCTGTTCAGAACAGATGTTATTTTTTTGAATACACAATTACTGCAATCCTGTATGCATTTATTGGGATGCTTCTACATGCAATGCAAATGCTTAGATGCTGTCAGTGATAGGGGATTCCAGAAGACAGAATTCCATCTGAAACATCTTACCATTTTATGTATTATGAAGAACTCATTTCCAAGTAACAATTTAGATTAGTTTTAATTATGTACTTTGTGTCAGGCTATGTTGTGGTAATATGAGTGTAAGAGACTGGCACCATTTTACACATGAGGTAATTGAGATTTAAATAAACAACCTAAAATGGCATTGCTATTAAATATAACAGAGGCAGATTCCTTGATTCCAGAATTATACTTTAAATTTCCCCACAGTGTGACTTTTTCAAAGTGAGGCAAGAATATCTCAATTGCCATAGATGGATACATTCAATAGTTTCCAGAAAGAAAATAAATAAATAACAGATAAAAGTAAGAAAATAGTTCATAACATCAGTAACACAATGCAAATGGAAATGCTATCTCTATAAAACTATCTATTTACATATATATACATTTATGCATATTTACAGTATGTGTACATAAATAAACCTATACCTATTGATATAGTGGGTGAAAACAGTTTCTGATTTAACTATCCTTATCCTGACTCTTCCCATTAATAACTGTGTGAAAATAATAATGGAAAAGCTTTGTAACCATTCTGAATATTAAATGAAATAATACGTATAAAGTGTTTGGGATAATCCTTAATATATATTAGAAGCTCAGTAAATATTTTTGGATAATTGAGTAAATATATATTTTTAATTCGACAATCTTCTCTATTAATATCTTTATTTTTCCCTTCTATTTTTATATTTTCAAAAGTATTTGTTGCTTTTTAAATGCAAGAATACAAAGTTTACTTATCTGCATCTTTACATAAAAGCTAAAATTTAGTTTCTAGCTTTCTGAATTAGGCAAGTATAGCTAGGAAGGGCTAATTCATTTTACTTTTTTAACAAAACTTCAAGGAATTTGTCTTTTAAAAAATCAAGTTTATTTCTCAAGTTATGAGTATCTATAGCAATGATCATAGCAAAGGTCATTGTGAATTCTTAATATTTTTGAAATATTTGTTATAGAGTTAAAATTAGAGTTTTGTTTAGTGTAAAACAGTATCTGGCAATAAAAAGTAGAAAGATTTGTCCATATGGAGAGGTGTGAACCAGTTCAGGAGAGGACCCTTCCTGTAATACGCAGTAATACATGGGATACTGGCCAGTACTTAGTGTCCTTGCAGGAAGATAGAGTGGGGCCAGAATGTCAAGACCACACACAGTGCTATGATTTATCATAGATAAATGCTATTATGCAACTAAGTTTAGTGTCAGGCTTCAAGAAAACAGGTAATATTTGAGAAGGCTATGTAAAATGAGCAGGTGATATGTGCTTGGCAAGAAGAGGAGACTCCCTGTTCTGGGTGCTGAGCCTCCCTTCCAAGGCTCTTTTCCTTAAGAATCAGGCATGAGCTGCTCTGTCTGGGCAGAGAGCTGCCACTGATTCAGTTCTCAGGGCTGGACATGGTTCTCTTACTGTTGCCATCCACATTAAAATCTTTCTGTCATTGCTTTTCTGACTGGTCTCATCACATTTACAGAGCTATATGTTTTCCAAAAGGAAGCCATTGTTACGAAGTGAAAAAATAGATATTTTTTTTTTCCCATGACAGCATCATATCAGCAAAACTGACGCCCCAGGAACAAATTGTGCAAACTGTGCCTCTAAAGTGTTTGTTGTTCTACCTCAAAGTTCAAACAGAGGAAGCATGCTTCAAAAGATTGTCACCCAGAAAACAACAATATTCTGATATATATATATATATATATATATATATATATATATATATATGTATGTATGTATATAATTTCAGTTTTATAAATATTACAGGAAATTTTCTAGGAATCAGAGGGAAATGAGATGCTAGGTGTTAATATCTTAATTAAAGTATATTAAACATGCATGGATTGAAAAAAAAAAGATATATTAATTCCAATTGTATCTTTCTTGGATTTTTTTTTGTCAATATGCTCAATAATATGTCATTTGCACAAATCACTCAAAGGTTCAAAGCAAATCAGATGGTATAAAACTATGGTTTAAGAGAACTGGGATTATTTTTGAGGAAGGAAGAAAGAAAATGTGGAAAAATAATGATTCCTAAAATGTTAGCAAGAGATCAGGGACCACTAACGTTTCATTTCTAACATGGTTTCTGACTGTAAAAGACAGTGACAATTTTGATATGGTATAATTTACTCTCCCAAAAGGTGTACATTGGGAACAAATATGAATGAAACATATATTCTGCCCTTGAAAAAAAATTCCAAACTAGAAAATCTTATGTAAAATGTTACATATAATAAGAATGGAATTTGGTCATTGTTGTTATTCATTTTGATATGCTTATAACTGGTTACAGATGAAATATTTTATGTATATCTCCAGTATTTACAAGGAAAATATTATATAAACTCTGTTTATTTTGTAGTCTAACTAAAAACTAAAGTCATTTTGACATGCTTGAACTGAAAATTCTCAGCCATTTTATAGATTTCCCAGAGTGATTGTGTGCCTATGTTCCTCAGAAAAATGAAACACCCTCCATCTTTATATTGTTGTTTTCTTTTTTTGAGAAAAACATTTAAAGCACTAACAGTTTCTCAGTATCTACTTAGGCACTATTAGGCACTGTGCCAGGAAATTTGTAAATATTGTATTATATGATGTAATCTTCATAGCAGTCCCAAGGTTTTATTATGCCCAGTGTGTACCTGTGCAGGAGTAGAACATTAAACATCCAATTGTCCCCAGTGGGGTTGTAACATTAGTCATAAAGAAGACTTGTTGCAAGGATAATGGGGCAAATAAGAAAGGGTATTTCTGGTCCCCAAGCATAAAGGTTGTAAATCGGCACTATTGGGAATGGTTCTCAACACCTTCATTTAGGAATGACATTGAAATTTGCTTTCATTCAATACTAATGGTATTCATAATACTAGGAATGCAAAAAGACATTGTTATGATGGTTGCTGTAGCTATTTATGGGCCAAGAAGTTAACTTAATTTTTAAAAATCTAATTCCTTATGTCTGACCTCTATGAAAATGAATTAGTCTTTGAGGTTGTTCTATAGTCATAGATCAGTACCTAAGGGATCAATCTGGGCCAACCAATTCAGTTTGAAATCAAGTCAGTAAATGAGTTGAGTCTTTGAAATATGATCTTTTAGGGTTGTGTCAAAGTCAATGTTCTGCCTTGATCCTTTATTCTGAAGGATCTCTAAGAATATCTTCCACGTATAGTTATTGTTGTCCCTTTAGTAACTACAGATAAAATACATACAATACACATATATAAAATACTTTATATATATATATATATATATATATATATATATATATATATACTTGTATATATGTGTGTGTGTGTATATATATATATATACATACACACACACACATACTACTGAAATCATTTGTCTCGATTTAGGGGGATTAAAATAAGTCTTTAATATTGGAAATATATATATTTCCTTCCCATGGTGTTCAGGTGAAAGAGTAAGTAAATGTTCAATGAATAGGAAGATAGAAAATGAATTTCTGAATTATCTTGGTAAATTGCCTCAAGAATAAAATACCCCAAATCTAGGATGGAAAAATTACTTTGGATGGATCAGTTTCAATGGGTATGCCACACCTATGGGTACAAATGCCACACTAACCAAGCAATCCACTATACCAGTTCACTCTGTTCCAAGGCCAAGTTGTCTGCTAACTACCCTGCACTAACCTATCAAATGGAAGCTTCCTCTTCACTGTGCTACCATGTTATATTGAGAGTGTCTCCATGTTATATTGAGAGTGGCTTCCCACAGCCACAAGAATCAGCACCGTCGCATGGGTGCATACACAGCCCCGGTGCAGCTGGCACTTATACAAGCTGAAATGTGATTCTGTCCCAGGACAGTTTTCTTCCTGGTGCCTGAGCATCTAGAGTCTCTGTCTGTGATCACGGGCCTGGAGATAACTCTGCTGCCCCCAAAGAAGTTAGGGTCAGGTGGTAGAATGGATGATTTAACCTCCAGACTGATACAAATCTGGGTAGTACAAGGCTCTCAAAGCTCAAGGAACTTACACAACCTTGGGAGTAGGCATATCCTGAGCCCAATGCAACACTGACAATGATGTTGGCATATGTAGAGTTTGACCCAAGAGCACATAAATTTTCTGCTTTATGGTGGGGACAGTCTTGGAGGTTCTGTCTACAAGATCTAGCCCGAGTACAGTGTTGCAGAGTCTCATCTCAGGAGACCTGGCACCAAGGTACAAGGCAAAGCTAGCTTTTATAACTTCCACCCCAGAAACTTTAACCAAATTTCATATATAAAACACATAATTATTGAAACAAATTAAAATGCACAGTGGAATAAGCAAACTAAATTGAACACACTTATCATCTGTTTTACTTTATGTTTTGTTAACTTGTTCATGCATTTCCTTGTATCTGGTATAAGTAGATATTGTTATTGATCTTGTAATAAGCAAGAAGAGAAATCAGTGACAAGATTTATTTTGGGGTTATTCAGTCCCAATTAATGAAGGAAAGAAATTAATGGCTCAATAGTTTTGGACAACACTTTGGAAAGCTGATTTAATTTCATATTTGTCACTTAAGTGAAGCTATTCAGAGTTCTACTTTGAACCCTAGCAGCAACTTTCCAGCTCTTGCTAAATCATCTCTACTGCTTAAAAAGGGTCCATATTATGATCTGAATATGAGATGTCCCCCCAAAAGATCAGGAGACAGAGTAGCAATGTTCAGAGGTGAGATTATTAGATTATGAGAGCTGTAACCTAACCAGTGCATTAATCCATTCTGTGGTTTAATAATTTGAATGAATCCCTGGGTGGTAACTATAGGCAAGTGGGGTATGGTTGGAGGAAGTAGGTCATTGCAGATGTCCCTACTTTAATTTATTTGAGGACTTTAATTTATTCCTTTCTCTCTGCTTCCTGGCTGCCATGAGCGGAGGAACTTCCCTCCACCACACCATATATTCTGTCATGATGTGCTGTTTCTCATCAGGACCTGGCCAACCACAGACAGAAACTTTGAACCCATGAGCCAAAATAAACTTTTTCTCTGCTAATTTGTTCTTGTCAGGTATTTTGGTCACGGCCAATAAAAACCTAATACCGCAGTTAGCATTTTTACTCTTTATGGCTGGATGAGCCCATTCATCAATAGCAAAGTCATGTCATCATGCTATTCAGTGCACAATAGGGTCCCTCCATTTTTTGCTTAATTTTAGCTCAGTATACTTAGTGACAAGCTGTGCATTTCAGAATAGCACCTATTTACCAGCATCTGCACTCATCACCTGTGAAATCTATAGACATTTCCTATTCAGTGCGTGGTTTTTAAATAAAAGCGGTATAATAGAGTTCTTACAGATATGCTGAACTCCACTGTCTATTCTCCATTTATAGAAATGCTTTCATTAAAAGCACTTCTTTTATATTTTCATAACTTCTGATGAGTAGAAATGCAAATTGGATACTTTAAGGAGCATAAAGATAATTTAAAACTTTAAGTATGTTTTAGTTAAGTCCAAAGCAAATTGTCCTTGTCAACAATTAACTTCTTAAAAATCAAATAAAGTTGATTGTAATCATTATATCAGTTGAGGAATGAATCCAGAAGGGGAGTATTATTATATTTTTACTTTTAATAACTAAAAAACTGTGACTTAAGGATGTTAAATACAGTACCCAAGGGAATTGAGTTACTAAGTGTTGGAGCTGGGATTTGAAGTTGGGTTTTCTCTCTTGAAGCCCTGGGCATAGAGCCAGTTATATATATGGTCTCTCTAAAAGGGAGAAGTGAACTCAATAGGCTCAAATAGCATGTCTCTGAACTGCAGGTTTCATATTTCCCCCTGCATCAATGGGTACTAGTACAGATGTGCCTCGACTGACTATTCCTTCACAATCTATGAAGCTGTGTAATATATTAAACCAGGCGCAAGCCTTGATCCCAGCAAGCCTTAATACCAGCAGCTCAGGAAGCTGAGGCAGGAAGATTATGAGTTCAAAGCCAGCCTCAGCAATGTCAAGGTGCTGAGTAACTCAGTGAGACTCTGTCTCTAAATAAAATACATAATAGGACTGGGGATGTGGCTCAGCAGTTTGAGTGCCTCTGAATTTAATCCCCAGTATCCACCTCTGCCCCAAAAATAAAAGGCTTAAAAGTTAGCAGTGGGGAGATTGAAATATCATATTTTTAGTTTTGGTAACTTCTCTGACCTCTTTTCTTTTAATCCTCATCACTAAGACAGTAAAATAACAAATTTAACTTTAAGTAGTAATGTTTTCTACTTAAAATGTTCACTGTGGTTTGCCTAGGCCCTTAGAATAAGCTTCTATCTCCGCGATTATGGCTTATAGGGTACAACACAGTCTGTTGTCTGCTTCTATTTGCAGCCTCATGACATTACAATTCCCTTCTTCTTTATTCTAACTACACTCACTTTCTTTCAGTTTCTTGAACATACCACATCCATTCCATCTTTGCACCTGCAGTTACTTCTGCCAAAAGCCTTCTTTTCCTGAATTTTAAAATATGACTCCTTATTACTTTGTTCTCAACTATATTCACATCTCCTTGAAGAGACTTTCTGACCAACTACTATGAAGGGATTCAGCTTCATTCATAATATGTTGTTATAGGGGCAGACCAGGCAATGCACCAAAGATAGTAGGAAACAGTTTTATTTAGCTGCAGCCAGGTTCAGAGGGCACAGCTTATGCTGTAATTAATTAATCCCCTGAACCCCGAGTTCAGGTAGTTTCAGAGTTTTATACCCAGCATGTAAGGGGAGGGGTTCAGAAGTTCACAGTCTGCAGAAGTTCACATAAAAGCAGCTTTTTCTTCCACTGTTCTGGGCAAGTTGACCCTTCAAGGACAACACCTGAGAAGGGGAGAGCTGCTTCTCCCCTTTCTTTCCTTCCTCTGCCAGCTGTTACCATGGAGCCCAATTGGTAACTTCTCTTATCTTAGAAATGTAGACATCTCTGTGAAGCCCCAGCTCAAGACCAGAGGCCTTGTTTACACATTTCTACAAACTCCTATACTGGATACATGTTTGTGAAAGACTAGTAAGGGGGTGTTCAGCATGTGAAGTGCTGATTTCTTCCCAGCCAGTGGCCAAGTAAACAAGGCAACACAAAAATTGAAAGTTTATCAACACTGAACTCTTTTGTAGAAACTCTTTTGCTGACAGCCCTAAAATTGGTCATGGTGAAGATTTCTGGAGAAGCCCAGTTAAGACTTTTCTATGGAGAAAGGGGTACCACTAGAATGTGACCCTTGAAGCTCTTGATATTGTGGAATGATCTGGCTTATTTATTTATTTTTATTCCTTTTCTTATCAGACTAGAGCATGTGTTCCAAGAGTATAGCAATTTTTGACTATATTTGGTTTGCTGCTGTGTCTCACTCAGAATAGTGCCTGACACAAAGTAATACTCAATAAACCTTTGTTAAATAAAGGTCTGGTATCTTTGTTAAATAAAAATTGCCCCTTAAAAATAAAACTGAGTAGAAACTTTGAAGAATAAATGGTGTAGTAGTTACATGTTTAGGCTTGGGATGGCAAATTTGTGGATTTTAAACTTATTTTGCCATTAAACATGTGACTGCACGAATTTCCAAAGTTTTCCGGTCTTCAGTTTCCTCACCTGTATAATGTGGTAATAGTAAAGCATTCCTCACAAGAGTTCTTATTCTTACTTATGAATGCAATTTAGAATAGTTACCAATGAGTAGGAAAAAATATACACATCTATTATATAAATCAAGCACAATTTGTGTTGTATTTCAAATGCTTCAGATGTCTTTGTGAGTTTTCAATTGTTTCAAATCACTGACTTCATCATCCTTCAATCAAAAATAAATAACCACTTATTCAATGTATTTTCTATGAAATTTTCTGTGTTTGAGGTTCTGTGTCCAGCTGGCATTTTTCTTGCTGAGACTATGTGACCATGGGGGATGGGGTCACTCATTAAAAAAAAAAAAATAGGTCGTTAACTGTTCATATTAACGACACTTGTTAGATAATTGGCACTCATTTTTCACACAGATTTATCTAAGTTTGCTTAGATTTTAATTTTATAAAACTGGGACTAGAGTTCTTTCTTTCTTTCTTTCTTTCTTTTTGGTATTAGATTGCACATTTTTACTTTCTGAAGAATGCTTCAAACCCTTTTCCTGAATATACCAAGGCGTGGGCAGAATTTACGTCTGGCAGCTTCATAAACATGCTTGTCCAAAACTCTTGTCATCACCTTTCAAGAGCATAGATATATGTGTTCAAAACAGATCAAACATTTGACAAGAATTGGTTAGCTCTGAGTCAAAAGTAACTTCTCCTCAAATATTTTTTTGGTTATAGTGTTCTGTTTTGTTTAAAAAAAATAAACCTAGGGATGGTTCTGGGTAAAAATGTCAACTTTAAATTCTCAGCCTGCCATTCAAAGTCTTCTGTATTTTATTCTTTCTGTATCATTCCTTGCATGCTGAATACACACTCCCTGGCATTTTGTGTTTCATTTTTATTGATTTGTGAATAGTCTTCCAATACTTTTTTTTTTTTTTTTTCTTACTGGGCTTTACCCAAGTTCCTCCTCCTAGAATATGTTCTTGACCCCATATGAACATACAAAAACAAATAGAATATGTAAATCCCATTCAAATTTTTTCTTAAAATATTAGTGTTTGTCCTATGTAGACACTTATATTCCTTTATTCCTTTATTCTTTCCTGTGTTTGTTTTTCACATTCATTTTCCACTTTAAAAATAAAGTGTAGGGTCTGTGGGTAAAGAGTTTCAGAAAATGGCTATCAGCAATGCTTCTCATCCCTACACATATTTGCAGTTCCACCCTTTGAGATATGAATTCTATTTACTTTTTCCTAAGTGTAGACTGACTTGCTTTGCCTGGTGGAATTGTTCTAGTGGGAATTAAGAACTCTTGCGTCTCTCTACTTGCAAAAGACTGGTAGCTTTTGCTTCCTTCCACCTACAGTCAGCTACCATGAGAGAAAACGCAATGTGGACACAAACATACTGTGAAGCAGGCAAACCAGTTTGTAGGGAAGTCAGCAGGATGAACTCAGGGGGTGAAGGATTCTTAGAACCTGTAAGCCTTCCAGGCTGTCATCCAAGGGCAGATGAGTGAGCAGCATAAACCAATGGCTGGTGGAGCAAAACAGCCTCTTACTGAAGCCCCACAAACCCAGTGAATTCTGAACAACATAAATGATGGTTGTTTCAAGCCACTGTATTTATAGATTAAATGCTACTATTTAATGCTACTAGATAATTGAAATCATTTATTTAAGTGATTATTACAGGATTAAAAAATATTTTGTATTGAGAAGATTGGAAGTACCAAACAATTTAGATCTCACTTGTATCATCATTATATGAAAATAATACAATCTAACTCACAGATCTGTTGTAAGGGTTAGATAACAATCATAGCTATATTTTTAGTACTGTGCCTGGAGGTAAAAACACCCTAGTAGGTGTTTGTAATGCTGATTACTTTTACTATTCCCAGGGAATAGGCTAAATGTAAAGATACTTGAGAGAACAAAATTTCTAGATCTTCATATCATCACCTCAGGTCAAGTTGAATGTGAAACATCTTTTTATATTTTTATCAATTAGATTTCTTTTTTATATACAAATCACAAAAATGTATGTTTCAAAGGATTGATGTAATGTTTTTATATGGTAAATAATGTTTAATTCAGGTTAGACATATCTATCTCTCAAATATTCATCATTTTATTATGGGGAAAACCTAAAATCTTTTCTCTAGCTTTATCAAATGTATGGTACATCATTGCCATCTGTTTTCACCCTCATGTGAAATAGTACATCAGAGCTTCTTATTCTGTCCAACTGTAACTTAGTACTCTTGATCAACCTTTCCCATCCTTCCCTCCCCACTACTCTTCCCAGCCTCTGGGAACCACCATTCTATGCTCAAGTTACATGAGATTGGCTTTTTTTACATTCTATGTGTGAGTAAGATCATGCAATATTTGTCTGTGTCTGGCTCATTTCACTTAACATAATAATCACCAAGTCCATCCATATTGTCACAGTGACAGAACTTCATTCTTTTCTCATGGCAATTTAGAATTCCATTTTGTTTATCTACCATGTTTTCTTTATCCATTCATAACTTCATGGCACCCTTCTGTTGATCCCATTTCTTGTTGATTATGAATGATTTCATACACACAAAACTGCGGATGTCTCTTCAACATGACAAATTTCATTTCTTTTGATTATGTACTCTGTAGTTTGATTGATGGGTCATATGGTATTTCTTTTTTTTATTTTTTCATATGGTATTTCCATGTTTAGTTTTCTGAAGGACCTTTGTCCTGTTTCCTATGATGGCTGTGCCTATTTGTATTCCCACCACCAGTGTGCAAAGGATTCTTTTTCTTTTACATTACCTCCAGCTTCCTATTCTTTTAATTTTTGAAAATAGCCATTCTTACTGAACTAAGGTAATAGCTCATTATGGTTTTGCTTTGCATTTCCCTGATGATTAGTGTTATTGAACCTAATCTATACCTGTTGGTCATTTCTATGGCTGCTTTTGAGAAATATCTTTGTACCTCTATTGCCCATTCTAAATCAGACTGTTATATTACTTTTATTGACTTTTGGAATTCCGTGTGTTTTAGGTATTGATTTCTTTTAGATATGTATTTGGCAAATATTTGCTCTCATTTAGTAGCATTGCCATCGCTATGTTGACTCTTCCTTTGCTGTGAAGAAATTTTTTACTTTGATGCAATCCCTGTTGTGGTTTTAAATTTTGTTTCCAGTAGTTTCATGGTCTTTTCAAAATATGCTTGCACATTCTAATATCCTCAAGATTTTTCCTGTTTTTCTTTTAGTAGTTTCAGGTCTTACAATTAAGTTTTTAATCTACTTTTTGTATCTGATGAAAGACAGAATTCTAGTTTAGTTTTGTTTTTGTTTTTAGTAGGTGAATATCTGATTGTCCCAGTATTCTTTATTGAAAGAGTATCCTTTCTGCAAAGAATATTCTTAGCACATCTGTCGAAGATCTGTTGACTGTAGATTTATGAGTTTATTTCTATGCTCTGCATTCTGATCCATTTGCCTATAAATTTATTTTTATGCCAGAATAATGCTGTTCTAATTACTATAATTTTATGTTATATTTTGTAGTAAAATAGCATAATGTCTTCAGATTTATTATTTTTATTCAAGACCTGCTTTAAAAGTTTATATTTGTGTGTGTGCATGTATACATACAAATTTTAGGATAATTTCCCTAGATGTTGAAGAATGTGTTGGTATTTTGATAGGAATCTCATTGAATCTGCAGATCACTTCAGATAATTTGGGCATTTTATCATATTTATTTTTCAATTTATGATCATGGAATGTCTTTCCATTGGGAGGGGAGATTCTTCAGTGTTTAAAAATTTCCATGGTAAATTTCTTTAACTTCTTAGGTTAAATTGATTCCAAAGTACCTTATTTTATTTTTGTAGCTATTATAAACTGGGATTGCTTTCTTGATTTCTATATTAGGCAATTTACATTGGCATATAGCAATGTGACTGACATTTGTATGTTGATTTTGTACCCGAAATTTTGCTGAATTATTTTATTAGATCTAATAATATTGGGTGGCATCTTCAAGGTTTTCTACAGCAAAGATTATGTCATTTATAAATAGTAACTATTTAACTTCCTCTTTTCCAATTCAAATAACTTTATTACTTTGTTTCATTTAATTACTCTGGCTAGGAATTCTGATGTATGTTGAATTCAAGTGGTGAAAGTGGGCAACTTGTCTTCTTCCACGTTTCACAGAGAAACTTTCAGGTTTTCTGACATTTACCAAATATTAGCTACTAGCTTATTTTATATGGGCTTTAATCTGCTGAAGCACATTCCTTTCACACCTAATTTTTCAAGATCTTTATCATGAAGCATGTTAAATTTTGTCTAATTCCTGTTCTGTATTTACTGAGA
Source organism: Marmota monax (assembly GCF_021218885.2). Taxonomy (NCBI): domain Eukaryota; kingdom Metazoa; phylum Chordata; class Mammalia; order Rodentia; family Sciuridae; genus Marmota; species Marmota monax. The sequence continues at coordinate 3,215,143 of NW_026695230.1, read as the reverse complement.
TGATATGGGTTTTGTTCTTCATTCTGTGTGTTAAAATTATGATTTGTAAATTTTCAAGACTTCTTCAATCCCTGGGATGAATCTCACTTCATGAAAATAGACAATATTTGTAATGTTGTATTGGATTCAGTTTGCTACAGAATTTTATTATTTATTTATTTATTTTGCCTTGTTTTTGTATCAAGGTAATGCTGTTCTCATGAAATGTGTTTGGAAGAATTGCCTCCTCAACAGTATTATTATTATTATTTTTTTTGGTAATAATTTAAGAATAATTGCCACTTGTTCTTTAAAAGTTTGGTAGAACACAGCAGTGAAACTATCTGGTCCTGGATTTTTCTTTGATGTAAAACTTTGTTTTCCTAATTCATTTTCATTAATTGTATTGATCTGTCCAGGTTTTCTTCCTTCATGAACCAGCACGGATCTAGAGTCTCCCTGTGAGCTCTGACCTGTTCAGGGAGCTTTCGTTTCTTCCTGATGTTGGATCTCACCACAGCAGTCTAGCACTGAGCTAGAAGATAAAGTCCTCTGTTAGCTTCTGTGCCTTGCTCCCCAGTGGTGAATCTCCCTGCTGTATGAAGTTGAAGGAAGGGTAGTGGAGGTAGCTGTCTGGTAAATGCAATTCCAATGGATCAGTGGGTGGGTATTGGCTTGGGACAGGAGTTGTGTGGCTGTGCCCAGGATCCAGTTCCAGTTTCAGCATGGCAGGCCTGGTGCTCAGCTTCAAGTCTCCTGCTTGGACTTAACACCTTCTTTCTCCTCTATCCAGGAGGTGTTTCTCTGGAGTCTGCTTGATATTGGGGAAGCAGTGATGCCAGTAACTCTTTTCTGCCTCGTTCAATGCACTTTTCCTATTTATTACACTAAACCCAGCTCCAGGGTCTCTCACCTGATTTCTTTAGCTCTTGGGAAGGTGGTTTGATATATGAATAGGAACTCAAACTGATGTGTCTGTGGGGGGATAAATACCTGGAGATCTGAGTCAACTGGCATCTTGCTGTATCTCTTCAACATTTATTTTATATATATCCGTGATAGAATATAATTTTGTTTGCCTTCTCTCATTTGATTTTTGAACAGTTTTCATAATTAATTTATATTTAGCTGTAGCAAAAGTGCAGAATCTTAGGGCCTGTTTGTTTTGTTCTATTAATTCAAATATTGTTCTATAAATATTATTATTTTAATTTTAACTCATTATTCAGAGATTTAAAACGTATTTAGCATAAATTAATAAATTTACTTAGGTAATATATTCAATTTTACTGCATGCCTTAGGCTGTGCTGGAATTTTAGTGGTAATATAGAAGCATAATAGTAAAAAAACAATCAGGAAAATAGTCCAACAAATTCATATATGAATAGAAATTATGTTCTATCATACAAAGTTGACATTGCTAATTGCACATATTAATATAAAATATACTGTGCACTAAAGGATTAATTCATTGGGTCTGGGTTGTTGAAACTATACACATTCAAAATGTTTTGCTTTTGCTGCACACCAGGGAAATAATCTCTAGGACTTTGGTGTATTATACATAATAAAAGTATCTTTGTTCACTTGAGTACTTGAACCTTGACAAATAGTTTGCACTCACAAAGTGGTTTACTGTGGGACCTTTGGAACTTGCAGTATCAGCTTGATCTCAGAAGGAGCTTGAGCCATGCCCATGTAAGCAATCCTGTATTAAAATCCCCAGCACCAGGATGATGTGAATTTTACCAATATATAATACTTTGTGCTTATTGTCACATCACACACCATTGATAGGAGAATTAGGCACTATCCAAATACACTCTGCTGGGCAAAGACATCAAGAACTGTTAATAAATCTGTATTAAACTGCACTCTATGTGCCTTTTACTATTGCTGATTTTAATCTTTCCTTTCACTACAGTACACAGTAGCCATGACCAGAATACCTTTCTGAGTTCTGATAAACCTGTTGTTCTATTCTTGCTCTTTGGGTACTGGGGATTGAACTCAGGGGCACACAACCACAGAGCTACATCTTCAGCCCCTTTTCTGTATTTTATTTAGAGGTGGTCTCACTGAGTTGCTTAGCATCTCCCCTTTGCTGAGGCTGGCTTTGAACTGGATTTCCTCCTGTTTTATCCCCTCAGAGCCACTGGGATTACAGGCATGTGCTACCCTGGGGAACCTGATAGATCTTTAAATGAATAATTGAACCTGGGAACGATTGGCCACAGTAATAATGAACATAAAAGATACATGCATCTTGGTCTAAGAATATCTTTTTACAGAAGTACAGGATGGGTGTCTGGGTGTGCCTGTTCCTGTTTTCTGTATTCATACAAGTGTGTGTGTGTGTATGTGTGTGTGTATGAATGTGCATATGTATGATTTAATGTTTCTGTGTGCTAGCATATATGCAAGAATTAACTAAGCTTTGAATTTTACCATATCCTTCTATCAAAAGCCCTCTCATTTTACATTACATAAATGCGGTTCATTTAATCTCATTTATTTAATGAGATATGAATATTACTATTTATGCTAATTTTAGTTTTAGTCTTCTGGGAAAATAAAGTGTACTTATTTTGGAAATAGCTTGCATCTCATAAAGAGCAAGAAATGTGAATGGTTGAGTTTTAAATTGACTTTGAAATCTTTATGAATTTGTCTAAATCATTTCTTTTGCAAACAGTATGCAAATATGAGCTAAGATTTAAAATATGTTCATATATCGTATGCAAATGAATGTTGTTGGTTTACTTGATAACATAAATTTGTAAGATGTTATATGAAGTTTTCTCATTAAAATAGTATTGCTAATTAGTCCCCTAAAGATTTCCTTCCAGTGTGTCATTACTGGGTAAATTTTCCTAAATATGTTTGATGTGGTTTTAATCAAGTAGTAAATGAAAATTGTGATATTACTTTTAATAAGATATTTTAGTTAATTTCTAAGAGAAATTACAATGAACCTCATTCAAGTTGACATTTCTTGTATATTAATTGTGCTCAAATGATTTTATAGGTTAGAGTGGAATTCCCCAAATGGTAACTGGATCCCAATATATGATCATTTTTGTTTCATTGAGTATTTATATCACAGTAGGGGATATTTACATATAATCTGCTCTATTTGAGAAACTTTAACAGCTGCAAAAAAAAAGTCTCCCAAAGGAGACATCAATTCTCAAGATTCTAAAAACAAAAATATGAGGTATTTGGCATGTGACGGGAGGCATTTGATAACATTATTTGCTTGGATTAGTGCTAACTACACTGGTTTAATTGTCTTTTTATATGCTGAAATTGGATGTGGTTTGAGTGTCTCCTCCCAATGTATTCTTCAATGTGAAATATAAAGAGGGTAGAAATTTAATGTGACTATGGTGTTTAGAAGTGGAGTCTTTGATTGTGGGATTAAGATTAGACTCTCTAGGATAGAGCCTCTGTGTTTGAATGGTACTGGTACACATGCAAGAAGGGAGAAAGGGTGAATCCAGAAAATACAGAAATATATCACACACCATACACACACACTTTCCCTGTCTCTTACCCTGTGATGATGTAACACTCTGCACTGCTTGAAACTCTGCCAGCAAGATGGCTATCACCAAATATGAGTCCTCAAACTTGGAGCAGAATTGTGAGCCACAGTAAAACTCTTTTCTTATGAAGTCACTCAGTCTCAGGTATTTCACTACAGCAATGCAAAATTAACTAAGTCATTACATTTTATTGTAGAGTAAAATAAACCGTAAACATAATTTAAAAAAAAAACACCAAAACACAATTGTCCAAGATGACAAAATCAATAAGTGGCAGACAAAATCAAGAAATCCTCCCAGTTTATCTTTCTCCAAGTTCTATGTTCTTTTAACTGTAATATACAATTTTAGTGTAAAGTTGTTGTTAGGAGTTGTGTTTTGTAGAAACATCTACTTCTTAACTCTGTTTCATCTTGCATAGTCATTTACTAACTTTGATTTTCTGTTTCTAAGCTATTTTATGTGTTTATTACCTATGTTTTTATTTTTTTCTTATTTTTCTACCTTCAAAATGGGAATGGGATGTGTAAGACAATTTTTAAACTCCTGTAAGTCCTATATCAACCCCAAACTCCTGGATTGCTAATTTTCCTTGTTAGACAACATTTGTGATGTTAACAAAGATGAAGTTTTTCTTTTAAGGTCTTTGTGTACTGTGATTTATTAAAGAAAAATAAATGAAAGGCTGTTTACAGTAATTCTGATGTTTCATATCTGGATCTTATTTGCCCTGTGGAGTATTCCACTAACATTTTCTCCTTTTATTTCCACTTTCTGTCTTCATATTTGATCTGTGAGTAAGTTGCCCTTAGAACTGATACTCTAAGCAACTCCAGGATGGTGGTGTGAGATTGTTGCTAGGCAACCCTCACCTGTATCAAAAGTGTTATTGGAACTTTACCTCTGAGAGTCTTTTTTATGGAAAAGTTGAGGGAAATGTTATTTCTTACTCTTGTGTGTTTGAGCCTCAAAAGACTGAGATTAGAAACAAATACATGAAAATTTTAAAAGATTATGAGAAAAAGAAAAATTGAACAAAACATCTGTGTTTAATTTTCAGGTTTCAGGTGTTTATTTAAAAAAAATGTTCAGTACTGTGATGAATTTTTTATCTCTTTACAAAATCATAGCATTTTGGAGACAAATGTGCTTATTTATTACTTTATTTTATTGATGCATTACAATTACACTTAATATTGGGATCATTATGTCATATTTGTGCATGCATGTGATATTATTTGATCAATCTCTTTCCCTAGTAACTTCCCTTCCCCTTCTGTACCCCCTCCCTAGATGCACTTGCTGCAATCTATTGATTTCCCTTCTATTATCATTATTATTTTTTAAATTAGGGTATTATATACGTATCAACCCCAAACTCCTGGATCACCGATTCTTAATAGATCTAGATACGAATATATATATATATATTATATAATATATATATATATATATATATATATACATATGTATATATATATTATATATATATATATATAGGCTTCATTATAGCATATTTATACAGAAAATAGCATATTTTGAGATTTAGTTCCCTAGTATTTTCCCACGTCCTCTCTTCCTTTCTCTCTCTAGACCCCCTTTATAAAGTCTAGGGTTGAGTGTTTTCTTGTACATGCAGAAGCTAGAGAGAGAGGTGGTGAGGGAAGGAATTAAAAAAGAGGAATTTTATGAAAATAGAAGGGAGAACAATAGAAATATATATTTATTTTCTTACAATTTTTATGGGTTCTATATTCAGGCATAATATAGGTAGGTCTTTTTTCAGAAACTCAAGGATGTAATAAATGTATCTGCTTTGAATTTAGACTACATAAAGACTCACAGTATTCTTCCAAGTTTATAAGGTTGTTAACAGAATTAATTTCCTTGCTGCTGCTCAATTATCATGGTTTGTTTTATCAACACTAGAAAAAGAGAGATTCTTTGAGCTAAGGAAACTCTTTCAAAGTTTCTAATTAGGATGGGTTTACATAAGATAATCTCCCTCTTAATTAATAAATTCCACTAATTAGGGAACTTCCTTACATATTTTCATTCTTTCAGCTCCTTCATTTTTTTCCTTTTAATTTAACATGATTACAGTGATGATATTTCATCATATTTTTAGGTCCCATCCACATCCAAGAAAAGAAGCTTGACAGTGAGTGGGTCATTGGAGATCAATTAAAAATTCTGCCTACCATAAATGTACTTGAAGTATCAGATCAGAGGTTTATAAAGATCTCAAAATAGGGAATGAGAAAATAATAAACTCATTTTATTTCTGAGTTCTTCTGATTATCTTTTCATTCTTTTATAATAATAAAAAATAGCTTTCTGAATTTTATTTATTAACCAGAAATTAGAGTTATTTTGTTGAAGTAAATAATTCTTATAATATCTATATTCCTGGCAAGTTGACTACAAAATATTGAGGAAAAGTATGGGGAGAGTCAAATACTATATGATCCAATTTGTGACTACATCTAGTAGATGAATATTGATGGGTCCTAGCTCAAGGAACAGATAAAGCCTGAAATTTTGTCATTAGATTTGATTGGTGTGTGTGATAAAGTTCGTACTTAATTAGTGGCCACATTTCTATCTCAATTTGTGAATCTGATCAGTATTTCCTCTGGGGCACAATTTTCTAACATTGTACATTTTCAGCTCCGCTGATGTCAACTCAACACATATAGGGAAAATTGGCTATGAAATATGAGGTATTTTAACAAGTAATCTGCACTCAATGACCAGGAGGATGTTGGAGCAATTCTGATTGTTTGTGTTTTCAGGTACCTGAGGAATGGATGGAAAAGCAAACATGGTGAATATTGGACAACTGATGAACAGCACAAGATAGTACATTCTAGGGCTCTTCCCAAAGACATGTGTGACAGATAATTATCCAAATATTAAAGCACATACTGTATTAGCCTTTCATTCATAGTCACCTGCAGGTAGATATACTTTTAAATTTGTTTTGTTGTACAGGTATGTATGAATCCCATAGTAATTTAGACCTTTTTCCTTACAGTTAAATGTTTCTATAGACTTTCAAAGGGAATTGCTAATGCAAATTCACCTTCGATTATGACCAAATATATATGTTTTCCATAGCAAACTGACTTATTGAAGAAATAGGTCTACATGACCAAAGCAAATGGGTAGCATTTGGCAAGGGCTACACACAAACTTTCCTTTCTAGTCTTATGTCCATTACAGTCCCCTGAGGAACAATCATAAGTAAGAGGTCCTTTATTTTTATTAGGCAGTTGAATTATTACTTGCTCTGCCAACTAAAGACATTTCAAAGGCCACAGATAATTTTGAAATGTAATGTATTAGTAATGGGGGTCTTAAGTTTTGGTGTGTATACGTTTTAATCATCTTTTTCACTGCTGCGACTAAAGAACCAACCAGAATAATTTTAGAGGAGGAAAAGTTTATTTGGGGACTTATGGTATCAGAGGTCTCAGTCCAAAGACAGCCAGCTCCATTCCTTGGGGCTGAAGATGAGGTATAATATCATGGAAGAAGAATGTGGCAGAGGAAAGAAGCTCACATGATGATCAGAAATCAAAGAGAGATTACACTTGCCAGATAAAAAATATATACCCTAGAACATCACCACCAATGACCTACCTACTCTAGCTGCACCCTTCCAGCCTTCAGTTACCACTCAGTTAATCACATCAGGAGATTAATTCATGGATTGGAATAAGACTCTCATAACCCAATAATTTCTCCTCAAAATCTTCTTGCTGTGTCTCACACATGAGCTTTTGAGGAACGTCTGACATCCAAACCATAATGATACAAGAAATATCTAATTGTACATTTCTTCCCTAGATGAGATTCAATATCTTTAGAAGTTGCTTGGACTTTGATGACCAAAAAATGAAATCATCTATCTATAGAAATGCAATTAAGAAGGCATGAAGCTTTTCCTATCCTCTACTAGGAAAGGCAGCAGAACACAACAGACACTAGTATGGCAATATGTAAATCAATGGATGTGTAACTGATGTGATTCTGCAATCTGTATATGGGGTAAAAATGGGAGCTCATAACCCACTTGAATCAAAGTGTGAAATATGATATATCAAGAACTATGTAATGTTTTGAACAACCAACAATAAAAAATTTAAAAAAAAAGAAGGCATGAAGCTGGTAGGCTAGAAGACCATTTTGGATGTAGCAATGCTATGGAAACTAGTTACACTTGAAAAGTTAGATAAATGGTAATTTTTAATAAGCCATTATTACAACACACACAACTGTGTACAGAGATGCATGAACAATCTTTAATGAAACAATATATTATAAACATAAAATAAGAGTAAAAGTTTGGATGTTCTAATGAGAAAAATAAATTCATGCTGCATTGAAAAATTATTTATGTCTGTTGAAAATATAATGTAAGCAATACATGTAATTTTAAAAATGTTTACCAATTACATTAAACACATTTGTATAAAAGTAAAATTAATTTAATGATACATATGGTTCATTTTTAAGAAACTGGACACACATTGTAAGAGAAATAAATAAAATTTAGCATAAAATAGTCTGCTATACTTCAAATAATTTATTATCAAGTTTCCAGAGGAGGATATGTACTCAAGCTATGTGGGAAACATCCCTGCCTCCAGGGAAGCTTTCTGGACCAAATGGGTGACTGCCTTGTCATTCCTAGAGGTACATTGTTCCTTCTTTATACTGCATAGACATGTATTTGACTGCAAATGAATACCTGAGATTCTAGGAATCTACTTTGTGACAATCTAGGTGGCATTTGTGTGAATCCAAAGTCTGCCTTCTACTGACCCACTATTGTTTTTAACTGTCTGTGTAATACCATTTCTATGGCACACATCTAATCAGCAATCTCATAGGCCTCTCTTCCTTGTACCCTACTCACTCATGGTCACTTAGATTGATGTGAGATCAATCTCTGTGAGATGTTCCTAAGTCCCATGTTTCTACAAAGACAAATTAGGGCTGCTGCAAATCCCTATGAAAAACCTCCCTGCTTCATCTCAAAGTGACTTCCTGAAATTCCAACTGCCTATATGCAAATTGGATAATCCTAAATATACTCAAGTGGATGAAAATTCATCTAGCCATTTTAAAGGATGGAATAAATGTGCAAATGCAAACAATATTATTTCCATGCAGAAATAAAAGTAATTTAAAAAATAGTTTGAATAATCACCTAAACATCTCTTAAATTTTTGAAGTTCTTTTCCCAAAGATAACATGATCAATAGAGTAAAATTTACTTTTTTATTAATCTTTAAATACAAATACTAACTCAAAGTTATGAACAATTGAAACTTACCATTAAAATGACACATTAAAAACATTCTCAAGGTAGACATCAACTTTGTAGTATTCAGAATATAATGTAGAGTAAATAGCAGTTAATTAACAGTTCAAAGAACATTCACTTCATAATTATTTTAATGTATGACTTTCATTGATTTTCTGTTTACATTTCTACACTTTTATTTCTTGTTGAATGTCATTTCCTCTATAGAACTTTCACCTATTCAAATTTAATTCTGGATTTCCATGGAGTTACTTTTATATTTTGATTTGGATCTGAAAATAAATATAATACACAAACTTTGACGGTTCATGGGTTTTAAATTGTGGGTTTACAATTACTAAGCATACATTTCAACTCACATTTGGCTTTATGTTTAAAGTGAGGTTAGATCCTCCTTGAAATATTCATTTCATTGACAGTATATTTAAATCATGTGGAGAGGGATGCTAGGTCAAATTATTGTCAATCTAATGACTGTGACAGGAGGAATGAAGGAATTGATCTTTGCGAGTGCCATTTTGTATCTGAAAACTGAATCTATAAATAGAAAGTTGAAATCAGAAATATAGGTGTACAACTTTGTTAAACATGTGAATTGTACATTCAACTTCACAATTCAAAATAAATTTCCAGAGAGAGAGAAAGAGAGAGAGAGAGAGAAAGGAGAAGAAGAAGAAGAAGAAGAAGAAGAAGAAGAAGAAGAAGAAGAGGAGGAGGAGGAGGAGGAGGAGGAGGAGGAGGAGGAGGAGGAGGAGGAGGAAGTAGTTCAGAGCATGCATAAAAACAATTAAAGAAAAATATAAATGAGTTTCTATAGTTCAACATAAGAATTGATCATTTTATTTTGCTTATTATGCTTAAAAGTGTTGCTGTTGAAGCATCTATAAGAATACTCTTGTGGTAGGTACTTTTTTAGTAACTGTCATAAGAGGACTTATGGTAGTTACTTTTCTACCGTAAATTAATAGAAGTTACTAGTTACTACTTTTCTAGTAACTACCGTAAGAGGAGTATTGAATATTAATTAAATAAAAGGCAATGTAAATAGCTGTTATTTAACAAAGATTGGAATATTTTTTAAATTTTATGTTAGAACCATACTTTTTTATGGGGGTGGGGCACAGGTGATTGAATTCAGGAGTATGCTAACACTGAGCTACATCCTCAGCACTTTTTAAAAGTTTTACTTTGATACAGGATCTCACTAAATTGTGTAAGCTAGCTTCAAACTTGGCAATTCTCATGCCTCAGCTTCCTGATTTCCTAGGATAACAGTGATGCACCATTGTGCCTGGTTCTAGATTCCATTCTTGAATCTAGGTACCCTTAAATAAACTAAGAAATAAAATATCAATTTCTGAGCTCCAAATAAAGGTTCTTTAAATATAATTCATTTTTGTTCAATTACCATCTTTAACTGAAATCAGCTTTCTTTGGAAAAGCCAATTTCAGAGAGTTAAAGACACAGAGTACTTTATAAATTGATTAACTTATGTTCAATTATATTTTAATTTTTAGAAATAACATTATTTGATATTAAAAGCAATAAATCCTTGCAAATTTTCTCTCCAAATCACAATGATATATCACATCCATAACTAACAGAGTATTCTTATGGAAAATTTCAAATACCAAATAACACCGTTACAATTACTACTATGATATAGGTAAGTTCAAAAACATATTCTATCTTAGTTTAAATATTTTGAAAAATAACAAAATTAAATAGAAATAAAGAATAATTCTAGCAAAGCAAACAATGTCTCTGTGGTTATCTCAATAATCAATATCATAAGCATCACAATCCCAGTATGATTTATGAGGAAAGACACCATGAATCCTTGTGATTTCCATCCAGGTTAAAAATATTTCTAACAGTTAGTTCTATGAATGACAATTTATATAGACACACATTGTAATGTAAGTTGTAATGTAATGTAAGTTGTAATGGGCTAAAGAAGTTTACAGAGGTAGTCACACAAATAATGTTCACATATTACTTGAAGTGTTATAGAACATTAAATGGTTAGTAAGATGATTTAGATTTTTTAAATTTTAAAATAAAATTATATTATTGTGGCTGGGAAATTCAAAGTATGTAACAATAAATATATCAGAAGAAGAAGCTTAAGAAAAATTTGTACATATTTAAAAGTAAAGTATTCATAGTATTATAATTGATTTTCACACACACACATAAGGAAAACTAAGCACATAAGAAAGGAAGATTTGTTTTGTACAGTTGTCAATCATAACAAGCAGAATGCTTGTTTAAAAATGTAGCATGCCTTTAAAAACTGTCAACTGTAATAATAGAAGCCAGGTGTTTATAACCCACTATAATGTAAGTATTTTCATATGCTAATACTACTTTGAAACAGAAAATTCCTATGAGGTAGGTGGTTATTTTATATGAGAAAATAAGCTTGGTATTATAACAAGATTTTGTTAAATTACACAGGCTGTTTGTTAGACAGTACTATGGATATTCAACATTTTCTTCTGAGGTAATAAAAAAGTTCCTGTTGCTTACATTTAACTAAGCAGCTTCAAGGATGTCACAAACTGACCATTAATTAGCTAATGTGACACTATGATCATACACTAGGATAGTGCACATAGTGGCAGTATGATAATCTACAACTAGCCTTGCAGACAATGAAATTTGAATATTTGAATTTAATTTAATTTTTTGTTTTATTTTGGTAGTGAGTATTGAACCCGGAGGTGCTTTACCACTGAGCCACATCCTCAAACTTTTTTTGTACATTGAGACAGGGTCTTATTAAGTTGCTTAGGGACTTGCTAAATTGCTAGGACTGGCCTCAAAGTTGTCCTGACTCAGCCTCTCAAGTCGCTGGTATTACAGGTATGCACCATTGCATCTAGCTAGGCAATGCATTTTTTTCCCCAAAATTCTTTCTAGTTATGATACCACTTGGATACAGCTTGACATAATCACAAAAGCATGGAACCCAATTCACTCTTAGTTAGTCCCAGGACCCCCACTCTCACAATGCCCCTACTCATCTCCCTCTATGTCACCAGTACTTCTTCAATCCATTTACAGTTTACTTTTTTTTTTTAATTAGTGTCCACTAGGTACACCTGATACTGTGATCCACTGTGCCACATCTATGCATGCACATACAAAAGTTGGGTCAGATTCATTCTACTGTTGGTGATCCATTTTTTAATCTTAATGCATCATCTTTATATTAAGCAAGACCATTTCATGAAGTTCAACTGTTAGGAAGATCATTTTTAATGTCATGCAAACAAAATGTCTTATTGTGTTAGACAAAATAAAGCATTACTCATGATCCAACTATAGGACCATATGTTTTAAGTAAATTCCTTTACTTCTGACAGTGTCTCCTCTACTAATTGTAATGACAATATTCTATGTTGGTTCATACATAATTTATAAGTGTATTTCATTAATTTAGAAGTTGTAACAACTGAATTATAAGAACAATATTTAAGTTCCTGGTAAGAGAAAGTAAATGATATTTCAACATAAGATTTTTTTCTAATATAATAAATCACTATTCACACTAAAATTTTTACTTAACAGTTCTTAGTTTCAAAAGACACATTTTTTTTCAAAAGACACAATTCCTTATTTTACTAATTAATAGGTTTGTATTTTATGTGTCCCTCAATTCCTTTTATAAGATTTCCTAGCATCACTCTGGTGTCTTTTGGCTATAATATAATATTTCATTGGGCAGAGAATCTACTGCTGAAGTACACAGAACTATGGTCTTGTTGCAAAGAAAAGTCCCTAAGGATTAGTATGAATCCCCAGTTCTAGACACTATGACATCTGTGGCTGACACTGAGAACATTTAAAGTCATTCCATTCCATCCTGGGCTTTCCTGTGCGATAATGGAGACTATGTAAGAGTATTAAAAGCTTTTGAGGAGACAGTCTGTTGAATCATGATTCTTTGAAAGCACAGGGAATTATCCTGCATTCCTCAGGATTTATTCTTAGCCACAAACAACAAAACCTATGACAAAATAAGGAATATCATATGGACTTATGAAAAAGTGGTACATCTTCAAATTGTCAGCACCATAGTGCGCACTTATGTCAGAAAGAAATTTTGTCTTTTTGGGTCCACATTTTATCCTCATCTATTCAAATACTGTCTGACACTAAAAGTGCAACATGTTGAAAGATACAGAATTGAACTCATGTGTCCCCTTTATCAAATGAGGAAAAAGACAATGAACCACCAGGTTACTTTTCCACCTTTACCTGCTGTTTTTTTACACTGTGAATGTGATAGGATTGATCACTGAATTCACGGCATGCTTCACACAAAATTAGAAAACATCTAAACTTTTTAAACCCAAACTACCAATGATTTGTCATTGCATATCCTCTATCAACTCTCATATTTGAGATTGCATAAGCCTATTTCTATGTCTTTTATTGATAACTTATACTCATGATACTGAACTTTTGCCTGATGAGCGCAGAATCCATCACTGTTTCCCTAGTGCTTAAGCATTGTGCTAACACAAAAATAGTACTGGATAACAATGTGAGACAATGGAGAGAGAACATGGCGGCGAGAGGGGAGGCAGCGCTTTCAGTACCTCCTCAACAACGGGGTCAGAGAGACGCATGGATACGCTTAGATTCGACCTGCTGAGAAACTCCTAGCAAAATTCCACTAAAGAGAGATCGGCCGGGAATCGGTAGGATTTTTGGAGGTGACAGTCTGCGCAAGACGAGTGAATCTCCGCCACGCAGCGCAGAGGTCCAGACCCGCCAGCTGCTGCCCGCGCGACTCGGCGACTGTCGGCTGCCTGCACCAGCCCCCGCGTCAGGGCGGATAGCCTCCGAGGCGCAGCGCAGCAGGAGCGGTGCAGGGACTCTAGGAAGAGGTCTCTCGCCAAGCCTTCATGAAATAGCGAACCGGGAGCTGAAATCAACCAGAAACAGACCAGTCCCACCCCTCCCTTCGGACACTCCAGCAAGGAGCCTGGGGCCCCCCATAGCAGAGTGGTGACATCACCAGAATTCCGCTGACAGAATTCCTTCCCAGCGGAATCCACATTAGCAGGTGTGTGACTCCCACCCCCTCCAGATACAAGCAGCCAGGAAACCACCGGGGGCGTGTCTGTAGGGAAGCAGAGGGGATTCCAGATCCCCACCTCCCCTTAACACCAGCGGCGACACCCAAGATCTTAGCCGCTAGTTTCTGGGGGCGTGCCCACCTAAGGGGTCCGGAAAAATTAAACTGTTGGTTCCCAGATCACCCCACCACAGCACTGGGGCTTAGATGAATGACAGAGAGGGTGTTAATCGTTCGGGATATAGGACACGCGGTGGGGCTGCAAGTGTAATCAGATCCTTGGGGAACCGCCTCTGGTGAACAGGACCTGGCTGGCTGGCTGGGAGGAGGAACAGGGGGAGGGGCCGGATAAGTGAAAGGGCTCTGGACTAACAGGATTGAGAGACTCCCAGGAGCCACCATACAGGGATTTCTGTCAGCACATAGAGGGCAGAAGCTCGGCTCAGAGGGCACAGTTCCGCCTATTGGAAGAGAAGAAAATGGGATTCAGCCATAGAACAGGGGATGCCAGCATGGCAGAGATCTGATGTTATCCGAGAGCGGCCGAGGAGAGAACTTCATCGGTGCCAGCGGCAACGGAAACAGTTGGTCCCCTGGTAGGGAGGGTGAGTCACAGATACCCGAGTCTCTCTAGGTTTGTCCTCGAGCCAGAGGGGAGGAGCGGGGCCGCTGCCCGCGCCCGCAAGGTAGGCAGACCTGCGACCAACCTGCAGATCAGGCCCAGCGGTCTGCAGGCGTGGTAGGAGGGGCAGGGCAGAGCCACCGCCCGCGCCGGCAAGTTAAGCAGACCGGCGACAGACCGGCGGATCAGGCCCAGCGGCCTGCCAGCTTGGTACACACTTCACCCTAACTGGAGTAGGGGCGGGGCAGAGCAGAGCCTTCGCCCGCGCCCAGATCAGGCCCAGCGGCCCGCCTGTGTGGTGGTCAAGTGACCCCAATTGGAGTGGGGGCGGAGCGGAACTGACACCCGTGGCCGCAAGGTGGGCAGACCTGCGACCAACCTGCAGATCAGGCCTAGCAGTCCCCGGGCGTGGTAGGAGGGGCAGGGCAGAGCCTTCGCCCCCACCTGCAAGGTAGGCAGACCTGCGACAGAACGGTGGATCAGGCCCAGGGGTCCGTGGGCGTGGTAGACACCTCACACCAATTGGAGGAGGGGCAGAGCAGAGCCCCCGCCCGCACCTGCAAGGGAGACTTTTCAACTATACAAGAGCAATATAAATATATAGGGGGGGAAATATTTCAAAAACACAACAGTTTCACCAAGAAGAAAGAAATGCAAGCAGTATGAAAAGACAAGGAAAGAAAGGACTACAAACAATGCAGTTCAGCTCAACTTTAGAAGACGTAACAGCTGCAGCAGATGGAATGTCAGATAAAGAATTCAGGATATATATGCTTCAGATGATCTGGAGTATCAAGGAAGAAATTAGACAGCAAAATCAGACAATGAAAGATCACTTCCACAAGGAATTACACAAACAAATCCAGGAAGCAAAGGATCAACTATACAGGGAGATAGAGGTTATAAAAAACAAACAAACAGAAATCCTAGAAATGCAGGAAGCAATAAACCAACTTAAAAACTCAATTGAGAGTACTACCAGCAGAGTAGAACACTTAGAAGATAGAACATCAGACAATGAAGACAAAGTATTTCAACTGGAAAAGAACATAGACAGCTCAGCAAGACTCTTAAGAAACCATGAGCAGAACATCCAAGAAATATGGGATAACATTAAGAGACCAAACTTAAGAGTCATTGGGATACAGGAAGGTATAGAAATCCATACCAAAGGAATGAGCAATTTATTCAATGAAATAATACGAGAAAACTTCCCAGACTTGAAGAATGAGACAGAATCCCAAATTCTAGAAGCCTACAGGACGCGGAAGGTGCAAAATTATAAGAGATCCACACATAGACACATTATAATGAAGATGCCCAACATACAGAATAAGGAGAGAATTTTAAAAGCTACAAGAGAAAGGAAGCAGATTACATTTAGGGGCAAGCCAATCAGGATAACAGATGATCTTTCAACACAGACTCTGAAAGCTAGAAGATCCTGGAATAACATATTTCAAACACTGAAAGAAAATGGGTTCCAACCAAGAATTGTGTATCCAGCAAAATTAAGCTTCAGGATGGAAGATGAAATTAAAACCTTCCACGACAAACAAAAGTTAAAAGAATATGCAGCTAGAAAACCATCTCTTCAAAACATCCTCGGAAAAACATTACAGGAAGAGGAAATGGAAAATAACAATGAAAACCAACAGTGGGAGGTAGGACAGTAAAGGGGGGCGGGATAATCAAAGAGGAAAACAAACCATGTTTAGTAACATAAATAAACAAATATGGCTGGAACAACAACCCATATCTCAATAATAACCCTAAATGTTAATGGCTTAAACTCACCAATTAAGAGACACAGGCTAGTAGAATGGATCTCAAAACAAGACCGAACAATATGCTGCCTACAGGAGACGCATTTGATAGGAAAAGACATACATAGGCTGAAGGTGAAAGGTTGGGAAAAATCATATCACTCATATGGATTTCGGAAACAAGCAGGAGTGTCCATACTCATATCAAATAAAATAGATTTCAAGCCAAAGTTAATCAAAAGGGATAAAGAGGGACACTACATACTGCTTAAGGAAACCATACACCAACAAGACATAACAATCATAAATATATATGCCCCAAACAATGGTGCAGCTATGTTCATCAAACAAACTCTTCTCAAGTTCAAGAGTCTAATAGACCACCATACAATAATCATGGGAGACTTCAACACACCTCTCTCGCCACTGGACAGATCTTCCAAACAAAAGATGAATAAGGAAACTATAGAACTCAATAACACAATTAATAACCTAGACTTAATTGACATATATAGAATATACCACCCAACATCAAGCAGTTACACTTTTTTCTCAGCAGCACATGGATCCTTCTCAAAAATAGATCATATATTATGTCACAGGGCAACTCTTAGACAATATAAAGGAGTAGAGATAATACCATGCATCCTATCTGATCATAATGGAATGAAACTGAAAATCAACGATAAAAGAAGGAAGGAAAAAGCATACATCACTTGGAGAATGAACAATAGGTTACTGAATGATCAATGGGTTATAGAAGACATCAAGGAGGAAATTAAAAAATTCTTAGAGATTAATGAAAACACAGACACAACATATCGGAATCTATGGGACACATTGAAAGCAGTTCTAAGAGGAAAATTCATTGCTTGGAGTTCATTCCTTAAAAAAAGAAAAAACCAACAAATAAATGATCTCATACTTCATCTCAAAATCCTTGAAAAAGAAGAGCAAAACAACAGCAAAAGAAGTAGAAGGTAAGAAATAATTAAAATCAGAGCTGAAATTAATGAAATCGAAACAAAAGAAACAATTGAAAAAATTGACAAAACTAAAAGTTGGTTCTTTGAAAAAATAAACAAAATCGACAGACCCTTAGCCATGCTAGCAAAAAGAAGAAGAGAGAGAACTCAAATTACTAGCATACGGGATGAAAAAGGCAATATCACAACAGACACTTCAGAAATACAGAAGATAATCAAAAATTATTTTGAATCCTTATACTCGAATAAATTAGAAGATAGTGAAGGCATCGATAAATTTCTGAAGTCATATGATCTGCCCAGATTGAGTCAGGAGGATATAGACAACCTAAACAGACCAATATCAATTGAGGAAATAGAAGAAACCATCAAAAGACTACCAACTAAGAAAAGCCCAGGACCGGATGGGTATACAGCAGAATTTTACAAAACCTTTAAAGAGGAACTAATACCAATACTTTTCAAGCTACTTCAGGAAATAGAAAAAGAGGGAGAACTTCCAAATTCATTCTACGAGGCCAACATCACCCTGATACCTAAACCAGACAAAGACACTTCAAAGAAAGAAAACTACAGACCAATATCTCTAATGAACCTAGATGCAAAAATCCTCAATAAAATTCTGGCCACTCGGATACAAAAACATATCAAAAAAATTGTGCACCATGATCAAGTAGGATTCATCCATGGGATGCAAGGCTGGTTCAATATACGGAAATCAATAAATGTTATTCACCACATCAATAGACTTAAAAATAAGAACCATATGATCATCTCGATAGATGCGGAAAAAGCATTCAACAAAGTACAGCATCCCTTTATGTTCAAAACTCTAGAAAAACTAGGGATAACAGGAACATACCTCAATATTGTAAAAGCAATCTATGCTAAGCCTCAGGCTAGCATCATTCTGAATGGAGAAAAACTGAAGGCATTCCCTCTAAAATCTGGAACAAGACAGGGATGCCCTCTCTCACCACTTCTGTTCAACATAGTTCTCGAAACACTGGCCAGAGCAATTAGACAGACGAAAGAAATTAAAGGCATCAAAATAGGAAAAGAAGAACTTAAATTATCACTATTTGCAGATGATATGATTCTATACCTAGCAGACCCAAAAGGCTCTACAAAGAAACTATTAGAGCTAATAAATGAATTCAGCAAAGTGGCAGGATATAAAATCAACACGCATAAATCAAAGGCATTCCTGTATATCAGCGACAAATCCTCTGAAATGGAAATGAGGACAACCACTCCATTCACAATATCTTCAAAAAAAATAAAATACTTGGGAATCAACCTAACAAAAGAGGTGAAAGACTTATACAATGAAAACTACAGAACCCTAAAGAGAGAAATAGAAGAAGATCTTAGAAGATGGAAAAATATACCCTGTTCATGGATAGGCAGAACTAACATCATCAAAATGGCGATATTACCAAAAGTTCTCTATAGGTTTAATGCAATGCCAATCAAAATCCCAACGGCATTTCTTGTAGAAATAGAGAAAGCAATCATGAAATTCATATGGAAAAATAAAAGACCCAGAATAGCAAAAACAATGCTAAGCAAGAAGTGTGAATCAGGCGGTATAGCGATACCAGACTTCAAACTATACTACAGAGCAATAGTAACAAAAACAGCATGGTACTGGTACCAAAACAGGCGGGTAGACCAATGGTACAGAATAGAGGACACAGAAACCAATCCACAAAACTACAACTATCTTATATTTGATAAAGGGGCTAAAAGCATGCAATGGAGGAAGGATAGCATCTTCAACAAATGGTGCTGGGAAAACTGGAAATCCATATGCAACAAAATGAAACTGAATCCCTTTCTCTCGCCATGCACAAAAGTTAATTCAAAATGGATCAAGGAGCTTGATATCAAATCAGAGACACGCCGTCTGATAGAAGAAAAAGTTGGTTACGATCTACATTCTGTGGGGTCCGGCTCCAAATTCTTCAATGGGACACCCATAGCACAAAAGTTAATAACTAGAATCAACAAATGGGACTTACTCAAACTAAAAAGTTTTTTCTCAGCTAAAGAAACAATAAGAGAGGTAAATAGAGAGCCTACATCCTGGGAACAAATCTGTACTCCTCACACTTCAGATAGAGCCCTAATATCCAGAGTATACAAAGAACTCCAAAAATTAGACAATAAGATAACAAACAACCCAATCAACAAATGGGCCAAGGACCTGAACAGACACTTCTCAGAGGAGGACATACAATCAATCAACAAGTACATGAAAAAATGCTCACCATCTCTAGCAGTCAGAGAAATGCAAATCAAAACCACCCTAAGATACCATCTCACTCCAGTAAGATTGGCAGCCATTATGAAGTCAAACAACAACAAGTGCTGGAGAGGATGTGGGGAAAAGGGTACACTTGTACATTGCTGGTGGGACTGCAGATTGGTGCAGCCAATTTGGAAAGCAGTATGGAGATTTCTTGGAAAGCTGGGAATGGAGCCACCATTTGACCCAGCTATTCCCCTTCTTGGTCTATTCCCTAAAGACCTAAAAAGAGCATGCTACAGGGACACTGCTACATAGATGTTCATAGCAGCTCAATTCATAATAGCAAGACTGTGGAACCAACCTAGATGCCCTTCAATAGACGAATGGATTAAAAAAATGTGGCATTTATACACAATGGAGTATTACTCTGCATTAAAAAATGACAAAATCATAGAATTTGCAGGGAAATGGATGGCACTAGAGCAGATTATGCTAAGTGAAGCTAGACAATCCCTAAAAAACAAATGCCAAATGTCTTCTTTGATATAAGGAGAGTAACTAAGAACAGAGTAGGGACGAAGAGCATGAGAAGAAGATTAACATTAAACAGAGATGAGAGGTGGGAGGGAAAGGGAGAGAAAAGGGAAATTGCATGGAAGTGGAAGGAGACCCTCAGGGTTATACAAAAGAACATACAAGAGGAAATGAGGGGAAAGGGAAAAATAATACAAGGGGGAGAAATGAAGGTCAGTAGAGGGGTAGAGAGAGAAGAGGGGTGGGGAGGGGAGGGGAGGGGGGATAGTAGAGGATAGGAAAGGTAGCAGAACATGACAGTCACTAGTATGGCAATATGTAAATCAATGGATGTGTAATTGATGTGATTCTGCAATCTGTATATGGGCTAAAAATGGGAGTTCATAACCCACTTGAAGCAAAGTGTGAAAGATGATATATCAAGAACTATGTAATGTTTTGAATAACCAACAATAAAAAAAAAAAAAAAAAAAAAAAACAATGTGAGACAATGTATCACCTGTGTCCTGAAGGCTCATTTCTTGATGATGATCCACAAATTTGGGCAATATGACTTAAAATCTCAGTGTTAGCATACCTCAGTGCATATCTGATGTCCAAGGCAAAATATTAAAAATGTGAGACAATGTGAAGTCTCTGGGGACAAACTGAGTTGGAAAACAGATGTAGTTAAGATAATCAGGCCAGTGAAAATACAAGGCTATGCATACTTGATAATGAATAATGTAGAGAAAAAAAAGAAAAAAAAATGAAACATGGTGGGCTAGCAAGTACAAAGAACACATGATTCTGAGGGAAATGATATGAGCTGCCCCTGTGAATGTGTGTGAATTTGCATTTGGGGGAAAGAGAAAGGCATTACATTAGACATCTGTTACACTATTGATATATTTTCCTCTAGTTCACAAAGTCCCAGAACATACTTTTTCCATCATTTTTGCACCTGAGAGCCATTTATTAAAGATGTGTTTTGTTTTAAATTACTCTTTTTACCTCCCTTTTCTCTTGTCTTTTTCTACAGATGTTTACACTTATCAGCCAAAATTTTATTTTATTGTTGATGACAAATTTTTCCTTTTACTGTCCACCTTTTACTATGCTATAATGGCCTTTATGCTCTTTAGGCCAAGATATCCTATAATTCAAAGAACATTTTGTAAATTTATCTGGGTAACATTTGCAATGACATTAATTAAATAAAACAATTGATTGGCCATAAAAATCACACAGAGGGGAATTTTGTCTTTTGAATCTCTGATCATGACATTAATATTTGAACACTAATGACACAAATTGTTGAGTGAATGAGGAAAAAATATCTTCCTAGAGCATTGCTCAGAAGATGCAAGGATTGATGGATCTGAAACCCATCACTTCCAGGATAATATTTGAGACCTCTGATTTTCAATATGGTAAATTTTATTCCTTCAGGGACAATCAGAAATTTTATTCCTCAGAGAAAATTATGATAACAAAAATTGATCATTCAGGAAAAAAAATTAATAATCTCTGCTGGCAATTCATGAAAATATTGGCTTAAAATGTATGGGGCTGGGGATGTGGCTCAAGCGGTAGCGCGCTCGCCTGGCATGCGTGCGGCCCGGGTTCGATCCTCAGCACCATATACCAACAAAGATGTTGTGTCTGCCGAGAACTAAAAAATAAATATTAAAAAAATTCTCTCTCGCTCGCTCTTAAAAAAAAATGTATGGACAATGCAGCAGCATCCACGATAAGCAAAAACCCTAGTCTGCTCATTCCTTCAGATGCCAGATTCTGCATAAGAACTTAATCTGTGATCTTGACACAAATCTATAAAGTTTGATATAGTCAGTCTCATTCCCTGAATAATATCTATCATGCTTGGTCACCAAACAAAGGGGTCTTTTCTGTCTTTCTGTCCAACTCTCTTATCTCTCCAGTCCCCTCTGACCAATGATTTTTACCTATATTATAATCTGATTTTATTTTTTGCCATGGAAATCTCACTCAATTCTCCCCATATATATTCTGGAAACATCAGTACAATTTAATTTTTTACATAAACCCAACTATATTTGTTTTATCTGTTGTTTGCTTATATTGCAACCTGAATTGTCTCTGAGAATTCAAGGGACTCCATTAAGCAGTAGCTGTTTCCTCTCCCATAGCCTACTCATTAAATGTCTAGAGCTATAGTCTATAATTACAGGGTCCCTGATCATTGATTTCAGGCTATTACTTACTACTTCTTTAAAAAGAGGAAAAATAAAGAAAGAAAAAAGGAAAAAAAAAAACAAAAAACCTTTGCCCTCTCTTTTTACCATTAGTAACCTCTCTTGGTCTGTCCAACTTGATGACATCAATCTGATTTATTGTCCACAGAGTTGAACCATAAAATAACCAAAACACAATATTTTTTAGTATTAGTAAAGTTTTAAATTGGCCTCTTTTCTCTTCAACTTTTTATTTTTTCTTTTTTTGCACAGGGTACCAGAAATTGAACTCATGGGCACTTGACCACTGAGGCACATCCCCAGCCCTATTTTGTATTTTTATTTATAGAGAGGGTCTCACTGAATTGTCTAGCACCTTGCTTTTGCTGAGGCTGGCTTTGAACTGGCGATCCTCCTGCTTCAGCCTACCAAGCCTCTGGGATTACAGGGGTGCGCCTTCATGCTCAGCAGCTTCAACTTTTTCCTTTATTTATTTCAATTTTGAATCTGGCTCCTGTTGCCCCATTCTGAAAGGTTTCAACTCCTATATTATGACACAATATTAACACACTTTTCAAGACAGCCTTAGCCAGGTACTGGCTTTGCCTTTTAAATGTGTAGAGGATGTATCAACATAGCACAGTTATACAAATAAAATAAGAAGTAAACAAGGATGAAAACTTTAGATCCTCCACCTTTTCCTGTCTCTCTCAAAGCAGGATGGCCTAATCACATCAAAAAGAGTACAGCTTGAAATCTGGACCTTCTGTTTCCCCTCTGGACTCCACAGGAATATATATGAGGTTAAGTCCAACGTTTGTAAAAATCATACAAAGAAAAAATTCTTGGAAGAAGAACCACACAGGTAAACAGTGTGCAATGCTTATGTTGGAAGAAGAGGCAGGAAGCTTTCCACTTTCCCACACAGCCTTAGCCGGGTACTGGCTCTGCCTTTTAAATGTCTTAGAGGATCTATCAACCTGATGACCTAAATCTCAGGAAGATTCCCAAAGTAGAAAGGAAGTCGATGTAACAAGTGAGACAGGATATGGAAATTTACAAATAATAGTTACACAAATCTTTAAGATACAAGAAAGAGGTCAAAAAAGAACAGAGAAAGGGGCTAAGAAGAATAGACAAAAAAAAAAAAAGACCAAAAAGAACAGAGAAAAAGAAAGTCCCAAATATAGAAAGAGATGGGAAAGAGGGAGCCAGAGTCTCTCTAGTGTTCTAACTCCCCCATTCCCTTGTACCCCATGTTGCAGCTATTATTAATCACAAGCCACTTCAAGGACATACCTGCACTTTCATGTTTCAGTGAACTTCCACTTATTCATTCAGTTTGAGGTATCTCTACCCCCAAACACACCCTATCCTCCAACTCTGGAGTTACTAGTAAATATTAAACATATTTTTGTTTTAGTATTTGATTAAGAATGTATCACTTAGGAAAATATTATCACTAATAAAATCTAGTAATAGATATATATTGAATAGAAGAGTGTCTGTATTATTAAAATTTTAGTATCAATCTTATCCCTATCTAATAATATCAACTTGGTTAATGAGAATATGAAAATATTGAGAATTCGATCCACAGCCTGATTTTCTAGTCTGTCATTCTTCCTCATTCATCATATCATTTGGTCTTAAGTAAATTTAGACATAAAATGTTTGTATCATTTGGAGAGATAGTATTCACTTTAATATCATTGTTTCAACAGAAAAAAATGTTCTCTAATCTGTTCACTTACTAAACCTTGAAAGGCATGAATATGTTATCTTACCTGCTAAAAGGAATTTTTTCAGATGTGATTAAGGTAAAGATCTTGAGATGAGATTGACCTGAATTGTCTAAGTGAACCCAATTTAACTACATGCTGAAAAAGAAAGTGAATAAATTAGCTCCTAGAATTTCCTAGAGCAAAGCAATTGTGTTGACACATTAATTTTTAGCCTAGCAAAAGTTATTTAAGGTTTCTGAACTCAAGAACTATAATATTTTGTATTGTTTTCCCTGATAAGTCTATGGTAATTTCTTAAAGCTCTCAGAGGAAACTATATAATTTGAAAACTATAGAATCTTACTACTTTCAAGTAGTAAACTGGACTTCTAAATTATTGATTAAAAATTAATTTTACACTATAGTAGTCAATATTGCTATTTGGCAATATTACATATGTTTCTAACTTCTGCCTTATAGGACACATAAAAATGTTATCCTTTTTGGTGCTCCTTTGAAGGTAGGCAAAACTGTCATTTTCCTAGGGCAATGAAAAATGAGATTATTGGAACAATAGACATGTGTCACTGCCAGGAATGAAACTCTGGGTCAGATCATGGTTTGCTGCATTCTTTCCCCTTTGCCTAGGTGACTGTGGAAGTAGAGATTTAGAATGGTTCCATCAAACCACATTCTGCCAGCTGAGAAGCTTTGCATAAGCAAGAAGAAAAATTTTTAACAGAACTTCAATAATAGCAGAGTGATGACTTCCATATATTTACTCCCCCATAAAAATAATAGCAAGATTTTGAAAAAATAAACTATTTCAGAATTCTGAAAATTAATCAAAGTTTTACAACAGCCTAAAAGTTAATTAATAAAGAAAAATGAGTGAATCTTAGTAAGAAAAGTAAGATAAAAATGCTTAATTTGACCTGCAACCTTCCTAGTTCTTCTTTGACTAGCAGCCTTGCAACCATAATAATTGAGAAAACCAACAAGTTTGCAGCTACAAGATATGAGGAGACTGCATTTCGAGAATCTCGGAGTCTTATCTTCAAACAGTTTTCACTATTTGGTTTGTCTTTCAGTTCCCAGAGTGAAAAAAAAATCCTAATTCACAGAGTATTATTATTTGACAAGATGTAAAACTCCTTCTCCAGGAAACACTTTATCCCCATGGCATTTGTTCAACAACATCATCTAGGACTAAAATACCAGTTGAAACAAACATAACTAGACTAACCTAAGATGCCCGTAGGATGTTTTGAATAACTATGACATTTCCTGAGATGTCAAAGACCACCCACATCTGCAGGACTTTGCATTTGCCAAGGAATACTCAGTAGTGATCCAATCTCCCATCTCTGGTTTAACTTGATGCCCTGGGAAAAGAGGAACTAGAGAATAATTGTGAAAATGTCCGAGGTTGGTACCAACACACACAGAGAAAGCTCAGCAAAAAGGTGTGATATTTATGAGTCAAAGACATTTAAGAAAAATTGCTAGAATTTTATTAACTGGCCATTAAAACTAGCTGAACTGGAACTTTAGTAACCTCCCTTTAAGGAACAAGAACTTCACAGAGATAGACCTATAAAGTAATAAGAGACAGTAAGAAAATATAACTTTTCACGAGATAAGGATCTTATTTACATAGTGGTCACATTGTTTCATTTAAAATGTGCAGTTTTCAACAACAAAAAACAATGAAGATGTTTAAAGAAAATAGAGACTATGATTCAGGCACCAAAGAAACAAGCAGCCAATAGAAATTCTCAGTGAGAGAGAAGAGATGTTATAATTACTAGACAAAAGACCATAGATTGCTATTATAAATGTGTTCAAAGAAATAAAAGAAACCCAACTGAAGATTAAAATTCAGAATGGAAGTGATTTCTCCTTAAAATGAGAACATCACTAAAGAAAATATTTTTGCTAAAAAACAGAATCACTCAGCAAAATACAAATCATTGGTAATACCTTTTACTTAATAAACAGCATATACAAAATCCCCATAGCTATTGTCATAATAAAAATTACTTAGAAATTTGAAACTTTCATTTTTTATGAACAATATAGAATATCCTCTCACTTCTCCTTTTGAACATCATCCTGGAAGTCTAGGTTAATAAAAATGATAAGAAAAGAAGATAAAATATATATCAATGGAGAAGGAAGAAATTATTTTATATGTTTAAAATCAGCTATGAAGAAAATCTAAAAAGAGTTAAAGGAAAAAAATTTCCAAAATTAATAAATGTTTATAGCAATATTAACTGATATAATTATATAAAAGCCTGTCATTTTTGCTTATTCCATTAACAAATCGAATCTTAAATTAAAAATATTTATTCCAATATCTAAAAAATTAGTTTCAAATCTAAAAATTATAAGTAAAATATGTATAAAAGGAAAACTACAAAACTCTGAGAATACAACTAAGAATGAAGTAGATAGACAAATTTTCTATGTTAATTGATAGAAACATTCAATAATATTAAGACTTCAGTTCTTCTAAACTTTATCTATAGATTCGATGAAATTTCAATCAATTGTTCTTCTGGCAATGTATTCTATGGATAGTGACAAATTTTACATACAGAGGGGAGTAAAGACAGAATAGCCAACCCAATTCTAAATAAGAAGGAATAAAACTAAGCTCAAGTCTTACCCTACAGTAATCAAGATCATGATATATTTGTTAAAGAAAAGGCATATAGATCAATGGTATTCTATTTCTAGAATACCCAGAAATAGAGGAACATCAATAAAGTCCATTTATTTTTGACAGAGGAGCAAAGGCAATAAAATTGGAAAAGATGCAGTCTTTTCAACAATTATTTTGGCAAAACTGTATGTCAACTGTAAATAAATCAATCCAGACACACATCTTATACTTACCTACAAAAGTTTACTCATAATAGATCATGGATATAAATAATAATAATAAAAGTATAAAATATGTTATGTTGTTTGGAAGACAACATAAATTAAAAGCTAGGGAATCTTGGTTATGGTGGTGAATTTTTAAATATAGCACCAAACTCACGATCAGTGAAGGAAGTTATTGATTAGTTAAATATAATTGAAATTAATAAAAAAAAACTTCTGCTTGGCAAAGATATTATTAAAAGAATAATTAGACAGGCACCAACTAGGAAAAAAATATTTGCCAAAAATTGCTTGAAAATTTGAGCCTACTTTTTCTTCTAATAGGCCCAGGGTCTCTGTTCTGGTGCCTAAGTCTTTGATTTACTTTGAGTTGAGTTTTGTGCAGGGTGAAAGAGGTTTAAGTCCATTTTGTTACATATGGCTTTCTATTTTTCTCAGCACCATTAGTTGAAAAGGTATCTTTTCTCTAGTGAATTTTTTGGCACCTTTGTATAGTATGAGATGATAGTATTTGTTTTAGTTTGTCTCTGTGTCTTCTATTCTGTTACCATTGGTCTATGTGTCTGTTTTGGTGCCAATACCATGCTATTTTTGTTGCTATAGCTCTGTAGTACAGTTTAAGGTCTGGTACTGTGATCCCTCCTGTGTTGGGACCTCTGCTGAAAACGGAAGTGCCATCTCTGGGGAAAGAGGAAGAAAAACCACTGTTGGGAAATCCCCAGTCTTGTGATTCTGGTTTTGTGATTCTCCATGTACGTGACAGTTAGAGCTTGAGAAATGGCTTCCATATACGTGCCTGAACGGCCCCAAGATATGGCTTCCTCAAACACAAAGAATAATTCCCCAGCAACAGGGCACACATACCTAATGGGGTATTGTTTCTGTAACTAGGGTAATGGGGCTCTGTTTCTGTAACTGGGGTGCCTAGGCTACCCCAACCTGGAGGACTCTCTGATCTCTGATTGGCCCCTGCCTTTGCCCCCCAACTCCTTCTCCTCTCTCTATATAAGTCCTCTCCCTCCGCAATAAACTGAGTTGCTGCGCCATTGGCTGACTCAACTCCCGACTCGGTGTGATTCTTGCCAGGCTGGGTGGCGGGCCACACTTACCCTCTCGCTCAGCCTGGAGACACTCACTAACTGGTCTAGTGATTCTCCTCAACCTCTGTCGGAGGGCCGGCCAACACTCCTGCATCACTATTCTTGCTAAGTATTCCTTTGGCAATTCTGGGTCTCTTTTTTTTCTAAATGAATTTCATGATTGCTTTTTATAGTTCTATGAAGAATGTCATTGGGATTTTAATAGGAGTTACATTAAATGTGTATAATGCTTTTGGTATTATGGCCATTTTGAGAATATTAATTCTGCCTATCCAGGAGCATGAGAGGTCATCTTAACTATGTTGGCCTAGGATCTCATTTATTTAACAAGACTCCTAAAGCACAAGAAGTAAAATCAAGAATCAATAAATGGGATAGGTTTAAACTTTAAAGCTTTTCTCAGCAAAATTAACAATTAATAACATGAAGAGAGAGCCTACCAATTGGGATAAAATCTTTACCATATACACCTCAGATAAAGCATTGATCTCTAGGATATATAAAAAATAGTTTAAAAAATACCACCAAAAAAATCAAATAACCTAGTCAAAAATGAGTTAAGGAAGTGAACAGACACTTCACAGAAGAAGAAATACTACTGATCGACAAATATATGAAAAAAAATTTTTTCAACATCTCTAGTAATTAAAGAAATGCAAATCAAAACTACTCTAACATTTCATCTTACTCCAGTCAGAATGGCAGTTATCAAGAATACAGACAACAATAAATGTTGTCAAGGATGTTGGGAAAAAGATCCACTCATATATTGCTGGTTGGACTGCAAATTGATGCAACCACTCTGGAAAGCAGTGTAGAGATTCCTCCGACAACTTGGAAAGGAACCACTATTTGACCCAGCTATCCCAATTCTTGGTTTATACCCAGAGGATTTAAAGTCAGCATACTACAGTGATGTGGCCATGTCAATGTTTATAGCAGCTCAATTCACAATAGCTAAATTGTGTAACCAACCTAGATGCCCTTCAATAGATGAGTGGATAAAGAAACTGTGGTATATACACACAATGGAATATTACTCAGCATTAAGAGAGAATAAAATTATGGCATTTGCAGGTAAATGGATGGAGTTGGAGAATATCATGCTAAAAAAAGTAAGACAATCCCCCAAAACCAAAGGCCAAATGTTTTCTCTAATATGTGGATGTTAATTCACAATAAGGAAGGTGTTGCTATGGAAGAGTAGAGTTACTTTAGATTAGGTAGAGAGAAGTGAAGGGAGAGGAGGGGATATCGGAACAGGAAGTATAGTAGAATGGAACAGACATTATATACATATATGACTGCATGACTGATTGATTCTACAACATGTACACTCAAAAAAAAATAAGAAATTATATTCCATCTATATATGATACATCAAAATGCATAAATGCAGTCTACTGTCATGTATAACTAATTAAAACAAATAAAATAAATCTAAAGAAAAAGAAATGCTTGATAAATTATTGTTTCCCAAAACATACAAAAAGCAGTAAAAAAAAAATTCAATATAACACAGTGAACAACTGGATTTAAAAAGGCAAAAACACCTAAGGAGATATTTTGCCAAAAAATACATACATATGAATATAAAACAAGCATGTGAAAAGATGCTCCATACCATATTAAAATGCAAATTTAGAAAAAGGATATATGACTACATATGTAATAAAATGTCAAATGTCAGCAAAAATGTAGAAAGATAATACATGAAAAATAGTACATGTATTTTGGTAGACAGTTTTTGGTTGCTTCTAAAACTAATCATACGTTTACCATATAATCCATCAATTATACTCCTCAGTATTTTAAAAAAAATATCTGCCTAGAAACCTTCATGGGGATGTTTATGGCAATTTTCTTTCTAATTGCCACTAATTGAAAGCAAATGAATGTTTAAGTAGGTGAATGGATAAAGAAACTGGGATACATTCAAATCATGGAATATTATTTAAGGCTAAATTTAAATGAGCTATCAAGTCATGAATAAAAAACATAAGGGAAACTTAAATGCCTATTCATAAGTTAAAGAACTCAATCTGAAAGCAATACACACTTATTACAATCATGACATTTTGAAAATGGCAAAATTATGAAGACACTAAAAAAATTGCTGGTTGCCAGAATGGTGGATGGAGGAAGAGATGACTAAGTAAATCACAAAGTACTTTTTAGTGCAATGAAAGTACTGTACAATGTAACAGTAATGGATATGTTGTCACATATTTTCCAGACCAATAGAATATACAAAACCAAAAATAAACCTTAATGCAAACTAAAGCCTTTGGGTGATCATGAAAAGGCAAGATAGATGCATCATTGCATCATGAGTTCTCTCTCCAATATAGATTTATCAATTGCAACAAAAGTACCACTCTGTTGGGATAAAGGACAGGCTATGCATATGTGCAGGCAAGAGGAAAATGAGACATCTCTGCATTTTTCTCTTAAATTTTCTGGGAATATTAAGCTTTTCCTGAAAATAGACTTTAGAAAAGCAAATAATGGAATAACATAAATAATGCAAATAGTTAAATCAAATAACATGAAATGAGGGAGAGATTATTTTACTATTACACTAATAGTAGAGAAAACAGA
Source organism: Marmota monax (assembly GCF_021218885.2). Taxonomy (NCBI): domain Eukaryota; kingdom Metazoa; phylum Chordata; class Mammalia; order Rodentia; family Sciuridae; genus Marmota; species Marmota monax. Next base: position 3,184,510 of record NW_026695230.1, on the reverse strand, counting down.
CTTTAAAAAGGACCTTTTTACTATGTTAAGACTGTGACTTCAGAGTTGTTTTCTATTAAATAATAGACGTATGATAAGATACATTAAGTATGGACATCATTAATGAATATAAATTATAATTTGGTAATATAAAAAGCAGCTCTCTAGCTATTCCTAAAAGTGAATAACAAATTAAAAAAAAACAATATTTTAACTTTTAGAAAAACTCTTTGCATTGAATCCTAGAAGACATTAAATACATTTTGTTTTATGTATTCATTAATTTTTAATTCCATAGACATTTCAAAGGTTTTTAGTAGTTGTTTTATTTTTATTTCATGCATATAACTTTAAGATTGTTACATAAGTAATATTTTTAAGAAGAAAACTATGCACCCCCAAACCCAAAAGAGATCCTGCACAAGGCCATTTGAACTTCTCATCTCCAGAACATTTCCATCCACAAGAAGCTCTCTCTTCACACAGTCTCAGAGTGTGGAAATCAGGTTGGATGTGGGAGCATTCTTTTCTCCAACATCATAAAGAAATCCTTTCAAATTGAAGGGATATGTGAAGAGCAGCTTGGAGACCAATTGCTGCTGACTCAGTGGCCACCCAGGTCTTCTTTTTGGTACAGAATGTAAAAGCACTGTGGCAGTGTTACTTGAGATTATTAGGTAAATACACATTTTTAAAAATAGGTACTAAAATGTTAAGAGCAATGTTTATAATATTAAAAAGAGTTTTTGAGTTTTCAGAAGTCTAATTCTGAACCAAAACCATGGACTAACTATCATAAATATGGTCATAATAAACACATTTTCAATAATATTCATTAATGTCATAGTGAGGTTGGAGTTTCTTTTATGGGAAATCTTAGTGAGTCAATATGAATTCATTACAAGACTTCCATCATGAAAATTAAAGTTTCATTTATGCCATGCTTGTGATCACTCACCATGCAAAGAAATTAGACATTGTTTGACATTATTTATGGCAACAAACTATACTAGAGGAGTAAAAGGTTTTAGATATACTAGAAAGAATAAAATATCTCTGGTTCTTAAAAAAGGTCTGAACATATTAAAATTGTGAGAAAATTTTTCAAAGAGACAACCTCACAGGGAGCAGATTCCTTGTGTTCCATGTTCACATGATGTGTGTGTCTATTTGAAAAAAGTGAGTAGTGGGTTGGGGAAGGGGTGTTCAACCATTCTTCCTGGACTCAAGAGAGCTCCTAGCATGACTCTCCACATTTATTAAATGAATAATTCCAGCATACACACACACACACACACAAATTTAGCCTACATTCTACTCTTGCTACTTAGTACAGACATGGTTTAAACAAACCATGTCATCAAGAATAAAAGGAAGATCAAAAAAAATGATGTACCACTTTTCAATAACCAATTCTTTGTTATAATTAGTTATTATTTTTGCCTTGCATATTGCCTATTCTACTTTCACCAAAAAAAAAAAAAAAAAATCTTTCCGACTTTTTTCAGTCTTCAAGTATGCACACACATACCTCAAAATGTGAGAGTCTGAGTCAAGATACCATTCCTTTTAAAAATTTAGATGAATCTAATTTAATAAGCACTGAGGAGTTATTGTAAATTTTCCACATAGGAAAAGAGAGCCATAAAGAAGTTAGATGATTTCCTGAGGCATGAGATCATCATATGGTTAGGGACTGTGGATGTGAAATTCAAAGTAAAAGTGAAATTCACTATAACTCATTTTCTTAAATATAAACTAGAGCATAACTCTAATAAATTATACTCAGAAAAATAACAAAATATATTACATTTATGAAAATTAATGACTTACTCTGATATGAAATTTCTAAAGAGGACATGAGGAAATTTAGAAAATGTAGAGCAGAAATGAAAAACTCAAGAGAAATATCATAAAGTTATATTGAGGGAAAAAGACCCAAAACATGACTATGAAATGTGAAAGTGAAGAGTCACACTCAAGAGGAATCACTCCTTGGAAAACAACAGTGGCAGTAAAAGGAAAAATGTTACCAAAATACAAGGAAATAATTCACCTATGAGATTAAGTATTTTACAGTTCTGAGCTATATGATAGAATTTGGGGAAGGAAGCTCACAATTTTTGTCTTTGCTCTCCTATTATTGCCAAGAATAATTGGGTGGAAGTTGATCTTATTTTTAAGCCAGGCCTTCAGAGGACAGTTACCACCAACCTTCTAAACCAACAAAGAAACTACAGCATATAGGAAATGGTTGAGAAAAATAGAGATATTTTCATAGAAGATGTCCATGGTACCATCAACTGGAATTGGCAGGAAATACATCATATAAAATTGATGACATGTTAATCATCAATTTATTACTACTGTGGATTTGATTTAAACATAAAAATCAGTTGGAGAAAACTTGAAGATATATTCCAAGTTCATTTTTCTTCAGTTTGAAATTTATCCTAGTCAAATGCTTTTGGAGAACCTGCCTTTGTTATCTACTGCCACATTCAGAATGTTTCCACATTTTATCAGTTTGCCTACCACCTGTCTATTTTATCTGTCAATCTATCATCTATTTATAGAAGGTAATAATTTCTGTTGAATATCGTAGAACATTATATCTCTTCATTGGAATTATTTTATAAAAGGCTGTTTAAATTTTATTTTTTATTTTACTCTTGCTATTCAAAGATCCATTCCTCTTGAGTTTGGCTTTTCACATCTAATATTTCACAGTCATTTTTTTGATCACCTGTTCCAAAATGAGTCAATTTCAAAATAACCTCAGTGACGATTTCTACAAACAGCGAAATGTTTGTTGAATAGCATGCCTTTATTCTGGTGTCTTTTGTACCTGAAAAGTCACCTTTAGTGGTTAAATATTTCTGTATATTTGAGAATGAGCTAAAGTGTGCCTTCCTTACCAAGAAAGCCCTCATGATCACAACCAAATAACACAATGTAACTATTGATCCTATTTTTAAATCCATTATGTAGCTTTGATATGACATCCAAAATAACCAGTTTCCTTTTTTGTAATAATTGAACTGACTTTTAAAGATTCAGCCTGGTGTTAACATATTTGGCTTAAAAAAGTAAAACGCCTTATTTTGAAAAATAGTACTTTAAAAATCATGCTCAGTTTACAGATATGTTAATCACATCTCTTTTCAGTTGACTACCCATAGAAATCAAGTGCCTGTTTTCATAGTAAACACAGAAAGTATTTAAAGTTAAATGATACAGGACTTTTTATATTTTCTCTTGGTATAATTTGTTAAGTATTGAGAAATCATTAGTTTCTTTGTGATTAAGTTTATACAACTTTTTACTGCAAGCAGAAGAGTGCAATAAAATACATTTTAACTATATTAAATGGAATAGCTACACAGTTTAATTCTATAATATTTAAAAGAAGACTGTTGTGATCTCTGCATATGTCTACATAGAGCATTACAAGACTATTCCAGAAATATACCTGAAAACATTAATGTTGAGAATATTCTGTATTGTCAATATTTATTAAAAATATTTATTCTACCTTTAAGAGAATTTTGAAATGTTATTAAATGTTTAATACATTAGAAATATTTTAACAATTACCAAAAATTAGCAGCACAGAAGTAATAGTTTCTGTGATTCAATGATAAAAATGGATTCTGAGCTTTCTAACCTGCTTTCTTTTATTAGGCAGGAGAAATCATAATAATCCCTTACTGGATGACTGAATTATCTCAAAATGAGACTAATCTTTACCAAGTCTCCTTTCTAAGAAAAATAAAATACCTTTTTAGCTGCAATTCCTATCACATTGAATTATAAATTTAAAAAAATATTTATTATACTAAAATTTTAAAATGTGAACATATTTATTTAAATAATATGTGAAAGAATGCATAGAATATTTAATTAGACTTTCTGTCATTATCTCAGCATAATTTTACCTTGAAAATTTTTAGAAGATAAAGCACAACAAATATTAAGAGAAATTTGAAAATCTAAAAATATAATAGATACAAAACTATTGCTATATTTACTGATTTAAGATTATTTGGGATGAGAACATAGGCATAACATATCAAAATCTCTGGGATACTATGAAAGCAGTTCTAAGAGGAAAGTTCATTGCATGGAGTTCATTCCTGAAAAGAAGAAAAAGTCAACAAAAATGATTTAACACTGCATCTCAAAGCCCTAGAAAAAAAAAAAGGACAAATCAACACCAAAAGCAGCAAAAGACAGGAAATAATTAAAATCAGAGCTGAAATCAATGAAATTGAAACAAAAGAAATAATTTTAAAAATTGACAAAACAAAAAGTTGGTTCTTTGAAAAACTAAATAAAATTGACAGACCCTTAGCCATGCTAACAAAGAGAAGGAGAGAGACAACTAACATATGTGATGAAAAAGGAAATATCACAACAGACACTACATAAATACAAAAGATGATTAGAATTATTTTGAAAACTTATACTCCAACAAAATAAAAGATATTGAAGGCATTGATAAATTTCTTAAGTCGTATGATTTGCTCAGATTGAATCAAGAAGATATACACAATTTAAACAGACCAATATCAAGTGATGAAATAGAAGACACCATCAGAAGCCTACCAACCAAGAAAAGCCCAGGACTGGATGAATACACAACTGAGTTCCACAATACCTTTAAAGAAGAACTAATACCAATACTCTTCAATTTATTTTTGGAAATAGAAAAAGAGGCAGCACTTCCAAACTCATTCTATGAGGCCAATATCACCCTGATTCCCAAACCAGGCAAAGATACATCAAAGAAAGAAAATGTTAGACCAATATCTCTAATGAACATAGGTGCAAAAATTCTCAATAAAATTCTGGAAAATCAAATACAAAAACATCAAAAAGATTGTGCACCATGATCAAGTGGGATTCATCCCAGGGATGTAAGGTTGGTTCAACATAAGGAAATCAACAAACCTAGTTCATCATATCAATAGACTTAAAGATAAGAATCAAATGATCATCTCAATAGACACAGAAAAAGCATTTGATAAAATACAGCACCTTTTTATGTTTAAAACACTAGAAAAACTAGGGATAGAAGGAACATATCTTAACATTGTAAAGGCTATCTAGGCTAAGCCCCAGGCCAACATCATTCTAAATGGAGAAAAATTGAAGGCATTCCCTCTAAAATCTGGAACAAGACAGGGATGCCCTCTTTCACCATTTCTATTTAGCACAGTTCTTGAAACACTGGCCAGAGAAATTATACAGACAAAAGAAATTAAAGGGATACACGTAGGAAAAGAACATAAATTAGCACTATTTTCTGCAGATATGTTTCTATACCTAGAAGACTCAAAAAGCTCCACCAGGAAACTTCTGGAACTAGTAAATGAATTAAGCAAAGTAGTAGGATATAAAATCAACACCCATAAATCAAAGGCATTTCTGTATATCGGTGACAAATCCTCAGAAATGGAAAGGAGAAAAACTACCCCATTTACAATAGTCTCAAAAAAAAAAAAACAAAAAAACCTTGGGAATCAACTTAATGAGAGAGGTGAAAGATGTATATAATGAAAATTATAGAACCCTAAAGAAAGAAATCAAAGAAGATCTTAGAAGATGGAAAAATCTACCTTGCTCTTTGATAGGCAGAATTATTATTATCAAAATGACCATAGTTCCAAAAGCACTATACAGATATAATGCAATTCCAATCAAAATTCCAATGACATTCCTCATAGAAATAGAAAAAGCAATCATGAAATTCATCTGTAAAAATAAGAAAACCAGAATAGCTAAAGCAATCTTTAGCAGAAAGAGTGAAGCAGGTGGCATCACTATACCAGACCTTAAACTATACTAGAGAGCAATAGTAACAAAAATAGTATGGTATTGGCACCAAAAAAGACTAGTAGACCAATGGTATAGAATAGAGGACACAGAAGCTAACCCACAAAATTACAATTATCTTATATTGGACAAAGGTGCCAAAAACATGCATTGGAGAAAAGACAGCCTCTTCAACAAATGGTGCTGGGAAAACTGGAAATTCATATGCAACCAAATGAAATTAAACCCCTATCTCTCACTATGCAAAAAACTCAACTCAAAGTCAATCAAGTACCCAGGAATTAAACCAGAGACTCTGTGTCTAATAGAAGAAAAAATAGGCCCTAATCTCCATGTGGGATTAGGCCCCAACTTCCTTAGTAAGACTCCTATAGCACAAGAATTAAAACCAATAATCAATAAATTGGATGGCCTCAAACTAAAGAAACAATCTGTGAGGTGAATAGAGAGCCTACATCTTGGGAGCAATTTTTTACCCCTCACACATCAGATAGAGCATTAATCTCTAGGATATATAAAGAACTCAAAAAGGTAAGCACCAAAAAAACAAAAAAACCCAATCAATAAATGGGCCAAGGACCTGAACAGACACTTCTCAGAAGAGGATATACAATCAATTAACAAATATATGAAAAAATGTTCATTATCTCTAGCAATTAGAGAAATGCAAATCAAAACTACTCTAAGATAGCATCTCACTCCAGTCAGAATGGCAGCTATTATGAAGACAAACAATAATAAGTGTTGGCAAGAATAGGGGGAAAAAGGCACACTCATACATTGCTGGTGGGACTGCAAATTGGTGCAGCCAATATGGAAAGCAGTATGGAGATTCCTTGGAAAACTGGAAATGAAACCACCATTTGACCTAGCTATCCCTCTCCTCGGTCTGTGGGAGGCCATCCTGGCACGTGATTTGAGTTACCTCCCTGGCTGGGTGAGAGGCCCTTAGACACAGCTGTGTTAGAGCTTTCCCTTCTGATTAATTATTGTCTCTAAAATAGTCAAATACATGTCTTTATCAGTAGAAGTTGAATTCCCCATTATTGAAAATTTTTAACGTCCCTTTGCTCCAAAAACTGCCTGGTATTTCCGTGACCCTAAAAATTGTCATGAATTCTGTATTTCTATAGCGTGCTCCCTAACTCAACCTAGTCAATTTAACCCAAGAGCCTCACTTCTGGGTGCCACTTCTGCCACGCGACCAGCACTGACTTCATGTAAGAAGGTTCAATTCATGAGTAATTGCTAGAAAGTTTTAAATTAAAGAGACAAGACTCTTATTACCTTTAATACCAGCTCCGGGACGGCTTCTCCTAGCTCCTGCCTCCAACCACCTAATGCAGTAGCGAGGTTTACAGAAGAGACTAGTGAGAGAGAGAGAGCATGCCAGGGAGTGGACTTTTATTGGGGAACAAAAACTTCTGGGGAAAATCCCATCCAATGAAGGTTAAGGTGGGCAGCATCCCAAGGCCAGGGGCAATGATTGGGTCTTCTTGGCCAGACACACCTCTGCACCGACAAGCCCTTGGACCTGGAAAAGGGTAAGGAAAGCTCTAACACAGCTGTGTCTAAGCGCCTCTCACCCAGCCAGGGAGGTAACTCAAATCACGTGTGAGGATGGCCTCCCACATCAATCTATACCCAAAGGGCTGAAAAACAGCAAACTACAGGGACACAGCCACATCAATGTTCATTGTAGCACAATTCACAATAGCTAAACTGTGGGACCAACCTAGATGCCCCTCAGTAGATGAATGGATTAAAAAAAATGTGGCACATATACACAATGGAGTATTACTCAGCAATAAAATAGAATAAAAATCATGGCATTTTCAGGTAAATGGATGGCGCTGGAGAAAATAATGCTGAGTGAAGTTAGCCAGTCACCCCCCACAAAAAAAAAAAAAAAAAAAAAAAAAAAGCCAAATGTTTTCTCTGATATAAGGTGACTGGCCCATAATGCGGTAGGAAGGGGGGCATGGGAGGGATAGAGGATCTCTAGATAGGGCAGAGGGGTGGGAGGGGAAGGGAGGGGGCAGTGGGTTAGTAATGATGGTGGAATGTGATAGACATCATTATCCAAAGTACATGTATGAATACATGAATTGGTGTGAACATGCTTTATATACAAACAGAGATATGAAAAATTGTGCTCTATATGTTTAATAAGAATTGTAATGCATTCTACTGCTCTATATTTTAAAAATAAAATCAATTAAATATTTTTTTTAAAATCCCTTGTACATGCTAAGTGAATTAAGCCTATTCTAAAAAAACCAAAAGCCAGAGGCAGATATGCAGATCCTAACACACAATAAATGAGGTGGGTGGGTAGAAGCTCATTGGAGTAGACAAGAGGAATGAAGAGAAGGGAGGCAGGACGGGAATAGGAAAGACAGTAGAATGAATAGAACATAAATTGCCTATATTCATATTTGAATACACCTCCAATGTAAATCGACATCATGTACACACACAAAAATGGGAAGCTATACCCCATGTATATATGTCAAAATATATTCTACAGTCATGTATAACCAAAAAGAACAAATAAAATTTTTTTAAAAATGAAATTATTTAATTTGGAGGAAAATGGATGGAATTTGAGAACATTGTGTTAAGTAAAATAAACCAAACTCAGAAAGTAAAAAAAAAAAAAAAAAGATTATTTGGGAAATTCTTCACTTTTTCTAATTTTCTTGATAATTTTAATTTTTCCACTCACACCTCCACCATATAGCATTTGCAGGACTCTCCAGATTGGTTCAGTTAACATAGACACTAAGAAAACACACAAATAAAAGTAGAGGGTAATAAAGTCAAAATTTTAAGCAAATTTAATGCAATTTCTGTAGTTACTTTTTGCCCAGGGTATATGTGAAACCATTGAAAAGATCTCTGGTGTACTCTGGCTGATAGCCCTAACATCCCAGCTGATCTTTCATTTTGTTGTCTGTTCATGTCCTCTTTATAACTTTTTCTTAATATTAGTACACTCCATAAATATAACTCAATATCAACAACATGAAATTGACATTTGTACAATCCACTCAGTTATTACATTTCACCATTTATATAGTTAATCATTTGTGCAGATGTGGCACATCAATTTTATCTTCAGTTCAGATGTCTTCAGACTGATAGCAGCTCTACTCAAGAAGCCACACTCTGAGACACTTCCCATGCACTCTACCTGATTTGCATGATGTGATATTGAGTCCCCAAACTGAACTTTATGCCATTATACATAAGACTTTTACAGGGTCCTATAAAAATAGATGAATGTGTTTTATATTTTGGCTAGTTCTGGCTAGAAAGACAACTACGGAAAGTTATGTTTTCAAAAATGCCATATCAATGTTTCTCATCTATATGCTATTCTGATAATGTGATGTCGACATAACCTCCATTAAAAAGTGTGACCTATGTTTCCTCTTCTTGAATATTTTTTCCAATGCTTTTATTAAGGCTTAATTGATAAACAAACACTAATTGTTGTATTTTTGTTTTTGTTTACAATAAGAACACTTAACATGAAATCTATCCTCTTAAATTTTTCAAGTTCACAATAAAAAAATAATTTATTATTGACATACTGACACTGTATTTGTATAGCAGATATCTTGGGCTTATCCTCTTGCACAACAAGACTCCTTTCAATAAACAACTATAACTACAGTGAATGTTATATTATGATTTTTGAGGCCATCCAAAAAGCTGATACATTTTTTATTTTCTTCTCTTGGGATGCTTGCCTTGGAACTCAGAACTCCATGCTGGGAGGAAACCAAATATTCAAATATTCTTATTCAAGCTGCATGACCAACAATTACTGAAGGGTGATATTTGGTTGCATTAAGACGGCACGAGCATCTGTTCCTGCTACAAAAGAAGCTTTGCTGGGTGGGATATGATGAAGTATATCTGTTATTACTTTATAGGAAAAATGGTAGTGGTTAGGAGAATTAGAAGTATTTTTTAAGATAAACTACACTTTTAAAATATTTGGGGAATTTGAAAGGAAAAGCCTCAAAATTTTGTAGTCTTTTAAGAAGTGTGAGAATAAAACATAAACATATGGATGACAGCAGTAGGTTTTCATTCCTCACCCCATGCTCAAGGCTTAAATTTTTAATAATGACACATATTTTTCCTTCTGGATGCACTGCCTCTGGCATCAGGGTTGGCCTGGGGGAACACAACTTGTGGCTGGTCCTCTTAGAGTAACTGCTCTTCCTCAGGATGGGGAAATTATATTGGACATGATGCACATTAGTTCATATAGTCTGAAATTTCTCAAATGTAAAGAACATTGTTGCAAAAATTATTTCCTTGACCTGAATTTTGTTTTTTTTTTCCTAATAATCTCTAGAGATTATAGTTTGGGATGTTACCCAGTGTCATGTCAATCTTTCCTAGCAGAATGAACTTAAAGTTCAAGGTAAAGTAAATCCTCTTAGCTGTCATCATTTCTTAGCTAAATGGAAGTATTTTAGGATTATTATCTTTGCATATAATATTTTTATAATTTCCAAATATTTTCTATGTATAATCATATCTTATACTCATTTATTGAGGATGATGCTCATATGTCATTTCTTCAGACATACCTGTCTGGACCATGATCCACAATCATAATCATAATACCCCATAATCCATTCCTTTGTCCTGCTTTATTATTTCCATATTATATAATATTTTATATGTTTCTTTTAAATTTTATTTCTTTTATATTAGAATGTACACTACGAGTTAAGGGTTTATTGTTTGTCCTAATTGCTATTGTGTGTATACATTACCTTGAATTATATTTGACACATATTCACTATTCTAAGTTGCTTATAAATTGAAAGTTCCTGCAACTCAGACATATATGGTGGTGAAGAAGCAAATTCAGTGAGGGCTCCTTATTTTCTTAGGGTGCAGAGTTAGTAAATCACACAATCTACCTACATTTGCTACTTTCTATTTGGGTACATGCAAAGATTAAGTTGGAAACCAAATCCAATTAAATTTTTTTTAGGGGGGTAGGTAACCATGGATTAAACTCAGCCACTAAGCCACATCCCAAGCCCTATTTTTTTTTTTATTTTATTTAGAGACAGGGTCTCACTAAGTTGCTTAGCACCTCGCCATTTCTGACGCTTGCTTTGAACTTGTGATCCTTCTGCCTCAGCCTCCTGAGCCACTGGGATTACAGGCATGAGCCACCCCGCCCAGCAATCCAATTAAACTTTTATTTCAAAAATATGGTTTGATATGCAGAGGAATCTGTAAACAATTTATGTCATTAACTTTTAAAAAGAGATTAACACTTTTATGACTGAGCATAACATGAGAGATACAGGTAAACAATGATTAGGGTTTCCTACTATAGCTTATATCTTAAATGTATCTCCCAAAATCCATGTTTCTAAGGTTTGATCACAATTTTGCTGTTTTGGGGAGATGATTTAAGACGTGGTGCCTAAGGGCTTATTGGATTCTGGCCTCTTTGTCTCTGTATGTCTTCTAAGCCACCAAGAGGTGAGCTGCTTGCTCCATCAACACCCTCCATGGTGTGCTGCCCTCAACAGAGGCTCAAAGGCAATGGGGCCAGTTGCTCCTGCATTGGATTCTCTAAATTTTTAAACCAAAATAAACCCCTCCTCTTCTTATACTGATTGTCTTGGGTACTTGTTACAGTAACAGGTGATTAACACAGCCCCAAACAATGAAAGGTCCTCCCATCTAAGAAAATTCAGCAGCTCAGGATTCTCCCCCACAGATATTTTGGAGGTTTGTGAAGAATGACAGACACATCTACCTCTGACAGACACATCTACCAAATCAGTGCAGTTTGTGGTTTATTTTCATAGTACCCAGAATCACAGAATTATGTTAAATTTTAATCGTAATTTTAGTACGCATTTCATGGAGGCTAATAAAAGTATATGTATTTTCCAGATTTCTAATGCCAATATATGAGTTTCACACTTTATAATTATCAATCCTAGACTATAAAAATAGTCTAGATATTTACAATGATGTTTGTAGACATATTAGAATCTGTAGAGAATGTCATGTATCAATTTTTGTTATAATGTAATAATGTTGAGTACTACATGCCTGTCTACTTCACTAAATAAAAACTAGATATGTGAATAGTATGATTGACTGATTTTTTTTTAAGAAAATTACATCACTCTCAGAAGTCTTAGGGATTCCCTCAATGAAACTATACTCTCTTACTATTTCGAAGCAATGGGGGAACTTAAAAGGTTGACCAGATGTGACTGCACCCAGTGGCTTCCATTTATTTCTTCCAAAGCTGCACAGAATACAACACTAACAGGATGTGAGCTTAAATCTTTGTAACAATACCTGAGTACACTCTGTCTCCAGATCTCTTTCAGTTTCACTTACTCCTCTTAGGTCTGAGAGAGCAAATTGACAGCTAAAAATACTTCCAGTGTCTGCATTCCTGCCTTCTGAACTTAGAAAAAGGCACACTTGGAAGTGTGTTGTTTCCTTCCTTCTGCAAACCACTTTTGTGAATGAATGGTGACATGCCACCTGTCTACAGTGCACTGATACCCCCAAGGTTTAGAATAGAATGTCTGGAGAAAAAGGCAAAAACCCTGTGTCTAAACACTGATTTCAGCAAAGCCCCAAACAAAATTTGTGCTGATTTGCCCTTTTGTTTTTTACTCTACTCCAAGGGCCTAACTAACCCATGCCTCATCATTGTGACGTGATGTCTTACTTTAGACCACCAACACTGATACTCAAATGGCCTGTATTCAAAACTCAGTTGACCAATTACTTTGTAGGTGGCTTTTAAAACGTTGCTAAAACTCTGCATCTCATTAAATTGGGGACACAAATAGTACCTGAATCTGATATTTCTTTTTTTCTTTCTTTATGTAAGTCTGATTTTTTTTTCCTCCCTTAAGTCATTAAATAAAAAATGCTTTGAATAGAACCTGGCACAGAATAACTGCTATGACAATATTTACTCTCACTTTGACCACTACAAACACTCACACAGTCAATACAATTAACATTAACATGAATTTGTGGCTTCTTTGATCCTTTTAAAAACTCTTAGCACTCATTAATTTGATTTGTTAGATATCCTAATACATGCTAAAAGAATCTCAGATAAAGGCTTGATGAGTGTAAATACCCCATGGTTCAACAAAAACAACATCTCTATTTTCTGTGGGTTCCTTGAACTTTTATAAAAGTCACATTTTATTCTTAGCATTTTCTTTAACATGCATGCATATTTAAGTCTTCCCCTTTAGTAACCAACTCAAAATCTAATTAATAATAATTATTTTCCAATTATCTAGTCAAATGACTCTTAGTGATGCTTCGATTGCATTTTGGTTTTGTTTTAATATCTACCTTTTTTTAGAGCAAAACAGTTATGTAGAAGTATGATTTACCTACAGAAAAATGCTATAATTTTAAATGTACAGCTAAATAAAGTTTGACAAATGCATGTACTTATTCAATCCCCATTTCTGTCATTATAGAACATTTCCTTAACACCAGAATGTTATCTTGAGCCCCTTTCTAGTAAGTCTCCACCAACTCTCTTAGGCAAATCTGGCTAGGATAGAACAGTATCTGAAGTGCATACTCTATAAATATGTGTCTTGAGGTATCTATTAACTGCAAGGTTTTAGAGATGATAGTCATGTCACCTGATGTTGGAAATTTACTTAGATGGCAGAGAGTGACATTACAAGCAGGCATTTCTCATCCTTCTTAAGTAATATCTGTTTTATCCTTATATTTTAGAGCACACCCTGCAATTCAGTCATGCCTACAAACTTTCAGTAAATCATGAAAGACAAACCATCAACCATGAGAAGAAACAGGCTGGGAATGGATAATGTTCTATCTAATATTCTACTCAAACTCTGCCTAGAGCACTGCAAGTAGTGCTTTAACAGTGTTTACAGAAAACAAAATTAAAATGCTACGCTGCAGAACCTAGCACACATCATGCATTATCTTGATGCCACTGAAATTGTGATAACTGTTTAATATGTCTAACAAAGTAAGTCCTTCACAAAAAAATTTTTAAAAATCAAATCCCTTTTGTCTATATGTTTGCTATACTGTCAAAGGAGAATTTTCTGTATTTAGAAAAGGTTGTATCTCTAAAATATTTAACATAGGAAACCATGGATTTATAATCCATGGAGATCACAAATTCATATTATGTGTGGAATTTTTAAATTAGATTTTTTTATTCAAAATTATGTAACTAACAACATCCATATGAGGGTTACCAATATCCAGTAGTCCACTTTTGAGTTATGTACTTCTTACACTTTAGAGAACTCCATGGGATGGGTTTAAGCACAAAGTAATAGAAAAGTAGAAAAAAAAAAAAACTCTCATAGTCTTTCACACTCATTTTTAATGCACTGGTCATCCTAATCTTCCAATCTTCATGTGAGATCTATACTCAAGCAGCAAAGATATGCAACATTTGGGGAATGTCCTGAGAATGTGCTTCAACCCCCAAAACAAAATCACTGGACTCATCATACAAATAAAAACAATAACAATACCTTCAAGAATAAAGTTTGTGGAAGTTATATTACTCACGAATACACAATGCAACTCAGATGCACACAACAAGAACACATTTAACAATTGCTGTCTTGACTATGGCAATCCTCTAGAAAATCCAAGTTAACAGAAATACATATTAATTTTGCTCTTCCAGGTACAGTATCTATAATACCGAACAAGACAAAAAACTTCTGTTTCCACAGTACTGACACATTAAAGAAACAGATTAAAGGTGAATTTATTTGATATATGTGGAGAGAACTCTGAGTATATTTGAAAGCTCCTGAATTCCTGTGTTCTCTTTATAAGCTATCAATCAGAATTTTTACTCTTAAGCAGTGAGTATAATATGTAGTTTCCCAGTCTGCAACCATTGACTAGAAAAAATGTGCCGGGGCATGCATCTGATCTTCAAGAAGTATAGGAAAATGAAAAAAAAAAAATGTAGGGCAGCTCTTAGGGTAGTTGGGAGATAGAGAATGGGAAATGGTAAAAAAAAAAAAAAAAAGTGCTTTCTCTGCCATAGTCTTTGTTCTCATTCTCTCTTTTTTTAAATTCTCATTCATGGCCATGGCCAAAATAAACTCCTCAGATACCTTAGGGATCATTGAATTAAAAACAACAATAATGAATGCAATCATGCCAATGAAGAGCATTTAAATTTAATTCAGTACTTTTTTAAAAAAAATACAGCACTAAGAACAGCACACATACAATTCTGTAACAGATCTACACTGGTAAAATTGGAAAGGCATTTGATAAAGGTGGAAAAACCTTATATTTAGGCTTAGTGCAGACTTTACACTTTTGCACAACTTGTTCACTATGCTTTTCATAACTTCTTATTTCTGTTGTAACAAATTAC
Source organism: Marmota monax (assembly GCF_021218885.2). Taxonomy (NCBI): domain Eukaryota; kingdom Metazoa; phylum Chordata; class Mammalia; order Rodentia; family Sciuridae; genus Marmota; species Marmota monax. The sequence goes on along the minus strand of NW_026695230.1, from coordinate 3,169,248 downwards.
AACACATGTAAATTTCTAATTTTTTAGTTCTGGAGATCAGAGGTTTGACATGAGATTCACAGGGCTAAAACTAAGGCACCAATGGGCACACTTTTTTTTTTTTCCAGGAGACTGTATAATATGGTTTGAATATTTGTGTCCAATATCTGTGTTTACACGTAACACCCGGTGCCACAGCATTAAGAGATGAACCTTATAGGAAGTGATTGGTCATTAAGGTTCCAACACATGAATAAATTATAAAAGGGCTTAAGAGGGAAAGTTCTTTTTCCATCCTTTCTGCCATGTGACCATCCAAGGCTTATCTACTTTGGAATCTGCAGCAATAAGATGCAATCTTAGAAGCCAAGAACAACGCTCACCGGACACCAAATCTGTTTGTGCCTTGATCTTGAACTTCCTGGACATCAGGCCAATAGGAAATTAATTTCTGTTCTCTGTCAATTACCCAGTCTAGGGTTTTGTGTTACAGTATACAATGAAATGGAGACATTCCAGAAAGGGTCTTGTGTGTTGCATCTTCTATTGGCTACCAACTTTCACCAACAAATGGGTCCATCCCATTTCCTAAACCAGAAATATAGGGTCTTTTCATGATGTTCTTTTCATGATAATTTAGGCATTCTATAAGAAAACGTGCTTTCTTTGTCATAGTCTTCACTTCCTCCTTAGGCATCATTAGTACAATCTTTCATTCACATCCATATTGCTATTCCATCTGGGATATTTCTATCACATTCCTCAAGCTTGCAGCCTTTGCTTTTGCCCAGTTACAAAGACACTTCCACATTTTTGGGCAATTGTTATAGAAAGATTCTACACCCAGGTAACAAAGACTATATTAGTTTTCTGTTTCTGCTGTAATAAATTATCACAAATTTAATGCCTTAATACATTTATTATCTTACAATTTTGAAGATCAGAAACCTCACATGGATCATACTGAATTAAAATCAAATTGTTAGGAGGGCATGTCTTTTTGGAGGCTTCTGAAAGAGGCTTGACTTTTACAGGTGTTAGAAGTATCCCACCATCTTTAAATAATGAGGGCCTTATTCTCTCTTCAAAGTCAGAATTATTGGGCCAGCTCCTACTCCCACAGTCAGCTCTCTGGTTCAAGCTTCTGAGTACTTCTCCAATATTTAGCTTTGTGATGATTGGACAACTGTCTTAGTCTATTAAGCCTGCTCTACTGTGAAGTCCAAGATCTGGGGGGCAGTGTGATTGAATTCTGGGAAGGTCTGTCTTCAAGTGGAATCATGCCAAATTCTGGCTGTGTCCTCACATGCTAAAGGGCAAGCACTCTCTAGGGTCTCTTTTAAGAACATTAACCTCATTCATGGAGCTGAAGCCCTTATAAGCTAATCATGTTGAAAATGCTTCACATTTTAATGCTTTAACTTGCTAATTTGGATTCAATCTGTAGATATTAGGTGATACACAACATTCAGAACATTGTAGGCACACAAAGATAATATAGTTTAAGACTAGCTAGTTAGCAACCTTACTTTAGCATGTCCTTTTAAAACTATTTTTATTAGTATATTATAGTTATACATAATAGTGGGGTTCATTTTGACATAATCATACATCTTGGAATATGATTTGCTCCATTTCCATGTGACCTTACTTATTCATAGGTTCCATTGAAAGGACACTGATATCCTTTGGGGATGAATTTTATTCCTATAACAGTGCCCTATTCTCCTTTGTCAAACAGAGATTTTAATGATATGTTAAACAGGTTGGCTTTAAGCTGTACTGAATTTAATGACTATATATGGAAACTTACTATATACTATAAATTAATACATGGGCTTAAGTTATTTTAATTTTAACTTTGTTTTTGAAATTTGTTTGGGAAATGGTTATAACAAATATCTGTTATTGTTTGGATGTGAAGTGTCCCCCAAAAGCTCACCTGTGGGACAATGTAGGAAGGTTCAGAGGATATTGGGTTATAAGGGTCTTAACACAATCATTGAATTAATCCCCTGATAGGGATTAATTGAATGGTAATTGAAGTGGTAGGGTGTGGCTGTAGGAGATGGGAATTGGGGCATGGCTTTGGGGGTATATATTTGGATCTGTCAAGTGGAGTTCTCACTCCATGCTTCCTGATTATCATGTGAGCTGGTTCCTTTTGCCATACTCTTCTGGCATGATATTCTGTCTCACTGAGCAATAGAGCCAGCCTTCTATGGACTGAGACCTCTGAAACCCTGAGCCCTCGAATAAACTTTTCCACCACTATAATTGTTCTGGTTGGGTCTGTAGGTAACAGGAGCAAAAAAGCTGGCTGAAACAACATCTAAGATTCTTAAAAATCGGTGTGCCTTTGAAATGATTCCATGAATCATCTTAACAGATGAGAAACTGGTAAGGTTGATTAGTAATAATGATGATGGTAGTTACTGAATAGATATATCAGGCACAAGTATTAGGTTTATTTAATACATTTATTTGTTTCAGTCCTCACTACAAACTTTATTACATAGATATTGAAACTGAGGTTAAGAGTGATCAAATTTGGGGCTGGGGATGTGGCTCAAGTGGCAGCGCGCTCGCCTGGCATGCGGGCACCCCGGGTTCGATCCTCAGCACCACATACAAAGATGTTGTGTCCGCCGAAAATTAAAAAAATAAATATTAAAAAAATTTCTCTCTCTCTCTCTCTATCTCTTTTAAAAAAAGAATGATCAAATTATATAAATGAACAAAGTCATAGTTATGAAGAGATGAAGGCAGAATTTGGGCTTCCAATACGATGGTTTTTGCAGTACCATAGATGATCTTCTTTTCCTCTCTTTCAACACAAGAAAGAACTTGTGTTGTGCTTAAGCTACTGAAATTCAGATTGTTTCTGGGGTATAGCTTAGTCTGTCTTGGTGATAAAATTTTGAAAGATATTATAATTATATTTAAATATTTAATTATGTATGTAGGATTAATATCTGTTTTATAGATATAACTGAAGAACTATTTAGAAAATAGATCATTGTGATCATCTGCAGATAAATTATCCAGGTTAAGAACAATTTCAGGAAAGTGATAGTTTTTAGTTATTGTTTTAATGATGAATGAAATTCATTCTGAACAATTTGTTAATAGGGGAAGGTATATCAAAAAACAGATGAGAATTCCAGAATAGACCCCCCCCCAAAAAAAAAAAAAAAACACCTAAAACAAATACAAAATATGGAACACTTTAGATATGTTTAGGAACATGTTTTATTATTATTATTATTATTATTATTATTACTACATAATAAATAACTTATTTATTTAGGCTCCTAAAAAATTGCCTTAGGTTTCTCTTTTTGACTTTTGCTCATACAAAAAGCATCTACCTACTTGGGAAACCTAAGTAGTCATCTTTTGGAAGATGCATTTGTTAGTCATGGCTACTCTTTTTATACTTTATGTAACTTTTAACTCTCAGGTCGTAGCATTTCACTCTTCAAGAGAATGTGGAACATTCTCATGTAGGGAGGAGAAAAAAGGGCTGTGGCCACTTCAAAGGAAAATTGAGTGTTTCAAAGCAAGTTCAGAAAGGAAAGGAAAGCAAAGGGAGCTAACGAAAGCAGAGCTAGAATGGGTTGCAAGCATTCACCATCTTTAAAGGAGACTTAGAGAATAACAAATGCAACTTATTGATGTGGGATCCTTACAGTGCTTAAAAAAAAAAATCAATCATTGTGTTATTTTTGAATGGCTGAGAAAAGTCAATGTGATGGGGAAAAGCCAGAGCAAAGGATACATTCCTCCAAAGAATGTATATACATAAAATATACATAAAATACACATCACACAAGTACAAGTAATCCAAAACCAGGTGAGGATGAAGGTCAGAGAAGAGATCAGGTACAGTGAGGCTCACATGCTCAGTGCCCGCTGCTGCCCTCTAAAGGCTTTGGCATAGAGAGCCAAAGACGATTCTGGGTCCCTGGTTGTAATGTCCAAGTCAGACTCCCTTGAGTCCAGTGATCTCTATCCATTGTACTGTCTTTGTGTTCAAATGTAGCACAAAATTAATTTAATTAAAAATAAAATAAAGGTGCATGTCTGTGAGTGTGTTTTTTTTTTAATTTTTTTGGTTGTAGATGGACACAATACCCTTATTTAATTTATTATTTTTGTGCAGTGCTGAAAATCAAACCTGGTGCCTCATACATGCTAAGCAAGTGCTCAACCACTGAGCTACAACCATAGTCCTGTGAGTGTGATTTGTAAGAATGATTTATTTCATTGTGTAGAAAATTGGTTTTACTTATTGGTCTTAACTTATTATTATGACTCTACAGACAAAACTTAAAGTAGATAAAGGAGAGGCATACTCAACACATAAACCTTAATCATTGCCTATTGTTTTCCAAAATAGACCATTCAGAAGAGGTTTGAAGCTTTAGTCTAAGAAATATCAAAGGATAGCATATTGGTATTACCTTATATGGGAAAAAAAATCTATACCTTGTGATGTCTTGAATGTGAACACTCTCTTTATTCATAATCTTGTGTATGTTTTATGGAATATCACTACAAATTCTTTAGAAAGTAAGTGGTGTACAGGTTATAAATAAGCCAAGTGCTTTGTTGCACACCTATAATCTCAATGGCTCTGGAGGCACAGGCAGGAGAATCACAAGTTCAAAGTCAGTCTCAGCAACTTAGTGAGGTCCTAAGCAACTTAGGGAGACCCGGTCTCAAAGTAAAAAAAAAAAAAAGGATAGGTATGTGGCTCAGTGGTTAAGTGTCCCTGGGTTCATGCTTTGTGACATTAAGTTACCATTGGATGTCTCTGGGCTCTGACTTCATAAATTCCAAAGCCAAGGCTTAAAGTTAAGGCCTAATCTTAAGTGCTGTTTAGATATCTGGTGAAACTAGGAGTGCCTTGAAGGGCTGAGCCACAAGTATCCTTCCACACTCCACACTCTGCTCCCATAAATAAAGGCCCCCCGCAAAATAGTACTCCTAATCAAGGGGAGAAAGACAGCCCCTATCTCCACAGGATTTTTCCCACCAAGTCAGTCACATCTTCATGTGAGACCAAAGGCCAAGAGCACCATGTGGCCCTTCCTGACATGGGGTTGACTTCCTTCCCTCAACTTAGTAAATATTACTAATAAAGTGCTGTCAATCTCAGTTTTCCAGGATCAGGGGTCAAGTGTTTGGCCACCAACAATATCCTAAGGTGGGAATTCGCCCTCACTAATGGGGTAAAGAGTTGATCATCAAAGCAATGTCCCATCCAACTTTGTCATTTTGATAGATGAAAGTATACAGTAACCTTCTTTAGATTTACAGAAACCTAGTAGCTGGGTCAGTTGTGGTGACAGACAACTATAATCCTAGCTACATGGAAAGCTGAGGCAGGAGAATCTCAAGTTTGAGGTCAACCTGGGCAACTTAGTAAGACCCTGTTAAAAAAAAGAAAAAGAAAAAAAAAAAAAACCTGGTAGCTGGTAGCTCTACTTCTTATGGCCTATACTATTACTCCCAAGTTGTTATACTCAGTCCATCCCCACAAGCAAGAACAAAACCAATGCAGATTTTCTTTTACTATATAACTAGGGTTGAAGGCTTTTACACATGAAACTCATAGTATGTACTGTTCTTTTCTTTAAATTATGTGAAGACTGCTTACAATTGCTGACTTAGCCAAATGGAATTCTAATTTTTTTCATACCAGCCTTAAAGGAAGTTTCGTGTCCATGTATTGTGAAGCTATTTAATATTATTTTCCTTGACAAAAACAGAAAAATACGCTGTACATAGTCATTGAAGAATGGTAGATATAAACTCCTATAACAAATAAATTAACCACTTCATTCGTCAAAGGACACATATGCTCACATATGGAAGATTCCAAAATATTTTTATCTAATGATGAGCAGATGTGGTGGGCACAGCTAAGAAGAAACAGAGGCTTCAAGGGAATTTTTGAGAAGAGTCTGTGGGTGGTGGTGATATTGAAAAAATCCACCCTTCTTCTAGCAGGTATTATTGAGTTGAGGGGTTATCTCCACTTTTGACCATGACCTAATGTTTTCATCCCCAACACTAGAAAAGCTTTTGGAAGGAAGGCATCTGTTCCCTATCCATATCCTTTTTGTGTCCACATTCCCTCAGAAGTTTGCAGATGTGATCTGGACTGACAAAGACCCTGTAATCATCCTCATCAAAGACGCAGAAATAGCAGGGAAGCAACTGTGGCACCACAGTAGGTAAGGCCATCCGTCCTGGAGGACAGGAAGAGCATCATGCCAGTTGCATCCTGCAGGCTGAAGCCCTGGGGCTGGGCAGTGCAGGCCATGACTTTGGGACAATGACTCTCACTGCCCACATCCAAAATAAGCCATGGTGGAGGCACCTCTTCAAGGTCACTGAATCTTCACACCAAACCTCTGTCAGGGGACATTTTCCTGTTCCTGAGTCTCCTCTTTCTCTTTCCTCTCTGAAATATTCCCAACTTTCCTTATTCAGTGCTTGAGAAGATCATAAGGTACAATGTCTTTAAATTCACTGATCTGATTCCCTCATGTGTGTCTTTGTGTATGTGTATGTGTGTATATATATACTTAATTTATCAATCCTTATTGAATTATATGATTTTTATTAAAGGGATGCTATTTTTATAGGTATAAACATTTTGCTTTTTGAGCAACGGTAGGTTCTGGCCATCAACTTCTTTCTTTTAGTACAAATGACATTATTCTTCAGCAAGAGGTTCTATGGCTCTTTTATGTATAACTAATCCTGTGATCTTCATTTAAAAAATCAATCCCTCTACATCTTCCATAGCTTTTAGTGTTAGAAGACAAGTATCTTCAAATTAGAGCCATCTACTTCGCTTAGTTTGACATTAGCGGTGGGAAACTGTCCTGCCATTATTCAGATATGATTCTAGAAATAGGTCAGAGAATTGTAGGATTGAAGAACATCAAAAATCATGGAGACTCTCCTATTCAATTCCTACATTGGACAGCATAAGTGCAATGAAAATCAAAGTGGTTAAGTGACTCTCCCAAGATCACTTGGTTAATTAACTGTACAGCTTTCGATTTAGAACTTTCTCCAATATGTGCTTTTTAAATTACTCTTTTCCCTGTCTTTTCTAGTGTCATATTCTCCCCAGATCCTTAACTTAACTGTCATTAAAAAGAATTTGCTTTGTCAGCTTTGAAACATCCTTCCTCATCATGTTATAGCAGGGTTTTAATAACACATTGTGACACAATTTAAGAAACTCATTATCTCGACCTTGCCCCAAATTTTCACATGGAGGTTGTTGTCATTGATGATTGATGGAAAGGTTCATGTTTTAAACAGAGGCAGAAGACTGACAGCTCTTCAACATTTTATTGCTGTTAAATTTTCAAATTATTTGGATAACACAGCAGTCAGTTAACATTTTCACTCATAAGGTAGAAGAGTTAAATAAAGAGAAAAAGTACTTGCTGACTAAGTATCATGTATAGGTACCTAAGTGAGTATGATTTTTATTTTAGCATGACAGTAAGAGAAATCTGCTTATGTGTACATTATTTTAATTTGAGTTATATCAAATTATATTAAAATTTGCTTTTAGTAGCAAAGACTAAATTATAAACACAGCAGAACTTTGATAGCTATTTTTCATTTATTGGTTGTTGACTGAGTGGTTGATGGACCAATTCAAAAAGGGTATACTGAGTTCCAGTTATGAGCTAAAAACTGCATTAAGAATCTGCAACAGGTATTACTCTCAAGGACCTCAAAGTAGGTTTAAATATTACTCTTTTATGCCTTGGGAGCAAAGAAGAAGTATTGATGCCTGGGTCCAAGCCTCAGAAACATGGACTTGTGCATGGACAGACTGGGAAGCAGCATAGCTTTTCTCTCTTGACTGCTGCCTATAGACAGATCTTTTCCTACAAAGTCACTGCTAATAATTCCATATCCCCATGCCATTGCTCTTTATGCTTAGGACAGTTGTTGGTTTGTATCTTCCACTTGAAACTTTCTTAAAGAAACTTTTACAGATATGTTATTAACTATGTAAGTACATTTTCTTTCCAAAAACATTGAAACTGCTTTGGAAGAGGGAGACCATGTTGAACATGAGGCTTCTCCTAAATTGTCTAACAATGTACTTTGGGTTTACAGATCTCAAAACTTATTTATTGAATGGTTTAAACTATCCCAGCTAATATCCATACATTTCTTCCTGATTAGCCTAAACTCCATTATCCCTCTTTTTGATTCCTTCTTTGAAAACCTTCTGAAATTTTTTACTACTCACTTTTTCATTGTCACTGTATATAGTTAAAGTCCAACTCAAAGTTGTCTGTGAGCTGGAATTTAGTGGATATAGGTTGTGTGGATGGGACTTTGGTCAGCTTCATGCATCTCTAGACCTCTTTAAGCAACAGTTTACCAAGCTGTGGTCTTCCCCTGGCAAAAGGAAGATCATCAAAAGACCGAGACCACAGGGCTGGCCTTGTGGCTCAGTGGTAGAACACTTGCCTAGCACATGTGAGGCACGGGGTTTGATCCTCAGCACCAGAAAAATAAATGAATAAAATAAAGGTTTATAAATGTCTAAAAAAGTATTTTAAAAAGACCAAGACCAATCCAAAAAGAACAATGTCAATTTTTATTCACAACATACCTGTTAACCCACTGGACAAAGCATACTACATCATCAAGCCCAAAGACCTGAATGATAGAAAAGCAAATTCTTCCTCCAATGAGTTTACTCAGATTTATGGATTAATAATTCTGTAACCTAAATGTGAAGGGGTGCCTGCATGAGTTCAGTCTGCAATCATAACTAAACCTAACTATGCCTCTGTGCCTGACCAAAAAGAGAAACAGTGCTTTTCCTTTTCAGGGTTTACTTTGGGGACTTTCTTTCAAAAAAAAAAAAAAAAAAACTCCAAAGCTGCTCACAGATCCCCTATGCATTTGGGAACATGAATCTCAAACAGGTGTTCAATGTTTCTCAACAGTCCTACAGAACATTCCAGAGTGTTCATTCTCTAACTCCCCTCAAAACAATTATTTTATGCATTTCCCTTCCTCTTCAAACGTGTTTATAGTTTGTCATTCTCTACTAGAATATAATCTAATTACAAAAGAAGTCTTTCAAGATTTTGAACACTGAATCATCCAAAGGGCTTTTGAGCAGTGCCTGGTATACAGTAAGTGCTCTACACACATTTTAAATTGGTATAAATTATTCTAATTTTAATTAAACAATTAGCATAGTGACTTAATGTAACATATACCTTGCTAGAATTTGAAGTTATATTTGTATGAAGGCCTTCCTTTTAAGTAATGCAAATTCAGACTCCAACATAATTTTTGAATAAAATAAGCACTCAGTAATTGTTGAATTAAGTAATTGAGGGCAATATTGCAAATGCTTTTTCAAGATAGTTGAAGACATTTTCTGATATTTATTTGCTGTATACTTACATATGTATTCAACTAAGGTAAACCAAATTTTAAAATGTTTATTATGTGGTATTATTTATTCATTTTGCTACTGGGGATTTAACCAGGGGCACATTAGCATTGAGTCACCTAGCCAGCCATTTCTATTTTTTAATTTTAATACAGGTCTCATTAAGTACTTAGGGCCTCTATAAGTTGTTGAGCCTGGCCTCAAACTTGTGATTTTCTTATCTCAGCCTCCTGAGTCACTGGAATCATAACCCAGCTATTACAAGATGTTATTTACAAGAGAAGCAGTAGCTTGTTTCAAAAGTAGTAGATAATATACATTCTAACTTTATAGTAGTTTTGTATTATGTAACTGGTTTTTTCTACTAAAAGAAACTATCACCAAAGCCAAATAGAGAATATAGAAACACAGGTCACATTTTATTTGGATTTATGTAAATTATGTTGGCCCTTCAATACCAGTAAGTGTCTTTACATAAAGTCTATTTACATGTGTATTAACATATTAAGTGATGTGATGTTAAATGCTAAGTCACAATAGTTATTTAATTTAGAAATATAGGAAAAAAGTAGAACCATAATAAACATTTGCTCTATTTTTGTCTATTTATTTTTCTATTATTTATTATCAAACCCAGGATATGTTTGAAATATATATATATATATATATATATATATATATATATATATATATATATCCATCCCAGAGGCACTTTACCACTGAACCACATCTCTATCCCTTTATTATTTGTTATTTTGAGATAGGGTTTTGTTAAGCTGCTATGGCCTCACTAAGTTTCCAAAACTGGATTTGAACTTGTGATCCTCCTGCTTCAGCGTCCTGAGTCTCTAGGATTACAGGCATGCACTGCCACCCCTGGCTCTTTGATCTATATTTAATGATTGCTTACCTTGTTTAATTGTTGCAAGTAAAAAACTAGAAATAGTATTCAATGATCAGCATCATTTGCTGGTAATTTCTTGGGCAGCACTTCATTAATTATAAAAATCAGTAATATATTTCAATAATCAGTAATGATAACATAGAATTGAGAATGGGTGTAGGTGACAATGTGGGGTTGTTCTGATGTACTATTGTCCTTCCCTTTAATGTTTACCACAACATTTAATTCAAGTCAGTATTTTATATATTTCTGAATAGCTAATATAATTTCAAGAAACTTTCAAAAGTTCTACTTAGTAGAAGAATCGTTTACATTAATAGTCAAAACTTAAAGACAACAATTAGTTTTGAAGGATTAAGATTCCTTAATGTTGAAGGGGGAGATCCCAGATGGTGGGCCAGAGGAAGGCAGCATTCTGTGTCACTCTGTGACCCAGGTCTCAACTAGTGAGAATATTGCTTTGCTGAAAGTGATAGAGATGATCCCATGCAGGAATCACAGCCACCAAGCCACACAGGGCCCCTGGCCTCAGTGTTAGAAAATCACTCCCAACTATTTCCCCATACAGGTCTTGTGGATGCCTTAGCGGGATCACCAGCATCAGCACTGGCTCAGAATTCCCAGATGTTGCTCCTACAAAGGACACTCAGCTGCTACCCACACCAGGAACTTCAGCCACCACTCCCATGTGGACCACCATCTACTAATGTAGGGCTCTCCTGGTTGCTTCCATCTTGGGACTCGACAGCTACTGCCATAGTCCCCTACTCATGGTAGCCTACCTGCCCCTGGGGACATCACAGACTCTGAAGAAAGCTGGCAGCCACAACACTGCACACCACAGAGCTCATCTCTGAATGCATTGTTCAACACCATCACCCAGCTCCCCCAACCCAACCTAACACCCCATCCCTAAAAGCAGCTGCCTCCATCTTGGGTCACGTCCATCACTATCTTTAGTTGGGGCAACTACCAGTTTGGAACACCAAATAGCTAGGTGAGGTTTTGGAACCTTACAGAAGCACTATAAGCCTGTAAGGGTAAAAAACAGTAACAACTCGGATCCACAGAGCTAAAATGAAAGAAACACAAGCAACATGAAAAGACAAAGGAAGGAAATGCCCAAACAAATCAAGATACCACTTTATTAGAATCCATGGCTAGCACAGCAGATGAACTGACAGTAAGTACTTCAGGATATAAATAATTAAAATGTTCTGTGAACTAAAAGATGATATAAGAGAGCAAACACAGGCAGTAAAGATCATTTTGACAAAGAGCTACATGAGCAAATACAGGAATCAAAAGATTACTTCAATAGGGAGATAGAGATGCTAAAAAAGAAAACAAACAAACAAACAAAAAACACATAATCCTTGAAATGAAAGGAACAATAAACCAAATTAAAAGCTCAATTGAAAGCATCACTAACAGATAGGACCACTTGGAAGCAGGACCTTGGACAATGAAGACAAAATATACAATCTTGAAAAAAATGTAGACCACCCAGTGAAAATGGTAAGAAACCATGAGGAGAACATTCAAAAATACGGAATAGTATAAAAAGGGCAAATTTAAGAGTTATTGGGATAAAGAAAGGCAAAGAGTTCCAAACCAAAGGAATGAACAATGTTTTCAGTGAAATAATATCAGAAAATTTTCCAGACACAAAGAAGGAATTGGAAAACCAAATTCAAGAGGCTTACAGGACACCAAAAGTACAAAATCACAACAGATGCACACCAAGGCACATTATAATAAAAAATCCTGACATATAGAATAAGGGAAGAATGTTAAAAGCCATGAGAGAAAAGAAACAGATTATGTGCAGTTTTTTCAACCCATACCTTGAATGCTAAAATATCATGGAACAACATATATCAAGCTCTGAAAGAAAATGGATGCCAACCAAGAATCTTCTATCCAGTAAAATTAAGTTTTAGATTTCATGATGAAATAAAAACCATCCATGATAAACAAAAGTTAAAAGAATTTGCAGCTAGAAAACCTGCTCTACAGAACATCCTTGGCAAAATAGTCTATGAAGAGAAAATGAAAAACAACAATGAAAATCAGCAGAGGCAGGTATTACACTACAGAGAAAGCTAATCAAAGGAAAAACCAAGACAAGTTAAATAAGAAAAATAAACAAAAATGGCTGGAAATACAAATCATGTCTCAATAATAACCTGAATGTTAATGGTCTAAGCTCACCAATTAAAAGACATAGGCTAGCTAATTGCATTAAAAAGAAAAAGACCCAAAAATATGCTGCCTCCAAGAGACTCATCTCATAGGCAGACAAATATATAAACTGAAGGTGAACGGTTGGGAGAAATCATACCACTTTCATGGTCTGCAGAAGCAAGCAGGGGTTTCCATGCTCATATCAAATAAGTTAGACATTAAGCTAAAGTTAATCAAAAGGGATGAAGAGGGACATTTCATACTGCTCAAGGGAACCATACACCAACAAGACATAACAATTATAAATATATACACCCCAAACAATGGAGCATATATGTTCATCAAACAAACTCTTCTCAAGTTCAAGAGTCAAATTGATCACAACACAATAATTCTGGGTGACTTTAACACACCTCTTTCACCACCAGATAGATCTTCCAAACAAAAGCTGAACAAAGAAACTGTATAACTCAATAATACCATCAATAACAATAGACTGAACTGACATATATAGAATATTTCATCCTTCTATGAGTACATTGATCCTACTCTAAAATAGACCATATAGTATGCCACAAAGAAACTCTTAATAAATACAAAAAAGTAGAATTTCTACCCTGCATTCTATCATATCACAATGGAGTGAAATTAGAAATCAATGATAAAATAAAAAAATAAAAACTATGCCAACTCCTAGAGACTAAATAATATTCTACTGAATGAACAATGGCTTGCAAAAGACATCAAGAAGGACATAAAAAAAATTCTTAGAGGTAAATGAGAATACTGATACACCATGTCAAAATCTCTGGGACACTATGAAGGCAGTACTGAGAAGCTTCTTCTTGGCAAAAGAAACAATCAGTGAGGTGAATTGAGAGCCTAAATCTTGGGAGTAAATTTTTATCACTCACACATTATATAGAGCAGTAATATCTACGGTATATAAAATCTTAACACCAAAAAAACAAATAACCCAATCAATAAATGGGCCAAGGACCTGAACAGACAGCTCTCTGAAGATGATATACAATCAATCAACAAATACATGAAAAAATATTCAACATTTCTAGCAAATAGAGAAATGCAAATCAAAAGTATTCTATATTTTCACCTCACTTCAGTCAGAATTGCAGCTATTAAGAACAAAAACAACAATAATTTTTGGCAATGATGTGGGGAAAAAGGCACACTCAACCATTGCTAGTGGGACTGCAAATTGGTGCAACCACTATGGAAAGCAGTATGGAGACTCCTTGGAAAGCTGGGAATAGAATCACCATTTGACCCAGATATCCCACTCCTTGATCTACCCAAAGGACTTAAAAACCATATACTACAGGGACACAGCCACATCAATGTTTATAACAGCACAATTCACAGTAGCTAAACTGTGGAACCAAACTAGATGCTCTTCAGTAGATGAATGGACAATGAAAGTGTTATACATATACATATATAAGTGTGTACACACACACACACACACACACACTGAAATATTATTCAGCAATAAAACAGAATAAAATTATGGCATCTGCAGGCAAATGGATGGAATTGGAGAATATAATGCTAAGTGAAGTGAGCCAATCCCCTCAAACCAAATGTTGAATGTTTTTTTCTGATATAAGGAAGATGATTCATAGTGGGGTTGTGAGGGGGAGCATGGAAGGGTTTCATGAACTCTAGATAGGGCAGAGGGATGGGAGGGGAAGGAAGGGGGCATGGGGTAAAAAAGATGGTGGAATGATATGGATATCATTATTCTAGAAGACACAATGGGTTTGAATATACTATATATACAATCAGAGACATGAAAAATTGTGCTGTATATGTGTAATATGAATTGTAATACATTCTGCTGTCATATATATCAAATTAGAATAAAAAAGATTTTTTAACATGTATCACTATATCTAGGGAAAACAATATGCAAGATTTGAATTTTATGGAGCTTTTTAAATTTTCCTATGGAAAATTGAAACATACTATTAAACATACTATGGAATTTATCATTATTATAATTACTATTATTAACTAAGTAACACAACAAGCAATCGGATTGCAGTGAATTAGCAGATCACTGAATTAAAATCTCTACATGCATATTCTCTGCATAATCTCTATCCAACATCAGTCTGGGCAATGAATCAGATGTGATCCATTTCTTCTACTTAAAGGAGGAAGACAAATATTTACATTATTTAAGTCATACTTCAGTATGATAAGTCTGATGATAAGGGCCCCAGACTATGCTAAGCAGGTGCTAACTCTGTTCTCTCTGACAGTCATTGGAGTCCTAGCATTACATGGGGAATTCAAGCTGCACGGTGTCCCATGTGCTTAAGATTACTAAGCCAATACAAAGCCCAACTGCAGCTCTATCACAAATCACTACTAGAAAAGAGATTCATTTAACTTCTTTGTTTTAATGATGATCAAACAGAAGAGAGAGAAGTTATAGAACTTAGCTAATGTAATGCAGAAATTTTAAAATTAATTCTGGACTAGAACTCACAGCTCCTGCTGTTACTTTTATTTACTTGTAATTGACACTCCTATACATTGTTTGTGTCCCAATTCTCTTATGAAATTCAGGGAAATACTGATTATTCCAGACAAATATGTCAGTCTTTTTTTCCCCCTGCTATGTGGCAGAAAGCCTATAAGAGGAGATCCTTGGGAAATATTTTCTCAGTAATTAAAGAGAAACAGTAAAAAGAAATAGCTTTTTTTTTTTTTTTTTTTTTTTACTGAGATGCATCCTGTCTGCCTCTGATGCCTAACACTTTAATAAACATCTTTTATCAAGAGAACTAAGCTGCCACACTGACAATGAAGAAAAGAAAGGTGAAAAAGTCCCAGGTCCTTTATAGTGTTGATTGGGACATTGAATTAAACAACTTTGGAGCTGTTTTTCTGGGGACTAGTGACATGATTTGTCTTCTCTATTGCTAAAACCAAATGAATCAGAATGTAGTGTTGCTACAGCTAGCTCATGCTAAGATACACATCACTACTGGCCATGGCTAATAGCAATATAAAAATCACATTAAAATGGAAATGATTTATAAATCACCAAGTGCTTGTCTAAATTATTCATATTGGAACATATAAATTTCTGTTTTTTAAATATTAAAATTTGAGATAAATATTCCTTTATGCACATTTGTAAGACATAATGCAAATAGATTTCTCATACCCTTTCTATTTTCAGATAGATAGTTTTGCACCCAGTTTTTTCCATTATACAAATCTATAGTTAATACACTATCACAACCAGTCTATTGGCATTGATACAGTCAATTTAGATACAGAATATTTCCACTGGCAGCTTTCCTCTACTGTATCAACTGCATTCTCCCAGTCTGGATTACCACCCAACTCTTCTCCATGTCTGCAATTTTATTATTGAAGAATGTTACAAAATTGATATTATGGTTCATAATTTTTTTGAGATTGATCTTTTCTACCAAAAAAAAATTTCTTAAAGATTCATGAAAATTTTCATGTGTACAAGTAGCTTGTGCTTCTTTTAATTGCTGAATAATATTCCATGGTAAGGTTCAACCCCGGCTTATTAACCACTCACCTATTAAAGAGTGTCTGTTTTTTTTTTTTTATTATTTGAGGCAACTACAAATGACACTACTATGAATGTTCTTGTACAAACTTCTGAGAACATATACTTTTTATTTCTCTGGATAAATGTGTGGAAGTTCAATTTCTGTGTTAGTTGTTAGTTATATATTTAGTTGATAAAAGAATAAGACTAAATCACCAAACTGTTTTCCAGAATGATCCTAAGATTTTACACTCCCACTAAAAATGTATGCATGTTTTCATTCTCTAGATCCTCTCAAGAATTGGCATTGGCCAATTTAATCCAATAGGTTTGGAGTGATATAGCCTTGTGGTTTTAATTTGCATTTTCCTGATGATTAAGTGGATAATTATTTGATGTGCTCCTTTGTCTTCTTTACATCCCCTTGAATGAAATGTCTTTTCAAATCGTTTCTAATCCATGTTTAATTTTTTTTTTTATTTTTTATAATTGTGTTTCAAGAGTTTTTAATCTGTTATTGTATTTTTTAGATCTGCAATCTCATTTGGCTCATTTTCATCTTTTATAATTTTTATTTTCTCTCTCAATTAAAAAAAAAATCCACCCCAAACATGAATAGCTTTCTCCATTATAAATGTCCCCACTGGAGTGACACATTTCTTATCACTGATGAACCCAAACTGACACATCTTAATCACCCAAAGCTCATAGTTTAGGGTTCATTCTTGGTGGTACATTCTGAGTTTGAACAAAAGTATAAATGATATGTGTCCACCATTAATAAAATCATACAAAATAGTTTTATTGACGTAAATATTCACTGTGGTTATTCGTGTCCTTAAAACTCTGCCATTCAATGACCATTTTTGATATTTCCACACTTTTTTCATTCATGTTTTTGCAGGCAAAGAGTAGGTAGTCTTTTCAGATTGACTATTTCTGATATTATTAATTTATGTGCTTTTTTTTAGCCTAGTTATAGACAATTCAATTTTATTGATCTTTTCAATGAGCCATTTTTGGGCTTTGTTGATCTTTTCAATTGATTCCCATTTTCACTTTCATTGATTTCTGTACTAATTTTTATTTCTCCTATTTACTTCAGAGTTAAGTTGCTATTTTGTTCTAATTCCCTCAGGTAGACGAACACAGATGATTGATTTTAAAGCTTTTTTTTTCCCCCTAATATATATATATTCAATAGTGTATGTGTCCCATGGATTTTCAAAGTGCTTGAAGAGCATATATTTTGTTATATTGAATGCATTCATTTATACACTGTATCATATTTGTATCCTACAAATTTCAATATGTTGTATTTTCATTTTTATTTACTTAAAAAGATTTAGGAATCTCTTGAGGTTTCTTCTTTGATGTATTGTCATTTAGGTGTGTGCTGTTTAATCTCCATGTCTTTTTGGATTTTCTAGTTATTTCTGTTGTTTATAAGTCATTCTGATTATGGTGATTGCTATAGCCATCTGTACATATTAACACAACTAATAGTCTGTTTGTTTGTTTTGCCCTTTATCTTGCTTGGAATTCTCTGAATTTCTTAGAAATGTGGTTTGGTATCTGACATTAATTTTGGGGAAAGTCACAGTTATTATTTTGTCTTCTTTCTTTCCTTTGTCTCCCCTGGTTTTCCTACTACACACATTACACCCTCTTTGTTATCCCAAAACCCTTGGGTAGTCTCTGTTTTTCTTTATCTTCACTCTCCTTAATTTTAGTTTTTAAAATTTCTATTGATATATTCTCAAGTTCAGAGATTTTTTCCAAGGCATTCTTTATTTCTGTGAGGGTGTTTTTGATATGTGGCATTTCTATTTCTTTCTTTCTCAGGTGTTCTGTCTGATTACCTTGCACATCTGTTCATGCTTGCTGTCTCTATTTTCCATTAGATCCCTTAACATATCAAGAATAGATATTTTAAATTCTTACTCTGATAAATTTAATCTCTGCCATGTCTGATTCTGTTTTTTTAAGTTATATGTTTTATCATTTGGTGAATCTTACCATATTTTTGTTGTCTGTTAGACACGATGATGTAGAGGAAAATGAATTGTTACAAGCCAGTTGACTTTAGTAATGTGGTGATACGATGCAAGGATGGGGAAAACATTCACAGTTCTTCAATTAGGACCAAGATTCAGGTGAAGCTATGCCTCAGACTGTCAACTTCACAAATGTTTCTCAGTTAATTTGTTTTTCTCTCTCCCTTAGGTGTGACAGGAAGGCCAGAGGAGGCTACTGCTGGGAATTTCTTTCTCCCATGTTAAAAGATGGAGCTGCCTTTTTTTTCCAGCTCAGCTGGGTTCTGATAATATTCCAGAAGCCTAGGAGCTGGATAATTAAGTTCTCCTGAGGGCAGACCCTGTTAAGAAAAGAGCATTCTGAAATATTTGAAAATAGTTGCTTTTCTTCTCCTTCTACTGAGACCAAAGATGATGCCGGTGTTGAGAATAAGTCAGGATCAGGGTCCCCATTCCCTGAGTGTTGAAGATTGAGCATCCAAGAAACATGGAGCCAAGCACAGAAAAGATGTTTTATTTAAAGGATAGGAGAGAGGGAGGGAGGGAGGGAGGGGGAGAGAGAGAGAGAGAGAGAGGAGTCCTCCACAGAGTCCACAGGAGAGGGGATTCATAGCTGGTGACTGAAGTCGTGGGGGTGTCCTTCTCTTTTATAGATTTTAGAAGACCTTTGTTTTCATGTCCTCTTGTCTCATCCTGCCTCTGTGACCCAAAGGTGAAGTGATCCAAGGGCGGGAAGAGAGCCATCCAGTGGTACAGGCAGGAAGGGAGCCCACTAGGGGAAACCCATTAACAACTCCTTACAGGGAGGAACAACTCCCTGGAGGCAGGTAACCTTGGCAACAAGTTGGAGAAGGAGGAAGTGTCCTGGAGGTATTAATATTTTATTTCCTTTGAATCAGCTCCCATTTTGACCCCTGGCCTCACAACCAGAAGCAGGAAGGAATTTTTCTCTAATATTTACTTTGGAAATTTGCTAGAACCCTGAAGACAAATTTCACATTATTGTAGAGGTGCCCAATGTCCATAACTGAGTGGGTCTGGAGTTTTTAACTCTCGGGCTTATCAACATTGACCCTTGAGCAATTTGTCTATTGGAGTTCAGGTTTTCGACTCCCAGTATCCATTCCTCAGGCAGTTTCCACTAATACATCTCTGCTTTCCTGTATTGGACTGTCTGTCTTTCAAACCTTGAAGGTAATAACTTTCCCTGTGAGCTCATCTGTTTTAGAAATTTGAAAAGAATTGCTAAGTTTAGAATCTGTTCATCTTTCTACTTGTGTTAGGATGAAATGGTAACCACCAAGCTCCTTGTGTGCAGAACTAGAAGCTGGGAATCCTTAGGTCATTCTTTACAATTTTATTTCTTTATTAATATTGTATATGTGTTTTTCTGTTCTGTTTATTCACTTGGGTGTTGCTAGGGAAACTCATCAAAACACAAGGAAGACCCTGTTCATCTGTGGATCTGAGTTAATTGGGGATGCATCTGGTATCTTTTTTGGACGAAGGCTAACAGATGCCATATTGTTATGATGCTTCTCTAGTCCTGGAGTCTTTAGCAATTTTACAATACTGTGCTTTATTTCTCAGATTTGTATGTGATGTGCTGATTTCTTGCTTTGTTTCTCAGCTTTGTAGTTCTACTTTGTTAGGGAGGAGGGCAGATGAATCTGTACCACCTTATCCTCACTGGAAATCTCTGTATTTACTTTCCGCCCTGAACTTTAACCACAGCTAAATCAGGTCATTGAAAATAAAACATTCTAGTCTCAAATAGTTTAATGGTAGAATATCCACATTCTCTTTAGTTACCTTGTGTGATTAATGAATAATGATTTGGGTGCCAATTAGAATGCAATACTGTTTAATTAGCTAAGTTTAATGTTCCTGCTATCAATTTGTTGGATAATTGTTAAGTTAAAGTTCATAGGAAGGAAGAAAGAAGAAAGGGCATTAATCAAAAGTAATAGTGGGAAAAATAGAGGCTGGCTTTCTAGTAGTTAACTCACATGGATTGCAGTGCTGGCAATGACCCAGAGAGTTAGGGAAACATAATGGGCATCAGTTTATTCAGTGTGTGCATCCCCAGGTGTACATCCAGTCATGTCAAAGAGGGACTAATGGGACATATATGAAAGTTTTGCAAGTTCATGTCTCCAGGTGGATAGAATTTGGGTGTATTTCTTATTTTCTTCTTTTTAAATTTGTCAGTGTTTGTTTTTAAAGTGATATGTCAAAGTTTTAGTGAAAGAATGTGCATAAATGAAAATGTCATGATAGAAATATATACTGGTAGATTTTGATTCCCCAAATACTTCAAAACATCCAGATAGGATAGTGGTTAATAGTCATGTCACTGGACTCAACAGGCCTTGTTGTAGATCCTAGTTGTGTTACTGATAACTTATTGCATCCATGGGCCCTCCAAGTCTGTTTCCTTGTTTCTAAATTGGTAGAAATTGGTAGAGTATTGTGGTATGGTTACATGACACAATACCAAAAAAACTAGATACTGAAGACTCTCAATGCTTTGGTGCAGTTATTATTGTTATCACAATTGGGTTTAGCATCAACCCAGTTCAATTTGAGTAGCAGGACATTTAGCATAAGGGTCCTGGGAACTCTAGGACCTTTATAACAAAAACCCTATTAACTCCAAATTACCTCATTCACTTCTGCAATAACACCTATTAATAACATTAGCATAACTAAGAAGCTCCAAGAAACAGTTATTGGGATGTGTCTATAGAACACAATCCACAATGGGCTAGTTGAGCTCTCAGGTTTCTTGCTTCTGCATTTTTCTCTTCTTAGAATTAAAAAGTAGAGTCACAATTGTGAGCGATGTAAAATATTAAAAATCAAATAAATCTAATTTTTTTGATTATCTGTCACTCAGAAATACTGTATATTTGGAAAGCTGAGAAGTTACACTCCTACACTTTAAGCACCCAGTAGAAACATGCAGACAGACACCTGTGCACCATGGAGGCAATTTGATGGGAATGTCATAGTCAGGAACTATCATTGATGATCATTCTGCAAGACATATTTTTAGTTTCAAGTGTGACAACTATTGAAGACTTCCTACTTCCAGAAAATGAGTAGAAGATTGAAGTGTTCCACAGTTTGCACAGAATAGCTAATTGCACTGAATTCAAATCAATGCCAGGCACAGGGAATGGAATTCTTAATACAAAAATTTTGCACTCTGATTATTTATCGCATACCTGTCTGGCATAGGTATGCTATAAATAATCAGTCTTATATTACCTTTTGAGTTTATAGGGTGTTATGATTTGGATCTGGAATGTCCCACAAATGTTCATGTGTTGAAGGTTTGGTGCCTTCTGCAGCAATGTCCAGAGGTGCACTTTCAGGAAATGGTAAGATCATGAGGACTCTGACCTCATCAGTGGACTAACCACTGATGGTGGACTGATTTGAATGGATTATTGGGTGGTGGTGTAAGAGATGGGACCTACTCTCAGAGAGTGAGTCCTCCAGGGGTTCATCCTTGGGAACTCTAACTTGTTCCTGGCTCCTTTCTCCTCCACTTTCCTGGCCCCCATCAGATTAGCAGCTGTGCTCCACTTTGCCCTTTACTATGATGTACTGCTTCACCTCTGGCCCAGAATACTTGAAGGCACTGTGTATTGATCAAAACCTTTGAAATCATGAACAAAAATAAATCTCTTATTCTTTAAGTTACGTTTTTCTCAAGTATTTTGTCACAGCAACATAAAGTTGTGTAATGTATATGTGAAATAATTGTTAGAAGTGTCCAATAAATAGTGATCAAGTAAAAAGAAAACAGAAATTTTGGGAGACAAGCAAACTAAGAGTAACTAAAACCTGGCTAAACTGCTTATTTTAAAAATTTACTTGATTGGTTTGTTTTTCTGAACCTGTTTATTATATATGCAACAATACCCAATAAGCAATGTTGTGGGGTTGAAAAAATAGGATATAGCCACTAAGTTGAAAATTCATACATAGATGTATGTTTTCTTCTCATTCTTATTAATTTATGATATGTCCTAGGTTTCAGAGTGTGTTCATTTGTGTGTATACATATTTATCTAGGCACAAACATATGTATGCATACAGATATACATATATCTGCATGTGTTTTCTGCATGTGTTTTACTTTGGAGATTAGAGGATGGTTACATATTAGCTTTCCAAAACATCCTCAGATCTCTTTAATACTGAAAGTTTCAACGGATGTTAGAATTTTGTGTCCAGAGAAAGCATATTAGATTGAAACATGAAATTTCTGGGTATAAGAAATACTTTTAAAAAATACTTTAAAAAGTAGAAGGTGGGTAGTTTAATTTAGTTTGATTGATTCCGTCTCCTAGGCTTTTTTATTTGTGGTTTCTGAAAACTGTTATGTGGGTTGGGAACAAGCACTGGATAGAAGAATGGGCAAGGTCTAAATAGAATACAACAAAGAAATTCATCTAGGAAAACATTTGTGCCATACCAACAGCAAAACCAGTCATCAAGTCTGTCTATTTCCAGCACATCTGTTTCTCTTAGTGACATAGGTCTGCCCTCCCTAGTAAGTTAATATATGCAAATTCTAAAGGAGAAAATGACTTGATAGTTATCTGTAGCTTCTTTAATTATTTTTACTCATTATAATGCAATTGTACTCAGCTCTCAGAGTACTTGATAAGACACTGTAAAGTCACTAAACTCTTGTTCTTCATGAATAATCTTTCTATTCCCAGGGAAGGCATTTTATAGAGTGAGACTCACTACAATCCACCACCTCATTCCAATCAAATTGTTCACTGCAATTTCAAGCTGCATAAGGTATGCTCCAGCATCAAAGTAGGGCTATTTACTGATCCTCTTATGCTCCCATTAGAATAACACACAGAAAATTATTTGGAGCATAACATGAATTCCCTAAAGTATAAAGTGCAAATGATGAGACGACTTAGAGACAAGTGCTGACACTTGTAGCTAGGAGGAAATCTAACAGAAGACTGAGAAATATCAAGTTGAGAACTTGCTCTATTATAATGGATATGTCAAAAGATTTCGTCTCAGGAACTTCAGTGTCAGAACTGTTCTGTCAGTTGCCAGTTACAGACTTTGAACAATTTACTTTAATCCATTGTACTTTAGTTTCCTTATCTATAAAATGGATCCACTGTACATCATGAATGGGTATATTGTGAGCCGCAAATTTGGTATAATGCATAAAATTTTTTTAAATAGTAAAGTAGTCCAAAAGCTTGTTTCATTATAAGTAGCTATTGTGTATGAGATACTTTGAGCTGCATTAGATATAAGTACATCAAAAACAAAAGAAATTTGAAGCCAGGGTTGGTGGTGCATGCCTGTAATTCCAGATGTAGCAGGAGAATCACAAATTAAAAGCCAGCCTCAGCAACTTAGCAAGGACTTAAGCAACTTAGTAAGACCCTACCTCTAAATAAAAAGCAAAAACGACTGGTGATGTGGCTTAGTGGTAAAGCCCATCTGGGTTTAATCTTTAGTTTATTTTTTTTAAAAGCAAATAAACAAAAAAGGGGGGGACAATAAATAACTCTATATAACATAAAAATTAGAAAAAATGAACTTCAATCAGAGTTTTCTAAATAGTTGACCAGAAATAACATTTATGTGGCTATTAATGGAAATACTATGAAATGGTTTGACCAGAATATTTTAAAATTATTATTTTAGACAAATAAAAGAAACAGAGTTTAAGAAAGTTATGATGAGCATAAAGAAGGGTATGTATAAGACCTAAATTCGCATTTAATATTCCAGAAGGTCAATGCATAATATATATGTTATGGTTTGGATGCAAGGTAGCACCTAAAAGAAGTTATGTTAAACAATGTAGAAATGTTCAGAGGTGAAATGATTAGATTATATTTATTATAATCTTAACTGTATTATTAGTGGATTGATACTTCTTATGGATTAATAATTTGAATGGATTTGACCTGTCATTGCGGGCAGGTAGGGCAAGGCTAGAGGAAGTAGGTCATTGGAGGTAGTGCCTTAGGAATTATACATTTTGTTCTTAACCCCTTATGCTCTTTCTCTGCTTCCCAGCTACCATGAGCAGAGAAGCTTTCCTCCATCATGCCCCTCTGCTTTGATGATGTGCCTCACTGAGGGCCCACAACAATAATGTTGGTCAATGATGTATGAAGACCTCAGAGTCTCTGAGACCTAATAAACGTTTCCCCCTCTAAGTTGTCCTGTCAGGTACTTTGGTCACAGTGATGAAAAGTAAAATGTGTACAATTTATAAGTAACTGGGATAAGCATATCATATAGAAATATAGAAATAAATAGGAAGAACAAAAAAATTACTTGAAACTTTCTGATTGCATGTGGTAGAGAGTATGGTTGGATATGGTGAGCCAAGAAATTACTATTATCCATTCTAACCCTTTTTTCTTTGTTTGTTTTGAACTGTGGTATAAACAAGAAGTAAGATCTACCCTCTTACTAAATTTTTAACTGTACAATACGTTGTTGTTTGTTATAAGTACAATGTTGTATAACAGATTTTTACAATTTATTCTTCTTCCATAACTAAAAATGTATGCCTGGTAATTGAAAACTTCCCATTTTCCTTTTCCCTAGTCATTCCACTTTCGAACATCAGAATGTTCACTATTTTAGATACTTCACTGTTATAGGGCAAAATGAAATGCAATGGTCTGAAAGCATTCCCTAAAGTTTTTATATTAAAATCTTTTCCCAAATGTGATATAGTATTATTTGGTGGATCCTTTGGAAAGCAATGAGGTCATGAGAGTAGAGAAGGCGGGAATGCAATTATTACTACATTCATAAGAAAATATTCAAAGTACCTCTCTGTCTTTCTATTTCTCTTCTTTCTCTCTCCCCCCCCATCTTGCTCTATACACAGTGCAAGGATATGCAAAATCATCCATTTGCACACACCAGGAATCTGGAAGATACTATATTACACTAAGTGAAATAAGCCAATCATATGAAAATTGCATGATTCTGCCTTTATGTGTTACCTAAAATAGCCAAATTTATAGAAGCAAAAGCAGAGAATTCAATAGTGGTTGTGAGAGTCTGGAGTGATGAGTAGATTTCTGGAAAGCATACCATTTCAATTATACTAAATTAATGCATTCTAGATATTGGTTGTACAACATTGGCCCTATAGTCAATAATTTTGGATTTTACCCTTACATATTTGTTAAGAATAGAGATGCTTTGTTATGTTACTACAAATTAATAAATAAATGCAAACTAACAAATAAATGATGACTTGCAAGAAAATCTAGGGAAGTGTCGGGTGTGTCTCTTTCCTTGGCTGTGGTGATGGTATGCATATGTTGAAATGCAGTGAATTGTATACATTTAATATGTTGTGTCCTTTATGTACCAATTACACTTCAATAAAGCAGTTAAACATAAATGACAATTCTAAAACATGCTACATAAAAAAGATACTCTAATTCATTCCATGGTATGTTGTCTAACTTTACTAAATCAAGCCAAAAAAAAATACAATAAGTGCTCAATTTTAGCTTCTATTTTCTGTCTGTTTACTTAATACAACTCTTCAACAATCCTCTAAATCATACTTCCTTGTGATTACACAGAAGTATAGAAAATGGAGTTCTTGAATAATAACAAAGGGATTTCAGTGATTAGTTCTTTCAATTGTCATCTAAAGCATCAAGAATCTATGTTGAAATTATATTCATTGAATTCTATTGAAGTTTGTTTAATTCCTTAAATAATTTTTAAGTCACATTTTTTGAAATAAAGCTAAAATCTAGCATTAGTAAGATATAAAAGTCTTCAAACATAATGCTTTCATTTGATACTTTTTGTTGGTATTATAAATAGGATTTTTAAAAAAAATCATTTATTCATGAACACATGTTTATATGTATATTTTGTTAGCTACTTACTATTTTATTGTTTAGTGATCCTGATAATTCTTAAAGTTTTTCCTTTATGCTGAAAATCTGGACTGTCTTTTACATATAAAATCAACGTTTTTTATAATTTATCCCCCACAAAAATAATAATGTGAAAACATTTGTACACAGGTGTTTATTACAATATTGTACAATGGTATACAGGTGATTATTACAATATTGTACAGTGGTAAAGCAATTAAGAGCCACAAGTGGTGGTGCACACCTATAATCCCAACAACTCAGGAGGCTGAGGCAGGAGGATCAAAAGTTTGAGATGAGCCTCGGCAACATTACAAGATCCTAGATAACTTAGCAAGATTCTGTTTCAAAATTTAAAAAATAAAAAATAAATAAATAAAAAGGACTGGTTATTTTAGGCAGCTTTTTCGCTGCTCTTATTAAACAACAGAGCAAGTGTAGAGGAGGAAGAGTTTATTACGGAGGACTTAGTCCCTAGAAGGCCATCTCCATTCCTCAGGGCACTGAGATGAGGCAGAATATCTTGGTGGAATACCATGCAGAGGGAAGTGACTCACATGATGATCAACAAGCAGAGACAAAGATCTCCACTTGCCAGATGCAAATATATACCCTAAAGCCTTGGCCTGGATGTCCCACCTTCTCCAGCCACACCCCACCTGTCTTGTCATCACTTAATTAATCCCATCAAGTGGCTAATTCACTGATTGGGTTAAGGCCCTCATAACTCAATCATTTCTTCTCTGAACTTTCTGGTATAGTCTCACATGTGAGCTTTTGGGGAACACCTCACATACAAATCATAACATTTTGTCCTTTGCCCCCTAAAGCTCACATTGACCTGACAATGCAAAATACATTTAATCCATTTCCAAGACTCCCCGTATTCTCAACAGTTCTGAGATTGCTCGAAGTTTATGTTCAAAGTCTTCTCTGAGGCTCAAGGCAATCTCTCATTGTGAGCTCTTGTAAAATTAAAAACAATTCACAAGTACCCAAATACTTAATAGTACAGATTAAACATTTCCATTCACAAAATTAGGGGCATAGAAAGAAGGGATAGGACCAAAGCAAGATTGAAATCCAGCTGGGCCCACAAGTTCTGTAGTTCTGGAGCACATGGCTTGATGACCACTCCAAAGGGCTTGTGTAGTTCTGCCCCTGTGGTCTTGTAGGTTGAGGCCCCAGTGGCCTTTCTGTTGGCTTGTCTCTGCAAGATTCATGCAGCTTTGATAGGATGATGTCCCACATTCTTGGTTTTCCTTAATCTTGGAGGTCTCTACTGTAACTTCAGCTTCCTCCTTCCATCCTCACATTGCCTTCTCATGGGGTGCCTGGAGGGACTCTGACCCTGCTACACTTTGCCTAGCATCCTGCTTCTTCTTTTGAAATCTTGGCAGAAGCCTCCTTGACCCCCCCCCCAACTCCAAAATCCTGTATTTTTGCAGAACCAGCACCATGGATTGACATCATCATATGCCACCATCTGAAGCACAGCCAAGCCTCCTGAGACCCCTGGCTGCAGCAAACTCTGAGAGCCTGTGTAGCTGAGCCTGTTGAAAAAAACTTCCTAGGACCCCTTGTGCAAGAAGGGAACCCCACTGGTCTCTTCCTAGAGAACTTTCACTTTTACTCCCTTAAGCTTGAGATGGGTATGGTCTTGCCAGCTCCTGAGATGCCCTCGGGCCATCTTTCTTATAGTTTCTAGGCAAAGTCTTTAGCATTTCTTTAGTGGCAATAAGTAAGGTCTTTAAAAACTCCAATTTCCTTAGCCTCAGTTTGCTCCTGCCTTTCAATATCAAGTTTTTTAAATCTTTCTGCTCTGCTTTCTAATCCTAAATTTTACAATAAATTTGGCTAAAAGCAACCAGTAATATTCATGGCACTTCCTGAATTCTATGATGCCTAGAAATTTCTTCTGCCAGATTAAAATTTGTCTCATAGAAAGTCTCCAGACAGGGGCAAAATGCAGACAAACTCTCATCCAGAATATAACATGAATGACCTCTACTCCAAATTCAAATATAGTCTTCCTACTCCCTAAACTCTGTTGAGCCATGTGTTAGTTGTACAGAGTTCTATTGACATTCTGGTCTTCTAAGCTCCCCCCAGAATCAGACATTAAGCTCCACTTACACCAACCTAAAGCATTTCC
The DNA here is from genome assembly GCF_021218885.2 of Marmota monax. Classification (NCBI taxonomy): domain Eukaryota; kingdom Metazoa; phylum Chordata; class Mammalia; order Rodentia; family Sciuridae; genus Marmota; species Marmota monax. The sequence continues at coordinate 3,141,025 of NW_026695230.1, read as the reverse complement.
AGCTTTTCACTGCTGCACATCTCAAAATTTCTCCAACAAATTTCAAAAATCCCCAATACCTTCTGAACCACATGATCAGGTTAGTCACAACAACAACATCACTTCTGGAAACCAATTTCTGTTAATTTTTTATTATTATCTTAATTTATTTATTTTAATTAGGTATATTTGACAGCAGAATGCATTTTGATTTATTGTACACAATTGCAGCACAACTTTTCATTTCTCTGGTGGTACTTGATGTAGTGTTGCATCATATATGTACCTAAGGTAATGATGTCCATCTCATTCCACCATCTTTCCTATCCCCATGCCCCCTCCCTACCCTTTTCTCCCCTTTGCCTCATCAAAGTTCCTCCATTTTTCCCATGCTCCCACATTATGGATCAGCATCCACTTATCAGAGAGAACATTCACTCTTTGGATTTGGGGGATTGGCTTACTTTGCTCAGTATGATATTCCTGAACTCCTTCCATTTACCTACAAATGCCATCATTTTATTCTCTTTAAAAGCTGAGTAATATCCCATTGTTTATATATACCAAGTTTCTTTATCCATTCATCTGTTGAAATATAAACAGTAATGTGGCTGTGTTACTATAGTATCAATTTCTATTTTAGTCAGCTTTTTCCTTGCTGCAACTAAAAGACTCAAACAGAACAATTGTTAGAAGAAGAGCTTATTTGAGGACTCAGTTCCAGGAATCTTAATCCATAGAATGCTGGCTCTATTCTGTGGGGCTCACAGTGAAGCTGAACATCATGGCAAAAGAGTATGGCAGAGGGAAGTGGCTCACATGATTATCAGGAAGCAGAGAGGTTGATCTCTGCTTGACAGATACAAATATATACTCCAAAGCCATGCCCCTGATGCCCAACTCCCTGTATCCATATGCCACCTACCTTCAGTTACCACTCAATTATTACCATCAGGTGATTAATTCACTGAGTGGATTAAGGTTCTGGTAACCCAATCATTTCTTCTCTGAACCTTCTTGTGTTGTCTCACACATGAGTTTTGGGGGATACCTCACATCCAAACCATAACACCTGGGATCATTTTGCATTAAAAAAATAGCAACAGCTCAAATAATACACATCTGTTAAGATTAGCTATATTTATTAAACAAATGACAGTTTTGTATGTACTGATTTATGTGCCCATAATAATATTAATGTGAGAAATCTTGCTATGAAATGTAATTATTACATACTCAATTTTTTCTTGTCAAATTATTTTGTACTTGCTCTTTAGAAATATGCTGTATCCTATCACACACTTCTTGCTCATAATTCATTTTTACGGAGAATAAATGGTTTAAATCTTTGATTGCAGAGTATTATAATAGTCTTTAAAAGTTTGAAAATATGGGCTGGGGATGTGGCTCAAGTGGTAATGTGCTCGCCTGGCAGGCGCAGGGCGCTGAGTTCGATCCTCAGCACCACATAAAAATAAAATAAAGATGTTGTGTCCACCAAAAACTGAAAAATAAATATTTAAAAATTCTCTCTCTCTCTCTCTCTCTCTCTTCTCTCTCTCTAAAAAAGTTTGAAAATATTAGTTTATACAAACTCTTAGTTGGGAATTTTATTGGTATATCAGTCATATATTCAACTTCCTAATTAAAAAACGTATCCTTTTGATTTTTAGAATGTATGTTGCATCTCTGCATTCAGACAGTTTAAAAGTTCAGTTCTTCTTAGATTGAAACTCAATTGAATGGAAAGATCCTACTTTCTCCTTTCTAAAGAATATTACCTCAAGCAATTTGATAGTACTTAGACCATAACTAAAACTCATACATTCAGAGATATATTGACCCTCTAGTAAGCAATTCATTTAATGGCTGTGGGATGAAAAGCTCTTGCTTTGGATAGGTAATGTTTTGTCAAAGACCTCAAAGAATCACAGAAAGCAGCTAGAGTCTCCTAGAAGTCCTCTAAGAAGAATTACATCTACCATCAGCTTGTAGATGACTCCACAAGACTGGGATATTTTATTCCTGAAATAAACAAAGTTGATAATCAATGTTATTTTTAACATATTTACTAAAGTAAACTATGGAAGTAGTATTTTTTAATCCAATTCAATATTCTATAAAATGTCTAAGGAGGAACTGCTGATTAAATCTTTTATTATCACCTAAGATGCATTTCTAAAAAAAAATATTTCAACATGCAGGAAAGTCCTTAGATAAACTGCTTTCAAAAACAATAATAGAAATATTGACCTTAATAACTGAAAACCAATAGGCTTTTCACAGTTCATTTACTTAAAGTTGTAAAATGTTATTTTGTAATGAGATTGTAATAGTAATAGTAGATTTCCATTGCTCTAATTGTTTAGATAAATCTGTGCTGGGGTACAATTATGGAGAACTGAACATGTTTTCAATGTAAATACAGAATCTGTATTTTTAAATGACGATTTCATCTTCCACTCTCACTTTGCAAAATCAATGTAATCAGGAAAGACAAGTTAATAATAAGCAATATCATTCCAAAGTAACTTAACTACAAAACAGATTTTGCTAAACAGTAACTCCAAACATATTTTTTATATAATTTTCTCCTGTCAGGAATGGCTAAGGTGTAACATCCACAACATTTTTGAGTCTTTTAGAAAACAAATCACTTGGGTTTTGTGGGTCAATGAAGATGTGTAATTTCTCTAAAATTAAAACCTGAAAAAAAAAAACTTTGTTCTCCAAGGATGAATTATATTATAAGAATGAGGAAAGAGAAACTTCCCATTTGTAAGAAAAAAAATAGCTCTTTTCTTCCACAAAGCATCAGCAGGTCACATATTACCAGGAAGTGACAAGGAGAGCCTCAGTTTGTCTCTCAGATATTCAAGTGACAGAGATAATAGAACTATTCTTTTCATATTTTACTTCAATATATGTTCAAGTATGTTGCTTTACTAGAATTTTTCATAGAAAAGGAATATTGAAATAACAAAGACTTAGGACTATGTTCATGATGTTCTTGTGGCAGCATTAAAAGTGTAGTGTGAAAGTTTTCATAAAAAGGAAATGAGCAATTTAAGGCTTATTACATACTGGTTAACCTGTAATAAAAGCTAGTAATATTAATTCCTTAAGATGTGCAAAGTGCATTACTTATCTCATTTAATCCCTGTAACTGCTTTTTAACATAGGTAATATCAATTTTAGTAGTAATGAATTGAGACTCAGGCTGTATGGATGGAAAGGGATAAAGCTGAGATTTGAGCACAAACATTTTGATTCTTAAGTCATTTCTCCCAATCAGTTCACTGTGTTGCATCTCCCATAAAAGAGAATTCAGATAGATGCCACATTTTATGAAACCCAGATGCATAAAATAGAATTATGATTTTACAGAACTAAAATAACTCTACATATCTGGAGCAAAGGGTCAGATGAAGGGATAGAGACCAGACCCATGGGGCCATATTATATAAGCTAGGAGCATCAGCAATGAATGCAGAATTACACGGAAGGCATACAGATCAGATGCGTGACACAAAAGCCCAGGTCAGTCAATGATAACTGCCTGGAGGAAATCACAAGTGGTGAGGATAGAGACAAACAGTGAGCCGAAAAATGTTATGAAAGAAGAGTGCACAGGATTTTGGAATGCATTGCATGTTTTGAATGACTCCTAGGTTTATAACTCGAGCAACACACAAGTTCGAGCTCAAGGGAGAAAGTTACTTTCACAGAAGTAGTCTTTGTGCCTTTGAGGGTTTCTGTGGCATCACTGGGTAATGTAATGTGCCTATTGAATACTTAACAAATCCTTATCATCAGAGACTTCTCTGAGAGAAGCATACCATTCTCCTTGTGCAATCATAGATTATTTGGCTCCATATTCCAAATAAGAAAAAAATTTCCTTTTATCCAGTCAATGAAAGCATATAGGGAAAATCTAATGTCATGAATTGCCTATTCATGCTCCAGGCCAAAAAATTCAGTAATGTAGCAACGTGCTTGGAAACATAGCACATTCTGTGTGTGTGTGTGTGTGTGTGTGTGTGAGAGAGAGAGAGAGAGAGAGAGAGAGAGAGAGAGAGACATTCAAATTGGAGAGAGAGAGAGAGAGAGAGAGAGAGAGACAGACAGACATTCAAATTGCTTTGCAAAAATGATCTTGCAGATAGTTGCATCAAATCCATGAGGTAGACCAAGCAACTGTTCATTTCTATTTTTAAAAGGCAACATAAGGTTAAGTGACACAATACAGAGCTGGAAACAGAAGTTCCTGGAATCATCTTGGTATATATAAGAGCAACCACCAAATGGCTTCCTGACAGGGTGTAAATTGAAGTTCATTGATACTTGGTACAGCTTGAATTGTTAAAAGTCCTAGTTTGTTGTAAACAATAAGCTTAGAAATGAGAAGGGGAATTAAAGAGCAGGCAAGTTTAACAGTTTAGTTGTATGCCTTTGTAAGCTTCTCTTTGGGTTTGTGCTTTTCTGTAAATAAAAATCTCAAAGTGACATTTACTGTCAAATATATATCCAGGATGTTTGGCCAAAACGTTTACCATGTAAATCTGCTTTTGTATTTTAGACCATACAATATTCTCTCTGTTCTTATAGAATTCTGCAGTGTATTATTAAAATCCAGAGCATCTCATCAATGATGCATATATGCCTTTTAAGTCTTCTTCCCTAAATTCCAGGCCCACATATGCAGCTACTGATATATTTTTGAATGACTGTATATCTTTCAAATAAGTCTATTCAAAATGGAGGGACTGCTACTCTTTTTACTCCAATTTTATTCCTCCTACAGATTTCACCAAATATTTAATTGCAAATGCTCTTCTTTCTGTTGCTCAAGTCAGACTCTTGAAGCTGTCCTTATTGCCTCTACTTTTTAAGCTCAGACTCCAAATTTTCTTTGATTTTATTCTACCAGCTACATTTCTAAATCTATTGGTATTCCAACTGCCTCCCCACATCAGTAAATTCTTTTTTTATCTTGCTTTATTTTTTTCTTTCCCAAATTTATTTTTAATGGTGTGTATGAATACACTATCAGTGAAACTCCACATCATGTACAACCACAAGAATGTGATTCTAATTAGAATAAGTTATACTCCATGTATGTATAATATGTCAAAATATACTCTACTGCCACATATATAGAAAAGGAACAAATAAAATGATAAAATAAAAAATAATTATACAGAATGGTGGGTTTCATTGTGGTATCATCACCTGTGCCTACTTAAAAATATAATTTAATTAATTTTATTCCCAATACTTCCCTTACACTTAACTCCTCCCTCTCCCTGATCTTCTTCCTCTTCATGAATGATCTCCCTTTTTTATAGTGTCCTTTTTCCCTGTTATTTTTCTTCTTCTAGCTTTCAAATATGTTAGAAAATATTATAATACTTTTTTTTCTCTGATTCTGACTTATTTCACTCAAAATTATGGTTTCCAGATATATCCATTTTCTAACAAATGACATGATTTTGTTCTTCTTTGTGACTCAATAAAACTCTTATTTTGTGGATATGATACATTTTACTTATCCATTCTTCTGTTTTCAGACAACTAAACTGATTCCATAACTAGGCTTTTGTGAATTGTGCTGCAATAAATATGGGTATGTGTGTATCTCTAAAGTATGCTGACTTTAATAGTAATTTTATGGTTTTTATTGGTGCATTATATTTATACATGAGAGTGAAATTTATTGTTTAGATTTATACTTAGGTATTTTATTTTGAGGGGCACTTTTATGAATGGGATTTTTTTCTAATTTCTTTCTCAACAGGTTCATAATTGATGTGCAGAAGAGCTAATTTTTTTTTTACATTAATCTGTCCTGTTACCTTGTAGAATTGGTTCATCAACTCTGGAAGTCTCTACTTTACAAATACCTGCTTTCCAATTAAACTCGTACTCCTGCATACTTTGTCCTAGTTCTCTATTTTATTTTTGTCCTTAATTGTTATTCCAACTTGTGATCCTTTTGTGAGAAAATCATAGTGTACAAAATAAGATGATTACAGTGACACTAACAGGTATAATTTTATGTGATGAGTACATTTATGTGGCCTATCACTGACTAAAGCTTTGGTATGAATCCCATCTCTTTGATTTTCTTATTTCATTTATTGTAAATTAGAAAAAATGTAAGCACTCTCAGGTAAGGTATATTATCCAATTGGTTAATACTGGCATAAAGTAATCTTTGAATAATGATTGACAAAGTGAAAAGATATTCATTTTATACTTAATATACTAACCAAAAAATTTGCAAAATATATTAATTAGATTTTAAGAAACTTTGTTACAAAAAATTGCTTTCTGTCATGATATTGACTTGTGAAAAAAATCTATTTTATCTATTGAATTGAAAATATGGACTTGAAATTATTCAATATTCATTTTTGTTAACTTTTAGAAGAACCTGGTAACTTTTTTTTCAGTGCCATTTGATTTTCTCCTATGACTACTTGTCAACTTATAAATATCATTCCCAAATTTTTAAATCTTAAAAGTAAGTGGCTACTGGTTGGTTTAGCTAAACAGCAGAGGACAACTAACAATTGCACAGAGATTAATCACTTTGTGATCAGTTGCACCACTGTGCATAAATGGAGGTTAAACATTTACATTCAGTAGAGAAGGGGAGACAATTTCTGGGCTCTTTTATATCTTAGCATCATGCAAAGATGATTGTGTAGTCATTATCTACACTTTTTTTTTTTTGAAATTTGGGTCAAGTTCTTGTTTTTCACATTAGTCATTGCAATTCCTTCTTTTACCATTTTGTATTGGTGCATTGTAGTTGTACATAACGTGGAATTTTTTGTCAGATACTAGTACTTGCACAAAATATAACATAATTTGGTCACTATCACTCCTCAGCACATACCATTCTCTTTCTTCTTTCCCCTCCCTATTACTTTTCCCTATTCTACTATCTCCCTTTGCTTTTTTTGGAATATTTTCCCTATCTTACTTTTCTCTAGTTTCCACATATGAAAGAAAATATGCCTTTTAAAGTATGTCTCCCTGGAACAAAGTAAACTATTTTTCATTGAACAAAATCTTGCACCTTATCTCTATTCATGAAAAGTTTAAAAAAGGAAAGAAAAAAAGAACAATGATAGCATTGCCATTATTCCTACATGAACAATAACTGACATTTTTAAGCAAAATTTTTTATAAGCTAGTGAGTATACTCAAACCTCTAATTATTTACTTCTTTACTACTTAAAAATTGATAGGGTTAAATGAAATAGCTCAAATTATATTGTGATATTATGTGCATGTACAAATATATGACAATGAAGCCTCATTATTTTGTCTAATTATAATGTACTAATACAAACTTAAAAATCAAATAAAAATAAAATGGAAAATAAAAATCCTGGATCTTAAGCTACTTCTACAAATAAAACAAAATAAAAATAACAACAACAACAAAAAACCCACGTGTGCTGAAAGCAAAAGGAAATAATTTGCACTAAAGTACACAATGAAGTGTGGAGAAGGAGGAAAAGATGTTCTTGGAATCTGGTGGGAGCAAGTTTAGGTCAGAGTCTGCGAAAGGAATAAGATGCTGAAATGAAAACTTGTCAGAATTTTTCTAGTCTTTTTCTACCACCATGTACTTGTGGAGTAAGGTTTGCCTATCCTCATTTTATAGAAAAATCAACTACATTACTTATGCAAGAAAATATGTATTTTATGTGTGTGAATGTGCATACATATGTGTACACACACATAATAAAAATGCATATATAAATGCATGCGTGCCTGAATGCATGTGTATGTATGTAGCAATGTGTGTATATGTTAAATAAATAAAATTAAAATAAATCAATAAAAAGAAATGAAATCTTTCTTGGCAAAAAACAGAAAAAAAAGATTTATTACCTTTAATATTGTCAAGACTATAAGCAACAGCTGAAATTTGAACTTAGTGTTGGTAACTAAGATGTATGTCCTTAGTTGTTCAGCAAATGAAGATTTTCAACTTCCTACTGAATTGTGGAGAGAAATAGTGGGAAAAAAAAAAACTCACTTGTTAAATACTGTTGAATTCCAAGCCAGTGTATGAACCAAGCAGATTAATATTTGAAATGCCTATTCTACAGTAATTCTAAATAAGAACTTCAAATTATCTCAGGTTTATCAAATATGAATTTTAACTTATAATTCCTATCACTGTAGAGGAGAATTTAATAGTAGAATTGAAAGTCTGGACTTGGAGTTTGAGTTCTCATTCTGCCATTTACATAGTAGCTGTTCCTGGAGGAGAAAAAAAGCTTATTAAACTTTGGTAACCTCAATTTTATCAAATAAGTAATGATACCATATACAAGTTTATAGTTATTGTGAGCACTGAGTTTTTCCACATTAGAAATCAAGCAGAGTTTAGGAACGTAATTTAGTGGTAGAGCATGTACCCAGCCTTGAGTTCCATCCTCAGCACCAACATAAATAAACAGATGAAAGTCAAGTAGACTACACCACTAATCCTAAGAACTATGAGAGCACATGGTAATATTTTAGTGACTTTCTAGTGAATATGAGACATACAGACTTCCTCTGGCGACATTGCTATACTTTTAGATAATACCAATGTGGATCTAATTGAACTACTTTTAATATTTGCCAAATGTATTAGACTGTGATTCCTAAAATATGTTAAATGGCATTATTAGTTCTACAATGTATACTAACCTAAACAGTTTAAATATTTAAACATAATATTCACATTTTAAAGCTATATATTCATATTCATAGCCTAAATATGTATATTTATATTTATATCCTAAAGTATCCAAGATATCAGGAAATAAAGAAGCCAATTTATGTTTGATTATTTAAACTTCCCTCCAAAATGTTTTTACCCTGGGATCCTTTTCTACGAACAACACTACTAACACAGTGTAGTTGACCCTATTGATGTCCCACTCATAATCTAACATGATTGCAATTTTACAGTAAGCTCCTCCAAACGCCAGCACCTTTATCTTTTCCCCTTTGTCTCCCTTATGTGTTCCTCCCTCAAGAAGTCTTTGCCTCCTTACCTTGCAGGAAATAAGAGCTGGAGATTAATGCCCTTCACTCTCAAAATTTAAAAGAAGCTGACTGACAAATACTCTTAGGTCCTCACAATTCCTGTAATGTGCTAGAGTTTCCCATGAGGAATAACTTCCTGTCACTCACGGTATTAGGTGAATTGAAGAGGTAATCTTTCTTGGCTGCCTTTTTTCCTAGTCTCACTGATCTGCCTGGTGTTTCTTTCACATTCTAAACAAACTACTTGTAGTTAAATCCTTGCCTCAGGTCTTACCTCTGGGGGAAAGAAAACAGGGATACATATTTTGGAAGCTGGTTGCTTCCTGCTCTACTTTCAAATGACCCAAATATCTGATCAATTACTTCTGACAGCCTCTGAATATAAATCTCCAGGTTTTTACATCCCAGATTTTCTCCATTGTGTTACTATACTCTTCACATATTGTAAAAAAGTTACTTTGCTGATATGATTTTTCTGGGCATTTTATTTCTCGCTGCTTTAAATTCTGTCAAAGGAAAAATTGCACTAAAAGAAGTTAGACACAGACAACTTTATTGAAGTCTACTGCAAAAGGGAAGAAAGTCTGAACTTTGCTGAAAGAACTGGGAAGCACTAGGGTGAGTTAGCAAAAAAGTACTGAATGATTTTAGTGAGGTTAGCCAATGGGACCTGGAGAGCACATTGAATTATTGCTGAGTTTGCAATAATTTTTTTCTGTGATTAGATCATCTGTATTTGATATGATTTGTGCCATTCAAGTTGTGACTCTTACTTTCCCACAAAAATAGTAGATAGGAGCAATCTGTCTTTTGATGATCACATTTGCTTTAAAGGGATGATTCCCAGCAATCAAAAAAAGACATTTTGTTGACTATAAAACTAACAAGAGGTTGATTTGCATACATTTCAAAGGAGCCTACAATGATTTCCCCAAACTGCAAGTTTCTAAAGCAAATGTGTTGAGAGGAACCTTACTAAAAGTCTTTAAAATGTAGTTGACTTGAGGGTGATACCTCTGGTTGTCAGTGGTGAGTTCTACTTTCTCAGATGTTGAAGTAAACCATTAGAGAAGCATGCCCAGGCAAGCAAGGTTTACTTAAAAAGGGGTAAAACAGACTTCTCCTGGGAGGGAGAAGGGGGCCATAGTTGGTATCCTGGTATCCCAAGAAGTGAGAGTGTTCTGTGTCCTTTATCTATCCTAGATTTTCTTTGCTCTTCTGCCTTCTTCCTTCTTACCTCTCCTTCCTGCATATGTGACTTGGTCCAGGAGATGCTCCAGGTTGCAGGGCCAGAAGCAGATGGGCTGGAGGGGCCAAGGTGGAGTGGTCCAGGCAGGAAGGGGGCCCAGAGTGCATCAATCAACAACTTTTACAACTCCCTGCAGGGAGGGACAATTCCTGGGGCAGGTTACCTTCCCAACAGGTTGGAGCATGGATAGGTTATTTTGAGGAAGGTGGAGGAAGGGCTCTAAAGGCAATAACATTTCGATTTCTCAGGGGCGGTCTCCAACTTCCCTGCCCAAATTGGCCTTCATTCTCTAGACCTGCACAGGATCACCTGTCTGCACTGACTGCCTGTCTTTTATTCTGGCTTCAAGGGGAGTGTTAAGGATAACTTGGTGAAGTCCAAGACTGGTTAGTGAACATCCAAGGACATGTTTCTGACCTTCCCCTTGTGTAGTGTTGGAAGATTCTGTAAGAGTTGTCCAGATTTATTCCACCATAGTTTTATAACACTGGGACACTAAATATTTTCTTTATTTTTCATTAAATAATCAAAACTTCTGTTTTACAAAACTATTTACTAGAACAACTAATAAAAAATGTGATATAAAATCCTACATTTAAAACATGGACAGATAACCAACATCATTATATAATTGAAGAGAAACTTTCTTCCAGAGACAAACATTGATACCATCGGTAATAGGTGATGAGTTCTACTTCTTCACATGTTGAAGTTTGAACATAAGAGAAGCACCCCAAGGAAAGCATATAAAGCAGGACTTATTCAAAAATGGATAACAGACTTCTCCCAGAAGGGAGAAAGGGCCATAGCTGGTATCCTGGCATCCTAAGAAGTAAGGTTTTCTGCCCTTTTTATATTTCCTAGTCTTGCTTGGTTCTCCTGCCCTCTTCCCCCTATCTTTCTCCTTTCTGCATATTTGACTAGGTCCAGGAAAGCTTGGTGGGATGGCCCAAAGGTGGGAAACAGTTGGGCTGAAGGGGGACAGAGCAGCACAGGACACATTAATTAACAACTTTATGGCTCTGGGTGGAGGGGCAATTCCTGGACAGGTTACCTGGGCAACAGGTTGGAGCAGGGGAAGGTTCTTGATAAGGGTGGAGGAAGGGCTCTGATGGAACTAACATTTCAGTCCCTCAGGGGACAGTCTCCAACTTGCTGACTCACTCAAAATTGGCCTCCTTGATCTGACCTGACTCAATCTAACTATTTATACTGACTGCCTGTCTAATTCTGGCTTCAACATTACACATATCCAGTATAATAAAAAAGGCCTGGACTTTATTTACAAATTACTTAATTAGGAAAGTAATTAAGAGATGTTTTCATTGAAGGAGAAATAAATCTAGCAAAACTAGTATGTGAAAACATAATGCTTTACAAAGCCAAAATACTGAAGATTCAATTCTTGTATACCCAAAATGAGGCACATATTAAACAAAAACGTTGAACATCCATTAGAGTATAAAAATGAGATCTAGGGCTGGGTTTGTGGCTCAGAAGTAGAGTGCTACCCTAGCACTTGCGAGGCCCTGGGTTTGATCCTCAGCACTGCATAAAAATAAATGAATAAAATCAAGGTATTGGGTGCAACTATAACTAAAAATAAGTATTACAAATAAATAAATAAATAAAGTAAAAAAATGGGATCTAGTTGCTCAAACTCTACAAATTCCTAGTTTTTAAATCTACTGTAATCTGTCAATTACTCCCTAAAGTTATTAACAACAGCAGATATTACCACTGGACATATAATGTCATTTATTTCTTCTTTGCTTTTATCACTATAGTACAATACAAAATTTCCAATGCAATGTTTTATGTCCCTGTTTTTAAACTAATTAACACCTTAATAAAATAAAGTTCTAGATGCAAAATTTAAGTCGTGTAAGGCTCAGTAAACAGCAACCAAAAACATAACATTTTTCTCATAAAAGGAATATGAAAGCCAAAGTTTTTTTCTTTTGTGAACTTGCTTCATATTACTCTGTTCTGTCCAATTTTTTTTCCATTAAGAAAACCCAAAGAGATATAAAACAATTGTTTATTATATTTTGTTTTTAAAGCAAAAACCTTTGAAAATAGGTCTTGAGACCTGTTAAATAAGAACAAACTCTCAAAAATTCACATTTTCTTCAAAAAATTTCAAGTGGAGAATTTTCAAGTGTACATTGTACATTTTTCATCCATATACTTTCTACATACCTTTCTCTGCAAGTCATCATCCTCTTCTACCTGCTCTAAAAGCTAAGCCCCAAGCCTCTGATGACATCCACTCTTAAGTCTTTGATTATTTTCCTGATCTTTTCAGAACCTGGCATGATAGCTGAAAGCAGTGGAGTTCTTCTGTCTCCTATGCAACTTCTCCATGAAGTACTAGTGTTTCCTGATATTTCCGTTTAAGTTTGAATTCTGACACTGGATTTGATAATGGGAGATCTTCAGAGTTCACTTTAGAGCCCAGTTTAAGGATCTCCTTCATCAATTGTACCAAGTCATTAATTTCATTTGCATGACTTTTCCTTTTCCTGGAATCTCCAATTGACTTACCAGTCGAATTTGTAGAACTTAACTCACCCTCAGACAGGCAATGAATCAATTTCCTTACTTGAGCGATGCTGCAGTCAGGGACAGACTGGCCCTGCCATACTCAGAAAAGTTCTCACTGAAGGTCCTGAACTGGACATCTCCTGGGACTGCTGTAGTCGCCTCCTGTCTCTAACGATTAATGATTGGTTCTTTGCTGACATCATCTCACTGCTCCTTGACCTGCTCCCAGACCCAGTGATCATTTTTTTTTTTTTTGATACTGGGGATTGATTCCAGGGACACTTAACCATTGAGCCACATCCCCGACCCTTTTTTGTATTTTCTTTAGTGACTGAGTTGCTTAGGGCCTCATAAATTTGTTGAGTCTGGCTTTGAATTTGCCATCTTCCTGCCTCAGTCTCCCAAACTCCTGGGATTACTGGCATACACCACCTTGCCTGACAGTGATCCTTCTTCTTTGTTTTCCAGCATTTTGTTGTACAGATATGATAGCCACTTTTCCAACAGTAGGATGAGAAAGCAAAAGTTAGAGGTACCTGTTGAAATGCAAAGAGATCTCTGCTGCTGGGTGCAATGGCACAGGCCTGTAATCCCAGGGGCTCAGGAGGCTAAGACAGGAGGATTGCGAGTTCAAAGCCAGCCTCAGCAATGGTGAGGTACTAAGCAACTCACTGAGACTCTGTCTCTAAATAAAATACAAAATAGGGCTCAGTGGTCGAGTGCCCCTGAGTTTAATCTCCAGTACCAAAAATCTCTGTTTTCTGCCATTGCTGTCAAGACAAAGAAGGTTCAGATACAGATTTGTATGGTTATAAACCAGGGTTGGTTGTGCCCTGTTTTGTATATTACATTCACCATCAAATTCATCCTGGTCCTTTGGCTTTTGGTCTTTGTTTAGGGACAACAACAACTTCACTGGTTCACTGTCAACCTCACGGCTACTATCAGAGGACCATGTGGGAATCAGGTTTTCAGGATGGGCACTGGACTTGGTGTCATCCTGCAGACTCTCTCCGTTCACTTGAGAAAAGTGGCATTTACCTTTATGCTCACTACAGGCCTCTAAGTGTCTCAGTTGATTCTGAACTGGGCCATCATTCATGATGATGTGCCTTCTTTCTGCAGGTAAGATATCAATATTTACCCTACTTATTGGTGGCTAGTGTCTCAGCAGTATTCCTCATGCCCAGTTTGCCAGTGTAAACTTTCAGAGAAGCAAGTGATTTCAAGGGACCAATGATTATTGGTTTCTCCTGGGACAAATATTTATCTTCACTCATTACATGTCTTGGAACCCTCAGCAGAATGTGGTTGGGAATGGATTACTTCATGATTGAATGCCTTTCTTAAAACCATGGTAGCAATAGGGTTCAATATAGAGCCACCATTTTTAATGCTATTTTTGAATTTGTGGCTTCCAAACACAAGGAGATTTGGCATTTCCTATAAAGCTGCCTCTTGGCATTGGTGGCAGCTTTCCCTCAATAATCCAATAAAGTAAGAATCCATGTTTTTTTTTTTTTTTTTGCATTGAAAGCATGCTTCAGGGTGGTTATTTCATAGACACAGCATCCCAAAGCCCAAACATCAGACTTATATTATAGTTGGAGGGTCTGTTTGAGAATAATTCGCATCTCATGTACTAGGTTGTGCCAATGAGGGTGCTTGCCATGTCACACTCAGGTAATTCCTAGATCAGCCACTTTGATGATTTTATTCTTGCTAGAAAGACATTTTGAGCTTTCATATCTCCATGAGGGATGCTTCTCACGTAAATACTGCAAATCCATGGCACTCTGTACACATCATTCTACCATCCGACTCTCACGCAGCAGTTTCCCTTTCTGCTTCTCAAACTTCTAAAACAGATTACCTCCTTTACAGAAGTCTATGGCAATGTAGAGCAGACCATCCCTGACTCCTCTTAAGTGCCAATGTTGGGGTACTTCAATGAGGAAAGAGCTGAGCTTCCTCTTCAGCAGCTCACCACTCTCAGCCAGAGGAGTTTTGCAGGTTCAGTTTTCTGATGACAAACTACCACGGGTATTTCACAGCAGCACCTTCATGTAGCTGCCTCTGCCCATAGGGCCATGTTCCTGGTGCAGATCCACAGGACAAGCAGCGGCAGCAGCAAAGGGCAGCTGGCAGCAGCAGGAGGCAGGGCTTATGCCCAGGGCCTGTGGCCGGGTTGGCTCTGAAGGCAGCTGGGCCCACAGCATGCTCCGTGCAGGATCATAGAGGTCCAGTTGACCATGATGCTGCTGCCATAGAGATCCCTCTCAGGACAGTCCTGGGAATGCTCCAGACACTAAACATTTCTGAGTCTCCTTCACAAAAAACTTGTAATAATCACATCTTCTATGGCATCATCATAAAGATCAAAAGAAACAATGTATCTGTTATGCTGTGGTATTTGCATTTTGTTTTTATGTTCATTGTTCCTGGATGATAACTCCCTTTGAAAGCAGGTCATAAAAGTTAAGTTTCATCTTCCCCAAGGTGGGTCATAGAAACGCCAATATTCCTCCTACCTTAAATTTTACCATAAAGAAATTCTCTGATGTACCTGGTCTGATAGTTGATAATAAGACACCATTTAAGAAGAGATTAATTGTCCTTGAACAGGCCAGCCAAGAAAAACTGAACAATCAGGACTTGCTAGGTGTCACCACCCAGTCTATCTGCATTAGACAGGTGATGAAGTCTACATACAAATACAGAGGACGAACGTTCAAAGGGCTTCTGGATGGCTGAACAAATGGAGGTTCTTGGACCTGTTGCCCCAGAAAGGGCATGGAAGTTTCTTGGCCCTTCTCCCATACCTCAATGCATGTCTTCTTCTATATCATTTGTCATACATTTATAATAAGCCAGTAAATGTGTTTTCTTGAGGACTGTGAACCACTCAAATGAATTAATTGGACCCAAGATGGAGACATAGAAACTCCAATTCATAGCTGGTCAGTCAGAAGCACAGATGGAACAAGGCGGGCTGGCAATTGGCATCTGAGGAAGAGGTCAGTCTTGGGGACTGATTCCTCATCCTGTAGGATCTGGCACTATCTCTCAGTTACACAATTTCAGAAACAAGTTATAATAGAAGGTGCCTAGCTGATGCCTGCTGTAGAATTGGTTGCTTGATGTTAGGCAGAGATCTCACACCCTTGGAGGTCACAGATATGTTCTGCAATATCAATCGAGTCTAAGTTTGGGCTATTTTTTCCACTACATCCACACAGTATCTGCACTTCTTGATATAGTATATTAGTCAGCTGGGGATGTCATAATAAAATACTACAGACAGGGAGGTATAAGAAATAGTCAAAATGGAATAATTTATATTCTTCTAGTTCTGGTGACTGAGATTCCCAGATCAACTTGCCGGCAGAGTTCTCTTCCTTACTAACAGATATTCACATTTTTTTTTTTAAAGAGAGAGAGAGAGAGGGAGAGAAGAGAGAGAGAGAGGGAGAGAAGAGAAAGAGAGAGAATTTTTTTTAATATTTATTTTTCAGTTTTCGGTGGACACAACATCTTTATTTTATTTGTATGTGGTGCTGAGGATCAAACCCAGCGCCCCACGCATGCCAGGCGAGCGCATTACCGCTTGAGCCACATCCCCAGTTCAAGATATTCACATTTTGACTATATCCTCACATAGTCTATTTTCTGTGTGTAGGCATTCCTGGTAACTCTTCATCTTCTTCCAGTTCTATTGAATTATAGACCGACCTTATGAACTCATTTTACCTTAATTACTTCCGTGAAAGCTCCATTTCCATATATAGTTATATTGAGGGTGAGGGTTGGTTATAGTCTGGACATGAATTATCCCTCAAAGACTTATGTGTTGAAGGCTTGTTCCCCAATGCAGCAGTGTTCAGAGGTGGAAATTTTGAGAAGTAATTAGACATGAAGTTTCTGACTTGTTAATGGATTAATCCACTGAGGGATTCATAGTCAATGGCATTATTGGGAGATGGTGGAAACTATAGGCCATCGGGCCTAGTTAGAGGAAGTAAATCACTGGGGTCGTGGCCTGGGGGAAGTTATTTTGCTCCCAGCCCCTTCCTCACTCTCTCTCTCTCTCTCCGCTTCCTGGCTGCCCTGAGCTGACAGCCTTCTCCCACTGCACCTTTCTGCCATGATGTTCTGCCTTAAGTCAGGCCCAAAGAAATGGAGTCAATCAACCTTGGACTGAAATTTCTGAAACCATGAGCCAAAATTAATCTTTCTCCCTTTAAGTTGTCTTTCTTAGGTCCTTTGTTCCAATAATTAAAAGCTGACAACTACAGGATTAAACCAAAGAATTTTTGAGAAATACAGTTCAGCCCACTACACATAGTTTTTAGATCATAATTCAAATAACAACAACAACAACAACAACATCTAACTGTTATTTTAAATAAGCATACCACAACTAGAAGCGCTGAATAAAATATGCTTTTTTATCTGTCAATGAAATTGGAAAGCACAGAACATAGAAAGCAGACAGCTCTTCTCCCAAGGCAGAGACATGATTTATTCATCCATCGGCTGTTATTAAGACAATATATTTTCTAAAAAGCCTCTGGCCAGTGCATCTTTTATTTGATAAGTTTTACATTGCTTCTGTAGGTCAATATTTTCCTTTGTTATGTAAAATTCTAGAGAGAAATAGGTTTATAAAGGAAATTCTTTTCAGAGAACTTGCATTTAATGTAAGCATCAGACTGAAAAAAACTAACCAACTAACTTATTCATGATCTAGAACCAGATAGATCAACTAACAAAGAACTTAGGTAGATCAATTTAGCCTGTTAATTATAGATGAGATCAATTTGGAGATTTGTACATATACAGAAGATCAATGTCTTTAGGTAAAGTGTTTGGAAGTAAAATTACAATCACAAAATGTGCTTGACTAAAAATAAATGCTACTGGCATGGTAACACTTTAAGGAAGAATCAGGGGAAGAAATTTCTGACAAAACAAAGATGAACACAGACAGTTTCTGAAGGAAATTGTTTGGAAAGACCAATTAATTTTCTTATATTTTAGTAGTATTCAACATGTATTATTTGGGAAAATTATATAGTTTTTTAAAGACCTTTCAAGGATACAGTGGCACAAAAATTTTGGACACTCTGTAGTCCCATCAAGATCAAGGGGATATATAAAAATACAGTAAATGGAAAAAAAAAAAAGAAAGAAAAAAAAGCCTGTTAACTTTCTCAGAGTTAGTGATGAGTTTAAATGAAAATGAGAAGGTAGAATATGTGCCCATTTGTGCTGATTAGTAAATTAGTAAATCCCCTGCCTGAACTTGTCCTAAGATTGAACCACTCAGCAGTTTTTGATGGTCACGTAATGCCACAGATGTGATTGGTTTTGTACTCTTTGTCAAATTGACAGTGCAGGACAAACATTGTGAATGATGAAATGTAACACCAGCAATGGTGGTTGTCCCCTAGGTTTTATTGACAGGAGAATATCGCAACCCTCCTTTACAACAATATCCCTAAAACACTCCCCTCATGTCTGCCTGAGGGGCATCTCCGCATTGTTCAGCTTCTGGACTCAAGTGTGTTTGTGGAGAGGGGCTGGGGAAGAAACTGAACTTCTCATTCTTCCCAGGATCTGTATGCATTAGGTATAACATTCCTTTCCAACAACTGGAAATAAAGCTAAGAGGCAGAACCAGAAATGGGAAGTAAGAGCAAAAAGAGGCAGGTGGGGGTCTGAAGGATGATTATTGCTCAATTGGTAGAGTGCTTGTCTTGCATGCAGAAGGCCCTGGGTTTAATCCCCGTCACAAAAAAAAAAAAAAAAAAAAAAAAACATATCTGAACTCTTAATCATCTTATTTAATTAAGCACTTCAGTTGAAAATCTTCTTTACTGTTGATCAATCAATAAGATTTTCAGAGTGCATAAATTAATCTCTAAGGTAATATCAAATTTGATTAATTCTGTCCTTCAGCTTATTCTCTCCCCCCTACACAGCCCCCCACAGATACACACACTTGCACACACTATTATTAAATTAATTAATTTGATTTCTTTTTTTCTATTTCTTTCTTTCTTTCTTACATACATGACAATAGTGGAATGATTTCTTGAAGTTAATTCTCTCAGATGTTTTGGGAAGCATTTTGCACAATAATTTTATTTACAACCAGACTTATAATACATATTTTATTCATTTAATTATTTTTTACAATACTGGAAGTTGAACACAGTAGTGTTCTACCACTGAGATATATTCACAGTCATTTTTTATGTTTTCCTTAAGACGGGGTTTCACTACATTGCCGAGTTCGGTCTCAAACTTGTGATCCTCCTGCTTTAGCCTAACCAGTATCTGGAATTATAGGCATGCACCACCACTCCAGTCATATTATTATTAACTCAATTTTGTGAATGAGGGAACTGAATGTGTTTCTTATCTGACCACAGTCCCTAAATTAATTTGTTACTTTAACCTTCTTCTAGCTGATTCTATAGTTACTACAGGGAAACAAGAGAGTTTGGTTGTTAAAATTCTTGAGTTATCACAGTCTTCAATTCTGAACACAATAATTACTATCTATGAAAGTTTTTGAAATGTTAGTTCCCTTTTTTGGTCTCAGTTATTCTTCAGTAATAAGAAGCTAAACATTTTTTTTGTATCTCATAGGAGTGCTGTGACAGTTGAATGAATGAGTGCAGGTGAAGTGCTCAGAACAGTGCCTATACTGTAACACAGGTAGGTGACAATCATGGCGATGATAATGATGAAGATGGTAACAATGATTCATAGTGCCTCTAGTAATACAATGATTATCTTCAAAGTGGGTGATGCTTTTATCCTTTGAGGAAAATGTTTCTCTTAGAGACACTGAGACATAAATATATAGAACAGGAAGCCTTCCTTTAGCTTATATCAATCTTATCTATTTTATTTGTACTTCCTGCATTCCTGTTACAGTTTCAACCAGTCTTAATACATTACCATATCCTTTCCAAAGGCTTATTTCTCCTATCTTCACTCTACCTCTGGGAAGCTCCTCCATGTCATGTCTCCTATTGGAGGTTGGCAAGATAGCATCCAACAAGGGAAGGGTAGATATGCTTATGCTCCCAGAACCTGCTAGTACAACTTTCAAAGAAGAGACATGCTCTTGTTCTGCTTTTTTATTTACCCTCAGTAATGGATAGGAACTTAAGGAACTCCTGACTCTACCCTTTAGTCAAAATGATTGTTTGCAAATCCTCCCAAGTATCATTAAAGAAACTCTGGCTTCAAAAATGCAGCCTAACTATAAACCACAATTATTTGAAGAACATTTGTGTTTCAGCAGTTATCGGTACCAAGAAAAATGTTCCTTTTAAAATAGAAACACTTATTTTGGGGAAAATTGTTCCATTTTCAGATATTTTCTTTACATTGTATTTGACTTAATTTCAGAGCAGAGTCAAGGTTTTGTATTCCCAAATAGTGATATTATTTAAAAAATACTAAAGTTTAAATGGAGGACAAATAGAGTCACAGATATATCCCATCCCACCATGCCTGGCAAATAAATACAATTTAATAGTTATATTCTTGAATTGTATAAAGGTCATCACTGGTGACTAGTTAGCAGATATTTAAGTGGATTGGTTTATAAAATTCCTAAGCATTTTTTTAAATTTTATGGAATAAGTTTTAAAAGATTGTTTTTTAAGTCAGCAATATGAAATCAATAAATTTGGCATAACTAAGACACCAGATGTCAGAAGTGAAATAAGCTATGAATAGACAGGAGGTTTTCACTATATGGAGGAACATTGGTTTCTTTATTCCACAGTATGGGAGAAAAATGACACGAAATTGGTAATTAACATTGATATTATATGCATGAAAAGTACATCATTCCAGAGCTGTTATAGAAAGGCATAGTTCTTAAATAGTCTTTCATATTCTAAAGTCAACTTTTACCACAAGCAAACCCAACCTTTCAGAATTAAGCAATATTCTGATTGCAAGTCCAGTACTCCAGATATAATTAACCTGGGTATCCCTTTTTTCTCTGTTTCTGTCTCTCCCTCACAAACACAATTTTTATTCCACAATCTATAATAGAGTAGCTGATGTGATATTTTATAAGCAGTCCATATAAATTGAAAAAAAAATTAGAAAGTAGACAAAGGATAGTGCCACAACAAAGGGACCATGGCTCTGAGTGGTGGAGAACATTACTAAGGTGGTGAATTTGTTTCAGGTTATTTGAAAAGACAAACACAAGAGGCTGGGATTGTGGCTCAGTGGTAGAGCGCTCGCCTTGCATGCCCAGGTTCGATCCTCAGCACCACATAAAAATAAAGGCATTGTGTTATGTTCATCTACACCTAAAAAATATTTTAAAAAATTATAAAAATAAAGACAAACACTAATGATTTTGAAAGAATATAACTTGCTTCAAGTTTGGATTTGCTTAACGTCTTTCTAGTACCAAAGATATTTTGCTCCTAGAACGTATGATTCTACTTGGTAATCACTTTCTTTTACCCAGTTGATACCCAAATGAAGTTGGGCTGTTTCCAATGCTAATATTTGCAATCAGAAGACAAAGTCATGGTTCATAAGAGGAAAACCAATACAAATTATATAGTTTCAATGTCAAACAATGCAAGGCATTGTTGATGAAATGGGTCTCTAAACCCCAGTGCATCAATGTGTTGAATATTTTGGTCACTAACTGTTCTCAGTTAACAGAAAGTTTACACTATGTCAACATGTCAGTGCTATCTATAGAAACCAGATCATGGGAGATTATAGGATATAAGGTATGAGGAATTTAATAGTGAAATGGCTTAAAGAAGAGGCTTGTAATAGATTTATATCATTTTATTATACTGTAGTATTCTGGATTTTCCATGTTTTACTAATTAAATTCAAGCATGTAAATACAAATTACACAAGAACTGTTTTTGAAGAGAAGTGCAAACCCATTAAGATATTGAGGGAGCAAAAAGCAAGAACCCTGAAAATTGATCAGACTTTAGTTTCTAAAACACTGGTTTCTGGTTATTACCACTAGACAGAAGTGAGATCTGTGATTAATCATAAATTCTCCAAGCTGTATTTTCCTGATTGGTAAAATGCAAGCAATAAATTCTACCTCACAAGGTTGTCAGGAGAATTAGATGTGATAAAATTTATAAACTTCTTTGTAAGAAGCAAAGAAACTCAATACTTTTAGATATTGTTACTTTAATTCATATTATTTTCTTTTTTGTATTATATATCTCAACAAGCTGATGAACTATTGGTAATATTTATAGGTACAAAAGTAATATTGTATCAGTGATCGTATAAAAATATATTTTCTCAAGAAAGTAAAAAATAAGAAAGCGAAATGCAAGAAATTTGGGAAAAAAGAAATGTAATTTTTAAAAAAAATCACTTTAAAAAACTGGTGGCATACATCTGTAGTCCCAGAAACTCAGGAAGCTGAGGAAGGAAGATCTCAAGGTTGGGTTCAGCCTTAGCAACTAAGCAAGACCATCAACAATTCAGTGAGACCATGACTCAAAATAAAAATGAATAAATAGTTATATGAAAAGATCTGGGGATGTAGCTCAGTCATAGAGCACCTCATGTTTCAATCCCCAGTACCACACACACACACACACAAAAAAAAAAAATCAGTTTAATGACAGGGTGTATGTGTGGGCGCTGGTGTGTATTTGTGTGTGTGAACATATAATGGATCAAAAACAATATGTGTAGGTTTTTATCAAGAAAATAGGAGTATTCTAAAGGTTGAATAGAGCTAGAAATTTGAAGAACTCTAGCTTTATTTTCTGGGTGAATTTCATCAATATTTAACCTCATACTGCCCAGAATCTTCAATGACAATAATAAGAAAATTAGCTTTGCCAAGTTATCTGAAAACATCACATAAGGACTGAATATGTGGCTCAGTGGTACAGTGCTTCACATGTATGCCTGAGGCCCTGGGTTTGATTTCTATCGCTACAAAAAAAAAAAAAAGAAAAGAAAAAGTCATCATTTAAAATTCTGGGATATCATGAAATGTTTCCAAACTAATACAGGTTCATATCAATGACATTTTTTATTATTTAATCTTACATTTAGACAGCTCAAAGACACTGAAGGCTAGAACTTCTTTAAAGTTGTTAGTTTCTGCTTATTCTATGAGTTAAATATACACACTAATGGAAAGCATTATGAACAATTAAAAGATAAACACAATTCCACACACTTTTACCACCTTCTATTGTTTGGAAAACACTCTCAAAAAGTGCAGCTTATTGGATGAGAATTTTTATCTCTACACCTGAAAGTCATCAGACTGTAACTGTCTACCCCTGTCATTTGCTCTCTGCTGGGTCTGACTATGAGGACATTCTTGTTAACAATGGTCCACATCATGCTTTAAATATAGCCCTTGCTGCTCTGCCACTGAAGCTTATCTCAGAATGAACATATTTTTTCCTCTTCTCCTTCTCTCAAATTAACAAGAGGATCACAATTCCCCCACAGGGAACATCTGGAATGTAGTTTTTGAATAGCTTCTTTAAAAACCCTCTGTTCTCCCTAATGGGCAGAATCACAGCTTCTGGGACAGGAGTCCTCTGTGTTTCTCCTTTGCCAGCAAAACAACAAAACTTCTTTTTCCTTATTCTCAAAACCGTGTCCTTGTTATTGGATTAGCATTTAGGGCAAGGACCAAGCTTTCGGTAACATGCTGTTTTCATACTCTCTATAGGATAAATAAGGGGTCTGGCAAGACTAGAAATGCCAGGAGCTCTGGTCAAACTTCTATTTACCAAACAATAAGAAAGAACTTGACATTTGACAAACATTCTTTTTAGGGGACTGCTAATTGACACAAAAATCTCAAGGCGAAAGTTAAATAGATTAAGTTGTCCAACAGTAGCAGCTGTCTTTATTATACTATTGTGAACATCACAGATGCATGTCATTAAGAACAGTGGGAAACAGACTGACAGATATGAAAGCTAAATATCCTTTTCTATGTTTAGGGGAATAAGTAGGATATGAGAAAAAAAAGAATGAATATATCAGAACAAGAAGATTCCATCTTGAAGCACTTGAAGAATTAACAACTAAACAACATTTTAGTTAATAAGGAGAATAACTTGGAAAATGATGTTTAAAAGATTAAAGAAATTACTTCATCTTTGTTGGTTTTTTACTGTTTGGAATTTGTATCACAGTAACAAGAGGTTCTGAGATTTAATTCCAGTTATTTCATTTCTAATAATAAGGAATAACTAGTTAATAATTTAAATAAAATAACAATAGAAAGATGAGCCAATAATGCTGGAAATACAAGTAATCTGTTTGAAGCAATTTCTGCTGTTTCTTAAAGAGTTTATTTTTGAATGAAAATATGATTCAAACCAAACCAAACTAAGTGCTAAGTTCACCCCTTCAATGGCTAATGTAGAATCAAATCTCCTGGGCAATGGGTCCCTTATTTATCATTGTATGTGTTTGTATTGCATTCAGCACCAATGTGATGACACAGCAGTTGTCTATAGATATTGAAACATAAAGAAGACAAAAAATAAAAACTATGTAGTATGTTAAGCACAGCCTGATTGAGAAGTCAAAAAGAAGTGGAGCCAATGATCAGTTGTCTATACTGTATTAGTAACCTTTTCATCACTATAACAAAATACCCAAGGTGATCAGCTTGTAAAGATAAAATTTTTTATATTTGAATAACAGTTTTGTGATTCCAGCCCATGATTTTTGGCTCTGTTACTTTGATCCTATGTAAGGTAGCACATCTTGATGGGAGTGTTTAGCAGAGCAAAACTGCTTGCCTCATGACCAGGAAGTAAAACCTAGGAAGGAAAAGGTGCTGGGATTCACAATACCTTGGAGATCACCCACCTGATGACCTAAGGTTTCTCACAGAGCCCACTTCCTGAATGTTTTACCACCTTTTAATAGCACCACATTGGGAAACAAGTCTTTTTTTATCATTTTCTGTCAAGGAAAATATATATATATATATATATATATATATATTTTATTAACTACACATGACAGTACAATGATTTTGACAATTCATTCATTTGAATCAAATGGGGTATAATTTCTCATTTTTCTGAGTGTACAGGTTACAGAATCACATTGGTCATACAGTCACCTATATATATACAGCAATAATAATGTCTATTTTATTCTGCTGCCCTTCCTATCCCCCCTTCCCCTCCCCTCCCCTCCCATCACTTCTCTCTACCCAATCTAATGTGACACACTTTTTTTTTTCCTTCTCACAACATCATACATGTAATCTGTATAATGATGAGGGTCTCCTTCCATCTTCTGTGCAATTCCCTTTCTCCCTCCTTTTCCCTCCCACCTCTCTTCCCTATTTAGTGGTAATCTTCTTCTCATGCTCTTCCTCCCTATCCCATTTTGATTCACCCCCCTTATATCAGAGAAGACATTCGGCATTTGTTTTTTTAGGGATCGGCTAATGCCACTTAACATAATCTGCTCTAATGCCATCCATTTCCCTGCAAATGCCATGATCTTGTTGTTTTTTAGTGCTGAGTAATATTCCATTGTGTATAAATGCCACATTTTTTTTTATCCATTCATCTATTGAAGGGCATCTAGGTTGGTTCCACAAATCTTTTTAATGGAGGGGACTTTGGGTGTCATAGAATATTCCAACTCTATCATCTGCCAATTTTTGAAGTCACAACATTTAACACAGAAATTGCAACCTGAGAACTGTCAAATCTTTTGTGTTGGACGACCCAATTTTTAAGGTCAACTTTAACTTTGAAGACTTCATTAATGATCAAAAACATTTTGTCTCATTTATTGTCCTAGAAATGTGCACTTTTGTTGATTTAGCAGTTGCCACAAAAAGTACAGGATATATTCAATAACTGTACATGTTGGCAGAACTGTAGACTTTCCTCCCAATACACAATTTATGTCAACTTCCACCCAGCATTTTTTTATTACCAAGTTTAAATATAAATATATGATCATGTCATTTATATATCATAAATGACATGTCATATATTTATGACCATAGTGATAAAGTGCTTATTCATTGACAAATTATTTCTTCTTAATCTTATTATATCACTGCTCTTCAGTGTAAAATATTCTTAATAATTAGCAGTAATTTTTAGTATAATGAAAATATGCTTCATTGTCAAGATTGTGATCATGTTGTTTTTAAAAAAGATAAGAGTACACTTTCTATAATAATCCTATCAAATATTCAAATATTTTAGGGCCTCAAAATTTTCTCATTGCATTTGAAAGGATTAATGTTTTGCAACTGTTGTTTAGAACAAGTATTAGCCCCATTAATAAATGAATATCCCAAATAGAATATGTATTGCTAGGACAATAAGTGAGACAAAATTATGAAACAGATATTATGTGTCAGAAACATTTATTTTTCATGTATAATAAAAATGAAAGAGTTATGTCATAATTTGTTCTTAGTGAGAATCAAAACTTAAAGCCGACTTTTACCTTAGGCTAATTATATCTCCATTACAGCAAGTTAAGCCATAACAATTAGCAACACCAGTGGAATTCATCCACAATGCAATAATATGTTTAAAAACTCTGGTCACACATTTGCAAGTTCATTCTGGCTTGCAGTCTGTTGGGGTTTTCCATTCATGATAAGGCTTTGAAGTATTTACCAATGTGTTAGTCACAAGGGAAAGAAAAAGTGAGAAAAATCTGAAGTGTATTTCAAAGATAAAGTGAGAAAAATCTGAAGTGTATTTCGAAGAAAAACTGAGAAAAAAAAAGGTCATTGATTCTGATTGTGATTTTTTTTACTTGCCCTTCTGTATTTTGTGATCTATATTCCAATATCATTTTCTCATTTATAGTATTTTACTGAGCTAGGGAATGTGGCTTAGTGGTAGAGCACTTGCCTAGCATGAACAACACCCAGGGTTCAATCACCAGTACTGTGAAGGAAAGAGAAAGAAAAAGAGGAGCATTTTACTGTCTACTTAATACTGAGTAGTTTACAACATATTTTGTTTAAAATATGCACTAATTTCTTTCTGGTACACACAGAGATGAGGAGCATATTCTGGAGATACTCCATGATCTAACAGAGGAAGGACCACTATATTTTATCACAGATAAAGAATCCTTAATTAATAATGTGTTCCAACTATTACACCTAAGTAAGTATTAGGTGGTCAGTAGAACTGTATTTTTCTCTCAGTTGTTAACACCCTTTACCCAAACCCAAGCGCCTCAGCACAGAAAACGTGGGCAGAAGCCCTCACCCAAAGCTCATCAGTCTGCTAATTCCCAGGCCCCCTCAGCCCTGCTGGTCACCGCAGAAATCATTTGCCTCCAAAGCAGTCCCTTCCTCACATCCTGAGCTCACACTTTGCCTTTCAATTACCTCTCTTCCTGCTTTTTTCCCTATTTAACTCCAAGTAAGAGAAACCAAAAGTGAAAAATATACTTTTCACAGACAGAAAGAGAGAGGCCAAGATGGGTGGGGAGAAGAGTGAGTGCACACGAAGATAAAATCCAGTTCGAAAATGGAAACAACTTTAAGGAAGAAAAATTCTCAATATTGAAATCTTCTTTATAGAATATGCAACAGTAAGCCTGGCAGCACATTTAATTTTCAGAATAGGCAGCTCTAGGAATCAGTATTGAAAAATGGACAGGAGAAACAAAAATTATGTCTGTTTATGAAGGAAACATTTGACAGAAAAAGTGATCCAAACAAGATAAGAGGCTTAAGGATCCTAGCATCAAGTGTTTGCTCAGATTAATGTTATGCCAAGTAAAGTACCATTTGTATCATTAAAAATAAAACAATATCTTTGGGGATAAAATAAAGCAAGATAGATCTTTAGGTGAACACACAATGTTTCCAAGAGTCAAAGCCTTATAATAAATTTCATCTCCTGCACTGAATCTAAATAAATAATAGACTTAAATTATACCTGAAGCTGTAATTAGGGAGTTTTATTTTCCTCAAAGTCTGTTACAAAAAATCTTTCACATTTTTACACTATTTTATTTGCACTTACTAATTGAACTAACCCATGATAATCTGGTGACCATTGCTGGGCAAGAAGTTATGAGCAAATCATTGAAAAGATATTCAGCAAGCATTTTGGTAGAAATCATAGGGCCCCTATCCAGTTGCTCCTCTAATCTGACTGTTCAATCTAAATGACTTGTAGCTGTTTTCTTGTTCCAATGGAAGCCATGTTCCTGTGTAATCCATCACAAAATAATAATTTAAATCGTGAAGGAAAATAAGAAGTGACCCAACCCATATGATAAGTTTTTACAAAGGAGCTGAGTGAGGCTTAGAGCAGGAAATGATGGCTCAGTGTGATATAGGTTGTTGTGCTGTTAGGTACAGAGCTAGAGTCTGTACCTGGTTTTCCACTCCAAGCACAAACAATAAAAAGACAATATTCATCAAACGAACCATCCAATAAAATCAGTAGTATATAAATCGAGTTTTTCTATGGAATAAATTGTGTTCCATTCTTTAAATTTAAATCCATAACCTAATTTGGACTTAAAGTTATTCATTGGAAACATAATTACTGTCTCTATGCCTGGTATGCTGCTATTAATTTTAGATATTTAAAGTGAGCAATAGAGGACCAGTGCTATTTAAGTAGATTGGACTAGTAAGTAAAGTCATTGATTTTTCCTTTTCTCTTTAAATGTAGGCTCCACAGTGGACTGCAGTAAAAGAAGTCCTCTCAGAAATCAGGTACTTCATCAAAAGAATCTTCACCATTTAAAAAGGCAAGAAGCTGGTTGTGGGCATGCCTGTAGTCCCGTGGCTCAGGAGGCTAATGCAGGAGGATCACAAGTGCCAAGGCAGCCTCAGCAACTTAGCAAGGCTCTACACAATGTTGCAAGACCCTGTCTCAAAAAAAAATGTATATATATATATATATATATATATATATATATATATATATATATACATACACATACAGGGCTGGGGATGTGACTCAGTGGTTAAGACACCCTGGGTTCAATCCTTCATACATAGATAAGTAAATAAATAATAGGCTAGAAACAGAGTAGATGCACATTTTGCATCATATTTGCAAAATACAGTTCCTCAACTTCTAAAGACAAACGTTGTACTAATAAATCAAAAGTGATGCAACTGCTTCCTATAAAGCTTATTCTCTTTAACCAAATCAAAACACAAATCTCATCCCACACTCATACAAACAAATGTATTTACATGTATAAGAGGAGTCACTTTCACAGTACAGTGATGAAACCCTCAATTATCCTTTACTTACTGATACAGATTGACAAAACATTGGTCAGGCTTCTCTCTTCTCCCACAGTGTTAAAATTTAGGCTCCTCAATGCTTAAGTGACCATGATATCTCTGTTTAGTAATTCTTTCTGAGAACTTGTTGATTGCAGACCACATATGAACTTTCAAACTGTCCTGATTTTGTCTTTTGCTTCCCTGACTTGTTGTACTGCTTATTGTAAAATTCCTGTTAGCTTTTTTCACTATTACTGTAAATAGTCCTTTTTCCCTGTTTTTTTTTTTTTTTTTTTTTTTTTTTTTTTTTTGTGTGTGTGTGTGTTGCTAAGGTAAAGTAAGTAAAGTCATTGATTTTTCCTTTTCTCTTTAAACGTAGGATTCACAATGGACTACAGTAAAAGAAGTCCTCTCAGAAATCAGGTTATTCATCAAAAGAATCTTCACCATTTAAAAAGGCAAGAAGCTGGTTGTGGGCATGCCTGTAGTCCCATGGTTCAGGAGGCTAAGGCAATAATGTCAATAATGTTCTAAAATTAAATCTACTGTTACTACATATATACTGTTATTTTTTTAAAGTCTCAATTTATTTAAAATCAAGGAAGACTTTATTCAAGATTCTCCAGTAAGAATATTGCAATCAGGAAGAATATTGTAAATTTGGGTCAATTACCTATTGATAATTGACAGCAAAGACATCTGGGGATTTGAGAGATGGAAAATTACTAAGAGGCAACATTAAGGGTCTTAACTAAACTTAACTAAACTCTTGCTAAACTGACTTTACCAAGTTTCTTGACAAAGGCACTTGTGCATGAAGGACTTATACAAAGGTGGGCAAGGAAGAACTTGCTTGATCAGATGCTATGGTAAACAGATTTAGGGACATTTCTCCCTAAATTGATTTCCTAGGATTTATTTATTTTGTATGATTGGATTTGGTAAGGACAGACACAAAATTCCAGGAGCAATATCTATTAAGGAAGAAAGCGCAGAAGACTAAAGGTTGATCAAAGAGAGAATTTGAATACACTCATCTATTCTTATTGTTCATGACAATGATATTTTTAGTGATAGGTAAATGAGTTTCTGTCATTCCCCATAGAACAAATTGCAGAATCCATCAGAGTGAATCTCAAAATATTGGGACTAAATTTTGAGGAATCACAATTTAGTAACTTTCATCAGGTATTTAACTTTCTATAGAAATAAAGTCTTTCTTTTACTGAAGCAAATAAAGAGAAAAAAAGGATAAAGTGATATCTTCTGATCCTGGTGGACAGTTATTTGGTAACCTGCATCCAGCTATGATTAAAATTTTTCATGCTTGAAATCCACATATGATCTTTTAAATAATGAATGTCAAGATATTTCCATTTCTTTTTCACACAAGGTGGTTTAACTTGGGTGAATTTTCTGCAGCTGAAGGGTTTCTGCCAAATTAGGGAAGCTGCAACCAGTGTATCAGAGGCAAGAGAATCACTGGTCTTTTAAAAAATAATTTAATCAAGCTGGGCTCTATGGTGCACCACTGTAATCCCAGTGACTTGCTAAACTGACTTTACTGGGAGTTTGAGGCAGGAGAACTGAAAGTTCAAGGTCAACCTCTGTAACTTAGTGAGACCCTGCCTCAAAATAAAAAATAAAAAGGAGTTCAATTTCCAGGATGATGACATTATCATCATCATCGCCATACAAAATCAATCCTGCATTACCACTTTCATTCGAGAAAGATTTTTCATTAGGACTCCATAGCACATAGTACAGTAACTTCCAGATGTTGGTATTATGTTATGTTTTCCTGCATAGTACATCTCCTTTTTCATGCTCTTACATTATTTTCCTTTAATTTGGGACAGTCACTAGGTCTAATGGATACCTTGCAGTTGCCCTTTATACCAATAATTTTTCATTCTTTCCCACATAGTTCCTCTGATAGTTTTTCACAGAAGTATTTATTGCTCAAAAACAACTGGAAGCAGTCAGGAGGCATAATTTTGTGCTGACAATCCAATTATATTCTGTGAATTTAATTGGGATCATTTACAACGACATTGCTCATTTTCAAATGTTCATAAATGTTAGGCTGACTGAATATTTTTTTTCAGTTTTTAAAAATGAATAAAATATACTTGTACATGTTTGTGGGGTACAGTGTGATGTTTGAGACATATATATATATATATATATATATATATATATATATAGTGTAATAATCAAATTAGGATATTTAGCCCATTTATAATCTCATACATTTTTCATTTTCTGTGTGAGAACATTTAAAATATTCTCTTCTAGCTATTTTAAAATATTCAATACAATATTATTAATCACAGTCACACTACTGTGCAACAGAACATCAGTACTTATTCCTCCCATCTAACATTAATTTTCTACCTCTGTTGTCTATAATTTCTTTTTTTTAAAATTTTTTTATTGTTGGTTGTTCAAAACATTACATAGTTCTTGATATATCATATTTCACATTTTGATTCAAGTGGGTTATGAACTCCCATTTTTACCCCGTATACAGATTGCAGAATCACATCAGTTACACATCCATTGATTTACATATTGCCATACTAGTATCTGTTGTGTTCTGCTGCCTTTCCTATCCTCTACTATCCCCCCTCCCCTCCCCTCCCCTCCCCTCTTCTCTCTCTACCCCCTCTACTGTCATTCATTTGTCCCCCTTGTATTATTTTTCCCTTTCCCCTCACTTCCTCTTGTATGTACTTTTGTATAAACCTGAGGGTCTCCTTCCATTTCCATGCAATTTCCCTTCTCTCTCCCTTTCCCTCCCACCTCTCATCCCTGTTTAATGTTAATCTTCTTCTCATGCTCTTCGACCCTACTCTGTTCTTAGTTACTCTCCTTATATCAAAGAAGACATTTGGCATTTGTTTTTTAGGGATTGGCTAGCTTCACTTAGCATAATCTGCTCTAATGCCATCCATTTCCCTGCAAATTCTATGATTTTGTCATTTTTTAATGCAGAGTAATACTCCATTGTGTATAAATGCCACATTTTTTTTATCCATTCGTCTATTGAAGGGCATCTAGGTTGGTTCCACAGTCTTGCTATTGTGAATTGTGCTGCTATGAACATCGATGTAGCAGTGTCCCTGTAGCATGCTCTTTTTAGGTCTTTAGGGAATAGACCAAGAAGGGGAATAGCTGGGTCAAATGGTGGCTCCATTCCCAGCTTTCCAAGAAATCTCCATACTGCTTTCCAAATTGGCTGCACCAATTTGCAGTCCCACCAGCAATGTACAAGTGTGCCCTTTTCCCCACATCCTCGCCAGCACTTGTTGTTGTTTGACTTCATAATGGCTGCCAATCTTACTGGAGTGAGATGGTATCTTAGGGTGGTTTTGATTTGCATTTCTCTGACTGCTAGAGATGGTGAGCATTTTTTCATGTACTTGTTGATTGACTGTATGTCCTCCTCTGTGAAGTGTCTGTTCAGGTCCTTGGCCCATTTGTTGATTGGGTTGTTTGTTCTCTTATTGTCTAATTTTTTGAGTTCTTTGTATACTCTGGATATTAGGGCTCTATCTGAAGTGTGAGGAGTACAGATTTGTTCCCAGGATGTAGGCTCCCTATTTACCTCTCTTATTGTTTCTTTTGCTGAGAAAAAAAAAAACTTTTTAGTTTGAGTAAGTCCTGTTTGTTGATTCTAGTTATTAACTTTTGTGCTATGGTTGCCTATTGAGGAATTTGGAGGCCGACACCACAGTATGTAGATCGTAGCCAACTTTTTCTTCTATCAGACGGCGTGTCTCTGATTTGATATCAAGCTCCTTGATCCATTTTGAATTAACTTTTGTGCATGGCGAGAGAAAGGGATTCAGTTTCATTTTGTTGCATATGGATTTCCAGTTTTCCCAGCACCATTTGTTGAAGATGCTATCCTTCCTCCATTGCATGCTTTTAGCCCCTTTATCAAATATAAGATAGTTGTAGTTTTGTGGATTGGTTTCTGTGTCCTCTATTCTGTACCATTGGTCCACCCGCCTGTTTTGGTACCAGTACCATGCTGTTTTTGTTACTATTGCTCTGTAGTATAGTTTGAAGTCTGGTATCGCTATACCGCCTGATTCACACTTCCTGCTTAAGATTGTTTTTGCTATTCTGGGTCTTTTATTTTTCCATATGAATTTCATGATTGCTTTCTCTATTTCTACAAGAAACGCCATTGGGATTTTGGTTGGCATTGCATTAAACCTATAGAGAACTTTTGGTAATATCGCCATTTTGATGATGTTAGTTCTGCCTATCCATGAACAGGGTATATTTTCCCATCTTCTAAGATCTTCTTCCATTTCTCTCTTTAGGGTTCTGTAGTTTTCATTGTATAAGTCTTTCACCTCTTTTGTTAGGTTGATTCCCAAGTATTTTATTTTTTTTGAAGATATTGTGAATGGAGTGGTTGTCCTCATTTCCATTTCAGAGGATTTGTCGCTGATATACAGGAATGCCTTTGATTTATGCGTGTTGATTTTATATCCTGCCACTTTGCTGAATTCATTTATTAGCTATAATAGTTTCTTTGTAGAGCCTTTTGGGTCTGCTAGGTATAGAATCATGTCACTGCAAATAGTGATAATTTAAGTTCTTCTTTTCCTATTTTGATGCCTTTAATTTCTTTCGTCTGTCTAATTGCTCTGGCCAGTGTTTCGAGAACTATGTTGAACAGAAGTGGTGAGAGAGGGCATCCCTGTCTTGTTCCAGATTTTAGAGGGAATGCCTTCAGTTTTTCTCCATTCAGAATGATGCTAGCCTGAGGCTTAGCATAGATTGCTTTTACAATATTGAGGTATGTTCCTGTTATCCCTAGTTTTTCTAGAGTTTTGAACATAAAGGGATGCTGTACTTTGTCGAATGCTTTTTCCGCATCTATCGAGATGATCATATGGTTCTTATTTTTAAGTCTATTGATGTGGTGAATAACATTTATTGATTTCCATATATTGAACCAGCCTTGCATCCCAGGGATGAATCCTACTTGATCATGGTGCACAATTTTTTTTCATATGTTTTTGTATCCGATTCGCCAGAATTTTATTGAGGATTTTTGCATCTAGGTTCATTAGAGATATTGGTCTGTAGTTTTCTTTCTTTGAAGTGTCTTTGTCTGGTTTAGGTATCAGGGTGATGTTGGCCTCTTAGAATGAATTTGGAAGTTCTCCCTCTTTTTCTATTTCCTGAAGTAGCTTGAAAAGTATTGGTATTAGTTCCTCTTTAAAGGTTTTGTAAAACTCTGCTGTATACCCATCCGGTCCTGGGCTTTTCTTAGTTGGTAGTCTTTTGATGGTTTCTTCTATTTCCTCAATTGATATTGGTCTGTTTAGGTTGTCTATATCCTCCTGACTCAATCTGGGCAGATCATATGACTTAAGAAATTTATCTATGCCTTCACTATCTTCTAATTTATTGGAGTATAAGGATTCAAAATAGTTTTTGATTATCTTCTGTATTTCTGAAGTGTCTGTTGTGATATTGCCTTTTTCATCCCGTATGCTAGTAATTTGAGTTCTCTCTCTTCTTCTCTTCACTAGCATGGCTAAGGGTCTGTCGATTTTGTTTATTTTTTCAAAGAACCAACTTTTAGTTTTGTCAATTTTTTCAATTGTTTCTTTTGTTTCGATTTCATTAATTTCAGCTCTGATTTTAATTATTTCTTGCCTTCTACTTCTTTTGCTGTTGTTTTGCTCTTCTTTTTCAAGGATTTTGAGATGAAGTATGAGATCATTTATTTGTTGGTTTTTTCTTTTTTTAAGGAATGAACTCCAAGCAATGAATTTTCCTCTTAGAACTGCTTTCAATGTGTCCCATAGATTCCGATATGTTGTGTCTGTGTTTTCATTTATCTCTAAGAATTTTTTAATTTCCTCCTTGATGTCTTCTATAACCCATTGATCATTCAGTAACCTATTGTTCATTCTCCAAGTGATGTATGCTTTTTCCTTCCTTCTTTTATCGTTGATTTTCAGTTTCATTCCATTATGATCAGATAAGATGCATGGTATTATCTCTACTCCTTTATATTGTCTAAGAGTTGCCCTGTGACATAATATATGATCTATTTTTGAGAAGGATCCATGTGCTGCTGAGAAAAAAGTGTAACTGCTTGATGTTGGGTAGTATATTCTATATATGTCAATTAAGTCTAGGTTATTAATTGTGTTATTGAGTTCTATAGTTTCCTTATTCATCTTTTGTTTGGAAGATCTGTCCATTGGTGAGAGAGGTGTGTTGAAATCTCCCATGATTATTGTATGGTGGTCTATTAGACTCTTGAACTTGAGAAGAGTTTGTTTGATGAACATAGCTGCACCATTGTTTGGGGCATATATATTTATGATTGTTATGTCCTGTTGGTGTATGGTTCCCTTGAGCAGTATGTAGTGTCCCTCTTTATCCCTTTTGATTAACTTTGGCTTGAAATCTATTTTATTTGATATGAGTATGGACACTCCTGCTTGTTTCCGAAGTCCATATGAGTGATATGATTTTTCCCAACCTTTCACCTTCAGCCTATGTATGTCTTTTCCTATCAAATGCATCTCCTGTAGGCAGCATATTGTTGGGTCGTGTTTTGTGATCCATTCTACTAGCCTGTGTCTCTTAATTGGTGAGTTTAAGCCATTAACATTTAGGGTTATTATTGAGATATGGGTTGTTCTTCCAGCCATATTTGTTTATTTATGTTACTAAACATGGTTTGTTTTCCTCTTTGATTGTTCCCCCCCCTTTACTGTCCTACCTCCCACTGTTGGTTTTCATTGTTATTTTCCATTTCCTCTTCCTGTAATGTTTTGCCGAGGATGTTTTGAAGAGATGGTTTTCTAGCTGCAAATTCTTTTAACTTTTGTTTATCGTGGAAGGTTTTAATTTCATCTTCCATCCTGAAGCTTAATTTCGCTGGATACACAATTCTTGGTTGGAACCCATTTTCTTTCAGTGTTTGAAATATGTTATTCCAGGATCTTCTAGCTTTCAGAGTCTGTGTTGAAAGATCAGCTGTTATCCTGATTGGCTTACCCCTAAATGTAATCTGCTTCCTTTCTCTTGTAGCTTTTAAAATTCTCTCCTTATTCTGTATGTTGGGCATCTTCATTATAATGTGTCTAGGTGTGGATCTCTTATGATTTTGCACATTCGGCGTCCTGTAGGCTTCTAGGATTTGGGATTCTGTCTCATTCTTCAAGTCTGGGAAGTTTTCTCGTATTATTTCATTGAATAGATTGCTCATTCCTTTGGTTTGAAACTCTATCCCTTCCTGTATCCCAATGACTCTTAAATTTGGTCTCTTGATGTTATCCCATATTTCTTGGATGTTCTGCTCATGGTTTCTTAACAGTCTTGCTGAGCTGTCTATGTTCTTTTCCAGTTGAAATACTTTATCTTCATTGTCTGATGTTCTATCTTCTAAGTGTTCTACTCTGCTGGTAGTATTCTCAATTGAGTTTTTAAGTTGGTTTATTGCTTCCTGCATTTCTAGGATTTCTGTTTGTTTTTTATAACCTCTATCTCCCTGTATAGTTGATCTTTTGCTTCTTGGATTTGTTTATGTAATTCATTGTTGAAGTGATCTTTCATTGTCTGATTTTGCTGTCTGATGTCTTCCTTGAGACTCCAGATCATCTGAAGCATGTATATCCTGAATTCTTTATCTGACATTCCATCTGCTGCAGCTATTACCTCTTCTAACGTTGAGTTGACCTGCATTGCTTGTGGTCCTTTCTTTCCTTGTCTCTTCATACTGTTCGCGTTTCTTTCTTCTTGGTGAAACTGTTGTGCTATTGAATTTTCCCCCTGTATATTTATATTGGTCTTGTATATTTGCAAAGTCTCCCTCGCAGGCGCGGGCGGAAGCTCTGCCCCTCTGCGGGCCACTAGGCTTGTTCTGTCGGTGGTCGCAGTTCTGCCTACTTTGTAGGTGCAGGCAGCGGCACTGCCCCCTGCAGGCCTCTGGGCCTGTTCTGCCGGTGGGTCGCAGGTCCGCCTACCTTGGAGGCACGGGGAGGGGGGGGCGGCTCTACCCTTCTGCAGGCCGCTGGGCCTGTTCTGTCTGTCGGTTGCAGGTCTGGCCTGTTCTGTTGGTGGTCGCAGGTCCGCCTACCTTGCAGGCGTGTGGGGCAGCTCTGCCCCTCTGCAGAATTCTGGGTCTGTTCTGCTGGTGGGTCACAGGTCCGCCTACCTTGCAGGGTGGGAGGGGGCGGCTCTGCCCCTCAGCATGCCGCTGTGCCTGTTCTGCCAGTGGGTCGCGGGCCCGCCTACCTTGCAGGCGTGGTTGGCAGCTCTGCCCCTCAGCGGGCCATTGGGCCTTTTCGGTCAGTGGTCACAGTTCCACCTACCTTGCAGGCGTTGGGGGAGGAGTCGGCTCTGCCCCTCAGCAGGCCGCTGGGCCTGTTCTGTCAGTGGGTCGCAGGCCCACCTACCTTGCAGGCGTGGTTGGCAGCTCTGCCCCTCCGCGGGCCACTGAGCCTTTTCCGTTGGTGGTCACAGTCCGCCTACCTTGCAGGTGCGGGGGGGGGGGCGGCTCTGCCCCTCAGCAGGCCAGTGCACCTGTTCTGTTTGTGGTCACAGCTCCACCCACCTTGCAGGCTCAGGGGGAGGGGGCGGCTCTGCCCCTCAGGAGGCCGCTGGGCCTTTTCTGTTGGTGGTCCCAGTTCCGCCTACCTTAGAGGCGCGGGGGGAGGGGGCAGCTCTGCCCCTCAGCAGGCCGCTGCACCTGTTCTGCAGGTGGGTCGCAGGCCCGCCTACCTTGCAGGCGTGGTTGGCAGCTCTGCCCCTCAGCGGGCCATTGGGCCTTTTCGGTCAGTGGTCACAGTTCCACCTACCTTGCAGGCGTTGGGGGAGGAGTCGGCTCTGCCCCTCAGCAGGCCGCTGGGCCTGTTCTGTCAGTGGGTCGCAGGCCTACCTACCTTGCAGGCGTGGTTGGCAGCTCTGCCTCTCCGCAGGCCACTGGGCCTTTTCTGTTGGTGGTCACAGTTCCGCCTACCTTGCAGGCGCGGGGGGGAGGGGGCGGCTCTGCCTCTCAGCAGGCCACTGAGCCTGTTCTGCTGGTGGGTCGCAGGCCCGCCTACCTTGCAGGCGTGGTTGGCAGCTCTGCCTCTCCGCGGGCCACTGGGCCTTTTTCGTCTATAATTTCGTATTACTCCCTCTACCTGCCCTTTCCAGCCTCTAGTAACATCTATCCTACTCAATATTTCTGTGAAATCAGCTTCTTATATTCGATATATAAGAGAGAACTATAGTACTGTAGTACTTACTTGTCTTTCTATGTCTGGCTTATTGCACTTAGTATATTCTAGGTTCATCCTTGTTACCAGGAGTGATGGGATTTCATTATTTGCTATGCCTGAATAGTATTGTATTGAATAGTGCTGCAGTAAACACAGGTAGCAGATGTCTCCTGGACAGATTAATTTTATTTCCTTTGGGTAGATACTCAGTAGTGGGATTCCTGGATCTCCTGGTAGTTCTATTTTTAATTTTTTTTTTGAGAAACTTCCACATTGTTGTCCATGTCTACACTAATTTACTTTCCCAACAACAAAATGCCAGTGTTTTCCCCTCTCTGTATTCTCACCAGATTTTGATTTTTTTTTTTTTTGGTCTTTGATAACACTCATTCCCATTAGGGTGAGATGCTACCCAGTTGTAGTTTTGATTTGCATTTCTCATTTTTCACATACTTGTAGGACATTTATATGTCTTCCTTTGAGAAATGTCTGGTGAGGTTTGCTGCCCATTTTTCAATCTGATTTTGTGGAGTTTTGTTGTTGTTTGTTCATTTGTGTTTTGCTATTCTTTTGACTCTTTTTATATATTCGCTCTTTTGGGGGGGGGCAGGGGCAGTACTGAGGATTGAACTCAGGGAAGGTGACCACTGAACCACATCCTCAGCCCTAAGTATTTTTTTTTTTATTTTTGACAGAGTTTCACTTAGTTGCTTAGTGTCTTGCTTTTGCTGAGTCTGGCTTTGAATTCATGATCCTCCTGCCTCAGCCTCCCGAGCCACTAGGATCACAGATGTGTACCACTTGCGCCCAGCCTCTATTTATATATTCTTGATATTAATTCCTTTCAGATGTGTACTTTTCAAATATTTTCTCCTTTATGTAGATTTTTTTTAACACTCTGATGATTGTTTCCTTTGAAGTACAGAAGCTTTTTAGTTTGATGTAACTTTGTCTTTTTTTCCCCCCTGTGCTTTTGGGGACTTCACCAAAATATCCTTTCCCAGATCAATGTCATTGCACTTCTCCTATGTTTTCTTGTGGCATTTTTATCATTCTGGGTCTTACATTTAAATTTGTAATATTATTTGTATATGGTGAGTAATGTGTCTTGAGTTCCTTCTTCTGCATGTGAATGTTCAATTTGCTTCCCAGCACCATTTATTGAAAAGACTGCTCTTTACTCCATTGTGTTCCTGACACCTTGAATGCAAACTAGTTGACCATGACTGGGGAAATTTATTTTTGTGATCTCTATCCAGTGATTTGTGCAGAGCCTCAGAGCAAGTGAGTAGTGGAGCCAAGATATCTTTAAGAGTCAATTCATGTGCTCTTTGCTTTGCTGCTTTTTATGTCCCTAAGGGCATCCTTCAGGATCTGAAACTTCCTCTAACCATGCTCCATCTGCATACCGTTTCCATCTCCTCCCACTAATTCATTCAGATTATGAATCAAAAGGATTAATTTGCTGGTAAGATCCAAGCCCCGTGACTCAGTCACTTTCCAAAAGCCCTACCTCTGGTTACTGCAGCATTGGGCGCTGAGACTTTTTAATACTTGATCTTTGAGGAAACATTCCACTTGTAGACTCCCATTAATGTGGTTATTTTGACCTCCTTTCATAAATCACTAACGTTTTTACTTGCATCTAGTATGGTGAAACCTCTACAGAAAATTTCAATTTTCTTCACCCAGATCTATCAGAGGGAAGCTACCAATGACAGCTGTAGTCATACAAAATGTATTTCTTAAATAATAAGAGATGAAATAAAAATTACACTTTGGTTCATGCGCTTCAGAGTAAATGTTGTATGAGCAAGCAAGAAAGCAATATTCATCTCCTCGAACATCTCCATCAGATCTCTTCAGTGAACAGGTGCTTTGTCAGGGAGCAATAATATATTGAAAACCTAACCTTTTCTCAGAGTAATAGTTCTTAACAATGGGCATAAAATATTAGTAAACCACCCCGTAAACAGATGTGCTGTGATATAGGTTTTGCTGTTTTATTTATAGAGCCCAGGCAGAGTAGACTTAGTATAATATTAATGTCTTTGTATTTCGAGCATGTAAATGAGCACTGACTTCAACTTAAAATCATCAGCTGCAAATAAATCCTAAGAAAAGTGTCATCCTATTCTTTGAAGCTTTGTGACCAGGCTTCTCATCATTGATTATGAAAAGTTTTCTTACATGAAATATTTTTTGAGTATAAAGCTATTTTGCCTAAATTGAAAATATGTCATATAGTGCAGGCATCTTCATGAATTCTTGTAGCTGGATCTTCTGAATATGTTTTTGCAGCTTCTACATCAGCACTTGCTGCTTTCACCTTGCACTTCTATATTATAGAGGTTGCTTTTCTTCTTAAATCTTATGCATCAACTTTTGTTAGCTTCAAACTTCTCTCCTGTGACTTCCTGACCTCTCTCAGCCTTCATAGACTTGAAAAAACTCAGGTTCTTGCTCTGGATTAAGCTTGATCTTCAGGGAACATTGTACCTAGTTTGATTTTTTAAGCAGCCATTAGCATAATTAGTATTCTTTGGTAACCTGTTTCCCTAGCATACTTGAATTTTCTCCAAGTTAACAACAGGCCATTTTACTTCCTTATCTTTCCTGTGTTTGCTCAAGTAGCACTTTTAAATTTCCTTCAAAAATTTGAATTTTTCCCTCCCAACTTGGTTAACACTTAGGTACAAAAAATATTAGTTGGATGCATTTTAAAGATCTATGTATGACTTATTAACATAGGTATTCAATGGTTTATTCATTGGTTTTTGTCTTATCTGTAGTGCTTCTGACAATTTTCCTGTGATTCTTATTTCTGCATATCCTTTTATTTTTAGTCACAGCTGCTTCTCTTGTCATTCCTGCTTATCATAAACTATTTTTTGTTATTGTGGGGAAGTTGTCAAGATTGCTGCTGGTAGTTGGAAGAAGAAAATTAATTTAGTTTCACTCTAGTATAAGCATCTTTTCCTTTGGGATAGATGTGTCTTTAAGGCATGTCTCTATTCCCTTCTTGTTTCTATGAAGTACGCTTTTTAAAGTGGTTAGATATACAATAAATTGAGCATCCTTTGAGTTTTGAGAATTGTTTGAAATTGCAATATTATGTTTATTGGGCTTAATATTGGTCTCACTTATTTTATTGCAGCAAGGCCTAGGATTTTAGGATTTGATTTTAATAACAAATGAATAAACATTAGTTTAAAAATGCAGACAAGAATTGTAGAAATAGTTTGAAAGAATTAATTTGTATTTTAATTTTCAAAATTGAGTTGCATGATGCTAAAAGTGAGTTGTGACTCTGTGCAGACTGGAGAATAGCATCCTGTCTTAGCCATGTTTCTCTGGAGAAACAAATTATAGAAATAATTTGAACATATAAATTTATTGCATGTGCATGTGTGTGTGTGTGTGTGTGTGTGTAACAGGAGTTGGTTCACACAATTATGGAATTATGGGTTCAGAAATCCCACAGCCTGTTCTTTGCAAACTGAAGAATCAGGAAAACTGATGACATTATTCCACACTAGACAAAAACTTGAGAAATTGGGGTTCATAATCTAAGTCCCCGCCTGAATCACAAGGCCCAAGAGCCAGAATGTCAAAGGGCAAAAGGAGACAAATATCCCCACTCCAGCAGAGTGAATTTACCCTTCGACCCGCTTCTTTTTCTAGTCAGTCTCTCAACAGATTGGGTAATGCTGACCCACATTAATGAAGGTGATTATTTGGTCTGCCAATTCAGATATTAATCTCTTCCAGAAACATTCTCACAAACATTCCCATAAATAATGTTTTGCAATTCTTTGGACTTCCCTTAGCCAGACTTGTTGATACATAACATGAACCTTCCCATACTTACCTCTTTGGGCAGATGCAATCCCATGCCAGGGTCTGAGATTTGACAAAAATGTGAGCTGAAACTGAGTCCCACTTGTCCTCTTCTGGACACCCCTCTTTTGAGTGCAAATTGCACATTGGTGGTCCTAGCTGATAGACCATTACTTTTGAACATCAAAAAATTCTAAAGATGAATAAATATCTTTAAATTTTCTATAGATAATTACACTAAAACACTGTACAAGTTACAATACATTTAACATGATTATTTCTCTTTTGAAATCTTCTTTATTTCATAAAAAGAAAGGGCAAAGCTTTCATGATATAAAAGAATATGAATTTAAAAATTTGCCACAAACTCTTAACTTCCTCTTTTATTTTTAAAATGTTGGAACCTACAATGATTTTTAAATAAAATTAAAATAACCTCATTTGCACCCTTCATCTAGATAGTAAATTTTTAGCATTTTTCCTCATTTGTGGAAGCATCAATTTTAAATGTGTTCCATTATGATAGTGCCTTAAGTATGCAGGTCTAGAGAAACTTTCATGAGTCTTATCTGCTCTAGAATAGAAGCTGATGACCTATCAGCATATAATGAGATAAGCCTTCAGTGCAAAGGAAAAGTTAACACAATGGTTCAAAGCCTCAAGAATAATGTACCAAAACAAAACAAATCAAAACAAAAAAAAAACCAAATTATAGCCCAAACAAAACAGCTGTGCCAATAAGGAGAAAAGAAAGGATAGAATGGCACCTGATGACTTTGTAGGGACATCTGTGCTAAGTGACATCTGATTCAAGCATCTCTTTCTTCTGCCCATTGCACAGGATGCACAGAAACCCATGAAGAAAATCAAATTTATTTCAAAAAGGCAACAGTATTGAGTGTGATCCTAAGTTGGTCGAGTTCTCATAAAATTTCATGTGGGGTCATATGCCAATATTGATGGTGTTTGCTGCCACATTAGTGATTACTTGGTGACAATGTTAAGAAGTTCATATTATAATTCTCCCAGGATCCATTCAGCATTTCAATATTGCCTGTAAATGGATGAGCATGCTGGGGAAACAGGTTACCAAAGAATACTAATTATGCTAATGTCATTGCCTAATGTTCTCCTGAGCCTGTCATTTAGAAGCATGAAATAAATTATGTCAAAAACGTATGGGATGGTAAACTGTACCATAAACATGCTTTGGCATTTGAAACAAAAGGATGAACTCAAAATTGTATATGCAAATGTAATAAATGATTTTATAAAAGCAGTGTCCTTCACTTATTCAAATATAAACAGGCAGGCAGGAAGAGAACCTCGCCTGTACAAAAACTGACAGGAGAGTATAATTAGGCATTGGCCCACAGAAGCTCCAGCTGTTGGAATTTTCATGCACACTTGCACATTTTGATCATTTCCTTATTGAATGAACATGTGTCCTGGAACTCAATTCGATTTGGTGAAGGTCATTTAGAAAGCCAAAAACTGAGTTAGCAAGCTGCTAGTTTAGACTGGGGAAGTGATTTCTGAAACCAGAATAGAGTTAATAAGATAAAAGTTTTAAAGTTTTCCTGTAAGATTTTCCTTCTGAAAGTAGTGCCACAATGATTTAAAGTAATATTTAAAACAAAAATGAATTTGTTTGAAATATAAAATTTCATAGAAATTACTGAGAATATATTTAAATTTCTATAATAATTATGTTTTCTGCCCCTGATCATGTGCATTTTATATTTGTGTTTTTATCTGAATAGTACAATTTTATGACTTTTATCAAACTTTGTTCAATTATAGTTTGGAGGTAGTGACTCTAAAATAATCCAATTTAGAAATATTTCTCAACCATCCCTCTGGTTGCATCCAACAAATTGAAAAAGGTTTTTCACTTAGTTGACTGTTTAAGCCTTACTGAAGATTATTGTGAACAGATTTCTTCTGCCTAATTTAGATAGTTTGTACAAATTCCCTCTTAAAAATTTTGGTGAGCATTTTTTATTTAAACTGAATGCTCTATGTCAGTGTTTCTTAACCTAAAGTTCATAAATAAGAGTCAGAGAGTCTATGGATTCAGATGGTAATTTTTTTTTGCTTTTGTCTAAAATTTAAGATAAATTTAATATTTCCTTATGAATGTATCTGAAATTCACAATGGAATTAGAATTGACAGTTATACTGCCAAACAAAATCATAAAAAAAAAAAATTATATCACATTTGGTTACTGTAGACATTTAAAAAAATCTTTGGTCTTATCACACTTTAAAAAAGTATAGTAGTTGCAACATATACTATAAAATCT
Organism: Marmota monax; assembly: GCF_021218885.2. Taxonomy (NCBI): domain Eukaryota; kingdom Metazoa; phylum Chordata; class Mammalia; order Rodentia; family Sciuridae; genus Marmota; species Marmota monax. Next base: position 3,096,499 of record NW_026695230.1, on the reverse strand, counting down.
TTTTATTTAACATATTAAAATATACAAATGTTACAGCATCAAAATTTTATTTGAAAATATTAAGTTAACTTCATAAAATTAGATTTTTCACTTCTTTTGTTAATCCAAAAATATTCTGTGAAGGATCTGTAGGATTCATATTGAAAAGATTTTCCATATCACACAATAAAGATTATGAATCTTGCCCCTAAGTACTTCTCATTCTTTTTAGCTATTCATAAAACATTGTAAATTACCTTGATTCCTGTTTCTTTCAAACTCGACATTCAACATGTTCTCTGTACTTTATTTTCAACATATATCTCAAATCCAACTACTTCTTGAATTACTCTCAATGAAACCACCTATACTACAGAGGCAGCCTAACTGGACCTCTTCTTCTAAGTCTCTCCATGTTCATTCTCTACCTCTTGGTCACAGGTACCTTTTAAATGATATCAAGTTCTACTATTCCTGCATTAAAAAATTCCCTTACATTAAATAGAAATGAAAATATTTCTCAAGATTCCCTAAAAGACCTAACTTAACCTGATCTTGTGTAACTCCGTGAGTTCATCTCTGTATCATATTTCTTCCTACTACTTTGGCCTTCTCTTGAGTCTTAAAATACTCCAAGGTCTTTCCTATCCCACTTAAATGTATCTGTACTGAGATTCAACAATCTAAAATGTTCTTCTAGATATTTGTTTTCATATTAAGTACATTTTATTTTCAAAAAGCACCCACTGTATCTGAAGTAGAAGGCCATTAATCTAGTTATTAATTGATAACAATGATCCTTATAAAATGGAATTTAAATTCAGAATATATTATCCCTTAATGAGCAAATGGTTAAAATGAATAAATCTGCATGTGAAAATTCCAATAGCTAGAGCCTCTTCAGGTAAATTTTGATTGCATATTTTTAAAAATATATTTTTTTATTCAGGTAATCTTCTCTGCTTGTCTACCTGTTATATTTGAGTTGATGACAGATATTGCTTTAAAAACTTGTTTATAGAGTCTTAAATCCCAGAATGCTGTTATATCTTCAGCTTAATAACATTTATGTTTGCTTCTATGAACACTGAAATATAAGTTCACCCTGATTCAGCTTCAGAATTTGAAAACTTCATGTTTATTAAAAGGCCTTGATAAGATTGTTCTTCCCATGGTTTCTACTGGCTACTAGAGTGAAACCATTGGGGGTCTAATGTGAAGAATGTAAGTTTCCCCCATGGTCTTCACTCCTTGATGGATTCCAATTCCAGGTGCTCTTGATTAGGCCTCATGTGGATAACAAAAGCATATTTCAATCTTTTAGCTTTTCTGCAATCTCATCTGTGGTCTAACAATACCAGGAGAAAATTACTTTAGCTGAAAAATTTGGTCTTGATTAGGACAGCGGAAAGCATGGCATGAGGGGAGAAAACCAGATACAGAATTAATACAAATAATAATAGGTGCTTTCTGACAAAAGCTAAGAAAGAGAACATGGGCATGACAATGAAGAATCATATTTTAATATCATTTTTTTCAACAATACCCTGTTAATAGATTCCTAGTTCTCATATCTAATGATCTGGAGCTTAATATGAAAGGATCATTAATAAAGAGAATTTTCCTTTTTTTTTTTCTTTTACTTTTGGCAGTTAAATATATTTTATGTATTCATATATTATGAATATATGTATACATCTCAACTTAAAAGTGTCATGGAATATTTTAGGTAGATAGTTATTAAGAAGGAAGAGTGGGTCACAGTTGGTAGTGGGATGTGTTTGAGATTAGAAAGGGGGTTTTCAGGACTTGGGAACAGAACTTGTTGGTGAGATCTTGGCATGGCACATAGACAATGTAGTTCAGCAGATCTAGAGATATGACTTCAGAAAGATGTGACTAAAGAAGAAAGCAAGGTAACAATGACACTGGGCATTTATTTGAATAACAGTAGCAAACTGAGTTTGATGCATATAAGTACCTAATTGGTGATTTACATATCTCTGCCCTACAGATTTTCAAAATATTTTAGAGATATTATGTTTAAGTGGAGACATATTTGTTTTAATGTGAAAGCTTAGTAGAACATTGAAGTTCATAGGTTTATACATTCATTGCCTTAAAACATGAACATGTGAGTTGATTAAGGATTTTTGACAAATTCGCCTTCAAATATCATTCCTGACCATTTATTGTATCCAGTGGGAAAATTATTTAGTTATCCAGAATTTCAGTGTACTCACTTGCAACATATAAATCAATGCCAACTACACGAAAAGTTTTTTTAAAAAATTGCAGGTGATATCATACACAAAGGTAAACCAAAGGGTGCCCAATGATAACAAGGCACTTTTTAGATGTAGTTTTCCTACCCCTGCCTCAAAGATTTGTAAGAAAACATACAATAATGTCTTTAAAATTCCATGAGAGAAACAATTTTTTAGATGCAGCCAACTTCAGTTAACAGGTGCCAGGAACTACATCCTAAACACTGGATTTATATCCTCTAGATTTCAGAATATGCAAATGTTTCCTCTTGCAATTCTCCACATGACGTCCAGACTCAGCAATGTATCATCTTAGTGGGCACACATTTTATCATGATTTGTGTCTTTGAAAGTGCAATATTTTAGCTTCTACTTTTTCTACTTTATGTTATGACCTTTTGTAATACCATCTTAAGTACCCCGATCCAAAGAGATTGTGATTCCTGGGCCCCAATCACTCAACATCACTTAGCAGTCCATCACTCCCACTTCACTCCCCAGAGAATAAGCCAAAATATCTTTTAGGGTTCTAATTTTTAAAGAACTTTGAAACAACAACAACAAAACTCTATAATATTGATATAACCATGCCAGTAGTTCAGTCGCTGCACAGATAACTGTTGAGCTGTTTCCCAAGTCCATTTTCTGCTCACTCCAGTGCTTGATATAAATTAAATCACACATAATTACAATGTCCATATGCACAAAATGCCTGTACGTATTTGCAAAGACTAGTCTTCATTTTACCCTTGTAGTTAAAGTTTTGTAAAAGTAGTTCTCTAGTCATGATACTCATCAGTCATATGGGACCTAGAAAGACACTTTCAAACACTGTTAGTGAGAGTGAGTTCTGACATTATATTAAAAGTTATATAAATGAAAAAAATGTATAAATGTATGTCATTATGAATTCCATAATTATTCACTTATCATAACAAAATTATTAAAAAAATGCAAGTAAAGATTTAGTTAGAAGGCTATTGGACCCAGCAATCTTTTAGAAGTAAAACATGACAAATTGTTTTTAAAAATCAGGCACAAAATAGAATAATAAGGGTTCATTGAAATTAAGAGAATGTTGAACATTTGCCACAAGATTTAGGAAACAATTTGCTTGTCTTCTGGAATGTTATATTGTCTTCAAATTTCTATGGGTGAACTATTTAATTTTAGGTCTACTTCTGTCTTGCATTCAGTTCTTCAATTTATTTCTACCTCCCTCCCTCCCTTCCTCCCTTCCTTCCTTCCTTCCTTCCTTCCTTCCTTCCTTCCTTCTCCCAGCAGGGTTCAATCCTGATACGGCTGAACCACATCCCCAGCCCTTTTATTTTAATTTTTATTTTGAGGCACATTATTGCTAAATTGCTCAGAGCTTCAACTAAGTTTCTTAGGCTGGCTTTAAACATGCCATCCTCCTGCCTCAGCATCTTGACCTGCTAGGATTATAGGCGTGTGCCACTACACTCAGCCAGTTCTTCCATTTCATACCCGCATTTTCCTTCATACAAACAATGAATGAACAGCTGGGCTAAGAGTACAACACTCTGAAACCCATTTTTATTTCTATAACTGCAAATATTAACAAAAAACTTGCTAAAAACTGTTAAGAGTCTGTTTCTCCTTAATATTTATTCAAATAGAAATATGAATATATGAAAATTCTATTGATAAATCCCTGCAGGCTCAATTTCTTGATCGTTCAATAGCATTGCTACAGGAACTCTTTTTTTTCTGCTTTTCTTAGCAATTTTTCTTATTAATATACAGACAAAATTTAACACATCTTGATTCCACAGGCTTATTTAGCTACAGTCAGATTTCTCTGACCCAGTTTAAGAGTGTCTACACTCCAATTCTTTTCTACCTACCTCTCCTGTGTTCACTCCAGTTAGGATGTCACCCCCAGGGGATTTCTGACCTAACTCTTGTTAAAATCAGCATTGACCTTCAAATCACTAAAACCAATGGTCATTTCTCAGTTACAGTTTTAGTTCAACCCATCAGTCATTATACACTTCATTGTTCTCCCCTTCTTAAAATACCTTATTCACTTTAAAAAAAAAAATACACTAATCAGAGCAGCAGCTTTTCTCTTCTCTAACTTTACACTTAAACTTGTATTATTCCACAAAAAATACATAGCTAGACACAACTGTGGGCCACATCTATAGTTTTAAATTGCTATAAAAACAAAAAGAACAGTTGCTTTTATTTTGATAATGGGTTTTATTTAACACAATGTTTTTAAAGCACTCAATATATTCTCAATATAAAAATGTTAACTAGATTTTTTTTGGCTATGGAGGGGGGAATGGGGGATTAAAATAATGGGCGCTCAACCACTGAGCCACATTCTCAGCACTATTTTGTATTTTATTTAGAGACAGGGTTTTATTGAGTTGCTTAGCACTTGCCTTTCGCTGAGGCTGGCTTTGCATTCATAATCCTTCTGCCTCAGCCTCCCAAATGGCTGGGATTACACGCATGTGCCACTGCACCCAGACTTAAGTAGGTGTTTTACATTCTTATTTTTAATGTTATCTTTGAAATCTAGTTTATACTCACAGTCAATCTGGGTTCAGACTAGTCATATCCTATATTCAACAGCCAGGCAGTGGTTATCATTTTTGTAAATTGCTCCAAATGACCGAGTTTTATGGCTTTAATTACCTTATGTCTCCTGAGGAGGCTGAAATTAACATATTTTGAAACACTTTCCCCAAATGCTGACCATAATACACTTATTTGACATGTCCAATTGTATGTCATGGTCATATCAAGATCATGCACAAAATGATATCCACATGGTGCTCCTGCAAACTGCCTTTTCTTTCCCACTTCACATGCACACGTATTCTGAGTAACATTTAAATTCTTTTCCACACCTCGCTTTCAACTTGACAGTTAACATTGTTAAAAACACTTTTAAACTTTGTGTAGAATCAGGTCATTTATTTCCACTGCTACATCCTACTCCACACTATTATCAAATCTTCTTGCCTACAATATTGCTGTAACTTCTTCATAAGCAACCTCCAGGATTCTTTCTTTTCATTTCCTGAGTCTTTTCTCCTGAGTCTGTTCCCAGCAGCTGGGATGATTTCCTTGGAATTTCAAACACAGCATTTCTATCCTGTGATTAAAAACCTTCAGTGGCTTCTCTTGAAGTTTAAGCTGAATTCTCTTTCTATAAATTATCATCTAATTTCTTCATACCTGGACAAATGTGATTTACTCCTCAATTTCATCTTTAGATCAATTGTAAATTTTCATAATAAATGTACACTACACTTATAGTTTAAAAATCTAATAAAAGTTACTGATAGAAAAGTTTTAATTTTTTTTCTCTTTGAATATCAAGTGGCTTAAACTACTTTTGTTACCTGATGAGATTATTTGCTAGTTACCAAGAAAGTAGGCAGGCAGAAAATTGTCAGATAACTGCGTACAGCATCAACTAAAACACCATTTATTTTATTAATTTTAAATGTTTTTTTTAGCTGTAGATGGACACAATACCTTTTCTAAATTTACTAAGAAAGAATCCTGGAGGTTGATTATGGGTGCTGAGGATAAAACCCAATGTCTAACAAATGCTAGAAAAGTACTCTACCACTAAGCTACAACCCCATCTCTCAAAATGCCTTTTAAATAAGTATTTTATGTTTAACATATATTACATTAATAACTTTAAATAACATATGGGTATTAACCCATGAATACCAATTAACTGAATCCATGTTTATTTCAAACACAATTTTAATTTAGGTACAAATTACTACTCACCTTAAGTACTAGATATCATGAAAATCCTCTAAATTTATTTTTTCTTGAGCACATTATCTTAATTTACTTGATTTAGCCACATGCATACTTTTTTAGTATTATCTGTAATTTTCAACTTTTCTCTTTTGCTTAGTTTTCTCCTTCTCTTTATATGCAGAAAACTTGCACTTATCTATAAAGTTACTTTTTATTTCTTCTCACTTGAAATTACTCTTCCATTTGTAAACTTTATATTTATGCTGTTTTTGTTTTGTTTTGGTATCTAGTTATATGCCTATTTCCCAATTAACTAAGAAAATTCTTCAAAGATCTGTGACAAAAAGCATATAAATAAATGCTTGGAATTAATTTCTGGAGTGTTATGTTTATTCCTCAGAGCAAACACATTTTTTTGGCACAGTGCTAGCATACATAATTTAATGCCTTTTCCCATCAGTTAAAACATCAAGTGATTTCAGATAAAATATTTCAGCAATATTTCTGAAAATATCTAAAATCTAGAATTATAGGGACAGCATCCAATATGGAAGTGAGTAAGGATTTCATCTCTGAACATCTAGTTTCTCATAGTTCTCACTATTCCCTATTACTTTCCTGATACTAAATCCACAGAGTTTTATTTTTCATGTTTCATGCACTGTTGTTTTTCTATAGTAAAGGTATTTTGCTTATATTTAGAGTCCCACATATAGGAAATGGTAGATTCAATGAGTAGTGCAATTTAATATGTGTCCTCATCTAATTTATTCTTTTACTTACCTTCTTGGTCCTTTCGGGTATTTGTGTTGACAATGCTAGGTAAAAGAATATGAAATTCTGAGGCATGGGTGGACTTTAACTTGAATTCACTGGTACCTGCTTGTTGTGTTAAAACTATTTGAGACATGTGTGCAGTGATTTTTTTAATTGATTTTAAAATAAAACAATGATTTTACTTTTTGTTTAAAGTTCAATAGTTGAATGTTTTTACACTTGACCTAATAGTGCAAGCAACATAGAAAACAATATCTAGGGGAGGTTAGATAAAAACTCTTTAATCTTGCTACTCATGATAGTGGTTTTACTCATGTTTTGGATTCCTTAACAAGCATCATTGGAAACACAATATAAAATAATAATTGTATTTAATTGAATGTCTCTGTTAATGCAGTGAATATTAACAGTGTGTTGTTTAGTGGCAAGATACCCAGGACAAACTGAAACTCTTGATCTTGCCTTGCTATTTTATTATACAATACAAAAACTAAATTAGAAAACAATAAAGTAACATTATGAAGTGTTTAAAAGGGCTCATTCCATGTGTGATTTGTTTAAATACTGTAAACATGTATACAGCTTTGAATCTATATTAAATATAGATTAGGTAATGTGTGTAAAACTAACCATAATAAATCATGTCATTTTCAATGTGTTGGTAGACAAGTTATTCTCTAGTGTTAAATAACAGAATTTACAATTCTTTCATTATATATTTCATAACAAAGGGTTTTTAATCTAATTGTCATCTCTGAAATAGTAAAACACAAATCAAAGTTTAAAAATAAGCAAAGTATAAATACTACCAATTTTAAATAAAAATAAAATCATCATAACACCTAATCATAAACTAGAAAAGGAATGTTTTCATAAACTGCCACAATTGAAACAATAGAGGTCCATGAAGTACAGGAAGTATATGGTAAGACTTGATTAAAAGTGTCGTTCCCCTTGTGCCCTAAAAGCAAGGCCCATTCTCCTGGGTTAAGGCTCAGCAGATGATAGGAGGAGCTCCATTGTGATTATGTGAAATACTCCTTTTAATGAATGAATTCTGATTTTTCTTTTTTTTATTAATCTTTTTATTTATATATGATAGCAGAATGCATTACAAATCTTATTACACAAATAGAGCACAATTTTTATATCTCTGGTTGTATAAACAGTATATTCACACCAATTCTTGTTTTTATACATGTACTTTGGATAATAATGTCCATCACATTTCACCATACACAATGGAATATTACTCAGCAATAAAAGAGAATAAAATCATGGCATTTGCAGGTAAATAGATGGAGTTAGAAGAGATAATGCTAAGTGAAGTTAGCCATTCCCTAAAAACCAAATGCTGAATGTTTTATCTGATATATGGAGGCTGAGGCTGATTCATACTGGGGTAGGGAGGAGGAGCATGGGAGGAATAGATGAACTCTAGATAGGGCGGACTGGTGGGAGGGGTGGGAGGGGAAAGAAGGGGGTATGGTGTTAGAAATGATGGTTAGAATTCTGATTTTTCTTCTGATCTTTTCTTAGATACCCTGCTGAATGTTCAACACTACATGTGGTTTCCAGCCCCCTCTATGAAGAGATTCCTTTGATTGGTATTACACAGCAATTTTCAACCTCAGGATGAGAGTGTAGGCTTCACCAGAAAATCATCTTGCTAAACACTTCCCCTTGATATTATGCATTAGAAAAGTCATTTGTTGGATTGTAGTTACAAAAAGATTGGAAAGAATGGAGATAATTATTTTGCATCTGTGTTTAACTATTATTCCAGTAAATACTGCCCCAGTCCTCAAGTAATTTTAACATGAAATCCTATATAACAATTACATGGTCCTGCTAAGTCACACTATATCAGGATAAAGCAAAATGGAATATAATGTATATTTCTTCTGATATTACAAAAATAATTGTAAAAAGGCATTTAATCTGACCTTTAAAGGTACTAATAGCATTATCCAAATTAAGCTGTGATATCACAGGTGAGGATAAAGATGAAGATGTATATTCTATTCTACAGGAGCGTGTATGGAAACAAATACATATACAACAATTTTAGGTACTCTGAAGATAAATGCGATGAGAGATAAGGAGATGTAGCTATTTAAGAGAAGATGTTATTTCTTATGGAATTCAATGTAAGTCACCCTGAGAAAGGAAGTTAAGCAGAGTGCTAAATGAAACAGGATGTGTATCACATACTTGAGGAATTGGCTTGAATAATCAGACTGTATAAAATCTGTTTGGATTATCTAAGTAAGAATTTTAGATATTTTTTTAATTTACATACTTATGTATCATATATTTATATAGAGGAAGAGAACATTTTTTATTTGAATTTTTACTTAACTGTTAGTAACTCTCCAAATTTTTTTTAAATGAAGTATTGACAATAGTACCAATTATGTGAAAGAAAGAGGAGAAAATGTTAAGGGAACCAGCTCATTTTAATGCTATTTTAACTATTTTCTCAAACTCATGGGAAGTTGCATAGAGAATTAGTGGTTAAGGAGACGCCAGCATTTAAAAATCCATGACATAGTATAACATATAAAATGTGGCAGAAGGTTCTTAAAATGAGTGTTACCCAATTATTATCTTATTTGTTCAAAGGCTTTTTACTATCAAATTCACTCTTTCTATGGTGTATTGGCTTGAATTGACAAGCTGCAGTGATAAGTTCCTTCGAAATGTGGATTTTCAGGAGGCCCTTGGGTGCACAGGGCACAGAAATTATATATAATGACACAAAGATCGGGAAATCTCCAATTGAAGAACACATTTGACAGCTGCAGTAGCTGTGTGCAAATGTTTTCACAAATTTCAGTTACCAAAACAAACAGAAACACACTGTGTTCAATAAGTTTAATTAGCAGGTTGTCCTATAATTTGGTCTCTTAACAATCTGTCAGTGTTTTCCTTAAAATAGTTTTCTAGAAGAATAAAAATTGTATTATAGCTATTTTCAGTTCCAGTGAGGGTAACATGAAATTCCACTAAGACTTCTATTTTATTTTCCCTTGAGAAACTATTGATTGATGTCAACTAATCATTAAATAGACAATGTTTAAAATCTATTCATAAATTCTAGCTTGAATATATATAATGTGTATGTATGTGTATATATATATATATATATATATCTGTGTGGTATGTGTCTCTGTGTATATACAACCTTGGAGAAGAGTCATTTTGCATTAGCTTATGTTCCCCATCACCACAAGGGGATCAAAGTTAATATGTAAAGTCTCATCTGATTGGTTGCCTCAATCTTGCATAATCAAATAAATCATTGATTCTAGTAGATAATCCTGCAAAGTGATTAGAGTTAGGGTTCCTGGAACCTAGGTCAAATTCTACTTCTGTCACTTGAGGGTTGTGTGTCCATTGACTGGTGACTTGAATCTTCTGAATACCAAAATCTGACCTAAAACTTGTAAATGTTAACAGCACCAGAATCAGAGTTGCTGAAGTGATTAAATAAGCACAACTTAAAAAGCTTTGCCCAGCTCCTGAAAAGAACACTAGGAATGATGCCTCCTCCTGTTTATGTTTATTGAACTCAGAGAAACTATATTAAGATCAAACACAGTGTGTAGACAAAAGCAAATAAAAATAAAAGAGGCTATTTGATATTTAATTTTTTAAAAAATTTAAATAATTGTAGCAATTTGAAATGTGTGCATGAGTAACAGAAAGTCCCACTCATCTTGAAGTCACATAATTTTTTAATTTTTCTCTCTTCACTGTAATTCAGAAAATATACTGTCGCAGGCCTGATTTTAGCTGCACAGAGAACCTGGCTTGAACTGGAGTAGTTCAAGAAGGCTCCTGTGGATGTGTCCATCACAAAAATGATAAGGGGACAAGCAGGATGCTAGAACAGGGGCAATCACTTCTGCTTCTTGCCCTTCACCAGGAGATCAATACATTTCCTACAACTTCTCCTTAGACAATAGCTGCTCACCTACTGTCATGGTCTATGTTATGTGGTTATTCCCAGCTGTAAGACATACTAAAATAGCAAGCTGGGACCTTGTTGTCATCAACAAATTAAAAGTTATATTAACTGGGAATAAGGTGAGAAATAGATGTGGGGTGGTATTTTAGTGTCTACCATAATAGTCATCAAGGGAAATGTTAAAATTCAGTTAGACTTCCACAGACTCATTTTATGGTTTAATATTTATTGTTTTAATATTGAATTGCCTATGGGAACATGGCACTACAAACTTTTCATTGCTTAGTTCTGCTGAAGTTTTAATGTAGTGCTGATAAGAGGAGATTTTATTTTGCAACTGAAAAGTTTTATGTGGTTTGTTTGTTTTTTTTTTTTTGAAAAAGAAACAGCAGTTGGGGAACGGTGGCTCTATAGAAACGTCCCCCATCACTCAGTTCACTCATTATACTCTAGCTATACCAGCTGTCCTTATTTTTCTCAAATATGCCAAACATATCCCTACCTAATGGTTTTTATACTTGTTCATCCTTATGTTTTAGAAATCTCTGTAAGTACAGACTTCGGGCTATCATGCCATCTTCCCAAATCTAATTCTTCCTCTAGGTTTGGTTCAAACATTCCCCTCCTTGCAGACACTCTGGCCAGAAGCCTCTTCCACAGTCCTCTGTCTCATTAACCCTATTTTATTTTATTTCCTCTTTAAATTTTCTTCATTTGAAACTGCCTTATTTATACACATAGTAGCTTATCGTCTGACTCTTTGAAATATAATGTAAGTTCCTTGCATTCTTCCAGACATTTGTCTGATTTTTTTCCTGAGTTTTCTGAACTTAAACAGAGCTCAATACATAGGCACTTAGTAAGTATTTGTTAAACAATTGAAAATTCTTTTTTTGTATCAAGATAAAAAATGGATGGGTCATTAAATCTCAGCAATAGAGATTATATATAGTTGATAGCATGCCTTCTGATGCCTACAAGCCTTGAATGGGCTATGCAACTCAGTTCTAATTTATGTCATTCTGTGGGTGGGGGTAAATAAAATAAATTTATTCTCATTGACACAAACTTCCAATATTTTGACATCTACCTAGGGTTATATCATGTTCCATGCATTCTATCAGACTTAGCTTTGCCTATCTTCCTTGAGACATTAAATGTTTATTGAAAAATATAACTTTCCCCATTTAAAAAAATGAGCAAAGTATTTGAATAGATGCAAAGAAGATATGCAGATAAAAATAAGCAAATTAAAAGATCCTCAATATCACATGTCATCTGGGAAATGCAAATTAAGACAATACGGAAATATCATTCAAATCTACTCAAATACTTATCTATCACAATAACTAAATCCACAAAACCAAAATCTGCAAATACGAGGGGAAATATGTGACCAATAATACCTGTGGAATGTTTGTTCACAGTCTAGGATGACTCAACATTTGAATATTAAGCCACATTAAATAAAGTTAACCAACAATTAATTAATGTAATGTATACCAGTGGTAACAAAATGCTGTCGTCTTTTTTCTAGAAACTTTAGTAATTACCATGATATTGCCTCTCCTTCATTGCTGTGAGGCAGTAGGATAATTTCACAGTGGTTTTATTACTTTTATTTGATTTCCCTAACAAATATCACTAGTGCACTAAAGGTCAGGTATCATGAAATGGCCATGTCATTTACAAAGTTTGTGTGATGCATTGATTGCTGATCTCCCAGCTCACCCTTGTAACTAACTGAAAGGTTGTCTTCTCATTGATGAAAGTCTTCTCAGTGGCAAGGCAATAGAATATATTGATGAAATGTCCAAAGGTGAAAAAATGCAATTGCAATTCACTTCGAAAGTCTAATTGGTAATCGGTTTTATACTTCACAGTTGAAAGCTAGTTCCATTTGTTTTCTCCTGCTTTTAAGCCAGTGTTTTAAAACCAACTGATTGCTGGAGGAAGATGCAATGACAGAGCCTGAATTTCTTTCCAGGTGATCTGATGTTGCAATTGAAAGCATAGAGGATCTTCCCAGACATTCATTATCTGAACTGAAACCTGACCCTCCCCAGGACCATATGTGTTTCCAGCTTCCCCCCATGTAGGATAATAAAAATTGCTTTATGTATAGTCTTGTACTCACCCTTTAATAGACAATACCTCAAATAATACAATAACAGCCCTCTTAGGTTGGTGCTAGTATCGCCATTTTATAGTTGAACTTAACACTCAAGAACTTAAGCAATCTGTACAAAGTTTCAAAACCAAAATGGAGTAGAATGGAGACTTGTAGAACCCTGACTGGTTTTGTTTTTGTTTATTATGCTATAAATTGAGTGCAGTGCCTCACACATGCTATGCTTACACTCTATCACTGGGCTATACCCTAGCAGAACCCAAATTTTCTTACTACTGAAGTTTCCACTCCCAATATTCCTACAGGCCAGCAGAGAGGGAACACTGAAATTCATTGTTACTACTCCTATTCCTTCTATCTTTAGGTGCAAATATGAATCTTTTGCAATTTTGCTAATCTATACAGCTCTTCCTTGATATAATTTGCTATTCTATCATTACTCATTCTGGGATTTCAACCTTGGGCTTGGATCATTTTCAATCTCTAAGCTAAGGAACTATATTATACCCTGATCACAACATTTTTAATGATTTTTCCAATGTTCTTCAAACCTGTACTGCAAATCATAACTAGGGAGGCACTTGGACTTTTGTATTACTCCCAAATGCTTCACAAATGAAACTTTAAAATCTGTTATCTCACTTTCAAAGTGATCAGACATCATTTCACATTTCTTCCTCTTTACTCTTACTCATTACCTCTTTGATATTTACCTTATCTTGAGTTCATAGTCCTTTAGTTTCTTTAGATTCTCACTTTCCAATGATGGTCTAGTAATAACAATAGGAGTCATCATTAATACTATGAGTAATCACCAAAACAATTTATCATTATTTAGAAACTGTTTGCCATGTGTTACAAATAGAACTCTTTGTGTATTTAAATTGAGTGTCAGAGAAGGAAAGAGAACCACCCAATGCCATTTGGCTAGTTGATATAGCAGGATGAGAAATCATGTCCGCCTATGTCACTCCAGTCCTTTGTATTGCACAATATTGCCTCATCAGCTCAGGCCTCTCTAACACTAAAGAAAAATATGTCTACCAATACATTGAATATGACATGGTCTATTGTGGTTAGTTTTATATTCAGATCATGAATATAAAGTTGCTTCTGTGTTCACAGCATTTAAACAAATCACATGTAAAACGAACCCGGTCAATAACTTCTTAACTTTCCTTTGTTGCATTTGAGTTGAGTCTGGGTTATATAACAAAATAACAAAGTGAGATCAGGGTTTCAGTTTGTTCTGGGTATTGCCACTAAATAACACATGGCAGATATTCACAGAATTCACAGAAATAAAATGCCTTTAGGGCTTATGTAATCTACCACAAATCGACTAAGGTGGCCATTATTAGTTTTTAAAAATATGAGTAAATTGATGCTTAAAACATTTAAGTAACTTCTCAAGATATGCCACTGGTAAGCAGTATGTTAGGATCTGAACAACAACAACAACACAAAAAAACAGCCATGGGTAGCAGGGTAGCAGGGTAACAGCTCTTGCTGCCCTCATGTTAAGATGTGTGCACAGGGATTTCCATAGACATTGACAAAAAAGCTCACCTACTTAGAAAGATAGAAAGACAAGAGAAATAATAGTTTAAACAAAGAAATTATATGCCACTCCAGTTCAAGTTTTATTTTTGTATTTATTTATGTATTTACATGTTTATGTATTTTTTATTAGTTTTCTGTAGAATAATTTGGGGAATCTTAAGACCAGCTAAGAATAAGACTTAGGAAAACAGATAGCACACTACTTTATTTTGTAATACATCTGTGCACATAATGGGACTTGAGAAACATTTGCAAGGAGTAAAACACTTTTAAAATGTCACAGACCTAGAAAAGAGCTAAAGAAAGAAAATACTGGAGCATAAAGCATACAAGAGTCAGAATCTATTTAACTAATGATATGGGACATTCCAAACCTCAGAGGATTTTGAATTAAATTGCTGTGTACAGGACCAATCTGAATTGCAAGGATTCGTATGAAACAAACTTGTTTAGAAACGTTTGTTTTTAAATTCTCAAATATCAGTAAAGAACCAAATGAGAGAGAATCGCTCAGTCAACCAGAAATGCTCATGGGCTATTGAGGCTCAATGAAAAGGAGCAGATTTATTCTTTACTACTAATCCCTATCCTTGCAACAAGGATAAGGATTTGGGGTTTAAACCAACTCCAGGAAAATTTATACAGTTCTTCTGTGTAATCTTGAACAGTTTGGTGCTTTTCTCAGAATCTTAATATTCTTTTATCTTAAGGAGGAATTAACAAATATCAGAAATATAGTATTCTGTACATAATCTGTTATGTGCTAAATCTTAATATCTGACATTTATTCATTTCATTTGTGATCCACATCCTGAGCATCAGAGTACAGTTCCCATCCTAAGGTATTAAAAAAACAAGTTAACTGAGCAATGTATTTTGATGTACAATAGTACATTTCTTAATGAAATAAGAATTTGGTGCACATAGGTAACATATAGGAGTCACATTCAGCCCTGTCAGGGGTTCAAATAAATGCTTCTAAAAAGGCAGTGTATCATAGTAACTCCTGTAAGAAGTCAGAACATTAATGCATATTAGAGAAATAGACTCTCTGTAAAGGCAGGCTGCAGTAGGCTAATATTGCTTACCTCTAGAGATGAGAGCTCAAGAATAACAAATATGGAGGCTAAAGAGAATAGTGAAGGCATGGCTAAGAAGTTTATCCCTTTATTATTACTTCCTTGTAAAGATTATTCAGGTTTGGGGGCAAGCCACATCTCATTTATTGTTATTCATTGTCAACATAGAGACTTTGGAAAAGTTAAGAATAAAATTATTTTTCAAGAGACCAACCAAACAGAGCAGTTGCTCTGTTGGTAACAAAGCAGAGCCCTGGGAAGGAGGGCGTGGGTTAGGAAGGGAGTTGGAGCAGTAGATCTTTTTACCTCAAATGGAAGCATATAATATGAAATTACTGGCATGTCTATGCCTCAGAATCATGGAACCTTACCTCTGGATTAGGTTAAATGACTAATAAAATAAAGTTGTCACGATTTAAATTGAAGTGTGTGTGTGTGTGTGTGTGTGTGTGTGTGTGAGTTTTTTGTCACTGTGACCAAAATGCCAAACATTTATTTTGAGCTCACAGTTTCAGAAGCTGTTCCTCGTCGGTCAGCTCCATTGCATTGTGTCACAGATGAGTCAGAAAAACATGGCAGAAGGGCATGGTGGAGGAAAGCTTCTTGCTCATTGAATCTGAGAAGCAGAAAGAGAGCAATGATCCAGGGACAAAATGTAATCCCCAAGGGCACAGCACTCGGTAACCTACTTTCTCTAGCCATGCTGCATCTGCTTACATTTGCCATTCAGATTATTAATCCATCAAATATATTAATACAGTGATCAGGTTATAGTTCTCATGGTTGCATCATTTCAACACTGGATATTTATGTCTTGCCATATGAGCTTCTGGGGAAAGGATACCTCATATTCAAACCATAAGAAGCTCACTTTATAATAGGTTAACACCCCTTTTCCTGTTCTGCTAAGTGTACCTGTGTGTGTATGTGCTCATATGCACACAATGCTCTGGAACACCTGCATTCCTACTGTCAGCAGTTGGGTCAAAAGTTGAAAGAAACTACGTGGAATGAACTAATCAAGATGTTCGTGACTCTAGCATCAACAAAGATTCTATTATCAGTGTAAAATACAATAACACTATTGGTGCAGGAGTTTTCCAGTTTTAAAGCACTTTCTTAATATTAATCCTCACAATAACACAATAAAGTACATGGAACAGGAAGTCATAGATTTTTTGGAAAGTATTTTGCAAGTCAACTTTGATAAGCTGCAGTATCACCAGGAATTAAGGAGGATAATTATTTACCATAATTTATTCTTGAAAAATAAGGAAACTGAGATTTGGTGCTATAAAAAGTACTTTGACAACTTTTAAAACATGTGTTACTCTTGAAATTAAAATTGCTGATAGAAGAAAGCATTTCAATAAAAAGGATTAAGACTACTAGGCATTATTGCTTTCAAAATTCTATAAACATTTAAATAATGGAATAATTGGTTTTATACTGACCAATGGAAATATGGCTATGCAGTTAAAACTTAAATTAGAATTTACAAAAAAAATTGAGGTAGATGGAGGACAAGACATGCTTTTCAAATTTATAAAAAGATGGGTGGGAGGGAAAGGGGGGCAGGGGATTAGCAAGGATGATGGAATGTGATAGACGACACTATCCAAAGTACATGTATGAAGACACGAATTGATGTCAACATATTTTATATACTACCAGAGATATGAAAATTTGTGCTGTATACGTGTAATAAGATTTGTAATGCATTACACTGTCATTTATTTTTTTTAAATCAATAAAAAATAAGAATAACAATGATAATAGTGAAAAAAGTGATGGTCACTTTTAACCAAAATTGCTTGAAACTTCATTCCTCTTCTTTGTTATACTTACTAATAAACTAATCTGTTTTATACAAGATTTTGATATTTTTATTACTGATGGTCCAAGGTATTCCAACATTTAACAAAATATTGTGAAATGTAAGCATGCACAAATACCTCATTTATTGGTGAAACCGTGACATCCAAGACACTTAAGCAGGTGCTCTGAGAATATGAAAGCCCAGTTTTCTGATTTTGGATAATCTTATACAGGAGACATGGTCCATGTATTATTTTTTTCAAGTAACTAAGTGACTAAAATTAGGAAAGAGACAAACTAAAGAAGTAAAAAACACAAGAGTTAACGGAGAATAAAGGCAATTTTTTTTTTCTTGAGTCATCAGAACAAGTTTCATTGGAGGAGTTGACACCTTGTAGAATGAAAGTTTTCATAACAAGCCATTGATTAAACGTGATACAGAGATGATCTTTTTCAAGATCTTAATGTTGAGCTATTATTTTGTCTCCTACAGCCAGAAGAGGACAGAGTCCTTTATTATTGTTTCATTCATTTACTCACTCAAATATTCATTGAGGATTATTAAGCCCAGTGCACTCTTTTGTTTGCTTGTGGTGGAAGTGTGCAGAGTGCAGATGAACACTCTGTCTCTTAGAGCTTATACACTATTTCAAGAATCACATATTAAAGAAAAATACAAGCTCCTTCTCAGTCTGAAAATGTAAAGAAAATAAAATAGAGGAATGATTTGATTAGCAGTCATAAGAAAGAAGTAAAGAAAACTGAGAATAATGTTTGGAAAAATCCTCTGGAAACAAATGAAGCCAGTGAAAGGAAAATATAAGGAAGACTCCTGCCCAAACCCCAGGCAAAAGCTGTAACAGAGCAAAGATAAAAGATAGGGAGAAGTATGATGTCTGAGAACCACAAAGAGGGTCAGAGTGGCTGAAGTGAAATGGGACTGAATATGGTGTGATAGGAGATAAAACGGGAAACATGGGGAGAAGCCATGTCAGGTGGGGACACAGAAGGGTTAAGTCAGACATTACCAGGGGTTGAAAGACTCCGGAGGATTTTAAAGAACAGGATGATATGACACACAGCCTAAAATTATAGTTCTAGCTTACCTGGCTACAGCACAGGTAGGTAATTTAAAACCTTCTAACTGCTATGTACTTACTTTGGGCTGTTACTGAAAGTATATGTAGCTCCCTCGGGTGCTGTACTAAGCTTTCAAATACTATTCATAAGCTTTAATTGTGTTATTTTTAAATTTTTATTGACCAAAGAAATTTGACACAAATGAAGAAAAAATATAAAGTAATGAATGATTGTACTCACTGCTTACTTCCTAAGGAATATCTGCTTGGAACATGCCAAACTGGATTGACTCCAGTAAGGAGGCTAGTAGTGTAGAAAGAAACCATGAAAACAAATAAAGATTTTCATTCTGTTCTTATTTTAAATGATTAACTAATGTTGAATGGGAACTAGATGACATTTCATATTCATACTGCCAGTTATCAGTGATGAATTCTGCCTCCTCACATGATGATGTATAACATTAGAGAAGCAAGCTGAGGGAAACATATAAAGCAGGCTTTATTTAAAAAGGAGTAACATAGACTTCTCCTGGGAGGAAGAAGCGGGTCTTAGGTGGTATTCTGGTATCCCAAGAAGTGGGGGTGTCCTGCCCCTTCTATCACATCCTTGACTTTCTTTGTTCTCCCGCCTTCTTCCCTCTTATCTCTCTTGTTCCTGCTTAGATGACTAGGCCCAGGAGATGCCACCTAGGAAGGACTAAAGGTGAGAAGCCCATAGGAAGGGCCAAATGGAGTGATCCAGGCAGGAAACATTTTAAGAGACATTAATTAACAACTTTTATAACTCCCTGTAGGGAAGGACCATCCCTGGACAGGTTACCTTAGCAACAGGTAGGAGCAGGGGCAGGTGGAGGAAGGACTCTGAAGGAATTAACATTTCAATCTCCCAGAAGTGGTCTGAATTTCCCCAACCCAAATCAGTTTCCATTTTCTCTATCCAACCAGATTATCTATCTACACTGACTGCTTGTCTTTAATTCTGGCTTTGATAATTCAAGGCCTTATTTCTCATGAAATATAGAAAGCCTACTTCATTTTAAAAGTTGCATTTTAAGAGTATGCCAGTCTGTATCTCTTCCCTTTTATGCTGATGTTCTTAGCACATTTTATACGGATAAGGGACCATTCTGTACATTTAACACACATGATCTTATTCAGTTCTCCTAACACCAAGAAGTGAGATATTCACTTCACTAATAGATGCCAGCTAGAGAATTAGAAAGGAGGCACTTGGTGACAATTAAATCGTAACTAATAAAATTGGTACAAATTTAGGACTTTATGAGGATGGAGTGCTCTTTTTTTTTAAAACTTCCAAACTTCAGGAAGTGATTTCCAGTTTGTGAACCCTAAACAACTCACGAAAGAAAGAATATTTAATACTTATCTCCCCCATTAGAAAAATACAGAGAATAGAAAAGGCATTAAGGTAATGGTAGATTGAACTGCATGAGACCAACCAAAATGAAAGATATCTTTCTTCCCTCATTACTTCTTATACTGACTAACATTGATAAATGATCAATAAAACCTTTAAAAAGAATTCCTGAGCATTTTCACCTATAAAAAGACCTTTATAGTTGGCAATTTAGAAGAACACAAAGAAAATGAAAACATATTCTAATGGATGGCATGAAGCTTATAAATAAGTTGACATGTCAGAAGCAACTGGAGGATGTATTTTCAAATTAGTGGGTCCTTCTACTCATTTTCAAGTACTGGAAAGGTAGAAAGGCAAAATGAAGAACCAAGTGAGACTTTCAAAGATGGCCTTAACAGATAATAATTACAGGCAAAATAAGGAAGGGTTTCCTATCAAAATGGCCAGAAATGAGATAGGATTCCACATACAAGGGGGATAAACTGTCAAATGAGTTAAGATAAACCACCTGGCAATGGTAGAACAGAGAGAATTCACTCAGAAGTTGAGAGCTGGAGAGATGATCCTTCAGAGCTGATCCCTACTGATGAATAGTTATCAGTGGTAAATCAATTTGCCATTTAAACTTTAGGATCAGAGTTTACCTTTGGAATTTTTCTTTCTATGACTGCCTCAAAATCTCAGGAATACAAATAAGCATCCTCATCATTTTGAAAATAAAAATATTCTCATTAAAAAAATCCCATCTACTGACAGAGAAAATGGTGTTTGCTTATGCCAACTTTAAACACAAATCATCCCCTTAAACAAAATTAACTGAGGCTGAATTAGTTCTTCAGTGTCAGAAATCCATTTTCACACACACACACACACACACACACACAATTAAAAAAAAAACAAACTAAACTTTCTATAGGACATTTTTCTCTTTCACCTTCTGTTTCTAGATCAAGCTACAACTTTGTCACTTTTAGCCAAACTCTAGCCTGTGACCAGAGCTGGCTTCATGAAAGAAGGTTCAAACCCTGAGAAAACGCTAGGGAGTTTTAAATTAAAGAGACAAGACTCTAATTACCTTTAAAACCAGCTCCAGGATGGCTCCTCCTAGCTCCAGCCTCCAGCCACCCAAGCGAGGTTTACTGAAGAGGCTAGCAAGAGAGAGAGAGAGAACACGCCAGTGGACTTTTAATGGGACACAAGAAATTCTGGGGGAAATCCCATCCAATGAAGATTAAGGCAGGCAGCATCCCAAGGTCAGGGGCTACGACTGGGTCTTCCGGGCAGTGGCCAGACACGCCTCTGCACGGACAAGCCCCCGGACCTGGAAAAGGGTGGGGAAAGCTCTGACTCAGCTGTGTCTAAGCGCCTCTCACCCAGCCAGGGAGGTAACTCAAATCACGTGCGAGGATGGCCTCTCACACCAAACAATAAGTAAAAAAAGAAATTTATTAATAAAATGAAGGGTAGAAGTTCCAATGAATGAAGAATTAATTAAATCAGAATTAATAAATCAAAATAAAAATTCCTTTTTATGTGCATTCAAGTGTTATTTAGTAACCTCTCAATAGAACATATTCTGGGATGTACATGTACAAAGTAGACTTAAGCAAAAATGAAACCCTGACTTCAGAGAAATACATGGCACAAAATATCAGGCCTGTGGGAAGTAAAAGTGTCTACATATACCATTAAAATACAAAGTGAGTTTGCTAAAATAATGGGTGAGGCATCAAACTGCATTACTATGGAAGTTCTGAAGAGTGAACATTTGATTCTGGTTTAAAGAGCAGAAGTGGGGAAGTAGTACTAAAAATGAGGTTCAGGTACACAGAAATCAAAGGCAAATAATTCCAAGTAAAATGTACAGACTTTCAAACAGGCAAAGAGTTACTCCACCATTTAGGATGGAAAATTAGATAAATGTCAGGGAAATTTGGGATGAAGCTGTGAGGTATTTGATGGACTGAACCAAGGAAAGATTCAAATGTATTTTCCAGAAAATAATTGAAAGTTAGCAAGATTATCCTCACAGTTTTCTAAAGGATGGATGAGGAGCATGAGAGAAGTTAAGAGTCTTATTGGCAGAGCCTCTGCCCTCCCAGGGCTGAGTGTGATATCTGTTACAACTCTGAATATGCCAAGACTCTGAAATAGGATTGCACTATAATTTTCATTAATTTTCTCTAGCAAAAACCAGACTCTATGGACAAAATAACATATTTGAAATCAATGTCAAGTCCCATAGGGAAAAATGTAATAAAAGTCTATTGAGGCTATAAGAAGTTGAAAAATGAGCATTGTTTGACTATGGTGGGAGACATGTAGGTACGTGTTTGTAAAAGGTAGTCTATTGAAAGGAACAAAGCATAATTCCGAAAGACTAGTCTCTTTTCTCTCTAATTTCAGTCTATTTTTCATCTTCCTTTTATTATGCTGCTCCTACTTTTTAAGGACAATTTTGCTTCTTTACTTCTTTATCCTTTCACACCAACACACTTATAAGATCATTTCAATTATTCTCTCTTTTAATCAAGACAATGACAGGCAGACAAAGGTCTTCTCCCAACACACTCTCATTGCATCTGTTGCATCCCACAAGCTGCACTACAAATGTATCTCCTGTACTACAAATTCAATCAGAAGAACCCATCAGGGTACTAAGTGAGGCCAGGAGAAAGGCTTCCCAATACATTTATAACTTAGACCCATTGATCAAAAGATAGCTGAGGCATTCTGAGAAATAAAGAAACATAATAAAACCCATAGTTTTTTTTAATCCATATTCCTCATGTTTTTATGTACACTGTTTAAAATAAACAGTTTCATTTAAAAGCATTTTATTCCTGACAGTTCTTCTTTAGCGGAATTTTGAAAAATATAAATCTCGACTCAAGTGTGAATTGTAAACAAAATATTTTTGATTACTAACCTCCATGAAAAGAGCAGATTGATTGCAACACCAAAAATCTTATGACATAGTATATAGAGGACATTTATCCTCAGATGAGTGACATCTGAAAAGCATGGGTCAACCACCCTATTGAGGAGGTTAATGTTTGCTTAGCATAAAATTAATAAAACTCACAATAAAAACTTGTTTTCATCTGCAATGTAGCTATGTAGAATGGATCTTTGTGGGTTTCAGTTTTCTGTTTTTGTTTGTTTTGCCTCTTTCTCCTCCAGACCAGCACCATTATTACACCGTTCATTTTTCCAGGTGCTCCTTGTTAAATTGCACAGATGTAACAGGTGTATTAAGGAAAGTCATCTTTTGCTGATCTGAATTTTAATGAATAAAGGCAGGTGCTTATTTTTCATTAAAGCACAATATGCCCTGGATAATAAGCATCTGAATCTCTTCAGTGAATACATTAGAAATAAAATTTTTAAATGCTATTGTTGTTTTATTATTGCAAGAGACCCTTGTCTTCCCCTGAGTTCTGCCTGCTTTGTGAATATCATTGCATTTGTCTTCACCACATGGTGTGCAGTTGTCAACTGCTATTCTGGTTTTTGAGAAAGCAAGGCAGAAATACAGGCAGTCTGTGGTTTTCTTGACATCACCAAGCAACCAAAGCTGCAGCGTTTTCCTGGACCTATTAAGTTACTTATATACTTAAAAAAATGAGAAAAGAGTATGGCTTTTATCACATATCACAACCTCGATTTTTGTAGGCTCCTTTGCCATGTGGGTGTGTGAGAAAATTTAGGGCTCTGAGCTACCAAATCTTGTAAATGATAATGAAGCAAATTAAAGGCAAAGTCAAAATTTGAACTAAGGTAATTCATAAAACTCTTCCCACTTCATTAAAAAAAAAAGATTTCTTATTACTCACCACAGTATGTCTTTATTTGTCAGGAAGTCTGCATATAACTGTTTCTTGGATCTCTAGATTATATGTATTGAGAAAAGTTGAAAACAAATATCTAATATCCAAACTATCAATTTATAACCACCAACCACAGGAAGGCAAGGGTGGCCAGAAATAAAATGGACATGAGCTATTAATTTGAGCTAATGTCTCTGCCTCTCGACAAGTATAAACTCTCCATCAAATGCTAAATTTAGTTCTCCTTGGTTTCCCCATTTGAAAATGGATGAAAGTTTACTTATGCTGGGAAAATGATGGGTATTTAAACATGATGTTATTTTCTTGGACATGTAGGTTTTAAGTTAATAGTAACTCTTACTATTCCACATATTTCAGATTTATTCTCAAGTCCAAGAAGAACTTTCATAATTCTTGTGTCTCCAGTCCATGGTGGAAACACAGTAATGGAGAGTCTACTATATTCTTGAGAAATTTTTATCATATGATTGATTTTACAAGGTATCTCTATTGTTAACATGTGTCCTATTCATAATCACCTCTACTATTTCAATTTTACATTAATGAAAACAAGTTTCTGAATTTAAATCATGCACACAAAATTTAAATATATAGCTGAGTGCATATTTTAATGGCAGTTTATTATGAAAACAAAAACCAATGAGAATTTTTCTAAAAGAATAATAAGTAGTTACAAAGAAATTAAATCTATCACAAGGTAAAGGTGATAAACAGAACCATTAGAAATGGAAGTTCCATTAAAAAGTTTAGTAACAATCAGCTAACTTTTCATCAGATGAAAGAAAGTAGCACAGATACTTGGTAAATATATGAATGATATTTTATACATA
This sequence comes from Marmota monax, assembly GCF_021218885.2. Lineage (NCBI taxonomy): Eukaryota > Metazoa > Chordata > Mammalia > Rodentia > Sciuridae > Marmota > Marmota monax. The sequence continues at coordinate 3,072,006 of NW_026695230.1, read as the reverse complement.
GTGTTATATTTGTAAGAAAGCAATTTACGGTTGCAAGATTGTTTAAAATATGCAAATGAATAAATGTGATACACCACATCAACAGAGTGAAGGAAAAGACCCATCTAGATCAAGAAAAAGCATTTGATAAAATCCAACACCCATTCATGATAATAACCCTTGTCGAGTATAGAAGGAGCAAGCCTTAACACAAAAAAGAGCTATTTAAAATACTCATAATAAGCAAATAGTTAAGTGTGTTTGTGTGTGTGTGTGTGTATGTGTGTGTGGTGGGGATCAAACCCAGGACTTGTGTGTACTAGAAAAACGCTCTGCCAGTGAGTCACACTCCCAGCCTAACTAGCATTATACTGAATGGGGCTAAACTGTAAGCTTCTAAGATTTGGAACAATGACAAAAATGATCAGGAATCAGGGTTTCAACAATCATTCAGCAGTCATGTAGAAAATCTGAACAGTACAGTCAATAAGAGGATCATTTGACATACAAGAAACATTCCTCCCAACATATGAAAAATATGATTTTTTGTAAACAAAGACTGTAAATTTTATGCAAATATAGACCATATTTACCAAAAAATCTTCAACAAAGATCCTGTTGCTATTGATTCTCACTAAGAGTTGGTGTTGTCAGGTTTCCCCCCCCCCCAGTTAATTGGAGTATTTGTTCTGCAGAGATTTTACATTTGTTTTAATTTGCAATTCCTAAAGACAAATGATGTTGAAATGCTGATTTGCCATTTATATATCTTCCTTGTGAAGAGTCTCTGCAGTGTTTGTGCAGACCTTTTGCACTTTAATTGGTTGTTTTATTTCTTTCTGTTCAGTATTAATAGTTATTTGGCTATTTTAGATACAAGTCACCTATTGCATGCCTTTTACAATTATTTTCTTCTCAGTTGTGGCTTATCTTATTATACTTTCAAAAGTATCTTTTGTAGAGAAGAAACTTAATTTTAACAAAGTCCAATATTTTTCTGAATTTTGTACTTGGTGATTTAGGAATTTCCATATTTAACACTGAAAAATCTGCATAGGAGGACATTCCTCTGTGGCTCCTTCCCAGGTCACTACATCAAGATGCTTCTATTTGGTTCCTTCAAACAAAGCTGAAGTTCAGAAATAGAGCATAAATTCTTTTTTCTCAAATTTGTAATTGAGAAAGGTTTGGTATAAAGTGAGAAATATTTACTTTCTTCTTTATTAAAAGGTGAAATGAGATATCTTAAGACAAAGTGTGACTGTCTTTCTTCAAAAAACTTCCTCATATAAACTTTCTGCTTTCCATTCATGTGGTTGAGACTAATGATGATGTAATGATGTTTGGGAAATATTTAAGGCACTATATTTAGACTTCTTTCTAAATCAGGTTTGATTTGCTCCTATGTAGTAGAGAGAAACATTTGACCTGATACCCGACTGTTCAAAAACTCACTTCTATTATGATATTTGTCCAGGTTCCTGTTTACCTCAGCACCTAAAGTAGAACGAAAAGGGACCCTGGTTCACCTAGCAGGGTAAACAACATGGCCTGATGCCCTGGCAATAGGAATAAAGCTTAAGGATGGTCCCCAGGCCTCCTGTGACAAAGATCCTTTAACAGGAATAGCAGAGAAAAATATGAAAATTACTATGAGCAATACACCCATATTTGTCACCATATCTAATTGAGAGATGAGCAAATCATGGCATGAATAGTTCGAATAACTTGGCACATGTAATACAACTGAAATCAGAGTGAAGATTTGCACCTTGAAATCTGGTTTAAGGGTTCAGGCTCTTAAGTAACACACTGTCCTGCTTCTTTTAAAATCAAGACTCTGTGACACTGTAAGAAGCCTGTGAGCAGTGAAGAATTAAAAATGAGATTAAGATGACCCTTGGCAGTTGACTAAGAAATCATACTTTCACTTGATTCTTTTTAAACTGTGGAACATGTTAGGAATAATTCTGAACTCACATGGATAGTCTAGGCATAGTTAGTTTCTCATAGTTTCATCTTAAGTTAGCCACGAAAGAAGGCCAATAGTCCAGAAAGTAGTAAAGGCCTAGAGTTAGCTGCAGAAGATTCCATGAGGGCAAAATTAACCTTCCTCTTCATGCCATTGTTTTCCTCTTCCAGTAGTCACATCTGAAGAAACCCATACAGCCGCAGAGTTTCTCAATCACTCCTTCACTACAGTTTTGTGGTGAATATCTGGACTAGTTTTGCCCATCCCTTTCTCCTCCTTGGGAATTGAGGAAGTTTACCAAATCTGACATTGTATAAGAGGACTCATCCATAGACATGAAGAACATACTAGAACTATTTTGTATTTCCATTGAAATGTGCTTTAAAAAATTATATACAATAGTTAAAACTCAGCATTCTAATTACAATCACTTTTTAAGACAAATATTGAATAAGATATAATTTGATATGAAAGTCAAAATGAAGAAAGCTCATTAAAATCTGTAGATCTGCCAGCGCTGGCAAGTGTTGAATAATTCATCAGCTGTTTATCACATTTTAATTTCCCGTATTACTCTCATTATTTTTGTTTGTTTGCTGTTTGAATTTTGTAACAGTATTACATTTTTTCAAAAGGAAGTATACAGAAATTTTCTGGTGATTTTATCAGTATGAAGCTTTTTGTTACTTAAATTAGCAGAAAGTATGTCAGCTGACACATGCTCTATGCTCAAGCTAAGAGGCCTCATGATAACATTTAGCAAAAGAAGAAGCGATTATCATAGATAAGTTTTCATGCTCCTGATTGATGGAGCAGTCAGTGAAGAAGAAAATTAATCTTGACAACATTATAAGCAAAAGATATATGTCTTATTTCTAAAATCCTAATCTACAAGTTTGAAACAAATAGAAAAGATTTTTAAAATTTTGTCCTTATGCTGTATCAATGTGTAATAAAACACTAAATAAATTCATTTTTAATAAGTGGATTTGTTTCCAATAAATAAAGAAAAGAAAGAACTAGAAAAATACATATATGTTGGTGTGTGTGTGTATGTGTGTGTGTATATATATATAGAGAGAGTGTGTGTATATATATATATATATATATATATATTTATTATTATTATTATTATTAACAATAAGAGATTCACCTAAGCTTAAATTTTACTACACAAATATTGTATTATACCAATTAGGCTATCCCATTGTTCCGTTAAAAATTGCACAATCTGGCTTTTAAAATAATCTCTCACCAATTCTTATAATATTTAGATTATTAATTTAATTGCTGGTTCATTTCTTGAATTCTTATTATGTACCAGCAACTGTGCTAAACACTGCAAATAAATAAGGAAGAAAATGTTCCTCTTGCATCAAGTCATTTGTATTCCATTTTGTAAGCAAAATCTGATCATTTCATGAATGATGATAGCAGGTTAAGAAACTGCAAATATAACTTAGAATCTGTGTCAGTCAGGATGATCAGATGTTTTTGCCTAGACCAGGATATAAACCATGTCAATATTTGTGGTATAAATGAAAAAAATGGATTATTAGTTTTAATATACACATGCTACTCGGCTTTTGGTAGCTGTGACCAAAATACTTGAAAGGAAAGTCTTCAAAGGGAAAATAATTATTTTTGACTCATGGTTTCAAAGGTTTCAGTCCATGATAGACTGTCTCCATTGCTTTGTGCCTGAAGTTAAGCAGAACATCATGGTGGAAGGACATAGACAAGAAAAAGTAGAAAGAGAGAGTCTGTGACTAGAAATACCTTTCTAGGGCACTCCCTCAGTGACCTACTTCATCCAGCCATGCCCTACCACCAACAGTTTCCACCACCTCGCAGCAGTCCATTCAGCCATCAAAAGATTCATCTGATGAGGTCAGAGACGTCATGATCCAGTGACTCCCCCAAAGTTCCACATCTGAACACTGTTTCACTGAGGACCAAACATTCAACACATGAGACTCTGAGGAATATTCTAGATCTGAACCATAAATTTGTGCTTAAGTTTTTTTTTTTTTTTTTAAAAAATAAACATTTTGAAAATCCTCATACTTATCAACAGTCATTTCTTTTTTTTCCCCAGAAGACAAAATTTCTCAGTGAAATTTCTAAACTGCCAAATTCTTTTAAAAATCACAAATATTATTTTTCTATATTTAATTGATATATTTTTGGAAATAACTGCTAAATATGCATTCACATGACTTCTGAGGACTGCTCATTATTCTTGTCAACATATTTTCTGAATTCATTGATATAAAAGTTATTTAAAAAAACCAACAACTTCAACGCTTTTTAATAAGTTTAAAAAGTTGTGTGATAATCCAGTGTTAAAGCCAGGTTTTTGAGTTTATAGGTCAAAGCAAACAAAAATAAATTAGAATAAATTTGATTATATTACAATAACTTTACTCATTAAAATTCTACAGAAAAAGCCTGCATTTCTGCAAAATTGAGCAAAAGCAGGTCAGAGAATCAATATATCTATAGTGGCTTTGAACTTCTATCTAGCACATGAAGGTGATTTTCTCTTAAATCTACAAAAGGATAATTTCTTATATCCTGGAAGTTCCAAGATGATTTTTCAGTAGAGTTAGTTGTATCACATTATAAAAATTTTAGAAGTTTATGATTTTCAGAAAGAAAAAATAAAAGAGACTATACACTAATTCTTTATATCCCACCATTTTTTTTAAAACACACATAATGGGACATTCAGTACTTATTTAATCCTATCATATTACATTAAAGTGTAATTGGATGTGCCTAAATCTCAGTAAATCCAAAGAATATTCTATAATTTGGCAAACAATAGTCTTGAGTTTAGAATTAGGCAAAGCTGGCTTCAATTCCTAACTCAGACTTTTCAATTCCTAGGGCTAATATTTCTGGTTTCCTAAAAATAAAATAAAATAAAAAATAATAAAAAATAAACTGTCCTTCCTATCTTCTTTACCCCCCTGCTTCCTTACACTCTGTTCTTTCCTTATCATCTTTCTTACTATCTTTTTGTTTTGGTGTTATCAAGGTTTTTATTTTAGTAAGCTTTTTTGCTACTGTGACTAAAAGACCTGAGAAAAGCAATTTTAGAGAAGAAAAAATTTAATGGGGGTACTAGAGGTTTCAGATGTTTGCATCCATAGACAGCTGACTGTATTCCTTGGGGCTCAAGTTAAGGCAGAAGAACATCATCATGGTGGAAGCTTATGGTAGAGGAAAGTGGCTCAGGATATGGTCAGGGAGAAAGAGAGAGGCAGGGGGAGCACTCTATTTTCTAGGTACAAAACATAAACCTCAAAGGTACTGCCTCATGGACTCACCTTTTCCAGCCTCCTGTTAGGGTTATCACTCAGTGATCTCTATCAGGGGATTAATTTCCTGATTAGGTTAAGGGTCTCATAACCCAATCATTTCAGCTTTCCATAGAAGCAGAAGCAGGTAACATATTTTTTGGCCAGTGAAATGTGAAATTGCTATACGGAACTTTGGGAAGTTCTTTGTTCCTCCTTAAAATGCAAGAGAAGACTCATCTATCTAAAATGTTTCTGCTTTTGTAATTTTCTTTATTCCCCTTTGCAAGGAAAACTAGATAAGAAAATTGGACTGTATTTCCATTATGAACTAAATAGCACATATTAAATATAACTGAGCACATCAGCAGATAAAGGTACAGAATCCTGATGGCATTATGAAATTATGCCTTTGTCTCAACTTTTGTGTGAAAAAAAAATCCTGTTTAAATTAAGCCTCTTTGTCCCAGATTTGTTATTTGCAGTTAAATATAACTGATATGCTCATTATGTCACCACTGTTAGATACTACATTCAATCTAAACAATCTTTTCTGAATATTCCTCTTATGCATTCATAAAAAGGTTTAATAATAGTAATCATCTTAAGGGTGATTGAAAGGATTAGATGAGAAGTTACATGTGAAGTGTTCCATATAAGGCTTGGCAGAGGATTGGTACTCAATATATTATAATTATTACACTTAGATATTTTTTGAGAGGCAATGCTTCTCTCCATTTTTTTTTGGTGTGTTATATTTAAGGGAAAATATTAGCCATCAAATACTTGATTTGATTTTAAGTTAGAGGTAAATGTTTCTTTACATGTCTTTGTTAATATTTCCAATCAGGCATCACCAAAATTATAATTAAAATTCCTCTAATTGGAAATGATCTTGAAAAAAAATCCCAAGGGACATTCTTATTCACCTCAAAATACACAGATAAATAATTGCTTTAGAGATGGATATATAAAAGCTTTAATAAAAGTAAAATGAGGGGAAAACAAAGAGTGCATTCAGATATTTATAAATGAATAAAGTTAGCCTAGTTTATTTTTACAAGGCTCTAAAAAGGCAGAAGTGATGTTAATTTAGACAGCTGAATTGTTTCAGATAAATAATGACTTAAAAGCAATTACCATAACAAATTTGATAATTTTTAAAAAGGCTCTTTTAAGTAAAATCCATCCAGTTGAGGAAATAAGAACATAAAGCATTAAATATTAGTTCCCTTTTAAAAAGTTATGTAGTATTTACTCATTATTTTAGGAGAATTTTCCTCATAAAATATATTAATTTCTCCTGATTTAGTATGTAATTAAACTTATTTGCATAATTATATTCCTTTCATCTACACTTCTAAGAAATAATAGAACTTAAAAATAGAAAGTTCATTACAATGTTAATATTTAATACTTCAAAAAATTCCTCTGTGCAAATAACTAAATTAGCTGCTTGATTAATTCAATTTCCCACATTCTTTTTCTCTTTCAACTATGCCATTTACTTATTTCTTTCAGATTTACTCAAGAAGGTAATTCTTTATGATTCACTGGAAAAGAAAATACATTTCTTGGTTTATTGGGATGATTTGTTTTCATGTGTGAACTTCTCTAGTTTCTATTTTACTATCAATAGTTTTCAATGAAGAATTTTTAAATTGAGCACCAGCCATAAATTGTTTAAATGTATTTTCTCCTCATCAAATTGGTCTGAAACTCTTCCAGTCTGTCACCCATTGCTTAAAATCTAGAGTGTCTTTATAATCTTGATAGTAATTTAATAATAAGAATAAAATGAATATCAGGTTATAAATAACATATTCTCAAGCCGAGCTGTTAGAGATCGAAGCTATTGGTGTGTATAAAAAGATTAGAGAATTTTACTACAACTAGAAAAAAATGGAATGGGGAAAATAGTCCTCTCTAGGTTAAATAGAGGCTTATAACTTTTACTTATTTCTTTATTCAAAGTATTTTGTGAACACTAAATGCTTATATAACACTGTGATTAAATGCAGAATGAGCATATGAATTACCTGAAAGTATAGTCTTTGCACAATTTCTGTTTTCTCCCAGCTGCCAAGAGAGAAAAAGCAAAGCAAAGCAAAACAGACTAAATGGTGAATGCAGAGAGAAGGAAATAAAGGTCCCTGGGAAAAGGAAGACAGAAAGTGTCCCAAGGTGACTAGCAGCATGGTCAGTGACAGAAAATAAGCCTTTTCTCCGAGGCTGGACCTGGAACTCAAGAAAAATATGTTCCTGGGCCTCCTTTTTCTTATTTGAATAAAAGGAATTTATTTAAAGGGATTTACTATTAGAAAATACTAGCAAGTTTATTCACCCAAGGAAACTAAAAAGGGTTAATGGGAACCTTAATTTATAACTTAATTTATTAGGTAAAAGTATAGATCACAACCTGGAATCTGATTGGTTTCTGAAGGGGAGGATTCTGTGGGACTGAGTTCTTAACCTGTGGGATCAGATCTAACTCCAGTTAGATGTGTGAGAAGTAGACTGAATTGTAGGACACTCATTTGACATCTGCTGAAGAACTGCTTGTTGTTTGGGGAAAACACACTGATTCTAGTTACCAGAGGAAAAGTGCTCTGTGATGTGGGGGTATATTGGGCAGAGAGAAGGAAAAGTGCTGTTTTTTTATTGTCTCTTACCAGTGAGGTGGGGAGTTAAGTACTGGGATGAGCCAGTGGGAAAGTAGTGGAAGACATAAAGGAAAGTTGATCAATGGGATTTGTGAGAAATGTGGGATAATAACATGGAGTTATTTCTAAGTGCAAACTCTTTCTCTGTTTTTAAGCCATTTGTGTTTGCTAATTGCCGCTCATGTAATTCATATTCCTACCCTTTCACTGAGAAGCACTATTTTTCCAGATGATTACATTTTAAAGGGAAGTCCCCAGGGCCTTGAGAAAGTCATTTCTGGGTTGCAAACATTGACAGAAGCTTTTAGAAAGATTTATGCCTCAAATGGGCAGAGAAAGAATTTACAATTACAAGTCGGCTAAAGAAAATGCTCTAAGAATAGAGGGGGTCAAGGCCTAGGATCAGGGGAGCCTATTCAAAATTTAGGCAAGTTGAGGGAATTGGTAAGGCCATCTTGGTCAGAGGTTTTGCTTTCCAAATTCACAACTAGTCAGCTAAAGAAAAATAAGGGTGAAATTAAAGCAAAATACCTCATAAATCAACTGTAGACCAAGAGATAGACTGGAGAGGAATGAGAAGCTGAGAATCTTACCATTTGGCTTCTACATGAGCCCTTTTGGAAATCCTCAGGCACCTCCATGGAAGTCTAAGTTGTGGTGGTCAAAATGTTAACAAATAACCAAACAAGGGAACTATGAAATATCCATCTTGCTCAAAATATTTCTCTATTCCTTACACAGTCCTCATATATGCTCTGCATCTGTTCAGCGTCTGGGTCACTTTTCTTAACCAACCTCAATGTATAAACCTGGAAGACCAGTCTTTCAATGTCCCACTTTAAAAACAGTTTCAAAAATCATTTTAAGATATGCAAAATGTGTTACTTTGCCATCTTTTAGAATAAAAAAATCAGTGATAAATGGTTTACTGCAACACAGTTCAGGTAAAAACTGGGTATTAGATTACATGAACAATCATAGATGGAAGTATAGCATCATTTTCTATGGGTACCATCTCTCTCCTAAGAACAATTTTAAAACAAGCAACACCTAAGAAACAGTTCCCATGCCTTTGCTGTCTTTCTGTGTTCCTGATGATGCAAAATATAGAGTACCCAAATTTTCTTGTGCAAATTTCAAGCAAACCATCGGGGTGGGTGATCACCTCGATTTGTTTCCCCAATCTATTATTGCCTTACACATTTATAAATTATTCAAGAAATGTTGCTGGGAGCCATTAGCCAAGTAGGTATGACAATTTCCTTGCCAGCGTACCCCATGTTGCTTAGTGGAAGGACTCATGGAAATAGGATATTTTGCAGTGACATTGCATCTAAGGTGACCTTGCTCAAGGACCAGGGCGGGTCCGGGTTTAGGGCGTTCCCGGTTTAGGACAATCCGGGTTTAGGGTGGTTACAGGTTTAAGGTTATTCCTGCTGGGAATAGGGCGTATCCTGCTGCCTGAGTACCCCTTGAGTTCTCACGGGATTCAGACAGTATTTTGGGGGAGACAGAAGCCCAGTGGGGGTGGATTTGGGCAGAGAACGTGGATTTCCCCAGAACGTGATTGTAGACGGCTGGTGTAAGTTCGGTAATAAAGAGTTGCTGTTTGAATCTACAAGCTGTGTGGTGGCTCGTGATTTTGTGCCCAGCCAGACTGCGGCAAAATGTTCATTCAGATTCAGAACACTCCTACTTTGCTCATTGTGATTACCCAGGATAGAGCTGTACCTACCAAAGTGGCAATTTTTATTTCATTATGTTTTAGGAATTTATGCTTATGAAAATTGAATGATACTTTTGAAACACTGAGGTAAAATTTTTGCTTTCAGCACCCTGTTAAAAGATGAAATGAAACTTTTTTTTAATTATCTCTAATAACTTCTATTCCAAAAACAGTAAAATATTCAGTTTTATTAAAAAAAAGTGTTTTGCTGAATACTTTTGCTGTACTTTCAACATTTAGTATACCCAACCAATAATTTTTGATGTGTTCATTTTATTTTTAAATTGTAGGTTTAGTGTTCAATTAGAAAACTCAGGAAAAATGCAGGAGAGTACAAACATATTTATAACTTTCATGATACATTTAAAAAATAAGCATTTTGATTTTTTTGTTTTACTTTATTTTTTTTTACTTTCAAGATGGTTTCTATGAATGTTTTCTGGCTCAGCTACTATATTAGTATATAAAGTTTCCCATTTTCATTGAAATGTAGGGAAGTGTGTTGTCTGAATTGAGATAATGTTGTACATAAAAATCACAATAGGCCATGTGTATCAGAACAAGCCTTGGTATTTAGGATCTTTGTATTGTGCCACTCATTCTGAGGGTCTTAGTTTTCTAATCATTAAGTGAGTGCCTTACACTATATACAGGTGACCTCCTCCAGGGTTTGTTAAAAACAAAAATAAAATCTTTTTCTGTCATCTTTGAATGTTAGAAGAAATACATAAGCATAGGAAATAATTATAGTATTTCTAAATATTATATTGTCATCTAACAAAAACAGCAAGCATCCTACTATGCTTTGGTTATGGTCTGAGTGTCCCCCAAAGATTCATGTGTTAAAATTAATCCCTGGGGCTGGGGTTGTGGCTCAGTGGTAGAGCATTCATGTGAGGCAGAGCACATGTGAGGCCCTGGGTTTGATCCTTAGCACCACATAAAAACAAATAAATAAATAAAATAAAGGTATTGTGTCCAACTACAACTAAAAGTAAATAAATAAATATTTAAAAAATTAATCCCTGCTGTGAGGAATTAAGTGGGTGAAAACTTAATATATTATGTTTAGAGGTGGGGCCTTTGGAAAGTGGCCAAGATTAGACAATTTCTTTAGAGTTGAGGCCCCATGACTGAAGTCTTGTGGCTTTATAGAAGAGGGAGAACTACCAGACAGACAGATAGACATATGCACTCCCTAGCTCTTGCCATATAGTGCTCTGTGCCCTCTAGGGACTCCGTGAGCAAAAAGGCCATCACAAGATGGAAACCTTGTATCTAAAAAGTAACCTCCCTTCGGTATTTTACTATAGTAATAAAAACACCAAAGCCAACGTATTGAAGATCTCAGTATCACCTGAGCTATATAAAGTTTAATTCACAAATTATTTAAATAGGTTAATAGCATTTTCACTTAAAAATATCTCTCCTGCCTGAATTATATGTTCAAACATTCATATTAAACAGAATATTGCAAGATCTACCCTAGGGAATTCCAAGCAGTAATTCAACAAATATTTGCCAGATCATACTGTATGCTTAGTGATACACGTGAACACAGCAATGATGAGGACAAATGACTCTGTCCTTGAACTGGAAAAGATCAATATTCAATAAATTAATACATAAGAAAACTTCAACAACTGATTGATATACTCTCAGATGAAACAGAGTTTAGTGGAAAGAGGAATTGGTAGGTTCTCCGCAGGAAATTCCATTTAAGTTGAGAACTTTAAAATGGGAAAGAAACTACAGGTTGATCTTTGAGGAACATTTTATGATAAAGTGTATCAAACCCTGAGGTGCTGATTGGAAATGTATGTGGTATGATCTTCTTAGATGATAGAAAGCAAGACTAGTATGTCAGTGACAACGAGTGGGATATAAGAAGCATTTGGAGCAGGGAATGGTGGTGTAGGCCTGTAATATCAATAGCTACGGAAGAGGCTGAGGTGGGAGGATTGCAAATTCAAGGTCAGCCTCAGCAACTTAGCAAGGCCCTAAGAAACTTAGTGAGACCCTATCTTAAAATAAAAAAAAAATAAACAAGGGCTGTGGATGTGACTCAGTGGTTACATGCTCCTGGGATTCAATCCCCCAGAAAAAGACACAGAGAGAAAATTTAGATGCCAAATTATGTAAGACCATGTAATTGGGAGGAAGAGTAAGAGAGATGTAAAAGAGACCCTGATGGGAGGAAGTTGACTTGAAATTCATAGTCAGTGATTTTCTGTGGAACATGAATACTCTCACAGAATATCAACGTCAAAGAAAGCCTCTCTTGTCATATTGAATCAAGAAATTTTTAAAAGGCCATTCTATAATTAGGCCTTACTAGAGATAAAATGCATTAATGTTATCTGAAGTCCAAACATAATATTCTACTCATGGCAACTTCTGTTCCTTTCCCATTCCTAGGTTTAGCAAAATATAGATTTTGTTTGTCTATAGATATGTGTGTTAGTATTTCAAGTCTTCATTTAATTCTCATGTGTTGTCTTAAGTTAGCACAGCTCTCAGAATATTCAAGTGAAAATGAAAACTTTCCATCAATAGGTATAGTAGTTTCCCTTATCCAAGTGAGATATGTATTCCAAGACCACCAATCGATCACTAAAACAGTATAAACACACAAATATTCTCCCCCTCTTCCTGGTCCCCCTTCTGCCCTCATGATACAAATTTAATGCCTTTTCTATCTTAATTAAGCACTTATCACTAGGACCATAATATTTACAGTTTGAAGTATGACAGTAAAAAGAATTTCTTTTCCCTTCCTCAAATTGGAGAGAAAATTTGTTCTTACTGAAGGTTTTAGCATCTTGGCATATTTTTTAATTTTTTTCTTTCCTTATGAATTCAAGAGTGATCATCTTTTCCCTTTAAAGAAGCACTTCACAGGATTCTCTTCGGCATATCCACATTGGCAGCCTCACTATGCTTGAGCTTTAGGGCCACTATTAAGTAAATAAAGGGTTACCAGAACACAAGCACTGCCATATGCACAGTCCCTCTAATTGCAGAGACAGCTGCTGAGTGACTGATGGGAAGGGACCTATGTAATGGGGACATGATGAACAAAGGGATGAATTTGTAATCAAGTCCAGCAAGATTAGTGGGATCGTGGGAAACTCCATCACGCTTCCCAGAATGGTGTGCACAATTTAAAATTTATGAATTCTGGAATGTTCAATTTAATATTTTTGGATTGTTGTTGAAGGTGGAAACTAAACAATGGAAATTAAAACAAAAATAAGTAGGTTCTACTGCATTCTGCTCAGAATGCAGAGAGAGAGAGGTTTCGAAAAGCTTTTACTAATTGCTTCCACATTTCCAATGACTCAAGCAACTCTCTCTGGCTTCCTGCACTATAACATCTGTCACTACTCTGAGGGCTATTTTCAATGAGAGTGATACCACTCCAGTATAAGAACATTGCCTGGTGCCAATTTCTTCTTTACCCACTGGATTATCTTGCATTGTTTTCTTTCTATTATTTGGAGGGAAACTCCTCTTTGGAAGAAGACGCAGTCTCTTCCTGCACTGAGAACTATCAGAACATTCTTCAAATGGCTGAGATAACCAGAAGAGAGATGTACTCTCCAGCAAGTGTCCAGATTCATAATCGTAGATTAAATTGTGAATTTAGACCAGAAATGCAAACTGCTGAAGTATTTTGATCCCTTTTGGTTACCTGGTTACTGCAGTTTGACCAACCCCAGGGGTTGCAATGCTTGTCTCAGGTCACTCATACTCCTAGACTCATAGCGCCAGCAGGAGTGGCAGAATATAGTGACTTAGGTTGGATGAATTTCATGCTGTGCATGCCCTTCTCCAGGACTTCCTTCCATCCCTGCCTCTAGTTTAATTTCTTCTGGGACCTGTCAGTACCAGCTGTGATTTTCTGGCCAGTGGTGGATAGACCTACTAAAAGAGAAACATCACCTTGCCTTTTTGTCACTCGACTGTCCATGAGTAGACTGTTCACTTACTCCTACCTCTCTTGAGGAGGGTGAAAGGAAGGGGTGGGGGTTCAGAGAAATTTAGTCTTCTAATAATTCAATGAGCACATTGAACAGAAGAGGAGACAATTCACTGGGAAGGACTACCAGATGTTGTAGAGTCACGGATAGGTGTTCACCTAATTTAACAGTTTGAATAATGGGGTGTTAAAGGGAGTCCTTAAATATTTTTTTCTAACTGAAATTCATAATAATCACCTAATATTGGTGAAAGAATAGCAGGAGCAAGAAGAGTCCAGAAATATACTCTGATCCCATAATACCTTGCAAGCTTAACCTATAAAGGAGCCATAAGAAAGTCTGCTGCCTCCACTTTTTTAAGGTTTCTGAACTTTCTCTGGATTTCATCAGTAAACAGAAGCAGTCTAGAGCTGAAGGGCAGAGTTCATTTTTATAGAATCCATTTTCTCAGTTGAGACACCTCAGGGAGACATAATTGAAAAGAAATTCTGCAAAATGTGAACAGTGATTTAAAGAACTGATGATATTGGAAGGGAAAGCCTTTATTTGTCCTTGGATGTTCTAAACATTATGTATTCTTCAAATGGAAAACTTGACAAACTAATCCTATGGCAAGAGTAACTTACCTTGGGTGAGACTCAAAAGAAAGAACTACTTGAAGCAGGATTAGTTAAAATGATATCTAGTTAACTGAAAGTGGTATTTTCCATTGTTTTCTTTTCATATTTTCTTTAATGTACATGCTATCGGCAATAACCTTAACATTGAACAACAAATTATACAAATGAAATAACAAAATTAATTTTCACATTAGTGTATTATAGAAAGAAACCTTAGAAAATCAGAATCCACACTTCTTACTGAGATAATCAACCCTGGATCTTTGCAATAATGAAGATTCTGAAATTCCTGGAAAATACTCTGAAAAAAATATTGTTTATGACAAATATAACCATTCAATATTTTATTGGACTCACAGTTTCAAAACAGTCCAAAGAAACAGAATTTACTAAAATACCTGTTTAAGAAATCAAAGAAACATCCTCATCAATTACTGGGGTTTATTTATTTTCCTCTAAAAACTGAAGTGTGGGGCTTTTCTAAATCATGGATAAGCCTTCTCTTGTAAGTGATATAGCTAATTTGTGCTTGACAAACTTGGATTTCAGAAAAAAACCTGCAATCAATATAAAAGAAGAGCTTATTTGTAGGGATTCTTGTGCCAACAGTTCACATCAAGTACTTCATTTTATGGGAATGCCATTGACAGATAAATTGTAGAAATATTTCTCTAAACCTCATCTATACCTTAGCTAGAAGAGATAGAACTCCTTTTCTGTCCTGGAAAGTTTTATTTTGAAAAAGCAAATACATTTGCCAACTGGATAATTCTTTCTTTTAATGTAGTTGAAATAATAAATATCCATGCAGAACAGAAACAATGTTTTTAAAACTCCATGGCAACAAATTAAAAAAAATAGCTAATGAGGAACATATGCAAACTGGACATTACTGCCTTGGTTATTAGTAAAAGTGATGCAGATGTAAGCATGTATAGGTGACTCTGGGGAACTTCATTCAACTTGGTAAGAGAAACTGATGAAAGGATAAAGGGGTACACTTACTTTAAGATTACATGATGGCATTCCATTGCCTTGCTATGGCTTTCTAACAATAGCTTTTCAGCTCAATTTGAGAATTAGGCATTTTATATGTGTTCTCTATTGTGACTTATAACCATTTTCTAAGAAGAGCATACATATGCTAGGAAGTATCGTTCTCACTTACAGATACCTCCATGTTGGCATAATACGTGTATATTCATTTCCTTATGTGCTCACCACAGATATTTTGGGGACTTCCATCTCCCTACCAAAGGAGAATGTAGACACAAAGAGGTCCACTAAATTGCCTGGCCACTCATTACAAATAAAATGCAGTTAGTATTCAAAATTGATCCACATCCCTCCAACAAAGGGAATCTTCTATAAGAAAAAAACAAACTATTCACTAGAATTTTCTCTCATAGTTCAGCTCTGATTTTCTTTCCAGATTTCCTTTCTTCTTATATCTTTTAAACTTCATTGTTCTTGGATTTTGATCTTTGACCACTTATTAAAAAATTTTAGTTCACTGCTGTTTTCATGGTTTTGATCTCTAAAACTTGAGAGAACTTCCAGATGTATATATGATTCCTAGGATTTCTTACAATACTTAAAAAGGCAGACTAGATCACACTAATTCATTTTTCTCCCTCTGGCTGATTCTTGCTCTATATTTTCTGGAACTCTTGGGGAAACAAGTTTGTAAACCTGAGAATCATTATTATTTCTCCTTCTTCATCTCATCTCATATCACCAACACCTGCAAACTTCATCTGGTATTCACTTGTTTAATGTGACTTCTGTGCCTCAACTCCATTGTCATTAGAATCATAGCGTTTGTCTTCATAATCACTTGTCTCTAAATTAAACCTTTCTCCATGGTGGGTTTCCTCTTACATGCATTCCCCTGGAGTAATCTATATAAACTGCAAGTCTTTTGTTGGTTCCCAGATCACTGACAATGGTCTCTACTCATCTCTACAATGCATGTCTCTTCTCTTTCTCTTGTTCTCTTCCATGCTGTACACAAACATGTACATGTCACTCCCTTTATTTATCTTTTTAGCATATTAAACATAAAATGAAACAAAAAGTGTGTACAAAGCTGAACAGATAAAACTTGAGGTCCATGATTCTGCCATCCATAGGGCACCTGGAGCTTTTACTACCTATGAATATTATATCCTTTGCTATAGTTCTTCAAGATCTCTTCTACCAGGTCCTAAATATTTGCTCTGTATGTATCTGTCCAGGTATGGGTGGCATGGAAATATGCAAAGTCTTCAAATAGCCATGAAGTTAAAGAAGACTTTTTTGGAAAATAAAACCTGATTATATGTTTTAGCAATACAGATAGAATTTCATTTAGTACTTTATTAATTTTTGGTCACATAATAGTTTTCACCTAAAAAAGTATTGCTTTATTTTCACCACAACTTTATCTCTTATCTCAATTTCACATATTTCTTTAAAAGTGAGGCTTAGACATACTATATAGGCTGCCTGAGGATATACAGCTACTAGATACAGGGCTTAAACTCAGATCAACATTTTGTTTTGTTTTGTTTTGTTTTTTAGTAGATGAGGAAATTGAGAGCCTGTCACTCACTCAAGGTCAACAGTGGAAGGAGATTTTATTTAATGTCTTCTGATTTCCTGCTCAATCCCTTGTAATTCTCTTTCTTCTTTATGTTGTATTTTCCTCAATAAATTGGCATCTTATGCTTATTCTTTACATATGATTTAAAATACCACACCATCTAACTCAAGTAAATATTTGGAGATTGAAACTAATCTCTCGACAATTCTTAATTAGATAAATGTTTGTCAAACACAGTGAGTGCCAAGTGTTGGATATACAGTACTTTCTATAAACAACGAAATCTACACCATCAAGGCTTTCTCTAAAGTTCCAATCTAAAATTTGACAGTGAAAAATATTGATACATCATTTTAGCAATTTACTAGTAGTTACAATGCTTCTTTTTTACTTTTAATGTGCTATCTTAGCTTTCATTTAAATGAAATTTCTAATGGGAAAATCTACATCACTGAATTTCCACCAAAGAGAGTATAGATACATGCAATTTTATTTCTTTATTGCCAAAAAATTTATATCATTATCTCATGGTTTTCTGTTTTTCTTTTGCAAAATCCAGAAAGAAAATCATACAGGATTTACTGTAAAGTCTCAGACCAAAATCAAAGAGGTCACCATGATATTTCCTCAGATCAGACACCCACCTTTGCTTTTGTACATGCTACTTATATGAAAGGTAAAATATTAAGATAAAAATAGCCAATAATCACCCATCACGACTACTTTATGCATGTAAAAAATAGATCAGTGACTGTTACACACGCACATAATTTACATGCACAAATAGAACTTATGAAACATGCATAGATCTACTACATGTGAATTAGATGTGGTCCATATATGAACACATAAATACATAATAAAAATATATAAATATACCTACATATGTGTACATTTTTAAAATCTTAGATTCTTAATCACATCAACTGGGCATTTAATATTTTTCACATCTCCTCAGTCTTAATTATCTTTCTCCTAGAAATACGACTTGATTTTCCAGGAGAACAACAAAAATTCACCTTTCCCAGTCCTTGTGGTGTAAACAAGACAGGACCAACTGTCAAATTTTATGATAGTTTTATTAAATTTTTTCCTTTGACCAATCAGAGATTCTATTTCCTGACCCAAAGACTTGTTCAGGCATGGGATATTATAAGTACTGGAAAAAAAATCAGACATGCTAACCAATACTACAGCAAACCTTGTTAAATATGGAATTTGAGGATTTTGGAGAGACATTTAAAATTCTAGTTAACTCTATTTCTATTTCAGGGGCTTCAATGGAATATGAAATTATTGGTAGCTGCCAAGATGATTCATGCTTGTTTCATTAATAGCAACAAAGTGTAATTTCGTTGCCTGACAGACATTAGTTTTATTCACTTGAAACAGGTCCCAAGCTTTCATTTTTATAGTTTGCGATATCCTAAAGATTAGCTGCTGTGTGTTTGCTCTGCAATTCAGTTATAAATATCAAGATTTCTTTTCTTTCTATGCATTGCCTAGTTGAATTACTAATTCATGTATGAAAAGGTAAGGGCTAAACCACATTTTCCTCTTTATTGGATGATCTGTCTTGAACTGTGGTTCATTATACTCCCCTACCATGCTGTCTAGAAATCAGCTTTCCCACTAAACAAAAAACAGGATTCATGCTAGACTTCAACTATTCACGAAAAAAACAGTCAGGTTAAAATAGGGTAAAGTATCTTTGAAAGGAGCTAATTACACGTTTTTAAGTTATAGTGACAATTGGGCTTGTGACATTTCTTTTTTCAACTGGTTTCAAAAGCTTTTGTTTATGATATATAAGTTAATTATTTTCCAAGACAGTGAACATTTTACTATGTGCAAAACAGGAAGAAACTAAAGAGTTGAGAGCAGATTGCAAATGCTCTTCAATCAAGGACCATGAGAAAAACACCTGTAATTAAATAAATTTGGGGTTACTACTAATTGCATCTAAGGAAATGCTTTCCATGGGAAAACATTGATCATTTCAATAAGAATGTTTATCATGAGAAAATGTACTAATTATTGAGTTTCCCTGAAGACACCTTAAGGAGGATTCAAAAAAATGGACCTCTGCTCTCTTTAAATTTTTTGAAGTAATTTGAAAAAAAAAAATTTAATTCTTTAAAATTTTGGTAGAATTTATCATTAAAGCCATATGTGCTTTTATTTGTTGAGACACTTTTATTACTGTTTCAATCTCATTATTACTCTGTTCTAATAATTACTGATCTGTTACTTATATTCCTTACTCATTATTACTGTTACTATAAATTCATGGTTAATTTTCACTACCTCTATTTGCCCAAGAATTATTAATTTCTAATAGGTTTTCCAAATTGTTAGCATATCCTTACTCATAATCCTATCTCATGATCTTTTGTATTTTGTGGTATTAATTTTTATGCCCCAACTTCATCTCTAATTTTAATTATTTGGGTCTGCTTTTCTGTTTTCTTTGTTAGCCTAGCTAAATGTATCAATTTTGTTTATCTTTTCAGAAAACCACTATTTGTTTCATTAGTCTTTGGGTTTTTTTTAGTTCCTATTTCACTTATTTCTGTTCTGATTTTTGCAATATATTTCCTTCTGATAATGTGGGGTTCTATCTAATCTTGCTTCTCTAGGTTCTTGAGATGCATTGTTGAGCTGTTTACTGTAAAACTCTTTTATAAATATAGGTACTTATTACTATAAATTTACCTCTTGGTACCAATTCTCCTATAGCCCAAACATATTGGCATGTTTTTTGTTTGTTTGTTTGTTTGTTTTTCAATTCCATTTCTGTCAAGAAATTTTTTATATTTTGAATTTGCTTTCCTTGATGACAGATTCAATAGAAGCTCTGTGTATTTGTATAATTTCTAAAGTTTCTTTTGTTGATTTCTAGTTTTATGACACTATGGTCAGATAATATATATAATGTGATTTTGTATATTTGAATTTATTAAAGCTTGATTGATGGAATCTTATCTGGTCTATTCCAATGTTTTATGTGCTGAAGGAAACAATGTGTTGGATGAAATGTTCTGTGACTTGTCTCTTAGGACCATTTAGTATATATAGGTGCTTCTGCTCATTTTTGCTTTCCATTTGTGTAAATTATCATTTTTTCATTCATTTCCCTCAGCCTATGTATATCTTTACTTATGAAAGGAGGCTTGTAACTATGATAGATCAGTTATTTCTATCATCTTCATAAGGTGGTTTTATAGCAAGTGTCTTTGGCTCTGTTTGGCAGGTTGTTGGTTTGGTCCTCATAGGACATCCATCCACCATAGAAGACTAGCTTTTTTCTTTATAATCAGTGACTTTGGGTATGCTGCACATGGAGGCAGGATTGGGGAGTTTTTCTATTTTAAGTGCAACATAGGGGATTAGGTGTCTTGTGGTCCAGTTTATGTGGTGCGCACAGTAGGAAGGATGGGGCAGCCTTGGGTTGCTATTCTGGTAATGAGTGGAAGCACAAGGTACATTGAATATGTTGGATATTTCCTAAACAGTGATGACAGTGAAGGTGAGGGATGTCAGGACACACATGTTCTTGAGCCAGCAAAGTTGTGGGCTATAGATGGACCAGCAACAGTGGAAACATTAGCAGGGGATATCTGGGTTTGATTTTAGTACTCACCATTACAGGCTCTTTATGTGTCTTGGAAGTTCTATGCATAATTTGCGATTAGAAAAGCAGAGTTCAAAATCCCAGCTTTGAGTTAAGCATGGTGGTATACCTCTAGAATTCGAGCCATTTGGGAGGCTAAAGTGGAAGATTGAATGTTTGAGGTCAAACTAGAGAATATAACGAGAGAGAGAGAGAGAGAGAGAGAGAGAGGTGTTAGCAGTATGATCTTGGAAAAATTACTTAACTTCCTTTAGTGAGTGTTATTTATGTATATAATATAAATAATTTAGCTATTGATCACCTAGAGTGGATTTAAACAAATAAATACAACAAGGAAAATTACTCAACTTGCAATGAATATTTCCTAAGTTGTAAATATCATTATTAAATTTATCCCCTTTGCTTGTAAAGAGGGTATCATAACATCAATCTGAAATCACATACACAAAATGTGTGGAGCAATCTGTAAAACATCACATAAATGAAATGACACACTTGTATTATTGCTGAAGGAGGGAAGACTTGCTGACCTGGAATCCAACTATTCAAGAAATTCAACAACAAGAATAGTATCTGAAAGGTGATCTTGACTGATATTCAATAACTGTGACAAGGACATGGAAATTTATTAACCCATATCTTTTCTCTATTGTCTTCCTAGCTTGGATCTTGACCTTGGAGATCTGGCTTCAATTGTCTGCCAACTTCCAGTGCAGAATTTGTGAAGAAGAGATGAAAAGACTGTTAACAAGATGATACAATAATAATAAGGGCACTTTGAGATCTTAAATTAAAAGTACTACACCAACAACATGTATTAGGTCAATTATTCTGTTACGAGAAATTAACAGCAAGTTCTTAAGACATAAAAAAGATGGGAAAAAAATCAAAGTACCTAATTTACTATTCATTCCAAACCTCGATTTCTTCCATAGAAGGAAAATGTAAGAAATAATCTTGCATTTTCTCGTTCTAGAGGGTATAATCCTCAAGTACTAGTATATAAATACATGTAAAGGAAAATTAAACTACTATCAATAGTGGGCAGCATTATATACAAATTTATTAAGCATTTTTTGTACACATGCTTATATTTAATTTTCCTACTGAGACCATGAAAATATTGGTAAAACTCTTTCACTCATGTTGGGCATTGCTGAATTTAATCCAAATTGGACTTCACTGTGTGGTTTCCTTTTGGCTTTTTAGCTGTAATTAAGGAGTTTGGACACAACATGTGTTATGTGAGAGCCTGAGGGGTCCACTTCTCTGAAGGTCTCACAAGAGCAAAGTAATTCTTGTAGATCAGGCAGGTGTGGTATAGAAAGCAGAATATATGATTGGCCACCATCTGTAGTTACTCTTGCAGTCTTTTCAGTAGTGTGTTGAACAGCACATGAAATTAGTACTACAATAGTTATTAATGCTGAGGTTCATAGACGCAGTATCTCCAACTATCTAGTTATTTTTCTCTACAATTGGTGTGTATTCCTGGAGCAAGATTTCACTCCTTCTCCAGCCATAAGTATTTGGGGCTGCAATGATACCTGTGGGCTTTTTTCTCCCCTATTGTTTGAGTTGAAGTATCTGACCCATGAGTGGGTCTCAGTTGTATCTGGAGTGTGGTGTGGTTTTTCTAAGTTTGGGTGGGAGTGCAACTCACTAGAGAAGGATCCATGTGCTTGAAGGGTTGGGCTTAATTCCTAGCAATCACATGGAAAAAAGCAAACAAAATTACAACAAAACAACAGAACAAAAAGGGGCAACAGTCAAATTAAATAAATTCAAAACTTAAAAATATAAAAATAATTTTAAATTTAAGAAACAAAAATAGAAAAAGAGAGAAAAAGTTAGAATTTCAGAGGAGAAAAATAGAACAGCAGTGAAAAGGTTAAAAAAGGAAAAATTAAATATTGGAGACAAAAAAGAAAAAATATGCAAATGATTAACAGCAATAACAAAATGTATTTATAGAAAGTAATTTCCCCTCACAAACTTTTTTTCCCATTTGTGAAGATGGTTGAGTGTGCAGGCAGTGTGTATGATTGGGACCTATGCAGCTGAGAGCTTCTTTCTGGGTCTTTTTAGGTTATGTGCTCCTTAGAGGGAGGAAAAGCCAGGGTTATCATTATCCTCTTCTTCTTTCCTTTGTTGTACTTGGCAAGAAATCAGTGGGACTTATCTCTGACCAGGAACACATGGAGTATCTGAGGTTGCCCTACATACCAAAACGAGCTAGGGTGAAACACAAAGCTCCAATCACAAATATTTTCTCCAATTATTTGGGCTGCACTCTCCAAGGGCAGGGCAGATGAGGGTTGGTTTTGTGGCATTTCAGGGGATATAGTACCTTTTGTGCTATGAACTCCAAGCATGGGGAGGGCTGTAGAGTCATGACTGCACTGTGGAGAAGGAATTGTGGGATTCCAAGAAATCCACCACTCCCTACTCTGGTGTTCTGAGACCCGGCCCTGCACAAAATCACACATGAGTGCTCCTTGGGATTCATGCAACTGGCTTTCAGAATCACTGGTTTTTAATGAGGAAGCGTCTTCCATTCCCTTCAGCATACAATTCTCAGTGGACTTGTGTAGAGATTCTTCTCCAGGGCCAAACTGACTCTTAGGCAACCACCCACTGATCCAGTGTAGTAATATTGGCCACCAGGACCCAGGGACAGGAAAATGCAAGACTCTGACTCCTAGACAAGTACAGTTAGACAAGGTCTTCTCAAGATATCTCCCTGTTGCAATGTCAATACAATACCCTGGCAAATGCAGAGAACTTCTCCAGAGTAAGTATTTGCTATATGGATCCCAGGACTGTTGTTTCCTCACACTATACTTCTGCAAGATGCTGACTCTTATGCCAGTACCACTCACTAGTACTCTGCTCTTTCACCTCTACCCCCACTCTCTGCTGTGCTACTGTGTGAACAGGTGCTGGAACACTTTTTTCACTTTCCAATTCATGATCCAAAGTCTCTGTATTTCTCCAAGTCTCTGGCTCTTCACAATAGAACTTCAGTACTCTCCAAGTCACTCACCTAAACATGTGGCAATTCTCCAGTTATATTCATAATATCATGTGGAGAATCAGGCTGGTGCCAGCTGCCTCTAATCTGCCATCTTGACACTTCAAGGCTATTTTTCATTTATTTTAAAGAAAATCTTGCAATTTCATTTTTTGGGGCTTTGCAAGACTGTGTAAATCAGCTTTATTCCCTGCCAGTCCAGTCCATTTAGAAAAACATTAATCCAGCACAGACGATGAGAACTTGTGTGTTAAGATGATTAAACTGTTATCACAGAAAATAAAGAAGTGAAATTTGCATTATATTTATTTTTCTCTCCCTCTGCCTGGCTAAGGTCAGAGACAAAGAAGGCTTGAGCAAGCTGCTACAGGACTTTATCTATTTGGGGAAAATAATTTCCAATAGCAATTTTGGTTTTGCATTTGAGCTTACAGTTTGATTTACTTTTTGAAATGCTCTACTTTTTTATTTTAAAGAGTACATTTTCTGAGGCTACATGATATCCAGAGAACTAAAATATCTCTATTTTAATCATTTTTCAAATTGTGCTTTGTGCAGTCACACACACACACACACACACACACACACCCCTCAAAACATGGAGACTGAGTTGAAAACTAGAAGAAAAACTTTATCCCACTTGCTGCTCTGCAGGAAGCCTCCATCTAAAATCACCCACTTGCCTGGCAAAGGGTGATGAAGGTTTTCTAAAGGCTCCAGAACAAAGCTGGCATTTTGCCAGGCACTTCCAAGTCATAAAGGAAACAGAAACTTGTGAATAATACATCTGTAGGTTTTGTCAGGGTTTCTTTGCGCTCTGACCTAGAGTTGTCATGTTCAAGAGAGTGAATTTGTCTTTCTCTATTGAAATCACAGAGGGGCAATTTCTGATGTTTTGGAACTGTGAGATTGTTTTTGTTCTAAAAGAGAACACCATGATCTAGCTTGAATAGTAAGCCAGCTCCTAGAGAAAACTATCAGAGGATGCCTTTATTTCTTTCTCAGTTTTGTAAACCCCACCCCCACCGACTACTATTTCTGTGTCATTCTAAGCATAACATCCTACTATGTATGCTATTAGTTCTCTCTGTGTCTCATATAAATATATAGTACACATTAAAATTTCAGACAGAAACATTCACAAATATGTACGCATGGATATAGAGATAACACACTTGATTTTAATACTGTAAAAGTGTTATCTTTTCTTATCTTTCTTTGCTATTTCTTAAAAACACGATCCTCAATACATTTATTTGTAAAATTGACCATTGCATAAAGCTATACTTAGCTGGAGGGGATCCAACATGGCGGCGAGAGGGGAGGCAGCGCTTTCAGTACCTCCTCAACAACGGGGTCAGAGAGACGCATGGATACGCTTAGATTTGACCTGCTGAGAAACTCCTAGCAAAATTCCACTAAAGAGAGACCGGCCGGGAATCGGTAGGATTTTTGGAGGTGACAGTTTGCGCTAGACGAGTGAATCTCCGCCACACAGTGCAGAGGTCCAGACCCGCCAGCGGCTGCCCGCGCAACTCGGCGACTGTTGGCTGCCTGCACGTGGCCCCCGCGTCAGGGCAGATAGCCTCCGAGGCGCAGCGCAGCAGGAGCGGTGCAGGGACTCTAGGAAGAGGTCTCTCGCCAAGCCTTCATGAAATAGCGAACCGGGAGCTGAAACCAACCAGACAGACCAGTCCCACCCCTCCCTTCAGACACTCCGGCAAGAAGCCTGGGGCCTGCCATAGCAGAGAGGTGACATCACCAGAGTTCCGCTGACAGAATTCCTTCCCAGCGGAATCCACGTTAGCAGGTGTGTGACTCCCACCCCCTCCAGATACAAGCAGCCAGGAAACCTCGGGAATCTCTCCGGGGGCGTGTCTGTAGGGAAGCAGAGGGGATTCCAGATCCCCACCTCCCCTTAACACCAGCGGCGACACCCAAGATCTTAGCCGCCAGTTTCTGGGGGCGTGCCCACCAAAGGGGTCCGGAAAAATTAAACTGTTGGTTCCCTGATCACCCCACCACAGCACTGGGGCTTAGATGAATGACAGAGAGGGTGTTAATCGTTTGGGATATAGGACACGCGGTGGGGCTGCAAGTGTAATCAGATCCTTGGGGAACCGCCTCTGGTGAACAGGACCTGGCTGGCTGGCTGGGAGGAGGAACAGGGGGAGGGGCCGGATAAGTGAAAGGGCTCTGGACTAACAGGATTGAGAGACTCCCAGGAGCCACCGTACAGGGATTTCTGTCAGCACATAGAGGGCAGAAGCTCGGTTTAGAGGGCACAGCTCCGCCTATTGGAAGAGAAGAAAATGGGATTCAGCCATAGAACAGGGGATGCCAGCATGGCAGAGATCTGATGTCATCGGAGAGCAGCTGAGGAGAGAACTTCATTGGTGCCAGAGGCGACGGAAACAGTTGGTCCCCTGGTAGGGAGGGTGAGTCACAGATACCCGAGTATCTCTCGCTTTGTCGTCGAGCCAGAGTGGAGGAGCGGGGCCGCTGCCAGCGCCCACAAGGTAGGCAGACCTGCGACCAACCTGCAGATCAGGCCCAGAGGTCTGCAGGCGTGGTAGGAGGGGCAGGGCAGAGCCGCCGCCCGCGCCGGCAAGGTAAGAAGACCTGCGACAGACCTGCGGATCAGGCCCAGCGGCCTGCCAGCGTGGTACACACTTCACCCCAACTGGAGTAGGGGCAGAGCAGAGCCTTCGCCCGTGCCCAGATCAGGCCCGGTGGCCCGCCTGTGTGGTGCTCAAGTGACCCCAATTGGAGTGGGGGTGGAGCGGAACTGACACCCGTGCCCGTAAGGTGGGCAGACCGGCGACCAACCTGCAGATCAGGCCTAGCGGTCCCTGTGCGTGGTAGGAGGGGCAGGGCAGAGCCTTCGCCCCCACCTGCAAGGTAGGCAGACCTGCGACAGAGCGGCGGATCAGGCCCAGGGGTCCGCGGGCGTGGTAGACACCTCACACCAATTGGAGGAGGGGCAGAGCAGAGCCCCCGCCCGCACCTGAAAGGGAGACTTTTCAACTATACAAGAGCAATATAAATATATAGGGGGGAAAAAATTTCAAAAACACAACAGTTTCACCAAGAAGAAAGAAACGCAAGCAGTATGAAAAGACAAGGAAAGAAAGGACTACAAGCAATGCAGGTCAACTCAACTTTAGAAGAGGTAACAGCTGCAGCAGATGGAATGTCAGATAAAGAATTCAGGATATATATGCTTCAGATGATCTGGAGTATCATGGAAGACATTAGACAGCAAAATCAGACAATGAAAGATGACTTCGACAATGAATTACACAAACAAATCCAGGAAGCAAAGGATCAACTATACAGGGAGATAGAGGTTATAAAAAACAAACAAACAGAAATCCTAGAAATGCAGGAAGCAATAAACCAACTTAAAAACTCAATGGAGAGTACTACCAGCAGAGAAGAACACTTAGAAGATAGAACATCAGACAATGAAGACAAAGTATTTCAACTTGAAAAGAACATAGACAGCTCAGCAAGACTGTTAAGAAACCATGAGCAGAACATCCAAGAAATATGGGATAACATTAAGAGACCAAACTTAAGAGTCATTGGGATACAGGAAGGTATAGAACTCCATACCAAAGGAATGAGCAATTTATTCAATGAAATAATACGAGAAAACTTCCCAGACTTGAAGAATGAGACAGAATCCCAAATTCTAGAAGCCTACAGGACACCGAATGTGCAAAATTATAAGAGATCCACACCTAGACACATTATAATGAAGATGCCCAACATACAGAATAAGGAGAGAATTTTAAAAGCTACAAGAGAAAGGAAGGAGATTACATTTAGGGGCAAGCCAATCAGGATAACAGCTGATCTTTCAACACAGACTCTGAAAGCTAGAAGATCCTGGAATAACATATTTCAAACACTGAAAGAAAATGGGTTCCAACCAAGAATTGTGTATCCAACGAAATTAAGCTTCAGGATGGAAGATGAAATTAAAACCTTCCACGACAAACAAAAGTTAAAAGAATATGCAGCTAGAAAACCATCTCTTCAAAACATCCTTGGCAAAACATTACAGGAAGAGGAAATGGAAAATAACAATGAAAACCAACAGTGGGAGGTAGGACAGTAAAGGGGGGAAAATAATCAAAGAGGAAAACAAACCATGTTTAGTAACATAAATAAACAAATATGGCTGGAAGAACAACCCATATCTCAATAATAACCCTAAATGTTAATGGCTTAAACTCACCAGTTAAGAGACACAGGCTAGTAGAATGGATCACAAAACAAGACCCAACAATATGCTGCCTACAGGAGACGCATTTGATAGGAAAAGACATACATAGGCTGAAGGTGAAAGGTTGGGAAAAATCATATCACTCATATGGAATTCGGAAACAAGCAGGAGTGTCCATACTCATATCAAATAAAATAGATTTCAAGCCCAAGTTAATCAAAAGGGATAAAGAGGGACACTACATACTGCTCAAGGGAACCATACACCAACAAGACATAACAATCATAAATATATATGCCCCAAACAATGGTGCAGCTATGTTCATCAAACAAATTCTTCTCAAGTTCAAGAGTCCAATAGACCACCATACAATAATCATGGGAGACTTCAACACACCTCTCTTGCCACTGGACAGATCTTCCAAACAAAAGTTGAATAAGGAAACTATAGAACTCAATAACACAATTAATAACCTAGACTTAATTGACATATATAGAATATACCACCCAACATCAAGCAGTTACACTTTTTTCTCAGCAGCACATGGATCCTTCTCAAAAATAGATCATATATTATGTCACAGGGCAACTCTTAGACAATATAAAGGAGTAGAGATAATACCATGCATCCTATCTGATCATAATGGAATGAAACTGAAAATCAACGATAAAAGAAGGAAGGAAAAAGCATACATCACTTGGAGAATGAACAATAGGTTACTGAATTATCAATGGGTTATAGAAGACATCAAGGAGGAAATTAAAAAATTCTTAGAGATTAATGGAAACACAGACACAACATATCGGAATCTATGGGACACATTGAAAGCAGTTCTAAGAGGAAAATTCATTGCTTGGAGTTCATTCTTTAAAAAAAGAAAAAACCAACAAATAAACGATCTCATGCTTCATCTCAAAATCCTTGAAAAAGAAGAGCAAAACAACAGCAAAAGAAGTAGAAGGCAAGAAATAAATAAAATCAGAGCTGAAATTAATGAAATCGAAACAAAAGAAACAATTGAAAAAATTGACAAAACTAAAAGTTGGTTCTTTGAAAAAATAAACAAAATCGACAGACCTTTAGCCATGCTAGCGAAGAGAAGAAGAGAGAGAACTCAAATTACTAGCATACGGGATGAAAAAGGCAATATCACAACAGACACTTCAGAAATACAGAAGATAATCAAAAATTATTTTGAATCCTTATACTCCAATAAATTAGAAGATAGTGAAGGCATCGATAAATTTCTGAAGTCATATGATCTGCCCAGATTGAGTCAGGAGGATATAGACAACGTAAACAGACCAATATCAATTGAGGAAATAGAAGAAACCATCAAAAGACTACCAACTAAGAAAAGCCCAGGACCGGATGGGTATACAGCAGAGTTTTACAAAACCTTTAAAGAAGAACTAATACCAATACTTTTCAAGCTACTTCAGGAAATAGAAAAAGAGGGAGAACTTCCAAATTCATTCTACGAGGCCAACATCACCCTGATACCTAAACCAGACAAAGACACTTCAATGAAAGAAAACTACAGACCAATATCTCTAATGAACCTAGATGCAAAAATCCTCAATAAAATTCTGGCGAATCGGATACAAAAACATATCAAAAAAATTGTGCACCATGATCAAGTAGGATTCATCCCTGGGATGCAAGGCTGGTTCAATATATGAAAATCAATAAATGTTATGCACCACATCAATAGACTTAAAAAATAAGAACCATATGATCATCTCGATAGATGCGGAAAAAGCATTCGACAAAGTACAGCATCCCTTTATGTTCAAAACTCTAGAAAAACTAGGGATAACAGGAACATACCTCAATATTGTAAAAGAAATCTATGCTAAGCCTCAGGCTAGCATCACTATGAATGGAGAAAAACTGAAGGCATTCCCTCTAAAATCTGGAACAAGACAGGGATGCCCTTTCTCTCCACTTCTGTTCAACATAGTTCTCGAAACACTGGCCAGAGCAATTAGACAGACGAAAGAAATTAAAGGCATCACAATAGGAAAAGAAGAACTTAAATTATCACTATTTGCAGGTGACATGATTCTATACCTAGCAGACCCAAAAGGGTCTACAAAGAAACTATTATAGCTAATAAATGAATTCAGCAAAGTGGCAGGATATAAAATCAACACGCATAAATCAAAGGCATTCCTGTATATCAGCGACAAATCCTCTGAAATGGAAATGAGGACAACCACTCCATTCACAATATCTTCAAAAAAAATAAAATACTTGGGAATCAACCTAACAAAAGAGGTGAAAGACGTATACAATGAAAACTACAGAACCCTAAAGAGAGAAATAGAAGAAGATCTTAGAAGATGGAAAAATATACCCTGTTCATGGATAGGCAGAACTAACATCATCAAAATGGCGATATTACCAAAAGTTCTCTATAGGTTTAATGCAATGCCAATCAAAATCCCAACAGCATTTCTTGTAGAAATAGAGAAAGCAATCATGAAATTCATATGGAAAAATAAAAGACCCAGAATAGCAAAAACAATGCTAAGCAGGAAGTGTGAATCAGGCGGTATAGCGATACCAGACTTCAAACTATACTACAGAGCAATAGTAACAAAAACAGCATGGTACTGGTACCAAAACAGGCGGGTGGACCAATGGTACAGAATAGAGGACACAGAAAACAATCCACAAAACTACAACTATCTTATATTTGATAAAGGGGCTAAGAGCATGCAATGGAGGAAGGATAGCATCTTCAACAAATGGTGCTGGGAAAACTGGAAATCCATATGCAACAAAATGAAACTGAATCCCTTTCTCTCGCCATGCACAAAAGTTAATTCAAAATGGATCAAGGAGCTTGATATCAAATCAGAGACACGCCGTCTGATAGAAGAAAAAGTTGGCTACAATCTACATACTGTGGGATCGGGCTCCAAATTCCTCAATAGGACACCCATAGCACAAGAGTTAATAACTAGAATCAACAAATGGGACTTACTCAAACTAAAAAGTTTTTTCTCAGCTAAAGAAACAATAAGAGAGGTAAATAGAGAGCCTACATCCTGGGAACAAATCTTTACTCCTCACACTTCAGATAGAGCCCTAATATCCAGAGTATACAAAGAACTCAAAAAATTAGACAATAAGAGAACAAACAACCCAATCAACAAATGGGCCAAGGACCTGAACAGACACTTCTCAGAGGAGGACATACAATCAATCAACAAGTACATGAAAAAATGCTCACCATCTCTAGCTGTCAGAGAAATGCAAATCAAAACCACCCTAAGATACCATCTCACTCCAGTAAGATTGGAAGCCATTATGAAGTCAAACAACAACAAGTGCTGGCAAGGATGTGGGGAAAAGGGTACACTTGTACATTGCTGGTGGGACTGCAAATTGGTGCAGCGAATTTGGAAAGCAGTATGGAGATTTCTTGGAAAGCTGGGAATGGAGCCACCATTTGACCCAGCTATTCCCCTTGTTGGTCTATTCCCTAAAGACCTAAAAAGAGCATGCTACAGGGACACTGCTACATCGATGTTCATAGCAGCTCAATTCACAATAGCAAGACTGTGTAACCAACCCAGATGCCCTTCAATAGACGAATGGATTTAAAAAATGTGGCATTTATACACAATGGAGTATTACTCTGCATTAAAAAATGACAAAATCATAGAATTTGCAGGGAATTGGATGGCACTAGAGCAGATTATGCTAAGTGAAGCTAGCCAATCCCTAAAAAACAAATGCCAAATGTCTTCTTTGATATAAGGAGTTTAACTAAGAACAGAGTAGGGACGAAGAGCATGAGAAGAAGATTAACATTAAACAGAGATGAGAGGTGGGAGGGAAAGGGAGAGAAAAGGGAAATTGCATGGAAATGGAAGGAGACCCTCAGGGTTATACAAAAGAACATACAAGAGGAAATGAGGGGAAAGGGAAAAATAATACAAGGGGGAGAAATGAAGGTCAGTAGAGGGGGTAGAGAGAGAAGAGGGGAGGGGAGGGGAGGGGAGGGGTGATAGTAGAGGATAGGAAAGGTAGCAGAACACGACAGTCATTAGTATGGCAATATGTAAATCAATGGATGTGTAATTGATGTGATTCTGCAATCTGTATATGGGCTAAAAATGGGAGTTCATAACCCACTTGAAGCAAAGTGTGAAAGATGATATATCAAGAACTATGTAATGTTTTGAACAACCAACAATAAAAAAAAAGTAAAAAAAAAAAAAAGTAAAGCTATACTTAGCTAACTAAGTTAAAATTAAACATTATATATATTGTCTCTATTCTGTTAGGTCAAGATTTCTTGTTTGGGTCTCAGAAAATTGACCAGGACTGAAGTTTATCTGCTAATATTTTATTTCAGAGTATAATTTCAAGAATTCAGAAGCAAAGCCAAAGGAAACGGAGGCAGGAAATGAGGAAGAGAAAATGTAAAGGGCTTGCATAGCACTGGAATCAAACACCAGCAAAGACTCAATCTCTTAGGGCTTTCTCCAGAGAAGTCAAATAAGCAGCACACTTACTACATGTTGACTGTTCATTCAGTTTTCAATTAACATTTATCATGATCTCTCTCTTTTTCTCTCTCTCAATCTTTCTCTCTCTCATATAGGGGAATGGATCCAGGCATGCCTTTCCACTGAGCTACATCCCCAGTGCACTTTTTAATTTAATTTTATTTTATTATTTTATTTTGAGGTAGGGTCTTGCTAAGTTTCTGAGAGTCTTGCTAAATTAGCCAGGCTGGCCTTGAACTTGGATCCTTCTTCCTTAACCTCCTGAGTTACTTGTAATACAGGCACATGCCACACACATGGTTTTCAAGACATCTCTTGATGAGAATACCAACACAATTTGAATAATTTTTATTTGTCCAATTTAGCAACTTTGCATAAAACCTAATAAATGATTAAGAATTAGGTTTCAACACTGTGGATTCAGATAGTAATATGCTCACAAATTCACTTGATAATACAAATTTTAGTCTGAGAATGTCAACAGAAGAAACATTTGAATTGTGTACTGCTTGACAAATCCATAATATTTTTCTTCACAGACAAATGATAATGAAACCAGATGATGAGATCCCACATTCACTATTTCCATGTAAATAGTATGTTTTGCTCTAAAATAGTTTCCTTATAACAGATGTATTTCTTAAATGTAGGCTATAAGTTCCAGTACATTTGAAGTTTGGTGGAGTGAACAGTGCATAGAAAAGACTGATAGTGTGGATTGAGTAGAATACACTGCATTTTTTAAAAATTATAATTAATGCAAAATGTTTCTGATTAAGATCTTCTGTTTAAGATCTTTTGTATTGATAATAGTTGTAGAACTAACATGGAATTTATCTCTTTATTTCACAGTGCTGCTGTTGAACACAAAGTCTTGTGTACATGCTTGGTAAAGATTCTATCACAATTGCTGTTTTAAGCAAGGAATCTGTGTAGTGAGATTTAGGGAAGTCTATACAAATAAATGTGTGAATTTTCTTTTTCCACTGGATTCAAGCTTTTCTGTTTCCTCTTGGTAAAATGTTCATGCCTAAGAATATTGGTTGCCCTGTTTTCCCAAGTTGTTCATCCACAGAACTGAACCTATAAGTTCCTGTGTTTATCATCAACATGGAGGCCAAGGAGCAAGGTGTATAGTAGGAGGTATGAGCTATGGTGGATTCCTAAACTGACATATAGAAAGAAGGGGGACGGGGAGAGAAGGTGGGGAAAATGATAGAGGAAAACAAGAAAGAAAAGAGAGAACTTAAGGAGGAGAAAGAAGAGAGAAAGATGAGAAGAAAAGCAAAAAAAGGTATGAAAGACAAGGAGAAAAGTACCCTGAATTATAGAATTTATTGAATCTGCCTTTTTGCCACCACAGCCTAATTAATGGTATTAGTGCTTCAACAATTGGCTTTCAGTGCTCCTATATATTTCACTATCAGTTCCCAGGAATCCATAGGAAAACAAGAGAGTAAAAGCCTTAGGGGAAAAAATGTATCCTTTAATTGGTATATAAGAAGTATGGGATAAAAGTCTTGAACATTTCATAATTTTGTTTAACTTTTTTTTAATTTTGACTTTCATTTTCCACTTTAAATAACTGTAGCTTTTATACAGGTATAATGAATACCCATAAAATGTCACTTTTATATTAATACTACTCTGTTCAAAGTTTATTTTATAATACTTTCATTCAAACTTTCTTGATTGTCCTGAATTTCAGCTCTGACATAGATCACCTATAGTTTGCCCAGACCTCAAGAAGTGAAGACACAATGCTCCCCCAAAGTAACCCTTGCTTCAAACATCAATGCAAGTGGGTTCCTCAGACCACCAATTGTCGCCATTTGTAGTTACTACAGACACACTGGCTACAAAATTGAAGGTTCCCACACACCCCTTCACATTTTATAAATTTCTTTCTTTTTTATTTTTATATGACAGCAAAATGCATAACTTTCTATAATGACTCACAGAAATCAATAAAGTACTATCTGTACTGATTAAAAGACAAAGAAATATCTATTGGGGCTTAGACTGATAATTATGTCTGTCCTGAAGAACCAGATTCATGGTCCATCATAAGTATAGACAGAAGACCAATGTTATCTCAGCAGTTCCTGATTACTTTTTACCATATATGAACCTTCAACTTGTTTTACAAACTTCTCTGTCTTGAATAGGGCATTTGTGGTGGCTGCTTTACTTTCAGGGTTTCTTGTTTGTATATGTTTTAGCTGATGTGGTCTGGACTAACCCTAGGTGACCCATATCAGAGCTCAATTTCAGCATACACTAAGAAGGATGAAAGCAAGTTATTATCAAAAACAGTTTGGATAGGGTAGTATGAAGATGAAAATGACATTTTATAGATATTCATTCCACATAATTAAAGCTACACTAGTTAAAAATATAAGATAAATGTAGTTTAAACACAAATATGAAATGATCAAGATTTTTATCCCATATTTCTTGGATATCAATTTAGATCACATACACAACACTTTTCTCTGAATTATATCCTCTCACAGGGAGCAATGTGGGTGGTTTTCTTTTGTTGCCATGTTCTCCTTCACTATAGCTGCCTAATATAGTGTGAACATCTGACAGAGAGATGATTGATTTAAGTAATAATGGACTTAAATATAAAAACCTCTGCACTAGTTGGGAACATTTTATTACAAACGATAGAAACCAAATTTAATTATGTCACATGGAAGAATGCAGTGAACTTCATAGGATCAAAATGCAAACCCTAAGAGACAGAACAACCTAGAATAGGGGTTAGGATATAGAAAGTCAACCGAGCAGCAATTTTTCACAATTTCTTTTACTTCTATTCTCTTTGGATGGGGTGATGGGTCTGTCATTATGAAGACACAATCCTATATGTATTTCTCAGTCTACATGTTACAGCTAAAAAGAGTACAGAGGTCCGATATCTACTCATGTTTCTAAGCACATGCGCATGTACCCAAGACTGACAGAAAGTGAAGCCAAAAAACTTACTAATAAGTATCTTCACTTGTCATACCTATAGGTAGATGTTGTAATGCAATCACAAGCTTAAAAATGCCATCTCAGTTCTCAAAGAGCCAGTGAGACAGATTTTAGGTTGTATGTATAGTTTAAAACAACTTTGAAAATGCGAGCAACTTCATAAAGGCTGAGAAAACTGTCAAACAATCTTGGGTATAAGTCAATTTCAGGAAATAAAAACTGAAGGGTAATACATTTAAGTTAAAATAACCAAATTAGGAAATACATTGAAGAACAACCCATGATATGTGAGACTCTATAGTGAATCAATGACGTAGATTCTTGCCTGAAAGAACATTTTGTAAAATTTAAATCACTCTAAGAAAGAGAAGATAGCATGCTTTGATACCATAATTCATTGAGTCTGGTCATAAAATTCCAGTGTCAAGCATTACTTTTCTTCTAGAGTCTCTTCTTTATGTAGGAAGTCATTTACCATTTTTAACTGATGTATTTCTTTTTCTCTCTTGTGGAGAATGTTTTAAATGTGAGGGAGATTTGCTTGAAAATAGTTTATCCTGACATATGTTCTTGAACATTTACCTTCAATAGATTCTTATTTCTTCCCTGTAGACCTTAAAAATATAGGTCCTCTAGTTATGATTTAATTCTGTTGCTGATAAAAGTCTTTTGTATACCCATGGTACCATTAATAAATTCATTTCTAGAATATTTTTGTTGTTACAGGTAGTCTCTTAAAAATGGGACAGAGAAAGTCTATTAGTATTTTTTGTAAAAAATAATTCCTCCTGGTTTTCATATATATACATTAGGGAAAGCATTAGGGAAAGCATTCTCAGATTCCAGTACAAGTACATCTTCTCCTTCTACTATGACCATACTTTTTTCTCATTATACTTTTTCCCTACCAAATAGGATCAACCACACTGACTATCTACTTATATAGCATTAAGAATTTATATAATGATACTGAAATTAATTATTAATCTTGGGTAGTACCAGGAGAGTGTCAAGTACATGGATCTGGAATGCACTTTTCTAGTTTATGGTTTTCAATTGCAGATTGACTTACTGTTAGCTTTTACCAAGACCTGTAGTGACACAAAGTGAACCTGGAATGATTTCCATTTGCTCTCATAAGCCTTTGCCTCTAAAAGTGCTTTTAACTCCATGAAGAGCTATTATATGCACCACTGCATTTTAATATATAAGCTGTCTTGTCAGGAAGGGTTAGCAATTCCCTTAGATGGTAGGGAAACAGGATTTTGGTGACTTCTCAAGGTCATACCACTAAGTGTAAGTATTGAATTGGCACTCAAAATTCATAAAGGTAGAAGACCAAACTGGCATTTATTTACTAAAATGGGCCAGATCAGATAATATGCACTAAAGATAAATTTTATCTTTTTTAAGATAAAACCCTGATGAATTAGGCAATGTCTTTCAAGGTGATTTTTTTAATGAAAATTTTAGGCTGGGAGTAAACCTAGTTTAGGCTTTTCATCTCCAATTCTGATGCAAAATGAGTTCATATTCCTAAGAGATCTGAAATTAAAACCTAACATTTCTGATTGCCAGTTCCATGCATGGCTACAAACTCCCTGTCCTAAACCGAAAACCAATAATTATATTTTCTAACATATACTAAGCACATAGTGTATAGAAGGCATTGTATGAAGAACTGGTTAATTTTTTTCTGAGAACTTTTCTAAGTAATAAGATTGCCTCTTCTTGCCCATTTCAGCTGGATCCTTCCCTAGAATTATTTTTAACTGAGTTGAAAATGAAAGGAATATTTTTACTTCTCTGATTATGAGACTGTATGAATGAAAATCTAGAACTAAAGGAAAGCAGGATTCTTATCTCTTGAAGAAAGACAATGATAATGAAAATACCAGAGACCATTCTGGTAATTTAATAGCAGAGTGGTGCTTCAGCTGACATCATGGTTTGGTGAATCTCAATAGTTCAACCTCTTCTTTATCATTCTAGTCTTGCAGATTTTACCATTTAGAGCTTCAACTCTTTGTGCTGGAATATTATATGTCATCTCTTGGTTGAGACTGAAGAATTGGAGATGAAAAGACTAAACTAGGTTTACTCACTAATATAATATAATGATGATTCCACTTCTATGTAGGGATACCATGAGTAAAAAAGAAGAGACCATGTCTAGTTTTGGGTTTTCCTTCAACATATGCCAAAATAATTTACTTGCAATTTGCTAATTATGCAGTAAACAAACCAATTTAGGTGTTAATTTCTTTTGTTACCTCCCCATTAAACTGAGGCTGTAAATGTATTTGTAATTGGTCATTGAAAAACAATTTCAGGCAGAAAAATATGTACAGAATGTAACATTTGGCTATGTCTCATTTTGAACACTAGCTTTTAAAACCAACCCACTAAGTGAATTTCATTGGTATTAATGACAGTTCTTTATACTTGTTTACCAGGAAAAAAACAAAAACATTTATTAATGTTCTCTGGTATCACTACACTATTAATTCACAGTCTAACTACACATCAAATTTCCAAAGAAAAGAAAGCATTTACTTTCTTCATGTTATGGGTTTAATGTAGTCCTGGAAAAATAATTTCATCATTGATATAAAATAAAATTCAAACTAATCAACCCATTTTACTGAATTTCTGCAAATGTTTCTCATCTAGAATCAGTTTCATG
This sequence comes from Marmota monax, assembly GCF_021218885.2. Taxonomy (NCBI): domain Eukaryota; kingdom Metazoa; phylum Chordata; class Mammalia; order Rodentia; family Sciuridae; genus Marmota; species Marmota monax. Next base: position 3,034,075 of record NW_026695230.1, on the reverse strand, counting down.
AAATGTCAGTGTTCATATTTTGAGCTAAATCACATTTGATATATCTTCATATTGTATGTCCAGTATTGCAGTTAAGAATAATCTTTGGATGAATCTTACAGGCAAAAGAAGATCATTGTAATGTTTTCATCAACTAATAAAAAAAGAAGAGCTTCTTTCTTACTGTTTTTTATAAAAATGCTCCTCAGCCTAGGAAGCTCCAAAATGGACCCTTTAAAACTTCTCTTCAGACATCAAAAAGTAACCAGAAAATACATTCTGTTGCAAATACATCACCAATGTTGACTATATGTTGAGGAAAAAAACATACATGTAAATGTAAAATGATAATTTTTTTTTCTGGAAAGAAGCATGTATGGAGTTTTGAGGGTAAATAAAGTGATTCATTTTCTATGAACATAAACAAGAATTTTTCACTCCTTTTGAGCCGTGAGCTATAACTCCAACATAGACTATTGTTATGGGTTAGGCATGCCATGTCCAAAAAGTTCATGTGTGAGGCAATGCAAGAATTTTCAGAGGTGAAAGAACAGATTATAAGAGCTTTAATCTAATAAGTGGATTAATCCTACAGATAAGGAATAAGTGGGTGGCTAACTGTAGGAAGGCAGCATGTGGCTGGAAGAGTAGGTCACTGCGGGTGTGTCTTTGTGATTTATATTTTGTCTCTAGTGAAGAAAGTTCTCAGCATTCTCCTTGCCATGACCTCAGCGGCTTTCTTCTGCTACACCCTTCTACGAGGATGCTCTGCTTCCCCTTGGACTCAGAGCAAGGGAGTTGGCTGACCATGAACTGAACCTCTCACACCATGAGTAAAAATAAACTTTTCCTACTCTGAGTGGTCTATATCAGTTCTTTTTGGCCATAGTAATACAAAGCTGTCTACAATAGTGTCGTCAAATCACAATTTATTATTAGTAACTTGTTATAATATTAATGAGACAGAGATTGAGAATAGATCCACTAGAGTAGAGCAGAAGTTATCTTATACAATTTGGTTTTGTTCCTTTTTATCTTTCTATTGGTCATACTCATTTGATGTGGGCTTAGATTTTTTTTAAAAATGAAAATAACTCCATATTTAAAAGTGCATAAATAATAAGTTTAAATTATAAGAACAAATAAATGTTTAAAATATTTCTTTTTGATGATCTAATTATGTCAAATATGTTATGAATGATATTCCTCAAATAATAAGATGCACTGAAGCTGTTACACTATGGGAGCTACATGGTCCCTCCAATGGTCATTTCCTTTTTAAGTATACTAAAAATATCTTTAATTCAGAAATGGCCCAAGAAAAGAGATGTGCTAACTGATTATTTTGCGTTGTTAAAATCCTTTATAATGAATTTCCAGTCAGGATTTATCTCATTTTCATAGGTAATTTTATGCACCAACTTAGTTGGACCATGGGGCGCCCAGATATATTTTAAGCACTATTTTGGTTTGTTTATAAAGATGCTTCTAGATAAAATTAGCATTTGATTCAGTAGACCGAATGAAGAAGATCAACCTTCCCACTATGGATATACCTCACACAGTCATGGAAGTCCTTAGTAGAATAAAAGAGGAGTAAGAATTTTTCTGTTTTTCCCTTTTTCTCTGCATGACTGTCTTCAAGCTGAATCATCAGTCTTCCTTTGACATTGATCTTGGATTAGACTGGACTTTACAATATTGGATTTCCCGCTTCTCAGACCTTTGGACTTGGACTGCATTTTTACTATGAGCTCTACTGAATTTGAACTATGTCTGAACAACTGAAAACATTGTTACTGAGGTGTTGTATATATTGTATATATTTTATCAGGTTAGGTGGTTGTAAGTAGAACAAAATGACTAATGGAGGCTACTCAAATACATACTTTCTCTTATTTAGAATCAAAGTCATAAATGAGCCTTGCTGGGATAGATTGAGTAAAAGGAGAGACCTCAGGCCATAACCAACCTTATAAGCAGGCTTAAAGAGAGATCAGTTAAAGGCAAAGAATGACCCTGCACTGCCATCCTGGCATGTTTGGTACCCTAGAACTGTGAACAACAATGTGAGACCTTCATGTCTCAGAATATCAAATCCAAGGAAAGAATTAGAGAATTTGGTCTACAACAGAGTGTTAAGGTCCACAGATGAAGGTGTCAAATTTAGTCTATATATATCATATATATATGTGTGTGTGTGTGTGTGTGTGTGTTCACAATAAATTAAAGAAGCACAATCTAAGTTTAGGAAAATAGGGAAAACTTAGCAATTAAGGTTTAAGAAGATAGTGTGGGAAACATACATAAAACTGGATTATTTTGTTAACCAAATCTTCTGTGGAATGGAATAATTTACAAGATCTTCACCTTAACCCTTACCATCATGTTTCTGAAGGCTCTTCTTATATCAAGTTATTGTGTACCTACCTGTAGAAACTATGAATGCTTTTAGTTCAAATTGTCACCTTTATTTTTACTGGCCACAGAATACAACAGTGTGCTGGGTCTGTTATCTAAGATGGAAAATATCCAATCCTTTAGAGCCTTTAGATAATTTGGGGCATTTAATTGGTTGGTTGTCCAACTCTTTTCCTCCCCAGGGAGAAATATAAGCTGATATTTCTCATTTGCTGTCTCTGGACTGAGCTAGTGGATGAAACCGTAATGAATGCAAATCTAAAATGCAGCCTCTGATTTCACTAGCCCCCAACTATAGCATCAACATTCTGAGACATTCTTTTATTATTTGTATGTCACATTGGCAAATGAAGTGACTATACTTTCCATTCTCTCTTCATAATCTCTGCTATGTTCTGAGAAGTTTTTCTGCTTTACTGTGTCACTTTTCATAGAGAAGTTAGTCCCCTTCTCTATATATACTATCTTTCCCTGTAGACATGGATGAACCACTGTCAAAACAATTTTAACTTTTTGATACCATGAGCCAAAATAAACTTTTCCTCCTGTGAATTTTCCTTGTCAGCTCTTTTGTAGAGTTGGACAACTAAGCTTTACATGTGTTATAAAAAATTAGAAATTGTATATTATATTTTTTCTCAAAATTATTAGATGAATTTTTGCTACTCCCACTTATTTACTTTTCCTAAATTAACTGTAGTAATATGTGATTTATTTTTTTCATAGCTCACCAGGTACTTTGTTGGTTGTTATCAGATTGTGCTTTTTAGAATAAATAGTGAATGTCTATTATCATAATTAAATGTGAATATGATATTTTGGGTAATACATGTCTATAAGAAAATAAAACATTTTTTCAATACTATCTTACATTTTTTTTTCTATGAATGTGCCAGTTCTTTTAAAAGGACTATAAATAACTAATTGGCCATTTAACTAATTATGTGAGAAACTCAATCTCTTTAGGTCTCAGTTCTAGGATCAACTTTGGGACTAGTTTGTATCAAAATTCTTCATAATAACCATAATTGTGCAATATAGATGCACTACCAGAGGGGTTCAATTTTCACATCTGAGTTTATGGTGCTATTTTAATGAAAAAAAAAATAAAGCAAACAACAGTTCCATGTTAGAAGCAGCAAAGTAATTAAAAAGACTATGTGACATATTGCAATGTTATTTCCAAGGGAATTGTGAGGTTTGCCAACTGAATCAACTCTTTGTTTACAAGAGTAATGGGACATACATTGACTCTATTAGGAAAATAGAAAATATGAACAAGTGCAGTATCTGGAGGGCTTGATGACTTTTCAGGGATTTGATACATATCTCATCCCACCCAGACTGGTTCAACACATTGTTTCTAATTAGCAAATAAACTTTAAGAGATTTCAAACAAATGTTTTTCTCACCTTGGATATTATAGAATCCCATTACTAAAGATACCATGCATATTCCTGAATATGCTTAAACACTGTTTTAAACTAGCACAACTGAGACTTTAAATACACACGTGTGTATTTGTGTGTGTGTGTGTGTGTGTGTAGATAACAGAGTAAATTACTCTCACAATTATTTTCTCAGTATATTAACTCTAAGAGCTACTAAAAGAAGCTCACATGCATGTTTAAATGTTATCAATATGTTTGTTGTTGTAAAACTATATCTAGTATGTCTTTGTTCACTCCTTATTATATACTGTGATTCTAAACAAGACTTTTGCATTTTACATACAGTTCTTAACTATACTCTCTATACAGATGCACATCTTAAATTTCAGTCACATCTATTTTTTCAACAAAATTCATTAAAACACTGTGCGTTATCTCTGTATACCTTGATAGGAACCTTTAAGCCCAGTCTCAACTTACAGTGTTGATTTTGTTTTCAGCTCTTTTTCTCCATTCTTGTAAATACACACTGTGAACTTCTATAATTATATGTGTTGTATGCATAGGTATACATCCATCATTCTTTACTGATGCTTTAATCTATCTAGGTCCCATAAAGTGGGATTTCCCTTTCATCTTTACTTCTTAAGTTCAAGCATAAACTTAAATGTCACTCAGTGATCATTTCTTCACTTATTTTGGTCATCTGAATTATCATTTCACTCCTTTGGACTTCCTTAGAAATTTGTTCATAGAGTATTATAGCCAAAAATAATAATAGAGGTGACATTTTCTAAGTATGTACAAACAAGGAATTGTGGGGTTCAACGACTTTAAAAATGGTGGTAGCCTTTCACCAAGATGCAAGTCCTCAGCCCTGTTGTAAAACATCTAATGGAAAGACCCATTTGGCCAGAGAAAACCACATGAAGAATCTTCCTGGAAGAGCATCAAGCATTTTGATGAAGAGCCAAGATCAGCACCTTGACTGAAAGCCATGAGAGACCCTGAACAAGAATCAGCCAGCTAAGCCCCTTCAGGATTCCTAGTTTAGACTTTTACATTGCCCTTGAGATTGATCTCTACGGTTTTAGTTTCTCATCTCATGTCATTTTAGCCTGTCAGGACCATGTATTATTTTCTAAAAAGAAGACTTGGTTCTGTTACTCTCATGTATAACTTTTTCAGCAGCTCTCATCAACTTCTGATCTAGCTTCTGTATAGCTCTCACAAGCACCAACTGCAATTCTTTCACTTGAGTCACTTGATGTGATAGAATAAGCCCTCAAAGCTGTCTGTGCACTGATTCCTGAAACTCCTGACTATGTAATGGTACATGTAAAAAAGAGCTTGCCAATATACTTAAGTCTAAGGACATTAAAATAGGCAAGATATTGCAGATTATACAAGTGGGCAAAACCTAATCACATACACACAGCAGAGAATTTTCTGTGGCTGGAGGAAGATAGATGTATCATCTCTAAAAAGGATAATGATACAGATTTGAAACACTGGAGGGACTTGATTCACCATTACTATGGGGACAGTGTGGTCTGGGTTAAGAGAAATGGGTGAGTAAAAATATGGACATCCTGTAGAAGCAAAATCTGTTCTCAAGGCTGACAATCAACAAGAAAACAAAGATCTTAGTTTAAAAGAGGAAGGAACCAAATACAACCAACAACATGAAGGAGTTTAGGAATAGAGTTAACCCCGGAATTTCCAGAACAGAACAGAGACAGCTGACATATTGATGCCTCAAGGGCATCTCAGGAATTGGTCATACCTCACCTATTTAAGGCTCAAGAGTGTAAAAGTATAAACTTATTTAAAAGAGAAAAGGGGTGCCCTGTATGTACAGGTCCATGTAGGCAGCTGTTACCACAAGATTAATCTCACAAATCTCACAATGTTCATCACCCAGTTACTCAAGAACTGCTTCAGCCATAGTCAAGGGGCCTTGGCTACTGCTTAAGCTGACAGGATATCTTGGTATCATCTTTTCTGGTTCTGAAGGAATGCAAAATGCTAAAGCTAAGGAGTTATGAAGGCTTCCACCAAAATTTCAAAGGAAATTCTGGGTAGGTAGGCAATTGTGTCAGCTTTGGAATTCCTGCAGGCAACCCCTGGGAAAACAATGCATGTTAGAGTGAAACCAAAGTTACAGAATAAGAAGTTGCAGCTGCAGGAATGAGGAACATCTTCCTAGAAAATCTTCAGGCAGCAAGCAGAGCCAGTGAAGAGAGAGGTCATATGGGCTGAAGTGAGCAATCCATAGGAGCAGAGCTTTGTAGGTCACAATCCACCACCTTTGTAGGCCACAATTCACCACCATGAGCTCTGGATACTGGATATGGAACTACAGGATTTCATGTTTGCCCTGCTGGGCTTCCATCTTATTTTGGTTCCATCCCTTGTTTATATGACCCTATTTCTTCCACTTGAAATGGGAGGTTTACTCCATGCAATTGTATATTCAAAGTATATAACTTGCTTTTTAAAAATTTTATAGGAACTCACAGCTAAGAGTTTGTTTTAACTCTCAGAGAAGATTGTGGTCTTAAATTTTTGAGAAATGCTGGAACTGTTGAGACTTTGAGGACTCTTGGAAACGAACTGAATGGATTTTGCACTGTGAGATAGAAATGAGCATTTGTGGGCTAGTGACCAAATGTTGAGATTTCAATATGAACTTTCCCTCAAAAACTCATGTGTTGAAGGCTTGGTCCTCAATGCATCAATGGTCAGAGGTGGGGTTTTTAGAATGTGCTTGAATCATGAGAATTCTGATCTCATTGATGGGATAATACATTTATGCATTCCTAATTTGATGGCATTATTTAGAGGTGGGAAGACTAGGATGTGGGGCCTAGTTGTAAGAAATAGGACATTTGTGGTGTGCCCTGGAAGAATATTCTTATCTTCTGCCATTCCCTATTGCTCTGCACGCTGGCTACCATGAATTGAGCAGCTTTCTTCCACAGTGCCTTTCTGCCATGATGTTCTGCCTTACCTCGGGCAGTAATGGGTCCAGTCAATCATGAATTGAAGTCTATAAAACCATGAGCCAAAATAAGTCTCTCCACCTCTAAGTTATTTTCCTCAAGTATTTCTCACAGCAATGAAAAGGAAAACACCACACCAACTTTATCTGTATTATATAGTTAAAAAAAACAATGTATAAAGGGGTTAAAGATAAGTGTCCAATTTATTGGGTAAGAAGGTTTTTTATAACACAAAAGTTTTAGCCAATGTCTGTGTTATGATATACCATAACACATACCTAGAATGGAAATTATCCTTGTATGACAGATTTCCTCATTACCAGCAAACATCAGACCTGAATCTAAGACTTGTTATCATTTGTACCATGGGATTTTAATTATGCATTGAGTAATTCCCTGTGCATAATTCTATTGAAGACATAAGAGGCACACTGAATAGCCCTACATCAATGCTTCAGCACATCTTACACCCCAAAGATTATAGGGGACAACTTGAGGAACGAAACACTGTACTCTTATGAGTCTCCCTTTATAAAATGACTGTCCAGGGAGTCAAAAGATTATTCATGAAGAACAAGAACTCATTGACTTTATACTGTCCTATCAAGTACCCACCCAGAAAGCTGCTCACAAATGAGCTAGAATGAATAAAAGTAATTAATGTAGCTACTGATAAGTATCAAATCATTTTCTTTTATGAAGTATGAATATATTATATCAGCAATGAAGGTGTAACTTTGGCCTCTGTCCTGGGAAATACCAGAAAGCTAAAATTGGCTTATTTTATTTCACATATTTTTTTTTTGCTGTGAATAGGGAATACTTTTGGCCCTAGGAAATATACCCCCACTACCTGTTCTATATCTGAATCTTGTTCATCCTTCAGAAACCACTATAGGCTCTCTCTTTACCATTTAACCCAACAATAACATTATTTACAATGTCAAATTATGTAAAACTGCAATTTTTTTCTTAAAAATCATAATTTCTTGTTTTAAATTAATATACTTGCTCTGAATTCTTTCCCTCTTTCTCAGTATTTTTTTAAGAGGCTGAAACTATTTCAGAAAACTCTTAATTACCAAAAAACCTCAGTTATAATATTTACATAAAAATTACCTACATATATGTGTTTAATATATATAATATAATATATATTTTAATATATATTTAATATAATATAATATATATATATATATATTCAGTCTAAACAGAGTAGACTATATGTTTACAATGTATGTACAGATATACATACGCATGTATGTGCAATCTACACAATCTAGCAAAAAAATAAAAACTATTTAAAAAAGAAGGGGAAAAATTCTAGAGTTAATTGAATAAAAACCTGTGAGTGGTTTACCCTTCTTTTAGTCTTTAATCACATTTTTAATTTCAACTACAGACTTTGAGAATTAGTTATTAATTTAGTTTTACAGACAAAAATGATTCAAAAACCTTAATTCATGGGTGAAATGCATTCAGGTTATAAGGAATAGAGGTAATATTTAGATCCTAACCATCTGCATCCAGAACGTCCCCAAGTATAATCTGCCAAGTTATTCCCTTTTTCCTTGTTGAGAATGGAAACTTTGGAAGATGGAAAGATCACATGAAGAAAGAAACCTCCATTCTTAACATGAGCTTGATGGAGAGTCCCATGTTTCAAAATGCACAACCTGGAATTTAAATGAATAAGAAAAAGCAAGCATCTATTCCATTAACATATTAATGTTTACTTTATCTTTTCCAGCAGCTAGCCTTATCCTTAGCAAAACAACTGTTTTTTTTTGTTTGTTTGTTTGTTTTTTTTTTTTTTATTGTGTTCTAATTATGTTCAAAATGTTACCAACAACAGTATAATACTTGGCAGGGCAGAACCTTCCTAATTCATTCACTAGTACATGGTGAATCTATTATTCATAACCTGTGTATTTGATTCAGAATTGCTTATTATAAACCAATGTTCATCACACAAGGTGAGATGAAAAATTATGTGCAATATGATCTCTATGATATTGACAGAAGCAAGATGTGCACAAATAAGAGAGCAGATAATTCTAACAGTTAACATTTTGGAGATTTTTATTGTTTAAACCACTGTAAAAAAATCACCTTTTTTGGATTACTTCAATTAATTACCTCAATTCCTCTTCAGAACAACCTCAGAAACGATGTATTATTATTATGATGTCTATTTTATATAGTGAAAACTAATAATGAAAAAACTCAAGAAACTTCACTAAAGTCATAGAAAAAACAAGTTGTAGAAATAAAATTCAATTCTGGTAGTTTTGCATGGCATTATATTCTCCTAGTACCATGCTATGCTTGGCTCTGGTTTCAAACATAAAGATAAAAATAAAATGACAATCAGTTTTGTTAATAATTGCATGAAATTTCTTTTCAATATACTCAATGTTAACCTATTGTTGAAAATCAAGCTCATGAAAGAGACATATTTCAGGCATGGGTTACAGAACAACCCATCTCATCCATTTAATCAATTATATTAAAATAATCAATAGTAATTCACCATTGTAAATGTGTACAGTGAATTTTAAGACCAATGTCTTTCTCTCTACATTTTCTTTCTCTTATAGAGAAATCTTATTTAATTCTTGCTACATAAATCACAAGCTCACTCACTGCTGTGCAATATCATGGTAATTAAAATTATGCATAACAACTTCTCTTATCATTATAAGAAATTGGTAAAAATAATATAATATTGACATAAAAACAGACACATAGACCAGTGGAACATATTTGAGAGCCCAATCGATTTTTTTGAAATGATACAAAGAATACACATTGGAGAAAGAGTGTCTTCGAGAAATATGTTGGGAAAATTGGCATCTGTAGACAAAAGAATAAATCTTACCTCTTTTACCAGTTAAAAAAAATTAACTCAATATGCAAGACTTATTGTAAAAATAAATGCTGGCTTGTGTTTCAATCAACTCTGCCAATCTTTTTCCATTTATTGGTATATTTAGGCCATTTATGAATTATAGATTATTGATAATAAGACTTAAATGTTTTGTTATAATTTTTAGTTTTGTATTTATTCTGCTTATTTCTCTATTTTCTTTTTTCCTGCCTTTCCGTGAGTTGTTTGAATATTTCCTAGAAGTTAACTTTTTAACTACAGTATTTTTTGTGTATTCCTTTATATAGCTTATTAATTGGTTTCTCAGGTATGACATTGAAAATACATAATTATCCCAGTGTAGTTAATAGGGTCAGGCTAAAGTTTAGAAAGGTTGCCTTCTTTAACTTCCCTTTACCCTATTATTTGCCATATAATTATCATAGATATTTCCTCAATCTACACTTAGATTTAGATCAGACACTGTTATAATTGTTGCCTCAACTTGAGACATTATTTAGAAATCTCAACAGGAGAAAGTATATTTTTTTTACCAGATTTTCTTCCGGTGGTTTTTTTTTAAATTCATCTTTGATTATCTTTCTCCATTCCTGCCTGATATTCTGTTTCCTCTTTTATTGCTTCTTTTATTGTTCAGAGAATTCCCTTAACTATTCTTCAGAAAAGGTCTGCACAAGAAAAGTTGCCTTAGTATTCTTTTTATGTAAAATGACTAGTTTTTCACTTCATTATTGGAAAAAAAAATTCTTTTTTTCTTGGAGACTGGATTCTCGATTGGCATCTCTTTTTTTTCCAGACTTGGAAGCTGCTGGGCCCCTTCCTTTCAGCCTCCTTGTCATTTTTATGTGAGGTCAGCCATCATTTGAATGGTCTATCTTTTCTAGTTTAATTTTTATCTCTTTGTCACTGTTTACAATATCTTTTGTCTTTCATTTTCAGGACCTTAGTGCTGATGTTTGATAGGGATTTAAGATGCACTTCCTGAGTATGTTTCCATACTATAGAACCCTCCCTAACCATCATCTTTCAGCAAGACTGTTAAAATTCTCTTGCATATATCCCACCTGCTTTCTCTCTTGTTCCTCTTCTCTTTGCTGTACATATTACTCAAAATATATATTTAAAAAGAAATTTACTAATCTCACTTCAATTATTTATTTATTTATTTATTTTTTAGGTATCAAGGATTGAACCTAGGGCGCTTAACCACTGAGCCGAATCCCAGCCTTTGTGTGTGTGTGTGTGTGTGTGTGTGTGTGTGTGTGTGTGTTTTAATTTTGAGACTGGGTCTCCATAAGTTGTTTAGATCCTTGCGAAATTCTTGAGGCTGACTTTGAATTTGTGATCCTCTTGGCTCAAAATCCTGAGTCAGTGGGATTGTGGTGCACACCGCTACACCCAGCCAAAGCCCTCTTCTATGCCTTAGAAATTTGTTTAAAATACACATACGCATAAATTAACTTTCAGGTAGCCAGTAATTATTGTGTGGCTAGACAAGGAAACACCAACCTACAGAATAAATTCTAAACATGGAGGATTCCGTTCAAGACTCCTTATAATGTGGTCACAGTTTTCATGTGCAGGGTTTACCCACATCTTCACATTCTTGGCTTCAGCTATATTAAATCTCTCACTGTGTCCCACATAAACCATGTCTGATGTGACTCATTGTCTTTGCATACATAACCTTTTCTTCTCAGCCTCATTCCCTAAGGAATAAGTTAAAATTTTATCCCTTATCTGAAGTCTTTCTTGGGTCCTCTAGTGTAAATTGTTTGTTCTGAATTCTGAAATCCATCGGATTTGATGTCAATACACAGTATTGTTTTTATATCTACCTTCCATTTCTAGTCTTGCGAGTTCCTCAGCAACAGGGAAGGAAACAGGTGGTTGGGAGTGGGAAGGGGAAGGAAAGGTACTGGGGTCTAAATTAGAAGATATATTCCATGATTATATAATTATGTCAAAATGGATTCTACTGTCATGCATAACTAAATACAAATGAAACTAAAGACTGTCTTCCAGTTAGAATGTGAGTTTTTCTAAGGCATATTTTGTTCACTAGCACCTAAGAGGCTCTGTCTCAATTTGGGAATGGTAATCATTTATTGCTACATCTATAATAAATTTCCACAAACCTAGCAGCTTGAAACAAATATGTTCACTTGGTCACAGTTTCACATCTCAGAAATCTCAGGTTTCTCAGCTCGTTACTTTGCTCTGGTTCTCACAAAGTCAAAATCTAGGTGTTGGCAGATCTGGGCTCTTAACTGCGGGCCCTGGAAAAGAAAAGATTTCCAAACTCATTCAGATAGTTGGCAATATTAATATCCTTTCATGGTAGGACTGAGGTTCCAGATTTGCTTTCTGGATGCCTCCCAGGAGGCTCTCTAAGTACTTTCTGTAAGCCATTGGCCAAAACAATAAAATGTCCAATTAGTCCCTCTCACACTTCTCAACTTTCTGACTTACACCTTCTGCCACCTCTTCTACTTAGTTGGACAAAGTTCTGCTTTTAAGGACTCATTAGCCTTATCAGGAAAATCCAAGATAATTACTCCATTTTAAGGCCCATAACTTTAATTACATTTGCAAAGTCCATTTTCCATGTAACATAACATATTCATAAGTTCCAAAGATTAGGGCATGGCTGTCTTTGAGGACCTGCTCTGTTTACTATAGGACTGTTAGAATTTTTCCTGTAATGGAGCTGCTTGACATTTAAAGTACCATTTGTTATGACATGAAACAAGACTGGATGTTTGGTGCATGTCCAGGCTTTGAACAGTTCTGCAAATTTAAATAAGTGCAGTATTTTTCAGAATGTGATATGGTACAGCAACAGCTTTGGACCATTAGTGGCAAAGAGTAAATTTTCAAAACCAGAATTTTTTTCCTAACATCTCATTAGTCACAGGATCAGAATTTTATTCTTCTTCACTAAGTGCAAACAGTTCATGAATGTGCAACTTGTTCATGAATACATACTAAAGAAACCTAAAGCTTCCATCTTATTCACAATTCAGTTGTTAAAGGTCAAATTGTTCAGCATTCTGTGTGTGTGTGTGTGTGTGTGTGTGTGTTTGCATGTGTTTGTACAAGCAAATGTGTAAAATAGTTTGTATGGTATAATACTTTCTTTTTTTCTTTTTGAAGTTTTACTTTGCCCTATGTGAAGTTTCTCTATTTTTTTATTACTGTTGAGGGACGAAATCAAAGCAACTCTCAAGCTTACAACATTACTTGGCAGATGATTGATAAGAACCAGCATACAATGAATATTGATTTCATTTTATTGTGACTTTATCTTATGAAATCTTCTTTTTCAATAACATGTCTGTTTAGCAATAGGCATTTTATTTATTGTATATTCTCTTTTCTTTACCCTTCACCCATAGCTTCTGAGGTTGTATACTTTCAGTAAATGAGGAAAAAATAACATTAAATTTATGGCCGGATGTTCATGATTTTTACTCTTTAAAATGAACACAAACTTTCATATTATGATGTATTTATCTTCATTTTTATTTTACTGAAGCCAGATAGATGACATTTCTACCATGTGTCACTCTACTAATGGCATTTTGTCTCACCTTTAAAGCAAAAATTTTCAAATAAGACATGTAGACCTCTATCATTTAACAAAGTGTTATTTAATCAAACATTTAATTAAATGATAACAACAGATATATATTGAAATATATTTCAGAAACTGTTGTAAGATCTGCGGTTATAGAGGAGGACAAAAGATATAAATTCCTATTTTTGTGAAGTTTATAGGTCACTGAGAGTGCAGTGTCTCCTGAGCACCCTGACAGCATACCTTGCTCAACTCCCAGGGATGTTTTTCGTATAGACTATAGCATGGATGATGCTGGCAGAAGCTACACAGTTTTAGTTAAAGTGCAGGCCCACAATTCAGGAAGCAAATGACAACCTGCTTGGTTCATTTAGTCCACAAATATGAGCATTTACTATGTACCACTCTCAGGTCTAGTCACTCATAATACCTTGCTGCATAAAATGGACAAAGATTTCAATTTCATAAATTATGTAATGCATTTGGAAGATACAGAAAATAAAAGTAATATAAAGTTAAAATGTGAAATATAAAATATTAGTTGCTTCTCCAAACACAATAGAAAGTGAGAGAGATTCTAAGGGAACACATTTTGTAGGAATAAGTATTGTGTTTCTGTATGCAGTTCAATCTTTTTTTATTCATTTGTTCTAATTAGGTATATATGACAGCATAATGCATTTAGATTCACCATACACAAATGAAGAGCAACTTCTCATTTCTCTGGTTGTTCATGATGTAGAGTTGCACCATATGTGCAATCATACATGTACATGGGATAATGATGTCAATCTCATTCCACCATCTTTCCTGCGCCCATTCCCCCTCTCTTTCTGTCCCTCCCCTTTGCCCAAAGTTCCTTCATTCTTCCCATGCCCCCCCACCCTCACTATGGATCAGCATCCACTTATCAGAGAGAGCATTAGGGTTTTGGTTTGGGGGAACTGGCTTACTTTGCTTAGCATGATGTTCTCCAACTCCATCCATTTACCTGCAAAAGCCATAATTTTATTCTTTTTTAATGGTGAGTAATATTCCATTGTGTATATATATATATATATATATATATATATATATATATATATATATATATATATATATACATACATACCAGGGAATGTTTTATATCTGTTCATCTATTGAAGGGCATCTAGGTTTGTTTCCCAGTTAGTTATTGTGAATTGAACTGCTATAAACATTGATGTGGTTGCATTACTATAGTCTGCTGATTTTAAGTCATTTTGGTAAAGATCAAGGAGTGGGATAGCTGGGTCAAATGGTGTTTCCATTCTAAGTTTTCTAAGAAATCTCCATACTTATTTCTAGATTGGTTCCATGAATTTGGAGTGCCACCAGCAATGTATGAGTGTCCCTTTTTCCCCACATCCTTGCCAACACTTATTATTGTTTGTATTTTTGATAATTGCCAATCTGACTAGAGTGAAATGAAATCTTAGAGTAGTTTTGATTTGCATTTCTCTAATTACTAGAGAAGTTGAACAGTGTTTCATGTGTTTGTTGATCAATTGTGTATCTTCTTCTGAGAAGTGTCTGTTCAGTTCCTTAGCTACTTTATTGATGGCATTTTTGCATGTGTGTGTGTTAAGATTTTTGAGTTCTTTGCATATCCTGGAAATTAGTGCTCTATCTGATGTGCATTTAGAAAAGATGTTCTCCCACTCTGTGGGCTCTCTCTTCCCATTATTGATTGTTCAAACTTTTTTTAAAAAGCCAGTGTTACTAAGTTTATTAGCTCCTTTATGGAAAGGAGAGTTAAGTAAGATCTTTGGGACTTCAAACATCTCTACATATTATTTTAAAAATAATTATTTTTCCTGGCATGGTAGTGCATGCCCTTAATCCCAGAAGCTTAGGAGGCTGAATAAGAGGATCACTAATTCAAAGCCAGGTTCAGCAACTTAGGGTGGTCCTGTCTCAAAATAAAAAGTGAAGTGCTGGGAATGTGGCTCGGTGGTAAAGTGCCCTTGGGTTCAATTCCCCATACCAAAAATAAATAAATAGATAGATAGATGAATAAATGAAATAAGTATTTGGTATCTTCAATCCCCATGCATGTTTCTAGGAATTCTAAGAGATTCTGAAAGGGATGAGACATAGTTTGAACTTGGAGACTGACAGTTGCACAGGGAGATAGTATTCTTGGATTTGTAATGAATAAACATGTAATGAATATGTAAAATATGTAAAATATGCAGTTATAAAATATATCAGGTGGCTCATGAATAAAAGGTATTAGCTCAGACTAGAACATTGGGCAAAATTGCATGGATGAGGTTTCCTTTGTAATATATTTAAAAACATGAAATTTTAGTTAAGTGTACATGAAATTCTGTTACTTTAAATCTGTATGTACATGGCTAAAAGAAATAACATCCATTAAAATACCCCAGAACCACCAAATTCCAAAAATGAAATGTGTTCCTTGTTTACAACTCTTCTACCTAACCCTTTAGATTCATCCTCTTCAATTCTCAAAAGTAAATAATGCCACTACTATCTGTGCACTATTAACCATGCATATATCTATGCATGATGAAAATACTTATCAAATCTTTGTTTTAAAATGCCATTTAGAAAGTTTTGAAGTTATGGAAATCTTAGTAAACATTCTTGTAAGAAAGGGGTCAAGCAAACCTATATACACCTCACTTTTTGAAAAAGACTAAAATTTTGCTTAAAGCTATATCCAGAACCAAAATTTAAAATGAGCTGACTTAACATCCAAATTTCTCTCATTCTACTTTTTTTTCTAAAGCACTTCTATTATCCACTAGTTTAAATAATGCCACTACTATTTAAAATGTGTGCATTGTACTCAATTTTGTGTTTTCTATTATCATTATCCATACCACCCATGAACTTTGCTAGTTTGATTTTATTTCCTGGCTACTCATCCCATCCGGCAAGTTTGTATATTCTCTATTGTCAGGATCTTATCTGGGAGCTGGGAATCAAAGGAAAATATGCAAGCAAAGCTTTCATGTTCCAATCCTAGGGACACTGACTTAATTCTGACCTTATCTTCTTTAGTAGTAATGTGTTTATCTAAGATGACTTCCTCCCTCTCCCTCCTCTTTCTTTAATCTATCCTACTGGTGTCAGACTGATAATGAGCTATATAAAATATGTGTATAAAATATTAGGAGCCATATAATGTTTTTATCAGAATAGTTTTGGGGAGTGGACATGAAAAGCACTCAACTCAAAATGAAAAGGTCAGGTTTATTTCTGGATCTTGGTATGGTGAGTTCAGTATTTATTCAGTCTTTCCACAGCTTGAGGTTCTGTTCACTGATTCCTTCAGCAAATTCTCACAGGATATAACTGAGTCCCTGCTACCTGCCCTTCAATCAGCCTGGGTTGCTGCTTATCCCTGGGTATTCTGGCTGACTGTCATAATCCATTTGCATTCTCTTGGGCTTCAAATTAAAAGTTATCTCTTCTATCTGAACCATATTAACTATAAATGAGGGATGGGTTGCAGGAGGAAACATAAAGGGGGGGAGAGATGCAGATGCATATAAGCCAAATCAGGAATAGTCTCCTAAATTTCCTATAAAAAATGGTATAGGTCATCATTGCTTACTTTCTTAGTTTGCTATACAAATCTTTTTTTGCAAGATTGCCTCTGTTCACTTTATAGCCTACTTCTTGCCACCTCACTGTCGCACAACCTTTACTCTAACAGGACTAAATATTCATCATTCCCTAAAATTTCCATCAGCTCTTCCAACCTCGACATCTCTGCTAGAGTTATGTCTCTGGCTGGAATGATTTTCCATCTTTCTCTCTTGGTGCACTGTCACTGTTCCTAAGTAAAGTCTTCCTCCCTCTATGGGACTCTTTTGAAGATACTCCTTGTAGTTCCAAAGAAATATTCACCTTTTGTAACTTTCATCTCATGCTTTTTCTGCCCCTAATTATTTCCAGTGAATTTCTACTTATGTCCCTTCCTGTCTCTTCAACAATCAGTTGCCAGCTAGCCATGCAAACTGAAGAGTCTTCCTTATTCATTCCTATATTTCTAGGGTGTAGCATAGTGTCTGAACATATTAGATTTCAATAATTTGGGGAAGGGTTAGAAACATTAGGGGAAAAGAAAAGATATAAATTTAACCTTCATTTCCTGAAACCAAAATAAAGGGACTCACCTTCAGATAGTTTCTGAACATGGGTTTGATTGAATTGCTGTGGGGGGAAAAAATGCTCAGTATACAGCCTATTACAATCTTGCTAACAATAAATTTTATCCATGGCTCCCTGGGCACATATCTATTATTTCCTAGTGATTAAGTACAACACGCTTTACTGGTGTGTGACAGGATGCCAAGGGTGAAGATAGGACCTGTATTTAAATGGATTCTCAACAAATAGAAACAGATTCCTCTGAAGGCCCTTAATACTGGCATCGGAAGGCAGATTGCTGTTTGAACAGGTAGGCAGATTCATCTACTCACTGACCCAAAAAAAGCTATTAAAAAAGAACCAAAGGCAAACAAATATCACAAGTTCCCTCATAAACTATGTTTATGCAGAAAAGAAGTTTTTCTCTGCTTGGACATAAAAAAATAGGTGTTTCTTGCAGTACCTAGCATGGGAAGTAGGTAGTGAGAAGAGGAGCTTTTCAAGTCCTATAACCTTACAGAAGGTCATCATGTGTTCTTATAAATGCATTTCACATCATTTACAAAATGTCAGTGTTCTATGGTCTAATTAGATAATGATATTTAGGAACTCAGACATGAAGCAGTAACCAAGTATCACACAGCAAATGCTATGGTATGCAGTCTCTGACTCCCAAATAGTTCTGTATGTTAAACCAGAATTTATGTCATTTCTCCTTCAGAATAGGCTGTGTCGCAGCTTTTAATAAAATGTACATGAACAACATATAACAAATATTGTGATGGAGGACAGGATATTGCCCATCCAATGTTTTCTTGGCTCAATTTATTCCAATGTACTTTTTTGCGGAGCAGTTGGGTTTCTGTTGAAAGTTTGAGAAATCACCTTTAATATGTTCTATAGGAACATAGAGAAATAGCAGAAATGTAAGATGGTTATTTAATGCCTGAGGCACATATCTTATCCTTACCTTCATTAAATGTTGCCTGTAGAGTCATAATAACTAGCTCAGAAGTTTAGTTTCCATCAAAGAAAAGTGCTCTCATTGTTCCTAAAAGTGATGTGTGAGTTTGTGTGTCTGTAAGTTTTATGTTATATTAAACCAAGAACAAGATAATTTATTTATTTTTATTTTTTATTGTTGGTTGTTCAAAACATTACATAGTTCTTGATATATCATATTTCACACTTTGATTCAAGTGGGTTATGAACTCCCATTTTTACCCCGTATACAAATTGCAGAATCACATCAGTTACACATCCATTGATTTACATATTGCCATACTAGTGTCTGTTGTATTCTGCTGCCTTTCCTATCCTCTACTATCCCCCCTACCCTACCCTCCCCTCTTCTCTCTCTACCCCCTCTACTGTCATTCATTGTTCCCCCTTGTATTATTTTCCCCTTTGCCCTCACTTCCTCTTGTATGAAATTTTGTATAACCCTGAGGGTCTCATGCAATTTCCCTTCTCTCTCCCTTTCCCTCCCACCTCTCATCCCAGTTTAATGTTAATCTTCTTCTCATGCTCTTCGTCCCTACTCTGTTCTTAGTTACTCTCCTTATATCAAAGAAGACATTTGGCATTTGTTTTTTAGGGATTGGCTAGCTTCACTTAGCATAATCTGCTCTAATGCCATCCATTTCCCTGCAAATTCTATGATTTTGTCACTTTTTAATGCAGAGTAATACTCCATTGTGTATAATGCCACATTTTTTTATCCATTCATCTATTGAAGGGCATCTAGGTTGGTTGCACAGTCTTGCTATTGTGAATTGTGCTGCTATGAACATCGATGTAACAGTGTCCCTGTAGCATGCTCTTTTTAGGTCTTTAGGGAATAGACCAAGAAGGGGAATAGCTGGGTCAAATGGTGGCTCCATTCCCAGCTTTCCAAGAAATCTCCATACTGCTTTCCAAATTGGCTGCACCAATTTGCAGTCCCACCAGCAATGTACAAGTGTACCCTTTTCCCCACATCCTCGCCAGCACTTGTTGTTGTTTGACTTCATAATGGCTGCCAATCTTACTGGAGTGAGATGGTATCTTAGGGTGGTTTTGATTTGCATTTCTCTGACAGCTAGAGATGGTGAGCATTTTTTCATGTACTTGTTGATTGATTGTATGTCCCCCTCTGAGAAGTGTCTGTTCAGGTCCTTGGCCCATTTGTTGATTGGGTTATTTGTTATCTTATTGTCTAATTTTTTGAGTTCTTTGTATACTCTAGATATTAGGGCTCTATCTGAAGTGTGAGGAGTAAAGATTTGTTCCCAGGATGTAGGCTCCCTATTTACCTCTCTTATTGTTTCTTTTGCTGAGAAAAAACTTTTTAGTTTGAGTAAGTCCCATTTGTTGATTCTAGTTATTAACTTTTGTGCTATGGGTGTCCTATTGAGGAATTTGGAGCCCGACCCCACAGTATGTAGATCGTAGCCAACTTTTTCTTCTATCAGATGGCATGTCTCTGATTTGATATCAAGCTCCTTGATCCATTTTGAATTAACTTTTGTGCATGGCGAGAGAAAGGGATTCAGTTTCATTTTGTTGCATATGGATTTCCAGTTTTCCCAGCACCATTTGTTGAAGATGCTATCCTTCCTCCATTGCATGCTTTTAGCCCCTTTATCAAATATAAGATAGTTGTAGTTTTGTGGATTGGTTTCTGTGTCCTCTATTCTGTACCATTGGTCCACCCGCCTGTTTTGGTACCAGTACCATGCTGTTTTTGTTACTATTGCTCTGTAGTATAGTTTGAAGTCTGGTATCGCTATACCGCCTGATTCACACTTCCTGCTTAGCATTGTTTTTGCTATTCTGGGTCTTTTATTTTTCCATATGAATTTCATGATTGCTTTCTCTATTTCTACAAGAAATGCCGTTGGGAGTTTGATTGGCATTGCATTAAACCTATAGAGAACTTTTGGTAATATCGCCATTTTGATGATGTTAGTTCTGCCTATCCATGAACAGGGTATATTTTTCCATCTTCTAAGATCTCCTTCTATTTTTCTCTTTAGGGTTCTGTAGTTTTCATTGTATAAGTCTTTCACCTCTTTTGTTAGGTTGATTCCCAAGTATTTTATTTTTTTTGAAGATATTGTGAATGGAGTGGTTGTCCTCATTTCCATTTCAGAGGATTTGTCGCTGATATACAGGAATGCCTTTGATTTATGCGTGTTGATTTTATATCCTGCCACTTTGCTGAATTCATTTATTAGTTTCTTTGTAGAGCCTTTTGGGTCTGCTAGGTATAGAATCATGTCACCTGCAAATAGTGATAATTTAAGTTCTTCTTTTCCTATTTTGATGCTTTTTATTTCTTTCATCTGTCTAATTGCTCTGGCCAGTGTTTTGAGAACTATATTGAACAGAAGTGGTGAGAGAGGGCATCCCTGTCTTGTTCCAGATTTTAGAGGGAATGCCTTCAGTTTTTCTCCATTCAGAATGATGCTAGCCTGAGGCTTAGCATAGATTGCTTTTACAATATTGAGGTATGTTCCTGTTATCCCTAGTTTTTCTAGAGTTTTGAACATAAAGGGATGCTGTACTTTGTCGAATGCTTTTTCCGCATCTATCGAGATGATCATATGGTTCTTATTTTTAAGTCTATTGATGTGGTGAATAACATTTATTGATTTCCGTATATTGAACCAGCCTTGCATCCCAGGGATGAATCCTACTTGATCATGGTGCACAATTTTTTTGATATGTTTTTGTATCCGATTCGCCAGAATTTTATTGAGGATTTTTGCATCTAGGTTCATTAGAGATATTGGTCTGTAGTTTTCTTTCTTTGAAGTGTCTTTGTCTGGTTTAGGTATCAGGGTGATGTTGGCCTTGTAGAATGAATTTGGAAGTTCTCCCTCTTTTTCTATTTCCTGAAGTAGCTTGAAAAGTATTGGTATTAGTTCCTCTTTAAAGGTTTTTTGTAAAACTCTGCTGTGTACCCATCCGGTCCTGGGCTTTTCTTAGTTGGTAGTCTTTTGATGGTTTCTTCTATTTCCTCAATTGATATTGGTCTGTTTAGGTTGTCTATATCCTCCTGACTCAATCTGGGCAGATCATATGTCTTAAGAAATTTATCGATGCCTTCACTATTTTCTAATTTATTGGAGAATAAGGATTCAAAATAGTTTTTGATTATCTTCTGTATTTCTGAAGTGTCTGTTGTGATATTGCCTTTTTCATCTGTATGCTAGTAATTTGAGTTCTCTCTCTTCTTCTCTTCGCTAGCATGGCTAAGGGTCTGTCGATTTTGTTTATTTTTTCAAAGAACCAACTTTTAGTTTTGTCAATTTTTTTAATTATTTCTTTTGTTTCGATTTCATTAATTTCAGCTCTGATTTTAATTATTTCTTGCCTTCTACTTCTTTTGCTGTTGTTTTGCTCTTCTTTTTCAAGGATTTTGAGATGAAGTATGAGATCATTTATTTGTTGGTTTTTCCTTTTTTTAAGGAATGAACTCCAAGCAATGAATTTTCCTCTTAGAACTGCTTTCGATGTGTCCCATAGATTCTGAAATGTTGTGTCTGTGTTTTCATTTATCTCTAAGAATTTTTTAATTTCCTCCTTGATGTCTTCTATAACCCATTGATCATTCAGTAACCTATTGTTCATTCTCCAAGTGATGTATGCTTTTTCCTTCCTTCTTTTATCGTTGATTTTCAGTTTCATTCCATTATGATCAGATAAGATGCATGGTATTATCTCTACTCCTTTATATTGTCTAAGAGTTGCCCTGTGACATAATATATGATCTATTTTTGAGAAGGATCCATGTGCTGCTGAGAAAAAAGTGTAACTGCTTGATGTTGGGTGGTATATTCTATATATGTCAATTAAGTCTAGGTTATTAATTGTGTTATTGAGTTCTATAGTTTCCTTATTCAACTTTTGTTTGGAAGATCTGTCCAGTGGTGAGAGAGGTGTGTTGAAGTCTCCCATGATTATTGTATGGTGGTCTATTAGACTCTTGAACTTGAGAAGAGTTTGTTTGATGAACATAGCTGCACCATTGTTTGGGGCATATATGTTTATGATTGTTATGTCTTGTTGGTGTATGGTTCCCTTGAGCAGTATGTAGTGTCCCACTTTATCCCTTTTGATTAACTTTGGCTTGAAATCTATTTTATTTGATATGAGTATGGACACTCCTGCTTGTTTCCGAAGTCCATATGAGTGAAATGATTTTTCCCAACCTTTCACCTTCAGCCTATGTATGTCTTTTCCTATCAAATGCGTCTCCTGTAGGCAGCATATTGTTGGGTCTTGTTTTGTGATCCATTCTACTAGCCTGTGTCTCTTAATTGGTGAGTTTAAGCCATTAACATTTAGGGTTATTATTGATATATGGGTTGTTCTTCCAGCCATATTTGTTTATTTATGTTACTAAACATGGTTTGTTTTCCTCTTTGATTATTTTCCCCCTTTACTGCCCTACCTCCCACTGTTGGTTTTCATTGTTATTTTCCATTTCCTCTTCCTGTAATGTTTTGCCAAGGATGTTTTGAAGAGATGGTTTTCTAGCTGCAAATTCTTTTAACTTTTGTTTATCGTGGAAGGTTTTAATTTCATCTTCCATCCTGAAGCTTAATTTCGCTGGATACACAATTCTTGGTTGGAACCCATTTTCTTTCAGTGTTTGAAATATGTTATTCCAGGATCTTCTAGCTTTCAGAGTCTGTGTTGAAAGATCAGCTGTTATCCTGATTGGCTTACCCCTAAATGTAATCTGCTTCCTTTCTCTTGTAGCTTTTAAAATTCTCTCCTTATTCTGTATGTTGGGCATCTTCATTATAATGTGTCTAGGTGTGGATCTCTTATGATTTTGCACATTCGGCGTCCTGTAGGCTTCTAGGATTTGGGATTCTGTCTCATTCTTCAAGTCTGGGAAGTTTTCTTGTATTATTTCATTGAATAGATTGCTCATTCCTTTGATTTGAAACTCTATCCCTTCCTGTATCCCAATGACTCTTAAATTTGGTCTCTTGATGTTATCCCATATTTCTTGGATGTTCTGCTCATGGTTTCTTAACAGTCTTGCTGAGCTGTCTATGTTCTTTTCCAGTTGAAATACTTTGTCTTCATTGTCTGATGTTCTATCTTCTAAGTGTTCTACTCTGCTGGTACTATTCTCAATTGAGTTTTTAAGTTGGTTTATTGCTTCCTGCATTTCTAGGATTTCTGTTTGTTTGTTTTTTATAACCTCTATCTCCCTGTATAGTTGATCTTTTGCTTCTTGGATTTGTTTATGTAATTCATTGTTGAAGTGATCTTTCATTGTCTGATTTTGCTGTCTGATGTCTTCCTTGAGACTCCAGATCATCTGAAGCATGTATATCCTGAATTCTTTATCTGATATTCCATCTGCTGCAGATATTACCTCTTCTAACGTTGAGTTGACCTGCATTGCTTGTGGTCCTTTCTTTCCTTGTCTCTTCATACTGTTCACATTTCTTTCTGCTTGGTGAAACTGTTGTGCTATTGAATTTTCCCCCTATATATTTATATTGCTCTTGTATAGTTGGAAAGTCTCCCTTGCAGGCACGGGCGGCGGCTCTGCCCCTCCTCCAATTGGGTCAATGTGCCTACCACGCCGGCAGGATGCTGGGCCTGTTCTGCCGGTCGGTAGCAGGTCTGCCTACCTTGCAGGGGCGGGCGGCGGCTCTGCCCCTCTGCGGGCCACTAGGCTTGTTCTGTCTGTGGTCGCAGTTCTGCCTAGTTTGCAGGCGCGGGCAGCGGCACTGCCCCTCTGCAGGCCTCTGGGCCTGATCTGCTGGTGGGTCGCAGGTCCGCCTACCTTGCAGGCGCGGGGGGGGCGGGGCGGCTCTACTCTTCCGCAAGCCGCTGGGCCTGTTCTGTCTGTCGGTTGCAGGTCTGGCCTGTTCTGTTGGTGGTCGGAGGTCCACCTATCTTGCAGGCACGTGGGGCAGCTCTGCCCCTCCGCGGGTTTCTGGGCCTGTGCTGCCAGTGGGTCACAGGTCTGCCTACCTTGCAGGGGGGGAGGGGGCGGCTCTGCCCCTCAGCAGGCCGCTGGGCTTGTTCTGCCGGTGGTCACAGTTCCACCTACCTTGCAGGCTTGGGGGGAGGGGGCAGCTCTGCCCCTCAGCAGGCCGCTGCACCTGTTCTGCCGGTGGGTCGCAGGCCCGCCTACCTTGCAGGCGTGGTTGGCAGCTCTTCCCCTCCGTGGGCCACTGGGCCTTTTCTGTTGGTGGTCACAGTTCCGCCTACCTTGCAGGCGCGGGGGGTGGGGTGCGGCTCTGCCCCTCAGCAGGCCGCTGCACCTGTTCTGTCGGTTGTCACAGCTCAGCCCACCTTGCAGGCGCGGAGGGAGGGGGCGGCTCTGCCCCTCAGCAGGCTGCTTGGCCTGTTCTGCCGGTGGTCCTTGTTCTGCCTACCTTGCAGGCATGGGGGCAGGGGGTGGCTCTGCCCCTCAGCAGGCTGGTGCACCTGTTCTGCAGGTGGGTCCCAGGCCCACCTATCTTGCAGGCGTGGTTGGCAGCTCTGTCGCTCCGCGGGCCACTGGGCCTTTTCTGTTGGTGGTCACAGTTCCACCTACCTTGGAGGCGCTGGGGGAGGGGGCAGCTCTGCTCCTCAGCAGGGCGCTGCTCCTGTTCTGCCGGTGGGGCTGAGGCCCGCCTACCTTGCAGACATGGTTGGCAGCTCTGCCCCTCCGAGGGCCACTGGGCCTTTTCCGTTGGTGGTCACAGTTACACCTACCTTGCAGGCGTGGGGGGAGGGGGCGGCTCTGCCCTTCAGCAGGCCCCTGGGCCTGTTCTGTGCGTGGTCACAGTTCCCTCTACCTTGCAGGCATGGGGGGAGGGGGCGGCTCTGTCTCTCATCAGGCCGCTTCGCCTGTTCTGTGGGTGGTCACAGTTCCGTCTACCTTTCAGGCGCGGGGGAGGGGGCGGCTCTGCCCCTCAGCCGGCTGCTGCGCCTGTTCTGCTGGTGGTCCCAGTTCAGATACCTTGCAGGCTCAGGGGGAGGGGGCAGCTCTGCCCCTCAGCAGGCTGCTGTACCTGTTCTGCAGGTGGGGCGCAGGCCCGCCTACCTTGCAGGCATGGTTGGCAGCTCTGCCCCTCCGAGGGCCACTGGGCCTTTTCCGTTGGTGGTCACAGTTCCGCCTACCTTTCAGGCTCGGGGACAAGATAATTTCAATACAATTAAAATTTCATACATACAATGAAAGAAAAGGAGGATACAGGACTTCAGTTTCTTGAGTGATACTATAATGCTCCAGTCAATGATGGACCTGGCCCTTTATTTCCAAGAGTGAAAAGTTCTGTGAGTATAAATTCAGCAATCACTGCACATAGAAGCCAAGCTACAGCTCAGCTCTATCCTTGGTATTCCTTGGCTTCACCTGTCTCTTTGATCATGAATGCTAGTGTGATCTTTATTTTATGTCCATCATCCACTTACTCTTGGGAAATGTATATTTTCTTTCTTTTCTTCCCCTTTCTTGTTACTATTCTCAGTCTGAAAGAAAAAAAAAATTAAGTACCTCCATAATTTTTGTCAATACATTATATTATTATAAGTTTTGGGATATTTCTTTTCAAATATTTGTGATGGTTACAAACATTTTATAGACCACTTTTCATTCATCTTTAGTATTTTCCTTTTTGCCTGTATTCTGAACACCATACTGTCCTTCTTTATTAGTTTTAAGTTCTCTTCATTTATCCCTATTAAATTTTCTCTATTCTGTTTTCAACTTGCACATATTCTCTCCAAGTGAAATGTCTTATTAATTTCAGACTATGATTTAAAGGTCTTTAAGATTTAAAGGATAATAAACATGTCCTCTTGTAGAATTTGTCTTCCTCACCATTAATGTTTGGTGGCTTTTCAAGTACAAATACACAATTTTAAATAATAAAGAAAATTGTTAGTAAAAAATAGTTATAAGTCTGTTTCTTAGGAGCCTTTGAAAAATATATTTAGCACAAGTTTGAAAAAATACTGGATTTAATTGTTGGTATGGATTAAATTTTGTATCCCCTCCACAATTTATCTGTAGATGTCTTAACCACCAATTCGAAGCTATTTGGAAATGGGTCATTAAAGAGATCATTAGGTTTCAATGAGGTCATTATGGTAGAGATCTCATGATGGGTTAAGTTCCCTTGTAAGGTGAGACACCATAGTGCATTCTCTCTCTCTCTCTCTCTCTCTCTCTCTCTCTCTCTTCCCATATGTGTGTGTGTGTGCACGCGTATGCACAAGTACAGAGAATAGGCCATGTAAAGACACAAAGAGAAGACATCTATCTTTAGTGCCAAGAGAGAGTTCTTATCAGATACTAACAGTATTACGAACTTGATCTTGAAATTCCAGTATCTAAAACTGCAAAAGTAAATTTTGGTTGTTTAAAACACTCAGATTATATTTTGTTATGGCTGTCTGAACTCATTAAGATACTCAGTATATGTATCATACATAAGATTCATTAATGGAAGGATGGATGATCATGAATGTAAGAACCAGACTCTTCAGTAAACCGATCAGTGTCACAAGTTATTAACCAATAATTTGAGCAAAATATTCAATTTTTCTCAGAACTATTGTTTTTCTTCTTGTTGTTGTCATTAAAGGTGAATAAGAATCTATTTTTCTTCTAGTAGGTGCATATTTGTTGAAAAGGCTATCTTTAATGCATTTATGATGCCTCCGTTGAGAATGAGATAATTGTATTTATGTGGGTTTGTCTCTGTGTCTTCTATTTGTCTTCATTTCTGTTTTGGTACCGATACCATGCTTTTTTTGTTGTTGTTGTTACTATAGCTCTGCAGTATAATTTAAGGTCTGTTATTATTTAAGTATTGCTTTGGCTATTCGGGGTGTTTTATTTTTCCAAATTAGAGAAATGCTCACTTCAGTCATAATGGCAACAATCAAGAATACAAGTCACAATAAATGTTGGTGAGGATATGGGGAAAAGGGTATACTCACACATTGTTGGTAGTACTGCAAATTGATGCAACCACTCTGGAAAACA
Source organism: Marmota monax (assembly GCF_021218885.2). Taxonomy (NCBI): domain Eukaryota; kingdom Metazoa; phylum Chordata; class Mammalia; order Rodentia; family Sciuridae; genus Marmota; species Marmota monax. The sequence continues at coordinate 3,006,663 of NW_026695230.1, read as the reverse complement.
TTGTGAAGATTCCTCAAAAATCTTAGAATGGAACTACAATTTGACCCAGTTATCCCACTCCCAGTTTATATCCAGATGACTTAAAAACAGCATACAACAGTGATCAATGTTTACAGCAGCTCATTCACCATAGCTAAGCTATAGAACCAACCTAGGTTCCCTTCAACAGATGAATGAATAAAGAAAATGGTGAATATGTAATATATATACACAATGGAATACTACTTAGACATAAAAAAGAATGAGTTTATGACATTCACCAGAAAATAGATGGATCTGGAGACTATTTTGTTAATTGAAAAAACCAATCCCCAAACATCAAAGGCTGAATGTTCTCTCTGGTATGTGGTTGCTAACACACAACATGGGGGTGGGTGAAGTAGAGGAGTTCAGTATATTAGACAAAGAGGAATGAAGGGAAGGGAGAGGGGAACAGGAATAAGACAGACAGTGAAATGAATCAGATTTACTTTTCTATGTACATATATAAATATACTACAATTAATCTCCACATCATGTACAATCACAAGATTCAGATCTTAATTAGAGTAAGATGTACTCCATATTTGCATGATATGTCGAAATATACTCAACTGTCATGACTAACTAAAAAGAACAAATAAAAATTTTAAAAAATAAATTCTTATTTCCATTTGCAATTTTGTTGCTACTTTGTTGCTACTTTTAATTCCTCCACTTTTCTCAAACTCACATTTCAAGGATATACAGACCTTGTGAGGCACACTGCCTATTCTCTATAGAAGAAATGGGAAAAAAAAGTAAATCTGCCAGAGAAATAGATGAAACTCTCAGAACCATGATCCAGAAATATGTTCACTCTATAACATTGCTATGGTTAGTTGAAAATGGGGTTTTATTTTTATTTTTTAAGTAGCAGGAACATTTACCAGTACAGTATCTTGTCCAGTAGTTTGTAAGTTAATTCTGCTTCAAGTCTATTGCAAACAATAAATTTCTCAAAGCCTAGCTTCTGGTCCAAATCCTCATGGAAACTTTCAGATCCTTTAAGCCCCAATTTTCCCTTCTTTTGAGTCTCATATGCTGTATATTATTGTGGTCATTCTTTTTTATGGCTTTAGATGTTTATGTAATCTGATCATCTTCATTGTTTTACAGCAGTCTTTTGAGGACAGGAATCTTTGCCCTGTGGATTTATGTAGTCAGAACCCGTAGCATAGAGAGGTGCTCAACAGATTGTTGAAAAGTCAACTGAATTTGGCAAGGCTAACAGTAACATTCAAGACAGGCACTTATGCAGAGGAGTCAGGTGGGAGGCAGATAGAAAGGGCTTAAGGAGTGAGAGGACTAGAGCAAATGAAGCAGGAAATTATGCTCACAGGTTCTGCAATGGATGATGCTGTGATTTTGAAGTGAAAGGTTTCCATGACCACTGCTGTGGTAATTGGCATTAGTACTGCATATTGCTGGTATTTTAAGTGAAATTACTGCCTTGAATAGTACTCCTACTGTTTTTTAAAGGTTGAACTATTTCATGATGTAGAGCTATTACTCTGAAGATAAAACTTTCGATATTTTAATAGGACAGTATTTTTACTTTTTAATCTTCTTTGTCTTAAATATTCCACCTCTTTACCTTTTGAATGAGTTTTTAAGAATCTGAAAGAAAACTCCAACATAGCATACAATGTTCATTCTCTAAAGAGTATATAGTATTCAACTATCACATAATGTCATCTTGTCATGTTCTGGTTGTCCTTCGGAACTACTACATGAAATGAGAAATTATACTAGCTACCTATCTCCTACAGGTACATATAATTTCCATCAGTAAAACTATATCTCCATGTTTATGTGTTTGATGTTTCACTGCCTCAGAAAATTTTATCTGGATATATGCTATATTGTTAGGATATTTTAGGATAAATTTTTAGAATATTTGGGTATGAAATAATTTAAGAAATAAGGCATGTGGATATATATTCTTTTTGGAGGGGGGACTATAGGGAATGTCTTAAAATGGATTACACATTTTCACTAATTTTTCAGCTGATAGCTTTTTAAAATATTTATTCATTCTAATTTGTTCTTTACAGCAGCAGAATGCATTTCAATTTATAAGTACACAATTTTTCATGTTTCTGGTTGTACACTAAGTAGAGTCACAGTATTTGTGTCTTCATGCATGTACTTAGAGTAATGATTTCTATCTCCTTCCACCATCTTTCCTAACCCTCATCCCCTCCCATTACCCTCCCTCCCCTTTGCCTTATCTAAAGTTCCTCTCATGCTCCACCCCATCAACATTATGGATCAGCATCTTCATATCAAAGAAAACATTCAGCATTTGGTATTTTGGGATTGGCTAACTTCACTTAGCATAATACTCTTCAACTCCATCCACTTACCTGCAAATGTCATAATTTTATTAAGAGATTTATTATTTTATTATAATGTTTAGTAATTAACATTCCATTGTGTATATATATCACAGTTTCTTTATCCATTTAAATACTGTAGGGCATCTAAGTTGGTTCCACAATTTATCTATTGTGAATTGTGCTGCTATAAACATTGATGTGGCTGCATCACTATAGTAGGCTATTTTTAAGTCCTTTGGGTATAAACCAAGGAGTGAAATAGCTGGGTCAAATGGTGGTTCCATTCCAGTTTTTCTAAGGAATCTCCATAATGCTTTCCATATTGGTTGCACCAATTTGCAGTCCCACCAGCAATGTCTGAGTGTGCCTTTCTCCCCACATCCTTGTCAACACTTATTTTTATTTGTGTTCTTAATAGCTACCATTCTGACTGGAGTGAGATGAAATCTTAGAGTAATTTTGATTTGCATTTCTCTAGTTGGTAGAAATGTTGGCCATTTTTTCATATTTTTTTTGATTGATTGTACATCTTCTGAGAAGTATCTGTTCAGTTTCTTGACACATTTGCTGACTGAGTTATTTGGGGTTTTTTGGTGTTAAATTTTTTGAGTTCTTTATATATCCCAGAGATTAATGCTCTACCTGATGTGCATGTGGTAAAAATTTGCTCTCATTCTGTAGGCTTTCTAATCACCTCACTGATTGTTTCTTTGGCTGAGAAGAATCTTTTTAGTTTGAATCCATCCCATTTATTGATTCTTAATTTTATCTCTTGCACTATAAGAATCTTATTAAGGAAGTCAGGGACTAATCTGAAATAACGAAGATTTTGATTTACTTTTTCTTCTATTAGACACAGGGTCTGTGGTTTAATTCTTAGATCCTTGATCCACTTTGAGTTGAGTTTTATGCATGATGAGAGATAGGGGCTTAATTTCATTTTGTTGCACATTGATTTTCAGTTTTCCCTGCACCATTTGTTGAAAAGGATATTCTTTCTCCAATGTATGTTTTTGGTGTCTTTGTCTAATGAGATAACTGTATTTATGTGGGTTTGTCTTTGTGTCCTCTATTGTATACCATTGGTCAACAAGCCTATTTTGTTGCCAATACCATGCAGTTTTTGTTACTATTACTCTCTGTGATAATTTAAAGTCTGATACAGTGATGGCACTTGCTTAAGTCTTCTTGCTAAAGATTGCTTTAGCTATTATGGGTCTCTTATTTTTTCAGATGAATTTCATGACTGCTTTTTTTTTATTTCTTTGAGGATTGTCATTGGGATGTTGATTGGAATTGAATTAAATCTGTATGGTGCTTTTGGTAGTATGGTCATGTTGACCTATCCAAAAACAGGGAAAATCTTTCCATCTTCTAAGATCTTCTTTAATTTCTTTCTTTGGTGTTCCAGAATTTTCATTGTAGAGGTCTTTCATTAAATTGATTCCTAAGTATTTTATTTTATTTTTTTGAAGCTATTGTAAATGGGGTACTTTTCTTAGTTTCTCTTTCAGAGGATTTGTCACAGATGTACAGAACTGCCTTGGATTTATGGGTATTGATTTTATATCCTGCTACTTTGCCAAATTCATTTATTAGTTCTATAATTTTTCTGGTGGTATTTTTTGGATCTTCTAGGTGTAGAACCATATCGTCAGCACATAGCGACAGTTTAAGTTCTTCTTTTTCTATCTGTATCCCTTTAATTTATTTTGTCTATTAATTGTTCTGGCTAGAGTTTCAATAACCATGTTAAATAGAAGTGGTGAACGAGGGAATCTCTGTCTTGTTCCAGTTTTTAGAGAGAATGCCATCAATTTTTTTTTTTTTTCATTTAGAATGATGTTGGCCTGGGGCTTAGCATAGATAACATTTATGATGTTGAGATATGTTCCTGTTATTCCTAATTTTTCTAGTGTTTTGTATATGAAGGGGTGCTATATTTTGCTGAATGCTTTTCCTTCCATCTATTGAGATGATTGTATAATTCATATCTTTAAGTCTGTTGATGTGATAAATTACATTTATTGATTTTCGTACATTGAATCAACCTTGCATCCCTGGGATGAACCCCACTTATTCATAGTGCACTATCTTTTAAATATGTTTTTGTATGTGATTTGCCAGAATGTTACTTTGAATTTTTGCATCTATGTTCATTAGAGATATTGGCTTGAAGTTTTCTTCCTTTGATGTGTCTTTGTCTGGTTTTGAAATCAGGTGATATTGGCCTCATATAATTAGTTTATAAGTGTTCCATTTTTTTCTATTTCATGCAGTAATTTGAGGGGTAATGGTATTAATTTTTCTTTGAAGGTCTTGTAGAACTCAGCTGTGTATACATCTCATCCTGGGCTTTTCTTGGTTGGTAGGCTTCTAATGGTGACTTCTATTTCATTGCTTGAAATTGATCTGTTTAACTTGTGTATATCATCCTGATTTAGTTTGGGAAAATTATATGACTCTAGAAATTTGTTGTTGCCTTTGGTATTTTTTATTTTATTGATGCCAAATTTTCAAAATAATTTCTAATTATCTTCTGTATTTCTGTAATGTCCATCATGATATTTCCTTTTTCATGTTAGTAATTTGAGTTTTCAATCTCCTTCTCTTTGTGAGCATTGCTAAGGATTTATCAATTATATTTATTTTTTCAAGGAACCAACTTTTTGATTGTCAATTTTTTTAATTGTTTCTTTTGTTTCAATTTTTTTAAAATTTTTGATTGTAAATATTTAATTATTTTTCAATTTTTGATTTTAATTATTTTCTGTCTTCTACTGTTTTGGTGTAGATTTGTTCTTTTTATAGGGTTTTGAAATGTAATGTTAGGTCATTTATTTGTTGATTTTTCCTTCTTTTAAGGAGTGAACTACATGCAATGAACTTTCCTCTTTAGAACTGCCTTCATAGTGTCCCAGAAATTTCAATATGTTCTATCAGTGTTCTCATTTACTTCTAAGATTTTTTTTAATTTCCTCTTTGATTTCTTTTACATCCTATTGTTTAGTAGCATATTTTTTCGTCCCCAGGTGTTTTAGTAACTTATAGATATATTTTTTATTTTATCATTGATTTCTAATTTCATTCCATTATGATCTGAGAGAATGCAGGGTAGTATCTCTCTCTCTCTCTCTCTCTCTCTCTCTCTCTCTCTCTCTCTTTCTCTATCTCTCTCTTATTTATTTTTTGTTAACAGTTGCTTTGTGGCATAATATATGGACTGTTTTACAGAAGGATCCATGTGCTACTGAGAAGAAAGTTTATTCACTCATTGCTAGGTGAGATATTCTATATATGACTCTTAAATCTAAGTTATTGATTGTATTATTGAGTTCTATAGTTTCTTTGATTAACTTTTGTTTGGAAGATCTTTACAGAGGTGAAAAAGATGTGTTAAAGTCATCCAGAATTATTGTGTTGTGGTCTATTTTACTCTTGAACTTGAGAAGAGTTTGTTTGATGAACATATATGCTCCATTTTGGGGGGCATAGATATTTATAATTGCTATGTCTTATTAATATATGATTACCTTAAGCAGTATGAAATGTCCTTCTTTATCCCTTTTGATTAACTTTGGCTTGAAGTGTACTTTATTTAATAAGAGGATAGAAATACCTGCTTGTTTTCACAGTGCATGTGAGGGATATGTCTTCCCCCCCCCCCAAACTTTCACCTTAGTCTATGGATGTCTTTTACTATGAGATGAGTCTCTTTGAGGCAGCATGTTGTTGGGAATTTTTGTTGAATCCAATCTTCCAGTCTATGTCTTTTGACTGGTGAGTTTAGTCCATTAACATTCAGGGATATTATCGAGACATGATTTGTATTCCCGATCTTATTTGTTTATTTTTGGTATTTAACTTGACTTCTTTTCTCCTTTGATTAGTATATCTTTTAGTTTAATACCTCCCTTTGCTTATTTTCATTGTTGTTTTTTGTTTCCTCCTCATGGAATATTTTGCTAAGTTTGTTCTATAGTGTAGGCTTTCTAGTTGTAAATTCTTTTGGTTTTCATGGAAGGTTTTTATTTCATCATCAAAATATAAAGCTAAATTTTGCTGGATATAGGATTCGTGATTGGCATCCATTTTCTTTCAGAGCTAGGTATATGTTGTTGTAGGATTTTCTAGCTTTCAAGGTCTGGGTTGAAAAATCTGCAGATATCCTGATTGTTTCCCCCCTATATGTAATCTGATGTCTTTATATTGTGGCTTTTAATATTTTCTCCTTATTTTGTATACTAGGCACATTTTAATGTGCCTTGCTGTGGATCTGTTGTGATTTTGTACATTTGGTGTCCTGTAAGCCTCTTGGATTTGATTTTCCAATTCATTCTTCGTGTTTGGAAAAATTTTGATATTATTTCATTGACTAGATTATTCATTCCTTTGGTTTGGAACTCTATGCCTTCCTCTATCCCAATAATTCTCAAATTTTGTCATTTTATGTCATCTCATAATTCTTGAATGTTCTGCTCATGGTTTCTTACCAGCTTCACTGTGTGGTCAATATCCTTTTCAAGATTATATATTTTATCTTTATTTTCTGAGGTCCTGTCTTCCAAGTGATCTAATCTGATGATGATACTTTCTGTTGAGATTTTTAATTTGGTTTATTGTTTCTTTAATTCTAAGGGTTTCTGTTTGGTATTTTTGCAGAACCTCTATCTCCTTATTAAATAAATCTTTTACTTCCTGTATTTGTTTTTGTAGCTCTTTATCAAATGATTTCTTGCTGCCTGTATTTGCTCTCTTATGTCATCCCTTAATTCACATAATCTTTTAATCATGTACAATCTGAACTCTTTCTCTGTAATTTCTTCTATTGTGTTGGCCATGGATTCTAATAATGTAATATCTTGTTTTGTTGGGGGCACTTTCTTCCCTTGTTTTTCATGTTGTTTGTGTGTCTTCCATTTTAGTACTGTGGGTCCAAGATATTACAGTTTTTACTACATAGGCTTATAGTGTCTCTGCAGTATTTCAATACCTTTTCTTTAAGAAGGAGAACAATGTGAACAGATCCCAATACAAACAATATACAACCTTAAAACAAATAGTAGCCATTAAGTCATTAATGGTTTTGTCACAATATACAGAATCCGTAAGTTCAATTATTATCTACAATATAAATATAAATAGTAAGTTTGCAAAAGGGTCTACAGTTTCTGATGGTGGACAAAGAATGGAGGGAAAGGTGTAAAATGAGAGTTGAGGGGTAGGAGGTGATGATATAGAGTTATTAGTAAACATGAAAGTGGAATCTAAAAAATAGGTTGGTAGCAGGAGAAGAGAGAGAAAGAGATTTTAGGGAGACAAGTAAGTGGGAAGACAATAGAGTACAAACAACAAACAAACTGATATATTAAGAAAAGAAAAAATGTAAAAATAGGAGATAAAATAATATGTAACACCACTGTAATATACTATGCAGACATCCCATTCCTCAATAATCTAATTCATGAAAAGTACTTGGTTTCACAAATGTTGGGGATGTGATGGCAAGAGAAGAGAGAGAGAAAGAGAGAAGAGAGAGAGAGAGAGAGAGAGAGAGAGAGAGAGAGAGAGATCTTGAATGAAGATAGAAAAGTTGCTTTTGTTGGAGATCAGTATCTTTCCAGCTTCCCTTCTCACCCAATAGGTGAGGTTGTCAGTTATTTGCTGATATCTCCACTTTTAGGATGGTGATGGTTATTCTAATAATAACCATCATTCTTGGGGACATAGCTTCTGGAGGTGGGTATGGCAGTTGCTGGTTCACAATGGGAGACTGCACTCCAAGGATCTCCTTTAATCCACATCACTCCTGAGTTGTGGGTGCCTGATCTTATCTCCTTATATTGTCTGTATAACTTGCAATTTCTGATCTCTATTTTAGTCTCTGAATTGTGTCTCACTCACCCCATCCCTTTCTACTTCCCAATCAGGAACCTTTCTATCCAGAGGTTTAGTGAGGCTGTGCACCTGTCATGGAGAGCTGTTTTATATTGGACAGCTCAGGACCCGGTTTTCCCACCTGTTTTGTGAGCTACCAATCGGCTGCATAGCCACAGGCACTGTGCCAGGTTAGTGGCTGCCTGGGGAGAAGGAGGAGTTAGGGACTTTGGGTACCTTGACATTGTTTCTAAGCCCCAGTGGGTGTTTCAAGCTGGGAGTTGCCCCAACTGAAGATGGTGTCCCAAGATGAAGGTGGCTGCTTTCAGTGATGGGGTGTTGGGTGGGTGGGGCCAGGCAGTGGTGTTGCGGGGCATGTTCAGAGATGCAACTCTGTGGCGTGCAGTGTTGTGGCTGGCGGCTATTTCCAGACCCTTTGTGATGTTCCCGGGTACAGGCTACTGCTTTTAGGGGACTATGTCAATGGTTGCAGTGCCCCAAAATGGAGGTGACAGGTGGAGCCCCACCTTGGTAGATGGGGGTCCACACAGAAGTGGTGGCCGGAGTTCCTGCACATGGGAAGCAGCCAGGTGTTCTGTGCAGTGCTAATGCTAGTGGTCCTACTCAGGCACCCAAAAGTTCTGTGTGAACTAGTGGCTAAGAGTCCTGCAATGATGCCGAGGCCCCGAGACCTGCGTGGGCATGGTAGCTGTGATTTCTGTGCAGGAGCTGCTGTTGAAGGTCCTCTAATTACTTGCAGAGAAATAGGATTCCCACTTTGTGAATCCCAAGTTCTGGAGTGACAGAATGCAGCCTCCCTCAAGCCTGCCATCTTGGATCCTCAGGTGATAGTTTTTATTTTCTTCTCATGGAATAACTAGGATATTTATATATTAAAGCCAGGTACACTTATGTATACCTGCAATCAGAGCAACACAGTGAGCTGAGACAAGAGGATTTCAAGTTAAAGGCTAGCCTGGGCAGTTCAGCAAGAAGTTTCCTCAAATAAATAAATAAGAAAGGGGGCAGGGGCTGGAGATATAGTTCAATGGTAAAGCAGCCAGAGGTTTAATCCTCATATCAAAAAAAAAACATTTTAAAGAAATATATATATATATATATATATATATATATATATATATATATATATATATATATATATAACAAAATTACAACCTAAACACAAAATAAATTTTAATATTTCTCAGTTTGTATTTTAAAGACATACATTCAGGATAATCTGGAATTGGGGAGGGGATGTGCATTATCAAAGGCAAAAGAGATGGAATGAGTTTTGACTACTCAGAATGAGAGGTTGTTATTTTTCTTTGAAAGTAAAACTAAGACCAAGCAGATGAGTTGTGGATGATAGTTTGGAAGTGGTATTCTTCACTGAGTGAAAAACAGTTCAAAAACACAATATCCGTCTAGAAGTTTGCCATGAACACATGGAATAAGTATGTTTTGAACATGATTTGATCCATAATGTGTTTGGAAGCAATTTACTTGTTCAAAATTTGTCACTAATCTAATACTCTAATCTGGAAAAAAATTGAAGGCATAATCTGATATAGTCCTAATTTCTTGCTTTTGTTTTGTTTTGCTTTTTTGGAAATGAGGTCACACTCTGTTGCTTAGGCTGTTCTTAAACTCCTGGCCTCAACTGGTCCTCCTGCCTCAGTCTCTTGAGTAAGTGGAATTATAGGTATGTTCCACCATTCCTGGCTTGGTTCTTCTTCAAATCTATTATTGTACTCACGGATGAAGTAGCAATTTTTATTGTTGGTAGAGGTGGTGGTAGTTTTTAATCCCTTAAAATCTGAATATCAAAAAATGTCATTTAAGTTTATATAATTGTATATTAATGGAACACTAAGGGAATGAAATTAATATATTAATATATAGTGGTATACTAATTGCCCCAATCACTAATTTCCTTATTATCAAATTTCTTCATCTCCCTGCTCTCTTTTGTATGGAGCATTACTCAATAAAGATTTAGTGGCTTCTCTCCCACCATCTAGAAGAGAGAACTAGGCTATTTCTCTTTACCGCTGTCCTAACTCCAGTAAAAATTCTCCAGTGTGGGAAAAAGAGTCCTAAAACCTACCCTTCATGCCAAAGAAATAGTGGACTCTCTTTATGACCATGTCATCATATGCAATACAAAATAATGTTTCTACAGTTGTTGAAAGGACTGTGGAATTTGTCTTCTCATTCTCCTGAAAAGTGGTGAAAAATGAATTAATATCTCAAATGCCTCCTTGTTAATTCATTTTTTTCTATTATCTAAATATTCAGAAAGGCATTTTCTCCATTTACCCTGAAAACTCTAACTAACTTGAGTGCAAATATTATATGTGATTCTATATGTTTCAAAAGTTTTCCTTGGTGTCCTGTTGTCTATTTTATTAAGTGCAAACCACTCATGAAAGACGCCACATGAAAATTATGCACAGAAACTCAGTCATTCAGAAAGAGTGAGAAAAGGAGTAATAGAAACCAGTTAAGGAGAAGATTCTATCCTGAGTGTTCACTCAAACACACTTATCTCCATGTCCTCAATTCCTTATAGCTGCTAGGGTTGCCCACTATTCTATTTTTCATCCAATTACTCTCAAAGTTTTTCTTCTCTTAAATAGTGGTAAACTAAAAAAAAAATTCTATTATATATGGACATTTTGAATGACTGTGTATTTTCCATTAATTTTTAACCTTTGCTAGAGTTTTGAATGTCAAATTGTGTTTGACGTTTTAAACACCTGTCTCTTTTACATTCCAAGTTTGTGAGCTAAACAAAAGGCTATGTTGGCAGTTTGAATTAATCAAAGAAATATAATATTATACTCCACATTCAAAAATAAATCAAATTTACTTTTAGCAATCCACAGTTATAAGAGCCCCTGATTCTCTTCTTTCTATAGAGACACTTCCTACAGACCTATAATTTAACTCCATTCTCTTCTTTCCTTGAAGGCTGACTTTTTTCTAACTCAAATCTATATCCATTTCTATGAAAGCATGTTAAATATCTCTCTGTGCTGCTTTGAAATTTTTTCTAAGAAAATTTTAACTAGAGATCTCATTTGGCTAAATCATTGAAAATTATAGTACAGAAAATGAAAACTCAGCCAAGGACACTGTTCATATATTTTCAAATACATTTCAGTCAATTAGAAAGACATATGACAGTCTCATAAATTCTACTTAACTATAAAAATTGATATGTCATTCTACATAGATCCTAAATATATCTCCTGTCTTTCCTCTATCAGTCTGTGATTACAGAAGGCAGCAGACCTAATATTGACACTTGGGAACTTCCTTTTAAATAGGATCTATAATTATAAAGGAGGAAAAAAAATGTGCCAAACTTGGAGAGAGAAGAAGGTGGTAGAAAGTTAGAGAAAATGTCTATTTTTACTCATACCTATTAAGGGAAAATTAATTACAGTGACAATTAAATGGATTGTGATGATGGCAGGTGCTGGGGAATTAAACTACAAACTCAAATGACTTGTAAATGGAAAATGACAGGTGTTTCACAGAGAGGCATGGAGGAAAGATTTTAAAACTTCTGCTTTAGTGTAACCCTAAGATAATAAGTTTTCTTAAAAAAAATTCTAGAATAGGTTCTTAAGGTATCTGTGTCACCCATATTCTAGATTCGGTTAAAATGTTAGTCTCCTTTTCAAGAAATTACCCCTGAATTGTTTTTCAGCTTTACTTTATATTTAACATTATTTCTTAATAATAAATTTTAATAAATCTCTTGGGCTTGATTTTTATACCAATACTATTTGCATGAATAAAATCCACCAATAACTATGAAACAGTATGAAGCTTGAGAATTGCCAAAAGAGAAGACACAGGGGTTAAAAAATCATACTCCTTCCCCACTTCCCCATTATGTACCTTAAGCAAGTCAAGTTTAGAATTTGCTTTTTATTTTGATCAGGGGGGTTATTAATTTTTTTCTTTACCTTCAACATAGACTTCTTATTTTTTATCTCACAGAAGAAAAGCTCAACACATCCCACAACTGCTGACCTTGATCAAATTTCATGGATAATATCAGTGTCATGTAAATAAACATCCCATCCTCTCACATGTTTTCTTTACACTACCCAGGCCTCAGCCCCATGTGGAAGTCTATAGGACATAACCCATAGGATTAGTGCACAGGCTGTCTCTCCCATGTATTCACAAATTGTCTGGAAGCGGTCTACTGTCTCTACTCTTCCTGTTGCACCCCAGCCTCTCTAGGATCTGTGAGTAATTTATTTTCTCTGCTTCTTTTATTTTAACTTCACCTCCTCATTGCCTCACATGAAGCTGAATACCCCCTGATCAGGATCTTCCTAGATAGTGGCTATCTTGGCTGATAGTCACCGAAAAACCATGCCAAGCAAAATTATAACAGCCAAGCTTCCCATAGTAATTTTATTTATTTATTTATGACAGCGGAATGCATTACAATTCTTATTACACATATAGAGCACAATTTTTCATATTTCCAATTGTATACAAAGCATATGCACCACAATTCATGTCTTCATACTTGTACTGTGGATAATAATGATCATCACATTCCACCATCATTAATAACCCCATGCCCCCTTTCTTCCCCTCCAATCCCTCTGCTCTATCTAGAGTTCATCTATTCCTCCCATGCCCATAGTAATTTTTACATGACAAAGGTTCATTGAATATTGAAACTCCATCAAGTGGGATCCTAAGTAGAGGTGAAAAACACAAAGAAAAATTTTCACCCTCTCAGAGAGCCTATTTCATTGGAAAAGACAGATAATAAATAAATGAATGAATGCAAACAAGGATAAGCACTATGAAGAAATTACAACAGGACAATGAAACCAGTGTTCTTTCAGTTAAGAATATGAGGAAAAGCTTCTCTGAGCAAGTGTCATGTGAGCTATTTGTAATGCAGTAAGTGGAATGCTGAATTAGTCTGTTTTCTGTAATTAGAATGAAATGCTGGAGCCTGGATACCTTATAAAGAGGTTTATTTACCTCATAGCTCTTAGCATTCAAAGACTGGTTCCAGGATTAGCCCAGCTCTGGTAAAGACCCCATGACATGGCAAATTTTGCAGGGCCTTGAAATGGCAAGAATGCATGTGGGAGGGAGGGCTCACATAGTAAGCCAGGAATCCAGGATACAGGGAGAGGTCAGCCTCACTCTTTTATACAACTTCTGAAACATTTTTAAAAAGCCTTATGTTGAAGACTTGGTCACCAACCTGTGGTACTATTAGAGGTAGTGCAATCCTCAGGAGATGGGGCCTCTTGGTAGAAATGGGATTTAATGGGCTTGCCTTTCAAAGTTATGTTGGAAACTCAGCCTCTTCCCTGCTTCACCCCCCATGCCCCCACAGACCTCTTTTTCTCCTTCTTGGCTGCCATGAGGTGAGTAGATTTGCTCCTACCCATATTTCCTACCATGATGTTCTGTGCCGCAGTCTGGCTGGGCACAATTCAGGAGCCACTTGTCAAAAGAAACAAACTTTATTTTTAGAACCACACACGCCAAACAAAACAGCTCCTCAGGAAAACCTTCAGAGCCCAACTGCCACCACCGGCTTCCCACAAGCCTCTCAACCTCCCCGACTCCTCCTGCTCTTGAGGCCAATTGGCTGGGTCGCATGGGCAGAGCCAAAAAAAGTCCCCCAATGAGCAGCTCCATGGTCTGAAAGGGCGGGGAAACAGCCCAATGAGCATCACCGCAGAGGAGCCAATCAGTTGGCAGCTAGAAGCTGCTGGGGCTGCTGTGAGCCAATCATCAGCTGGCAGCTGGAAGTTTGCTGGCAGCTGGAAGTTTGCTGGGGCCCCTTCGGCTGTGGCTCTCAACATCTCCCCCTCTCTGTTTAAACAACAAGCATGTGGCTTAGGGACCGTGCCTGCCTTAGGTTGTCCAATAGTACATATGGTTCTTACCCGTTATTGGATGAGCTGACCTCAAGGTGTCAGCCTCCTGTCTTAGGTTGGTACCATTGCAATTGGATCTTACCTGTCACTGACTACCGGTCCAGTATACAGCCACACCTGTGGATAGGTCTTTGTATCAGCGGGGGGGTGAGGTTCTTTGCCTCACCTCTGTTGGTCCCCAAATTTTAGCTGAACAACCATGACAAGCAGAAGGGAGGAAGATACACCAAGCCAATTGACGGTTCCTTTTGGAAAAATTGTACCATCGATAACATCATCAGCAAAAATACCCCAACACTATCACAAGTCACTGCACCAACAGATAGTTCACAATGCATACAGGTGAGTTCACAATGCATACAAGTGATTCATAGTCCAGGCATGTTCTGCAAGCAGTTCAGTTATGGCTATTGCAGAAACTGTAGATTGGTTTTATTTTTGTCTTCACCGGCACTGGGATGAAGATAGGAATTCTGGCTATAATGGCTAAAGAAAAAATTATATAACATTCCAGAAGGCACTAAAAGAAAACAATTTTCTTTTCTTTTTCTTTTCTTTTTTTTTTTTTAGAAAACAATTTTCTTAACAATGTACCTTATCTTCAACAGAATTATTAAATATAATGAAAAGGAAAGGTGAAAGTAAACAAACAGATCTGTTATCCTCCTTTTTTGTTCATATATTAAAACAATCCTCAACAGCTGTTTACCCAATTAAATTAAACCATATAAATCATGTGAAAAAAAATATTAGGATCCATTTTTTCATGAGCGCTCATCATATATGATATATGGACATACGTACATTCAAACATATAACACAAAACACAAGTGTGCACACATAATATAATACATACGACACATAACATCATAGTAAAGGCCTTATAACTTTTTACAGGTGAAATCTCCATTGCAATGTTTAAAAACTCTATAGTCAAAAAAATAGAACTGATCAGCAAAACATTAACCTAGGTCTGTATGAGCTCAAAAAACAAAATAGAACTTCATGATATGGGAAAGGGCAATAATAAAATAGATATTGAAAAAAGCATCCTGGTTCTGTCGCAGATGTAAGAATAGCCAAACTGGAGTTTTGGATATCAGTTGTTATGTGTTTGAGCCAAATCATCTTCTTTTTGGTCTGTAGAAATCGCTTTAGTTAATCTTTCTGGAATCCAAATCGGCTGCTGTTCTCCCTGTGCAAACACATAAACAGACCCCCGACTCCAGACAATCACTGGGTCAGGACCTTTCCATTGTCCTGTTAGAATATCCTTCCAAAGTACCTTAGGCTTATGTACATTTTTTGGACACATATGCCTTTCTGCAGCACTAAGCTCTGATGAATCCAAATTCAAAAAGTTTAGAGTAAAAAGGGTTATTTTAAGTTTATCTTTGGGGAATATATACCCCTTCCCAATTCCTTCTTTTTGCTTTAATACGTACATTTTAATAGTTTGATGAGCTCTTTCAACTATGCCTTGTCCCTGTGGATTGTATGGGATTCCTGTTATATGAGTAATGCCAAATGTTGAGCAAAATTGTTTAAAAGCGGTAGAAGTATAACCAGGGGCATTATCTGTTTTTAACTGTTTTGGAATGCCCACAGTGGCAAAATTTTGTAAGCAATGAGCTATAACATCTTTAGTTTTTTCTCCGGCATGAAGGGAGCCCATCAAAAATCCAGAAGAAGTATCAACTGTAACATGCAAATATTTTAATTTTCCAAATTCTGGCAAGTGTGTGATGTCCATCTGCCAAATATGGTTAGGTATCAATCCTCTAGGATTGACTCCAAGATTAACTTGTGGTAAAAATGTCACACAATTTTGACATTGTTTTATTATTTGTCTAGCTTGTTCCTTAGTTATTTTAAAATGCTTTTGTAAAGTATTAGCATTGACATGGAAGTTTTTATGAAAATTTGTAGCTTCTTCTAGTGTAGAGAAAATATGTATGTCATGTGTAGTTTTATCTGCTAAATCATTGCCCAAACTAAGGGCTCCAGGCAATCCTGTACATGCCCTGATATGTCCTATAAAGAATGAATCTTTTCTGTCCCAGATTAGACTTTGTATAGTGGAAAGCAAAGAGAAAACAGTAGAGGAAGGGGAAATCCTACCAGCATCTTCAAGGGATACTGTAGCATTAACTATATACTGACTATCGGAAAATAAATTAAATACAGAATCTTTAAACATTACAAAAGCTTGTAATTAAGCTGCATTAAGCTCTACCTTTTGAGCTGATTGTTTGGGTACTAAAAATGTAAAAGTTTGATCAGGTGTAACTATTGCTGCTGTACCATTATTTGACCCATCAGTGAATATATTTGGAGCATTCATGATAGGTGTTTTTCTTGTCATTTTTGGAAAAATTACAGGATGCGATGACCAAAAAGACAATAAAGGATTAGATGGTAAATGGTTATCAAATGAAACATTAGATTTGCACATGATTATTGCCCAAGTATTTAACTCATTAGCTAACTCATCAATTTGATTCATAGTATATGGAGTAATAATTTTATTGGGAGAAATTCCAAACACTCCCTTTGCTGCTTTTATTTCTTTGACTTTGAGTATTAATTGTCCTACAGCCTCAGGATACCTAGTAAGAATAGTGTTAGGAGAATAAGATAAATGTATCCATAATAATGGACCTTCCTGCCAAAATACTCCTGTAGGAATATTTTTTGTTGGTAGTACAATAAATAATAAAGGCAAACTTATATCAATTCTATCCAAATGCATATTTTCCATATATGTTTCAATGATTTTTAATGCCTTTCTTGCTTCAGGCGTTAACATTCGGGGTGAATTTGGATCTGATGGACCTTTTAGGATATCAAAAAAGGTCCCAACTCTCCTGTTTGTATACCTAGATAAGGTCTTATCCAATTTATGTCTCCTAATAACTTTTGAAAGTCATTAAGTGATTTGAGTTGATCTACTCGTATTTGAATTTTGGTGGATGAACCATGGTTGAGGATAATAGAACTCCTAAATAATTAATTGGAAAATTTAATTGTACTTTATCTATTGCTATCTCTAGATTATAATTTTTTAATAAGTTTGTAAGTGTGGCATAACATTCTAGCAATGTGTTTTTATCTTTGTTTGCTAATAATACATCATCCATATAGTGAAATATTTGTAGTTCAGGAATTTGATTTCTAAGTGGCTGGATTACTTTGTTAACATAAATTTGACACATAGCTGGGCTGTTAGCCATCCCTTGAGGGAGTACTTTCCATTCATATCTCTGATCAGGACCTTCATGATTCAGTGCAGGGATAATAAATGCAAAATGTGGACTATCCTCAGGATGAATTGGAATTGAAAAAAAAAAATCTTTAATATCTATAACTAAAACATACCGGGTTTTTGGCAAAGCAGACAATTGAGGAATCCCCGATTGAGCAGGTCCCATAATAACCATCTCATTATTAATGGCTCTTAAATCTTGCAATAATCTCCATTTACCAGATTTCTTTTTGATGACAAAAATGCGAGTATTATGGGGAGATACAGAAGGTTGTATATGTCCTTCTACTAATTGTTGTTTGACCAGGTCATGGGCTGCTTGTATCTTTTCTTTAGTCAGGGGCCACTGAGGAACCTGTTGAGAGCCTCAGCTGAAGGGGCCCCAGCAAACTTCCAGCTGCCAGCAAACTTTCAGCTGCCAGCTGATGATTGGCTCACAGCGGCCCCAGCAACTTCTAGCTGCCAACTGATTGGCTCCTCTGCGATGATGCTCATTGGGCTGTTTCCCTGCCCTTTCAGACCACGGAGCTGCTCATTGGGGGACTTTTATGGCTCCACCCACGGAACCCAGCCAATCAGCCTCAAGAGCAGGAGGAATGGGGGAAGTGGAGAGGCTTGTGGGAAGCCGGTGGTGGCAGTTGGGCTATGAAGGTTTTTCCTGAGGAGCTGTTTTGTTTGGTGTGTGTGGTTCTAAAAATAAAGTTTGTTTCTTTTGACAAGTGGCTCCTGAATTGTGCCCAGCCAGACTGCGGCAGAACCCATACTGGTCTTTCTGATTTCCAAGTAATTTTTATTGTCTCAGTGGCCCTCTCTGAAAATCCAACCCATGTCTGTCCATTCCTTGATCTATTTGTATTGGTGCTGCTATACCTTGTTCTTGTTTTTCTAATCTTTTTCCTTTCCTAAAACCTTGTCTAGTCATAATAGTGGGTGCATTTTGGTTGATGTTATTTGTTAATGTCAAACCTAATTGATCTAGGACATCTCGTCCCCATAAATTTACGGGAAGATGATCCAATACATATGGCTGTATAGTTCCTTCACATCCTTCAGGATCCTTCCAATCTAATACCATTGCACTTCTATGGGGATTAGTCACCACTCCTAGGCCTCGAAGCGTTTGAGTGGCTTGTTGTAACGGCCAATGTTTTGGCCATTCTTGACGAGAGATGATGCTAAGGTCTGCACCTTAGTTTTAGCATGGGGCAAGAATCTAAATTTAAAGAAAGCATAGCCCAATCTACACCTGTGGAGCCTAATCCCTTGGAACCTCTTTCTACAGTATGACTGGAAAATTTATCATGTAGGCTGGGTATTATTAGTAACTGTGCGATTCTATCTCCTGGTGAAATTACTGATATACCCTTTGGAGAACTGGCTATAATTTTTATTTCACCTTCATAATCGGGATCAATTACCCCAGGACTTATCATAAGTCCTTTTAGAGTAGAAGAGCTGCGTCCCAATAATAAGCCTACTGTTCCTTTGGGAAGAGGTCCTTTTACCCCTGTGGGAATCATTTGAACTCCCATCTCTGGAGTTAGTACTACTCTGGCGGAGGCGCAGATGTCCAACCCTGCGCTCCCTCTGGTTTGTCTGATGAGGGATCTGATGGACAATGTGTCCTGGCCACTACCCTGATGGGGTTGCTGGGTTCCTCCAGTGCTCCGTATATTTGTGGTTTTGGGCCCCGGAGCATTGGGCCCCCCTGTCCATTTTTTGGCAGCGGAGCCCGATGCCTTTCTCCACGATATTGTGGATAAACACTTGGTCCTTGTTCGTTTTTTGATAATGGAGTATCCTCTATGGTGTTTGAGAACGGCATTCATTAGCCCAATGTCTCCCTCTATGGCATCGTGGGCAAATACCCAGTATTCTACTCCTTTGATACCTAGTTTTGTTAAACCTTCC
Source organism: Marmota monax (assembly GCF_021218885.2). Taxonomy (NCBI): domain Eukaryota; kingdom Metazoa; phylum Chordata; class Mammalia; order Rodentia; family Sciuridae; genus Marmota; species Marmota monax. The sequence goes on along the minus strand of NW_026695230.1, from coordinate 2,987,305 downwards.
TCCTATTGAGCAATTCCTTTTAAAATGTCCTGTTTGTTCACAATTGTAGCATGTTCTTGGCCTGGCATCTAAAGCCTGTTTTACTGAAGCTGCCATGATTTGCCCTTGTTCTAAAGCCTGTTTTACTGCAGCTGCCACGACTTGCTCTTGTTCATTAATGTCTCTACATAATTTAATATATGTGTTTAAATCTTCACGTTTCCATGGTCTAATGACTTCTCTGCACCAATGATTTGCTTGATCATAAGCCAGTTGTTTTAGTAATGGCATTGCTTGTTCTGTATTCCCCAAAACTCTGGCAGCTGTTTGAATAAGCCTATCTACAAATTAAGCATAAGGTTCATTAGCTCCTTGTATTACCTTAGATAATTGACCTTGTAAACCTCCATGTCCTTGTAAAGTCTTCCATGCCTTAATTGCATCTATAGCAATTTGTGCGTATACACCAGGATCATATGCAATTTGTTGCTGCTGAACCTCATAAGGTCCCTTTCCTAACAACATATCTAGATTTCTCTGAGGATAACCATCTGCTGCATTTTGCCTAGCCATCTCTTTGCAAAATTCCTCATTGGCAACCTTCCATAACAGGTATTGTCCTCCATTTAGCACAGCTTTACACATATTAGCCCAATCTGCTGGCGTCATGTTCAAGTTGTTAATGGATTTGACCATGCTTACAGTGAAGGGTGCTTGAGGACCATAGGTTGTTACAGCCTCTTTTAGCTGCTTCACTGTTTTGAAATTTAAAGCATGGTGAATTTGCTGCCCTCCTGCCTCAAATACAGGGCATGTTAATATTTGAGATCCTGTCTCAGGATCCCAACTATCAACTGCGGGGTTTGGGGGCCTCCCAGCATATGGAGGTGGCCTTGTTAGTTGGACACTTACGTCCTCTGGTGATAGAAAGGTGTTAGTAGCAGTCTCCTGTAGAGGTGGTGCTGTTGGTTGTACTTACACCCTCTGGTGATAGAAAGGTGTTAGTAGCAGTCTCCTGCTGTAACTTTCCCCCTGATGGCTTTTTCTGCTTTACACTTTCTTTCTCTGTCTGACTAGCTTGAGAGCCCTTCTCTTTTACTTGAATTTTTTCCTCTGTCTGACTAGTTCGAGAGACCTTCTCTTTTACTTGAATTTTTTCCTCTGTCTAACTAGCTCGAGAGGCCTTCTCTTTTACTTGAATTTTTTCCTTGGTCTGACTAGCTCGAGAGACCCTCTTTTTTACTTGAATTTTTTTCTCTGTCTGACTAGCTTGAGAGACCTTCTCTTTTACTTGAATATTTCTACTATAACTATAATACAACCCAAGAAGATAACGCCAAACAAAACTGAAACAGAGTGAAACAAAATTGGAACAACAGAAAATCATTATAGCCTTTCTATCCTCCTGAAATGTCCATCCGTCCTTTCTCCCTATCTGTTCCTCAGATGTGAGCGGTTTTTCTTCCATCTTACACATCTCCAGTGACAGGCAACTTAAAACAAAAGTGAAGCAAAACAAAAGAAGAATCTTAAAATGGCTACTCATCCTCTCTCCCTGCCCTCAGGGGCGAGCAGTTTACCTTATCACTTACCCTCAGTCATTCACCGTGCGGCCCACCAAATGCCGCAGTCTGGCTGGGCACAATTCAGGAGCCACTTGTCAAAAGAAACGAACTTAATTTTTAGAACCACACATGCCAAACAAAACAGCTACTCAGGAAAACCTTCAGAGCCCAACTGCCACCACCAGCTTCCCACAAGCCTCTCAACCTCCCCCACTCCTCCTGCTCTTGAGGCCAATTGGCTGGGTCACATGGGCAGAGCCAAAAAAAGTCCCCCAATGAGCAGCTCCATGGTCTGAAAGGGCGGGGAGACAGCCCAATGAGCATCACCGCAGAGGAGCCAATCAGTTGGCAGCTAGAAGTTGCTGGGGCCGCTGTGAGCCAATCATCAGCTGGCAGCTGGAAGTTTGCTGGCAGCTGGATGTTTGCTGGGGCCCCTTCGACTGTGGCTCTCAACAGTTCTGCCCTGTCACAGGAACAACACAATTGTCCATGCATTGAAACCATGAGCCAAAATAGATATTTGCTCCTTTTAAGTGGCCACTTAAGAATTGTAATGGATTACGTTGTCATAAATAAATAAATAAATTACTATGGATAGCTTGGTTGTTATAATTTTGCTTGACATGGTTTCTCAGTGACCATAAAAGCTCCTTTTAAATATCTCAGGCATTTTTTGAGTTGATAGAAATCTAGGTGACATATTTTGTAAAAGCTAACCAGGGTACAGGAAAATTATATCAATTCCTTCCAAGGGCTATTCCCTCAATGATCTAGTTATTTCCTGATAAACCCCACCTCCTGAAGGTTTCACACCACCTCCCTGCATCATCACATAGAGTGCCAAGTTTCCCAACCTAAACCCTGGGGGGAGGCATACTCAAACCATATCCAAACCATAACAAATGTAATTATGGCATAAAAGAGTTTGGAAAATTGCCTACTTGATATATACACACATATACACTCACATACAAACATGTACACACATATGCACATTTATAGTTGTGTATGTTCAGTACACACACACACGCACACAATTACACAAATACCACTTTCCTACTTTTTAGCTTAAACAAAGGGAAAAAGATAGGAGTCCGTGTCTGACTTCTCCAAAGTTAAATCCATGGAGTTTTTGGAGAAGTATATTCTGAATTCAAGAATATATCAGATACTTTATTAAAAATAAAACAAACACTAAAGCAATGCTTGTGACATTCTTTTCAGCCATTCCACAAAATCAAGTTACAAGAGCATGGAAGTTGTCTTCTTTCCACACAAAAGCTCAGCTAGACATTCAATGAGTGACAGCCTGTGACAGAGCACCAGAAAGGAGGGAAGTATTTATCAGTATTAGAGATTTCTGCTCTGCCTGTAAGGACAAGAAGTAGAGGTGTGCCTGTCATTTATTCAACATTCCTGCTATGTAAAAAAAAAAAAAAATGTCTCTTGCTGCTTCTGAAGAAATTGAAAAAAAATATGGACCAATTTTTTGACATATTCAAGATAAGTGCTCAATAAATACTTAATGAAATTTCTCCTTTGGTGAGCAACCAAAGGAGAGTTCTCATAACAGTTATCTTGCTGAATATATAAAGGAGTTTCTATAAGTTATTTTCAAAAAGCTCACTTAGCTGCTGATAGAAGATCCAATCTAAGCATTTGATTTGTCAGAAAAATCCAGGCAAGAAACCAGTCAAGCATAGTTATTTAAAGCACACACTCAGAATGTGACACCTCATTACTCTCAACGTTCCCTGTACCAACAGTTTAAAATGAGCATGCAGTCATCAGTGAGTTCTTGTCCCTCTTCTGGAACTAATGCTAGGCATTTTAACTAGATCCTTGATTCCACTCCCCAAGAGAGTGAGAAACAAACAAATCGATTTAGCTGCACAGTCTAATATCTGTTATTCATTTAAAAAAATCACTGCTCATTTGCTGGCATTTAATATTATCTTTTTTGCTGCTTCTCTTCTCACAAAATAAGAAATTAATTTAGAAAGATAAATGTTAATTGTTTTGTTTGTGCTTTTGTTTCTCAACTTGTTTTTTGCATTTGAATAATAATTTCAAAATGATATTACTTTTAAATGAATTATCCCTTTAGTAATTTAAACCTGGATATCCCAAATGGCATTTACAAAGACAAAGTTTATGTTAAGATGTCAAAGCAAACTGTTCAATGTTTTCTTTCAGCTTAATGGTGGAGGTCTTGTTTTGCTTTTTAATGATTTGTTTACACACTCACCTGCTCTATATACCTTATAAAACATTAGATGCTTCCATCCATCACAGACCTGTGCTGGATATGGGATGCTCTGCTCCAATGACCTCTGTCCACTCTTCACAGGCACTGGCTCTCCTCAATGCAGTTGCCTCCTGAAGTTCCTGCACAAGCATCTTGCCTCAGGCTACCACTGTCCTCCACTTTTTTACTGTGTTTCAAGTGTAGTCACATCCTTAAAATAAGGATTATAATTACCCACAAGGACAATTGAAACCAGATGGTAAATTGTGATGAAAATGAACTAAAGATTTAGAAATAATCAAAGAAAAGCACAACCCAAGGGCAATAGGAGTAATTTGCAACTTATATATAGAAACTCACAGGTTCAGTCCCATTCCAGTGGGTCTCTGTTGAGTAGAGACAAGATTAATGTTTCCTAATGAAAGGTATCTGCTTATACATCTCTGCATGGCTCTTCATACTGAACACCGCCAGCTTCTTAATTGTTAAAAATACGAAATACAAGAAATGATATTCTGTCCAATTTTATGTCTTACTTAGATTTCAACATTTTTAATTGATTTAAAAATTTTAATATGCAATTAATATATTTGTTTATGTGGTGTGTTTCCTGTTAATCTTTGTTTAATTCATATTTTTAGCCCTTTTCCAAGCTATTGTTCTTGTATTATATTTTTATTTATGTTCCACCAAATTCCTATAAATCCATTATTTAAACCAGTATCTATCAACAACCTGAATTTCCCACATGTTCCCCTATAGTACCAGCATCTGGACTCTTTTTGACAGATATGTATTATTGTGGCACAAACTGCTATCTGTCTTCCTAAATTAATTCTGTCTTTATTATGATAATATAATTTAAACTAGGCTTTCAGATATCCAGCTAAAAACATCACCTCTGGTGTATCTGGAGATAGCCATGTATCAAATATATATTTTAGGTATAAAATAAAGTAAAAAGATCAAGATTTAAGTTTGCAATTTAGTTTTCACGAATACTTAAGCTTATGAAATATGCACCAAAAACCAAAACAGAATATTTTCATCACCCCAGAGAACTACCCTACGCCTTGCATAATCTTCCCTCATATTGAAACAACCAGTGATGTGACTTTTATAACCATATTTTAATTTGCTGTTGCTAGAATATATATAAATGTGCATCCTCCTGTGTATATGCCTCCTAGTATACAGCATATGTTTTTGAGATTACCATATATTTTAGAAGTTTATTTCTTTCTTTGATGAGGAGTTGATATCCATTTTTATGAATATATAAGAGTTTCTTACCCAATCTCCTATTGATGGACACCTAGGTTATTTATATGCTTTGTATACTGATTATAAAGTAAAATGAACATCTTTGCATGTTTTACTATTAATATGTAGTTTCATTTTTCTTGAACACATAACTGGGGGATTGCTGAGTTTTAGTGTACATATAACTCTTTAAGAAATTATTGAATGATTCTTCAAGGTGCTAGTACAATTTTACCTGTTAAGTTGCAATGTATTAGAATAATGATAGTAATACATTAAGAATAATGATAGTAAACTTTTTTTTTTCTAAAGGGCTAGATAGAACTATTTTAATCTTTGTAGATCATACTCTCTGTAGCAATTATTTAGTTTTGCTGTTATATTGTGAAAGTATCTGTGAATACATAAATGAATGGGAATTGCTGTGTTCCAGTATTTTATTTAGAAAGAACACAACAGATGGATATAGTCAATGCATTAAACTTAGCCACTCCTTCTCTGGATCACCATTAAGATTTTGAGTCATCATTTTTTGTTGTTTTTGTTTTAGGCATGCAAATAGTTAATTTATTTTTAACTAATAATTAAAGATTTTGAGTATGATTTGCCAATCACACATATTCCTTTTGAAAGTGTCATTTCAAATTTGTTTCCCATTTTATTGGTTTGTTCATCATATCATTGTTGGGGAGCAGGAATGGTGTTTCTTGGATCTACATATGTGAACGTTTTCTCCCATTCTCTTGCTTACCTATTTATTTTCTGTGTATTAGTTCTTCATGAGAAAACACTTTACGTTTTCAAAAGTCTGAATAAATGATCATTTACTTTTGCTAAAACTTTGTTTTCTTAATATTTCTGTTTTCCTTAAATTTTTACTTATGCAGATATTCTCCAGTGACTTTTTTTCTAAAATATGTATAATTTAGGTCTTACATGTAGTCTGTAATGCTGTAATATTAATTAAAAGTAGGTAGACCAGACATCTTTCCTGATCTCTAAAGTTAGAGAACACCATTTTCTTCCACTCTAATTTTTAACTATAGACTTTTTTAAAATGATATTTTCCAAGTTGAGGAAGTTCTACTTTATTCCTATGGTATGTATAGTTTTTATTAGGAATTAACATTGCATATGGCCAAATATTTTTTCTCAGGATATATCAACTTAATCATAGTTAACAAATGATAAAATCAGAATTAAAACAGATGTATTCTGTTTATGGTGCCCACAATCCTAATGACTAAACTATAGGATGAACTTGAAAGGAGTTATTAGGGATAAATATATAGTGGATGCTCACATGATTCTGAGTGTAAAATATTCTACATAGCACAAAGTAAAATTACCATAAAAGTAATGAGTGTTTCCTACTCAGTATGTGAAAAAAATTATTCAAGTTGGAAAATTTAAAGAAATATGTAGCTGTCTGCAATAAATTCACTTGTACCTGAAGTCTTCCAAACAATATCTGAGAAAATACAACAGACAGCATAACACAGGAGTTTCTGAAATGAGTGGACACTTTGAAGATATGATGCTCCATTCTTTTTCTGAGTTTAAATAAGTGAATATGAAGAAAAAAACTATCTATGTATGGCTTTCTGGAGTAGAATTATTTGATCCAGTTCTTCAATTAGTCACTACAACTATGAATAATATCAGATTTTTACTATATTTTTTTTCCCTTAAACTTGTTGACACTGTGTGCTTACATCAACCAGTAAGTGGCACAACCTGTTTACAGTGAGTATCCTTCAAATGGATAATATGTTGAATAAGGGCCAGTTTGCCACTGAACAGTTATTGAAATGAACAGTGACACTTCAGCTAATTTCCTAAAGTATTGCTGCTGATAACAAATGGAATAATTTTCTTTGAAATTCTTAAAGCAGTTGACAGGAAATATGCACTATTTGCTCCACAGAAAGTAGTACATATCATGAACTTAGATAATCCCATTTATGAATGTATTAAGTATACAGGCTAAATATACTGATTGTTCTGAATTTACATTAGCTCCATTCTAAACTCTATGACAACTTTCAACTTCATTAGCCTTGGGTGATCAACATCCTCATCATTAGAAAATAGCCCAACACATAAATGGGTCTTGTCTTCAACATATCTCTCTTGATATTATACTTACTTATGAATGACACATGTCATAAGTAGTTCTTGTTTGTGAAAAAAATCAATTTCAGACACTTAAGTTATGTTCTGATACAGAAATCTCTCTTTATCTCTGTTAATAGTTTTCAATGTCCATGCTGCATATGGTAAATAAAATATACAGAATCATGACTGAAATAAGAAAAATACCATCATAACCTTAGGTCTTTTAAAAATGAACATTAATGTCTAAAATTCCATGCTAAAATGATAGCTTTTATCTACTGAAACATACACATGTTGGAATAACTAGGTATTTGGGTTTTGGCACATAAAAAACATTGGATTTGTTACACTTAACTGTCATGTTTATCAATATATATAAATCAGTTACATGCAGAAGAACAACATGAAATCTAATGATGATTGAGATAATTTGAATATACTGTATTATCTATACATTTTTCTTTTAAAATTAACCAAATTAATTACAAACACCTGCCCTGTGCCAGCATTATTCTTTGTAAATAATGTGAAGATATCTCAAAGAGTATTTGGCATCCTGGGAAATACAAATATCTATTGATCTTTATAGGCTAGTAATGCTCAAAAATTGTATTCAAATTCAAATATGAACCACTGAAGATATGTTTTTTGAAGTGGCTTTCTAAGACAAATAGGATTTTTCTGTAGAAAAGATCTGTTGGAGGTAACATGGGGCAGGGTATTCCCAAGAGAAAGCATAGCTGTTTAAAAGGCACATATGCATTTTTATACAGTCTGTTCATACAGATAAAACTATTATTATACAATGACAACTTAAGTGTTGTATTCAACATCCCTTTTTACCCATGGAATAGACGTAACTCAACTATATTTTTCATTTTCATTTTTACACTTTTGAAACTGCACTACTTTGCACATGCTCTGCACAGTTGTCTTGACAACTATACTTTTATTACCACTGAGCCATGAAACCAAGAGTTCTTAAGCAAAATGAAAAAATCCCTTTTTTCCCCAAAAATATTTTACTCAACACACTATCATAAAAATGACATTGCTGTACACTTCTGGACAATTTAAGACCAATAATTAGCATTTATTTTTGTTTATTTGTATAATTGATACTAATTATCTTAAAGTCAAGAGCATTACTTCAAATATTAGACATAAAGATGAACTGTATATCCAGTATTATGTCAATTTTAATCATTTTCTGACCTAGAGACTGCCTTTATCTTGACCTTTTTGAATATCTATTTAGACAGTAAACCATGACCTTAAGATAAAGATTAGCTGGACAACTAATCTTGGAAGCATTTTAGCAACAATGAGTAGGTGTTTTGTCAAACAATTCCTAATTCCTAATATAGTAAAGATGACCAATTATACTTCATGAAAGGTCAAAAAACAGCAAAACCAGAAATCAAATAGCGTTAAATTCTTTGAAAATCCTCTTGCTGCTCAGACAGCAGAAGGAGTGATTGGCTCATGTTTCTACATCATCACCTGTTTCTTGCTCATGTAATGGTCAGAATTTTCCTTTCTTTTTGTAGGATATTTGCATGAACAGATTTGGTATGTAGCAACTCAAAGCCTTGAGATTGCCAGTGATAAGAAAGCAGAGTGAGGAACAGTGTTGAAAGTCATTATAGCCACCATCTTTAGAACTGACTGCAATCATTCATATTCCTAGTACTCATGCTACCATTTGTCTAGTCCTCAGTTCAGATAACTAAATGCATTTGCATGGTTGGCAATTATCCTGAATTCTAGATATGACTGCAAAACTTGTGTTTAGTCTTTGATGCAAAATTAGCATTCATGTAAATTTTGTCAAAAATATCTGCTGTTTCAATTTCCTCCTCTTTAAATCAAGTTAGCAGCACCTTGGTTGCCTTCTTAAACTGCTTCATTATGGGACCCAGATATATAAGTCATCTAGAAATCATTCTCGTTCTTCATAGGAAAAAGTGTATGTGACCTTTTAATAAATATATGCAAAAGCTTTATTTATTTAATTATGTTTTTAGAAATAATTCTTCCAGGGTTCTGAGGAATATAGAGGAGTAACATAGAAATCAAGCAATGTGTTACTAAAATTGATCTAGAGAACTGAGCTTAGACTTGGTTACAAAATGTACATTTTCTAGCATCTCTGCTGAATTGGATTTATGGACATACAGAACATCTCAGGGATCTGCAGCCTCCACTGCAAATGAAAGGCATCATAGAGCAGGCTCCACCCATATACAATAGCAGAATAGGCTCAGCCTTAGAAAAGGCAGAACTCCAAGACAGATCCCAAAGAGATGACAGATGACAGACTACATGTTTGCAAAGACCATTTTCTTTCTTTTTTTTTTTTCATTTAATCTTTAAAATGACTTTTTAAAAATTTTTTTATTGTTGGTTGTTCAAAACATTACAAATTTCTTGACATATCATATTCCACACTTTGATTCAAGTGGGTTATGAACTCCCACCTTCACCCCATACACAGATTGCAGAATCACATCATTTACACATCCATTGATTTACATATTGCCATACTAGTGTCTGTTGTGCTCCGCTGCCTTTCCCATCCTTCATCATCCCCCCTCCCCACCTCTCCCCTCCCCTCCCCTCCTCTCTCTCTACCCCCTCCACTGTATAACCCTGAGGGTCTCCTTCCATTTCCATGCAATTTCCCTTCTCTCTCCCTTTCCCTCCCACCTCTCATCCCTGTTAAATGTTAATCTTCTTCTCCTGCTCATCTTCCCCACTCTGATCTTAGTTACTCTCCTTATATCAAAGAAGACATTTGGCATTTGTTTTTTAGGGATTGGCTAGCTTCACTTAGCATACTCTGCTCTAATGCCATCCATTTCCCTGTAAATTCTATGATTTTGTCATTTTTTAATGCAGAGTAATACTCCATTGTGTATAAATGCCACATTTTTTTATCCATTCGTCTATTGAAGGGCATCTTGGTTGGTTTCACAGTCTTGCTATTGTGAATTGTGCTGCTATGAACATCGATGTAGCAGTGTCCCTGTAGCATGCTATTTTTAGGTCTTTAGGGAATAGACCAAGAAGGGGAATAGCTGGGTCAAATGGTGGCTCCATTCCCAGCTTTCCAAGAAATCTCCATACTGCTTTCCAAATTGGCTGCACCAATTTGCAGTCCCACCAGCAATGTACAAGTGTACCCTTTTCCCCACATCCTCGCCGGTACTTGTTGTTGTTTGACTTCATAATGGCTGCCAATCTTACTGGAGTGAGATGGTATCTTAGGGTGGTTTTGATTTGCATTTCTCTGACAGCTAGAGATGGTGAGCATTTTTTCATGTACTTGTTGATTGACTGTATGTCCTCCTCTGAAAAGTGTCTGTTCAGGTCCTTGGCCCATTTGTTGATTGGGTTGTTTGTTCTCTTATTGTCTAATTTTTTGAGTTCTTTGTATACTCTGGATATTAGGGCTCTATCTGAAGTGTGAGGAGTAAAGACTTGTTCCCAGGGTGTAGGCTCCCTATTTACCTCTCTTATTGTTTCTTTTGCTGAGAAAAAACTTTTTAGTTTGAGTAAGTCCCATTTGTTGATTCTAGTTATTAACTTTTGTGCTATGGGTGTCCTATTGAGGAATTTGGAGCCCGACCCCACCGAATGTAGATCATAGCCAACTTTTTCTTCTATCAGACGGCGTGTCTCTAATTTGATATCAAGCTCCTTGATCCATTTTGAATTAACTTTTGTGCATGGCGAGAGAAAGGGATTCAGTTTCATTTTGTTGCATATGGATTTCCAGTTTTCCCAGCACCATTTGTTGAAGATGCTATCCTTCCTCCATTGCATGCTTTTAGCCCCTTTATCAAATATAAGATAGTTGTAGTTTTGTGGATTGGTTTCTGTGTCCTCTATTCTGTACCATTGGTCCACCCACCTGTTTTGGTACCAGTACCATGCTGTTTTTGTTACTATTGCTCTGTAGTATAGTTTGAAGTCTGGTATCGCTATACCGTCTGATTCACACTTCCTGCTTAGCATTGTTTTTGCTATTCTGGGTCTTTTATTTTTCCATATAAATTTCATGATTGCTTTCTCTATTTCTACAAGAAATGCCATTGGGATTTTGATTGGCATTTCATTAAACCTATAGAGAACTTTTGGTAATATCGCCATTTTGATGATGTTAGTTCTGCCTATCCATGAACAGGGTATATTTTTCCATCTTCTAAGATCTTCTTCTATTTCTCTCTTTAGGGTTCTGTAGTTTTCATTGTATAAGTCTTTCACCTCTTTTGTTAGGTTGATTCCCAAGTATTTTATTTTTTTTGAAGATATTGTGAATGGAGTGGTTGTCATCATTTCCATTTCAGAGGATTTGTCGCTGATATACAGGAATGCCTTTGATTTATGTGTGTTGATTTTATATCCTGCCACTTTGCTGAATTCATTTATTAGCTATAATAGTTTCTTTGTAGAGCCTTTTGGGTCTGCTAGGTATAGAATCATGTCACTGCAAATAGTGATAATTTAAGTTCTTCTTTTCCTATTTTGATGCCTTTAATTTCTTTCATCTGTCTAATTGCTCTGGCCAGTGTTTCGAGAACTATGTTGAACAGAAGTGGTGAGAGAGGGCATCCCTGTCTTGTTCCAGATTTTAGAGGGAATGCCTTCAGTTTTTCTCCATTCAGAATGATGCTAGCCTGAGGCTTAGCATAGATTGCTTTTACAATATTGAGGTATGTTCCTGTTATCCCTAGTTTTTCTAGAGTTTTGAACATAAAGGGATGCTGTACTTTGTCAAATGCTTTTTCTGCATCTATCGAGATGATCATATGGTTCTTATTTTTAAGTCTATTGATGTGGTGAATAACATTTATTGATTTCCGTATATTGAACCAGCCTTGCATCCCAGGGATGAATCCTACTTGATCATGGTACACAATTTTTTTGATATGTTTTTGTATCCGATTCGCCAGAATTTTATTGAGGATTTTTGCATCTAGGTTCATTAGAGATATTGGTCTGTAGTTTTCTTTCTTTGAAGTGTCTTTGTCTGGTTTAGGTATCAGGGTGATGTTGGCCTCGTAGAATGAATTTGGAAGTTCTCCCTCTTTTTCTATTTCCTGAAGTAGATTGAAAAGTATTGGTATTAGTTCTTCTTTAAAGGTTTTGTAAAACTCTGCTGTATACCCCCTACAGGAGATGCATTTGATAGGAAAAGACATACATAGGCTGAAGGTGAAAGGTTGGGAAAAACCATATCACTCATATGGACTTCAGAAATAAGCAGGAGTGTCCATACTCATATCAGATAAAGTAGATTTCAAGCCAAATTTAATCAAAAGGGATAAAGAGGGACACTACATACTGCTTAAGGGAACCATACACCAACAAGACATAACAATCATAAATATTTATGCCCCGAACAATGGTGCAGCTATGTTCGTCAAACAAACTCTTCTCAAGTTCAAGAGTCTAATAGACCACCATACCATAATCATGGGAGACTTCAACACACCTCTCTCGCCACTGGACAGATCTTCCAAACAAAAGTTGAATAAGGAAACTATAGAACTCAATAACACAATTAATAACCTAGACTTAATTGACATATATAGAATATACCACCCAACATCAAGCAGTTACACTTTTTTTCTCAGCAGCACATGGATCCTTCTCAAAAATAGATCATATATTATGTCACAGGGCAACTCTTAGACAATATAAAGGAGTAGAGATAATACCATGCATCTTATCTGATCATAATGGAATGAAACTGAAAATCAATGATAAAAGAAGGAAGGAAAAAGCATACATCACTTGGAGAATGAACAATAGGTTACTGAATGATCAATGGGTTATAGAAGACATCAAGGAGGAAATTAAAAAATTCTTAGAGATAAATGAAAACACAGACACAACATTTCGGAATCTATGGGACACATTGAAAGCAGTTCTAAGAGGAAAATTCATTGCTTGGAGTTCATTCCTTAAAAAAAGGAAAAACCAACAAATAAATGATCTCATACTTCATCTCAAAATCCTTGAAAAAGAAGAGCAAAACAACAGCAAAAGAAGTAGAAGGCAAGAAATAATTAAAATCAGAGCTGAAATTAATGAAATCAAAACAAAAGAAACAATCGAAAAAATTGACAAAACTAAAAGTTGGTTCTTTGAAAAAATAAACAAAATCGACAGACCCTTAGCCATGCTAGCGAAGAGAAGAAGAGAGAGAACTCAAATTACTAGCATACAGGATGAAAAAGGCAATATCACAACAGACACTTCAGAAATACAGAAGATAATCAAAAACTATTTTGAATCCTTATACTCCAATAAATTAGAAGATAGTGAAGGCATCGATAAATTTCTGAAGTCATATGATCTGCCCAGATTGAGTCAGGAGGATATAGACAACCTAAACAGACCAATATTAATTGAGGAAATAGAAGAAACCATAAAAAGACTACCAACTAAGAAAAGCAAAGACCATTTTCTAAGTGTTGCCCATTGGGTAAGAAGAATGAATAGGCAAGGAAAAGTTAAATATAGATTTTCTTCCACAATAATTTAAGAAGGTGGAAATCTCTATTGTATGTGCCAAGGTAAGGATACAGGGAGGCAGAGGCGTTTTACCTCCTATGTTTCCTACCTTTTGTCACTGTTCATTCCTTTAGTTTTGACCTTCATGCTTATTGTTAACCAGGGCTCCCAGCTGGCCCCAGAGGAAAGCAGACAGGCAGCATATAAAAGTAGTCCTATTTTTATCTTTATGAGGTGGTCTGCTAATACCAACTGCTTGTACATGTCACTTTCGAAAACACTTGTGAAGTATGTCCAAAGGACTCTGAAATTTGTTAAAATAATGACACAATTCCATGCTTAGATTGTACCTTCTTTCCCCATAAAACACTAAAACATTTTTAAATCTTGTTTTAAACTATTATCTAAGGTCATTAAAAGAAACTGTGGTACAACTCAGTTTTTATTAATTGATTTATTCAATTATATACTGAATAATATATTATTCACTAAATTATAAATTGTATTGATACTTATTATACACCAGTATTCTTATTTATGGTTTTTGTAGATATAGATTTTGACATCTATAGATATAGATTTTCATTTTGACAAGTAAAAATCCTGGTCTTGTAGTGCTACATTGTAATGAGAATATATAATAATATAACACATGACATAGTATATTATATGCTTATTACTATTATGGCAGAGAGAGTTTAGAAAAACGTAAGGCTGTGTGAAATGCCCATAGGAGTTATCTTTTCAAGTGTGAGTAGTCAATCAGGACATTGTTGGAAGGTGATATTGAACAGAAACAAAGGAGGTAAAGAGTAAACTAATATAACAGGCAGAAAGAAAATAAAGGAGAAGTAAAAACAATTTCATCTTTACTTATTGAGAATTAAATTTAGAGGTTTGTAAAAAAAATTAAGTGTGAAGGCATTATTCAACACAGATATGAAATGTGTAAAATCATGGTACTTTAAAATATCAAAATTCTTATCAAAAAGATTATTTCAGTAATTTTAGGTTTACAAACTGTTTTTGACAATAAACCCTATCTTTATAATAATCTCTCATGGTACTTCAGTATATAAAAAAGGATTGAAGCAGGACTTCTCCAGTTAATGTGGAAATGGGAGGCCATAGGATTGATTGCAAAACTCCCTCGCACCCTTAGATCCTAGAAAGATTACAGTTTTGCTTAGCCTTATAGTGCATACCTATAATCCCAGTTCCTCATGAAACTGAAACAGGAGGATATCAAGTTCAAGACTAATCTGTGCATCTTAATGGGACCCTGTCTCAAAACAATAAAATAAAATTATTTGGTAATGTAGCTCAGTAGTACTTGCTTAGCATGTACAAGGCCCAAGGTTCAATACCCAGTTCTGCCATTCTCCTCAAAAGAAAAAAAAAATAGTGTAAATGTACTTGTAAAATAAGGCAGGTTTTTTAAAAATATGTATTTGTTCTTTTTAGATATACATGATATTAGACTATATTTTGACATATTATACATACATGAAGTATGATATTCTAATTAGAATCCCATTTTTGTGGTTATATATATATATATATATATATATATATATATATATATATATATATATATATATATATATTGTGGAGTTTCACTGGTTGTGTATTCATACATGTACATAGGAAAGTTTTTTGTATAAAGAATAGTTGGAGAAGTATCATCCAAAACAATTTGTAGTTTGAGACCATTTATAAAAAGTGTGTCTTGTGGCATTTTGTGGGTGTGAACATAAAGAAAAATATCTTATGGAAAGCCATTAACATTACCTCAGGAGAGCCATCTACACAATACAAAGAAATACCTACATTGTGTCAATTGCTTTTAGTTAATTCACATTATTTTTTACCTAATATACATTCTTCTAAAACTTCTTCTAAACACTACACAATACTGTTATGTGATAATTTGAAACCAGATAGTCATTCAATTAGCTTAAATTCAAGTCAAACAAAAGTAGTGAAAGCCACAGATTCATTAGATTGTACTGTGGATTTCTGTATGAAAAACTGATGTAATTTTTGACCTAAAAAAATGCCCCTATCTACCCAATATTTTACCATGACTCAGACTCAGAGTTAAGACACTGAGAAACCACAGAGTGAGTACTGGAATCTAGCATGATCCATGACTCATGGGAGGAAGCATCTCCCTAAGAATTACATGGACAGTTTCACATCATATCACATGTACCATCCAACATCTGTTAGGTAGCAATTCTCTTCCATGAGACTTTAGGATGAATTTACTATCCATACACTTGTTCCCTAATAGTTGTTTAGGTAAATGAACATAAGGCAGGGGTGACTTTATTGGGAAAGTTTTCCAACTACATTTTTAATTATAATTTTGGATTAAAATGTTCAAATTGCATACTTTTAATGAGGCAAGAGCTATAGACAAAAATTTTTCTTCCTCTTTGAATAGAATTGTTAAAAAAGTTAGATACGTCTGCCTTGCATATATTGAAGATTATAGGTGATTAGAACAAAATAGAAAGACACAGGAACTAATATCCAGTACTTTCAATAGTACAGTATTTCATTAATGCCATATGCACTATGCTAAACTCTAGTTTTCATTTAAAAAATGCTTATGAATAGAAAAATATTGTCTTCATTAAAAATTATAGATAGGAGAAATAACATTCTGGGTGCTTGGAGTGTAGATCTGTGATAGCTACCTGGCCTATTATGAATAGCTCATTGTGTGTTTGACCTCTGCACCCAAAAAAAGTTAAAATAAAAAAATTTTAAAAAGAACTGTAATATTTTCTTCTCACTTTTAACTTTAGAGGTCATTACTTTACACTTCAAAAGAAAATAACTGAATTTTCATCCTTAATTACTTCATATCTTACTTTTTTGTAGATTTGACTTCTGCTTAAGAACCACTGTACATATTGATTGAGAAATAAAATACCATTCGTCCTCTACAACTTGAAATTATCTTCATATATATTTGGGGAAATTATAATTATACCAGTATAGACTCTAAGATTCCACAACTGTGAGATCCAAAGAAGAACCACATTATGAGAGTAAATTCCTTATGGTGACTTGTCTCACTATTGTGCTTGTCATGGTACACCATCTTGCCACATATCCTCTATAATAGTTTGCTCCTGATTTAACTTCACTTTTAATCCCTTTATGATATTCTAGAATGTTCTTCGTTGTATTTAGATATTGAAAGATTAGAAAGCGAACTAAAGGGACATAATACTGAATATGGAATTGTCATGTTTATGTAACTCCAAGCACAAGATATACATAATAAGAGTTTCTAGAAAATAAGTTATCACAAAAATTGTTTTTAATTTTTTTTTCTTGTGGTAAAGAAAGTTGGACCTGAATAAAGGGAACAAGGGAACAGGTAATTAAACACTTATTTTCTGCAGCCATGGTTATCTTTAGTGAAACTGTTTCAGAAACACACAGAAATAAGAGCTACATTCAGGACAGTATTCCCCCAATTTTTAAAATTTATTTATCTCTTGCCTAAGGAGCTCTTGCACATTTCCTGAATTTCGTCAATTAAATTTTAACACCACAGCCAGACATGTATCAATTCATGTACTGTGTGTGTATCTGTCCTTTACATAAAGAAATAATAAAATTTATTTTTGCCACACCTGTGAGCAATGTTGTACCCATTGAGAATGTATAATCTAGAACAAATGGGGCAACAGATGCCCTAAAAGGCAAAACAATGTACCTATCATTCCAAGTCTAATTAATGATTTCCTGTAGAAAGTTCTTTGTACACAGTCCCCTTCAAATGCCAAATCTGAAAACACACAATTCTGTGAACAATAGAATGTAAAATTTACTGGATATACAGAGATGCCCTGAGTGAAATAAAAAATAGCAAATTTGAAGTTTAAATCTGTGTTTGATAAAGATAACTGCACTTTATTGTAATACATCTTCATATACCAGGAATCGATTGCTCTCCTTGTAATCATGGGTATAATTATGTGAGCATCATAAAAGTGTAGTTTCCCTTATAAAAGATATTAATTCAATAGACTTTATATTTATTATACATTTAGAGGAATTGATTCAATATAATTTTCATAAAATCAAATGGATTCTAAGATGTTTTAGCTGTACATGCAATGTCTGAGTTGAAGGATGACATAAAAATATGTAAAGTGAAATTCTGTGACAAAAATGATTGAACATATGTATGTTATCTTACTAATTGTACTGTCAGGTAAATAAGAATGATTTCATTATTATAAGTCTTATATATAAGAGTGAGATGAAAATTGGTTCTTTGCTAATAGCAAAGTGTGCCTTAACGTTTTAATTTGTCTAATCTTTATTACCTAATTTTATAATTCTCAAGCATGTATGTATATATTATATATATATATATATATATATATATATATATATATATATTTCTTGCAGAAATACTTGGAAAGCATTAAAAAATACAAAGTATAAACTGTTTATTCTTTTCAGTGTTTCCTCCCTATAGGTAGCAATAACAAAATCTAGAGTCCCCTCTTCTTTGACCTCTCTCTCATCCTCTTTCCCACAAGAGAATCTAATCAGAAGTTCTATTGAATGAACCTTTGCAATAATCTGGTTTCATTCACTTGTTTCTGTGTATGTTTTCAAGTCTTATATCAAGCCAAAAAAAGTCTGCGTTTAGCATGTCATACTGATCCCAGATACGACATTTCAAGGCACCCATATCAGTACAGTAAGGATCAAAAAATTTAGAGGCAAATGCAAGTTGAATCTCTCTCTCTCCCTCCCTTTCTCTCCCTCTGCTCCTGCCCCCATATCTTCCACACACAATCGGGTTGGAAAAATTATATTATATTTTGTTTCTATTTATATCACTTTTAAACTTTAATGCTGATTAATATCAATATGTATTTGTGCTAGAGGGGATCTCCTAAAGTTTCTGGTCTTATTCTTTGCTTATTTATCTATATTTATTTAATGTATGCATTAAATTATTTACCTAAATACTTAAAAATTTATAATTTGTCTTTTATTTATAATATTTATTTATTATTGGAATTATTATTTTTTTTCTTTTTATTAACTACCTTTGACTCTAGGTTTATACAAATCATTAATAATTTTGTAGAGGATATATTCCCATTGCGGTTTCTTCTTTTAACTTTAATCCTTAAAAAATTTAAATACTCATAAATATTTATTATGCCCTTTTTTAAAATGTATTTTTGGTTCAAATTATGTTTGTTTCCTATAGGTTACAAAGTAACCTGTGTCTTACAATAGTTGAGGTATGGCAGCATCCTATTTCACCTCTAATGACTTGACAAATGGATAAATAAAATGTGGCATGTGCATATGATCGAATATTCTTCAGTCTTAAAAATGAATGAAGTCCTGTTATTTGAGACAACCAACATGGATGAGACTGAAAGACTTATGCTAAGTGAAATAAGCCAGACACAGAATGATGAATATTACATGATATGACTTACATGAAGAATCTGAAACAGCCAAAGTCAGGGGAGTAGAGAGTAGACTAAAGGTTGTTAAGGTCTTAGGGGAGGGGGAAATGGGAAGGTTCAGAGCTCAGTTATGTAAGTCGATGGAGTCCTAGCGATCTACTTTAAACAATAGTGCCTATACTTAACAATACGGTATATAAAAATTTTACTAATAAGATAGATATTTTGCCAAGTGTCCTAATTACAAAAATAAATAAATTGAAAGAAAATTTTGAAGGTAATGGATATGCTTATGGCATAGATTGTGACAAAGATTGCAGGGATATATTCTTATCTGCAAACTCATTAAATTATGTGAATTAAATATATACAAAATGTTATGTTAACGATACTCCAGTACAGTAATTTTTAAAAAGAAATTTCAAATAAGACAAACAAACAAAAAAACCCAGAAATAAAATTATTGGTTTTCATCTTTCTTTGAATTGAAAAGAATGAGTCAGGATGAGTCAGAGCTACCAGTCACGTTAAAATTTGAGGGAGGAAATTAAATAGTAGTGGTCAAAAATGTATATGCGTAATTCCCATCAATCTTTTGTGACTCCAGCACTGTTGTGCACAGGTTAGATTCCAAATGTAAGAAGTAACAAACCTACCTGAAAGAATGAAAACAAGAACAATTTAAGAAATGTCCTGGATTTGAAGAGACAGAGTTCAAGTTTTGCCAGTTTAATGCAGCTAAAAATATCTGGGATTTTCATTGAAACTTCAGAAAAGTGATATCTTAAAAGTAAGTGGAGGAGTATTGGCTGTAATATAGTACTGTATTGCACTCTGCTGTTATCTTAGCTTCTTCAAGTCTCACTTTGTAAGATTTCATATATGAGTTTCACTTTTTGAGATCAAACTATATTTGAATTTCTGTGCCTGGCTTATATCTCTAAGTATAATGTCCTCCAGGTTTATTAATAACATTTTTTTTCTAAAAGCACTTTTAGATGATATAAATAGTTCTCATAATGCAAAATTTAAAAGATTATTATGTATTTTCATAATATTTTACTTGATATACAAATAATATTTGTGTGATTATAGGTAGGTATGTGTGTATATATGTATGCGTGTACATATATATGAATATGTAATGTTCTGTAATTAAGAAGAGATATGGAAATTATACACACACACACACACACACATACAGAGAGAAATAGGCTCTGGATGCTGAGGCAGGAGGATCACAATTTCAAACATAGCCCCAAAAACTCAGTGAGGCTCTAAAAAACTTAGTAAGACTCTGTCTCAAAATAAAAACTAAAAAGTGCTGTGGGTGTTGCTTAGTGATTGAGCACTCCTGGGTTCTATCCCAGGTACAAAAAAAAAAACAGTGAAATAAAGGTACTTTTTGATAAATTTAATTTTTTTTTACAATTTGTCACTAGAAAACATGCACAACTACATGAAAATATAAAGAAAAAATTTAAGTCAAAGATAAATGACTACAGATGAAATATTAGATCTATAGGATGAAATAATATTAATAGAAGTATTACATATGTTGGAGACTTCAAAAAATCATTTTTTTATATTCCTTAAAGGCCAATTAACTCCAATTTAAAAAGTAACAAAGTATTATGAGATTTTAAATATATAGAATTAATATAAATGACAACAATAACATAAAGTGTCTGAGAATGTTATACACATTTTAATGTGAATTCCTTGTATTTTCATGTGAACTGGTATAACATTAATTCAAGTTTGAGAAGAAGAGGGGAGACCTAAGCTCAAATCTGACAGCTCAAAATCATTGATGAATGGAGGTCCCTCACCATTATGACTGCAAAGCTCAATCATGTTTGGGCAGTTTATTGATGAGCAAGTGACAGGAATTATTCTCTCATGAGTTTTTTAATCTACTGGGTTTGTTATCCATATAATATAAGCAATCACTTCCTATTTGTTTCTTGCTCTTGAAATCTCTGTACATAATTTCCTTCTCCTTATATTCCTTACCTTCTTTGTCCTTTCTGTACCCTTCATGATAAAATTGTTCTTGCTCAATATTATTAAGAAATTTATACATAAGTTGATCTCATCCCCATCTAATGCACATCTCATGTACTTTATAGTCACTATCTTAAGTGGTTTAAAAATAATTTACAGTATGCATGGATTAAATTTGACAAGTAAAAATCACCCTTATTACATAATTTTATAAAAAGGATTTTTATATATAAACAGTACAACAGAACTGTAGATGGAATCAACAGAGGTCATTGAAAATTTGGGGGAAGTTTTTTTTTTCTTTGAATAAAATAAATATTGTCCATTAAAAAGTCACTTTATCATTTATTGACCCACAGCAACTCTTTATGTCCACCCATTCATAATGCACAGAGGCTCAAAAACAGAATCCTAAATAATCAATCTGAATTAGAGGACTGAATGTGTCCATTTATCTTTCACATGCCCTCATTTTCACAACATAATATTTTATAATAAATTAATTTTGAGTTACAGATAAAAAGCAACCATAGCAGGTATTAACATATGGATACAATAGTGAACACCTATAATACACCTATAATCCCAGCAACTCTGGGGACTGAGGCAGGAAATCACAAGTTCCAGACTAGTTAAGGGCCTCAACAATTTAGAGATCTCCTGTCTCAAAACAGAAAACAAAAGGGACCTGGAATATGGTTCAGTGGTAAAGTTCCCCCTGGTTTAATGCTCAGTACCCCACCCCCACCCTGCCAAAAATGTCATTAGGCATCAAATCATGCATTTGGTAAACTTTCACTATTTGTTATATTGGAGTGAATACAAACTTTCCTGTTAGAATAGCATAAGCAAATGTATTTATTTCTTCCAACATGTTTATTTTTAAAAAACAAACTTTAGTAAGTTATTAAAATAATTTTTATCTAATTTATTATACTGTTGAGGTTACAGAATTTGTTGATTCAAGTGAAAACCATCATCCTAGCTTTAATCATTTTTTCTTTCTTTTTTTTTTTTTTGGTTTTGTGCTGTTAATTTTGGTTATTACTGTAGATGTAAGTGTATACACTTATGTTGTTTGAGTTTTAAACTTGTGGGTTCTAACAATTAAATTCAAGTTCTTGTCTTAGATTCTAGATTTACCATTTTCTGGTTGAGACTTCATCTCAGAAATGATCCTCAATTTAAAATAGTACCACATTTTCTTATCTCTTAAACACAAATAGTATTTCAAGTGAGATCACATATTCTCTTTAACATCTTTTCGTAGAACGAAGTTGAGCAATTTTGAGTCTTGGTATTTGTCCTGTATGGTGGCATATATGGGGGGAAATCCAAACTCTAATATTTTGTTGAATGTACAATACTTTGGAAGCATCATAAGAAAATAAACGACAGCTTCAAAGGTAGACAATTTTGTTCTTTGTGGATTAAAATAACAGGATGATTTACCAGGAAAAGCCTTTCTGGGTGTTAATCTTCCAAAGGCTGGTATTAAAAATCTGCGAACGCTTGGATGAGGCCACCTTACCTTCATCCTTAAAGACTGCAACATTGTGTCTCTCTGACTATTGTTCTCTGGTAATTCCTCCCTCTGATTGAATGCGAAAGGAAATTTCTGCTTTCAAGGACATGAACAGATAATTTTTCCTAGTTGGCTAATTCAGAACTGTATTTCCATTTTGAGGTGCTTAACCTCAATCACTTCTGCAATATACCTTTTGCCATGTCAACTATCTTACTCACACATTCTGGGAATAAGAGGTGGAAATCAAGGGATTTTTATTCTACCTGCCTGAATCTGAGTGGTTAACTAAAATAAAAATTTAAACTGCAAAAAATAAAGGAATATTAATGATGTTTGCTGTGGAATTATGTCCCCATAAAACTTGCATGTTGAAGCCATAATCTCAAATGTGATTGGATTTGATAACAGGGTATTTTATGTGGTAATTAAGACCCAATGAGATCATAAGTGCAGTGCCCTAATCCAGTACAGCTGGTGTCTTTATGTAACAAGGAAAAGACTCCAGAACACCCTCTTTTTCTCCCTCTTTTTCTCTCTCCCTTCTTTCCCCTTTCTCAGTGACCTTTGAGGACACAGCAAGAAGGTATTCTTTTATAATTGAAGAAGAATGTTCTTATCAGAAATGGAATCCTCCTGGAACTTGATCTTGTTAAATAAATTGTTCTTGTCTGACTCAACCTATGGTATTTTAATATAGCATCCTGAGTATACCACTGTAGCGTTTTACTGATTTGATATTACATTAACATCTATAATATATTTCCATATGTTAGATGATTTTTATTCATTCTTATTATTCTATAATTTTAATAAAATACTTTCATTATGTTCAATTTCAAACTTTAAGAATATAATTGAACATTATTTTTCATATTTCTTCAATTATTCATCTGTAAGATTTAATATGATTTGAATTTCTCAGTATTTTTATAGATATGCAATTGAATATATACATGCATATGCATATATTAGAATTTTGCAAAACAGACTATACTCGTAAGTATAAAGATTTTGGAGATTATAGTAAATCAAATGAAAAGTATAGAGATTAAAATGTAATGCCAAAGATTTATTCTTAACATTATTATATAATAAGAGAAACAGAAAGTCGAATTATGTATAACACATAAAAATTGAAAAGGAATTTAGTCAAATATTCTCTTTTAAAAACAAATTCTGTGTTCTTCAGAACCATTGAGAAACCTCAGTGAAGAGTTCTTTTGCTTTATATAACACAGACTGATGCAGTACTTCTTTGTGCTGAATGACTTGGCAAGCACACAATTTCTTTCTTCTTCATCTTTTCTTTACTTCCAGCTTATGAAGAAGATGCTATTTATTCAGGATGATAAAATAAAAAACTAAAAAGTTCATATATTTGTATTTGGCAACTAGAGACCTCTCTCTGCTTCCTGATCATCATGTGAGCTGCTTCCCTCCACCACACTCTTCAGCAGTGTTGTTCAGCCTCATCTAGAGTCCTGTGGAATGGAGTCTGTTGTCATTGGATTGAGACCTCTGCTCTGTGAGCCCCTAAATAAACTTTTCCTCCTCTAAGATATTCTGCTCAGATCTTTTAGTCACAGCAGCAGAAAAATGTAATTAAAGCATTTAGTATATATTATTCAATTGTCATAATATCCCTACATAGATCCACCACATTTTTTAGTGATTCCTTATTTTAGTCAGGGAGTATTTTGTCCAATTTTGATCATTATAAGCAACAGTATTTTTTCTAAGCATTTATAATGATCATAATTACCATCTGAACACATGTAATCTGATAGACACATTATGATATGTTTATTTTAGTTTTCATCAAAAGTTTCTTGATCAAAACTCTTCCAAATACAGATCATAGAAACTAGAATTTCTCTTTCCCTTGCTGAGATGTGGAAATTCTAATCTTCTTTCATCTTCCTGATGGTAGTGGCCAAGAAAAAATTCTCTTACTTACTCTTGTCCACTGGTAGGTCATGAGACCCTACTTATTCCTGAGGGGTTCTGCCTCATGCCCTGGAGGGAGGACTGATTTACAGAGAGGATTGCTAAATTTCTTCAAGTCTGTTTTAACATTAGATCATACCCATTTTATGTGATAACATTTCAACAGGTTTGTCAATACTTCAATCATGCCTGTACTATGAAGTTTCTATAAAAACCAGAAGAAGAGGATTGAGAGAGTTTCTGGATGGTTGAACATATGCAAGTTTCTAAAAAGTAGTGTCCAAAAGGCATAGAAGCTGTGTATCCCCGTCACCCTCTGCATCTCTTCATCTGTATCTTCTGTAACATCCTCAACTCCAGAAACTAGACAGGCAGATAGTGTCAGAACTCAGTTGGATTGGAGGACACCCAGGTGGTGGGCACTGCTGCAGAACTGCTTGCTTTCTTGGTGTGTGTGAGGTTCTCACACTTCAGAAATCTCCTGCATTGACTGTAGTGTGAGCAAAGAGGAAGAAGAAAAACATGATTTAAGTTTTTTTTTTTTTAATCCCAACATACCTGGCATTTCTGGTAATGAGTTCAAAGTGAGGTATCATTCCACATTTTCTTTTCCAATGAAAGCCTGTTTATCAAGCTTTCACTGTATAGCTTGATCTTTTACATCTTTGAACATGCAATCAAATTTCTATCACTTGACATACAATCCCTAAGTCTACATAGTATATAAATTTTAAAATAAAAATGCAAATATAAGGAAAATATATGGGATCACAGACAAAAAAAAAGCAAGGGCAATATATAAACTCAATAAGTACATATAATTTGTCCATAAATTCTACTGGTATTACCATAACTAAAGAGTTTGTTGAATGAATGGAAGATCTTTCTACAAAAACACACCAATTCATCAAGTTAAAAGTCAATGATAAATAACAAGAGACACCATCATATACAACAAAAGATACTTCAGATTAAGCTAATAATCTTATATGAATTTTGTACTTTAATTCTATTCTTAAAATTGGGTATTAACATTGCCTCCATTAAATCTAAAAGAACAAATTGAAACTCAAATTAAAATTTAAAAGCTTGACTATTTTTTTTTTCAATTTTAAATATAATGGGTAAGTGAAATGAGACTCAGAGATTTGAGTATAACTCTAACAGATGTCAAAACTCATGGGTTGGGGGCTAGGGATTTAGCTCAGTGGTGGAGCACTTTCCCTAATATGCAGGAAGACTTGTGTTCAATCCAAAGCAAAGAAACAAAAAAGTGTACATACAACTCCCCATATATTTATAGTTCTCTTCTAGTAATAAGTAATTTAACAGATAAATTTAAAAACTGATCATATTCTCTGGGAAAACATCCTCAAATAGCGGGATTTCTTTTTCTTCTATGTATGTGGCACCTAATGCGATAGGGTTTAATAACACAGGTGGATAATTTTGATCAGGTCTTTGTTTTTTTTTTCTTGTCCCTGAGGTTCATGTCTATAGGAGCTAAGTGGGACTAGACAATGGCATTAGAAATAAACTTGTGAAGCTCTTTCACCTTGGTTATTGAGATTCAAATTCCTCAAGACCATGAAAGAATGAAGCACCAGAATAATAACAATGAAAAGAATTTAGAGACAAAGATGGAGAAGAGAGAATTTTCAGAGTACTTTTTCCTAAGAGGAATAGATGCTAAAGGCCCTGTCATGTAGCTTAGATACTCCCTGGCTTTCTCAAGCACCTTGCCTGAGAAATACTCAAAGACAAAACACACACACACACACACACACACACACTCAGACATATTGAAGCACACGTATAAAGGTTTTAGAAAATGTTGATTTAAAAGTTCAATTTTTCGTTACTCCAGGGCTTATGAGAGCCTATAACAAGTAGCATTTAATGCACTATATCAAAGGATACAGCCTAGTGCCTTTTCAAATTCATTTAATCCTTAATCCCTTAAAACCTGTTCTGTATTCTATGAAACACACTTTGGGGAAACACTGGTCAACTGACTTCAAAACTCCTTAAAGTACTTTGTCAACCACAATGTGGATGCATTGTTAACATTTCTAAAAGCAGATTCAAAAGCAGGCTAGTTTTACATAATTTCAAAGCCAGTTTAATATCCCTATAACTTTTTTATGATTTTTAAAAAATATGCCTTGTCAATGTTCTTGAAGGCACACACTGCATTGTCTGGCTGGATAAAAATATTAATGTCAATTTTAGGGAGAGTGATTTAGAATAATAAGACTTTCAGTGCTAAGAGGTCTTAGGAACAATTACCTGATGTATTTTGCTAACATTTACCTTGATTTTTGGTATATCTAAGAGCAATATGAATAAGAAGCCAGGGTAAAATAATATGTTTCATATGTATGCCACACAATATGATTAGTGAAAAGGAAACATCATGACATAATATAAAAACAATGTTTTCTAATTCAAAATGCAGTATCATCATAAATCCAATACTGTCTTATAAGAAGTTAATATCTAAAATACATAACACATAAATAGCCAATAGTTATTTTTAGAATTACTAATTATCAGGGAAACACAAAACAATATCACAATGATATATTATCTCAAACTCATTAGGATGGTTATTTTTAAAAGGATAAATAATTTTGGCAAGATTGTGGAGAAAAAAATATCCTGTACAATGTTGATGGAATTCTAAATTGGTAGAGTCACTAAAAAAAAACAATCTGAAGGAACCACAAAAAGAATCTACCTACTCTATACAACTGTCATATGATCCAGCATTCCTGCTTCTGCATATACATACATATCCACAGAAACAGAAATCAGGATCTCAGATAGATACCTGTATCCATATTCACACACACTATACACAGTGCTCAACATGTGGAAATAGCTTAAATGTTCATCATTGGAAAATGGATGAAAGAAATGTGATAGATACATATAATGAAATATTATTAACCTTTAAAAAAAGAAATTCACTTGCAACAACATGGTTGGACTGCAGGGCATTATAAGTGAAATATGCAAGTCACCATATGAAACCATATTTCAGTTGGCCTTATGAAAAAAAATCAGGACACATAATGTATAGCATGGTGACAAAAAGAAACAGTACCATGCTGTGTACTTGAAATTTTCTATGAGGGTAGATTCTACTTGTTCTTGCCCAGAAAAGTATAAAAATAAATTAAAAGCAGCTATTTTAACTGAGAGATATGCTAATTATCTTGACTGCAGTATTTATTTCAGAGTGTATACATATATCAAATTATTGAATTGTATGCTTTAAATAGATACTATTTTTAAAAGTTCAGATCAAGCTGGGACTTGGGAGGCCGAGGAAGGAGGATTGCCAATTCAAGGCCAGCATCTCCAACTTAGTGGGTCACTGTCTCAAAATAAAAATTAAAAAGGACTAGAGGTTTATCTCCGTGGTAGAGCACCCCTGGGTTAAATCCCAGCAGTGCAGAAAAAGAAAATCAAAAGTAAATATTAAAATAAAATTTTGAGGCCATTGCTGCTGTCTCTGATTCTGCTGGTGCCAGCCTGAAGTTACCTGGAGGTCTTCTTTCTGGGTGCTGCTGCCACAGAAGAAATCACTGCCCAGATGCAACTGAAGCCAACACTGCTGCTGACCCCTGGAGATCTCCTGGTGACACTGCCCCTACAGCTGCAGTCATTTCAGATAAAGTAGACTTCAAACCAAATTTAATCAGAAGAGACAAAAAAAAAAGACATTTCATACTTCTTACGGGGAGTATATATTAGCAGGACATAACTATTATAAATATTTATGCTCCAAACAATGAAGCATCTATGTACATCATACAATCACTTCTCAATTTCAAGAGTCAAATAGATCACAATACAATAATACTGGGTGACTTTAACACACCTCTCTCACTACTGGACAGATCTTCCAAACAAAAACTAAATAAGGAATACAGTCAATAATTTAGACTTAACAGAATATTTCATCCATCAATGAGCAAATATACTTTATTCTCAGTAGCACATGATCCTTCTGTAAAACAGACCATATCTTATGTCACTCATCATAAAAACAACAACAACAACAATAACAACAACAACAACAAAAAGATAATACCCTGCATTCTATCAAACCACAGTGGAATGAAATTAGAAATCAATGATAAAATAAAAAATAGAAGCTACTGTAACACATGGAGAGTAAATAATATGCAATTGAATGATGAATGGATAGTAGAAGAAATCAAGGATGAAATAAAAAAAAATTCTTAGAGGTAAATGAGAATATTTATACAACATATCAACATCTCTGGGACACCATGAAAGCAGTACCAAGAGGAAAATTTATTACATTGAGTGCATTCATTTAAAAAATAAAAAGTCAACAGATAAATGACCTAAAAATACATCTCAAATCCCTAGAAAAAGAAGAGCAAATCAACACCAAAAGCAGTAGAAGATGGGTAATAGTTAAAAGCAGAGCTGAAATTAATGAAATTGAAACAAAAGAAACAATGGAAAAATTGACAAAACAAAAATTGGTTGTTTGAAAAAAATTAATAAAATAGATAAACCCATGGCCATGCTAATGAAGAGAGAACTCAAATTACTAAAATACAAGATGAAGAAGGAAATACCCAACAGACATGTCTGAAATACAGTAGTTAGAAACTATTTTGAAAATTTATACTCTAATAAAATTGAAAATATCAAAGACTTCAAAAAATTTCTATAGATATAAGACCTAATCAAACTGAATGAGGAGATCATACATGATTTAAACAGATCAATTTCAAGTAATGAAGTAGAAAATGCCATCAAAATCCTACCAACTAAGAAAAGCCCAGGACCAGATGGATTCTCAGCCGAGTTCTACAAGACATTCAAAGAAGAATTAACATCAATGCATCTTAAAGTATTTCATGAAATTGAAAAGGAAGGAATCCTTCCAACTTCATTCTATGAGGCTAATATCACCCTGATACCAAAATTATACAAAAACACATCAAGGAAAGAAAACTTTAGACAAATATCCCTGAGGAACATAGATGCAAAAATTTCCAATAAAATTCTGGCAAATTGCATTCAAAAACATTAAAAATATAGTACACCATGATCAAGTGCGATTCATCCAAGGGATGCAGGGTTGGTTCAACATATAGAAATCAATAAGCATAATACATAATATTAATAGACTTAAAGACAATAATCATATGATCATCTCAATAGATGTAGAAAAAGCATTTGACAAAATATAGCACACCTTCATGTTCAAAACACTAGAAAAACTAGGGATAGTAGGAACATACCTTAACATTGTAAAAGCTATATATGCTAAACCCAAGTCCAGCATCATTCTAAATAGAGAAAATTTGAAAGCATTCCTGCTAAAAACTGGAAAAAGACAAAGATGTCCTCTTTCACCACTTCTGTTCAACATCATCCTTGAATCTCTAGCCAGAGCAATTAGACAACAAAAGAAATTAAAGGGATACAGATAAGTAACAAAAAATTCAAACTATCACTATTTGCTGATGATATGATTCTATATCTAGAAGATCCAAAAAATTCCACCAGAAAACTTTTAGAACTATTAAATGAATTCAGCAAAGTATCAGGATACAAAATCAACACCCATAAATCAAACACAGTTCTATATATCAGTCATGAAACTAGGGAAGGAGAAATTAGGAAAACTACTCCATTCACAATAGCCTCAAAAAACAAAACAAAACAAAACAAAAAAATCTGGGAATCAATCTAACAAAATAGGTGAAAGAGTTCTACAATGGAAACTACAGAACCCTAAAGGAAGAAATTGAAGAAAACCTCAGAAGATGGAAAGATCTCCCATGCTCCTGGATAGTCAGAATTAATATTCTCAAAATGGCCATACACCCAAAAGCATTATACAGATTTAATGTAATTCCTATTAAAATCCCATTGACATTTTTCATAGAAGTAGAAAAAGCAATCATGAAATTTATTTGGAAAATTAAGAGACCCAGAACAGCTAAAGCAATACTTAGCAAGAAAAGTGAAGCAGGAGACATCACAATATCTGACCTTAAACTATACTACATAGCTAGAGTAACAAAAATGGCAAGGTGTTGGCACCAAAATGGACTTGTAGACCAATGGTACAGAATAGAGGACACAGAGATAAACCCATATAAATATGGTTATCTCATACTAGACAAGGGTGCCAAAATCATTCCTTGGAGAAAAGATAGCCTATTCAAAGGGGTGATGGCAAAACTGGAGATCCATATGTAGCAAAATGAAATTCAACCTCTATCTCTCACCCTGCATAAAAATCAACTCAAAGTGGATCAAAGACTTAGGCACTAGAATAGAGAGAGACCCTGTGCCTAATAGAAGAAAGAGTAGGCCCAAATCTTGACCACGTTGGCTTGGGATCTGACTTCCTTAACAAAACTTCTAAAGCACAAGAAGTAAAATAAAGAATCAATAAATAGGATGTATTCAAACTAAAAAGCTTCTTCTCAGCCAAGGAAACAATTAATATCATGAGGAGAGAGCCTACAGATTGGGAGAAAATCTTTACCACATGTACCTCCAATAAAGCATTAACCTCTGGGATATATAAAAAACTCAAAAAATTTAACACCAAAAAGTCAAATAACCCAATCAATAAATGGGATAAGGAGCTGAACAGACATTTCACAGAAGAAGAAATACAATTAATTGATCAACTAATATATGAAAAAATGTTCGCCATCTCTAGCAGTTAGACAAATGCAAACCAAAATTACTCTAAGATTTCATCTCACTCCTGTCAGAATGGCAATCATCAAGAATACAGGCAACAAAAATGCTGTCGAGAATGCGGTGAAAAAGGTACACTCATACATTGCTGGTGGGACTGAAACTGGTGTAACCACTATGGAAATCAGTACAGAGATTCCTCAGAAAACTGGGAATGGAACCACCATTTGACCCAGTTATTCCACTCCTTGGTTTATACCCAAAGGACTTAAAATCAGCATAAAATAGTGACACAGCCACATCAATGTTTATAGCAGCTCAATTCACATTAGCTAGACTATGGAACCAACCTAGGTGTCCCTCAATAGATGAATGGATAAAGAAAATATGGTATATATACTCAGTGAAATATTGCTCAGCTTTAAAGAAGAGTGAAATTATGGCACATGCCAGTAACTGGTTGGAGTTGGAGAATATCAAGCTAAGCGAAATAAGCCAATTCCACAAAACCAAAGGCTGAATGTTTTCTCTAATATGTAGATGCTAATTCACATTGAGGTGGTGGGAGGCTCTAGGGAATAATAGTGTTATCTTAGATTATGTAGAGGGATGTGATGGGAGGGGAGGGGAGAGGATGTGGGGATAGAAAAGATAGTAGAATGAAGCCGACAATATTACTGTATGTATATATGTGACTACATGACCAGTGTGATTCTGCAACATGTACATTCAGAAAAATTAGAAATTGTATCTCATCTATGAATGATGTATCAAAGTGCATAAATGCATTCCACTGTCATGTATAACTAGTTAACACAAATTAAAAAATTAAAAATTAAAAAAAATTTTGAGAAACCAGTTACATGCTTCTGAGTAAAGCTTCCTTTGATTTGGTCACTATGCAGCAGGATGATAAAAGGAGACAAAGAAACATACTTTTTAGTAGCAACAACTCTGTCCTTTGACATTTGGTATTCAACTCAGTTGAGAAAAAATAATGTATGGAACAAACTATGAATCTCTTCTGCCTGTGAATTCCTTAAATCTGCCTTCTTATAGGAAATAATTAATGTGTTCAAACTGACTGTTTCAGACTTTTTTTTCATACTTAGAAAGTGCTCAAAACAAATTGAACTATGATTTTAAATGTACACATGCTATTATCTTTCACTCAGCTGTGCGTGCACATATGTTGGACCCTGAGTAGGAGTCCAGTTTCTCTGCATCTATCTATACTGCTATCAAAGTCCCAGCTCCAATGATCACTGACTCTTCTACACAGTTCTCTTGCTTTGTCTTGCATAATTTTCTTTCTGCAACCAGATACTATTTACTGCACTCCAATTCCCCTCTGATGTCGTTGTATTTGTGTATATCTCTCTTTCAGCTCAGCAAGATGTGTAGCTCTGAATAAGTCTAAAATAAATCATTATTATCTTTCACAAAAGGTGATTCAATATGGAATTTTACTGTGAATTGTTCAATTTAGCTCTGGAAACTAGTCAATATACATTGTGACATGGTGTATGTATTAAGGAAAAAATGTTGGAATATTATATAAAGGAGAAATAAATGCTGTCTAGTTTCATCAGAGATAAAAATGTAGAAACCAAGGTAAGAAAACAGTAGTTAGCTTATTCTTTTAAGAATATACCATTCAAAAGTGATGTGGGCTTTTTTATTCTTCATAAACATTCACACTGGTAATGTTATCTAGTTATTGTGACACACATATTTTACCAGAGGTTCCTGCAAGTTCCAAGACATGCTTTTTGTTTTTATTGAAAAATTGTCTTTAGTGCATTCCAGAAGTAAACTTAATAAAATGTATTCAAAATTTTTATTCAAATATAAATACTCATTGAAGAGATTTATCAAGTTCCCTAAAGAAATGAAATGATAATTAACAAAATAAATATTTGAATTTTCTATTGGTACTAACATGTTTCTGGGGTTGGTCTTGGTATTCTTTTTTCCCCCTTTGGAGGGCAAAAAATGCCTCCAATGGAACCTGGAAAGTGATTTCTAGACATGTAGGAAATATAGTTGATCTCTGACAGTTTAACATGGTTAGGAAAAAGTTGTCTAGGCCAGGCAAAACTACCAACTGAAAATGTTTAAAGAAAACAAAGTAGAAGTAGAAGGGATTAGTCAATTTAAATATCAAGGTTTAGTGAATCCACCCCTTCTATGATTTTTTCTTAATATTTACTCTCCAAGGAGTCTTCTCATGACCCTTTTGACTTTCCACATGCCTACATATAATGAAAATGTGTGTGTGTGTGTGTGTGTGTGTGTGTGTGTGTGTGTTTTCAGGTTTGGGAAGGGTGTTAGGGAATCTCTAACCAGTAGCATCTTCACTTCCAGACCAAGACCGATGAATACACCTGTGATAAATTCACTAAGAAATATGGCTCTTTGTCACATGAACTTCTCTGCTGAAAGCAGTCTCTCCACCTCAGTACTGAGTCACTGGTCTTTCAACTTGTTTTCTGAGTGCAACTGCATCAATCTGTATGATTGTTTTTTACATTTAGACTAAAATTGAGGCCTTGTGAAACTATATTAATTTTACCTTTCTAGAAACCAAGACAGAGGCTTGATTTTCTAGTGAGGATGGAATTCAGCTGTTAAGCTTTCCCTTCAAATATAAACAGTATGTCTTCGTTCTCAAATGAGAGCTTGAGGTGACTTCCTTAAATGTAACAAAATACCACTTTATAAAACGATTTCATTTGGACAATATCATGAAAGAAAAGGTTACAAGAGGATCATAAAGATTTTCAGATTCAGCTCTTGCCTGCAGCTTTCACCATATAAAATGTCTTGCTTCAATAGTTGTAAAGTGATTGCTGGACACCTTTAGAACCCAATCCTTCGTTATCCCTGGAAGCTCTTTCTCTCAGTGAGCAGAAGTATTCAGACTAAACTTCTGTTTTTGTTTTTCAATGTGCTGTTTGGCTCTACTCTTTCCATTCCTTTGAATAAAATAATTTATTTGTTTGATATTAAAATACATTTCCATGAAACAAGTATGATATCTCAATGTCATTCTGATTTCCAGTGTACAGTGAATATCTCTCATCTTTCCTGGATTAGCAAGATACCCAAGGCATGTTTTCTTCATAGCAACGGTAGAAGTGCATGTGAGTCCAGAGGGAGGAAAACAAACACCCCAGTGCCAGTGGAACACTGCCATTGTCACTTCCTTCTAAATTTCACTGAAAATGAAGTCATCTGGCTGTATCTAGTATCAATGGGGAAAAATATTCCATTTCTAGGAGGCAAAACTTCCAAATCACATGGTAAAGCGTGAACACAAAGAGGAAAGGGGAGAACTGAGTACAATACTGTGACCTATACACATACTCACTGTGTCCCATTTATCTTTTTGGGCCCTGGTGATACAAAATAAAGAATAAATAAATTAATTTCTATATTTTAAAACTTACATTCTGTTGACTCTGCAAACATTCAATAAATGATATCTATCAGGTAGTAAAAAGTGAACACATAAAAAAAAATAATGCAGAATAGGGACCAAAAACAATGGGAAAGGGGACCTATTACTTTCCTTTTAAACTCTGTGTGTGTGTGTGTGTGTGTGTGTGTGTGTGTGTGTGGTGTGTATGGGGCATAGGATTGAACCCAAAGGTACTTAACCACCGAGCCACATCCCCACCCTTTTTGTTTTTTATTTTGAGACAGGGTCTCTCCAAGTTGCTTAGGGATTCACTAGTTTGTTGAGCTTGGCCTTGAATTTGAGATCCTCCTGCCTCAGCCTCCCAAGATGCTGGGATTAAAGGCATGATACCACCACACTGGGTCAAATGCTTGTTTAAAAAAATAACAGAGGTATTTGAAGTCACAAAGATCTTCCTTAATTATCCTATTCAGAAAGATATTAATAAGCTCAGCGGGGACTTCAGACATAGGCTACCACGCAGCTGAACTATTGATTTTAGTGGAAGAGTAGGAGAGGTCTCCAAAGAGGTGATTTTGGGTGGGAATCTAAATATGAAAGAAAGTATGAAACTTTAGAGTGTTTGGGAAAGAGTCTTCGTAGCTGTGGGAGTTTACTGTACGATAATGTTGATGTGTGTGAGGAGCAATGAGGAAATCAGAACGGGTTATGGTTCCTTGATGGAAGCCAGTGGGAGGTAAATGAGAGCCAAGAAGTAGGTAGAACCAGATAACATGAGCTGCTTAAATCATAGTATAGAATTTGGGTGTTGATGATCAACCTCTGGAAAGTTTAGAGATAAAAAAATATTAAACTTTCAAATGGAAAATTTATGGATGTTTTGTGGAGAAAAGATGGGGGTTCATGTGACAAAGTAATTTATTTTGTTCTCATATTTTCAAGATTTCCAATGTATTTAAGTTTTTAACATAAGTAAAGATTAGGTCTTCCTTTGGAGTCAAATAAATTTTGCTAAGTTTAGTCCACTTTACTATGGACAACCCATTTGAGTAGTTATTATTCTTTGTGATTCTAAGAATAATGATGACAAGGCAGGTTAATTCAGGCTTGTGTAAACTTGGAGCAGTTTAATTACTGCCACAATAATTATTTCATCATGGAACAAGCGTATTATTTGTTTTGCATGAAATGACTTGTTCCTTCCAACTTCAAATGTCAAAATCCTAATCCCAAATGTGATATAGGATGATTGGACATTTGGATGGTAATGAAGTCATGAACATAGGGCTGTAATCCAATAGGGCTACTGTATGTATAAGAAGAAGTAAAGTTTCCATAACACTCACCTTTACACGTTATTTTTCTCACTCTCTCATATGTAGACAAAGAGAGCAGATATCTATACAGAAAGAGAACTCTCCTCGGGAACCAAATCAGTTGGCACCTTGCACTGGAAATCTCCAAAATTTTGAGAAGTCAATTTCTTCTGTTTAAATCACTCAGACCATGGGACTTCATTACAGCAACCTGAGCAGATTAAAACAGCCCCATTAGCTATATATTAATAAATGCTTATGTAAGTGAGAAATTCCACAATATGCTTCCTGCTTCAGTTTTTAACAATACCTCAAGAAGGCATCTCACATTAGAAGCAACACTATATTAAAAGAAGCTGAAAAACTTAGTCTAACACTACCTTCAGTTCTAATTCAAAGTTGTTTACCTGGAGAAGTTTTATCCTAATAACTTTTATTAAAAGTTATCAGTATCATTTTTATTCTGTAGCCATGCACAATTAAATTCTTAGGAAGTATTTGACTTCATGATACATTAGGGCTTCTATATGTATCCAGGGAATCCAGGATTATAAAGACAATCAGCATTCAGTCTCAGGGCAGGAAGAGAAGAAATAGTACTCAAAAAAGTGCTAACTTGAGTCATCTTCTGTTTAACTGGTGATTTCAAAATAGTTCCCAATTCTAAATGAATGACCAATCTAACACAAATATTTACACACAAACACATGAAAAAAATGCTTGCTTAAGTATTTTTTGAGATTAGAAACTGCATGTTTGGGGAAAAGAAAGAGAAAACACTCAAAGGAGTCAATTAATTAATAGGACAGTATAAGTCTAGAAATATTTTTTAATAAGTCATAAGAAGAAATACTCTACACAGAAGTCTCAAACTGCCTAGAGATTGCATATGAAGCACAGAACCAGCAGAAACAGATTGCAAACTAGAAGCCTTTGGCTAAAGTCGCGTAATGAGAGTAGACCTTTATGGACATTGAACATTCCCTAGAAAAAAATAATTCAATATCAGAATACAGAAATATAAAAGCACTTTGATCTAATACATTATTGACTTACCATTGAAGCAGAAAATTATTTTAATGTTTTAGAAATAGCTTTGAAGATTTTACTTGAACATTTTGCAACACTAAATATTTGCTTCTCTGTAAAAGAATCATTACTACTCTGGAATAAACCTCATGGTCAGAAAGCTTTTCTTTATATTCATAACTCTTATGCAAGTCCTCCTAATTGTTTCTTTTTCCTGCTTTTAGGACTCTTAGTTTCAGGAAGATGGAATTTGAATCTTCAAATCCATCTCTTCTCTGTGTTTCTGTGTGTGTGTGTGTGTGTGTGTGTGTGTGTGAATTTGACCTGTGATTGCACCAAAAGTCAGAACCTTATCACTCTTTCACACATTCTGTTAATAGAATTGAGTCATCTGGCCCTACCAAACTGCAAAAGAGGGTGTGAAATTTTGTCAGTTTGTGTACCAGCATAACAGGGAGAATAGACTTACTATGATAAGGTACACAAATTTGATTTAGTACGCAATGTGGAGCCACTGAACGAAGGAAGGAAGATGATGTTTAGTCACTTCTCTTCTTGTTGTCAAGATGAGAAGTGACTAAACAAAGTAAGTGAAGTTAAAGAGGGCATATATGTTCTGTACAAATGAGTATTTGAGATGATTCAAGAGAAATTTTTTTTTTCTTTTTAAAACAATTACCAAATAGGCTAGTATTCTTGCATTTAGAAGCAAGTGTATAAGGTAATTACTGTATTATCCACATAAAAGGCAGAATTACATGTTTTACTAGAACATTGTATTTATTCCTGAGCACCTAAGTTAAAGGACTTAGTCAATACAAGAATAACTGAACAGAGTGTGTTTTAGTTCTGAGTTTCATTTTGAAAAGACCCACAGAATAATCAGACCTTTCCAATACAATGTTATCACAATTTTAGTCAAATCACTATTCATTAAGTTACAATGAAGCCCTGAATATGTTTAAGCAATGTGGTAGAAATTTGATTGATGGCTTTGTCATTCTTTAACAAAATGAGAAAAAAGAAAGACAAAAATTGTATTTGACTTAAAATATGTGTATAATTACCTGTTTAAAAGAATCTGTCACTGAAGCCCTGTGTTCTTTCATTCAGCTGAAAAACTGTGATGATTGGTTGGCCTTCAGCAAGGCAGTCTTGTCATGGACAGATTGATTTGGAGAACAGCTGTGCAGAACAGAACTACTTCTGGGGAACACACAGCTCCAGGCTGAATATGAGCTTGGGGGGTAATCTCATAAGTGGTGACAGATACTTCAGATCATGAAAATGTCACCAAGCTATAAAATTCTCTTGTGCGTCTGTGAATATAATGGGCAGTTGGCCCTCCAGTACCACTTAATTTTCATCTGATCTGTAAAAGAAGGTTGAAGAATGCTCTTCCCACTGTGATAGAAAAAAACCAAATCAGGGACAGCAAGCAGTTCAAAGTGATGCAATGGCTTGAAGAAGATACTGACAGTACTTTCAAGAAGTTGAAATGGATTTGAACACATGATAATAGCTGGATAGTGAGAGAGATACTAAAAGAAAAATGACAATGTAGGAGGAGCTGGGAGAGAGAGGCTTGGTTATGGTTATATGTGGGGCTAAATCCAAAAGATATAAATAAGGAGATAGCAAATGAATACTAAAGGGCTGAATCAGTTGGAGAAGTGTGTTTCATACAGTTAGGCATTTCATATACTAAAATTTTGTGTATTTATATTCCACTTTCATAAACCCACCATAGTCTATGTGCAAACAGCATATAAATTATAATCAAGACTTTACAATAAACACAAGTTTTTAATAATCAGAACTTGTGTTATTATCCAATTAATCTTTTTGCATTTTCTTTTCAAATGCAGCAATGCAAAGATCAAATGCCAAATTCTGAAAATATTCTAAAAATATTTTTGGGGGGGTGTACTGGGGATTGAACTCAGAGACATTCAACCACAGAGCCACATCCCCCGCCCTGTTTTGTATTTTATTTAGAGACAGAGTTTCAAAGGGTTTCTTAGCACCTTGCTTTTGCTGAGGCTGTCTTTGAACTCAGGATCCCCCTGCCTCAGCCTCGAGAGCCACTGGGATTACAGGTTTTCACCACCACACCCAACAAATATTCTAAATTCTTAAGTAGAAAATTATGGCATGCTTATTTACCTAATTTCCAAATTGACAGCAATATAAAACCTTGACTTATATGGATATTTTTCAACAATATTTTTTTTTAATTTAAGAAACATTAAGACTATGTCCATTTCTAGGAAATTAATGTAGTCAATTTCATAAAGGGCTGCAATACTATGAGCTAAAAATTGAATTATTGTTTCAGAACACTGGAAAACTTTATTGATTTGGCAGGTGATAGTGCCTATTCAATCCTTTCTTATGGGATCAGAAAACTCTAAAGTAGTGCCTCTGAGTACTATTCAGTTACACAAAAAGCCTTGTAAAATAATTAAGTTTGTGCTTTAGACCGAATTAAGAAATGTCGGACATTTGCCAAAACTGATTTCAGAGTTGTTATCGAACAATAACACTTTGAAGCCTTATTTCCCCCCCTTTTATGATAATGTCATAGTGATTATTTTACATCTGTCCTACCATTAGTTAGTTGTAACTGGGGAAGGCAATTTTTGTTAGTTGCGTGGTTGAAGGAAACCGTACTGGAGTAGTCATAATGAATTACATCCAAAGACCCTTATCAGCTCCTTGTTTTAAGTCTCATTTAATGAGAAGTTTCTGGACCTTGGCAGAGAGTGAGTTTATCGTGTGTGTGAAATAAAAATAAAATTTTCTGGACCATAGGACACACTGTAGAC
Organism: Marmota monax; assembly: GCF_021218885.2. NCBI lineage: Eukaryota > Metazoa > Chordata > Mammalia > Rodentia > Sciuridae > Marmota > Marmota monax. Next base: position 2,947,346 of record NW_026695230.1, on the reverse strand, counting down.
TAAGATTCCAAGACTTTACTAAGTGATTCCTGCCCACTTCTAGTCTCAAACCCAATGCTCTTTTCTTCCATGTTCTTGGGGAACCAAGAACATATCACAGAAATTATGCTATATAACTGTTAGAGTCTATAAACAAGTCGGGATGGCGCCTGGCAAATGTTAGAGTCTGTAAACAAGTCTGGATGGCGCCTGGCATTTTGCCAAAAGGAGTGGATTGTGAAGTAACTCCAGCAAGCCATTAAGTATGGAGATTCCTTATTGGTTGACTGCTGTATCTAGTTTATGCTAATTAACATAAGCTGTGTATTCAGTAATATATGTACCCCTCCGGTCCTACAATAAACGGCTCCCACTCCTGCTGTATCAATGTACACCAGTTGTTCGTCACCCCGCAGTTATTTTGCTGCAGCCGGACTGCGGCATATAACATCTGAAATTAGGTTGTAAAAAGAATTGTACATTCTCCTCATCTCTTTTGATATTTATCTCCTCCCCCTCTTCCTCCCCACCTCCCCTGAGAGTAGAAAACCACTGTTTGGAAAAGCCCTATGTACTATGTAGTTGCTTATATGGCAGGTTACTAAAGCATACAGCCAACAGCTACTGAGAAACTGAGTTCTGCCAAGACCCACATAAGCAAGCTTAGAAAGAGAATATTTAGCACCAGTCCAGTCTTGAAATCACTGTAGTCCAACTTAGTCCAACTCTACAAACTGTAATCTTTTTAAAGATATTTTGCTTTAAAATTACTCAACTGAGCTACTCCCAGATTTCTCAGACTCTACAGGATAATAAATGGTTGTTGTTTTAAGGTGTTAAGATTTGGGATAATTTTTATGCACCATTAAAAAATGAATGTCTATGTCTACAATGAAAATTAAGCTTATCAAGTTACCTCTTCCTCTGAAATTTTAACATCACACTTGGAGCATTTATTTCTAAATAACTAAAATGTCATAAAAAGTGTTTTTTCTATGTCTGTTTTTCCAGTGGCCAGCTTAGCATCATTCCCATCACATAATAATTGTTAAATCTCTAAAGAAAGGAGGGAGGGAGATAAGTAAGAAAGTAATTTTTTCTGTAATATTGTCATCAATTTTCCAGACACAAACTACACTAAAAATATAAGCTGATTAAGCCCCGCCACCCCAAGTCAAAGAACATCATTTTTTTCCTATGACACACACACTTTTTTTAAACATAATGTCACTTTAATATATACTAAAGGCTAAAGTATTTATTACTTACAGCTAGGAAGGAGAAAACTCAAGCAGGGCCCCACGGGAATAGCATCAGGATAGCCACAGCGACCTGAAGTTGAAGGAGACAGTTTATATAAAACTACTAGATTGAATTAGCTGTTTCCCAGATTCCCTGTGAATGGGCTAATTTGAATAATTTAGGCTGGTGTATAGTGACCCAAGTATAAAGGCCCCATAAGGTAATTCGTTGAGGGTACAGATATAATTAGCTGCTCCAAAAGAGGAACTGACCTACTTCTAGCCCAGGCCTCCAAATGGATTCAATATAATATTTATTTTAACAGTTTAAAAGTATATATTTTATTGTAGTACTCTCAGAAAGTATATAGACCAATTGAACAGAATTTAGAAATAAACCCTGGCATTATGGTCAAATGATTTTGAAAAGAGGTCAAGACTATTCAATAGGGAGAAAGGACAATCCTTTCAATAAATTGTGCTTAGAAAGCTGTATACCCACATGAAAAAGTATGAAGTTAGAGTTTGGCCTAATATTCTGTACCAAAGTAAACCTAAGCCACACACAATAACACACATCTGTAGTCACATTTACTCGGAAGACTGAAATGGGAAGATCACTTGTGCCCAGGTATTCAGCCTGGTCAACATTGCAAGACACTGTCTCAAAAGAAGATCAAAGACATAAACATAAGGCCTTAGGGAAAATGCTTCATGACAGACATTGGATTTGACAGTGATATATAACTTCAAAAGCATGAGTAAGAATCAACTAGACTACATAAAAAATCAAAATTCTATCAAACAATATCAAAGGACACAATCAACAAAACATAAAAAGTAACCCATGGACTTGGAAAAAATATTTGAAAAGCATATATTTAGTAGGGGATTAAAATCCAAAATGTTTTAAAAATGTCTACAGATTTACAAAAATAAAATCGAATAGCTCCATTAAAAAAATGGGAAAATGACTTGAAAAGATATTTCTTCAGATATACAAAAGTGAAAAAATCACTAATGATTAGTAATATAAAAGTGAAAAAAAAAACCTTCTCTCTCTCTCAAAAACAAACAAACAAACAAAAAACCAGAAAGATAAAACTGAAGTATTGGCAAAGAATGAAATGCTTGTGCACTGTTGTGAAAATATAACTACAGCAGGTGGTATGGAAAACAGTCCCTGAAAATACTTTATGATCGAACATTTCCCCTTCTGGAAATACCATATACCCAAATAGAATTGAAAGTGAGGTTTCAAAAAGCTATCTGTATGTTTATGTTCACATAACAGCATTTTCCCTAGTAGTCAAAAGGTAAAAGAAACCCAATGTCCATTAGCCAATGAATAGATAAAGAAATGTGGTATATGCATACAATGGAATATTATTTCACTGAAAACAAATGAGTGGGGTGAGGATTTCTGACACATGCTACTAATGGGTGAACCTTAAGAACATTATCCTAAGTGAAATAAGCCTTTCACAAAAAGACAAATGCTGTGTGACTCTACTTATATAAGATGCTAACAGGTATCAAATCCATAGAGCAGAGTATAGAAGAGTACTAGTCAGGGGCACCAGGAAATAGAAATTATAACTTATTTAAGGAGAATAGGGTATCACTTCTGCAAGATAAAAAGGTTTCCGGAGATCAATTGTATTTGAAATATAAATTTATATAACATTAACTGTCAACTTGAAATAGTCAATGGTAAATTTTCTTCATTGTGAAATTTCTAATGTGTAATGAAGCTAGAGCTGAACTTAAAGAATGCCCCACATCTATGGGACAGACAAGCCTCTCTTCATTGTGGATTTTCTGGTGATGGACCAGATGGGATTTCCTAATGAAGGCCTTCCAGCACTCACTGCATTCGTAAGATCTTTCTCCAGTGTGGATTTTCTGGTGCTCAACAAGTATATGTTTGTGGATAAAGTCTTTCCCACATTCACTGCTTTCGTAAGGTCTTTCTCCAGCATGATTTCTCCAATGTTTAATGAGGTTGGAGTTGTAACTAAAGAATTTTCCACATTGACTGCATGCATAAGGCCTTTCTCCAGTGTGAATTCTCTGATGTCTAATGAGTGTGCAATGGTACCTAAAGGATTTCCCACATTCAGTGCACTTATAAGGCCTTTCTCCAGTGTGATTTCTCCAATGTTTAATGAGGTTCAAGTTGTACCTAAGGAATTTCCCACAAATGTCATACTCATAAGGCCTTTCTCCAGTTGAACCCTCTTATGTCTCATGAGTCTATAGTTGTACATAAAGGATTTTCCCACTCTCTACATTCATAAGTCCTTTCTCTATTGTGAATCCTCTGATGTCTCACAAAGTTGGCATAATACCTAAAGAATTTCCCACATTTGCTGCACTCATAAGCCCTTTCTCCTGTGTGGCTTTGGTGGTGCTCAACTCTTGAATGTTCATATCTGAAGGCTTTCCCACATTGACTGCATACATAATCATATGTCCACTTTGAAGGGCTTCCTTGCCTTCAGTTTCCGGGTCTAGCTTCCATCCACAGTGAGAGACTTGGTGCTGGAGAAGGCGTGAGGTGGCTGGTAATTCCTTCCGATCTTCCCTTCATGTGAGAACCTTCTCTGCCATGTGAACTCTGTGGTTCTTTACAAATGAAAGTTTCCAATTGTCCCTTCTGGAAAGATTCTTTCCAATCTGTTTTTGGGGCCGGTAAGGCTTTGACTCACAAATATGTGTCTTTTGTTCAGTTTGTGTTCTATTTTGTTCAGCCAGGTGCAGAATATCTTTCAAGAGTGGGTCACCTGTCTCACTAAGTTGGGCATTTTGAGTGGATAAACCTGGCTTTGGAGTCCTGACCTGTGGTGCTCCTATAGAAACACCTTGCTCAGAAGGTGCTTCCTCAGACCCTGCTCCATACCAACAACCTGGGGACATCTAATGGTGATAGCATCAGGTGTTCAATGTTGAGATGCGTGCAGACTTCACAACTCCTTAAGCAAAGCTCATATGTTGGAGGGCCCTATTTTTGTGAACAAAATGGTCAAATTCTCTAGCACCACTTCACAGTACAGGAATATCTGAGCCTCATCAAGGTATCCCCACTCCTCTTGGGATAAATATATGGCCACATCCTCAGAGACCACACGACCCTGTGCAGGGTTCATTCCTGCCATTGCCAGGAGACACTGAGTCCAACTCATGGGTGTGGCCTCTGCCAATCAAGCTGGGCAGAGCAGAAGCGATTAGAGTGTGGGGCTGGGGTAGGAAAAGATATCACCTTGGCCAGCCAGGATCACCTCAGGCTCATCTCTGACTTTGGATAGTGGGTACCAAACTTCTTCTCACACTTTAACGCTCTGTCACCAAGGTGACAACCAAGTACTCCATAGGCCGAAGGGATGACACACATTTTTGAGAAATGCAAATCTAATGGGGTCATAAATAAGTAGTTAACTAGGCTGTTCTTAAAAGTCATAGGCCAGATTTTCTACCCAACTATGTTGCAAGTAAAGAAAACAAAATTGCCAATCCCAAATATCCACCCATTACCCATTACACCAACCACTTTCTAACTGTACCTAGAGGGCCCTGGCAATGGTGAAGGAAACATTATGGACTTCATGTTTCCAGGTAATTGGGTAAAAATGATAAAATTTCACCTGCACAAACTATCCCCAGAAAGTCTAGATTACTAATATTCTGCAAACAAAATCCCACACTTAACCTAATTCTCTGTTTTTTTTTCTCCTTATTGGAACCCTGCTCCCTTGCCTGTAACTCAGACACATCTGACTTGTGAATATTACTCATTGTTCCATCGTTAAAGGTCACTTATTTTATGAAGAATTACCTACTAGCTAGAGAACTTTGTCGTTTTAAATCTTTCCATTGAAACTGACAGTACAACTATCCAAAATTTTGTGGCATGTTTATTATTATATTTTTTGAGTACATCTGCACTGCTATGCAATCACAGGGTAGGATATGATGAGAATAGAAGGAAAAAATTAACATCAGTGGGTTTGAAGGGAAAGATTTGATGTTCTGTGTGAAGACTCAAAGCAATTTACCTAAAGAAGTTGATTTAGGTCGTGAAAATTGAAAAGGATTTCAAAAGTTGGAGATCATAGCAGGATATTCCAGATAGGACCGAGTCAAACCACAAAAACCCTTGCATGAGAAGTCTCAGGAAATGGGTGGAAGGAGTTACCATCCGCTACTTTTTAGCTCTAGTTTAGGTGTATTTGGGCAAGTGGAAGGAAATAAAACCAAACCAGGTATTTGAGGGAAGAGGATAAAATTAAATTCCAGTCATATGCCTTTGCACTTATGTTATTTAATCTTATCAAATCATTAAGGATTTTTAAGTGTGAGATTGATTCATATGGCTGTGTAATTAGTTTTAAATGGTAAAATATCGCTTTGCTTCTTACTAATAAAATAGCAAATAACTTTTAAATAAAAGATTTAATAAAAACACTCATAATAGTAGATAAAAAGATCTACATTGTTATAATTCTAAAAAAATATGCCAAAAACTACTTCTAAAATTCAATAACAATGGACATGAAAATATGAAACCTGCTCAGAAATATTAAAATTATACTTTAATATGAGGAACATACAATGACTCCTTGAAATGGCTTTGAAAACTTTGAAAACAATAAACATTCATTTTGCAGTAATGTAATATGATAGAAAAAAAGAAAAAACCAACCTCCAAGTCATTTCTACATCATTTTTTATTAGAACTCTAAATTGCATGGGAAAACAGTCTTTAAAACTAGCTTCTGTCATTAGCTTAGAGAACTTTAGAATCTCTAAGTCAAGTTGCAAACCAGAACTGAGGAAGAACCAGGGATCTGTTCCACATGATTGAAATACTTCACATCTACTTTATAACATGCACTTAGCACTTATGTATGTCGGTCGATGTGGCAGGTACAAAGTACAAAGACAAGTATGACATATGCTTTATTTTCAAGTGGTTAAGAGAAGGTGAAATGAACACAGAAATATTTTTTTCTTATTAAATAATAAAGATTTGATCAGATGGGATGTGTGTGGCTTTAGAATTTCTCCCAAGTAGAAGGGTTCCTGGACACATACATCCACTCCATGTTGGGGTGTTGGGTACAAGTAAGGGGGGCCAACTTTAAGAAACTTCCCAGGCTTAGAGAATGAGATGTAGCAAAGGACAGATGTGCGCTGTATGAGAGCATGAGGCATCACTATCAATTTTTTTATGACATCTCCTGAAGGCAGAAGTAAGTTCAAAAATTATTCAAAATAATTAAGAATTTCTACATGTTTCCACAGAATGATGCAATAATTCTGGGTCTTTGTGAGAGTTAGGACCTATGCGAATGCCATAGATGGTGGTTAAACATTTGAACTCCTGAATAAGGCAGACCAGCATTTGCACTAGACTTGCTCTTCATGTTGTCAACTACATAACTTGAGAATGCTGTCAAGGAAGTGGCATTTGGATGCCTCAGGTTTAGATCTTATTTTACATGAAATCTGAAAGAATCAAAGCCCCCTGATGAGGTTTTTGAAGTGAGTCTGAATCCTGGGCAGGGGGCCTTCAAGTGAAGCTATATCCTAAAGAAAGATGTAAATCTTACTGCAGATAAAGAAATTGGTGCGGGCTCACTTAGCACTTATGTATGCTGGTCAATGTGGCAGGGAAAAAGTACAAAGACATTAGGCAGGAGATGGAGGTGAAGGAACTTGTTTACCAGGGAGCAAGAGGCAGAGCCAACAGGTCTGAATGGAACAGAAACTCAGCAGGTGGAGAGAGAGAGAGAATCAAAGAATTAAGAATTGTGTAACAAATGAAAGGAAATTAATCATAACATTGAATTCTGGATATAGTTCTCTACTTTTGCATTTACTTTGATCATACAATGATAAGTCTATGTTAAGTGTTTTATAAAGACAACTTTACAACTATTATGCTAGGTGTCTGAAGATTTAAGTTGTTTTTGTCATATTTAAAATCAGCCCCATCATGTTATAAAATTTTATCTAATGTTTAAATCTGACATTTACATGACATGGATGATCTGCTACTATAAGTAAACCAGATTAATGTTTTAATTGGTTATTTAATGAAGGTCTATAGCTTTTTTTATTAAAAATCACTACATTCCCTGAATTGATACATATAGCAAAAGGAGTAGGAAAAGAAAAAAAAAAGTAAGCACTTGGATTACAAGACAGAATTTAGGAAATATGTGGTGGGAAAAATGTAACTTCAAACTGTAGGCATGGTAAGAACTAATCAGGGTTTGCTGATCATTCTGTTTTAACTAATCTGAAGAAGAAAGTAAAATATCATTAACCTTTCTCATCCTTCAAAGCATACTGGCCCCTACATTTTTATTTATATTTATTTTGTTTATCTCTGCCAATATAAATGAAGTACCTAGGATAGGTTATTTTAAATCTTATTTAAAAATTGTCACCAGGAATATATCTGTAGTTACACAGAAAACAAGAAGGCAGGAAGGGAAGGATGAAAGGGAGGGATGGGATGGAGAAAGAGAGAATCAAGTAATTATATCCATGTGGCAAGTGAGAACAACACATTCAGAGGAACTCTTTGTATCCAGTGGAATACAGCTTGACTGGCATGAATTTTGACTTAAAACAATTTTCAAGATGGACTAGAGAAGGATAAACTAGTTCTGGACTGAAAACTATCAGGAAGCAGGTCAATTTTAGTAATTGTTCCTTGGGAGGAAGAGATAACATGGCTCTAGTAATGTCATTAATGAGCAAATAGCAGCCATTCAGAGAAGAGTTGGTTTATCATTTTCATTGTACCCTTTTAAAGACATTGTTTTCTGTTGTCCTGGACCTGTCTAATTTGAAATCCTTTTTTATATCCAGTAAGATTTATCATTGTCTGACAAGCAGCAGAGATGATTTTCACTTCATCATACCTTTAGGGAAAAAAAGAATAAATAAAAGCAAATTTAAAGACAAAGAGAATAAAGAACTCATAATGTTCACTTAATTCGTGGCACATCTATTTAGCACCAGAAATCAGATTTAGTAGCTACCAAGATATCAATCCTAATAAAAACATAATAAGAATGATGAAAAATCAGTTTATTGTTATGCTAGTGTTGCTTCTAATTAGTAAATACATGAATTTCCCAAAAATTTGATTCCAATTTTAAATTTTTCTACACATCCCCAATTCTATGATGTTCTAATTAAGCATATTCTGTTTTGTTTGTTTGTTTGTTTTTAGGGGAGGTGCCAGGGATTGAAATCGGGGCACTCAACCACTGAGCCACATCCCCAGCCCTATTTTGTATTTTACTTAGAGACAGTTGCTTAGTGCCTTGTTTTGCTGAGGCTGGTTTTCAACTCATGATCCTTCTACCTTAACCTCCTGAGCCGCTGTGATTATAGGTGTGCACCACTGTGTCTGGCACACATATTCTTACACATATATAAAAAGTTGCAAGGTTTTTCTACACCAAAATAACCAATTTTCAAGGGTTCTCCACCTGAATGCTATCTACAGAATGATTACGTTAGATGATCACTCAGATGTGACTGACCTCTTCTTGCTCCGCTGCATGGTAAAGCTATCCAGCTGAGGGTTTCAGCTCTTGGACTTCTACACTGAAACAGCTCAGGGAAACAGCTCAGTGTGGATAGAAGCTTCAGGTCCTTGAAGTTTCCCTTGGCCTGAAAAGACTTCCTGGTAGTGCATTTATTTTAACAGACAAGTTTCTTCTCCTTTGTAAAGTCATATTAAAGAAGCAGAGAATATAGTCATATATCTATTCAGCTTCAAATTGTTAGAATGATATATTAGTTATAATAATTAATTGCATCTTTTCAGATTCTAAATAAATGCCAAGTCTCTCATGAAGCTCCCAGAAGTTTCTATATAATTGTTCAGGGTAAAGCCTCATGCATCATCTTTGACCCTCTGTTTTACTCTCTTAATTTCAAATTCAGCAGCAATTCCTAAAGATTTTTGCTTCCAAAATAAATTTTGAACAATCTCAAATCCACTCAATTCTTTCCGTCTCCATTGCCACAAAGGTTCAATTTGTGGTCATCTTTCTTCTCTTCTGCATTAATAGCATCCACCTTTGAGAGTGCTATCTAACCCACATTCATAGTCTATTCTCCACATGACAACCAGCCAAATGGTTTAAAATTCAAACTAAATCATGTCCTCTTCTATGTTACTTTACCATTATTTCATGTAGATTCAGCATCTCCCTTTAGAATGACTTATAGGATCTTAGGAGATGGACACCATCATCCACTTCTTTCTGTATTGCCCAGCTAAATTATGCTCTAGTCCCTTTCTGTTCTGAATTAAGCAGAATTTTCTTCTTAAGGTTCTTTGAACCTCTCTTCCTTTTGCTCTTTTTTGCTTAGAAAAATGCTGTTCACATCATTAAATGTCTAGCATACCTGCAGGGTGGCCTTTTCCACCTACCTTGTGAGGAAGATGCCTGGTTCCCAGAGTCACTTTGTATCACATCACCTTGTTTCATATCTGTAAGGATTATATTGCCTGACATTTTCTTTTTTGTTAATAGGCTTATATTCAGCATTATGTAGCTATGTGAATATGCCATTTTATTGTTAAAATCTAAAAAAGCTTTGTAGATCATAGGAAGGAATAGAAAGAAAAAATGATTTTGAATGAATGACTTTCTTCCAGTCATATTTCCTTGATGTGATTGCTTCTTGTGCTTTATTTTTATCTATTTTTGGAAACAGATCACTTTTTATTTAAATATAATATTTTTACATATAGTCTACCTGCTTAACTAAAATAAAGCCATGTTGAGGACACATTGATTACTTTCCAAATCTTTGTCTTCTAGGAAGCAACATGCAAACAGAAAACAATAACAGCAACAACAACACATTAATTTGAACTTACTCTGGGTTAACTTCATGCCTCCAGTATGTAACAATTACAAATTGCAGATTTTTCTTTGAAACTTAATTTGCACATCTTTTAAATTGCTTAGTATTCCCTAGAATTATTAAAATAAAATAAGTATTATATACAGTATCTAGCAAATTGTTACATAAATAATATATGTATGCTTTAATATTTAGTTTTCTGCAATGTCTAATGTATTTTCTGGGACACATACATTCCTTAAAAATTCATTTAATGATAATAGAATAAAAACTTTATTGAATATATATTATATGCCAGGTATGAAAAATACCAAGCAGTATTTTTAATTCCCTTCTATTTTCAAAAAGTCTCTGACATGGAAATATTATCTTTATTTTTAGAATGAGAAAGATGACAATTTTAAGATATTAAAAATGTTCCCCAAGTGACTAAGCTACCACTTGGAAAAAATCAAAGTTTTGAATTCACTATTGCCTGTATCTTTGAATATAAATTCACTCTTTCTCTATCCATTCATGTATCCATTTATCCAGATTTGTGGGCATTTTTAGATAGTGGTTACTATTAATAAAAGTAAAATATAAATTCTAGAAGGGAAAGTTATACAACTTTTATATGTGTCTTCAAGTTAGGTAAAGAAAGATTGACATAATCATATCAAATACATATTGAAATATAACATTTAGATATTTATATCCTATACTTGAATAACATCTTTAATTAAAAACTGTATAAAATGTTGTAAAACAAATTTGTCATTTTCAGCATTTGGATTTAATTTCAAATAGTGTTTTGGGATAGCAGGATATAATTAATTATGTAATTATTATTTTTTTGCTTTTCATAAAGTTTTAGAAATATTTTCACTGCAATAGAATTCTCTAGAAGAGGATATTTCCTCTCCTGGAATATTAACCTGTGTATCTTCTGAGAGGAAGGACTATTGATTTACTTCAAAATGAAATAACTTCCAATATCTCAGTGCCACAACTATGTAAATCTTTGCCTTTTTCTATGAGGCACTTACTAAACTTGGGGTGGTGCTACATAATTGATGTGTGACCCAACAAACTAACCCTCTGAATGATATATGTATCCACCAAAGAAATTTCGACTTTGTACCTTCTTGATCCATTTGTCCGGTCATAAATTCACTGACTGATGCTCAGGACTGATTTTGCTTATGTAGCAAGGATGTTCCTCTCTTCAGTCACTATCCTGTAGTTTTTTACTTATCCAAATGACCTCAACATCTGATAACTGTTGCATAATTCAGTGCATAGCAAGTTGGGAAAACCATAAATGATTTAGCACTATGGACTCTATGTGACTTTCAATGGCAAAATTGTTCCTATTTTGACTGGGTTGACATTATTTAAATGGACTTCTGCACAGAAAATTTTCCTTTGTAATCGTATAAAATATTTGTTTGGTTGACCTAGTTTGCTACAAAGTAAAGGATGAGATTGCACACTCTCTTATGATTGTTATTAATTTTCAAATTTAATAGTTCTTTAAAAATACGTACCACCAGAAAGAAATCTCTTGCTATACTATGAGCAATGATTGCTGGTCAGTATAATAAAGTCAGTTGTCCACATGAATTCCAAACCAACCATGTTCCAATCATCAAAGGCAGCAGTACTAGAGATTGCAATAGAACAGCAGTTGTAATCCAGGATCATCCCTGCAGGGTTATACATCACTATAAGCAAAAAAAGGGCACAAAATTCAATTTCATGCATATATGTGAATTATTGGCTATACGAATCTATGCATATCCCTTAACTTCCTTTGCCTTAGTTTCCTCATCCATAAAATAAAAACCACCAGCTAAATAATCTTATAATATCTGATGGCTGTATTGAAATTATATCAAGAATGAAGAAGATGCTCAAAACATGATAGTGATTTTATTTCTGTTTGACTTCTCAGGATCTACAGCAGCAGCTAACACAAGGAATGTGATCAATCAAGACTATGATGTAAATAAATGAGTGAATGCACAAATTAATCAAATAATGAGTACCAGAACAGACGAATGACAAGATTAATTAAACACTAAATGAAATCATAGACATCACTTATGGTGGTAATACTGATGAGAGACAGGCCAGTGAACTAATAAGCCATGTGTCCTTGTGCAATGGCACTCCAATAGAGAGGAGCAATGCTATAAGAAGAACAATTCAAATTTAATAACACTGAGTAGAAAAGTAACCCAAACTCTATGTTGTATATACATATAAATATCCAGGATGGTTTTAATAAGTATTTCTATGTTTTCACTAATTATATTTAAAACATTAGGACATTTTCTACTTTTGACTATCACATGTTGATTTTTTTCCTGTTGTGTATTAATAGATTTTGCAGTAATTATAGTAGACTATTATGCTGCTTTAAACAAATAACTGTAGAATATCAAATGAAGCAAAGACTTATTCTCCAAGTATTCAAGGTCACCTGTGGCTCAGGTAAATCTATAGGGCAACTACCAACAATAAAGTATCTAAGCTGGAAGTGCTCACAATCTGATGTCAGCACCAGGCTTCATCTCTGATCTTTATTTGTTGAGATATTGATTTCTGCTGCCACTTGTCTTTCTGTGAAATCAGTCTCACTGAACATGTTTCATCATGCACAGTAGCAACTCTTGGTACTGATATCCCCTCCTCAGGGCTTGTTTTTGTTATTGTAAGCTTGTTGATTTATTTAGTAACTTGGCTGGATATTGTAGTGAAGTCTATTCCCACAAGTTGTGCATCTTGTTATTCAGAGGTTGCAGCCTTGGGCATGTGCAATGACCCTGGACTGACAGGAGCCATAACATGGCTCTCTGTCTCTTTGTCCTGATTTTCCTGTGAAGATATCTGTCTCTGTTTGTATTACGCTCAACACTCAGTCTCCACTCTTGACAAGTGACTGTCCTGTAGATTTGATAATGCCCCACAGCATAAATTATTCTGCATTCTGATTCTACTAAATTTGGGCTACTTTGCAAGGGTAATTTTTAAGCCAGTTCTTTAGGGATTTTTAAATTTCTTGTTTTATTTTACTTTATTTTTCTCTTCTGACTCTAGGTGAATACTTTTTGTTCTTTTTCTGCTCTCTTGGTCAGTTTGTTTTAGCTTACTACTCTTATAAAACAACCAGCTCTTAATTGCTTACCACCCAAATCACTTGTTTCTGAAAGTGCCACTAGACTTAAATTATCTGTTGCAAATAAAGACAGTTTACTTGGGGAAAACTTTGATTCTGTCTATTAAGAGAGTCTGCATTTTTTTCCCTGACAAACTCGCTGGCTTTTATGTGGAGTTAGGGGTGCAAATCTTGACACTCTTCTCTCAGACCAACACTATTGTTTAACAAACTAGGGTTCAGGATAGGGATAGTAATCTTCAGTGTCCTTAGCTCACCTTCTGTGGTGAAGAACTTCCACTCTCTTAGTGGGCTTGGGCAAGGGGAATTCTCAATCAAAATGGGGGAAACCTCCACTCTTCTAACAGGGTCAGATCAGAGGAAATCAGCTTTTCAGTTCTTACTCTTACTTGCCTAGAATTTAACCTCTGAGACAAGGAGAAGGGGAGGACAGATGCTGGTGGCAGTCTGTCTCTCTGCAGGAGATGCCACAGCTCTGGGAGGAGGGAGGTTCTATTTTCTTGGTAACTCCTAGCCAGAGTAGTGAGCCTAGAAGGAGGGGATCATGGTGTATCTCAAAGACTCACTACTACCCCGTTCACTGTCTACTTATTTATTTTTACTAGGATTTAGTATTTTGTTTCAATAAACATTTATTTATTTATGGATACCCATAGGACAATTTCCAGGGGCTTTAAAGACTGGTTGTTTTTGTTGTTTAATTTTTGCCAATTATGGTTGTTTTTCTGGGATAAGAGTTCTTGGAGTACTTCATAAGACCATTCTTTATTTCTGTGCTTTTCTTAGTATTTTAAAATTCTTACTAGTCATTTTAATGACTTAGAGACTTTCATGAAAATATAAGTGCCTAGCACAAATGTGACTTAATTTACTGGATGACATTAAAGTGAACCAAAACTAATGGTGATAAGACACATTTAGTTATTTTACATCATCCTGTTGGAGAGATTTATATTTTCCTTTATCTCCCCTTTTCTGGCAATCCAGACTACTGTTTTATCCCACCCCCTTTTAAAGTTGGATGACACATGTGACCACATATGAAAGACAGGAGGTGACATTATCATTTTGGAGATAAAATTCTCATGGGCTGGTTCTAGATTACTAGTCTTCTTTTGATTCTTTCCTTGTTCTGGTAAATCATAAAATTCCATCTTGAGCAGATTGAGGTGACACTAGGACAAATGCAGCCTGAAATTCTGAATCTCCAGAGTAGAAATTCTGAAACTCTTCTGGCCTGGAAGAGACACAGAGTCTAAAAGAGAGAGAAGAGTCTTTGTTGTGGTAGCTTCACACTTCTGTAGTAAAGCTAGTTTACCCTGACTGATATTAGCAACTGTTCTCATTGTGATGTATACATCAAATTCTAAATAAAGATTTGAATAAAGATGTCAACAGTACATGCAGAATTTGACATTTTTATATGAAATTTTACAGAGATGAACAAAAACATCTTAAATATGATGAAAAATATACTAAAATGTTTTCATAAATATGACTGTATTAAAATTAAGAACAGTGTTTCTCCAAAGACTCTTAAAGGAACTATAAATCCAAGTCATAAACTAGAAATAAATGGTTGCAACACATATCATTTACAAAGAGTTGAACGCATACACATAGAAAGTAAAATGTTATGCTCATAAGAAATAGCAAACAAAAAGACATAAAATTAACATTTAATAAAAGAGAAACACAAAATGACATTACTTTATCTCACTAGAAAATAGGGAAATAAAAACAAAAAACCAAAAACACCCATAATTAGATGTAATTTTTATGTCACTCAGTATAATTAATTAATCTGAATTTCAGATTTAAAAGTTTGAGGGCTGGGGTTGTGGCTCAGTGGTAGAGCACTCGCCTCGCATGTGCGAGACCCGGGTTCGATCCTCAGCACCACATAAAAATAAATAAACAAAATAAAGATATTGTGTCCTGTATAACTAAAAAAAAAAAATTAAAAAATAAAAGTTTGAATAAAAAATTGATTTCTACTGTTATACTTTGTTACCAGTAGTATAAATTCATCCTCCATTTTGGAAAAACAATGGGTGCTGTCTTTTAAAGTTGAACAGCATATACATATTGATTTTGTAATTATATTCCTAAGAGATTTACACATAGATATGTATAATAATATTTACAGCAAGATTTATTTAATAGAAATACTGTCTATGGATATATTCATCATATTGGCAAAAGAAAAATAATAAACTGTGGTATATTCACAAAGTGGAATGTTATGTAGCAATACAAAAGAATGAGCTACTGCCAAACATAATGATTGGGATGAACATTTAGTTCATAATGCTAGTTAGAGTAATGCAAGAAACTTGAGATAATAGTTAATATAAATATATTGTTAAGTTTAGCATATCCAAAATTAAGCAACATATTGACTAAGGGTGAGAAAAAGAGAGAGAATGTGTTTGTATAAGAATAAAATAATAGCACATTATTCATAATGCTCTTTCCCTGTGTGGAGTGGAGAAATTGGGGTGAGGGAGATGTTACACATGTGGGTATGAATAGTAAGTGATATTTAAGCCGTTGGGTTGGTTAGTGAGTTCAGGAATGAAATAAGCCCATGTTAGATTCATGGTACTAGAACACCTTGCAACAAAGGTTATTTGATTCTGTGTACCTGTGGTCCAAATTAAAAAGAAAAACCCTGGTTTGCATGTGTAGCTGAAGTTCAGAATTAGCACAGTGAATCAATCATTCTGTGCTACTCCATGCATCTTCTGACAATGAGTAGAATAAGAATCTCAAGCCTGATATTGGGCCTACTGGATTAGAATCTGAATTTATCAAAATCCTTTGGTGATTGCTGTGCTCAATAAAATTTGAGAAATATTGTTTCAGATCATCTCTAGTATACCTGATGGTATTTTAAAATATTTTTGAAAATAATTCCAAGCACAAAAATGAGGATTTGAAGACATCATTTATAAAAAGTTACTTTTTGCTGCAGTCTGGCTGCAGCAAAATAACCGGGGGGTGACAAGCAACTTGTGTAGATTGATAAAGCAGGAGTGGGAGACATTTATTGTAGGACAGGAGGGGTATATATACATTACACACAGCTTATCTTAATTAACATAAACTAGATACAGCAGTCAACCAATAAGGAATCTCCACACTTAATGGCTCGCTGGCGTTACTTCACAAACCACTCCCTCTGGCAAAATGCCAGGCGCCATCTTGACTTGTTTACAGACCCTAACAACTTTTGACTTTTTGGTTGAAAGAATAAATTTTAATATAAATTAAACTCCTTTTTATTTTAAGCATCGTTACATATAATAAATAATCTTTCAATGAACATATGAAATGCTGAAAGATTAATTTTTTTTAAAGAGAGAGAGAGAGAGAAAATTTTAATATCTATTTTTTATTTTTTTCGGCGGACACAACATCTTTGTTTGTATATGGTGCTGAGGATCGAACCCGGGCTGCACGCATGGCAGGCGAGCACGCTACTGTGAAAGATTAAAATTGATGTTATGATATGAACATAAAAAATTAACAAAAAAATATTGATTAGGAAAGTGGTGGTGCTATGAATAGAAAAAAGAGTATCTATCTTGTAATATAGAAATTGTACCACAGGTCATATAATAATTTGTTCACTTATATACAACTAACAGAGACTGTGCACAAACTACAGATACTTTATTTTGAGCCATGAAAACTTCAAAGATGAGATCAATCTTATTTTCCTTTAGGATATTTTCTCCAGAATTCAATATCCCTTTCACTGTTTTTATGAACACAAAGCAAAGATCTCATATTTATCCATCCTTTGAATGTGAAATATTTTTTAACATAAATAAAAACCATTGAATGTTAAGAATCTTGATGTGATATGCATTATGATTGAATGTCAATTTTCTTTACTTCATACTTTATTACAATGTAAGTTGAAATATTTATGAACCATACGTCTGTTGTCAATAGAATTACGTATGCTTAAAAAATAAAAAGAATCCTGAGTTGAGATAAACAATTTTAATTAACTTTCTTGGTTTTGAATAAGATTACTTCTTTAACACATTCTGATTTAATTCATCTCATTTTTGCTTTTAAAAAGCGTCAGGCAACTACTTTCTAGACACTAAAGCTAGGTAAAGAGAGTTAATTTAAAAATTCAGGTAGTAGTTTTCTATTTTTCTCTTCAGTTAGACTGTGGAAGAGTCTGCATTAAAATGCTTTTTATCAAAATTTCTATAGTAAAAACGATAATGTTAGAAAAGATAAACTCTTAAAAGATACAACTGAGTGCATGAAATGCTCTGTATATGATAGAGTAAAACATAAGTTAGTTAATAATGTTTCTAGATGATTCAGTGAAGATTGGGAAAGTATTAGTTTGAAATTACATCCCAAACTCTGCCTCCTTCTCACTCTGGAAGCCAGCAGACCTAGAGGAAGGCAGGCTGGTGAAATAAAGAGAGAGAATATCTAAAGCTGAGAGGTTCCATAAGGACAGAGGTGCACACTGAGATTAAGCTGGGGACAGAAGCAAAAGGGGCTGACCTTCCCTCTCATCAGGTGTCAGATAAAGAGAAAGCATTTATCAGTCCCTGGAATACCTCACGTTAACAGAACCTGTAAGATCCTTCTTGCACCCAGAATATATCCTGGGTGTCCATGCTTGGTTCTGCTCCCCTCCATTTTCCCTGGGTGAGAAGGACTGGGGCTGGAGTGAGGGCTTGTCTTGCCTCTACACTTATATTCAGTAGCTGCTTGCTTGTTTTATTTGTGTACTATATGCACATTTGGGGCTCCATTTCTAGAAACATACTGTGATAGATTATCTGAGCAAAATATCTGTAACCAGAAAAGTAAAAATAAGAAAATACTCTAAAAGCTTAGTGTTTCCTAACTGTATAGACTCTTACAGCATCTTTGATGAACATCTCTCAGTAAAAAGTGCCAGTTAGCTAAGTTTGTTAAAAATACAGTAGAAAAGTTGATTCTTGTTATCTGTTTAAGGACACTTAATTGTGCAGATAGCGTAAAGTAACATTGTCTCAACATTCTCAAATTGACTGTCAATTATTTTAATCTTTTTGCAGAGTGAAGGAGTGCCTTAGAATATCCTGAGATGCATTTACCTAGGTCTTTTCAGCTTCTCCCATAGGTAGTTTAACAGGCAATACAATTTGTAATTGAAAAGTTGCTTTCACTGAAAAGCCTGATGTTTCAGACACTTTTAATCACCAAGCAACACAGGAATTTAAAATGCACAAGCAACACCAGAATTTAAAGTGATTTGTGAGCCACTTGTTTCTGAAGTGTGTGGATAGTTCTATTAAGAAATAGTTAAATATTGTACTTTGCAGTGACTCAGCAAAAGGAATGGGGGTGTTGGGAGGGAGATGAAATCTATCTTGGATTGGGCCAGCCTAAACCAAATAATACTGGCAAACAATGTTCTTTTAGGATTTCTGTGCATATAGTGTAGTCACAAAGTATTATTCCAAGATGAAAAACAAAGTCCTTTTAACAATGTTGAGTATAATTAGCTGTTCTACAGCCTTTTTCTTCCCTCACCAAAGAAGTTCTCTTTGCCTGACTCTCAAATTGTTGTGGTGGTACATACCTTTATGACCAATTAAAACATAATTTTAGGGTCAGTAATATATTTGGCTGACTCTGGTGCAGTATTCTCTTCCATCGTTATACTCTTTTATGTACAGTTTCAGGAAATCTTAAATAATTCAGGCCCAATAAAATCAAGGGAAATATTAAATGGATTTCATTATTTCTCTAAGTCACTTGTTATTAAAAAAAAAAAAAAAAAAAAAGGCCAAGAGGCCAGGTTGCTCACTAGTCCATGCACTGTTCTGACATTTTCCTCAGGAGGAAAACATGTACAGATGTCAGGGTGGAGGCATAGCTACAGGAGGTTAAGGATGGTGTTCATGAGTCTTAACTCTTTCTGACTTATGCCTCAGTCTGGTTTAAAGACTTTTGTATTCGTGAATGGCAGTAAAAGTGTGGAACACTATCATAAGTAATTTGATGATTTGTTAATATCAAAAAATAATTAGGTCTTACCCTTCCACCTTAAACTTGAAAACCAGGTGTCCTCTGTGTTTCTAAAGCTTTCTCTGATACACTGTTCTTTTCCCCTTTAAGTATATGCTGGTGTTAATCTTTAACAAGTTTTAGCTAATATATCCTTCATCTGTGTCTACTCTTGTCAGCTTATGTATGTAAAATGTTTGCATTTTCCTTCAAAATTATATTTTTCACCTCAGGGAACTTTGATTTCTGGTAAAGGTACATGGTTTGAAAAACCAGTATTGCCAATATTTCTTATTTCATGAATGTGGTATATCTCTTAGCTCTCTGAGACGACATTACTGGGTTTCTTCAAAAGGCGTGCTTCCTGTTCCTTAAAATTGTTGTCAAGTATAGCACTACCCTCTCCTTGAATATTTGAGATGCCACAATATCTGCTCTTACTTGAAAAGAGACAAAATAAATTTGCCTGCCGGCTTAATCTTACAGTAGTCCCTCTGACTCTATCAACTTTATATATGTGTAGTGCATTTATGGACCTTTTTTAACCTTTTACCTCAGTACCCTTAATTAATTTTCTAAGAGGTATCCTTTATGCTTTCCATTTTAATTGCAATAATGGCTATAGACTGAATTACAATCCACTTGGATTCATATGTTGAATCCCTAACCTTCAATGTGATGATATTTGGATATAGAATGTGTGGAGAACATGAGGATGGGGCTCAAAAGATGGGACTGATGACCCTATAAGAATAGGAATAAAGAAGAGAGAAAGAGAGAGAAATCTCTTTGTCTACCATTGTGAGGACCTAAGCCAGGAAGAGACCCCTCCCTAGATCTTAACCATACAACCACCCTGATCTCATATTTCTAGCCTCCAGAACTGTGAGAAAAGAAAATTTCTGTTGTTTAAACCATCCACTCTATGGCATTTTGTTTTGGCAACCCTGAGATCTCTGAGACCCTTGTCTTAAAGCCTTTTCTTGTTTATTTTGAAGCCGCTGTCTTCAGGAAGTTGGTACTGACAGATTTAGATTTGTAATATAAATGTTATAATGAAATTCTTAGCCATGATTTTTGGCATCTAATAAAAACAAAAAAGAAATGCATACATTTTAGTACTTCCAAAACTGAAATGCAAGCTTAATGAGATTAAAATGAGTATCCCATTATTTTTGTTTTGTTCTGTTTTATGTTTGTTTGTTTGTTTATTTTACTAGGGAAATATAATTTAGTCTCTGTAATTCAGAAGCTAAAGTGACAGGATGAGGTGAGTTTAGAAGTTTAAGACCAGCATGGGCAACATAAGGAGACCCTTTCTCAAAAGTAAATGAAAGAGAGAGAGACAGAGAGAGAGAGAGAGAGAGAGAGAGAGAGAGAGAGAGAGAGAGAGAGAGATTATTACTCAGACCTAAAACAAGTATAGAAAATTTCAAAACATTATATAATTCAAGTCTAATTAAACATATATTTACTTAATCAATAAAGAATATATAATTATAATATATACAATTACAAAAACATGTCAAAAAACAGGAGTAAGTTTTATTAGATTTCTGTATTAAGTACTGCACTTGGTTCTACCAATGCTATTTATGCTAGCAGTATGTACTTTCTTTTTTTGTAAATTATTAAATTTTTGTCATTATATTATTTATATTTGTGAATAATTGCCATAGTCCAGCTGGGTTAAATAACTGAGAGGTGACAAGCAACTTGAAGGTTGAATCAGGAACTACTTTATTGTGAGTGAACTCAGCAGGAACTGAGAATTCAAGGTAGCAGGAGCCGATTCTCTGCCAGACAGCAGAGATACATACACCCAAATAATTACACACAGCTTAACTTAATTGACATCATCTAGACACAGCAGTCAGTCATTAAGGAATCCTCATCATCTTAATGGCTCATTGGCGTTGGCTCAGAAACCACTCCTCCTAGCATACTGCCAGGCGCCATCTTAACTTGGTTGTGGCCCTCATCATTTGTGAATAATGGGGGGCTTCAGAGGAAAAGGCCACAGCAGTAAGTATGTGCCTTCTTAATGAAAAATGTTTTGGAAGATATAGAAATACTTGTCCAAGCCAGTAAGTAAACTCATAAAAAAGAAAAAATGAAAAAACAAAATAACAATGTGATCTTTGTCTTGTGTAAATATCTCAACTGATGAGTAGACAAATAGGAATACAATGAAATATTAAACAAGACAAGATTGACTAAGGGATTGAAATAGAAACAGTGCTGAGTTGAAAGAGGATAACAATACAGTGATTATTTAAGAGGGGTCAGGATTGGATGGGAAGAGGTTAAATAGGAGAAAATGTTGTGGTTAGATAAAAGTAGAAAGTGCTGGTGTGCTATTATACAGTAGGAGGACTTTAGATAACAATAATGTACTGTATATTTCAAAATCAAGAGGGAACCCTTTGGAAATGATTTTATTATAAATAAATGATTAACTTTTGAGGAAATAGGTATGCTTACCCTAATCTAAATATTATGCATCATATAGGTGTAAATTGTATGTACAATACCTTATATTTAATATACCAGTTAAAAATAATACAAAATTAAATTGTTTTTTTTTCCTTTATGGCTGAGTAATATTCCATAGTGTATATATACCATATTTTCTTTATCCATTCATCTGTTGAAGGACACCTAGGTTGGTCCCACAGCTTAGCTATTGCAAGTCGAGCTGCCATAAACATTGATATGGCTGCATTATTATAATATGCTGATTTTATGTCCTTTGGTATAGACTAAGGAGTAGTTTAAAACACATTCTACTATTATATAAAAATAAATTTAAATTATATTAAATTAGACATTTGGGAAAAAACAAGCTTTAAAAATTATGTAAATGCAAATCAGACTTTTATAATAGATATATCTTATTTTCTCTATTGTTCTTTTAGATGAAAAAATAGTGATTTTTTTTAAAAAGCTTCTTTTGAAAAAAAATTAT
This sequence comes from Marmota monax, assembly GCF_021218885.2. Lineage (NCBI taxonomy): Eukaryota > Metazoa > Chordata > Mammalia > Rodentia > Sciuridae > Marmota > Marmota monax. Next base: position 2,925,052 of record NW_026695230.1, on the reverse strand, counting down.
CATCTACTGACGCAAAAAATATCACCTTAAAAAATAAAGTGATTCTGATATGAGGAATTTCATATGAACATCAACAAATTATTAGGATATCAATAGTGACAAAATCTGGAAAATTAATTCTACATTAAGAAAAATAATTTTTCTATCAACATGTGTCAAGCTTGAAAATTAGAAGGTAAACATGATGGCTACAAAGCATCACATTTATTTTAAATGAAAATGTGAATATTGGTTTTATTCTATCATGTTTTTTCTCTCTCTTTGCCTTTTATTTGCTAAATACAACTTATTAATTTATTTTTTAAAATTTATTTGTTCCACACTTTGTATTAATCCATTATAGGTGTACATAATGGTGGGATTTGTTTTTACATATTTAGACATGCAAACAATATTGCATTATAATTTGGTTAATATCATTCCTCAGTATTTCCATCCTCTTTCATGCCCTGTGTTCCCTGATCCCTTTCCTTTATTTTACTGATCTTTTGATTTTCATAAGATGCCCCCCAATACCTTTCTTTTCCTTTTACCTCTCTAGTCTCAACAAATGAAAGAAAACATAGAATGCTTGACCTTCTATGTTTGATTTATTGCACTTAACATAATGAGCTCAAGTTCATCCTTTTTTATTCTCTGCAAATGACATAATTTTGCTTTTATTTATGGCTGAATAAAACTCCATTTTTTTAAAAAAAATATTTATGTTTTAGTTGTAGTTGGACATAGCACCTTTATGTTATTTATTTATTTTTATGTTGTGCTGAGGATTGAACCCAGGGCCTCACATGTGCTAGGCGAGCACTCTACTGCTAAGCCAGAATCCCAGCCCCAAAACTCCATTTTTAATATATACCACATTTTCTTTAGCTGTTCATCTATTGATGAACACCTAGGCAATTTCCATAATTTGGCTCTTGTAAGTTATGCAGCTATAAACACGGGTATGCGTATGTGATGACATTAATTCTTTATGATAAATACCAAGGAGGAATGATATAGCTGGATCACATGGTGCTTTCATGCCTAGTCTTTTGAGTAACCTCTATACTAAATGGCAAATATTTCCTATGATTTCCTCTTTACTATTTTCTCTGGTGCTCCCTTGCTCTCTCTTCTCTTCTCTTTTATCTGACCCAATATTAAAAACATTATCATTTTTAACCTTAAAAAAAATCAGTGATTCTATCAAAATCTTACCTTTCACTGCAAAATTAGAGTACAACTTTGAAACTTTTAAAGCAATACACAGGCTCAATCAAGAAACAAGGGTGAGTTCAAAACATGCGTTAAATGTAAACTAAAACTGGGCTGAGGATATAGCTCAGTTGGTAGAGTTCTTGCCTTGCATGCATAAGGCCTAAAGTTCGATTCCCAGCACCAAAAAAAAAAAAAAAGTGGAAATGTAAACTAAAACTAACATCCCATTAAAATTATCAAATCATTAACTAATGACATCATCATGAATAGTATGTATTGGGCTGGACAATTCACTGGAACTAATAATATGCAGGAAAAAAAATCTGTTATAGAAAACAAACAACTACTTCCAGTTGGGTAAACCTGCATGTCACCCTTTCCATTAGCACTGACAAATATAAGTGGAGAACATTCTATGTATATATGTACATTTTCTGAAGTCATTTTGTTCTTTACATAGTCTATCAAAAAAAGAAAGAAAGAAATTGGAAAATCCATGTAGATTATAACACTTGCCAAATTTCACTCAGTGATATTTATCTGTGGAAATAACACAGCAGCATGCTGGTTCTATTAGCATAGTTCTTTCAACACAGTTCTGGACTTGCATGATGGCTGATAGTTCTGCTTAAATTAACATGTAAGGCAAAAGTGAAACAATTAAGAAACAAATACAATATATGTCAGAACTTCATCATTCATACACGTAGGGAGCTTCTTTGCTGAATTGGAGAATGTTGTTCAAATCAGGAAGACTACTTCTGTAATTTTTCATGATATTCACAATGTAATGGCTACAGATATAACACAATTTTAACCTTAATCTCTAAAATTAATATTTTATTTCTTCAATATAGACAATCAAAAACAATATATTGAGGCCTAATTTATAGTGATTTTTTCTGATATTTATGTTGTAAATTCCTTATCAATGGGCAATTTACAGCTAGAACTGCAATATCAATAAACATACAGCCAGAAAATGAGGCAGAGCAGGTTCCCTTTACATATTTACGACCTAGATACAATAGCAGTTAAGTAACCTCAACAGGCAGTGGCAAGATGCAGTAAAATGGTCTGAAAGTGAAGTTTTGGAGCATTTATTACTTTTGTTTTTATATGATTATGTAAAATTTATTTAAATAATGACTACATTTAACTATCAACTTACAAACTTCCCAATCTTTAGCAATAAACTCCCTTCAGTTAGTATGAACCGGATCGGTACTGGAAGACTATCCATTACTCTTCGTCTTTAAAAAAAAAAAAAAATAAGTTACAGATACACACAATATCTTAGTTTATTTATTTTTATGTGGTGCTGAAAATCAAACCAGTGCCTCACACATGCTAGGCAAGTGCTCTACCACTGAACTACAACCCAGCCCCATTACTTTTCTTACTATGTTATCATTTCATAAAATGACCTTCTTTTATCTAGCATCTAGGCCTAAGGTTAGATTGTTCCTTTTTCTTCTCATAATGGGAAATGGCCCTATAATTTGATATATAAATAACTCAAAAAACTTAACACTATAAAAAAATCAATAAATAACCCAATCAATAAGTGGTCTAAGGAACTAAACAGAAACTTCACAGAAGAAGAAATACAATTGATCAATAAATATATGAAAAAATATACAACATCTCTAGCAGTAAGGGATATGCCAATCAAAACTACTCTAAGATTTCATATCATTGCAATCAGAATGGCAATTATCAAGAACACAAGCAATGTACACATTGCCTGGATTGAACACAGCAGTGTACACTCATACACTGCTGGTTGGACTGTAAATTGGTGTAAGCACTCTGGAAAGCAGTATGGAGAGTCCTCAGAATACCTGGAATGGAACCATCATTTGACCCAGCTATCTCACTTCTAGATTCATATGCAAAAGACTTAAAATCAGCATACTACAGTGATGCAGCCACTTCAATGCTTTTAATAGCACAATTCACAATTGCTAAACTGTGCAACCAACCTAGATGCTCTTCAATAGATGAATGGATAAAGAGACTGTGGTTTATATACACAATGGAATATTACTCAGCATTAAAAGAGAATAAAATTATGAAATTTGTAGGTAAATGGATGGAGTTGGAGAATATTATGCTAAAAACAAAGGCCAAATATTTTCTCTGATATGTGGATGCTAATTCACAATGAGGGGTTTCTAGGGAAGAATAGAGGTACTTTGAATTAGAAGGAGGGGAGGGAAGGAAGAGGCAGGAGTATGGGGGGAGGAATGATAGTAGAATGAATAGGACACTATTATCCTATGTACATATATGATTACATGACTGGTGTGATTCTACAACATGTACAACCAGAAGAATGAGAAAGTTATACTCCATTTACGTATGAAGTATCAATTGCATTCTACTGCTATCTATAACAATTTAGACCAAGAAAATATTCAATCAGTGCCCTGGAATTCTGAATCAAGTCTTATGTGTTTGGATTCTTTTGATAACAAACCATCAAATTGAATTCACTTAATTTTTTTTTGGCATTCTGTAGACAAATAATCTGGATGATTATATGAATTGATTACGTGGTTTGTAGTTATGTAGCTATAATAGCTGTTAATATAGGTAATAAGATCAAAGCAACTGTTGACATGTGAAAAAGGGATATAAGAAAAGAATATGGGAGCTAATCACATTTGTATTTTCTTTTGAAATCTCAGCTACTTTATAGGTGAATAGTCTTAATTTTATTTTGGAAATGTAGATCTAATCTGAGTTGAACACTCTAATTAGTTCTCAGAAAAATATTTTTAAAAGTTCATGATCAATAAAAATTAACTATACTATTTTATTACCAAAATTAATGCTGCATTAGAAGGAAATGGAAACTAGCATTAATTGAGCACTAATTATATACAAGACTATGTGACCCACGGGCTGTATCCTTTTAACATAAATACTCTTAGATGTTAGAATTATCATATTATGAAGGGACAGAAGTTCTACACTTGAATCTTGGTAAAAGTCACATAACCATTAAAAAGATGATCTGCTGTTAAAATTCAGATATTTTACTTTCTTTTAATTATTATTTATCACCACAGTTTTTTTCAAAATGGGAAGTGCTTTTCATCTTTCCTAGAAGAAAATAAAATCTGAGAAAATATATCAAGCACAATTCAAATTTAGCACCTTATGTAAAGGCCAACATAAGAATATAATCATTTTATAAATATACAGATTGCTATATTTTAAATACTTTATTATACATTCTGACACTAATATCTAAGGTCAATAATGTATACTTTTGCTTACAAAAATTGTTCTACACTGCTTTACTTGCATATATGTCTGGGTATATATTTCAGAGTTAAACAAGCTTTGAAAAATTTGCAATAACATTATCAGGTTCTAAATAAAAATAAATCATGATCATTTAATTGATTTCCAGATGAAAATTTAATTATACATATTGTGAAAATGTTATCATTTTTTTGAGCATAAGAAAATAAACTGTAAATTTCTGTCTTAGAATCATTCCTAGAACGTGGGCTTATCACGCATACAAGGATATCAAGCAGAATTAATTAAAACCCTTGGTATATAAGGCTATCTTAAATGGCACATCTAAGAGATAATTCTATTTATTTTATTGAGAGAAAGATTTTTTTCTGTGTTCCAATTAAAGATTACCTGCCTAAGGCAGTAAACATTGTAAGTATGCATAATCATCAGAAGAGAGAACGTATATTCAACTCTATTCTACATTCTGAAACTGTTCTATAACCATTATTAAAGAGTAAGTCCTTACTTGTTACAAACTGCAAACCATTATTTAGGAGACCCTCTAATATCTCAAATACATCTGTTGGACACAGATGTTGTGCTTGAGTGTTAGTTAAGGGAAGTTTATAACTCCACCAATCCAGGCAATAATATATTTTTATTAGGAGAGTGATTTACTTGCATTAAGAATGAATTGCTAAATAAAAAGCTTTTTATAAGCTGAAATAATAATTATTTATTATTTTTAACACTAAAAACAGCTTGAACTTATTCTACCTTGAATGTTCTATGAAGACTGCTTATCTTAATATTTTTTACTGATAGTGAAAATTATGAACTGTAACAACCGAGCAGCTAAAAACATAATCACAAGTAAATCACAGAAGCATAACTAGAACTCAGGTTGATGGTTTTGCAATGCACTTTCTCTATGCAGCCATCAGCTGTTATTTTCCTTAACTTTCTATGTAAAAAGTAACGGGTTTATTAATGATTTTTGAATTTGTTGAGAATAGTCAATCTTCCTTTTGTTTTAGTTGCAACTTGAAAAATTACACTGTTAGGGATCAAAAAAATACAGCCAGAAAAAAAGAGATTATGTATCAAAACAAAATGACATTTTAACATAAATAACATTAGCAACTGTGACATTTACTCCCACTTTAAAGCTTTAATTTCATAGTCCTCCTCCATAACAATACAAATACTTTAGAACATTTTAATATGATTTATTCTCTTCATCTTGAGAATGTTTTACAAAATGTCATGTAACCTATGATGTCATCATACCAAAGTCTTCAAGTCCAAGACAATGATAGAAGATTTTAAAGACAGGGATTTGGTAGTCAAAGTTTAGAAAATGCTAAGTCAGGCAAAAAGGAACAAGCATCTTTCCCAAAGGATTCTACACCCTAGAGGAATGTTTTGCAATGAATGAAGATTGACTAGGTAGTGTTTCATAAAAGTATTGGGTCATAGAATTCTATAACCATGGCCAAGACTTGTGATTGCAAGAGAAACAATTTTTTAAAAATCAGTTTATAATGATTAGTTTAATCAAAGCAGGATGGTTAGGGAAAAGGAAAGATTTTGGAGGTTGTTTTTTTCAGGCAAGGAGTGAGATGATAATGTTTACAAATAGTATACACAGAAATTTTTCATCATTTGTGCTATTACTCACCACCTAGGATAGTCTGAGAAGTCTTTCAACTCAAATGAAAGCATGTCTGATACAGACCATGAGCACAACAAGAATCAACTCCAGTGCTGTTATCTACTTTTACACCAAAATTTATTTTTCTCTTTTTAATAAATTTCATTTTTTAATACAATGTTTTATATTTTGCTGAAATTATCGTATTTGGGATTTTGTTTGTTTGTCTGTTTGATGCTCTGGGAACAGAACCCAGGGCATTACATATGCTAGGAAAGAGTTCTATCACAATGCTACATCCCTAGCTTTCTGTTATTATTATTATTATTTTTACTTTATTTAGTAATTTGAAACTCTCTATCAGTTTAGAACTAATGCTAGAGTAATGCATGACAGTACAATGCAGTCATTTAGCCCACATTTTTTTACTCAATAAGGTACTGACATATGGTATATGAGGATTTTCTTGAATTGTGTATTTACTTATTTATTCATCAGCTATTTATGTATATCGGTCATCAGTAATCCATTTCCCAATGATTCAATTTGGTTCTACATTACTGAGTATTGTGGTAAAAAATATTTGTGCTAATTGCTGGCTTCAAGTGATGGGTCAGAATTAGGTAACTATTGTTATACATGGTACAATGTTGCTTTAATTTAAATTTATATAATTGAATTGCTTTTGTTAAAATGAAAAAGAAAAGTAACTGTCTTTCATGGACATGTGCATATTTCTGAGGTACTTTCATCTGGTTTTCCCACAGGTAAAAAAATGAGAGTGATATAAATCATTGAAGTGTCTATTGAACGAACAAAGACAAGGAGGAAATGTGTTCCAGTGCTCTACTTGGTTGGGAGAGTGGATGAGTTTCTTCAGTAACCTTCAAATTGAGAATTCTACTTTCTGAAACTCCTAGTCTTCAAGAAAATAAGTTTGAATTTAGTCTAATTATGAGTGAGCTTTAGTTCAACATTGTTTTTCTCTATCAGTGAAGAAATAATTAATTACATATTCACCTCTCACAGATTGTCTTTTTCCTTTACTTCTTAAAATTGTTAGTGCTTTCTAAGAAAAATATAATAGAAAATGTTAGGAGAAGATATATATATATATATATATATATATATATATATATATATATATATATTTATGCTATTAAATTAGCTTTCATATATATATTCATATATATATATATATATATATATGCTCTATCACAATGCTATATCCTTAACTTTCATATATATATATATATATATATATATATATATATATATATATATATATATGAAAGTTAATTTAACAGCATAAAAATGAACAACATCCAGGTCTAAGTTTGTTTCCTGATTCTCTATGGTATTATTTGTGAGCTAGGAGCAATCAACACATCTACCTGTGTTTCACCTTCCTTACTGGTCAAATGAAAAATAGTTACATTACTTTTTTCTTGAGAAGTAATTATATATTTATAGCAATTAGTACAGAATCCAATGTGAGCTCTTTTGATGTTTGTTAATAAATTTCTTGAAAGTTTCATTCGAGAAACATAAATACACATATTTCATTATAAAATACATTTATTTATAATGACAATTATAAAAAAGTATTGAACTTTATTAGACTTAAAAGCATATTTGATTCTTCAAAAATTAAATGATAAAAATCATTTTTTCTTTTATCATTCAGTTTGTGCGACAGGTCATTAATGATCCAAAATAGAAGAAACCAGAAACTCTTTCACTCATGACTTAGCATATTAATTGGATAGAAAATAAAATAGATTAGGATTGATAGATATGTGCACATTCTGCAACATAAATGCATTTGAATTTAGTTTTATGGATTGTAGGATTAAAGTCAGAGTTCATTATAAAATGTCAAAGTTGCATTCTTCTTCCTCCTTCTTTTTTTTTTAATTGAAATACTTCATTATAACCTGGCTAATGAAATTTGCTTAATCCGTTTAGTATGAAAAGAGTGGATTTCCAAGAGAAGCACTATTAGAATTGGCCTTTGAACAGAAATAACTGCAAGAGATGGTGCTGCCATCTATTATTCTCAGCCTTTATGCAAAGATATTTGCATTACAACTCGTCACTTATTTATTATGTTTTTATCTGCAAGTGCTGATAATGGCCTTAAATTTATGTTTCATAGTTAATGGCTATAGAAATGATTATGGCTTCAGTTAGAGTAGACACAATGGAGAGGAAGAGCTAGAAATCCACATAGATATGCATGGATTTGTGAACATATATGTATTTAGGATTAATTGCCACCTCATTTCTTTTTGCCTTTGTAACTTGTACAACTCTTTAAATGTTACATATTGCTTAAATTATATTTTCCCTACCTCAGTCTTAGGAATATAAGTCATAAGGCCATTATTATGTGGGTTAAATACTGTATTTCACACAATCCACCTTTCATGACCTTATACTGAAATTAATTTTTTACCTTCATCTCTGTGTCCTGACTTGAGAGCAGTGTTTCTTATCACAATTGTCTGTGATACAGATCTTCAATCATTCACTTCAATCTTGAGTGAATTATAAGAAATAATTATCTAGATTATCGTATAACATAAATAAACTACATACCAGTTGAGAAATTAAGTTAAAGATAAAGAGAATTGAGTAATGAAGTGTTAAATTTTAAAGATTACTATAATTTTGACTCATTTTCTTTTATTTTAGGGATATTGAAAAGATCCATAAACAGGTGACAGTAAATAATAAAAGTTTTCTTCCACTTAATATTTGGAAACCACTTAAGAGCATAAAGCCAATAATTTTTACTCAAAATTTTATGGTCTAGATAGCAGAAAACAGCACATAACTTTATTTCTTTCCTTCTTTTTTTCTTTCTTTTGCATTTAATTCAGCTCCCTATATTTTGGGGGGTCACTAAACAAACATATATTAAACAGCTGTTATATAGCAGGCACTGCAGGCATGCACACAAACTTTATTCTACTCCCTCAACACCTCACTAAATGTTTTTCAATAAACATTTATGTGTGTATTTACAGTCATACACAAACATATATATTGGAACAATTATACAATAAATCCTATTTTTAAAATGTTTTATAAGTTATAATGCAAATTAGTGTTATTTATCTTAAATCATATTTATTAAAGTGAATTTAATTCATAGGCTTCATACTGTACTAATAATAACCTAATTTCCCATAAAAATTAGGCACAGGTAGAACAGAATTACCACATTAATTCTTCTTTGCTTGTACTATATTGGCTACATATCTATACATCTGTATCAAGTGATAAAAATATACATTATTTGGCTGAAAAATATCAAGTTAAAATTGCTGGGTGTAGAATTATCATACTATTAAGTTAGCATCAAGTGAATGAAATTTCAAAGCTTATATACTCTGTAGGTCATATAAATTTCATCTTCTAAGACTTTTTCTGCTAAGTTGCTCCTCTCTCTAATCTATTACACTATTCTTGTAGTTCTAATTTCATTCACTACTATGTAACTTTCTTTTTGCACACCACTGCTGGTGAACTCTCCAGATCACAGATTTGATCACATCCCTCTGCTAAAAGTCCGTCACTTCTCCCTATCTGTGGAGGTTGCTCTACTGCCTTGGCAAAGCACCACAACGGAGCACCCATCTCCTGCTCTTTGGTTTTCTTTGTTCTGAGTTTTCAATGAAAACTGTTTCAACTACAGTGACCTATTTCTGCATTACTTTGACTTTTTTTTTCTCCTTTCCTGTAAAATTACAGGCCCTGCCTGATATGGCTGTAAAGAAAAAATCCATCATTTTAGACTTGTTAGAAATAGAAATGTGTACATATTTCTTGCATAAAAATAACTATTGGTCTCACAGTTTCCTAAAAGTCACCTGATAGTTCCCCAACCAAAATTTATATTTAAAAAGGAATAAACAGGGGTCAGGGTTGTGGCTCAGTGGTAGAGCACTTGCCTAGCACTGGGTTTGATTCTCAGCACCACACATAAATGAATGAATAAAATAAAGATTCATCAACATCTAAAAAAATAAGCAGCTTTGAGCAGGAAAAAAATAACAACATAAAATTGACTTTCTTATAAATGTCTTGTGTCCATTGACGACTTCTCTGTAATATGTAACCATCCTACTCCTCCCCAATAAAATATTACTATGGATAACACATATTCATTTGTAACCCATCTTTTCAAATAAAAGCTCACTTCTTATCTAAGTCTCTGAAATAACCTCTATCATAATCACAGAAAAATTTGGTCCTGGGAACTCCACAGTTCTGAGAGTTTTATATACATTTCTAATAATCAGTAAAATTGGATTTGTATACTTGTCAAAACATGAGTACATTCATCTCTAATAATGAGGAACAATAGGAGAGAGCAAGTGTTCCCCAGCCACAGTCAGATGAGGAAAGTACTTTGCATTGCCAAGGAGTTGGCAAAAATGATATGGCACAAGATATGTAGAATTAGCTTAAATTAGGATTTAGCTTAAATCCTATGCAAATTTAAGCTGACAATTTGTGGGCACCTTTATTTGTATATTGAGAACCAGAGTATTTCACTGGCCATCAGTAGATATATACTTATTGTATCATTTTGATTACAGTAAATAATTTGTACTGTCTCATGCAAAGCTTCACTTTTCTGAAGTTTTGCTGAAGGCTTGGTTACCCTAATGATGCTTCTGTGATTTGGAAAGCCCCACCTTCCTCCATACAGTATAGAGAAGACCCTCATGAGCTTCGGCTTAATGCAGGAGACCCACACTTTTGTTTCCAGTGGTGCACAGAATACTTGAATAAGGATGCCTAGAAACAAAGGAGTACCTTTGTTTTTACTAAAAGTACATTATGCTTTGCTGAAGCAGTCACCTAAATTAGCCAACAAGGGATTATCACTTTCCTTCCCATACAATAAATCATTACATAAATAAGAATACCATTTGAGGTAATCTTTTAGAGCCTTTATGTTTCTCATTTTTAACTATCTGGTATTTTCTTTCACTGATTATATTCATCCCACCCCTGCACTAGCAATTCTTTAAATTAATAATCTCAAGGATCTCAGTAACTCATCCCTTGAGTGTAAAGCTGCTCTTCTCCTATAAGTAACAGGAATAGAAAAATTGGAAGGCTTTCCTTTGAAATGGAAACGAGGAGGAGATTAGTTGAAGAAAAGACAACAAAAACTAAGAGGATTTTTTTTTAAGCTTTTCTCCCAGAAGACTAACAACTGCTACTTCCAGAGGAGAATGGGGTTGTAACTCCAGTTAGTCTGTGGGCCCCCCAGAAGAAACTCATCACAAGGATAATAATTCTTTGAACACCTAAATTTAATCATTAAAGGCAGCAAATTTTGCATTCTCTTACAATACCTGGCTGCTTACTATCAGATAAAAGCAATTCTTTACATTAACTAGTTATTATTATATTATATGCACATCATCTTTCAATGTAAAATTTTAAGAGTAAATGCAGTTACAGAAGGCTGTCCCATGTTTATTCTGAGGTTTCCCTTAATTCCTAGAATATTAAAGAACATTTTACCTACTACTTATTAAAAAACCAATCTTAGACATATCCCAAATAAAGTGAAAACAACAAACCTAATGTAAAAAGTACTGAACTATTCCAAAGTGCAGTCATACCTTATAAAATGAGGTATAAAAATAGAATTCACACACATTTTGATATGTTGGAAATCGTAAATCTTCTGATGTTATGCTTAAGAAATACACACTTTTCTATTTGTCAGAACTATAGTCCTTTTTTATAGTTATTTTTTAATTTTTAGAAGTTTTTTAATTAAGAGAAATATTCATAGTTTTTCTGTGAAATACGTTGCAGATACTTTGCCCATATTTTCATTAGTCTTCTTTTTATGGTGCTGTCATTAAAAACTTCTTAATGCCATCAAATTATTTATTTTCACCTTACTATTTGATTGAGATGCTCAGTCTTTATTCACTAATACTTATTCACCAATACTTAGCTGATTTTCTTTGTGATTTAGCTTTCTGTATGATTTAAAGAGTGGGTTTATTGCTTTCCAGTTCCTATAAGTTTATCTGATCATTCCAATGCCACTTTAAGAGAATTCATCCTTTTCCAATTGATTTCAGGTTTGTCTTTACTATGTTAATTCTAATAAAAAATGAAAACTTTATCTAGATTTTGTATTCTGTTCCTTTGAATAACTTTCTATCTTTTCTGATTTCTCTTTTTCTCCGAGACTATACTTCTAGATGTATTTTATAATCATATTGTCTACTTTCAAAGACAATGTTGATGTTAGTTTTGTTTTGGTTGTGTTAGTGTGTAAATTAACAGAGTAATCTGATTATTTCATAAGAGAGATTCTTACTCGGTGATTGATTAATCTAAAGTATTCTTCTCAAATTATACTTCAGAGAAAACTTTGAAATCAATTCACATTATTTTTATAGCTTTCAATATGTATTAACTATGCCATGGAGATATTTAAATCATTATACTTACTCTAAACCTAGTAAGAAAACATCTTTATGTGTCTCATTTGAAAATGATTGTTTTTCATAATATTGATGATATAATGTTAACTCTCAATAAAGAAAACAATTTATGAGTCACATAATGAGAGGTTATGGATTGGACTGTATCTGATAAGTGGATTATAGTGTCTGCCGCGTCCGGCCAAGGGAGCCAAGTCCGGCGAGGGACGGCGAGGTTAAAAGACACACAGGACACCAAGGTTCTTCATCCAGGAGTCAATAATAATCTTTATTGCTAACACACCTTTTTTTTATACCCCAAGCAGCAGAAGTGGAAAACTACCCAAAAGCAGGAGGGAGGGGGGAGAAATTTAGTTTCAACATCTATTATTGTCAGGTACCGAAACCTCCCTTAACAATAAGTCCATCAGACCAGAAAAGGTCAAGGCATTCCCGTGGGATACATATGTCTCAGACGGATAAGCAGGAACAGAAAAACCGCAAGTTCGCCATGGCCTTGTGAGCTGGCCACACTGGCATGCAGAACAAACTAGTGGAGGTAGGGCTCCAGGGGCCAAGGTGGACCTGTTGCCAACAAGTCCCCCTCTTTTGTTTTTTGCATGCCAGTGGGAATCAAGTAGCCCCTGTCTTAGGTCGTTCACAGCCCTTGCGATGCTTACCCGTCTCTGGGAAGGCCCCGATTCCCTGTCTTAGGTCGCACAGCAAGCGTGAAAGTTGCCCGTCACTGGGTACTACAAGATCAGCTCAAGGTGTTATGACCTATCAAGACACTATTGCGGTGAACGCTTAACCGTCTCCACCTACGGGACCCATGACCGTCACCGCCGAATGGCAGATGTGATTGGACCGAGAGATTAGACAGCAAAGATCCTAGTACAGGAAAGCAAGAGGGAGAGGTATGCATAGAGAAAAGATATGGCAGGAGTTCTTCTTTTAAGGAGGACACTCATCTTCGGATAGGTCTGAAGTATATCTCAGAGAGGCGATCATCCATCTTCAAGCGTTGATAGTGAACCTGTATTGGCTTAGAGGCTAAGATATTAATTTGATCCTTAATGAATTGTACTATCTTATTTACAATGCAGGGTCCTATTGCCACTACTAGAAGGAGGCCTAACAATGGTCCCAATAAGGGAAGAAGATAAGGCAAAAATCCATTAAGTCCAGTCCAGAGAGGGTTCTCAAATAATTCCCTCCTCCTTTTTTCTAGGTCTTCTTGGAGTTGTTTAATTTTTGTGCGAACTATGCCAGATTTGTTAGCATAAAAACAGCACCTCTCCCCAAGGGCTAAACAAATTCCCCCTTGATTGGCAGTAAGCAAGTCTAAACCCCACCTGTTCTGAAGAACTACTTCTGCTAGGGAGTCTATCTGGTCTTGAACTAATAGGGAAGCGGCCTGTAATTTGTCCTTAGTTAGGGGCCACTGTTTTACCCACACAGGGTCATCTGATAACCAAGTAATGGACAGTGGAGGCGGCCGCACTTCAGTGGCCCCTAGGATAAATTTCCCAGTCCTCTCCGGTCTCTTCCCCGCCGGGTAACCTGTTCTGCTGGATCCACGGGTGATATTCTGCCCTCATGTCTCTTTCCTAGTCCCCTTCCAGGGATCCATCCCATGTCTAGCATTGCATCATTAACAAAGTCATTATTTCCTTTCAAAGTCTGGGTAGTGAGAATAGCCCCCATTTGATGAAGCAAGTCCCTCCCCCAAAGATTCGTGGGGAGTCCAGTCACCACATAGGGCTGGAAATGGCCACTATGTCCTTCGCCATCTCTCCATTTTAAAAAGGAGGCACTTCTTTTTGGTCGGGTCTGTCCTATCCCCTGTAATATGGCCGAGGGACTCTGGAGGGGCCAGGCAGGTGGCCATTGTTTTTCAGAAATGACAGAGACATCCGCCCCCGTATCTAGTATTCCCTTGAAAGCCTTGTCCTGTATCTCAATGGTCAGGTTGGGATGCGAATCCAAATGAGCTACACAAAAGGCCTGGGGAGTTCCAGTGGAGCCAAAGCTGCCGTCGCCCCGGGACCCACGGAGGGTGTGCCCAGGAATGGAAGCTAAGGGTAGCAGCAGCAATTGAGCTATACGCTCCCTGGGGGGAAGAATAACAATTCCTTGGGTAGCTTCTACTACTATTTTTATTTCTCCCTGATAATCAGCATCAACAACCCCCGTAAGAATCTTCAAGCCCCACTGAGTTGCGCTACCTCGTCCCAACACTAGTCCCACCGTCCTCTCTGGCAGGGGTCCAAAAACCCCAGTAGGCAGCGTCTGAGGTCCCATTTGGGGAGTTAATACCGCTCGGGAGGTGGAACTGAGGTCCAGTCCTGCGCTTCCTGGTGTTCCCCTGGGGAGTTCCCAGATAGAAAGGGGTTGGTCAGTGGGAGGCGGCGGAGACGCCCACTCCCTGGGGCACTGTTCTGTCCCTGCACTGCCCCGTACACTTTGGCTTCCGGGGCCCGGGGCGGGCCCCTGCTCCCGTTTCCCGACGGTATTGGGTTGCCCTGGATGTCAAATTTTGACCTGCACTCACTGCTCCAATGATTTCCTTTATGACACCGAGGACAAAGTCCAGGCATCCCTCTGCCAGCACCCTCGCTCCTCTCCGGGCAGTTTCTCTTTATATGTCCCTCTTTCCCACATTTAAAACACCCCTTAGAGCGGGTTCCCCTGTTATCAGCTTTTTGCATTCCAGTCTTAAGGGCAGCAGCCAAAACCTGACCAGTAATATGAGGCCCATCTATATCTTTGCATGCTCGAATCATGTCATCTGTACTTTTGGCCCGGGAGGACTTAATAGCATTTTGGCAGTAAGTGTTAGCGTTTTCATATGCCAGTTGTCTAATAAGTGGCATAGCCTGTTCTAGATTAGGGAATATTTTTCCTGCAGCCTGCATTAGGCGGGCTATAAAGTCTGAATAAGGTTCAGAGGGTCCTTGAGAGATCTTGGAAATTTTTGCTTCAGTCTTAGAAATGGGCAGGGCTTTCCAGGCATGAACTGCAGCTGAGGCTATTTGAGCATAAACACCTGGGTCGTAATTAATTTGTTGGCCTATTGTGGCATACTGCCCAGTTCCTGTCAACATTTCAGCATTTCGCCGTTGATGGCCCGCATTCAGGTTAATCTGAGCCAGCTCGCGGCACCTTTCATGATATTCACTTTTCCACAATAAGAAATCCCCTCCAGATAACACAGCCCTGCAAAGTTGCTGCCAATCATTGGGTATCAGTTGACTGGCTGAGAAAGACTCGAAGAGGGTCAATGTGAAAGGGGCATGAGGTCCATAATTAATGACCGCCTCCTTAAGCTGTTTTATGTCCTTGAAGGCTAGGGGGACATGGGCTCTGGCCGGCTGTCCATCAGCATCGGCGTTTTCAATCATTGGAAAAACTTGAGCCGCTCTAGAACCCCAGTGGACCCCCGCCAGTCTAGTAGGGGCGTCCTCATTCCAATCAGGATTATAGGGAGGAGGTGCGGCAATTGAGGGGGCTCTAGGCACCCTCATATTTGCCCTTTTAAGGCGATGTTCTAATTCCTCTATCTCCCTTTCTAATCCCTCCTCTTCCTCAGAGAGAGAACTGAGGTCCTCAGGATCATTTTTGGGCTTAGAAATCTGGAGGTGTTTCATACCCCCTGAGCCCGAGTCCTCAAGAGGACCCTCATCCTTTAAGGATTCTGCCATTTGCTCTTCCTGCACCTGATTAAGGGCCTGTTCACATTCAGCAAGCTGATCCTTGATCTTTACTTTATCTGTTAATAAAGCATCCTTTACCAACCTCCATAAGGAAAAGGTGGCAACTGGGACACTGTCCGAGCCCCGGTCCCTCAATAATTTCTGAAGGTCATGCCTCACCAGGTCCCAGTCACTATTATTAAGAAATCCTCCTGTCAGAAACCAAGGACAAGCCTGGGCAATAATTTCAATGAATTCGGTTGCAGTCTTAGTTTTTATTCCTGTTCCTTGTGTATTTAACAGCTCTTTCAGTTCGTTGGCCAGACGAACCTTCGCTGTTGAGTTACCCATGGTACGTACCCTGTCTCTTTAAAATATCTTTAAACCAATCCTCCCCCTTCTTTCTTAGAAGGTGAGCCCCGTCCGCTTACCCCTGCTTTCCGGATCTCGGTGAGAACCTCCAATTGCCGCGTCCGGCCAAGGGAGCCAAGTCCGGCGAGGGACGGCGAGGTTAAAAGACACACAGGACACCAAGGTTCTTCATCCAGGAGTCAATAATAATCTTTATTGCTAACACACCTTTTTTTTATACCCCAAGCAGCAGAAGTGGAAAACTACCCAAAAGCAGGAGGGAGGGGGGAGAAATTTAGTTTCAACATCTATTATTGTCAGGTACCGAAACCTCCCTTAACAATAAGTCCATCAGACCAGAAAAGGTCAAGGCATTCCCGTGGGATACATATGTCTCAGACGGATAAGCAGGAACAGAAAAACCGCAAGTTCGCCATGGCCTTGTGAGCTGGCCACACTGGCATGCAGAACAAACTAGTGGAGGTAGGGCTCCAGGGGCCAAGGTGGACCTGTTGCCAACAAGTGTCTATTACTTATGGTCCAGTAAATGTCAATAGGCTTTGACTAAGGTAGAATATCCATCCAAATTTGAATGTATATACCTATTAACTGAAGCTTAGAAAACAATTGTAGAGATTTGGTCCTCCTGCTTCCACATTATCTAATCAAGAAATCCTTTTTTTTTTTTTTTTTTGTTTTAGGTAGACCAACAGTGGCCAAAGAAATATCATATGCAATGAACTTACAATTTACAGTAAACAAACTAACACCAAAAAAGCAGGTGGATTGAAAATTGCAATGGGTATGCACAACATTTTATCATTAAGTCCTGGGATATCAGTCTCTTAAGAGATGTCTTATATAATTAAATGTATATAATTTAAAATGGAGTATGTACACATACAACAGGCTGGAAACAACATTCACTTTCTCATACAAATATTTCTTTCCTGATTAGTGAATTCAGAAAGTTTAGATTGCAAACAAAACATGATGAAAATATTAAGTCTTAATTTTCCAATGGAATTGTGGTATGACTAGAACTTTTCTTTGCCACTCTAGACTAAGATTGGCAGTTTCTGCTTCTTCCATATCTACTAGATAAAAGATTGTACAAATTTGTATCTGCCCAACTCTATTCCATTTGACTTGGAATGGGGAGAAAGGGAAGAATTGGGCCAATGTATACCACCTCCAGCCATACTGGTCAGTACTCTGACTAAATGTAAAGGGCAGGAGTGTCGGGATGAAAGTTAATGACAAACAGAAAGAAGAAGAAAGATAGCCTAGGAAAAGGATGAAAGAATGAAAAAAATAAAAGGAAAAGACATCATTGCCTGCTTCAAGGTTAATTAAAAGAATGATGTTATCATTTAGCTTCACTTATAGGTTCTGATAAATGGCAGAGATACTGAGTTGAAGAAAACTCCTTAGAAAGTAACATTTCTGGCTGAGCCTCACAAGATAAGATTTCAATGTGAAATCATCTGTGAGATGTATCTTGATGACACTAATACACCTTCTAAACAATCCTTTGGAACAATTCCAATGTAGCTTTGTCATATGCTCCAAACATTGCAAGTTACTTCTGATACAAAGGACCGCTTCTGGAAGACAGCAAGTGGGGACTCTTGTTTCACACTGTGTACAAATAACTCTTCAACAGAGCCATGGATCACTGTATCATTAGCCATTATCACCTAGGTTAATATATAGGTGATAAATTGTTGAGGACAATCTGTATGATGGACACAAATATTTTCTACATGCCCCAAAGTATTATATGACCTAATATCTGTAGACAAAATTTCTTATGTATGTGTGTGGAGGAGGACAATAATCAAGGAAACATAGTTGAACATCTGAAATCAATGTCAATTTGTCAGACATTTTGCACAACATCTTTTAGAGTGCCTTGGGGGAATCTCTTTAGAAAATCAAATAAAATATATATGGACTTACTACTACACATTTTTCATTATCCCTGGGAATTCAAGCTTGTGGGGCAGGGGTCCAAAATATGCTCAGTTGACAAGCATTTAAAGGCAACAAACTATTTGACAAATAATAAAACATTCAGAAAAGCCAAAAACCTTTTAAAATTAACTTAGGCAAGATTTATACACTGTTGGAACCATAGAACAAGCTGAATTTCCCTTTAATAAAGAGATTCATGCTGAGAAAAAAAATGTATAGGTCTATGTGCATGATTAGAAATGATGTTACTTTAGAAGGAAGGGAAAGGATATTAAATGGATTAATGAGACAATGTAGGTTGAAAAATTTGATAAACACAAGAAATAATATGCTAGAGAACCAATATTAGAAACTCACACAAAAGGGTCTCTTTGATATGCTCCTGCCAAGGGAGATGAAGAAAGTAAAGGACAATAGCTTGGGATCTTGTCAGCAGACACAGAGGAATTAATTTACAGGAAATGTATAACCCCTCTGTTCTATGGAAATGTATAAATGGATAGGATAATTTTCACTGGTGCATGGTAACTTCCAAAGTTCCATACATAAACAAACATCAGTACTAACCAATAATGCAATTTGTCAGAATTAGGAATCTATTAAATCTGAGTGAGATTTTAGTTGTTAGGAGAATTATTTAAAAATAACCACAACAGAAATCTGTACTAACGTGAGTTTGTAGTCCAAGCAGTTTTTCCACAAGAGCCTTGTAGTGGGGAGGAAGAGATGAGAAAATGTTGAGCAAAGAGTACTGTTATAGTTAGGGATGATAAGTTCGAGTGTGCAATTTCAAGATCAATAAGCTAAGAACAACTGTGGTAATAATAATGTGCTGTTCATTTCAAAGGCTATGGAAAAGGAGTTTGAATGATTTCATCCTGACTTAATTATTATACAATTCAGGCATGTATCAAATTGTCACATAATACACCATAAATACATGTTTTAAGTTTTTAGGTATCAATAAAAATATAAATTTAAAATAAAAAAGGAAGTGCAAAATTAACTGAGATTCAGTCTTTTATTCCTGAATCAATGACAGCATTTGAGATGTAGACAAACACCCATTTTAATTAGGAGTGTAGAAAAAATATCAGTCCTTTTTAACTGATTAATTTTGTGCGTATATTAGTTTAACCCACAGTGTAATTGCTATTTGATATAATCCTGGATTAAATGATAATACTGACTTAATTGGTTTTAACAAAAACTATGATAATAATATTGATAAAGTATTTTTAAAGATTATATCAAAATCTCCATGTGACACTGATATTATTATTTGCTCTTATACCAAGTGTTATGAAGTGATTTGTTTATAAGTATTAATGCATCGTAATTGTAGAACATATTTTCTTTCATTCAAGTACAGCATATTTCATTGTGACAAATTAACACATGTATATAACATACTGGAATCATATCCACTCTTCCTTTACCCTGTCTTACCCGTCTCTGGGTCCTTTCTCCCTTTTTTAATAGTCCTCTTTCTATGCTCATGTCATTTTTTTTTCTTTGAGATTCCACACATGAGAAAAACCATGTTATATTTGTCTTTTGTCCTTATAAAAAATTGTAAAGAATTACAGAGCTGGGCTTACATAAAAACACATTGTAGTCAGATATATGAAAATGTCCAATTGTATCTGGAATGAGTCATCTGCTCTCAAACTTGGTTCTTTCACTTATAATGAGATTTCTATTTTTGTCACAGACAATTATTTAGTTATATGCATATACTGAACAATGGGTAAGACATGAAAGTCAATGCAACAATATGCATTGTAGCAAGCATGGATTTTTACTCCAAACCCTCAAGATGAAGAAGCCCAGAACTTTCTTACTTTTTTTAGAAACAACCACACATAAATCCAATATGTATTTTTATCTACAAACTTTTTCTTCCATAAGAATATCTGTGATACTAGAATTTTAAAGATTATATCTGTACCTCCAATAATAGTGTGAGTCCTGATATTATTTTTCTCAGAAAAGTAAAATCAAGAGGAATGTGTGGATTTGAAGGTTTTGTGCAATGAAGCTAAATAAATCATCACTTCTTGAAAATACAATTTAACAGTAAACAAATGTACTTTTACTTTACTTTTTCTAGTTGTTCTTTGAATTAAATGGCAAGTGGAATTAATATCAGGAACAAGAGTTTGATGCCATGAAATATTTGAAGACTAAAATCAGCAAACTTGGAATCTAAGGTTACTGATATTCTCATTAAGATTTAATTTGCTGCAATAAAATAAGAGTTAATTGATACATCAAGTGGATATTAAAGAACATTTAGAAGATATTACTAATTTAAAATATAAGTGACAAGATAAACGAGATAATTTTCTCTTATAATTTAATCCTTCACACTTACCGTGTTCACCCACTTTCTTTTGCCTTGTTAATATTTCCGGATATTTGTTATTCATTAGGATGTAGTTTATTATGTTCATTAAATCTATTTTTTCAATCTACTGAGGTTAATCTTAAATCTTGCAAATTTCACAAAGATGTCAAGATTTCAGTAACTAACTGGCATGTTGAAGCCTTGTGATCTTGCTTTTCATCAGAATAGTGCTAGTAATTGCTTTTATTTTTAACGTGAGCCCACCCTAAGGAAGATAAACATAATCTACCATGGCATACATGAAAAGACTGTGTACAGATATGAATTAATAACTCTCAGTAAGTTAAGTTGCATGACCTCCTTGAAAGTTAACTGGAAAGAACCTTAAACAAGTTAAGATTAGACCCACAGGAACCATGGCTTAGCTGTTGTCCAGGACCATGACTCTGACTCTGTGAACCTCACAGTAGGACCATCTACGAAAAAGTGAATGAATTACTTAGATGATTTAAAAATCATGCCCTTCTCTAAAAGGCTTTTGTATGAGCCCAGACACAGGGCACTAGGATGTCTCTACAGTTTTAATTTTTGAATCTTTAGTCATTTCTTTAAAAAGAGTGCAATTTTACCACTTCATTTGCCATTTTGCATACTTAAAACCAAATTCTGGGTAATAATTTTTGTACAGTTTCAATGGACTGGTGATGAGAATCACATGTGAG
The DNA here is from genome assembly GCF_021218885.2 of Marmota monax. Taxonomy (NCBI): domain Eukaryota; kingdom Metazoa; phylum Chordata; class Mammalia; order Rodentia; family Sciuridae; genus Marmota; species Marmota monax. The sequence continues at coordinate 2,903,372 of NW_026695230.1, read as the reverse complement.
TTGTCAATTTTTCCTTTCCATTAAATTTATGCTCACTGAAACAACTTTCAATTAGAGGAAATGGTTTTAAAATGGTAGGTCATAAAATCATCAATTACAGATGTGCCTTCATTTTACTGGGATTATTGGCATGATAAATCTTCTGTTCATTGTTCATACAACAATGCAGTAGCAATTAAGCACTGGAGCTGTCCGCTCATTGAATATTGTTCACTCTCATGTGTCACATCTGAACTTCTGGTTAGGATTAGTCCATTTTTAAGAGAATCTTAATGGCTGCAATTAGTGATCTAAAGATAAGTATGTTAGTGTCCTCAGGAGAAACTGAGGCATATAATGACCATTTGTTTTTATATATTTCAGCTTTTCTAATTAAGTAGCTGAAGGAAATTTCAATAGAATATACATAAAATGCACTTGTTTGCTATTATTTCCCTCGAGTGAATAGAACTAATCAGCATATCTATGGGAAAAATTTAGCCTATTAATTGGAAAATTTTTATTGTATAATTATTTTCATTGAATAAAAGCCATGAATTCTCAACTTTAATGACATTCATTTCATTGTATAAATAAGGTCACTCATTTATTTGCATAAGATAAAACTTTGCTTTACTAGGAACTTGTTTGAATTCTTATACAATGAAAACAATGGCTTAATTATTTTAATGACAAGTAACAGCTCAGTTCCTTGGCAAAATCATGGGTTTAATATTCTGGAGTAATTTTACCTACTCCAAAATATTTTTTGTTTAGTTTAAATTATACAGTGTCTTTTAAAATGAAAGATTTAGAAAATATAATCACAAGAGAATCTACATAAAGAGTCTCTAAAACAGTCCTTTGAAGGCAAAAAAAAAAATTTGAAATTATTTTTCTTCAGCAGCTATTGAGTCTTATGTCTCAATAAGTCAACATATACTTTTGTACACACTTGGAATTAATGTGGTCCTTGTAGCATCTCAATGTCCTCAATCTTTCTGTGTGCATCCATCCTGACACTAGAAACAACAGTTTCTAGACTTAGAATAAACTGTTATGGGGGAGCGAAATATATTGTTAAGATCCCTCACTTCAACACACTGTTACATACTGAGATAGTCTCAGGGCCCCATACCATGCTGAAAACAGAAATTCTAAAGTGATCTGAGAAATAGTAATAGCTATCTTGCATCACCGAAGTTTGTTTTTGTGTAGTTTTATATTTAAAGTGTCTTTCATTTACATTTTAATGAGTTTATTTCAAATAAATACGTCATCTGTGTAGGCACAAAAAATTGTAGTGCTTTCATTTGTATATCTTAGACTTTCCATTTTATTATTATTGAATTAATGTTCATCATGATTTAAGAAAACTATATACTTTTCTTTGTATAACCCAAATATGTGAAAGTTGAAAATTTAGTAATAGACATAACTTGATTTGGTTATAAAAATATATAAAATCAATACTAAACCTATTCAAACTGTATATTTTTATTTGTATGCTGGAAATGGTCATTTTTTTCAAATCAGGTATTTTGGATTGTGTCAAACGTTAGCATCCTGAGAGTACTACAATAACCTTTTGATAAGTAAAACTAAATCTATCACTTGCAGTAGTACAGGTAATCACCTCTTGAACCGAATGGTGTCTCAGAATGGAGAGAGCAAAGGTGGGGTGGGTTATTTATGAGGTTTTTGTTTGGCATCAGGCTTAAGGCAGGTCTTTTACATAGGAGTTTCAGTGAGCGTGGTAAGAATCGTATGATAATTTAGGATGGGTGGATTCAATTTCGTAAAGACTGCAGGTGTTTTTTTTTTTTTTTTTAATGTCTGGGGGAGTAACTATCATTGCTGCTACAGTGACCATAATAATTCTAAGTGTGTACAAAAGTATATATTGACTTATTGAGACATAAGACTCAATAGCTACTGGAGTAAAAATTAAGTTAGGCTGTTACTCCCCACTGAGACCCAGTTTCTCTCTCTCTCTCTCTCTCTCTCTCTCTCTCTCTCTCTGATACTAGGGTTCTCCTTCTTGAATTAATTTACCTATTTTTTTTTTCATCTAAAGGGGAAAATTTTTATCTCAAAATGTACCCTGATTATGCAAATGACTACAAAGGGGAATTTTACAATGGTGCCACTCATGTCATGCCTCCTAGGAGCCTTTCTGTTCTGTCAGTCAAGTTGACAGATTCCAGCATTGACAACTCTAGTGCTTTCAAAACATTAAATTATCCCACCTAAACTCTGAAGACTTTAGAGAGAACAGTCTAGAGAAGCGGAGGAAAGAACACTACCCACGAAACTTGGCTCTATTTCATATACTACAGTTGTGGTTTTGGGAAATCCAGGGGATGGTGTGGTCTCTGGTGCTGGGGAGAAATATGAAAAGGGGAAGAAAAGAAGGAGAAATTCTGTTATGCAAGAAAAATAACCTGATCTCTGAAATGCAAATACACATGTATCTGTATGTTCACAGGCATGTGCAAAATAGTAAAAGAAAAAATTAAAATAGGTTATTTCACAGTGATGATAAACTGAGATTGGATGTGGAGAGAAAGCTGAAACTGTGAGCATTTGGGGTGTTTTTTTCCTTACTTAGGATTTCTTCTATACTTAAAATTATAAGTTATATCCATCTTTACTGAAGAATTAATAATATGCCCTTTTGATTCTTCAACTGAATCTAGGAAAGGGGAGAGTGACCTTTTTCAGTGACCCTCAGAGATTTTAAATTTAGAAATGTACCACTCTACTAAAAGACTTTACTTTTACAAATGAGGAATCCAAGACCCAGACAGTGAAAATGACCTAAACCAATCCACCCAGCACCAGATAGTCTCTGTTTACTTTAACAGCTATATCAGGATATAGGGCTCTTCTTTATATCATATACATTGCTTTTTTGATTTATTGAAGTAATTGATTTATGTAGACTAATTTAATATCTTTCATCTGTATCAAATTATTTTATTTGATTTAGTTGTCACTGATGTTCAAGAGATTTCCAGATATAAGACCATAATATCTATAAAGATTGTTTGCTTCCTTCCATTTTCTGTGCCTTAAATTGATGTCTTTTGTTTCATTCAATTGACTTTTCCATGTACTAAGATGTTAAATGAGAGGAAAGGAGATAGCATAACATGATGTGCCTTGCAGATTGTCTTTGTAAAAATGCCTATAATTTTCCCATTGAGTAAATGCTACATTTAGTACAAAGGTGTGCATATCTATCTTCATATTAAAACAATGTTAACTAAGTCCATTCCTGTGTGTTTTTATCAATGATGTGTGCTGAATAATGTTCAAACTTATTTCAGCACTTATAATTATGTAATTTTAACCCTTACCTCTATTAATAAAATGATTTATATTATGGGATTCTAATATGAGCCACTTTTAATTTCTCAAATAAATCAGCTTGATGTTAATGTATTATTATTTTAAATGTGGTTTTGGATTTTTATTATGATGATTTTATTTAGCTTTGGTATTAAATATTTAAATGATAATGTTTAACTTTGAAATATTTTCATCATGTTTAAGTATCAGTGTTAAATTTCAAAAATGTAAATTTTCCTATGTGCTCTACATTCTGAAGTAAGTCTTATGAACCTAAGATTATTTGGTTTTTGAAACTTCATAGATTTTTGCTTTTAAACTACCTGAACATAGAAATTTGGGAGGAAGTTCTTCAGGAACATTGCCCCCTTCTAGTTATATTAATTTTCTTAAAATTTCCATCTGTATTAGTCTTAATTTGATAATGAATTTTGAAATACTATTTTGTTTTTATGAGGCCCACCACCCTTTTTTCTCCTTAGTTTGCTTCAGCTTCTGCCCATGAGAGAAAATATTTAACCCTTGATTTTGAGTCTGACTTATATCACTTACCATGATGTCCTCCAGTTCTACTCATTTACCGGCAATGCCATAATCTCATTCTCCTTTATGAATGAGTAAAACCCCATTGTGCATATATATCACACTGTCTTTATCCATTTATCTGTTGATAGACACCTGGGCTGGTTCTTTATCTTAGCTATTATGAATTGCATTGCTGTAAACATCCATATGCCTGAACCACTGTAAGATTCTAATTTTAGTTCTTTAGCATACATATCAAGGAGTAGGATACCCGAGTCTTGTAGTGGCTCCATTCCTGTCTTTTGAGGAATTTCTGCATGTCTTTTCAAAGTTGGAGAAAAGGAAAGAATAGCAAAATGAAATTGACCAAGTTATGCTATGAACATACATGAATATACCGTAGTGAATTTTGTCTTTATTAATATTAATATTTGTCTTTATTAATATTTATAAAGCATCTTTTCTAATGTTTTTTATTCTATAAAACAATGTTCCTTTCTTTGGAATATTTCTTCAGAAAAAAAAAGTTTCCTTTAATATTTAATGTACAGATGATTTGATAGAAACTTAATTTTTTTCATTCTCTTTTCTATTCTTCTGAGACTTACAAAACAAATCCTTGCATATTCAATTAATGCCAGATATTAACTTGGCAATTAATAAAGGATGGTAAAATCATACATTTTTATTATGATTTTCAGATTAAATGTTTTCAAGTTTTTATATTTATTGCACATTATCTCTCTGTAATGTGATCTCTGCATCCTTGCAACTACTAATTTTTCAGGGGAAATCAAATGATATAGTATTCAACCTACTGGTCATAAATATTTTCAAAGAACGTTCATAAATGTTGTTATCGTAATCAAGACTATTGTTATTTTATGTAAGTGGCATTCTTGAGAGAAAACATGATTTTATTACTATTCTGAATTACCTACTGTGTCTAGCAAGTAAACAGCTACTCAAAAACTTCTCCTGATTGTTTCTATGTTCCCTATTGACCTTGCCATTTTCCATTTTCCCAGTACTTAATGCAGTTTAATATTATATACACTCTGCAGACTAGAGAAGGAACATGGTAGACTATACATGTTAAACTGATAGATTTTGTTAAATTACATTTTAAGTATATAGCATAGTAGAAAAGATGGAAACACTAAAATTATATTGAGATATCAATTAAAATAGAATATAGTAATTTCCAGTTAACAAAATCATTTTTGTCCCCAAGAATCAAAACTCATTTAATGTGACACATCCTATATAATTCAGGGAATTACTATAGAAACAGGATGGTTTACTTTCAAATGTAGAATGCGAATATTAACCTGAAGCAAAAATACATGTTAAGGTATTTTAATATACAATACCTTATACCCAGAATAGCCTGAAATATTTGAATGATTCTGATTTACAGTTGAGAGAACAGAAATAATAGGGTTTTAAAAACATCTAAAACTTCACACCAAAAGAATAAGTGATAGATCTGTACTTTACATGTACATCTGTTTAAATTCCAAACACCTATTATTTTAACACCTAGTTAAAATTTGGAACACTTCTCTATTATTTAAAAATGTAGGTTATATTGGAAGAAGTCCTACCCAAATCTTTCTAATTAGCAGAATGATTTATACATTCACATACAGTACTAGAGCTTAGATTAATATCCATCTGTATTTGATTCAAAACATCAATCTTCAATATCTTGAAACTTCTGCCTTCAAAAGAAGTATCAGCTGCGCATGGTCACACATACCTGTAATCCCAGCTATTTTGTGAGGCTAAGGCAAGAGGATCACAAATTTGAGGCCAAGTTTAGCAACTTAGAGAGACCCTGTTTCAAAATATAAATTAAAAAAAGACTGGGAATGTGACATAGCATTAAAACACGGAGCACCTCTGTAATCAATCTCCACTACTGGAAAAAAAAAGTGAAAGAGAAAGCAAAGAAGCAAAGAAATATCAATCTCAAATTATTTAGTCCTTATATGTTCATATATACATTTTGGAATTAATAAAATGATCTTAAATAAATTGTATGATTGGAGCCATGTTAAAATATTATAGGTAGGAATTAGGATCATTATTTAAATGAGGTGGTAGCCAACTCACAGAAATAGAAAACAATTAAAATGCAGGTTTATTGCTATCTGGAGTAATGCTTTTCAACTATATCAAGGTTATTGTTCATATTTTCAAACAAGTGTTTTAAAACACTGGTTTACAAGTTTATACTTTAATCCCACATGAAATCATTTTGCTTTTCTTGTTCCAGCAGGGTCCAGTGCTTTGCTTTCCTGACATAAGGTCTTTCTGACCCCTCCATGTGCAACACACTTCTTCCATGGGATGATTAATTTTAGGTGTTAATTGACTGGGTTTAGGAATGCCCAGAGAACCAGCAAAGCATAACTTCTAGTGTGTGTGTGTGTGTGTGTGTGTGTGTGTGTGTGAGAGAGAGAGAGAGAGAGTTTCCAGAGAAGAGTGAGGTGTGAGTGGGTAGACTGGGTAAGGTCAAAGTGGATAGGTCTGATTCAAGCAGCTGAGGACTCAAGTAGAACAACAAGGCAGAGAAAAGTGTGTCCTTTCTCTCCTCTGGAGTTGGAGCACACTATTCTTCTTCCTCTAGACTTCAGACCTCTAGATTTTCATGCTTTTCACCAAAGGACTCAAATGCATACTTCCACCTGAACTCCATGTTCTAAGGCTCTCCACCTGGGACTGGGACTGGGACTGACACATCTGCTCTCATTTCCTGGTGCTTTCAGTCTTAGTCTGAGTCATGCTGCTGGCATCTCAGTGTCTCCAGCTAACAGACAGCCTATCCTGGGACTTCTCAACCACTGTCATCATGTGAGTCAAGCCCCCTAATAAACACCATCTCACTTACCAATATCTTATCACTTCTGTCTGGAGACTCCTAATATTTTTTAACCTTCTAAGACATTTTTTTAAGAGGGGGTAAACTAGGGTTTGAATTCAGGGGCACTCAACCACTGAACCACATCTCCAGCTCCCCTCCCTCCACTTTTTTGTATTTTATTTAGAGACAGGGTCTCACTGAGTTGCTTAGCACCTCACTGTTGCTGAGGCTGGCTTTGACCCACAATCCTCTGGTTCAGCCTGCCTAGCTACTGCAATTACAGGCATGTACCAACGTACCTGGCCCAAGGCTCTTCAAACTATTCAGTAAATGCTCCTCAAAGAACTATAGACAAATAGTTTAAAATTAAATGTGTAAGAATATAATTTATTTATGAAATAAGGTATCAAATTTCCCTTCCTATACATTCCTCCTAAAGAAAAGGAGGAACATTTGGCTAATGTACTTTCTTAGTGTACTATCAATATTGTTTCTCCCTTATTTGACACCCTTCTAACTGTACATTTTTTATGAAAATGTTTACTTAATGTCTTTCTATTTCATCCCACTATAAGCTCTGAGATATCACCTCCACTGTGTTCATTTCATTTTTCTTCCATAACACCCAAAACTTTACTTGACACAGGGTAAATTCAGTAAGTGTTTGTGGAATTGAACTGAATACCATTATTTCAAAGGTTTTAGAAATAATTTAGCATGATAAACAATTAAGGCTAACCTGGCACAGAGAGTGCATTTGGTTATAAATTAGATGATAACATCTCTGTCTACAGGTTTTAATCAGAAAAGAAATTGACAAAAGAGCTAGTGAATTATTTTGTATAGGTTTGTAGTTGGTGTTCTGCCAGGGACTAGAAGGGAGTTCTCCTTCAAAGAATAGCCTGACAGTTACAAGAAACAGCCCCCCTGGGAGACATCCTGCCTGGGAGACACCCTGCAGCCATCTATCTCCCTGAGACATCCTGCGGCCACCTATCTTCCTGAAACATCCTGCATTATCTCACCTTGTGAAGACATCCAGCAACTGCCGATAAGAGAGCTCCCCCATTCCCAGCCCATAAATACCCCTGTGTGAACAATAAAAGTTTGCAGCTTAATCAGAACTCCTGTCTTGCTGTCATCCTTCTGTGTCTCTTGTCCCTTCATTCCTCCCCACCTAGGTTCAAGGCCCACGTTGATGTGTTCTGCCGGTCGGGACAGTGTTCAGGTCGACCCTATGTATGTGAACAGAGGCTTTGGATACAATCGGTTTCCTTTGCATGTTTGGTTGGTTCCCCCTCATGCCTTGAAAAAAAAAATCAAACAAAAACAAAAAACAGAAATATAATGCACAATAAACACATTAAAAATTGAGTTTATTTTTGGAATCATCCAGAATAAAAGTATGTGAAAGTGAAGAACAACAGAAAAATAGCATCAGTAAAAGACCCTGTGGTGGCATGCAGTAGAGGCTCAACAGACCTATAAAAAGCCAGTGTCCTGGGCTGGACAGTAGTAGGAATTACCAGTACCCAGCAATAAGCTCACACTGGAATACATGGAAGACACTTTGCAGTCTCAGAAATACAAGAGAGAATCTTCAGAGAATGAAAACCTATTGCTTATTCAAGCAGGAGTGTGAATAATGTTGCTCATGGTGGGATAGATCTAGTTAGAACACAAAAAAGACGTGAATATTATAAAAAAAAAAAAACAGGAGAGAGAGAGACATGCTTTGGGAAACATAAATATATTGGGATTATTTTCCAATAATTTTATGACAAACTTTGTGAGGCCACATTTTATTTGAAGAAAGAAGCATATTTAACCCACCCCCTTTGCTAGAAAGGAGGTTTTCATTCAACTACCAAGGAATTTCTATGAAAACAGTAATATCCTCTGAAATGATGGTATTAATCACTGGATATTATTGAATGAAAGACAACTTCAGAATTCAGAGAGATTGGGTTGAAATTCTGCTTCTCTCTGATATCTTAGTTAATATATATATATATATATATATATAAAAATTTTGGAGAATCTTCCATAGTTTTTTTTTTTTTTTTCATAGTGGATACTCCATTTTACATACTCATCAACAGTACATAAGGATTCCAACTTCTCCACATTCTGCCTAACATTTCTTTTTTTCATGTTTTTGATTATAACCATCTTAGGAGGAGTGATGTGATATATCATTATGATTTTAACTTCAATTTCTCTGATGATTAGTTATCACGAGGCAGCCAACACCTTCCAAGGTAACTCATCCAGCACAGGATATAACCACCTGAGAAAATTAAAGTCTGAAGTAATTAGTGGAGAAATCAGAGACAGCCAGAATTAGTTTTAAAGGAGCACCTGAAAGGGTTTTCTAGTCCTGATAGGGGTTGGAACAGAACAGTTAGAAAATGGCTCCAATTCTTTTTTTAAGGGAGAGAATCAAAAGTTTCAGTGGGCGGAGTCTTGCAGTCAACAGGTTGATTGGCATCTTGGGAAGCCCCACCCATCTCTGGGAGTCTATGTAGCTACAGGAGGTCACCCTTCTCCTGTGCTGTGTGGAACCTGGCAGAGCTGAATAGAAATTCACATGGATCAGAGTAGTCTTAACAAGCAGGATTACCACTGGAAGTTCCCAGATGCCAGATTTTCCTATTCACTGCCTATAATTCTGGTTTGTTCCATACAGAGTCCATGAATAGCTCTTGACAATTAGTGATGTTGAGCATTTATATTCTTGTCACTCATTTGTATATCTTCTCTTGAGAAATGTCTATTAAGTATATAGTTCAGTTATACAAGGTAGATTAGTTATTTGATCTACTATATAGCTCAGTGCTTATAGGAAACAGTGTGGTACTGCACGTTTTAACATTCGTTAAGAGGATAGATCCTAAGTCAAATGTTCTTACAAATAAAGAGATAAAATGACAGAAGAAATTTTTGAAAGAGATGGATCTGTGTATTTCCTTATTGTGGTTATGGTTTCATAGATGAATCAATATATTTACATTCACAAAATTGTAAACATTAGATACATGTGGTGTTTCTTTATAACAACTGCACCCCAATAAAGTTATTAAAATATGTTTGCAAATATAAATTCAGGTTTCCTATTTTAAAATTATTTTATTTCCATTTATATAAAATAGTATGATGATTTATTTCAATAATATTCATATGCTCCCCCAAATTTGATCCAAATTTAACCCTTATTTAACCCCAAATTTCCAAATAAATATACTATTTTTATACAAACAGGGGGGAAATCATTGGTAGTTACTGAAATACTGTGTACTTTCTCTAGACTGCCTAAAATTAGATGAAGATTTGAGATTTCAAAGCTGACAGAGTCCTGGGGAGTTAAAAACTAAGATGAATAACACAACTTTAGACAGGTACAGTTTCAAAAATCATGCCAAAATATTAACGCTGGGGCTTAAGATGAAATACAAATATAAGTAAGTTGAGAAAACAAAGCAAATAAAATAACCAAATAGTTTTTTAAAAAATGTGTTTTTACTAAACCAAATGAGTTTTCTAGATTATGAAAGACCATATTGGTGAAAGGGTCATGTAGATATAAGTGTCTGATGCTCTAGATTTTAAGACTTTTATAGAAAAAAATCCTGTTTAAGATTTTGATAGAAAGAAAATCCTGTTTGTTAAAGCTCAATAGGCAAATTCTACTTCAACCTTCTAGGGTTCCCTCTCAAACATGGGAGCATTACTTCACTTTGCTTTAGTAAATTATTATACTTTGCTTTCAAAAAGGAAGGAAGGAAGAAAGGAAGGAAAGAAAGAAAGGACAAATGAAAAGAGGCACATACTCGTAGGTAACACAAAAATGAAAAAGTTAACCTAATCTAACTCTATAATTTAATCTGCAAATTGAGACATTTCTAAGACAAAAGATGACCTTGTTAAAAATCTGGTCATGGTCATGATGGCCCAAAACAGTCCACTACTAAGAAAACCAGGATAAATGGTTCCCCTGATTATTATTCCAATAGGAGTAACAGGGACAATTGTTACTTGCCAACTGTGACTTACCAAAACTGCAGCATAGCCTGAGGAGGGTACCATGTCTATTCCATGTTGTTTTCCAGATGTCACTGAGCATACAACATTCATTCCAAATGCTGCCCCCTAGAGTGTCAGTCTGGTTTTTACATCTAGCTAAATTATCTTTACATAATTTAAATTATTTGTTCTTAACAACTCCAAGGTAGGTAATATTATACTCACTTTACAGGCAGGAAACTTATAAATGCTTGAATTAAACTGTACATGGTAAATGAGGTAACTGCTTTAAGCATCAGAAATCTTTCTTCCTCTTCCATACCTTTAAACATTATACTATATTTTTCCCTATTAAGCACCATGATAGGCAGATATAAACACTGGGAATTCAGCATAGTTCCCCCAAATTTATTCCATTCACATTATTTCCATTGTACTAGTAAAAAAACTATGCATGCAAATTATACAGATGTGGGAACACTCAACATGAATAATTTTAAGTGGCAGACTACGTAAGTCATACCTTCAGTACTGATACTTTTATTTTGAATTTTTAAACAAATTAAGCCTTAGAATTGCAGTCATATGATTATTATTCATGGTCCATGAATTTCCACTCATTTAAAGATTCAAGAGTCCCTTCATTGACGCAATCACTCAGTTAACAATAGTTTGATTTGACATCAGTACCCAGCCACCTAAACATGTTCTTAAGTATATTCAGTTAAAAAGGAAATTAAAGCAATGTTAGTTTTGAAATTATGTTAAATATAAAGTAAAATGTGTTTTGAGTTTTCCAAAATCATCTTTTTAAAAATTAATTTTAAAATATTTATATGCTTTTGATTCAAACGAAAATCTAAATCACTCAAGGGAGGAGTGGGTACATAATGAAAAGAAATTCGATGGATGTATTAAATTTTAAATATTTATCAAAAATATTTTTTTGATAAATAATGGCTCCTTTTCTTTTTATATGGTGGACAGACAATGGAAAATGAATGTTAACATGGCAAACAAAAAGTGTTAACAATGTATGTCAGTCTTAGGAAAACCTGTTAAACATCCAAAGCTATTATAATATTATTTGGATTTAAATAAAACAAAGTTGTTTTTTTTTTTATCTAATATCTTTCTGTGCTAATTTCTTTCTACAGACAAGAAACACCAATAATTTAGAAAATAGGTAAATGCTTTCTCTGGATGGATAGATAATTACATATAAATATATAGATAAGGGGATAATTACTCTTTCTCTTTGTTTCCATTACTAAGCCACATAAAAGTGTCCAGGTAGATCAACCTACCTTGTAGCACATGATTTGTAACTGCAGTGTACTATGACACACCAGATATTAAGCTGGTGCATACAAGCAAAACAATAATGTTGTCATTAGGTATGGATATGCAGTTTAATTGGTAATTAAATGGTGACAGCATCCTTGTCTTATAATGAATAATTTTGAACTTATTAAAAAGGTTAATTAAGCAAGTGTTAAAAATGTAGGAGTAATTACAAATTAATAGCAATAAAGTATGCAATTTATAAACAAGAAAGATGAGAAAAATGGAAAAAGTTCATCAATCTATAACAAAGGAAAAAATACAACACAAAATAACATAAATAATAACACTGATAAATGAACAAATTATAGATTTGCTTACTGTGCATACTAACTTTGAAAAATAAACATTTCTACATGACCAATATGTTTTAACAGGCATTTCCAGGAAGAATAAAGCATATGTAAGACATAACCTAGGCTGAGGTATTGATTCTTGTCTTGACACTAATTGGCTCTGTGGCCTTCAACAATTTACTTATGTCAATATAAGTAAACAATTTACTTATCTCAACTTTAATTTTATTTAATTTACTTATCTCAGTCTTTAATTTTAACTGTAGTTTGTAGATTGGGGAAAAAAGCTTTTTTTTTTCACAGTTTTTCCAGTAATCTCAATAAGTTAAACTACTAATTCAATCTATTTATTTGTATATATATATATATGCATATATATTCAAGAAATATTTTTAAAAATATATTTGAACAATTACCTTTAAGAATACTACAGTACATATCACAGTGCTTTCCGTTTAAAGATTAGTGTCATATATGTTCACTTTCCCAACACATATACCAAAATTGGAACAATGCAGAGATTATTAGGATGGCTACTGCGTAAGGATGACACACTCATTCTAGAAGTGTTCCATACTTTGAAAATCTGTGACATCTTAAATAAATGACCTAATGATGCATCTTAGGACCTTAGAAAAACAAGAACAAATCAATACCAAGAACAGTAGAAGAAAGAAATAATAAAGATGAGTGCTGAATTTAATGAACTACATATATATATATATATATATACTCATGCACAGACACACCCACCCACAAAGATCAATGAAAGAAAGAGTTGGTTATTTGAAAAGATAACCAAAATTCATAAACACTTACTGAAACCAAAATTGAGAGAAGACCCAAGAGAAAAAAATTAGAGATGAATAAAGGGTTATGATAAAATTTAGAGAATCATTAGGGACTACATTAAAACATGAGAAATTATACTTCATTTATGTATGATGCATCATAGTGCATTCAACTGTCATTATAACTAATTCAACAAATTAGAAAATCCTCAAAAAAACATACATTCCAAAGAATTAGAAAATCTAGAAGAAATATATAAATGTCCAGATACATACAACCTACAAAATGAATCAAGAGGATATAAAACAATCTAAACAGACCAATAACAAGTAATGGTATTAACATAGTAATAAGGTACAATAGGATGTTTAATATTTGTACACATTATGTGCCAGAACAAACTAATTAGCATATCCACCACCTCAAATATTTATCATTTGTGTGTCATGACAATATTTAAGTCCTTTCTTTTAACTATTTTGAGATACATAATACATTATTATTAACTAAAGTCATTTCCATACTATATATGTGCATTATGTGTGTATACACACACAATATTTTATATTAACAGGATTCTAGCTTCCAAAATGTTGCTATAATTCATGACAATATCACTTCCAAACTGATTTTTCCTATGTCTTTCTATGCTTTTTGAATAACACATTGAGCCAAGGGAACCGCATAGTTACTGGATACCTAGAATTAGTTTTCCGTGTAGAAATAAAAACAATTTGCTTTCATCATTGCAAATCTTAGCCGCTTCCTTGGAGACTGAAACTCATCCATAGTAATTTTGAGCATAATATAATATATTGCACATTCAGAAAGAGTATCAATAACCTTCACAATTCTTATTACTCAGGAAAGTGCTGTAATAGGTAAGTGTGAAACCTGCAAAAGTGAAAATTATGTTACCCATATTTATCATTGAATTTTTATCAAGAGATGGAGAAAAGATTGTTATCACTTAGGTAATCAACACCATACTTTTACAAACTGGATATTTACATATAAAAGTTTCATTTAGATTTTTCTGCCAAGTTAAAAACATATTCAGGGAGATTTGTGACTTGCAGTTTATTTTGTCCTAATTAGTATGCTAATTCTCTTTGGCAATTTTCTCTTTAAATATCAATGTGAGACTACACCATTATAAGCAAAGGTGCAGATTTTTAATGCAAGTTTTAAATAAGTAAGGAGAAAATTGATTCAAAAGTAAGGTTCTCTGAAGATAAAAATAAATGAGAGCCTAACAAAATATGAACTGCATTATTTTATAATTCTCCTTATGAACACTGTGTGGAAAATCCTAGAAATGTAATTCTCAGCACCTTTTTCTGACTGTTTCTTATTTATCAGTGTTATGGTCTGAATTAATCAATACAATTAATATGTTATAGATTATAGATTTAAAAATATAGATTATAAAATAGTAAGTATAGCCATAGTGACTCCTTCTTTATGGTTTCCAGGTGAAACTGTTATATAAACTGTTTTTAAGAATCATTAAAAGAAATGTTTTTCTGTGCTTCATACATCTGCAAATGTACTCGAACTCAGGATGTGTAACCACAACTGTGCTCAAACCCAGGGTGTGGTTGTCTGACTCTGTTCTGCTAACTTCTTTTTTCAGCCCTTGTATCTTGCCTGCTTGGAAATTGCAGGTTCCATAGGATGCGGGTTTTGTACTTAAATATTGGAACCACAGACAACCTGGCACACTTCTGTCAGAAGGCCGTTTAGGCATGGCAAAAGCATCCCTGGCCAGGTAATAAAGCTCTCTAATTTGTTTCAGATTCAGTCTTTGAGTGTTTTCTGAGCAGTCTCCCTATAACTTCAGCTCCTCAATTCCAGGAGAATAAAGCAAACAGAATTGCACCAGTAACAACCTCATTGCCCCTTGAGCACAGAGAACATTTAACATACTGTTTAATATTTCTGAGCCTTATATTTTAAGATGATATTATAAGAAAATGGAATTTCCAATGGCAAGGGATAGTATTTACTATGGCCCAGATTGTATGCTCTGCCAAAATTAATACGCTGAAACCTGAATCTCCATTGTGATGGTGTTTGGGAGTGGAAACTTTCAGAGGCAATTATATTTAGATGAGGTGTTGAAGGTGAAGCCCTCTTTTGCTTTCTCTCTATCATGTGAGGATACAGAAAGATATTGGCCATCTGCAAACAAGATGGGCTGGCACCTAGATCTTGGACTTCCCAGCCTCTAGAATTGTGGGAAAATGTGTAATGTTTTGGCCACCCTGTCTACAATATTTTGCCATATAAGACAAAACTAATACATTGTTCTCCCATATCTATCCCACCAAAATATATTTTTATTTGAAGAAGAATGAGATAGAGATTTGGTTACAAGTCAGATGCCCACATTTATTACCTTGATACTCCAAATTTTTTCCTGGTCCCATCTGTTTCTGTCACTGGATCTTTGACAATATTACTTTGTTAAAGTAGCCATTATATTGGTTCATCCAAAACTAGAAAATTAATAATTCTCATAATTAATTTTCACACCATTTCTTTTTCAAAAATATTTTTATCATTAATTAATAACTTGCTGCAAGGACAATAATCTTAACTATGGTATGTAAATTTAAGATATGTCAAATAATTACTAGTCTGTAGTTTAATGGATGTAACAGTATATCAGAACAACATAGGAATAAAATAATTAAATATGTTATTCTCAAATTATATATTAAGTTAATACAATACTAACCTATTCTCTAAATAAAATATAAACCAAAAAAAGGGCTTAGGATGTGACTCAGTGATTCAGTGGTTAAACACCCCTGGGTTTAATCCCCAATACCAAAAAACAAACAAACAAACAAACAATAACAACAACAACAACAAAAAAAAAAACCTACCTTATTTTACAGAAATGTGTTTTGGTTCTTAGAGCACTATTTAGTGCCTAAAAAATGTCATTCAAGTATTAAAAGTTAAAGTTATAATAAAATCTCTCATTTCTTTTTTCCCTTCTCTCTCTTCCTTTCTTTAATCACCATCATTGTTATGGTTGTTAATATTGATATTATTATTTTGTTTTTGAAGACATATATATTAATGAAATCTGTAAGAAAGAGAAATTTATCATTATTCAACCCTGTAAGTGGTCATGTGCTAAAGAAGCATGGTTGGTCTTCTTATCTATTACATTAGGAAAAATCTAGCATGATAAGCTTCTCTTTTCTTTCTTTCTTTTTGTTGTTGTTGTTATTGTTTTTGTACCTGGGATTGAACCCAGGGTAATTTTACCACTTGCTAAGGATCTCACTAAGTTGCTGAGACTGGCCTTGAACTTGTGATCCTTCTGCCTTCCTCAGCCTCCCAAATTGCTAGGATTGAGAACCATCACACCTAGGTTAGCTCTTCATATCATTAGGATACATAAGGATAAAAAAAAAAAAAGACTTCTCAAATCATTAAGTAACTGTTGTTTAAGTGATTTTTATATTTACAGAAATGATTTATTCAGCTTCAAAATTTTTCATCATTCAATTATTTTATTTCTTAGGCGCTTAGCATTTTATTGGGGTCACTTCCCAAGTGGGGAACAGGTGGAATACAACTACTTGAATTTAAAAACAAACACAGTGTATGTTATATATCTATAATAGAGTAAAATACCATCATTAAAATACCATTATTAAAATACCATCATTGTATTTAACCTTTTTAAAATTTTCTTTTAATTGTAGAAGGACACAATACATTTATTTTGTTTATTTATTTTTTTATGTGGTGCTGAGGATCAAACCCAGTGCCTCACACATGTTGAGCAAGCATTCTACCAGAGCCTTAACCCCAGCCCTGTATTTAATTTTAATGTGATTTTCTTATTTACTTTTATGATCTAAGAAATTAATACTTAGTTTTAGAGTTTTTAAGAGGCATTATGATTTTAATAAATCAACTGACTAGTTGTGAACACATAAATAGATATACACATATATATAAATGTATATGCATATTTATATACAAAATTATACATGTATATATATTTATATATGTATATACAAAATCAAGTCAATAATTTACCTTGAGATGCCGCAGTCCGGCTGCAGCAAAATAACCGGGGGGTGACGAATAACTTGTGTACGTTAATACAGCAGGAGTAGGAGCCGTTTATTGCAGGACAGGAGCAGTATTTATACATTCCACACAGCTTATCTAATTAGCATAAACTAGATACATCAGTCAACCAATAAGGAATCTCCATACTTAATGGCTCGCTTTTGTTACTTCTCAAACCACTCCCTCTGGCATTTTGCCAGGCACCATCCAGACTTGTTTACGAACTCTAACATTCCCCTGGCAAAATGCCAGGTGTTATTTTGACTTGTTTACAGACTCTAACATTGAGAAATAGTGAATATTGTGGAATATGGCATCATAGTGACTGACAAAATGGAAATTGCAGAGAACTTTGGAAACCACATACAATAAGTAACATACATTCACAACCCATATTCCTCTTCATGGAAAGATATATTATAATATATCTTATTCTGCCCAAGCAGAATTGGGCAGTCAGCTGTAATGGAACTAATTAAATAAGGAAATCTAAACAGGAAGTTTGCAATCTGACTAATTTAGCATTGGGCTGAAATGGTCAGGCCTTTATATTTCTACCTATATGACTTGTTGGATTTGTTACACCCAGAAAGATATACTTAACCAAGTCTCAATACCTATAAGGACTGAGAGCTGAAGGTAGTTATCTGATACCACATCCTGCAACTGAGACAATATATCTTTCCATGAAGAGGAATATGAGTTGTGAATGTATGTTACCTATTGTATATGATTTCCAAAGTTCTCTGCAGTTTCCATTTTGTCAGTCACTATGACGCCATATTCTACAATATTCACTATTTCTCAAGGTAAATTATTGACTTGATTTTGTATATACATATATAAATATATATACATGTATAATTTTGTATATAAATATGCATATACATTTATATATATATACATATATATATATATATATATTTATGTGTTCACAACTAGTCAGTTGATTTATTAAAATCATAATGCCTCTTAAAAATTCTAAAACTAAGCATTAATTTCTTACATCATAAAAGTAAATAAGAAAATCACATTAAAATTAAATACAGGGCTGGAGTTAAGGCTCAGTGGTAGAATGCTTGCTCAACATGTGTGAGGCACTGGGTTTGATCCTCAGCACCACATAAAAAAATAAATAAATGTATGTGTCCATCTACAATTAAATTTTTTTTAAAAAAAGTTGAATACAATTAATTAATTCTCACCATTTGCTCAAGGGATATTCTATAAAGTCACCTCAAACACTGTGTTAATTTATTCTAGATGATTGTTCCTTGGGGTAAACCCAGTGTTAGATTTTACTGAGCCTCCAGTCATGACATTTCCATAAACACATCAATACATAAGCATTTTTTTTTTTGGTACTGGGGATTAACTCAGGGGCACACAATTTTGTATTTTCATTAGAGACAGGGTCTCACTGAATTGCTTCTGCCTGGCTATTGCTGAGGCTGGCTTTGAACTCAGGATCCTCCATCTCAGCCTCCTAAGCAGCTGAGATTATAGGCATGCGCCACCACACCCAGCCTACACAAGCATATTTTATACATGCTTCCACTAAATTACTCCATATTTAATATATGTCGTCAATTCCTTAACATGGAATTCATTGACAACAGCCCTATTATTCTTGCCTAAGTGAAGCTTAGCTAGCATTGGATAAATCCTTTTCCTTAAGACACATTTCAGTTCACTTGAGAGCTGAGAACACTAAAAAAGTACGCAGGCTTACAGGGGGTTTTAAAAAGAAATCATCAAAAAATCAAAACAAGTAGAAAAGATTAACACAAAATAAACCATTATAAGACATTTATATGCAGGAGAGAGTTAAAACAGGAAGGCAGAACATCTCCTTGTTCAGCTTCGCCTGGGAATGCACATGTCACCTGACCTGAGGTTTTTGCCTCTGTGCTCATTTCCACTAACAACTCTGAAATCACTGTGGGTATTGATTTGAAGTTTCCAAATAAATTTTAATGAGTTGGCAAATGTATAAATGCATTACCCATGAATAAAGATTGACTATACAAGTAAAAATATTAAGTCCAGAAACTCCAATTCTGAAATTAAAGCTTCAAATGTTACTCCTTGTTTGAGTACTGAAAGAATAAATCTCAAAATGATACTATTTATATAATTTCTTGATCACTATTAATGCATATAATTCTTTTTCAAAATACTTTAGAAAATTTTATTTCATATTTAAAGTTCTTAGACAATGATATCATTATTTCAGAAAGATAGAACTGCTAACACTATAAAGGTGTAATTTTTCTTAAAGGTAAGATAGAAAATGAAATTTTGCTGTACTCACCATTGTGAAACAAGAACAGAAATTTTTACTATTTCCATGAAGAGGAATATGGGTTGTAGTATTTTACTACTACTACTAAAATGGAGTAGAATTTGGTAATCATAATAGCTATTATTTATTGAGAATTTATGATCCTTTGGATATAGTGTATTTCCACTTCCACATAGATCATTTATTTCTATTTTATAGAGGCAATTGAGGCACTGAGATTAAAAATTTTCCATGATTTCACAGACAGGCTGACATTATGGCATTATAATACACAACTTAATTATATTCTAATACATTTAAAAAATTATTTCCATATATGAGGATACATCACAAGAAACATTATTGCTTGAAACCTAGAAGGCAGAAATCAAAGCCATTTTTTTAGTTCACACATATGATTGCTCATTAGCCAAGTTTTCAGTAACTCCAACCTTCTTATATTCTCCTTTACCATCTTGACTTAAAACCAGGTGTGTCTTTATTTCGATGATGAGGACACCAGCTTTTCTTGTAGATTTCCACACTATGCAAGGTGCAGGTAGCAAGAATGACGCATGTTTTAATAACCCAACGTTAAATAACTAGGAGGAGACCCAGGTTTGATTCCAGTTTTTTTTCTCCCCAGCACTACATTTTCTAGTTTCTTTTCAATGTATGTGAAATTCTATAACTGAGTTGGGAGAAAATGCTAATTTAAGGAATAAATGATCTTCATCCCTTTTAATTTTATCTTTTCTTTGTTCTGCCTGTAATATGAAAGTGATCATCTGGGAAGATAAGGATTAATTCCAGAATCTAAAAATGGAAGAAAGGAAACAGGATTAAATCTGGAATCCAGTGGATTTCATGAGTTAAAGCACCATAATACCACTGGACCATACATCTCAGCTTTTACTTATTTTATTTTATTTATTTGGGGGCAATGGGTATTGAGCCCAGGGTGCTTAACCACTAAGCAACATCCCCAGATCTTTTTTATATTTTATTTTGAGACAGGGTCTCACTAAGTTGCTTAGGACCTTGCAAAATTTGAATTTGGCTGACTTTGAATTTAGGATCTTCCTGCCTCCCTCTCCGGAGGGAATTGCAGGGGTGGGCCACTGCACCAGGCTTATCTCCAGATTTTGTAAAAGAAAGAAATAAGCTTTTGTCTTGCAAAAATTATTGCTATTTTGGATATCTGTTACCTGTAATCGCTGTTAATCATTGGACAACATGTTTACTACACCCTGTTTCCTCCTCCTATAGAATGGACAAAATGATGTTACCTTCTACTTAGTTAGGATTAAAATAGAAAATGCAGGTAAACTATGTAGCACATTTCCTGGCTCTTGGTACCAACAAGAACATGTGTTATACCAAAACAAGAAAGCAAATTTAGAATTCCTTTCAAACAGGCAATCCAACAACAACAACAACAACAAAAGAAATGGAGAGAAAAATCCCTTCATTTCATCTTACTTTTGGGAAAATTATCCTAAAATATTGATAACTTGAGTAAAGCAACCGAATCAGAATTAAACGTATTTTTACACAGTAAACCTTTAAAAGTGCTATGCTGCTCTTCAAGCATGAGCTGCAAATTTAAAAAGTTCAGACAAATATGATGAGAATCTGAACCAAAGAAGTGAGTATGGAAAATAGGAAAAAAATTTTGCCTAAAATGTCACAGAATGGGTGAAAACTTAAATCTGTCTTTGTCATTAATATGCCATTTTGTGTAAATATTGCTTTATAAAAATATTTATTTGTAAAAATTATGCAGTGATTTATTTGAGTAAAGCATTTGTTCTAGATTTTAAATATAATACAAGGTCTGTGATTATAATTCAGTGTTAGTATGTCTGCCTAGCTCTGATCCCCTGTACTATAAAGGAAAAGAAAAAAAATGATATTATGAACAAACATACAAACAAAAAGTTGAGTTTGCCTAATTAATAAGTTAGATTTTGTAAAGAAAAAATTCATGACTCTTCTCAGATATTTTATCAGAAAGATGATCTGACATACCATCTTTTGCCATAAGAGATGAGGGTAAAAGTTATTTAAATGAATATGGAATTTTATTTAAAAGAAAAATGTATTCTAAAATTTTATTTATTTCTCTTTCCTGTTATGGTGAATCAAAAATGAATGGCAATGTATCTTTATATGACGTGATATTTACGAAAATAAGAAATTAAGTTTATAATTTTTTCTTCCATCAAACAAAACACTTTTAATTGAAAATTCAAAGTAAGTTTTCTCTCATAACAGATTACATATTATTGCTAAGAGTCCCTCACTTCTTGTTAAATTAAAAATAAAATTTTCCTCTGATGTCAGTGAGCACTCAATAGTTTTTAAAATAACATATGCCCATTAATAATGGATCAGAATCAGGGATGCACCATAATACATATAAAAATTAATAACTAATTAAGTAATGTATGATGCAGGGACAGAATAAAAAGTGTTTTGAAGATCACAGAACTGGACAATTTAATGCTGCCTGACTGAAGATCTGAAAGGACACCACTTTATGTTACTATTGCTTAGTGGACCATATTTGTTCTGTAGGAACTCTTTTATGTCTTGATTCATTCTCTTTATCTTGTATAAAACCTCTGTAACCAGCATGTCGCTAGATAATAGCTTCAGTTCCCTCTGCTCTGCCTGGTAGTATAGAAACTAATAGATTCAGTAAAATCTTACGTTTTGCAATTTCCCTCTTGAATTCAGTCAGTCTCTAAGGGCATGTAGCCATAAGTCAAAAACCACTCAGTAATCCCTCAGCATAAGAGTTTCCATCAACTTGGTTTCAATATAAGAGTTTCCATCAACTTGGTTATAACTGCTGCAATGAAAAAAATGAAAAGCTCTATATTGATATATTGGGAGGAAAAATATGTCTCTCTATATATATACTGGTTTTATTTTACACAAGTTGCTACAGATTAGTGAGCTCTTACATGGTCAGCAAATTTATTTATTTATTTATTTATTTTATAAATGCTGCCAGATGTTATGGCCTTATCAATACTTCATTGTCATTAAAGAAAATACCCACAAGGTTTCTTTATTGCTGTGTTTTATTGGCTCAGCAAAGACACCCTATTTCTATTTTGTTAATCTTAATAGTTAATAACCTATATATCAAGATGATAGATTGAATATTCATAACATACACTAGGAGGAGGTATGGAAAAAGGATTGTAGTTGGTAAATTAAAAAAAATGGGAAATTTACACAGTGCACAAATCTAAACATGCACATCCTGAATATGGCTTCAGAAGCACCTGAAACCAACTGGCATAGAGATACCATTTCATGAGAACACTCATCATTCCCCCTGGATGTTTGTTTATGCACAATGGATAATTTGATAGTAATTAGAGGAGAAGGGCAGTTCTTTGAAAAATAATAATATTATAGGCCTTAAATACTAGGTAGTATGATTTTTTATGACAGCCAGAGAGGGTGGGGCAGAAATGAGGAGGGTTTGAGACTTGGTGGAGATATGTGGGCAGGTTACTTATAACATCTGAAGGTCATGACAAATTTTGCAGTAAGAAGAAAGGACACACAAGGTTGAATCCTTGATTTTCCTGAGGAAGAACATTTACCAATATAAGATGGACCAGGGTTAAGTAAAGAGAGCAATGTAGCTGGAGAAGGGCATGGGATCTCTCCTCACAGGAAAACTGAAAGACCTTGACCTTCCTAACTAGTGTGATAAATGTGGAGTTCTTTGAAAATGATAGGTAAGGTGGGCCATGTGAATTGAATATTGTATTTCAAATTAATCTAGAACTAGAGCACTCCAGGGAGGAGGGAACAATGCCCCAGTCCAAAGCATTTCAATTCATTAGTAAATAAATGAGAGCAAATAATTGGCATAGCTAATAAAATCGAGACGGAAATTTATTAACTCTCAAACAATTCATAGAATGAAAGAACTAATAAAAACTGAAAACATCCTCTGACTATGTATAGTAGAAGACCGTTAGAAAACATTCTAGAAAAGAAAGTACAAAGCAACAAAAATTTCAAATGCACAAATGGTGAGGCAGCCCTGAGTGGTGGTGCACACCTGTAATCCCAACAGTTCAGGAGGCTGAGGCAGGAATATTGAGAGTTAAAAGCCAGGGTCAGCAACTTAGTGAGGCCCTAAGCAACTCAGTGAGATCTTGTCTCTAAATAAAATATAAGAATGGCTGGGTATGTAGCTCAATGGTTAAGCACCCTGGGTTCAATTCACAATTCCAAAAAAAAATGATGAGGCATATGTCAAAAGGTCTTCCATTAACCAAGCTGGTTAAGAAACTTCAGGAAGTACTTAGGTGAACTGGAATTGAAATACTAACAATACTAACAGTATATCTGCTGTGAGCCATGATATATTATCTGTATAATAAATACTGAGTAGTCTGCATTAGGAAAGTGGACTCAACCACTCTAGCAAATCCTTCTGTTTTAATTAGAAAGCTCCAGGAAAAAGAAAGATCAAATATTGTTCGTTGTTATGAGTTTATATCATCACTTATGCTTTAAAAATCAATATTCTCATATTGGCTATTGTGAATTATGCTGCAAAAAATGGTATACATGTATCACTAAAGTATGCTGAGCTTTTGGAGGACAACTCATAGTCAAATTATAATATATCTCTTTATTTTTTTAATAATATAAACAAAATTACCATTGCTTTTTCTTCAAAAACTTGGCAGCATTGCAAAGTGAATTCATACAGTTCTGGGCTGTTATTTGGGGAGTTTTTTTTTTAAGATATAATCTCATGACTAGTTATTTTTCTGTTCAAGTTTGCTATCTCATGTTTCAATATTGATAATTGAAATATGTCCAGAAACATCCATTTCTTCTGTTTTTTTCAGTTTTTTAGAATATAATGTTCAAACTAGTCCTTAATAGATTTTTATATTCCTGTGGTGTTAGTTATGTCTACTTTTATGTCTCTAAATATATTTATTAGGGTCCTTTCAGTTTTCTTGGTTAGTCTAGTTAAAAATTAGTTGACTCTATTAAAGATTTCAATAAAAAATTGTTTGTTGTTCTTTTATAATTTTGTCTACTTTATAATTACAGTTTTGATTTTTGCTACTTCATGCCTTCTAGTAACTTTAGATTTGGTTCAATCTCCCTTTTGGATTGCCTTGAATTACATGGTTAGGCAATTTATTTGAATTTCTTTCTCTTTTTCTTTTACATTCATGTAGGTGTTTAATGATTTTACATCCCTCTTTGTACTAATTTTCCTTTGATTTATCCATCATTAAAGAACATGTTGCTTAACCAGACAGTGGCACACATCTATAACCCCAGTGGCTCAAGAGGGTGAGGCAGGAGGATTACAAATTCAAAACCTGCCTCAGCAACTTTGCAAGGCAGTAAGCAACTTAGTGAGACTATGTCTCAAAATTAAAATAATAAATAAATAAATGATTAAAGCACTGGGGATGTGGCTCAGTGGTTAAATTCTTCTGGGTCAAATCTCTGATTAAAAAAAAACAACCATAATAACAAAATGTTGCTTAAGTTCCATGAACATTCCTTTCATAGATTTGTAGTTTCATTTCATTGTAATCAGAGAAGATACGTGCTGATACCAATGCTTTTGAATTTGTTGAGAACATTTTGTGGCCTAATATCCGATCCAACCTGGAGAATGTCTCTTGTGCTAATGAAAGAAATGTGTATTCTCAAGCTTCTGGATGAAGTGTCCTATAAATGTCTGTTTGGTCCATTTGGTCTATCATATTTTAACTCTGGGTTTTATTGACTTTTTGCCTGGATTTTATGTTCATTGAAAAAAATGGGCCTTTAGATCTCTATTATAGTATTGTAGTCTCTTTCTTTAGGTCTAATAATGTTTGCTTTAAATTCAGCATGGAATTTAAATCCAGCATAAAAATGACTATGTTTAGAAATGTTAAAAGGATTTGGTGAATTGATTCCTTATGCATTATATAGTGATCACCTTTGTCTCTATTTTTGTTTTCAACCTAAAATCTATTTAATCTAAAGTAAGTTTAACTACTCCTACTAGTTTTTGGTTTCTATTTACATGGAATATCTTTTTCCACCCCTTCACTTGCAGTCTGTACGTCTTTAATGGTGAAATGAGTTTTGAGAATATTGTTTGGTCTTGCTTTATATCCATTCAGTCAGTCTAAATCTGTCATTTGGGAAATTTAATTAATTTACTTTCAAGGTTATTAATGATACTGAAAATCTTACTTCTGCATTTTGTTAAGTTTTTCCTGGGTATTTTCTAATATTTTGGGGGTAGTATTTCTTATTATCACCAACAATGCAAACACTTAGCACAAAGTATTGCAGAGAGCAGCACTCAATATACATTTGACAAATGAATTAGTAGATTTAGCATATAAATTCATAGAATAAAAACATTATACATAATAATGAAAATATGATATTTGAACCTCAAATTAATATTCAAATTAGATGAATGAGAGAGTGAATTATAAAACAAGATTGGCTTACCTTATAATTTTATATGTATGCTTAAGCAGATGTGATTATTATTTTCAAGTTTCTTAATGGGAAAATCAAAGAAATGTTAAAGAAAACCTGCATGCTTTTAGAAAAGATTTTCTTCAGCATTTTATTCCATTTTTTAAAATATGGCATATTCATATGGTAAAAGTGCATGATAAAATTTTCTAGAATTCCTTGCCTCTTAATTTAATTTCTGAATATGGTAATTCACAGAGACTAAGATAGTGCAACCAGCAAGTGTTGATGGTGATAACTTTAAATTTATCTATTTATATAGTCAAAATAATCATCACTAAGGATGAAAAACAGATACTATATAAAAATAGATTGGCTGAAAAAGAAAAAAATATTCTGGGGTCTAGTTCTCATTTGCTCTCTGCCAATTTTTTACAATATTATATAATAAGAATTTGAATAATTGGTCTATATTTCTCTACCATTTCTTTACTTGCTATATTCATTGCAGACATTACCCCAATAATAAAGTGGGAAAATGAATATAAGAAGAGAAAACTAAAAGAATCTGAAAATCTGACATTAATCAAATGGATGCACAATATTTTTACTTTAACTATGATTTTGATTAGAAGTTACTGTTACATTTAATACAATTCAGAACTTACTGATTTACTGTGTAAATGATTCATTTGTTCTCTGATCAATGATTCAGAATAATTTCCCTAAGTAACCAGTTTCCCATCACTATAAAATCTATGGACCAGAGAAACAAACCTGAAAATATGTGGAAGATTTCCATTACAGTGATTAAGAAAGTAATGTAATACCAACACTATGATATCATAAATTATGTGTTTAGTATATCCGAGGCACTTCAAATAATTTTAAAAATTTCATCCTTTAAACAAGATTAAAGAAGACTGTCATGTATATAATAAAGGCCTTTTAAATTGGTAGGAATTTGGGATCTGATCACTAGGAAAATACATAGATAAGTCAGAGAGTTATGGACTGAAATTTAAACTTGATAGACTGACTAAAGAACCCAGTCTCATAAGGACTACAAACAAGGTAAGAAATGCAGCAAAAAGTTAGAGGATAGAAGAGAAAAATAAATTCCTTAGTAAATTTTGCTCTCCTCTTTAAAAAAGAAAATCACAGAATCTCTTTCACAGTATAATTATAAATCTTAGCTTCCTGGAACTATTATAATAAATTTCTCCTGCCCTTTAAGCATGTGTGCACTATTCCAAAAGCATATATTACTCTTTTATTTTGTTCATTACAATGCTGCTACCCTTTTGTTTCACAGAAGCGAGTATGTGTAGGAGTGTCATTGGACTTCTAAATGTTAAATCCGGTACTTAAATCAGAAACATAGACATAGGTATCTAAGTAAAGGTTGCATTACCATATTAAGAAATAGCTAAAGCAAATGTTATCAGTAGAGTAAATAAAGGTAAGATAGAATTTGAAATGTGGGATTCTACTCAGATGAGTAAAGAAAAGTGAAAAACAGTAAAAAATAATAAATGGAATTTCAATAATTGGTGATTTTCCTTTTTAGAGTTTACTGATTACTTTTTGCAACATTGTGTTCTTTAATGTACCTGATTTGTTTGCATTTTATGAATTAAGAAAATTAAATCTGACATTGATTTGCTCATGGGAAGGGAAAAAATAATCTATGGTATCAGGCTTTTGAATACAGATGTTTTGATAATTCCAATATGGTTTTATTCAACAAACATGATTTAATATGCACCCCTTCCAAAACATTATATAAATCATGGTAGTATATGATAGCAATACTAATTGATACAGAGCCTTGTGAGCTCACAATCAAATAAATCATTCCATGTAAATGAGTTATTTGGTTCATACATGATGAATGTTAAAATTGAGGTGAAAAACATATGGAAAAGTAAGAGAAATGTGGGTATATGAGGAGAGACCTCTTGGAGAATATAAATGTCAAGGGTGTGTAAAAATGTGTTAGTTATATGAAGGTGAAGACATATTTTAGGTAGGAGGAACAACTCTGCACAAAGAGCCAGAGGCAAGAATGAGGAACAAAGCTTTGGAGTGCAACCTGAAAGGCGATGATACTAAAATAACCTTGAGCTTGGGAGCACAATCAAAGTTGAGACTGAAAAGGTAGATAAGGGACAAAATGGTCGAGGCTTTGAATGACAGACTGAGGATTTTGAAATAGACATTTGCCCATAGCTGACCCTAGGCTTACTTTTTCTAAAACTGAATGACAATAGATATAAAAAAGAATCAGGATAGACTTATTTGGACTCACTTTACAGTGTTCAACTGCTAGCAAGAGTTTGATGGTTTCACAACACAACTTTCCTTGGCTTCAATACATGGTGACAAGGATTTGAGCAAGAATATTCTAATATTGCTAAATTTAAATTTCTCTAGTGAATTTTGGGGAAAAATATTATGATCAAGTGAAGAATAAGAAACTTGTTGAGCGAATAATAAAATTCTGAAAATCATCTTTCTTGGATGTATTTTAAAAAGTTCATGTACAGCTGGGGTTATAGCTAAGAGGCAGAGCATTTGCCTATCATGTGTGAGGCACTGGGTTCGATGCTTAGTACCACATAAAAATAAACAAATAAAATGAAGACATTCTGTCCACCTATAGCCACAAATTTTTTTTTCTAAAAATGTTCATCTAGGTAAAATTAATTGTTGCTAATTATGTAATAGATGTTGGTAGTGCAACTAATAATTATTAATAATTCAGAAGTTAAATGGCTGCTAAAATGAAAACACAGTACGTATCCTACTCACATGTGTCATACCCTATAATAGTCTGAGCATAGTCAGCCATGAGCTTTATGTCAAAATCAGAAAATATGATGGGAAAGATGCTTATTTTAATCTTAATCTTTACTTCCTTGTCATTGCACAATTTAATTCACAAGTAGAAAGGAACCTAATGTTTTCAAATACATGAATTCTCTGTTGTCTTAATTTAGTAAACATGTATACCATCCCCATTTCCATATTCTGTTGAGTGCAAGGAAGTCACATGTTCTGCACATGTGCAGTATATTACACTAAGGTTCAACTCATCCCATGTCAACTTAGAATTCTTCCTACCTCAGAGAATAAGTGTTATCTTAACAAGCTTTCACTCCTCTTTGCTTACACAGTTCTAGAGATGAAAAACATAGTTTCCAATTCCTAATTTGCATTCATAAAAACATTGCCATATTTTCCATTTGTATAAATAAATGCATGTCTCTTTGATTCTGATTTTAATCACTTGGCATATTTTGAGTACACTTCAGATTATTCTCATTGTCAATGATTATATAAGAAGAAAAATATTCAAAAAGGTAAGAAATGAGAACTATTTTGTTAGCTTTTTAATCCATGTATCTTAACCACATATGTTGTAGTGAGAGAGAGTTCTTGTGTTATTATTCTGAATTCAGTTTGTATAGGGTTTATAGCCAAGAGATAATCAGCAAAATTTTAATTACCATACATTACAATGTCTAATTACAGAACAATTTTTTAAAAATATTTTATTTTTTAGTTTTAGATGGACAGAATATCTTTATTTTATTGTTATGTGGTGCTGGGTATCGAACCCAGGGCCTTGAACATGTGAAATGAGTGATCTACTGCTAAGACACAACCCCAGCCCAAATTACAGAACAATTTTAAAATTTGCTTTCTTGAATACTTCCTTCACACAAAGAGAACACACCAAAAGTCAGTGTCTATTTTCACCATTCTCTGCTCAGTTAAATATGTGTTGTAAGTATACAAAAATACCCTAGATTTCTTGTTTGTTTTGTATTGATGTGTGTTTTTAAATTAATCCATACAAAATTTTATTGCAAAACATCTTAGAAATTCTGTCCCCTGATGTCAAGTAATGTGTGTTAAATGAACAGTTGGGAATCAGTTCAATGCTTGTTCTTTTTGTTTTTGATGAAAATAACTTTTCTTCCTCCTCATGACTAAACTTTAGACAAAATTCTTCCTGACTCTAAAACCTTGACCATTTCTTAGAAAATAGATTTCAGGAAAACTTGTAATTTACAATTCTTTATCTGCCTTTCAATAGAATTAGTTTTAGAAGCTTCTTGACTGTTAAGTGGGAGGATGTGTTTCCAAGGACATAAAGGCTATCTCTGAAATATAACTTTCAAGGAAGAGTTCACCCTTATGTTCCATGTTTTCTGGTCAGGTAGAACCCTAATTTTGGTGACTCATTAAAGTTGTAAAACCAAATTATTTCACAAAGATATTAAAAGTTTACTTTTCTTTTGGGTAAAGCCAATTAGTAAATACAGATGACCTATGTTCTCTCTATCACCACAGGGTGATAGAATACATCTGGC
Source organism: Marmota monax (assembly GCF_021218885.2). NCBI lineage: Eukaryota > Metazoa > Chordata > Mammalia > Rodentia > Sciuridae > Marmota > Marmota monax. The sequence continues at coordinate 2,872,925 of NW_026695230.1, read as the reverse complement.
CATTTGTTTAAGTCGAATTGAATTAGTCTGAGCTCCAGTCTTTCTCCTCTATTGCATTTGCCTTAAATAAATCTTTTTTGCCTATTTAACATTGTTTGGTACCATTCTTGCTTTGACAGTTTCTTCCCAATATCACAGAAGTAGACAAAAAGCAACTACATTTCCCAGAAATCTCACCAGTAGGGTTCTAATTAAATTATACCAATGAAAATCACTCACAGAGGATTTGCCATGCTGAATCAAGTACAGGCCATTGGTCTTTCGGGCTGCAGCAGTCACTGGGGCTTATCAGACGTCAATAGCCATTCCTATGTATGTTGCTGACCTTAATGTGTGCAACATACTGTGATTGCTCCTTCTTGTCTGGGGCAGTAGAAATACTTTCTAATTCTCTGAGGGCTTCTAATTAACATCTTGGTAACTATTTTTAACCAGTTCTACAACAGTGTATTGACTTTGAAAGTACCCAATTTCTTGTGTTTATCCTCTTTTTTCTGTGAATATTTGAGCCCTATTTTTTTTTTCCTTTTTGAAACCTGGGTATACAAAAAATAAGAGAAATAGTTCCGTGTGTGTGTGTTTTTTTTCTAATTAGAGTCCACTTAAAGAAGCACATCACTAAGTTAGTAAAAATCAGAGATTTGATTCTAGAAAAAGAAATACACGAGAATATTTTTTATTTTGTACAAACCCTGAGACAGATTCCCTGTGTGTGTCTGGAGATAGCCCCAATCTTTGTCCACACTGGATAAAATTGTATAAACCATATTCTACCTGTGATGTCTTCATATCATAATACAACAAAACCAAAAACTGAATGTATCAGAGCTTTTTGTTATTGTTGTTTTTTGGCATTTCCTTTTTAGAAAGTTTCAACATTTTCTAATAAATCTTGTCAAAAATATTTTGTTTTAACTATGTCAGCTCTCTGAAATCTGCTTGGCAAAAGAGTCGCTTTAGTATCCGCTATTCAATTATTTTTTCCTTTCTAACTGATGATTCCATCTTTTCTAATTCTGTTGCTCCCTAATATGGTAAAACATGTTGAAAGAGGAAGGTAAAATCTACCGAAATGTCACTTAAAAGAACTTAAGGAGCTAATGTCACATGTTCACAATTCAAATTGTGGATATTTCATCAGATCTTCCAAATTATATTGACTTATGTTAAGACTAATATGAACCAACAATAAAAAATTTTAAAAAAGACTAATATGAAATCATTTTCCTCCCCTAAGTTGTAACTGATCAATTTGTATAAATAAGGAGTTACCTATACAATTATTTGAAGAAAATCTCTATATTTTTTCCTAAAATGTAGTAAGAACTTTATAGTACTAAGAAATCAAACATATTTCAAGTTTGCCATAAATAAATACTTTTTATAATTGTCATTTTCAAAGTTAAGGTTCTGGTTTTAGTAACTTATTACTAACAGAGGTTATTTTGACTCATTTTAAATTTCATGACCCTTTATAGTACATTTTGCTTCTTGGGCTATAAATTCTAAATCTGCATTTCACTCTACCATTTAATTTATTTACTTCTGATTTAATATTGTGAAAAGTTCTTGGAAATACCAACAACAACAAAAAAAAAAAGAAAAAAGAAAAGAAAAGAAAAAGGGGAGGCTAAATTTAGTAGAAAGAAGAGACATCTAATCAACTCCACGTATTTCAAAGGAAGAAATTATTCATATACTAAGGAATATGATGAAAAGCTCTTGTTTTGCATCTAAATATCCTCTTTGGTTGTTAATGAAAGTAGTCTAACAGTGCAAACATGAAGTAAAGCAATTGTGTTTTAAAAATAGAAAGAAGTCACAGAAGAGATCATCTAAAGTTACTTGCACTGCACATAAATTTTTAAAAGAAAATGACAAAAACATTTTTCTTAAATTTTAACACTTTTATTCTCACCATAGAAACATAATAATTAAACACATGTAATCTATCAAATTCACTTTTGTTTCCAAACTCTCTCAACACTAGAGTTTATTTATTTTCATAACCTAACAAAAATACCACCTTTGTTGTGAAAAAAAGTGAATAAGTCTGACTTAAAATATATACTTTGACCTAAATATATTGTCTATTTACACCTTTTTTTGTATATAGGATTATTTAAAATAGCAACAGCAACAATGAAACTTGCCAAAAATGCCTGAATATATATACTAAGATTAGACCTGTGGTTTTTCATTGGAAATTCTAAAGAATGTATAACTCAATAAGATTTCTTTCATTATACTGCATGTCAATCAGATTCATATAGATGAACATTTGAAAACATCAGATCAAAGATCTACATAATTCCAAGAAATATACAATGTGTTTAATTTCAAAATTGCTAATTAAATTATTAATGGAAATATACATTTGTTCGAAATGATAAGAGAGCTGGTCTCTTTTAAAAGAGAGAAAAATTACTTAATTTTTCTGAGGAAGAGCACACTGAGAGTATGTGATTACATTAGAGATGGGGAAGTCCTTTGCTTCCTAGGCTAGTGTCCCTTGTGCACCTGAGAAAACATTCTATTTATAATATGATAGCTTGCAAGTAGCTAAGTAGGGCTTAATTAAAATAGCACATAATTAAGATAATTTAATTAGAAATTAGATTTAAAGTGTGAACAACGTTCTTTAAAAAACAATGTTAATCCATACTTTATAAGTACATCTGTATACTTGTACATACACAGAGTAAGGACTTTGGGGACAAACAAAGCATTGTACATTCTGTCTCTTCTGCATTTCTCCATTCACTTAAATAAATATGCTTGGAAAATAATTTAGTTTTCTCTGCGTTGATTTACTTGCCATGAAGAAGGAATGGGAATCAGATATACCTAGGGTTTGGCTATTAAAATTGATGAAAGGATGCAGAAATCTGCCAGAATTTGATATTATTGTGTTCCACAAAAGGAAGTTTAGAAACATTTCAGAAGAACCTTTTAATCTAGTCATCTTACCTTAATCTCTGGAAGGTCATTTTCACAAGTTTTTCAGTATTTTATGTTTGATACATTTTAGTATATAATCACTCCTATTTCTGATTTTATGGAATCAAAGTAAATTTGCAAAGGTACATAGCCAAAAACTGCATTCACTCATTTGGGAGAAAGTGACTGCACCCCAGGTCAAATCACATATATAATGACAAATGACCTTTCTAAACTAATGAATGCATTTGGAAGTAGAGCTAAAGTCATGGCGTAACAGCACAGTATAATTAGCTAACAATATTTTAAGATATAGATAACTTGGTCCAATACAGGTCTCATGTACACAAATATTTAGAGGGTAACTTATGAGGAATATAAATTTTTATAAACGTCACCAGCTAGTTTATACCAAAAAAACATTTAAAAGCAAGTCAAACAATTGAACTACTACATTTTTGTCTTTTTAATATATTTATTATAAGAATACAAGAAGAGTCAAAAGCAGTTTATAATTGACAGCAAATGAGACAAATGTCAGGATTTTGTTTGGCTGTAGAATCCTTCTTTGTGAAAAGTGACACAGAGAATACAGTATCTTCATTATAGTTATGCCCTCTTGATCAGCTAGGCAATTTAGATCACGGTGCTCAGAGAAAGCTAATCCTTCATTTGAGCCATGCTTTCTTTCATGCATATAATAAGGATTATGGAGAAACTAAAATAGGCCAGCTACTGTGATCTTTAATTCTCTGATAGTGCAGAGGTATTACTCTACAAATTTAGTTTAGAATATCCTCAAGTTTGGGGCAGGGGGGACTCAGCCCACCCAACATCCTGTTCGTCTAAAATTCTATTTTCAATTGCAAGAAAAATTTTGGGAGGAGGGCAGGCCACACATACACAGTTTTACATTTATCTGCATGGCATGTATCCTGGTCCCTGCTTGAATTATTTCACAGTAGATGGCCACATGGAGATAGTAGCCATTCTCAAATTCTGAATCATATTGTGTTTAACTAATCCAATCTATCTCTGAAAATAATTTAAACATGTTTTACAGTTAAAAATGTTCATGATGATCACTCAAAAGATGCCAAACACACAGAGATGCTAAATGGAGTGAAGAACATTGGCAATAACTTGAGTATAGGTCTTGAGTGGAGAAACTTTTCACTCTATGGATACAGTTAAATGTAGTGTAACAGATTCTCCTTTGAAAATATAGTAACTTCTCATTCAACCATCTGTGCTTCAACATGCTTAGTCAAAAACAAGCATTTATAAAGAATTTTACTCCATTTATAAGAGACTTCCTTTATAGAGTTTGCATGTAGTCTATTTCTGAATTCCAGCTGTTTTCATTGAACAATCTTGTAACTTGTGAAACTGAAGAATCAAAAGGTCCCATTTACTTAGCATTAAAGCTTGTCCCTTCCTAAGATCACATGGAGGCTCTGTGCTTCCCCAATCTCATTTTTGTGTTAAATTGGTTTTTATGAGCTACCTTTAGATTCATGGATAGTTGCAAGAAATAATACTGAGATAGAAAAGGATCAGCGATCACACTCCAGAGTAGGAAAGGGGCAATAAATATTAGAGGACAAGTCTAAGAATAGCCATTTTAACAGGCTCCACCATGTTAAAAACAGTTCCCATTTCTCAGACAGGGTGAAAACTTTCCATCTAGAGGAAAGCATAGGCATAATTCATAATCCAGCCTGTGCCCACCCTGGGATAATTGAAATATCAAAAATCAGTCAACAGGAGTTTATCAACTTCTCCTTACATGCTTTTAAAAGACAGACTATTGTAAGACTTAAAGGGCGTGCTCTACTGTTCTGAGTCTTTCTCTTACTTTTCTTTTAAATAAAATTCCTGCTCTCTTGCTTAGCTCTGCATTGGCAGTGTTTAGTCTTTGACTCCATGGAGCATGAACCCTATACTGACTCCTGCAGGTAACACCATTAGGAAGAAAATTCAAAGTTAAATACACAGTGTCAACTTTTGCTTCTTATCAACTCTGGGAATTAAAATTGATTGACTAACATTAAGATATATTATTTTCTTTTTCCTTTTTGGAGAATTATCATAGTTCTATAAGCCACAGAAGTGAACACTTAATTTGAGGCATTGTCAATGAAATTAAAGAAATAGGTTAATTATAGGGAGAAAAAGTACTGAGATCCCTGGAGGGGCTCTTCAGCCTCTGCATTATTTTTCTATGATTACAAATGACTACAGACTGGATAACTTAAAAAAAATTATCCTACAGTTAAATGGGTCTTTTTAAGCTAAACATGAGCAGGCTGTCACCTCTTCCTGAAAGCTGTAGGAGAGTCTGTTTCCTTGTCCTGTAATAGGAAAACAAAACACCAAATAACTAGGTAAAGGAGATATGATCATCAGTATATTTCATTAAAATGAAAAATAAATTTGTTGATGCATTGTGATTTGAGTAAATTGCTAATTCTTCATTTTGTAGCATTAAAAAAAATCTTTAAAATTACATTGGTATTTACATTATTAAGACCTAATAATAAGAAAAAAAATATTTTATTTATTTATTTAAAAAAAAAGAAGAACGATATTTTACTGCTTTGCTCCTGTTATGCTCAAATTCGGGACCCCCAAAAGACCACCAGAGACCAAGATCAATGTAAGCAGCGAAGAGGTGTTTATTGTGAGCTAGCTTGGTCCTCAGCACACACAGCAACTGGTGATGCTGAGAGGTCCGAGCCCAGGCTTTGCAGCAGTTTTATACATTCTTTGGAGAAGGCAGGGACCTCCACATACATCATAGCATCTCTTAGCAAATCATCACACACTGCGGGAAAATCAAATAACAACTCTAAAACATGATTAGCATATTCACTGGCAGGAACAAGTTGGGTAGGGGTGATTGGTTACTATAAGAGGGGGATTCCTTTGAACTGATTGGTTTAAGCCAAGAGGGGTGTACATGCTGAACTACATAGTTTCCCAACACATTATCAACCACCATAAACTACTGGGAGGGTCATCTGGCATCCCAGGTATTTTCCCTGTCTCATGCTGATTGGTGGCTGCTAGGGGGTTGCTATGGATCCCCACTTAGCCTGACTGAGTCAGGGACCCTGGAGCAGCAGATCTCTTCTGTTATTTGTAGATAAACAACTTAGCAGGGTGGGAATGTGCCTAGGAGTGCTCTGTGGGTCTTTCCAAGGACAAAGGTCATGTCCCTTCCTTGGACAGGCTTTGCTCTGAGGTAGAGGCTGGTTTTTCATTCCTAGAGGAGAAACACAGGGAACTCCTGTCCCAGAGACGTTGATTCTGCCCAGCAGAGGGAACGGGGAGTTTTTAGAAAGATGATTCAGAGGCTGCATTCCACTTGTGTTCTCTGTCTGGGGTTGTAATTCACTTATTAATTTGGGAGATAGTAATTTCTTAAATCTTCTGGTGCCACCACCAAATCTGAATTATCTCCTTCCCCATTTTGCATGTGTGCCCAAGGACAGATAACTGCCTAGGACAGGAAAGAAAGGTCATCCTGCTTCCTCTGAGATTAAGGAGGGGAAGAGATTAGGAAGGTAGAAAAAGAGAGGAAGAGAAAGAAACATGTGCCTTTTAAAAATAAGTCAGAGTGGCAGAGGGGCAACCAAGCATAAAGTGGAGCACTGTTACATTTTCCCCACTGCCAATTTTTACTCTCCATTTCTATGAAAAAAATGGGCAATAACATCTCCAAGTTTTTTCCTCCTGAGAGAGGACAAAATTAAGGGAAAGTGACCCAAGGTCCTTATTCTTTATCAGGTGGGGCATAATAAGTGTCTATATTCTTCATATTTCTGAATGCTTGTTATTTTTGATAAAATTTTCTTTAGTGGGAAAGAAAAAGAATATATATTTGTAATCAAAAAGTGAGAAATATATATTAACTGAAATATTAATTATAAACTTATAAGGTGGTCCACTTTATGCTTTGAATATAGTCCTTGCTGCTCTGCCACTGAAAATTATCTTTAAAAGGTTCATATTTCTTTCTCTTCCTCTCTCCCTTCTCCTCCCTAAATCTCTCCTGCTCCTTGATCTCAGGGAAACAGAATTATCCTTCTTCTCCATCCTAGGCAGAGTTATTTGTCTGAGTACTTACCATGGAAAAGAAATCATCCAAACTTGGGCATGGCATTAGCAGATCTAAGAAATGACTATATCTTAAATTATCAAGTAAGTTACAACTTAGGACAAAGAATACATGAAATGTAGCCCTTGATTGATCTTTTAAAAACAAAAACAAAACTCTGTTCTCCCTGTGTTCCTCCTTTGCTAGCAAAGCAATAACATTTCTTTTTCCTTTTCCTTGAAACCATGTCCTTGTTATGGAATTGGCTTCAAGGACAAGGACTGAGCTTTTGGTAAAAGCATTATCATTATTTTTAAAATTTTTAAATTTGTTTTATTTAGTTATACATGACAGTAAATGCATTTATGCACTTCAATATATTATTCATAGATGGGATATAATTTCTCATTTTTCTGAGTGTACATGTAGCAGAATCATATTGGTCATGAAGTTACATATATACATACAGTAATAATGTCTGTTTCATTCTACTATCTTTTCTATCCCCACATCCCCTCACCTCCCCACCCATCAATTTCCTCTACTTAATCTAAGATATTGCTATTTTTCCCTAGTGCTTCTTGCCTTATTGTGAATTAGCATCTACATATTAGAGAAAACATTGACCTTTAGTTTTGTGGGATTGGCTTATTTCACTTAGCATGATATTCTCCAATTCTAACCATTTACTGGCAAATGCCATAATTTTACTCTTTTTTAAAGTGGAGCAATATTCCATTGAGTATATATGCCACATTTTCTTTATCCAGTCATCTACTGAGGGACACCTAGGTTGGTTCCATAGTCTAGCTATTGTAAATTGAGCTGCTATAAACATCGCTGTGGCTGTGTCACTATACTATGCTGATTTTAAGTCCTTTGGGTATAAACCGAGGAGTGAGATAGCTGGGTCAAATGGTGGTTCCATTCCCAATTTTCTGAGGAATCTCCATACTGCTTTCCACAGTGGTTGCACCAATTTTCAGTCCCACCAGCAATGTATGAGTGTACCTTTTCCTCCACGTCTTCACCAACATTTATTGTTGCCTATATTCTTGATGATTGACATTCTGACAGGTGTGAGATAAAATCTTAAGAGTAGTTTTGATTTGCATTTCTCTAGTTGCTAGAGATGTTGAACACTTTTTCATATGTTTGTTGATCAATTGTATTTCTTCTTCTGTGAAGTGTCTGTTCAGTTCCTTAGCCCATTTATTGATTGGGTTATTTATTTTTGGGGTGTTAAGTTTTTGAGTTATTTATATATTCTAGAGATTAATACTTTATTGGAGGTGCATTATTTTTAATTGTGGAAAATTAGTACCAACCTAAGTGTTAAATATGAGATGATAAGTAAAGGTATTAGGATACATAGTCCACATGACATTTTAGGCAGTGATAAAAAGTAACACAAAGTTATTCATTTTCATTCAAGAAAGTAAAAATTCATTAATTAGGGAAAGATCGGAAAAACTTGAAATTTTTGGTGCGTGGTAAGGGATTGTGAATTTTTCAAATTTTAAAATTTAGCATTGTTATCTATATTGTTAGAAAAAAAAAGTTTTAATTTGTGATGTTGTTGCAGGATTCTTGCACAGAGAGATGGGACACCAAGGCTTTCATACAGGAAGAAGCATTTGTTAGTTCCAGCAATAGCCCATGGGTTTTGCATCTAAAGGCTGAGCCAGAGCTCAGTGAGCTTGGTGAAGGGTTGTTGCTTTATATAATCTCTGTTAGTTTCCCCTGTCTATGTTAATCCCTTTGTAACATACATTCTTCATACATTTTTTTTTTCTTTGTAGTATCAGGGGTAGAAACCAGGGGTTCTTAATCACTGCACCACATCTCCAACCTTTAAGATGGGGTTTTGCTGAGTTGCTTAGGGCCTTGCTAAGTTGCTGAGACTGGGTTTGAACTCGCAATCCTCCTGCCTCAGCCTCCCCATTTACTGGGACTACAGGCAAGCACCACTGCGCCCAGCTGGTAACATAAATTCTGATTGGGCATCCTATACTACAGAGTTGTGACAATTGCACATAGGTACTGAGTGTGCCTTGTCACCTTCCCATTGTCTTGGAAGAGAGAGTCCTTTGCTCTGGGAGGGCTCTTATCACCATGAATTAAGATAAAAATGCATCAACAAGCAAATATAGGGAGAATCAGTGGATGAAGCACTTACCTTTACTGTTACTAATTTCAATGTCAGTTTCCCCAGAGAAAATGTGGAATCAATCTCTGTATCCATATTGACTGATATGACTGGCAAAGAAATCTCAGCAGCATATTCCTTGATAGTGAAGTGGTTAAGAACATGCACTCTGGGTTCCACTTGCCCTGATTTGAGTCAGTTCTGTCAGTTACAAGATATGCACCCTTGAAAAAGTTTCTCAATCTGTGTTCCAGGTTATTCATCCATAAAATTGATATAATAACAATGCCTACTTCACAGGTTGTTAGAATACATGTGAATGGTTATGAAATACATAGGACAATGCAGGCACATAGTAAATTCTTTGCTACAGTTAGTAAAAGAATGACAGTTTTAAAACCCTTTAAAGTATCATATTTCCTCAAAAATTTTCTGACAAATTCACCTTTTCATAGTTTCTGAAATTTTCTTACTACTCTTCCCTCTTTTCTTTTTCTTTAATGGTAATAATTTTTTAATTTTTAAAAAAATTGTTTTAATTAGTTATACATGACAGTAGAATACATTGATGTACTTTGATATACATACATAAATTTTGTTGATATACATACATAAATGGGGTATAATTTCTCATTTTCCTGATTGGACATGTTTTAGAATCACATTGGTCATGTATTCATATATGTGTATAAGGTAATAATGTCTGTTTCATTCTGCTATTTTTCCTATCCCCATATCCTCTCCCCTCCCCTCACTCCTCTCTACCTAATATGAAGTAACTCCTCTCTACCTAATATGAAGTAACTCTACTCTTCCTTAGTGACATCCCCCCTATTGTGAATTAACACCCACATATTAGAGAAAACATTTGGCCTTTGGTATTTGGGGATTGGCTTACTTCATTTAGCATGATATTTTCCAGCTCCATCCATTTACCAGCAAATGCCATAATTTAATTCTTTTCTAAAGCTAAGTAATATACCATCGAATATATATACCACGTTTTCTTTTTGTTTCTTTATCCATTCATCTATTGAAGGACAACTAAGGACTTAAAATCAGTGTACTACAGTGATTCAGTCACATCAGTTAATAGCAGGTCAATTCACAATAACTAAACTATGTAACCAACAACCTAAAGGTAATAATCCTCAGCTTACTCTGTGGTTCCCAGAATTAACAGAATGCTGATGAGCATTGGAGCATAGTGTTCAACAACAGGGAAAAGAAGGCAAAGTGTTCAACCTCAGAGTCCACAAGGTGGGTACTGGGACTACGTGAGGACAGACTCCACCAAATGAAATTTGTAGATAGACAAAAGAGGTTAGAGAAGTAATGAATGATATAAAACCACAGTGACCAATCTTATAATTTTTATCTAGAATAGGCCCTTCGAGTTTACTTGAAAGCTGAAAAATGCTACTTATCTGCCTTCTAAAATAGTATTGCTAAACATAAAATGACCTGCATTCACACTTTTATTTTAAATTTCTCACAAACATCTCCCATTAATTAAACTTTTCTTGTGTGTTCCGAAGTGTTGACATTTTTTAGTCATTAATACCTTTAGAATCACAAAATAAATAAAACCTCCTACTCAACAGAAACCAAAATCTAAATACATACCTTAATTTAAATCAACAAATAATTATTGAATTTTTATTGACAAGAAAATAAATGAAATTTTCTGAGATAAAAAGATCCATAATAGATTCTTCTCTTACTCTGATGAACATAATTGATATAGTTTTTTCAAATTAATAAGAATTTTACATAAAATGAATAACACAAGGGAGGGGGCAGGGGATTAGCAAGGATGGTGGAATGTGATGGACATCAGTATACAAAGTGTATGTATGAAGACTTGAATTGGGTGTCAACATACTTTATATACAAACAGATATGAAAAATTGTGGTATATATGTGTATTAAGAATTGTAATACAAAAAAACAAAGTACATATATAAAGGCATAAATTGCGTGAACATACTTTATACACAGAAATACGAAAAATTGTGCTCTATATGTGTAATAAGAATTGTAATACATAAAAAAAACACTATTTCAACATTTTAAATCTTCTTTCAGTTAAGAGAAAACTTTCAACATTCTTTTCATAATTAAAGTATTGGTATCAACTTAGAGTTAGGACTTGTGCTCAAAGATATTATAAAACAGAGAATCTAATAAGGACTTTAAGAACGGAAGTTCTAAGGAGGAAAATGCACAAACAAAAATATGAATAAAGTTTAAGAGAATAAGAACATTGGTATGAGAACTTAAAGGAGAAGAAAGTAGCTCAGCTCACTTATCTTGCTCTGTAAACTCTAAGGTAGAGGGGACCTTTAATCTGAGTAGAGAGGGTCAAAAGGTATATCATCAATTTAATCAATAAGATAATAAACACAGGACAATTTAAGTTTTGAAGCTGAGGGAAGTTTGACATGTTCTTACCAAGTGTAAGAGATTGTGGAACATAAAATTGGAGGTTTCCAACAGGCCAAGATTAAGACCACATTCAGATTTGGGGTGAGCAAAGTTAATATAAGTGGAATCACTGTCAAGATGAATGCAACATTGCAAAATGAAGTTAGGTACAAAAGGGAATGCTCACTAAAATTCTAAGAATTGAAGAAGAAATACAAACATTTTCCTGCCAACAATGTACAAAAGTTTCCTTTTCTCAGCATCTTCCAGAACAAAATTTATATTTTTATAACAGTCATTTCAGTAGGAGTGAATAATATCTCTTTGTGGTATAGATTTAAATTTCACTGATAATTAGTGATGTTAAACATTTTTTCATGTACCCATAGAACATTTGCATGTTTTCTATAGAAGTGGCAATAGTGAGCATTCTTGTCTTATTCCTGATCCTTTCAAATTTTCACAGTAGGTTATGGTATTAGGTTGTTATATAGTACCTTTATTGTGTTCAGATACATTCCTTCTATATCTGCCTTTTTAAGAGTTTTTTAATATCATGAAAGTATATTAAATTATATCATATGTTTTTTTCTGTATCCAGGGAGATAATCATATGATTTATATCATCCATTAATATTAATGTGATGTATTATATTTGTTGATTTACATATGCTGAAACATCCTTGAATTTCAAGGGTAAATCCCACTTGGTCATAGTGTGTGATCATTTTACTGTGTTGTTGAATTTGTTTAGTTACTAATTTGTTTGGAACTTTTGCAGGTGTATCCATCAGAGATATTGGTCTTTAATTTTCTTTCCTTGACCTGTTATGTTCTGGCTTTGTTTTCAGGTTAATTCCCTTTCTCCCTCCCATTGCCTCCCACCTCTCTTCCCTATTTAGTGGTAATCTTCTTCTCATGCTCTTCCTTCCTACCCTATTTTGAGTCACCCCCCCCTTATATCAGAGAAAACATTCTGCATTTATTTTTTAGGGATTGGCTAATTTAGCATAATCTGCTTTAATGCCATACATTTCCCTGCAAATGCAATGATCTTGTTATTTCGAACTATAAATTTCTCTCTTAAAACTGATTCTTCTGCATCTCATATTTTGTGTAATGTTGTGTTTCTATTTTAGACTGTCTTGAGATTTTTTAAAATTCTCTTTTGATTTTTTTTTCTGAGACTGATTGGTTATTCAGGAATGTGTTGCCTAATTTTCACACATTTGTGACTAGTTCAAATTTTCATACTCTTATTGATTTCTATTTGCATATTATTTTGGTTTGGAAAGATGATTTTAGTCTTCCTAAAGTTGATAAGATCTGTTTTGTGGCCTCACATATGATCTTTTCCAGGAAATTTTCTCTGTGTACTTGAAAATAATATGCATTTTATATATTTATATTAGGTCAACTCATCTACAGTGTTGTTAAAATGCTCTTTGCCTCGTTTAATGATCTACCCATTGTTGAAGAAAGGTATTGAAGTTCCCTACTATTATTGTGTTGTCTCTTTCTCCTTTTACATATATTAGTATTTGCTTCTAATATTAAGCTCTGAACAGGCAAAAAATTACTTATAATTATTATGTTATCTTAAGGAAATGATGCCTTTTTCATTACATAATGACTTTCTTGGATTTTTGTGACCGTTTTTGACAAAAAGTCTATTTTTAATGATATAAATAACAAAGTCTATTTTGTGAGTTCTGTATGTTTTTGCAGTTCCTATGCTCCATTTTCTCTTGCTCTCTATAATTTGATGATATATTTTTTTAAAGAGAGACACAGAGAGAGAGAGAGAGAGAGAGAGAGAGAGAGAGAGAGAGAGAATTTCAATATTTATTTTTTAGTTTTCAGCTGACACAGCATCTTTGTATGTGGTGCTGAGGATCAAACCCAGGCCGCACTCATGCCAGTTGAGCGCGCTACTGCTTGAGCCACAACCCCAGCCCAGATAATATATTTTTTTACAGTCCTCCTACCTCAAGAAAGGTTTACTTTTTCTAATATATTGGTTTTTTTTTTTTAATTTTTTATTGTTGGCTGTTCAAAACATTACATAGTTCTTGATATATCATTTTTCACAATTTGATTCAAGTGGGTTATGAGCTCCCATTTTACAGGAGGACTGTAAGTTCAAAGCCAGCCTCAGCAACTTTGTGAGGCCCTAAGAAACTTAGCAACACCTGTCTCAAAATAAAAACAAAAAAGCTAGGGATGTGGCTCAGTGGTTAAACACCCTTGGGTTCAATCTCTGGAACACATGTATACAAATTTCTCAAGAGGTCATTAAATTCTTAAGATCTTCAATAGTACTCTTGGGAGATAATAGGGAGATAACAAGGAGCTTGCATCAAGAGATTATTACATTTACTATGTAAATGTAATGATGTACATGGAAACCTTTAAAATCAGTATCAGTATGCCATTTTTATTAATATAAACCTTAAGATGGAAGTTACAGCCCTGGCTCTTCATCCTAGATGGCATTGTCTGTGAAAAATATGAGCTTTGGCTCTTCAAAGTTTTTTTGTTGTTGTTCTATGCAAATTTTAGGATTGTTTTTAAAATATCTATATCTATGAAAATTTCATTGGAATTTTGATAGAGATGATGTTGAATCTGTAGACCATCTTGGGTAGTATGAACATTTTAACAATATTCTTCCAATACATAAACACAAAATATTTTTCCATTTACTGAATCTTCTTCAATTACTTCATCAATGTTTTATAATTTTCAGTGTAGAAATATTCATTTTTTTTTAGCTGGGTGCCAGGGCACATGCCTGTAATCCCAGTGGCTCAGGAGGCTGAGGCAGGAGAATCACAAGTTCAAAGACAGCCTCAGCAAAAGCAAGGTGCTAAGCAATTCAGTGAGACCCTGTCTCTAAGTAAAATACAAAAAAATAGGGCTGGGATGTGGTTCAGTGTTCAAGTGCCCCTGAGTTCAATCCCTGGTACCTGCCCACCCCAAGAAAAGAAATATTCACTTTCTTGGTTAATTTCCTTGGTTAATTATTTTATTTTTAATGCAATTGTAAATGGATTATATTCTAAATTTCCTTTTGGGGTTGTTTATTTTTATTATATAAAAAAGCAAATTATTTTTATAAGTTGAAAAAAAAAATTTTTTTTTAAATGGTATGTTTTGAAATTTTGTCTTTGGGGCAACTACTATAGGTTTTCTCTTTGTGATTAATATAAGACTTGCATAAAACATAGTTATAATAATCTAATTTTAAAAACATTTTTAGTTGTAGATGGACATAATACCTTTATTTATTTATCTTTATGTGGTGCTGAGGATTGAACCCAGGGCCTCACACATGCTAGGCGAGTGCTCTCCCACTGAGCCACAACCCCAGCCCTAAGAATCTATTTTAATCTGATAAAAACAAAATTCTACACTTTAAATCTCGCCGTTTTTGTTATTGATATTAGTATTTATATATTTGAGTTTAAATGTCCATTAAATTATTGTGGCTATAATAATTTTTAATACTTTTAATGAAATTTTTCAGATTTTCTTTGCTGGGGAAAATTTCTGTCATTTCCAAAGATAATTTTTCCACATATAATATTGATGGATAGAAGTTGTTTTATTTTTCTTCTCTTAACACTTTGAATATAACAGCTCATTCCCTAACTTTTAAGTTTCCTGTGGAGAAATCCATTAATAGTTTTAGGTAGGCTACCATTTATGTGACAAGTTGCTTTTCTCTGGTTGTTGTGAAAATTCTTTTTATCTTTGACTTTTGATAATTTGATTACATGGTGTCATGGTGAAGATTTCTTTATGTTTTATCTATTTGGAGTTCTTTCGATTTTTATGAATCTTGATGTTAATTTAACTCATATTCAGGGAGGTTTTTTTGTCATTATTTCTTTAAATAAAACTGATGAATCTTCCCTCTATTATTTTCCTTCTATAACTTATAATGTGTATTTTTGTTCATTTGATGATACCCCATAAGACCTGTTTTTCTTCACTCTACTTTTTCTTTTAGTTCTTCTCACTGAATAATTTCAGCTGACTTGTCTTCAAGTTCAATGATTCTTTGTTCTGTCTGATCTAGGTTGCTTTGAAGTTTTCTGTGAAAAAAATGTCAGGTCAGTTATTGTATTCTTCAATCCCAAGAATTTGTTTAATTCATTTTTTATACTTTCTATTTTCGATGAAATTCTGATTTTGCTTTTGCATTGTTTTTCTGGTTTCATTTAGTTTCTGTGTTCTCCTGTATCTCACTGAATGTGTAATGATTCAACTGGTACAATCTGTAGGTGGACTTGATACTGATTTAAAGTGTTGATTCACCTGGTACTTGGACTAATTTGAGATGTGCCTGGCATCTGATACATAAGGAGTTGTCCCAGGGCCCAGGTCCACCAGTGTGATCCTGTATCTTTTTTTTTTTTTTTCTCAGACCAGGTGAATGAACTTGATACTGGGTCTTTGGGTATCTCTTGGTTCTAGGTCCACAGGAAGATGGCCAGGAACCTGGAGTCCAGGTGCTGACCTGGCATAGGCCAATTTCTCATTCAGAACATTCTGCACTGCTTACACTGGGAACTTTTATCAACAACTAGATTATATCATTTATTATTATTAAACTTGAGATAAACAGAGCTGACTATTTATTGGTAACATAAATGCTATAAAATTGGCTGCTGCTAATGAGTAAATTTGAAAACAATTTTATTGGTGAAATTCAGTAGTTAAATGATTGAACATGAGTGAAATGCCCAATATCTCTTAGTCATTAATTGTAAACATTCTGAAAAACAAAACACTGTTCGGCAAATTTTATTTCCACAAAGTAAATATTTCATGTCAATATCAAAGCTGAATTCAAAATATCTACTATACTCTTGCCCTCACAATTTTTTTGCTGTTTCGGTATTTTTTTGTGAGACAGTTATTTCAAATTTATTTTCTTTGAATAAATAGTAAACTTCTATATAAAATATTTTACAGACTTATTTTTTATATTGTTAATACTAGTTTTACCCATAAGAATTTATTTTCTGTGAATCTTTTACAATCAATTCTTTTTCAGAGTAGTCTCATTTGAATTCTTTGGTATTCTTTTTTTCTAGAAACCATTAAAATGAATAGTTATGTAAAAATTTAAAATAGATAGATTTACATTTTTGCTAAGATTTGCTTAAATGTAGAGGCTGGGAAATGATTGCTAAAGGCAGAATTGTTTCAGAGAAACTTTTAATAGGAGAAAAATTCTGAATTGCTAAGTGAATGCTTTTTATTTTCTGTGTCTACAATTGCATTTCTTTTCTTAGTTAATAAAGCAATAAATGCAATTACATTATTCCTCATCTTAGTAATTTCTTATGTTAAGAGATTATTTGTTGTCTTTAACTCTAAGATGCAAAGTGATTTGTCAAAAAATATTTCTAGAAGATACAGCCCCTGCATAATCAAGCAACCTACTAATGTTACCCAATGAAAGAAAATATTACAAAAAATTATAAATGCTTCTCTCATACAATAAACACCATAACTTTTAACCCTTTGTTTTTACCAAAGCAGTTAACAAAACTAAATATATTTAACAATATTTGTGTTAGTTGATGTCCTCGATCCCTGGCTAAATAGAGAATTGATATTGTGCATGTAAGTAGCTAATCTGTATTAAATAAACATTTGCTTATACTTGCAAGTATGCTAGATAATGACAAAACAAGATTGTAGTAAATTTAAATATCTATCAATTGAAGATTTTTGTATACATCATGCATATGTAGTAATGTTTTAAACTTTCCACTGCAACCTATGACTAGTCTCTATTCTCTTGAAAACATGACAGTGTTTCTTGCTTAAAGCATGAGAGGGAATAACCAATCAAACCTATTATTTCAGATCTGCTCTATTGTCCTTCCAGGTGAATAAACCTGTGAGAAATAAATTCTGCATTTAGTAACTTTAGAGTATTTGATGGTCAATGCAAAACAGAGTTGTATGACAAAGAGCTCCAATTAAAAACTAAGCAATTTTGATATAATGTAACTTTTCCTAGCTTGACAAATTATGGCATAAATAATGTGAATTTAAAGAAATTAACATCTCTGTCAATTTTTTTAGGCTTAGGGTGGAGATAATGCTACCACAATCTGAGTTTTGCGGCTGTGTTTGTAAGAATCCTTTTGCATGGTAGCATCACATGAGTATTTTCACAAACAAAAATAACCTGTATGAAGTCAAAGGAAACCCATTACATTCTCCATTTTAAAAGAGCCAGTAAGATGGACAAATAAATACTCTAAGATATTTTCAAAAAAGGTTCCAGTGTGATTCACAAAACCAGATATTTGATTAATTTCTAACTTCACCTTAACCTGTAAACCAAAAGACATTAAGGATCTATTTGTGTTTCCTATGAACAAAGCCCAAGCCTGGCATTTAACAAATGATCAGGAAGTAATTCTACAGGAACAAATAAAATAATCAGCAGAAATTCAAGGTAATCATTTAGGTACCATGTCAAACATATTAAATAATAATAAACTGGAGACTTCACCACAATTATGTGTTTTGAGATCATCTTATATTTATAGATTTTATTATTTGCTATAAACCTAAAAATTTAAAAAAGGGGCAAATGTATTTCTTCTTATGAACTCTAACACAGAAGGAAATTGAACTGAAAGTACAGACAATAATGAGGAAACTTCTAGGATTACGAGAGTGAAAAAAGGGGAGAAAAGAAGGCTGAATTTTAAGGCCTGGTGATGAAAAAAAGCCAGAAAGTGATGGGCTACACTGTTCAGCAAACTTTATCTCACAAAGTAAATATTTCAAGTCAATATCAAAGCTGAATTCAAAATATCTTTACTATACTCTTGCCCTCACAATTTTTTGCTGTTTCGGTATTTTATGTGAGACAGTTATTTCAAATTTATTTTCTTTGAAAAAATAGTAAACTGCTATATAAAATATTTTACAGACTTATTTTTTATATTGTTAATACTAGTCTTACCCATAAGGATCTGTTTTCTGTAAATCTTTTAGAATCAATTCTTTTTCAGAGTAGAAGGTAGAAGCTGTGAGGGATTCTCCAAGGCACACCAGACAATGTGAGCTCTTGAATACACTAAATGCACTGTTGGATTTGGAAGTGATTCATCAGCTTCACTAAACTGACTGTTACAGAGTATAATTCTTGTTGGAAGAATCTATCTAGGTCGGTAGAAATGAAAAGTGAGAAGAGTCATCATTTTACAAATAATTTGTTAAACCTGCATCAAGATGGGGAAGACTGTTAGTGTATAAGGAATAAAGTTATTTAAAAAAAGGAGGGGGAGGGTCTATTCCCAGATGTTTCTCCAGGTAACTAAACCTGTCTGTGTCTTCTGAGGGGCTGCAGTTTTTCAAGTAGTGTTTCAGCCAGAACAGCCATGTCAGGAAAATGAAATTAATACAGATGAGTACCATCATTGCAGTCAATAAGTAAAAATAAAAAAAAAAAATCAAGGAAATTTTTTAAAAATGCAAGTGTATGTGATCTATGGAATAGAAAATAGAGAGAAGGTAAGAGAATCAGCCTCCATAATGAGCAAAATATGGCAGTGTAAGGGTGGCCATTCACCCACTATAGGGGCAATGGGAAGAGTCAACAGAAGAAACTGTGAAAAGAGACACTGCAGAGCAAGTGGCAATAGGACTGGCATGTAAATGACAGAGAAGCTGAAATCTGATTCTATGCATTAAGCCTCATACAACAATTGGCTGGTTTTTCTACAACAGAAAGAAGAATGAGGATGATTACCATATTAAAGCATCTGTGGATTGCACATAACACACTTTATTGCATTTACCTTGGTGAATTAATTAAAGAAAAGTCAATTTTAATAACTGGCCTAGTCTATATCAGCAAAACAAACAAAACAAAAACAAACAAAAGAACCCATGGAAACTCTTCAAAGTGATAATATGAAATGCACCCCTTCTAGTTAGCTTATCTCCATCTTCCCCTTGCCAACAACTTCTACTAAGAGCACATCTGAAGACTTCCTGCCTCACCATAAAACTTTCTCATTCCTCTATCTGCCTTGGAGTCTTTGCCAAGCACACATTACAGTGTCTGATTCCTTTGCTATAGCAACCACTGAGTAAATAGCCTGTTTGCTGTCATTTGAATGACCTAACTCGATATCCATAACCACAGTTCCCTTCCAGTTATAGATGTGAAAGTACTAAGTAAAATATTCATTCACAAATCCAATGTCATGAAAATCAAGTCATATGTTATAATCAGCAGGGTTATTCAAGAACATCAAGGTTAGTACAGTATTAAGGAATCCAAAACCATAAATCTACAACTCTTGGTAAAAAAAAAAAAGAAAAATGATTATCTACATAGATAATGAAAGTCCTTTGATAAAACTCAATGGTGATTCTTAAGAATTCCAAAAGAAAATAGGAATAAATACCTTTTTAAAAACATTTATATGTGGGACATGATGGTGCATGCCTGTGATCCCAGTGGCTTGGGAGGCTGAGGCTAGAGAATTACAAAATCAAAGAAAGCCCATCAAAAGCAAGGCACTAGGGCTGGGGATGTTGCTCAAACGGTAGCACGCTCGCCTAGCAGGCGTGCGGCCCGGGTTCGATCCTCAGCACCACATACAAACAAAGATGTTGTGTCTGCCGAAAACTAAAAAATAAATATTAAAATTCTCTCTCTCTCTCTAAAAAAAAAAAAAAAAAAAGCAAAGCACTAAACAACTCAGTGAGACCTTGTCTCTAAATAAAATATAAAATAGGGTTGGGGATGTTGCTCAGTGGTGGAGTACCCCTGAGTTCAATCCTCAGTTCCAAAAATAAACACACAAAGCAAAACAAAAAAAGGCTGCAGATATGGCTCAGTGATTAAGTGCGCCTGGGTTCAAACCTTGATATATATATATATATATATATATACACACACACACACACATTCATTATACATTGAATATTATTTCCTCACTACCTTAGCCTATCCAAATAAATAAGAAAAAATCAATTATAAAATTAAATTGGTAGAAAAATTATCTCATTTCAAAAAAGATAATACAATTAAAAGCTATAAAGAACCAATGATAAAATTTTTTAAAAATGATGAATTTAACTGTGCAGTAGGATATAAAGCTAAATTATAATAATTCACACTTTTTACATAAATAAAAATTTACCCCAGCACAGGATAAAACGGTAGCATAAACTTTATTTTCAAGTCAAAAGATAATGACATTCTGAATTCTCACATTTTACAAGATAAATGTATTAATGTTATAAGATAAATATTAACTTCAATTCATTCAAATTTAAATAAAAATTTGTAAAAAATAGGAAAATATTATTGCTAAAATATACAAAATTATACTCAAACAAATTGTTTGATATTGTATTGTTATGCTCGAATTCAGGACCTCCAAAAGACCACCAGAAACCAAGGTCGATGTAAGCAGCAAGGAGGTGCTTATTTCGAGCTAGCTCAGTCCTCTGCATGCACACAGCAGCTGATTGCACTGAGAGGCCCCCAGGGTTTGCAGTAGTTTTATACACTCTTTGGGGAAGGCAGGGACTTCACATACATCATAGCATTTCTTAGCAAATCATCACACACCTCAGGAAAATCATATAACAACTCTAA
Source organism: Marmota monax (assembly GCF_021218885.2). Lineage (NCBI taxonomy): Eukaryota > Metazoa > Chordata > Mammalia > Rodentia > Sciuridae > Marmota > Marmota monax. Next base: position 2,851,649 of record NW_026695230.1, on the reverse strand, counting down.
GACATGATTAGCACATTCACTGGGGGGAACAAGTTGGATAAGGGTGATTGGTTAGTATAAGAGGGGGATTCATTTGAACTAATTGGTTTAAGCCAGGAGGGGAGTACTACATGGTTTCCCAACATGTTATCAACCACCATAAACTACTGGGAGGGTCATCTGGCATCCCAGGTATTTTCCCTGTCTCATGCTGATTGGTAGTTGCTAGGGGGTTGCTATGGGTTCCCCCACCCCAGCCTGACTGAGTCAGGGACACCTGGCACAGGCAGACCTCTCCTGCTATTTGTAGATAAACAACTCAGCAGGGTGGGTATGTGCCTAGGAGTGCTCTATGGGTCTTTCCAAGGACAAGGGTCATGCCCCCTTCCTTGGACAGGCTTTGCTCTGAGGTAGAGGCTGGTTTCTCAGTATGTTGACCAATAAAATTATTCAACAACATAAAGTTGCGAGTCCTAAGAAAGGAAGGGAAAGTTTCTCTACAACTTGACCAAAAGAAAAACTTTCCAAGTATAATTCAGAAAACAAAAGCAATCTAAGATTGATAAATTTTACAACATCTAAACAAATAAAAATAGCTTGGTGAAAATCACAATAAACAAATTCAAGACAAGTAATAAAAGAGAAGATGTCTATTACAGATATCACAACTAAAGGTCTGCAATTTGCAATATATATGCAAATATGTCACACTGAGGAGGAAGAACCAAATGAGAAAAATATGAAAAGTGAAAGTAAAATTAAATAATGAAGAGGTAAACTGACCCCTAAATATTTGGGTATTTTTTGTCTCACATGTAATAAAAAATGCAAATTTGTACTTGTCTGAGAAATCATTTCTCAGCTATCAGATTGGAAAAATTTTAAAATTTGAAAACTTTTGCTTTGGGAGGCTACAGGAAACAATCACTCATAGATCACCAGTGCTGAAGTGGTTAGGCCCTGGGACACAGGAGGGACTCCAAGCACCAATTTCCCTTGGTCAGGGCTTTTGTTCTATGTAAAATATACACAACCACCCAAAGCCTCTCTGCTGTCATTATTTAACAGAAACTTTGCAATCTCTCTTTAATCTCACTTTCACTAAGGTTCAGTATAATCAACCTGCTAGTATTATTGTCCTTATAAAAAACTGAATTTCTTCAGAAGATGCAGATTATGCTTTTAGCCACTCCAGTTATCTCACCCTTCTCTGAACTTCCACACTTACTGACTGCACTGCACACTTCATCGGGTAGCCTTTGGATATTAAAGAGCCTTATCTTTTATCATTAAAAAGGTAAATTAAAATATATATGGTAAATTTTATAATTCCCTTTAATAAAACTAATAATTAACAAAGTTTTTCTGCCCAACATCAATGCTGTTCTCTGTGTTTGATCACATAAGTTGATTTCGTATAATCACATTGAAAGGAAAGCAAGGAACCCAGAGATGAGCAAGCCAGAAATGAAAGATGGAGACCAGGCAGAGACTCACAAGAGAGTTTATTTTTATTTGTCAGAGCTGATAAATTAAGGCCATCTTTCCATGGACAGAGAGAGGCAACACAGGCTTGAGTTCTGGAACTTTTATGGAGCAGGTTTAGGGATTAGAGGCCAGCGGGTACTAATGCAGTGGTAAAGGGTGGGGTTGGTGTGAGAGAGTGATGGACCTTTCTCAGAAAGGTCCTCAGGCTGGAAAGTAAAATCTTTTTCATAAAAATGGTAGCTGTCACTTAAGGTGGCCATCCAGATGTTAAGCAAGGACCTTATGTCCCCCACCATTTTGTTTGTTACTGGGCCTCTTAAGGAACAGGGGCATATATCAATCTTCTGTAGCTTCTTCCTGCTGGGAAGGAGCAGCATCTGGACCCTTGTTAGGGGTGCTGGGTGTCATTGAGGCAATGGTGATGATCAGAAGGTGCCAGGTGATGCTGACTCCAGATGGCCCAATTTTGGTGAGGGGTTGAAACAGAAGCTGGTTCATGATTTGGTTAGATATCCTTTGAATCTGGTCTTGAATCAATCTGATGACTCAGAAGGCAAGCATTAGCAAAAGGCCTGTGACAGGGAGAGAGGTCAGGAAAGGAAGTGCCCACTGGAGAAGGGGGTTACTTAGCTGGCATCCTACAGTTCCAATGGAAGTGGGAAGCTTTGAGACATGAAGGAGATCAAAGATAAAGGGGGCATTAGTAACTGAAGTTCCCTTGGTGGTAAGGAATTCGTGCTTCTTCCAAATAGCAGAGTGAGAGAGAAGTATGTGGAAATTGTATTTAGAATCAGTGTAGTCATTGAGGGAGGCTCCCTTTGCCAAAGAGAAGTCTCTGATAAGAGCAACAAGTTCAGACTGCTGATTGGATGTATTATTGGGGAGGGGAGTCACTTCCACTACGAAGGTTAGAGAAACTAGAGCATACCCTGCCCAAAGAACTCCCTCCTGAAGGAAAGAGGGGCCATCTGTGAACCATATGTATGTTGCTTGTAACAAGAGGCCTTCCTATATGTGGGAAAATGTGAAAGAAACTCCTCCAGAGTTTCAATGCATGAATGGGTAAGAAGAGAAGAGGTGGAAGAGTCCTTAGGAGCAGGGAGGAGAGTAACAGGGTTTAAAGGTGAGCAAGTGTGGAAAGTAAGACTGGGATCTTCCACCAGGGAAACCTATAGAGATAAAAGGTGGGTAATGAATGTAAGTACTTGTAGGTGAGGAGTTCCTTTAGGTGATAGGAGCCAGGATGGTGAGTGGGTCCCCAAAGGTGAGTTTCTTTGACTTCTTAATAAGTAGATAAAATGGTCATGGGAGATCAGGGATATATATATATATATATATATATATATATATATATATATATATATATATATATATATATATATATAAATGAGTTTGAAGTCAATCTTCTACTGTAGCCAAGGGAAAAGTTAAAGTTAAATTGACACTTTTTTTTTCTTTTTTATTCCTTAGGCCTCTTATGAAGCCTGCAGAGTCTGTCCTTTGTATTTCAATGTTAGCTTCAGCGTCGTTTTGGCCAGAGATATTGCTACCTAGGGCTTTACAATACTGAAGAGTTCTGGATCCCTTGTTTGTCTAGAAGTAGGGTCTTTGGAGGAATCCAGAGCTTTAGTGGCAAGGAGAACCTGGGATGAGGAGCAAGAGGAGCAAAGGAAGGCTTAGATTGGAGAAAGGAGAAAGCCTGCACATAAGAGATTTTCTTCCATTTTCCTAAATGCTCATAAAAATTATGAAGATTGAAAGGTTGAATTGGTCAACGGGACCTTCAGATGGGATTTGGGAGATCTCCACGGTGAGTTGGAGTATGGAACTGAGAGAAGGGAGTTACCCACTACTTTCCTAGTCCTGGGCTTTGCCCATAGAGAGTCTTGGCTGCTTGGCCAGGGCTTTCATAAGCTCTGCTGAGGAGCTGAGAACCAAGACCAAAGAGTGAACTCACCAGGATTAGGAGTTCCTCATGGAGAGTGGGTGTTAACTCACCAAGGGGAAGGGATGGGTGAGAGACATGTGAGGAGGAGGGGAGTGGAAGGTCAAAGTCACTTACCCAAATGAGGCTGGAATGTGGATAAAGAAAAGGCTAAGTGAATGGAAGAAGGTGTGTGGTAATTGTTATGGCCAGAATCCCTCAGGCCAGGATCCCAAAGCAGCTCAAATCCCTGGAGGGGAGAGCAAAGCTCATGGGAGAATGTGATCAAGTCACTGGCATCAATGAAAGAAAAGTGGTATACAACTAATCACATACACACACCTGGGCTAAGAAGTGGGTTTATTGTTAGGAACCTGACAAGGCTGCTCTGCAAAAAGAGAGGGACAGCAACAGCAAGGAGAGAGAGCAGGTATTTTGATTGGGCCAGAAAATGGAGGGGGGCTTTGAGATGGATGTTAATGGGCTCATGGTGTGAGGCAATAGAAGGACTGGAAACATCCCAGACAGTAGAGTCCACCTTGGAAGCGGGTAATGGGAAGGCACTGGCAGATGGTATAGGGAATGGTCCTAAGGCTTGGGACATGTACAAGCCCAGAGACCCATCTGACCACATTTAAAACAGGGTCCAGGTGTTCTTGAGGACCCCTTCTAGGACAATGGAATCCGGGACAGATGCTGAGGCTGGATGGACAGCTTGAGGGAACATCTGATTTTTCTGCTTCTGGGCCTTCTCATCTCTCTTGTTATATATCTTAAAGGCCACTCCCAGAACCTTAGCTTGGGGAATTCAGGCTCCCTCTCAAGGCGCCTTAGTTTGGTCTTAATATCAGGGAAATGTGGGAATAGAAGTAGGTCATTTGTAATTGTCCCCCATCTGAAGTCTCAGGGTCCAGATTAGCATATTGTAATAAAGTCTTGGTTAGGTGATTTAAAAATGCTGAAGGGTTTTCATTTTTATCTTGGATGACTTCCTGGAGCTTTTCACAATTGATAGTCTTATGGGCTGCCTTTCTAAGTTCTGCCATGAGGCAAGTAATGAATTGGTTTCTACTAGTTACTCCTCTAGGCGAATTATAATCTCAATTGGGGTCCTGATCAGGGACTGCTTCAGTGCCAATCAGATGGGCAGGGGAGGTCTGATGTACCTCATCAGCATAATTTCTAGCTTGCTCCCAAACTCGCCTATGCTCCTCGGGCAGGAGGGTATTAGTTAAGATCATATGGACATTGTGGGAGGTCAAATCATATAGTTGGGTCATTTACTGAAACTCTTTGATATATGAGGTGGCACTTGAAGTATAGGACCCAAGCCACTTTTCTATCTGTGAAAGATCTAACGAAGATAAAGGTACATGAACCTGGATTATAACATCTACCCCAGCCACCTCACATTGAGTACACAGAGATGCAAGTTGGGCAGTGGCACAGAGATGTGGGTTGGTCAGTTGCAGCCCATGAGCATGTAGCAGGAGGAGAGAAGGGTGGAGGGGTGGAGGGGACAGTTGCTGTGGCAACTTCATCAGAAAGAGAATTGTGGTATGTTGGGGGCCCATCTGCTGGGTCAAAGGAGGAGTAGTCCTGGGTAAAATTTTCTGTCCCTTGGGAAGCAGGCATAGGGGAGGTGAGAGCTAAGAGGACTTGTGTGGGAGAGCAAGAGTTGCAGAGAGAGGCCTTAGAATGTAAAGAGGAGAAAGACTGAACATATGGTATCTCTTTCCATTTTCCCAAACACTCACAATAGTTGAAAAAATCCCTGATAATATTGGGATCTAGAGAGCTGTTAAGCAGCCATTTAGAGTCCAAAGGATAGTGAAGCCAGATCTGGTTGCACAAATGGTAAGTTTTGGGCGTTTTAGGTCCAGGGTGAGAGAGAGACAACCGAGGTTAGTCAGGAGGCAGCGTAGGGGACTATGGGAGGGAATGGACCACCCATCGTGAGACATAGGAGATGAGTTCAGAGGTGGGGTTTCCCCAGTCTCTAATATCACCCAGTCAAGAGGACATTTACAGGAACCATAGATCATTTAGGTTGACTGGAGAGAGGGGTCTTACCTGGAGTGTCCAGTGGTGGGTGCTGAGAGGGCTTTTGGAAGAATGAAGGGCCTAGTCCCACTATGAAATTCAGATTGGGGCCTGGCGACATGAAGTGACCCACAAAGAGGGAAGCGGGCACACTGGAAAATACTATCTGGGCTTTCAGCACCAATGAAAGGAGAGCAAGAAACCGGGAAATGGGCAAGCAAGAAATGAAAGACAGAGACCAGGCAGAGATACACACAAGAGTTTATTTGTCAGAGTTGACAAATAAAGGCCATCTCTCTATAGGAGAGAGAGGCAAAACAGGCTTGGGTTTTGAGACTTTAAGGGGTAGACTCAGGGATTAGAGCTGGGGCAGGTCCTAATGCAGGGGGTTAAGGGTAGGGTTGGTATGAGGGAGTGGTGAGCCTTTCTTAGAAAGGCCCTTGGGCAGGAAAGTGAAACTCTTTCTTAAAAATGGCAGCTGTCACTTAAAATGGCTATCCAGATGCTACCTTATACACATGTACTGTATGACCATGATTTTTGCAATCAATCTGAAACTGGTCTTGAAAATCAGGATTGGGTCCTCTCTCTCAGTTGTTGAAGATTCAGTCCCTGCAGAGGCAAGCCCCAAAAGTTTTGTTTAAGGGATAGGAGAGAGAGAGAGAGAGAGAGAGAGAGAGAGAGAGAGAGAGAGAAATTGGTGCCATGAGGGAGTGAGGGGGTGTCCTGCCCATTTTATAGATTTTTGTTTTTCTTTCCTTTCATGCCCTCTCCTTACCTCATCCAGGGGTATTTCTCCCTATTTTTTTATATCTTCCCAGAATAGCAGAAAGGGAGCCATTGGGGGGGGGGGGGGCTTTCCTTAACAACTCCTTGCTGGGAGGAAACATTTTCTGGAGGCAGGTGACCTTGGTAAAGGGTTGAGGAGAGGGAAATGCTCTTGAGGTATTAGCATTTTATTTCCTTTTGAATCAGCCCCCATCTTTCTCACCCAAACCTTCATTATCTACACTGACTGACTTTTTACTCCAGTCTCAAACATTTTCTTTAAGGTTTCCAGTTGTATTTAGGGAAAATGTTGGGCCATATAATTGAGTTTCAGCCAATGGAATGTAAGAAAAATGGTGTGAGTTCCTTTCAGTTGGGCCTGCAGGATCCTAATGGATGATCTCTGTACTCTTTTTCCTTTGGGGGTTAAGTATTTAGCACTATGAATGTGTAGCCTAAATAAGAGGAATGGCACAGTCATTTGACGAAAGAATCCTAGATGCTTTAATTTCCCTCAAAAAGGAAAGATGTCACCTGCCTATCAGAAAAAAAAATTAACTTTAAGGGAATAAACATAAAGCACACTTGAATTATCATAGATTTGGTGTTGCTGTTCATGAAACTATCATTAGCTGAACTAATATATCTATCAAAAAGAAGATAAATATCTTACCAGGATATAAGTAGAAATATAATAAAATCTGAGACACTACTATTGGACTATTTGGGGGGTAAAATGTATGTATCTGAATTTTAACCAAAATATGTTGTCATAAAGCAACAAAGAACAAAAGTGAGAAAAAAGGAAGGGAGGTTAGAGATGGGGAGATGCAGATGAAAGCAGATAAGTGTATGGAAAAAAAATGGGTCAGGTTGAAAAACATAGATGTATTATTGGAAATGGGGGGATTGTTTTTAACTACCTCATTTAATGTGTTTTAAACTGTTATTTTATCCTTTAAACATATTAGAAATAACATATATTATATTAGAAATAACATATCTCTGAGAGATATGTTATTTCTAATATAAGCAATAAATATGTGTTTTCTTACTGATTTTATGCCACACATTCTTAACTCCATTTTACTCTGAAATGCTGTGTCACAGATGTGAAATTTGAGAGAGGCTTTAAGTCTCAAGATGATATAAAGATTAAAACTGAAAAGTTTATGTAGAGTTCAAACTTTCCATGAAACTGTGAAAGGTTACTGTTGTATAGGTTATTTGATTTTTGATTCCACTTTCAGTCATGAGAAGCAGATGTCTTCGGTGATGAGTTGGTGTGACCTTTGTAACCTTTAGTTCTGATGATTTTCAAGAGATAAAGATTTATTGTGAAGCTTGGAAATGTTTTCTTATTTTAGAATAGATGAGGAGTCTAGGCTAATGTTGGCAATTAGGTTATTGAATTAATTCAGACACCCTAAAAACTGTCTAAATGCCCAGTAGATAATTTAAAATAGCCTTTCTAGTAATATTCAGTGATAAATTATTTAAACACATTTGCAATAATTTTAGATGTATGTAATCTATTTCTACATTTAAACTTTACCCAAAAACTGGTCTTCAAATGTTTGAATAAGATTTCTTTTCTGACTAAAAAATTGCAAATGACAGTTCAATCTAAACTCATCAATAAAATAAGCACAGAATTTCCATGAGGTCATATGTCTATATGAACTATGGTATTCATGTCACCACTTAATAAGATAAATTTAAAAAATGATATAAGCTTTAGGGAAATAGATTTTGACTTTCCATTGTCAAAAGTCAGATTGCAATTGTATTTTCTTGGAAATGAGTCATACTGAATATCTGTCTTTTTCCTTTCAATTTTTAGTATATATATATATATATATATATATATATATATATATATATATATATATTTACTTGGTGCTGAGGATCGAATCCAGTGCCTCCTGCATGCAAGGCAAGCGCTCAAACTCTGAGCCATGACCCCAGCCCTTCTTTTCGATTTTTTAGAAAAAAAAAAAAAGTTGGAGATAAGAAAAGCATCTTTTATCAGGCATGGTGAAAATAACTTCCAGAAAGTACAATTTATTTGTACTTATTGTACCATGAGTCTGTCTTACATGGTTTCTTGTGTCAATAAAATAAGTGAATTTAGTGTTTTTTATATTCAATGTAAGACTTCTTTGGAAATAGATAAAGTATCTTCATTCATTTGATTGCCAACATATTACCACACTTACAGCATCTCTAAGGTGAAAAGCTCAGCACCCTAGCATCATGTTGTTCATTTATCAGGGATTCTACATGAATGAATGGCTTTCCAACAGTGGAGAGAGTAAACTACTTAGAACAGTATTTACAACATACTAAAACAGTATTTCAAACTACTTAGAATGGTACTTACAAAGAACAATTTAAACCTATTTAAAGGTGAAATATCCATACAGTTAAATGTATAAATGGAACTGAGAATACTTGCTAACAGCACATACTGATAATATTTTCATTAAAAGACAACTATATACTATACACAATAAAAACTGAAAAAGCTATTATTTTAAATATTGTATTTAAAATAACTAAGAACTGAGATGAGAAAACTATAGGTCACAGAAATTAAATAATTTCGCCAACGTCATATAGTTAGTACTCTTGCAGCTGGAAAACAAACTCAATTATTGTAATTCCAGACTACCAATTAGTACATGATTTCCCAAACCTTATTTTTCATTATTTACCTTGAAAGTAGATTTTTAGATCCGTCTTTTTCCTAATTTCTCTTATTCGCCCTATGAAACAGATATACTTTTTATATATTTTATGTTTATATCTGGTTCATAGATAAAATAATAAGATTTTGTTGTTTCCTCAGGAAACAATATTTACACCATTAAAGAAGATATTTCCCCTGTTGTGAATGAATGACATAGAGTAATAGAAAGATATTTAAAAGATACTTAAACAGAGTTATTTATTTATTTATTTATCTAGTTATTTTTTGCAATATCACTATTAGCTAAGTAGAGGGACTGGACTCCTTCTCAAGGTCTTGCATGTTAGAAAGTCCTGCAGAGTCTCTCTCTCTCTCTCTCTCTCTCTCTCTCTCTCTCTCTCGCCATGCTTCCTCCCTTGGAGCTAGGAAGTTAGAAATTTAAAAAAAATCATGGATGTGATATCCCATACTTTATATTTGAACTGTACTACAAAAACTAGATAATATGAATTTCTGAACCAGTTTGACTTGACCCCTTACACCTAGAACATACTCAGGCTTCTTCCTCAAGTTTCAGTCTGAATATATAGTAGGCTGCTCACTACTTCTTTTAAGGAGATTTGTTACAGGGGTCTTTGAGTTTGGATAAAGAAACTGAAATGTCTACATACATATACAAGGTGTGTTTTATGATGCAGAACACATCAGATATAGGAAAAGTTAGTGGTCCACAGACCAGGAGATGAATGCCAGATTTCCTCTCATGGCATTGCATTTCCAATGCAAAACTCTAAGGTTTTGAAAATTATAAATATGAATGTAGCCTTCAAGAATTTTATAAAATGATATTTACTAAGAGAATGCACTATAATTTACTTAATCATTTTAACACCATTTGTGTTAAATATGATATGTCTATCATGACATGGAATATAAGAACTTTTAATTGCACTTTCACTTTGGAAATGGAGTAGACTTACCTAACTCCAGAAAACACACATTCCTCTTATGCTGAATTGTTTCTTTAAATTTAAATGAATCAATGTACTGATGAAACTATTCAATTATTGGCTCTAACCTTCTATTATTAAAGGGAAGAAGTGTCATCCTTTGTATTTTATTTACCATTTACTGGACAAGTGCTTGTTAAGTGCATGGGTACCTGGAACCTGATGGGGTGGATAGATATGGTGAAAGCCAAGGATGGGGAGCCAAGGAGAATATGTTAGGGAATACAAGGGAATAATTTTGTGAATTCATCTTTGATGCTTTTGAGAACATTGTCCTAAAATGAAATCCTCCTCAGAATTTCTGCTGTGAATATTTTGTCCAAGTATTTCTTTATGGTTAGGAAATCCAATAAATTCCATTTACTAACTAATCTTTAAAGTATTATTTGTGAGCTTTGTTGATTTTGCCTGAGAATTTCTGCTAATATATTTTAAAGGATGCATCAGGAGATTTTCTGCACATCCCATCATATTGACAATCCATCTTGTTCAAAACCATCATGTAATTTTAAAATTAGTAAACTGGTGATCTGAAAAATGCTTCCAATTTCCAAGAAAACACAACTTCAAAAAAAAAATCAATATTTTATTAGCTCTGTGCTTAGCAAGGACTTATGAATAGAAAACAAACAAAGTAAGAATAAACAGAAAGCGTCAGAAAGATGAATAAACCAAGGCCAAACTTTCTATGTAAATATAGAATTTCCAACAAAATTATATTTTTTATTAAAAGTTAATATGCTTCCATTTTGAAGATGACTTTTGTAAACTTTAGCTATCCATGAATAAAAACCCAGTAATCAGATCTTATATGGGAAGTTGTACATTTCAGGGAAAGTAGATGATAATTTAGAAAGTGCCCAAGAACTTTTTGTATTTAATTAAAAATTTCTCCCTGAACATTTTAAAATAGAATTTCTATGAGAAGATTGTGACTTTATTGAGTTAAAATGGAGGTGCTGGTGATTTCTTACTTCTTTAAAATCATTCTCAAATTTATACAAGGAGACCGACCACCTGGAATGTTTACTAAGACTTCTGTTATTCTCTACTGTAGGATTCAGCTAATGCACAGACCCTTGCATTTCACCATCAGGTTAAAACCTGTTTTGTTGATATAAATGAATGAGCATCTTTCCCCAAGTTTCAGCCTTTGTAATATTTTATATCCTCTGGTGGTGAATGGGAGATACTCATTTCACAGTGTATTTTCTTAAGACAACTATATGTTTTAACAGTAAAAATCATGAATATCCCTTGATATTTAATATTGAAAATATAGAAGACAGAACACAAACAATAGTACCCGCTTGTCAACAGCAAACACCTGCAGTTAAAAGGAAAACATGGAATCCATTGTTTCAGTGACAGCCTCATATTGTCATAGAAGCTGGAAGTTTACACACAGTTAGATGACATGTATTTTTCCTGTTGTGTGTCATGAAAATATTGATTGTGGTAAAAAAAAAAAAATTCACATGTGATACAGCTAGCAAAGTGCATTTTGTTCCCCAAAATGACATTTAGGTAAATATAAGGTGGTGAAAATATGATATACTCATTTTAAAATTTCAGTTTTCAGAAAGTATTCTAATTTTAAATGTAAAATTAATCATTTGAGAAGTAAAAAGTTCATATAATTTGATCTTATTTTGAATGTGTTTTGACAAACTTTTTATCTCCTTTCAATAAACCAAATTGGAAACCAGCTAATGTCATTTTCAACAATGTTAAAATGTTAGTAGATAAATGATACTCAAGACATAACCAAGGAACTGTATGTTCATCAACCAAAATAGTTGTTTCTTCTAGGATATATATGTATATATGGTGTAAATACACAGGATGGCTAAAGTTAGTACATTTGCCAGTATTCAGTATTCACTAGAGTTGAACAGGAATTTTCTCAATGCTCTCAACATTTTAAACACATGTACATGTATTAAAAGCTAAATGTTTTTCTACAAGAATGTAATTTGTGGGGAAAAAAGCTAATATAATACAAGAAATGACTTGAAAATAGCACTTTGTTTCTTTCCTACACCTCCTAACTGTCCACAGCATCCCTAGAATTCACACAGCTTCTAAATATCTTAAAATGCAGTGCTTTCATTTATGTGAGCATTAAATTTCCTACTCTGCAGTCTTCAGAAAAATGCCACATTTTCATTTGCCTCCTCCCTTCCTTGAATCATTAATGCTTACATCATCATATCTATTCACGTTAGTATCTTTTTAGTTAAATTATTTTTTTCTGGTATCTTCTTGTTACCACACATCTCATTTTTCCATTTCAGTTTTACACCTAGAAAGTTTCCATGATCACATTCTCTACTTCTCTCTTAAAATGCTCTCTTGAAGACATTTGAAACAGGCCTTTGAACCTCTGCTTCACAGAAACCAACCTAGTGAAAGACAATCTGGCATCACAATTATAAGCATAGAACAATAACACCAAAGGAGTTAACACTCAACAAAATAAGACTCATATTTTCTTCATTCAGCTGTGCATTAAAGAAGTGATAGTATTATAAAAAAATTCTAAAGTTTTATTCATAGTAATTTACTGCAAGATAACAGAGATCATTTTCAGCAACATAAGTGACTTTAATATACTAGAAGTTCTTCAAGTTAGAAAAAATATTTTCCTCGCATACAATTTTGAAATCAATCCACATACAAAGCAAACAGAAGCAAGATGTTGCATAACTTCTTGAGGATTCCAGATCTTGATTTTTTGAGCATTTCTATAAAAATTAAATATTTAATAGTGCAAACCAATAGTGGGGTTTTATACATATAAGGCAAGTATAAAATAACATAGATTTTCATTTTTTTTTCAAAAATAATGAGAAATACTGTTTTTAATGTACTTATTGAAAATGGTCAGGGTTCTTATGTGAGTTTTTATAAACTCATAGACATCTTACATTTAGATGAAATTAATAGACTCTGTAACTTGATGTATTATTTGGTAAATAACAACACAAAATTGGAACAAAATTGGTATTTATATTCTTTAATACTTATAATCCCATTTCAGAGAATTCATCATACATACACAAAGAAAGAAAATAAGAAATGACAATGATTTTATTACAAGATTATATAGAATAACACAAAGGTTAAAGAGATAGACACTAACAAGACCCCAAAAGAAAGATACTGACCTAATAAACATACTAGACCAATTTTATTTCAACAGTGGAGTAAATTATGCAGGATAATTTTTATTAAGAGATGTATTTAGCTTACAATTCTGAGGGTCAAAGCCACTGCACTGGCATTGGCTCAGCCCTGGTGAGGACCTCATGGTGGATGACATCATAATAGCAGGAGTGTAATGGGTGAGGAGATCTTACCGCCAAGCAGGAAGCCAGAGAGCAACTCAGATCTGCTTACAGTTAAAATTCCTTCAAGATAGACTTCTACGTTCTAACACCACTACCTTAATTCCCTCATAGAGTAGCTCCTCCAATGACCTTGGGTCTTTCCATTACATTCCCCCCTGAAAAGTTCCATCCCACCTCCAAACAGCTACAACATGGAGATCAAACACTAATACACAAACCTTTGGGGATACACCATTTCGAAATCACAGCAATTGATGTTGAACATGTGTGACCTGGGGATGTCTCTTATCATACAGAAGAAATGTTCACAGTATGATTCCCAAGCAGAAAAAGACAATGTGTGACAAAAGAGTATTATTGTAATAAATGGGAACATTTCTTTTGCTTATTGTTGCTTTATTTTGTTTACAATAAAATCATACAAATAATTATTCAGATTTGGCACTTCAATTTAGAGTATTTATATGTAATGTAAAATATTACTAACAGAGGGCTATTAGTAATTTGGGTAATATTTATCATGGTCATTTATCATTACATAAATCTTTAAGGAAGAATATTCAATACTTTCATTTTGTGGCTTGAGCATATAATTTTCTTGGGACAATGGGCAGGTGCAGAAGAAATAGTGTGCTAATTCTGAGCCTAGGTCATTAAAACACCTGTTTGCTCACTTTTGTCTCTGCCTCTGCCTCAAGAAGTACAAGTTACGGGTACCCCGAAGTGGCAAAGATACTGAGAATCATGTAAAGCAGAACCTCCTAGCCTCATCTTAGGTCTTAATTGAACCAAATGAAGATGTATGGGGAGATACACCTGCAGAGAAAAAAGCAAGCTTGATTCTGAAATCAGTAGAGTTATGTCCAGCAAACTACATATGCATAAGAGTAAATCATAGTTTATATCAAAGCCGCTGGGTTTTCTAAGTCAATGAGTGACTTATTATCTAGCGTTGACATAAAAATCGCTCACTGACACATGTGATTATTACTTGCCAGGGCAGGAAAGCACAAAATATAGAATTAGTAAAACGCCTAAAAGACTAAATAGAGTACTGCATTAGAAGAGCAAAATCTCTTAAACTTGACAAGGTATGGGTAAAACATCTCCAGAATTTTAGATATGACAAGGTGCTATAACTGCACACTTGGCTCTGTTGTAGGCTTTTCTGAAAACTTCAGTTCTCTGAGATTTTTGAACTCTGTATAAGCTGAATCTAAAAATGGACACTTTTGGTGGGTTTTCTTGTTCATATTTTAATAATAATTGAATGTGATGATGTAAATTCTTTTAATTAACTTTCACTAGTTAAAATGGAGTTATGACTTATTCTTGGGCAGAAAATATTCTATAATATAGTTTATGAATTTCTTTTCTGAGGTTTATCAGTTTAAAATTTTGTAGTTAATAAAGGTAGTTATTTGGAATTCAGAAAACTTTTCAAATATAATGGTTTTATTTTAAGTAACTAACTTGTTGCCTTTTATTTTCAGATTTTACTGGTTACCCTAAATGCTTATGGAGTGAATAAATAATTTAATCAATAAAACAAATGAGTGAACACCATCCAGGACAGCTTATTATCAGAGACGTGGAAAAGTAAGAGAATGGGAATCGATACTAATTAAATGTTTATGGTCATGGAATTGTCTTTGTTTTTCCAAGCCTGCCTTGACCTTGCTGTAATCTTGAGAAGAAGTGACTTATCTACATTTAGCCACCAATCCTAGATAATTATAAACTGTGCATGGAAATACAGTATCTAAATATAAATAAAAAACAAATAGATTGTTGTGAACCAAACCTCTAGATTCCCAAGGCATTTGTTGTAAAATTTGTAGGGTCAAATCACAATTATGCAATATATTCAATTGTTTTATAGTATTTTTAGAAAAAAAAATTATCTGTTATTTAATCTTGCCAAAGAAAAGAATTCTCTCACATTTTTAGAACATTTAAATACTCTTAAAAGAAAACATCCTATATACATTTTTTACAAAATTGTACAGCCAGGACACCACTTTCAGATTTATAGGATCCTTAAGTTTACTCAAAATCTGCCATGACACCATCTCTTCTTTTGCCATGGCCCTTAATTTAGAAACTAGCAAGGGTGATGGGAATTGAGAAAAGACAAACAGACACATACAGAGAGAAAATACTGGGGCAAGGTGGATCACCACCCCCTGATGGAGGGTAACTGACCCAGAGCTAGTACAGCACATTTCTTGTATAGGTTTCATTTAAAAGGTTATACTAGTATGGCATTATGTAAAAATGTGGATGTGTAACCGATGTGATTCTGCAATCTGTATTTGAGGTAAAAATGGGAGTTCATAACCCACTTGAATCTAATGTATGAAATATGGTATGTCAAGAGCTTTGTAATGTTTTGAACAACCAATAAAAAAATAAAAATAAATAAAAAATAAATAAAAAAAACTTGAATTAAAAAAAATAAAAGGTTATTTGTGGGAAATTTCAGCAAAGCAAGCCATCTGAAGTATATGCAGAACTGATGAGACATTAGGGTTATCTTGTTATACTCAGAATTCTTTGTTCCCAGAAGTTGTTGCCTGAGGACAAGGTCCCCACTGATACAGCTCTGAACCTTTGCATGTAGTCTCCTTGGGCTAGCATCACCAAAGCAACTGAGCCATCTTGACCTGTACCTTTGTGCAGGAAGTTTCCAGTGTAAATGCAGCCATGAGGCAATCAAGAACCATGGTTCAAGTCACTACTCTCCACAAATATCTTTTGTCTTTTATTCTTTTGAACATTTTACAATGTTTCCCATGTTATGTCTTGCCTAAAAATTATCCTTGGCCTATTCATAATTTTCCAAATAAGATTCTGACAAAAGAACCCCCAAAAGCAGAAGAAAGTTTAACAAAAGTGACTCAGTCATGTAAAAATTATTTTATATGCCTAAACAAATAATTTTACAAAAGGAATACTTTCATATGAAGCAATGGCAAATCTTTCTTTTTCTCTTATTTAGTATAAATTTCTAGTGTAAATTCAGGCATTTATTCTCTTTATATTATTAATAGAAATTTAGTCTATAAAAAGCTTTAGTGTATTTTTTATCCATTTTAAATATTTTAAAGTGCAATATACTTGCAACTCTTCATTCTACTTTTATGAGTTTTGAGCATCTTACTGAGTTTGTTTATGCATTGCAATATTATAAATGCAATTCCATAGTAGTTAATAAAATAGGGACTTAATTAACATATCTTTTTCTTAAGAGAGAGAGAGAGAATTTTTAATATTTATTTTTCAGTTTTCAGTGGACACAACATCTTTATTTTATTTTTATGTGGTGCTGAGGATCGAACCCAGCGGTCCCGCGCATGCCAGGTGAGCGCGCTACCACTTGAGCCACATCCCCAGCCCCCATAGCTTTTCTTTTTAATGTTAAGATTTTTAAAATGAGGCTGCTATATTTTGTTATGTTTCTTGTTGTAAAATAAATATATTTGTATGATAGAAGTAAACAAGGAAAGTAAAATCACTCATTGTACTCATACATATCTCTGCTTTAAAAAATTTTATCTTTATTTTTTTAAGTACTGGGATTGAACCAAGAACCTTCTACTACTATACTACAGACCCAACCTTATTTATTTATTTATTTATTTATTTATTTATTTATTTATTTATTTATTCATCTATGCATTTATTCATTTGAGATAGAGTCTTCCTAGGTTGCAGTGGCTGGCTTTAAATTTGTGGTCCTCCTGCCTACGCCTTCCAAATGACTTCATTTATATGAATACACCACTATACCTCTCTTATGTATCTATTTTTATATTTCAAAGTATTATAATTATAAATATATTTAGTATATTATAAATATAGTATTTATAATACTATAATACTATAATAATATAATAATATAATACTGGAATGTATGAGTGGGGACTTGTCCTCAGGCAACAACTTCTGGGAACAGAGAATTCCAGTCCATCTTATTTTTTATATTGAGATAGAGTCTTGCAAAGTTGCTTAGGACTTGCTAAATTGCTGAGGCTTATCTTGAACTTGTGATCCTCCTTTCTCAGCCTCTTGAGGTGTATGCCACTATGCCTGGCTGTTGTGAAATATTTGAAAGTGTTTGAAGTCACTAAAATTGATTATTTAAAAAGAATTCTGTACTGATCACATATTAATTTTCTTTTTTCTATTTTATCATTCTGGAGTCCATAAATACAGTAAGGGGGGAGAGGAGAAAATTAAATGTTTTTTTTTTTTTATATTTAGAAGAAATAATAGTAGATATTTTTACAATGTAAGTGTGAAGATTTTTAAATTTAGAAATAGAAGAAATTGGAGGTCATATAACTAATGATAGGATCCCTAGAATAATACAGAGTCTCTACCAAGGTCATTATACACAGTCACATAGGTTATACACTACATAACTACATGGGGTTACATTCACCAATAAGTATGCACAAATTGAGCCTTTTAGAGTTGACCGGAATGCAAACTGCACAAAGGTATGAAGGTGTGAAGTACCCTGCTCACTACTCCCTCTTGTCTTAAAGATTGACACAGGTAAACTGTCAATCCCTAGGGACTGGGTTTATAGGTGTGCACCACTGTCTTATGCAAGCGCCTTTTAATATTTAAAGTATTATAAATACTTTTGAGAGATTTGTATTTATAAATTCTGAGTTCAAGTGTTTTAGTAATAGAAAATTAACTAAAAATAGGTTTGTTATGGAATTTTTAAAAGTATTTGAAGACACTGAAATTGATTCTTTGAAAACGACTATAACTGTTAAACTAAAGTTTACGGTAGATTATTACAATCTAAATCAATTCAGAAAACAAAAATAACATGCTCATTTCTAATCCAAATTTTGCATAACCACGATATTTATCAGCTTTTCATTGCTGTGACCAAAATACCTAAGAAGAACCATGTAAAAGGAGAGAAAGTTTATTTTGGGCAGAGGTCTTGGATCACGTTTGGCTGGCTCTGGTGCTCTGCCTGAAGTGAAGCAGAACATTATGGCCTAAGAGCCTGGTGGAAGAATCCCCAAGGATATTTCTCCAGTGACCTACTTTCTCGAGCTATGTCCCACCTGCCCCAACTGTCTACAATTACCACACAGCCCAGTAGTCTTTTCAAATTATTAATCCACCAAATGGATGAAACCATTGATTAGGTTACACTCCTTTCAATCTCATGATTTCATCTCCGAACACTCCTGAATTACCACATGAGCTTTTGGGGATACATCTCATATCCAAGCCATCACAGCTACCAAAGTCATCTTTCCATATTTCAAGTCTGATTATGTTTTTCCTACATTCCAATCCTTGTATGGCTTACCACACTTTCTATTAAATGGAATTTAAACCTGTTGGCATATCTTATGAGATCAAATAATAGAAATGAGTACACTGCTTGGATAGTTCATTGTTTCCTATTAGATGGAATTCACACTCTTTGGTATGTTTATAAGACTAACTAATAGAAATCAGTATTTCCTTTCATTGAGATTTTGTAGGAGGATAGGACTTGGCAGGTAGCTATTTTGAGTTTCTTTAGAATGAACTCTGTGCATTCAAAAGCAGGTATTTGTTTCGTTATTGCCAGAATTAATATGAATGATCCTGATGAAAACACTCAAACCTGATGCAATGAGCAACAGAGGCCATTATAAAGAAAAATAATCGCAAAAACCATGATCTACTCTCTATTTTACATGGATCATGATGATTAAAAGTTCCAAGGAGGACAAAATGAGGCAAAATACCAAAAACGTGGCAAATACAAATAGCTGCCAATATGAGCTGTAGTAGATGTTTGTTACTGATGCCTGAATGCTTGGCAAAAGGGAAATAGTGCAGTGGAAGATAGAGGTGTCTAAATCTCTTCAGTGTACCCTCAATGAAGTCCAACAAAAATGATATCCTGCATCTTCATAATCTCCAAAAATGTTACCATCAAAATAACTCAGGAGTTTATTTTTTATTTTATTCATTCATCCATTTACTTATTTTGGTACCAGGGATTGAACTCAGCAGCATTCAACCTCTGATCCACATCCCCAGCTCCCTTCTTCTTATTATTATTATTTTGAAGCAGAACCTTGTTAAATTGCTTAGGAGTTTAAAAGATTTTCAAGAACCAACTGAAATATAAAAGGAGGCTAGGTTCTAGAAATATCAAGTACCACAAAATGAAAGAAATTGCAGAGACTAAAATAGTGTGTTCCCTGTCAATCATATCTTCCCTTTCTGGCCCTGTCCTTATTGACTTCCATGTTTGTTGTGGAGTGGATGTAGTTCTGCCAAAACAATAAAGATGAAAACAAAAATTCAGCTTGATTTAACCTCCAGGTCATATTTACACACTCCTGATATATAACAAAAGAGGTTCACCTGGTATAGTGGCACATTCCTGTTAATCCTAGTGACTCTGGAGGCTAAGGCAGGAGGATTGGAAGTTGAAGAGCAGGCTCAGCAACATAGTGAGACCATATCTTGAAATATGAAATAAAAAGGGGGTAGAGGGATGTAGCTAAATGGTAAAAGCAGTACCAATTAAAAAAAGAAAAAAAAGAAAGAAAAGTAAAATGAAAGACAGTAAGTAATTCATAAGGAATATGTAGTTAGATCATATAGCTTGAACATTTATTCTTTTTTAAATTGTAGATGGACACAATATCTTTATTTTTTATTTATTTATTTTTAGGTGGTGTTGAGGATCAAACCCAGGGCCACATCCATGTGAGGCAAGTGCTCTACCACTGGGCTACAACCCCAGCTCGGACATTTATTCTTCATATGTGGAAAATCCAACAACTTCCTCAAGCTTTTTCAAATTCCCAAGTGTTCATATTCTCAGAATGACCTCTTGTTCTGAATTAGGTTAGTTGAATTATAATCTTATACACTGTATTCACATAATAATGTATTCCACTACAATTTTTTTTAAAACATCAAAAACATGATTTGTCACGTTATTTCATTATGATTTGCTTGGTTATTTGAGAAAATAACTGCACAACAAATCATGGTTTCAGAAAATGGATACTGTCTTCTTCATTTTTAAGAAATTTAATAGTAAAGAACCCAAAGCATTTCAGGCTTTTTCATATTTGTAGTTTTGCATTTTAACACACAGACCTTCCTCAATGTGGTTGTCACCTCATGCCACATGCTCACTGGGACATTTTCAGACTTACAATACAGAGAAGCAGAAGATCAAATGAAAGAAGAAACAAGCCAACTGATTCTGCCATCTTAAAAGAACATTCTATTTTTTTCTTTTGGATGTTGTAATAAGTTCCCCTTGGATGAGTGGATATTTATGAATAGCTTTTAAAATTTTTACTTGGTTTATTTGACATATGACATTAAGATTCATTTTGACATAATCATAAAAGGATGAAATGTAATTTGGTCTGATTCAATCACCAGTACTCTCCCCTTCTCTTCCTTCCTCCCTCCCTGTTCCCTTCCCTCTATGCTACTGATCTTTCTCCCCTTTACTTATTGTTTTGTTTAATTATGGATATACAAAATGGTGAGATTCACTGTGGTGTATTCATATATGTACATAGGAAAGTTAGATATCTGAGATTTGTTCCATTATTCTTCCATTTTCCCATCCCTCCTTCCTCCCCCTCAATCCCTTTCCTCTTGTCCATTGATTTTTCTTCTATTTTTTATGAATCTCCCCCAATCTTTTCTTTTTCATTGTTATTTCTTGCTTTGTATTAGCTTCCTCATATCAGAGAAAATATTTGACCTTTGCTTTTCTGAATCTGGCACGTTTCACTTAGCATGGTAGTCTCCAGTTCTATCCATTTATAGGCAAATGCTATATTTTCATTCTTATTTATGACTAATACTCCATTGTATGTACATATCACTTTTTTAATCCATTCATCTGTTGACGGACACCTAGGTTGATTCCACAGTTTTTCGTGAATCACAACAAACAACTTGTAATTGTACCTCACTGGGATGGTGATTTTAATATAGGACAGTGACCTGATAATCTACTTAAAATAATCATTTACTAAGATAAAAGGAAAATGCATTGAAGCTGATAATCTGCTTTAGGGAACAAGAGAAAGTTTAGGTAACCATTGCTTCCTAAATTCTTTCTAGGTACATTAAAAAATAGATTAGTTCCTTTGTATTCAAGTAATTATTACCATGTTTTTTTGACTTTTGCCATTAGGGCATTAGCCTCCAGTTATTGGATTCTAGAATTACAAATTACCTGGCAGATGGGACATATAACTAGGTGTTGAAAGATTGCTTTGTTTTCTTTTGTTCCCATTATTGTCTCCTTCCAAAAGTGGCCTGTGTCTGTGATTTTAGAGACCAAAATGCTCTATGCTTTACAGCTATCTCAAATAAATAAGTTGCTAAGGTAACTTCTTTAGATTTATAAATAGAGGACAGTGCACCATAGTTTATTTCTTTTATAGGCCACTATCAAAAGCCCCAGTGATAGTGAAGTAAAACTTACTGTGACAGAAAGTCATCTGAGACAGACTTTCTTTTCTATAAATATCTTATATTACTCATTGAAGACCTGCAATTATATGCACATAATAACTAGTATATTTTTCTCCTAGACCCAGAGGTTATATAGTCGAATCCTTGTGAAACACATTTAAATTAGCTTTAAGTTTCATGATTAGCATGCAGTGCAGTAATTTTGCAGATGGGTCCACTGTAGAACACTGAAATAAATACATAGAATAAAAATGTACCCAACCTTTGAAACAGGTACTAGCTTCTCTTGGAAGCAGTCATAACTAAAGGCCTGAAGGCATAGCATGCTTCTGATCTTTTTCTTCAACACCTCTGCCCCTGTGATTGCCAAGTCTAATTATGTCATTATGGAAAGTGCCTTTTGGAAAACTGATGAAACTTTTGTTTTATAGTCACATCTATTGCCATCTATTTATTAATTTATCTATTTATTTTGAAAACTAAAATTTTTAAAAAAACATATCAGCTTAAAAATATACTAGCTCACATATACATTCATTGCTCTGTGTCTATAATGCCAATGAAAATTCTTTACAGCTAATATAAATTCTCTGACTACAGAAAATTCTGTGTTGCAATCAAAGAGGAAATTGTGCCCTAGAGACTGGTAAGAAGTAAGAATTGTGTGTGTTTGAACCATCATCCATGTACTTTCCTAATAAATGCTTATTTCATCATGCTCATCCACACCCACTCTTTGCCCTTCTCAACCTTGTTTTCTGTCTTGGGAGGCTTACTTGATTTAACTACATCAACAAGCTCTCCATGCTCCTGGCTTCTATTCGTCCAATAGAAAGCCCCAGTGGAGCCCCAAAGTAGAAAGAAGAGTAGTGTTATGCATTTATTTCTCTGGCTCTCCAGTGTTAAGTATGCTCTGTCCTTAACATCTGCTGATGTTAAGATGACCTCTGTAGGACTCTGAGTAAGTCAGTGTGTGTGTGTGTGTGTGTGTGTGTGTGTGTGTTTGCCCAGTTTCCCTTTTCATAGCTCAAATCAAAAACAGTACTGGAGAAAAAAGATAAAAATCCAAACACAAACACAAAAGTATATGAAGAAAAATTGTCCATGAACTAGGAAGCATACATTATAAAACATAATTTATAGACATCTTTGATTTGTAGTCATGTTAGTTTTATTTAGTATTTTTTTCTCACAATAAAACACAAAAGATCTGGTAGTGAGAACTAGTACCATTATTTCTGTTTGTTTGTTAAATAATATAGCATGTAATGCCTAGATTAACAAAATAATGTATGGGAAGAAATTATGACACTGGGGAGGCTAAAAAAAACTATCAGTTTCATATCTCTTTACTATTTTGTTAACGGGGTGGCTAAGTCAGAGAGGGAAGGAAAAGAGGACTTGCTGTTTTGCTTCTTTTTCACCAATATACTCTGTCCTATATTCTAAACATTTTTCAACTCATGTATGAAAGTGGCTGTAAACCAAGACAGTGTTTTTCTCTGGGATTTTCATTCACACCTTCTGTGTGCTTTCATTGCATTTTTATTTTGTCTCCATTATAGTTACATTAAAATGAATTATAGTTATTTGTTTGCTACTCTTTCTCCCCTGGTAGACAATAGGTGGAAGAAAGCACATTTTACTCATACATTAGCCCTCCTTAGAGTTACATAGAGTAAGTGCTCAAAAGTGAGTAAATGAATGAGGTGTACATTTGTGAGGGTGAACCTGTGGTTATACACATATTGCATTGTTTGTAACAGTTGCATAATAAATAACAATCACCATGATTTGAAAATGAAATGTCATTAAGAAATTATTATATAGCCGATATGAGTAATTGTTTCCCTATATCATTTCATTTACATTTCACTATTCTATAAGATATGCAGTATTATTCCCGCCCCCTACCCTTTCTTTCTCGTGGTTTCTCATAGTAAGACATTATCAGAGTCAAGATTCTGGAATATTTTTCAGCACAATATTTATATAAATGTCATACTTTACAGGAGAAATGTTTAGATAGGAAGTGTATATGATGGAGGGACTTTGCTGTGAAACATCATCTGCACTTTATTAATCTGAGTGTTCTCTAGCAAGGACTAAGATCAATAAAGTGGTCTTTTTGCCAGTTCTAAGTCTACCATTTGTCATCCTGCTTTTTTGTTATTGTTTTTGTTATTGCTATTTTGTTTGTGTGCATGTGTGTGTGTGTAAGTTGAAATACTTTTGAAAAACATGGAAACTTGTGTCCTATAGCCTGTCTTTGTTGTTAGCTTATCATTTAGCTCAGAGTCCTTATGACACAATAGTCAGTTACTGTGGATAAACAGAAAGTCAAGTCTGACTTAAGAAGGGAATCCCTCCCAATCACTGAGAAGTAGGTTTGCATTTATGAGACTCGCCTGGCCAGAGCACATATTTGTATTCCTCTGACACAACAATGAACTGGTTACAGAAGTCCATGAAGTAAAAGTTCAGATAATAGTGTCAGACAAACCTGGATTACAAGTGCTGCTCTTTGCTATGAAACATTTTCTTATAGATGAGAATATGTGATCACTGATTCAAAATACCATTTCCAAGCAGGAAGACAGGTATCTGGGGAGGAAAATTTCTCAGTAGAATGATTTGGGGAAGAATCATCCTTCAAGATCAGAGAACGTCAGGGATCACCTGATGGACACACTGAACAAAGTCTAACAAAGCCCAAAAGTTAGGCTTTACTTGACAATTTAGTATTGATTTTGTTTTATATTCTTTTTTCCCACCAATGGAATCTGTCACTGACAGTGCTGGATTCTATGATTAATTTTCTTTTGTGTACTCTAGTTTTCCAAAATGACCACATCCTTTCTGTCCACCTTCCCTTTCAATTCAGCAAATGCTAAGGATGATGCCAAATGCTGCTGTTCTAAATGGGCCTCATGGAAATATTGAAGCCACATTTTGACATTTTTACTTTATCCCACTGTGAATCAATGCATTTTATATTTACATATATCTCACTATTTATAAATATTTCTTAAATGGAACAAAGTTTAAAATATTTGCCATTATGATATATATTTGGAAATCTACTTATACTTCCATTCTGTTCAATTGTTACAAGGTCAAGTCATGACCCACATACTTGACCTCATGATCTACTAAAACGTCACAACTCTCAATTAAATAAAACCTCTGATTCAGGGAGTTTTTAAATCAACTCTAAATTTGTTTATAGAGTCTAATAAAATCTGATTTTATTAAATTCCGTTAACAATGCTAAGAGATCATCTTGTGCCCATTTTGACAGAGAAGTCTGGAAGTCAATGGTACATATATTTTAAATGCCATCAAGTGATGAAAAGTTGAAATAGCAGAAATTTTAAGATAGTCTCACTTTCAGGAAGAACAAAAAAAGCTTATTGGTAGTTGCTGAGTGTACATGTGAATGTGCATATACATATACACATGTATTTATTATATACATGTATATATGGGTTTTTACACATTATAACATTGTGACTTTAAGAAAAAGATACCATTCTGTCTAGAAAAGACTGTCCTTCCACAGGACAGCCAAATATAGCAAATGGTTGAGCTAGGGGCATGCCTTTGATATACAAACATTCAAAGGTCATATTAATCATCCCAGTGCCAGGTGCCCGGCAGGGAGGGACTACCTCTCAAGTGTAGATCTTTGCAAAATTGTTCAGAATAGCCAGTTCTAAATGATTTATTCCTGTGCTTCTTGTCTTTTTTGTATAAGTGCCTATGGAAACTGGCTCAACCCTTCCTCCTACAGCTGTCTCCTGCCTCCTTACCACTCTGATGTCTTCCCCATGTGACTCTGCCTGCATTGTTGTCCCCTTGTGAGGATCTATGGATATAAGAGCCTTCATTTTTTTTTAAAACTCTCTGATGTCTCCTTTTGTGGCTGATCTGACTATCAAATGAGAAAATACAAAACACCAGTATAAAATGTAGAATTTTAAAATGAGACCAGGATCCAGGGGTAATTTGGACCAGGCTTCAAGGCACCTATTTACTATATAGGAGATTTAATTCAAGATTTGCATTCAACAGTCATATCAATATATGGAATACTATTAATAACAATACCTCTTTATGTGTCCAAAAGGAATGTTTTTAGAATGAGACAGGTAAATATTTGAACAGCATGAATTTTAATTGATGTTTTTCAGTCAGGAGAAAAATAAGTATGCCCTAATGATCTAAATTATTCATTGTATGTGAATAATCAGTTTCTTCTCTATTGGTTTTAGATGGCACTAATTATGTATTACTTATTGTGGAGAATTAAGAAAATAACTATTCAAGTAGTTTTTTTCTCATGTGGTTTAAATGAAGAATGCTCACTGAGTCTGTAATTCATTTATACTCCAATTCTTCGAGAATTCAGTATCTTTTAATCACTGTATCTTTCTCCTGATAAAGGCAAAAATTTAAATTTTTACCCTTGTTCAAATAATTCATGTCACTATTTACTTGTCACTGAAACCAAAACTGAAATAAACTCCTTGAAGGTACAGGATTCAAAATTTGCCATTTCCCCATGCAAGTACCCGCCAAACCATGCAGATCTTGTGGAGGCACCAGAAAGAAAATCTTCACTGCTGTGCCTATATACCCCAAATTAGCCTGAGCTCCCAATATTGCAACTATGAAAATAACTCACTTTACCATTTCAGAGGTTACAAACCTATAAGAAGAATGATTTGTTTTGAATAGATCATAGGACCATGACTTTGTGGTCCCAGATCATGATTCTTTAGGACAACTATATGTATATACCCTTTTTAGAAAACTAGAGCTTACACCTGAAATTAGTAATACTTTTCCTATTTCTCCATCATGCATTAAATAAGTAATTAAAGTAAATAAGTAACTAAAACAAATTTCATATATCCTTTCTCACATTCAAGAAATTTACTATTGTTGGGTGGGGTGACTCATAAATGTAATCCTAGCAACTGAGAAGGCTGAGGCAGGAGGACTGCAAGTTCCAGGCCAGCCTCTGCATCTTAATGAGACTCTGTTGCAAAAGAAGTTGTGGTGGTGTATTGGGAACAGTGATCTGAATTAAGGTCCTTGAACTGTCCTGTGACAGGACTGTGCCTGAGCTGGGAATGCCAGGTGCAAAGGTACAGTTGAGACTGTACAGTTGAGACCGCCCAGGTACAATGGTGACAACCTGTTCAAAGGAGGTTCCATGCCTTCCAGAACTATCAATTCTGACCTTAAGTTCAGACACTATCTGCCAGGGGTAAAGAATTATGAGTGCAAAATTGATAATTATAATTGAGCTGCCCATAACTATGACCTTGGTCCTGCTTGCTTTGAAGAAACTTTCTAAAACAAAATCCTTTTGATTTTAAAACGTATACAATAAACATGCTGAGCTGGCTCTGGGTCATTATATCCTTATCAGGGTGTAATGGTCCTTTAGGCCCCAGCTTTTTCTCTTTGTGTGTCTCTTTTCTCCATCTCTCATCACCCCTTAATTAATTTCTTAATTAAGAGCTGTACAGGTCGTGGTGGTGGTGATGGTGGGGGTGAGGGTGGGTTGGAGATGTACTTCAGTGGTAGAACATCCATGGGTTTAATTCCCAGTACTGAAAAAAAAGAGTAAGTAGTTGACTATATTATAGAGGATATAAATATACATCATAAACCCTTATAGAAAGATACACATTTTCCTACATTTTAATTATATATAATGTAAGTGTGTGTCACAAAATGTTAGCATTTATTTTTCCCTCAAAAATAAACTGTTAGAAAATCCAAGTGTTTTAACATCTGTAGCTTCCCAGAAACAAATTAACAAAAGGTAATATTGCTATAATACAATGCAATATAAAACATAGTTTGCATTCTGTCTACATTTGATTTAGCTTATGTATCTAATAAGAAAGTGTTTGAATAATGGAAGTTGAAATATAAAATCTTCTTCTAACCCTGATTTTCATAAAACTACCACCAGACAAAATTTAGGTTATAGTACATGAAATAAATCTTTGTGTGTCAGGCATGATCCATTTTCTCATTTCTTCAAAGATAATGGTAAACAACACAATCACAAAACAATATTTCAAGGATTTAACTCTCTATGTGTTTTGAAGTAGTAAAATAAAAATGTTTCTCAGTGAAACTCCAATAAAACCCAGCTGAGAAGATTACTTATTTCAATGAAATTCAAAGTTTTTTTCCATATTCCTCCATTAGCATCCCCATTTTTGTGTAATTAAGAATTCAAAGTATATTCTGGGATAAAAGCTGAAACCTGAAAATATAAGAACAGGCAGAGGGAGAGAGTAAAAATGATAGACTAGAATAAAAATTACAGCTTTATAAAAAGCTCAAAGTTGTCTCAGAAATGATTTTTAAAAAATTAGCTTTGCCAATCTTTGGTAACATTAGCAACTGAACTTACCAACAATCACAGAATTTTTATCTCTGTAGTAACATAGGCCTTTCTGGGATGGAGCTGTAGCTCAGTGGCAGAGCGCTTGCCTAGTATGTGTGTGGCACTGGGTTCGATCCTTAGCACCACATAAAAATAAACAAATAAAATAAAGGCATTGTGTTCATCTACAATTACAAATAAAATAAAATAAAATAGGCCTTTCTATTATGATTTCTAAATGCTTATAGTTTCAGTTTACAAATATTTTATATATAAGTAATATTTTTGAAATCAATTTTAAAACCATAATATTTACTAAGGAAAATAGCTATTAAGTAAAACCATTTTCCTTTACAATATACTGTTTTCCCAGACTGTTATATTCAATGGCACCACAATCATACTTCTGTGATAGTAAAACTGCTAAATATTGATTTGTAACTATGCAATAGAAGCTATGTCTCTATATCTTTCCTCTTTCTGTCTCTTGCTTCTTTGTCTCTACACACATGTACTTACACACACATACACGCACACACACATGCACACACATTATACATACATTCACATGACACTTAAATATGGGGAAACGTTCTAAGTAATTCACTAAGCAATTTTATTGTTGTGCAAACATTACATAAAGGATTTGCATAAAATTAGATGATATAATCTACTACATTCCTATGTTATATGGTATGTAGACACACTCACACACAAATACATACATATATCATATTCTATTGTTCCTAGGGCTGTCATGGAGAAAATAATTTTAAAGTAATCATACATAACATAAAAACCTGCAATCAAAAGAGTAATAAATATTATATATTTAGGGCTTCTCTTAGTACAATAGAATGTTTTTTTTTTTTTTTTGTAGTATTTTTTTAAGATTACACTATAAAATAGCAATAAAATATTTAGTATAGCAAACACATAAACCAGTAATATAGTTGTTCATTCTCATTACCAAGTATTATGCATTCTACATAATTGTATGAGCTATACATGTAAGACAGGCAGCACAGTAGGTTTGGTTACACCAACAATACCACATGTGAATAATGCCTTGCAATACACTATTACAGTGGTTATAATCACTAGGTGGCAGGCAAGTTTTCAGCACCATTGTGATCTTATATGATCATCATTATGTATGTAGTCTATGGTTGACTGAAATAACATTGGGTGACTATGAGTCTCTCTATTATGTATGCATGTGTGTATGCATGTGTATTTGTGTACGTGTTTATATATGTGTGTGCACATGGAATAAAATAATTCCAAATTACTGAGCTGTAGTAATAATTCACTCCATAGAGTACCATGCAAAATTTAGGCACTTAATTAAAGACAGTTCTGCAGAAACTGAGATGCTACATCAAGCAGCTGTGTGAAAAAACCCAAATTCATTTAACTTCTGAAAGGTTCAGTTTCTTTCTTGAAATGGAGATATCAGTATCAGTATTGTTGTAAGTATCAAAGTAGATAGTATATGGAAATGAACGTAGCATCTGGCACAGGTGAGTTCTCAATAAATGGTACTTCAGAGGATTATAGATACTGAAATCAGTGGAGGAGAAGCTGTGAATTGTGTATTGTGCTTACATAAACATGTGTTCTGGAATTTGGATGTTAAGTGATTCACTATAGGATTTATTTAAATATCAAAGTTTTTTTTTCATGCACTTGAAATGTGATTATAAAGTGTCAATTTACAGGTAATTACATGGAATATATACCATATGGAACAGTTATACATTATATTCATCCAATATGCAGAATTTCACATTGGTCATAATGTCTATACAAACTAGGGCTTTGTATAACTGATATATCCTTATTGTGATGGTTAATTCTGTATGTCAAATGGACTAGACCAAGGAGTATCCAGATGAAATACTCTTTCTTGGTACGTCGGTGAGATTTTGAAAGATGAGATTAATATTAGAATCAGTAAATTTTCTGAATTAGATGTCCTTCCCTAATGTGGGTATGCATTGTCCAGACTGTTGAGAGTCTGAATGGAACAAAAAGTAGCGAAAGGAGAAATTCTTCACCTTTTGTTTCCTGCCTTACTTCTTGAGCTGGAAAATCACTTTTCTCTTTCCCTTGGACTAGTATTTATGCCATTGGTTCCTCTGACTGGAATTACTACCAGCTTTTCTTTGTTTCCTATTTGTAGAGAGAACAGATTATGAGATTGCTCAGCCTCCAGAATTTTATGAGCCAGTTCTTCACATTGTATCTCTTCATGCACACACACATGCACAAATATCTACATACAAGTATAGGTGTTTTAGTCATGGTTCCCCAGAGAAACAAATCTGGAAGGATATATGTGCATATGTGTATACACATCTATATGTATGTAATACACACAAACATACACACACACATACACACACACAAACACACAATTACCCATGACTCAATCACTCAGGTTTAAAAGCCTTGTCAATTTCCAGCAGTTGTGAAAGTGCATTTTGATATATAAAATAGACAATATCCAGGCATGTGAAACACATTTTTGGAGCTTATGTACAATTGTGAGTGTGACTGTGAGCTGAAAAGAAGGGAAAGGAAAGTAAATATATAGAAAGAAGTACTATGTATCTTTCATGTAATTGTTATTTGTAGGCATAGCTGGGTTTGCAAAAGACACTGGGAGTCTGCTCACGGGTAAAAACATCTTAGGTCACAGCATTTGCAAGTTGGTATGAAATAAACATAAAAATAAATACTGAAGTATGTGATTGAACACAAACATTAAAGAGTGTGTTTTATTCTGATGATAGTCTGAACCCATCTCTTTCCACTACTGCTATAGTCAGCTTTTTTGCCTCTGTGACCAAAAATCTTTTAAGAACAATTTTAGAGGAGGAAACGTTTATTTGGCACTCATAGTTTCAAAGGTCTCAGTCCACAAATGGCTACATTCATTGCTCTGAGCCTGAGGTGAGGCAGAATATCATAGCAGAAAGATGTAGAGGAGGAAAGCAACTGAGGATGTAGTAATCAGGAAGCAGAGAGAACTCTGCTCATGAGGGAAAAAATATAAATCTCAAAGGCATTTCCCCAATGTCTTTTCTCCTCCAGCCACTCCCTACCTGCCTACAGTTACAACTCAGTTATATCTATATCAGTAGATCAATGCACTGATTAGGTCAAAGCTCTCATAACCCAATCATTTCATTTCTAAACTTTCCTGCATTGTCTTACACATGAACTTGTGGGGCACACCTCATATCTAAACTGTAGCAAACACCAATTCAAAACTTTTCTGTAGAGTTGATCCTGTAGTTAAAAAAACAAATGACTAAAATCAAAGTAAAAATATGTGTACAGCTGGGATAACATGGGGCATGCCTGCAATCCCAGTGACTGGAAAGGCTAAAACATGAAGATTTCACATTTTAGGCCAGCCTCAGCAGCTCAATGAGACCCTCAACACCTTAGTGAGACGATGTTTCAAATAATAATAATAATAATAATAATAATAATAATAGAACAGGGATGCAGCTTAGTAAAGCACCCCTGGATTCAAACCCAAGTACCAATATATACACATACACAAACAATAGAGTGCTATCTTGATGCCTGGGAAAAGGATGGAGATAGTAAAAGCAGTATTCTTCCTATTTTAGCAAAGACAGTTAAGGATGCTATGTTGAAGCAGAATTCAGAATTGCATGCAAAAACATACAAAGGTACTAGAATTTTTTTTGTACTAAAGATTGAACCCAAGAGCCCTTAACCAATGAGTCACATTCCCACCTCTTTTTATTATTTTATTTTGAGACAGGGCCTTGCTGAATTGCTTAGGGTCTCACTAAATTGTTGAAACTGGCTTTGAACTTGAGAACCTCCTGCCTCAGTGTCCCAAGCCAGGATTACAGATAGGTGCTACCACTCCTTGTTAGTATACTTTTACATTACCAAGAATGACATATATGGGATGGTGTTGTAGGTCAGTGGTAGAGTCCTTGCCTAGCATGTGTGAGGCACTGAGTTTGATTCTCAGTACTGTATATAAATATAAAATAAAGGTCCATTGACAACTTAAAAAGTTAAAAAAAAATAATCGTGTGTTCTGGTGTCTTAACATCTCCTTCACCTCTACAGTTACTGGCATTATTATTTTCATGGATTTCCTAATTTTATTTTAAGAACATATTTTTATAAATGCAACACATACTACAGCATTCTGTATCATTTCAACCCCAAGCCTGACACTCAGGTCATCTGGCAATAATAAGCTATTAGAAACATAGGAGTGTCATGTAAGATATAGAAGAGTTCCACATCAGGTAAGTTGAGTTCAGCAGGAAAAAAGCTGAGAGACCACTGACTCATGTAAGGAGTACACTGATGTTTAGTCTAATGATGACAATAAAACTAAGATTGTGAGCCCCCACTGATTGTGTACAATATCCAGACATTTTGCAGATAACAAAAAAAATGAAGATTTTCCATGAACATGTACCTTTGGAACCAAAAGAAAAATTGAAGAATAACGTGGGCAAGTTAAAAAGCAAAAGCTTTGAAGTTTGTCATGAATCATGATGCTTCTAAATATCTTTTTCCATTTTAAGCAACTAACAAACTTTTCTGAATATGCTTACTTATGTATAGTAAATCAGTTATACCTTATTCACATGTTTCTTTACTGAAATAAAAAAATCCTGAAAATTTTAATTTAACCAAGTAAGTAGTTCTAATACAAAATTAAGAATGTCAGAACAAGATCTCTGCTTCATGAACATTTGTCATTTTTTGATCACCCTTTTCTGTATATAAGAAATATTCAACCTATAGGGTGAAATCTGTCTCTCATTAAAGAAATAGGAAGTTTCAGATACTCACTTTTCCAAGCTCTTTTTAAACAAAGAAATATAACCTAGGCCTCTCCAGTCGGATATGTTCATAAAATAATTTGAGCCAGAAGCTGTTGACATAAAAGCCAGAAAATACGTGGAGCCTATTTTGCAAAGAATGATGTGAGTGTTTACAACTGTACCCGAATTCCAGAAGCAGCACCATGGAGCAGTGTTTTAGAATTTAAGTTATAGTTTTTCAGAAATCTTACAAAAATATTTAGAACATAAATTCTACTCTATTTCTGGGTGAATAGTCACCTTCTCTGCTTCAGTGTGCCTGATGAATTCTTTATTGATGTTTACTCTCTTAAAAAGAAACCATAGATGTTTACAGCATAATATATTAGGGATGCAGACTTTGAATTGGAAAGTAATACTTGCTTTAAAAGGAAAAAAAAAGCTGGCTTAAAATATGTCCTTTATATTTGTGAAGGTCTACTCCCATGCTCCTTCAAGTTTTTGGCAGAATTCGTATCAGTGTGACAATAGAACTGAGGCCCTCATTTTCTTTGTGGCTCTGAGCTGGAGGCTACACTTAGACCCTAGAGGCCACTGCACTATCTTGCCTTGTAATCCTCTATAGATAGATAACCATAGGATCACTTGCTTCATCAAAGACAAAGAGAAGATCTTTCTCAAAGCTTTCAAGATAGAATCATACAACATAATATAACATGAAAATATGAAAGTGACCTCATATGGTCTTTGCCTTATTGTTTTAGTTACAAACAAATCACAGATCCTTACTACAGCCAAGGGGTAGTGATTACACAGGGACATGACTGATTAAGGGTCACTTGCTAGTGTTCAAGTTAAAGTGTGTTTGCCTCAGAAATGATGGCTATCATCTCTGTTTTCCTTTTACTTCATCATATTTGGGCCATGATATAAGTCAGGAGTGACACAAACAGCTGCAAAGCAGGGGCATTCACACAAAGGACATGAATCATACCAGTATGTGTTTCTGCAGCATCCTGGGTCATGGCAAGAGAAGGATAAATGCTGAATATGAAGTCAGAGAAGACAAAGGCAGATGTTGGTCCTGAAGAGCCCATGTTGACATGATCCATGGTGATGAATGTTAAAAAGGAAGAAAAAGGAATTTAGCTAGAATCTGCTCTGATTGCATCATAGAAAATACTGCTGACTTACAGAAATACTTGCTAATAAGCTTTCAAGTTGGACATCTAAAGCAGAATTTAACACAGAGCTGAAAGTCCTCAGCCAATAGCATGGCAGTAGCACAGATTATAGTTATATATGTTAATAGAATAGGTTGAGTTGAAATAATCTTCACAGGAAAAATGTCTTTGGGATCTTTTACTGTCTTCTCAGGTTATCTGTTACAGACAAGAATCTTAAATTTGTTACCAATTTTTACTTCATCCTTAACTAGTACTTTCTGAAAAATCTTCATGACTAATGAGTACATGAAAGTTAATATCAACTGAGTTTTAAGGTAGTTAATTATAGAAGTAATAAAAGTATATAGGAAAATCTACTGGGATTTTTTATTTACTAGACAGCTATTAATATTCATCATTAATCCTTAAAATGTTGATCTCCTGGGCACTACATACATTGCTTTTCATAAATTATAGCTCATGGTTCTTAAATTACTATCACAAATGTAACTAAATTGCATTTCAATGTAATTTAATTTTTCCAGAGCTACACAGCTAGTAGGAAGTAGATCTTCAATCTTAGGTTTGTCTGGCAAAGTGTTTGCTATGGTTGATATTATACTTTTTTTTTTGGTCACTAAACCATATTTGCTTTTTTGTGAAAACACTAGGCATGAGGGAAAGGAAAAGGGAGAAAAATTATAATGAAGAAGTATTCCAGGTCATGTTCAATCAAAAGCCAATTAAGAACTGGGCAAAGGGGTGAAAATATTATTTCCATAGCACTGGAAATAACAGTCAAAAAATACTGCACAGAAAAATAGAAAAAATGTTAATTAAAAATTCTAACACCTTTTGCTTCAGAATCTAAATATTGATAACATTGATAAAGCAAATACTTATTATTAGAATATTATAGATTTTCTCAACAAATTTAAAATATGGAAACATTTTAAATAATGTTAAGTTATTCACTTATTAGATATTTATTACATTTGTTAAATATCTAATATGTATCTAACATTAAGGTGGCCTGTGTATTTAAAAGATATTAGAACAATCTCTGTCATCAGGTATCTGGTAGTCTAATCATTGAAACTGGTAACACTGGCAACTAAAACCAGTAAGCAAAGATAAAACTGCAGCTTCTTTTTCCACCATTGCTTCACCTTTGGCCTGGTACAGTCAGCATTTTGTTTCAGTACAATTAAGAGAAACTACAGACTTCAATTCAGTTTTCATCAGACCATCTGTCTGCAGTTTTTGGATAATTTCTAAACCAAATGTTAAAATATTTACAAAATGATTTTGTTAAGTAATGAAGACTTTTTGGAAATAGAGTACATGTGCATGAGGAATGCAAGAAATGTAAAACACAATAAGTAATTCAATGAAGTTCTTATAATAATTTTGTACATGCATAAAACATTTGGGTACTCAAATGACAAATTGGCACTGAATACATGCATGGGCAGGTCCTTGCTCAGTAGATTTAAAATTCAATTAGTTGATTATTCACAATAGCAATAAGAAAAAAACTTTTTACTGACACTTGCATTCCAGGTTAAAGTTATGACCTTGAGAAAGCTAATAAGGTTTAAGTCCTAATTGAAGGAGGTGGAAACTTACAACCCAGTTAGTAGGAGTGGGGTAGGGGGGTGGGGAAAACTGAGGACTCTGATCTTTCACAATTTCCCTTCTCTGCCAAAGATCCCATGCTTGTTAAAAGTAAGCCCGCCAAACTGTCTGACAAAACTCTTCCCATGATGTGGTCCTGCTAAACTCTCTAAAACTCAGACATTTGTTGTAGCCAGTCAACATTTTCCACTTGAAAATGCACACTTCTGATGCTTAATAAAGTATAGCTGATCCATTGAGGTCTCTCTCCATTTCTTTTTCATTTTGTATTCTCTTTCATTTGCTTTCATTTAGTGCAAACCTATGATAGAGTTTGGGGCTTTCTACTCCTCCCCATCCTAATGAACCTCTACCATCTTTTCTCTTATTATCTTTCTTCCATTTCTTTCCTTTTTCCCTTCTGATAAAAGAAGGCCCTTTACACTCTCCAAGTCCATTATAGACGGTGGCTGTTTTATGACTTAAAACCAACCCAGATCCTGGGCTAGATTTTTATATTGGGTACTTTATTGGTGTTGGAGGTATCCTCCTACTAACCCTGTCCTCTCCAATTCCTTCCTTCTTTCTCTTATATATTCAGACCTCCAGATCAGAGGCTGCTTTGTGCCATTTTGTTCCTGCATGCAACACCAGCTTTCTCATTCTTCGGAGAGGTAAGATCCCTTCCAATCTCTCACAGAAGCACCCTGCCCACGACCCTCACCTTTTGGCTCATCTAGACACTGGGGTCCTCCACCATTGGGATTGCAAGAGGGAACACCCTGTCATTCTCTATTGAAACTCTGTCTGGTGAAAAGGGACATCAAGGGATGCTTTAATCTCAACTGCCACCCGAGTCTCAAACCTCTCCTACATGGATGGGGACTGCTTCCCCTTAGGTTGTCTTAATAAAAATTTTAAAAATCCTCCATTTCCAATTCAATCTCAAAGGTAATGACCTATTAGGAAGACTACTTAAATCTGGCCATAATCTAAGTTAGACAACCTAAGTTGATGACCTAATTTGGGGCTTTTGACCCCCAAATCCTCCAAGACTTAGATAATTTCCTTGAATGAAATGGTAAATGGCCTGAGCTTTCTTATCTCCAACTTTTCTTTTACCTTCTCTCAAGGCCTGCATTATGCCAAAATTGCTCTACTCTACAATTAATCCTCACTGACTCATCACTTTATAAGCCCCCTAGATCATGCCCTCTTCTTTATTTACTGTCCCTGAAATAGCAAATGAACCCCCACCAAAAGTAAGTAATGCTGGAGGCTATAAAGGAAAGTTTCATAGACAGGAATGCCTAATAACTATCAAAAGAGAATTACAAAATTGTAAGCTTTTTTCCGAGTCAATATGAGACCTACAAATCTTCCTAACCTTCTACACAGGCAAGCTTGATCTGTGTTTCTGTGTCTGCTAGTATGACTATCTAGCCCCTATATTTATCCCTCCTATTGGTCTAAGATATAATGTGACACATAAAAGTCCTAACTAACTTTACTAAGAAAGCCCTAACTGGCACAGATAAGGGATCTCTACTAAACATAGAGGTCATATCAAAAGAAAGATATTTTGCAAAAATCAAATGGCATTAGGCACCTTAACTACAACTCATTAGAACATCTGTGACATTATAAAAGCAATGTTATATATAATAATTCTACTAAATGTGCCCACACTCTTGACCCCCACAAGCTTTCTTTACCAAAAAGCAACTTGTCTACAGCCTTGCCTAACCTCTGTGGACAGTATATGCCACATTCCTTAGCAAACTACTGTTCACTGCAGAAAAAATGCAGGCCCAAAATTATGTTGATAAGAAGAAACCAAGTTTCCTTGAAGGAGGGAGATAAGGAGTGTTCCTCCTAGCCATGAAATCTATAAGAATGTATGGTTAGGAGTTCAATTAGAACCAAGTCAGCATGGAACAAGATGACCTAGAATTGCTATGAAAATGAGGACTTGAAAGTCTGGTGTTAGTCAAAATTCAATGCCCCTTTACTCGGGTGTTGGGAATGTCAGTCCTGACTTGCTTCAGTTCCTTTTCTGTGGGAGAAATTTGATAAAATGGTTAGGAGGAAGGTTTGAGAGAACTGAAGGCAGCTAGCCAGGACCACTCCTTGGTGATACATAAAGGTCTCATGTCCAAAATCTGACCCCAACATCCCTCAGGAGTATGAAATTTTGTCCACTATTTGTCTCTTTGTTTCTGATTGACTTGGCCCAATGGTGGAGGGCACTCTCACCCAATGACTCTTGGATCCTGAGATAAAATCTTAGTCTGATCCAAGGTTGTTGGAAAAGAGGTGACCCACTAATCCCCAAAGCATGAGGCAAGCCATCTCTCCTTGTTCAGAAATACTTCTATACCTCAAGATCTCTGTTTCCTGTGTGTTTTGTGTATGTGTGCACACCTGTGTATTGTGTTGTTGTGTTTACATATTTGCTTGTGCCCATATATCATGTACATGGTATCAAAATTGGCATATGAATAAATGAACTCTCATAAACCAAAATTTAAAAGAGAAATGAATCCAAGTACCGTTTTAACAGTTTAGGTGACTTAAAAGGTTCAACTGAAATTAGGTAAACAGATGAAAGTAAATATGGCTTTAAAATTACCAACTCACAAGGTTTTCTAGATTTTCAATTAACAGACTGTTGGTTTCCATAAAATGTCTAGAAATATCCATTGTTTCTAGGATTTTTCTTCAATAGGGAACAGATAGCTAGACTGTTAACTACACTTGTCTGATATCTTGATTTTTACAGTTAAAAATGAGTAAATTAGATTTAACATCAACATCAATGGAATTAACCATAAATATGTTTGTTAGAGTAGAAATCTGATTAATTATAAAGTTAAAATATTAAAACATCATTTGCTTTTTAAATTCCATGAGATAATATATTTAAACATTAAATGTGTTCTTATAAATTGGTAAATGAAAAAAAATATTTTAAGATTGCTTTGTTTTGGGGTCTTCACTAAAGGTTATTAAGAGTTAAAGTTCTAACAGTTGTAATTATATATACAAAGGGTCCAAAAAGTTTCAGCTGTGTTTCAATTATAGTACTGTAAATAGCATAAAGTATTTTATCTTATTAAGAGAAGTAATTGGAAAAAGTTCAGAAATTTTATAAGAATTGTTTCATAATGTTATTTTCAAAAGAGATCAACAGCTAGGAAAGAGATATAAGAAGGTTACAGGTATGGAAATATGTTTTAGTGTGAAAGTGGAAGAAATCTAAGTAAGTTGCATCAGGTTTGTGGAGGGTAAATTTCAAAAAGTTTGTGCGTAACACAATCAGTTAAAGTTATTCAAGTTTTTTTTCTAAGGTCAAATATTAATATACTTATATAAATGAATGAAAGTTTAATACTCTATGGGTTGAAGTAAAAATGATTTCTTAAAATGTGAATCTGCTCTTATCTATTAAGATAATTTCTTGTGTCTGTTAAGTTTTATTCTTAAGAGAAACTAGTCTTAAACAAATTAGGGTTTGAACAATTCTGATTAGACAACAACTGTTAGAGTACTATGCTCCATTACAGATTGTGGACTTTTCTTTAAATAGCTAAACTTGATTAACACAACAATGTCAGTGTAATCATGGGACTGTTACTGGCTTCTTTGTAATATCTTCCAAGTATGTAAGTCTTTAAAGTACAAGGTATAGAAGAACATTTTACCAAGCTGCTGTTCTTCAAACTGAAGTTTAAAGTATTCTTTTTGTATTCTATTTTTGGGATTATAAAAAATATATTTCTTGGTTTATAGCTATTAAACAAACTCTATATTCATTTTTCTCGTAATAACAGTTTTTTCCTTTCTTAGAGAAGCAACTGCTTGACAAGGTGACACATTTAGACCTAATGACCGCCCAAGAACATGCAAAAGTCATTCTCCTCTTTCTCTCATGTGACTCTCCTGAGCCCCATTAGGAATAATCACCCAGGACGATGTTGAAATCCCCTCCCTCTATACTTCTCTTAAGTCACAACCATCAAGACTGTGGAGGAGCCTAAAATACCCCCCTCCTCCTTATCTGCTCCCAGATCTCTGACAGAGGATACTCTACTCTGTTCCTCTTCAGCAGGAAGTAAGCAAATATGATGACTTTCCCCCAACTCATTATACCCCTTTGAGAGTCCAGAATGAAGGAGGCTGAAACTTACAACCCCTCAGGGGGAAAGAAAACTGAGGACCCTGACCTTTTGCAATTTCCCTTATCTGCCAAAATTCCCCTGCCTGCTAAAAGTATCTGATAAACTCCTCCCATGATACGACCCTGCTAATTCCTATAAAACACAGACCCTTGTAGCCAGTAACCATTTTTCCTTTGAAATGTATTTCTCTGATGCTTAGTAAAGAATTGTTGATCTGTTGAGGTCTGTATCCATTTTTTTTCTTTTTGTATTCTTTTTCATTTGCTTTCACTGATTCTTCATCTCAATTTTAAAAATATAATGAAAAGTTAATTAAAGATTAAAAGAGAGAAATTAAAGGTATTCTTTAAGGAATTATTTATTCATTACACCATTCAAAACTTATGAGAACATAAGAGACCATCTATTACCTGAAAATTGTGTAAAAGTGCCAGTATCTTTTTTTCCGCTCCTCATTTCCATTGCTTTGGCATGTTAATTTCTAGCAAAATACAAAAAAAAAAAAAAAAAAAATGTTTCTAGATCCTTCTCCTACTGCCTGCTCTGCACTATCCTCCTACCCACCATACACACTTATACAATATATAACATCAAAATTTGGGGGAAACCACTGTTGAAATATAACTTCACCTTCCATCAGTGATTTCCTGCCCTCAGTAATTAAGAATCTGTAGTTATTCAGAGGACAAAGTACACTTTTTGTTGAGGATTAACAAAAACACTCTTTGGAGATTGCATGAAAACCCAAGGAGAAGATGGGTATCTGTAGATCCTGCCCACATCTTAATCTTAGAATTCCAATCCTGAGCAATGTGAGAAAATATTTTTTTTTTTGCTTAAGCCACTTTGTATGACATCCCTGGCAAAATACACACGTGTTATACTTCAGATTTGATTAAGATATATTTTTCAAGTTACAAAGTTACATGTAAATGCAAGGCAGTGTAGATAACATTCATGAATCTACAATATTTGAGCATCTGTTTCATTAGTTTTTGTATATTTATATTAATTTTTAAAAAAGAGAATATGTTTAAACATGTTCCTTTGATTAGATTAAAAGTATTTGCTTGCTTTTTTCTGTAATCAAGTACAAGGACTGGAAATGGAAGCTTTTTCTGTGTAGTTCAAGGGCTCCATTTCCCTCTGCCTTGTGCTTTTTTTATACTCCTGTTCTGTGTAAGTCCTGAGCTGTCATAAAGATCTATCTTCAATTGCTTTCACATGTGTTCCTGCTGTTGCGGGCAGCCTTTAAAGTATGGCACTTGAAAAAACTTCCCTTTCCTCTTTTTATAGCTCCACTCTCAATGACATTTGAATAGTGCTTTGTTTTGAGATAGTCCTGAAATCCTAGCCTACATCTTGCCTGGCAAAGTTAAATGGATTAGAATATCATGTTAAAGCCACATCCTAGAATTTGGAGGAACTCCTGAAATTTCCATGGCTCTAGTCTTCAAGAGGAGCTCTAGTTCTCTGCAAACTCTCTTTGATATTGTTGTGTGCTTTTAAGCCAATCACTTGGCTTCTCTGAGTTGCAACATCCTATTTGTGAAATAAGAATGAAGATATCTCCATTTTGGGGATGATGATTAAATTAGAAAATGGCTTTTGGAAACACAGATGATTGCTTCGCTTTGTATATTGTATATGCTTGAAAATCCCAAAACACATTCTCTCCTTGTCTCATTTTATATTCCCTTTACTTTTTTATTTTAATTTATAACTTTTACTGGAACTGAAATTGTACCACTAACATTTTTTTTAACTCATATCTTGTTTGAAACTATGACTGAATTTTTAAAAGTAACAACTTTGCCTTACTCTTAGCTGTATTCTTAGTATTAGGTTTAAAGTCAATCATGTGCAAAGTAAAAATTTTTGAATAAAATAATGAAAACCTTATTAAGTCAGAGTGAATATTTTTAAAATAATATAAAATGAATATAGTTTGTCTGTTGTTGCTCTAGTTATTACTAACATTCTTAGAAGACCAGACTCTGTGCTGACCTACATTCACAAAATCAAGAATAACAAGAATCAAGAAAGACATAAAAATGTCTTATTCTATTTGATATTCTCTCTCCCCCGGCACTCTCATTAGGAGCCAATACCAGACATACCACATCATGAGGAATTCAACTATAGAAAAGAAGACATATTGCATTGGATTTCTTCATTGTTTTATCTTATAAAACTGTACTCTAAAAAAATGAATTTTAAAGGTAGAAGGACCATACCATCTCATTTCTCACTATCACCAGTCTTATTAATCATTTGTATTTTTGTTAAACTCTTAATTCACACTGTATTTTTCTCTTTCATTAAGGAATTCTTTTTTTTTCTAGTCTTATAAAATATGAACTCTCTTCAAAGGATATATTACAAATTTATCTAACACATTAATTGGATGTCTATAAATATACTTGAGGCCAGAGCTTCTACTTGGCATTTGAGACATGATAATAGTAATAGTAATAATAATAATAATAATAATATTTCTCTTGGCAAAGATTCAAAATGTGGAGAGGGAATCAGACAAATAAACCAGGTATTAACTTATCATCCACTGGAAACATTATACACAAAATAGTAGGTTGATTAGGCAACAGGGAGATAAGATTAGTAATGGCATACTGTTGTCCTTCCATGGTTTCAGTTATCATAGCAAATCAATGTCTGAAAATATTAAATGCAATATTTCAGAAATAAAATATTCATGTTTTAAATAATTTTTATGCTTTTTCTTTTAGTTTTTGTTAGCTTCTTACTAGACATAATTTATAACTTTATCATAGGTAAATTATAACTATTAAAATCCCAAAGACATCAAATGGAATAAAATTTGTACTGATTGTCTTCTTTAAAAAATTATTTTTTCTCATTTCTAGAAATATTATTTAATACCTCTGCTACAGTCTAAGAAACCTGAAGTTATATAGCCAACACATTAGTAAACTTAATTAAAAGTTGTTTAATTATGACCTGCATCACATAGATAGTATATTAATATATAATTTATGTTATATATTCCAGAGGAAATAATTATTAATCTGTAAATGTGTTTCTAATTACTTTTATTGATTGTCTCAGGATCATTGTCCTTAACAAAATAGATTTTTATTAGAATGAGAGAGAAGAGTTAATAAGGAATATTTTCTATGACTACTAAATTAGCACTGTAGATTTCAAGAAATTGCAGTGCTAATGTAAAAATTCAAAATAAGATTATTATTGCAATGGTAAACAAGTTACTAAATTTGTCTCTTTTGCAGTAGTTTTATCAGTCGAAGTTAATTTGTATATATTTGGATTCCTTTTTACTTGTGATTACAGGTGAATTTTCAGAATGTGTTATAATACCCTGATAAATATTTATTTTTTATGCCTAAAATTTCATCATGATATTTAAATGAGTAACATAAATCTTCTCTGTAAAGAAAGCAGGAATTAGAACTTCTTAGGTTTACATGGTTTGTAATTGTTTGAGTTTTATAAAGGATACTCTGGAGGCACTGTTGAGGGTGCCGGGAAAATGGGTCTTTAATTAGAAAAAAAAAATTACAGGACTGGAGTTGTCTTTATTATAATGCATTTTAAAGATCATAACCATAGGTAAATTAGGTTACCACTGAATTATAAATGTGTTTATTTAGGAAATACATAATTAATTTGTCAAGTATAAATTAATGCAATATTCTAAATACCTTTATTTTTTCGTCCATTTGCAATCCTTATTTCTGGCAAATATCTTATTTTTTGGGACTTGATTTTATATATGTGTGGGTGAGGGGAAGTTTTCTGTTTTCTAGTTTTGACATGCAACTTTTGATTGACATTGGCAAATTAAAACCTTGATGTCAAATACAATGCAATATTTACATCTGTACCTCCTTTAGTAATTAATGTAGGACCTAACGTAATTTCCCATATATATTTATTTCTATTCACAATGCAACTGTTTTAAATCAGTTCTTATTCATCTTTCATTCTAATGATAGTCTCCTAAGAAGTGCTGTTGACA
The DNA here is from genome assembly GCF_021218885.2 of Marmota monax. NCBI lineage: Eukaryota > Metazoa > Chordata > Mammalia > Rodentia > Sciuridae > Marmota > Marmota monax. The sequence goes on along the minus strand of NW_026695230.1, from coordinate 2,807,658 downwards.
TTCATCTTTTTTTTCTTTTACATTTAAGTGATGTTATTTTTATTGTGGTTAAAATATCATACACGAACAAAAAATTATTTTAAGTGTTTTTAAGGTACAGTCCAGTAGAGCTAAGTGTATTCACATTGCTGTGAAACAGATCTTCAGAACTTTTCGTCTTGCAAATATGAAACTTTGTATCATTATTAATTTTTCTGTTGTGCTGGGGTTGTGGCTCAGCAGTAGAGCACTCACCTAGCACATATGAGGTCCTGGGTTTGATCCTCAGCACCACATAAAGAAATAAATAAATTAAATAAAGGTTTTGTGTCCAACTACAACTAAAAAGTAAATATTTTTTTTCCTATTTCCCCTTCCTTTCTCCCCTGGTAACTACCATTCTGATGTGTTTCTATGAGTGAGATATTATTTAACTTTAAAAAGGTGGGGCAGGAATCATATCACATACTGCAACATGGATATAAACTGAAGACATTGTGCTAAGTGAATAATGTCCCCCACTTAAAAAAAATTACCGAATGACTTCATTTACAGAGGGTCTCTGACTTTCATCATCTAAATCCCTCAGTTGTATAAGATGGCCAAGGTTGTCTCATAAATTCACATGTTCAAATTTGATCAATATTCAAGATCCTTTTGTTGTTCTCTGATTCTTTCAGGATAAAAAGAAACAGTCCCAATTACAAAATTTAATATCTTTTAATCATCCTCAAACCCACACCTTTTTTACTCATTATGTTTTTTACTCAGCTAAGACTTATATAAGTACCATTCGCAAGGACAACTATTCTCTGAACAATAATCCTACATTATTTTCTTTGCCTTTAATTATGATTTTTCAAAAAGCCTGTACTCAAAATTAGCATTGTATGTCTATCAAAATCTAGATAGTCCTCAAGTAAAATATATAGTAAAATTCCTATCAACGTTTTAATCACAAAGCATGATTATAATTACACTGCCTCTCTGTACTGGGATATATTAGAGGTTCAATAAATGATGGATGGAATAAATTAAATTACATTCTTAGTTTCATTTAGAATTCTGTATCATTCACAAAATCTTGAAATGCCTATAGACTGACATCATATTTGCATCTAGAATGGTGTTTTGACATAAAATACATGCAATAAATATTTATTACTGAATTTAAATATTTACATTCATTAAATATAAAGAATGGTATGTGACTCAATTGACCATCCTTTCTCTAGAGACCTTTTCTCTTATGCATAAACAACCTTATGGACATTATGCAATCAGATGGTAAAACTGAGTATCAGAAGGTCAGAAAAACAGTTTTCCTAAGAGTAATGTAAATATGACTACATAACTAAAATTTTCTGGGGGTATCTTGTTTCTGACAAAATACATATGATAAAAATCCAATACCTCACATTAAAAAAAAAAGTAAGAATTCCATGTAGCATGAATTTACCTTCCATCCATGGGCAGAGTATTTAAATTACCTGAGACTGTTGGGACTTTAGCCTTGAACACAGTTCTACTTCTTATTTGCCTCATTGAATTTTTATAGTCTCTTGTGAAAGGGGTATCTATATCAAAAGCACTGTGTTTTTAAAAGCAGTTGTAAAAAGGATTGCAGCATTTATAAAATAGAATGAGGAGGAAGTTGTAGGCTAATTAGTTAAAATAATTTAAAACTCTCTAAAATAATTAGTTTATGTTCAACAAAGAAAATGAGGGGGAAATCAAAATACATGGGGGAGAGAATACACGTGTGATACTCTATTTTATCAATCCCTGCATTCCCCCACAACATCTATTGCAATGAATAACACATAGGAGCACTCAATGAAAAGCAAGTTTGCAGAGGGGATATAGTTGGTACACCAGTAAATTGGATTCCCTTGTTCTGTGTCACAATCCCAGCTCAGTGATCATCATTCAGGGTGACTTTGGGGATATTACTTTAACTCCCTGTGCTTCACATTAATACACTATAGTACTGCTGGCTTTTATATCCTGCATACCTTCAAAGTGTCAGAGTGTTATAAAGACCTGGTTTTATTGTCTATTACATTTGTATTCAATTTTAACCTAAAGCTTTCACAATCACTTCTTTTCAAAGAGGTACATATCCTATTTAAATCCTTTCTCTGTTGTGTTAATGGCTGAGGCAAGTTCATTCTATAACTCCAGGGAGTTGTTTATGGACAGTCTGATTTTCTTAGACAGTGTGGAAATAGAGTTCAGGGGATGGGAATGTAAGATAGATAATCAAATTTTAAAATACATGATTTAAATACAGATTTAAATGTTACAAGGATTTTATAATCACTTGGCAGTTTAAAATACAAGAAATTGAAATGAGAGGCACTATGTAAGAAACAAAAGAAATCTCAGTATTTATTATTCATAATAAAGGTTATGAACACAAAAAACAAACTTCAGGACAAGATACAGTGTGGAGACTACATTTGGAACAATTGTTCTAGTGGATCGATGCAAGGTCTGCAGTAGTGGAGAATTCACAATTTACAGAGGAAATGTACAGTTCAATCTCAAATTTCACAGAAAGGAAAGAGTCATCTTTCAGCTGTATGACCTTAGGAAAACTCACAAGTCTCCATTCTTGGCTGTATGTAGTCATTAAATAAAATCCTGTGCATAGAAAGAATAATAGAGAAGTCACGACTCCCTAAAATAGTATAATTAGTCTTCACAAAACAGTGAAAAACATCAACTGGGGAAACTTCAATTTAGTAGGATTTAGTATGACAGATAGCTAATTTAATTATATGGTCCAAGTAAGTTACAACATACTATAAAACACATACTACATAATTTTTAATAAATATTTACTAGGAGAAAGAATTAAGAGGTAAACTGAAAGAGTAGTTGTAACCACTAAAGTAGGACTGCCACTTGCAGGAGACAGACTCAGTACACAGAGGAGGCTGGAGAGCCAGGCATTGAAGGAAGGAGCCCTCCAGCAGGCGACAGCATGAAATTCAGCCAAGGTCACCCACCACTGGTTACCTGTCCTGCTGGAGCTGGTGGTCAACACCAGGTGAATCCAAGAAGGTGAAAGACTTGTTTGTGCCCAGGTGCACTGCCCATGCAAGGTTGGTCCTTCTACATGTCATTAGCTGGAGTAAAAGACACATCGCTCAGCCGTTCAGCCATAGGCATTTCCTTTCTTAGAGTTTATGATTGGGATCCACTGTGGCAGCAAAGGCCTTCAGGAGGAAGTCTCAGGACTGCTTCCTGTTTGCAGGATTTTATTTTTTTCTCCCACTATTAAAGACAGCCTGCAGAGTTTTATTGAGTACTTTCGCATCTATATTCATCAGGGATATTGGTCTGAAATTTTCTTTCCTTGATGTGTTTTTGTCTAGCTTAGGTATCAGGGTGACACTAGTCTCAGAATGAGTTTGGAACAGTTCACTCCTTTTCTATTTCATGGATTAATGGAGAATGGGGAGAATGGAGGAACTTTGATTGGGCAAAGAAAGGGAGGGCAGTAGAGGGGGTCTGGGGGTAGGAATGATGGTGGAAGGAGATAAACATCCTTACCCTAGAGACACGTATGACTCACATGTGGTGTAACTCTAAATCATGTACAACCAGAGAAATGAAAAGTTGTGCTCCATTTGTGTCAAAATGCATTCTGCTATAATGCATCACTAATTAGAACAAATAATAGTAATAATAAAGACAGCATGTTGCTCTTCAGCCTTAGTAGTAGCTAGCATGCAATTCACAGAAATCAGACCAAAGAAGAGGAATGGACATTGTCATCAGACAGTGGTCCTTAAGACACTGAGTTGTCTTAACAGTCACAGGTAATCCCAACATAGTTGTCTGATTATATTGTATAGGGAGCCAGAGAAGACAAGTTTTGTGATGTCTGAAACCTTGTTTAAAAAATGAAAGTAAAGTCCCTGGAATTATCAAATGACTTATTTCAATTGCTGAAGGAAAGTAGCTGGTGAGACAACACATATATTTTAATTTGGGGAATTCTCTGAGCTGAGCTAAACAAATGGCAAACAAGGCAATTTGTGATTAGAGGCATGTGAGAAGTATTGGTGCTCTCACTGACCCAATCCAGATGGAGTTTTTTAAAGGTCTGGTTTAGTGGGACATGGTGGGGAACTCATATAATCTCAGGGACTTGGAGCTAGGGCAAGAGAATGGCAAGTTCACGAATGGCCTAGGCAGTTTAGCAAAGACCCTGTCTCAAGATAAAAAATTTCTGAAAAAGTCTTGAGCTGTAGCTCAGTGGCAGAGCACTCCTGGGTTCAATTCCCAGTACTTCAAAATAAATAAATTAATAATGGAAGGAAGGAGGAAGAGAAGAAAGGAGGGAAAATAAGAAAGGGACAAAGGAAAGAAGGAAACAAGGAAGGGCTTATATATAAGATTATAAAAATTATAAGGGTATAGCTGAATGAATTTTGACAAATTCATAATACATAAATAAGTGTTTATGTTCTCCTTGAATCATGCAGAAATTCCCCATGTGCCTCTCTTTTTAAAAAATTATCTTTTAAAATGTGAAAACTTTTATTTTTTTTTTTTAGCCATGGAGTGATTTGGCCTGTTTTACAAGTTTTTATAAATGGAATCATACTGTATACATACTTTTCTGACCAGTTCCTTTCATTTAATAAAAAGCCTCAGACTCTTTGTTTTTCAATAAATAGTAGTTTCAATGCAAAGTAAAATATTCCAATGTGTGAAAAATTGCAATCTGTTTCATCTTTTTATTTGTTCATGTATATTGGAATTGTGGTCACTCTGCCTATTATAAAAAATGCTATAGAGAAATAAAAACTCTAAGAATTGTTGGTGGGAGTGTATATTAGTATAACCATTATGGAAAACAATATGGAGATTCTAAAAACAAATAAAAAATAGAACTGCCAAACGATCTAGAAATCCTACTCTTGGGAATAAAGCTAAAGGGAACAAAAATAATCTGTCAAAGAGACAACTTCACTCATATTAATTGCAGCACCACTCACAATAGAAAGGATCTATTGTCCATTAACATATAAATGGATAAAAAATGGTACATATACACAAATGGGATGCTGTTCAGCCATAAGAAGAGCAAAACCCTATCATTTTGACTACAGTTGGAACCAGAGATCACCATGTTAATGAATGTGCATGATTTCATTGACATGTGGAATAGAAACTTGATCTCATAGAAGCTGAGAGCAGAATGGTGGTTACCAGAAATTGAAGGAAGTAGGGAAGAAGGAAGGATGGGAGTGGTTGACAGATGAGTACTAAACTTCAGTTAGCAGTAAGAAGTTCTAATATTCTGTTACACAATAAGGTTTATACAGAAAATGATGATTACTGTGTATTTCAAAAAGCTGGAAGAAGGATTTGAATATTTTCATCATAAGCAATGGTAACTATTTCAATATATTGGTAGGTTCCACCTAATTTTACTGTTATACAATGTATACATTTAATGAAACATCACATGGTACTTCAATAACAGATTTTTTTGTTTTGTGCATTAATTAAAATTAAATAAAATAAAGTTGCTAAGAACATTTTTATATGATATTTTCAAGGATATTTGTTTTTAATTCCTCTGGGTATCATATATATAAATATATTTTTCATATACACACACACACATACACACACACACAAACAGGTATATATATTGAAATAAATGAATGATAGGAATAGCTGGGTTATAAGCCAGATAGAGCAACCCTATTTTTGGAAGTGGTTGTAAAGTTTTTACGCTGACCAGCGATATATGAGAGATATAGCTGCACTACATCCATGACAGTTCTTAGCATTTTAACCTTTTATAAGTTTATCAATTCTAGGTAATAGTTTCTATGTTTATTGTGTCTATTGTTCCCTCTGCAAAATTAGTTTTTTCATCATAGAAGTCCTATGTGTAATTTTAGTGCTTTTTCATCATATATGTATCATGTACACATATAGATGTCATATTTTGCAAAACTCAATGTGATAAAAAATATTTTTCATATTATCTATTATAAATGTTATTGTTTTAATCGTTTTCTTCAAATCAGTAATTCAGCTTCAATTAATTTTTTGGTTGTATAAGATGTGAGTTATGTTTTTAATTTGTTGTGCTGTTTTTATATGTATATTCAGCAAGCAGTTCCAACATTTTGTTGATATTTGTTTTCCTCTGCCTAGTTTATTACACTTAACATAACTTCATCCACATTGGAATTATATTGTTATGGGTGACAAGGTTTACATATTTTTAGAGATAAATAGTATTCCATGGCATATATTATTCTATTTTCATTATCCATTCATTCATTATTGCACATTTGGATTGATATCATATACTGGTATTGTGTATAATACACAATAAAGATGGAAATTTGAATGTAAAATATATTGCAACTAAGACCATATACAATAAATTAGAAAAATATAATCATTTCTCAATAATTTCTACAAAACAATATAAAGAAACATTTCAGGTCCTGCCACATAATCTCCTATTTTGTTTTTTTGTATCTGTATATCAAAATGCTGAGTGTACATGCATCTTTGAATTGGTAATACTCATTGAGGGACTATGTCAGGTAGATTTATGCAAAGCCTGAGTCCTTGTCTAGGACATACTTTCCACATCACTGTGATCAACAATGTCTATTAAAAATAAAGTTTGAGTCATGAATACAAGCACATAGGTTATTTAAAATTTGATAGTGGCCATTACAATAGTTTTAAAATGCCAGTGAACTTAATTTAATAGTATACTTTATTAAGCCTAATACAAAAATATCACTTTTACCTGTAATCAATATAAGATATTAGTATAATATTTTAAAACATTTTTCATAATGTCTTCAAAACCTATTGTGTATTTATACAGCATATCTCAATTTGTACTGCTTCCATTTCAAGGGCTCAGTTTCCAAAAGTGACTACTAGTTAGTTTGTTTGTACATCATAGGTTTATACCAAATCATTGTTTTAATTTTATAAAAAAGGAAATTAAGGAGAAAATGATATCTGTTTCAGAAGTTTGCTTTGAGTTCTTAAAATACCTCATATGTCTATATTAGCACATTCAATTATTATTCTATCTTCTTGATAACATGTATTATAGATGTAATAATTAAATCCTAATTAAATCCTAATCTACTAATTAAATCATGTATCATCTCCAGGTTAGTGGATTGATTTTTGCTTATGCATTCATATTTTTATATATTTATATACATTCATATTTTTATATTTCTAAAATCATCCTTGAGTTGTTTTAGAATGCTTTTTAGAAACTTGGTAAGAGATTGATTTTTCAAAGTCTTACCTTTATGTTTTTCGGGTAGGACCATAACAATGTTAGTCTCAAATTAATCCTCACTCCTATGGCAAGATTCTTGTTAGAACACTATCATGTAAATTATGTGGTTTTCCACTCCAGTTGATGGGAACAGACACTATTCCTGACTCTATGACTGTTGAAGACTGTTTCCAGTAAAACTTTTGATTGAATTTTCCACAACCTTCACTAACTTCTTTATGTACATATGCTTATCATACTCAACTAAGTATCATGGCAGCTTCTCGGAAGATTTTCAATGTCATCTCTGTGTATACTCTGTGTCCCTCTGTCCTCTTTCCTCAGTTCTGGCAAGTCTAGCAGTCTCAGTTTTCTTGAATTCTCATGCTGGTCTCCTTAACTCACATAGCTCAATGGCCCCTGCCTTGGTGTCCTTTTCCTGTTTCTTGATCCCTCAATGAAGGGAGAAATATGAGATGAGTCAATGGATTTTCTTTCCTGTGGCCACTACCTTCAACTCCATCATTCCACATTTTGAGTATGGTCATTTTGTCAGTTCATATGGAAGGGTAAATCTATTCTTCATTAATGTATTTGGCTAGAAAAATATCCATGACAAACAAATATATAAGGGAAGTTTGTCCACAAGTTCTTGTTTTATCCCCATTCTAGAATGTTCCTCCTCCCTTTGTAATAAACTTTTAGGAACTATGGAAGCCAACTCCATTCTCTTATTCCTAAGGCAAGTTTCCAATTGAATCTACCTACCATACTATGGATGGGTGGTGATTTTTGTGATTTGCTAGTGTCTTAAAACTTTTTTGAAAATATTTTTGTTCCAAATTTTGTAATTGCTGTAATTAGTAAGTTTAGTTTTATGAGTTATTTTACAAACTGAACACTGGATGTTCATTGAAATTGTTTGTATTTTGAACACAGATGAGTAATACTGAAAATTTAAAACACATGTCTGAAGTGCTATGTGATTATTTAGTTTTGACTAAGGCCAAAAATTCATGAGATGCTTGTTTTTGTTTTAAAAACAGAGTCATACAAATTTGCACTGTTTCATCCTCAGAGATTCACTTTATTTATGAATAACTTACAATTGCCACAGACATTTTATTTTGTGCTTATAATTTAAAATGAAATAACTTTCAGAAAACAGAATTTTCATCCATAGAAACATCACTAAATAGTGCATTTGGAGGGAAGAATAAGAAAATAGTGGGCTGGATATAAATATAAAAGTTGAAAAGCATGAAAATCATATTTTATCAAATGAAGATATTTTATCAATGAACATTTACAAATATTTAATTCATTCCTCATTGATATACATATTACTCTATCCAACACAACTAAGTGTAACAGTTGGTACATTTTCTCCTCTATTTTGTGATTTGTCTTTTCTTGTAAATAAAGTTTAGATGACCCATGTAATTAAAATAGGATACCATCTAATGTTCCTCTTTAGTTGTTTTCCCACAGCTTAACAAAATATAGATGATTTAAAAAAATTGTTCTCTAATATTTTTATAATTTGTTCCATTTACAGATATTTTAATATTTTCAATTATTTCAATGGAGCATTATGCATATATTTAATTAAAGTTATTAATTGTGTTAAAATTTTAAAGTTGTGTATTTATTCTAAAGAAATATTCAAAATGGAGCACTTAATTACTTGTCAATATATGTTTATTATCCAAATATGATGTACAAAAAACTGTCAGTAGTATTAAGGGCAAAGGAAATAAGAGAACTAGAGTTGCAAGGGTACACGTTATAATTTATGTTTTTTAATCTTAAGTTCCAGGCTGGGAAAATTCTATAATGGTTAAATAGACAAAAAAGAAAGAAATTAAGGAGGAAAGAAAGAAGAAAAAAGAAAGAAAGAAAGAGAAAAGAAAAACAAATAACCCATTTTATTTTACCTGAGTTTCAAAAAGGATAAGGACTAATTTAAAATTAACGTTAGCACAGAAATTATAGTAGTCATTCTTAGTATTAAACTGGGCTATAAATTGTAATAGCTTTGCATTGTTGTGACAAAACTACCTGACAAGTATGACTTAGAGGAGAGCAAGTTCATTTAGCTCTTACAATTTTAATAGTCTCAGTCCATAGACAGCCAAGTCCATTGCTCTGGGTCTAAGATGAAACAGGACATCATGGTAAAAATGCAGGGTGGAGGAAAGTAGCTCTTCTTATGGTGGACAGGAATCAGAGCGAGACAGAGGATCAAAGAGGCCACAGAGAACATGCCCTTGACCTGACCCACCTCTTTCAGCCACACCCCACCTGCCTAAAGTTACCACCCAGTTAATCCATTCAAACTAGGATTAACTGATTGGGCTACAGCTCTCATAAACCAATCATTTCACTTCCTGAGCCTTCCAGCCTTAGCATAGGATTTTTTTTTATGGACACCTCATATCCAAACCATAACATAAACTTCTGAATTATGGTTATATATGAAGACCAAGAAGGATTGTGTTTTTAAATTTTCCTTCCTTTCATCCAGAAATCATCAACAAAACAACAAAAAAAGGAAACAAAATAAGTTTCTTGCAAAAGAAAAATCCACCCAAAACAAAGAATATTTTATTGGTTTGATTACAATTAACTTATTTAGATGGATTACCCATGTCCCATCATAACTTCTAATGAAGTTGAGAACGAATGTAGAACAAAATGTGTTTTATTTTGTAAGAAAAATAATTAATGTTTTAATCAGATTTAACAGAATGTTGAACTTTTTACTACCCTGGCTTTTTATTATCCTACTTTTTCTCTACTTTTCCTCCTTCTCTTCTTCTTATAATTCCCCTCATCTCTCCTCACCTTTTTCCTTCAAGAGTATTGTATATATATGATTAATATGCAGGCCAGAATCTGAGCTAGACATGTTTACAAGAACTGTCACAGTAGTGGTAGGTATTCATTTTACTGCTGGTAAAACTGCTGAGCTCACCAATAGCCACTAACTACAGGTTTTTTTTAGCTCAAGACTTTTTTTAACCTACATTTTGTTAAGTAATTGCCATGCATAGCCCAAGTAAAATTCTTTTTGGTTTAGAGTTAATGTGAAGTTGAGACTTTTAATTTTAAAACATTATATTACCCAATACTTTGATATTTTTTACTTGGTAGGTTGAAAGATCAGCACTTTCATAAAGAAATGTGTTAAATGCAATTAGAGAGATTATAGTCATTATATAATGCTATTATAGCTACAGGGATAATGGCTCTTGAAGTATGAAATTTTATATAATTTTCTATTTCTGTTTTACCTCCCTCACCCTTCCATTAGCAACTATAGAAGCTCTTTTCCTTACATTAAAACTTGGGCAGTATTGGGGCCTCCAGTTAATTTTTTTTTAATTTGTCCTGCAGAAAAACTCAATATTCAGACTTCAATAAAAGCCAAGCATTTTTCTTTTTTAAACTGATAAACCCTACAGAGAAAAAGAATGCTATTTGATCTTGACAAGTTGTTCTTCCCCTAAGGAAGTATCACATAAACTCAGTATAATGCAATTTAAATGCATGAATAACAGCAAATATAGAAACTTATTTAACGCTTGTACAAATAATGATGGTTAAAGACAGTAAGCATGTGTTAGTTTAATACATGAAGCATAGAAAGATTGTACTTTCCAAAACCCCACATTCTGTAGTAATTAAGTTGCTATTATTAGGCAGTCAGTTATTCAGAAGGAAAGAGCCTAGGCATTAAATGGAAAAGTAACATAAATTTTTCTTTAATGGTTCTTGATAAAAGCAGACTTATGAGGTACTTGAGAAGGCTTTATTCTGCTCAACCTGTATTTCTTTATGCTAAGTTCTAATATCTTCTTTGGTTTGTTGAGCTTAAATTGATTTGGAGAGAGAGACATTCCAGGAAAGAAATGCAATCCTACTTATGTTGGGTGATTCTGCATCAGGCAAATGCAGTCCTCCTTATTGAAGTCACCACTGAGTTACATATGTGTTTTTTTTTTTTTGTTAGTTTTTGTTTTAAGGGAAGGTCCATTATTGATGTCCTAGGCTCCTTTATATTCTGTCCTATAATCTAAGGGTAGCATCAAGCAAATGAATAATGATTTTGGAATCATTTCAAATTTAATGTCTCTGAAATAGTCTCAGGAATCTGATTTAGTTTTACCAGCTCTAGTCATACAATAAGGCTGCCCACACATCAGGTCATTTGACTCCATATACATTAACTTACATGTCAAACATTTTGCAACCGTTCTAAAGAGTCAAGTTATGGAAAATTATTCCTATATTTAGAAGATATTAATTTTTTTGGAAGAATGTTCAAAATGTTCCTAGTAGTATAATTTTCCCCATGGTACTTATCTGTCACCTCAATCAACTAAAATGTTTAAATATTATTTTCTTTTGTATTAAGATAAAATAGAATCAAATTAAATTTGACCAACGAACTTATTTTGAATAGCTAATAATTGGCTTAATGTTTTGTTTTGTTTTTGTTTTGAAAATATTAAGGGATAAGGGGAAAAAACAAAACAACAAGAACAAAAAACTACCCTGCTCTTATGACTCTTATGACAGCAGATTCATCAACACCCACGTCAAACTGTTAAGTTTCTTCATGTTTTCATGAACAACAACAAGAACAACAAACAGTATATCTATAGCTCCCCAAAATGCTAAGTATGTCTCTAATCACATTCCAGACTTGGGAAATAAGTAAAACAATTTGGATCAAGAAGAAACCCTTCAGGGAAAGACCTGAGTCTCAATCTTCTTAATGTTGTGAATGGATCATTTCAATTGCCTGACATGTTGACATCATTATTATTTGAAGAAAAAAAAAAAAAAAAAACAGGTGTTCTGCATTTTCAGGTGACCTCTAAACACTGTTGTACCTTTTAGGATTTATATAGTAAGTTGGGAGAAACTAGTAGGTGCAATAAATAAAAGTTCTTTGAGTCTCATGATCATACTTTTGATAAGATAATGAGACTTTTTAGTTATATGTCTAGTATATGCTCTATGCAAAATAATGATAATTTCCAAACAAACTTTACATACTAAAACTATCTCAGATTTCTGAAATCTAGGAGCAAACACCTAAAAATGTATTCTCTAACTACATACAGTTAAGCACCAGAGAACCACTTATCTTCACCATATTTTCCATGTTCTCTTTCTTTCTATGTGTATCTTTATCTTTGTGTGTGTCAGTCTCAACACACAAAATCACACAGACTCATTCTTTCTTATCTATACTCATGTCAAAGCTATTTCTTCCTAGCTTGTTTCTTTCACCTGTATAATAATATTAACCTGAAACATCTTCCTGCTTTTCTCCGTCCAATTTATATCTCAGCCTTCAAAACACAGATCATCTCATTGTTTTTAAAAAGTCAAACCCTGATTGGGTTCCAGGCAGCATCAGCTATGGAGGTGAATCTGTCATATGCTTACAAATCTATTACCTTCTATTTATTATTATAACTGTTTATTTGTACAACTATTTTGTTCATACTATTTTAATTGTAGATTAGCCATAATATATTTTTATTTAAATTACCAAGATTTCATAGTTTTTTAATTTTCTTTTCTTGATCTTGTGTTGTCCTTTGTAGAACTAATAGTAGATTCGAGGGTAGGACATATAATAATCCTACCTTTCTTAATTATACTATCTACTGAGTAATTAGATCTGGCTCTGCATTTATGATCTAAAACAGATCTTAAAGAAAAACATATATTTTTACTTTGTATAGTTACGTGAGAAGACACTTTCACCTATAAAGTATATAATTTGAATTCTACAGTCATTGCTATGATACTTGTTTTGCAGCTACCATGATTTATTCAATACACAATTTAGTATAATTAATACCCTAGAATAATAAAAGAGAGGACTCTTTCCTTTATATATGTTGGTTATACTTCTTCCTCTCCTCACAGCTAATTTTAAATTATTTGTAAAAATACTTCTTATCAAATACTTTGAAGAAAGAAAGACTAATAGAGTAGAGGAAGGGTATTGTGAGGAAGAGATGGGGTATGGGAAGTACTGGGGAACAAAATCTATCAATTTATGCTATGTCCATATACTAATATGCCACAACAAGACATGCATATCTATTACCTGTTTATATATAATTATAATGCACTAGTTAAAATGATGATAGTAATTATAATAGTAAGGGATCAGTAGAGTAGAGCAAGTGGATAAGGGAGGGAAGGAAGTGAAAGGAAACGTAGTCAGGAATGAAATTGATCAAATCATTACAGGAATGTCTAAATAGGGCATAATGAATCCCACTATTATGTGTAATTATGGTACACCAATATATTTATTTTTAAACTTAATTAATGCAGCTCTTATCTACAGTCTATATATGAATTACGCCTTAGAGGTTCAGCATCCTTGAGGGTAGAAAACTAGGAAGTGAGTACTTTTTCAAAGAAACTAATTTCCAGAATGACATCTTATATATAATCATTTTATAATTTTGAAAATACAAAAACAAAAATTAAAGCCTCCTGTAATTCTAGCACTTGAGCACTATTGCTGTTTTCAATGAGTCCTTTCACAGTGATGGAATCAGGTATAATTAATGTTTGATAGTGATTTGTATTAGGTCCATTTAATTAACTTACCAAGTTACAGATTCTTTGATATTAATCTAGCTTAAAGTTTAGCTTACTGAAAAAATATATATTATTTTTCTGACTCTGATAGTTCACACTTAACAAATTCATTAAAATGTATATGTTAGAAGTGTTATTAAAACTATCAGGTTAGCACAATAGATATGTTTATATATTTTTAATTAAAGATCCAGATAAATGAGTCAAGTGAAGTAAATTTATTATTTTAGTAACTTAAATGAGGTTTTAGCTAATTTTTCTAGGTAGCTAAATTGTTAGTTTATTTGGTTGTCAGTACGTACTTACAATTTATCTTTTGTAGTATACCAATTCTGGTCATATTAAAGTATCTCTAATCTTGAAATTTAGAAGCAGTGTTGGAGAAAACATTAGTGTGCATCTTTTACATTACAATTACTCTGTTTAGAAACTGTGAGATGAAGTTTCTTTAACTTATTCTTTTTGTGTTAAAACTTTTCAAAAGGCTGCAGGTTAAGTAAAGCATAAGAAGAGAGAACGATTTATTTGATTTTCCGTTTTGTTTATTTTTTTAACATTTTTTTTAGTTGTAGAAGGACACAATTTATTTATTTATTTATTTCCCTTTTTAAATTATTATTTGTTTTAATTAGTTACACATGACAGTACAGTGATCTTGACATATCATACATTTGAATCAAATAGGGTATAATTACTCCTTTTTCTGAGTGTACAGGTTGCTGAATCACATTGGTCATGCAGTCACGTATACACATACAGCAATAGTAGTGTCTATTTTATTCTGCTGTCCTTCTTATCTCCCCTCACTTCTCTCTACCCAATCTAATGTGACACACTTCTTTTTTTTTTCCCCTCACATCGTCATACATGTAATCTGTATAACGATGAGGGTCTCCTTCCATCTTCCATGCAATTCCCATTCTCCCTCCATTTCCCTCCCACCTCTCTTTCCTATCTAGAGGTAATTTTCTTCTCATGCTCTTCCTCCCTACCCCATTTTGAGTCACCTCCCTTATATCAGAGAAGACATTCGGCATTTGTTTTTTGGGGATTGGCTAACTTCACTTAGCATAAACTACCTTATATTGGACAAAGGTGCTAAAAGCTTGCAAAGGAGAAAGGATAGCATCTTCAACAAATGGTGCTGGGAGAACTGGAAATCCATATGCAACAAAATGAAATTGAATCCCTATCTCTCACCATGCATAAAAGTTAACTCAAAATGGATCAAGGAGCTTGGAATCAAACCAGAGACTCTGCATCTAATAGAAGAAAAAGTAGGCCCTAATCTCCATCACATAGGGTTAGGCTCCAAGTTCCTTAATAAGATGCCTATAGCACAAGAATTAAAACCAAGAATCAATAAATGGGATGAATTCAAACTAAAAAGTTTTCTCTCAGCAAGAGAAATAATATGTGAAGTTAATAGGGAGCCTACATCCTGGGAACAAATTTTTACCCCTCACACATCAGATAGAGCTCTAATCTCAAAAAGTTAAACAACACAAAAACAAATAACCCAATCAACAAATGGGCCAAGGACCTGAACAGACACTTCTCAGAAGAGAATATACAATCAATCAACAAATACATGAAAAAATGCTCACCATCTCTAGCAATCAGAGAAATACAAATTAAAACTACTCTAAGATACCATCTCACTCCATTAAGAATGGCAGACATTATGAAGTCAAACAACAAGTGCTGGCGAGGATGCAGGGAAAAAGGTACACTCATACATTGCTGGTGGGACTGCAAATTGGTGCAGCCAATTTGGAAAGCAGTATAGAGATTCCTTGGAAAACCGGGAATGGAACCACCATTTTACCCAGCTATTCCTCTTCTTGGACTATACTCAGAAGACCTAAAAACGGCATACTAGAGGGACACAGCCACATCAATGTTTATAGCAGCACAATTCACAATAGCTAGACTGTGGAGCCAACCTAGATACCCTTCAATGGATGAATGGATAAAAAAAAAAATGTGGCATTTATTTATTTATTTTTATGTGGTGCTGAGAATCGAACCCAGTGACATACCCATGCAACGGAAACACTCTACTCCTGAGCCCCAGCCCCAGCCCTCTGTTTTGCTTATTATAGTGATGATTCTCAATTTAATTTCACCTAAGTAAGGATGTTGGATAGAACTGATACGGGTAAGACTCTGATTCACAAATTCATGGTCTTGGAACCTGGACATGTTTCAGGAATTGAGCTGGGAAGTTTTGTGAAGTAATAGAGACTTTAATTGCTACATCCCATTACAAAAAAAAATAGTATTAAATATTATGTTTTAAAATAAAGTATGGTTTTTTTTGTAGGATGCATGTTGTAACTCAAGTCACTATTGCTGATTTCTTACCTTGGTCATACAGTGTAATGTATTGAGATTAAATTAACTAGTTATGCCCAGTACAAAAGATGATATGTTTGTTTTGTTGAGAATTAATACTTTGTTGAAATAAAGGTTGCAGTAAACCCCCATGTTCTGTAAAGTCCCTTTTATGGAAGGATTCTCTTCTGTCAACTATTGTGTTCTCATTTTAAACTTTATCTATATATGCTTTTTCATTCAGATGTCAAATATATTGTATAAACTCCAAATAACTAAATATCAAACAATAATCAATTATTTTACCGAAATTCATGTTATAAGGTAATAGATGACTTTATTAAGCAGAAAATAGCATAATTTGTGCTTTAATCCAGTAACTGCTCTATATTCATTGGCACAGCATCCAGGGGAGGAAGTGAGCTCTCATTTGACACAACCGTTCCCAAATCAAATTAATCAACCAACTTAATATGCTTAGATTACTGTTAAAACTGCTTTTCACAGAAGAATATAAAAGCCTGGGCCTCAAATATCATGCAATGTAAATATATTATTTGTTAATTGTCAAGATCAGGAAGAAAGCACTTCACCCCTTTATGGTGTGCTGAACTCAAAAGTCATTTGATTATAAGCTTTTGACCTTGAATAAACTACAAATTACAAGGATTATGAAATAAGATGTAAGTCCTGGAACAGGAATAATTAAAGTAACTTTAAATAAGAATGTAGTATCTTTTCTGTCCTCATCTTTGCCAAACTGGAACAATCCATTTTAGCTTTCAAGATTGTTAAATGAAGCAACCAATGAATAATCTCTGCTGCAGGGAAAGGGTCCAAAAGTCTTGGCAAATCAAACTCCCCTTGATTCAACAGAGAACATTATGATGATGTCATTTCCTTAATTATCATAAATCAATGTAAATATAGAAAGAAGTATGAAGACTAGTGAGCTCATAGAGGTAAGGACATCTGGAATTAGTAGCAAGGACATCTGCTCCCATTCTCTTCTGTCCAGGCAATGCTCAAATGCTCATTCTCCTTAGATGAAGACAACAAGTACATTTATTTCTTTGTTACTTTAATTTGTCCTTAAATTTAGACATATATAATTTTAGAGTAGAAGACTTTTGTAATAAATGAACAAATAACAAATAGATAGGTAGGTAGATAGATATATTGATAGATAGATAGATAGCTGATAGATAGATAGAAAACAGTCAGGCTTGGTGGTGCATGCCTGTAATCCCTGCAGCTCAGGAGGTTGAGGCAGGATAATCACAACTTCATAACCAGCCTTAGCAACTTAATTGAAGTCCTAGCCTGTCTCTGAAGTCAAGGCAAAGTCTCAAAATAAATTGATACAAAGGGCTGAGAATATGGCTCAGTGGCTAAGCGCCCTTGGGTTTAATACCTGATACCAAACCAAACCAAATTAAAAAAAAAAAAAATTCCAGATGTAGTCTACAAAAGTATCATGGGAACCCCCAATAAACAGAAACATATTTATAGCAATTATGCACCTTGCCTCACTTTTCATGTATACATGGAAGTCAATTTGATAATACTTTGAATGAATTAACATTGTATGAGATAATATATTTACAGCATTGAAGCTGCACATGGTGCACTGAACACATTTGTATAATTTTTCTCCTAATTTTCTATTTACTTCCACTCATCTCTTTCTTTTACCATTTTATAAAATTTTCTTTTTCTCTTTGAAAAATAATTAGGTTTCTTTACCTCTGTAGAGTCTGGAGATAGATAGAAAATAATTAAAACAATATTCATTTACTTAGGTTTTTAAAAAGACTCTTATTCAATGCAAAAATATTGTGTGAGAAGGAATAAGCACATCCTATCTAAAAACATGTTTGTGTGCTCATATCTCTGTATTTTCTTAATGCCATGTTAGTGTGGAAAACTGAGACCATTTTTAAATCAAGATAATTTTTATAACAAATATACATACCTATATTATCTCTTCCTAGAAACAATTTAAAGTGAGAATCACATACATGCACACGAATAAGCATATATGTATGCAGTTTGTACAACAGAAAAAAAGAACTGTCAAAAACAAGAGAGGTAAATATTCTTTTTTTTTCCCTCCAGTTACTGGGAGTTGAACCCAGAACCTGGTACATGCTACGGACATGCACTAATATTGAGGTATATCCCATGCCCAGGAGAAAAATGCTGTTCCAGAGGAAAACTTTGCTTCTGAGTTTTTTTTTTTTTTCAGATCAGAATATTAAATAAGCTAATAATGAATCTTTTCATGAAATTATAAGAAAAACATCATGTTGATTTATACAGAACATAGATTTTTCATGGCATTAAATTAGAAAACATTCATTTTTAAAGCACATCTTCACTGAATGTTGAGCAACATGTTGAATAATATCATGAAGAAGTTAAATATGGAAGGGACTATTTCTTTGGCTTACTCTTGGTAAGGTAGAACAGAGGAAGTAAAATGAATGTTTAAGACTCTTCATAGACGTTTGCCACCACAAACTACAAAAACAATAATCTTGGCTCTTTAATCTGTTTATATTACACCTTATGGGGAAAAAAGGCAATGTGCCCACTTATTCTGTGCTTCTAAATTGGATACAAACTATCAAACCTTATGATGATGTAGTTAAGATATATATGTTATGTACACAATAAATACAAATACATAATAGTAGAGTTCATTTTGGCATATTCTTAAATGCATTTAGCATAGTTTGCTCCATTTCAATCTCCAGTACTTTTTCTCTCTTCACTTATGTTCTTGCTGTGTGATTTTTAAAGCAGTCCTAAACTCTTACAATGGCTTGGCTTCACTATTGCTATTTTAGTAGGATTATAGCTAACTTAAACACATATGTATCTAAATTATAAATGCATTTGTATTAATAAAGAGAGTGACTACTAAAAATAAAGTGTTACCTTTGCTTAAGGATTGCTTTAAAATTCATTGGGTGGGCATATTTTTTAAGACAAGAATCACTAAATGAGGTCTCTCGTAGTGTGGATAGCTCTACCCAGTTTGTAGTTCACATTTTGAAGCTTTATTTCCTTGTTTAGTTTATTTTTCAAGAACCTAAATTGTGTTAGAGAAAAGAAATATAATTGATAGCTATATGTGTGATTCCTCAATAGAAATTACAGGTTGGTGTCACTTCTTGTTGCTGTTCGTCCCTTCACAGTTCTATACCAAATCACAAATGATCAGCACAGCTTCATAACCCATTAAAATGCTTAAAATTATTGAAATATATTTAAAGGAAAACTGATCAAGGATGGGTATTTAAAAATTCACATGACAGGCCATTTTAAAAAGAAATTAAGTATGTGAAAGATATTTTAATTTCCTGTTAGTAGAACACAAATGAAACCAATAGCACTCTAATTTTTATATGCCAAATTTGAAAATTTAAAAAAAAGATCAGTGCTGATCAGTAAGTAAAGAGAACATAGTCAAGGTGGAGTGTAAAATGATTCAACTTTGGAAATGAACTATTTTGGTATCTTGGTACCAGGGATTGAACCCAGGGTTGCTTTTACCACTTAGCCACATCCCTACTCCTTTTTTTAAAAAAAAAAAAAAAAAAAAACACATTTGTTCAGAGACAGGGTTTTGCTGAGTTGCTTAGGGCCTTACTAAACTGGCTGGCTTTGAATTTCCTCCTGCCCCAGCCTCCTGAGCTGCTGGAATTTCAGGTGTGTGCCACAGTGCATGGCCTAGAAGTATACTTTTAAAATGTATTATTAAATGTGATGTCTACATGCTATGATAGTTTTTCTATTTTTTATGATTCATTACATTCTGGGATAATGTTTAGGAACTATCTAGCTCCTGAAAAAGGCTTTTCTTGCTTACATAAATTTAAACCATAACATAGGCATACACAATCCATATTATACAATAAACATCTTTGTGAAAATTAACTTCTGTCATCATCATTATCATCATTGTCTTCCTCAACATCCATCATTAGCAGCATTATCACCACCATCTATAGGACTTTCTTTGATCACCACTTCTCTCTGTCTCTCTCTCTCTCTCTCTCTCTCTCTCTCTCTCTCTCTCTCTCTCTCTCTCACACACACACACACACACACACACACTTGCAAACTTAAAGCTAAATGAGGCATTTAGTGTTTCCCTAAATAGGATGCATGAAAGACACAGAATAATAATTAAATGTATAATACATAAATATCTTTAGCATATGGATTTTTAATCTTGGAAATACACATAGCACTTGGGATTTGTATTTTTCAGAACAAATAAAAATACTGTCATAAACACTAAGCTAAATAAACAATCATTTTTTTTCTTTGTCCTTTTGATCTCTGGTTACACCCCAGGCTGAGCACACTGTTTGTCCTCCAGACCATGTTACTGAGTTTTAAAAATTGGATGGTGAGAATTAGAAGAATAAAGTCTGGGATAAGAGAACTTTGAAGATTATTTTTTTTCAGTATTTTTGGACCATAATTGTTATTCTGTGATAAAGTATTAAATGTTGTGATATGAACAAAATAAAACAATAATTAAAAACATAACTAAAAATAATAAAGCATTTGGAACAATCCCCCAAATACCAAAATAAAACAGCAGTGGGTTGAATGTACCCTCTTACACTATTTCAGTCCATGTGATAAGACATCAAAAGGATGATGACTACCTGTTGAAAGAATGTTTAATACAGAATATCTCAATACTAACCCACTTCAATTAACCTATACCTTTTGGTTTTCCATACTTCTAATAATTCAGAGACTTCTCAGGAACAGTTTGAAATCAAATGAAAACTTGCATCTAGTGAAAACTGTCTCTGAGTCAGAGATTTAAAAGTTCATCCATTTCTTGTGTTTTTAAAATCATCTTTCTATATCTCTGTCCCATCCAGTGAAATTTGAATTTCCTCCTGCCTCAGCTTCCTGAGCTGTGTGTCTCTCTGTGTGTGTGTGTGTGTGTGTGTGTATTTTTTTTCCTTTCAGCCCCCAATATTTCAAATGGCAATGTTTCTACCAACACTTGCTGGTCAATAACAAGAGAATGAGCTGTGTTTTCATGAAGTTGATGTTTGTGTATTAGGGTCAGAGGGGAGGGATGGTGACTCTACAATTATAGCCAAACAAATGGGGATTTAAATCCTGTTTATTTGTATTCATTTACTTAATCTCTGTCAACAGGTAAGTGTAGTACAAAGAACAAAGATTAATGACAGAGAAGCAGAAATAAAGGTGGACTCTTAAAAACTTGAGCAGCTTCACTGGTCATGGGTTCCTACCTTTGTACTTCTTGATAGATAAGAAAACAGTATTTATTTGTTTGTCTCACATCAATTGCATTCCTCATAAAGGTAATACATTTATTAAAGAACATCACTGATGGAGCAGTGATGTTAATTTACAATACATGTTTCTTTACTTATTAAATATTCTAGAAATTATATTTGTTGGACATGAATTTATGATTTGAGCAAAACAAAAATGTACTAATATATTGATATTTGTGTTAGCTGCATTTCATGGGATGTACCTAGCTTTCTGGGACATTGTGGTGGCCATTTCAGGACTAATTGGGAAATGAAAGTCACCAAAGGAAAAAAAGAATTATGTTCTTACTGGCATTTATATTATAAATAGTATAGGTCAGTTGGAGGAAGGAAGTGGGGTTAGCTAATCAATTTCCAAAGTTAATGAGTATGTTTATCTAGGGACATTCTGGAACAGTGCCTTTCACAGAGTGCTATAGGAGATGATACAAAACTGTTCCTATGCAATATTCTAGTAAATTAGCTTAATGATGAATTAGGTAATAGTCATTTTCAGTCATAAAAAGCGATGAGCCAAATCTCTGATGAATGGCTGTGCCACTGTTTGTAGTTTAGCAGTTATTTATAGAAGAGAATTGTGGTGAAGATTAATGCAAAGGATTAGATTTATTTGTATCTGACCATTTAGGAGGCTAATCTTTTGTTTAATTTTTCCATGTGGAATGGGAATAAAGATTTGGTACAGGACTCCGGGAAAAGTTGCAGAGAACAGCAATGATTAGTTACTGCTTCAATAACATTAAAATAAAAGAAAGGTATTTCCTTTATGTATACCCCATTCCAAAAGAATAAACAGGCATCAAAGCCAAGTAGTGGCATTTACATAGTTTGGTACTCTACCAAAAAAATTATGTTTTCTTTTGTCTTCCACTAGGAACAATATTGTTTATTTGTTTCCCCCAATGGTTTCATTTTTAAGGGAAATGACATAATGAATGTAACAGAGTTGTCCAAGAAAACTGATTAATTTTTTAATAGAAAAAGACTAATTTGGCTTATTTTATTCTTAATTAACTTGGTTCTGAAAAGGATAGTTAAGACTATTTAAAAATCCTGCTAGAAATGACTTTGAGTTATGAAAATATTTGCTAAATACTGAATATGCATCTAATGAATTCTTAAATTGGATTAACTGGGTCTAATAGAACTTCTTCTGGTAACTGAAGCCCCGGCTCTTTCAGATCACTCTAATTCTGGTTGAAAGCACTCTAGTTTTCCCATGCATTTATACAGCGAACACACAGACAGCAGCAATATTATTCTCAAATTTTTCATCTTGAAGTAGATGCCTATGGATGACATTGAATATAGTATTTTATTTAGAATTTTCATCCAAAATAACTAGATATTGTTGCTGCCATTAATGCCTTATTTATGTATATCAGTAGAAAAATTCAGAATAATAAAATAAAAAAATTGCAGCAGCTCATAAAAGAGGATTTAGATTAAGGCACCTGGTGCTGCTGTAGAAAATCCTATGAGTATGATTCTGAAATGTTCAGCTTCTAAATTTGGTCTATATGATTTTTCTTTTTATTCAAACTATTTTAAGCAATCTTTTCAATGATTTGGGGTTTGAAAATACATATGAACCAACTTTATTTCTGTGAAGTGTAATACATTAATCTCATTACCCTGAATCACATATATGCCCTTCATTAATAATCCCCATAAAAGTGTCTCTGGAGACAATATTTTAAAATAGTGGCTTCATACATTTCTCTTTTTTAAAGGCAGAAATAATTCGAGGGTGTTCCATTAAAGAATAATTTTAGGATTTGGGTTTGTAGTCTTTAAAAATATTTTAGAAGTGTGGTACAAAAAACCCATATTTTTATAAAAGTAGATTAATGACATCAACTTAGAAGAGGTTTTGTATTATTTTTTCATATATTTCTGATCCTTTTTGAGAATTCTATATGTATACTAGACTATTTTGAATTGTCCTATGACTGACTCATGCCACATTTATACTTCAGTCATGCATCTTTTTTGCTTTGTATTGTGTTCTGTATGTTTTCTATTTCCATGTCTTCAAGTTCACCAATATTTCCATTGACAGGAGTTCATCTATTTGTTCTATTGGGGGGGGGGGGTGTAGCTGGGGATTGAACTCAAGTTCAATACTGAATCAATGAGCCACATTCCCAGCTGTAGTTTTTGTATGTTATTTAGAGACAGGGTCTCACTAAATGGCTTAATGGCTTTGAATTCATGATCCTCATGTCTCAGCGTCCCCAGCTGCTGGGATTTCAGGTGTGTGCCACCATGCCCAGTGACTCACTATTCTTAATCTTTTCCATTGTATTCATTATTTTTACATTGATAGATGTTTGAGTGACTTTTTTGTATTTTCTAATTCATTTCTGTATTTTCTTCAACTATACATAATTCAAATTATAGTCCCAGTTAGAAATAGTTGTCTTCCTGTTCTTGTTAATTAAATCTATTATCTGGCATTTCTGGGTATGTTTCCATTTTATATTTTTCACCTTCTTATGAATTGCCTGCTTCTTTGCATTAAATCATTTTTTATTAGATTCTTGGGATATATATATATATATATATATATATATATATATATATATATATTTAAATCTATAAATACTTTTGAGCTTTTAGTGAGGTAATAGTTAACTTTTTTTTTAAAAGTTGATCTTTTATAGACTTATTTAAAAAATTTAAACAGAAAAGCCATTAGTTTAAGATCAATTATGCGGCAGTATGGAACCAAACTTCTTTGAATACTTACCTTATTTATTGCTTAGTGAATCACAAAATTTTCCTTCCTGGTTAGTAGCTACCTTAACTATTTCTGGCCTTGTCTTATTTTAGCTAAGTAATAACATAATAATAGCAAGTATTCCTCTCACAGGCCTTGGATGGTTTCCTCAATCTAATATGCTGATCATTTCTCAGATAAGGAATTCAGGGTGATCATTTGTAGATCTCTGAAACTCTTGCTGAGTAGCTCCATTTTCTATTCTCTATGGTAAACTCCAGCCATCTTTATTTGTATAGATGTTTCACTCTCTTTTCTCAACCCAGAAAGACCACTAGTCTCTCCTAGGTTTTCCCAGAACTCTATTTTAGCTTAGAAATTAGTCCTGCAATAAACTTGGATGATTATAATTCTTGTCTTCTTTGTTTCTGTCCTCAGAGATCACTCTTTGTGTGATGTGATTTTCAATATTATGAGCTATTGTTGTAGGTTTTTTTTTTCTATTTTCCAATTCCTTGAGATAGGAGTACAACTACAATCCACTTTACTTTATCTGGTTTTGGAGAGAAGAGGTATCAATGACTAAAATACTTATCTGAGAATTTTTGTATGATTCCACCATAGGATGATATAACCAGTTATTTAAATAAATTGGTTTTGAAATCCTTGATAATTTCATTCTTTTCTAATTTTGATTGATTAATTTCATTTCTCCATAACATTATGATTCATTTTGACATAATTATAAATGCATGGAATATATTTGCTCTAACAGTCCCCAGTATTTCCCTTTTCTCTCCCCACCTCCCTCCCCCATTCCCTTCTCTCTACTTTGCTGATTTTTCAGCTCTTTACTTAAAGATTTTCTTTTAATTACTGCTTGGTGGAAATACATAATGGTAGGATTCACTGTGATATATTTGTATATGTACAGGAAAGTTTGATCAGATTCATTCTAATGTTCTTCACTTATCCTGCCCCTCCTCACTCTCCCTCAATCCTGTTCCTCAACTCCACTGATATTTTGATGACTTCTCTCCCCTATTCTTTTTTTCATCTGTCATTTTTTTTCTATATATTTTTATTAGATTTTATACATCAGGCAAGACATTTACCCTTTGTCTTTCTGGGTTTGACCTGTTTTACTTAGCATGTTAATCTCCATTTCTATACATTTACCAGTGAATTCCATAATCTCATTCTTCTTCATGGCTACTATTCCATTGTGTATACACACTACATTTTATTTATCCATTCATTTGTTCGAGGGCATCTATGTTGCTTCCATAGCTTGGCTATTGTGAATTTAATGCCATAAACATTGATGTGTCTGCATCACTGTAGTATTCAGTTTATAAATCTTTTGAATATATACCCAGGAGTGGGATAGGTGGATCCTATGGTGGTTTCATTCTTAGATTCTTGAGGAATGTCCATACTTCATTCCAGATTGCACTAATTAGCTGTCCCACCAATGTATGAGTAGCTTTTTCCCCACATCCTTGCCAATACTTGTTATTTTTTTATTTTCTTGATAATTGACATTCAGACTGGAGTGAGATAAAATCTTAATGTCATTTTGATTTGCATTTCTCTAATTGCTAGAGATGTTAATTTTTTTTTTCTACATATTTGCAGGCCATTTGTACTTCCTTTGGGAAGTACCTGTTTGGTTCTTATTAATTATATGAAACCAGTATCACCTGATGCCCAAACCAAAGACACATCAAGGAAAGCAAACTTCAGACCAATATCCTTGGTCAATGTAGATGTAAAAATTCTTAATAAAATATTGGCAAACTTCATACAAAATCACATCAAAAGATAGTGTACCATAGTCAATTGAGTTCTATCCCAGAGATTGGTTTAGTTCCTCATATGGAAATCAATAGATATAATTCACCACATAAAATAAGAATCACATAATTATCTCAATAGATGCAAAAAAAGTGCATTTGAGTATAGCATCTATATGTGTTTACAATACTAGAAACTCTAGGGATAGAAAGGACTTACCTCAATATTGTAAAGACGATATATATAACAAACCCAAAGCCAAAATCATACTAAACAGAGAAAATTTGATATTATCTAAAACAGGAACAAGGAAGCTAACTTTCACATTTCCTATTCAACACAGTCCTTGGAAATTTAACCAGAGCAATCAGGCAAGAAATGAAAATTAAAGGGACAAAAATAAGAAAAAAAAGAGGTCAAACTATCTCTGTTTGCTGATAAAAATGGTCTTTTACATAGAAGGCCCCAAAAATCTCCACCAGGAGGCTTCTAAAGCTGATAAACAAATCATGTAAAATAGCAGGATACATGATCAACATACATAAATCAATTGCTTCTTTCCCATACTCAAATAATGAATGTGCTGGAAAAGAGATTTTTTTAAAAAATTCACTTACCATTACCTCAAAAAACTACTTGGTAATCAATCTAACTAAGGAGGTGAAAGCCCCCTACAATTAAAATGATAGAACCCTGAAGAAAGAAATTGAAGAAGACCTAAGAAGATGGAAAGACCTCCCATGTTCTTAGATAGGCAGAATTTATATTGTCAAAATGGCCATACTACCAAAAGAAATATACAGATTTAATGCAATTCTCATCAAAATATCAAGGGCATTCTTCACAGAACTAGAGAAAGCAATTCTAATACTCACTTGGAAAAAATAAGACATCCACAATAGTCAAAGCAATTCTGAGCAGAAAAAGTGATGCTGGAAATATCATAACACCAAACATCAAATTATACTACAGAGGTATGGTAACAAAAAACAGCATGGTATTGGCATTAAAACAGACATAAAGAACAATGGAATAGAATAGAAGACACAGGGATAAACTCACATCAACAGTTATCTGATACTAGACAAAGGTGCTTGTTTTAGAATGGGAGAAGATCTTTGCCAACTTCCATTCAGTTAGGTCATTAATATCCAGTGTAAGAGAATTTTTAATACAGTAACTTTTGAGATTGCATTTCTGTCTATTGGTTACATGTCTCTGACTTTCTCTGTTTTAAATTTACAGTGTAGATAGTTTCTTTTGGTTCCTGCTACTTATTACTTCAGTCTTCAACAGCCTCTCTCTTGAAACCTACACAATGTATTGGAAAAACATTGAGAATTTAGATAGTTGTTTACTTTGTTCCTCTTAACTTGAAGCCCCAACTTCTTGCTAGGATTTTTCTCTTTATCTCTGTTAATAGCTGCAACCTGCTAGGTTCTGCTTCTGTAATCATGCTTCCTCAGCAGCTGTGGCAGGAACCAGTTCTGCCTGGAGAAAGAGGGATGGATCAAGACATGAGAAAATCATGAAATCCAGAAGGATGCACTATACAAAAGATACTGAGAGAAAAGGGCTGTGTTCAGCCTTTGGAGAAGACTCCCCTGAACCCACAATGGTGCCAAGTAAACCTTGCTCTTCCTTGTCTCCAAGTGTTCTTTGTGTCTTTCCATTGCCATAATTTTCCATAACAAACTGATATTATTTCCTTGCGATTTTATTTTATTTTTTGCTGTTTACTTTTATTGTGTTTTCCACAAGAAAAAAAAATACATCATTAGTTTACAAAATAGCCTTGAAAAATACATGGAATAGAGATACTATAAAACAAATCAAGTTCTAGTAACGAAACACTACATGCATCAAACACATCAGTCTGACCTCTGTGTTGTTAAAACAGAAATTAAAAATTTAGTACACAAAAGACATCCAAGTGCCCGATGGCAAATTTGCATAAAACATTTAAAATTGATTTTTTTAATCTGAACCTAGAAATTTTCATCTTGTAAATTTGAGCTGTTAGTGTGATGGTTACTATAATCCAGTAATATGTTACTTTTTGATTTTTGAAGGGAAATTGCTATGGATTGATCCTGAGCCCCACATGTCAGGTAAGAGCTATCCTGAGCTGCTCCCTCTCTCCTAGTAGGCTACCTGCTAAATCTATATTCTATCATACAATTATTCCTTGTTACATTATATTAACAGTTTACATTTTTAATATAAACTTGTTCCAGGTTTTGTATTATTTCACATTAAGGTAGGAAAACTACCCTCCAGAGGTCAAATCTGACCTGAAAACTGCTTTTATAAATAAAATTTTACTGGAACACAGCCATATGTTTTATATATATGCACAGCTAGTTTT
Source organism: Marmota monax (assembly GCF_021218885.2). Taxonomy (NCBI): domain Eukaryota; kingdom Metazoa; phylum Chordata; class Mammalia; order Rodentia; family Sciuridae; genus Marmota; species Marmota monax. Next base: position 2,779,168 of record NW_026695230.1, on the reverse strand, counting down.
GAAGGATAATATCAATAGAATAGCTGTGACAGTCAACAGATATCACAAAACCTTAATACTTACTTTTTAATTCATCCTTGTTTATGTGTGTGTGTATGTATTTAGATTTTATGTATAAAAGCCTAAATTGGTTCGAGTGCCAGTGCAATTGAGTTAAAATTTTTATCATGCAACTTATCAACTGCTTGAATTTGACCAAGTTACTTCACATATTTTAAACAGCTTCAATTTGAAGTGGGAACATTTATACATTTTATACTTATAATAAGGAATAAATGATAAAATATGTAGAAAGTGTTTTGTTTGTAGCACACATTATGTAAAGGGTTTTATTACATTCTCACCAGATGAACCTCATAAAAATAAAATATGAAATATGTAAATTTTTTTCATGATTAGAAATCTGCCTTCTTTCACTGAGGTCTTAATGCCTGATGTTCATCATTAAATTTTAAATACTTGTAAGAAGGCCAGGTGTGGTGGCTCATGCCTAGAATCCCAGCTACCCAGGAGGCTGAGGCAGAAGGATCAAAAGTTTTAGGACATCCTGGTCAAGTTGGCAAGTCACTATCCCAAAATAAAATATAAATGGCTGGAGATACAGCTCAGTAGTAGAGACCCCCTGTGTTCTAATTTCAGTACCAAAATAAATCAATCAATAAAGATAGATAGATAAATAAATACTGTGAAAAACAAGTAGCCCATACAATAATCTTCAATAAGGACAGCAGTTTTAGTTTTAGGCTTTTGCGCAAATTGAACCACAGTCATGGGAAGAAACCCCACTACAGAATGAAGATATGTTTCAGAATAGCAATCATTTTTTCAAAAATTCTTTAAAGTAGCTATTCCTCTTCTCAGAATATACCCAAAGGACCTAAAAACAGCATACTACAGGGACACAGCCACATCAATGTTTATAGCAGCACAATTCACAATAGCTAAACTGTGGAGCCAACCTAGATGTCCTTCAGTGGATGAATGAATAAAAAAAATGTGGCATTTATACACAACGGAATATTAGCACTAAAAAGGAATTTGCAGGGAAATGGATGGCATTAGAGAAGATTATGCTAAGTGAAGTTAGCCAATCCTCCATCCCCCAAAAAATGCTGAATGTTTTCTCTGATATAAGAAGGGGTGACTCAAAGTGGTGTAGGGAGGGAGAGCATAGGTAGAAAATTACCTCTAGATAGGGAATAGAGGTGGCAGGGAAAGGGAAGGAGAAGGGGAATAACAAGGATAGTGGAAGGAGACGGTCATCATTATACAAAATACATGTATGAAGATGTGAATTTGGTGTCAACATACCTTATATACAAATAGATTTGATAAATTGTGGTATAAAGGTTATTAAGAATTGTGATGCAAAAAATAATAATAGAGTTCATGTATAATGGCATAATTTGGCATGAACATACTCTATATACAGAGTTACGAAAAAATGTGCTGTGAATGAATAATTACGAATGTAATGCACTCCACTATTGTTATGTATGGAAGAAATTTTTAAAAAATTATAACATTAAAAAAGTAGTCTTCTCTCTCTTCACCCCTCCCAATGCTAATTTACCCTTCAGTATACTATGTTTCAGAGATCTAGAGGTAAACAAGTGAAAACGGCAGTTCTAAACTGGGCCAGAGTATATCCCAAATGAAATGTTTTGTGTGAATGCCTGAATCCATTGTCGTACTTGTGCTATTTAAGGAGGCCACTTCCCTTAGTGGTAATGTCTCTCTGTATGGAAGAAAATGATTACCACTGCCATGGCTATGGGTCTCCTTAGGTCTCACAGGACTGAGAGGACTTGGAATTGTGCCTCTCTACAGTTGAGGAAGAAAGCCCCTGTAAAGGCTTCACCAGGGGCTGTGTTTTCTCCAGGCACATTTGCTGCGTAGTGCAGAGAAGCCTGATGTCTGCTTTGCTTTGGAAATATGATGGCAAAGTCTTGCTGGTTAAGCTGCAGCTTCTGTATCCAGTCTTAACTGTGAGTAGGGAGAACCTAAAAAGCTAAATTGCGAATTTCAACTGCAGAAAACAAATAATTTGGCTAGGCAAAGCTTTATTTTCCATGGGATGCTTTATTTTCTCAATATCCTAAGGGCATTTATATAATATATTATCAGATTCTTTTGTGATACATAGTTCTAGGATTAAATCAAATATTTAAAATTCACCTTTATATTATTCATGTATTGGGATTGAGACAAAGGGAAAACAAAAAATGAATAGTGGGATTTGATAATGGGGTTGAAATATATTGTTTCTTTATTATTTTGAAATACTTTATCATAAAATAACATTTTAAACTGTATGCATTTAAGAGTAAATGATAAAAATATAAAACTATTTTCTGAAAAAAAAGTTATACTCTACATAATTTTCATATAACTTTCTGATTTTATTTTTTTTCTTTATACTTTTTATTAAGAAAATATTTTTGTTTCTCTTCAGTTTCAATTCAGATTATTTTAAAACCTTTGAAATGAAAATTAATCTCTAGTATTTTTAGATTTTTTTAAATATTTATGTACTTTTTAGTTATAGTTGGACACAATACCTTTATTTATTTATTTATTTATTTTTATGTGGTGTTGAGGATTGAACGCAGGGTCTCACACGTACTAGGAGAGCTCTCTACCGCTGAGCCACAACCCCAGCCCTAGATTTGTTTGTTTAAAGTAATTATCTGATATCTTATTGATTTTATTAATGTTGGAGAAATAAATGCCACTGTATATTAAATGCATAAATCCCAGCCTTATGTATTTAATGCTTATATCAAAGATTATTCAATTAATTATTCAATATAAAATGATGCCCACAGACTAGTATTTACCATGTAGAGATTTCCTTCTTTTCAGAAAAATAGTAATGATAGCTAATATAAAATATGTGGCTCTGTATATAAGTATATACTGAGACACCTTAAGCATGTTAGCTAACTGTATGTTTAGTTAAACATCCATATAATGGAGCTGACAATGAAATTAATCTAATCCAACTGAGAATTAATTTTAAAATAATAATGATTACCGATAAAGTAAAATAGAAAATTTCTTAAAATAAATGAAGAAACTAGGCCTGTCTATCATGGAACATAAGAGGACAGGAGAAACACCTGTATTCTTTAGTCACAAATATTTAAAAGATAACAGAGAGTACAAATAGGAAAGATTTTTCTGTTATCCAGAGATGAGAACTGGAGGCTTTGAGAAGTACTGCTATTAGTCTTATCCCATCTCTATCAGGGATATTATCATTTAATATTCTTTCAAACTCATACAGTGTGTAAACTATAAATTTATTCAACAACTGAAAGCAATTGAAATCAAAAACTTTTTTCTGCACAGTCATTTGTCCCTACTCTTTAGGTTATATACATTAGCCCCAGTGCTAACAAAAACATCAAATAGGACAAAATCCTTTAAATAAAATTCCAATCTGATTAAATTAAAAATGGTTTCAAAAGTTTTCTGAATGCTCTGCTTTTGGTGATACAGTGAAAAGTAGTAAATGAAGAGGACACACAGGCTCTAAAGGAGAATGCAGGCTAAGCACAGTGGCCCCACTATTCACCCTGGTGTTGATGAACCTGAGGTTGCAGAATGCACTGGGGAAAAGCCTGGTTTCTAAGCCACACTGATGATAAGTCACATAGTGGCTTTTCTTTAGAGCTGTGTCCTTGAACAATTCTGCTCCAGACTCTGCTTCAACTTCTGTTCATCTGGAAAACTGAAAAAGCCAAATGCATAACTATGGGTAGTTATAAGAATAATTGAGATCTAAATAAATTTCATAAATCTAAAGAACATGGCTGTTTGTGGTATTCAATGTTATTGCTGTAGTACACTTATACCTGAAATGCCCTTGCTTTACACTGAAGGATTATCAACTCAGTTATGCAGTTGATAATGATGTTGACATTAGGAGCTGGAAAATGTATGGGTAACCAGGTTAATAATTATAAAGTATAGCAGATATAGATAGTAGAAATTGATGCACCTTTTGCTATTAATCATCAAGGAGAAATTAATTGCTTCTCATCCAAATGGAAAATATAATGATATTTTCATATTCCCAAAACTTGTTGAATGATTATGTTAAAACAAAGTGCTCAGAATAAAGAAATATGTTTAGATATCTGGCAAATTTTATCTGCCTCAGGTATACATGCTATTTAAACGTAGATATAATTACTTTCCTTTGAGTTCATTCTTCTATTCAACCCACCTGCTAGCTATTATTTCCTACAATCTTTAATCAGTGGTGAATGGTGTTCTTTCAACCTAAGAAATGCATTCTAAATTACAGTTAAATTACAGCAAAACTGACAATAAGAATTAGATGAATGTAAGATAATGAATGTAAAAGTGAATGACTGAATAAAGGTAAAATAATAATCATCTCGTGTGAGTTTTCAACCTTTCCACTCTGAATACAGTTGTACAAGTTCAATAATAATACAGAATAATACAGAATAGTCTGTTGTAATGTGTAAGTTTTATAAAAACAATAGCATCTGCTTTTCATAGTTTCATCAGTTCCCAATTAAATTTTTTTATTTAATAAATTTTGAATGGTCATTTTCTAGGGCTTTTTGAAATGTTTAAGGTCTTCTAAGAAGAAGCCAGTCTAAGGGGAGTGAAAGATAAGTTTACAAATATACTCAGATCAAGAATATGTATTCAAGATATTAGCGGCTTTAAACAAACAAAACCAAAGTTACCAGATTGAGAAAAGGGAAATATTTACCCAATGAATTCAGTGGATGACTTCATGAAGGAGATGGTATATGATAGATGCATCAAAAGAGACTGTAAAACATATAGACCGATGACTGAAATCACATGGGGAAGAGAGAAAGGTGAAAAGATGCTAATGTGGGAAACTCTGCTCAGGGCCAGGCAGCTCCTCTGAGGCTCCAGTATGGGACCTGTGGCAGCCCAGAAAGCTGAGACTTTTGCCACACACCTCCTCACTCTTGAAGGATAAGGTTTATTTCCCTGCATCAGTCTCTGTTCTGGGCACTTCCCTTCTGTGCCAGTCTTCTCTCTCCTCCCTTCTCTCAGTCCCTCTTAAGATACCCAGTATTGGTTTCATATTTTCAACTTTTCAGATCCCTTAAGGGCTATCTGATTCTTCTGCCTGTAATGTTGTATATCCCCATCTACTTCCTCTAGTATATCCTAGTATAATTTTCCCTGTTTTTGTTTGTTTTATCTTATAGCTAATCTTTTCCTCAGAAGATCTTTCCTTCACCCCATATTGGGTACTTCCTGTGTGCCTCAATGCATCCAGAATTGGGTACTGCCTGTGTGCCTCAATCCATCCACTTTAGCATGATTGGTCAGGGTTCTCCAGAGAAACAGAATAGGATACATACATAGAAACAGACCTATGGGCCTACTTTTTTCCTCTATTAGGCACAGTGTGTCTGGTCTTATTCCTAGGTTCTTAATCTACTTTGAGTTGAGTTTTGTGCATGGTGAGAGACAGGGGTTTATTTTCATTTCCCTGACTTCCTTTAGTAAGACTCCTAAAGTACAAGAAATAAAATAAATAATTAATAAATGGATTGGAGTCGAACTAAAAAGCTTCTTCTCAGCAAAAGAAACAATAATGAGGTGAAGAGAAAGCATATGTTTTGGCAGCAAATCTTTTTCACACACATGTCAGATAAAGCACTAATCTCCAGGGTATATAAAGAACTCAAAAAATTTAACAACAAAAAACAAACAAACAACCCAATCAATAAATGGACTAAGGAGCTGAACAGATGCTTCTCAGAAGAAGATATACATTCGATCAACAAACATATGACAAAATGTTCAATATCTCCAGTAATTAAAGAAATGCAAATCAAAACTACTCTTAAGATTCCATCTCATGGCAGTCAGAATGGCAGTTATCAAGAATATAGACAACAATCAATATTGGTGAGGATGTGGGGAAAAGGCACATTCATACATTGCTGGTAAGACTGCAAATTGGTACAAACAATCTGGAAAGTCATATGGAGATTCCTTAGAAAACCTGGAATGAAACCACCATTTGACCCAACTATTCCACTCCTCGGTTTGTACCTAAAGGATTTAAAATCACCATACTACAGGGACATAGCTACATCAATGTTTGTAAGAGCACAATTCACAATAGCTAAACTGTGGAAGCAACCTAGATGACCTTCAATACAGGAATGGATAAAGAAACTGTGATATATATATATATATATATATATATATATATATATATATACACACACACACACACATATATACACACACACAATGAAGTATTACTCAACATTAAAAGAGAATAAAATTATGGCATTTGCAGGTAAATGAATGGAGTTGGAGAATATCATGCTAAAAGAAGTAAGCCAATTCCAAAAAGCAAAGGCAGAATGTTCTCTCTGGTAAATGGATGCTGATCTATAATTGGAGGCTGGGACATGGGAAAAAATGGAGGAACTTTGATAGGGCAAAAAGTAGGGAGGAGTGGGGAGGGTGGATGTGGGCAAGAAAGATGGTGGAATGAGATGGACATCATTACCCCAATGAATCAAAATGCATTCTGCTGTCATATATATCTAATTAAAATTAATTAATTGATTAATTAAAAAACAGAGCTATGGAAGAGTTGAGTTGGTTCACACACACCTGGAGGCTGAGAGTATGCTGTCTACAAGCTGGAAACCAGGGAAGTCAGTAGTGTGACTCAGACCCTGTGCAAAGGCCCCACAGTCATGGAAGCTGAGGGAGAAATTCTCAGTCCCAGGCCATAGATGGAAGGCAGGGGGAGGTGATAGTAGAGCAAGTCTTTGATGTTCAAAGACCTGAAAACCTTAAGAGTTCTGATATCCAAGGTTAGGACTAAGATGAGAGACAAGGAAACAGACAAATGAAAAGAGACCATTGTTTTGGGCTCTGCTTAGATTCTCAGCTATTAGATGGTACCTATTCACATTGGTGACAGTCTTCTTCCTTTCTCAGTTCACTGATTCAAATGCCATTCTCTTGCAGGAAAAAATGACTTATCCAGAAATACCATTTTACCAGTTACCTGAGTATTCCTTAATCTGGCTAGGTTGACACATAAAGTTAAATTAAAAAGCATTTACCACATTGTTGCAATTTCCTGCTTTTGTTCTGTATCCTCTATCCTGTAAACTCTTTAGAGCAGGAACTCTATTGTTCTTCTTTCTCCACTACTCAGCACTGAGGTTGCTAAGCAGTGTACATGAATTATGCAATTATTCTTGGGTCATTAAATGAGTGAGCATATGAGTACTAAAGAAAATACCATTTTAGTGTGTTAAGAATTGATAAAGTATAAATATGGACTATCCAAACCAGTAGCATAAAATGTTTTTGTGACTAGAGGCATAGAATAGATAGGGACATCTTCTAGAGAAGGCTCTGATAAATTAATCAGTGAAACAGTGTCTCTCTGGAATTTACTTAAAATTGAAGCAAATGGTGAATTAAAATGTGAGAAAAATAGATTAATAGCAATATAGTGAAAGGAAAAATTCTTCTATGTTTCATGCCAAATAAAGGCACACTGAATGTCCTAGACATTGACATCAAAGACAAAGAATATCAGTTAGACAACAGAGGAGGAAAAAGTGAATAATAGGGATTTTTTTTTCTAATGGTTATATTAATTTGGGTGACATGAATGATGTCTGATATTGATTAGTGAAATTTTAAATAAACTTATTAACTATGGTTTTTCATTTACTAAGATCACATTTTTATTTTATGTTCATATTTTTGTTTTTCCTTTTTAAAAATAATGAAAAGTAAGACTGTGAAGTTATAGACATGACTTATAACTCAATTGTAATGTCTTTATATTTATTTTACTGTTTTTGGAGGAGGGTACCAGACATTAAACCCCAGGGCACTCAACTACTGGGTCACATTCAAGCCTTTTAAAAAATATTTTATTTAGAGACAAGGTCTTGCTAAGTTGCTTAGGACCTCACTAAGTTGCTGAGGCCATCTTTGAACTTGTGATCCTCTTGCCTCAGCTTTGTGAGCTGCTTGGATTATATGTGTGTGCCACCATGCCTGGCTATTTTTGAATAATAAATACATGGATATCTGGTGGGTTTTCTTGTTGTTGTTGTTGGGGGTGTGTTACTGGGGATTGAACTCAGGGGCACTCAATCACTGGGCCACCTCCCCAGCCCCTATTTTTTGTATTTTTATTTAGAGACAGGGTCTCACTGAGTTGTTTAGTGCCTCACTTTTACTGGGGCTTGTGGTGAGCCGCTTCTGCCGTTTCTGCAGACTATGGTCGCCATTACAAGATGACGCTGGCTCCGCTGTGGTCTGTGACAAACAACTCCTTATCTGGGAAAGTTGGCACATGATTTTTCACCACCCTGTGAGAAAGCTCCACGCGGCAGCTTTGCATTGGGGCTTGGGATGCTTTATTAAGGCTGGGAGGGGCATCCGAGAGGAAGAAGAAGAAATATCAAGGGCCTGAATAAACTGCTGAAAGAAGATTCCTGAGTTGCGTCTTCCTTGCGGGCAAGGGGTCGCGACAAGTGGTGCCGAGACCCGGGAACCAGAACTTTCAACAGTCAGGGGTGGTGCACCGGTTAGTCCCAGGTAAGTGGGATCCGCGATCAAAGCGGGGTTAGTTCCAGGTAAGTGGGATCCGCGATCAAAGCGGGGTTAGTCCCTAGTAAGTGGGATCCTCGACCAAAGCGGGACAGCTCCTCTGTAATGAAAGAGAGAGCCTTACATTTTATTGCAGCTGCACTGTGTACTTTCGCTTCTACTTTCGCTTTCTTTTTTTTGTGCTTCCTTTGTTGTTGTGTCATGGGTGCCGCATCTTCAAGTCCGCTTCTCCTGGCCCTAGATGGCCTGTTATGTTCCAAGGGACTGGAAGTGAAACATAGTACTTTACAGAGATTTTTACAGAAGATAGATATCGCTGCACCGTGGTTTGCATTTTCGGGCAGCCTTACTGTGCCTAGTTGGGATAAATTAGGCAAAGATCTTGACTTTGCTTCTGAGCAGGGCATATTAGAGGGTGGGGTGATACCCCTTTGGAAAATGGTCCGTGGTTGCCTTACAGATGGTAAATGCCAGGAAGCTGTGAGTGAGGGTCAAGCTATTCTTGAGCAACTGCATGAGGAAAAATCTGAAGGATCATGTAGTGGAGTGGCAGAGAGTATTAAAAGTAACAGTAGTGAGAAGGCAAAAGAGCCTGAAGATAAAAATAGGAGAAGGCTCTACCCAGACTTGACCGAATTAAAAACGCCTGAGAACACAAGCGACTCAGAGAGTTCTGAGGACCTTGATATATTGTTACAACAACTACATAAGATAAAAATGAAAAAGAAGAAAAAGGAGACACAGGGCACGCAGGCCTACTGTAAGAAGGGGAAGGGAGTTAACATCGGTCAACAAAACTCTGAGGAGGAGGAGGTAGAATATCTAGAAGAAGATATGGTGCCGATTGCCCCACCTCCGTATGTGGGGGGGAGCCAAGGTTCCGGGAGATCTTTTCATGCACAAGTTTGGAGGACAGTTAATACAGATATGGGACTTGCATACCCTGTATTTCAGGACAATAACAGGGGAAGATATCATGAGCCTTTAGACTTTAAGCTAATTAAAACCTTGGCAGAATCTGTCCGCACTTATGGCATAGATGCCGCTTTCACTCTCACTCAGGTGGAGGGACGTACTAGATTTTGCATGACTCCCTCAGATTGGGCTAGTCTAGTACGCGCTTGTGTTTCCCCAGGGAAATATTAGGAATCCAAAGTTGGCTGTTTAATGTTTCTGGAAGTACCCAAGACTCGGAGCGAGGTAGGAGGCTTAAAATTTCTGCAAATAATTCACAATTATCTAATGCTACATTACCCTCCGCAGCAGTCCGTCTCCAATCTCCGTTCCTGTTTCTTTTGGCTAATGTTACATTACAGGGGATGCTTAATTGTTCTAATATTACCTGTTATTTGTCTGCGTGTTGGAATGGCTCCTGGACTACGGCAGTGATTATGAAAATTCCAACTTTTGTCCCGATCCCGGTTACTGCAGATCCAGAGTCTTTTCCTATTGTTGAACTGATTAGAGCCCGTAGAGATTTTGGAATTACGGCAGCTATAGTGTCAGCTGTGGCGGTGTCTGCTGCTGCAGCAGTTATAGCTGGAGTAGCCATGGCCAGCCAGGTACAAACTGCTGCCACTATTAATCAGGTTATTCAACAAACATCCACCATACTTGAATCTCAAAGTAGAATTAATCAACACATTTTATCTGGGATTCTGGCTGCTAATCAAAGGATAGATCTGCTTCAAGCTCAAGTTGAGGAATTGTCTGACCTAGTACATTTGGGTTGTGTTGACCAACGTGCACATTTATGTATAACCTCTGTCAGATTTAATGATTCCAGAAATGCCTCCCGCATCATCGGGGAGTATCCATCCGGAACCTGGTCCATGGAAGCAGAAAACATGATCCAGTCTCAACTAACCCAGATAGCTGTCTTGAACAGTACCCGTGTCGATCCCGTGACTTTGGGTCAATTCACCGATTGGATATCTTCTGCTTTTTCCTTCTTCAAAGAGTGGGTGGGAGTAGGCATTTTTGGTGCAATGTGTTGCTTCAGTGTTGTACTCTGTTTGTGGCTTCTCTGTCGCCTTAAGGCCCGCAGTGCTCACGATAAGGCTATGATCATACAAGCTCTTGCAGCTTTAGAAAATGGCAACTCGCCTCAAGTCTGGCTTGCGCATCTTAAGCAGTAAACCTTTGTCATGGTCGTTACACCCCAAGTTATTATAACATTGCACTGGGATCGACATGACTTTCCTTGTTATTCTCTTAGTGTTGGAAAGCCCTTGCACTCTGCCGGTCTTACTGCCATTGCACGCAGATGGGTTTCCACACTAGTACTTTTCTATCGCCTTGAAGTTCGTGCCTTTCTTTCAGGGTGCTGTCAACTTGTTTGTCATTATAAACAGCCACAGTTCAGCCTCAGCTATCCCCCCTCGTCCACCATCGTCACGATACAGGATGCAAGACAAGGCACTGCACTTGAGTGATCCTTGATGAGGACCTCAAGGAGAGCATGTCCTATTGCATGCGGGTTAGACGCGTTCACGCCCCGCCCCACGAAAAAAGGCGTCGGCTGATATGGCTTCAGATCTGGGGAAGGCGCCTCCTTAGGACTAAGTCATACTATGCAGCCACTTCTGCACAGTGGGATAGGACCTCTACTCTCGCCTGTATTGTTTTAAGAAAACAGAAAAGGGGGAACTGTGGTGAGCCGCTTCTGCCGTTTCTGCAGACTATGGTCGCCATTACAAGATGACGCTGGCTCCGCTGTGGTCTGTGACAAACAACTCCTTATCTGGGAAAGTTGGCACATGATTTTTCACCACCCTGTGAGAAAGCTCCACGCGGCAGCTTTGCATTGGGGCTTGGGATGCTTTATTAAGGCTGGGAGGGGCATCCGAGAGGAAGAAGAAGAAATATCAAGGGCCTGAATAAACTGCTGAAAGAAGATTCCTGAGTTGCGTCTTCCTTGCGGGCAAGGGGTCGCGACAGGGGCTGGCTTTGAATTTGCAATCTTCCTGCCTCAACCTCTGGAGCCTCTGAAATTACAGGTGTGTGTGACTGCACCTGGCTGATATCTGTTTTTTGACCCTTGGTCAACATAGACAGTTGAATTTATCATACACTGTTAAGATAAAAAATTTTCTGGACATCCTCTGAGTCAATTTCTTTACTTACAGTTTTCAATCATATGTAACTGGTATGACAAGCTTGTCTCCATCACTCAAGAGAGCTTCTGCTTGAATTATTCCAAAATCAAGGTCCCTTGTGGAGTTCTTGGTAGTACACACTAAAAGGTCCTTGACAGCTTCCACAAGATCGTCTCACATACATTAGATGGTTGCTTGCACTCTCTTTCTCTTGCTGTAACATACTTTTTGTCTTTATAATAAAACTTCTATACAGTGTACCCTGAATTGCACACCTATGGAGAAGTCAAACTTAATTTTGAAAATTGATTTAAATATTATGAGAGTATGATCATCAGTTTAGAGATAACACTAAAATTTTGAAAAGCTAATATTATTCTGAGAGGCAGAGAAAAAAATCTGCACAGGTTAGACAAGTAGGAAATTAGTCCCATATATGGAGAATATATTTTGATGAAATGTAATCATAACAATATGCTTAAGGACAGGTGTGTGTGTGTGTGTATGTGTGTGTGTGTGTGTGTGTGTGTCTGTCTGTAACATCTTTAGGAAACTGCTGAAAATAAAATAGGAGTGACCATACCATAATTTAAATAAATAACCATAAAGATTTATGATATTTTACAATAATCAAATTGTCTGTGATAAAGTCATTTCTGGAGAGGAAAAAGGAAAGCCATTTGTTCTAAGCATATTTATAAGATGTTTGCACTATATTATAAAATCCTGAGATATTGCTGACTAAAGAAAAATAGAATGAGAATTGCCTGTCACATTGGGAAAGCAGCGATGTTTGAGATGCGTGCAAAGCTTGTCAGAAATGACTATGTATTTAGTTATAAGTCATGGGCATAATCTTGTCTTTTACTTTAGTTTCTTGAGGGAAAGAACAACTTTCATAGCAGATGCTATGTATAAGTGCATGGAAGGTTTATTCCAAAATAAATTAACATTCTTTTCATGCTGAGTTACCAGAAAGTGATTAAAGCCTTTTGATTTCCAGCTGATTTGAAACCCTGATGTAAATGGAAAAATATTTTTTTTAAAAAAAGTCAAGAAAGAAAACAGTGGGTCCAGGGCTTTTCTACTTTTGACAAAGGCGTGAAGAAAATTCAAAGTTTCTCCTTTGTGAAGCATAAAAAAAGATCTGAGCTAAATCAATAAATGATACATAAGGGTTGATGCTTAGAATGAACAAAGGCATTTTTTGAACTAAGGAAAAGGATTAATGATAAGCTTCTACTGTGTATGAGTCTCTGCAAAGTTTCTGGGGACGAGAATGATGAGGCACAATTCCTGTCCCCCTTTGACTGTCCTGGTGGAGGGAGGAGGACAAGAACAGTGTGTGCAGAAGTTCCTGTAGTAGCACTTAGGACAGACCCATAACCTCATTAGTGATGGTGCAGAAAGAGAACAGGCTGTCAGGTGTAACAGAAAAACATAATACACCCAGGTAAATCTGAATTCCAGATAAAGGAATTCTTTTACATTTATGGAATTCCATGAGACATTGTATTCATTAAAACTTATTCATTATTTATGTGAAGTTCAAATACAAATTGGCATCCTGAATTTTACCTGGCAATTATAAAATCTGGAATGATTCCTCAGTGACATGGATACATGCCCTGAGTTCTTAGAGATAAGAGGGTTAGAGAAATGAGAGGAAATAAGTATATACATCCTAGAAAATTGGAACAGCTAATGCAGAAGTGAACTGATGTGAGGCAAAAATTTAAGTGGAATAAATGTATGCAAATGTATTAATTTTAAATATTACAAGAACAGAGGCATCATAGAAAAAACTAAACATACAAATACCATAATATTTGAAAGTTTATATATCATCTTAATAAATACCATAATATTTGAAAGTTTGTATATCATCTTAATAAGAGAGAAGGGGATGCAGATCATTTAGGGGAGAGTAAATGATTTTTAGGAAAGATGAATCAACCACCTTCTCTTTTGTAACAAGTCAGCCTTTGCTGATAGAGGAAATTCCTGAGGAGGGGATTTTTTTCCCCACATTTTTAAAATTTCGTGTATTACACTTGTCTATAATGATGGACTTTGTTTTTACATATTTATACATTCACAAAATATAACAATATAATGTGGCCAATATTATGAGGAAACGATTTATGATATTGGAGTTTTGGAAGGATCTGTGATTAGGCAGACAAGAGAAGTTCTGAGAAAGCCTCACCCTAAATTTGGTGTTTCCCCCCACCCCAAAATTCTCAGCTCAAAATAATTAATATGCAAAATCTTTGGAACAGCATATTTTTTGGAGACGCATGTCCTGAATTTTTCAGTCATAATTTGGGGTGGCATGTACTGGCCTCCACCACCTGATTAAGGGAATTTACGTGGAGATGAGGTTCGATTTCCACTTTAGAGACCTCATGACCACAGAACTCCATTGGGAAAACACACTGGAGACAGGTAGAGGTAGGGCTACTACCTGGTCACAACAGGGAAACTACAGCCACACTGTAGACTCGCCTGGAGAGAGTTCAAAACATAGAGGCCTTGACTCTGACATTCTAATTCAGTGATACTTTCAGATATTTTAAAATGATCCCACTAGGAGTTTCTGAGAAAAAAAGGAAAATTGTATCTAAACAAGATTAAGATAAATTTTAACCAATAAAGCTTGAAAGCAAGGTAAGAAAATAATATATAAATACAGTAAACTTTAGTAAACTTGACAACAAAATTAAAATAATAAGACAGGGCATGGTGGTGCATGCCTGTAATCCCAGCAGCTCAAGGGGGCTCTGGAGGAGGATCGAAAGTTCAAAGCCAGCCTCAGCAAAAGCAAGGCATCAAGCAACTCCATAAGACCGTCTCTAAATACGATTCAAAATAGAGTTGGCTGGGGGATGTGGTGCAGTAGCTGACTGCCCCTGAGTTGAATCCTAGGCACACCCCACCCCCCTAATAATAATAATAATAATAATAATAATAATAATAATAATATATTTACAAGCTTGTTCAGAGTCAGGGTTAATGATATGATTGATTAGTGATTGTCAGATTATATCTGTCAATTGTTACTTCATTGGGTATTCAGGAATGTTATGAGAATGTAAAGGTTCTGTGATAATTATTATTTTTGTTTATTATATTAAATAAATAGTTGTTTTTCCTTTAGGACTTCTCAGAGACTTTACTTTTGATATTTGTGAATGTTCCAAATAATATTTTATTTTCCACAAAATCACATAATTTTTAGTCAGAATAATGTGCTTTGAGATATTTTATCTTAAAATAAGCAAAATTCCTAATGATTTAGCTAAAAATAAAACTAGGAATTAGGAATGTATAATAATATGTAAAGAGAATTAAATTACAAATATAGGGAACACCAAAATGTAAGTCAACTAAAGAAAAATTCATAGTTATACAAATAAAATTTCAAATATCTTTTAGTTCATAGAACAAAATTAATAACTAGAATTGATTTTAGGAAGAGGAGAGTACTTTTATCGAAAGAGAATTAGGAAACAAAAATCTTTTCTAAAATTCCTCTAGTACAGATGATTATATAGTTTGTTTTTCTTTCAAATAACTAGAAGAGCTAATGTTTTCTGAATTTATTTTACTATAAAATTGAATAGAATTTGAAAAATTCATTTGTATGAAGTGGCAAAATTATACAAACTTAAAAACTCAAATAATATTATGAAAGTAAATTGGAAATATAAAACAAAATATTAGCAAATTTAATCTTTCTGCATAGTAAATAAATAATGACTACATATTGTTTTAGAAAATATAATGGAAGCTCACTGTGGCAACATTCCAAAGAGGAAAATAATTTATTACAAATGATTAAAATACTGATAAAATACAACATGCATTTTACATATATAGACAGAAAGAGGGGAAAATGCATCACTCGCCTAATTTGCTTCAAGGTAACTCTAAGAGCACCACACAAATAGCAATTCCAACAACATAACTAGGAAAAACCTCCTTGCTAATATGGAAGTGTGTTCAGAGCATGAAAACTGAATCCATTGGTCATTTAGCCTCTCAAGAGTAGAAGATCTGCAGAGTATGTGTTCATGGACTCTTCATACACAGCTTAAAAAAAAAAAAAAAAAAAAAAAAACTGCTCTTTAAACTGCACATAACTGACAGCTAATGGAGTATTTACCATGTATAAAACTTTAATTCTAGTGTGTTTTATAATGATACTGTGCAATACTAAGAATATGTACATTTACATGTGTTATTTTCTCAAACTTTAAAGTCTGTTAGTCATTGAAATTTTACACAAGACAATTTATTTTACATTTATCATATTCAAAGATGTCTGAAATTCTTTTGTAAGTAAACTTTTTTTGTTCTATTTTCCAGCCAACTCTTTGGGGTTTTCCTTTGGTCAAAGTCTGTAATTTACATAGTCCAGCTGGTAGTGTACCTCAGTGGTAAAGTGCTTGCCTATGCATGAAGCCATGAGGTCCTTGGTTCAATTGCTAGCACTATTAAAAAAAAAAAAAAAAAGTTGTTGGATACATTGTCCTCTGAGGAAACAAAGTGCATATACATATATTTTACAAAAAGGATCTTTGTAGTCTTAGATAAGGTGTATAGCCTCAGTTTATAAAATAAACACATAAATGTTTTTATGCCTGTGTCATGAATATAGCAGCATAAGCATTTGGCTAAATATTTTAGAATAAATATATAACTCTCAATCATACATTTTGCTATTTATGATTTTGTAAAAACTGAAAATACTGCTTTCAACTTCATGAGAAGCAACATTTGTTCAGGCTGTTAGTTAATTATACTGATTTCTGAGGATCTGAAGACTATATATATATAAATCTAGAGATCTCCTACGATGTTGCATTTGTAATATTAGTGTACTTGTCAAGGTTCTGCAGATAAACAGAATCAGTAAGATGTTGCTAGACTCAATGTTTATGTCCCCCAATTCATTTATTGAAATCATAACTCTAATTAGGAGGTGGATAATTTGGAAAGTGATTATCATGAGTGTAGACAATCATGAATCCTCAGGCATGGGATAATGCCTTTATAAAGAGAACACAGAAAGCCCCCATTCTTACATGTAAGGAACAGAAAAAGTGGTCATATACAAAGAAGGAAGCAGGTCTTCACAAGATACCAAATCTACCAGCATTTTGATATTGAACTTCCCAGTGTCCAAGATTGAGGAATAAATTTATTTTGTTTATAAGACACTCAGTCTATGGTAATTTGTTACAGGACTCTGAATGGACTAAGATACACACACACACACACACACACACACACACGTTGTGCAATTTACCAGCTGTCCATTTCCTCAATCTCTATTATAAAACTTGTAATTATACCTATAGGGTCTATTTGGAATTTTAATCAGAATAATTTTATTTCATTTAGACATCAGAAATAAATTCAAGACAACTATTGTATAACATGGTGACGATGCCTAAAAATAATGAAAATGGCTAAGGCAGAGCAGAAGCTAAGGCAGCTCTCTAGACCCAGGCATGGTCTCACCCTTCGCAATTAAACTTTTTCTCATTACCTGCATTTATTTTGTTGTTTCAAGCTTGTTTACTCCATTCTTACCCTACATTTCTACTTTTACTTGCTCTATTAGAATTAAAAATTTTGGTTTTTATTATGCATGTGAATTAGTTTAATTTAATTATTTAAATTGATGAGTTCATGCAATTCTTGAATTCTTGTTCTTGAGTCCTTTACTCAATTTATTAACAAGGATTTGGGATAGAAAGGGCCTCAAAACTGGCAATTTATGTGATAGATTTGGCGAGATATCAAAAATTGTCACACATCAAGTGGTGACTCTGCCGGACACCTTGAGGCGATCATAGACTGTGTTCCTCACAAGGGTTCTGTGGAGCTGATGCTGCTATCCTCACTAGACAGAGGAGGGACATGCAGCTAAAGACCAGGTGGTTTTGGAGACAAGACCCATGTTCTTCCCAGGTCATGCTTCTAGTCACCATGAGACAGTGACTCTTGTCCTTCCCTCCCCTGCCCCTTTCCCTACTCACTGCTGAGTACTGCCTCCTTCATGCCTGCCCTTTCTTTCATAATTTTTCTAATACGTTATTTTTTTTTCTATTGGAAAACAAATAAAAGATGAAAAGACAAGAATCCTGGGCTGAGATAACTAACAGCCTTTATTTTATTTACTAAGTCATATAATACATACAATTTGCATTTTCTAAATATTTTTATTTTTGAGAGAGAGAGAATTCTTTAATATTTATTTATTTATTTATTTTTAGTTTTTCGGCGGACACAACATCTTTGTTTGTATGTGGTGCTGAGGATCCAACCCGGGCCACATAGCAGGCGAGCGCGCTACCGCTTGAACCACATCCCCAGCCCTTTTCTAAATATTTTAAGTGAATAAATGAAAGAAATAAACTTCAATTAAGCTTCAGAAAGCTTCTGTTCTTCCTTTTCTATTTTTAGATAAACAGATAAGAAATATATTTATAATGTTTTTATTTGAGCAATATTTTAATTTACTTGTCACTCGGTAGTAGTATTTTCCTCTAGTCCAATTCCTTTATTTAATATAGGCATTGTGGTTATATGCTTTAATTTTACAAAGTGTCTATTCGAGTAAAGAAAGCCTCAGTTTGGGAACTTGTGAGTAGGATTTGGAGGAAGAATACACATTTGAATAAGTCTGTGTCTGATTGCCACTGTCAGTTGTTTTTAGAAGTGATTGATAATACAGTTCTCTAATTATTAGCACAGGTGCTCTTTTACAATGTCAAATATTAAGATCACAATACGCATTCTATTTTGAACTTTCATGCCTGCTTATAAATATGAATGTAAGACACTAAGTAAGCATATATTAATTACATATTAACTCACTAGAAACAGATGACTCATCTTAAGGAAACATGGAAGGAAAATGAAGAACATGGATATATCTTATCTTACAGAACATGTAAGATTTGTGCTGTGCTTTTGTTTATTTATTTTTTTAATTTTTTAAAAAATGTTCCTCTTTTGTATTAGTCAGATACAAAACTGAAGGTAATTTTCATAGTTTCTATTAAATTTCTATATATATTTGACTAATGAACATCAATAATTCTTATTAGACAGTGGCTTAGATACATTGGCATACTATAACACTTTTTTCCTTACATACATCACAATAGAGGAGTGCATTACATTCATATTTTTTTGCCTTACAATTCTTTTTTTAATATTTTTAAAAATATTTATTTTTTAGTTTTTTTTAGGTGGACACAATATCTTTATTTCTTATTTTTATGTGGTGTTGAGGATCGAACCCAGCACCCCGCATGCCAGGAGAGTGCAATACTGCTTGATCCACATCCCCAGCCCCATTAAAATTCTTAATATACCTTTACACCACAATTTATCAAATCTCTGTTTGTATATAAGATATGCTGACACCAAATTCACATATTCATACATGAATTTTGTATAATGATGACCATCTCCTTCCACTATCCTTGCTATTCCCATTCTCCCTCCCTTTCCTTCCCACCCCTATTCCCTATCTAGAGGTAATTTTTCACCCATGCTCTCCCTCCTTAACCCACTTTGAATCACCTCCCTTATATTAAAGAAAACATTCGGCATTTGTTTTTGTTTTTGTTTATTTTTGAGTTTGACCATTTTGTTTCCATTTTGAAAGACTTTCTTCAAATCATTAATACATTTACTGTATTTTTTTTTCATTCCTGATTGGTCTGAAGCAATATAGATAGTGTCAAAATTGACACCACTTGTGTCTGCCTTCGAGCCTCAAAAAAAAAAAAAAAAACAACAAATATTCAGAAATTCAAGTTATGTCTAGAGTTTGTCTATTTTTCTTTTGTTCCCCTTCCCTACCTCACTATAAATCAGTGTCTTTATATCAGAGAGAACATTCCGCATTTGTTTTTGGGGATTGGCTAACTTCACTTATCATTATATTCTCCAACTCCATCCATTTACCTGTAAACACTATGATTTTATCCTGTTTTATTTCTGAGTAATGTTCAATTGTGTATATATGCCACATTGTTTTTATCCATTCATCTACTGAAGGGCATCTAGGTTTGTTCCACAGTTTAGCTATTGTGAATTGTGTTGCTATAAAGGGAGGGGTCATGGGGTTAGAAATGATGGTGGAATGAAATGGACATCATTATCAAGTACATATGAAGACATGAATTGGTATGAATATAATTTGTATACAACCAGAGATATGAACAATTGTGGTCTATATGTGTAATATGAATTGTAATGCATCCACTGAAAGAAATTCAAGTTATATCCATCTCTTTCCTTTTGTTATAACTATATTTTGCTTTCATAAAAGGACTAGTTTATCCAGTTTTACATCAATATATTTCAGCATTTTAAATTAAACAGGAGTGTTCACTCAGGAGATTTTTCAAAAGCTTAAATACAGAATAAGTTTTAGAAAAACAAACTTTTAAATCAACACACTGTGCTGGGGATATGGTTCAGTAGTAGAGTGCTTGCCTAACATGCAGGAGGCCCTGGTTTATTTCCTCTGCACTAAAAAAAAAAAGTAATTCATATAAATTCTTACTGATATTTTCCCAATGAAAATGATTATGCTAAATTGATTTATAATTCATATAATTCTTGATTATTCTGAATAATCATAAAGTAGGTTAGATTTAACAACAAAAGATATGTAAAGATACATGATTATCTTACATTAACACTGGCATTAAATATTTGGTTGCCTTATTTTTTAATGCATGGTACATATGAAGTGGAAAATTTTTAAAAACGGGAAAAGATATGAATGGAAAAGCTCTGTCTCACAAATAGCAACCAGCAATATAATTATGATTCAGTGTGCTCAATTTCTGTGGCAAGTGTTGTAATGGGTCCCCTACCTTTATGTTCTTATTTGACTATCTCACTTAATGAAACAATTACTGATAGACTCACTTTATAAATGGAATTTTTTTTTTTGTCACTCTTGAGCTGAATTTCTGATTGGATTTAATATGTTATTCATGAGTTATACTAATTGATTAATCAGCAGTTGTACTCATCTAAAAAGTGAACCAAGTAAACTGTAACTTAACATAAGGATTTTACTTTTTCTCCTACAAAAATGTGGAGGTGGAATTTCAGGGCTAACCTGGCAACACCATGGTAATATCAAGATGTGACACTTTGGGCTGGGGTTGTGGCTCAGTGGTAGAGCACTCACCTAGCACAGGCAAAGCCCTGGGTTTGATCCTCAGCAACACATGAAAAAAAATAAAAATAAAAATAAATAAATGAATAAAGGTATTGTATTCAACTACAACTAAAAAAAATAAATAGTAAAAAAAGCTATTTGATATTTCTGTAAAAACTGACCACCAATGCTATGTGCCCATGTTTTTTTTTTTTTTTTTTTTTTTAGTCAAACATGGGCTGCTTGAATTCTAACATGTAGTTTTCCTTTTTCTTGCAGATAAAGAAGGGCAAGACCAGTACTCACCTGTCTCTTTCCCCAGGAGTTCCTTGCCCATTATTAAAATACTTTTTTGAGCCTCTACAATGTAAAAACGTATAATTATGTATCATAAGACAGAAATATATCATATCAGCAGACTTAATTGCAAAATGGGGTGACTAAGAAGTACCACTTTTTATCTGAGTTCTTTGGTCCTATAGCAAAGTTGACTTTCTAATGAAAAAAAAAATGTAGAAGGTGAGAATCTACCTAAAAACCAACAAAAATATAGATCATATGTATAAAGGAAACCAGAAATAGGATTTAAATTTGAGTTTTCTGATACTAAACGAAAGGCAGATCATGGTCAGTGGTCACATAAAACATCCCTTAGTTTCTTTGACCTCAGTCACATTAAAAAGACTGGAATGGAATGGAATGGAAAACCATTTTTTTTTAATCTAATAAAAGTCACAAATGTGTATATTGGTAGAGACTGGAGTAGTAAAGAAAATCTATATAAATATGGTGAGTCATAAGTAACAAGTGAAAGGCGTATTTTTGTTTTAGTTTACTCTCCTGATAATTGAAACTTTGTGAAACATTTTCGATTTCACAATTTATCTTACTTGATTGAACTGTAGCTTAACTGTCAGAGAACATAGTGATATGTCAAGAATAAGAAATATGCTACATAGATATAAGAGACAATTTATTTTAGGGTGTGAAGTAAACTCAAAATCATTATAGAAATGTTGACTTATTATTATTTTCATTCCCCATTTTTATAGGACATAGAAGCATATTTCTGTAAAAGAATACCAGTAAAATTATTGTAAATAACCAAATGGCTTCTAGTTTAGCATTTGTTTCTTTGCCTTACAAGCTCATATTCCTGAGTTTGATCAAACCCCAAATCATGGTGATATTTGAAATCATTACATGATAATTGGGAATTATTTGTTTCTTCTTGGCCCTTTCTTGAAAATTATGGAGTTTACATAATACATTATTAAATATGCTAAGATGCAAATGGAGGCCATATGGAACTAAACTAGCTAAAAACACTCCAACTTCAGATTAATACATTAAAAATAAAATCACTTGTTTATTAGGAAACGGCAGTTAAGAAAAGCAGTGCATACTGTCTATTAAAAAAATAAATAAATAAAACACTTCATTAATATGACCAATTCTAAAATCAATTTATTTTACCAAACAATAATAAAGCCTTCCAGTCAAATGTTAATATTTAAAAAAACTTATTTAAACCAGTCTCAATATTTATTCATAATTTCTATACTACTAAATAATCTTAAATCTTAACGATAAGTTCATACATATTCACATGCAAAATTCTCATTTTCTACAAAATATATTACAAAAGAAGTATTGGAAGCAAGAGGCATATATTGCTCCTCATTGTAATTAGTAGCATTCAGCATAATCATTGACATATAATAAATCAACAAATGTGAGCAAATTCATAAGTAGAAATATTTTGAAAATATTTTGAACAAATATATTTTATGATACTTTAAAAAAGCACAGGTGAGTAAAAATTTAAAATTTTATGCTTTGTATGATTTAAGCTGTTATGCATGCCCAGATGTTTTTCATCATGCTTGAATACAGCTTACATATCTTCATGAATGCACCTTGAAAATTATTTTCTTTAGTTCAATAATTCTACTCAACCTAATGAAATGGAAACATATGATATGGTTTTATCTTTTTGCGACTCTGCTTAAGGACAATATTCTTTCTATTTGCTTCAAAACTTCTATATCGGACAATTTAGAAGCAAGTCAGCTGTAAGTTTGTGGCCCACAATGCTAAGAAGATTCATTTTTTCTTCATCAAATGTCATATCAAATAAATTGGCTGAATTTATTTGTGATAAAAGCACTCTATTTAATGCAATGAGACAGTCTCTTAATTTGAGTGCCTAGCATAGTGTCACATAAATCTCTTCTGCTCATTTGATTAGAAACAGCTCAATATCAATTATTTTGCATCTAAATTTTTAGAATCTCACATCTAAATTTTTTTTTACAAGGAAAACCCAGTAATAAAAACAGTTTGCATGGTTTTCAAATGTGTTAAACAGCTAATGAATTATTCAATACTGTGCATCTTTGGAAGACATACAGATTTCAGTGAGACTCTAATTTGAATTTCATACTGAATTATATAATTTTATTCTGTAGATTTTACTGAATAGTGTTCATTATGAAAAAAAAATTCATAATAATTTTTTAAATAATTCATAAAAATAATTCATAATAATAATTCATTAAAATAATTCATAATAATTTTCTATATCTTTTAATTAAAGAAACTAAATAATTATTTTCAGCAAGTCATACTTTATTGTCCTAGGATACTTGAAATGATTAAAAAAAGTAAGCCAATTATTTCAGTGCCCCATGCAAAGGTAAGCAAAATATAAGTAGAAACTTTCTCATTTTGGTTATGCTTTTATTCAAAACTATGTGTCAGATGATTAAACAGAACCCAATTTTAAATACGTGTCAACACTCTAGGCTATTTTACTATGTCTCATTCTTGAATTTCCTGGCTCAAACTAAGTTCAGTGACAGAACTTCTGATTGTACAAAGCATGGCTTCCTATTTTTCAGGACAGAAAACATCTCTTATTCTTTTTGTTGGCAAATTAACATTAGGATGTATTTGGATGGTTCCAGCCATTTAATGGTACGAAGAAAGATCATTAAAATTCAAGCAAATTTTGTGTTGTAAATTTTAGACACAGCTCTCATTAAAGGGGTAAAAGATGCATCATTAATATTAGGAAAAGTTAAAAAAAAGTAACAACCCTGCCAT
Source organism: Marmota monax (assembly GCF_021218885.2). Lineage (NCBI taxonomy): Eukaryota > Metazoa > Chordata > Mammalia > Rodentia > Sciuridae > Marmota > Marmota monax. Next base: position 2,755,120 of record NW_026695230.1, on the reverse strand, counting down.
ATATATATATATATATATATATATATATATATATATATATTTCCCCCACAATCTTATGGAGTAAGACTATTATTATTTTCTCCATTTTATTGATGAAGAGCTGAGGTGCAGACAAGGAATTACCTTGCTTATGCTATACTTGCAGTTTAGTAGAGAGACAGGACTCCCATCCCACTGTTGCCTTTTGTAAACCATGCTGGGAGCGCATTCTACTGAGTTGGAGCCATTATTTTACTTTTGCATTGCTTTACTTTGGGGGAAGTAAATTGGTTTTTTAACACCTCTACAATAATTTATGTAATATGCATGAAGAATCTTGACAAATTATAAAATATTTGTTGTCTCACAGACTTTAATTATAGCCTGTTTTAGAGTTTTCAAAATACTTTTCTTGAAGATATATTCAAGTCTGATTTATTCTGGCAGTTCACACAATTTTCAATGTGACTTTTCCTCACAGACTATAAAAATAAACCACAAATAAACTGAGTTATAGTCTACTCAGATATATGCCTTGATATTTAATTTTAAAATATTAGTTTTAGAAATTAAGAATTAAAAGTATAAAATAAATACCATTTTTAATTTGTATCAGTAAAATTTTATGTAGATTTTTAAATTGTTGATGTAATCTTAATAATTCTTATATTCTTTGTAAATACTAGGAGTCTAATAAATAATGGCTCACTCACATTTCCCTCTAAAACTTTGCAAATGTTATATAATATAGATGGTTGGTATTCTTTTATATTAAATTAAAATAGTGTATCTAACATACATCTCATAAAATGTATATTTTCTGACTCAGGTAACAGATTGATAATCTATCAATTCTATATATTGGTTTTGAGTCTGTTGATACACTTCTTACTTTTTCTTATCTTGTATGTGTCAATTAACTTAGAAGATAGTACTACAAGGACAATATTATTTGTTAAATCATTGGAGAGTTCAAAAGAGAAGCATGACATATCCATGTCCTTACCACTGATTTACAGTCGGAGGAGTGAGCATTCAAGATGACAGGTAAGATGCAGTCATTTCTGCCACATGACTGGAAGGCAAATGACAGTAATGGCATGAGGAAGAGTATAGCATGTGCTTTTAAGAAATCCTCTATGGTCAGCTCTTTACCATCATTCATCTTCTTGACCTTCCTTTATAATTGATAGAATAAAGTTTAAACCAACCTCTTTAAGATATATTCACTGTCAACTTGTTATTAAAGACATGATTATGTTATTTTGAAGTTAAACAAACACATAGTGACTCAAACAATTTGTAATATCCTAATTGATTGTTAGGAAAGTATTTTTGTCACTTTGTTCTCCACTCTGCATAAGGGCTCAGCTTCCCATGCAGTGGCCTGGACTACTGTCAGCATTTACTTAATGAGAGAGACCACATCAAACTGATGTGCACCTAGAGACTAGAGCAAGAGTGACTTGTTTAAAACACTGGCTCTATTAATTATTGTAGGATTATGGTATCTGATTTAATCCCATTATACTCCAACTTTTCATCCCTCAGATGAGAAAGATGACAGAATATACTTATACTGTGAGCCTACCTATACATAGTATCATATGTATAGGTAGGCTCACAGTATAACTATATGACTCAGTCTTAAATACAATCAAACTTCCATCCTTTGCTTAGGTGCAGTTATGAGTATGTGAACCTAATTCATGTTACCCTATTGTTAAAATTTTTCTCCTTCAAGTGTGGACTTGCATGATCCTAAACAGACATAATTTTACACCAAAATTATTTGGATGGCAGTATCTTGCCCATTGTGTCTTTTTCAACTCAAGTATATAGATTAAAAAGCTGACTTGGGAAAGAAAAATTTCATAAAAGCTGCAAAACTTCTCCAAAGGACCACAGACATCATCATATATGTAGAGAGCATGATATAGAACCTTAAAAAGAAAAGAACTACTAAATATTTTTAAATATCTTGTTTGATCTTTCATGTTATAAATAAATTACAAGAAAAACTACTTGGAATTTCATATGAAATCCCTCCCAGGCCCTAAAGCATGGAAATTATCTCCCTGTCTTTTATATGTCTCTTCTGTATATATCTCAATGTGCCTTCCATTCACCATATGTTCTAGACACTGTAGATAATGCATGAACAAAACTAAATTCCTACTTTCATGCTGGTTGACATTATTTGGATTCCTAAGAAAGTGTAAACTAAATAAGAACTGCCTATTGCTTTTATTCTTTTGCAATTTTTTCTAAATCAATTTTCACCTCCACTTATCCTTACCTCATCTCCCAAAAGGTCATATATTTATGCATTCCCCACTGCTTACTACCACAGAACCCTAGTCAAAATTCTGTGATAGTATCAAAATGTTCTCTAGTACCTGAGGTATTTGTAAATTGCCTTTTATATTGAATCCTTGTGATGGAAGGACTTATGATGAAAGTTATAGAAATTTGTAATTGTTAACCTGAAAGGAAGAACACTAATTTCTATGTATTCTACAATTATAACTCCAAGGTATTGCATCCTATGTTGTTATGAGTGAATAAATGTCGATTCATCTTGATCATGCTAGAATCCCTCAGTAGTCTTAAGCAGTACGGCAGTAGTGGCTTCCTGTCAGTTGTTTAGATGACTTAATTGAAGTTATTAAACTCAAACTACTTTCTTATTAGTAAATAAATTGTGCTCCATTTTTTTAATACCTTGATGATAGGACAGTGCTAATAGAAAAATCCTTAGCACTTACCCCAGATTAGATAATTAGAAATATTTATTTAGTTGTTTGATGTGTTCTGGGAAAATTGCCTGGTCAACTTTAGAATGCAAAATGTATGGATTTTAGAAGGAGCTAGATGCAGCCATTCAGACACTTTTATTTTAAGGTCCCATAAGTGTTCTATAGGCACACTTATAGGTCTGGAAAACAAGATGGGTACAGGATTTTTTGTTTGTTTGGATGGTTTGGTTTCCTGTTGGATCACACTGTTTAGATCCATAAGAGGTTCTGAAACTCAAGTCATACAAACATACACATATGCATATACATGTACAAATAATTTAAAAAGGCAGAAAACTGCCACAAAGCACCCTACATGAATAAGAAGCATTTTATATTTAGGGAATATGAGAAGCCAACACTACTACTTATAAGCATGATCATTAACAAAGAACAATGATCACAGTCTTATGAATGATATATTATACACATTTCTTCCTAAATCTTGAGTTCTTCTGATTACTTTTAATGAAAAAAAAAGTTTCAATTTACATCAAAACTTTGAAAGAGCTATAAATGCAATAAAAAGGTTCCTTTTATATATTTTGCTTTCTTTTTGGATAAAAGGAGATCTGCATCTTTTGTATTTTAGAAGAATCCAGACAGTTTATTGAAATAAGGTCTGATTTTTGAAAAACATACTTTCAGAATGATAGTCCTATAAGATATTCTTGGGAAAGCATTCCTTACACAAACAATTTTCAGAATATTACATCTTGTCTCCTTATCTTGGAGGTTCAGGGTAAACTTATGCATATTGGAGTATCTGACAGGATTTTTTAATAACCAGGCATATATAAGATTAATTAGCTAAATGATTCTCAGACACATAGGATCTAAGAACCGCCTTATTTCTTTCCTTCTATTTGTAGTTTATGTAAGACTGAAGTTTATAGACTGTCTTGCATTAAATTGCATATATTGTTTTTTCAAGAGTTTATTCTATAAAGTTCTTGTGAACTGGGGGCTTTGCTTTTTTCGTTATACAAGATTTCCTATATAATCTTTTAGTTTGAAATACATTATCCTAAGCATTAAGTGCCATTAGAAAATAAATTCAACTTCTTAACTTCCAGTTTTTTATATTTCATAAATGTAAATTTTAATCGTTTGTTATTGTGGATGCTTAATCTCTCTGCTTTACTTTAACTTTGTCAATGTTGAGAATTTACTTTTTCAAATTACTCTGTTCCAGAATTTTAGAGGAGACATTTAGATTCTTGAATGCTCTTCTCTTGCATTCATCATAGCCCACCCTACATAGAACATGAAGTCATTTTTGTATTATTATTGTTATTGTGACTGTTCTTCATCTTCTTCTTCTTATCAGTATTATTATTATTATTACTGTTTCATCAGGTCCCACAGTGGAAAGAGTAACGTCACTAAAATAGTCCTCCTGTGTAATCTCAATGTGAAACACTGCCTTAGGTAATACTAGCCATGGGTAGATAAATGAAAACCAGGGAGCACACGCAAAGAGATGGTTCTCCTCCTTCAGTTTGTCTATTTCCTAGATTTTTGCTGGGAAGGCGGTACTGGGGATTTAACACAGGGGCATTTGAACACTGAGCCACATCCCCAGCCCTATTTTGTATTTTATTTAGAGACAGGGTCTCACTGAGTTTCTTATATCACATTGCTTTTGCTGAGACTAGCTTTGAACTCGCTATCCTCCTGCCTCAGCCTCCCAAGCTGCTGGGATTACAGACATGCGCAGTGCCCAGCCATTCACAGATTTTCATATCTTAAACACTGTAGGAGACCTGAAATGAATGCTGCTTTAAAAAAAAAAAATTGCTTGAAACGGTGTGTATATCCAGTGAAGCTCTTTTTCCCATTGCATGTCCAAATACCTGCAGATAGAATTTAAAAGGAACTTTATTTGTGAATCAATAGATATGTTCTAACCAAAACTAAGCATTATTGTTACATCTTAAGTCATCATGTAAAGACACTGCATCTTTTAAATCAGCAGACTTTTAAAAAATCTTATTTCTGCACTTTATAACATTATATTGTATTTCAATAGTATATGCCTTGTTTTTTAAAATTGAGAAATAACAAGCAAATATCTGGCCTCTTACGTTACTCAGCCTCTGATTAAAAAAAAAAAAATCTTTGTAAAGGACTGGTGAACAAATCTTTTTGATAACATACCAAATGGCCAAATAAAAACGGAGAGAAAAAAATTACTAAGGAGAAGCATGATCTTTAATCATCATAGAGACCTATATTGTTCTCTTCTCTTCTTTCTTTTTCTGTTCACAAAAAAGAAGGAAAAACTTTGATGTTTCCTTCTAGAATAATGTTGCTAAAGTCAAAGATCAGATGGATCTAAATGTTTAAGAGGAAATCCTAATGGCTGCAAAAACTAGGCAATTAGTGATGACCCTGAGATGGAGAGGAAGAATTTGACAGCATAAAGATCAAAATGTAACTTATTTTTCTGTGAACAATAGTAAGCTTTCCCTTAATTTTTTCTATACCAGGAATTATTCAGCTAGCAGATAGAATGTAAAAAGAGAAAAGACCTTTGTTCCAGTAGTAATAAGAAGAAAAGACAAAATAAAATAACAGCGTACCCTTTTATGACAATAGAGGAACAGTGAAATGCACTGAATTCCAGCAAGAAACAAGCCTGGCAGAGAGAAGGGTACAGCAGGAGCCACCTCCATCTGCAACCATGGTCAGGTTTACATCAAGCCTCTCTTGCCAGCAATGAGGAGAAGAACCCTGGTGGGATGGAGTGAAAAATCCCAACTTTGCTAAGGAATTACACCCCTCTCTTTATTCTCTCTTCCTTTCTATCTAAGAAAGAAACAATGGTTGAAGTCCTGGTAAGTAAAGAGATATTACTTGTTCTTACTTTTCAAATGATTGAATTTTAGGACTTTGTGCAGTAATTAAGTCACGTGTGTTTGAAACTACAGCCAACATTTTGAACTAAAAAACAGATATCAAAAGCTAACAGAATTGAGATTAGAATGCAGTCAGGAAATAGGCCCACACTTTCATAAACCATCGATTTTAACAAAAAGTTCCAGGACAATTCAAAGGAGAAAAAAAAGTCTCTTACAAGTGTTATTGGAAAAATTTATAATATCCATGTACAAAAATATGACTGACTTCTATCCTACATCATATACAAGGATGAATTTGTGATGGATCACAGCCTTAAGGTAAAAGAAAGGTAGCTGACAGCATGCCTGTGGTCAATAGGTTTTTAGTGTTCTCATATTAGTTGCATAACAGACATCCCAAACATGTCCCTACCAGCTATAACCATTCAGACAGTGACAAAAACTGGGAACTTTATAAATATGGACTCAACCCCAGGAGTTATTCCAATGTTATTGAGTGGGAGCTAAGACTGGATGAGGATAAGTCCTCACTTTCTCTGGAAACACCACTCAGGAGACCAAAAAAAAAAAAAGAAAAAAAATGGCTTTGGGGCTGCTGAGATATAGGAGAAGTAAACCATTCTTGCTATCTCATTATGTGGCTGTGGAATTCACCCAGGGAGAGTGGAGACTATTGAGCTCTGACCAGAGAACACTTTACAGGGATGTGATGCTGGAAAACTATAGTAATCTTGGTCTTTTTGGGAATTCCATTTTCCAAACCAACACTTGTCATTTTACTTGAAGGTGAAGATTCCTAGAGAGTGGAGATACAGTATCTTCCTAGCTCTTGTTCAGTAGAACCAATGCAAAAAATCCAACACTATTCCCCATCCCCTCTTTTGCAGTCAGCAATTATAAGGTCATGTGCCATAAGATCTTCAAGTCTGCCCAACCTTCTCTGTAGGATCTCTCCAAATAGTAGGTCACTGCCCAGAAGAAAGAGCATCAGCTTCCACTTTCTTTTCAAAGCTTCTGGAGTGAGAGAGTTTAAGTTCCAGACAAAGAAGAGAGCTCCAAATCCTTTCTTGGGAGAACAAAGAAAAGTGTTGCTTCAAGGACTTGTTCAGCCCAGGCAACACAGTAGAGGAAGGACAGCCTACCTCAGCTGAGAAGGCAAACCCTGTGGAAACACACAGTGTCAAAATGGATAGACATGCCAGGTCTGAAGTAGTCAATTGTGGAAATGTTAGGCCAGGTTTCAGCTGGAAGTTACTCCTAATTACTCATCAGAGGACACACACGGAAAGCCTTACATCTGCAGTGAGTGTGACAGGAGCTTTAGCTACAAATCAGCTGTCATCATGCACAGGAGACTATATACAGGGTCTTCTCTGCACAGAGTGTGGGCAAAGTTTTAGCCAGAAATCAAACCTAGCCACACAGAGATTGGCACAATCTAGGAAGAAGTCCTTTGCATTTAAGTTGTGTGGGTGAAGATTTAGCCAAAAGTTGACCCTCATCAGACACCTGTGCACACACTCAGTGGCAGGGGAGAAGCTCTTTGGGAATAGGGAGTGTGGAGGAGCCTCTAGGAATAAGTCAAGCCTTCCCACACCGGAGAACCCACTCATGAGAGAAACCTTAAGTGTGCAGGGACTGTGGTAGGCTTTTCAAAGATAAATCAACTCTCAGCAAACATCAGATAATTCATTCAGAGTTCATTTTTGTAGTGAATGTGGCCAGAGCTTTAGTTAGAAATCATGCCTCATAAACCACAAGAGAACACACTCTGGAGAGAAGGCAGTTCCAGGAGTGTGGACAAGGTTTTAGTGATAAGTCAAACCTGGTCACACATCTGAGGGCACACTTGGGGGAGAATCAATACGTGTGTGGAGTGTGGGCTGGGGGCTAATGTTAAGGCAGCTCTCACTACACACCAGAGAATACAGTCAGGAGAGAAGCCTTGTGTGTGCAGAGAATATGGACCGAGGCTTGAGACACAATTCAACTCTCAGTGCACATCAGAGAACATACTCATGTGAGAAGTCTTTTGTGTGCTGGGAATGCAGGCGAGGCTTTCAACAGAAGTCATCTCATCAGTCATCAGACAACTCACTCTGTAGAGAAGGCTTATGTTTGCAGAGAATATGGGTAAGGCTTTAGCCAAAAAGCAAACCTAGTCAAGCGCAAGGTGGCCCACTCCAAGGATCAGCTCTTTGTGTGCAGAGAATGTGGACAAGGCTTCAGACACAGTTCAACTTTCACTGCACAGAGAACACATTTCAGGGGAGAAGCCTTGTGTGTAGTGAGTATGAGCGAGGCTTCAGTGACAAGACAACCTAATCACACATCAGACATAGTCAGGGGAACAATCTTATGTCTGTGGCAGATGGGGGGAAGATTTTAGGCTGAAGTCCCTGCTTAGTAGGCATCAGGAGCATACATTGCAGAGTCGCTTTATGAACAGGGAATGTAGACAAGGCTTCAGCAATATCACATTTCTACATAAATGGAAGAGCAGTAGGGGGAACCTCATGTGAAAAGGGGTGGACGCAGGATATATGTTAACACTCACAAGAGCATAGAAGAAGACCCGCCTGTATAGGGTTATGGTTCACATCTGCAAGAAACTGCACTTGCACAAGGGCACATTTGTTGATATCTAGGGACATTTTTTGTTTTCACTGTGGTAGGCAATTTCTGGAATATAGTGAATAGAGCCCAAGATGGTGGTACACATCCTGTAACACACAGAACAGCCTCACAAAAATAATTATCGGATTCTACAAAACCTGTAACACTTCACAGGTTTTGGCTCCATGACCATTTCACTGCCTTGGTCAAACATATTTGCAACTGTGCTAGACCAGAGAGTCTTCTGCACAGCTGCCCTTCCCTCCTCCTCTCCTTTATTTAAGTCAGATGACCTTTTCTACTTTCTCTGACACCCTTCTCCACGTTTTCATCAAATATGTTTTTCCCAACCATCCCTTTCACATCTGTCTTATTTCTCAGAAGGCCAATACACACATTTATACAAGGAAAAGACCAACTATAGTGAGACAATTTGGTGTATATCACCTTCACAAATTTAAATTTAGTCATTTATGTTGGAACAGACCAAGGCCTCCTGATAGGATCCCTCCAAAATGACACTATCTGTATCTATATAAATATATATATATAGATACACACACACACACACACACACACATATATATATGTGTGTGTGTGTGTGTGCATGTACATATAAGGATGTGTGTAAGAAGGTGTAGGGAGAGAAGGAAGGATGGAAGGTAAACAGAAAGGAAGCATGTTTCTGGGATGTCAGGTTGCTGGTTGGAATGATCACAGGTGAGATTTAGTTGGAGCTGCAGGGTCCTGTTGTACTGGAACAAATCAACTTCTGAAGAAATCAGAAAGAATAGCCCATGCCCTGATTTCCAGCTAGGGAAAAGGGCTTCTGAAAAAAATTCTGATATTTGTCTCCAACAGTTCTTTTATACTCAGTCTTCTTAATATAATTAAAAATTATGAGATGTTAAAGAAAACTAGGAAAATGTAACCTACAGTAAATACAGTGAATGTAACCTATAGCACACATACACACACATACACAGAGAGAGAGAGAGAGAGAGAAACAAGTCATCTAGCTGATGTATATGGCAGCATCAGCTCTAAATCAATTATTGTAACATTTTAAATAATTTAGAAGGAAATTGATAACATATTTAAGAAGAAAAATTGAAACTCCAAGAAAAACAAAGAACCAAATATAATTACACATATAGAAATATGCAGCATGTGGATTTTTTTCTCCATACCTGCACATGCAGCCCAATTAACTTATAATCTTTCGTCCACTTTGTTCTGAAATAGCTTCCTTAGAGATTCAAATGAGTGATGCAAATAAGCTTGGAAATAAGAGGAAAAGGTAGCCATTGCAGTGATTCATCTCCTAATTGTTTAGATTATGGAAAAATCAGTCACTAACTCCTAATCTAACCCACCAGATTATAAAGTAGAAATATACCAAAAATTTACTTCTCAAATTTTAGACTCAATAAGAATTTTGCAATTTTATTAAATTTTACCACTTGCTTCTGAAACTTTTCTATTGTACATATCTATGTTTTACTTCCAGATTTCAAATGGGATGTTTATTTTATCTTACATTCGCTTAAGCAAATTTCTTTTCATGAGTGAACTAGTAAAAATTAACTCATCTTCTAGACCTAGGAAAAATTCTCTCTATGTTTGAATCTTGTATCCTATATTCTGTCCAGAATTTGATAAATATTAGATCCTAGTTTTGCAACTTCAAGTTTCAAAGGAGCAATAGCCTGTAAAAATTAAATATTTTCATTGCTTACTCATTGTACTTATCAATATTCTCTTATTAAACTAGATGTAAAAACAATGGACTTGGCAAGATGTGATCCTTTTAGTGGTTAATAAAATGGATGAAGTAGCCAGAGAATTCTTATTGTTTATAATAGAAAGCAATCCAGAAACAAATATAGGATTAAGATATTTGAATTAGTTAATATTTTGCATTCCTGTTATAGGATTCTTGGACCTCAGATTCATAATCTGAATCCATTTCTGTTCCCAGTGTTAGTATGATGTAATATGCATATGCACATGTCATAATGAATCCCAATACTGTGTATAATCATAATGTCCCTCCCCCAAAAATTTTTCAATTCACTTAATTTTTTAAAAAATATTAATAAAAATGTTTAAAAGTCCATTAAAATCCAATTAACATTTAATGATTTGGGGTTAGCAAAACTTAGCTCTTTTCTCCCTTTTGACAGTATGAATTTGTGTCATTTTTTTTTTTTTTAATTTCTTTCCCCAAATAAACTTTTCTGAAACTTAGGGTTTTTTATTTGTTACTGCACACACACACACAAACACGCACATATACACATCAGATCCAAGCTCCTTATTAAGAAAACTTTTCTTGTAAAGTTTGACATTAAATGAGTGACAAGTGCATTTATATTTATTCTGATATTTTTTACATTATAATTAATTCACTGCTATATCGATCCTTTCTAACATATCAGCTCAACTTCAGGCACACACTGCCTTGTGAGTCTACCATTTTAAAATAAAAACAAAATGTGTAAAGAAAGAGACATAAGTGCTATTATTCTGAAATTGTGTGCATGAGAGGTAGGTAATGAGTTTTTCCATGCTATCTTCTTTTCAGAGTTTTTTCTATGGAGTCTCTGAGCAAGAACAGAAGGAAAATGGGTAGATGAGTTTCTGTATAGGCAATTCGTACTCAGAAACAATTTGTTGGATTTCCTATCTCTTAAATCTGGGGTGGGGAACAAGATCCTTTTTCAACCTCAACATGCAAACTGTGGTACACCACAGTAGGAAGGTCACAGGAAAGTCTTTAGAATGATCAAAGCAAGCTGCCTTTTTAAAAGTACAAATTGATATATTTGTGTATTGGTATTTTCATCTATCTCCTACTTTCCTAACCTTCTTGACCCAAGGTAGCTGATTTATTATTACTGTTTCTATGCATTCACCTCTGCAGATAATCATAAATACATTCCCATAGTGATGAAGATCAAACTTGAAAATGAAGTGGGAGAATTATAAAAATCATCTTATTTCAAATTTTGTCTCTGCCTCTTAATTTTCTTTAAGAACTTGGACAATATACACTACTTCTAAAATCCTAATTTTCTCATCTGATTAAATGACACCATAAACTGTCACTCTGGTAAATAGACATTTTAAAGGGATAATTTCCCCTCTTCTGTCTTCTACTTAACTGGTCTTCCTCATTAAGTTTAATAAGAATTCTAATAGGTCCAGAGCAGCTGTAGCCACAGGTCATTTTATGACCTTGATCAAGTTGTGTAACTTCTCTGAGTTTCTGATTTCCCACCTGCAGGATAATATACTTGACACCTGCTCATGGTGCTGTGAAGATGCATGCAGCAACATCCCCAAGCAGGCTGAACTGTGAAGGAAGACAAGTGCCACTTGCAGTAAAAGTAACATCAAGGATAACCTTCAAACATATCCGTGTCTCATGTACTCCCTACTGAGACTTAAGCTTCTGCTGTCCAGGATTTATTGGCCTTTAATGAAAAAAAAAATCTGCCAGTATTCATTAAATTTTATTTTAGCAAATTGTTATTGTCCTGTAATATTCCTACTGAGTCCCTTTCAGATTAACAAAGATATCTTGGAAAAAAAAGTACTGAGCCAGGCTGGCATGAAATGGAAAACCCCACCAGGGCACATTTTGTCTATAGTTATCAATCAGCTGACAGCATTCCTCGTATATTTTAGCTGTTTTCATTGGGAGAGTTTGACAGGAAATGAGATTGCACTCTGACAGCCAAATGTACCAAATATTTGTGGTGCCATAAATCTCTTAGTGTTACATTTGAACAGAATAACTATTGTCTTGTCTCTTAATAATATCTGTGAGATCTATTTATATTTGAGATTTTGATTTTTTTTCTCATTCCTGTAGGAAGAGTACTGTTAACATTACAATTCATTAAATGTTATTTAAGAGCAAGGAACAAATGTGCACAAAAGCACATTATGTGCTATGAAAGCAGTCAGCATGTTTTATATGTCTTGAACAATTAAATGTCTCAGTTACCATTGTCTAGAGGTGACTTTCTGTCCATGGTTGCCAAATTATACCTGGAAGTCTTTCCCAAGGCCATATTTGATGCCTGAATTTGTTCTACTGAATGATAAATGATTCAATAAAACCCATTTAAAGCACAGTCTGTGTATTCAGATAGTCTACTAGGAATAAACTGAGTGTCATTCTTTGCATCAAAAAAGAAAGCATAATATAAGTCACCTTCCAAATATGTTGGTGGTCAAGTTATTACCCAGTATATAAGAGAGAACTATTTCTTTTAAAAGAAACAAATAATAACAGGAGAAAAATAGAAAATTAGAGAAAAGTCTTTCAGAAAAATTCTTTGTGCTTTTAAGAATAGAATGCATTGAAGATATGTATCAGTAACACATAAAATCAGAACAATGCCAGTTCTTCAGTTTCTGGTGATTCAAATAGACTTTTAACATTATTTCCCCTAAAAAATGAATGTGATTTTAAAATGGAATGACTCACCAATGAGTCTGCTTTTCTTTAGTAAGAAAACTAAAGAAAGAGATATCAGAATATAGATGATTCTGTTTATAGGGCTGAGCATGTTCAGAATTTTAAAGGGTAGTTTGTACTCAGTCTCAGGAAGAGTCTCTGAGTCAGAATATTTCCTTCAATTATGACTCCCATCTGTACTTCACAGGACTATTAGACTAGTCTTTCTAAAAGCATACTAACTCCTACTTACTTTCCAAATAAATGAATTCATGACTTTGCATGATCTCATCCCCAAATTATCGTATAACCTCTTCTCATGGTTCCTTTCCATTTGGTCAGCTTTCTAGTTTAAATAACCTATTGTTTGAAATGATCCTATAGTCTCTAACTTCCACTCTTTTAATCATGTTTCACATGCCATCTGTAATGTGACCTTGCTAATCCCTTTCTGACCTCTGTGTAAAAGTGCATTATTTCTCCTTTAAATATTATTTTCTTCCTTCTGCCCTTTATCCACAATTAGTTTTGCTCTCCTCAGATTTTTTATGTGTTATTTTCTCAAATTATCTGCTGCAGATTATATCATCTATGTGATCACTTATATCCACCATTGGTCCTGATATTTTTCTCCATAATTTACATCATCTCCCTGAGAACATCATTCAGTCTGAATGTATTGCTCTGTCCATCTACCTCTGAGAGTACATTGACTTTAATGACTACTATATGACTCATTGAATAATTATATTAGAATAACTATCCTAAGTTCATTAGTTATCCCATTGGTTCAATTGCATATTTTATTTTGCTTCCATTTTCTCTACTTTTTTTTTGGCTGAAATTAACAAAATTGATTCAGAGTCTAGAAAAAGGAGGTAAAATAGAAGGTGTAGTAGAGAAACCATGGGTGTCTAGAAAGGTGAACTTCAGAACCATCAGAATCCAAATATTAGCAGATAGGGATCAAAACAATGGTTTTAGAACAGAAACACTCCTATTAAGATACCTCTGTACAGAAGAAATGAAAAACCAAACCATTTTCAATTGATCTTTGAAATATAGAGAAAGGAACGTATAATTGGATTATTTGTTCATGCCAGTCTTCTATTTGGGAAGTTGTATTTACTGAAGAATTATCCACATGATTTCCACAGAGTGACCTTATTCAAAATATTCCTAGTTATGGGATAACATCATTTATATTTCTATAATCAGATTTCTAGACCCACGTGTACACAAAAGTACCAGATTTTCATATTATGGGTATAGTATGAGGTGGTGTGGGTTCAAATATATTTGAACATAGATAATTTTAAATAGGAAAGCAGCAACAGACTCAAAAAGAGGATGAGATATAATGTACCTCTGAAGAGGAGATGTTGCATCTGTTGATGGAAAGTACATATAATCAGAACAACAGCTTCTGCATGAGCTCTAGGACTCGTTCAGTTTTATGGCAAGGAAATCCTGTGTGTCATAAAGCAAAATGAGAGAATTTTTATTGTTGTATCCCTTGAAATAGCTGTCCCCACTGCCTTCAAATTAAGGAGAAGTTTAGGCTGTAAAAAAAAAAAAAGAAAAAAAAAAACAATATTGAACCATCCATTATTTGGCTAGTAAACATTCACGAAGTCCCTATTTTTTGTCTTGTAGGCACAACAGTATTGGGACAGATTATGAAAACATAATGTGAAAGACACAAGTTCTGGTCTCCCAGAACAATTCTTGTTTTCTTATAGGAGATAAACTCATTTCAATGATTATAGAATGAACCTATTATACCCATTTTTGATTTTGAGAAGTCAGATGAAGCCTCCCACGGAGTCAAGCAGGAGGTGAAGCAGACATTTGAGTAATATATGTAAGCCCATTTTGGAATAATCAAAAAAAAAGATATGTTAAGCAACTAAGATTAGTAATGGGAAAGACTGAATAGACAGTATAGATATGCATTCCCTATGTGTTGATATAATGAAAAATATACTCTATATTGCCCCTGAAAATGAACTAAATTAGATACATCTAAAGAGAATATCTTTTAGAAAGGTAACTCTCAGGGAGATTATATGATCTTTAGAAAACAAGCTTTACAAAATGAAATAAGGAATCTGGCTTGTCCACTACTAAAATAGTTTTATGAGGTATTAAAAATTACAGCTGTTGAAAGCACACTGGGATATATCTGCTTCCAGAGAACAATCTCAAAACCTAGACAAGTTGCCAATATAAGAAATCCCGGTGTATCCCAACCCAGGCACTACAACAATCTAAATCTTTTCCCAGTCATTTCCACAAACATGGGTTTCCATTTGCTGATGGGGAGGGGATTCTCGATTTTATTGTTCTTATTTCCTTGTATTTAAATGTATTTAAATATTCATGTTTGGGAGTTGGTATAATGTAGTAGAAACCTCAGTTCTTAGATCTGAGTGAAAACCCTATTGTGCCATATTGTACTTCTGTGACCGTCAGCTGAATATTAATTTGGTTATATTTATGGAATAAAATCTACTTTTAAGGACTAATGTTAAGATTAAATAAAATTATACATATAAAATATTGAGAATAGATATAGTTGCTTGTTCATAGGAATTTTGAATATAAACAATGTTGCAAGGACAACTTATTTGCATATAACTAAATGATAAACATACATTTTCAAGACATGATAAGCAATATAATCTTCAAAACCAATATGTCTTACCCAAAATAACTCAGCTACTTAAAATAAGAAACAAACTGAACTTTAATCTTCTTTGTTACCACTATAGATTAAATCCATGTCTTTACTGTTAAAAACACATTTATATCTAAGAAAGTAATTATTGAAAAGAAGGACACATATGCTATCTTGCCAAATATTCTATTTGACTTGTTTCAAAATATCTGTGCACAATAAAAAGGTAAGATCCTCATATCTTATAAGTGTAAATAGTATTTAAAGGATTAATATTAGCAGAATGCTAAAATAGAGCTGATTTTTCTGTTAATAAATACCAGAGTTAAAGAGAGTAAATAGAAATCATGATGCTTTCCCTACATTCATGCCAGTCTCAATTATGATGGTAATGCTAGTACATAAATATCAATACATAAAAACCCAGCTAAACATGTGACTATACCATACAAAAAAAGGAAATGTAGGTGCTATAAGCCATTCTATGTTCGAACATTCAAAAATTATGGTGTTTATATTTTTCAGATGATTTTTATTTATTATTGGAGTTTGAGAGTGAAAATTATATCCTATAAATCCCCTACAAATTTCCAAGTTGAAATCATTAATATGGAGCCAGGGAATAAACATTTTCTTTCAGCTTATGTTTAAGACTCCCTCCTGCTTAGTCTGCTTATGATATTTTCTGGTATGTTTTAGTTTGTCAATTTCTAATACTATGTGCCACTAATTAGCCATATGACAATGACATTAGCACCTGTAAAGATGGAACTGTATTCTCACTCTCTAAATATGCTTCCTCATATGCTCAATTTTGGTAATATCTTTCCTGAACATCCTAAGAGATGTATTATGTAGCTCAAATATAATTGAAAGGCAGAGCTATAGAGACCTGCCTTAAGGTACCAGTTATGCTTCTTAGTAGAATAAAATATAAATTATTTAAACCCATTCTTATAGTTTAGATATGAGGTATGCCCCAAAAGTTCATGTGCAAATCAATGTAAGAAACTTTAGAGATGAAATGATAAGGTTATGAGACCCTTAACCTAATCAGTGCATTTATTTCCTGATAGAGATTAACTAGGTTGTAAATGCAGGCAGGTGGGATGTGGCTGAAGGAAGAAAAGTAAAGAGAAAAAGAAGGAAGAAAGAGAATGGGGATAAGAAAGAAGAAAAGAGGTATCAAGAAAAAAATCCAGATAAATTAATGA
This sequence comes from Marmota monax, assembly GCF_021218885.2. NCBI lineage: Eukaryota > Metazoa > Chordata > Mammalia > Rodentia > Sciuridae > Marmota > Marmota monax. The sequence goes on along the minus strand of NW_026695230.1, from coordinate 2,738,498 downwards.
ATACATAAACTTAAGTAGAACCATGAATAAACAATTACTGAGGAAAGAAACAACAAATCATTTCCCACAAAACAAATAATGCAAGAACAATCATTTAAAAAAAAGTATGTTTTTTTGCTGAGTTATTTAAAATTGTGAAAATTTTTTCACATGCTCTCCTAGTTATAAAAAAAGGTATGATGAGCTCACCATTGTGATTTTGGTATGTGGGCTACTGTGGCCCATAGCAGAGGTGTGGGGCATCCTGGAAGTTAGAGAAGAGTGACAGCTGGAGGCTGAAGTACAGGATGGCAGTCAGGACATGGGACATGGCACAGCAGCACTGCACATAACAGTAGCCCATGATCAGGACACAGGGTTGCCATTTCGGCACAGAGCCAAGGCCAGCAGCTGGAGACAGGGTGGCAACTAGTGGCAGAAGTTTATACTCCTTCCCATGTGCCACAATTTCTAGTAGAAATTCTGGGCAAAGGCCTGCTGCAGAGGCATGCATTCTCTTCCCTGGCTGCCACCATCTCGGGCAATACAGTGCCCATGGCTCCACTCCACCCCACTCTTTGCAGATGCTGGAGGGTAGGGAGAGAAGGCTCTGCATACTTCAGTTCTCATTGATTCCACTACAAAGGTTATTTAGTAAACTGTTTCAGTGGCATCCCCTTTGCTAATATTGGCTGATATATCTAGATGGGATGAAACTGTAGAGTGAGTTTTAACTGCTTGCTGAGTGGTAAGCTTAGACATGTTCCCTACAAATCAGCTGTTTGCCACAGTTTTCTGCCAGCAGATTGAGAAAAATGGGACTCTTCTCATTCACGAAGTGGCTTTGCAGCTCCTCTCCCAGCTGAACTCTGTCTGACTTTCTTTTCTGCTCTTTCTGAAGTAAGCTTCTTAGCCTTGCCTCTTTCTCATTATCCTTTTGTTTACCCTTCCCTGATGCTGCAGGTACTGATTCTGGGTAAATAAAATCTTCCCAGTTTTCTGCTCTGGTAATCAGAATTTATGAGTCCCTCCAATTCTCAGGTCTTCTGGTATTGTCAATCAGTGTGTTCCCTCTGTCATACACCTCTCTGAGCAGTTTGCTCTCTCTGTTTTGATTCCAAACTGGAGAGGAGTTGAGGTCTGCAGCCTACCTGATCTCTACCATCATGGATCCCTTCTGTCCCTAACTTAATGAGGTTTACCTTTTTAACCTTTATAGTAGCCAAAGATGTAGTGACCATATTTTCCACTATTTTATGTGTAAAAACAAACAAACAAACAAACAAAAAAACATCGCAGTAAAAAGAGAATTTGTGGTAAAACAGAATGGGAACTTTAGCAGCTTAAGAGCTAACAGGCTCTGGTTTTGCATGCTGATGCAGAGCAGCTTTTCTTACTGACATTTAACCATAGAGACTTGTAGAGGCTAAAGGTAGCTGTAAAAGATAACTGCAGTAACAGAAGCAGGAAACAATGTAGTGGGGACAAAACAACCCCCCTTTAGGCTTAGTGCAACAAAAGTCCCTAAGCTGTATAAGCTAAGAGTCCCCAGGTTGTTGATAAGTTTGTATCATATAAGAAATATAGAATTCACCCTCCAATAGAATTGTGCCAAATCCTTTGCTTTGATATACACAAAAGTTGCTTATATATAAAAGTAAAAGCTCTGCTGTGCTTGGAGTTCAGACTTTGGGATTTATCCTTCTGTGCTGTGGTGCAGCTAATAAAGTATTACTTCTAGATCTCAGTCTCCTGACCCTCATTTCCTTCTACAAATTCTGTCACTCAGTTTGTCTGTAGCAAAGCAGAATTTAAACCAGAATGTGTAATACTAGAGTGCCCACTCCTTAAGGCATTAAATATATTTTCTTTTTCTAAGAGCACAATATATTTGGGAAATGGCAACCAATTAGAAGTGATTGTAATATTAAGGTAATCATAGAATACAAAGGTTATAAAATCTTGGAACTTTCTATGTGTATGATTCCAGTATGGTTAGATTTGTAAAACTATCAAACTATTGATAATTGCATGAAAAGCATATGTTTTCAAAAGATTATCTGTTGAGAGCTGAATCAAGTGGTGAATGTATCTGAGGAGAAGAGATAAAGTAGAAGAAAAGCATGATAGTCTAGGGAAAAGATGATGAGAATTTGAACACAGATAATGGTCATACAGTAAGAGAAAAGGAGACAAAATCACAACTGAATAAATGACAGACATAATCCAACTGATGTGACAATCAGTTCTATGTCAAGGAGTTATGGCAAAAGAAAGGAGGAAATTTTTTTTTATTTGAACATATTGTGGAGGTGGAGGCCATTATCAAAGACAAAGTATACAAGAAGTGAATAAGATTTTGATGGAAGATAACAACTTCTGGTTTGAAGCTTCTCAAAAACCAGTATATTCATGGTTTCTCATTTATTTGGGAAATGACATCAAGTTTCTGATCTGAAAATTCACTATTGTCAGTGTGGAATCTGTTTTTGTTGCTGTTGTTTTATTTTTTGTTAAATAAATATTACTTTAGTTTCTAATGTAACCATGTTTTGATTAAAGCACTGGTCCTTCCATTTCGAAAAATAATTGATTATGCACAGCTAAATTTAACTTGAAAACACTGCATTTTTGTAGATGGGATATTACCATTCTTCTGTCAAAAGGAATCAATGGTCAGCAAAACATTTATAGTTAGGTAAATATTGGAGTTCTATATTTTGTCCTGGATACAAAGATTCCAGTGAGATAAGCATATCCCTTATCAACTGACACACTTTCTTTCAAGAGTATAATGTAATGTTTAATTTCCTATGTGTAAATAGCTTATCAGTGACATTTTAAGGCTGGTACAGGAAAGTAATGTTTAATTTAATGCACATAATATAGCTGACACATTCTTTTTAGGATGAAAATTGATTTATTAGGTTCAGTTGCCTTCATTTTTTTCACCAAAGTACATCTTTCCCTTTCTGTTGGATCCTCATGTGTGGTTGGTGTTTGGTTGGTTTAGTTTGCATAGAGGCTATACCAAATACACCACTATAAAATTGTCCCTTTTCAGTGTGCCCATTCTGTAATGGCAATTACATCATTCTTCTTTTTTTTAATTTTCCTTTGCTTGGTAAATCTAAAAGATACTTCTATTTCTTTGTGAAATTATTTTGCTTCTTTCCTTTCTTTCAAATGGTACAGAAGGTCCAAAGGAAATGAGGTTTATCTGCCATGTGTCTGTCTCTACTCCCAGAGCAATATTCACCACATACTCTACTAAGCTTTAATAATTGTCTGTTGAATGAACAAAATAATGAAGGAATAGATGAATCTTTAAGTTTTCTTCCAGGTTTTTTTTTTCTTTCAACTTAGTATTTTAAATAATTCCAGACTTGATATATGATTTTGAAATTGCTTATTACCGATGATGCTAATTTCAATCATTTATTCATGATAAGTAATACAAATCATGTTTCCCAACTGCAATGTTATCATTTTCCCTTTTATATTCAACAAGTGTATTGGGGGAGTACTTTGATATTATAACACTTTTCTTTTTTATCACATATTTGCTCACTGATTTATGCATTCCTTGTTTAGTCTTTCCTATAGGAAGAATTCTTTTGTGGTTTGCCAAGAGTCAGTTTCTGCTATCCTTTCTGTATTTACTAGTTCAATTCTAATATAAGTAGGGCTGTATCCTTATCTCCTTTGTTTCTTCAATGATTTGTATCAGTACAGACTTATTAATACTTACTTTATTCATAATGATTTTTAATCTATCTGTATAGTTCCTTACTTAGCTTATGTTGTCCCAGATTTGATCACTGGCTTCCATATGATTTCAACATGACCCCATCATAACAAAGCCCTTTCTTTTCACAACAAAGCAATCCTTACCACAAGATATTTACGACTTTTACTGTACTTTCTCTGCTCTAACCCTAGAACCTGCCCATTTCTCAATGGAGTTTTGACTTCTTTTATATAACAGTGATATTAAGAAGTGAAGATTCTATACTTAACTCATTGTTACACAGATGTTAATTTTTTCTAGACCCTCTCAAGAGACATAGCTAAAAATTACTATTTATATACACTTTTTTTAATATTGCTTCATCTGATATATATATATATATATATATATATATATAACTTTCTTAAAATTATGATTCTAATACAACACCAAAAGTTCATGCAGTCTTCCCTTTTATTTATTTGCTAGTTTTTTTTCTTGATGAATGAATTATAAGAAACACATTCATGCTTTTCTTTAAGTCTATAATATACACAGTTTCACAATTGTTAACTTTTGCTCCTGTGAAAAATAAATTTACTAACTATAGGACAATAACTGTGTACAATTAGTCTATATTTCTATAAAAATTTTGTTTCTAGAATTAACCTTTTATCCCACAGGTACTAGTGATATTAAATTAGAAAGGTAAGTAAATGTATGCATTTGTGATGAATTTAGGGTCATTTGGAACCACATGTATTCCAATTTGCCCTCTGTCTCCTTCCTGGTTGATTTGAAATAATTCATTTTGGCAGAATGTCAAAATTTTACTATGGCTTGAAGAATAAGATATTAAAAATGAATAATCAAGTAAGCATCACTTCATTCCTATCTTCTAAACTGTTTCCCCTTCCTTATTATTTTTGCTAAGTTCTAATCTATGCTTTCTGTCACAGTTGTTTCCATTTTTTGTTTAGTTTTTTTTTTTTTTTTCTTTCAGTCCTGGGAACCAGACCAGTGGCACTCTACCAGTGAACTCCTTCCTTAGAAGACCTTTTTGCTAAGTTGTCCAGGGTGGCCTCAAATGTGTGATTTCCTTGCCCTCAGCTTTCTGAGTAACTGGAGTAACTATCATTGCAGGAATGTGCCACTGAGCCCATCTCTCATCTCTGGGGTTTTAATTGCTGGATTTCTTTTTTTATTTTCTTTCTTTTTCATTTTTTGGTATATATGTATAATATGACATTTGTACTGCATGGAATGGAAAAAGATTTTCACTTTGAATATTTTACTTGACAAATATGCTAAAATTCACACATCTAAATTCACTGAAATTGTCCTTTTTTTTTTTTTTTACTTTTATGGCTGTATGACACTCTATTTGGTTGATTTGTCATAATTTATTCAAAAAACTTCCTCTGTAGGACACTTAGTCTTTTCTCAATGCTTTGATGTTACAAATAGCTCTTCCGTGAAAGATACATACAAGCTTGTATTGTTACATCTTTATAGTGAACTCCAAGAAGGAGATTTTCTAGGTTAAAAGGCCAGTGCATGTTGTTTCAAAATTTTTCACCAGTCAGTTTTATCACACTGTATTTCCATCAGCAGAGGGTGAGAATGATGGTATAATCACATATTTCAACAAAATATACTGTCACTCTAATTTTGACAAATCTGATATATAATAAATAGTTTTCTGATTTGCATTCATTCAATTGTGCATTTGAGTTTATTTTCATGAATTTCATAACCATTTTCCCATTTTAATTAAATATGTGTTCACGACCCATCCGTTTTCTGTGAAAGTTTTGCCTCCATTTCTCAATTCTATAAGACACTTGAAAGTTTTTCACCCTTTACCAATTCCCTCTTAAGTTTTTAAAGTTTTCTTTTAACCATGTAACTTAAAAAATATATAATCATAATTCTCAAAATTTATTGCCTCTGGATGCAATAAAAGTCATGTTTATATTGCCCTTTTCAACACATATTTCTTTCTAGTGTTTTTATGATTTCAATTTTTACATTTATATCTATGACTCATTTTGAATATATTGTTTTATATGATATACTAAAGATGGTATTTCAGACCATGGAAGGAAAGATGAATTTTAAAAAATAAATGTTGCCTTGAAAATTGAGCAGCTATATAAAAAGCTATGGTACACCCATATCTAATCTGTTCTGTTCATGTTCCAGCACCACAGTCTTAATCATAGTCTTTTCAGTATGCTATAGTATCTCATTTATCGGTTTTAAAATTCTAATGTGTTGTATATCTTTGTCAGTATTTTACCAGCTATTCTTCCCCATTTCTTGGCTGAACCAACTTCTATTAACTGTTGAACCAATTTCTCTAACTGCAAACACAATTTTACTTTTGCAAATTTTTTGGAATTCTATTTTTATAAATCAACACAGGGATAACTGACATCTTCTTAATGTGATATATTCAAACAAGTAAAGGGGATATTTTATTATCTGTTAAAATTCACTTTTGGAACTTTCTGGAGTACTTTGAAGTTTTTCACAAGTTTTTGGATTTGGACTGCAATTCATCTACTTCATGGATTGCAACATTATTTACCCTCAGTGACTGCTGTGAATATTTTTTTTTTGTGTTGTATGGATACACAAAAGCAACTCTTATTCTTTAATAAAATGTAAAATACTACATGTCCATAAGAACTACCCACCTAATTGTATTATTTGAACTAGATATCTACTTTACCCACTGTCTGGACCACTGTTGCTTATTTCCATTTTTCCCACCCTCCTTGTCCATCTTTTTACTCACATGTAACCTTTTATCTCACTTTTTTTTGTCTCTTGTGTACAGTTCATAGTTGGGATTTGCTTTGTAGGTCAAATACAAAAATTTGTTCTTTTAATGGGTAAACTGAGTCCTTTAAACTCAATCTGTGTGACTGATGTGCTTAAACATAATCCCATCATAATATTTTACACTTACTATGTTCCCTTAAGAAGATGTATATCTTTGATCTTTTATTAACACTTTTTTAGAGTATTGAAGGAGTTTCATGATTTTGTTCCAGTGTTATACTTTGCATTTATATATTCTTTTAATGTCTGTGGGTTTTTTTGTTATGCAATTCAGTGTTAAACCAGTTTTTCACCCAGTTTTTTTAATGTCATCATTTAACTTCCTTTTATTGAAAAATAAATTATTTTATTTTTTCCATATCTGCTACTAATAAGTATATATGAATTAAATCCAGAAGGACCAGAAGGCTCTTTGTGGATCCTGTTGCAGTGATGTAGCTGTTACTGTTCTCATTCATTGCCTCCTTAACTATACTAACTCCTTAACTATACTAGCTCCTTAACTATATATACTATGGTAAGATATTAATATTTTATTTTTATAAGATATAAATATATACAAATGTATAAATATATATTTATATAATATATTAATATATAATACATAAATACATATTTATATAAGATATAAATATATGATTATATAAATATCTATAAATATATATAATTATATAAATATATAAGTATATAAATATGTATTTATATAAGTATATAAATAAGTATAAAAATATATATTGTATAAATATATAATATATATTAATATAAATATATATTTATATAATATATGAATAAATATTATATATATTTATACACACATGTGTATTTAAATGTGCACATATAGATATTTGCTAATATTCTATTTTGTAATAATATATTTTTACTTAGAATCCATTGTGCATAACAAGTCTTTCAAAGAAATTTGTCAAAGATATGGACTAGAAAGTTTACTCTGAAATTTCTTATTTTGCTTTTAAGGTATTTTTTGGTTGGGTACTACTGGGGATTGAAACTAGGGGCTCTTAACCACTAACTGCATCCCCACATCCCCATCTCCGCCCTCCTTTAATTTTTTTTTTTTTTTAATTTTGAGACAGGGTCTCATTAGGTTGCTTACAGCCTTGCTAAATTGCTGAAGCTGGCTTTGAATCTCCTGCTCCAGCCTTCTGACTTCTGGGATTATAGGGTTGGGCTACCATGCTTAGCTAAAGTATTGTTTAACCTCCATATTTTCTACAATGCTTTCTTATCGGCAACACCAAATCAGATGGATCACTCTCTGAGTGCAAAAATCATATCTTCTGTTCTGCAGAGTACCTCGTGAGTGCAATCAATTTCATTAGTAACTATTACAAAGACTACCAGAATATTTGAAAAAAAAAAAGTTACTAAAATTGGTCATTTTTTAAACCCATATTCTCTGTTGGTCTCATTTAGAATCCTTGTTTTTCTTTCTTTGTAACTGAAAGTACTTTTTGAGTTCTGGTTTCAAAATTTCACTAAATAGGCAGATTTAGTTACTATTTTTAAAACTAAACTCTAACTTTGTTTAACTCCATATTAAAGTGACATATTGAGAAGAAACTTTTGAGATGAGAATCTAGTTCTAATACTTGTGTGCTTAGAGACCTGGGGTAAAGTAATTTCCTGGCTTTTAAAAAATTATTAAGAATGAAATGAGAACATTTATGACAGTTATTTAATTTTTAAATGATTATGTCCATATATATTTCTTTTAATTTTTCATTCCAGAGATATCAAACTCATTTTAGCTATCAGAATGCATTATATCTCCCAGTTCTCAAGTTCCTCATTCTCAAAGTAGATACAATGATAAATCATTTCCCATTTTGCTCCTTGTAATACGACAGCAATGAAAGTTCAGTGGAAGTGTGTTTATAAATTATTGATCACATGCTCATCTACCAGACCATATTAATGTGACAATTGCATTTTAGAATGTGAACGTGCTTTGAAGAATGGCAAAATTCTACACAAAAGTGATTATCTCTGATTTGTAAGTCAATTTAGATGGATGACATAGTCTACTTGGTGTTAGTATCATAAATTATATTTTGTATCTAATTCCAAATTGTGAATTTAATTAACAATTGAATTCTATAAAGTGAGTGTGTGTGTGTGTGTGTGTGTGTGTGTGTGTGTGTGTGTGTTAAGTGCCTCAACTGTCAATGGCTGGAAATCCAGGATTCATATTTAGCTGATGCATAAAAGCATGATTAAAATGGTTGTTAGGAGCTGACATTTTTTAAGAGCAATTTGAAATGGCCACTGTGTTGAGCTTCACAAAAGCTGCATGGAACTGTCCTGGTCCTACACCTCTATAACTGCCATGGTCCAGCTTCCCAGGTTAACCCTGGACCAGAAGGCTCTTTGTTCCTGTTGCAGTGATGTAGCTGCTACTGTTCTCATTCATTGGCTCCTTAACTATATTAACTCCCACCTTTTCCAAACTCTGTTTGAAGCAAAAGTTGAGTGATTTAATTGATCCAGTTTCAATATCTATCATCCTTCAGGATCTCACTTTAGAGTGGACTTCAGTCCAGTAGTGGACTCTAGCTGTGTGCTTTGACTTAGGGATAATTTCCATTTCCTCTGGCTTGAGAATACTTTCCAGTCTTGCTTTGCACTTATTTCTTTTCTCATTCTTAAACCAGCTGAGACCTTGTCTCTTCTTGACAATGTCTGCTGACAATCTGTCACATCTGGAAGACACTTCTCTATGTCCCAACACCATGCTCTTTTTCTATGTATATTTTCATCATCCTGTACTGTAATTGTCTAATTACTTGTATATATTTTTCTGTACATTAATGTTCCTTAGGGAGGGCCTTTGTTGCCCATTGTTTAGTATATGCTATTACAAAAATATATGAATACTGTTAACATGCTAAGTATATATATATATATATATATATATATATATATCAGTCCTCCTTTAAAGATTTTATAATTTTCATTGTTAAAATCATATATTTAAAGACAAGAAAAAATTTCAGAGAAAAAAGTTTCTTGAGCATACATTGTCTGGAGTTCAAGTGCAGTCTTTCTGACTCTATACCCTAATTCTTCTAGTAACATGGAGCCGATCTTCCTACTTGGTGACTTGAAAACATGTCATTTCCCACTTAGCCTCAAAAGCTGTTGAGCACAAATTCCATATTGGATTCAGCAATCAAAATCAAAAACTGATTGGAGTTTAAAAGGCCCTTTTCAATAGTTAAAATTTGAGATTCTCACACTTGAAAGCACCATGCTTCTCTATTTATTCAGCTTTCTGTGTCAATGGAATAATCTCCTGTAAAAAGTACATTTTTAAAGCATTTTACAATTTCTGCCATTGACACAGAGGAGTTACATAATGGTGTGATAAGTTGTTTCTTTCCTCTTTACCTTCGTTGACCATATGTCTCTTCTGCTTTTCTTAATCAATCCAAAATCTGTAAAAAAAATAGTAATAGTATGAATATGTAATCTCTTGACTTATGTTTTTACTTGTGTTACTTCTAAAGAAAGAGCACTTCAGGAAAGCATTCTGGCCCATAAAGCACCTGTGTATGCAGGTTGGGCATCGGTAAGTTGTTTCCAAGAGCTGTTTAATTGCAGGTAATATAGTTATTTAAAATAACTAAGAACTGTTTACTCATTTGTTAAGAAAATATACCACCAAGCACTCTCACCTCCAAAGCCTAATATAAAACCTGAGGAAATGTTTGACATAGTTTATGAGAAAAAATAAGCTATAACTATTTACTCATCTCTCTTCTTCACTGTTTTAGAGGGATTTACCCCAAAGCCAAAATAATTATATATGACCATTTTTACTTAATTATTGCCTACACATATGTGGCAGTGTTCCAATATAACATAAACTATAGAAAAATAAATAATCAAAAGGAATAAGAAACAAAATCTCAATATGAGCATAGAGTACAAATATAAAAATTCAGGGTGAAAAATATTGTTAACAACTCAAAAACTTAGAAAATTAAAATAAAAATATTTGTGACTTGAACTTAATAACTAGAGTTTAGATACAAATGTTTTGCCAGTCTAATGCCAATTAGAATGAAAAGGTTTGATTTTTGTTGTTTATATCAGTCCATGTTTGGAATATCATGGACTGATATAAAAACACAGTATGTCATGTATTAGTCTTTAGTAAAGTGAGTTAAGACACCAGTGTACCTTCCACCTCTCAGGAGGTGATAGACTATTAATGCCTTGTGGCCCAGGGTTGGTTAGTGTAATCCCCATTATATCTCCAGCACCACAAACAATGGTACCACAGAGTGAGTGTCAGGTAATACTCACTGAAAAGGACAATATTTGTCATGTAATGGCTTCTATTATGTTACAATCATTTAATTTATAAAAGCATGTTTGTATAGTATGCATTGTACAATCTATTGTTAAGAATGTCATTTAAGATAATAGATAAAAGAATAAATGTATTAAGGAGAAAACTAATGGTGAGATTTGCCCTGCATTTTCATTTAGAATTTCATTTAGATTATAATGGTTAAAACAGAATTCCTTTCTCCCTTCCCACTTCCTTTCCTCCTTCATTTTTCCTTCTCTTTCCTTTTCTTATTTTTCCTCTTAATCTCTTTTGTTTGCTTCCTTTTCTGTCTCACATCCTATGATAACTGAATTCTATGTACAAACCAGTATAAATTCTGAATATTAAACAATAACAAAGCATCAATTGATTATCTTTACTTTGAGCATGCACGGTCATCTGGTCTATGCAGATGAATGAAATAATAATGACACTGTGTGTCTGTAAAATTTCAGTTAGAGATGGCCAATTGAATAGAGCTTTATTTTTTTTATCAAAAATGAATCAAAATATTAATAAAGGAATAAAAATATGTAGACATTCATAACTGCAAAGGAAACAAAAATAATTTAGCACATGAAACAGCTTATTTTCATAAAGCAGGAAGATAAATGGACATATTCTATGTCAGGGTAGAAGAAGTCACAATTCAGAATATTTAGAGGGAAGGGTCTTGCAAACAGTGAAGAGACTAACTCAGACTCTTGTAGAGACAAGGACTTGAGTGACAAAATATCATGCAGGGAAGAGAAAGAAACAAGTTGAACACACAGGAACAACTTGGCATTCTGTACCTGATACAGTTGTCTTTTATGTAAACCCTTTTTATTTAAAGACAGAAGACACTAAAGCACAAATGCATGCTGTGTTAGATACTGTTGATTGTGTTCTTTACTTTTTAAGCTCTCCGGCTCTACTACTGAAGCTTGAAAGACTAGGTACTTACCCTCCTCACCTCTAAAACAGATTCAGTAGATACATGAAACAAATTTGGCCAATATGAACAAAGTAGGTGTCCCATCCATGGGAGGTTTTAAAAAGGTGTATGCTGTGGCTTCAGATTGACCTCATAAGTTAAAGGTCAAAATATTTAAGGATAAGCTGCTGTTGATATTGCTATGCTGCTAAGCTTACCTCCAGATTTCTATTGCACACACACAAAAAAACTAATAATGATAATGATGATAATAGGAAACTCTATGTTTGAGACATAGCTAATGTTTGCATTTTCTGTTGCTTACAGGCGAAACATGCCTCACAATGACACATGCCTCACAATGACACTGAAGCAGCATGTTTTGCCCATTTGGAGTGAACAGTGATTCAGAAAATGAGAGCTACAGGGCAGGTGAAAACAGTTGTGACCAAAAAAAAAAAAAAAAAGAAAAGATGAAAGAGAATTAAGGAATTGTAGCTCTGATATGATGGCAGCATGGTGTAGTCAAAGAATATGACAGAAATTGTAGAGGCAGATGTGTTTCCTTATCCTAATTAGTCATTTACTCTCTGTGCGAATTTGGGCAATTTGTCACACATTTATGATCTTCATTTGTAATAACATCTAACACATAGTTGTTAAAAAAAACAGTGAAAGGGTCTGTATCCCACTGCACTCCACAGGGCACCACCCATGGGAAGAGGGAGTTAGGTTTATAACCAAAGGACACAGCCACGTCCATGTTTACAGCAGCTCAACTCACAATAACCAAACCATGAAAACAACCTAGGTATCCTTCAATGGAAGGATGGATAAAGAAATTGTATATATATATATATATATATATATATATATATATATATATACACACACACAAAGGAATATTACACAGCCTTAGAGAAGAATGAAATGATGGCATTTGCCAGTAAATGGATGAAACTGGAGACTATCATACTAAGTAATTAAGCCAATCCCCCAAAACCAAAGGCCCAATGTTCTCTCTGATTTGTGGATGCTAATCACAACAAAGTAGGTTGGGGATGGAAATAATAGAAATCCATTGGATTAGATAAAGAGAAATGAAGAGGAGGAAGTGAGGGGCAGAATAGGAAAGACAGTAGAATTAATTAGTCATAACTTTCTTAGTCTCTTATTTGTATATATGACCAGGGTAACTTCACATCGTGTACGACCACAAAAGTGGGATCCTAAATAGTGTAAGTTATATTCTATGTATGTATAATCTGCCAAAATACATTATGCTTTCATATATAACTAAAAAAATAAAACGAAACAGTGTAAGGCAGGTTTTGTTTTTGATTTTATAATTTTGCTGTACTAAGACAGTCATTTACGAACCAGGAAATTTATAGATTGAGATAAAAATGAAGACTTCAAGACATGACAGATAACTATGAAGGAAAGAAATGGAGTAAACAACAGAGATGGAAAAATAACTGATGTGTTAAGAGTGAGAGCTTGGAGTTGAGCATTTCATTATGTGAAACATTTGGAGTAATAATAAAGTCAAGGTAAGGGTAGAATTCATTGGGGGTTGATTTGCAGGACCTTGGAGAAATGATGAAGAGACGTTATTCTCAGGGTAAAAAATATGTTGTCAACTTAAATACTAAAATCATTCAACACCTCAGACAAAGACTCACTATTGAGAATGACCAGGAGATTAGCAGAGGACATCGATACACTCAAAGAAGTTCAGTGATTTAGAAAAACAAAACATTATTATATGCAAGGGTGGAAGAGGAATAAACAAGAAGTAGTATGAATGTCCTGGAGAATACTGAGGTTTCTTACATTTTATGACCTTATAATATGTGGGAAGAGGGCAAATCAATGGTTAACAGCAAGTTGTACAACTCAAGTGCTAGCCACCATCAATGTACTAGGTTTGTAACCCTGTGCTGAGGTCTTCTGAGTGTAAGGGTCTATAAAATGATTAATAATGCCAAACCCAGAAGGTTATTATCCTCGTAAATGCTAGAGAGGACTGGACACAAGTAATATAAAAAGATGTCAACTGTTTCCATTCTTAACTGGTGCTGAGTTTGAGAAACTCTGACTGGGAAAAGATGGACATGCATGAGGGCCTGGGGAAAGTCAGATTTCAGATAAGTTAAAGTGTATTAGGAAAGAGGCTATATTCCCTCAATCATGTCTGCAGGAAAGAAATTTGGCAACTGTCATTTCAGCATCCTACAGCAATCAACTCTAGTATAAAGCACTGGTTTATGGCAGGAGAAAACAAATAAAACTACTTGTCAACTGTGAAGTCTTAAAAAAGACTCCCAGGTGGAATTTCATGGTAAATTTCAGGTGCATTTTCCCCCTTTAGTCATTTCATCCATAGCTCCTTGTGGACTTTCAGCAAGGAGAAGTAACCTTTTAGCCAGCTCTAGAATGAAGCAGGAGAAAAGTAATCAATGAAACTTAAAGGTTTTGTAAATGACACGGCCAGTTTCATAATTCTAACCTGCTTCACTATGCCCAATTATTTTAAAGGAAAAAAATTGGAAAATAACTACCCTTAATGTAATGATAGCAAGGAAAATCATCAGAGAAATAGAAGATGGTTTTTATTATAGGATTTAATGATAATTAAGTGAAATAGAAGCTGTTGTATTGAATAGTTCTTCAATTTGACATGGCTAACAATGCAAGTTTTGATTCAAATTATAAGATGGTTTTTGCCAAAAGACCATGGGAAATACTTACATGTCATTTAATACACTATATAAAATTTTGTTTCAGGACCTCAATTTTTATGTTTTCCTAAGACAGAAGTTACTTTTTTGTATCCAAACTGAAACAGCACATTTTTCTATTTTATTAATATTATAACACATTATACATACCATATCTTATAAATACAAGTTTATTTTACCTCAGAGCCACATAATCATTTTTTAGAAGAAAGCCAAATATGTACTTTTTAGTTTACATGCAGTTGATCAATTTTACTATTACATTTCGGTACTAATATTTCCCAAAGCAATCTATTCTTTGAGAATCCCAGAAGCACAGAACCTCATAGATCTGAGTTACACACTGGTTAGGGACATTGGGACTTTTGTGTTTTTTAATAAACATAAAGGAAGAAACATGAAAAATCAACTCTTTGATAGATAAAAATGACAAAATAAGTCAGTTATTTTGAAGCATTTTTATTGTACATTTTTAGTTTATACACACTACAGACGGGTGCTCCAAAGTACAAGAAATGTGATATTTTAAGTATTTTTTCTCAAAAAAATATTAAGTTCTCTAGATCATAAAGAAACAAAAACATTTATCTACAAAACTGGCAAGATGTCACTATGAAATCTCACTGGTTAATGGAAGAAAGAGTCTATAAAATAAACAAAATTTTTAAGACATGCAGAAGAAGAGAGTTGGCAGTGTTAATTAAGGCATGCTCAAATTGTGAAAGACCCCTTTTCCTTTTCTATTAAGAGATATGTTTTGCTCCAGAAATAACATGGGTGGAGGCATGGAGTTATTATTCTATTTCTGTTAATGCAATTAAGTCAGAGTTTCTCAAACTCAGCACCAGTGATAACACTTTTTTGTTGTTGGGGTGACCCATGTATTGCTGGATGTTTAACAGCATGCCTGGACATTATTCAGTAATGACTGATGAAATGTGTCTCCAGATAATTCCAAAATCATCTTTGGTTTAAATCAATGAATCATGTATTCTACTCTTAATACTTATTCAGATTATATGATGATTTTAAGATCAGCTTGCCAATTGCTATAAAATATCTTTCTGGGGTTTGCCTAAGAATTGCATTGATTTATATATCATCTTGGAAGAACTGCTATCTAATAAAAAGTCTTGTCTGAATATAGTATATCTCTTAATTTAATTAAATCTTGTTTTATTCTCTTAATTTTCTATAATATTTCAAGTACTAATATTGTACATTACTTGGCGAATGTATCTTTAATCCTTATATTAATTTTGATGCAATTACAAATGGAGTTATATTCTTAATTTTAGTTTTGGAATGTATTCTTCTAATTTAGTAATATAATAATTTTTACATATTGATATCATGGACTGCTAAATTGCTAAACTTACATGTTAATATTTTTGTAAATTTTATTGTATTTTATGAGATCTTGTTTTATTGAGTAAAGATCATTTTACCTCTTTCTAATTGTTATGATCTTACAAAATTTATAATATTACATAACTTTTTAATCTTTAGTTATGTCCTTTCTTTACTGCTTATTTTTGTAATATGCATTCTCACTTTTTATTGTAGTCAGTCTAGTTAAAGATTTGTCAATTTCATTTTATTTTTTGATGAGTTGCCTTTGATTACAATGATTCTCTATAGCATTTTTATTTTGATTTCTACTATAAACTTTATTATTTCATTTTCCTACATGTCCGATTTCAAGTTAAATAGGGGCAGGCATCTTGAGTCAGTATTTCAGAGAGTCACCAAACAGACCAGATCAAAAAACTATAATTCTTTGCAAATTAGGTTCACATTGAACCCTATGCTACTGAAAATTAGCACTGTTATTTTTGTGGCTTCCAATAAACTGGACAGTGGAAGATGAGAATTGGATAACTTAGAATAATATGTTTGCTGTTTTTCATCAGCTGTGTTTCTTAAATATGTGCTCTTTGAATCATTGCAAGACTTTGCCTATTTTCTGGAGTTCCAAGATTACAGTTCACTGGTTTTTGCCAGTTCTTTGTTACTTTCATGAAGGGAAGGGATTTGTAATTCTTACTCTTTCATTATTTGCTGACATTACCTAATATTAAAACACTAGATACTAAACCTCAAATGAGCGTATGCAAGTCTTAAACATTTTGACATCTCTATTGTTAACTAGGGTGGCAGACACTCAATTAGTTTACCCACCTGTTCATTATCTCCCATCTCTCTTGTGAAGAAAAGTTTCTTTCCCTCCCCCTTCCTTCCTTCCTTCCTTCCTTCCTTCCTTCCTTCCTTCCTTCCTTCCTTCTTCCCCCCTCCCTCCCTCCCTCCCTTCCTCCCTTCCTTCCTTCCTTCTTTCCTTTCAACCTTTTTTTTCTTTCCTTCTTTCTTGGAGTTAGTGATTTCCCCCACTACAACCTGCTGTCCAGTTCAGCTGGAAGTAAAAGTTTCACCCACATCTGACCAATGAGAAATAGGCAAAATTCTTTTGCGTAGTTGTGAGAAGTCATTTACTTTACAGAAGAAAGAAAACAAAATTAGTGTTTCCCCATACATGAAAGCCTCCCACACATGTCTTTTGATATGGAACATGAATACGATATTCCAGCAAATATAATCATATTACAAGCATAAAATTAAATGCAGGACAGCAAAAGTGAAAATCCCTAAATAGTGAAACTTTAAGTTAGAAACATTTGAGTCTCTAATAGAATCACCAGACAAATGATGCTTGCACCAACACACCTCATTACTTCCTACTGCATGAGAAAAAATTATACCCTGATATGTACAGAAAGATGATGGTTGGCCTCTTGGTCACTAAAAAATAAACACTTTCCTAATTGCTACCACCAAGTAATCCTTGGAAAATCTGATATATTTAGTTTTTGATCCTTTTCTTTGGTTTCCTGTGTTGTTGCTATACTACACTTGTGCTCAATCTGGTTACTTTGAGCTTAATGAAGAGAAACAGCAGAGACTGTTACTAGATCCCCAAATCAGATTCATGTGCCAGAGGTACAGCACACACCAAACACTAAATATTGACATTTGGAGAACAGACAGTTTAATCAGGGTGGTACCAATCAAGAAAGAAGAGGGCATGCTTCAAATCTACTTTACCTTACCAAACATGATTATGAATTATATAAAGGGAAAGGACCCATAAGAGGAAGTCCTAGGGGGAAACTGGCATTTTCAAAGCCTTGATAAAAATCAAGGATTTCAGATTTCTTGATGCTGGGAGACATCTGGTAGACCATTTTACAATGTATCTTTCTGCAAGTCAATCTTTTTGTGATACTATTAGTTCATTTTTCTGTTAACAAAGATAGCAAAGTTGAACTGATAATTTCAGTGATTACAGAAAGCCTAGTCAGCTTGATGAGAGGAGAGAATGTGTGTTTTTAGAATTTAACTAGTGGAGAATGGTTCACACATCTTGTAAGAGGGAGAAAAAAAAAACCTTCTATTTATTTTGTCTTGGGGACTCAGTTATTGCCATGAATGAACTAGAGCTGGGCTTTCCATCAATTATGCACAAAAATTCTGAGTCTTAAAGATGACAATTTGTTTAACGAGGGAGCTGGGAAACCTGCAATGCTGCAGCCTGCTTTGTTCTTGCACAGCACAACTTTTATAGGGCACTGTGAGGTTAAATCTTAACTATGGCATAATATACTGAAAACAACTAACTTGTTTGCTAGTACCAAGAAAACATTTTTACCAGTGACAAAACAGGATATTTTCTCAGAAAATGCCAGGAAACATACATCTAAAGTGTACAGTTGGGGCCTTATTTTTCCTCCTTAAACAGGGTCATTGTGCCGCAGAAGAATTAGCCTACCATGAGGAATTATTGCTGTCCTGCCACATTTAGCATTCCAGCCTCCTTAGCTTTGGCTAATAAAGAGGAATTCCTCATTCAGATTGTTCCTGGTGTCCTTTCATGACCTCAGGAGATTGGACCCCAACAAGTTATAATCCTGCACTTATTGTACTCTTCCTAAGTGCCTGGCAGGCATTTAAGTCAAGTTGCATTCTTGTATTCCAACAACCTTCAGAATATAGTGATATTATAGTTCATAGTTCATGCATCTCTATGGTGTGAATGTTTGTTTCAATTCCAATACTTACTTTTTTGAAATGCCCTCACCAATGTGATGGCTTTATTTTGTGGAATATTAGATGGAGTAATGTGGAATACTAGAGGGTATGTGACGGTGGAAGATGATGAATGCCAACTAAAGAGAGGCCTCACATGTGTTTTTCCCTTTTCCTTTCTGTCTGGCCATCATAGCTGTTCCAGGACCAGCTTTCAAACTACGATCTTGGAAGCTGAGACCAGGCCTTTACTGGACCTTCGCCCTGCCACTGCTAGCACTGGGAGACATTGTGTCACCCACAGTCCAGCTGCTCCAGGGAGTGGAGATCAGAGATTGTTCCAAGAAGAGTTCAGTGACCGCAGGTGACAGACAGCATTTCTGCCCCTTGTGGTGCTTTGGTGAGCAGCCAGAGCTTACTCTCCATCAGTGTTTTGTCCAGTGGTAGCTGGCTGGACAAGTGACACAAATCCTTTTCACAGTATCCTCAGTTTCATACCTGTCCTCATGCAGAGAAGGGTTGCAGAAGCATGTCCCCATGTCAGATTGTAGAAGCAGTGACATTATCAGCATTAGCTTGCTTACTTTGCTTGTACGACCAGCATCCTTAAGAGCAACTGTCCTGGTATATATGCAAGAAAGTAGTTTTCTAGAGATAACATAAATTGCCCTAGTTTCCCTTGTGTTCTTCAATATGTATAGTGACCAGGTGCTATGGCACACGCCTATAATCACAGTGGCTGGGGACACTGAGGTAGGAGGATTGCATGTTCAAAGCCAGTCTCAGCAATTTAGCAAGGCCCTAAATAATCTAGTGAGACACTTTCTCAAAAAAAAAAAAAAAAGATTGGGATGTGGTTCAGTGGTTAAGCATCCCTGCGTTCAATCCCTGGTATTAAAAAAAAAAAAAAAAAAAAAAGTACCTGGACCTTCTGATCCAGGCTTGCTCTAATTGTTCCTATTACTTGCCTATGTTTTTGGGGTTGGGCGAAGATAGGAGGTATTCAGGGAATGGTGTTTTACTCCCTCTTTTCTTTAGAAGCAATACAGAAATACATTTCTATTATACATTAATTATGCAGTCTATGTTGTTATAGCAGCATAGAGTAAAATATACATAGAATCTGAGGTTCAAAATTATGAAATGAACTAGTCCAGGGTTACTCATTTAATCAGAGCAGAATGTAGAGGTAAGCTTAGCCATTTTTGCTCCTACTTTTAATCACTCTCCAATATAACTCGCTAGAATTAATAGTCCATTTATTATACAAGGTTTAAAGGACCAAAAGATACAGACTTCATGTGCAAGTTCTGGTTTGTTAAGGATTCATGGTGTAAGATGGTAAACTAGAAAGGGCCTAGATAACATATATGGTAATTGTATGCATTTTTCATATTTAATTGTATTTAAAGATTACTTAGTACTCTGTCTCTGAAATAAATATGAGCCAAATGCCAAAATTCAGCCCTAATGGAATTGAAAATGACCAAGTAATGAGTGACTTATTTATTTATTTATTTTTGGAAAAATACTTCAAGAAAAATAATAACAAGTTGTTAAGAGACAAATTACTCGGCCCTTTGCTAATTAGATTTACTGAACAAAGTGTGTTTCAGTTTGTTTGAAAACAGTTATTTGTGGAAACACTTGAACACAGATGCTGTGCACAGATGTTGAAGAAGTCAAATACTCTTGAGTGAGAGCTCTGGTTTCCTTGGGTCTCCCTCTCCAGGTACTGTGGCCTAATTTCAGGGTCTTATGAGCTGAAGAATCAAGGACCGATTTGCATTTCAAAGAAATGTCAGTGGCTGCAGCCCTCTCAGTTCAACATTTTTGCCATTATGCAAATAACAATTTGATAAGAGGCTTTTAAATAAATGAGTTAATTAGCTTTTAAAATATTCAATAGAACTCATGTTTTTCATCTTTACTGCAAAGCTAAGAGGGAAAGCTTGATGACCTGGCAGTATTATTGTCTGTGTGTTTCTTACCCCCATCCACCGCTGCTCTGTTTCACTTTCTTTTTGCTTTGAAAACATGTTTTCTTTTTTCATTAGGAAACTGGCAATATTTAGGTGAATAGTACGTGAGAATACAAATCATTGCACCTAACGCCAGCTGGCTTTATTTTAGCTAGCATTATACCTAAGAAGGGAAGAAACCTAAAAATACTTAAGTAAAAAGACAATAGGGACTCATGAAAGGAAATAAGAAAGATCATTAGAATAAGGTGCATGGAAACTGAACCTCTTCCAAATCTTCAGCCTAATAATAGATAAATGCTGAATTTTCTTTGTTTGCTTGATTTTTGGAGACTTATTTTCCTTCTGTCTAGAAAGGCTTTAAAAGCATCTAAAATTTTTAGTCCCGATGGAAACCGTACTCCTTAATTTTGGCAAGAATGAACCAAATAAGAGAAAATAGTAGCAGTGTATCGTGAGCCATCACTTTTATCTTCAACTCAACTTCATGATGTAAAGATACTCTGCAGAAGATAAAATATTAAGTACTATATGTGCTTAAATGTTTTCTCAAGGTCATGAAACCAGAAAATTATAAAGTCAGATTTCAGCTTGGAACTTTTGATATCAATGTTGGTTTTCTTTCAAATAAGGGATCATAGAAATCTAGTTTGGCTATTGTAAGGTACAATTTTATGAACACTAAGGAACAATTAAGCTACAAGAATTTGGATTTTTTTTTTATCATATAGGAGCAGGTGAACATCCTATCACATTTGAAAGGATAGTCAATAGAAAAAGCTGTTTCCTTAAAGTAGTTTTGATGTGCATTTCTCTAATTGCTAGAGATGTTAAATATTTTTTCATATATATTTTTTTAAAGAGAGAGAGAGAGAGAGAACTTTTTTTAATATTTATTATTTTTTAGTTTTCGGTGGACACAACATCTTTATTGTATTTTATTTTTTTATGTGGTGCTGAGGATCCAACCCAGAGCCCCACGCATGCCAGGCAAGCGCGTACCTCTTGAGCCATATCCCCAGCCCTTTTTCATATATTTTTTGATTGATAGTATATCCTCTTCTAAGAAGTGTCTATTCAGTTTCTTGGCCTATTTATTTATTGGGCTATTTGCTTTTTTGGTATTAAGGTTTTTGAGTGCTGTATATAATCTAGAGATTAGTGCTCTATCTGATCTGCATGTTGTAAAAGTTTGCTCCCATTCCTTAGGCTCTCTATTGTTTCTTTTGCTGAGAAGAAGCTTTTTAGTTTGAATCCATCCCGTTTATTGATTCTTGGTTTTAATTCTTGTGCTATAGGAGTCTTATTAAGGAAGTAAGGGCCTAATCCTATATGATGGAGATTTGGGCCCACTTTTTCTTCAAATAGGTGCAGTGTCTCTAGTTTAATTCCTAGGTCCTTGATCCACAAACAACAATAAGTGTTGGTGAGGATGCAGGGGAAAGTCACACTCATATATTGCTGGCGGGACTGTAAATTGGTGCAGCCAATCTGGAAAGCAGTATGGAGATTCCTTGGAAAGCTGGGAATGGAACCACCATTTGACCCAGCTATCCCACTGCTTGATTCATACCCAAAGGAGTTAAAAACAGCATACTACAGGGATGCAGCCAATGTTTATAGCAGCACAATTCACAATAGCTAAACTGTGGAATCAAGCCAGATGCCCTTCAGTAGATGAATGGATAGGGAAAATGTAGTATATATACACAATGGAATTAAAATCAGCATTAAAAGAGAAAAAAAAATCATGACATTTACAGGTAAATGGATGGAATTGGAGAATATTATGCTAAATGAAGAAAGTCAATGCCCCCAAAACAAATGCCAAATGATTTCTCTGATATGAGGATGCTGACTCATATTGGGGATGGGGGCAGGGAGCATTCGAGAAATGGAGGAACTTTAGATAAGGCAAAGGAGAGGGAGGGAAAGGAAGGGGCATGGGGGTAGGAAAGACAGTGGAATGAGGTGGTACATGTATGAAGACATGAATGGTGTGAATCTACTTTGTGTACAGCCAGAGACTTGAAAAACCATGCTCTATATGTGTAATGTGAATTGAATTGTGTTCTGACATCATATATAACAAATAAGAATAAATAATATTTTTGAAAAAAGAAAGTAAAAGCTGCTTCCTATCATTTCTCATAAAGAAACAACAAAATAGAGTAAAAACTAAATTAAAAATAAAAACTTAAAATTGATTACTGTTGGCACCATTTTTTTTTGCACTAACCAAAGCTAGAGTAGTTATTCATGACCCAGAGTAAACTAAAATTGATTTCATAGTTGTATAGAATTTAATCCAACAAATTAGATAAGAGAATCCATTGTAACACAGAAAAATATTCTTTTATTGAAGAGAAAAACTCTTACTTTTGTAAACACTGAATAATTTATTATTTTTATGTTGAATGCTCATTTTTTGAGGGTATGTAGAAATGTGTGGAGAAACATGTGTTCTATTAAATCATTTCAGGCTTTCACCTGCAGAGGGAAAATTGGTTTAATGAGAGATTATTATGAAATCAAAGTCAAAACACAGTGTGCAAATTATAAAAAATGCAGGTTTGGGGACTGGGGTTGTGTTTCAGCAGTAGAGTGCTCGTGTACCATGGGCGAGGCCCTAGGTTCGATCCTCAGCACCACATAAAAATTAATTAATTAATTAAAGATATTCTCACCAGGAGCAGATTATTAAACTTTCTCAGCCTCTGTTTCTACTATTTATGAAACAGGTATCTGTAAAATACTATTGAGAAATAGAACACAAACAATAAATATTTGAGATAAATTGGTGTAATTCTTGAATATAGCTGATGTATTAACAGTATTTGCTACTCATGGATATTCAATAAATGCATGACTTTCCTAGAAAACTAAATCCAAATGTTGAACACTTTTATTCAATAATATTTAGCACATTTAGACGACCGTAGATAGTACTGAAATCATGTAACATAATAAGTCAGTGCAGGGACTTGGGAGCTGGAGTCTTTCACCTATAGAAGTCTTTGCTAATCAGAGAGTGAATGTGAAAAGTGCCTGCATCTTTGAAAACAGTATTGAACTGAAGGTAGGTTAGTTTTTGGGTTGTGTAGCTCTAGAGTATAAATAAATCCAGTATCTCCATGTGAGAGGGAAGGAAATACCAGCTTGGATGAAGAGGGTGCATTTTTTTTTACATTCAGAATTCTTCCAAGTTAAATTGTATAGCCATGGAGAAGTGAACACCCTCTATATTGGAGATATTCAAGAAAAGGCATCATTAACAATGAAGTACGGAATATTCAGTCTTATGTGTGTATCTTCCAATAATGAGCATTATTAATGAACAAACAAATGATGACGTTAGAATAGTTTATATAGTCCACCTTCTTCCATTCACCTTACAATAAACTCTCAGGGTTCAGTATCATTTGACTCAGCTTAATATGATTAATCTATCCATATTCTGAGATGACTGAGTGGTCTTTATGTATTTGCCATGAGATTGAAAAAAAGGATTTTACAAAAGAGTAAAATCTTCCCTGAGTGAGTGGAAGTATTAAAATTACCCTGGCAACACTCAAAGACACAGATCTGCACTGCTGGGTTCAATGAGAAGAATGTGTTCCTTGTCCTGTTTTTCCCAATGATTCATCATACAATTAGCCTTGGAAATGATAATTCTTATCATTATAGAACAGTATATATTTTTGTTTCCCACTTCCAAACAATAAAACATCTTTATTTAATTGTAGATATAATTGTGAATCCATCTGAGGCCTTTCCTTTCTCTCAATCTTTCTTGTAATCTGCATAAATCAAATTCTCATTACCTATGCTTTGCAATTACTTTTAATATAGTTATTACATTTCCTCTTATATCCTATCATGTTTACCTTGATAGACTTTTCAATGCCTTGTATTAAGAACCTAAATTAATTTAAATATGGTCCTTTGAATACCCTTTAATAGTTTCATATGTTCCATAAAATTAATTTCAAAACTCTTCTAGCAGAGGAACAATTTATTTTAAATAAACTCATACATGAAGCCCAAATATTTAATAAATGGTACACATATAATTAAATATTTATCATAGAATATTAACATTTACACAATGTTTTAAAACTGTTTTCTAGATAAATAATATTTCATATCAATTTATTTTTATACTTAAGTTTGGATATACACTATCAAGAAAATCTGAACTCTTGGCTATTGTGAGTCATATTCTCATTATAAAACATGGTATTGAAACATACCCAAATTAATAATCATTATGGATTATGACACATGTGATTCTAAACTTGCAATGCTCATTTACATGGCCAGAAGTTTAAAAGCTGACAAAAACGTCATGATTTTTTTAAAGTCCATGTACGAATTAGTTACTTTTTTAAAGTAGTAAATTTTCCATTTACTAATGAATGCATAGATTCTCAGTGTTTTATTTTTCAGGTTGTATTTTCCCAAATGTATCATAGAACATTTCTACATGCCCCAAAATGTCCTCTTAAAAATCTCAAAACTTTGTTGGTCACCTTTTAAATAAATTCACTTAAAAATTCAGATGGAAAAATGAGCACCAACTTAATTTGAATTTTGCATTGAGTTCTGAATCCCCAGCAAGATGCTACCTTTACAACACTGAATCATCAAAGGAAGTTTATTTAGCTTGCGTGTGGAAAATGGCAAAGCATGCAAAATTTGGTATAATCATGTTGTAGCAGGTATTTCAATAGTGATTTCTGTTCTCATTACAAAAGTATGTATTGCATCTTCCCACAGGACAATAAGATTTAATAGAAAAGAGGATATGTTTCAAGTCATGTTGCTTCATTACAAATAAACTGGAAATGTCACCAATTTTAAAACTTAATGAATTTACATTATATGTCATTATTTAACTTGCTTTTTTATTAAGGTTGGTATCAACTAAAATACCAGTGCTCACCTGTAATATTGCGTTTGGCTCCACCTGTCTTTTAATAGATTCAATAGGAGCTGATACTTCTATATGCTTCTGTCTTTGCTTTTGCATCATCAATACAATTACTATGCACATAAGAAGCATCCACTTATCTAGATACACAGAAGTGTTTTCTCTTATGTAAGTACTTGTCCTACAGAGAGATAAGACCTAAATTCTGAAGTAAATGACCTGAAAATATTTACCCAAACTAAGTCCTCCAAACTATTTCATCAAATACATTAAATGCAATGTGTGCAGTGGCATACCCCAGTAATTCCAGAGCCTCTAGAGACTGAGGCAGAAAGTATTCAAGTTCAAAGCCAGTCTCAAAAGGTAGCAAAATCCTGTCTCTAAAAAAGGAATGGGGTATAGTTCAGTTGTTGAGCACTTCTGGTTTCAATCCCTGGTTTAAATATATATATAATAAAATTTAGGTTTCTTAGAAAAAAAATTGGTGTCACCAAATAGCCACCTATATCTCTTCTTTGTCCTGTCTCACTCTTTTTAATAGTTTGCCTCTCCCTTTAAAGTATAAGAGTCTGTGTACCTAATTTTCTGCTGTGTCTTCTAAACCTAGAAAAGTCATGTTTGCAGAGAGGTGTTCAATAGTTGTTTTGAGGATTTAAAGAATGTACATTCTTGACTTCATTTTTTATTAAAATTATAGGAACTAGATTTTTATAGTGTCTTCCTTATTTATCTTACTTGTAGCAATATCAGCACCATAGTCTAATTAACAGTTCTTCTGAAGATATATGTCTTCATTATATATGTGCATTTACATTGTCAGATTAAATTTTCTTTGTATAAGTATTCCGATAACACATAGTAATTGAATTTAGGCTAAAAGGCACAAGAATTATTTTGTATTCATTATGTTTTGTTTCAATGTAACACAACTTGGCAAGGGCTATATGATTATCTTGTAAAAAAATGTTGTAAAAGTTCAAACTTTAGATATAGGCAATGTATATTGGAATAACATTCCCAAATTAAAATAATTTTATCTTTTTGGGGTTTTGTATTACAGCAAATATTTGGATACAGGAGCAAAAAATGTCTATCCAAGTGTTAACTGCTTCTAGAATAAGTATATATTCTAATCTCTCAATCTGAAACAGGGATCTTGGCAAACTAAGAATAACTCAGTATGACAAACCATAGTGGGGTACTCCTGTAATATCAGCATCTCAGGAGGGAATCAAAAAGATAGCAAGTTTAAGGCCAGCTCAGCAGTTTAACAAGACCCTCAGCAACTTAGTGAGACCTGTCTCAAAATAAAAAATAAAAATTACTGGGGAAATATTTCAGTGGTGAAGTGCCCCTCGGTTCAATCAACAGTATCAAAAAGAAAAAAAGATAGATAGATATAAAGGTAGATAGATAGATAGATAGATAGATAGATAGATAAAAATAGCATAGGAGTTTTCCCTACCCCTGATTACATCCAGGAACACACACACATATGCTCATATAGATTGTGGTTCAGCAAGGAAGACAACAAGATGCAGGTCAGGTGGCACTATACTGATGGAGAATTCCCAAGTAATATAATAAAGAAAATAATTAACATTAAATCTCTTTTCAAAATTGATATTATCCAGGCAAAGAAATTAAAGGTAAGAAATAAAAGAATAGAATTATGTACAAAAGATAGTAAAGAAATACTAAGACACTAAACTATTTTTTAAAAGAAAAGCACAAAATGCATAGACACACACAAAATTATTCTTAAAATATAAATCAATATGACAGGATCTCACAGATATGATGACAAAACAGAGATTAACGTGGAGTTACAGAAATAAGAAAAAAAAATTGCTGACAAAAATATCCACCAAAAAAGCTAACATTTACATTAGAATTTAAATAATTCAAGTTTGAAAGATAAAGCTTTTTCCACTGAAGAACAGATTGGTATTTGATTAAATATAGGAAAGAATTTCACTTGAAATAATGAAATTACTTAAAAGTAAATTTCTTTTACTTGAATAAAAAGATAAAATGCACCAAAATGATCCAATAAGTTACTACTAATAAAACTTAACACTAAAAATATTTTAAATGGTATTGGCATCAGATTCACCATTTTAAGTCAGGGGCCATTTTATCTAAAGGTTCCAAAGTTTTGATTCTGAGGCAATGCTGCTTAACTTATTCTAAGAACCTGTGCCTGCTATCAACCCCACCCCAGCTTAAACGCCTAAGCAGCTTATGAGATTCCTTTTGTGGGCTATAAAGCTGCTTGGTGAGGGCTGACAGGCTGCTGCTCTCCTTGGAGGGACACCCTTGTTACCAACCTCATGTTACTGACAATAAATCTCTTGTGTGAGATTCCCGTGTGTGGTGGAGTCTTTGGAATTTGTGTGGACTCTGTGAGTGTCCTTTCACTGGTGCTGTGACTCTCGTGGGCTCTTTCATTGACCTTGCTCTCTCTTTGGGGATCTGAGCTACTTTGGGATCCTATACTTGGTCCTAGGCCACCCTCACCAAGAACCCACTTTCCATTTCACCAAGTGCTGGACTTCTCATCCACCACAGACTGATTCGGGTAAGTTCCCCTGCCTTGGGTTGACTCAAACAAGCTGCAGCCCCAGGAAGTGACTGTTGAATGTCCAGCACTCACAAGGTTCCTGTTTGGTTGGGAGAACCCGAACCACAGCTTTCAGAGCTATGGTTGGTCTCTATCGTCCACTGAGTCCATAAACTCGAAAGGCCTCACCCCTGGGAAAAATCTCTCTCTGGGTCTCGGTTACTCTTTGGGCTCGAAAGCCCTGGTGCCAGGCACCAAGAAACCCTATGGGCCTTACTCCCAGCTATTGTCCTGAGGCATCGATGGCTCCCAGAAAAGCAGTTAGCTTTTCCTCCTTAGGTATAAAAGAACACAGAGGAAAATTTCTGCTTCTTCCTACGGACTCTCTCTCTCTCTTGCCATGGATGCAGCCACCTCTGCCATCTCCGTAGACACCCCCTTGGGTTGCCTTTTAGCAAATTGAGACTCATTCTGCCTTACTCCTGACCTAAAGATGCAGAAACTAATTAGTCTCTGCAACCAAATTTGGCCCCTTTATACCTAAGACAATGACTCCAAATGGCCATTTAATGGCACTCTAGATTCCAAAATTTTGAGGGACCTTTGTAACTTTTGTGAGCGCTCAGGGAAATGGAAAGAGATCCCCTATCTTCAGGACTTCTCTTTCCATTGTTCCAAACCATCCCTCTGCTCTTCCTGCTCTTGGGCCCAGATTCTGCTGGCTCTTGAAACTCTCTGTTCTTGACCTCAGGACCCTCCCCAAACCCCAGACTTTGATCCTGATGATGAACCCCTTCCCCACCATTCTCTACCTTCTGCTGTGACTCCTCTGGGACCTCCCTCACCTACTTTCAGTCCACCTGTTACTCGCTCTCGCTCTCAAATGGACCCCTCTACCCAGCCTACGCCCTTGCTTCCACTTTGGGAAAAAAGAGGGTCAGAAGGAATTGTTCAGGTGCATTCCTCTTTCTCCCTTAGTGACCTCTCCCAAATCAAAAGAAGGCTAGGGTCTTTCACCTCCAATCCTTCAGGGTACATTAAGAAATTCTAATACCTAACCCAATCATATGATCCTATCCAGTACCCTCCTACCTGAAGAGTGCAGGAGAGTTTGGGAGTTGGCCAGAAACTATGCCTATAAGGTCCACCAAACCTCCCCTGCTCACCCAGTTGGCACTGAGGCAGTCCCTGATCCTGACCCCAACTGGGATTACAATTTGGATGGAGGGATCACTAGTAGGAACCAATTTATTACCTGCCTCATGGCGGGACTAAAAAAAATGGGCCCGTAGGCTATTAACTGTATTAACTATGAGAAATTCCAAGAAGTTATTCAGAACAAAAATGAAAACCCCACAACGTTCTTGGACGGCCTTACAAAAGCCCTTTTACAGAACTAGCAATCTAGATCCTGAAACCCCAGATGAGAAACAATTACTAATAACCTACTTCTTCTCTCAGAGTTTCACCGACTTTAAGGCTAAATTCAAATGCTTAGAGAAGGGACCCCTAACTCCTCAAGCAGAGGGTCTGGCAGTGGCTTTTAAGATGTATAATGGGAGAGATAAGAAGGCCCATAAACAGAAATACTAGACACTGGTCAAGGCCTTACAACCTGCCTCAACCACTGGCACTTGGGAATCCCCACTCCCTAGGAAGTAGCCAGGGGGATCCCCTGGCTCCTACTTTAAATGTAGTCAAATGGGTCTTTGGGCCAGAGTGTGCCCAAATCCCTGGAAGCCTCCTGGTGCATGTCCCAAATGCCATCAGGAAGGATATTGGGCCATCATCTGTCCTCACACACCAAGAGGTGCAAGGCCATTCAGTTCTGATACCTTTCAAGTGGATCTTCTAGGTCTGGCAACAGATGATTGAGGAGGCCCAGGACCCCCTTACCCAACCACTACCGCCACTTCTCAGAAGCCCAGGGTCACCATTGTGGTAGCAGGTAGGCTCATCTCTTTGCTCCTGGACACTGAATGACATACTTGGTCCTATAGGAGTTTTGGGGACCTACTTCTCTTTCTTATTCCTCTATTGTCATGGTAGAAGGAACACCTTTTCAGCCTCTACAAACCCCTTTGCTTCACTGAATATTCCAGGTCATGACCCTTTCCCATTCCTTCCTGGTAATTCCCTGCTGCCCACTTCCTCTTTTAGGCAGGGCTCTCATAGCCAAAGTTGGAGCTTCCGTTACCTTCACTCCCGAGACTCTCCTCAACTGCAGCTTGCCATTGGTCTCCCTCCTGCTAGTACTCCAGACAAATTCTGCAAACCCCCTTTACCCCTTACCTGCCTCAGAGGTTGATACCTAGATCTGGGACCTCCAAAACCCCTCCATAGCTACCCACTACCCTCCCTTGATAATACATCTCAAGGACCCCACCTATTTCTCAGCATGACCCCAATAACCACTTTACCTCCATAAGCTCAGGGGTCTTAACCCTTTAATCTCTGATTTTCTCTGAAAAGACCTTCTAAGTCAAACAAGCTCCTCTTTTTAACACACCCATTCTAGAGATCAAGAAACCAAACGGATTCTACAGACTCATACAGGACCTTCGCCTCATCAATTCAGCTGTAATCAAGTAGTCACCCAGTAGTTCCCAGCCCATATATCCTCCTCTACATCATTCCCTCACACACCACCCATTTCTTCTCCATTCCCTTACACTTCCAATCCCAGGGCACTTTCGCCTTTACCTGGATAGACCCAGACACTCATATCTCCACCCCATTAACTTGGACTGTCGTACCCCAAGGATTTAGGGATAGTCCCCATCTATTCGGCCAACCCTTTCTAAGCAACTATCTTCCCTCTCACTCCCCCAATCTAAACTTATTCATAATGTAGATGACCTTCTCCTTTATAGCTCCTCTTTATAGATCAGTCTCACTAACACCAACATCTTCCTCAACTTCCTAGCTCACAATGAATATCAGGTATTACCCTAAAAGATTCAGCTATCTACCCCCCAAGTCACTTATCTGGGTCTTCTCATTATACCAACCTACAAGGCAATTACCACTGATAGAAAGAATTTAATTTTTTCCCTACCACCTCCCACGATGAAAGAGGAAGTCCTCTCCTTTTGGGGGATGGCAGGATTCCTCCAGTCTTGGATTCCCAGCTATTCCCTTTAGGCTCTCCCTCTCTATGAAAATACACGTGGTCCCCTCTCTGAACCACTTCTGAATCCTATCACACCACATTTCCACAGGCTTCAACAAGCCCTCCTTTGAGCCCCTGCTCTCCATCTTCCTGGCCTTACTCACTCATTCTCTTTGTGTGTCACTGAAAAGAATGGATATGCTCTGGGAGCCTTGGGACACCAACTGGAACCAACCTTTGCTCTGGTCACATACCTCTCAAATAACTATATATAACCATCCAAGGTTGAGCCTCCTGCTTGAGAACTTTCACCTTGGCAGCCCTCCTTGTACAGGAATCAAAAAACTAAACTTTGGGTCCCCTATCACAGTCCTCTCTCCACATCACCTCTCTGAACTTCTTACCTACAAAGACCTTCAAACTTTTCCTCCCTCCAGGATTCTTTCTTTTCAAGTTGCCCTTATAGAGGATTCTACACTGTCTTTTCAACCCTATTCACCAATTAATCTGGGCATTCTTCTTCTTTCTCCATTAAAACACTTCTATGCTCCACTACACTCCTGTATAAAGACCCTAGAAGACCTTCTACCTCACCCTACTGACATTTAAGAGGGTCCCTTGCCACATGCCACCTACACATGGTTTACTGATAGAAGGTATTTTCTTCATGAGTTCACCTTCAGGGCTGGTTACTTTGTAATATCCCTTAATGAAATCATCAAAGTCAGGCCAACACCTCCAACAAAAAGGCAGAACTTCTTGCTCTCATGAGGGCCTTTACCCTGGCTCAGGGCTACACCCTTAACATTTACACCAACTGTAAATATGCTTTCCACATTCTCTTGTCACACTCAGCTATATGGGAGGAGAAGGGACCCCTCACCAGAAAGGAGACCTCAGTGGTTAATACTTCCTAGATTGTGCTCCTGCTTGAGGCCTCCCACCTCCCCACTGCAATTAGAATGACTCATTGCAGATCCCATCAAACCAAAACTTCTACCATTTCCAAGGAAAATAACAAAGCTGATAAGGCAGCAAGACAGGCAGCCTTGGGAGGCCCCCATCATGACACTCTTCCTCGCCTACGACTGAGGGTCAACTCCTTCAACCCCAGAGATTTTGCCCTCACATAAAACCCCCCTTGGCCCTCTTTACAAGAATGATATTTTTCACCCCTAACCAGCAGGAATAAGCTACAGAAGAAAGACCATCTTCCTCACCCTTGGTAGCTATAAAAACAAAAAGGGAGGAATATTGGCATCAGATTTGCCACTTTATGTTGGGGGCAATTTTATCTAGAGGTCCCAAAGTTTTGATTCTAAGGCAAAGCTGCTTAACTTCTCATAAGAATAGGTGCCTGCTATAAACCCCACCCCAGCTTAAACAGTTTACAATCAACCCTACCCCGGGTAAACCTCCTAAGCAGTTTATGAGGCCTCTAAAGGTGCTCTGTGAGTGCCAACAGGCTGCTGCTCTCCACAGAGGGACAGCCTTGTCAGTATACTTCATGTTACCAACAATAAATCTCTTGTGTGGGATTCAGGTATATGATACAGTCATTGTGTGGACTTGTAAATGTCCTTTCAAATCGTATAAAAAATATTCAA
Organism: Marmota monax; assembly: GCF_021218885.2. Lineage (NCBI taxonomy): Eukaryota > Metazoa > Chordata > Mammalia > Rodentia > Sciuridae > Marmota > Marmota monax. Next base: position 2,705,645 of record NW_026695230.1, on the reverse strand, counting down.
AACTCAAACCACACAATTTAAATACATTTAGTAACTGAAATAGTTGGTGTCGCTTTTCCAGCACAGCAAGTGCAATGTCTGCAGATAGTGAAAATGTCTATAGTGTTCTGCTGAGCCAAAAACAACAACAAAAAAGCACACTGATTGCATTGCATCAAAATAGGATCGGCTGCTGTTTTGTTGTTGTTGTTGTTTTGTTTTTTTAATATTTATTTTTTAGTGGTAGTTGGACACAATATCTTTTTTATTTATTTATTTTTATGTGGTGCTGAGGATTGAACCCAAGGCCTCTCACAGGCCAGGTGAGCACTCTACCACTGAGCCACAACCTCAGCCCTCAGCTGCCATTTTGTACTGTATAAAGACAGAAGACAGACATTTATAAATTTGTAAACAAATCTAGAATTGACTCATCAACAACAAGAAAAAGCCATAATCCCTGAGCTATTATCACTATATGACAGAAGTTAAATGATCAATAGCTACACTTGAGAGATATCCCCTGAGTCTTTACGTATTTAATCATTCAAGGGGAAGTAACATGGAAACTCAGAGACTACAGTATCAACAAGCCCCTTCTGGATGCAGAAGAATATAGTGAAGTCCAGAGAATGAAGCAATGCATTCTTACTCAGAACTTGGTTTGGAGAAACTGGTTGATAAATGCCAGTGTGAATATTTAATCTGTTTGCATGTGAAACTAAGAAAAAAAAGTACTGTTACTGACTAGTATTTATTGAATAGAATATGATTAGCCTTAACAGTATGAAACAAAAGAATAAATTAATTGAAGACCAGAATAAAAAGAAGAGAATTAAGTCAAAATTCTTTAACAAGATGAAACATTTTGTTATTTAATCTCATAATTAGTTATGCCTTCTTTTAATGTTATTGAAACTCTAAACTTAGAAAATGGTCACTCTGAAGTAAAATACCCTATAATAAAAAAGAATTATTTAAATATACATTGTCTAGCACTCTATGTGGATATAAAGCAGTTGAAGTATAAATGGTCTGAAATGAGATGTCTTCTAAGTGGAAATACACAGTGAATTTCAAAGACACATCTAAAAAAACAACAACAAAAAAAAAGAACACCAGATAAAATGTATTTGTACTGATTAAGTATTGAAATGATAGTATTTATTATTTTGAATATATTGATTTAAGTAAATTATTAACATTATGTTTACCTTTTAATTTTTACACTGTTAAAATATGTTCACTAAAAATTTTGTATTGTTTTTATTTAAATTACATGTCTATTATATTTCTATTGTATAGCACTGACTGAAAAGATTATTTTATTATTTATATCTGATAGTGCTGTGCTATAATAATTTTATATAACTTGATAATAAATGCATACTGATCTAAAAGGATAATAAAATAATATTATAAAAACAATTATTTTCTCTTTTTTTGAAATGGAAATCTTTTCCAACTTAATAATATTGTAAGCAATACTATGCCAACATTATTTTGCTTGAAGACCACTTCCATAGACATCCGTGATGGGGAATAAAATATATAGCATTTTAAACATAGCTTGTTTCAACTTTTAAAATTTTCTTTTCTAGTATAACACTTACTGATCTCTCTCCTTTTTTTTTCCAGTTTTGCCTGTTATCTCAGCACTAAGAGTCCCCATCATCACCGTCTCATTATTTCTGAGAAACTTGCTGAACTGCAATCTCCTTACCATTTACAATACCAGTTTTATCAGTTATAGCTCTTTGTCCCAGCAAAATTCAGGGGGTCGAAAAAAAAGTCTAGTTGTATTTTCATACCACTTATTTCTTTCTTAGTTTTCTATAGTTATAATGCTCTGAATTCCCCTCTTTCCCAAAACTCTCCTAAAGCAAATTCTTTAGGGTTTCTTACCATACCAAACATCCTCATTTTCCTTGATATGCATTCAGCTCTTAACTTGTTAACTTGTTTTCCACATTTTCTATCAGGGCTTTCTTCCTCTGAGAATTCATTCTTGAGTGTTCCATTGGCACATGCCCCATAGTTTCACTCACGTCCTCCAAGATAATGACCTCTTATTTCCTGTATCTGCCCTGAGATCTCACTTAACTCCAAATCTACATTCACCCCAAAATGGCATGATCTCTCTGTTCAAATATATGGCAACCCCATTCAGTATTCCCAAAGCTGAAAACAACTTGTCTGTAAGCCCACAATTTTTCCCATGCATTAATTTCAGTAGCATCACTACTCTCTAATTATCCAGAAATGAAACATGATAGTTGTACTCTTTTATCATTTTATCTATTCTGAAACCATATAACCTTTTTTATGTTTTCTTTTTCCTTTGTATTCTAATTTTAGGAATATTACCATCATTGCTTCCTCATATCTATATAATTGAAATGATAAAAGAGATCAGTCTCATGGCCCTTATTTCCTAATTTTTTTAAAGGTTAAATTCTTTTTTAAAAAATTGATTTTATTTTTTCAAATACACAACAGCGGAATGCATTACAATTCTTATTACACATATATACCACAATTTTTCTTATCTCTGTTTGTATATAAAGTAGGTTGACACCCAATTCGTGTCTTCATACATGTACTTTGGATAATGATGTCCATCACATTCCATCATCTTTGCTAATCCCCTGCCTCCTCCCTTTCCCTCCCTCCTCTCTTCCCTATCTAGAATTCATTTATTCCTAATCTTTGTAATATGTGCTACAGGGGTTACTGTATGTTATAGCTCTGAAATGTATCTGAATCTCAATAGCACTTTTATTTCTACCTGCTCTTAAAAATATTCATACTTTTTTTTTTACATAGTCATTTTTCAACATCTTGGTAAACAAACATGAATTATGCAAACACATGACATTATTAATTTCATTAATTTTTTAAAAATTATTATTATTTTTACCCTACCAAATTACCACAGCTTTAATATGAACCAAGCAGTCTGAGCACCCATGCCAGGAAGATTTCTCACCTATCCTTGGAAAACCTAATTTTATTTTGAGGATTATCCTTCATATAAATCTAGGCTAAATTAAAGAACCTGGAAATATTTTGTAATTCTGAATAGTTCTCCACAACTGAATCCATAGCAGGAAACGACTACTATTTAAAGATATTGATGTGAGGATTAAATTCCCAATTTTGCATGGGTTTTGGGCAAATTCCCCTCCTGACTTGCCAATCATACATATTCTCTATCCCTAAATTCCCCATCACTGACACATGATTTGTTATATAAGTATTAAGATGCTAAAGATTACACTTCCTTAAAAAGTACTTGTGAATATTTTAGCCACAAGTAATTTGACTTTCTACATCATAGGGACAACCCCCCTGCCCCCCGTATTTCATCAGGACTGTATTCTCCCTGATCAGGAGCATATTTTAAAGAAGACTACTTTCATCATAAGATAACATCCTTTCCTGCAGGGTTTTTCCAACCTATATCTCAAGTCTCAAGTGACATTTCCTGTGTTTTTGTAGATAAGCCACACGGACAATTGCATGCCCCCCAGAAATAACATAATTTTTGTTTCATGAATGGAGATGTTAAAGAGATCCTTAGGCTTCATCTGGCGATATCTTTCCTTTTATTTATTTTTCTTTGTTTTGGTGACTACTTTTTATCTGTGCAAGGTTATTTAGGCATTCTAGAAAGCTCTATCCTTTTCAATCTATTTTTTCATCTTAATTTTAATGACTGAAATAGAATTGTAGTGAAAAACAAAAAGAGAGACAGAAGCAAGCAAGGTGCGGGAGCAAAGTAAAAGGGGCTGCTTGTCCGAACTGCCAGCTTTACTTATATCCATACGTTACATTAGGTCATCGGCATCATTAGAATATATTGCTCATTGTATAAAGTTGCTTTTATGTAGGTAAGTTTAGGTGCAGTCTAAGAGACTTCCTTTACTCCCAGAAGATGAGTGTCTGAGATTAAGGTTGAGGCTGATAAGAATCTAGCACATAGTCTCCTCACAAAGGACATTACCATTGCAGCTAGGAATTGAGCATGTATTATTTATCTTACTAGTTCCAGGGAGAAACTGTAGAATATTCAAAGTGTGGAAACCAGGGCGCCTGTTACTCTCTGAGAGGTTGCTCACAGAAGAATGCTGCCTTGTACATTTCTACAGCCAGAATCCTTACTAAGAATCTTTTATTTTGTGAATTTAGTGCTTTATTCAAATAATCTTCTAATCTTACCATTAAATATTTTCTGGGTTAAACACTTTTATAAAGTTTTACCAAGATAATAAACACTTGATTAAGATAAATTCCTAAAAATCATGGCATAAAAAATGCATTTAGTTTCCCATCTTTTAATATATATGGCTAGCTTGTTTTCTAGAAAAGTTAAACTGCCCTTCACTTTCAACAACCAGGTAGGGAAGTTGCATTTTCAATGAACTCTTACCTATGTTATTTATAGTGATTTTGTATATTATGTTTGTACTCAATTTTTTTTTTACTGTTTTAAATTCAGATACGTAAGTATCAGGGATTTTGTGAAATTACTATTTTTTAAAATAAAATTGTAACCAAAAATACTTTGTTTGTTTTTTAAATTTCAGGAGACTTTTCCACTTTGGCTTTAATATATTCCTATTTTTGCATATGCTGTATTAAAATAAAATAATAAAAATCTTACACTTTCTGGTTATGTGTAAATGAAAAGCTAACATGGTTCAGAAAATAAGAACATGCTTTTAAGTTTATTTGAACTTGCTTTATTGTTAAGAACAGTAATAACACATCATGAAAAGATATCTGAGTTTGTGAGTTTCCTGCTTGCGTTATTTTTTATTTTGTTTTAGTATACAAATTATTATTATTAAATTCTTGTCAATAAGTAAATAAATCATAAAGAATACAGGGGTGTTTGTTTAAACTTATTCAGGAGATTAAAATTCTAATTACACTTGGTTATAGTTACCTGGAGAACTTGAACAAGGAACTTGGGAAATGACAGATTGTATAGGTTTTTAAATAATGATATCAGCATTATAGCTCTTTTAGAAAAATAGTTTTTGGAATAATGAGAAACATGAAGACTACTTTGAATTATGATGTGGAAATGAATTGAGAGTGATGGATTACAAGTTAGTGTTAAACATTCAGGGCCAGGGGATAATAATCTTCTTAGGTTGGAAGTACTTAAAAAGCCATTATAAAAGGTAATAGCATAAAAATTGGTGAGGTGGAAGATAAAATATTAGATGTTCAAAGGCGGCTTATAAAAAATAAGTGCAGAGACAAATGATCTCTTGCTTGGTTTGTATGTTGGGGGGGGGATTTACAAGAGTATAATATATGCAATATTAAGATTCAATGTTTGAAATTCAGTGATTAGTGATTAGTGTGGACTCTTCTAAATGATTTTATTTTTCCGTGTGACCTCTAAAAATTTCCTTCCATCTGTTTTCTTAGAAGACTCTGAGTTCAACTTTTGAATCTACAATTGAGTTTTTCTGAGTTGTCAGGCACCCTTGAGGTAATGAGTAATTTGACAAGCTAGTTAGAAAGTATATCCCAGTCTGGAATCTAAATAGTTTACCAGATCCATAATATAGGATGAGCAAATTTGTTGTACACAGAAGTTCAAATTGATCTTTAAAAGTCACATAAACAAGGACACAAACATTTTTTACAACTCTTTTTAAGTTCCTATTCAGACTTCAAGTCAAAATGGTTCATGTCAAAATGAAAATAAAAACCCTATTAATTCCAGAAACATACTAGGGCTAAAAGGTTCCCTACAATTTATTTGCAGTAATGGGAATAGAACTCAGGGACTCTATCACGGAGTTATATTCCCAGCCAAAATCTCACCCACCTTTAAATAAATAATATAATTTTTAAATTTAGATAAAGGGTCTTGCTAGGTAGCTGAGGGTGACCTTGAACTTGTGATCCCAAACCTTCAGAGTCACTGGGATTCTATACATGAGCCACTACACCTGGTGGGTGTCCTAGATTTGAAGGACAATTATGTGGTTGTTTTTGATTAATGGTATATACCAAAATTCCTCTGTGGTCATCAAAATAAAATCCACATTTTTTTAAACTTGCTTTTTCCTGGCATTACTTTTATCATACCATAATTCTATGCACTCCAAGTGACTTGTACATGCTGAAACAAGCCATGATCTAACCAACATTTTCTGTCACCTATAGATAAAATCCTGCTCTCCCTGCAAACCCTAAACTTGTCCTTCTGCACACTATTTTCTGGTTAACTTGTGTCACAACCCTCATGTTATTTACTCAGTTTCCCTGAGCTAGGGTACTAAATCAGATTAGAAATCTTAAGGGTATGAGAAATTCAAAAATAAAGAGAAAATATGGAAATAAGTGAAATGGTGGGATCCTGTGGGAAGCAGCTCTGGTGGATACTGGCTTTAACAACAAAATGGATCCCACAGGCTTTATTTATATGATAGGAACATCAATGGGATTCAGTGTGAAGAACTACCTGAGGACAACAGGGTGAAGATGGACAAAACAACTTGGTTGGGGCTTAGCAGTTTACACCTACCTTCTCTACTTCCTGGTTGCTGCATTTGAACCTGATCAGGCATCAGGATAATCTGAATGGTCTTGAACCTGTGGGGTTTCACTTAGAGTTCTCAGAAGAGCAAATTCCCTGCCTTGAGATGGCTCAAACAAACCCATAATTTATTCACGCCCTGACAAACATGTATTCATTTTTCAGTATATTAACTCATTTCAAAGTTATGGCAAAAAAACACATTTTGTAGGTGCGGCAGGACTGTAGCAAAGTAACACGGGGGGGGGGGGGGGTGACGAGCAACTTGTGTACATTGATACAGCAGGAGTGTGAGCCGTTTATTGTAGGACAGGAGGGGTATATATACATTCCACACAGCTTATCCTAATTAACATAAACTAGATACAGCAGTCAACCAATAAGGAATCTCCACACTTAATGGCTCGCTGGTGTTACTTCACAAACCACTCCCTCTGGCAAAATGCCAGGCGCCATCCGGACTTGTTTACAGACCCTAACATGTAGGATCTGTATCAAGCATCACATTTTATATCAAAAATTCTCTGTTGTATGTTGAGGACAGAATCACTATTGCTAATACAATATTTTGCTGAAATAATTAGTTGTCCTTTTCTATTACATTCCCATACTCATCCATATCGTGCCATTTCATATGCTACCTTTTAATTTTCTATTGACTCTCTGTCTTCTTTACAGCATTTGTATATTTGAAGGGAAAGATGGTATTCTATACTTAATAAGATCTGGGATATAACAGATATTAACACCCCCACCACACACACACAAACACACACAAACACACACACAAACACACACACACACATGCATATTGACTGAGTAAATAATTAAATAAATAGTTCAAACCAGGTAACTTAAAAAATACCCTCTCAATGATTGTTTCCACCATATTGTATTCTAGGTTTTTTAAATCTAATCACGTGCAGTGACCTTTAATGAATCTCTTTTGTTTACATATAGCCAATGTTCTGCTCAAAACATCTTTGCTCATTCTTCATGATCACTATTCCTATCTACTTTTATCAAGGAATATTTAAATTATCAGCTTCATACCTGGTTTCCCTCCTGCTGTTCTCCATATCAGACTTTTCTCTTTATTTTTAATCCTGAAGAGTTCAAACACAGTATAATTTCTCTTGATATATTAAGGTAGAGATAGAATAGCTGAGAGAATTTAAAAAGATTGAGCTGGACCATTTACAACTATGTCAGGCCATGTCATCCTGGTAGGGAAGGTAAGGTTGTGGCTTGATCATACAAATATAGTGGAGATGACCAAAAGGATTTGATATCTATTCTAAAGAAGACGTGAACAGGTCAAATTAGTGTTAAATGTGATATGTGAAAGAAAAGGAATAGTTTTAGGGTAGACCTAGAAATCTCAAAATTGTATTGTGCAGTGGATCACTATTTTCAGTTTGAGGAAGCATGGAGATGCTTTTCAGAATATTATCAAATAAATACAATAAACAATCTAGAAGAAAATGAAATGTAGAAAATGAAGTTATTAAAACATTGTAAATAAAAAGATCCAGCAACAGGTATATTAACTCATTTCAAAGTTATGGCAACAAAAGACATTTTGTAGGATCTGTATTCAAGCATCACATTTTATATCAAAATTTCTCTGTTGTATGTTGAGGACAGAATCACTATTGCTAATACAATTGTAGGATTTGCTAAATATCAGAGGTTAGTGAAATAAAGATCAAATATTTTCATCCAAACTCACAATCTCCTGATTTTTATCCAAGGACCCTGAATTAAGGACTCCTGATTTGGAGTGTCCTGTTTAATATAGAATATTCACTACTATTCAGTGAAAACTTTCTAAATTTTGGCTAAACTAGTTTTTGCTATAATCGTCACTTATCAAGAAATCATTGATTAAATAAGACTCTGATTTCCATTGGTAGATGTTTTGCTATACACTTTGAAGCAACTAGAGCTTCCAAGTTTGGTCTCCACACTTCACTATTTTCACTCAATTTCTAAAAAAGATTTAAGTTTACAAGTAGAAACAAGAACTTTATTTAAGTTTACAAGTAGAGCCAAAAAAAAAGTATTGTTTAAAAGGAGTTATGAATTGAAATTAATATGCCAATGAAAAAACTGTAGAACATTTTATCAAAAATATAAATGTATTCTATACTTGTTAATGTTATGGAAACATGATCTATACTTCTCTAGATTATAATCAAAAAAGAATTTTATCATTGTTTACACTCATATTATTCTTTGTACACATGCTTCATTTTCCCCCTGTTCTACTTTAAGACATGGAATTCATAACCCCATAAGAGGGGAAAAATGAATCTCTGGGATAGCACAGACTTCAATAATTAAGTCATATTGGAATATATTATAAAATTAAAAAAAAATACTTCATTCCTTTTAGAACTTTGGAATACCAGGAAGAACTTGAAGCTGTCATATATTTTTAAAAAGTGCTTTTCTTTTGTTACTTTATTCCTTCAGCAATTGCCCACAATCTGGAAGCAATATTGAACATTTAGTCCCAGAAAAATTTCAGCTTGAACTACTCTGCCCCATTGTCAAGTGATTGCCAATTAGGAGAAAATGCTTATAAATGTTGACACGTGAAATTAAATGAAACTTCATGAGGGCTGTTGCAACTTAGGAACACACTCAACACCTGCTGCCTTTTTGAAATAATTTGCATACATTCTCGGATTTCTGTGGGATCTTCTCAGTGAGCAGCAGACAGATGCTTGGATCAGATGTCACAGGCACAGCTGGGGCTGCAGAGTCAGCAGGTAACTTTCAGCTCCAGTCCTGTGTCTTTGTCAGCACAGCTTGCTTCTCAGTACATTAGGCTTGAGGATATGGCTCAGTTATCTTTTTCATTGAAGTTTCCTCATCCTCTGTTGTTGGGCTGATGAGACTTTGGTTTACCCTTCCCTAAGAGTCTATACTTGTATAGCTTAATAATGAAACTCATGAAAAAATGATGCTTTCCCAGAGTAGGTAAAGTATTCAAAATTAGAGATAATAGATGATGAACTTTTGTTGTTTATTGTACACATATTTAAACATTTTTTGTTGTTTTGAAACATTTCAAAATGAGAAGATTGGGAAACATTTCAAAAAAAAGCATTAGTAGTTTCTTAGTAAGTTTATTTTTATTTTGTATTGCTTAAATAAAGAGCTATTTTTTTAATTTAAAGGAAGTATAGTCATATTTTAAATAGTCATCAATCAATCAATAAAGAGAGTAAATCACAAATACCCAGTAAATAAATTCAAACAGTGGATCCTCCTTTTGCATCTTCCACACCAAAGTCATAATTTTAGAACAATTTCATAATTGCAAAATAGAGTGCATGGTAAATTGAAAAAAATGTTCACAGATAAACACAGAGCCATCCTCAAAAGAAATGATAAGAACAAAATTAATAATCACCCAGACCTTGAGTAAAATACATAATGAGAAGCACCCATGAAAACAGCATAAAGAAAATCCAAAACACAAACATATAAAATTAAGTGCTCAAAAGGCAAATATGAAACTTAAAGTATGACTATTACTAGCATTGAAGCAAGGAGAAGTTATCCCATCTATAAAAACAAAATTTTCATTTAAACTGGCAACTGGAGACAATAAGAATTACTAATATGGTTTCTATTAAAAATGCATGAATTAAGCTAAATTACAAAAGGAGCTCAGCTATAGAATAATAGATTTTACCCCAGAAGAAAATCATCATAGAAGAAACAATGTCATTATCATTTATTTTTCCCACAGGTGTTGTGGTTTGGATGTGAGGTGTCCCCCAAACTCATGTGTGAGATAATGCTAAAAAGGGTCAGAGGAAAAAATGCTTGGGTTGTAAGAGTCTGAACCCATTCAGTGATTGGGGTATATATTTGAATATGGAGAGTAGAGTCTGCCTCCGCCTCCCCCTCCCCCTCCCCCTTCCCCTCCCCCTTCCCCTCCCCCTCCCCCTTCCCCTCCCCCTTCCCCTCCCTCTGATCAGCATGGGAGCTGCTTCCCTCTGTCAAACTCTTCTGCCCCACCTCAAGCCTCCTGGGAATGCAGCTGGCCTTGTATGGACTAAGATCTCTGAAATGGTGAGTCCTCAAACTTTTCTTTCTCCATAATTGTTCTGATGGGGTTGTTTACTCAAAGCACAGAGAAAAGCTGGATAAAACAAAAGAAGAATTGAGGAAATAATAGAAACAAATAAGTAAAATATTTTTTAAAAGTTTGCAAAGGAGTAAAAAGACACTACAGTTTTAAAAGTTTGTTTGGCTAATATATCAGGTATAATACTCAAAACTTATCTGTGTCATAAGATTTAGAACTTATCAAATTAAATTAAAATTAACTAAAATAAAATTTAAAATGAAATTCCTCAGGAGACAAAAAAATAAAGTTTATCAACAAAAACATTAGGTTGAATTCATTCATGAACTCAATGGCAATACTGTATACTAGAAAAGGATATAACACATTTAGAGTTCTACAGGAAATTTGTTGGGGACTAAAAATTGTATAAAAGGTAAACTATCACATAAAAAGGAGAGTAGAAAAAGTATGTTTTGGTATAAATGACTAAACACACACACATATACATATGCAAACACATAGTGAATTATTCAATGGTATAGCAAAACCAGGAAAGAGTAAAATGATTAAAACAATGAAAAAATTTTACTGATGCCAAAAAGCAGTCGCAATTTTACTGTTCCATGATAATTGCTTGCTAATTATCTTATGCAAAGGAAAAATAAATATCCTCTGCTTTTTTTTTTTATGACGGAGGCAGTTTTATATCTTGGAAAATATTCCCATCAAAATTAGGCAACTATCCTCCTACGGAAGTCTGATTAGAGGTGCTCAGTTCCTTGATGGTTATATGTCACATAAACAACACCAGGGTGCTTGAGAAAGGTAATCTTGCTTTACAAATTGAGAAGAAGTTTTTAAAAAGATCTACATATCAGCTGTGGTGATCCAGGCCTGTCATCCCAGCAACTCCTGAGGCTGAGGGAGGAGGATGGCAAATTCTAGGTCTGCCTGGGAAACTTAGACCTTGTCTCAACATAGAAAAGGGCTGGGAAGTACCTCAGTCATAGAGTACCCCTTAATGGGTTCATGTCTCAGTACCATACATAAAACATGTTTGTGGGGGCAGAGAAATTTCTAAAAGGGAAAGGGAAATTAGAGTCTAGAGTCAACAAGATTCTTTAAAGTTTTGTCAAAATCATTAAAACTCTTTTTTTGTCAGTTTATTTTTTTTATTTTTATATGACAGTAGTGTATATTTTGAAACATTATATGTACATAGAATAAGTATAATTTTTTTCTAATTAGGATTCCATTATTGTGGTTATACAGGATGTGGAGATACATTGGTCATATATTTATATATGAGGATGGGAAAGGTATATCTGATTCATTCTACTGTCTTTCATTGGTTTTTAGCCCTATATGTGTTTGCAGTTTTGACCCTAATTTTTATGCTGTTTTAATCTTGATGATCTCTTTGGTCTTATGTCTTCCCACATTAAGAAATATTTAAAGGACTTTTGATTGACTCATCATAGTTTTATCATGATATATATATATATATATATATATATATATATATATATATATATATATTTATATATATATATTTCAAGGTTTTGCTGTTATATGTGCTGATTATCTTTATGCATGAAACATTTTCTTGTTTCAGGTAAACTTGTTTGTTGGATTTTCAGATGTTAAGGTTACTGATAAAGAACTTCTGGTCATCTTCTTAAAACTTCTATTACTCTTTAACAATAATTTTTGACATGAATCGGGCAGATTTTTATTTCCCCTAATGGTGGAGACTCCTAATTTTCTAAGCAGTATGGTCTTAGAAGATGATACAGGGGACAGCATTTCTGGTTACAAGTTGTGTTATTTAGGTTTTCATCTCTGTGGCAAAATACCTTTAAAAAATCAACTTGGGAAAGGTTTATTTGGGGTAATGATTTCAGAGGCTTCAGTGCATTGTCAGCTGGCCCCACTCTTTCTGGGCCCATGGTAAGGCAGGGCATGACACAGCAAAGCTGCTTTCCCCTGGGTGACTGGGAGGAGGAAGGAGAAGGGGAGAGAATGAGAGGGAGTACCCAAAAGCAGACACATAAGACCTACTGTCTTCAACTAGGCCCAACCACTACTTTCCAACTAGATTCAGTTATGAATTCATTAATGGATTAGTCACAGATACGATTTTCATCAATGGATTAATCTATTGATGAAGTTAGAGTCTTCATGATCCACTCACTTCCCCAAAACTCCACCTCTGCACATTGCTGTATTGGGGACCAATTATTCAACACACAAATTTTGGGGGGACATTCTATACTCAAACTATAACATAAATCATGTCTGTATTTAAATATATTCTTACGGAGGACTTCAACTCAAATATGAACCTATCTCTAGTTGCATCAAAGGGAGATTCATAAATGGGGATGTGTAGCTACAAGAAGCCCAAATATCTTTATATTTGGGCTATCCTAGTATACAAATTTCTATCCTAATGTACATAATAACCAGACTTCCAACTTCTAAATACTAAACACTCTAACCATGTTACTACCTAAGAGTGGTCATAAGACTCAAACAAACTAGCACCAAGATAACAAACAAAAGTTATGGAAAGCATCTGTAACACCAAGCAAAGTTTTTTATCAGAAAACTCAAATGAATTCAGTTTCTATATTGTATATCTGAACATAGGCTAAAATGAATACTTGTGCTTTTCTGAATGATTCAAATTTTACAGAACCTTAGGTATATATATATATATATATATATATATATATATATATATGTATATTTATTTGTATTTCACAACATATATATGTATGCACATATATAAGTAAATAGGAATTTCTATAAGTTCTTATCACCTAGGAGATTTTTCCCTCAGAGATGGAATTATGTGTAAATGATGGGAAGATTAGTGCTCAAGAGAAAGATTCATTTTAAATAGAAGCTCTTGTCCTCAAAGTTTGAAAGGCAAAATGTTTTTGGAGTATATTTTCTAAATAACTAACGAAAAATGTAACTAATGAATAAATAATTGTGCTGAGAAACTCATACAGGAGCAAAACACTGTGGAATATATACTTAAGCCAATGTCATAAGTCTGTGTTTCAGGCTCTTGCTCAAATATACAGTGTTTGGTTATAAAAAATCATTTAACCTCTCTTCATCTGGTATCATGTGGAGTTTTTTATAAAGATAAAAGGAGATAATGTGAGAAACATTTGCTTTGAAAATGGCAAAATGCTAAAGTATATTCAACTTTATTACTGACATTGAACAAATGTAGATTTTTAATGTTTATCCATAGTTTTCCCCCAAATAAATAGGTATCTCAAAAAAATAAAACAACATAAGCACAAAATTAAGTAAACTTATTGACTCCATATCAAGTAGAAGAAATTATGGAAGGGATTTTTTAGACCAGGGATGGGAAAGCGGGGAAGTGGGATATGGATTTTGAGGGGCACAGAGAATGGGGCTAAAGTGACCAGATTTCTTGATTTGCTTTCTGCCCTCTAGTCTAGAGTCCAAAGAACAGTTAATCCAAGCAATCTAAAGACTTTCTTGGCAATAAGTGAACAAACACACCAGGTGAAAATTTTGATCAGAAAAATTAAAAAAGTCTTATGAATATTCTAGATTTTATGACCCTGGATTTCGGAATTGACTTGGAAAATGTTCCAAATTGAATTGGCAGATTAGAACTGTCCTTCCAACAATTCATCAGCTCTAAGAACTGAAGTCTTTCAGTGCTCTTCAGAGTTTTTGTAATACTCCTGTTCAACAACTCTGGTTTAAAATATATATATATATATATATATATATATATATATATATATATATATATACACACATACATCTATATATCTATATCTATATCTACATTACATATATAAAACTTAAGAACTTAAAGAGATCAGCAAACCATTAATGACTCACTAAAATAAGAAAATAATGTATAGATTATATGGGAAGCAGGAAAAGATAATTTTTTTCACAAACAACCAAAACTAAACAATAACACCAATACCAAAAAAATAATACTAATAATACAATATGATTCAGAGAAAACTAACACCATAAATGCAGCTAGCATGAGCCTGGGAAACTCTGAAAAAAATATTGTAGATCAACAAAAGTTCTAAAATGCAAGAATGCCTAGCCTGAAAGAGACACTATATTGTGTGCTGTAAGGGTCAAACAGAAAATAAGCTTTGCCCTGCAGGAGTCCTCCCATACACGTTCAATTGAAATATCAAAGATCAACTACAGTGATTCCACTTGCACTTTAATCACTGGCTTCAATGTGCCTACATTTCTCTTGTCTTTCCTTTGTAAAATACAGGATTCCAAGGCATACCAGCTTCCTATGAGATAGAATGCTTTAGCTCTCTCTCATTACTGAAAACTGCATCTTGATAGTGACATATTGGCTTATAAAAATCACTTAACCTGTCTTATGAGTCTACTCATCTGGTTTCATGTGGAGTTTTTGTAGGGCTGAAAGGAGATAACTTGAGGAAATTTGTTTAGTATATAGCAAAGTGCTAAAAGTATATTAAACTTTATTACTGACATTGAAAAAAGGTAGATTTTAAAAATATATCCATATATTTTCCCCCAATATATAGGTATGTCAATATAGAAAAAATGGCATAAATAATAGTCTCAGTATTCATTATGTTTCTTCCTCTTTTGCTTTTACTCTGCCAACTTCATTCACAATCTTTCTCCCGGAGGAAACAAAATACCTGCTACAAGATACTAAATTTAACAACCTTGGTAGGAAGAGATTTTTCCTCAGGTTTCCTCAGCTTCCCCTGAGTAGGTTCTGAAATTCACTGTGATTGGACCTGATTAGACTTTAAGTATCCATTTTGATGGCATTTTTATAGTCAAATGTACAGAATATTGATTGACCAGACAGACTATCATA
The DNA here is from genome assembly GCF_021218885.2 of Marmota monax. Classification (NCBI taxonomy): domain Eukaryota; kingdom Metazoa; phylum Chordata; class Mammalia; order Rodentia; family Sciuridae; genus Marmota; species Marmota monax. The sequence goes on along the minus strand of NW_026695230.1, from coordinate 2,690,111 downwards.
TAACTGGGGGAGAACAGGGGTAGATGCACTAGGAAAGAATAAAATGCTCTTTCCAAAAGAAGGAAGGGTCATAGATCAGGAAACAAAACCAAAACAATAGATATTTCTTACATCGTCTATCCATATTCTTCATAATTTAAAAATAACAATTTTGGGGGATGATTTAATCATCAGTTCATCTTCTCTGAAGAGAAACAATATAAATAAAAATAGCAGACAATAAAGAAAAGGCATGAGTTGAACTATCACTGTGTACAAGCGAAAAATGTACATAATAACCCAGACTTCCAACTTCTAAATACTAAACATAGTCTTTCTTGATATTCATTAGATAATTTGGTTACCCTAGCATTTGATCCCATTTATGTCCTTTTTTTCCTAGAAAGCTAAGTCTAGGATTTTAATAAAACAGACCCTCGCTAACTTAAGTGTCCCTGACAAGAAGCAGGGCAACATACAACAGATGGAGCAATCTAAAGACCTAGCTTAGTTTCCATGTGCAATAATCACTAGCCCTGTGACCTTGGACAAGCAATACTTAGACATCAGAATTCTTAAATCTTCAAACAGAGTGGCTTAAAAAAATAAAAGAGAGAGAGAGGGAGAGAGGGAGGAAGATATTTAATTTATCCTTATTCATAAGCACCAAAAAAGCACACTTCTTTCCCTTTTTTTCTCCCATAAACTGCCCATGAAACATATTTTTTAGTGTCCACTTCTAATTTTTTTAAACCCAATTTATTTTTTAGTATGTGTTACTCATGTTTGTAGTCAAGAGGAATTTTTACCTGGAGCTGCTCAATTAGAAATAAATAAAAAGGATGTGAATATATAATATATAGATTATAAATAATAATAATATACTGCTATATATTTTATAATTATACAATTAAAATATAAATACATTCACCAATGTAAATATATTTGTATTAAATTTAGATATATTCAAAAAAATATTTTATGAATATTTGTGTTAATACTTTTGCATAATGATACTTTTGTGTATATTAATACATATTTAGTACATATTTAGTATATATATATATATATGTATATATATATATATATATATATATATATATATATATATATACACACACACACACACACACACACACATACATATGTGGTAGTGGGAGGATGGATCCTTTTGCTTTAAGGTTTATGTTTTGTAATCTGTCCCAATAGCAAAGTTTTTTCATGAAATGGTCAGCATTCCATGTCATATTTTGTTAGTGCTAATTCAAGTGATCTATTTGTAGCCTTTTGAATAATAGGAATACTTTTATTAAAAACCTTGCAATTAAAAAAATCACTATCCTAGCAAATTCTTTGAATCACATATTCAAGGAGAAAATTTTAGAAATACTCAATTGTTGATTTTTTAAATTCTAATTTGTTATATATGACAGCAAAATGCATTAAAATTCATATTACAAGTATAGAGCACAATTTTTCATATCTCTGGTTGTACACAAAGTGTATTCACACCATTCGTGTCTTCATACATGTACTTAGGGTATTGACATACATCTTATTCTACCATCATTTTTCCCCATGACCCCTCCCTTCCCCTCCTACCCCTTTGCCTTATCTAGATGTCTAATCCTCCCATGCTCCCTCTCCCAACCCCACTATGAATCAGCCTCCTTATGTTAGAGAAAACATTTGGCATTTGATTTTTTAAAATACTTTTTTAAAAATTTTCTCTTTTTATTGATTTTATTTTTTTAAATACACAACAACCTTTTTTAAAAATTTATTTATTTTTTATGTAGTCCTGGGGATTGAACCCAAGGCCTTGCATGTGCTAGGTGAGCACTCTATTACTGAGCCACAACCCCAGCCTAGCATTTGCATTTTTTGAGATTGGCTGACTTCACTTAGAATTATAGTCTCCAACTCCATCCATTTAGCTTCAAATGCCATGATTTTATTCTCTTTTATTGCTGAGTGATATTCCATTGTGTACATATACCACATTTTCTTTATCCATTCATCTACTGAAGGGCATCTAGGTTGGTTCCACAGTTTAGCTACTGTGAATTGTGCTGCTATAAACATTGATGTGGCTGTGTCCCTGGAGTAGGCTGTTTTTAAGTCCTTTGGGTACAGTCCGAGGAAAGGGTTAGCTGGGTCAAATATTGGTTCCATTCCCAGATTTCCAGGGAATCTCCATACTGTTTTCCATATTGGCAGCGCCAATTTCCAGTCCTACCAACAATGTATTTTTTTTGAGAATACCAGCAATGTTCATTAGAGATAATGGTCTGGAGTTTTCTTTCTTTGATGTTTCTTTTCCTTGTTTGGGAATCAGGTTGATATTGGCCTCAAAGAATGAGTTTTAAAGTGCTTCCTTTTTTTTTTTTTCTATTTCATGAAATAATTTGAAGAGTATTGGTATTAGTTCTTCTTTAAAGGTCTTGTAGAACTCAGCTGTGTATCCATCTGGTCCTGACATTTTCTTGGTTAGTATTCGTCTGATAGCATCTTCTATTTCATTGCTTGAAATTGATATGTTTAAATTGTGTATGTCATCCTGATTCAATTTGGGCAAATCATATGACTCTAGAAATTTGTTAATGCCTTCAACATTCTCTATTTTATTGGAGTGCAAGTTTTCATAATAATTTCTAATTATCTTCTGTATTTCTGTAGTGTCTGTTGTGATATTTCCTTTTTCTTCATGTGTGTTAGTAATTTGAGTTTTCTCTCTCCTTCTCTTAATTATCATGGCTAAGGGTTTGTCAATTTTATTTATTTATTTTTTTTGAAGAACCAACTTTTTGTTTTGTCAATTTCTCCTATTGTTTCTTTTGTTTCAATTTCATTGATTTCAGCTCTGATTTTAATTCTTTCTTATCTTCTACTGCTTTTGGTGTTGATTTGTTCATTTTTCCTAGGAATTTGAGATGTAATTTTAAGTCATTTATTTGTTGAATTTTTCTTCTTTTGAGGAATGAACTCCATGCAATGAACTTTCCTCTTTGTACTGCCTTCATTGTGTCCCAGAGCTTTCAATATGTTGTGTCTGTGTCCTCATTACCTGTAAGATTTTTTTAAATCTCCTCCTTGATGTCTTTTGCAACACATTCAGTAGAATATTATTTAGTTTCAGGAGTTGGAGTAGTTTTCATTTTTTATTTTATCACTGATTTCTATTTTAATTCCATTGTGATCTGATTGAATTCAGGGTAGTATCTCTACATTTTTTTTTATTTGTTAAGAATTGCTTTGTGGCATAATATATGGTCTATTTTAGAGAAGGATCCATGTGCTACTGAGAAAAAAGTGTATTTGCTCATTGAAGGATAAAATATTCTTTACATGTCAGTTAAGTCTCAGTTACTGATTGTATTATTGAGTTCTGTAGTTTCTTTGAACTTTTATTTGGCAGTTCTATCCAGTTATAAAAGAAGTGTGTTAAAGTCACCCAGAATTATGGTGTTATGGTCAATTTGACTCTTGAACTTGAGAAGAGTTTGATTTATGAACATAGATGCTCTATTGTATTGGGCATATATATTTATAATTGTTAAGTCTTGTTAGTGTATGGTTCCCTTGAGCAGTATGAAATGTCATTCTATATCGCTTTTGACTAACTTTAGCTTAAAGTGTACTTTATTTGATACAAGAATGGAAACCCCTACTTGTTTCCACAGTCCACGTGAACTATACAATTATACAATATGCTTTTTGCAACCTTTCACCCTCAGTCTGTGTATGTCTTTTCCTATGAGTTTCTTCAAGGCAGCATATTGGGTTTTTTTAATCCAATCAGCTAGCCTATGTTTTTTGATTGGTGAGTTTAGGCAATTAACATTCAAGGTTATTATTGAGACATGATTTGTATTCTCAATAATTTTTGTTTATTTTTTTGTTTAACTTGACTTTATTTCTCTTTTGATTAGTTTTTCCTTTAGTGTAATACCTCCCTCTGCTGATTTTCATTGTTCTTTTTCATTTCCTCTTCATAGAATATTTTGTCAAGAATGTTCTATAGTGCAGGTTTTCTAGCTATAAATTCTTTAACATTTTGTTTATCATGGAATATTTTAATTTCATCATCAAATCTAAAGCTTAATTTTGCTGAATACAAGATTCTTGGTTGGCATCCATTTTCTTTCAAAGTTACACATTTGTTTTTCCAGGATCTTCTAGCTTTCAGAGTCTGTGTTGAAAAATCTGCACATAACCTAATGGGTTTCCCTCGGTATGCAACCTGATTACTTTCTATCATAGCTTTTAATATTCTCTACTTTTTCTGTATATTAGGAATTTTCATTATAATGTACCTTGGTGTATATCTGTTGTGATTTTGTACATTTGGCATCTTGTAAGGCTCTAGCATTTGGTTTTCAAATTTATTCTTCATGTTCAGGATATTTTCTAATATTATTTTATTGAATAGATTGCTCATTCCTTTTTTTGGAACTCTATGCTTTCTTCTATCCCAATAACTTTAAATTTGGTATTTTTATGCTATCCCATATTTCTTGAATATTATGCTGATGGTTTCTTACCATTTTCACTGTGTGGTCTACATTTTTTTCAAGAATATATATTTTGTCTTCATTGTCTGAGGTCCCATCTTCCAAGTGGTCTAATCTTTTGGTGATGTTTTCAATTGAACTTTTAATTGGGTTTATTGTTTCTTTCATTTCAAGTATTTCTGTTTGTTTGTTTGTTTTTAGAACTTCTATCTCCCTATTGATGTAATCTTTTGCCTCCTGCATTTGTTTATATAACTCTTTGTCGAAATGATCTTTTACTGCCTGTATTTGCTCTCTTATATCATCTTTTAATTTATAGAACATTTTAATCATGTACATTCTGAACTCCATCTCTGTCCTTTCATCTGTTGTGCTGGCCATGGATTCTAATAATGTGGTATTTTGATTTGTTTAGGGCACTTTCTTCCCTTGTCTTTTCATGTGTGGATCTGAGGCATTTCTGTTTTTACCCTATAGGCTTATAGTGCCCTTGTAGTTTTCCAATACCTCTCCTTTGAGGGGTAGGACAATGTTTACAAATCCAAATATACACAATATACCACCTAAAAACAAATAGTTGCTAATAGACATTTACAGTTTGGTCACAATGTACAGAAATTGTGAATTCAAATATTATCTACAATATAATCAGTAGGTTTGTAAAAGAGTTTACAGTTTCTAATGGTGGACAAAGAACCAGGGATGAGGTATAGGATAACATGCTGAGGAAGTAGGATGTGAGAATATAGAATTATTATATCTGTTGTATTATGGCAGTATATATAAACGTGGACGTATAACCAATGTGATCCTGCAATCTGTACATGTGGTAAAAATAAGAATTCATACCCCACTTGAATCAAATGTATGAAATATGATATGTCAAGTTCATTGTAATGTTTTCAGCAACCAATAAAAAAAGAATTATTATATCTTAGGAAATGTGGAAAGAGAAATTTAAAACAGAAGGTTAGTAGCAGGAAAGTAGAGAGGAAGTAATTTTGGGTACACAAGTAAATGGGAAGACAGTAGAGTACATAAAACAAACACTCATATATATTGAAAAATAAAAAAAAATGTTAAAATAGTAAAAATGGAGAAAAAAAAGAAAAAGAAAAGAATATACAACACAACTGTAATATCCTATGAGTGATCCCAGTCCTCAATATCCTAATCCATGCAAAATACCTGGTTTTATATATGTTGGGGATGTGAGGGTAGAAGAATAGAGGTGGAAAAGAAAGAAAAAAAGAAAAAAATCTCAAAGGAAGAAACAAGGATTGTTTTGATTGGAGATCAGTATCATTTCTGCTTCCCTTCTCGCCCAATAGGTGGGGTCATCTGTTGTTAGCTGGTATCTCCACCCTTCAGATGGCAAAGGTAACCAGGGAGGGAGAGTTGGTTCTGGGTGGAGGGTACCTGAAAGTGGGGTATGGCACCTGCTGTCCTTGAAGGGCAACTGCACCTCAGGGATCTCTTTTTGGACCTTCTCCTGTCATGAGTGCCTGGTCTTGTCTCCTTATCTCACCTGAAGACCTCCCAGGTCCTGATATCTGGGTTAGTATCTAAACTGTATCCCACTCATCCCTTCCCTTACTGCTTCCTAAAAAGGGACATTTCTTTCTGGGGCTTTTGTGTGTGGAGCTTTGGGTATGCCGGCCCCGCTGAGAGCTGTTTTTGGTAGGGCAGTCACTGTGCTGGGTAAGTGGCTGCTGGGGAGAGGGGGCAGTTAGAAACTGGGTACCTTGGCAGCCAGAGTTCCAAACTGGGAGTTGCCCCCACTAAAGACGGTGATGAAGGTGACCCAAGATGGAGGCTTTTGCTTTCAGTGATGGGTGTCAGTTGAGGGGGAAGCCAGGGGGACAGCATTGGACAATGAGTTCAGAGACTGTCTGAGGTGTATAGCATGTGGCTGTGGCTGTCTTCAGAGCCTTTGTGAAGTTCTCTGGTGCAGGTGGGCTAAGGTATGTAGGGGACTATCTCCATTGCTGCAGAATCCCAAGGTGAAGGTAACTGGAGGAGTCCCACATTGGTTGATGAGGGTCCACATAGGAGTGGCAGCTGGAGATCCTCCTGCCAAGTGTCCTGTGTAGGAGCTGCATCAGGAATTTCTGCTCAAGTGGGTGGCTGAAAATTTTGCATGGGTGCTGATGCTGACAGTCCTGCTTGGGCACCCGGTAGTCCTGCGTGGGCTAGTAGTTGGGAGATCTACTCTGGTGCTGAGGCCTGGAGCCCTGCATGGGCACAGTGGCCGTGATTTCTGTGCAGGAGCAGTAATATCTCTCACAGAAAAGCTGTATTCTCACTTCATGAGTTCCAGGTCACAGAGTGACACAGAAGGCTGCCTCCCTCTGGCCTGCCATTTTGGATCTCCCCTAATGATATTTTTTTTTATTAATTAGTTATCTTTAAATATCTTTGGCCAAATAAGCGCACTTTTAATATATTATAAGAGTTAGACATTAAGCATATGTGATAGTAAAAACTTCAATATTTAGCTTGTTTTTTACAGGGTGAGAGGGGTCAAAGTTCATCATTCTATATTCCTACATGTAGAATTTTGGTAATCCTCTATGTGGAATTTCAGTACTCTTAGCTATATTGGTGAAAGAGACTATCTTTCATTTCCTCCCACATATATTTTTGACACCTTTTTCTAGTATTAGATAATTGTATTTATATGAGGTTGTCTCTGTGACTTCTATTCTATTCCAATGACTTTCATCCCTGTTTGTACCAGTATCATGCCAATACTAATTATAGTACTCTGTAGTATAATTTGTGGTCTGGTATTGTGATGCCTGCAGCTTTGTTCTTCTTGCTAATAATTGCTTTGGCTATTTTGTATCTCTTGTTTTGCAAAACTTAATTCCACACAATTTTTCTAGTTCTGTGAAGAATGTCATTACTATTTTGATGGGGATTGCTTTGAATCTGTATAGCACTTTTGGTAGTTTGAGCATTTAGACAATATTAATTCTACCTATCCAAGAGCATGGGAAGTCTTTCTTTTAAGATCTCCTTCAATTTCTTTCTTTAGTGTTCTATAGTTTCTGTTGTAGAGATCCTTCATCTCTCTTGTTAGATTGAGTCCCAAATATTTTATTTCACTTTTTTGAGGCTATTGTGAATGTGATGGTTTTTATCATTTGTTTTTTTCAGCCAATTCTTTGTTGGAGTATAGGAGTGTGATTGATTTGTGAGTGTTGATCTTATATCTCTTGCTTGATTGCTCTGTCTAGCATTTCAAAAATGTGGAATAGAAGTGATAAAAGTTGGCATCCTTGTTTTCTTCCTCTTTTTAGAGGAAATGTTTTCAGTTTTTCTCCATTCACTATAATGTTGGTCTTGGGTTTGTCATATATAACCTTTAAAATGTTGAGATATGTTCCTTCTATTCCAAGTTTCTCTAGTGTTTTAAACATGAATTTGTCAAATGCTTTTCCTACATCTATTGAGATGATTATGTGATTCTTGACCTTAACACTGTTTATGTGGTGAATTTCATGTATTGATTTCATATGTTGAAGCAACCTTTCATCCCTGGGATAAAATCCACTTGATCATGGTGCACCATCTTTTAAATGTGTTTTTGCATGCAGTTTGCCAATATTGTATTAAGAATTTTTGCATCTATGTTCATCAATAATGGTGGTTCAAAGTTTTCTCCTTGATACTGCTTTACCTGGTTTTGATATTAGGGTAATACTGGTTTTTAATTTTGGAATTTAATAAAATATTAATGAAGTACAATTCTTATCTATATCAACTCAGTTGCAATGAATACATTAGCTATAAACTGTCTGAAAATGAAAATTAAAAGAGCAAAAATATATTCTAGTCACTGTTATTTAGAAAAGCTGAATGATGTTGTGGCTATTTAAAAATAATATTTCTTCAAATAAAATTTTCATCTACTTATTTTAACTGATGTCCCTGGATACAGCACTGGGTATGATGAGAGAAAACTAGGGCTATTAAAATCCCAAATATTTACCTGGAGGCCAAACTTGCTTTATTGCTTTCTTCATTTCTTTTATGGATGATACATTTTTTATAATGTAGAGAGATAATTCTCAGATTATTTCACTAATAATACCAAACATTCAATGTGAACATGATGGACCTGTGTTCTATTTATTCAACTTCTATTTCATATCTATTCTGTAATCAACATTGGTAATTCAATATAATTTCTAAAGTAAATCCTGTTGTTAGAACCTCATAAAACTCTAAGAATTAATTATATAGCAATATGTATGTATATATCTTTAAAATCCATAGAGTAAACTTTGTGTGTATTTTTTTCTCAGAAGAACAGTAAAAATTATGCTAAAATGGCCAATATTAAGAACGTCCTTTTGCTTTTTGATTAACTTTATTCATGAGATGGGTTCCCAGGAGAGTAATTACTGAGTCAGTGGGTATGCACAATTTGTTTTAATTGGAGTTGCAAAATTTTGCTTCAAAACCCTTACAAAATATACACATTTACCAACCTATATTTTTTCCAAACTTGCCAAAAAATAAGTAATAATCATTGCTGTTTGATTACTTAATTGTATATTTGACTTGCACAACTTTAATTAAATCAAACTAAGTATATGTTCAGATATTTATTTCTATTTTGATTTCTTTTTTTATGAAATGGTAGATTTATTCCCCTACTCAATAGTCTAAATTATTGTGTATATATTTAAAAAAACATCTTTTTATACAGAGGCAAATTGTCTTATGTCTTGTAATTTTCAATGTGCTTTTTTCTTCTTGATTTTTTTTAGTCCTTTAGTCATATTTATAAATATTTACATATTTAAAGATAATTAAGTTGTTTATTTTTATTTTACTAATTTTAATTTAGAAAATATTCATATTTCAAAACTACTAAAACATATGTGTGTATATATATGTATATGTGTGTGTGCATATGCATACACATATGTGTATATATACATAAATATGTACATATGTGTGTATATGTATATATACGTGTATGTGTGTATACATACACACATATATGCATATACATACATATATACACATATATACGTATATATGTGTGTGTATTCATATATATGCATATATATGTGTATGTTTGTATGTGTGTATATATATATACACATACATATATATATACACACATACAAACACACACACACTGACACACATATATATCCTTCTTATTTGTTAAGATTTTTAAAAATTGTATTTAACATATTAATCCAACAGTACTCAAGTTTGTGCATATTAGTCCAACAGTACTCAAGTTTGTGCAGGTAAAAAAAAGGATTCAACTCTTGATATAATTTCTAGTTTTTTGAAGTAGCTAAAATATGCAAGCACTATTCACTGAACAGCTTTTTTCCTTACTGCTTTGAGAAAATTCCTTTATCATATGTTGAGTTTCCATATATCAGGGATTCTTAGCTTTTTCTACAATATTTAATATTGTCCAGGTGTAAAACAAATTTAAAACTAGTTTGCCAACGTTATTTGCTGTTATTTTAAATATTTTTAGACATATTTTTAAATAGTTACAAAGCATTCTACTGATATTTTGTTTTCTATTTTATTTCAACAATGTTTCTCATGGAAATACTATAATCTACATTTCCAAGAAACAAGATACACATTTGTTTTACTCTAGTCTTACATTTCTTATAAAATTTTAATTAGTTTCTGCATTTAGATACTTATATTTTATAAATGTAGTATTTTGTCTTTTCATTATAACTATATCTATTTGTTCACCTGTGCTGCAAATCATACCTGATATCTTAATTCCCTAACCTTAACTTTTATTGATGAATATTCAAATTATTCCACTACTTTATCTTATATATAAAATTTGTATCTTTACTGTATATAAATTGGAAATTGTTGATAGAAAAAAAGAAAACTAATATATTATTGTTTCATATATATATAGATTTCATATATATATTCAATGATACCACAGTTCTACACTCAAGTTCAAGTTGGGGTGAGGAAAACACTTGTTATTTACTTTTTCAATATTTTTTACCTAAAGTTTTAAAATTGGCCATTCCTATTAGTCAGCACTTGTCTTTGGTTGTTTGCAGTTGGAATTGCTATTTAATATCAAAGCCCTTTACAGTTATTAAAACAACCTCAAATATTCTTTTCCATTTCTTCACTTAATTCTCTTGAAATAACACTGAATTTAAATGTCATGCTGTGAATAAGATTTGAAGAATTTATTAGTCAAATTAGACCATATAATCAGACTGTCAAATTAATCAGATAGAGCCATGTTTCAGGATTATAAAATCCTGCTCTTCTACTTTACCAAATTTCTTTATTATTAAAATGGATATAATCCCATCTAACAAGATGAAGTATTCAGATGATTTTCAAAAATCCAGTGTTAAGCAATTGATAACCATTATTCTTTGATAGGAATACATGGTCACAGATTATCATTTTATGTAAAGAGCAATGGGAAATGCTTTACATGTATAACTTTACATGGATAAACTACTTTGTGAGTTAAACTTCCAATCAAAGGGTTGTTGAATATAAAATTAGGTAAAAAGACCATAGTGTTGGCATAGTAGTATTAAATTATTAATTAAATGTTATTTATCCATTATTGCTAAGACATAAAATACTATATCAGAATTTGTTAGTTTTTGAAACTGTTTACACATATGCATTTTAGAGATTCACAAATTTTCCCTTTTAAAAGTTCTAGGCCACTTAAGGATATTGAATTGCTCACGGTCCCTCATAAACAAATTAGTATTTGCTTTAAAATTCTTTTATTACAAAGTTAATTGAGAAGTAGAGTGTAATTGACTTCTATGAATGCTATTTTTATGGTAGGAAAAATGTTACTGGTTACATAAGAGAAGTATTTTTTTTGTTTATTTTTTAATCGTTATTTTTGTTCAGATAAGCCTAGGGAGACTGTATTTCCTCAACTTTAGTTTGATCTTGTTAAAAATTTACTTGCAGATTTCATTGCCTTGCCAAATTATGCTATATTCATGTAATTTTCCAAAATGTTTTGTTTTTCTAAAGTATAAAATGATATTGTATCCTCTGTTCTTATCTCCCTTAGATCTTTCAAGCTGGAGTGACTCTTAAAACTGTCCTGTGTACATTATGGGATATGGACGTAACAGTTCTTTATCTAATGTGCTCACATAGGTCCATAGAATTTTCTACTAAAAATATCATTATGCATTGTACTGGCTATACATAAGTATGTATAGGAATATATATCTTACATTTGTCCTTATGTTATTAAAACCACCACATTATGCAAAATAGGCAGACATTGGGTACTCTATGAATAAATTAATCCCTCTAATTATAGCACCTTTGCTTAAAATTAAAGGATACATGTTCACACTTCATCTTTGAAAAATAACGTGAAAGGAAAAAAAGAAGGAATTTTGCAAATTCTGGAATAAATGCTGATGACATTTTAAATTTACTTTCACTGAGTCTGCTTAGAAAGAACTTTAAGAAATGAAAGAGCAGTAGGTCTAACATGGGTCCAGCAGGCTGTCATACTATCTAGGAATTTTGAGAAGCTAAACTCTTAAAATCAGAAAACACCCCCCGACAATGCAACCTGGTAGTGTGTGACAATAATGTGATTCATTCAATTCTCATTGAATTAATGATTATTAATGAATTAATAATCCCCTTTACACAACATAGTTCTTCAATTGTCCTCTTCTAAGAAATATTGGAACCCATCTAGGAAAGTTAGTGAGGTGAAGTAACATGTGCTTCATCACCTTGCCAAGTCTACTTAAACCCTCAACTATATGAATAATTGAACAAAGACAAAACCAAAGGAAGAAAATCAAAGTGCTTAGAAAGTCATTAATAATTTGCCATCTACTGATAGTTGAGTTGGAAATAGAGTACATTCCTGGCTTTCCTGTAAATTCTTATAATTTTTAGGCATAGCAGAATGCTGGGCCATTTATCTCCTGCAGGTTAATGTTAAGTCTAGCTTTGCTATGTATTGACAGCATTCCTAAGAGGCACACCTCAGGGGACAAATGCAATTCTAGTCTTTGCTTATTCTGGGCTTCTTAATATCCCACTGGCCATAGTAAATCACATAGACGTCTCAGAACTTATGTGGGTGGGTACTACTCTACAACATGGAGAATTGGAGATATGATTAATTGGAGGCCATTACATATAGTACCTAAACACAGAAGTTCATCAATATTTATTTCCAATATGCTGCTACCACCATCCATGCACATGGTTATGTAACAAGGGTAAAGATAGAGTGAATAACATGAGTGAGAATTCTCTTCCTTTAACCACCAGTCAGATTAAAAACAAATGTAAGTATTTCCCTTGCTCACCAAGTGCTCCATATTGGCCACTCAGTTCTTTCTTCATGCAAAAAGAAATAAAAACTTTTAAATCTCTATATTAATTATTGCTTAAGAACACTGGTGATAATAAAATCTCAGAAACATGATCATTTAGAAAATAACAACCATAGTTTCTTGGAGTATATTTAATAAGTTCGAACTTTTTGTTATACCTAGCAGGTGTTCCACTGCTCAAAAGAAATGCAGGTCTTGGGAAGAATACAAACTTTAGTCATGTAGGTAGATACAGGTTGACAGTGAGTTTCATCTCTGGGCTTCAGTTTGTTAAAACTGAATATGATTTCACCTGATATATGCAGTCTTTAAATATTATATTTAATTAATTAATTTATTTATCTATTTATTTATTTATTTTGACCCTATCATTCTTTCTGTTCTGACCAGAGGTTTGAATAACTAGCATCCCAGGAAGATTCTTCAGTTAATGATCTCAAAGCACAGTCAAAAGCTCTACCCCCAGGAAAGCTGCAGGGAGAAAGTGGAGAAGGGACTGAACACTGGTTCTATCATTGGCTTCTTTCCTGCCCAACCTAGAGATAATCCCTGCTCTTTACCAACCAAGTGTTTTTTTCTGGTATGGAATGAGATGGGGCCTGCAAACCTCTGGGTAGGCTTGAGCTGAGAAATGGTGAAAAAGCATCTTCAAGGGCTTTGCTAACCTTGCTCTGTGAGGGGAAGGCCCTGGGGTGATTTCTTTTCTTTTCTTTTTTTTTTTTTTTTTTAAGATTTACAATCTGTCTGACATGTTTGCCTTCTAAGCAGGTTTAGTACTGCTACAGAAGCAGTGCAGGGAATCTGAGAGCTGCTTTAGGAATGTGGATATAATGAATTTTGCTCCTTTTCTGCCATTAGGGCATCAGGGAGACTACCTCCTCTCTGTCTACCTGGATGAAAGAATTTAACTCAGTGCTATTAATTCGTTTTTCGTTATTCTTTCTTGTTGCTCTCACCTTGACTTTTTCTTTGTAATTTTCCCCTGATACAAATAAGCATTATGTAATTACATATTATTAGAGATGCTCAAATGGTGTCAAGTCTTATATTAGTGATGTAGTTTGAATTGACACTTTCTTCTATCTTTCTCTAAGAGCACTGTGTTTCCATAGAATCAGGTCTCACCTCGTAGCACTGCATAAAGTGTTCTGTTGACCCTGGTTACAAAGAAATTTTGTCTTTTTCTCATCTGCATCTAATTCTCCCCCATTGACATCATATTCCTTAGAGATATCCCCTACCTATCAGCAGTGCCAACCTCAATGCAGCTTTTTTGAAGATCTAACATGGTCTACCTCAAACAACCTGAGATTTGGCTTTTCTTGGCACACATGTTTATCTTCAAGCTTTGCAAAGGACATTAAGAAGTCAATTCATTCACAATAGAACCCAGCATCCTTTCATCATTACTTCCTTAGGACACAAAGAACAGACTTAAGTGCTTGATTTCAGTCAGTAGTAGTATTCAGGCATCTTGTCTGTCAAATTTCCGTGTCCTAGAAATGTTACTTCCATAACATTTCTCCATCTTCCCATCTTCTCTCTCTCCACTGATTTTTCTCTAAAGTAAACTTTCAAAACTTTTCTCTATGATTCTTATAATTGCTTTCTAACTCTCATGACTTTCTCAATTGTTTCCTTTCAGTCCATCAGATTGCATCTCTCTGAAAGCTTCTTCATATCCTTTCATTTGCTCCCAGTTACTACTAGAACAACAAACAATTAAAAACAATTCTTCCTAGACCTTGAACTTTAACTTACCTACTGTTACTATTTCCAGGATTTGGAAGGGCTCATGTTGTGTTAGTCACACTTGGTCTATTGTCTCATCTCTTTACTAAAACTCTTTTCTTTTTGTAGTCCCAGTTAAAATTCCAAGAAAATATAGTAACTTTTCTTTTAACTACATTCTCCCCAAAGTGCCAATTCCATAAAGTCCTATATGAGAGTAAGGTCTGCTAGGGATTATTGAAACAACAAATCTTGTTCTATTTAGCAACATAATATATGAAAGTACATTAGAAGTGTTGGAGTTTAGCTGGACACAAGATGACAGTTTTGTTTCTAGGAGCCTTTTCTGAAGTCCTTCTCTAAGTTAACATCTCTTTTTCTGTAAAATCAAATGTCTGACATTTTCTTTCACATATTAACTTAGCCTTTTCCAGAATGATGTTTACATGGGATCAGTGAGTATGGCAGGCAGATATCCATCACACTGAGGATAGAATGATGTTCTTTTGTCCACAGGATTCAGCACTTACCTACCTGTCTATTCCTTTTATCCCTTACCTACTTAAGTCTTTACCTCAGTCAATATTAAAATAGTTGTAGTTTTCCAAAAGCACTATGAGTATTTCCTGATGTGTTTTTTACTTGTCATGAACTATAACTATATTTATAGTTATATAACTATATAACTTTAGTTATAGTTATATAGCTATAACTATAGTTATGGCTGTTCATTTCTCCTTCTCATATTATAACGAGCTCTAACATTCTAGAAAACATTCCTCACCACTCACTCATTCTGACTGTGGTTTAGTGGCCATCTTCTCTGTGCCTGTGCCATGCATTAGTCTCAAATGCCTTTCTGTATGTATTCTGTGATTTTCTCTAAGAGCTGCCATGATTTTTTAAATTTATGAGACCTTGGGTCCTACCATGATGTAAGACAAATTTAGATTTGTCTATAATATGAGATCACCTAGTGTATTAATATGTTCTGTTCCTAAATATTTTCTAAATATTTTTGATGGAAGATTTAAAGCAAGAATTATACTATATCATTATTTACTTGAATGGCACATTGAAATTATTCTCTCATGCTTGATTGACACTATTACAAACATGTACTATTTGTTCTTGAATTATTTTAAAAAATACTTTAGATCATAACACTAAAAGAGTAAAGCAATCACATTGATAGTATTGAGATTGACATGTGTCATCATATACTTTTGTTTACACTATGCAATAAGAAAATGTGAATAGTTTTCTTACAAAACATTGGTGAAAAGGTTTTTAACATTTGTGAAGGAAAAATGTGGTTTGCAAACTGAATGTTTACTGAATTTTCTTTGTCATTTAAATAGTTGAATGTTGTAGCTTTCAATTTCCTTTGAAAACCACATTCTCTGCTTAATATGTATTCCTTCATCTCCTAGAACAGTTGCTTCCCAGACAGTTTTCTCAGCATTAGCTACAAAAAAGCAACTTTGGAATGTTTCCAAGCTCATTGCAGGAAGGAGTACAAGAGGAACTTCAGTATGTTCAATGAAGCCTCTTTTTCCCTTTGTGAAGTGAAGCATCCCAGAACATATGCATTACAAAATCAGTCTCCCACTCCTTTTCCTGTTCTAGAGATTTAAGTACATCTGTTCAAAATACACTTGCATTTTCCTCCCATTGAATTTGTTCTATGTGCCCATCCAAATAGCCTCTCCTCTGGCATCTGTAGAAAACCATCTAACACTTCTCAGGAGTTTGGCTTTCCAAATGCTGGCTTTGAACTCTGTTAGCAGTGATATGGTCCAATGCTTATGAGCACTGTGACATCCAAAACTCTTAACAATTTTGTGGTTACTTACTATGGATACTTGTAAATTTTTTCTAAGCTAGCCTGGCCTCAGCCACCTTACAGTATCACTGAGGCCTATGAAGTTTTCATACCCTGGGCTCTCATTGCTCCTTCAGTATGCACTAGAGATGCTGAGGAATTGGAAATCCAGATTTGGAACTCAACAGAGAAAGTTTTTTTTTTTTTTTTTTTTTTTTTAACCACTTGTATGATTAAAGGATCCTCTGAGTTATACCACAAACCTGATTGATGATGAGAGATTATATGTTTGAGGAAAATTTGAGAAACGAATATAAAAATAATATATGCCAGAATTTTACATTAAAATATATTTTTTTAAAATTTAGTGGATGATCTTTCCTTTTGAGACAATATCTCTTCAAACCTGATTCTTCCTGTTAAACTATCCATTATACTCTCAAATGGTGAGAGTTGAGGAGACTTCATTGCTTTAAAATGTCCTTTCTGGAAAAAGTGAAAATGTAGAGAATTTTGTTCCCCAAAATCTATTTGGAGGGTATTTATATATCTGTGAAATTCCAAAGTTTAAGAATCACTGATAAAGACAGCAGTCAATTTGGCTGGCAAGCTAACACTAAATTTCAGGCAGTGTAGGTGGAACTTTGTACCCAAGATTAATACTCCTCACCAAGTATTAATCTTAGTTCCATTTCATAGATAAGGAAATTGAAGCTCAAAGATTTTTTTTTCTTTTTTTTCCCCAGTGATGGGAATTGAACCCAGGGCCTTGCCCACACTTAGCAAGAGCTGTACCACTCAGGAATATCCCCAGACCTCAAAGACTTTTTATAACTTTCCTAAGGTCATAAAGTAAACATTAGAGTCAGGCTTTGTATTTAAGTGGTTTGTCCAGAGTCTGTGCTACTGGACCTTGGTGCTAAACCACAGCACTGTGTATTTCCACAGGCATCCTTGGGTCCCTGCTTATGCAGTCAGCTGATTGTCTTTACAGTGGCATTGAAGCTCATAAATGTGATGAGATCTCTCAATGTCCCAGTGAATATTGTTCATTTATAAGCAAGCAACACAGCCTCTGAAGTATAGTTTGCTTTAAAATATGTAGACCAAAAATAAGAAGGTAAATGTTCAAAGCTATTCTGTAGGAATAAACATATTTGGAGCTACTAAGACAATTTCTAAGTCACAGATTTCACTATAAATGGTTTTACCTGAACCATCAGATTTCAATCTTTCCACATCCTGTAGTTACCTTGCCTCCTGGAGATGGGTTCTTGCATTCTGTTCTCCCTGTAGTCTCCATCATTTTCCATTTAACAGTCAATACCTTTTGTTCTTAGAGAATTTTTGCACATTAAGTACAGCTCCACTCCTCTTTTATTTATTTTCTAAACACAAAATGGATTAAGGAAATAATAACAATGTTAACAAACACAATTAACATTTATTTAGCATTTGTATCATATACTCTGCTAAACATTACATATATTCTTAAAATCTCTCATAGTCCTCATAATTAGTTCACCCTTTGGTCTCCAGTTTATCAGTGAAGAGTTAACATATGGTCCAATATCAACCAATTAATAACTTTACAGAACTTATTTAAATTGACAGTAAAACTTCAAAATATTTGTTCTATATAAGTGTCTAAAATTCTATCTGGCTGGTCTGTGGCTTTCTTTGTTTTTGGTCATGGGATGCTTTAGACGCCATTTCCAGATAATACCTGGGCTTTTAGTATGGGGTCCCCAACTGCATTTTGCATTCATTTTCCTAACAACTGGAATCTTATTTCTACTTCACAGCTTGTCTACTGACAGATTCTTTCCAGTGCTGAAGATAGCATGGATCATTGCACACAATGTGGCCCTGGCTTCTTTCTCTGTGTGTTCTGATTGTTCATCAAAACCCATAGACATAAATGGAAATCCTTCATGCTAGTGATGCCACTGGACTTTCATCTGCTATCTGCTATTTTATCTCCTGTGTATCACGCTCTGCTTATTGATCTTGATTTTTATCTCTAATATAAAAACTATCCTTGCTACTCATTCTAGGCATATTCTCTAATCCTACTGCCTCATCTAGTCATAGAACCTAGGCTCTTCAACCTATTCCACTGCTGCTAAGGGAATCTTCCTTTGAAATTGTTATTTATTCTTTTTCATGTTTTATCTTTAGGTATGACTTATCTTTTGCTCATCAGAAGTGGGCTCATGCCTCTCTGTCCCCATTTTTTCCAGTTCTACATATTTATTCCCTTTTCATAATATCTCTCTTCTTACCCAACCATTTTCTTTTTCTCTGTCCCAATATATCTGACTTTACCAAATATTTACTTCTCAATTTTCTAATAATTTTATTTCTGGTGGTTTAGAAGACTTACTATTACCATAGTGACTGATATTAAGGAACTTATAGTCTGGACTTTCCATCTGACACACAAATTCCTGTATGTACAGGGATGCTAAAGAACTAAGGAGTGGGGCCTAGTCATGACAAGAAAATAAATCACTGTGGACATGCCCTGGAATGTTGCCAAAATGTCTATCTCATTGAAGGTTCTCAGGATGAAGCAACTGAATATACTATCAGTTTTAAGCATGTGTTGCCTTGAATGCTTCTTAGTGGTATGTATTAGCCTTGATAATGAAAATGAAAGAAAGCAACACAGGTAGAAGTTTGATTTTGTATTTCTTATACTATTACTTATACATCCAAAAAAAAGTAGAAACACTTTGTTTTCTATAGTAAACATTACTGCATGATGACATGATTTAATATTTTATCTTAAAACACATAACTCTTGTGTGAATTCTTATGGGAGTATATAAAATTTTACATTAAGGAAAATCATAAATAAAATGCATTTTTCTTATAAAGAGAAAGTTGAATAATACTGATTGCTATAAAACCTAGAGATCATTCTCATTTAAACTAGTAACAGATTTTTCATTTATTATTTTATCAAATCTTCATTTTTCATGTTATATTTATGAACTGTTTTGATTCTAATGGGATAAAGCAGAGATAAAAAGTAACTCTTTGAAATTCTAGTCATAACATTACATATGCACATATGAATATAAAACAAAAGTTTCAAATAAAAAAATATGAATTGGTAGTACATGTATGAAAAGTGCTCACCCTCAGTGGTTATTACAGAAGTACAAAATGGAACACCAATTATATATATGTTTTGATAATTAGATAAGCAATAGTTAAAAAGGACTCATAGGCAATTGTAGTTAGGATACAGAAAGAAAGCAGTATTGATTTGTGGAGATACAGTCCCACCTTTAGAAAGGGTGATGGACATTACATATCAAATTTTAATTGAATATTACTATGTCATAGTAACTCTGTGTATAGGTAATTATTCTAGCATAGAAAACACAGTATGATTTTATTTGAACTATGAAACTTGCAAATTATCATTATAAATTCTTCTAAGAAACACATTTTCCCACTAGGTAAAAGAGAAGACACTTATTACTTTACAATTTTATGTTCATTTTATTATATTCTCTTCTTTTTTGACTTTTGTAGTTGTACTTGCTTCTAGAATAACAACGTAAAGCTGAAGGTAATAGAATAAAAAGACTAAGGGGAAAAACTCAAGAGGATTTCAGTCAAGTTTTATTTTTCCTAACAATCCTCTGACTCCATCTTTTTAAAACTAGGCTTTTGTTTATTGTTGGAAGAAAACAAATTCAGTCTGGATTGAAGACAAATGAACTAGTTTACAAAATTTGAGAAATCTAAATGAGGTATGGTGTTCTTTAGAAATATAGGGTTAAACAATTGTGAAGCTCCATGATTCAATATTTACTGAAAGTAGACCTTTCAACACATATTCACTGTGACTGGTAGTAAGAACCAGCTGTGCTTGTTGAAAGCTATTTGAAGGCAGCAACCTAATGATAAAAATATAACATATGAATTCATCATGTTTGAAAACAAGAAACTGGAGACCAAAACTAAACAAGTATATCTAAAATATTGCAAATGGTCTCCAATGATTAGAATATCACCAAATACCACTACTCCTCTGATTGATTAATAGGTCTTTGATAAGCCATCTGCACCATTAAAAAAGACAAACTACAGATTTTTAATCTTGGCTATTAATGTAATCAGTGAAAATGTTAATTCACTACCTCATAATCTTGATGCATAATTTAAAATGTATATGAGAGAGCAAATGGGAATATACCTAATTTCTAGTTTACATAGCCATTTTGTTATTATTATTTTCGGTGAAAGATATGCTCATATGTTGAAAAAGTTTCCTAAAGTTTATGGTTTTTACAAGTGTTATGTGAGAGTTAAGCTAGTTCATGTACCTCCTGGAACAATGAAGAATTTTCCTTCATGTGCTGTATGGTGAATTACCCCTCTCCATATGGATAATGAAATAGATACATCCTGAGAACCCTGGATTTTAACACAATGTTTTTATATTTGTCAAGCATCATGCTTTTGTTAAAATGATGTGATGATGGTAGTGATGATAATGATGATAGTCCTTCTGGAAATTATCACACACCTTTTCGTATACTAACAGAGACACATGCAAGGAGATGAAACAACATTTACGGAGTCCCCACTAATCGCCACATATATAATTTCTTTAACAGAAATATCACTGGTTTAGTTAGCCTTCAGCATCCTACTTTTCTCTTTCTTATTAGATTTATTTGAAAGTTGTCTTGATTCATATCTTCATATCAGGCAGATAGAAATCCAGTGTTCTATGATTAATATCAATAGGAAATTTCTGGAATTCTTCCCTGAAATTCTCAGTAAAACATGTTAGTTTGATCTATGTTTGATTGTTCTTTTCTGTGTTCCCTTTTTATTCTCTAGACTGTTGCCCATATGGACACCAAAGTGGACTGAGTCTTGCACTTTCCTTTAGTGGCTCTCAACCTTCAACACAAATGGGACAATTCCTGAAAAAATGTGGGAAAATCAGGAAATAGCATAATTAAGAAACCAAGGTGAACCCTCTGCAGCATATAAGACATCACTGTTCTTGAAAGATTATGAGTCATTTTTTTCCACAGGCAATTTCCCCTGCCCAAGTTCTCTGTCTAGTCTCTGTTCTGTCTCATTTTCTATGTGTCATTTGTCACCCTTCTTACATCTTTACTTTTTTTCCTTTTCTCTTCTTTCCATCCCTACCCAACACTTCCTCCTCAGTGCCCCATCACTCTTCCTGTCTTTCATCACAAAATTACATTTTCTATTACTCCTGTCACAGATCAAACAAGCCATCGATTTATTCATCATCTTAAAATCATGATTTTACCTTCAACTTCAGCCTATATTTTCATACAAAAATAACCATTCAAATATTTACATAAATAAAATAATAAATACAAGTGTAATGATATAGCTAATCAAATATATTTAATCAAAAAGATGTTGATATGTTTACTTGAAACTAAAGCTCAGAAAGATTAATTAGGCTGCTTAAATCGTATGGCTGTTGGATATAAGAGTTTAAATCTGTATACCTGTTGCTATGAACATTTGATTATTTGTTTATTACTAAGGTTGTCATTTATATAAACTACATTTAATATGTTAGGGCAAAGCCAGCATTTCGTACAATGCAAACACAAGTAAATTCATCCATATCATCTGGAATTAAAGTAAACTTCATTGCTGCCAGAATGGGCAAGTACTTTGAGAAATGGGGAGCTTGAGAGGTCAAAAGGCCACAAATGCTAGAATATTCTGACAGGAATAAAAGGCACTAAGTAGACACGATTTCTACTCAAAATCAGACAGAGTGATGATTTTTTTCTGTACATGGACATTATTTATATCTTGAAACTAAATTTTATTTTCTATCCCAATATCTACATTTTCACCTCTCACAAAGGCCTCTTCCAGGGGCTGGAGATGTCACTCAGTGGTAGAATGCTTGCCTAACATGCAGGAGGCCCTGGGTTCTATTTAAAGCACCAGGACATTAAAAAGAAATTCCTCTTACATTTTACCCTGTCCAATTGACTTTGTAAAAGTTCCCAATTTTGGTTCAAATTTCTGGGCACCTATTTCCTTTGGAAAAAAATGTATCCATACAGTTTATTATCTACATTAATGTGGTTTTTATATTCTAGAACTTTGTAACTCCAAGAAGATGAAATTACAAAATACCTTAATTGTTTACTTCAGAAAGTTTTATGTAAACATATTTATCTGAGTAATGTACTGAAGTCTATCATTTGAATGAATCCCTCTTTCTTCGGACAAAGGTAGCTTATCATATGATTGCTCTTGTTCTAAGACTTGCTTAGAAATCCGCCATGAACTTGGTGAATCTGGTCCTCATAGAAAATATCACCTGCGGGTCTATCACTCTCCTGCCCTAAAGACCTGGCTAAACTTCACCCCAAAACCATCATAAATCACTCATGCCTATACATTCATAAGGCATTACTAAGAATCAGTTTGTGGCTTTCTTTATGTTAGTAGAGTGTAAAGTCAGTTTTGCTCTATAACAGATTATTTTGTTGGTATTTTGAGGACATATAAAAATTATTTAGATGCCAATAATTATAGACACAGGGAGATACAATTATGTAAAGTCTATATTTTTTAATTCACAGAGTTTATTATATGATCAATTTATAAACTCTAATGACTTGTCTGTATTTGTGGAACACTTAATTTTCTATTTCTGAAATTTATCATAGTGCCAGAAGTATGGGAGATAATGAATGGAACGGGAGCAAACCAAAGAAAAGATATTTCCTAGTTAAAGGAAAACAACAGACTGAATTTTGAAATGCTAAATCACTAAGCAGATAATTTAAAACACACAAAAAAGGCTAAATAAACTTACAAAATATTTTAGGATCTTAGCTTAGGTTAAAGGAACATGCATCATTTTTTAAATCTAACACTCAATGAAATTTTTTATAGAAACATAGAACTCAAACTTCGCATTTTAATAAGTTAAATAATTATTGAAAATTTGGGGAAATTAGTTGGCAATTTAAAGTCAGCTTTCAGAATATGAGTTTTGGAGTTTTCTTTCAAACAGTAATATTAGAATAGATTAGAGAATAAAACATGAAAATCAAAAGTTATGATTTATTTTCTAAAGTAAATTCTGATATAAGTAACAAATAACAAGTGATTTGAAGGACATATCCCTTCAGATTATAGGTTCATGTTTGCCTTTCACATGTAATTTATATTACCAACCTTCATGTTTTCAGACTTTGAGATAGGGAACCCTATCATTTCCTTCTTGGAATATTGAATAACAATGTGCTTAAATAGAGCTGCTAGTCTCAGTTCTGATTATCATTTCTATTTCATTTATTGCCATCTGCAATATAAAGAGATTCCAAAAGATAATTTTGAATGAAGACTTTATAGCTTTCTGGTCTTATTCCTAGAACACCCTAACCTACTTTGAGTTATGTTTACTCATGTCAAACAGTTGTTTACTTTTTTCATGGTTCTGTAGGTTACTGTTGTATTTCTTTTGATCTTAACTACAACCTAGTTGATGCAGACTGCATAGGATGGCTTCATAATCCAAAGACTGGATTGAATTTATACTTTTTCTGCAGTGATCAACCAATAGAAATTCTTGAGAACCACTAAATCAAATGATGAAAATATTTAAATTTATCATAAATTTTAGTTCAAAAAAAACCAAATTTAGCAATCAAGCTTCATATTGAAGTGAATTTTGCGGGAAAATTTTACAGGGTCTTCAACTAACTCCTAAGTGGTACTATCAAGAAGTCCTAAATGTTTCAATAAGAGCTTAAAGATGCACTCTTATTCAATACTTCAGAGCTCTCCAGTGTTCTGGGACTCTCTAACTTGGAACAACTCAAATTTGTGATATCATAGGCAGCACCATGCATCAAACATAAAAAAATGACTTATCCAAACCTGTTAGAGTCTCCACAGAGCCATATTGTTGAAAAATGAACTGGAAACAGAAAAACATAAAATCTTGAATCTGTTCTTTGAGAAGCCCTTCATTTATCTTATATCATTTCCAGTGTTCATCCATTGCTGAAGGTCCTGAATTTTACTTTTGTGATTATAACTGAACAATGACTTCTATGGATATACATTAAACTCTCAAAGTACACATGATGAACAATATGCAGACTAGAGTTTAATTAACTTAGTGTTGCTTAAAAGAAATTTTGATATGAAAGACTGAAATGTTCAAGATCAAGGATCTGGTACAGCTGATTTCTGGTGAGGGCTCTTTTCCAGGTTTGCAGAAAGCTTTATGTTGAATCTTTACATGGTGGATGAAAATATGCTTTTTGGTGCCTCTTCTTCTAAAAAGCACCACAGCCCTATCAAATTAAGGGTACACCCTATGACCTCAGTTAACTGAATTACTCTCTAAATATCCTATCCCCAAAAGAAGTCAAATTGAAGATTAGGACTTCAACATGTACATTTTGGGAGGATACAATGTAGCCCATAGCCACTGTCTTGTCTCTACTTAAAAATGAAACATGGAAAACCTACAAAAGCCTACATATGATGTCGTTTATTTCGGGGAAAAAATAAATTATAGCCAGCCTTCAATATCCCTCCATATTCCTTGTATTCAACCAATTGTGAATTATAAATATTTAAAAAGTTTCATCTATACTGAACATGTACAGAATTTTTTTATGACATTATTCCATCAACAAAGAGTATAGCAACTATTTGTGTAATATCTACATTAAACTGGGTATTATTAGCAATCTAGAGATCATTTAAAGTATACAGGAGAATGCACAGGGGTATATGTAAATTTCACACCATTTTTCATAAAGGACCAGAGCATGTTGTATTTTGCAAAAGAGATTGTGGGGTCCTGGAATTAGTCTAGCATGAATACTGAAGTATAATTACATAGTGCTTCATTTTTGCTGAGAAAAAAAATCAATTCTGAATAGTTTATTTCAATCCAAATGAAATGTGATATATGATTTTCCAAAGTGATAGAACTTTTCTGAAAAATTTCTTTGAACATAGAATGTGAGATTACGGGAAAAAAAATGGGTTTGTCAATACCTGATCGACATGTCATCTTCTGTTTAACTTTGTGTGTCTACATGAGGTATTTCATTACCAGAGGAGGAATCCATCCTTTAGCCCTCTCTTAGACTTATAAAATAAAGCTTCTGTTGCATGCATCTGACTAACGGAGCTGCATTGATTTAGCCATGTAGTGTCAGAGTTGTCATTCTGCACATTGTACCAATTAGGAAAAGACTCTTCAATGAGAAAATGAAAAGGCTATAAAGCCTACATGATTTCTAGGCTTAGAGAGCATGTGGAAATCTCCAAAGGCACCTTTGTAGTAATGAAATTATCACCTTTCATTTGTATAAATCATTTTATTTCGAGAGCTCACAGTGGTTTAGAAATGCCATCCCAGTGATCCTCATGGCAGCTCTTGAAGACACTGACAGGGACGTATTAAAATGGAAAGTGAGACTGGTCCTAGGAAATGATAATCACAGTTATCTCAGGGGCAAAAGAAAATGATATTGCCAAAGGAATAAATTTGTACTACTTCCCAAGGCGGGGAGCATGTAACAAGAGGATCAGACCCTGATACATGCTCACTGCAATGTCTAGTTCTAAGAACGTGACCTAATCAGCAGCTGAGAAAGGCCAGACACCACTGCAACTATTTAATGCAACATTTCCTCCTGGGAAACTCAATTTGTTCCTGAACAGAAAGTTGATCAGAATTCTCTCTAAAGTTCCATTTCTGCTTCTCTAACGGATATAAATATCTCCAACAGATATAAATATGTCTAAATCCACAAATAGCATAGATGTAAATAAAAAGTTCTGGCTGCATGCACATTTCTTCTTTCAGTAAAGCTATCAGGTTAACCAACATTATTTATTTTAAGCAGACCATCTATAAAGAATACAAATGATTCTAGCTGAGGTACTTGTTAGGGTCTGTAAACAAGTCAGGATGGCGCCTGGCATTTTGCCAGAGGGAGTGGTTTGTGAAGTAACGCCAGCGAGCCATTAAGTGTGGAGATTCATTATTGGTTGACTGCTGTATCTAGTTTATGTTAATTAAGATAAGCTGTGTGTAATGTATATATACCCCTCCTGTCCTATAATAAATGGCTCCCACTCCTGCTGTATCAATGTACACAAGTTGTTCCTCACCCCCTGGTTATCTTGCTGCAGCCGGACTGCGGCAGAGTACAGTATGTTATTATTACACTTTAGAATGTGTAAACTACAAGTGAAGTTGGTGCTCATGTGGGGATGCAGGGAGTCCACAGAATAACTTCAGGGGATTGCTTTCAGGGACTATTTTTTTTTTTTTTTTTTTGGATAAGACTTTACACATTTGGGTAGAGGATCATAAATTTCATCAGATTTACAGGGCTGATAATCTAAAACTTTAAGAATCACTATTCTTGAGTAATTCAGTGGAATAAATAAGTTTAATGTTAAAATGTGAAGCAGGGTTGGAGGTGAAGATCAGTAGTAGTCATAGAGTATGGGCTTGGCATGTGCAAGCTCCTGGATTCAATCATAAGAACTAATAAATATAACAAAATTATTATAAGATAAAATAATTCTTTGAATTGGGGCATGTCAAAAGGACATAGCCCACCTGAAATATTTCAGAAGAGTCAATAATGGAAAAATTTGAGCAACAATAAATGACTGATAATATTGAATCATAACAAAAAATATTTGAGTGTACATTGATATAAATAATTGAATATACAAATGGTGGAGGGAAAAAATGTCTTCCTTACAGAAGAATCTCAAACCATATAGATACCTACACATTCAATTGGCAAAGTCTAATGTCTCTCTTATTTTTATGTGTACAACAATTAGTAACTTCCCACTGAAGATCACATTTTGGAGAAAAACAGTTTCATATGGGAGCAATTCACCTCACATAATCTTAACAAGTAATCAGGGATGTCCCCTGTGATAAGTCACTATGATATCACGTGTCCCTACATGATGTGAAGAATTATTTCTTGTCTATTTGTTTTCTTCAGAATTCTATAACCTCAGTCTTATTTTGAGAAACATTTTGCAAACCTGAATCAAGAGACATTATTCAAAATATCCGACGGGTTCTCTTCAAAACAGTCAGGATTATTAAAAATAATGAAAGCTTGGGAAAATGTCACAGACTAGAGGAAAATAGAGATATAACCACCAAATGCAATACTATATTCTGGACAGGACACCAGACTAGAACAAGGCATTCTTGGAAAAACTGCTCAAATCAGAATAAAATTATGGCCAATGTAGTAGTGTAGAACCAATGTCAAATTTCTGAATTTGGACAAAAATATGATGAATATGTGTATTTGCTAACACTGGAGGAAATGGGTGAAAAATATATGGGAACGCTGCATAATCTTGACAAATTTTCTATAAATCTAAAGTATTTTAAAGTAAGTGGTTAAAAACATCACTATAATTCCTTAAATTTCTCACTAGGACACTAAGTTACTCCAATACAGCTGTATTCCCTTCTTTGGGAGAAATTATTATTTCTTTGTTTGATTAATATGTGAATTTATTTGCTTCCATATAGGTATTGTGCTACAGGGTGATAAATTCATACTTAAATACTAAATAACACTAAGTATGGCAATATTGGCAAGATGTTTACATACGAGAGGGATGCAGAACCTGAGACTTTAAAATTAAGAAAGTTTCATGACATGAAATTAACTCTTTTAAAGTGCACAATTCAGTAGCACTCATTCTCCATATTATACATACCCCCACCTCTTTCTAGTTTCAAAGTTTTGCATCACCTCAGTGGACCATGCCACACATTTTCCTCTCCCACTTACTAGTGATCTCTAATCTGCTTTCTGTCTTTATAAGGTTGTGTATTCTGAATATTTCATATAAAATGAATTAGAGAATATTTAACATTTTATACCTGAATTCCTTCAATTTGTGTGTTTTTGAGGTTCATCAAAATTATTCCATCTATCAGTATTTTATTTCTGTATATGACTAGATATTATTGTATTATTTGTGTATACCACAAAGTATATATTCGTTCAACCCTTGATGTGTATTTGGATTTTGGGATATTTCAGTGATTGTAACTAATGCTGCTATGTGTATTCATGAACAAGCATTTGTTTGGGTACTTTTCCCCCTTCTTTTGAGTACATGTAGGAAGGGAAATACCAAGTTACAAGGTGATTCTATTTTTACCTCTTAACTTTTAAAAAGCCACAAAACTGTATTCCATAGTAACTGTACCATCTTTCCCACCAGCAAGATACAAGGTTCTTATTTGAATATATCCTTGTTAATTCTTATTATTTAATGATCAATGTATCCTTGATAACACTAGTTATTTAATGTGCTTTTAATTATGGTTATCCTAGAGGTTTATAAGTGGTAAGTCATTCTGGTTTTGATTTACATTTATTGAATAACCACTGATGTGGAGTATCATGTACTATATACCTATGCTGTTTGTATACTTTTGGAGAAATATTTACTTGAGTTCTTTTCCCATTTTAAAATTGGTTTGCTTTTGTTTTCAAGTGTAAGAGCACTGAGGTATATTCTGCATGTTAAGCCCTTAGCAAATGATTAAATTGGAAATATTTTATCCATTCTCTAGGTATTCATTTTACTTTCATAATAATTTTCTTAGATATAATTTTTAAAAATAGTCTACGGAATTAAATTATTCTTTTAGCTATTTTGTTACTTAATATTTGGGGGTCAAATTGAAGGACTCATTGTCAAATCCTAGACCACAAAACTTTATTCCTATGTTTTATTCTATTAAGTTGTAGTTTCAGCTTCTATGAGTAGTGTATTGATCTGTTTTGGTTCATTTTTGCAGATAGAATGCGATTGGGACTAAACTTTTTCATGATATTTATCTGGCTTTCTTGGGACCTTTCAAAAATCAATTATCAATTAGTATATCCTTTAAGATAAATAGCATGAAGAGTCTTCAAATTATTTAAAATAAAACTACCAAAGGATGCAGCAATCCTACATCCAATCCAAAGGAAGTGGCAGTACTGTCAAAGAGACACACTGAACTACCTACCATGTTTAAGACTATTTGTGACAGCCAAAAAATGGAGGCAACCCTATGTGTGTATCAGCTGAAGGATAGACAAAAAAAAAAAAAAAAAAAAATGTGGCATGTATTCCCAAGGGACTTCTGTTCAGCCAGAAACATGAATGAAATCCTGTCATTTGTTGTATTATTGTTGTTAATTTCTGCACAATGCCAACACAGTAAACTGGGATACCTTTTCCAAAATAGACAGCCACAGCTAGAGTTTCCAAAAATTCATATTATATGTGTATGTATGTATATAAATATATATTTATATACACACATATAGATGTAAAAAGACTAAAAATAGCAGTATATTATGTACCAATGGCAGTATCAGCTTTTCCAGGTTCTGTAGTCCTCTGAACAAAATTATAGAGATATCCAGTGCACTCCATAAAAAAAAAGAAAGAAAGAAAAGAGGGAGAATGGAAAACAAAACCAAACCCAAGAAAACAGCAAAGTAATCTAGTAATTTGTGACAACACAGATGGAACTGAACATTTAAGAGAAATAATCTACACACAGAAAACCAGTATCACATGACCCCACTCACTTGTGGCATCTACTAAATTCAATCTCATAGAAGTAGAGAGTAGAGAGTAGTTACCGGAGCAGGGGAAAGGAGGGGAGAGGAATAGAGGGGTAAGTTTGTTCAGTGGGTACCCACTGCTTCCAACTAGAGCTTAGTACCAAGAAGCTATGTTGTACTACTGTACTTCACAATTCAAAAATCTAGAAGAAAGGCTTTTTGAAAGTTTTTTAGAATAAGGAAATGATAAATGTTTGAGGAGATAGTATGTTTAACCTGATTTAAACATTATACAGTGAAAGTGTTTATCTAAATAATATTTATTTGACCAACTTTTATGTATCATGTTAAAATAAGCTTAATTAAAATTGAAATAAAAGTAATAATTTGGTTACAGACACAAGGGTTTATTTTTTTTCCTTTAATTTCAATTCTATCAGTCTATGTCTGTCCTAATATAAATATTACTGGGTTTTGATTCCTTCAGAAGTTTTGAAATTGGAGATTATTAGTCCTCCAACTGTTTTGTTGTTTATAATATTGCTTTAGATATTTGTAGTCTGTTGCAATTGGATGTGAATTTCAGGTTTGGATTCCTTATTTTTGCAAAAAAAGTGATCATCGTAACTTCAAGTAAATACTATTTTTGTGCTTTGGGAAAGAAATTATCAGTACATGATTGTACCAAATCACACCCAAATTTACCTCACTTGAGGATATCCAGATTTTATTTTTACTTTTCCTATGTGAATTTCATCTGCTCTGAATTTTACTATATTTAAATGAATAAATCAATGAACAACACATTAGTGCATTGTCTATGTTCAAACAGCTGAAGAATCACTTACTTTAATAGAAATATTTCCTTGACCAGTTTACTTAATCTTCCTGTGCTTTGAATTTCTCAACTGTGAAACAAGGTGAATATTAATTATTTTCTTGTTTTGAAGATTAAATCACTATGCTAATGTAATAAGATGCCATTAAAGATATAGTACGTGCTTAGTAAGTGATAGCCAGTATTATGACAAATTGTAAGCATTTAAAACAAATTTGGAAAAGCGCTTATTGCCACATACATTTGGGAGTTGCAAAATGAGGCACTGACTAAGGATGCATAATTGGAAGAACATGAAAATGCGCTTTGCATTTATTATGTCACTTTGCTGGTGAGATCACAGAGACAACTTGAAGAATTAATAACAGTCTGATTACTGGATGATTGCTGTTAGTGTAAATCACAATGCCAAGAAGAAAGATTGTAGTTCTCAACAATGAGCCATTCTATAGTTCTTCTCAAAAGGGATAGATATGATTATTCCCAAAGACTTCAAAAACAAACAAAAAAGTGAAAAGCAAGAATTAACAACAGAAACTCATTGTAGATGGAAATGTTATGCATTTGTTTGTTAATATTGTCATGTTTGTAAGATGCAGCTTTTTTTTTTTTAAATCTCCCAAAATCTTTTATTAGGTAGCTACAGGGGTCTCAGTGGTTTACCAGGACTTATTGCAAATTGCAAAATAAAGTATGATATTAATCTTATAAACTTGCTCTATTTTAACCACTTTCAGAATAAAGATAACAATGAGAAAAACATAAATAAGGCATCATTGTTCCATATTTTACTAAAAAGTGAAGGTTAATGATCATGATATGGCTATTTGTTACTGGTAAAATCTCAGATTTAAAAAATGCCAAGAGCAGGTGTGGTGGCACATGCCTGTAATCTCAGAGGCAGGGGAGACAGGAGGATTGCCAAATCAAAGCCAACCTCAGCAATTTAGCAAGGCTCTAAGTAACTCAGTGAGACCTTGTCTCTAAATAAAATACAAAAAAGGGCCCCTGGGTTCAAGCCCCAGTACCAAAAAATTAAATGCCAAAGGCATGCTATTTGAGGATTTTTGTGCATTCTCATGTGTGCACCCCATTCCCTATTTTTTCTGTACTAGAATTATGAAGATGTGACAAACACTTAAAAAGTCCTTAAAGAAGGACAAATAGGACTGGGATTGTGGCTCAGCTGTAGACCACTGCCTAGAACATGTGGGGCCCTGGGTTTGATCCTCAGCACCACATAAAAAAAAATTAATAATAAATATATATATGCCGGGTTTTTGTTAGTGACTAAAAGGCTCAGGAGTCACTTCAGTTAAATTGGGCTAACTGGGCTGCACAAAATAACCACACAAGAGACATAAATACCTTTTTCTTTGGGTATTTGTGATGGCTCCTCTGACCTTAAGGGTTTCCGAGAAAGAGAGAGGGAGAGCATGCAAGATGATCCCTTTCATTGAGGAGAAGGTATTCAAATGGGGCAAGGGGTCAGGTTTCAGGGGGCTGTTCTATCTTCATGATGTCCACTGTCAGCAGGTTGACTGACACCTGGGTAGGCCACACCCAAAGGCACAGTAAAAGAAGGGGACACACACAAGGCACTTCCATGGAAGATTCTATCCTAAACAGGGCAAGGGGTTATATTACAAAGGAACAGGTGAGCATAGCTTCACCCATGGGGCTGTAGCAAGACACACCCATGCAAGAGACACTGACCCTTGGACCCAAAGAAGGGTGGGGAAAGCTCTGCCACATTTCTGCGACTGAGCACCTCAGCACCCAGCGGGGAGTGTGACTCAGTTAAGTGTAAAGTTGGTCTCCCATATACATATATATGTGTGTGTGTGTATATATATATATATATATATATATATATATATATATATATATATATATATATGTTGGTCTCCCACATGTGTGTGTGTGTGTGTATATATATATATATATATATATATATTCATATATATATATATATGAATTTTTATTATGACCTGTCATATCATCTGCAAAGAGATAAATTGACTTTTTTTCTCTAGCTGTATCTTTTTTGTTTTCCTTCTTTTGCTTTATTTCTCTGGCTAAAATGTCAAGAACTATGTTGATAGGAGTGGTAAGAGTGAACATCCTTTTCCTGTTCCTGGTTTATAGGAAATGTTTTCATTTTCCCCCATTCAGTATGATGTTGGTTTTAGGTTTGTCATATATAGTTTTTATGATGTTGATCAAATACTGAGAAACAAGGAGTAGAGTGTTTGTCATTGAGCATGTGGGAGCCAAAAGGGTGCAACATTGCTGTTATGTAAGAAGAGTAAGCCTAAATGTCTAATGTAAAGCATGACTATTGTTAATAATGTTGGATGTATACTGGAAATTTGCCAAGACAGTAGATTTCAAGTGTCCTTACCATACACAAGTGCACGGGCATGGGCACACATGGTAACTATATGTTAATTTGTGTGACTTTAGTAATCCCTATGTATAGGTATACATACACATATTGTGTAACTTAAATGTAGAAAATAAAAAAATAAGAAGAATCACTTAAATTAAGAAGCCAATTACAATATTCATATGAAAATTAAAAAGTGTTATGTCATCTTTACAATAACTATGAAAGTTTGAATTTTTATTATGACGTGTCACTATTCTAAGCATTAAGTTGTATTATCTCATTTAGCTCTAATACCAAACTAAAGAGGTGGATGCTATTATCATTATCCTTTAGATTACTGATAAGGAAATATAACCAAGTTGAAAGTCACTTTCAATTCACACAGGGTTGAAAAGCAAGAAATTATACTTAAATAGACTTACTACCAAATATTTTGTCTACAATGATGATAAAACTCTTTCTGAATCAAGGTAGTCACGAATGTCTACCATTGTCACATTCTCCTTAGTTGTCTGTGCATTCCTGTGATTATGAGATGATGGTTATGATGATTATGATACAAACATTTGCAATTCAATATGCACCAGACCTTGGGTTAGTTACTTTATATACACCATCAAGGGTAATTGTCACAGAGAAGTGAAACACTGAGGTCGAATATGGTTTAGTGATTTTTACAATGACACAAGATTGACGAGAATTGAACCAAACCTTACACTTTTGAACCACAAATTGGAACTACAGGGAATATGGAACTAAGAGAAAATGTCATTGACAGTTCATAGAGATTCAGTACCATTTTTTTCTTAGGTGGCAAAGAAGGATGAGAAGTATTGTGTGCACTCTCTCATCCTTCTTTAAAACTCTGTTGAAAGGCATGTAACCCAATTTGAATGAAAGCAGGTATGCCAGAAGTGTGTTCCTGAGGGCACACTTAGGCAATGCCTAGACACCAAGTAAAGAATTTGCCAAATACATAAGTTTGGGAATGTGTTTCAGTACCTCATCATTAGAGTTATCACAAATATGGTACAGCTAGAACAATACAAATACATTCTTGAATTCTTCAAATCTTGCAGCCAGGAGAAATTCTGAAGAAATTATTGTTCAAAATACTCCTTGGTAATTAGTTTTCTGTATGCTTATCTAGAAATCTTGGACAAGATGCTTATTACAAGTTAGAAACACACTTGTTAAATCAACCCTCATGACGGTAGAAGACTAAATTATAAAATTATCACATATTACTTGTCTACTGAGTGTCAAACATTGAGCAATGTGCATTTTTAGATATTTGATTTCATTGACTCTTATCAATAGCATTACAAGGTAAATATTATTACTGCGTTTTATATGAGACTTTGATTAGACAAATGAAACTGCCAAAATTCATCCAAAATATAATTGCTGACTCCAGGTTTGAATAAGCCCATAAACCATTGTAAATACTCTTTGCAAGTTTGCTCCCTGAAGTCTGGGAACTTACATATCCTAATCATTACTCTATTCACAGCACCTGGAGTGGGTGGCATTCCAGAGCACTCAGTGTGCATTATGTTAATCAGATAAGAGTGATGTCAGCCTTCCTTATTATAACAGGAGCTAAGATCAGCTCTCAGAGACATACTCCACCTCATTTTCCTGGTCACTGTTGGAGAAAGGTTAGCAAGAAATGCTTTGACTTCTCAATTGTTCTTGCTCACCTCTTTTCTTCTCTCCATTTCATTTGAGGTCAGACTCTGCTTTTCATACTATTGTACCTTTTAGAGTTTCCAGGATGTAGGAAATAATTACTAATGCAAGAAATATACATGTGACATTTTTGCCAAAATGCATTTAAATAGCTAAAATCTTCTTGATCCTTTATACAATGCCTGAAGTAGCTCACACATGAGCTTTTGAATTATCCCTTTTTTAAAAAATGGATTTACAAATTTATATTTAGTGACCTGCCCAAGATCAGCTGATGCCTAATCATTTTGTTCTCTGAATCCCATGTTTGATAACTTGTTTTCTTACTTTAGTCTTCCTTCTTTCTTTATGTTATGAAATTATTATTTCCAAATTGGCCATCTTTCCTTGATTATTTCTGGGTTATAACATTAAAATCATCATCCACTCATTGTATGGAGAATTTCCTGTTCTAATTCTATTCTTGTACTATTCATGACAATTCCATAGTTGTCTATACTCATTGTTAGTCTGAAAGATTGATGACGGCAGCCTCTATGTTTGTGGAGAACTCTATATAAGTTTTGGGAAATGATAAGAAGTATTTAGTAAATATTTTCAAAAGAATAAGAGTTTTCTGTCTTGCTATTTTTACTACCTATCAGCTTCAGCTCTTCTACCTGAAAACCAATGCTATGATTTGGATGTGAGGTGTCCTTCAAAAGTTCATGTGTGAGACATTGTGAGAGGATTCAGAGGTAAAATTATTGGGTTGTGAGAGCCTTAACTGAATCAATGAATTAATATCTTGATGGGATAGAAGCAGGTGAGGTGTGGGTGGGAGGTGGGGCATTGGGAGCATAGCTATAGGGTATATGTATTTTGTGAGTGGAGATCTCTCTTTCTCTCTCTCTTCTGTCTGATCATCATGTGAGCCACTTTTCTCTGCCACACTCTCTCACCATGATGTTCCACTTCACCTTGAGCCTGGAGAAATGGAGCTGGCCTTCTATGGACTGAGACCACTGAAATTGTGAGCCCTCAAATAAACTTTTTTTCCTATACAGTTGTTCGAATTGGGTCATTTAGTCATGGTGGTGAAAGAGCTGACTAAAATAAACTACGCTATTATATTTTTCAACTTCCGATGTAACAGAAGAGAGGTTGCATTGACAGAGTAGGCATTGTGTTCAACAAAGAAACCTCTTAGGAAATATTTAATATGAGGGCACAAATGTTTTCTACTGCTAAATTTCAAATACCTAAAAACATAGTCACTTAAAACAGTATTAATAATCTTATAGTTTCTGAGTCAGGCTTATGGATGGTAGCTTAACTGTGATTCTGGTTTTCAGGTCACTCACAGGAAGAAATTAAAGTGTCGGCCAGGGTATGGTCGTCTCACATTTACCGAGAGGAAGACTGGCCTCCAAGCATACTCACATTGCTAGGGTACAGTCTCAGGTCCTAACTGGCTGTTGGACAGACCTCAGTTTCTTGTCAGAGAGCAGGTCCTTTTTTTTTTTTTTTTTTTTAAGCTTACTATTTCCAAGCTGAATACTCCAAGAGAGAACCAGAGAAACACACAAAAAAAACACAGTTTATTTGTTGATCTAGTATCAGAAATAAGACCTTATTATTTCTTTTATAAGACATAAATCTATCCTGGTCTTAAAGTAAGAATAATAAATGCAGAAGACAATGGGTATTAGTAGACAGGGATCTTTGGGAATCATTTTGTGGCTTTTCTTACCATTAAAAAGAATAATGGGCTGGGGATATACTCAGTTGGTAGAGTACTTGCCTCACATGCACAAGGCCCTGGGTTCAAACCCCAGCACCACAAAAAAAAAAAAAAATGACTTTGATCAAATTCTAATAATCTTAATTTATTCTTTTTTAATGTTTATTTCTTCAGAAAAATGAAGACTTTACTGATCAAGGAATTACTTATTTTAATATTCTTTTTAAATACCATGTTTTTATAGAAGTTTTTAATGTAGCCCTCTATTTCTCTAGTTTTTTAATTTTCTTTTTGTTGCTACACTTAAGTCTATATGACAATAAGATTTGATGTTACATATTTGCTTATGCACAAAATAAAGCAATAAATTTTGGTCCATTTAATTCCCCAGCACTTCCCCTTTCCCTTTTCAACCTCTGCCTGGTTTCCTTCCTCTGCTCTATTGACCTTCCTTTTATTTTCATGAGATTCACCACCCCCATTAATTTTCTTCCCAGCTTTCTAAATCTACACTAAATTTATTGATCATAAATAATAAATCTAAAGGAACAAGTAGCTAATCACCTCTGATTTATGTAATCATGATTGGTGTGATGCTTGGGTTTATGTAGGGTACTGTTTATTTCCTTTTATATTTGTAGAAACCAGCTGGAGCAGGTATTAACATGCCTGCAGAAAACACAGGAAAACTTCAAAGGAAGAGAAGAAACATGATTTATGTATTCTCTTTATTTGTAGAGCAGTTTCTTCTCTCATTGACTTTATATAAAGATCAAGGCTTAACTCATTCCATTGGACTCTTGGGGCACTGAAGTTCATTAGCTGATGTCATAAATCTCTATGTGTTCTTAGAGCTGTACTTACTGGCATAACATTTTTTTTTTGGTACATTACTGTGTCTGGCAATAATTGAAAGCAGAATATGGTCCTCAGAGCTAAAATTAAAGTGGTCCTCAATTTTTTATTAAGTTGTGACTCACATTTCTTGTTTTAAATTGTCCTTGGGAAACTGAAAAGCAACATCAAAATGTTCAGAACTTATAGAACCTAGAATCAGGAAGACTTTTCTTTCTCCTCTCTATTTATTTATTCTCTCAGATCTTGCTAGAGTGGATAATATGAAATTATAAACTTTTTGACCCAAATTCTGCAATATAAGAATTTATGGAAGTAGTAAATGAAGCATAATAACTCACATTAAAAAGAGAAAAACA
The DNA here is from genome assembly GCF_021218885.2 of Marmota monax. Classification (NCBI taxonomy): domain Eukaryota; kingdom Metazoa; phylum Chordata; class Mammalia; order Rodentia; family Sciuridae; genus Marmota; species Marmota monax. Next base: position 2,652,170 of record NW_026695230.1, on the reverse strand, counting down.
TTCTGTGTTCTTGGAACCACATGGAAAGAGTGATGCTTTCTTGTATAAAGAATCCAGAAAATAGGAAGGTTACTAAATATTTAAACGTATAATAAAATTTTAGAAAAATTATTTAATATAGGTTAACATTTGATTTTCTTCTGTATTTTCCCCTGTATACCTTAACCATATAGACCCTAGTAAGTTTCTACCTACCTACTCTAGCTCAGTCGGTAGAGTGCTTGGCTTGCATGTATAAGGCCCCAGGTTCAATCCCCAGCACAACAACAACAAAAAATAAAATAAAAAATAAAAAAAGCACATAGAATTTGACTGCCATTGAGCATGTATAATGGTATTATAATCTGAAGATGGGAATTCAGCTTCTAGGAACTACAGCAATTTGTTTCCATTAACCTGTAACTAGATAAAAACTAAGTTCAGACAAAATATATGACATTTTTTAAAAAATAGTAAATAGAACTATAGATTTTCCTAAAGTTAGAGGAGACTTAAATACTGAAAGTGGAAATGACCCTGGTGATATTTGCATATATGTTGCTTTGTTCTTGGCAATAGCTTGGTATATTATTAATGAAAATTTAACTTTTATGAGCTGTTTAAGTTAGCATACAATATTCAGAATTGTCAGCTGAACAGGAGTGTGTTAAAACCCTGCAAAGGAAGGAGCTGCAGGAACAGCCAGCTGTAATAAACTCTCCCCAAATACTTACCTGAACAACGAACTGCATGTACTCAGAAGACAATGCGGGAAGCTGAGCCAAGAAAGCAGGTGGATGCTGAAAGAACTGAGCAAAGACTTGAGCTGTTTCCTACACAAGTGAGTTTGGACCTTGAGTCCAACCAGATAAAAGTGCCACCGAACAAAAACAAATTTTTCAGATAAATTGACTTATTCCAGGTTCTCTATAATGTATCAATCACAATTTCTGGATACCCTTTATGCTACCCCATGGAGACTATTGATAATGCTGAATTTCTCTAAAGAGCACTGATGTTTTATCAGGTTAGACTTAAACTTTAACTCTTTTTTCCCCCTTTTTCTTGTATTATATATAATTTACAATGTGTTTATTTCTTCTAGTTTAAACTGCAAACTGTTTTAAGACTTTCCGGTACATCCATGTTTCAGGAATCAGCCTGTCAATTAGGTAAAATTTATACAAGGAATGTTGGCTCTTTTCTGGATCTCTCCCCATCCCTGGATTTCCCCTTCACTTTTCCAATTTGTGTCAACCCTGCTCTATAGGTAAGATGAGTTTTCAAACAGGATTACAGCTTTCTTTGCTGCAAATGTAGTTACTCTTTAAAACAAAACTGTGAACTTGGAAAACATTTAAGCCAGTCCATATTTCATGTTATGGCTCATTGAAAAAATCTGCCTGCCTTTGTTCAGCTTCCAGAGAATTTTTCTATTTTGCTGAGTTGATAGTTATTTCTTTTGGGATGGTTATCTTTAATGTGCTTATTTCATAGTATTAGAGCTTAAATCCTATATTCATGTCTCTTGGGAACCAGAGAGGGAATCTAAAAAAAAAAAAGAAACTTTTTACTTTTTTTTTCTCTCTCTCTTATTGTTACTTAAGGAATTTTGTTCCAGCAGTCTAAACATTTTGTAAAAGAAAAAAATGAAAAGAAAAAAGAAATTAAAAGAAAAAAATAATTTTAAAGACAAAAGAATATCAGATCTTTCTGTAGTGATACTTTGTTCCTAGGGTCTGTATCTTCTAGTCAAAGATCACACCATTAAGCATATAAATTTATGTTTTGTTGGAAAGAGGATACAAAGGACATAGCATATCAAGAGGCAGAGGTTGAAATGTGGAGGATCTCATTAGAAGGAATATGAAGTGCATTCATATGGTTTCAGGAATCCTATTTCATTTTTTAGTTTTTTCTGCAAAGACAGGGACAAATATTTGATCACAAAGATAATGAGTTTCTGCTTAGCAGGTAGAAAGGAAAGAGAAGGGCCAAGACTGTAACTTGTGAAGACACTATAATGTCTTCCTCACGTTGGCTAGAATTGAACTTTTGTCTGCCTTTGTGACTTTATTCTTTTTTTTTTTTTGACATTGAAAATTTTTTATTTTAAATTTTTTGTATTTTTCTCAATTCTCCAATGGACCAGTCACTTCTTTTTTTTTTATTTTTTGGTTTTTTTTATTTTTTTATTTTTTTTTATTGGTTGTTCAAAACATTATAAAGCTCTTGACATATCATATTTCATACATTAGATTCAAGTTGGTTATGAACTCCCAATTTTACCCCAAATACAGATTGCAGAATCACATCGGTTACACATCCACATTTTTGCATAATGCCCTATTAGTAACTGTTGTATTCTGCTACCTTTCCTATCCTCTACCATCCCCCCTCCCTCCCCTCCCATCTTCTCTCTCTACCCCATCCACTGTAATTCATATCTCTCCTTGTTTATTTTCCCATTCCCCTCACAACCTCTTATATGTAATTTTGTATAACAATGAGGGTCTCCCTCCATTACCATGCAATTTCCCTTTTCTCTCCCTTTCCATCCCACCTCATGTATCTGTTTAATGTTAATCTTTTCTTCCTGCTCTGTTCTTAGTTGCTCTCATTATATAAAAGAAGACATTTGGTATTTGTTTTTTAGGGATTAGCTAGCTTCACTAAGCATAATCTGCTCTAGTGCCATCCATTTCCCTGCAAATTCTATGATTTTGTCATTTTTTAGTGCTGCGTAATACTCCATGGTGTATAAATGCCACATTTTTTAATCCATTCATCTATTGAAGGGCATCTGGGTTGGTTCCACAGTCTAGCAATTGTGAATTGTGCTGCTATGAACATCGTTGTAGCAGTATCCCTGTAGTACGCTCTTTTAAGGTCTTGAGGGAAAAGTCCAAGAAGGGCAATAGCTGGGTCAAATGGTGGTTCCATTCCCAGCTTTCCCAGGAATCTCCATACTGCTTTCCAGATTGGCCACACCAGTTTGCAGTCCCACCAGCAATGTACAAGAGTACCCTTTTCCCCACATCCTCTCCAGCACTTGTTGTTGTTTGACTTCATAATGGCTGCCAATCTTACTGGAGTGAGATGGTATCTTAGGGTGGTTTTGATTTGCATTTCTCTGACTGCTAGAGATGGTGAGCATTTTTTCATGTACTTGTTGATTGATTGTATGTCCTCCTCTGAGAAGTGTCTGTTCAGGTCTTTGGCCCATTTGTTGATTGGGTTATTTGTTTTCTTATTGTTTAATTTTTTGAGTTCTTTGTATACTCTTGATATTAGGGCTCTATCTGAAGTGTGAGGAGTAAAAATTTGTTCCCATGATGTAGGCTCCCTATTTACCTCTTTTATTGTTTCTCTTGCTGAGAGAAAACTTTTCAGTTTAAGTAAGTCCCATTTGTTAATTTTTGTTATCAACTTTTGTGCTATGGGTGTCCTATTAAGGAATTTGGAGCCCGACCCTACAATATGTAGATCGGAGCCAACTTTTTCTTCTATCAGACGCAGAGTCTCTGATTTGATATCTAGCTCCTTGATCCACTTTGAGTTAACTTTTGTGCATGGCGAGAGGAGGGGATTCAGTTTCATTTTGTTGCATATGGATTTCCAGTTTTCCCAGCACCATTTGTTGAAGATGCTATCCTCCCTCCATTGCATGCTTTTAGCTCCTTTATCAAATATAAGATAGTTGTAGCTTTGTGGATTAGTCTCTGTGTCCTCTATTCTGTACCATTGGTCCACCCTCCTGTTTTGGTACCAGTACCATGCTGTTTTTGTTACTATTGCTCTGTAGTATAGTTTGAAGTCTGGTATCGCTATACCGCCTGATTCGCACTTCCTGCTTAGAATTGCTTTTGCTATTCTGGGTCTTTTATTTTTCCATATGAATTTCATGATTGCTTTATCCATTTCTACAAGAAATGCCATTGGGATTTTGATTGGCATTGCATTAAACCTATAGAGAACTTTTGGTAATATCGCCATTTTGATGATGTTAGTTCTGCCTATCCATGAACAGGGTATATTTTTCCATCTTCTAAGATCTTCTTCTACTTCTCTTTTTAGGGTTTGGTAGTTTTCATTATATAAATCTTTCACCTCTTTTGTTAGGTTGATTCCCAAGTATTTTATTTTTTTTGAGGATATTGTGAATGGAGTGTTTTTCCTCATTTCCGTTTCAGAAGTTTTGTCGCTGATATACAGAAATGCCTTTGATTTATGTGTGTTGATTTTATATCCTGCCACTTTGCTTAATTCATTTATTAGTTCTAGTAGTTTTTTTGTAGACCCTTTTGGGTCTTCTAGGTATAGAATCATGTCATCTGCAAATAGTGATAATTTAAGTTCTTCCTTTCCTATTTTTATGCCTTTAATTTCTTTCGTCTGTCTAATTGCTCTGGCCAGTGTTTCGAGAACTATATTGAATAGAAGTGCTGATAGAGGGCATCCCTGTCTTGTTCCAGATTTTAGGGGGAATGTCTTCAATTTTTCTCCATTGAGAATGATGCTAGCCTGGGGCTTAGCATAGATAGCTTTTACAATGTTGAGGTAAGTTCCTGTTATCCCTAGTTTTTCTAATGTTTTGAATATAAAGGGATGCTGTACTTTGTCGAATGCTTTTTCTGCGTCTATTGAGATGATCATATGTTTCTTATTTTTAAGTCTATTGATGTGGTGAATAACATTTATTGATTTCCGTATATTGAACCATCCTTGCATCCCAGGGATGAATCCTACTTGATCATGGTGCACAATTTTTTTGATGTGCCTTTGTATCCGATTCGCCAGAATTTTATTGAGGATTTTTGCATCTAGGTTCATCAGAGATATTGGTCTGTAGTTTTCTTTCTTTGAGGTGTCTTTGTCTGGTTTCGGAATCAGGGTGATGTTGGCCTCATAGAATGAATTTGGCAGAGCTCCTTCTTTTTCTATTTCCTGAAATAACTTGAAAAGTATTGGTATTCATTCTTCCTTAAAGGTTTTGTAAAACTCCACTGTATACCCATCCGGTCCTGGGCTTTTCTTGGTTGGAAGTCTTTTGATTCCTTCTTCTATTTCATCTATTGTTATTGGTCTGTTTAAGTTGTGAGTATCCTCCTGACTCAGTCTGGGCAAATCATATGACTTAAGGAATTTATCAATGTCTTCACTATCTTCTATTTTATTGGAATATAGGTTTTCAAAATAATTTCTAATTGTCTTCTGTATTTCTGTAGTGTCTGTTGTGATATTGCCTTTTTCATCCTGTATGTTAGTGATTTGAGTTCTCTCTCTTCTTCTCTTCGTTAGCATGGCTAAGGGTCTGTCGATCTTATTTATTTTTTCAAAGAACCAACTTTTAGTTTTGTTAATTTTTTCAATAGTTTCTTTTGTTTCAATTTCGTTGATTTCCGCTCTGATTTTAATTATTTCTTGCCTTCTGCTACATTTGCTGTTGTTTTGCTCTTCCTTTTCTAGGGCTTTGACATGAAGTGTGAGCTCATTTATTTGTTGGTTTTTCCTTTTTTTGAGGAATGACCTCCAAGCAATGAATTTCCCTCTTAAAACTGCTTTCATTGTGTCCCATAGATTCCGATATGTTGTGTCTGTATTTTCATTTATCTCTAAGAATTTTTTGATTTCCTCCTTTATGTCTTCTGTAACCCATTGATCATTCAGTAACATATTGTTCATTTTCCATGTGATGTAGGATTTTTCCTTCCTTCTTTTATCATTGATTTCCAGTTTCATTCCATTATGATCAGATAAAATGCATGGTATTATCTCCACCCCTGTATATTTACTGAGGGTTGCCCTATGGCATAATATATGGTCTATTTTTGAGGAGGATCCATGTGCTGCTGAGAAAAAAGTATATCCACTTGATGATGGTTGATATATTCTATATATGTCAGTTAAGTCTAGGTTGTTGATTGTGATATTGAGTTCTATAGTTTCTTTATTCAGCTTTTGTTTGGAGGATCTGTCCAATTGTGAGAGAGGTGTGTTGAAGTCACCCGTAATTATTGTGTTGTGGTCTATTTGATTCTTGAACTTGAGGAGAATTTGTTTTATGAAAGTCGCAGCACCATTATTTGGTGCATAAATATTGATAATTGTTATGTCTTGTTGGTGAATGCTTCCTTTTAACAGTATATAATGTCCTTCCTTATCCCTTTTGATTAATTTAGTCTTGAAGTCAATTTTATTCGATATGAGGATGGCCACCCCTGCTTGCTTACGAGGACCGTGTGCGTGGTATATTTTTTCCCAACCTTTCACCTTCAGCCTGTGTATGTCTTTTCCAATCAGATGTGTCTCCTGGAGGCAGCATGTTGTTGGATTTGTTTTTTTAATCCATGTTACCAGCCTATGTCGCTTTATTGGAGAGTTTAAGCCATTAATGTTTAGAGTTACTATTGATATATGGTTTGTACTTCCAGCCATGTTTGATTATTTATCTTCTTCTTTTTTTTTTTTAATTTAGTTTGTTTCTCCATGGTTAGCTTTCCCCCTGCCCTCTGTCTTTATAGAGGCACTTCCCACTGATGGTTTTGGTTATTGTTTTTCATTTCTTCCTCGTGTAGTGTTTTGCTCAAGATGCTTTGCAATGCTGGTTTTCTGGCTGCAAATTCTTTTAGCTTTTGTTTATCATGAAAGATTTTTATTTCATTATCGTACCTGAAGCTTAATTTTGCTGGATACAGAATTCCTGGTTGTCTTTCAGTGTTTGAAATACGTTGTTCCAGGATCTTCTCGCTTTCAGCGTCTGTGATGAAAAATCCGTTGTTAACCTTATTGGTTTACCCCTGAATGTAATCTGCCTCCTTTCTCTTGTAGCTTTTAGTATTTTCTCTTTGTTCTGTATATTGGATATCTTCATAACAATGTGTCTTGGCGTTGGTCTACTGTGATTTTGTGTGCTCGGTGTACTGTATGCATCTACAATTTGTATATCTGTTTCCTTTTTTATTTCTGGAAAGTTTTCTGTAATTATTTCTTTCAGCAGGTTACTCATTCCCTTGGTTTGAATCTCTGTACCTTCTTCTATCCCGATGACTCGTAGGTTTGGTTTCTTTATGTTATCCCATATCTCTTAGATGTTTTTCTCTTGGTTTTGAACCAGCCTTTCTGAGTTGGCTAGGCTCTTTTCAAGATGATATATTTTGTCTTCATTATCTGATGTTCTGGCTTCTACTTGCTCCACTCTGTTAGTGATACTCTCAATTGAGTTTTTAATTTGGTTTATCGTTTCCTTCATTTCTAGAACTATTGTTTGGGTTTTTTTTATAATCTCAATCTCCTGATAAAGATGCTTAACTTCTTCTTTTATCTGTCTATGTAATTCATTTTCAAAGTGTTCTTTCACTGTTTGGATTTGCTGTCTCGTATCTTCTTTAAGGTTCCATTCCATCTGTCTAAGGTATTCCTTGAGTTCTTTATATGACCATTTTTCTGCTGACTCTAGGTCCTCCTGAATATTTAGGCTGTCCTTCATTGTTTGTACTCCTTTTCTTCCTTGCTTTTTTATGCTGCTCATGTTACTTCTTGTTCTGTTTGACTGCTGAGTTACTGTTTACTCTTATAGATTTATTTGATGCTTGAGAGGAAAGATATTAGAAGGGAAGGGAAGAAGTCACTAAAGAGAATGAGAGTAGGCAGGTAGAATTCAAGGAAGGGGGAATAAGAAAATTGAAAAGAAATGAAAAGACAAAAGAAACAAGAATAACAAAGATTAGATAATAAAGAAAGAAAGAAAAGACTAAAAAAAATTTTTAACAAAAATAAAAAAATGAAAATTAAAATTTAAAAAAATAATAATAATAAAATAAAAAAATTAAAAAAAATAGAAACATTGAAAAAAAGTTAAAGAACAACAACAAATAAAAATTGAAAATGAAAGAAAAAGAAGAAAAAAAAAGAAAAAGAAAAGAAAAAAAATGATAATAATAATAATAATAAATGCAGTCCTAGAGTTCTATTAACTTCTCTTCCAGTAGGTGGAGCTGTGCCCACTGGGCCAAGCTTCTCCTCTCAATAGGTGGGAACCATTCACTGTGCAGCAGCTCTTTCTCCTAGACTGGGCGGGTCTCCAATCCTGGGTGTCTAGGGCCTTGTCTTGTGTTTCCTCAAGCCAGGCCATGCTCACCTGTGGCGCTCACCACAATACTGGCTACACGCCAGGTCTGCTGCTCCTGGGAGCCCTGTTTTCATGAACACCTGGGCTCACTCTCCCTGTTTGCCTCCCTCAGACCCTAAGTTTGTAGAGCTTGGGGCTGAGATCCCCCAGCGAATTTGCTTGCCCTCCTGTAGCCACGCCCCCGGTAGCTGGTGCAAGAGACCTCAGTTGTCAGCACTGGTGGGAGCAGTAGCCGGGAGTTCCGTGCCGCGAGTCCCGCGCCACTCCTGATTCCCTCGGTCTGGTTATTGCGTTCACAGGAGAGCTGGGAGTGGCCCTTAAGTTTTCCCTGCTGTGTGGAGAGAGATGGCTAGGGGATTACACACCTGTCGCGCTGGATTCAATGCAGTTATCTCCTCCGCCCGTGACGCCATTTCTCTGCCATGGTGGTATCCCTTGCAAATGGTGACCGTTTGTTCCCTTTGCCGGGTGACCAATGCAACGGGTGGGTCCTGACTGTCTCTCCCAATCCCCGTTTCAGTCCTGTGGCCACTGCCTATGAAGGCTCGGTTGGCTTTTACCTCTGTAAGTTCCTAAGGGCCTGCCAATTATTTCAGTGGGATCGTTAGTGCTGAGTCACACGAAGCAGGCGAACCGGAGCTTAATTGCCTCCGATTCGGGCTCTGTGTGTGTGTTCCGAGGGGCCCAGCCTGTACACCCCAGATCCACGTCAGCTCAGCATTGCCTAGTGATCCTGAGCAAACAGCATTTAGACAGTTTACGGCTCCCTATGCCCGCACAGTTGAAGATGTCAGAGACTTGATCTCTCTGCGCCTGCCACCATGTTACATCTCCTCAGTGATATTCATGTTGCCCTTACAGCTTCCTGGTATAAGCAAGTTCTTGGGATTATACAAACTGCTGCTTCTGTTTCCAGTCCAGATTTCTAGAAATGAAACCCTGCCGCCGTCGCCTCCGTCTCTGGGCTGTGCTCACGAGTGCCGCGCTTGTCTGCGACCGTAGCAGAGCCGCCCTGGCCTCTGCAGCTCTTCAGCCCGGCCCCAGGGGCCCAAGCGGCTGCTGCTGCGGCTCTCCGTCCCCCTCCTCCAGAGCACGGGTCCCCTGGCAGGGGGGTGCAGAACGACCCCAGAGCAGGCTCTGCCCGAAGGTGCAGCAGCGAACAGGCCACCGAGACGCTCGAGGCTGCAGTCCAGCCTTCGGAGGACAGGGCTCGGCACGCAGCCCAGCTCCAACCTCTAGGTGCGGCTGCCGGACAGTGTACACAGAGCCATCAAGACAGCAAGCAGAAAGCAAATGGCGGCTCTCGCGGAGTGGATTTGCGGCACAGAAACCACAGCCCCGCCAACAATCCCAAACCACAAACTCTCCCTGTATAAAAAATGTTGAAAAAAAAGAAGGAAAAAAGAAAAAAAAGGCAGGGCACACTGAGCTTTCTTTGCCTCGAGTACTTACAATCCACTGCTGATTACACATTCAGCTTCTCCGCCCGGAGCGAAGCGAAAGAGGAAGCAGATGGGAGCAAAGCGCCAGCGGCTCTGAGCAGCCAAGCGTCTCTTTTTCAATTTCTTTGTTCTTCCTGCTCCTTGGCAAAGTGGTCCGCTACAGATTAACGGTAAAAGGAGCTCTAACAGACTGTGCGAAATCTCTATTAAAGCCACTGCTTTGAGCACCACGCTCAGCACTTCAGCAACCCCTGTATGCAGCGGCCATCTTCTCGTGACTTTATTCTTATATTTGTCTGTGCTCAGACGTAGTGGTCTTGTGCTGGAATCCCTCTACAAAATTCAGAGAAGAACCAGGCCTCATACTAGATTTGAAAGTGTTTGTGCTGGGTAGTGGAATCTCATCACCTGGTAGTTAGTTGGATTGTATCAACCTCAACAATAGTCATGACTCCTTCATTTTCATTAGAGTTAAGGTATGTAAAGGTGTCATAAAAGCCATGATATAAAAATGACTTTCCCTTGGCCATCTGTCTTAAAAAGCAAATGCGTGGTGCAACAAATATTTGGCAGAATTTTGGGGTTTCACAAAGTTCTGCAGAGTTGAGTCTCATTAAGAAGATTGCTACCCAGTAGAGTAAGTGCTGCTTCTATCACAAATTTCCTTCCTGGGCCCCAGGAGGAGGCCACTCTAACACTCAAATGAAAACTTTCCTTCCCTCCCTCTTTCACAGAAAGACTCACTTCTCATGAAGAGGGTTTGACAACAATATGCTTTGAGTTAGCAAGAATTCTGCATGCAGACAGCACAGTGGAGAGAGAGTTTGTTCTATTATCAAGGCTCAAGTATTATATTCTGATTGACAACTTCACATCTTGGTGTGACAACTTTAGAAGTAGTGTTTTGCCTTGATAGGCTTATATTCATTTTATTTTCTTTGCATTATACACCTCCCAGCATTATCACACAATAGCATTTTTTTTTTTGCAAGATGGCATAAAAAGGTATTTTGTTTTTAAAATAAGATTGCTTTTTGGTGTTTGTTTTATTATCTTATTTCAATACAATCTTCAAGTGTCTTTGCAAACAATTTTCTTCTTTCCTAAACAAAAGAAAACAAAAAGTAATAAAGAAAAAGAAACAGAAGAGATATATTTCTATTCCTTTCTCTCTTTTTATTAAATTATGTAAGCAATTAAGTCTATTCAGGAGGTGATTCAAAATCAACTTAAAGATCTTAGAAGGTTTTTCCCCCCAAGTAACCAAAGGGATAATTTGTTGTGAAATTTTATAGGCATAGTAGTATAGTAAAATTTATCAGGGTCCAATGAAAATGATCAAGACTTAAGAGAATTAAATGTTAATCACCCATATAAAAATACAATAGGATATAATGGTAACAACAGATTACAGAAAAATTTAACAGGAAATATGGCTTATACTAAATCAATGAGTTCTTTGAAAGCACAAGTTACTAAATCAAACAAAAGATAATTGAAAATAAAAATTAAACATTTGATTCTGCTGTTGAATATGTTACCAGAACAGATAACTCATGCCCAAATAACTTCACTGGTCAATACACCAAATATATTCAGGTGAAATAGTACCAATTTTAAAACAATGTTTTTTGAGAATAGAAGAACTGGAATAACTCTCAAAATGAACTTTTTTTTTTTTTTTTAGGACCACATAGCCTTAACATAAAATCTAACAAAGACATTAAATGGAAATCACTGTTCAGTGTTACTTTAAAAAAAAAAGAAAGAGAGAGAGAGAGAAAATTTTTTTTTTAATATTTATTTTTTTTTTTAGCTTCCGGTGGGCACAACATCTTTGTTTGTATGTGGGGCTGAGGATCTAACCCGGGCTGCATGCCTGCCAGGCGAGCACGCTACCACTTGAGCTACATACCCAGCCCAGCCACATCCCCATTTGTACTTATTAGTACAAATTCAAGCTGCATAAGAACATGTTAGAAAATCAAACCATAAATATATTGAAAGGATGATGCATGATGATCAAGCTAAGTTTATTACAAAAATGAATAGGAGGTTTAACATTTGAAAATCAGTTCACAACATTATCAAATGAAGCAGAGAAATTTTGATGATCATCTCAATAGACAAAGGACAACATTTAACACAATCATTTTTTAATGATACAATTTCTAATAAAGTATGAATACAAAAAAATTATTCAACTAATAAATGACTCACACAGAAAACTTCAAAACAAGCTGTCATCACATTATTGGTGAGATAATGTATTAAACTTAGGCCCCACACCATTAGAATAAGACATGATGTCCATTATGATCATATCAATGCAACATTATACTAGATGTCTGACATATTGTAATGCTGAAAGAAAAATAAATAAATAACCAAAGGAAAGAAGTGAAATTTGATTTTTTTTTCACAATTGGCATTTAGAAAATCCAAAGGAATCTAGAAAAATATCTACAGCCAAAAATTATGTAGCAAAGTCACTAGATAAAAAGCATTCCTCAAAAAGAAGTGTTTGAAACAGCACTTGTCAGATCACTTCTAGAATATTGTATTCATCTCTGAATTAGACATATAGAGAAAGCATCATCAGTATTATTCTTGAGTTTTTTCTAGTTTTATTGCAATATGGTTGACAAACAAGAATACTTAAGAGGTACAATGTGATGTTTTGATGTACAAATACATTATAAAATGATTATTAAATTAAGCTAATATATTGTCACCTCAAAAAAATTTAATTATGTGATTGCAGTACTAAATACAATTTTAAAAAGCAAAAAGGCTAAGATATCATCTTATTCCAGTCAGAATGGCAGCTATCATGAAGACAAACAACAATTAATGTTGGCAAGGATGTGGGGGAAAAGGTACACTCATACATTGCTAGTGAGACTGCAAATTGGTGCAGCCAATATGGAAAGCAGTTTGGAGATTCCTTGGAAATCTGAGAATAAAACCACCATTTGACCTAGCTATACCTCTCCCCAGACTATACCCAAAGGACTTAAAAACAGCATAATATAGGGACACAGCCTCATCAATGTTTATAGCAGCACAATTCACAATAGCTAAAATGAGGAGCCAACTTAGATGCCCTTCAGTGGATGAATGGATTAAAAAAATGTGGCATATATACACAATGGAATTTTACTCAGCAATAAAAAAGAACAAAATCATGGCATTTGTAGGTAAATGGATGGTGTTGGAGAGAATAATGCTGTGTGAAGTTAGCCAATCCCCCCCAAAATAAATGCCAAATGTTTTCTCTGATATAAGGAAGCTAACTCATAGTGGGGTGGGGAGGGGGAGTATGGGAGGATAGACAAATTCTAGATAGGGAAGAGGGGTGGGAGAGAAAGGAAGGGGGCAGAGTATTAGCAAGGATGGTGGATTGTGATAGACATCATTATCCAAAGTACATGTATGAAGACACGAATCGGGTGTCGTCATACTTTATATACAAACAGAGATATGAAAAATTGTGGTATATCTGTATAATAAGAATTGTAATGCATTCCACTGTCCTTTTTTAAATCTATAAAACAAACAAAAATAAAAAAGAAAAAATGTTATACTAATGTTAATATCAAAATACCTAGAAATATGTTTTAAAGATGTATAAAACACTAAACAACTACAAAACATTTATGAAAAATTTCTAGAAGTATCCAAACAAATGGGAAATCTATAATGCTTACAAATTGTTAGTTTTTATTGTCATAAGAATTTGATTCATTTTATTTATTTTTTAAGTATTTATTTTTAAGTTGTAGTTGGACACAATACCTTTACTTCACTTATTTATTTTTATGTAGTGCTAAGGATTGAACCCAGAGTTTCACACGTGCCAGGTGAGTGCTCTACCACTGAGCCACAACCCCAGCCCTGATTCATTTTAAATATATAGATTTAGCACAATCATAATCGATATCTCCATAGGGTTTTTGTAGTTGTTAAAAATGTTTCAACTAAGGATATAAAAATGAAAATTTAAAATAAAGAAAAATCTTAGAAGATGTAAACAGCCATATTTTATATACTCGTGCAAAATGTTAACATTTTAATCTAGTGGTATATTAATATAATTTCAAAAAAAGCAGATTAGCAGAATAGAGTATAGAAGCAACCTATATATGTGTAATCACTACAAATTCAGTTATTTTTTAAAAAAATATTTTTTAGAGCCAAGTGTCTATAGTGCCTATAGTCCCAGCTAACTGGGAGGCTGAGGCAGGAGTATCACTTGAGTCCAAGAGTTCAACATCAGGTTAGAAAACATAGAAATACATTCTCTTAAAAATATCTGTATGTGTATACATATGTGTATATACACATACATATATATGCAGTTTTCACACAAATTCAGTGCATTATTGAAAAGGAAAATCTAAATAAAAAACTCTGCTGAAGAAAATATGATCCAAGTGAAATGAACACACCCACAGATTTTATATAAAAGAATAGTTCAAAATGGGATATATGATATATAGCTTAAGCCAAAGCCCCCAAGTTTTTGTTCTATAAGAAAACATTGAAGAATTATTTGGTATAAACAAATATTTCTTAAATAGGTCACAAATTATTAGACTACCTATATTGGCTAATAAGTTACTAGCATATGAACATACTCATGTATGTCTTTATGTACATCTATCTACTTGTTAGAGATAGAGTTTACATATATGAAAATATGTGTGTATATACCGATCAAATGAAACCATTCAATAAATGAGAGCTTATACTGCAGAATGCATGTCCAACTTATGTCTGACAAGGTTCTCATATTCGTCACATATATGTGAGTATCCTCCACAAGTCAATAAGAAAAAAACAATCCAATAAAATAATAAGCAAATACTTGATTAGACACTTCACAAAAGTTATCAAAATGTCCATGAAGCCTATGAAATTGTGTCATAAACCTTTAGTCATTTAGGAAATGCAAACTAAATCACAAGACTGGTATACATCTGCCATAATGGCTAAATTTAAAGCTTTATAATACAAATGTTAATGAAGATATAGAGTAATGGAAACTCTAATACAATAAAGATGGGGGTACAATTTTTTGAACAATTTTTTGTTAGATTAAAATTAAACTTATATGTATCCAGTTACTAAGTAACACTATTCCTATGTAGACATTCAAGAGAACAAATGCACATGCCTAAGACTTACATGCTAAGTTTATAATAATGTTCTCCTAAAATATATGTAAGTAATTACACTCCAAATGTCTATTTTGATGAAAATGGATAATAAATATGGCATATGTGAATACTGCTGAATACAACACAGGAATTACTCAGACCACTGAGAGAAGGAGTAATTAACTGCTCAAAACTGTGAAATGAAAAAAAATATGGAAATCAGTAATTATTCCAGCACCTTAAAATTCTAATAATTGAATATTACTTACTGTAGAATTTTTCTTCTAAATACGCATAAAGGTATATAGTATACAAGAAATATGCACACAAAATATGTGTTTCTATTAGAATTATTTTTGTATCTTACCTGATAAATAACTATTTTAATTAAAAAAAGAAAGTTTCTTTAGTATCTGAATTACGTGGATTTTATAGTTAAAATAATGAAATTCTGGTCTATTTCTGATAAAGTTATTACAACCTTTTCTACGTCATTTTTTTTAGAATTTATCTTTATGATTATTTGATCTGTATACATTTTGTCTTTTAAAAACATGTATATATAGGAAATTTTCATAGACCTCTGAAACCAATGTGTTCTCAGGTATGACCAAAATATTGAAAGATTTCATTCTGTATTTTTTGTTATATTCCATTTTCTTGAATTATGATTTTTATGGATTGCCTTCTACTATATGAAGCACAACTTGTCTAAGGGTGAGATTCTTCTATAACCACTGACAACTTGTCTAAGAGTAAGATTCTTCAATAACCATTGACTTTCATGAAGAATAAGAATTACTATCTTGTTAAGCAAAAGTGAAAAACTAAAACTTGTCTTTCTGAGAATTATTTTACAAACATTTTCTGGAAATATTTACTTAGTCCATGGTGTTAAATCCTGCTTGAATTCTATCTAGGCCCCTAATTTAGAAATGCTAATACTTTTTTAAATGATCTACATTTATCTTAAATCTTTGAATATTTGAGAATTACCTTCTCATACAAATACCATGTTGTTCTAACATAAAATTATCATTATTTTGACATTACAATATGTTTTCATTTCAACTTTTAATTGAATTTAGTTGTTAAATGGTAACATTAATATTGAACAGAAATAATATAGTAGAATTTAGTGGAAATAATTTTTATTAGTGAATAATTATATTAATATAACCTATTAAGATATAATTTTTATAAATGTAAAATCGTTGTTCATGTTCAGATATAAGATAATTTTAGTTAATTCATGAACAAATGAAAATCAGTAAGACATTAAACCAGCCTAAAACCTATTTATCATGATAAGATAAGAATGGTGGATTAGATTGAGAAATATGTTTAATGTTGAATGTCTTCATCACTCTCATCTCTGTGGTTATCGATTCCACTGGGTAGAAACTTTTTGCATCTTCAATAGAAAAATAAAAAGTATGTACGTTTTTATCCATTAAAGAGTTGTAAATTTTCTAGTAGTTAGAAATTCAAGGTCAGGACAGTGCAGAAAAAATACATTTTATCAGCAAGTACTTAGCACTCTTTACCATTTGTGCTTGTATGATTCTCTCTAAATATGCTATTTCCATGTCCATTTTCACTGAAAATAAATAGTAGCAAAAGATTTACTATGGTACCAATTTAAAAAAAAATAGTAATCAGAATTTAATTATATAATTGCTTTGTCAGGAAAAATTGAAGTCTATAAATAGATTAAAAATTACCCTGTGACCAATCATTTAACTAAGAGTTTTGAACTTCAGAACTTTCAGTGGATTCAAAAGTAAACTATTCATCTGTCCCAAAAGAAAGCAGATAAGATTTCTCTCAGCATCTCTTTCTCTTCTTATTAATTTTTCTAGCTAGTCCATGTGAGCCTGATTTAGGCTAAGGGTCTTCTCACCTAACACTTATTGCAGAGGAAATGTAGACATTTGTCACTAATGAGGGAGACAAGGAATGAATAAGCAAGCAGAGAAGTCTGAAAGTAGCTAAAAGGAAGTAGGTTGTAGAAAATCTGCAGTGTTAGGAACTGTTTTAAAACCTTATTTGGACATAATAGTTCAACTTGAATTTGTCTGGAAGGAAATATAAAAAAAGGGAAAAGAGGGTTGGGATGTGGTAAGAAAAACACTAAGAAATTACTTCAGTCCCTGCAGTGGCAGGCATCTTATTGTCTGCCTGAGGACTGCCTCAATGCTCTGGAAAGGCACTGCTTTGTGTTCCTGCCTCCACTCTGAAGGAGCTCTTTGTTGCACTTGATGTTCCACTCTAGTAGTGCACAGGGTAGCATTGAACTTCCATAGAGAAGACTGACTCTCACCGACGTTGCTATAATTTGAGTAGAATGCAGAATTGATTTGGGCTTTTCTGCTTCTCTTAAGGAAACTCCCACATGCCATACTTGGGAAGAGTGTATGTGGCTAGTTGCTTAGGAGTTTGAAGACATAGGTTATGGAAGACACTGGTAATTTTCCTTTCTTTAGGACTAGGATCTCGTGCATCCATGTTTAATTATCCAGCAAGATAGAGTGTTTCCACTGTCCCTTAGCTGACGCCTTGTGGCTATTAGGGGATTGACAGAACATGAGAAGGGGAGAAGTATGTATTCTTTGGACAGTACCTTAAAAACTAAAAGTTTTCCCCCCATTACACAAACTATTCAATTATCTGGGAAATAATAAGAGCTAGAAAAACATTCCAGTAATGGATTGAGGCTAGCAGAGCCCAGTTCTCAGCCCTGGACTACTCTGTTTTAGATAATAAATATTAACAAATTTTTATTTTATTTAATCCATTGTGTTGTTTATCTCTTTGTTGGATAAACTTAGACTTTTCCCTAAGAAAAACAAATATTATCCCATACTTTTTTACTTGAGAGTCACATCTCCTAGTCATACCACCTGCTAAGATGAAAATGCTGATGAAAACATGGGCAAACAGTATAAACAGGACCAGTTTGTGGAACAATTACGCAAATTCCAGAAATGTGACAAAGTCCATTCTTATGTTACTCATCAGTTCCATTTAATTATCTATTTTTTGAGCATTTTATACACATGCACAGAAGATATGTAGAAGTGTCTTCAATACTTTCTGTGTGATAACAAAAGATTGAAGGAAATGTATTACCAAGAATGTCTGAAAAAGAAAAATCTCATGTGGCAGAAAGTTTACAATAGCAATTTTAATAAAATCATGGGGAAAGGATTTTGGGGAAGAGCAAACTTATTTTCTTTATTTGGAGAAAAGAAATGATGATGATATAACAGGAAAGCATCCATGGACCAGGGCTATATAGTTAACTGAAGAATAGATCAGTAAAAATGAATGAGTTGTCCCAGTTACTCAGGAAGGATCACAAGTTTTAAGACAGCCTAAGAGACTGTATCCCAAAATAAAGCATGGGGGTGTAGCTCAGGCTACAGTGCTTGCCTAGAAGGTATAAGGCCCTGAGTTCAATTCCAAGTACTGGGAAAAAAAGGATCAGGTGAGTTTAAATATTGATACATCTCAAAATTCATCTGTAGTTGAATATAAAATGTTTATAAATTATTTGTTTATAAATTGTTATATATATATATATGTATATATATATATATATATATATATATATATATATATATATATCTGTATATATGTAGTGTAAATCTTAACAGATTCGTAATATATGCAATTTGTTTTTTATTGCTGATGTAAAAAATGAACACAAGATTATCACTTAGAAATCATAAATTTTACCCACAATTTTTACCATTTATTGATTATTAGTCAGCTTAGAAATCATAAATTTTACCCACTACTTTTACCATTTATTGATTATTAGTCAGATAGTGACTACCATAATTTTTGTCAAAGGTGAATTTCTATTTCTGCCATTTCTTCTAAATTTGTTATTTGCAATTATGCTACTAAACACAGCATTCCCCACTCACTTATTTGTGACACAGATTATAAACATTTATGTTTACTTTATAAATATTCTTTAAAATGGCCATTATTCCACACATGTGCCATGGTCATGAAACACATAGAAAAAAATGAGCTATCCCAAGTTGGAGTAGACCAGAAAATATAACAAGTTAAATAATGCATAACTCTGTGTTGAATTCTGAAATAATAGTGATAATAATAACAATAATGATAATGATAATAATAATAATAATAATAATAATAATGTAAGTAGGGACAATTGGCAAGAGTTAACTACTTTGCATCAATTTTAATTTCCTAGTTCTGATTAATTTTCTGTAATTACACAAGTTTTCAGTATTTGGATAAGCTGAATAAAATATAATTAAATAATTGTTGTATTTTATAATGTTTTTTGTCAAAATTATTTCAAAATATAAAGTTAAAAAAATAAACAGATTTTAAAATAAAGTGAAATTTAACTTTCATATCCCTTTAAGTCCCAGACTCTTTTTATTCACAGGTGAAATATCCCTGAATATAAAAGGTTTACCCTGAAAAATAAAAGTTGGTGTAAGTTTGCTAACCATAGTAAATGGTGAGCTTTTTTCCTTTTTCCCTCATATGAAGTGGTATAGTAATGCTCAGTGTGTTCTCAAACAGCTATATGACCCAGAACCTCTTGTTGAACATGTGTAAAACTCATTTATAAAATGAAGATAGTAGCTCCACTTACCTGATAGTGTCATTGCAAATACAAACAGTAACAATGCACTTGCAGTGATTGATATGGTTTCTGGAACATAACAAGGTTGGCAAATTTAATGATTTAAAATGAAGGATACCCTATGAAATCTGAAGTTTAGATATAGAACAAATACAGATTCTTTTTAAACTGTGAACATATCTAAAAATGTACAGCATATTTTTACTCATAATAAATAGTCTATCCTGTATTTTAGCTAGTGGCCAAAAACAGGTCAGCAATAACTGCAAACTATGGATAGTAGTATACATTTGACAGCAGGAATACTTAAAATGTGTCTGTAGTGGTATTCAAGGAGATTTTAGAAACAGATCAGAATGTAGAAAAGTAGACATCAACCAAGAGTTAATATTTTCTTAGCCTCCACAGCTAAAATGCAAGCAAAACTGGAGACAAGTTTACGCAAGTTAAGACAGGGAAGGAGAAGGAAGTTGAGGTGGTATGAAGAACAACTGTGGACACTGAAAACTTTGAATCCTTGCTCCACCTCAGACCTATGACACGTAGTTCTGTTCAGCTTATTAACTAAATCAGTTAAGCCCTTCATTGAAATATGAACTTGACTTTGACAATCAATCAGTCAGCAATTTGGACCTGGTGCTGAAATTTCTCTCTGAGGAATACTAATTTTTTATTAATTCTTCAAAGGCACACCTCCCCCAAAAGTACTATTTTCACATCCTAATTCCTACTGCTAGGATCTTTGCTTAACAACATCTATGAATTAGACTTTATTATTATTTATGTCATTCTAGTAGAAGAATGAAAAAGCTGAAACTTATAATATTTTACTTTTTTATACTCACACACACACACACACACCTGATATTTGAAACCACTTCTACTTTTTATTTATGTAAAAATCTAAAACATTTTTACTCATTCAACAGTATATTCAAAGTATCAATTTTATTATTCTCAAATTATACCTCAATAAACCTGATTTTTAAAAAAACTAAAAATAATTTGGAGTTTAATGGACATTAAGAAGGGGAGTCAGTTTTGTTCTTAAAAATTTGTATTAAATAAGGCTGGGGTTGTGGCTCAGCGGTAGAGCACTCGCCTAGCATGTGTGAGGCCCTGGATTCGATCCTCAGCACCATATAAAAATAAATAAATAAAGTAAAGGTATTGTGTCCATCTACAACTCAAAAATAAATAAATAAATAAATATTTTTAAAAAATTTGTATTAAAGAGATACTAGTAAATTTTATTTAAAAATGGGAAAAAAAACTAAATCACTCCAAGAGGCACTTAGTACAGGTATCCTACATACTTATGTAGAAACCTAGCATGCCACAAAATGGTTGTGTGACTTTGCAAAGAATTACATAGGTACTCTGAGCCTTCTTCTTCATCTGCAAAATGGATTATCAATATCTAGATATGGATTCCTTGATAATTTTGTGAAATTGCATATATCTATACATCATGGGACACCTAGGAGGTTATCCATAATGGCATGATTATTGGATTCAGTAAAAGCCTTTTTCCCCATTTATTGAATGTGGATTTCAAGGACATAGTTAAAATGAGAGCTTCTTATGTATACATCAAAGTGCAAGTATGGAGAGAGAAGAAAAGGGCATCAAGACACCATTACTGGAGACAAGAGTGACAGGAGAAATAAAAAGGCCAGCAGTATCAAACAATCAGACAGTGGACACAGCCAGGACACAGCCTCCATTCTATTAAGTGTCCCAAAAGATAAAAGCCAAGGGTATGGCCCCTGAGTTCATGCTTTTTCCTTTGCCAACAATTATTGGCATTGCTCCATGGAGAAATTAATTTATTCATCGAGCAATTATTAAGCGGCTCATAGAAGCCAGGTGTTAGAGACTGTGTACAAGAACAGTCAGAAATAATCTCAATACCTTTAGGTCTTGGAAAAGTGGAGTTGGAAACAGTCAGTGAGGTATTGTAGCTCACTACTCTCTAAATATGTATCTTAACTTGGATTCCATCTTACCCATACAGCAGGAAGACCCTGAGTTAGATATGTTTTATTTGGAGGTAAAGTTAACATTAGAAAGGAAGAGCAAGGGAAGACTGTTAGCCTAAAGGGTATGCTTTGGGGCCAATGACTGAAGGTGGGACTGGAACTTAATTCTTAAGGAGCCTAGAGAATGCAGTGTCATATAAACTCCTTGGAGTGTGAAAAATGTAGAGCACACCAAAACCCCAGCCATGAAGGATGCTAGAGTGGGGAGTGGACTTAAACCCTCAGCATCCCTGGGCCCTCATGGGCAGGCAGAACACGTTCGATTAAAAACAGGAAACACCATCTGGTAAATGAAAACAGAAGCTGACCAAAGTGAAATCAGGCTGATTTGCACAAAATTCTAAAGGGAAGGCACTTCGGGTGGGGCTGCAGGTTTAACAGGTATCACTTGGATAAGAGATAGGGAAAGCAAACACAAGAACTTTTCTTCAGTCCAGGTCCTCTCAGTTTCATTTGTATGTGTATGTAAGTGAACACAGTGTAGTTTCAAGAGGAGGGCATCCTATGATCATTTGCAAACTATCTGACAACACTTTGAATCTTCACACATGTCAGATGACTAAAATTTCTTAGAAATGCTTTAAATTTCTGAGATCTAATATAAGTTGCCTGAATTTTATACATGAAGAAAATGAAGTCTAGATCAATAGTGGCATATTCATAAGAAATAAATGTGTAGGAATGTAAAAAAAAGAAAGTAGCTCATGTGCCAAAAGTTCAGGCAGTATGGATCCATTCATGCAACAGGAGTGTCCTGAGAAGCACATCCTATGCTAAACCTAGTTCCAGCCTTTCTCCCATTAGCCTTTACTATTCCAGCTCATTTTTGAGATCAAAATTTTCAGGTTCAGTAGGACTCACTGAGTCCCAAATCTGGTGAAGCCAAAATGGAAAGCAATATGTAGATTTCTTGGAAAATTGGGAATGGAACCACCATTTTACCCAGCTATCTCTCTCCTCGGTCTATACCCAAAGGACTTAAAAACAGCATACTACAGGGACACAGCCACATCAATTTTTATAGCAGCACAATTCACAATAGCTAAACTATGGAACCAACCTACATGCCCTTCAATAGATGAATGGATTTTTAAAAATTTGGCATATATACACAATGAAATATTACTCAGCAATAAAAGGGAATAAAATCATGGCATTTTCAGGTAAATGGAAGGATTTAGAGAAGATAATGCTAAGTGAAGTTAGCCAATCCCCCAAAACCAAATGCTGCATATTTTCTTTGATATAAGGAGGCTGATTAATATTGTATTAGGGAGGGGGAGCATAGGAAGAATAGACAAACTCTAGATAGGGCAAAGGGGTTGGAGGGGCAGGGAGGGGGCATGGGGCTAGAAATGATGATGGAATGTGATGATCATTATTATCCAAAGTACATGTATGAAGACACGAATTGGTGTGAATATACTTGTATTCAACCAGAACTATAAAATTCTACTCTATATGTATAATAAGAATTGTAATGCATTATGATGTCATATATAAAAAAAAAGAAAATAAATCATTCCATTTTCCTTACAGATGATAGACTTTACAATGCAAATTTCATGCCACACAGATCTTGTCACTTGGAGTACAGAATTATTATATACTAATTATTATAGTGAATGTTGCAATAATTGATGTGTCCAGTTCACCCACTAACTTGACAACTTTTTTAAGTTGACTGAACGAGATGGATTTTACCTCTTCTACCACTCAACAAGACACTGAAAGTTGCCATTCCTCAGTAATGACTTTCAAATATCAACAGCACACACATTTCAGCTGCCAACTGCGTTAGTTTTTCTGCATACAAATTTGTAAGAAACCTAATGACTTAAACTAACTCTCATTTATTAGTGCAAAGTGCTATAACTCAGAAGACTGGGCAGGCTCTGATGAGTTCCATATTGGAGGTATAACAGACATAAAATCAAAGTGTCAAACAGGCTGGGCTTTTATCTGGGAGCTGTGGGGAAGAATATTCTTTCCTGATCATTGTTGTCTAAAATTTAGTTTCTTACAACTATAGTTTCTATCTCTTTGCTGGTTTCAGTAGAGCTATCTCTTGGCTCCATAAGGACTTCTTCATTCCTTCTTATGTAGCCTCTTGCATCTTCAAAGTCACAAAAAATGCATAAAACCCATCTCCAGTTTCAAATCTTGACTTTTTCATCTGTGGCCAAAGTTCTCTTCTTTTAAGGGGATGTGATTACATTCTAGTTATGTGTCATACAATGTAATCATGGAGCAATATGTCTTATTCCTAAGTTCCGGGAATTAAGAAGGTATTAAGAAGTTATCTTTCTTCTGTATTGTTTCATTGTAAAAACTATTTTTAATGGACCAATACAACCGTATATATTTATTATGTACAGTATGAAATTTTAATATATGTATTCATTGTTTAATGGTTAACTCAAGATGATTAACATAACCATCTCCTTATATCCTTAACATTTAGGTGTGGAAAGAACATTTAAAATTTGCTTTTTTAGTTATTTTTAAGCAGACAGTATAGCATAATGAACTATTACATGTTGTCGGCAATATAGGTCTTTTGAACTTATTTGGCTAATAGTAATTTTGATATTAAGATATTTTTTCTTGGGCCATTTAATTTTTTGTCAACTACACCTAATTTAATTTAAAACCTTTAAGCTTAAGAAGTTAGTCATAGGTTTTTTAGTTGCAATAAACATTTTCATATCAACAGCTAGAATTTG
Organism: Marmota monax; assembly: GCF_021218885.2. NCBI lineage: Eukaryota > Metazoa > Chordata > Mammalia > Rodentia > Sciuridae > Marmota > Marmota monax. The sequence continues at coordinate 2,628,049 of NW_026695230.1, read as the reverse complement.
TAAGCACATGAACTGACTTTAACCCTAGAATCATATACTTGTCTTACATACATTTAATATATTCAGTATCTAAGGATTTATTTATACAGAGATAAATTAAAATGCATTTTAGTAATATGAAAAATAATACAGTGTATTGAAACTTCTGAAGATATTGCGTGCATTTGAAATGTTTGAAAATGTTTCGGACTCAGAAGTTAAAACCTGAGAAAAAGATTATCTTCTTCATCTTTGGAGATTTGCCACATCAGGCAAAAGAACCAGTTCAGGCAGGAAAACTCATCAAAGAATAACAAAAAGGTTCTTGAATTTTGTAGGATACAGAAATGATCATGGATGCAGCTGCCAGTAGACTCTAATAGTAAGAATAGAGTTTTCTCCATGAAATTAAATTTTATAAAGGGATTGTATCATAATATAAGCAGTGTGATTTAATTTAGAATGAAACAGCCTTTGGATGAGTCATAACCATTTCAGTCTCTTTTTGATTGACTAGAAATGGTGAATGCTTTTAATCTTGGCCACATTTTTCAGAATCTAGTTAGTTTTAATCTTTTTGGATGGCATAAAGATGAGTCCTTAATATGTACTTATATGGTCATTAACCTGATTTCCTGTGCCAAAGGGATTACAGCACGGTTTGTTGAGAGACCAAAAAATTGATATTAAACAGAACTGAGTTCTAATTTTAGATCTTTAACTTGTTATTTATACCATCTTAAACTGTCTCATTTTTTTCCCACCAGGCAAAGTATATATCATCAACAAAATACATGTTGCCTTAGACAAGCTTATTTCTTTTAGATAATCTGTGTGAATAATGGGGACAAGGAAATCATATAAAGAGGTTGTGGATAAGCTCCTGTGCAATGATCACATCAAACACATCACTGGTGACTATTAATTTAGCTTCACTTCTTAACTGTCCATGCCTTTTAGTTTTCATTTGAACTTACACCACAAAATTACAAAGACATATTTCTCTTGGCTCACAGTCCCAAGTGGACCAAATATGAGAGTTTCATATTCCAATGGTTTCAACATGCTTAAAGGTTTTTATTATATCTGAAAAAGGTAGACTGAACTAGACAAATAAGACCAGTTGCTAAAGTAGAGAATAAATACCAGAAGATTTTTCTTTTTTTTTCTTTTTTGTTTCATCTTATTCTCCCTCTTTTTCTACTTGAAAAAATTGACAAGAATTTTTCATGATTTGAAAAGAGTTAAATTTGTTCAGAAGATGATTACTTAAAGAAAACATAAAAGATACCAGGGGAAAATTCAGTATTTAAAGGTCTTTCGTAGATTTGGTTGAGTTTTTCTATGCATTCCTCCAACAAAAATGAAAAAGCTGTTAATTAATCATACTTTCATGAGGGTCCAAAAGCTCAGATGTGTTCAGGAAGAGACATTCCCCTGAGGTAACAGAATGTCTTTATTTAACTCTCCTGTGACTACAGAGGCAGGGCCTTGTCACATGTGGTTGAGTTCTGGGTAGTTTAGATTTAATAACTGAAGAACTACATTTGAAATCCTCAAAAATTCAAAGGAAAAGAAATCATTACTGAGAGAAAAAGAGAACCATATTTTTTATCGATAGAATATTTATCTAGATACCTAAATATATGTATATTTTTTTTTTCCTGCAGAATCTTATTTAACATATAGGTTAAAGCAAAAGAAACTTAAGTTCTTACTATGCAAACTGAATGAAAAATGGGCAACTTCATATGGTTTAGTTTATAGATGTAACAAATAAGAATAATTTTTCATGATGAGGTTGCTTAAATTCTGGTAATATTTTTTTAAAGTTTTAGCTAACTATATTAATCATAAAATTAGTTTTCCTTCATTTATTTAGTAAATATTCATTGAATCAAGACTGTGTCTGAGGGGCTGGGGATGTGGCTCAAGCCGTAGCGTGCTTGCCTGGCATGTGTGCGGCCCGGGTTCGATCCTCAGCACCACATACAAACAAAGATGTTGTGTCCACCGAAAACTGAAAAATAAATATTAAAAAATTCTATCTCTAAAAAAAAGAAAAAAAAAAAGACTGTGTCTGAGATACTGTCCTACGTACAGAGCAGAGCACAGAGCAATTGTTTTACCTACACAAAGTATATACTGTAGTAAAGGGATAGAATATAAATAAGATAAATAAAATTTTAATATACAAAATACTAATAATTTCAACAGAGAAAAATAAAGCAAAGACAAAAGACTGAGTTGTGAGAAAGAGAAAAAATATTTTAAAGGGACTGATCTCAAGGAATAAGAAAAGCCTGAGTGGGTTAAGGAAATAATTATTGTGAATGTCTTTTGGAAATCACTGGAGACAGAACAGAACAGCAAGTGTAAAGGCCCAAGCCTTAGATTTCAGTAATTTGAGGAGGAATGATCAGACACACTAAGAATAAATAACCAGAAGCATAGAAAGAAAATCAAATGATTATTAATTCTAAAGGATAGATGAAAACATTTTTTTTAAAAGAGATAGTGATCATTTGCAATCTTTCCCCAAAATGAAAGGACACTTTTATTTGGAATGGAATCTACAGTTTTGTATTCAAGAGTATAATAAAGGATAAAGAAACAATCAGTTCTTGTGAAGTTTTTACAAGGCAGAATCATCTGAATTACATAAAATCATTAAACATTATGTATCATATATACTGCTCTATTTTTCTATAATGATCACTCACAGTATGGATAATTTACAATAACATTTCTGTCCACATTCTGTGAATAAGCCATTGGTGTTGAAAATCATCTTCAATTTCTTGTTAACCAAATATATCAGAAGAAATCTTAAAAAGAAACAGAATAAACTGCCTACCTTGAGTAAACAGTCAACAGTTCCCCTTCCATTCTGAGCTTTTTTTAACAGTGAATTCTGACCCCAGCAGCTCATGGTTAATAAAACATCAATAATCTTTATCTTACACCCATTCATGAAATCATTTGGCAGTTGCTCTTATACACTGAGCTGATTCCGGAGACAACTTCTATTTCCATCTCCCAAGATGAGTCATTTAACCTCTTTACTCTTTCAAGATAGGAATAAATTGTTCCTTGGCCTATCACACCCAATGAAATGACTGTTGGTGAGATAATGTCTAGGAAAACATGTGAATGCCTTACCAAAAAATAAAAATGTGGCAGATATTTCCAAAGGAACTTGTTGGATTTTCTGACCCAGATGCTGAAGAGGATATACATGAAACTGGATTCTTTTAATAATTCTATAAAGATCAGGGACAAAGAAAGAGATTTTATTGCCTCAAAAGGAGACCCCCTTGCTTTATGTTTGCACAAAAGTTTAAGGAGAGAAGCTTGTCTGACTTGACTCAATTTCTGATAAAAAGTTACTGTTCTTAAAATTGATTAATAGACATAGGCATATCTAAAGGATGTGTATGAAACTATCAAAGGAAGAAAACCACAGGACCCTAACATGTGGGAAAGCAGCCGTCTTCTATGTTTCCTTGATTGTGACATTAGCACCTACCAAGTTAGCTAGATTATAAATCTGGGAATCGCTCCAGGGTTTTCTATTTACCACATCCTACAACTCTCCAAATCTGGTCATCTTTGTCATCTCCCACTTTCTTAGTGTTGCTTGCCTCTTTCTACTCACTATTTTGCTCGATACAGTCTACTGGAATCCTCTGGCCTGACTATTGTACTGCTACCTAACGTACTGGTATAGTTCTCCATTTCTTCATTCGTATTCCCAGCAGATGCCATCCCTGTAGTCTGATTTCTGGTGTGTCAAATCTGCCTGCCCTACCACACTTACTTATACCTTGCTCCTGCAAGGCTAAATTTTTCTATAGTTCTCCATCAGCACAGAGTTTCATACCTTGGTCTTTTGCACATGTGATATCTTCTAGGAATGTTGTTACGGTTTGAATCTTAAATGTCCCCAAAACACTAATGTTTTGAAGTCTTAGTCCCCAATGCAACACTGTTTAGAGGTGGGTCTTTTTGGAGATGATTGGATTATCAAAGTTCTAGGCTCATTCACTGATGGATATATAGCATAATGAGTTATTTTTGGGTCTTTGATGGATATATTTTGTCTCTGTTCCTTCCTTACTTTTGGTGTCTTTCTGCTCTCCGATTGCCACAGTCAAGCAGCTTTGCTCCACACACACTCTTCACCATTTCACTTGGGCTCAAAGTCCTGGATCCAGGTGAGCAGGGAAGGAAATCTCTGAAAGAGTGAGCAATAATAAATATCTCTTCCTATTAGGATGATTTTCTCACAAGTGACAGAAAGCTGACGAATAAATTCTTTAGGAGCATCTGTAAAGTATGCATTTGGAGCCCGGGCTTTGGCTTGGATTAATGTAAGTCTCCTCACCCTAACTATATGTTGGGACAAAGTTTTGCATTTCTGTGTGCTTCAGTGCCTCATCTCCAAACTAGAGATTATAATAATACCTGTGTCAAAACTTGGATGAGTTTAAATATTTTAATCTCATTTGTGCAAATAAAATATTTAGCATGCAATACAAAAATCCATGTCATCCATTATTACTATTGTATTTTGTCTCTTCCTTACATTTCATCTCAAAAGTTGATATTTTCCTTTACATAAATGTTTCTTATCACCCTCTCACCCTGCAGTAGGATAACTGCTGATTCCTTTTGTTCTACTTATTCACCTTATATAGAAGTTATAAAATGCTAAGGTGTTTGAAAATACTTGTTTACAATATCTGTCATATACTTGGACTATCAAAGTTATTTGGAAGTAGATAACAAGTCTTATTTATTTGTCTGGCAAAGAATAGAATCTAAATATATATGTATTGAAAAGAAAAAAAAATAAAGTCCCTGTTTTTTTGTCATAAGGTTTCATAGAGAGATCAAATAAATGTCTCTCTTCTCTTCTCCTGGTGAATATACAGACTGGTTCCCTAGGGCTACATGATAGAAATCACTTTGTATTCCCAAGTGTGATGATTGTTTTTTTTCCAACAGACTTCCTTATGGACAAGCAAAACCTTAATGATTTTTTTCAGCATATCAACTCAAATGATTTGTGGAAGTTATAGCTTAGCATACTCCAAAGCATAATGCATATTTCTATTTATCACAATGTGAGTTTTATACATTTTAGAAGTGATAAATATTTGGTTATTATTAATCTGGCTTTACTAAAATATATTGATCAAATAGCTTGATAATGGGAGAGTAAAAATTAATTTTAAAATATTTGAACTGGAAATTTTTAAAATTATCCATATATTGAGGTCTACTATACAAATTTGCATATTAAAAATGGCAGTAATAGATTTATCAATTCTATAATTTTATTAGAAAATGCTGAAATATTATAATTGAAGAAAGTATGAGATGTCAATGATTTTTAATTCTTACAATCAATGTTGCTGTAAGAGTTTCAGAAAGCAATTTCGTTACTGAAAGAAATACAACAATGTCTTCTTTGGAGATAATCAAAAAATGTAATCAGAACTTTAGCTTAGGGTGTTTGGAAAATATTGAATTCTATTTTTTAGTAACTTAACTTTGGTCCTTAATGAACAAATTAAAACATAAGAGACTGGCAGCAAATTGTTTGCCTCCATAATGATATAATGTCCAGGTACAGTGGGGCTACATGAAAATGCTGAAAGTAAAGATAGATACTGTTAATGATTTCTAAGTTTTTCTTTTGTGCACAATTTTGAGCACCTGGAGACAGTATAATCCCTTCTACAGTCTAGTGTGAGGCTCACTAGTTTGAAGTCAAGGTGCCATAAGGGCTGAGTCCTTTTTGGTATGTTCTAGGAGAGAATTTGTTCCTTTGTTTTTGTGTGGATTCTAGAGGTTTCTCACATTCCTCTTTTATCATAAAGCCAGCAGTGTCACATCTATCTGATGATTCTTTCACATCACACTTCCCTGTGTTTGTAGCCAGGAAAGGCTCTCCACTGTTCTGGACCAACAAGTTTAGATTGAGAATTCTCAGATGGTCCAATGTTCTCTCCAACTCAAGGTCCTACAATGATCACATGTTTAAAGCCTATTTGCTATTTAAGGCAAAATATTTATGTGTTTCAGAGATTAGGATGTGTGCATATATGAGGATCCATTATTCTACCCATCATACCTACCTCAGAAATTTTCTGAGTTAATTGGTGATAATTATGTCAGGATTTTAGCACAGGTGGTTTAGTGGTTACAATGATTGAGGAAAGTTCTCTTCTTTTACAGGATATTTTCTTCTTGATACACTTGGATGCTGAGAGCACTTTAATTTTTTTTTTTTTAGCTGTAGAATTTTGTAAAGCTGTACTAATGACTCATGAGATAAAAACATTTGGATTCAACAAAATTAAATGGAGAAAAGTCATTTAAGCTCCTCAGAGCTCATTTAACCTTTGGTAGAATCTTAAATACAAACCTGATTAAAATCAGGATCTATTGCACACAATTTCAGTTTTTTAATTTTCGAGTTCCTTTTTTTAGCAGTTATAAATTTTTATAAGAATTGGTATTTTGTGACTGTAATTATTTCATAGAATTCTCCCAAGGAAAGAGAGAAATTTATTCATTTAAAGTAGAATAAAATTCATTCTGTCTTGAAAGTTTTCTATGAATCTGGAATTCTTTTATAAATCAAAGATATCAGCTCTTTGGTGTCTCAGTTTTCCAACATCTTTAAACGGTTTTCTGTTTCAACTATCCTGAGATTTATTTCATCTTTACTTACCACTACCTATCAACTATAGCCAATGATAGTATACAAACACAAAAACAATGGAAAATATGATGAAATCCCTATACCAAACTATTATTTTCTATCTCACACTTCCCTGCCTTGATGTGTACTGTTCCTCCCTGGAATACTTTTCTGACTTTATACATATGTCACTCTATACCCTGAGTTCTTAAATGAAAGAAACCATTTCTTCAATACCTAGTATAAAACAGGCATTTAGTGATATCAACTGAATATGCTATACTGATATGAATAATACTAATAATCTGAATTAGGTGTTGACAAATCCCTAATAGAAGGTAGGACTTTCATGGATATGTCTTGTGACTTTGTACTAGAAATCATGATTATAATAGCGTTATGGTTTAGATATGTGGGGTCCCCCAAAAGTTGATGTGTGAGATATTGTGAAAGGATTTAGAGGTGAAATGATTGGGTTATGAAAACTGTAACCTAATCAGTGCATTAATCCCCTATTGGGATTAACTGAGTGATGACTGTAAGCAGGTAGGATGTGTGTGGAGGAGGTGGGTCATTGGAGGTGTGCCTTTGGGGTTTATATTTTCTAATGGTGAGGAAATCTCTCTTTGCTTTCTGGTACAACATTCTGAGACACTTTCCTCCACCACACTCTTCTGTCATGATATTCTGCCATACCTCACTGTTAGAGTCTGTAAACAAGTCAGGATGGCTCCTGGCATTTTGCCAGTGAAATGTTAGAGTCTGTAAACAAGTCTGGATGGTGCCTGGCAAAATGCCAGAGGGAGTGGTTTGTGAAGTAACACCAGCGAGCCATTAAGTGTGGAGATTCCTTATTGGTTGACTGATGTATCTAGTTTATGCTAATTAGATAAGCTGTGTGGAATATATAAATACTGCTCTTGTCCTACAATAAATGGCTTCCACTCCTGCTGTATCAATCTACACAAGTCGTTCGTCACCCCCCCGGTTATTTTGCTGCAGCCAGACTGCGGCACCTCATGTCCTAAGAAATGGAGTTGGCTGTCTACAGACCAAGACCTCTAAAACAATGAGCCCCCAAATAAACTTTTCATCCTCCAAAATTGCTCTTGCTGGTTTTTGTTGTTGTTGTTATTCACAGCAGTGAAAAATCTAGCAAAAACTTCATGTTTGGAGTGTCAGCACAGCTGCAAAAATATGTTGTGTTGATTTTATTATTTAAATATAGACCCAGTCATAGACCAATATCTAAAAAAAGTCTTGATGTTTCCTTACTAGAGTGTAAAGGTTAAAGGACTTCTGCTATATTTATAACTATTCATACCTTATATTCTCATAAACATAAATACATACCCTACATTTGAGTTTTATTTTATTATTCAACAAAACAATAAGCAAAAAGCATTTTCTTTTCTTTAATTATTTTTTTAGTTTTAGGAGGACACAATATCTTTATTTTATTTTTATGTAGTGCTGAGAATCGAACCCAGTGCCTCACGCATGCTAGATGAGTGCGCTACCACTTGAGCCACATCCCCAACCCCGCAAAAAGAATTTTCTAAGGATGCCTGAGCATGAGTGTTTAGAATCTGGGCTCAACTTACCTATAAACCTCAATTGTTTATTCACTCTCATTTCTAACGTCTCTTCTTCCACTTCTCCTATAGATCAAATGAACACTGAAGGACCCCCAGGTTCCCTGATAACAAAGGCAGAAAAAGAGAAAACTCCTGGATAATTGTCAATATAGGCTAAGGAGGGGGCAGCCTGGAATTCCTTAGCTCTACAATGCTACCCCATTACTCTGTCACAGAAGCATACTGCAAAAACAATGGCTTTGTTGGAATACATGTAGAAGTAAAAGGTAAGAAAGAAGCCCTGCTCATCGTAGGGCTTACAGTTCCCCCAGTGCCTATTACTTTTCAGAGTTCTGTTTTTTTTTTCATTCTAGTTCCCTTCATGTAGAATGTCTCCTGCATTTGTCAAACCTCTAAATTATTTTTATTCTCAACCTCTAACTTAAAGAACAAGAATCTTCCCTTATTTCCTCTATCAGAATATTCACTTCTATTCTCTAGGATTCCAAAGTACTTTATTCAGACAAAGATACAGCACAAAGAACAATGATATTTTATGCTATTTATTTAGGCCTAATTTAAGCTTCTCTTAAATTTCATGAAGGAGGTAAAATGATGATTCAAATATCAACTTGTGCCAATTAAGATATGATGAGTTAAATAGGTTATCCAAATTCACAAAGCTGGTAAATAGCATGCATAGCGTTATACATATTCAATTTCCAAAACACATGTTCTTAAATTCTGTGTTATATCATTAGTCAGAGATCTATGTATTATACTCTGAACTCGAAAAGATTATTAGCTTTGTGTAGCTAATACTGCACTTCTCCATGTTTTTCAGAAAGGTTAGCATATTAATAAATTTGGATAGAATGATTATAGAAAAGGCTAAGATGTATTTCAAACATCTACACCCTCACTTCACCTGCAAGCACCAAGAAAAAGACATACAAAGCTTTCCATTTGACAGTTTTAATGCCTGGGAGGCACACAGCATTGTCTTTTATTCTGATAAGTAGGACTTCATAGAAAGGAAATGATCTATACATCTACTGGAAAAATTCTTGCAAGTCTGGTTTTGGTTACCAAGATAAATTACCTAATCTTTACTCATTGTTATTTCCACAGCTTCCTCCCTAGTTACCTTTAGTCATTCTGGCATCCATCTCAGAATTTCCTTCCTGCTCAATTTAATTATCATCATTTTCCTTGATACCTTCTTGAATGCCTAGTTAATAGATAACCAGGGTACATATTTACTGAAGATGTTCCATTTCTGTATTACCACTAAATCTTATCCATATGGAGACAAAGGTTGGAGACTCTATAATTAGGAAAACCTTGAGTGTAATGTCCCATCACCCACAAGGCTTCCATTTCCCTCAGAGTTCAGATGCCAGAACTTTGAAAACTATAGCAGAAAGTTGTTAGAGACTGTTCAAGGAAGTTTTTTAAAGATGCAGAGAAATATCCTGTACCTGAGCCTTGTTTGAAACATAAAAGGATTCTATTGTTGCATATCATTTTAATCAATAATAACATATCCTCACTTATTTCCAGAACATATGGAATTATTGCTATTAATTTTTCAAATCTATAAATAATTAAAATAAAACTGCATAATTCTGAGGGAAAAAGCAGTTCTAATCCTAACACTGTAAGGTTGTCTGCCTAAGAAGCAGGCATTGGAGAGAGATGCTCAAAAAGACTCAACAAATATTAATCCCTTCCCTATCAGTTTCATTCTTTAAGGAACGGTATTATTTATGTTCTCCTCTCAGTTAATTACTTTTTTCTTCTATAACCACTGAGAGAGTCTTCAAAGTTTCAGAGTTTTATAGTTATGTAATACTTCCATATTTAAAATTCATCATCTGCATAAATATTTACCAAAAAATAAAACCTGGAATTATTTGCCTTTTTTTCTAGTGTAAAATATAAAATAGACATTTATATCCATGATTTCTTTCCCTTTAGAAGGGACAGGAAATATGCATAGTTGTTTTTAGACTACATACTCTTGATTGGATTTCTTAGTTCTAAGAACATAAAATTTCTTACAGTTGTTACTATGTATTGTAGAATTGCTCTCCAAAGTCACTGCAATGATGCTACATTACTGTTGGAAATGCAGAGTATATTTTTGTATTTCTATAATCCATTGTAGGTCTTTATCACAGTTTTCTGATCCTTGCTAATTACATTAATACATTATAATGATATCTAACAAATAAATGTTGTGGTGTTTTGGTATGTTGTGTTGTGTGAATACTTTTATATTGTATATGTTGAGCTGCTTAGGTTACTAGAGTCTCTGATACTAAACCCCAGGGTTAATGATATAAAAACTTATATTCAAAGCTGCTCAGCTTTTTTTAGGAGCTTTCAGACTGATGCGAACAGGTCCAAAACAAGGTTGGGAAGAATGAATCGTGAATTCTTATTTTGTGTCAATAATAAATTCACTCAGAAATGTTTCTGTTGTTGTTGTTGATTAGTCAATGTTTTCAACTAACAGGAACTTATGAAAAAAGAAGGTATTAAGTCTTGTTTCCAGATTGTTATACACACAGTTAAATATATATGTGATATATATATATATATATATATATATATATATATATATATATATATATATATATACCATATATACAGAGAGAGAGAGAGAGAGGGAAATGACACTTAAATTTTTCATAATTTTGTTCAAAATTGTTGAACATTTCTTCAGTATGTGTCAGGTAAGACAAAAGTTTTTGTAGACATTTATCATCAGATTGAGGTAGCACTTTCTTAATTTGCTGAGAGTTTTTACTATGGATGTACAGTACATTGTTCATTTCCCCCCATCTATTGAAATGGTTAAGTATTGTTTTCTTCTGTGTTCTGGTTTTATGTTGTATTAGCTTCCTGCCATGACATTATGACAATTTTGTGATTTGAAACAAGAAAGATTAATTGTAATATAATTCTGAGAGCCAGAGGTCTGAAGTCAGTGTGTTGGCAGGACCACCTTCTCTTGGAAGGGTCTAAGGGTGAAACTTTCATTGCCTCTTTCAGCTTCTGGCACCTCCTGGCATCCCTTGGCTTCAAGAAGCATGATTCCAATCTGTGCTCTGTCTTCCCATGTCCCTGTGCATGTGTAAATCTTTCTCTTTTTAAATTTTATTCGAGGATCACCAGACTTTTAATTTAGAATTCATCCTAAATCTGGAATTCTTGCATTTTGAGATCCTTAATTAATTAATTCTTTGTAGACATCCTTCCACAGTAAGTCACATATTAAGGTTTTGGATGAATGTGTATACTGCAGGAACACTTTTCAACCCTCTACATTTGAGAAACAAATTGACTGTTTCACTGATTGACTCATCAATCAGAACATCATCAACCTTGTATTATCTGCCTAAAATATACTTGATCATGACACTTCACCCTGTTTAAATATAACTGTATTCCATTTCCAAAAATACTTATACTTAAGTTTATGAAGAATAGTAATTAGCAATCTAGCTTTTTTTTTTTTGTAATATATTCTCTCTCTACTTCTGGTATCAAGATAAAGCTGATCTCATAAAATAAGTTGGGCAGTATTCTGTCTCCTTTGTTTTGGGATTGTGTAAGAATAGCACAGTCCTTCATTCTTTTGTCTCTGTGTGTTATTATAGAAGCTTGCTTTAAGTTGTGTTAGGTGATGCTCAGAAAAACCCTCATGCAATGGCAAGTTTGGCCTTGCTACTAAAGACTAAAGCCTTTGTTAAATTTTATATTTTGTCTTTTCTGTGGGGCGGCGGGCTTCTAAAAATTGTTTCAGGTTTTGATCACATTGATGAATAATCAAGTATTATCAAACACTTTTCAAGTTCTGGAAATGTTAATTGCATTTCACAACAATAGTACTCCTTTCCTGAATAATGATTATTGGGCTTCAAGAATTCACAAAGAATGCATTTGCAAATAGCTGTGAAATCAACAACTAAGGAAAACCTTGCTTAGTTTTCTGGAGCTCTATCTCATATTACTTCCATCTTTCGGCTCTGCTCTGAAAACTCCATCTGCCTCAGTTCTCTTGTGGTCTAATTTCTTACTCCAAATCGTAGTAAAATTGATGTTTGTGTTCCTAGAGAAAAGACCAGGTAACTATTGTAAGGCTAAACGTTACGGTATCATAAAGCTTACATTAATGAGGCTTCAAGGTTCTCCTAAAGAGTTTCTAAGAAGGAAGTTGTTCTTGTAGAATGTGAAAATGGAAGTGTAAAAGTGAGGTATTGGCTATGGGCTAGGAGACTGGCCCATCTATAAGCATAACTGATAATGTGTTCAGTTATCTTTAAATGCTCAAAAAGAGCATTCAAACATGATAGTAGACATGTATCACAGGAAATGTCCATCTCCAAAGTAAGGCTAATGGCTCTCTCCTCTCTGTTGCATTAGTACCTTGTACTTATTCAACTTATCATATTGAGTTATTTTGAAAACCTTATTTTGAGTCTCTAGATATTCTCCTCCTTGAGATGCTTTAGCCCCTTTTGCACTTCACTCAGTAGTTGACAATGTAAAATGAAGAGGAATTAAATATTTTTCAGCTGCCAAGAAATGGGCTCTAGAATAGCAAAAAGGAAAAAAAAAAGATAACAAAAGAAAAGCGTGGGACTCTTTCAACACGTCCTAGGCTGTGTTTCTTAGTAAGGGATTCTTTAGAAAACAGCTAAAATTAATGAGGCACTTTTATGTGTTTGCTAAGGAAAAAATAATAAGCTATTGTAGTTTGAACACAGACACAGATAAATGGGGTCTCAACTGAAAGGTAATTTTCACAAACAAAAGAATAAAATATTAACATACTAGAAATAATAGTGAAGCATCGACTGCCCTCATTGGAGTCACCTAATGCCTGCAGTTTTCTAAAGACTAAAATGATCATAATGAACATTTCATAATTATATCCCTTAGGTTATTAGAAAAAAATGAATATGAAAATATGTGAAAGGAACAAAGATAAATATTTTATGGTTGCATATAAGCTTCAGGAATTCAATTCACCCAGAAGCATTTCCTCACATACTGACATAAATACAGAGTCTTAGAAAGAGTCAATATAACTGATAAGAGCTAGACTGATGAAATATATGGTATTAATGATACTAGCTGAAAATGTTATCCCTAAAATAACCAATTTACTGATGAATTCAGTATAGCTGAGATGTTTATGATGAATTTATTTCAACTGTTTTCTCAACCCGAGTACAACATGGAACATTGAAAATAAAATGAAGCATAAAAAAAAAAACTTTAGTGATTTATTTGGTTGGTTTTGCTTTTACATCCAGAAAAGAACATTTTATTTGGAAATTGACTAACTCCAAGTGTTAAAATTCTTGCTAGGTAATCAGAAGTTAGTAACAGTCACAATGATTAAAAAAAATTGAGTGTAGTGGAAAAATAATGCAGTTATACTAAAATATCTATTCAATTAAAGTATAGCTTGAGAAATACCAAATGTGCATTATAAAGCTGACTAGGTAGGCTTTTTTGGCACTATATGATTACATTTATCACACTGAATCTTCATATAGCCCGAAACTTTATACATGATAAATATTTTTAAACCTGAACATCTGAATAAATAGAAATTAATGGATACAATTGATTGTTCTAAATTGATTTTAGTAGTTTCCAAAATGGGGTATGTAACCTGTTCACTTGTTAGAATTTGATCTCTCTGTAACAATAATCATAATAGTAAACATGCTCTATAATCACATCTCAGTAAAAAAACATTGCCATGTAGCCTGCCACCTAAGTAATAACTTTAGGATTTGTAAATAGTGTCTTCATACCAACCAGCCATCAAATCCTACTGATTTTACAACATTACTATTTCTCAAATTTATTTGATCCTCATCATCTTTACTTAACATGGTCCAAACTCATGGCTTTCCGTTCCTATTAATCATTTGGATTTTGTCCCTAGAGGATGCCATATTCAAGAATAAAGTCTGAAAATGTTTTTCCTCAGTTTATAAATCTTCAGTGGACTCTCATTATCTTTTGAGTAAGATAATTCCCTAGTTGATCTTATAGAACATGGTTTAAACCCTACCTCTCTACCTTTGGTCACTTATTTCTCTTTTTCACAAAGAATGCTCTGGTGACAAAATATTTACTGAGAGTCCTAAAAAAGATTCCATGCCATTTAAATATTATGACACTTTTTTGCTAAATCTGTTTCCTATGTTTATAACTCTAAAACTTTCTTCCACATTATTATTATTATTATTCTAAAAACTTTTACTCATTTTTCAAAATGAAACTTAGTTATCTTCATGTATTTTCTGTTTCCAATTTCCAATAACACATTACCACAGGCTGAGGTTTAAAGAAAGTGGCTTATTTTGGGTCCAGTTTTGGGGGCTGAAATTCCAGTCAGCATGAACAGGTTGCCACAAGGGCCCTGTGCAGATCCCAGGAGTATGTGAGGAAGCAAGCGATCCTATTTCAGAAGAGAAAAACAGAAAGACTGGGTGAAGTTAGGGCCAGGCTTTTGTAACAGCTGTAAGAACTCATTCCGGGAGACCACCATTCCTTTCTGAGGGCACACCATCAACAATCTAAAGGCCTCTCACCAACCTCCACATTTTAAAGACTCCACCACTTTCCAATACAACCACCCTGGGGAACAAGTCTCAAATACATGAACATTCAGAGGCACAAACATCCAAACCATGACCTTTCCCATTAATATATTCTAGAGTTTCTTCAACATTAATGAATGTGGTGAGTTACTGTTGCTTTCTAGAAGGTGCCCTATCCTATCCAAGCACTACAGTGTGATGGTAAAATTTTTGTCTACAAAGATTTAAATACATAAGAATTCAATTCTCTTTTCTTGCACTTTGGAAAATTACATTCATATTTTCAAAAATCTGCTTAGATTTTCAAAATAAAGTTTAAAGAGATGCTTAATTCATCAGTTTCTTGTGAAGATTGCATGGCATTATGTGAGTAAAGTCTTCAGTGGTAGATATTAGACATGGTAAAGATCAATAAATTACCTATTGCACCAGCCCTTAGTACACTGAAATGAAATAATTTATTATTCTTCTTTGTATATAGAAACTTTGAGAATGGGGGACCTGTTTTATTCTCTATGGTAACTACCTACTAGTTGTTTGAAGAACTAAGACACATTTATGGACCTTAATATTTACAAATTCTATTAGGAACTTGTCATGTTGCATCCTTTTTTTTGATGAAGAAATGAAGGGGTTAAGCTAATTGTTCAAGTCCTAGTAAGTAACAGACTTTTTCTGACAGAAAATTATCTAAGACCAAAGCTTTTTTTTTTTTTTTTTTTTAAATCGAATCTAGCACAGCACATTCACAGCATGGAAACACTGCTTCTTCTGACAGATTTCCTCATTAGCTGGAAGTGTCAGACACGGTATTTAAGCTTGTCATAATTTGTATTTAATGTATGAAGGAATTCAAGTTTTGCACCAAACAAAAGCCACAGGCATGATTCTGTTGACAATATAAAGAGTTCAGCAAATAACCCTATATTGAAGCACAATCACACCTTATTTCCTAGAAATTGTAGTGAACAACTTGATTGGAATGAAGCATTGGACTGTAATAAGTATACCTTAGTAAAATACCTGTCCTGGTAGAAGGAAGATTATTTATGAAGAAAAGCATCACAGTGAATTTCTTCTGGTCTAAAAAATACCCAGCACATGTAGGCCATAATAAATAAAAGAATTTAAATAACCATTGCTAAGTATCAACTCAGTTGTTCCTTTGAAATGTGAATACATTATCTGAGCAGGGAAGGTGTATGTTTGCCTCTGACTTCCATGGGGAACAGTAGGTAGACTGTATTTCACTTGATCTAGTCTAAATAGTCTTTCCACAATGAGGACACTATTCTAATCCCAAGAAAGACTTCTTTCCCACCTGCTCTCTAACAGAAAGTGGTTATTATTTAAAAAGAACATACTCTGTCTCACAACTTTCTCCAAAATAGACATAATAGACTATGTATAATATCATGTTAAACCATATATACTTGCTAATGTTCAACAACTTTTGACCTACAAAGATTGCAAGTTCATTATTTTTCCCTTAAACCTATGTCCTCTGAACACATGCTCTACTATCTGTTTCTCAATCTGGTGTTCCAGAGATCTGAGAATGCTTTGTTTGCATGTTTTTTTAAATAACCATACAAAAAGCCCTAAAGTATAACACATACAGAAATTTACCAATATCTTTATATGTGTGTGTACCTTTCTCTTTATCTGTGTGTGTATACCCACACATACATACTAATAAGTACATATGATATAATATATATATATATATATATATATATATATATATATATACACATCCTCACAATCTTATTTATTTATTTATTTTTACTGGGGATTGTATTCAGGGGTGGTTAATCACTGGGCCACTCCCCAGCCCTTTTTTGTATTTTATTTAGAGACAGGATCTTGCTGAATTGCTAAGTGCCTCATTAAGTTGTTGAGGCTGGCTTTGAACTCATGATCATCCTGCCTCAGCCTCCAAATAGCCCCTGAGATTACAGGCATGTGCCACTGCGCCCAGCTTATTTCATCCTCACAATTTTGAGAAACAGGTAAGGTTATACTCATTAGAATAAAAAAAAAATTAGACTCAAAAGGTCAAATCAAATCAATCATATAAATTTAGACAGGTTATAACCTAGCCTGGGAATCTCCAAAAATTCTTCCTATTTCTACTTCACAATCCTACAGTGTATTTTATAAATTTACATTATTATAATTGATATACATAAAAATGTCCTTGCAAGTCAACCAGGGATGAAGATATTATTGGAAACTTTTGTGAATTTCTCAGTATTCAAAACTTTATCTCCATGCAGCATGATAGGCAGCTATGCTGTGCACATGCCACCAACATGAAACCAGTAAAGTAACCTACATTGTGAAACATGTAAGAGTGATTCCTTTTCATCTAACAGTGTACAGTGACACTTCTGAAAAAGGAAACAACTCATAATAATGCATGAGTGTCATATTGTAAAGAGGCCTAGAGTTCTTGTGGCAGATGATGTCATCATTGCACCTTGTAGAGAGAGTATGTGTATGTGTATATGTGCGAGCGCGCGCGCGCGTGTGTGTATGTGTGGGTGTGTATGTATATGCATTTGTTTGTGTGTGTGTATGGTTGTTGAGGAGGCAGTGTTACATGATTGTGGTATGATAAGAAATATATACGTTCCTCTTTATATATTGCTTCCCTGCATGGAAAATTACACTGCTTAATAAATATTTAGAGATTCATTGATTTTCACTTTCAATTTAATCTTCCTTTTAGAGTTCTTACTCTTTTTCCTTATTCAAGTAAATAAAATGTAGATACAAAAATTTTATATGTTCAAAGGACTTGAGATATTGATCATTTAGTTTATTAAAATAATTGATAAGCAAGGAAGATTAGTATCCATAGATTATCCCAGTACCTGGGCCCTTGTGGTTATAATTATGAAAGTAACCAGTGTTATATTTCAAGTGGAAAAGGGAGGTTGGGAGTTACAAATGCCTTTTTTTGTCCCTAGAAACCTACTACATTAGTGTTCTATTCCAATGCTGGTTTAGTCAGCTTTTTAACCACTGTTAAAGAAAAGTTTTTTGGGGGATCATGTTTCAGTCCAAAGACAGCTGACTCTATTCCTTGGGGCCTGAGGTGAGACAGAACATCATGGCAGATGGTGGTGGAGGATGAAAATAGCTCAAGACCAGGCAATCAAGAAGCAGAGAGAGAACTCTTGCTTACCAGGTATAAAATATAAACCCCAAAGGCATACCTTCGGGAACATAATTCCTCCAGCAAAACTCTACCTGCCTATGGTAACAATCCTTAATCTATTCAACTAAATTAATGTACTCATTAGGTTAAGGCTCTCATAACCCAATCAATTCATCTCTAAAATTTCTTGCATTGTTTATTTATTTAACACTTGAGCTTTTGGGAGATACCTCATATCTAAACCATTATAAATACTTACTTAGAAGTTTTGATTTTAAGAATGTATCTTCTTTTAAAACAGAAGTAGTAGTAGTTATTCTTGACTTTATTTATAACAGAAAGAACAGCAACAATAACAAAAAATGTCTATTACTTATTGAGCCCTTTATATGAATTTAATGTGCACTATCTCACTACAAAAATATGAGCAAAGTGTTATGATCCTACTTTATAAATGAGTACAATGAAAGATAGGAAAGTAACTAACTCAAGGTTACCAAGCTAATAGATAGTAGATCCAGGATTGTTATATAGAAATGCCTCTGATATCTGAGCTATTCCCCCAATAATAAACTATGTAATGTATTAGAGAAATAAATACCATATTCAGTATAAGTCCTATCATGAGTTTTCATTTAAATAATATTTAGACATTATAATATCACTTAGAATTACAGAAAATTAAAACAAGTGAGAAGAAGGGAATAAGAATCGCTTCCAAATTTCACACACTTAGATACAACCACTAAAACAATTCTGCATACTTCTTTACAAGCACTCTTCTATCAGTCTGTATTCATGCCTAGAGGACATATATCTATATAAAATACTGTAAATAGTTCCACATGAGTGTCAAGTTACACCTTGATCTTACATCACTTTTTTCTGTCTACACTTACAAAGCTGTGTACAAGTGGTCTTGTGATGTCTAGCAGATTTTTCACTGTCTTTATGGAAAACCATCACCCACAGTGAAGCCTGCCAGGGTATTCCCAGCAGGTAAGCAGATTTACTTCTGTTTAACACTGTTTTTAACTTACTTTTTAACTTCAAATTTAGCCCACATGCTGATAAGACTTTGGACTTGGCTAATTAAGGTTTCTCCAAAGGCAAATGTTGTAGTTAATGAGGGACCTCAAATCATTATTCACTAATCAAACAACTTGCTGCAAAGCATACTGGTATTCTACAATTATACCAATTAATACCAGAAACTTGGGTAGAATTTTTAAATTAGGCAGAGACAATTTGCATTTTTCTGATAAAGCCCTGGGTAAATTTCATGGAAAATAAATGAAATTAATGAATTCAAAACCAAGTAATTTTACAAATGTTTCTATTTTAATATTCATTTTTGAAATTTCTGCTACTGGATAATCAAGAGTGAGGTATGATAGTATGTTCTTAGCTGCAAGCAATAGTAAGTTTTGATTGACATGGTCCAAACACTAAGAAGACTTAACATTTTATAAAAGTAGCTCCATTGTTAACAACTGACCTCCAAGATTAGTTAGGTCAATATCCTTCCAGATCCAAGTTTTTTACCTATTTCTTGGGAAGAAAACCACATGGGTTGTGTCCACAGGAGATGTTGCCTGACATATGTAGTGTGTCAATTCAACTAACCCAATGGATGCACAGTGACTGACAATGTTCCAGGAACTGCAGAAAGACCTTTATCAGAGACTTTTTGTGTTACCCATGCCTGATGATCAGTTTTATCTGGCAATTTGGCTAGGCTATGACAGTCAATTTTAAAATTAAACACTAATGTAGGCTTTGCTGTAAAGGTGTTTTGTGGATATGGTTAACATCTACCACCACTTTACATTAGGTTAAAAACAAATTGTCCTGTGTAACTTGTCAGGGACCCATCCTATTACAAGAAAGACCTTAAGAATGGCTATGAAGAAAATTTAAGGAAGAATAAATCCAACCTTGAACTGTATGATCAACTCCTACATAGCAGGTCAAATCTGACAGCCCTCCTGACAGCCCCTCTCTATGGATTTTGTACTTTCCTAGTCAACTCCCACAATTGCATGAGCCAATTCTGTTCAATAATTCATATATATATATATATATATATATATATATATATATATATATATATAAAATTGATTCTGTTCTTTTTCTCTGATGGAATGTAGACTGATATGCCATGCTTCTCTTTATCAGGAATAAAAATTTACCGAAAGCCTCCTCAGACATTATTTACTGAAAGCTATCATATTGGAATGAATTGCATCGTGTTTCTTCACATAGTAATTAATATGAAGAGTAAAGGAATTTACAATTATCAAGGTTTATTCTCAGACAGAGGAGAAATGGACACTGAAAAATATTACAGATTTTCTTAGATAGTCATTAGGAAAAAAGAGTGAAAGTTTTACTAGAAGAATATATAAACATCCTTTCTTTACACTCAGAGATGTAAAATTAAATAACAGAAAGATGATTCATACATGAGTAATTCTGGATTGCAATCCAGGTTCTTTCTCAAAATGAGAATTTGACTATTTCCTATAACCTTTTGACCTTCAGATTCATCATCATTGAAATGAAGTTGCTTAACTAAGTGAACTTGAAGCTGAATCTAGTTTGTTCTGGGATAGAATATTTCTGCTTTTTATAAACTTGGTGATATTAAACACAGACTTCATGACCTAGTTCATATTCTTCTTTCTATATACGTTCTCTGTTACTGTCCCAGACAGAGTAAACTTCTGCAGATTTCATCAACCCCAGAACATCATACTCATGATACCATAATGTGTAATTTTGAATGATATGTTATTGAATGGTATATTATTTGAATGGTATGTTATTTGTGGTATCTCACATTACATTAAATAAGCCACATTAGTAAGCCTATTTAAATAAAAAAATAACTTAGCCACCATCATAGGTAAAAGCATATAACGCACAGTGAGTAGGCATCTGATAAGCATGCTTAGTCTTCATTTTCTGCAAATTTATTGCCATTACATATTTTAATGTTGTTTATTAAAAGCCCATCTATCCTATAATTCTATGATATGGCTTAATCCAGTATGAGTGTTATAAAATTTCAAAGACTAATCAATATGCTCAGTGTTGTGGTCATGACTGATACACAATACTGAGGAAGAATAAATTTAGGAAGAATAAATCCAAACTTGGACTGTATAATCAACTCCTGCATAGCAGTTAGCATTGTTAACAACTGACCTAATGTTGAAACCCAAGGAATGTCTGCAAGTGCAGCTATTGCACATCTGCAAAACATGTTACAGCAAGTGATCATTGTCACTCAGAATCAATGTGATATTGACATGAATATGAAACTCCTTATAAACATCAAATTGCAGATGAAACCACAAACTGAATAATGATACATCAAAGCACTACTGCTTTTCTGAAACCCATCTGAACCTAGTGTAATAATATTATTCCTGGTCTTACACATGAAAACCATCTAACAAGTGGCTCAGCACTTGCAGCAAATCAGTAAGCCTCCAGATTCTTTTACAAAATCTATTATGATCTGTAATCATCATAATTTTAAACTATATTAATCCTGGTTCCCATTTTATTTCCTAAAGTGAACGTCTATTCTTTGTAAGACCTTTCAGTTGCATGTAAGTTTTAGAGTCCTTTATAATATGTGAAATTTAATTACCATGAAAGGACAAATACAAATGCAAGGTGGTGTGCATTTATATAACCTGCCACAGTTAACAGCGCCATTCTATAGAAAATGATCATATACACTGAAGAACTACTCTAGAATTTTGGCACAGGTTTTATTCAGAATATGTGAAATAAGCAGATTTTGTTGCTGTTTTTTTTATTTAAAAAAGCATTCCTTGATATCAAATACAGTTATTTACTTATTTTAACTTATCCCAACCTATAATATATGGATGTCAGAATCAATTTTCCACTATTTTTATAGAGTTTCAAATTATTTTTGTACCTTGTCATTCAGGTAACACTATTTATCAAAAACTTTTAATATGTTAGAAAATCAGGATGTTGGTTTAGTATAATGTAAAGAGAATTTTTTTCCTAATATAATTTCTATTCTCTCCCAGTATGAGGCATATAATTTCTTAAGAATAATCAAAGCAAATAAATTCAACTTAATAAATATGTAAAGCATACATACTATGTATGAGTCAATGTTTTCACTTAAGATACATTAGTTTAAAAAAATTGTAACAAAATTTCCCTACTTATACTTTAGATTCTAATGATCAAAGAATTGTAAGTTAAAATACAGAATAGTGAATGAAATATAAATTTTATATAAACAATGAAATACTAAATAATTATGCATTTTTATCTGAAATTCAAATTTAATTGGACATACCTTATTTGTATATTCTAAATCTAGGACTCTAAATAAGTGAAGATGTTAAGTAGTATTGGTAAGAGAAATATTAAAAGAAGTTTGGAGATTTGAGAAAATGGGACGGGATTCAATTTTAAGGGGAACATTAATGACCCAAATCATAATATTTAGTACTAAGAGAAATATAAAAATATAATAGCAGTGCTAATATAAAAATATTTTATCAATGTTTTTATGCAAAAAAACCCATATCTTAGGAATTGTCCTGAGGGGTACAGAAATCAGATATGATTGTTTTAGAGTAGCACCCTCATTTAGAAGAGACAATAAAAGCAAAGATTGAAAAAAAGTAAAGACAATTTGTAAATGAGTACTAACAAAAAAGTCACAGCTTAAAAGAAAGCCCTAAGTGTAAAAAATTGAATGTTCTAGGAACAGCCAGAATAAAGACAATATTGGCTCAGACAGTTATGGTAGCAATAAGTCCATTGAAGAGTGATTAAATGCTGAATGTATTTTGAATATAAGTCAAGAAAAAATATCCTGATGGGTTGTATTTGGGGTGTTAGGAATATGTCAAAAGTTTTTGTCCTCAGGAATTGTGAAATTAGAGTTGACATTATCAGAGAGTGGAGTCTGAAGTACTTGACAGATTCAATTCTGGTTACATTGAATGTGAGATATGTATTATATATTTCAGTAGAAACAAGAAGGAAGGATTTGCATATTCAAATTTGGAATTCAGAAGAGAGGTCTGGGCTAGAGACAAAACTTGAGACATGATGATATTACTAGAGAAAAGTCAATGCGGATAAGAGAAGAAAAACAGCATTGTAATCAAGTCCATAGGCTGAGAAAAGATATGAAAAACGAATAAATAAATAGAAGCAGAAGCAGGAGAAAATTATAATATCTGAAATACACGTTAAGAAAATAAGTCAAGTTTTTTCACAAGTCAAATTACACGAGGCCAAAAAAAAAAAAAATGACCATCAGTTTCAGCATCTTGTAGGACTCTGGTAATCTTAAAATGATTGTTTGTTTGTTTTTGAGTGGTGGGAATAAATTTTATCTGAAAATGGTGTAAAATAATGCACAAAGAATGGATACAACGTCCAGACAACTCTATGAGAATTTTTGTCCTCCATAGATCCAGAATATAGAATGGCAGCTATTTGGGAAGTAGAATTTAAATTCTTTTAAACAAGTAAGGAGTCACAACAATGTTTGCATCCTGATGAAAATAACTTATAGGCAGACTGAAAAGTGGCAATTAAAGTGGACTTAGTGAAATTGCCTGTGCCATATCCTTGAGTACCAAATAGATCTAGTTAGTGTTCAAGGGGAAAGATTGATTTTAGATGGTAGCATCAAAATTTCCTCTTTAGAAATGAATAGACTGAGTATGTGTGTGGTCAAGTAGGTCCAAATACAGAGTTTTCTATAGAGAGGGCAATAATTTAAAATAACTCAGAAAAACTAAGAAATAAAACATATTCCTACTTTTTTTCTGTTTATATGCTTTAAGAAGGGGTCAAGCATCACTTGGCTCTCTGTTTCCATGGCGTTGGGCACACCCTTCCTGGGTCTTGAAAGCAAAATTATGCCCTATTCAATTCTACATTCACAACTTTTAATTATTTTTTTAAAGAGAGAGAGAGAATTTTTTAATATTTATTTTTAAGTTATCGGCGGACACAACATCTTTGTTTGTATGTGGTGCTGAGGATCGAACCCGGG
The DNA here is from genome assembly GCF_021218885.2 of Marmota monax. Classification (NCBI taxonomy): domain Eukaryota; kingdom Metazoa; phylum Chordata; class Mammalia; order Rodentia; family Sciuridae; genus Marmota; species Marmota monax. The sequence continues at coordinate 2,603,901 of NW_026695230.1, read as the reverse complement.
CTGCATGCATGCCAGGTGAGTGCGCTACCGCTTGAGCCACATCCCCAGCCTCACTCACAACTTTTAAAAGTATTTAGAATACAGACAGGACAATTCCCAAGATATGTTTTTTTTTTTTTTGCATAAAAACATTGATAAAATATTTTTATATTAGCACTGCTATTACATTTTTATATTTCTCTTAGTACTGAATGTTATGATTTGGGTCATTAATGTTCCCCCAAAGCTCATGTGTTAGGGAATGCAGGACTTTTCAGAGATGAAATAATTATATTATGAGAGCTACAGCCTGATTGGCATATTAATTCATTTGGAGGGTTTATAATTTGAATAGACTGGGTGGTAATTGTAGACAGGTAAGGGTGTGGCTGGAGGAAGTAGGTAAATGAGGTGGAAACCTGGACTACTTATTTCCATGGCCCCTTCTTCGATCTCTTTTTTCCCCAGATGCCAAGAGATGAGCAGCTTCTTACACACTTCTGCCTTAATGTTTTGCTTCTCCTCAGGCCCAGAGCAATGGAGTGAGTCAACTATGAATTTAACCTGTGAAACTGTAAGTACAAACAAACTTTTCCTCCTCTACGTTGTCCCCATCAAATATTTTTATCACAGTGGTAGAAAGCTGCCTAACACAACCCCAAACTTACTTTTATATACTTAGATGAATTCAGGTTTGTCTTTAGGTTATACTGTAGGCAAACACAGAATCCAAGGACTAAATGTGAAAGGAAAAGCAATCACTCATTTTTTCCTCAAACACTGAAAACAAAAGCTTCTTTTTTTTTTTTTTACTTAGACATACATATGAAATAGTAAGCATCAAGATCAGTTTCACTGTTCTTGACCACACTAACTATTATGAATAATACATCAAATATCTTTTTTATTGCCTGCATTATTTGGAAAATTATCAGCACGAAAATGTTCAAAATCTGCATGCTATCAAGATCTCTCTTAAAAAGCATTTCCTCAGCCGTCAAACCATGACTGCTCTTTTCTGTGTGAAAATTTAGGACAGAGACAGCAATATTGAGTTGCTAGCACTGTGCTACTTGATATTAAAACTGTTCTCTCCCCAGTTTGATGAAAAGGGATGCTTCCTTGCTGACAAAAGCAGTTCCCCTATCATGACAGAAAAGAATGGGAAGGAGGTGTGATTTGACATCAAAGAGACAAGTGATAAAACCGTGTTAGATACTAATTTTCCTGGAAAGACAGCTAAAATTTGAGATTCTACTGTTAATTAATTAATTTGATAACCCTGGGAAATCATCGAATCTCTCTGCTCTTAATTATCTCTGTACATAGAATAAGGAGTTTGGAATTGATGATCCTCAATGTCCCTCTGAAGATCTTTTATTCAAGGGCTTACATACCAGTTTTTTAAAATTAAATACAAAACTGACAAGAACAGACTCTTAAGATTGGAGGAGGCTATCAGATGTATATTGTACTAATTTAAAGTTTGAGAACCTCATCTTTTGTCCAATGCTGAAATAAAGGGATGTCAGCTATTTCTGTTTTTTTTTTTTTCAATGAAAACTGCAGGTTGATTTCATGTGATGTCTTTTTGTGATGGTACCATGTACCTTTACAAGAATTAAAACAAATAGAAATGATTACCCTTGAACATGAAAGAAAATGCTCCATGTCATGAAACTTTCCATCAATATGACTCACTGGCCCTTCACAAGTTCTTTGTAAATAAAACTTTAAATTTTCTGATATCATTGAAAGTATCATGGCCCCAAAGCATGTGTCTAAGTTTACAGCATCTTCCAGATTTTCAACCCTGCTTTCCAATTAATTCTCCTCATATGACAATGGGAACTACTTGAAGAGAAGATTTGTGCTACACCAGGAAACTTTAATGAACCATCCTCTGTTATTAATTTCCTTGTGTATTCTTCTCCAACATTGACTCTTAACTAGGTTCAAGGGACTTTAACAAGAGTGATGAATGTCAAGGCTTGATAATTTCTTGCACAGAAGGGAGATTCCCAAAGCTCTAGTGAACCATGGACTAGGGCAGTCACCTGACAGCCCAGCCAGAGTCTATGGTCCTGTGGTACCAATGCAAGGCTTCTCAGTTATGCCAGATAGCATTGCTGCAAACTATTGAATGTTGTTATGTTTCTCACCCTCTTCTCTGTTTCTCTGCTTCTCTCTCATTTTGGATGAGGGTATTTATTTCTATTATCCTCTGTAGATATCATCCAAGCTTCACATGCAGCTGTGGTGGTATTTTTTGTGTGTATATATATTTGTGTGTGTGTGTGTGTGTGTGTGTGTGTGTAGAAGATAAATAGGTTGTCTTCTTATTTCATAGTTTGACAGACAATAAGCAGATATAGTATACGTAATGGAGAAGACTGCACATCATGTGCAGATGATTTATGCTACCTTGTTTGAAAATGAGTGAATATAATTTTTTAAATATGGTAATGGTCTGGGGGATTTTGTGAACATAGAAGAGGAATCAGTAGAGTAAAGGAAGTGATTTGAGAGGAAGGGGGGAGAAAGGAAAAATAGGGAAGAACAGTGGAATGAATCTGACCAAAACGGCACTAATTAAATAAAAAAAAAAAAACTATAAATAAGTAGAAGAAAAATCTGCAGAGTAGAAGAAAGGGAACAGGGGAAGGGAGCAGAGGAGGTAAAGGGAAATTACTGGTGACTGAATTAGAGAAAATTATATTCCATGCTTGTATAATTATTTCAAAATGAATGCTAATATTGTGCATAACTAAAACAAACTAATAAAATGCAAAAAATATAATATTAGGGGAAAGTGAGTATTTAATGATTAGTAAGATGTGGCATATATTAATATTTCTTCCCCAGAATCTATTCCATACTCCCTCTGGTAAACAGCAAAACTACATTTTCAGGCTTCCCCTCTGTGAACTGTAGCTATGTGAGTGACTACAAGTCACTGTAAGGTAAGCCTGTCCCATTAAAATGTCCCCTTTTGGATCCTTCAAGTGTTTACATCTTTTGCAATTTTGGAGATGAACAGAATTGCCTAGAAATGTAGAGTTGGAAAAAATTGGTATGGTAGTGAAAATTTTTCCTATAATATCACTCTAGGAAACTTAAGCCAGAGGATATTTCATTTTTAAGTTCCATCCATTGATTTTCAGCAATTTTAGGAATAGTTCAAGCATCCAACCTGCCTTACTGTAGCATATCTGGGCTACAATCAAGCTAGCAAGTTGTAGGGTTTACCTTATAAAATCTTTTGATCACAATGGTGACTTTCTGGTAGCCAGCTCCAAAGATATGGATGTGAATTCTGTTGGACATAGCTTAATCTGTAACTTTTAAATATCAGAAGCATGGAATTTCTCTTGAGACTGAAAATATTAGAGGAGTGTGGCTTGTTGGTCTCCCTTAGCCTTTTCCTTATGGTATGCTAATATCATCTCTTCTTCTCCTTATAATTGGTATCATTCAGACTTTGCTAAGCATATTCAAGCATGTTAACAAGCCCCCAGAATATGAGCTTATTAGTTTAGTATGGGAAATATAGTTATTTGCTCTTTTACACAGGTGACATTATTTTCAAAGAGCTTGAAAAAATTGAGTTTTATCCTTGTTTTAGTCAGCTTTTTTGCTGCTGTGACCAAAAGACCTAACAAACTTGATTAGAAGAGGAAAAGTTTATTTTGGGGACTCATGGTTTCAAGTCTCAGTCTGTAGACAACCAGCTTTATTCATAAGGGCTCAGGGTGAGGCAGAGAACATTGTGGTGGAAGAGTGTGGTAGAGGCAAGCAGCTGCGGATCTGATTAGGAAGCAGAGAGAAAGACTCCACTTAGCAGATACAAAATATATAACCCAAAGGCATGTCCCCAGTGCCCACATCATCCAGCCACACCCTCCCTGCCTTCAGTTACCACTCAGTCCCCAACAGGGCATTAATTCACTGGTTGGGTTAAGGCTTTCTTAACCCAATGTGTGTGTGTGTGTGTGTGTGTGTGTGTGTAGAAGGTAAATAGGTTGTCTTCTTATTTCATAGTTTGGTTAGGGCTTTCTTAACCCAATAATTTCACCTCTGAATGTTCTTGCCTTGTCTCGCACATGAGCTGTTGGGGGACACTTACTATCTACACCATAATAACTCAACCATCATTAATAGAATGCAAGAAAAAAAAAACATTATAGCCAGAAGTAGACATTAACAATCATTTTGCTTTGTGATGGTGCTAAGCACTAAAAGTGAAGGAAGGGTAGATATGGAATTTTCTTAGTTCATTACTAATCCCAATATATATTCTCTTCAAAATCATCATTTAAAGAAGACAGACTAAGGACAAAGAGGCATATATTATTTTATTATGTGTCAGGTCATGCCCAAGCCTTTTGATTAAAATACTAAAAACATTGTCTAAAACTAAATAATAAAAAAGTCCAGATTCAGAGAATGACTACAGAAGTTGGAATTATCAGACAGTGTCTTTAAAATAATTATGATGGATACGTAGATGGATTCAAAGAGAAAAATGCAAAATGTGTTGCAAAAAAGAAATAATTTCAACAGAGAATAAAATTATGAAAGTGAATTTAATAGATTTACAAAAATAAAAATGTGATAGAAAAGAAAATAATTTAATGGGATAAGCAGAGCTGAAAAAATTGAGAAAAGAATTCTTAAGGCAATAAAAATTGATGGAACACAAAATGAAAAATGGAAAACAAAATCATAGCAAAATAACTCAAGAAAAAAATTCAGGTGTGTTGAAAAATATCAAATTATCTTATGTGAATTTAATTGAAGTGTGGAAAGTAGAAGTATGTGACAATGGGGCAGAAAAATATATTAAAAGATAGTGGATGAAAAATCTCTCAAAATAATAAAAGATGATCAATCCAGAATTCAAAAACTCAAAGAATCCCTAATAGAATAAATAAAGTCAACCCTCAGTATCTGCTGGGGATTGGATCCCGTATGCCCCATAAAAACCAACATCCACAGATATTCCAGTCCCTTACCAAATATGATGTAGTATTTGCATATAACATTTTTAACACTTTAATCATATCTAAATTACTTATTATACATAATACAATATATATGGTTTGTTACATTGGTAAAGAAATCACAATAAGAAAGATAATGTCTGTACATATTCAGTTCAGAGGGAATTTTTTTTTCAAACATTTTCAGCCTGGTTGAATCTGAGGATGCCAAACCCATGATATGGAGGTTCAGTTGTACCAAATAATATTTTGCTATTGTCCTATAGCTCCATGATACATTTTTTGAAGAAAATTGTTTTTTGTTGTTGTTGTTGTTTTTGTATTTCAGCATTTTATACTTTCATATGATTCTTTTCTCAGCTGTTTCAATTTCACTGCTAATGGAAATAGCACTAATACCACTACCCCTACCTGTGCACACTAGAACTATCATAGTCCCCAAACAGATAAAAAGTAAGGTAAAATAAAAGTATTTCAGGCAACAGGAAAAAAATTTACAAATAACTTAGAGAAATAAAAATATGTATTACAACAAATTTCTCATCATAAAATCCTTAACTAGAAAGTAATAAAATAATCTTAAAGTATAGAAATAAAAATACTGTCTACCCCGACTTCTAAATTCAAGAAAAAAGATAGCTTGAAAAGAAAAGTGAAATATAATCCTTTTTGGAAAAACAAATCAAAGAACACTTTTACATACTTGTGCAATAAGAAATATTAATGAAAAGTTTTCAAGTGGACCATGACACCAGACAGAGACTTAGATCTAGACAAAGAAATGTTTTAGGAATAGCATCAAATGTAAATATCCAGATGGTTCTGTACTTAAGATTGTTTGACTTTACTTGTTTTTTTTTTTTTTTTTTTTTGCAATTTTATACAAGATCTGAAAGCAATGTGCACTTAATGTAACTTGTACTTATTTTTTTTTTATTTTGACATTTTCCTGGATTAACAATATGTAATAAACGTTCTCTCATGACTCTGGGAAGTGACAGTGAGTCAAAGCTTCCATCCATTCAATATCATATGAAAAGAATAACCTTTATCTGGAATATATACACAGTGTTATCAGCATCTTCTGGATATTGTATTTTGTGTTTTAACATCCCTTCATGTCTACAAAATGACGATCTAGGTACATAGGAGAAAACCAACCATTCTTAGTAAAATACACTTTGCGTTAGATGATTTTGCCTAACTGCAGGCTAACTTAAGGGTTCTGAACATATTTGAGGAACATCACCACATGATATCATTTTCAATATTTTTATTAATCTTCAAGACAATTGACTATTGCAAGTGAAATGATATCAAGATACTTCAACATTTATAAGATACATGAAAGTAAAATATATAATAAAAATAGTACAAAAAAGAGGCTGAAATGTAATATATTTTATTGAAAATTTCTTATACTTATATACAGGTGCATAATATTACTTTATTGTTGATGATTATAAATGGAAGATGCATTTATAAACTAGAGAAAAAACTAATAATACAAAAGGTATAACTAATAAACAATTTGGATGATAAAATGAAAAAAAAATAGACATTAAAAAACTGAAAGAATTCATAATAGCATATTTACCTTGTAAGGAATGTTAAAAGGTGTTCCCCAAATGGAAGATCATTATTCATCCTAGAAACAGAAACAGAATACACATCATGATTAAAAACAAGAAAACAGTCCAATAAATAATGAGCAAAAGATTTAATACTTAATAAAATAAGTTATACAGATAACAACCAAGTATATTAGGAATACTAATACCATCATTAGTCATCAAGGTAATGTAAATTACTACTGCAATTAGAGATTTCTACAGGTTTACTTAAATGTATAAAATGTAAAAGTTGTAACAAAGCTAGTTTTGTCAAGGACATGGAGTAACTAGAATCTGATACATTAATGAGCTATATGTAAAATCATCCTACCACCTGTAAAACACATTGGCAGTTTCTTATAAATTAAATATTCTCTTACTATGTGATTTAGTCAATCTACTTTTAGGTATTAGCTTATAGCAGTGAAAGAATGAACATGTACATGAATGAACATAAATGTCCATGGAGCCTAAAATTAAAAAAAAAAAACATATACTACCTCTGCATCAACATACAATTAGATAAACAAGTTGTGGTACATCTATGTGTAGGAACATTAAGAATTCTACTGTGCAATTAAAAAAATAAATTCTCTCTCTCTCTCTCTCTCTCTCTCTCTCTCTCTCTCTCTCTTCATATATATATATATATATATATATAACAACATGGGTGAATTTTAAAATATTTATGTTTCATGAAAGATGCAAGACAGAAAAGACTAGACTATATAATTCTTATTATACATATTTTTTTGAAATACCAGCTCCTTGGTAGAGAAAAAATAATTGTTGCTTGAGCAAGGGAAACAGCAGGCAAAGGGGATTTAAAAAGAGCATAAAGAAAATTTTGAAGGTGACATGCATGTTTATAATTGCAATGTTTTCATTAGTAGACACATATATCAAAGTTTACTACTTGCATTTTTTAAGTATGTAAAGTTAGTTTCAGGCCAGTTTTTAAAATGTGTGCAAATGTTTTGCATAGCTGTATTAAACATGTTGTACATATGGAGGCATGTCCATGAAAGAGAATGCTACTGAACAAGAAAAGTAAACTACATGCAATCATATGGGTATTACTGCAAAGGCAATATCTAAGTAAAATGAAGACTCAAAAGCTATGCACTATGATTTCATGTATTGGACACTGCAGAAAAAGCAGAAGCATTGAAAATGAAAACAGACCAATGGTTTCTGGGGATAAAGGGGAAGGAGTGGATTGATTGCCAAGAGCAATGAAGAACTATTTAAGGGTGATGGAAATACTCTACATCTTTTCTATGATAGTGTTTACATAAATGTATATTTTTGACAAGATTCATAAAAGTGTGCTCCTAAAAGACCTGCCTTTTATCTAAATTGCACTTCAGTGAACCTGCCTTGATGTATTCAAAGCACATGTTAGAAATGTCCTTTTTTATCCCTTCAACTGACTGCACTCATATAATCAACCATCATTCACTATGGTAAGTGCAAGCTGCCTGTTGTGCAGTTTTAGCTCATATGAATTTTAAAGATGCATTCATGCCTTTTCTTCCCTCCTAATGCTTTTCTCCTACATAAAAGCATTTTACTGTGCTGCACTTGACACAGAGACTCTGTGGAGCAATTCTGTTTGATTTTAAATATTTTATAACCTTTTCTAATATACTGAAGAATTAAGAGAAGGAAAATAGAATTGATTATGGATTATTTTCATCAAATCATTATTTATGTGTTTGATTATGCATGTGCATTCTGTAAAGAAATGTTTCTCAGCCTTTCTTAAACACTAATTCTTAAATCACGAAAATTTTCTGATCTGTTTTTGTTTTCCAAATAAGAAATGATATTGTAACATGATGTGGGATTTATAAACTAAATACATATTCCTCTACCTAACTCCTCACAGAGTTTCACCATCCCTTCTATCTTTGCCACTTCCTGTCCTCTTTAATTATCTCTGTTAGAATACCAGGTCATTACTATAAGGAAAGAAGAGAATGAAGAAAATAAAAGAGGAGAGGTGGCTCAACAGTAACACAGGTTTATTAAGGAGCAAACCTGCAGAGGGGAACCCAGTGGAGACTAAGACCCATTTTCTGCTAACAACATGGGATAGATAATAGGGGAATGAGAGAGTGGGGCAAATTTTGTGGTTAGGTCATTGCTAGGGGTTTGTTAGTCAGGAATTTGTCCTTTTTGATCTTCATCTCCATTCTTTGAGGTGATCACTTTTTCATGTCGAACAAATGTTTTCAGAATTCTGGTTCCAGATAACAATTTCCTTTCTTTGCATGGCATGAAGTATTGTCTGGGGTTTAAGTTCAGGTTGAGCCAGAGTGACTGTGAGGTGACTCTTATTCTAAGAGGGAGGATATGTTTTAAAATGGTGTTGCCTGTTCTTCTTAACAATGACTTAATAGCCACACTGTGGTGGCTTCTCTTCCACATCTCAGGGCCAGGACTTATTTTCCTTTACTGTAGCTGTTCACCATTGTTCCACTTGTAAGGAATCTTTTTACTATTTTGTTGTTGTTGTTGGACATAACACCTTTTTATTTTATTTATTTATTTTTATGTGGTGCTGAGAATCAAATCCACAGCCTCCCACGTGCTAGGAGAGTGCTCTACAGCTGAGCCACAACTCCAGCTCATGTTTTTTATTTATTTTGCTTAGATAATAAAGAAAAAAAGTTTTACAATTTTATTCTACCTCCTGAATGGCATGCTTTGAAATAGCTATTTTAGTCATTCCTGGTGAAATAAAGAAATTGAAACTCACACAGATCAACCATTCAAACCCCATTCTCTTTTCAAGAAAATTTAGCAACATGCTTTCTGAAGCCAGTTCATTCTAATTAGATCCTAATGAATTTTAATATCACATATTTTCAAGATGTAGCATAGGGAAAAAAAAATGAAGAAAACTTAATCACCTCATTTGCCTTTGCAGAAAATGTCTTTCCCAGACCTTAGTTTTACAAGCCCTGTTTAGTTTAAATGAGCATTAACAACACTAGTAGGCTGAACAATGGTTCTCCAAAGATATCCATGTCCCTTAGAACCAATGATTATGTTATTAACATAAAAAAAGTTGACTTCACACATGTGATTAAGAGTTTAACAATCTACAATAAGCCATATAGCTAATTGAGAAAAATCTGGCATTATAATTGTCTTTCTGTTACTAAATTAGTCTTTGTTATATCAAAGTAATGCTTCTGATGTTTCTGGAACATGGTAGGTATGTCCCAATTAGGTACTGTAATAGTTATTTCTGGGGAATAACAATATCCCAAAACTCAGTGGCATAAAATATAAGAAATTACGTAATTTTACTGATTATATGAGATAAGAACTTGAGAGTGGCTTTGATGGATGCGTCTAATTCAGTGTTTCCTATGATTTTTGAAATTAAGCTGTTGGCTAGAAAACAGTTTAACTAGGCTTTGAGGATCCATTTCAAGGAGACTTATTACCGTGGTTATATGGAGGAGGCATGACTTTCATAACAGGGCCTCATTCTGGGGCTGCTAGAGATGCCCTCATGACAATGTAACTGTCTGCTTTTGGAATAAGTCATCCAGACTAAGTAAAGACCAAGACAGATTCTTAATGTGATCTTGTTTCAGATTCCATATGCCTTCACTTCTCTATTATTTGATTCATCACATAGCCCAGTTTACAGTAAAGAGGTAGGAAATTTAGATCCAAATTTAAAAGGAAACTTCAGAAAATTTATTAATTCATTTAAATCATGATTGGACCCTGTCTTAAACTCTTTCCATTTATTGAAATTATCTTCTGTTTAACATCTGCTTGACTAACTCTGTAAATTTTGTCTTTGACCAAATTTATCTTGCCCATAAAACTTGTCTTCTGTCAAGAGAGAACCTGATTTACAGTCTATAGCATATCTGCAGTTTAAGGGTGAAGCCCAAAGTTTTCTTACAATTGCTTCTTTGTTTGCTTCTTCATTCTTACCAATTCATCCAATCCATTTATTATTCTCTGAATACCATATTTCTAATTTCTATACTGGCGATCAAACCTCAGGTGTTCTACAACTGAGCTATATCCCCTTTCATTAAGCCATTTTGCTCACTAATTTTTATCTTGGGATTGCCTTTCAGAGAACATAATTAAAGAGAATTACCCCCATTTAATTCATTAAAATGCTTAGCACATACCAGTGTATCCCCAATACTCTTGTCTATTTATTTTTCCATCTACTTTAACCTCCTATAATTCAATACAATGTATTTGCTAACAATTTATTATTTACTGCCTGTCGCCAACAACTAATAAGTAAAATCAGCTAGAGCAAAGCCTGCTTTGTTTTTTATGTTAAAGAGACTGTGATATCTCTATTGACTTGGGAATATTAGAAATTTCTCTTAAGAGGTGATGCATAACAGCAAAGTAAACAAGTAGACTATTGAAGTACCAGTTATCTTGAAAACCTCATGAGCCCAATCACAACTTAAAGGGAAGCTAAAACCCCACTGATACCAAAACTTTAAAATTTCACAACTTAAAACTAAATTGGGTATTTGGAGAAATGAATGCGGGTGAGTATCAGCTCTAGTCAGTCAGTAGTGCTGAATAGAAAATTAAAAGAAGCCAAAAGTCTTTCTTGGCATCATATTAATTAATGAAATCATAAACTACTAGCCCCTGTTTCTATTCTTTGTAGAATGAAATCTATTTATGAATAATGAAGAACAGAGAACTCCTAATTACCCTGCATCTTGAACTTTCCTATTCAGAATACAAGAAATGTCTGAAAGTTGAGAATAGGGCATGTGTGTGTGTGTGTGTGTGTGTGTGAGTTTGTGTACATGTGAATGTTAAATATTGAATTCCTTTTTCATTTTTAGAAATATTTTCTTGTTGTTTTCCATGTATTTCTGTATATCAATTAAAGAAAACCAGTAGAGAATGTATAATTTAATAAGTGACCCTTGCCTGCAGGTACTTGGTATCCAGTTCCTCCAAAGAACACTAGTAGAATGTGTAGAACATGCTTCAAAGAATTCCAGCCAAAGAATCAGGCAGCTGGGAGAGAATTCTGTCAAATTCCTATTAATCAGTAGTTGAGGAATGCTTACAAATAAATTTCTGTTTTGCCCTCCTGCTGTCCAAGGATCCTTCCATAGCAGATGAAAAGTCCTCAGAGATTTGCATGTTTGCTACAAGTACTCCTTGGCACGTAAAGGTGAGTGTTGAAAGCATGAACACAGAGCATCAAGAGCAATTGTCTTTGGCAGCAAGAAGTGTTTGGATTCTTGATATATTTTGAAGCTAAAGCCTGAACATAGAAGTGTCTCAAGCACACATATACACACTTAACAACTGTATTTCTGTAAAATATGTTTATTGAGAATCTGAGAACTTTAAATCTCTATTTTTTTAAATGTTTATTTTTTTAGTTTTAGGTGGACACAATATCTTTATTTTATTTTTTTTATGTGGTGCTGAGAATCGAACCCAGTGCCTCACGCATGCTAGGTGAGCGCTCTACCACTTGAGCCACATCCCCAGCCCTTCTATTTAATTTTTAACACATATTTCTTGAGCATCAAAAAAATGTTGAAGGCAAATCTAAGGAAATATGGGAGAAGAAGGAAGCCTAAAAATTGACTTTAAGGAACTCAAATTTGAATAAGGAATATAAATTTTTTTTCATTAGATATAATACCCCCAAAATGAGAACAATTTCATAAAATAAAAAGTAACACAATATTGCAGCATTTTCTTCAGGAAATGATGTAAGGTATAGACTGATGTGGTAATCCTGGGAATGGAGGCTCAAGGTGTGGCCTTGATTATTCCACCTTGATCCCCAGGTCCGATGTGAGAGCCTGTCTATCAGAAAGTGCTCATCATGTAGACACAAGGCTCTCTTAACCCTGATGTCTTATTTCTGCAAAGCAAGCCAGGAACCTCTCTCTTTTCAACAAAGGCCCAGGTCCTCAGTAAAGCCAGACCCACTCAGGATAGTGTCCCTTTCAATCCCAATTTTTAGGCTTCTCTCATACTTGCTATGTAATATATGCCAACCATAGGAATGAAATCGTATTAGATTCAGAGGCCCAACCTATAGACAAGAGTGTATTACATAGAATGTATCCACCATTAGCCAAGAAACCTGACCTTCTTTTTAAATTTTTATCATATCCTTAAATATGGAGAACTGAATTTTTCATTTACCATTATTCCATTCCATTCTGTGTTTTAGTTTTTCATTCTCTTTCCCTAACTTATGGAATGCTACTACCATTCAACATGTTGCTCTCACTAGAAATATAAGCATTTGCTAGATTTCTCTTTTCCTCCACAACAGACCATACTTTTTCTTAGTTTGTATTTTAAATTTACCTACTCAATAACTGTACATTGAACACTCTCTCTTCTAGGATCTGAGTTTGTACTTCATTATTCAAAATGGAATAAAATAGAACAGCTCTCTAGCCTCCATAGTCAAGACCACTGCATTAATCTAGATACTGATCATTATTTTTCTATTACAAAACAATTTCAATCTTCTCTCATTTCCTTCTCTCTCATTGTAATCTCTGTTATAAACTGCAATCAGAGTTTCAGCCATCTGTGTCTAAAATATAAACATATTTTACATTATGGAATATAATCATATTAAATTCTAGCTATTTTTGAGTCAATTACAACATGCTTGAAAAATATGATTTTTTTATAACTACTATTCACAATGAAATTTTCAGGGGCATTTATTGCTTTTGACTAGATCCTAGTATCAATCTCTGTTCTTTACATCATTATAGCAACATTTCTGAGATTTGTTGTCTAAGGATCAACCTGGGTAACATCTATTACTGAATTAGTGACTATGGTCAGTGGAGGGAATAAACAGTCTGATAGCCATAGTTTATATTCTTATTCTTGGATCTAAAGTGTAAATTCATTATTAATAAAACCACATTGACAAAATATGAGAGGGAATTTAACCTTCAAAAATGAGATTATTTTATTAGGAAAAAAAAAGAAGAAGAAGAAATGAAGGGTTAGACACTAGGTGGTTAAACCACAATGCTGTAGCTTGAAAATCAGGTATCCCCCCAGAAAATCTCATACAAGGCAACAGAACAATGTTCAGAGGTGAAATGGTTAGTCTATGAGAGGTATAATCTAATCAACGGATTAATCCAGTTGATGGATTAATAACTTGAAAGGACTACTGTACTAGGGGGCAACTGCTGGTGGGTGGGGAGTAACTGGAGGAAGTAGGTCACTGGGCGCATGCCTTTGGGGTTTATATTTTGTCCCTGGATCCTTAATCTCTCTTTTATTCTTGGCTCCATGAGCCAAGCAGCTTCCCTCTGCCATGCTCTTCTATCTTGATGTTTTACCTCATCTGAGATTCAGAAAAATGGTGTCCACAGTCCATGGAAGGAAACTATGAAATCATGAGCTCAAAATAAGCATTTCCTCTAAGTTGTTCTTGTCAGGTGTTCTGGTCACAGTGATGTAAAGATGACCATCACGGCAAACAAAATTATACTGTTCAAAAGATGCCTGAAAAGTTAGCATGAGTCACCCCACTCCTCGGTTGACTTACAAGGCATTGTGTAGTACTGTCTCCATGAAAACTGTTAGTCTGTAACTGCCACATTGTTTTTGGAAAAAAAACTTTACATTCTATCAGTATCAAATTACAATCTGTTCTCTCAGTTTTCTATCTGGTCCCCCATCTCCTTGTCTCTGCTCTGGTTATTGTGTCTGAAAAGTGCCCTCTGACCTTTTCTTCAAGGAAATTTCCACTCTTAATGGGGAAAATCTCTTATTCAATAAAACCACTTTCTTGGTGAAATTGTTCTTGTCTCTCAGGCAGAATTTGCTGTCACCTATTCTCTGTCCTCAATGACACCTTATACAGTACTCTATTTGCACCCTAATTATGTTTGGTAACTTTCTGTTTGAGTCCTGCCTCTTTCACTACAGATTGACCTGGAGGTAAAAATGTTTCTTATTCAACCTTGTATCTCTGGTTCCTGGTGTGAAGATGTCTGAGAATTCAAAGTCTCAATAAATGTGTATTGATTTAATAATATTAAGAAAAATGAAGGGATGAAGGGATGCAGCCTTTAAACCTTATATTACAGACCAAAATTATGAGACACCTTGTCAGATATTTTGCGAAAATAGATTAAATACTTTCAGAAAAATATATAAAAGAAACTAATAGCATTCTCTTGCCGGAGACCTTTTATTCAGAATTTTTTATTTTTACCTACTATTTTCTAAAGGTTAGACGTGACATCGCTTCTCTATTGTGACATCATTGCCAATGGTGATGGTGAGGGTCTGTCTTTAAATAACTTCACAATAAATGGAAATCAATTTCTTTAAATACCTTCATGAAGTCTGAAGTTATATATCTTTGTTTGAACAGTGTGATGATTATGATCTACCTCTTTATTGACTTGAAAATTCATCAAAAAAAAAAAAAAAAAAGAAGAAGCAAAGGCTTGCAAATATCCCAAGTTTCATGTACTCAACCTGGACACAGTGGAGAACATAGCCTGTGATGGATTTGCTTCTGCTGGAAGGTGAAGGGGTGGCAGGTGGGGTGGACAGAGCAAAAGACACTGGGAGTATGAAGTTGCCAGGAGACAGTGAAAAGAGGGTGTTCCATTTTAGTTTAAGTGTATAGAAGGTTGCCATTTATCTTTTAATACTATACTACAATCTCTCAAAGTTGGATGGGATAATAGATAGGATAATAACTTCATTTCCTTAAATAAAACTTACAGCACAGAGACATAAAAGAAACCAATGTCACCCAGCAAATGTGTAGCAAAACTGAACTGAAGGCTCCAAATAATAATATTTATTCATAATTTATATTCAGAATATTTCCTAGAAGGATTTTGGTGCATATAATTCAATCCAATTGAAAAATGTTATCAATATAGCAATAAAGAATGTCAGTTGAGGTATTTGATGTGTAAAAGTTTCGTCTATCACTAGGTAGTTGATTTGGGCGCTTCCTTCTTTGGACTCCTCACGCTACTGACAATGGGTTAAGATACTTATCTACTGAGTTGAAAAGGGTCAAGTGAATAGGGGATTAAAGGCTTAAGCAGTATTCATTCTAACCTCTCTTTTCCCACTTTATTTTTTTCCATGTAAAATGGAAGTAATTAGTAAAAAACAAAGATGGGATCAATTCCTGGTAGGTGATGTGTTCCTTATAATCTTCTCTTAAAATGATGTGGGCACTTCAAATGCAGCCAAGTGCAAGCAGGAAAGATAAACAGAATGTTGACTGGGCCTCAGTTTTTCCATGGGCACAAAATAATTCCTGAGTAGATGATTGCTTAGGTTGCTGTATCTAGGAGTCAAAACTGTGTGAGCAAGTAGTTAGCAAACAGTACTCACAAAGCCAGGCTGCAACCTGCTCTGCCCAGGCTCTCCCTGTTCCTTGGTCTCCTTGGTCTCTTTGACCACTGTTGCTTCTGTAATCTCTATTTAAGCACATCTTCACTTACCTCTCTTACTTCTGAGAAATATACTTATTTTTTCCCTCCTTACTCTTCTGTTTTTATCAATAGCTGAGATAAAGATGTTTAGCCATTGCCAGAGATGTCAGTAAATCATATTTAACTTTTTATATGTGTCCTTTTCACCTCTGAATGTGTCCAATGTTCTCATATTTCTTTTCATCACTTCCCCTTCTGTTTATACTTCCCGAACTTCTATTTTGTGCCTGACTTTCCCTGGGCAGCATCTTCAGCCCTCCCTTCTCACTTTCTGCCTATTCTTTTGTGTATGTTCATTCTGTCTCAGCATAACATGTTCCATTTATCTTTCCATTTAACATTCCAAAATCTATAAGGAAAATCATCATAACTGATTGCTTTATATATATATATATATATATATATATATATATATATATATATATATATATATATATAATTTAAAATTAATGTTTTGAACTTTCCTAATTAGTCAGTGTCTTTTAAAAACAACAAAATCAGAAGGAATGACCCCATTCATAAGTTATCTAGGAACCTACCATTAGAAGTTATTTTTCACAGTACTGAAAAAAAATACCACATTTGTTGTCCACAATTTTCATATATAATAGAAGGAAGAATGGGCGTGGGCTTTGAACCAGCAGGTTTTGAGTTTAAGTATCAGCTTTAAAATTTACTGACCAAGATGTTAGCAAGTTATTTGTTTGCTCTAATCCCTTATATATTTCACTCTTAATTATGCATAAAATTATCTATCTCACAATTATCAAAAGTGTCCAATATTTTAGTTTTAACACTTCTAAGTTTTTTTCTAGTGGTTGCAAAAGGGAAAAGAAAGACATGTAATTATTCAAATAAAGTTTTAGGCATTTTTTTCCTTCTTTTGGAACACTAATTGAGAAAATACCTGAGTCTTTCTAAACTTATATTTCTAATATGGTACTTTTTTTCCCCCTAGGTTAAATCTAAGCTCCTTTTCCCAGGTTTTTCATAAATGATTTAATAGAATAGTAAATGATAGAAATGTGTCTTTAGTTTTTCTTACAATTTGGCCAGTTATTTAACTATTGCTACTATTTTAGAGGAGTTTAACTGTTTAGTCATGAATAGGTGAAATTCTGATAGCCCGCTTATGATTTATGAGCCAATTTTTAAATCTGTCTATGGCCACACAGTTATAGATGGCGGAGTAGAGCTGCAATCACTAAAATGTCTCTGAACTTTTTTTCTAAAAATCATACCTCAGTTTCATTTAAGGACTAAGACATTGTTCAGTATAGATTTAGATGCACCCTGTAAGCAGTATAGGTCTATAAAAAAACTAAATAGGTAATATTTTAGCTTCTCTTTAACAGAATGTTTTAAAAACTCTGAAAGGGGCTTTAAAAATGTGTTCACATTGTCATAATTGTTTACAGCTTCTTCAAATGCCATTCCTATAAAATGAACTATGTGTATTTAAAATCTATATGGATGTTATTGTCTATAAAGCCATATGAATCATCTAGGAAAACATCTGTACTTTAAAGAAGATGAACACATCCATCAACAACAAAAGTTTTCTCATGTTTCTCTGAACACTCTAATTTTACCCCTCTAAACCCTACGCAATCTTTTATCTGTTCTGCATTATAAATCAGTTTCCATTTTGCAGAGGCCCTGTAAGCAAAATTGTGCAGTTTGGTTTTTATGGAGTTTTGTACAAGTGAAGTGATATGGTAATTTCAAATTTAAAAGTCATTTACAAAGTTAACAATATACTGTTTTCTGATGCATTTCATTATACTTTTACTGAACTCCATCTATGATATGGCATGAATCAGCCATGTCTGTTCTGTTGCTGAGAAGTATTTCTTTATATATACCTACCATAACTTATTTATTACTTGTAGATGGACATTTGCATATTTCCATCCTAGTACTAGTAGTTGTATTTACTGTTTTTGCATTTCTTTTGAATAAGTATTGCTAGAACATAATGCAGTTGTAAGGTCAAATTTTTAAAATTTTCAGAATACAGACTAAATTAATCATACCATTTTAAATTATTAGTAGCAGTATATGAGGCTTTCCATTGCTCTTCATCTTCATGAGCACTTGTTAAGTCATGCATTAATTGTAGATTCTAGTAGATATAGGTTTTATCTTGTGGTATTCACTTACATTTCCCTAAAAACAAATATTCAAGTATTTTTTAAGTGCTAGTTTTCATTCATATATTTGTTTTGGTAAAGTGCTTTCTTAAAAGTTTGGAATTTTGTTATTATTGAGTTTTTAGTTTATTTTATATTATAGATAAAAGACCACTTAGCAAATAAATTACCTGCAGAATTTTTTTTTCAGTCTTGAACTTATCTTTTCATTTTCTTAACATTATCTCTGAAGAATATAAGATTTTGATTTTCATGAAATTCAGTTTATCACTCTTTCCTTTATGGATCATGATTCAGTGTCTCATCTAAGGACTTTCCTCCTAAACCCAGGCCTCTGCTTTCATATGAAATGTTGTACTTTAGGAATAACACTAGATCAATGTTTCATTTTGAGATGATATGTATATGTGGTGCAAAAGTATGGATTAAGTCATAGTTTTTTTTTTCATATTTAACTATTTAATTTTTCAAGTACTATTTGCTGAAAATACCAGATTTCTGCACTGAATCGATATTGAACTTTTACTATATTAATTAATGATATATTTGTGTATATTTATAAACTCTGTGTTCCATTGAATTACTTTTCAGTTTTGAAAATAATTACGTATTCCCTTGATTACTATAATTTATAATAATTTTAAGTTCTCCAAATTTGTCAATTTCAAAGATTGGTTCACTATTTCAGTTATTTTGTTTTTCATATTACTCTTCTAATCAGTTTGTCAATTTGTTGAACCTGTATGCCAATTTTGGAAGTATTGACAACTTCACAATATCAATTCTTATAATTCCTATACACATCTTGCTCATATTTTTTTTCAGATTTATACTAAAGCATATTATATTATCATATCTTATTTATCTTACTATCATATCTTACAGTATCATATCTTTAAAAATTTCTGCTTAAATTTGTTTTTGGCTACTGTTTGGAAATACAGTTTGTGAATATTGTTTTTTATATCCTACAATCATGATAAACTAACTTTTCAGGTATTCTATTATAGCATTTTTATAGATTGCATTTAATTTTTCAAAATGTTGATTATTTTATCTATGAATATAGTAGTTTTTATTTCTTATTTCCCTACCTGGATATTTTTCTTTTTCTTGCTTTATTTAACTAAGAGGAACCTCATGCATGATGTTAAAAAACATGGAAAGAGAAGGAAAGATAAAATTCCCTTATTTCTATTCTTAAGAAGAAAGTATTTTGCTGTATGCTCTCAAGTATAATATAAATCATCAGTTATTAGAGATGTAAAAAGCTTTCTTTTATTCCTGGTTTGTTAGGCATTTTTATTATGAAATGATGTTAGATAAATTGTATATTGCATACATTTACATGATCATATGATTTTTATTTTTAGCCTATTAAGTTGAAAGCTACATTTATTAAGATTCTGATGTTAAAAAATTCACATCTCTGGGATAAAATCTCGGAATTTACAGATTGTTTTATATCACATAACATAAGATCTTCTAAGAAATTCTGCACTATATTCATGAGGAGTATTTGTCTATATTATTTTTGTGAGAGGTTTTTCTGGTTTTATTATCAAAATAATACCAGCCTTTTAGAATGAGTTTGCTACTGTTACTATCTATTCATTTTTTCTGGAAAACCTTATGTAAAATTATTACTATTTTCCTAAGTGTTCATAGAAATTACAAATGAATATTGCATAAAGATTTCTTGGTAAGAGGATTTACAACTAAAATTTAATTTGCTTGACAGATATTGACTATTCATGTTATTTATTTCTTCTTGAATGTGTATATTGATTAATTATGTCAATTCCAACTGGGACATCAAGTACAATTTTTTTTTGAAGTGAAGTTGATTGTATGAGATTAGAATTCAAACTGGAAGAAGAAGCAAAACAAATCACCCTCTCTTATGTATGTGGGATTCATGATAGCAAGCCTGACACTTTCTTAAGTAAGAGTGAATTTATCCTGTTGACAGCCTTTTAACTGGGCTGTAGGCTTGTTCCTACTTTTGGACTCATACTGATACATCTCCTCTTCCTGATTCTCAGGTCTGCTGGTTTGGGGGTAGGATCTCAGTCACTACAACAGTATTTGTCCTGTTGCCAGCTTCCCAACTTATCTTCAGATTCCTGGGTCTGTCAGCCTCCAAAATGACATGAACCAATTTCTTACAATCCATCAATCAATCAATCATCAATCAAAACACACACACACACACAAACACACAGTTGGTCTTTTCTATGGAGAACCTTTACTAATACATTGAACTTTGATAGTTTATATCTTTTTAGGAATGTATCCAAATCATGTAAGTTGTCAAATTAACTTGCATAATGTTATTCAAGATGTTTCTTTACCGTATTTTTATGTCCGTACAGTCTGGGAATGTTACATTTCTCATGTTCAATTGTTAGTTCTTTATGCCTTCTGTCAATTGTTTTCAGAAAGGTTAATGATGTTCCTCTGAAATCTACTAGCCAAATATATTCTATTCTCTGACATATGACTGTAATTGGTTTGAAAAGGCAGAATATTTTTAGCTGTAAAACATTTTATAAACTTTTTTTTTTCTCAACAGAAGTTTCTGTCAGGACTCATGCAACCAGTTTTCTAGAAACAGTATATTTTGCAAAAGCCATACCTTAAATGCATACTCTTTGGTGTAATATTCCAAATTCTTTAATTTTTTTCTTAATTATTATCATTTTAAGTGTACACATTTATGGATAATTCAATGCATATATTTAATGTGTAATGATTAAATCAGGTTAGTTAGCATTTCCATTCTTTAAATGTTTTCAAATTTTTTAACACAGAACTATTGTACATGTTTATGAGATACAGTGTGATATTTTAACACATGCATGCAATGTGTACTGTAGATTCTATTTTTGAATCTCTGAATTTCCTCAGCATTTTATAGGTTTTATGTTAACATACAACTCATTGCACTGATTTAAGTCATAAATATTATATAATTTGATTCTTATTGAATAGAAAGTTTTTAAGAACAAGTAATAATTTCCTATTTAATTTGATAACCAAATGTGGCCCTCTTGACACCATAAGAAACATTAAAGGTGGCTACTTCTTGAGAGCATTAGTTTGGAAAGCATAAAAGGAGGTTAAAGAGTAGGGGTGTCAGCAAGTGAAAGGAGCACACTGTACTCTTGCTTCCTACACTGTGTGGGCTGTGAGCTTGAAGAGCTTCCGAGACCAACATTGCAGCAACTGACATTAGCACTATGTATTTTTGGCATTTTAGTTGGAAATTAGTTACTTGGTTCATACACCCACTGAGGTACTGAAATTTTTGCTACTATGTGACAGAGTTTTCAGTCCCAATAATACATGAGATGATTTGTTTGAACTAGCTCTCTCAATTTTTCCATTGTTTGACTTCATTTCCTTTATTCTTGCCTTTCAAGTCACTTTTTTAGAATCCAAGAGGTTTGGAAGATATAAGAGGAGCAAGTTGTGTAAAATTACTTTATTACCTTATGACTACCCCTGGAAATTCCTGCATGGTAGGAGAAAATATATGACTCATATATCTATCATATATCATTTATCAAATTGGTAGGATGTCTTTATGTTATTTTGACTTAAAAATGTTTTTTTCTGGCTCAAAATATAAAATGCATGGAAAACTATGGGAGGTTCCTTAAGGGATTCTTTAAAAGAGTTTGCATTCACTTTACAGTGAGTTGTATGCAATATATTCTAGCATCAAAATCTGAAGAAAAAAAAAAGTGCAGAGACAGAACTCTCCAGGAAAGAACTGAATGACAGAGGGTAACAATGTAAGGATGATTTGAATGAAAGAAAATCAGATGGCTGGGAACAGTGTTTCAAATCTACTATGCTAAGAAACTAGTCAAGTGGCTCATTACCTGAAATTTGCCATAGATATGAGTTCAGACAAAAGGGGAACTGACTGGAGGTCTTAGAGCACTAGTAGGACTAATTATTGAACTAATTGTTGTGATCTGTATTAATGGATAAACTATCCAAATCTAGATATGGAAAGGCAAAAACAACCAACAAACACACAAACACCTATGGCATTCAAGTCTACAACATGGTAACAATGGGGAATCAGCATTTATCTCCTATCTACAGCTAAGTTCCTCAAAATAGAAAATCATTTTCAAGTTTTGTAAGATTTAACAAAGAACACGTGTATTGTAGAATTATTTTGATCATGTTTTATGTTACATGGAAACTTTGAAGTGTGTGGCCCAGGGTGATCAAAAGAGTGAATGTGTTCATAAGTATCCTGGATATGAAAATATATAAAATATTTAATATTTGTTTAAAATTGAAAGTCATTATGATTTTTTAAAAAAATTATTCCAATTATAGAAAACCATTAAAAGTATATTTTTCTATTAAGTTTGTCTAATAATAGTTAATGATTCTCCAACATATTTAAAAACATAGTTAGTAATAAAATGCTCTCTATAACTATCTAGTTATATTTTAGAAAAAGCATATCTTTAATTTATAGAGTTCCTACTACATATCAAATATTTCAAACACATTATCTGTGGTCTGTCTTATTAATGTAATAATTGAAGTTTAGAGAATTTTAACAACCTGCCCCAGATAACATATATAAGAATATCTATAATCACTATTGTGGTGATTAATTATAATTGTTTTAGTTCAGTTATACTTTGAATTCTTTGCTTTAAGAGCTCTATCTTGTTTACTATATAAAATCTATGCTTTGCAGAAAATAATATATAAATATTCCTGCAGAGAAAGCTTCAGAAGTTTGAGAATAATTGGCTAAGCAAGCTCTGCTGCATTCTCATGAGTTTCTTAGTATGAATATATTTCTTAAATATAAACATGAATACTGTCACATTAGCTCAAAGTGTTTTTGGAATTTCCCTTTAATATTTGCTTTGGCAGTTGATTTTGAATTGTGTTCATAAGAGTATTTTTTTGTTCTCTCTTATGTATTTATCAATTGAAGGTGATTTGGTTTTAGTGTCCCACAAAACATCATTCATAGTTAACTTTAGGCATTACAGTGAGTGATCAATGTTAGAAATGCACTGAAAATGAAGTATGTAATAAAGACCAAAGAAAATAATACCTTGCTATGTACTTATAGCATCATATTAAAAGCACCCTGAAGGGTTCTAAAAAGGAAATACATACAGGACCTTCAAGGTGGATTACCTGAATGTAGTCAATTTTTGATTGGATGCTTTTTAAAATGGAATATTTATTTTAAAACCAAAATAAAGGGATTTCTAGTTAGAATCCAAATGTTTGATATCCAGAGATTTAGAATATGTAGTTGTGAATGTTAAATATATTTGATTTTATTTATTGCAACAGCACATTGAATACTTAACCAAAAGGGATTGAAAATTTCCCCGTGCTTTGACAACATTATATATTTAGGCAGAGGTCAATTACTTGTAGATTTTAAACAAATAGTACCAACTTAGTAGCAGTAACATAATATACAGTATGGACAGAGCTACAAAACATGGCCTTTTAGAGATATTTATAGTAGGCGTAATACTAAGTTGTACCCCAATTGCCTTTGTCTTCTCTTGTTTTATTCCAGTATTTTTTACTAAGTTACATGGAAAAATTAATTTTCAAATGTAATTAAATTTACTAATCTATTGATCTTGACATAGGGAGACTACTTCAGTGGGCTTAACTGTGAGACTCCTTTAGAAGCAGGGTATTTTCTCTAAATGATAATACAGCAGGAAGTCAGAGATAAAGAAGTAATTCAATATGAGGGAAGATCTCTTTGATTGAGATAAAGGGGGACACATAACAAGGACCTGGAACAGACTTTAGAAATACACAAGACAACAGTCCCAGGAATTGGATTCTACTCCTCTGATTTATCTTACAAGAATATTCTTCCCCAGGACATCAAAGTAAGGATCCAATCCAGCCCACATCTTGATTTTGGCCTTATGAGCCCTAAGCAGAAAATCAGGTGAGTCTACCTGAAATTTTGAAGTAAAGAGTTGTGAGAAACTAAATGAGCATAGCTTTAAACTGCTGGATTGTGGTAATTTGTTACACAGTTGTCTCTGAACACGGTAAAAGTTGTTTGATGGGAATTCCCTTAGAGTGCTATAGGCAGGCATTGAACTGAAGGCCAGATGAAGTACTCTCCAGGCTCAGCTTATTTTTTCTCAAGGTCTTGAGTTATTTTTTATGAATCCCAAGTGAATGCAGCCATGTGTGAAAGGTAGGATAAGCACTGATACCCAAGTACAAAGTATGTATGATGGAAACAAAATGAGAAGCACCTATTTAAATGTCAGGTTGTTCTAAAATCCCAACATTAGGAGAAACAACTGTCTCCAAATCCTCCAGCTGTGATTTAATTCAACTGAAAAATTTACAGAGTAAATAACTATATTATATTTGATTCTGCATTATCAACAAGAGATTCAATAGAACAGATGGAAAAGAATGTGCTAGGAAAAGGACAGGTAAGGTAAAATGATCTGGGGTTAAAAAAATGTTAGAAAATGAAGAAAACCATGAATCAAGATAAATGGCATGAGGAAAATCAGGGCCAAATTAGCAAGAAAATTGTCGTTTGTAGTATGCCACTTGTCAATTACTAAGGCAGGGTCAATTCCCAAACTGTTGGGACACCTACATCTTTGACATTTATTAAAGTTACCTTAAGGATGCAATACCTAATATGATAGAAAAGTGAATATCATTCATAGTAATTTCTAAATCTGGGGAAATTTATTTCTCTAATTCTCCATTTCTGATAAGTTCTTGACATGGTTTTGCTTGGCCTTCTGCAGCTCCCATCTCCTTTCCAATTCAAGTTGCTGAGCTATATATTGTCTTTCTTTCCTCTAGTAGTATTCCCATAAGTTTAGTGTGGAGCAAAGGTGCATAAGTAGTTCTGAATATCAGAAGAGGATCTATGTGACATAGACAACAACTGTAAATGGATTCAGCCATCTTTAATTTTAAGAGATCTCGCACTTATTTACTGTAGAAGTTTTACCCAAAGACCTGTAATTTAATTTCTCTCTACTTTCCTTGCCTTTCACCTCTTTTTACAAATTAAGGCTTTCCAAATTTCTTATCTAAAGTGTATTAAATATTGTGCTGTGTCATGCCTAGATTATCAAGATACAACCATAGAGCTTTGATTCATAACTAGTATGTTCAAAGGGGAATCCCTTCTTGGGAAGTCTTGAAGCAAGCAAAGCTAGCAGAATAGAGATTGAGAAGAGGTTCAAGGTAACTTTCTGGGAAGATGGAAATTTTCTATAAATTGATATGAGTCTGAATTATATGGCCATATGTACTTATCAAAATTCATGAAATTCTGTAGGTAACATGTATTTAGATATTTTGTTATATATAAATCTTTCCCCAGAACTTATGGGGAAAGATTTATACTAAGAAAGGGGAAGGAAGGAAGAAAGAAGGAAAGAATGAAGAGAGTAGAGAGGGAGAGAGAGAAAAAACTACTTGAACACAATAAGAATCCAATTCACCAGGAGATTTTGGGATGTCTTTATGGCCAAACCAAAATCTGAGTTGAGAACTAAGTATGGGAAAAAAATTAAGACCAATATTGTTAGGGAGAAGGAGTATTAATATCAAAATGTGGGTAATATGTGGAAGAACTAAGAAAAGAGTGAGTTTATTATGTTTGGAGCATGGAAAAATGTTGGGGGACAGGAATAAACAGGAACAATTTTGTAGAAGTTCTTGAAATTTAGATTAAGAAATTTTACATAATTCAGTAGCTGAAAATTATTTAAAGTTTACAAGTATTAACCTCTTAACCTGAAAATCTTTTTGAGTAATTACTACACAAAATCCATTATTGACAAGATTAATGGAAGCAATGGAATTTTTTTATATAAAGGAGGAAAGCAGACATCAATCATGCCAATGATAATGAAAGAAAACATGTATGGGATAGTGAGTTATGATAATTCAAATTCTCAAGGATAGAATGCCATGCATCATCCTAAAACTACATTTTTAAAATGATTTTTCACTTCACGATATTTTATGAGGTAAACAGTATTTCCATTTTAAAAAGGAGAAAATGTTGCCACAGAGAGGTTAAACCACTTGCCTAGGTCACATACCTGTTTCATTGTTTCTGTAGCCTCTGAGCCCAGATAGCAGAAGCACAAATGTTTCTTCCAATAAAAATTTGTCCTACATCCCACATGCATGAAGGATCATAGGCCAATCCTTACTAAAGAAAACAAAAAGAAAAAAATTTCACTTTCATTTTGGAGTTCTGTGGAAATCACTGTATGGGAATAAAAAGTTCTATTCTGACAATTTAGAAGCTGTCCATAGAGTATATACCAATGTCTGAAAGGTGGTGCACCATGGAAAACTTAGAAAACAATCCACCTCTAGGCCACTTTATACTGTCTCTGAGTGTTAAAAGAAAAGGCGGAAATAAACATATCATAGACATTTTTAGTCCTTTTGGTAATTTTTTTCACTCTTCATACATCTGAGAATGTAAATAAAATTGAAACATTAGGGTGTCCTGAAAGTGAATGTAAGGCCATATTGGGTTATCTTTGTGTTTCAGGTAGTTTTAGAAATAAAAGATTGTGTTACTGTTGAGTAGGTCAGAGGAGATCCATATCAGTTAGACGATCTTTTTATGTGTTACTTTAAATTATTTCAAGGTTGTTGCATTGGAGTAGCAGAGATGGAAACTTAGCCTGTCTGCTTTTAATCAATGGAGCACTTGAAAGTTCTGATAAAGCAAGAAATTCAAACACTAATGCCAATCACTTTTTCCACATCATAATATTATGCACTTTTGGCCACTGGAAAAAAAAATATAACACTGTGACATATCATAAAAAATATACAGGTGCAATTCAAAATGGATCCTAGACATACATAGGTGAATGGCCTCTTTTATCGTTTTCATCATTTTATAAAATGTGGCTACTATTGAAATCTAGAATTCCTTTAAAAGAGAATTGTAATTATTTTAAAATAGGAAAATTTTGGACCAATATAAGGTTATTGAAAGTAGGAATCTAATTTCAGTTGCCTTTCTTGCTTATTAAGGACCATGACAATTAAATGGATCACCGTGAAATAGATAACATGCAAATAAAAAAACAAACTGAAATATCCAGAGAGAATTATGGAGAAGAGGATAAAACATTTAAATAAAACCCCGAAATTTCTGTTTAATAGAGACAATTCTGGTAGGTAATTGTTTTCCACTACAATATAAACTTGAGAAGGGCACAGGTTTTGTTTGTTTGTTTTTGCTTTTTTCTGTCATTCACCATGTAACCTCAGTTCCCAGGACTAAATCTTTGATATACAGTTATCTGAGCTGTTGAGGTTTCCAGGAAGCAATTTTAATGAAACCCAGAGATTCTTGTTGATACCCCTCATGTTATGGCCAATCAGGAAAGTGTTGGACTCTTTTTAAAAGTTAATGAATTATTCTTCTCAGATTTTTCTGTATATTGAACATCTTTTTTTCTTAATGCCAGATTTTATTGGGTTTTCTCTGGTAATATCCCTTCTTTCATATCATTTAAATGAGAACAAACTACAGACAGGTAGTTGCTGTGTAGACTTAGGTTTTTGATAACACCCAGAGAGAAGGGAGTCCATGTCAAGGAATTGTGCTTCTTACTAGCTTTGTGTATGCTTTTAGTCAAGTCAAGAAACTCTTCAAATTTTGCTTTCTCATCTACAAGATGGGGCTGGTGTCACATCTGCCTCTCCAGATTGTTTCATAGTTCAACCAAGTCTTCTGTATATCAAAGATTTAGTCCTGGGAACTGAGGTTACATGGTGAATGACAGAAAAAAGCAAAAACAAACAAACAAAACCTGTGCCCTTCTCAAGTTTATATTGTAGTGGAAAACAATTACCTACCAGAATTGTCTCTATTAAACACATAGTTCAATGCAAAAAAAAAAAAAAAAAAAAAAACCCAATATCTCTATCACTCATGCACATCGTTATTGTTTTTCCTCCAAAGAGAGACTGCACCTCACCCTCCATAATTTAGATTCAGGAAAGCCTCTCCTGGGATAGGTATAGATGTTTTCCAACTCTTCCCCAAGGCTGCCCAGGGTCAAGCAGCTTTGCGGAGGGATCTGCTGAAGTTATTCGTTGTCAGATCTGGATGACCTGTTTGGGTCAGGTTCCTAGACAAAAGAAGAAATATTCCTCCATGTTCCAGGTGGTCAACACACCATTACAGGCATTTAACAAATATTTAATGAGTGAGGAAATGATGAGACTCTACCATAACAGTTATCCTACAAAATGTTCTCTTTAGTGTGGTGGTGGGAAGGGGAGGCGTTTCTAATCATGTATCTAAGCATAACTACAGCTGATGAAAGACCGGCCCAGGGATGTGGTTTGTAAGACAAATCTAGGCAAGAAACCTTGTTTATGCTCCTCTCAGACAGACTGCAATCGGCAAGCACAAGCACGGAACGTGATATCCCACAGGCATTGCAATTGTGCACTGGGGCAGTTTCACACAAGCATTCAGCAGACAGCAGTCCGCCCTATCCATTTTCCTGATCAAATGCAGGGCTCTCTGGGTAGTTTATACAGATCTTTGTATCCATATGCCCAAAAATGTGTCATAATGAGAACAAACTGGCCCAGATCCAAAGTCTAATGAGGTTCTTTCTGCTCTTAACTATTTTCTCTTTAACCAACAATTAAGAAATTTATTGTATTTATTTCTGTTCTCATAGAATGTGACTTAATTTTGTGCATTTTGTTTTCTAATTTTTCCCCTCATGCTTAAGCTATCATATGTTCATTTTAGCACATGAACTGCCATATTCAGTGACTCATTATTGATTGAATCAGATATTAATATGGATTTGATATTGCAGTGTCATCAGTATAAGGTCACGTTTTACTTAATAAAGCAAGTTATCTTCCTCACTCCATCTTTCCTCCTACTGTGCTGTGGGGGCTCCTGTTATACCATTTGTTCATTTGTTCCCACAGTCATGTTAGGCACATCCTGACTAATGAGAGGATTTTCGCATTTGTTACAAATCTCTTCTGAGTTATTATAAAGTCTTCTGTTCCAATTGGCCACTTCCTACTCTTTCATCTCTCTTGGGTTGAGCTGCCTCCTGAAGATCCTGGACAATTTCCTCCAGGCTACTACCATTTTCCTGTGTATTACTTTGTCCCAAGTGTAGTCACTAGGTTTGATTTTTAAATACCCATAATAACAGCTGAAACCAGACAGTAAATTACAGTGAGATATTATTACAGGTTTGGGTATAAGCAAGGAGAAATGCATCACAAGAGGAGAAATTTATAATTTCTAGTTAATTCCATATATCGAACTGATTTTTCCTAGAGATCCTGTTGAGGACATGACTGTTTAAAAATGGGTGTCACATTGTCACCCATTTTAGTAGTAATGTCAGAGATAATGGTTTATGGGACAGTATAAACAGTATGCCTTCTTTCTAAGGTCACATTCCTAGGTCCTAGTATTTTGGCCCCCGATCTCTTCCTGGATACCATGAAAATGTTCACTTTTGCAGAGAAACTCTAAGTCTTGTCTAAAAATCCTTAACAGAGACTAATTATTTTCTAGTGAAGCAAGCCAATAGTAGTGTCTTCTAAAATTTTTGGCTTTATATACCACTTAATGTACAGTGTAGAAGGTTAATATTGACAGCTCAAACCTGTTTGAGATTGATGACAAGAAGTATTTTTTTCTCTTTTTTTTGTTCTGTATTTATCATACACCTGCATATTTTTTCCAGCAAGTTTTTCCATTCTTAGCCTTCATCTCTTAAATATTTATAAAACTACATTCCTATATTTATTGGAACAAGTAACCAGGAAAATATCATCTACAGTTTCCTTAAGAAAAGCATCTTCAACAGATGAATGGAAAAAGAGCCCATTGCATATATACACAGTGGAATATTACTCAGCTATAAAAAATAATCACTTTATGACTTTTGCTGAATGGATGGATCTGGAGACTATCATGCAAAGTGAAATAAGCCCATTCTCAAAACCAAAAGGTCAAATGTTCTCTCTGATATGCAGATGCTTACACAGAGGGGCAGGGAGGGAAGAATAGAAGTTCAGTGAATTATAAAAAGGAGAATGGAGCAAAGGAAGGTGGGATACAGATAGGA
Organism: Marmota monax; assembly: GCF_021218885.2. NCBI lineage: Eukaryota > Metazoa > Chordata > Mammalia > Rodentia > Sciuridae > Marmota > Marmota monax. The sequence goes on along the minus strand of NW_026695230.1, from coordinate 2,573,471 downwards.
AAGACAGTAGAATAATCAGACATAACACTCCTATGTTCATATATGAATACATAACCAGTGAAATTCCACATCCTGCACAACCACAACAATGGGATCCTAATTAGAACAAATTGTACTCTGTATATGTATATTATGTCAAAATACACTCTAATGTATGTATATCTAAAAATAATAAGAAATAAAAGCATAACTACTTTGCAATAAACAATAAGGAAAAAAAGATGCCCCAGAATTATATGCTTCTCTCTACTATATATGTAAAAGAGAGAAGCATATATAATATATATGTATATATATATATATATATATATATATATATATATATATATATATATATTAGTTGTAGGAGGACACAATACCTTATTATTTTATTTATGTGGTCCTAGGGGCCTCACACATGCAAGTCGAATGCTCTACTGCTGAGCCCCAGCCCCAGCCCCTATACCCTTCTCTTATCATTGTATTCAAACTTGTACTGGAATAATTACATAAGGAAAGAAAAGGAAGAGGCATACAGATTAAAGAGGAAGAAAAAAACTTTCTTTTGTAAATGCCATGATTGTTTAGACTGTTGCCCAGCCCGTGCAGGCAATGTAAGCTGGATTCCCCTGCATGGAGTGCGCTGGCTGAGAAATATAGGGAAAAATCACAGGACACAGAAAATAGCTTTAAAGAGTGGGTGCAGAACAGCTCTTCGACCTTAAGGGTTGAGCTTCCACGCTTGAAAGAGAGACCTAGAGCCCCTGTTTGCTTTATTTATATGGGGGAACCTTAAAGGCTTTCTACAGAATGTTCTTAGCCAATTAAGGTAGGAGGTGGGCTGTCTAGTTCCTAATGGGTCATTCCCAACTCCAGAGCAATGAGATCAGTCTTCCTAGCCAAGTGAAGACAGAGGTCTTGTGCATTCTGCAATCCATTATGTGGGGAGCCACAAAATAGCTTGCAATGCCAAACTAAAAATCTCCATGGTTTCAAGGCTGAGTGAAGACTCTCAAATAGCTCAGGGGTGGCCCCCCATAATAGACAATGTAAAGAAGTCTACAAGACAGCTCTAAGAACTAGTAATTATTGAGCAGGATCACAAGACTGTTAGAGTCTGTAAACAAGTCTGGATGGCGCCTGGCATTTTGCCAGAGGGAGTGGTTTGAGAAGTAACTCCAGTGAGCCATTAAGTGTGGAGATTCCTTATTGGTTGACTGCTGTATCTAGTTTATGCTAATTAAGATAAGCTGTGTGGAATGTATAAATACCACTCCTGCTGTATCAATGTACACAAGTTGTTCGTCACCACCCCCAACCCACCCCCCCCCCAGTTATTTTGCTGCAGCCAGACTGCGGCACAAGACAGAAGAACAATATACTTAAATCAACTTCATTTCTGTGTATTAGTTAATTCCCAGTATTTCAATAAATTAGTACCATTTCTATTAGTACCAAAAATCTTTTGGTATGAGTCTCATAAGTATTTATAAGATGTGTCATGGAAAAAATTTTAAAACTCTGATGAGACTTAAAATATAGCTTAAAAATTGATATACCACGTTGATGTTTGAAACTGTGGCTATTAACACATTGATTCTTCCCAAGTTTCCTGTAATCTCTATTGAAATTACATCAACATTCTTTGTAAACATCAATAAGCTAATTTTAAAGTTATATGGAAAGGAGTTAGAATAGTCAAAATAACTTAGAAAAGAAGAGCAATGTTAGAGGATTTATTCTGCGTGAAATCAAGGATCACTAATAGATGCAGTAATCAATGCAGCTTAGAAGGCTGGACTTGGTGGTGCACACATAAAATCTCAGTGACTTGGGAGGTTGAGGCAGAAAGATTGCAAGTGTGAGGTCACACTCAACAACTTATCAAGGTTCTAGCAACTTAGTGAGACCCTGTCTCAAAGTAATAAGTGAAAAATGCTGGAGATTTAGCTGGTAAAGGGTCCCTGCATTAAATCCCCAGTACCCCCCTTAAAAAATAAAAAGCAACAATAACAGCAACAAAAGACAAACAAAAACAGTGTAAATATAGTTAAATGACATATAGATCGATGAAACAGGAGAAAAATCCCAGAAAAAAAAACTCATACATATAATTTGCCATATAATTTTTGACAAATATATAGAAGTAATGCAATAGAGAAAAATATTTTTTCATCAAAATATGTTTGGGTTATGCATAAATATGTAAAATAATAATTTTTGTATAATATTAATTCAAAACTACTAATAAATCTAAATGTAAGACATAAATGTATAAACCCCCTCATATTCATTAGAATTTATATTGTATCAGATAAACACACACACACACACACACACACAAAAACAGAATCAAAAACCAAAACAATAACAGAAGAAATTAACAAATGCTATTAAGAATATGGAGAAATTAGAAACCTTGTGGGCTGTTGGTGGAAACATAAAATTTTGCAGGCATTGTGGAAAATAATGTGGTGCCCAAACAAGTGAAAATGGAATTGCCATATAGCCCAGCAATTCTCCTTCCAAATGTATTACTAAAATAATTGAAATCAGAGGAAGATCCCAAGAAGAAAAGGACTCAGGAGCAGGAGGAAGGGAGGAGGGTGAAAAGTGCTAGTGAGTGATATTGGCCAAATTATATTGTTATATTTTGTGCATGTACAAATATTTAAAAAACAAATTCCATCACTGTGTACAACTAGAATGCACCAATAAAAATGAGGAAAGAGGTAAAAACTGAAATCAGGTCTCAAAGATGTATTTCTATTTCATATTTATAGCAGCCTTATTTCTAATAGACAAAAGTTAGAAGCCATGTAGTGTCCATGGACAGGAGAATAGATAAGCTAAATTTAATACATACATTGCAAGGCTTTTCAGTGTTAAAAAGGAAGGGTGTTCTGACTCATGCTATAACATGGTAAGACCTTGAGGATATTTTTCTGAGTGAAGTAAGCCAGTCATAAGAGTATAGTTCTGCAATATTCCACTTATATGGAGTATGTAGCTTAGTAAAATTAATAGAGACAGAAAGTGGAAAGGTAATTGCTAGGGACTTGGAGGAGATGGAGATGGGAAATTATTGTTTAATAGATACAAAGTTTTAGTTTTACAATTTTTTTTTCTGGGAATAGATGATGGTGATGACATGAATGTAAAATATTTTCACTAAATTGTACACTTAAAAATGATTACATTGGTGAGTTTTGCATTATATTTTTCATCATAATTAATAAAATTTAAAAAGCTAATGGTATAAAAATTCTTGAACAACATATAAAAGGACATTTTTGTGACCATGGGTTAAGTATAATATTTTTTAGATATGACGCCAGGAGCAAAAAGTGTGTAAAAAGAAGGTTGTTGTGTTTCTTCAAAAAAAAAAAAAAAGTTGTCATGCATGATACATGCTGAGAGAGTATTTTCTCCTACATCTTGTGAGAAAATATTTTTATCTGATAGATGACAAAGGACATATATGAAGAATATTTTTTAAATTGTCAAAAACTAAATTAAAAGCCAATATAAAAATCGGCAAAAAAAATCGAGACACAAACAGTAGTCAACAAGAAAACGTGTCTAATATCAGCAAGTGCTGCTGACACCCAACTGGAATTTTCACACATTGTAGAAATAATAAAAATGATACAGCCAGCCTGAAAAGCAAGTTTGAGATTTATAATGTGACCTAGTATATTAATTTCTTAATGCTGCCTCCCAAACTAACAGAACCATAACAACTTTAAGTAAGATCTAATTATTAAGTCGCAGTTCAGCATATGAAGTTCAGGTCGGTGGGTCTCTGTTCTTTGATTAGGCTCTCACAAGGCTAAAAATTGAAGTGTTAGATTGGGTGAAAGCATTTAACTGGATCTCTAGGAAACAATATCCTTCCAGGCTCCTTAAACTTATTGGCAGAACCCTTTGGGTGTGTGTTTGTGTGGTTCTAAGACTGAGATCTCAATTAAGGAGCTCTATTAGCTACATAAACAGGCCCACATTCTCTCTCATATGGCCCTTCCACCTTTCAAGCAATGACTTATGAAGTCTCCCTCACACTACAAATCTCCCTTACTTCTTCTGATGCCCACCAGAAACACACACTCAGTTTTTAAGAGACTTTTATACTTCTTCCATTGACAATAGTGCTTGGAGCTTTCTAAACACCCAGGGACAGGAGATCTCACTTTCCCCAATTTGCTACTGGATGTGACCTGGGCCAAATGTGTTGGACATGTGAGAATAATGATAAATAGGGAATGTGTAGTGTTATAGTCACTTTTTCATCACTGACCAATATACCTGATAAGAACAGGTAGGAGATTAAAAGTTTATTTTGGCTCTAATTTTCAGAGGTTTCCCTTATTGTCTGATTCCATAGCTCTGAGCTGAAGATGGGACAGAACATGGTGACAGAAGGCTGTGGCCTAGGGAAGCAGCTCAATGGCAACCAGGAAGCAGAGAGAGCTCTATTTATCAGGGATAAAATGTAAAATCCCAAAGGCCTGCCCCAGTGACTTATCTCCTCCGGCCACACCCTACCTGCATACAGTTACCACCCAGTTAATCCATATCAGTGGATTCATACTCTGATTAAGCTATAACTCTCAGAATGTGGTCATTTCCCTGAGAACATTCTTCCATTATCTCACATGAGCATTTGGGGGACACCTCATATCTAAACCATAACAAACAGAAAGAAAGCATCAGTAAAGACTTAAATATTGAATATTACAGGTGGAAACTCTTAAAAAGAAAAGTCAGTAGACCTCACCAATTCTATACATGTAAACTTTCTGAGGGCAAAGTAGGAGCCATGCATGAGGTCTCTTGTTCCCAGCCCCAGGCAAAGGAATACTGCCAATGCAGGACAGTAGAAGCAAAACCATCTGCCCCTGAAGGAGGTTCAGGAGAAATGGAGAGCCCAGGATCCTGAACCAGTACAAAAACAATTATCTGGCAGTGTTCCATTAAAGGAAAAAAATGATCTTCTGCCCAAGGCATGCACACATAAACAGACCAAAAAATCAACAAATAAATATGCACACACATCCTCTGGTCCCATCAGATGCAAGGCCAAGTCTGTTCCTGAGGATAGAAGGTCAGGAATGCTGAGAAAGCTCCTCTTTCAAGGCCCATTAAAAACACCCCTAAAATTAGAGGTAGACAGGGAGTACAGAAAAACACCTGCTGACACCAGCATGACCTCTAAACAAACAGAAACAATGAGGGACTTGAGATACTAGAGAAAGCTGGAGGTGGAGGAAGAACAATGAGAAGACCCTCAGTGCTCCAGCCTCCACCCAGATGTCAAGATGACTGCAGCTCACTTCTGGAAGAAACTCATTTTTGTGGAAGGCAGAAAGGAGCTACAAAACATAACCAAACCAAATCCCAACACAACTTCTGACCATAGTGTTTTAATCTTCCACACTGGTAGAGGAGACCCATGCCTATCTTGGGGAGTATAGGATGCCTTCAAGTATAAACTTAGCTAGACTGCACTACATGTTTCAGAACTTTTAGTTTTTAAATACATTTCTCTTTAAGATTGGATATCAGGGAGATTTACGGGAGTTCTGGAGAGTAGAAGAAAAATGGCTCCATTTTTGTAGCCCACATGCATTGTGGCTGATCTGTTTTCCTCATGTTTGTTTGCATAAAGCAGTAACTAAATCTGCAAGTCTCCTACCTTGTTCCCCTGATGCTCCTTCAACTTCTATGCATCCTTAGCTAAGTGTGTGATTTATCTCTGACAGAGGGTACCGGCTTCTGCAGGAAAACCTTGTCACTCATAACAGAGGAAACAAGAACCAACATGAGTTTTAAACTGTCCTTGAGGGGTTTCAGCTCATGCTTGTGAGTTCCATCCTGGCCTTGATTGCCCAACTTCATATCTATCATCCTTTTCTGTCTGCCTTTCTTGTGTGCTTCAAGCTGCATAAAAGACCTAGAGTGACTGCTCAGCCAGCTCCTGCTATTGCACAGGTCCAATTTTCTGAATTTGAATAGTTTTCAGTTTGCTTCACACATCTGACTCTGCCCTGTTTACTTAGGAGGTGCACTGCACAATTGCATTTTTATCCACTTCTAAACCTTAATCCATGAAAGCCAAAAAATCCTAAGCAAAGTGGAAATAAAATGTAGCTTTGAGCAGTTAATTCATCATAATAAATTGTCATTTCTGTGTACACTTCTGCTTATCTTTGGTCCATTAATTATGTGCCTTTCTTTGAGATAAATTCATATCAATGGTCTTTACTAAGGAGAAAAGCACAGCTGAAAATTTTTATATCATTGACACTTGACAAAATCCATTTCCACCATTATATCAGTTTTTGACCCAATGCCTGGATTAGAAAAAGGTGTTATCATGATTTTTTTTTTTTTTTTTTGAGCTGATTTGAGTACCATAAAAGCAAAATTACTCAGCCAGGAATTTAATCATGGAGGCAGTTTTACTAGAATGGATAGAGGTTTCATTGAGCAATTTTCAAACTTCTTTAATGTGACGGGGAAAAAAAAAAGCTACTAAAGTAGAACATGAAGCAAAGGCCATAATAAAGAAGGAACGATGTTAAAACTCATTAACACTGCGAAAGACTCAAGAGCTCAGACAGCAAAAGCTGTGATTAGCTCATGCTTTTCTACTTAAATTTCTTCACATTTCCAAGTAACAAAATGGTGAAAAGTTTTCTTCTTTATGTTAAGTGGGTCATCTGCATGAGTATCCTTAGTGTAGAGACACATAGAGCCCTAGGATCCCTGGAGGCAAGAGATCTCAGTAATGGTACAAGTGTCAAAAATCTTGACAATTCCCACCTGCAGAATCAAGTATGAAAGTTCAGATTCTCAGGGTTAATGCACCACCCTCTTCAGCTCAATTACCTAAATGCATTTTAAGGGTTTGCAATTTTCCTGCAGTATAATTTCATATTTCTAGACCTAGATCTCACCATTAGTTCTGCCATTAAACATCTATGTGAACCTTGGTGTGTTACTTCACCTCCTTAAGTCTCAATTTCATTCTCTTTAAAGCATTTTAACAACTTGAGTATACTCTACACTTGTTTATTTTAAAATTCTCTAAAGATAAGACTTGAAAAGTGAATGGCAGACATTGAACAATAAGCAAATATTAAGGATTGCATTATTGCTAGATGAATTTTATGGGAGTTTTCAAGGATGAGAAAGAACACAGGGATCCGGATGTTTCCTGCTATAACTTAGTTGCAGAACATGGCATGACTAAGGGAAAATATGGACTTTCCTCAGTTTCTCCACAAAATTAAGATTACATACCCACTCATACATAGAAAAAAGAGGATAAATTGTTGGTTTTTTTCTGTAGAAAAACCCTAGTGGGATTATTCCCTGGACCATCGGAGACTGGTGAGAAAAAAGATAGCAAAAGATAAACCCAAAAGATGACTACACCAACACTTCCACCCTATATTTAAGATTTAATTAGGTAAGAACAAGTGAGAGAGCAAGTGGTAAAGATAGCTGTTTTCTTCTGAACACTTCCAAGATGTTCTTAACACTTCCAAGATTGACGAAAAGATAATAGAATGCCCCAAGCCCTGACAAGCATTTTATTTGAGAAATTTGATATGATTTTAATATTACAAAATAGATTATGCAGTGAGCACTTAACAATCCAAGTGTATTTTATTTTATAGAATACAATTATTTTCTCTGTGAAAATGATAAACCTGAGTGAAATTATAAATATCATCTAAAAGGGAGAATGTAAAATTTTTGCATACAGCTCTAGCCTTCTAGGATTAAGGATTGCTTATGAATTCAAAGAATTTAATGTAAAAATAGTTTAAATATCAGAAGTAAACCAATAGATCAGTGAACACTTAGAAAGAGAAATGGGTGGAGGGCAGGAGGAGACCAATTGATTTAGTGAACCACTACTTACTTTTTAAAATTTATATTCTATTTGTGATTGACACAGGATAATTACAAGTATTTAAATATTTATGAGATACAGTATGATGTTTTCAAAGGCCTATACATTGTATAGAGATAAAATAGGGGTATTTAGCATATCCATCACCTCAAACATTTCCATTTCTTCTTAGGAGAGCATTCAATATCCACTCTTCCAAATATTTTGAAATATGCAAAGCTACATTGTTGACTATGGTTACCCTGCTCTGCAATAGACACCAACACTTACTCTTCTCATTGTAGCTTTGTATATACTGATGGATATTATTCTTCCCTTGACCAGATACTGATGAATATTTTTCTTCCCAAAAAATAGAGAAAATACTTCATAACATTGCTCTGGTGAGGATTTTATTAATAAGACCTCAAAAATACAGGCATGAAAAGCAAATATTGGCAAATGGGATAACAAAAACTAAAAAGCTTTTCATAGCTAAGGAAACAATCAGTAAGTGAGGACAATCTAAAAATGGGAGATAATACTTGTTGTCTTTCATAATAATAACCATGTATTTGTTTCAAACAAATAAGTTTTTTATTGGTATGCTACACAGAAATAACTGTATAATACTTTTGTACCTGAAAACACAGTAATGCAATAGCAAAACCTTGAATGTATAAAAGTAGATTTAGGAGAAAAATTAGAAGGACTTTGAAAAAAAAACTATTTGCAAAAGATTTATGGATGTAAAGGTACTAAGGACAATGATACTAAAAGTCATAGAAAATTTATCCTTACCCTGTAGTGGCAAAATATTTAGCAACATGGTAAACGCATTTATATGGAAAATAGAAAAAATAACTATGAACCTATGATGTCTAGCTAAGGAGAGTTTTCAGGTAGACTGCCAAAGGCACTAATTACCTTCTGTGGCCTGAAATAAAATATAAAAGAAGTAAAGTTAGTGAGATAAAGGCTAAATACAAAGGGGTAAGAATCTTTATGGATAGAATGTAAAACTGATTCTTATTATCTTATTCTCGGTATTAAAACTGACAAATGACCTCTGGGCAGAAGGATAATTCAAGGTCCTATCAAGAAAAGTGGCCCAAATAGGGCATGTAAAGAGAAAAGAGGAAAGCCAGTGGCACAGAGACATAACTCCTTTCACACAACTCAATAGCATGTCTTAGAAATCTTTTCTCTTAAACAAAAGAACTACAAATTTTAAGTTGTTTCATAGTAACCCTACAGAAGACCCACCCAAGGAAGATAAATCTTATTTAGTAAAAATTTGTGAATCCAGCTTTTGTATAAATGTTCGAACCACAAGATGTATAAGGACCAGAAATATTTAAAAAATTGTATTGACAACACACCACCAAAAAATGAACAGACAATACAAAATCCAGAAAGACCTCTGTACACTAACATTATTGTTAGCAGAAGCCATCTTAGCTTCAGAAATTCCTTGTCTTGTGGGAAAGAAAAGATGGTTTAGAAAGTAGAGCCCGGAATGTACTCTCAGTTACATAAAGCATTTATATAATAATTGACAATCAAAATATAGTTATGTGATTCTAAATTACAGTGTGCTTTGGGTTTTAGCGACTTAATATTTCAGGGATAACTATTGTAAGAATCAATGATTTACTTGTTTTAGCTTTTGATCAAGATATGTCTTTTTTGAAACTTCAGGGATTCTTTTTTTCCATTACTGGTGATTTAACCCAGAGGTGTTTTACCTCTAAGCTACATCTCCAGCCCTTTTTATTTTTTATTTTTGAGACCAAAGGGTCTCCCATAGGGCCTCACTAAATCATCCAGGCTGGCCTCAAACTTATTATTCTCCTTCCTCAGTCTCCTGAGTCACTGGGAATATAGGCATGTACTAGCCCACTGCACCTGGTGCCACTTTAGATTCTTTTAAAGGTGAGTGCAATTTTCACATACAATGGATGTTTCTGAACTAAAACAGCATGCATCAGAACCAACAGATTAAGATCAGCTTGGAAAATATTGGGGTTTTCTTTTTTTCCTGTTCAAATCAAGATTATCGAATCCTATCCTTTATTCTATTGTGTATTAGAGTAAGTGAGCTTCAAATGTTGACCTTATTTTGTATTATTGGAATAAACCTAATGGGGTCATGGCCAGAGAGATGCAGTGTTCCAGACCTTGGGGAGAAGTAAAGGGCCACCATCCTAGGAATGTGGGCATCATTTAGAAGCTGGAAAAGGCAAGTAAGTTGATCTATTTTCCTTAGAGCACTCAAAAGGCAATTCACTCCTGCTGGCATCTTGATTTTCCTGAGACCTGTGTCAGACTTCTGACTTATGAGACTGTAAAATAATAAATTTGTGTTGTTTTAGCCAGGAAGTTTGGGCTATTTCATTACAGAAGCAATAGAAAATTAAGACGGTATTTATGTTCCCCAGGCAATGGCAATGATATAAAAATATAATATCCTTAGGTAAGAGGAAATAAAATGATAAAAAATGATGAAATGATAAAAAGTGTTAGGTCTAAATGCAGCTCTTTTTATGGCTTTTCAAGCACATTTTCACTGGGAAATTGATTATGGTCTTCACACATGAGTGCCTCAAAAAGACAAACAGTGAATGAACACCTTGCTGTATATACCTTTCTGTTTTCTACTTTCATTCAGTTAAGAGTGCAGTATAAAAGAAAAAAAAATAATTTCAAGCTTATATTCAGCAATTTATGAAGCACTGTAACATAAGCATACTAAATTCTGTGATTTAGTGGTGCCCTACTTGAGCATTTCTCTCACTTCTTTAGTTGGCTCCAAGATAATATTTTTTAAAAGAGAATCATAAAGGGAGAATGCTGAATTTAAAGGATACCTATTGTAGTGTACATTTCCAGAAAGCAGATTATCAGATGAATTTTAAGGAGTACAAAGTAAATCATAACATTATGCCTCTCATATTAAAAAATGTTACTGAGCTCTTTCTATCTGCTAGACCTTGAGGGTAAAAGACAAATGAGATTTAAAGCCTTGGTTGTTAAATAAATCATAGTCTAGTCTAGAAAGTTGGAGAATTACTGATAAATGTAATGTTTTTTGACAGTATGTAGAAAGCATATAAACATATATTGTTGAGAATAATAAAGGAGTAGTACAGACAACCATAAGAAAAATGACAGAAACTGAAGCAGGTAAAGTGGTTGAGTTATGAGACAAGGTTTTTGATGCTCTTGTAATGTGTAGATTTTACCCTGTAAGGCATTTCCTAAATACTAGAAATGTATACACTGTTTTCAGGATTTCTATCATTTCTAAACATCAATAAGTCAAAAATGCTTAATCCATGTTCTCTCTGTAGGCTGAACATAACGAAGTTATCTACTTCTGTTTCACTCTATGAAAAAAACTATGAGTTACTTTCTGCAAAAACACATCACATACTTGTTACACACCTATGGATACACATCTGCACACAAGAGTAGAATTCATGTTGTGTGGTATTTTTGTACATGCTTTTATATGTTTAAATCACAATATAAACATTATTATTACTCTGGTTCTATTTTGCCATTGACCCATATTTTTACCTTAATGTTTTTTATATTAAAGTAGCAAACACATATTTGTTTAATTTTACTAATGATATCTTATGAATGAAATTGAAAAAATTTTTCCCACTGAAGTCCCTGCTTGTTCTCCGCATTGACCATACTACTTCTGAAGTTACCTGGTGAAAGGGTAATGAAGATACAAGAGCTGAAAATCAGAGACTAAAACACCGAAATTAACTTTCTGAACAAATGCTGGAGAACTGCGGTGGAGCAAACTAGGAACACAAAGCTAGTAAATTATATTCACACATACAAGAAAGCCGAAGGCAGATGCTCATGTGTAAGGAACAGGTTTATCCATGGTCAAGAAGAAGCTTCCTTAAATATGTAAATACCTTACTTCACCCCTGGGAATGCTTGTAAATTTTTCTCAATGCAACTAAAAACTAGAAGGAGGAGGAGGAGAAAGGAGAAGGACTACTGTTAGAGTCTGTAAACAAGTCAAGATGGCGCCTGGCATTTTGCCAGAGGGAGTGGTTTGTGAGGTGGCACCAGCAAGCAATTAAGTGTGGAGATTCCTTATTGGTTGACTGCTGTATCTAGTTTATGTTAATTAAGATAAGCTGTGTGGAATGTATATATACCCCTCCTGTCCTACAATAAACGGCTCCCACTCCTGCTGTATCAATGTACACAAGTTGTTCGTCACCCCCCGGTTATTTTGCTGCAGCCGGACTACGGCAGATGGTGGCCCGTATCGGGAGCCCTGGGACACTCGGGGGTAAGTGACGAAAAAAAAAAAAAAGCTGCCGTCCCTAGATAGGACAGGAGCAAATCTGCTTGTCCCTAAACAGATAGGGCGAGAGGTAAAATGGCCATTTTGAGAAAATGGAGAAGATTGATATAGTATGTTTGTGTCTTGTTTTGTCTCAGTGTATTGTATTGTATTGTCTTTGTGATGAAAATATGGAAGGGGTGTTAAGTAAATTACTAAGGGAAGAAGGCACCCCAGTGGAACCAAGAGCAGTTAGGGCATGTGTGATGGAAGCCCGGGAACTCTAGTCAGAAAGAAAAAGAAAGTTCAGAAGAAGAAGGATTATCAGGAAAAAAGTTTCAGCAAAAGGCTATTACTAAATACTTTTCGTTACTGGAGGGTGCGTGAATCGGTACAGCGGCTGCCACATGCGTCAGCCGGTCATGGCGTAGCAAGGACTTTCCAAGCCACAGCAGCCGGCTCTTCCACTACCTACAAGATTCTGCCAATGAAGTTAGACTTATTAAATGACTTATACTAAAGCACATAAAGTAACTTCATATTAAAAAAATGGAAATAACAATTTTTAAAAGTTTCATAAAAAAAGCTAAAACAGGGGCTGAGGTTGTGGCTCAGTGGCAGAGTGCTTGCCTCGAACATGTGAGGCACTGGGTTCGATCTTCAGGACTGCATAAAAATAAATAAATAAAATAAAGGTATTGTATCCATCTACAACTAAAAATATTTATTTAAAAAAAAGCTAAAAAGCAGATGTTTACCTTGCCAGGATTTTCATATTTGTGTTTGTATTTCTTATGCATCATTCTTAGAAGACACAATAGAAATACCCAAATTATAGCAGAGTTAATTTCAGCATCAAAATCATCACAAAGTTAAGTAAATAAGATGAAAATTTCCTCTGTTTTTCTGTGAATGAATTCAAGTATTAAAAAGAAACAATAAAAGTCATGGAAGATATCCCAAATCCTAATATACATACCCAAAACCAGAAAATTATTATATCTCTCCACATGTCATTGTTTTGAAAGCAATTTTATTTGATTGGTTCTAGGTTTACATTAGCTTTTAAAAATAAAACTCTTTGTTTAAATGAGATTATGACACCTTAATGGATAAGGTAGCAGAACTTCCTTACTTAAAGTGTGATAGTAATAACAAATGTGACTCCATTTTGTTTTGTGACTCCATTCTGTAAAACAACCATGCCAAGGAGAAGGGTCATGACTGGGGAAGATATTCTTTTCCTTTTGCTATAGAAGCCTTTAAGAACACGGAACTACCTAATGGGGCATTGTTTCTGTAACTAGGGTAAAGGGGCTCTGTTTCTGTAACTGGGGTGACTGGGCTAACTGTGATTGGTTAGGTTTCCCTCCCCTTGCCTGCACTGTCCTGCTTCTGTAACCTGGCTTGCTTGCATTGGCTAGACCCCCAAACATCCCTTTTGTGGTTTTCAGGCTTATAAGGAGTGCCCTTGCAATTGTTCGGGGCTGATCAGGGGAACAGCTTTATGTTCTGGTCAGTCGCCACCGGTGTACTTCTATAAAGTCTTGATTCGATTATACGTGAGTGGTCTGGAAGTCAGTTTATGAAACCCCGGGACGAAGCTTTAACTATAACAAAAGAAGTAGTGTGGATCCTGAATCCCTATCTCTTGCTCCTTCCTCTCACCCAATAAGTTGCATAGAAAAGACTGAGATAGACTTTTCAAATCCACAAAGATCATATAATTAAAATAAATGAAATTGGTTTACAAAGTCTAACAGGGAAAATAATCTGAGCCAATCAAAGAAAAACATTTTACAGTTATGAACTCTTTACATATTTTTTTCAATAAATAGTATGTATGAGGATGGTACATGTTAGAAACCTGTTGGAAAGAACTTTAACTATATTGTTAACAGTCATTAGCACAGCACAGTGACCTACAGAATTGAAATGGAGCACTTTTGTTGCAGGGTGAAAAATGCATCATTATACAATACATATGTAGTTTTAAAAGAAAATGGTGTCCCACGCTGTATAGGAATAAGGTAAAAAATAGAGATTTACTTGTATTCTTGTTCAAAATAAGCCAAACTCAGATAACACTAGCATCCATACCATTACCTCTTAGGGATATTACATAAATTCCAGGCATAGTTTTCACCTGCCAGGTACCCTGCTTTTTTGGACAGGAGTGTTCAAAATCTAGATTCAGTTCTGTTCCACCTAAGAGATAGGACTTTTAGTGCTGACTATAATTCTTAAGCCCAACCATTATCACTTTGCTCATGGGAAAAATGACATTCCAAGGTTTGAAGAAATCACAAGGACAGTTACAGTCTGCTATGGTCATAAACCATCAAACACTTTTTCAGAAATATTTATTTTCCACTTAAATATATCCCTTTATTAATAAGTAGATAAATAATAGAATGGTGTATACTTTTTAAATTAATAGAGCATCTTCAGATAATGGCTGTAAAGCTTTTGTAACTATTTACAATTATGATTTTTACTTTATAACTTCCCGCTCATTAGATTTCAATGAAATTAGATAGGATCAAGCACAAAATTCCCTTCACAATTTAATATTCATTCCTCAAACTCAAGTCACATAGAATAATAGGCCATCCCAGAATAACTGAGTACAGCCATCTCAAACTTACAAAAGAATTGTATGCCACAAACAGAATGCTTATTTTTTAACCTAGATTCTCTTAGTTTACTCACAAATTTATAAAGTCTCCATTTCAAACCATATTCAAATTATTGTGTCTTTGCAACAGTAACATAAAGTAAGATGGAAGTGTCAGAGCTAAACATTAAGCTAGTTTTGATACAATTTTTTCAAAGGAAAACAAGCTAATACTAATATGATGGTTCACTTCTAATTATTCATCTATGAGATGTGATATATATGATGCTAGTTATTAAGTTAAACTGCAATAAATGTTCAAAGGCAAATCCCTAACCCTATCCTCTCTTTGTAATTCTGTCTTTAATATACAATCTTGTCTCTAGTATTTGGTATGTAAAATAAAATTGCATTATTAATCTAAATTAAATTCAAGTAAATTGACTTGTATTAAATAAATACATTACAACTCCTGTCTTAGTCTGTTCAGGCTGTTATATAAAATGTCATAAACCAGGTAGCTTATACAATAAGAGAAAATTATTTCTTACAGTTCTGAAAGTGGGAAGGAAAAAAGCTGGAAAACTCCATTTCTGCTGAGAGCCCTTCTTCTGGATCAGAGATGGAGCCTACTTGCTATGAGCTCACAAGGTGAAATGATAAAGCAGATATTGGCAGACTTTTAATAATGACCTAATCGCAAAGACTTCATCTCCTAACTTATCATCTTCATTAGTGATGAGGTTTCAATACAGGAATTTGAGGGGACACAAACATTCAGACCATAGTAGCTTCTGTTCTTCAGGATCTAAAAATTTAAAGAAAAATATATTTAATGAACAAATGAGAAAATCCAAAGAGGCAAGGTAGAACACTAGATCTCAGAAAATCAATACCTATGACACCTTATGCTTATTGCCATGTGTTTAGTATTGACTATCACTAATTATTTTAAACAGGCTTCTTCCTTTTTGTTTCCCAGCTTTTGAAGTTAGGTAATTAGTTGAAGTCTACTTGTTGGATTCAGAGATTTCCTATATGCCCAAGATAGTGATTCCTGTCTGATGCTTTCTGCTGGTTTTCAGGGGTTCTTTTGTCAGTCATCGAAGTGTTGAATTTCTGCAGGATGTGCAAGCAGAACCTGATCTGATATTCAAATTCTGATTGAATAGCTGTACCTACTAAAATTGTATTTCAAAAAGTTCATATCATAATAGGATATGGCATTTTGAGAATGAAGAAAATGTTGGCCAACTTTTCCTCTAAGACAAAAGAAACAAGAAAAAGGGTAACAAATAATTATGTAATACTTTCCCCTACCTAGTTAGTTCAAAGGATTTGATTAAATACATCTTAAAAGAGGAAGATCATCATCAGAAACTGAAGAAGGTAGAAAACTGAAAAAAAATTTTTTTTTGAGACTCATTATAAACTATGCTGTCATTCCTGGATTGCTTTATATTATAGAGAGAAATGTTTTCATTTAGGGCAGAAGCAGGCATCATTGTCATGACTCAGTGATGGAAAAGTGTGAAGAATGTAAGCTGGCAGTTTTTGGTTTGTGTGATTCAACCTCAGTGGATATCCCTGATTTCACCAAGGAAGACATTAAGGACACGGTGCAGCAGAAAGACTGAGGAGCAGCCTAAGTGGATAAAGTCTAAGTGCTAATGTAATCTAGTCTTGACCTCAGCTGGAGAGGAAGATCAGGGACATTTATATGCCCAATTTAATTGTGTTTCCTTTTCAGACTAGCTGGTCCTTCCTTCCTAACTTATCTCTCATTCCATGTCAAAATCCTGCTCATGTCTTTTCACATTTATTTTGAGCAAAAATATCCCTTGAGGAAAATAAAATTTAGAGGGATTATTGAAAACAAAGATAAGTCAACTTTACTGCTCTGTAGATTTGAGTTATGGTTTCTTTATATGCTGTACTTTGTAATAGAAGGAAATACAAAGTATCCTTGGAGTTGGCAGAGACTTATACTGATGTTTAGGGAGTTTCTAAAATAAGTCATTTTGCAAAATTCTGAGGTTGCAATAAATTTAAGGTTGGTAAGATATTACAAGAGATATGGCATTAATGAATTTGTGATGAGTTTCCAGCCTATTTAGATGTTCCATATTTTCTAGTGTTAAAAAATATAGTCAGATAATGAAGCTCTATGGGGTAAAGAGAATACACATAAATATAGAAACAAACATCCTGAGATTAGAAACCATGATTATTACTTTGTATAATTTGTGAGTTTGCCCCATTTCGCTCACCCAGTTCTGCTATTATGTTACTTCTCAAGAGTACTCATTTGTATTTAATTCATGTTTGAATGGTTGTATTTTAGTCATGTACCATGGCAGGAGGAGAAAAAAAAGATACTATCCTCTACATTTTAAATTTATAATTAAAAAATTAGTTAAACTTTGAACAAATAACCCAATTAAAATTGCTACTGTTCCAAAAAGTGAAGAGACATATTTGTGTGAGTTATAGTAGGAACATTTTACTTCTTGGTGGAAACAAGAGAAAGGTAATGCCTCTACTCAAATATAAAGACATTGCTAATGTTTAAGGAGTGAAAGGAGCATCCTTGGAAGAACATGAGGATATATGAAGTTTATGGGGGTGCAATGAAGACAGTAGACAAAAAGGAGACTGGAGTATGGTGAGAGATTTATTCTAGAGCCACTTGCCTGTCACTGATCAAGAGTAGGTTTTTGTGATTTAGTCTTGTGATGGAGGGTAGCTGATGTTGTGAAGGAGGCATTGCACAGAATATCACTTTAGCCTTTTTTTCCTAAATGGAGAGCCAGACATGGAGCACACTGTGTGACTTTGACAGATCCAGTATCGCCAGCTAGCTGGGCTGGTGACCTGATGAGCTAGGTTCACAAGAGCTGGCTGTACCAATAACTTAAGAAGATAGCGAAAAAAGCATTGAACACACAGAAATACCTTTTGCTTGCAGGAATTAGGGGCAACTCTTGGCTTTAAGGGTCTGATGGAAACAGAGAGCTTATGCCTGAATTCTTTATTTTTATAGGGGGGAACACAAAGGGAGGTTCAATGAAATGTTCTTTCCAAATAAGGAAAGGGGCCAAGTTTCAGGGGGTTGAGATTTTTTTTTTTTGACTGACATCTTGACATGTCACACCCATCTCAGGTGCTGTGTGGGAACACAGGCAGAGTGAGAGGAAAGTGTACACGTGTGTTGCATGGCCCAAAGAGCACGCAACACCAGGCCAGTCCTCCCATATGCTCAAATGCTCATAGCTAACACACCCAGCCCATGGCTAGCTGATGACAATCCAATATGTTTTCTCAACTGTCTTTATTTCACTCACAGCAAAAATGTACTTTATATCACAAATATTAAAATGACCCTAACCCAGAGATGGAAAATGTGAGTGGTATTTTGTTGTGTTGTTGTTACTGGGGATTGAACCCAGAGACTCTGAACCACTGAGCCACATTCCCAGTCTTTTTTTATATTTTATTTAGAGACAGGGTCTTACTGAGTTGCTTAGGGTCTCTCACTAAGTTGCTGAGGCTGGATTTGAACTGTCAATCCACCTGCCTCAGCCTAGGATTCCAAGTGTATGCCACCACCCTCAGCTATTGTTTACTTATGAATGTTCTAAGAATCTGGTACAAAATGGTCCTAGAGGATTTCAAGAACATGAGATCATCTTCCTTTTATTTTATTTTATTTTTCTACAGGTTTCTTCATTGGCTGTCTAAAATTGCAAGGCATATGGGAGAGATGACAATCCAGCCAAGTGCATGGCCAGTGCTGATTTAGTTCTATGATAATCACCTCCACAGTAAATTGGGAAGCCCCCAGGGTGTTCATCTTCAATATCATCAGAGAGGCTGTCTTGGTGGCTTCTTTTTGATGTTGAAACTCATTATAATAAGTTGTGACAGGTCAAGTGTCAGTTAATACTTCATGTGGTATTTCCCCAGAGTTGCCTTCAGTCTTAACTTTAAGGGGGTAAACGTACTTGGAGTGATAACCCCATGGAAGCAGATCTTTCCTTGGTTTCAGTCACTCCTGCACCCTTAGCCTTTAGGAAAAGAACTGAAACATAATGGTTCTCTGTAAAATTTGTGAAAAAACAGATTCCCTTGAAGACCTCACTTGTTTAGGTGACATATGAATCTGACACAGGGGAGAAATGAGGTCCTCAGTGTTAACTTTCTCTTAAATAATGTTAGATAAAAATAAACATATAAATATAATAATATTGTGGTCTCTCGCAACACTATTTGGAGACCAATGACTTGGTCTAAAAGGAGAGGTTGTCCAGTCTTCTTTTAGATGAATTCTATTTCATCGTGTGTTCATAGAATGTTTCCTTATCTATTCCTTGGTCAATGTTTGCTTCAGCTGTTTTCATTTCTAAGCTACTGTGATTAGCACTGTAAAATATCCAGGTGTGCAACAACTGTCTCTTCAATACATTAATTTCCTTTTAAAAAAAAAAAATGTATGATAGGTAGTGGGATTTCTGGATTTCATCATAGTTTTTTTTTTTTTTTTTTTAATTTAAGACGGGGCCTTACTAAGTTGCTGAGGCTGGACTTGAACTTGCAATTCTCTGACCTTGGGCTTCTGTGTTCCTGGGATTACTAGCTTGTGCCTCTGTGCCCAGTAAATAGTTTTATTTTTTAATTTTCTGAGGGAAATTAACTGCTTTCCATAATGGCTACACTAATTTACATCTCTCCTGGTAGTATATGAGTTTCCTTTCTTCACATCCATGCAAACATTTGTTAATTTGGTGTTTTGGATAAGAACTTTTTTGATCAAGGTGAAGTGATAGCTAACTGTATGTTATGCTTTAAATCTATAATGTCCCCCAAAGGGTCATGTTTTCTAGTGTAGCAATGTTCAGAGGTCGGGATTTGGAGATGTAAAAATATTATGAAGGCTTTAACCTCATCAGTAGACAAACCCACTGATGGCTGAGTGAACTTCTGGGAGGTAGTGGAAACTGTAGGAGGTGGTACCTGTTAAAGGAAGTGGTCCTTTGTGATGTGCCCTTGGGTATGGTATTTTGTCCTTGCCTCCATTATTCTCTTCGGGTTCTCAGCTGCCATGAGATGAACAGCTCTGCTCCACCATGCCCTCTCCACCATGATGCTCAACCTCACTACAGGCCCATAACTCTGAAACCAAGAAGACATTTAGACATGTTATGCTTGATTTTTCCTATGGGTGTTTATTCAATTAGTCATTTAAAAAAACTATTTAATAGATTTGAATCTCAGTATAAAAATGCCAGCAAAGAAATATTTTTTGGAAGACTGAATATTTTATAATGATATATCTCAGTTACCTAAAAAATTAATATGCACTTTCATTTTCCCAAAATATGCTGTTTCAAAGTGATACGTACAAAATGTACCCATTTTTTCATCTTCCTTAGTTTGTCCTATGCTATTATATTTGGAACATGTGCTATAGGATTAAAATGAGTGCCAGAGAAAAGTCTCTGTAAAGAAAAGGTAATATCTTTCTACAGAAATGTTATAAAATAAATATTAATATTTGTGACTTGTATGATATTTTAGAATGTGATGCTAGAAAAAGTATGAGCACTACATTTGTTCAGAAACTCTTTACAATTTTTAATACTTTCTAACATTTCTGAAAATAGCAGTGTTTCTGCCTGTTTTGATACTTGATAGTCTGAGTTAGTTCAATATTAATTGATAATATAGTGGTTTTATTATTCTCAGTTTGTTGAGATAGTGAGATACCTCAATGCCTAAAGAAGTCTAATGCTCCTGAGAAAAAGGCTGATCAGCTTTCAAACTGGGCAAAACCAGAATTTATTTTATCGTAAACAGTTGGCTAAGTGTTCAGACAATTATTTTTTAATAAATAATCTCCATCAATCTTATTGGTAGATTGTTACTGTAGTATAGTGTTTCATAGTATGGCTTCTTTCATGTTTTGAGATCATTAACATCAAAGTTTATCTTAAGTCAGTGTTGACCAGGATTGATACATGACATGATTCTCAATGTTTCAACATTTATATTCATCATTGCTACCATTATAAAAACTCACATACTGATAGCAATGATTTGGATGAAAATCCAAGAGGCAATATTATTGTCTTAAAATTGAGGGACAGACAGGTATGGTGGTGCATACCTGTAATACCATGACTCAGGAGCCTGGACAGGAGGATCTCAATTTTGAGGTCAACCTGAGCAATTTAATGAGGCCTTGTCTAAACAAACAAACAAACTGGGTTTGTAGATCAGTGATAAAGCACCCTTGGCTTCTACCTTCAGTTTCAATAACAACCAACCAACCAACCAATCAACCAACCAAACAAACAAAAACAAAAATCCCAAGGAAACTACTGAAGAACAAAGAGTTATAGAAAACAAATGTAGGAAGAGTTACAGAGTTAAAAACATTTCTAAAATTGAAGTCTATGGTAGGCTTATTTAAGTAGAGTTTAAGAGTTCAGTGCTATTTTGCTTTATAATATCTTATGATTGTCTTATGAAAGGTTGTGTCACCAATGATATTTATAGAACAAAGGATATCGTATATAAATGCAAGTGAATTAATGACTCAGCTGAAAACAGAGTAAGAAATTTCACACACTGAATGTAAAAATATTTAGTAAAATCTTCTCAAAATAATATAACTCCTACATAAAATCATGAAGATTGAACATAATAGTGAGAAATGTAGTATTCAAAACATGCACATATTGAATAATATTTAAATCAAATTAAAAATATTTACATCCTCAAAATGTGTCATTTCTTTAAGATGAAAACTTTCAAAATCCTTTTTCTAGTTTGCTGCATTACTATATTGTAATGAAGTTCATTATTATCCTCCTGAGCAATAAAGCTCCATAAGTTCATTCTCCTAACTTGCTGTAATTTAGTATCCATTGATCAACCCATCCCAGTTACTCTTTTCCTAACTCCTAAGGCTCTGTTAACTACCATCCTACCCTTAACCTCTACCTAACAATTTTAACAGTGTTTTGTTTGTATTTTCCTTTATGTAAATACTAAGAATGGTATAATAACAAAGCCTTCATGCAATATGGATGAAAAGAGATCTTTCATTGGATGTAAAATAAAAATTTGTTAGGAATAAAGTTTAGCTGGAAATGCTTTTTCTTAGAGGTATATTAATATTAGAATGTCTTATAATAATCAATGATATTTCCAAATAGATGAATTATTGTATTTTTTTAAAATATTTAGTTTTCGGTGGACACAATATCTTTATTTTTATGTGGGGTTGAGGATCGAACCCAGCGCCCATCATGTACAAGGTGAGCGTGCTACCGCTTTAGTCACATCCCCAGCCTGTGTTTGTTTTTTATTGAGAAGAAAGCTAGTGCTTAGTAACTTAAGCTAAGCCACTTACATGATATGTAATAATTGGCAAATCTGAAATTTGGATAAAAAGAAAGAATGGTTAATATGAACAAACTGTAAAAGCCCAACCAATGACTTAAAATGTAACAAAATTAAGAGAACGTGAACTTAATATTAAGTTATCATATGAGACAAATTATTTGAGCTACCTGTCTTAATCCTTTGGAGGTTTGATCCATAGGATGGGGTCCTCTGGTCTAGTTATTATGAAGCAGAAGGGTAAAAGACATACAACTGTTCTGCATTAGTTATTTACCTTGCCCTTTGACCTTTGACATTACAAACTCACTTTAAGACTTGTGAAAACAGAGTGGAACTAGATCCAAATCTTAATTTTCCTTCCGTATGTCATCTGGCTTCACTTTATTATCCCTGCTGATGACAAGATAGACTATCCAGATTATCCTCAAATTGTGATTGGGTTACATCCCAATAAACTCATATAAGTAAATATATAATAAGTTGAAAAGACAGGAGCTGACATTGTGGCTCAGAGGTAGAGCACATTATCAGAATATGTGATCCTGAATTGCACCCCAGCATCACACAGAATGAAGGAAAGAAAAGGCATTTACTATACTTAACCTGCTAAACACCAGGCCTTAGCAACAGAGTATACAGAATATTGATTGTTCTATTAGTCTCTTTTTCATTATACATAAAACAGTATGCTTTATAAAGTAAAGAAATTTCTTTTCCTGATGATTTTGGAGACTGGAAGATAGAATGACATAGGCTCTTGTGAGAGTTCTTTGACTGCATTACTTCATGGCATGTATACATGCATATCTCAGTGTATTTCCATGTTTCTCTGTATAAATCCACCAGGATCTGACCTACTCTAATCCTTCCCCAAAGCCCTAACCTAGAAACACTATCTTCACATTAGGTTTCCACATTTTAGTACCATTATCCTGTGACTTTGGATATCAAACTCCCACATGAGTTCGGGGTACAAGTTAGATTCAGATAATAATTGTTGTTTGCCCATAGGATCATATGGATGACTGGGAACTAAAGCTCCATATCTCTGCCCATCCTTGGGAGAGAATTTTATACTGTATATTGCTGGCCTCAGGAGAAGATCAAAATCAAAATTCAAAGTATGATTTCTGTTGAAGAGTTATATTTCAGCAACATTACGAAACTGAAACCATTTCTGTGAGCCATCTGTATATTATTTTATACATTAACTATTGATGACATTAAAATGGGCTTGATTTTAAAACACTAAAAGCCCTATTTAAGAAAAAGTTTAGTTCAAAATATGTTGATCTTTCAATTAACTTTTTTTTTTTAATTTTTTATTGTTGGCTGTTCAAAACATTACATAGTTCTTGATATATCATATTTCACACTTTGATTCAAGTGGGTTATGAGCTCCCATTTTTACCCCATATACAGATTGCAGAATCACATCATTGATTTACATATTGCCATACTAGTGTCTGTTGTGTTCTGCTGCCTTTCCTATCCTCTACTATCCCCCCTCCCCTCCCCTCCCCTCTTCTCTCTCTGCCCCCTTTACTGACATTCATTTGTCACCACATCAATAGACTTAAAAATAAGAACCATATGATCATCTCGATAGATGCGGAAAAAGCATTCAACAAAGTACAGCATCCCTTTATGTTCAAAACTCTAGAAAAACTAGGGATAACAGGAACATACCTCAATATTGTAAAAGCAATCTATGCTAAGCCTCAGGCTAGCATCATTCTGAATGGAGAAAAATTGAAGGCATTCCCTCTAAAATCTGGAACAAGACAGGGATGCCCTCTATCACCACTTCTGTTCAACATAGTTCTCGAAACACTGGCCAGAGCAATTAGACAGACGAAAGAAATTAAAGGCATAAAAATAGGAAAAGAAGAACTTAAATTATCACTATTTGCAGATGACATGATTCTATACCTAGCAGACCCAAAAGGGTCTACAAAGAAACTATTAGAGCTAATAAATGAATTCAGCAAAGTGGCAGGATATAAAATCAACACGCATAAATCAAAGGCATTCCTGTATATCAGCGACAAATCCTCTGAAATGGAAATGAGGACAACCACTCCATTCACAATATCTTCAAAAAAAATAAAATACTTGGGAATCAACCTAACAAAAGAGGTGAAAGACTTATACAATGAAAACTACAGAACCCTAAAGAGAGAAATAGAAGAAGATCTTAGAAGATGGAAAAATATACCCTGTTCATGGATAGGCAGAACTAACATCATCAAAATGGCGATATTACCAAAAGTTTTCTATAGGTTTAATGAAATGCCAATCAAAATCCCGACGGCATTTCTTGTAGAAATAGAGAAAGCAATCATGAAATTCATATGGAAAAATAAACGACCCAGAATAGCAAAAACAACTCTAAGCAGGAAGTGTGAATCAGGCGGTATAGCAATACCAGACTTCAAACTATACTACAGAGCAATAGTAACAAAAACAGCATGGTACTGGTACCAAAACAGGCGGGTGGACCAATGGTACAGAATAGAGGACACAGAAACCAATCCACAAAACTACAACTACCTTATATTTGATAAAGGGGCTAAAAGCATGCAATGGAGGAAGGATAGCATCTTCAAAAAATGGTGCTGGGAAAACTGGAAATCCATGTGCAACAAAATGAAACTGAATCCCTTTCTCTCGCCATGCACAAAAGTTAATTCAAAATGGATCAAGGAGCTTGATATCAAATCAGAGACACGCCGTCTGATAGAAGAAAAAGTTGGCTACGATCTACAGTCAGTAGGGTCGGGCTCCGAATTCCTCAATGGGACACCCATAGCACAAAAGTTAATAACTAGAATCAACAAATGGGACTTACTCAAACTAAAAAGTTTTTTCTCAGCAAAAGAAACAATAAGAGAGGTAAATAGAGAGCCTACATCCTGGGAACAAATCTTTACTCCTCACACTTCAGATAGAGCCCTAATATCCAGAGTATACAAAGAACTCAAAAAATTAGACAATAAGAGAACAAACAATCCAATCAACAAATGGGCCAAGGACCTGAACAGACACTTCTCAGAGGAGGATATACAATCAATCAACAAGTACATGAAAAAATGCTCACCATCTCTAGCTGTCAGAGAAATGCAAATCAAAACCACCCTAAGATACCATCTCACTCCAGTAAGATTGGCAGCCATTAGGAAGTCAAACAACAACAAGTGCTGGCGAGGATGTGGGGAAAAGGGTACACTTGTACATTGCTGGTGGGACTGCAGATTGGTGCAGCCAATTTGGAAAGCAGTATGGAGATTTCTTGGAAAGCTGGGAATGGAGCCACCATTTGACCCAGCTATTCCCCTTCTTGGTCTATTCCCTAAAGACCTAAAAAGAGCATGCTACAGGGACACTGCTACATCTATGTTCATAGCAGCACAATTCACAATAGCTAGACTGTGGAACCAACCTAGATGCCCTTCAATAGATGAATGGATAAAAAAATGTGGCATTTATACACAATGGAGTATTACTCTGCATTAAAAAATGACAAAATCATAGAATTTACAGGGAAATGGATGACATTAGAGCAGATTATGCTAAGTGAAGATAGCCAATCCCTAAAAAACAAATGCCAAATGTCTTCTTTGATATAAGGAGAGTAACTAAGAACAGAGTAGGGTGGAAGAGCATGAGAAGAAGATTAACATTAAACAGGGATGAGAGGTGGGAGGGAAAGGGAGAGAGAAGGGAAATTGCATGGAAATGGAAGGAGACCCTCAGAGTTATACAAAAGTACTTTCAATTAACTTTTACTGTGCCTTCACATTTGCTTTTCTTTCTTCCAAAGTTGCTTTTCTCTAATTCTATTCCTACATTTCAAGTCTCTGCATTTCCTCTTTCTACCATCTTGCTTTTTATCATGCTCCTACTCACTTTGGTGTGGGGTTACTTTTACCTATTTCTGTTTATATACCACTAATGAAATAGACATGGAGTGCTTATAGTTAAGCATTTCTGCTCATGTGCTAACCTCTGAACTCTATGTAGCACTGTAGCCATGGCATTTTAAGTCCTCCATAACTATTATTGGATGTTAAATAAAAAGAAAAATACTGAAAGGTAATTTGATCTCTAAATTCACTCTGCACTGTTTTTCATAATTCAGCACACCACCTAATACAAAACAAAATTTGAGATTTGAAACAAATTAGGAAAAATAAATCCTAGAAGAGATAATAAGCAAAAATGATGGATAGATACAAACTGAGAATGCAAAGACTTGTAGGATGTACCCATAGGTTTATCTATGAAAGCAATGTCTGTGAAAAGATTTTTCATTTCTTTAAAAATATTAGGCAGAGATTGAAATACGGTGTTCACGATTAACTTATCTAAATGAAGTTTTCTTAGGGTCTATGATAGGATTTTACTGTAAGTTGATTAAAATATATTAAAGGACTGAATGATAAAAATGCTTCATCTCCTTTATTTGCAACATAATAAATGTATATTTCAGAGATACTCCCTTCAGAAGAAAAGTGATGGAAATAATCGTGTGCCTTACCACAGCTCTTCAAATGGGTTTCCAATATTAGATTCCATAATTTATGTTGTAACTTTGTAAATAGTACATGAAAGATAGTGAGATTCTCCATAAGAACTTGGAGATAAAGAAAATAGACTTGACCTCAGAGATTTAAACTATTGAAATGTGCAGAGAATGGGAAGAGATAAAAAGTTCGAAATATTTGCTAGAAACACTATCTAGAGTATTAAATTGAAAGAAGCAGTATTAAAAGAAAAAAAAATAACAGCATAGAAAATTAAGTTTAGACTATCCTTCATCCCTACAGTTGCTCTAATTCTTCACTGGCCCGGAAGGCAACTTCTGATATTTGGCTTCCCAAGTTTAGATAGAATTAAAATCTATTTTTTATGAATGTGTAGGTAACACAATAATGAAAATCACCTGAGCCTCAATAAATCCATCAAATTAAAACTCAGCTATGAGGATTTTTTTTTTATTTTTTTGTTTGTTTAACCTCACCACAACTGTATTTCTTTTACCAACAATAATTTTCTTTGGTTTACATCCTAAAAACAAAATAGTTTTATAATAAATAATAAGGTAGAAAGATGATTATATATCTATATTAGTCTCTTAATTTAAAAGCACAAAAATAACTATCTATCTACAGCAGTTGCAATCATCATACTCTCTTAGAATCTAAAACATGAGTGTGATAAGTTGGCTGAAATTCAGCCAGCAACCATGTCACAAAAATAATAGTCTCCCTGTCAACTGAGATTGTACAACTTATACAGTTGCAAACTGGCATGTCACTCAATAATTACATTTGCTAGATTTAAAAGTTAAAAGAGAGCCATTCAGAGTAACAAATTCATCTTTCCACCTAAATTTTCAGCCCTATACTATATGTTTAAGTTGTAAAGTGAGGCTCAAATGTCTAAAGAGACAAATTAGTCACTTTTTAAAGTAGCTAATGCCATCATGAATTCTGATTGTAAAAACATGGATTTCCCTAGAGTTCTAATAATTATAACCAGATTATAATTTAGGTCATATAGACTATTAGACCTCCTTTACAAAGCTGCTTCCCTAGATTGTACTTTGCCCCAGGTTTTCAATTTGTTTGTTAGAGAGTTTCAACATATTTGTACCCTAGTTTGTGTCCTTTGAATATATTTCATTGTATCCATATAGTTCTTAAAGAGTGATTCTCTTTAAGAGAATTGTATTATATCAATATACAATTGATATAATCGATTGTATTATATCAAGAATAGTCTGATAATTGATACAGAATAGAGGGATACCTGTAAGTATGGGTGTCAGGTTTACTCATAATTGATATATTGACATTCTAACACACAGTGTAATCAGACTGGAGGAAGGGCCATTTTGTGGTAATTAGATCATAAAGTTGGACCCCTCGTGAATGGAGTTAATGCTGTTTTAAGAAAAATCATGAACAATATGATTTATCACCTGGTTGCATGAGAATGCAACGAGAAAGCAGATATACAAAACTCATAAAATTTGTTCTAACCAGAAGCCAGATCTGTTGTTATCTGGTGAAAGAAATGCACACAAAGAGTCAAAAGAAATTTCATGTTTATGGAATGGAAGCATTAGATCATTAAAATACCTGTGTAATCAAGAGCTATATCAATTCCCTATCAAGATACCCCAATGACATTCATCACAGGATGAGGATAAAAAATCATAATATTTATATAGATACAAAAACATGAATAGCTTATGTCATCTGTGGAAAAAATAACAAAACAGGAAGATTTTCACACTTGACTTCAAAATATACTACAAAGGTATAGTAATCAAAACAGCATGGCATAGGCATAAACACAGAAACATAGACCACTGGAAGGGTAAGGGAGGAGGTATGGGGTTAGAAATGTAAATGGGTAATAATGAGTGTAAAGCATTCCAATATTGTCATGTATGTAAAAAATAAATAAATAAATAAAAAGAAAGAAATGATGGTGGAATGTGATGAACATTATTATCTAAAGTACAAGAATAAAGATATGAATTGGTGTGAATATAATTTGTATACAATCAGAGATATGAAATATTGTGCTCTATAGGTGTAATAAGAATTGTAATGCATTCTGCTGTCATTTATAAATTTAAAAAAAATAATAAAAAAGAGAGAACCTATATGTAAACTCCTGCTTCTATAGCTATCTTAATTTTGACAAAAGTGCTAAGGACAAACATAGGGAAATAGAAAAATTTTCCTATAAGTAGTGATGGAAAAACTGGATATCCAGATGCTGAAGAAGAAAACTAGATCCCTATCTCTCACCAGTTACAAAAATCAACTTAGAGTGAATCAAAGAATTAAATATAACAGCTGTAACTATGAAACTACTAAAATAAAATATAGAAGAAATGGTTCAGATTTTATAATGGACAAGAACATTTTGATCAAGACCCTGACAACACAGGAAACAACTGAATAAATAGACAAATGGAATTACATAAAACTAAAATGCTTCTATACAGAAAAGGAAAAAAAATCAATAAAGTGGAGAGACAAACTACAGAATGAAAGAAAATTCTTTCATTCTATACATGTGACAAGAAGTTGATCTCCACAATATATAAATAACTCCAAAAACTAATACAAAACTCAAAAAAACTAAATTAAAGATCTGAGTAGATATTTCTCAAAAAGAAGAAATAGACATAGTCACCAGTTGTATGAAAATATTCTTAACATCATTAATCATTGGTGAAGTGCAAATCAAAACCACAGGTTATCAATGTCCTCACTCTATTAAGAATGGCTATTTATCAAAAAGACTAAAGATAACAAACTCTGGTAATAATGTGGGGGAAAAAAACCTTGCATATTGTTGGTGGAAATGCAAATTTGTACAGCTATTGTGCAATACAGTATGTCATTTGCTCAAAAGAGTAAGAATAAAACTATCATTTGACCCCCAGAATTCCACTTTGGGGCACATATATACAAAGGAGAAAAAAAAAAAAAAATATATATATATATATATATATATATATATATATGTGTGTGTGTATATATATTATATATATATATATATATATATATATATATATATATATATATATATGAAAAAGACATCTGTACTTCCATTCATTGCAGCACTATTTACAATATCCAAGAAATGGAAACAACCTAAATGCTAGTCAACTAATGAATGGATATAGAAAATGTGGTAAAAATACACAATGACAAAGCAATTGAGCTATTAAAAAAGAGACAAATTCTGTCATTTGTGACATGAATGGAATTGAACATCATTATGGTAAGTGAAATAATTCAGTCATAGTAAGCTAGCACCACATGATCTCACTCTTATGTGGAATCTAAAGAAGTTAATCTCAAAGAAGTTGACAATAGAATGGGATTAGGAGAGTCTGAGGAGAGAATGGAGGAAGGAATGAGGAAATGCCAATCAATGGGTTCAAAGTTACAATTAGGAGAGAGAAGTTCTGATGTGCTGTTGTATAATAGGGTAACTATTGGTAAAAATAATGTTCTGTGTACATGTTTACCCCAATTAACCACTATATAATGCATGTATTACAAATTATTCCATGTTAGTCCATTAATATGTGCCACTTCTTAAATTTTTATGTACCAGTTGATAAACAAAATTAAAAAATCAAGATATGCACACTTTTATTTGGAAGCAAAAAAAAATGTTCCTATAATATAATAACACTGAAATGTAAGCTTGGATATTTTGACTTGAAAAAAAAAAGTGGAACCTTAACGTTTTCAAAGCACAAATTTCACCAGATGAAGAGAAACTTTATTCAAGAACTTTACAGTGAAGAAGAACAAAGTCTGATTTCCACTGACAATTTATAATGGCCATTTACTGACTGGCATTGTAGGCCAATTGTGTTGTTCCCTAATTGACTTTCCCCAAAGGAAAATTATTATTATTTTTTATATCTTTTTGGCAGCCTTCAGTTTTTTTGGCAAGTCAACCACCAATCCTAGACTCTTACCATCTCATAGAGATTGAGAGATGGGTCACCATCTTCCAGGATGATTACATTTCCCTTGAGACAGGAAGATGCTGATCTTGAGAAAGACAGTCCTAGGTTTTAAAACTCAGTAAGAGGCTTTTCAAAAAGACTTATGTAGCATAGGGATAGAGAAGGAATTTACAACTACAGAGTTTCTAAGGCAAACACTGTACCATCAGTCTTCCCCTTGACTGTAGGGAAAGTCAGGAGACTTCAATCAGGAAGAAGCTAAAAGAATACAGTAAACGGCCATTATAAATTTTCAGTGGAAATCAAAAAGCCAAGGGAAATACATAAATACTTTTGTTAATATTAAATTTTTAAGTCTAATTAGTTTTAAAAAATAACCAAAATAAAATAGTATCATTTCAAATGAATTATTTAACTTTCGCTTATCTCAGTATAATCATCTATGAAAAGGAGATTTTAATAGCTGATTTGTTAGATTTATTATGAGGTTTTAATAAAATTATGTAGCCATAACCCTTACTTCATAGTCTGGAAGATTACTTTCCAATCAACACAATAATTGTTATTTTAATTGCTGTCATTGGTTTTTCTTCCATTGTAAAATTTTATTTGCTCTATACAAACATAACCTACCACTCTAACAAGTTGATTTAATAGATATTTAAAAATCAACCAGGTATTCTGGCAATAAGCCACACTGCTATTATCTCCTTGTTAGTTATTTGCTTACACAGATGGGCCCTGGTTCTGGAAAAAAAAAAAAAAGCAAGCAAACAAACAAAACCATTTGACTGTCTTCAATAACATTAAATCTGCTTTGAATAAAAATATAAAAATAGTCTTTGCATATTTAAATATGTATTCTTATTCTAAAGAAATATATCGTGTTTCAATACATAATTATTTTTCCTTATATTTTTGGCATTGGAAATCACAGAATACCAAGCCCTATAGTTGTTAAGGGAAATAAGTTTCCATGTAACCATCTGTTGTTTGCAAGGTTCATGGATTCAAAGTTAATAGTTCAATTCATTAAATAAAAAAACAAACCTTGTAAATGTGATATGAAATTAGTGGTCCCAGTATTATGAGGTAACTAGGTAAGTAAAATGTGTTCTCTTTTGAAAAATAATGATAGTGCTTTGCTGTCAATAATTTATTTTAAATTCCATATGGTAAGTGGGAAAAGCAATTTAGTGTAAGAAGTTTATAATATGAGAGACATAGATAATGTATGTATATATGTATAATATATACACATGTTTATGTTATATATTGTTTTGTTATATAAAAGTTACAGATATATAAATTTTATACTACTCCAAAATAAACATTTATTGGAAGAGATTAATCAGAAAATATGATAAAAATTGCACAGATTATATAGACCTTTCTATGAGGACCGATTTAGCCCAAAGCATAGTTAGTATATGGAGAAGTAATAAAGTCTTGCTACACTCAGTTGGAAATCTTCATTCTTTAAACATAAATGCTCACATTTACATTCTTGCCTAGAGAAAACACATCTCAGTATGGCAAAGACAGTCCAAATAGTCCTCCATTAAATGGATCACTGGTGATCCATTTCTGTTCAGTATTTGGTACTTACATTTTGCCAGCCATAAATTTACTTCAGTAAATATATTCCTGGTAGTCATTAGAATTTGTAGAGTATTCCAACAAGCAAACAGATTTTTCCTGAAACTTTATTCTTTTCTGAATACTATATTGGATTATTTATGAGAATTATAAAAGAATGCATAATCATTGGTATGTAGAATAATAGCCTCCCAATGATTTCTTTATCCTAATTACCTAATTATGTAACTGTGTTACCAAATATACAAAGGAAGTTTTCAGATGTGATTAAGCATCTTGAAATGAGAACATAAACACCTGGATGAGGTCAATACAATCACAGTGATCCTTGTGAAGGAGGCAGGGAACAGAGGCCTGTGTGATACAGGTCTGTGGGTCAAGGAGTGCAGGCAGCCTCCAGAGACTGGAAAAGATGAGGAAATATAACTCCATTTCAAACATTCAAGAAAAACAGCACTACTGACACTTGTATTTAACCCATTATATCTGTTTGTTTTTGTTGTACTTGGGATTGAACCCAGGGGAGCTATGTCACTGAGCTACACCCGAGACCTTTTTAATTTTTATTTTAAGATAGGGTCTCACTCAGTTTTTGAGATTGGCCTCAAACTTAGCCTTCTCGGTAGATGGGATTGCAGGTGTGTGCTACCACAACTGAGTAAACCCAGTTTACTTCTGATATGTAGAACTATGAGAACTTACATTGTTTTAAGCTACTATTTAGTGCATATTTTCTAGAGCAGCAATAGAAAATTAACACAAAATACATAATCAAAGACTTATGGATTAGCTATAAACAAATATTAACTCTCACAAAAAATATATAAAATAATTCTAAAGCATTCAGTAGGGAAAGTGTTGTGAGCAAAGATCATCAAGATTTTTCAGGAGGTATTATTTGAAAGACACAGTATTTAAGTCAGAATTTTAAAGATTAAAATTAAAGAATATATGCAAACTATGAAAGCAGAATATCTATTCATCTCTCCAAATTTTACTAAAAATTTGCCATCTGTCTTGCCATTACAACACCCAACAAGCCTGAAAGTGTCCCAAATTGCAATTTAAAAATTCTTATTATACATTTGTTCTCAGCCTTCCACATTTGTATGTTCTATCCCAAAACCCTTCTACTTGTGTCCTGCATGAAAACTGCCATGCCATTACTAAGGATGTTTGTTCTTAGTACTTTCTAAGTCAATAAATAAATAAATAGGAAAAAATGGTTAGATAGCACAAGTAAAATTATTTTCCAATAGACCCCGTAGTGCTGGGGTACCAGATTTTAAAAAAAGATATCAAAATTTCCACATTTTTCCTACTTCTAATATTCTGTCACTTGCCAAGAATTGAGTAAAAAATATCTCATACAACTTCTAGCTATCATGCTATCTGTATAAGGTTAGGAGTTCACTGATTCAGAGAGGAAAGAAACTACCTAAAAAAATACTGTGTTGTTCAGCCTATTATAATCCAGGTCCAAATTCAGAAATCAATGAAAATATAATTCATTTGTGAATTGATATCATATTAACTAAATCATTGGGTACTGTATTTTAAATCATTCTTAATTTACCTGCAGATAGATGATATTTCTAAGGAGAAAAAAAAGTATCTGAATACAATGACAAAAAAGTTTAGAGACAATCAGAACTTGAAGATGGAATATCCCAGAGAAAAGGCAATTGCAGAGATGGAACGTAGCACTTTGAAAGCTTAGTGATCTGGACAGTTTTTACAAAAAGGAGAAATGCAGAGATAATATTGGAGGGAGGATTCAGATAAATATTAGAGAGTTAACATAGCTATGCCTGGATTACAGGGTTAGAGAAAGAAATATTGGAGTTCAGATTACCAAGGCAGCCAAATCCAAGGTTCCTAAAAGAACAGAAATGCAAATGAGCAAGCCATTGCTGCATTTTCTCCCATTCCAAGCTCTATCAGATGCCTTAAGATGCACCAGAAGCCCAGGCAAAGACATATGGCCAAACAGGCCAAAAAGCTGCAAAAAAGAGACGACTTTACCAGTGAATTTTAAAATTACAGAATTAAAAAGTGAAACTGAGGACCAAAGAAGAATCAGAGCCTTCAGTTAATGAATCTGGATTGCAGTGATGAAGTACAAACAGGAGTTAGTGACTACATAACTAAGACCAACTACAACTTCTACACATTTTTTTTCCTTTACTGCAATTATGTGATCTGATCTCACTTATCTATCAGAGAACAGAATAAACTAAAGTTAAGGAATATATTATCATCCAGACATTTGGATGATATTGCTTTCTAGGTCAGTGAAGAATTAGAGCAACTGTGAGAACGCGGGATAGTCTAAACTTAATTTTCTGGGTTGGTTATTTCTTTCAATACTGTGTTTCTTTCAATTTAATATTCTAGATAGTGGTTCTAGCGAGTATTGCAAACTTTTTATCTCTTCCCATTCTCTGCATATTTCAATAGTTTAAATCTCTGAGGTCAAGTCTATTTATTGGATGTGTAGCTATTCAATTTGTGATCTATTAAAAAATCAACTTTGAATATCTTGGTAAGGTGCATGCAGAAAATGTCAAGATTATTTAGTTATGAATAGTCCAATAGGGATTCAAATTGGTGAGATACAGGGTTACTCTGTTACCTTCTTCCCTCACATTTTGGTTAAATTAAATCATTATGATGTAATGTTTGAGGTATGTGTCTCTACCTCAGTAGTTTAAGGGGATTATAAGTCTTTCTGTGATGCCAGAAAATTTGTTTTTTTTCTTTTTTAATGTAATGAGCACCGAGTTTTCCAAACAAGTTCCAAAGATCCTGAGGGATCACTTTGAAAGCCCTCAAATTTCATGGAAGGGTGCAAGGTATAACTCAGAATTCAGTGATAACTACCTGCAATTCGACTTCAAGTGTAATATTGGGACTATTTTTTATTTTACATACTAATTCTCTAGCATTTTTCATTGAACTAAGAGTTTCTGTGCCTTAAAATAATATCAAAATAGGAATTGGAAGTAAGCAAATGATTTTAATCAGGCAAATAAGATATAAGTTTTAGGAAAACAATCCTGGTGACCTGGTGAAAATTAGAGGTTTATACATAAATTGAAAAGTACACAAGTTAATGTATGCCTTGGAAATCAGGAAGAATTCTTAGAGGATGTGGTGTTTTTATAATGTGTATGACTCCCCAAACTTCATAGTATTTATACATACAAGTTTTAAAAGGAATCATGTCACGATATTTTAGAGAGCAGATGGTTAATGCAGATGCTATATTTATCACTCAAAGCAATCAATGCAAACTGTGTCTTATACATCATGCAAGGAACATTTTCCACTCCACCCCTCCCCCTCTATATATAGTGAATGGGAAAATTAAGTCGAAGAGTAGCCATATTACTTTATCTTTGCCACACATGATAACAATTGCAGGAGTGATAGCCCATAATCTTCACAGATCCCACCTGTACTCACACACACAAAAAAATACAAAGACATGTATCATGAAGAATCATCATAGAATTCTTCCTGGCATACTGCTCAAGTTCTTCTTGCTTTTAAACTACACAGTGTCTTTCCTATCAACGTGTATTATTTTTCACTATTCTTGTATCACACTTACTGCCTAGGTCTGAGAAATATAGTGTCAATTCTACTGTACACTCACCATCCTCAGGGGTAAACTTTGCTATGTTAAAGCTGTAGAATCCGTCAAGATATTCAATTCCACAAGTCTAAATTTTCTTCTAAGAGAGAATTCTGCAAATGATTCCCTACTGGGAGTATAGTATATTATACTTACCATTCCCATTCTAGAACCATGTTGTGAGGTGCTGCTCTATCTCTAGTCTCTAGGATGGAATTTCAGTGGCACTTTGTCTGAGGGAATAATCTTATGCACATAATGAAAATAGTTATCACTTGTACAGAAAAATTACACAGATTGTAAGTCCTATTTTTCCCATTTCACTCTTTGTACTTACCTGTTTTATTTATTTATATAAAAAATGGAATTGAAGAAAAGCAGCTACAGTTGTTTCAAACTAATGTAGAAATTTCAAAGATCCGTTGACATAAGGGGTTGTATACCTTTTGCACATTGAGGTACCAGAGTACCTCTTCAAGCACCATATGCAAAAGTTCTTCCCAGAAAGTCATCTCATTTACTTGTCATGCAGAGAAAACAGATATATGATTTTATACAATGTTAATTTGTTAGGACAGTGGCACAGGACTGACCCATTGGAACACACTGAAGCTAAGCAGAAGAATGGTTATTGTCAGGAGAATCTGACAGACTGTCTCTACTCAGAGAAAACAGCATCAGACTTTCTAAGTCAGATCCTAGGTTATTCATTGGGGTGGGCTTCGCTCTTGCTCCTGCAGAAGGAGAGCAAGCTTCAAAACCTCAAGAACCACAAAGGGGAAGGGAAAGGTGAAGCAGGCAAATTGCCACCTGTTCTTTGAACATAAAGCTACTGAACCAATAAATTTTTTGACAAGCACAGAATGTTTTCTCTTCACAGGGGCCACCCCAAATGGGCAGTTTTCTCAGCATCTTCACCCTAGAAATTCCCAAGGTGGGTGTGTGCTTTCCAGGACAGTTCAAAGCAATGATTCATTCATCACTCCTGATGATGCACAATGTAGTAGATGTGGGGCTCTGTAGGCTTCTACAGAGATTTCAAAGGAAGGCCTGAGAGTCCAGGCAATCTGAGGCAGGTTCAGTATCCTTGAAGGCAGCCCACAAGAATATGATATGTTAAGCTATGAAGGTGAAGCCAAAGATTCAATGAAATCAAGAAATTTAGAACTGCAAGGTATGTCTGCCAAGGAAAAGAGCAGGTAACAAACAGAGATAACTCAAAAGAGGGGCCCACACCCTGTTTTTATATACTATCTCTCCATTTTAAATGGGAACCTTTATCCTGTGCCTATCTCACCACTATCTGTTGCTTTTTGATATTGAAAGGAGTTT
The DNA here is from genome assembly GCF_021218885.2 of Marmota monax. Taxonomy (NCBI): domain Eukaryota; kingdom Metazoa; phylum Chordata; class Mammalia; order Rodentia; family Sciuridae; genus Marmota; species Marmota monax. Next base: position 2,536,155 of record NW_026695230.1, on the reverse strand, counting down.
ATATCTTAGAGTTGCCCTGAATCTCAGAGAAGTCTTCAGACTTAAACTACTGAGCAATGCCAGAGCTTTAGAGGTTGGGGAACACTTAAAGATGGGCTGAATGCATTTTGCATTGTGAAATGGTCACTAGTTCCTGGGGGTTAGGGCAGAATATTATGGTTTGGAACCAGAATATCACCCAAAGTCTCACGTTCAAAAGTGGGTCTTTGGGAAGTAATTATATCATGAAGGCTCAAATCTCATCGATAGATTAATTCATTGATGTATTCATAGCTAAATGACTACTGGAAAGTATTGGAAGCTATAGGAGATGGGACATACTTAAAGGGAGTAAGCACTTGAGGTCATGCCCTTGGGGACTATATCTTGTTACCAGATTTCTTTTTCTGCTTCCTAGCTACAATGAAGTGAGTCACTTTGATATACTGTCCCCTTCCAGCATGATGAACTGAGTCATCATAGGTCCAGAAACAATAGAACCAATCAACCAAGGACTGAACCCTGTGAAACCATGAGCCAAAATAAATCGTTCCTTCTTTAAGTTGATTTTCTTTGTCACATTGACAAAAAAAGATGACTAACAGAAAGATGTATTGTGAGATTAACAAATGATTTAATTTAGTTAAAAGGAACAAAGTATTAATTGATGACACTTTGAAATAAGAAAGGTGGGTCATCAGCAGATTTGTGTGTCATACTACATGTTATTCTATTAGAAAGAGGAAGATTTTGAAAGGTAATCCATCTAATTTCTCTTTCAGATCTATGTTTTGTTTCCAACTGTGTTGATAATAGATTAGAAGGGAGAAAGAATAGTGGGAGGAATATTAATTATAACTAAATGAATAGTACAGAAAGGAAGTTTTGATAGGCATTACCATGACATGAGAGGTGATTTAGCTTTTTTACTTGAGTTCACAACAAGAGAAACTTTAGAGGAGGAAAAGTTTATTTGGTGCTCACGGTTTTAGAAGCATCAGTCCATAGGGAGCCAGCTCCATCGCTCTGGACCCAAGGTGTCCACAAAATGGTGTGAAGGAGGAAAGCAGCTCAGGACATGGTAATCAAGAAGCAGAGAAAGCATTGCTCACCAGGGGAAAAAATCTCCACCAATGGCACAACCCCAGTAACCTACCTTCTCCAGCTACACACTACCTCCCAACAGTTACCACTCAGTTAATCAATATTAGAACCTTAATGCACTGATTAGGTTAAGGCTCTCATAATCCAATGATTTCACCTTTAAATTCTCTTGCATTGGCTTTTACATGAGCTTTTAGGGAATATCACATATTTAATCCATAAGAGACAGCAACTAAAAAGAGAGGAAGAACTAGATTTGAGAATGATTTCTTTGAGCTTCTCTCCAGGATAATTAACTTCTTATTAACGTGGCCACATTATATTTATGGGGTTTTCTGAGTACTGATATTTCTTCTTTTTTCTTTTTCAACATGTAATTACAAAATTATAAAGATCTGACCTACAGTCAATTTAGGTAAGGAAAATACGTTCTGGTGTTCTATTGCACAATAGTTAATGAAAATGATTATATAAGTTAGATAAGAAAGTATTTTGAAAGTTTTTACCATAAAGAAATGGTAAATGATCAAGGAGATATATTTGCCTATCATAATTTGAACATTACACAATATGTATATGTATTGAAACCTCACATTACCCATAAATATACACAATTTTATGTGTCAAGTAAAAAAATGTTATCAGATAAAGTTATTAGGGAAGCAAAATTATGAGATGTTCTTAGGAGAAAGTCATAATAAACCATTAGCTTTTGAAATCTTGGGTTTAGCTTTGGAAATTATGACCAGTTATTCCTTTTAATTTTTGGAAGCAATTATTTTTGAAGTACAAAACAATATTTAATCATATACATGACAAAATTTTGGTGTTTTAAATAATTCAAAATTACTAAACTCTATAAGTGAATTACACCAGTAGAAGTAATCTTTCTTTTCAATATGAGCAAAAGGAGAAATGCCTCTTCATGAGTAAAAATATTATTTTCAAATTTTATTATAGGCATCAGTCAGTGATATGAGCAATTGTCTGTGCTTCAGGGTTGCAAGTAATTTGTTGCAAATAGTTTCATAAAATAAAGCATAAGCCAGAACAAAAGGGAAAAAAAAAATCAATGGCTCTGTCGCTTAATTCAAAGCTCTAATAGCCTCATGAGAAAAACATATCCTTAGAAAGTAAAGATGAGAAAGTCACTTCTGTATAACAAAACTTTAAATTTTATTGGGTTAGGAATCATTAGAGTAACAAGGTCTTCTAGGCCACTGCTTTTATACTTTGAATATGTTTTATAATCTGCCTATGAATATATGAATTCTATTTTTATTATCCAAAGATAGCTAAAACTACAACTACGTCTATATTCAGGGAATACACACACACACACACACACATACACACATACACATTAAATACCCTGTGTTATATGGGACTTACTTCCTCATACACAAAATATGCAACTCTCATATAGGAAATACATCTGTAAATGTACCTGGTGTTGTAGGATGCACTCATTTAGAGGAAAAGCAATTCAGTAAATGTCTATGCATGTTACAGTTTTTGAGGATCTGTGGAATGGTGAATTATGCAGTATTTAATGTCATGCAAATATTACTTATTAATTTTGTTTGTGGAAAATGTTGATATTGAACTTTTATAATTCCCAAACTATCAGTTTCATATCCCTTAACCTAATGTAACATTTTACAACAGCAAAAAGTTGATATTGTTAATACAGTTGTATTTTAATAAAACCTTTAAAAAGTCATTTTTCCTGTGAATTTTAAGATTATATATTAGGAAAGAAATGGTGAAATTGTTACTAAAACATCACTTGAAAGATAGGTGTTAAATATATTTAAATGATTTTTTTGTCTGCCTTTTCAGGTTTTTTTTTTTTTTTTCTTCTACTACCATGTTCATGCATACTGAAAGTTAGAAAGACTTTTGTCTTTCTCTAAGCAATTCTGGCAAATGATGTCTGTGATTATATGTGTTCACTTTTCTCTGTTTCTAATGTCTTCATCATCTTACCACAATAGGTATGAAGTAGGTTACCTCAAATTTTATCTTTTAGGAAAGCATCCTAGATTTTTTACTCAGAACTGATTGCTCCATGTTTTGTGCTCTCATCTGCCACTAAAACTTGGTTTAACTGTGATTGGACATGTTCTATCTGTACCATTAGAAGTCAAGTCTCTTGGGATGAGAGTCCATATCAATTCATTTGTATATACTTTGTATAATTCTGTATATTGACTGTATGCATACATGAAAGTGCTCATTGAATTGAATACTGATACTAAATTGCTGTGATTCTTTGCATTACAAATACAAGAATCTTGAAATCGATCATCCTTGAAGGCATGTTTTTATGCTAGGAATGTTGAGTAATATACTGGTATTTTTTTAATTGCCCAACAACATCTTTCCTACTGGTTTACCAGAATTCCTGCTGAGACAGTACAATCAGGAGCTAACACATCTTGCCAGATTTTATCAAAAAAGTTTGACGTGTTACTTTTCCCCAAGTGAACTTAACATTAAGTGCTCAGAATAGTTACCCTGGCAACAGAGGTGAGGGAAGCTACAAGGGACTGACAGTTTCCACTGGAGACATGAGGGAGCTGGATCTACTAACAAAAGTGAAGACATACCCCCATGGACAATAGCATTCCTCTTTTGGACAAACGGATTTAAAGTCTGTTTTTGATAAAATGTACTCTATCTTCACTTGGCCCTTGAAATTCCTGATGGGTAACTAAAGCAGGATAAAGCTTGACATCTCTGCCTTAATTTTGCACTTGTCTTCTTTACCACCATAAATTTTGCTTAAATTCCTACTCAACTCTGCACAAAGACATGTAAATCATGTAAGAAGTGTTCGGCTATAATTGGTAATCCTCCCCTGCAACACTGAAGACACCAAGAATAACTAAGTTATTTACAAGATTTGCGAGATTATGCTGATTGAGAAATTGTCAATCATCAGTTTTTAAAATGTCTTATTCCCAGTCATCAGAATGGTGCCTAGAAATCTCTGGTCATTACCCTAAACTTGAAGGAGCATACATTCAAGAGGAAGACTTGTCCTCTTCTCCGAGTCATTCTTGCCTGCAGACACCTTAGATTGCAAGTACAACAGGTCTGAGTGATAAATGTCTTGTGACAAGAGTCCAAACTTCTCCCAGGTAGCAGCAACTTTCTATTACTGACAAGGCTCCAGGTGGCCATGCTGAGATAATGATGAACATGACCACAATTGACCAAGATTGTTTCATTATACATGTCCCTCACCATTTATTCCTTTCCTATATAACCCTTGTAAGCTCCTTGACAACAAGGCTGAGGATACTTAGTCTCCCTGGTTCTCTCCCATGTAGCTACACAGAATAAGTTTTTTTTCCCCTATTTAACCACTACTTTTCCCTTTTTTGGATGGGTGGGTGGGTGAGCGGCTGGACCTGGTCTGTCTATAGCTCTGTTGGAACTCTCTTTGCCAGAGGTCTAGGATGTTGTGAAGAAAGGGAAGAAGGAATTTGATCTGTGAGAAATGGAAAATGCCAAAGGGAAATTGATGAAAGTATATATTAACTTTCCCAGAAAAAAAGTATACTTCCTCTCATTTTTATAATTTCAAATACAAATGAATGGATGAATGAATAAACAAAGATTCTTAGTCATTTCCAACTACCATGTAATGATTAAATTGTTCCTATGATTTTCAAGCCTTACACTTTAGACTTTGTGAAGAGGACTTACTTTCAAAGGTGTGTTCACTTTATGATAATTTATTCATCTTAACATTGTGACAAGTGTATTTTTGTGTATTTATTGTATAATTCAATAAGAAGTTTTTCATATCAGTGTGTATATACATGTGCATATGTCCATGTAGATAGATAATATATATTTACAAACAGATGTATGGTATTCAAAAAATGAGAAACCCGTTTAGAATAAGGTATAAAATAATTTCATTTTTCAAAATTATTGTATGCATACATATCTATATTTATACACATGAACATACATACACACACACATACACACACACAGAAGCTCAAAGACCATTCAACAGTCAATTCTTCTTGAAATGGAATTTAGTTAGAAATTTAGAGAATTTAGAGTATTAAGGAATTTAAAGAATTTAGATTGAAAAAAAATCTTCAAGGTATCAAAAAATAATTTGACTAAAAGTAGATTCAGAGTTATTCCAAAATAAGTCAATACAACCTTTTATAAATACAAATTTTTGAAAAAAAAACTGAATCCTCAAAAAAAAAAAAAAAAAAAAAAGAAATGGCCTACTAATCAATGGTATTGTTTGTTTTCTTAATTAGTTTTATTTTATATAACAAGAAACTTACCATTATTTCTTTCATTTTTATCTGTTTACTTTGCTTACTTTTCTAAATTTTTAGATAGTTAATTAGAGCTGATTTTTTTCTAAAAAATATATTCATAAGCTTGTAACTTCAGACTGAGGATGTTGTCAGTTGTATTCCACAGGTATTTGTTTGTCTTGTTTTGTAAATTTTACATAAGCTTGTATACTGGTATGATCCCCAAATGTATAGATCAATTTGTTTGGTCACAGATAACACACCCATGTAATCAACACCAACATTATATAATGGACTTCAGAAGGCCATATGACTGAGTAATTATCACTCACTCCAAAAGCAGTACAATTTAAACTTTTAGTCTTTTACATTGGTTTTCCCTGATTTAAATTTTATATAAATGGAATTACATGACATTTTCTGTTTTTTATCTTTCTGTCACTGTGGCCAAGGTCCCTGATAAGAAAACTTGGATGGGATAAAGTTTATTTTGGCTTATGATTTCAGAGGATTCAGTCTGTGGACAACCATCTTAAATGCAGAAACACCATGGCAAAAGTTGCTCAGATCATGACAATTGGGAAGCAGAGAGACAAGAGAGAGAGAGGATCCAGGAACAGAATATAGTACTCAAAGGAATGCTCTTAGAGACCTAGTTCTCAGCTTTACTACATTTCCCACATTTACCAGACAGTAGTAGTTCATTCAATTTGTAAGGATAAAGACTGATCTGGTTACAGTTGTCACAAAGCATTCATTTCCTCAATACTCTGTCTCTGAACCTTGCTGCTTTGGGTATCAGATTTTCAACGTAAGTTTGGAAGAACATCTAAACCATAAGATACCCTATTTATATCTGGATACTTTTGCTGAATATTTTACTTGTAAGCTTCCTCTATGTTGTTCTGTGTAGTTTAAGTTCATTCATTTTTGTTGATGTGTAGTGTGCCATTGTATGAACCATTATTATTGATTCTGCTCTATGTGAAAATTGGTGTGTGTCTAGTTTGGCTGATAAATAATTCTTCTGTGAGCCTGTGTGTGTGTGCGTGTGTCCATATGTAAACACATATTCTGTGCATATTCTAGGAATAGTTCCTGTATTCAATTTTAGTAGATAGTGGGGAAGAATTTTACAAAATGTTTTATCAAGTTATACTTCTACAATCAATTTAATACAGCTCTAGTTGTTCTGTATCTACACAGACCCATGACAGTATTTTTCATTTTTCAGTCCAGCTATATTAAAGAGTGTATAATGATACTCCACCATAATTTTAAATTACATTTTCCTGAAGGCTTTGATAGGTGTTTGAAATTTATGCTACTATATATTCTATAAAATCTCATGTTTTTATTTAGTTTATTTTTTTCGTATAAAATAAAAACTATCATAGTCTTTTTTCTTCTTTTTTTATTACCCATGTAGGGTGGACCCTATTGTGTGAAGTATATACGTCTTTTGCACAGTTTTCTATTAGTTGTCTGTCTTCTTTTTGTCTGGAGGCATGCTCTATTTATTTGGATACAACTTTCTGTTGATTACATGCATCACAAATATCTTCTTTCATTTGACAACTTGATTAACACCTGCTTGATGATTCCATTTGATGAACTGAATTTCTCTGTTTAGACCAAGTTATTATTATTATTATTTACTTTGGGGTTATTTCTACTACTGTCCTCTTTCAAAAAATGTACCCATTCCAAGGGAGATGCTATATTTTCTAATTTTTTTGAAGTACCTGTTGATATATAGTTCTTTGCAGTAAATTTTTGTGAATTGTCTATTAGTCCAGGCATATTTTTATATTAATATCAAATCCAGCTGTCCTATTTGAAGATCATCTTTTCATCACCATAGTCATAAAAATAGGTGATCACATATGAGTGGGATAATTTTGTTTTATAAACTCTTTCCCTGCAGGTTTGCCTATATTGTGCCAATACCACACTGTCTTTATTAGGATGCTATGCATCCCTAATAAACCTTATTTCTGATAGGTTAGGACTAACACACTTTGCTTAGCTTCAGAATATTGAAATAGATATTGTTCTCCACATTTATCTATAAATATCTGCTGCCAGCTTGTTAATTACCATACAATCGAGCAAACAAATCTGTTGGGATTTTAACTGAGATGGCTTGCAACCTATAGATCAGAATAAAGGGCATTGACATCATCATAAAATTTAATTTTCCATTTCATAGTAGTGTATCACTTCAATTATCAATTCCTTTGTTTTTCTCATTTCTGAATTTTTCAGTGTAGATATTTTATCCATCCTATCTTACATTTATTTATTTTCAGGTGTTTCAAATTTATGCTACTATATACAATATAAAATATCTTATATCTCATGTTTTTATTTAATTTTTGTTCATATAAAATAAAAACTATTATGATCAACTTGCATTAAATGATATAGCTAAATGTGTTTACTAGTTTTATTTTTTAAAAAATCTTTAACATTCACAACTTTTTAAAAAATATTTTTTAGTTGTCAGTGGAGGTTTATTTTATTGAACCCAGTGCCTCGTACTCACACATGCTATGCAAGCACTCTACCACTGAGCCACAACCCCAGCCCTTAACATCCGCAGCTTTATGTATGATTTTGTTTTTGTTTTTAATGACTTCTATTCCAATTCTTAGCTTTCTGATCTTTTTTTTTTTTTCCTGATAACTGAACAGACCTAGTGCCAAAGAGCTTCCAGTCTTAGGTTAAATACAGTACTAAATACTTCACTTAAGCCCATTAGAGCTTTTGTTGCTTTGTTTTTGTTTGAGGACTATGTGTGCATGCATATGCTTAAATAAAAGATGATTTCCTTTATTTCAAATTTGCTGAAAATTTATCACAAAATTTTAAGCTTATTTACTTTTTTCTGTCAATAGTTCTCAGAATAAACAAGTTCCTTTATTGATATTATGCAAATTTCATTATTCAACTAATTTTTTACACTTCTGACATGAAACATGTACATGGGTTTGCACAAATCCTATAATATTCAGAAACTTTCACTTTTTATAAAATTATTTTTAAATGAAATAAAGTAACCTAACATGAAATTTAACAACTATTTTCACATGCAATATATATGGTCACATTGCTGTGTGACCAAACTTATCACCTGTCTTTAGAATTCTTTACATGTAAAACTGAAACTCTGTACCCATTAAATAGCAACTCCCATTCCTCTCTTCCTCTGCCTCTGGAAACTGCCATTCTACTTTTTATTTGTGGAAATATGATTATTCTGGGTATTTCATACAAATGGAATTTTTAAATATCTGTATTTTTTTTGTAACAAGCTTATTACCTTTAACATAAGGTCCTCAAAATTCATACATGTTATAGGATAAAATTCATATTCTTTTAAAAGTTAAATACTCTTTGTACATATTGTACAAATGTACACATTACACAAATAACACATTTTTGTTTTTCCTCTCATCTGTTGATGGACTCCTGTGTTCTTTTGACCTTTTTGTTAGCACTTACAATTTTTTTCAAAAATTATAATTGTTTGGGCATTTGTGATACACATTTTTACTTGGTTATAAGCTCCTTGGAAATTTACTTGCACATTGGCTTACTCTCTTATACCTTCTTTCAAGATATACTTTGACCGTTGTTTCTGTAGCAACCCATGGTCTCTGCTTCTCTATTCTTATTTAAATTTCTGAGGGAAAAGAGGGCTCATGGAACCATCCTTTCCTGTTTGAAAGGGCAGTTTTCATTCAGGTTCCTTTCTAGACTTGTTTTAAGCCAGCTCTTTGGTCACTTGTCTATGTCCCCTAGATGGCAATAGAGTTAATAGGAAAACTCCATCATCACCTCTTCAGACACACAAGGGTCTTGGGGTCAAATATGTCCCAGGAATATGAGATTAAATAGAGCTAGACAGATATTTTTAATACATTTCTTTTTTAGTCTTTGGTATTATGCCAGAAAGCACAGTGAAATGGTCTGAAAATTTGCTTCCCACCAAAATGCGTATGTTGAAATCCTAATTCCCAATATGTTAATATTAGGTGATGGTCATTTGTCAGGTAATGAGGTCATGAAGGTCAAGTCCACATCAATGAGATTAACTCCCAAGTAAAAACAACTGAGGATGCTTGTTTCTTCCCTCTCCACTCTTACCCATGTGAGGATAAAATGTGAAGGCAGCTGTCTGCAAACCAGGAAGCTGGCCTTTATCAGACACTAGATCTCTGTGTTGCTTGATCTTGGGTTTAACCTCCAAATTTTGGGGAAATAAACATTTGTTGTTTAAGCTATCCAAAGTGTGATCTTTTTTTATAGTGGCTTGAACAGACTAAGCAATAAACAGAGCTAAGAGAACATGACAGAACATTAACAGCATCAAAAACAATGATAGATAATAATTAGACCCCATATGTGTATAGAAATTCTACTTAAATATTGTACCCCTGTACTTCATTGTACTTTACTCACTAGTTTTAACTCTGTTCATTTTGGCTTCTAAGATCACCTTAAATTCTGCAATAATACAGTTTACTTTGTCTTCCTACCATGTAAATTTATTCGACTTTTCTCACCTTTCAGATGTGATTTTCTAAAGCAACTTACATTTCATAATTTTCAAAGTTCAAATATAATTTTGAGAGTATTAGTATAATTTGTGTTCCTTTGGATATATTTTTTCACATATAAATATTTATATTTATTACTTACATTTTTGGTAAATATTTTCCAAAGTTTTGATAAATCTTATCTTTATAACTTGCTAATTCTAACGTGATCCTTTTAATTTTCTCTTTACATTTTCACGTTCTTAGTCCATGGCAAATTTATCCAAGCCCACTAATTTTACATAAAAATTGTATGAGTATTTTACCAATTCCTACTTACATATGCAAAATTACCCCCTATATATCTAAATTAAGATAGTGATTACTATGTAAATATGAATCCCTTTCTTTCTTCTTCTTCTTCTTCTTCTTCTTTTTTTTAATTAGCAGTCACCTTAGGTTTAAGAAACATTGTTGAAATTCTTAGCATTTACAATCCAAAAACTTGACATCTGAAGAGTTTGTTTTTCTTTCTTTAATTGCCTGATGAGTTGAAAGAGTGAACTAAGCTGATTGAGGTTATGATTTATCCAATCTAAACTCAGTCCTGTGCTCAACATATTCACAATAAACCTAACCTTCTGGAAAGCAATTAGTTTAAATACCCATAGGCCCCATAAAGGCTTTTACATTTGACAAACCAAATGCAATTACTTTTGTCAAATTTTTATGTCTTTGTGATGAGATCACTAGGTGAACTCCAAGTTCACCTCCTAGCTTCCCTATCATCCAAGAGTTATTAATTCTAATTAAAATAATTCCTTCCATGTTAGAATGATAGAATAGAGATTGTGAAATGGAATCAAAATTATACTTAATAATCATGTGCTTTCTTTGTTATTCAGAAAGCTCTGGTTTATATGATGTTCCATTTAAGTAGAGAAAAGTGCTATATATTGGTGATGCACATTAATGACATGGAATGAAATGCTTCATTCTGTTTATATAGTATACATGAATATAAATATATGTATGTCAGAGAAAGCAAATTCAAAAAGACATAAGATATAAAGCAAACTTTGAAAGGAAACATATTTCTTCTGTTTGGCTTTTGCATCTAATGTGATGATCAGGAGAAAAATATTCAAAAAATAAATAACTGGCATTAGGTTAATAGGGAGAATTGTTTAAAAACCAGCAGTTTATGAAAATGGTGAGTACTGCCTCAGGTCACAGAGAGTTACCCTAGAAAATTTGTGCTGGATTAACAGTTTTCCAATACTAAGACTTTGTTAAATTACATGACATAAACCAAGACAAATATACATTCTAGAGATAGGTTGTTGACATGCTTGACTGCTACCTCAAGAAATAAAACAAGAGAAGCTAATAACAAAATGTGCAAAGGGCTCAAAGAATAGAATGTTTTGAATAGGGAATTAAGAAATCCCGATTTTTCTACCATTTGTGGGTCTTGGGGGTAGTACCAGGAGTAATTCTTCAAATGTTTACATAATTAATGAATCAAAATAGATTTCAACAAGATGAATATAATGATGAAACAAGAAATAGTTTGTGATACAAACTAACTTTCTTACATTTAAAAAGTTTTTTCCCTTAAATATATTTAGTATTAGAAAGATATTATTATGCTATAAAAATTTCTTAAAAAAATATTCTCACATGAGTGGAAACAAATGGAGATAATGTGAGACCTAAGAAATAGAAGCATGTAGAATAGTTAACAAAGTAAATTATATAGAAACACAAGCAAATGCATTAGGAAAAAATATAATTAGGAACTTAGGAGAACCTCACAGTCCAGATTCACTCATTCTGCTGTCAAACACTTGAAATAACAAAGAATGGACATTTATATTTCTCAAGGAGATGATGACATTCCTTAGAAGTCTGCAGAAAATTATGTGAGTATTTCAACATGGCCATATGTGACCAAAAGTGAGGACATCATTAGGGTTTATTACTAAGGGTTATATTTAATCCACAATTTAATGACGTTTTCTCACATAGTTGAATACAATTGCTGGGAGAATTTCAGGAGTATAGACAAAAATTTCCATACATTTTGAAGATGACTGGCTGAGTTGCAGGACTCATTTTTGCCTGGAGTTTAGAGGAATACTGACCATCCTGGTAGACCAGGGTTCATTTCGTGTTCTCTATACAATACTCTCCAATTTTAGTCTCAGCTAGTGAAGACCGGGGTTACAATTTATTTTATTTTTATTATTTTTGAATATTATTCTGTACTTTTACTTTCTTCCCTCTGAAGTCAATGGAGGAGATTTAGACAGAACAGAGAAACACATAGTGATCTCTCTGTGGGGTGATTTCTTGGTATTTTAACAAAAGCAGCAGGAAATGGTTTTCAGAACATGACTTTCCCGATAGATTGCAGCGGTTGAGAACATATTAGAGAGAGAGCGGTATTGTAGATGTCTCTGCCATTCTTACTTAATAAATAGTTTCTAAAGTAATAGTATCAACATTAACAATTTTTATTAATTTATCTGGCATCAATGTATGCCAACATTAATGAATGCTATTAATGAGCTAGAAATGAATAATTGAATAGCCTCATGCTAAAACCTCACAGTTTGTGAAAATGTAATAATGCATGCAAAAATACAAATATAAAACAAAGAATGAAGAGTATAAAGGTTGGCAAAGCAAAGGTCACATCCAGTTGTGTTGAGATCATAGAAGTCCAGAGTGAATTGACATTTGAACTAAATTTGGATGAGTCTTTAATGAAGGAAGAAAGGAAATGGAAGAAAAGGCATTTCACAGAGGCAGAACAGCACAGATTAAGGTGCAGAGGTTGGCCTTCCCGGACTGCATGGATAACATTTAGGAAAAATAAAACTGGCTTGAATGTAGACTCCTTAGTAACAAAACATGCTACCTCAACTTGAAGTAGAATTAGCTCATGAAATCATGCTAGTACACATCTCATTACAACTATAGGGAAATTTTCAAGAGATGTTCACAAGTTAACTGAAGATTTGCTTCTCCTGAGAAATCTCCTACGAGCCATTCAGTCTATGTCTCTTTTGTCCATTTGGCATTCTTAACTTTCTCATTGATGTGTAACTGTTTTTCCCCATAGAGCCTCTGAGATCTTAATCGGAAGGCTATCATCTCTTGTAATTTTCAAATACCCAACTAATGATATCAGAAAAACCAAAGTGATCTTCCTACTTCCTTATACAATTTCTTCTGACACCAGATGTATGTGGAGGAATGGGGTGGGTGTTTCTCCACACATTAAAGTATTTGCCACTGGTTACCAAATGGGCGTTCCCTAAATTTAATTCCACTCTGACGCTATCTACTTGAGATGGCTTACAACCCACAGATGGAGAGCTCAGTTGCACAGGACTGCCTTACCTCACCCATTCTTCTGATTAACCAGCTACACATCTGGGTTCTCACTACTCCCTCCTCAGGTTTAATTAATTCGCTAGAATTGGTCACAGATCTCAAAGAAACACTGTGTTTCTGTTTACCCATGTATTATATTATAAAAGACATTACAGGAGATACAAATAGGCAGATAGAAGAGATGAATAAAGGAAGATGTGTGGGAAGTGGCACAAAGCTTTCATGAATTCCCCCCAGCAAGATGTGCCTCCCTTCAAGAATCTCTCTATATGTTCAGCTATCTGGAAGCTTAACTAAACTGGGTTATTTTGAGTTTTAAAAGGGCTTCATTATATATACTTGACTGATTTCAGCATTGACCATTGATGCCCAACTTGGCACTCAGTTCTTCTCCCCTACCTAGAAATCAGGGACCAAGATCAAAACTCCCAATCCTCTAATCCCTTGGTTTGTTCCCCCTGTAACCAGTCAAAAACCTGAGGTTATCCAGAATCCACCAAATACCAGTTCATTAAATAAAGGATGCTCTCACCATGCAGGGAATTACAAACGTAGTACAACCTCTTGATCAACAACTACAGTCAAGGACTAAAGATCAAAACAGAAGATTCTTCTATTGCTCCTGTCTTCAAGGTCTTTAGAAGCTTTGTGCCAAGAACTGGAGATGGATGTAGAAAACAATATGTGCATTTTTAAATATTATATCATTGAAGAATTTGTTACAAAACACTTAGAAATATATTCTTGTTGATGTCATTTGACAACCAAAATAATTTTCTGACTTCAGTAATATGAGCTACAGCATACACAAAAATATATTAATTAAAGAGAATATGGCCTTACATGAAATTATGAAATATTTTTGAATATTTTATATAAAATATTATCCTGAGGCCTCTTTCATCATTTTACAAAAATATTATGATCTAACTCTATAGTAATCATAGTTTCATTCTCTAATTTGGGGGTTTTAAAAATTAATCCAACCACCTTTTTTAAAAATTGAGCTTTAATAACATGAACAGAATTGCATGTCTTTAATTATTGATAGGTATTCATAAACCATGAAAGAACTAAAATAATGAGAGAATCTTAGATCTGAAAAGGTAATATTCTCCAAGAGTATTGAAAGCCTTAGAGAAATGTGTATGTGCCTCCTATATGAGCCTCTTTCTTGGAGTTATTCCCAGAGTTACATATTGGCCAAATAGTTCTTTATGGATCACTGATAGTTGAAAAACTGCAATTATAACTACCATTCTTATAAAACAAGGGAAAAAGGAAAGAAATCCAGTGTTTCTTTACTTAAAAAATAAATAAATAAAACCACTCATTATGAACTTTTTGGGACACAATCTATTTCATTGATAACTACACTATTTTTTTGTATCAGGATTTAAATTCAGGGGCATGTAATCACCAGGTCCCATATTCAGCCCTTTTGATGTTTTATTTTGAGATAGGGTCTCTCTAAATTGCTTAGGGCCTCATTAATTTGCTGAGGCTGACTTTGAATTTGCTGCTCTACTGCCTTTGCTTCCAAAGCCCCTGGGATTATAAGTGTGCACTTCAATTCCTGGCTATTTCAAATTTTTGTCTATGACTTTAATAAGTTATTGAAAAAAATTTAATTCAGAGATAAATGATCACCTTTTGCTTATAGGTCTTCCCTCAATCATATCTCAAATGTAAATTGACAGTAAGTAGCAGATACTTGTAGACAGATGATCTTGAATTTAAATGTCTATTTATCTATACGATCTGTTCTAATATTTCCTAGCTTCTGTGACCCTTAATTTCCCCATCTAATAACTATCTCAGAATTTTTTGTAAGCATTAATTATGATCATAGAAGTAAAAAGCTAGCACGTATTAGGAAACCACTTTATGTTATAAAGTAACATCAGATACTTATTTGTGTCACCATAGTTTAAGTGAAAACATCAAAAGTCTCTTCAGTATAAAAAGAACACAGATTCCAGAATATGGAACTTTTCCATATGGACTCTTCCATATATGGCTTAATGTGCACAAGAAAAAAAATGAATATGGGTTGGACCCAAGTGGTTTCATGAATCAGTTGTTTTTTATTGGACCTATGTATTTATGAGTGGTTTCCACTTTTGGGATACTTTGAACAAAAATGCTATTGAAAATTTATGTAAGTACTTTCAAAGGTTTTATGTTTGATTTGTACAAATATACAGGACTGAATGAGAAGCATATATTCAACATTATAAGAAACTACTTCTAAGTAGTTTTAATGATGATCATAAAATTTTACATACCCAGCAGCAAAATACAAGTTTTCCAATTGTATCTCAGTGACGCTAACATTTTTTATTAACTTTGTGCAGAAATAAAAATAACATCCCATACGTTGTTACTTGGAACACACCCCTGTGATGAAAGAAAGATGAATAAAAGAAAACAAACAGAAGTTTATTCACACATCTATATCATATACACATGGGAAACACACAGAGAATAAATCCTTCTCAGAAAAGAGACTTTGAATTCCCTTTTATACAGCATCGTTAACAAAAGCAAGCACATTTTTAGAGTAGCAATAAGACAAACGACACTTTTGAATTATACGTTGTGGCAACTTGAAGAAAGCAAAAAACTGTCCAGTGAAGGTTTGTAAATGACATTTTGTTAAAGTGGTTACCCCTTTGTTCTTGGTGGCATAAAGAGTAGAAGGGTATTCTTTGTCTCTGTAAATCTATGTCTAGCTTTAGGCAAATGGAAAGCTCAGACCTCTCATCTATTCATTTCTTCTTAATTGCCTTCATATTTTGAGGAGGCATATTCTGTTCTCCCACCTTTTACTGTTTAAAGTTTAGCTATATTACAATATGTGAAAAAGTATTCCACTGTGACATTAATGTGCATTTTAATAAAATTATTGCAAGTGTATATTTTAACCACATATATATTCTATTCCATGGAAGCAAGGACTATTCATGTCTGTCACCCAGAGTTTTAGTTAGTGGTATACATTTTTATTTTTGAGTTAATTTCCATATATATTCTGGATAGTAATTATCAGATGAATCTACATTTTTGAACATTAACCAACTTATTATCTTTTTTATTTTATTGGCTTTTTAAAATTATACATGGTAGTAGGATCAAATTTGATATAATTATACAAGAATGGAATATATCTTATTCTCATTAGGAACCGATTCTTGTGGTTGCACATGATGGTAAAATTCACTGTGATGTGTTCACATATGCATATGAGAATTATGTCAGATTCATTCCACTGTCTTTCCTTTACCTATACCCCCTTACTTTTTTTCTCCTTTGTCTAATCCACTGAAATTCTATTCTTCCCCTTTTCTCTTTATTGTGGGTTAGCTTCCACATATCAGAGAAAACATTTGGCCTTTGGTTTTGGGGATTGGCTTATTTCACTTAGCATAATTGTCTATAGATCTATCCATTACTAGCAAATGTCATTATTTTTTTTTTGGCTGAGTAATATTCCACTGCTTAAATATACCACTTTTTCTTTATCCATTTTTCTGTTGAAGGGTACCCAGTTTGGCTCTATAGCTTAACTATTGAAAATTGAGCTGCTATAAACATTGATGTGACCGTGTCAGTATAGTATGGTGATTTTTAAGTCCTTTGGATATATACCCAGGAATAGGATAACTAGGTCAAATATGATTTTATTCCAGGTTTTCTGAGGAATCTCCATGCTGCTTTCCAGAGCATGGTCGGTTGTAACAATTTTTAGTCCCACCAACAATGTATGAGTGTTGCTCCCTGCAACAAGGGTACCTGGGAGACAGGCAGGACCCGCCTGTTGTCTCTGAGGGGCTGAGTGAGAGGGTAAGTGTCGCGGCCCAGTCCCCATCCCAAGATTGGGAAGAAACCACACTGATCCTGGAGTTGTGTCAGCCGTGAAGGCGCTGAAAATCTCAACTTTATTGTGTCAGGGACAAGGTTATATAGTGATAGAAGGAGGGGGTAAGAAGAGAAATTAGCGAGAACCAATAGGGGGCAGTACGTCACTATCACTTGGGGCTTAGGCAGATTTCAGGTTAAACCATTAGGCTGGGCTAAGGTCAAAAGCCTGCGCTCGGGCTAAAAGCCCACACGCCAATCCAGCCAGGTCACTTATATGGAAATGCTCTGGAAGAGCCCATGAGGCCACCTCAGCCAACACCCAGTAATGGCTGTGGTCCCAAAGGAGGTAAAAGGTTCCAACATGACCTTGAGTTTGTCTCATATGGGTTTCACAATGTTGAGATGTTTCTTCTATATCCAGTTTTTCTAGTATTTAAACATGAATTAATGTTGTATTTTGTCAAATACTTTTTTTCTGCATCTATTGAAATAATCATTAATTTTTTTTTTTTTTTTTGTATCAGGGATTAACCTCAGGGGCACTTGACAAAAGAGCCACAACCCCAGTCCTATTTTGTATTTTATTAAGAAACAGGATCTCACTGAGGTTTTTTAGCACCTCACTTTTGCTGAGTCTGGCTTTGAACCGGGGATCATCATGCCTCAGCCTCCTAAACACCAGAATTACAAATGTGCACCACCACTCCCAGCCAATCATGAGATTCTTGCTTTAAGTTTATAAAATGTATTATGTTTATTGATTTCTGTATGTTGAACCAACCTTGCATCCCCAGGATGAAACACACTTGATGATGTGCACTATCATTTTAATGTATATTTGTATGTGATTTGCTATACAAATGATTAAATTTATTTTGCATCCATGTTCATCATGGATATTGATCTGAAATTTTCTTACTTGAGTTGTCTTTGTCTATCAGGTTTTGGTATCAGGGTGATATCATAAAATGAGTTTGGAAGAACTCTTCCTTTTTTATTTTATGGAATAATTTAAGGAGGATTGGTATTAGTTCTTTAAAGGTTCAGTAGAACTTGGATGAGAATCTATCTGGTGTTGGGCTCTTCTTTGTTGGTAGGTTTTTGATGGTGTCTTCAATTTCATTACATAAAATTGATCTGTTTAAGTTTTCTATATTGTTCTGGTTTAGTTTGGATAGGTCATATATCTGTAGGAATTTGTTGATCTCTTCATCAACAACATTAATTCTAGGTTATTGGAGTATAAATTTGCAAAATAATCTGTTGATTATCCTCCGTATTTCAGTAGTGTCTGGGTGATATATACATATTTTTTATCACAGATTTTAATAACTTGTGTTTTTCCTTTGGTTAGCTTTGGCTAAGGGTTTAACAATTTTGTTTATTATTTCATAGAACCAACTTTATGTTTCAATGATTTTTTTGAATTTTTAAAAATCTAAATTTTATTGATTTCAGCTCTGATTTAATTTTTCTACTGATTTTGGTGTTTTCTTCTTCTTTATATAGTGACTTGCAATGGAATATAATGTTATTTATTTGGTTACTTTCTCTTCTTTTAATGTATGAACTCAATGCTATGAACTTTCTTCTTAGAACCAATTTCATACTGTCACAGAGATTTTGATATTTGGTATCACTGTTCTTATTTATTTCTAAGCACTTTTTTATTTCATTCCTGATTTCTTCTGTTCTCCCCTTATCATTTAATAGTGTATTATAGTGCATTGTTTAGTTTCCAGGTGTTAGATAGTTTCTGTTTATATCTTATCATTTATTTCTAATTTAATTCCATTATGATCTGATAGAATGCAAGGAATTATTTCTATTTTTTCTTTTTTTGCATCTGCTAAAATTTGCTTTGTGGCCTAAAATACGATCTATTTTTTTTTTTTAATTTCCATGTGTTGCTGCTAAGCTGAAAGCATTTTAGTCATTGATGAATGAAACATTCTACAAATGTCTGTTAAATCTAAATTATTAATTGCACTTTTTAATTCTGTAGTATCTTTATTTGGCTTTTTCATATTGTTTTTGTGTTTACTCATCTATCAGTATGGATCTGAAGCAGCAGGACTTATAATGTCCCTATAAGTTTCTAGCACCTCACATATTAGAGGGAAACAAATAATAACAATACCCAATGCACACAATATACAGCACTAAACTAAATACTTAGTTCCTACTATGACATCCACAATGTTAATTGGCACAATAAATTAAAATGTTAGGAACAGCAATTGCCATTAGGAAAAAATAGTAAGTGACCATGTATTATGTCTGGCATAAAATAAACAACAGATGTCATCTATGACCTCTACTGCATTAATAATTGTAACAGAGTTAGTGGTGGAGACAGGTGCTATATAAACCAATTAGTGTTAAAATATATCAGGGATAGAGTTAATTAAGAGGAAAAAGAATAGATAGGTCTGAAATTTCAAAAGATGAACAGGGAAAATGAAGATCTGTAGATTGTGATGACTATGAGGAAGAGAAAAAAATTTAGTAAAAAAATCAAAGAACAAATAAAAATAGAACAACAGAGCTTTGCTGTTGGAAAAAAAAAGAGAGAAAGAGAAACAAGGGAAACATACAAGTGAAAAACAATAAAAAACAAAACCCATATATGCTAATCCAAAACCCTAACCCTTAAAAGACAAAGAAAAAATAACTAACATCAAAAAATGGTATAAATGAGAGACAAGAAGCCAATATGATTATGTATAAATTTCCATAAACCATTTAGCACAGACAAACAGAAGAAGGAGGAGGAGGAGGAAGAGGAGGAAGAGGAAGAGAAGGAGGAGGAGAAGGAGGAGGAGGAAGAAGAGGAGGAGGAGGAGGAAAAGGAGGAGGAAGAGAAGGTGGAGGAAGAACAGGAGGAAGAGGAGGAGGAGAAATGGATCAGGAAAAGGAAGACAGAAGAAAAAGAGAGAAGAGAAAAAATAAAAAGATATTCTTGATGAAAAATTAAACAATAATTTCCATTGCAGTGGTCAAAATAGTCAATGAGAATATATGTTCACTGTCTGTGCCCAACTGTATTTTCTTTCATTTCTTCTTAGGTATGTATTGAGCACAAAATTGGAGACTATAGGCAGTCAAACCCTTCCTTTTTTGTGTGTTGTACACCAATTTGCCAATTAAAGTTCATAAATTCATAGCTTTCCTTCCAGGCAGTATGAGGTAGTGTGAAAAGGGAAGTATTGTCAGGTCCACTCTCTAGGTGGAGTCCCTGAAGAGTTCTGTGAGAGGAGTTGTTGTAGGTGGAACTCTCAAAGGCAGGGATTAAGTCTAGTCAGCATCCAAGTGCTTTGTTGAGTGTCAACTGGTCTGGAGTTATTAAATCAATGCATCTCTAGGGCCCAGCATTTGCTGATCTACACTGGGAAACTGCATCCCAGGATTGTCTCCAGAGTTCCACTTGTGAGGGTGAGGAGCCAATTCTTTGCCCCTTCTGCTGCCCATGGACCCTGACTTTCCTGAATTCCCAGGCTTAGGGCATAGTCACAAGCACCTATTCAATTCTCCAGCCACTTCAGCTGGTCCTCCAAGCCACTAGACTCAAAGGTAGGGAGGGAGCTGGGCTCTCCTTGGCCTCTTTGACTTGTATTCCTGATTGAGCAGGAACAAAACAGCTGTAGTTAGGCTCCCTTACCAGGGTTTCTTGTTGTTTTTAGTGTGTAGCCTGGGCTGGGAATTAGCTGTGTTATGGTTAGCCAAGGCCAGAACACTCGGATTAAACATGTATACTCTAAGTCATAAACTGTAACTTGTGTGGGTCTTATATTTGCATTCTTTGTTTGACCTGCATTATAAAAAAGAGCCTATGGAAGAGACTCAGGGTGAAATGGGTTAATGGGGGGTTAATGAGGATGAAATGGGGTCAGAATGGGACTGGCTGGGGGACTGCAGCTGAATATGGAAGCTGTGGTCTATGGCCACCACTGAATAAAGCATGACTACTATCCTAACTGTGGTTTGCATTTTTGCATTGTCTTCTACCTGCTGAATTCTAAATCTCTTTCCTGGGTCAGGGCCCCCATGTGACAGTTGGCTTAGTGGGCAGGCTGTTCCTCAGGTGAGAGATGCCTCAACCCTGGTGGACAGGAGGAACCTATGGTTATTGAGCAGCATGTAGCATTTGGTTGCCAAATGAGTATCATTAGCATGAACTCCTGGGTATAGTTGGGATACTGTGGATGGGTTTCCTGTGAACATAAATAAAGACTTATGATTTCCCTGTTGTAAACATGGATCCAGTGAAGGTTACTGTGAACTGAGCAATGGAGCCCAGCCACCAGGCCATGGACAAGGACAAAGATGGCAGTGGCAGTGCAGATGAGGAAAATGGCCTGAGGAGCTGGCTAGCACAGCCACTGGGGCTCATGGAATAAATGCTTCTTACCACTTGAGAGCAAAAACTGATATAGAG
Organism: Marmota monax; assembly: GCF_021218885.2. NCBI lineage: Eukaryota > Metazoa > Chordata > Mammalia > Rodentia > Sciuridae > Marmota > Marmota monax. The sequence goes on along the minus strand of NW_026695230.1, from coordinate 2,514,520 downwards.
TTACAATAGATTCCCAAGATGAGGAAGTTACAAGATAAGAAAGAGGCCTTTATAGTCAGAGTATGGTTACTGGAGGAAGACATGTACCTTGAAAATACTCCTCAAACTCTGCCATAGTACTGATGGAGTTTGAGGAGGAGGAGGAAGATTAATGGTTGCAAGACTCACCAGGGGTAATGCAGAAAATGGAACAGCAGCAGCTGATGGCTCTGACGGGCAGCTGCCAGCAGGGCTGGCCTAGGTAACCAAGTTCAACACAATCCATCTACAAAGCAGAATTGGTGGACTTGGGAAAATAATTTGGACAGAGGCCAAGAGAGCCCCTGACCACTTTGATATTATCCCTGTGAGATTTAGGGGTGCCTTGAGCTGACAGAGGCATGAAACCCCATGTGATGCAAGTTATTTATTCTGCACAAACCACATGTGCTGAAGATCAGTGGGGAACAAGAAATCCCAGGTGTGCCAGGAGCTGGTGTGTGCCAAGAGAGAGCTCAAGTGTAGTAAGAGCTTGGCAGGGGCCCCGAAAGAGAGAGATGTTAAGGGCCAATACCTATAGAGATGAACCATAAACAACCCAATACTTTGGAGGTAAGGCAACTATAATGTACTGTGTTTGGTACACAAATGACTCCATTGATGAAGAATTGCCTGTATGGATGGCAGTGGCTATGATGCTCGATACCGACACCATTTGGTTTGGTAACAGTATAAGACAAAATAGCCAATGAACTGAGCTAAATGGTGATAGTAAATAAAGCATCCCCCATAGTGATATTCTCAAAAGTTGTTCTGTATACTAGGGACAAGTTCTGTAGCAAAAGCTCAGGGAGTTAAGCTGACTATAGGGCAAGTTACTTGTCATACCACCTGTTTAGTCCAGGGAATAATGAATCAGATGCTTTGGCTAGGGTGTGGTTGTTACAGCAGGTGCCTAACACTGACTTAGAGGCTTGGCTCAATCCAGACAAGCATACAGATGTGAAAACTATGTGAAATGTAGTCAAACAATGGAGTCTGTCTTCAACATCAAATACCCTGGTAGAGGATTGTTAGGCATTTGTACTTACGAATATCTACACACCCAATGTCTTGGAGCCATAGATGGCCAGATAATGTAGGAATGAATCCCTCTGACATTATGGCAGGTTGACTACATTGGTGCTTCACAGAAGTCAGAAAGGGACATGTTTGGCTTGATGGCAGTGGATATGGCTTGTTGTTTGTCTGATCCAGTGGTTAAGCAAATCAGTGTGCTATGATTCATGCCCTGACCATGTTGAAGGCCCATAGCAACAAAAAGTGACAAAGGGACTCATTTTTCAGGTCAAGATGTGCAGCGATGGGCAACCCAATTACAGATTCAATGGAAGCTGTGCATCCCATTTCATCAAGAGTCTGCAGGCATAAAAAAGAGATTCTGCTTATCAGAGACAAAACCTCTGAAAGGGAAATCAGGACAACCACCCCATTCACAATATCCTCAAAAAATATTTGGGAATAAACCTAACAAAAGAGGTGAAATACCTTTACAATGAAAACTATAGAACACTAAAGAGGGAAATAGAAGAAGACCTTAGAAGATGGAAAGTTATACCTTGCTCATGGATAGGCAGAATTAATATCATTAAAATGGCCATACTACCAAAAGTACTCTATAGGTTTAATGCAATGCCAATCAAAATTCCAATGGCATTCCTCACAGAAATAGATAAAGCAATCATTAAATTCATCTGGAGAAATAAAAGATCCAGAATAGCTAAAGCAATTCTAAGCAAGAAGAGTGAAACTGGCGGTATAGCAATACCAGATTTCAAATGATACTATAGAGCAATAGTAACAAAAACAGCATGGTACTGGTACCAAAACAGGCGGGTGGACCAATGGTACAGAATAGAGGACACAGAGACCAATCCACAAAATTACAACTACCTTATATTAGACAAAGGTGCTAAAAGCATGCACTGGAGAAAGGATAACATCTTCAACAAATGATGCTGGGAGAACTGGAAATCCATATTCAACAAAATGAAATTGAATTCCTTTCTCTCACCATGCACAAAATTTAACTCAAAATGGATCAAAGAGCTAGGAATCAAACCAGAGACTCTGCATCTAATAGAAGAAAAAGTTGGTCCTAATCTCCATCTCATGGGGTTGGGCTCCAAATTCCTTAATAGGACACCTATACCACAAGAGTTAAAATCAAGAATCAACAAATGGGACATATTCAAACTAAAATATTTTTTCTCAGCAAGAGAAATAATAAGTGAGGTAAATAGCGAGCCTACATTCTGGGAACAAATTTTTATCCCTCATACTTCAGATAGAGCGCTAATCTCCAGAGTTTACAAAGAACTCAAAAAGTTAAACAACAAAAAACAAATAACCCAATCAACAAATGGGCCAAAGATCTAAACAGACACTTCACAGAGGATGATATACAATCTATCAACAAATACACAAAAAGATGCTCACCATCTCTAGCTATCAGAGAAATGCAAATTAAAACCACTTTAATATACCGTCTCACTCCAGTAAGAATGGCAGCCATTATGAAGTCAAACAATAACAAGTGCTGGTGAGGATGTGGGGAAAAAGGTACACTTGTCCATTGCTGGTGGGACTGCAAACTGGTGCAGCCAATTTGAAGGGCAGTATGGAGATTCCTTGGAAAGCTGGGAATGGAACCACCATTTGACCCAGCTATTCCTCTTCTCGGACTATACCCAAAAGACCTAAAAAGAGCGTACTACAGGGACATAGCTACATCAATGTTCATAGCAGCACAATTCACAATAGCTAGACTGTGGAACCAACCCAGATGCCCTTCAACAGATGAATGGATTTAAAAATGTGGCATTTATACACAATGGAATATTACTCAGTATTAAAAAATAAGGGGCTGGGGATGTGGCTCAAGCGGTAGCGTGCTCGCCTGGCATGCGTGCGGCCCGGGTTCGATCCTCAGTACCACATACAAACAAAGATGTTGTGTCCACCCAATACTAAAAAATAAATATTAAAATTATCTCTCTCTCTACCTCTATCTCTCTCACTCTCACAAAAAAATAACAAAATCATGGCATTTGCAGGGAAATGGATGGCACTAGAGCAGATTATGCTAAGTGAAGTTAGCCAATCCCTAAAAAACAAATGCTGAATGTCTTCTCTGATATAAGGGAGGTGACTCAAAACAGAGTAGGAAGAAAGAGCATGAGAAGAAGATTACCATGAAACAAGGAAAACAGGAGGGAGGGAAAAGGAGGGAGAAGGGGAATTGCACAAAAGATGGAAGGAGACACTCCTGGGTTCACAATATATATATACACGATGGTGTGAGGGGGAAGAGAATAAAAGAGAGAGAGAGAGAGAGAGAGAGAGAGAGAGAGAGAGAGAGAGAGAGAGAGAGAGAGATAAGTATCATGGTAGAGAATAATGATGGGAGGGGAGGGGAGAGGAGGGGGGGATAAGGAGGGCAGCAGAATACAACTGACACTAGGATTGCTGTATGTATACACATGGGTGTATAACCAATGTGATCCTGCAATCTGTACATGTGGAAAAATGAGAATTCATATCCTATTTGAATCGAATGTATGATATGTCAAGATCATTGTATTGTCTTGAGCAACTAATAATCAAAAAATAAAAAAGTAAAAAAAAAATAAAAGAAGAGATAACAACCTGCTTAAGCAAGGACCTAGAACTGCACCCAACCTACCTTCTGTGAAAAGGTGTGCACAGCACCTCTGGGTCATTCTAAGAGCTCTGAATGAGCATCTCCAGTGAGGGGGACCAGCTTCTGTTGAAGCTTTGCTGCACTGCACAACAACCCTAACACAGGTCCAGGTGACAACAAAGGATGTTGTATTTAAATCTGGGTTTGAGTAACAAGGGAATGTTCTTTTGCCTGTTCCCACTATGTTAAATAGGGGCAAAATGTAGATTGGACATGGCCCTGGACGATAAACCCTTTCCGTCCTTCATTGGATTACCCTTTTAGTCCCAGGGGGTAAAGGTTTAGAGTGTGATTTCCTTATAACTAGTGAATGCCCTGCCCCATACATGTGAATTGGCTGGGTTTTGCAAATGCGGCACAGGTCTTAAAGGGCATTTTGCTATTTCCCTTTGACCAATTATGTGTTCCCTGGTGCTGCAGTATACAGAGCCTGATGAAGTTCAAAGCCAAGCTGATTGAGTGTGATATCAGCTCCCAGGGAAGCCTCAACAGATGACCACTGTACTTTCCCGGGATTCAAAGTTGGCATGCATTTTCCAAGATGGATGTGATTTATCTGTGCTAATTCCTGTAATTGATTTTTTTATATCATCTATAGGTGTGGCCTTACCAACACCATTGTGAACTAGACACACACCTACACCAGAGGTACCTATTGGGTATGCAGTAAAATGCCTAAGTTTTGTGGGACAACTTTGGTGAATCCAGTCTGTCCTTGAACATGGCTAGGAAAGACTTTTATTGCCACCTTGATATGGGATAAAACTGACAATGGCTTTCACTAATCATAAATGGTAGGACTTGTCTTTGGTTGTATGTTGTTACAGCTATGTTGTTATTGTGGCCTGTGGATGGAGGGCTCTGGCCCTCTTCACTAAGGGATCATTGCAGAAGATTTCAGACACATAGGTTTCATAGTAAGAAATCTTAAAGGGGTGGATTTTTGGAGCAGGCTCAACATCGCTGTAGTAGATTCCCTATTCCATACTTCCTGTGTGCTATGTTATGTTTTTACTGTGTAGCCAGGGTCGTGAACTAGCTATGTTATGGTTAGTCAAGGCCAGAAACATTCTGATTCAACATATATACTCCAAGTCATAAATATTAACTTGTAGCATGAGCCCCCTTATATAACCTGTTGGCAGTGTACCTTCTTTATTTGACCTGCATATAAAAAGGGCCTATGGAAAAGATTTGAGGTGAAATGGGCCAGTGGGTGTTAATAAGGGCAGCAAAATGAAACTGGCTGGAAGCTGAAGCTGAAGCTGGAGACTAGAGTCTGTGGCCACCACTGAATAGGTCATGGCTACTATCCTAAATGCTTGCATCCTCTTCTACCTGATGAACCCTGAATCTACTTCCTGGGTGCCCCCAAACAAGAAATACCTTGGTTAAAACACTCTCTGTACCTATTTTTCTCTCCATTTGTTAGGCATAGTCTAGATCTCGTGACAGGTGTGTGCCAAGACCATGTATAGGACTCAGCTCAGATCTTTTGGACTCAGGTTTCCAGGTCGGTAGCCACAGGCTGATGCACCTCAGTTGTCTTGGCTCTCCATGGACCATTGGGAAACATAAAGCATATTTTATGCATCAGTATATTGTGCAGTACAGCCTAGGGCTGCCCCTCCAATCTTAGGAGTTTGCTCACTAAGACTGTGCATTCTATTTCTCAGTGGTTTCCCTCTTTCTGTGCCAATGTTGCTGCTATCACTGGCAGTTTATTTCCAATGTTGTCCATTTTCCTAGTTGAATGTTCCCTAAATTTCTAAGTCTTTAAGGTACTCTGTCCTATATTGAGTTTTAGTGAAATCCCTCTTTATCCACCTTGCAGAGAAGCAGTATTCCCGCTGCTTGAATCCTGGTTTGCTGAGTGAGAAGAAATACAGCTTTCCTCTATCCTATTACCTTGTCTACCTGTATCTTTTTGAAGTCTGATTTTACTGTTTTTTCTTCTCCTTGGTAATTGTCATAGTTTATTGTTTTGTATATTTTGTTAATTCTAATAAATAACATGCATTTTATATGGCATTAAGAGGCAATAAAACGGAACTCTGAATTGCGCCTTCTTCCTTTAAAAAATGACTTGCTTTTGATTCTGGAAGACAGTTTTATTTGGTAACAGAATCTTCATCTAATGTTTTATACACACACACACACACACACATAAATAAATAAATATATTCCAGTGCTTATGGAATTTTTTTTTAATTTCCAGTTCATCCTTACACTTCATTTATAGGACTTCAGGATTGCAATTGAGTGCCTGGGATGCTCTCTGTTTTCTTAGACTAATGTGTGATACTTCTGTCAATGTCTGATTTGTTTATATATCAACTAAATTGTCTAATAACCATGTAATTTCTTCCAAGAAAGCTTTCTCAAATATCCTACTTTTATATCTCCTTTTAAACTGAGAGTTAAGGTACCACTGGAAATCTCTTTTCAGCTCTCTGGATCACAGAGACAGTTTTAAAACTTAAACTTCGTATCTACTATTTTGGCGTCAGTAACATATGTGCATATAGTAATCATAAACATGTGCCTTCAGGCAGCATAATGCACAGGGCAGAATTCACCCTGTCTGTGATTCTATAAAATATGCTCTTACATCTGATGCCATGATTTCAGATGAATGTGTTCAGTTAGTGACTGAACATAGTATGTAAATTAAAGCAGACCCATTTGAGGGACACATGAGTGACTACTCTGAGGCCAAATCATCAGCTCTTCTGAGACCTTTTAGGATTTCTCTATAGTCTAGAATATTTTCCTACCCATCTTTCCTTCTATCCAATCCTCTTCTATAGGGTAAATGAGAACTTCACAATTTATTCTCCCATACCCTTTGACATTCTTCTCATTTTTACCCTCATTTTTTCTCCCAATAAATTGCTTGTATAAGGAATCCTATCCATAGTATCTGCTTCTCAGAGGAGCCAAATTAACATGGTGTGAACTTGAAGAAGTTATCTAAGCTTTTCATTGACTCATTTTAATAACTGAAAACAATAATGTTTCCATGGGAAAGAAGAGAGGCAATATGCTATATATCAGTCTTCCCTTCAGTTCATTTTTTCCTTAATTCTATACACCGTTACTCTAAACTAGCAGACACAAGTACTGCAATGCAACTGATTCCAATCTGTTCTGTCTTGTCAAGTGATTGTCCACATTGGTTTGTAGGCCTTGCAGGTTATTAAATAATTTGACAATCAGTCTTGACTAAATAATACCCAAGTGGACAACATATTGATTTGAAGTAACTATACAAGTCCTGTTCCTGGGGCTTGATACATGTGAAAATAGAGGCTAACTTATGAGAATTCCTTAGCTTCAGTTTCCTCATCTCTAATCAAAGGAAAGAATAGCACCCACCTTACAATTGTACTGTGAAGGTCAAGTAAATATTATATATATATATATATATATATATATATATATATATATATATATATATATATATATTTATATATGACAAACTCTAAATTTATGTAATTATTTTAAGCAAAATAGATATTCTAGATTTTAAAATGTATCCTTTCCACATTAAAACATCACTACACACTGCATTACTCCTATGCCCCTAAGTATATTTTTTAGATAAATTACACAAAGCTTTTAGTCTTGCATCCACCAGCTCAAGCAGGCCTTCTTCCTAATTTGCAAATATTTTCCAAAAGATTTCTTAAAGTTCACAAAGGACTTCTCAGAAGTTGATTTTATCAATCAGATGTGCATATCCTTCATGAAATATTCGTTCATTTTTTACATTCACACATTTCAACTTCCATGGGCCTTGAAATCTCTCACAGGAGCATACCTGCTAATATCGAGTAATCCCAAGCCATCAGACTCAAGCAAATTTCACACATGCTGCTTCTTACCAATCTTACATTTGTAGGTCAACAGAAAGATACTATGGTATGGTGAGTATAGCAACACAAAACACTATCTTCCCAATTCCTCACCTAGTTGTGTATCCTGAAAGTGAAATTCTCTAGTTAATAATAACAATTTTACCAAGAGACAATCTTCAACTTTAAATTACAGAGGCTTGTATTCAATTACAAGTGCACCATTATCTTTCTACCTTTTTCTGTATGCTACTTCCAAATAGATATTTTTATTATAGAAAATAAAACTATTTTCTTCAATACCTGATATAACTCACCTTGCATCCCATATTAAAAAGAGGAGGAGAAGAATGGACTTTGTGTGTACATCAGGTCAAAAGAGAACCTCTTTACAGCCATATCTTAGCATTTCGTATCAGCCACTTAAAAATGCCCTATTACATTACCAATTGTAACCTAAAAGGGTATTAGGCTATTATAAGACAAATAGCTATTAGCACATTTTAGGGCCTAGTATTAAAGATTCACTGAATTTAGTTAATTTTCTAGGTTTTAACACTATATTAGAGTCCTGTTTTTTTTTTTTTTTTTTTAGTTCATTCTTAAGTAAAGGAAGTCCGCTCTGAAGGCCTGTGTGAAAGCAAATTCAATCCTTTGTTACCAACTAACTACTATATAAGCATAGTACCTAAAGGAAATTTCTGATTTGGGTTCTGTTATGGTTAGATATGAGGTGTTTCCCAAAAGCTCATGTGTAAGACAATGCAAGAAAGTTTAGAGGTGAAATGCTTGGATTATGAGAGCTTAAATCTAATACATGCATTAATCCACTTTAGAGATTAACTGGGTGGTGACTACAGGCAGGTAGGGTGTGGCTGGAGGAGTTGGGTCACTGGAAGTGTGTCTTTGAAGTATTTATTTTGTGAGCTTAGTCTCTGTTTTCTGGTGCCATGTCCTGAGCTTCTTTCCTCTGCCATTCTCTTCTGTCAGGATGTTTGCCTCCTCTCTGTGCCATAGCAATGGAGTCAGCCATCTATGGAGTGAGACCTCTGAAACTGTGAGGCACAAATAAATCTTTCCTCCTCTAATTGTTTTGGTAGTTCTTTTGGTCACAGTAGCAAAAATGCTGAATAAAACAGATTCTCACACAAAGTTTGAGATAGTGATAGGAACTGGAAGAGCAGGAGGCAAGAACAAGCTGGGCTAGATTTGATTACCTAATTTGGGGAAACAAATTACCTCAAAACAGTCCTTTTTATCATTATCATGAAATCGATGTATATAATTTAGAAATGGCTAGTAGTCTAGGCACTTCCAATTTGGGCTCTCTCTTGAAGTTTTAGCCAGGTAGTAAATGAGGCTAGAAAACCAAGATTCTGAAGAAAATAGGATTGGGACAAGTATTGTTCTCCTTTCATGTAGTGTCTAAATGAGAATTAGGGTTTATGCACAGTAGGGCAGTAGTTGCAGGCTACTGTTGTCAATTGTGAAGCCCCCCGAACAAATATTGCAGAGGATGAGGCTGAATTTTCTTTCTTTCTTTCATTTTTTTCTTTTTTTTTTTTTGGTTTTTGTATTAGGGATTAAACCCACTGAGCCACATTCCCAGCCCCCCCCCCCCTTTATATATATATATTTATCTAGAGACAGGTTCTCACTGAGTTATTCAATACCTTACTAAGTTGCTGAGATTGGTTTTGAATTTGTGATCGTCCTGCCTCAGCCTTCCAAGCTGCTGGAATTACAGGCATACTGGGATTGCAGGAATAAGCCATGTGCTGGGTGAGGTTGAATCTTCTTTTTAATCTAGTCTCTTGCTTGTAAGTAAGTCATAGAATCACCCATTTCTCTATGGAGTGAAAAGTTTCTAGCACCTAATGTGGGACAGATGATACTCTGAGAAATGCAAGCAGCCACAATCTATACTCTGATCACCACAATTCAAGTCCCTTTTATATGGAAAATTAATCCCCTCTCAAAACTTTCTCTAAAAGTCTTATTCCATTATAGTCCAAGTTTCAAGCTCAAGGCTTAAAATTCCCTTTTCTAAATTAGGTCAAACAACCTTGTTGAGTGTAGTGCCTCTTCTTCATCTCTGTCTCCATCTCCATCTGTGCCTCAGTGTTCTCCTTTTGCTATTTTTAAACTTATAACCTGTGAATGAAGGAAGCAAATGATTTATTCTTTCAATGCTTATCACACAACAGACATGGTGGAACACACAAAAGAAAACGTTGGTATTTCCACTCAAAACAAAAAAAATAAGGAGGCATAACAGTCACGGGTCCATGCCATTTCTATACTCTAAGTAAGAAGCCAGAGCCATTTCATTAAAGTTCACACCAACTCCCTGTGAATTGTTTTCCATGGCCTCTGCTTTCATTTCCTGAACTCCTGATTCTCTCTCCATAGATCCTAACTTGAAGTAGCACCTTGGGTTTACAATGGAATGAATTTCTCCAACAGTTTCCTGACCATAAAATGGGAGTTCAGAACCCTCTTATTTTTTTTTATACTATCTTTCTCTCAGTCATTACACACTAATGTAATTCACTTTTACCTTTTTTTTTTTTAGGGCCCTGAAATTTTAATTTTGTTGAATCCATACTTTGCAACACTATTAAGAACTTTCTCAACTGTAATAGTTAAAGTACAATGTACAAATCAAAACTAAAAGGTTAGCTTCAGTTTTTTTTATTTTTAATTTTTAATTGTGGGTTGTTCAAAACATTACAAATTTCTTGACATATCATATTCCACACATTGATTCAAGTGGGTTATGAACTCCCACCTTCACCCCATACACAGATTGCAGAATCACATCAGTTACACATCCATTGATTTACAAATTGCCATACTAGTGTCTTTTGTGCTCCACTGCCTTTCCCATCCTCCACCCTCCCCCCTCCCCACCTCTCACCTCCCCTCCCCTCCTCTCTCTCTACCTCCTCCACTGTATAACCCTGAGGGTCTCCTTCCATTACCATGCAATTTCCCTTCTCTCTCCCTTTCCCTCCCACCTCTCATCCCTGTTAAATGTTAATCTTCTTCTCCTGCTCTTCGTCCCTACTCTGTTCTTAGTTACTCTCCTTATATCAAAGAAGACATTTGGCATTTGTTTTTTAGGGATTGGCTATCTTCACTTAGCATAATCTGCTCTAATGCCATCCATTTCCCTGTAAATTCTATGATTTTGTCATTTTTTAATGCAGAGTAATACTCCATTGTGTATAAATGCCACATTTTTTTTTATCCATTCCTCTATTGAAGGGCATCTAGGTTGGTTCCACAGTCTTGCTATTGTGAACTGTGCTGCTATGAACATCGATGTAGCAGTGTCCCTGTAGCCTGCTCTTTTTAGGTCTTTAGGGAATAGACCAAGCAGGGGAATAGCTGGGTCAAATGGTGGCTCCATTCCCAGCTTTCCAAGAAATCTCCATACTGCTTTCCAAATTGGCTGCACCAATCTGCAGTCCCACCAGCAATGTACAAGTGTACCCTTTTCCCCACATCCTCTCCAGCACTTGTTGTTGTTTGACTTCCTAATGGCTGCCAATCTTACTGGAGTGAGATGGTATCTTAGGGTGATTTTGATTTGCATTTCTCTGACAGCTAGAGATGTTGAGCATTTTTTCATGTACTTGTTGATTGATTGTATGTCCTCCTCTGAGAAGTGTCTGTTCAGGTCCTTGGCCCATTTGTTGATTGGGTTGTTTGTTCTCTTATTGTCTAATTTTTTGAGTTCTTTGTATACTCTGGATATTAGGGCTCTATCTGAAGTGTGAGGAGTAAAGATTTGTTCCCAGGATGTAGGCTCCCTATTTACCTCTCTTATTGTTTCTTTTGCTGAGAAAAAACTTTTTAGTTTCAGTAAGTCCCATTTGTTGATTCTAGTTATTAACTTTTGTCCTATGGGTATCCTACTGAGGAATTTGGAGCCCGACCCCACCGACTGTAGATCGTAGCCAACTTTTTCTTCTATCAGACGGCGCGTCTCAGATTTGATATCAAGCTCCTTGATCCATTTTGAATTAACTTTTGTGCATGGTGAGAGAAAGGGATTCAGTTTCATTTTGTTGCATATGGATTTCCAGTTTTCCCAGCACCATTTGTTGAAGATGCTATCCTTCCTCCATTGCATGCTTTTAGCCCCTTTATCAAATATAAGATAGTTGTAGTTTTGTGGATTGGTTTCTGTGTCCTCTATTCTGTACCATTGGTCCACCCGCCTGTTTTGGTACCAGTACCATGCTGTTTTTGTTACTATTGCTCTGTAGTATAGTTTGAAGTCTGGTATCGCTATACCGCCTGATTCACACTTCTTGCTTAGTATTGTTTTTGCTATTCTGGGTCTTTTATTTTTCCATATGAATTTCATGATTGCTTTCTCTATTTCTACAAGAAATGCCTTTGGGATTTTGATTGGCATTGCATTAAACCTATAGAGAACTTTTGGTAATATCACCATTTTGATGATGTTAGTTCTGCCTATCCATGAACAGGGTATATTTTTCCATCTTCTAAGATCTTCTTCTATTTCTCTCTTTAGGGTTCTGTAGTTTTCATTGTATAAGTCTTTCACCTCTTTTGTTAGGTTGATTCCCAAGTATTTTATTTTTTTTTGAAGATATTGTGAATGGAGTGGTTGTCTTCATTTCCATTTCAGAGGATTTGTCGCTGATATACAGGAATGCCTTTGATTTATGCGTGTTGATTTTATATCCTGCCACTTTGCTGAATTCATTTATTAGCTCTAATAGTTTCTTTGTAGAGCCTTTTGGGTCTGCTAGGTATAGAATCATATCATCTGCAAATAGTGATAATTTAAGTTCTTCTTTTCCTATTTTTGTGCCTTTAATTTCTTTCGTCTGTCTAATTGCTCTGGCCAGTGTTTCGAGAACTATGTTGAAGAGAAGTGGAGAGAGAGGGCATCCCTGTCTTGTTCCAGATTTTAGAGGGAATGCCTTCAGTTTTTCTCCATTCAGAATGATGCTAGCCTGAGGCTTAGCATAGATTGCTTTTACAATATTGAGGTATGTTCCTGTTATCCCTAGTTTTTCTAGAGTTTTGAACATAAAGGATGCTGTACTTTGTCGAATGCTTTTTCCGCATCTATCGAGATGATCATATGGTTCTTATTTTTAAGTCTATTGATGTGGTGAATAACATTTATTGATTTCCGTATATTGAACCAGCCTTGCATCCCAGGGATGAATCCTACTTGATCATGGTGTACAATTTTTTTGATATGTTTTTGTATCCGATTCGCCACAATTTTATTGAGGATTTTTGCATCTAGGTTCATTAGAGATATTGGTCTGTAGTTTTCTTTCTTTGAAGTGTCTTTGTCTGGTTTAGGTATCAGGGTGATGTTGGCCTCATAGAATGAATTTGGAAGTTCTCCCTCCTTTTCTATTTCCTGAAGTAGCTTGAAAAGTATTGGTATTAGTTCTTCTTTAAAGGTTTTGTAAAATTCTGCTGTATACCCATCCGGTCCTGGGCTTTTCTTAGTTGGTATTCTTTTATGGTTTCTTCTATTTCCTCAATTGATATTGGTCTGTTTAGGTTTTCTATATCCTCCTGACTCAATCTGGGCAGATCATATGACTTAAGAAATTTATCTATGCCTTCACTATCTTCTAATTTATTGGAGTATAAGGATTCAAAATAGTTTTTGATTATCTTCTGTATTTCTGAAGTGTCTGTTGTGATATTGCCTTTTTCTTCCCGTATGCTAGTAATTTGAGTTCTCTCTCTTCTTCTCTTCGCTAGCATCGCTAAGGGTCTGTCGATTTTGTTTATTTTTTCAAAGAACCAACTTTTAGTTTTGTCAATTTTTTCAATTGTTACTTTTGTTTTGATTTCATTAATTTCAGCTCTGATTTTAATTATTTCTTGCCTTCTACTTCTTTTGCTGTTGTTTTGCTCTTCTTTTTCAAGGACTTTGAGATGAAGTATGAGATCATTTATTTGTTGGTTTTTTTTCTTTTTTTAAGGAATGAACTCCAAGCAATGAATTTTCCTCTTAGACCTGCTTTCAATGTGTCCCATAGATTCCGATATGTTGTGTCTGTGTTTTCATTAATCTCTAAGAATTTTTTAATTTCCTCCTTGATGTCTTCTATAACCCATTGATCATTCAGTAACCTATTGTTCATTCTCCAGTTGATGTATGCTTTTTCCTTCCTTCTTTTATCGTTGATTTTCATTCCATTATGATCAGAAAAGATGCATGGTATTATCTCTACTCCTTTATATTGTCTAAGAGTTGCCCTGTGACATAATATATGATCTATTTTTGAGAAGGATCCATGTGCTGCTGAGAAAAAAGTGTAACTGCTTGATGTTGGGTGGTATACTCTATATATGTCAATTAGGTCTAGGTTATTAATAGTGTTATTGAGTTCTATAGTTTCCTTATTCAACTTTTGTTTGGAAGATCTGTCCAGTGGCGAGAGAGGTGTGTTGAAGTCTCCCATGATTATGGTGTGGTGGTCTATTAGAATCTTGAACTTGAGAAGAATTTGTTTGATGAACATAGCTGCACCATTGTTTGGGGCATAAATATTTATGATTGTTATGTCTTGTTGGTGTATGGTTCCCTTAAGCAGTATGTAGTGCCCCTCTTTATCTCTTTTGATTAACTTTGGCTTGAAATCTATTTTATTTGATATGAGTATGGACACGCCTGCTTGTTTCCGAAGTCCATATGAGTGATATGATTTTTCCCAACCTTTCACCTTCAGCCTATGTATGTCTTTTCCTATCAAATGCGTCTCCTGTAGGCAGCATATTGTTGGGTCTTGTTTTGTGATCCATTCTACTAGCCTGTGTCTCTTAATTGGTGAGTTTAAGCCATTAGCATTTAGGGTTATTATTGAGATATGGGTTGTTCTTCCAGCCATATTTGTTTATTTCTGTTACTAAACATGGTTTGTTTTCCTCTTTGATTATTCCCCCCCCCTTTACTGTCCTACCTCCCACTGTTGGTTTTCATTGTTATTTTCCATTTCCTCTTCCTGTAATGCTTTGGCGAGAATGTTTTGAAGAGATGGTTTTCTAGCTGCGAATTCTTTAAACTTTTGTTTATCGTGGAAGGTTTTAATTTCATCCTCCATCCTGAAGCTTAATTTCGCTGGATACACAATTCTTGGTTGGAACCCATTTTCTTTCAGTGTTTGAAATATGTTATTCCAGGATCTTCTAGCTTTCAGAGTCTGTGTTGAAAGATCAGCTGTTATCCTGATTGGCTTACCCCTAAATGTAATCTGCTTCCTTTCTCTTGTAGCTTTTAAAATTCTCTCCTTGTTCTGTATGTTGGGCATCTTCATTATAATGTGTCTAGGTGTGGATCTCTTATGATTTTGCACATTCGGCATCCTGTAGGCTTCTAGGATTTGGGATTCTGTCTCATTCTTCAAGTCTGGGAAGTTTTCTTGTATTATTTCATTGAATAGACTGCTCATTCCTTTGGTTTGGAGCTCTGTACCTTCCTGTATCCCAATGACTCTTAAGTTTGGTCTCTTAATGTTATCCCATATTTCTTGGATGTTCTGCTCATGGTTTCTTAACAGTCTTGCTGAGCTGTCTATGTTCTTTTCCAGTTGAAATACTTTGTCTTCATTGTCTGATGTTCTATCTTCTAAGTGTTCTACTCTGCTGGTAGTATTCTCCATTGAGTTTTTAAGTTGGTTTATTGCTTCCTGCATTTCTAGGATTTCTGATTGCTTGTTTTTTATAACCTCTATCTCCCTGTATAGTTGATCCTTTGCTTCCTGGATTTGTTTGCATAATTCATTGTCGAAGTGATCTTTCATTGTCTGATTTTGCTGTTTAATGTCTTCCTTGATACTCCAGATCATCTGAAGCATGTATATCCTGAATTCTTTATCTGAAATTCCATCTGCTGCAGCTGTTACCTCTTCTAAAGTTGCGTTGACCTGCATTGCTTGTGGTCCTTTCTTTCCTTGTCTTTTCATACTGCTTGCGTATCTTTCCTGCAGGTGCGGGCGGCGGCTCTGCTCTCTCCTTATTCCAATTGGGGTGTTGTGGCTACCACGCCGGCAGGTCACTGGGCCTGTTCTGGGAGCTGGCGGCGGCTCTGTTCTGCCCTTACTCCAATTGGGGTGACGAGTGTACCACGCCGGCAGGCCACCGGGCCTGATCCGCCGGTCGGTTGCAGGTTTGCCTACCCTGCAGGTGCGGGCGGCGGCTCTACTCTGCCCCTACTCCAAATGGGGTGACGTGTCTGTCGTACTGGCAGGCCACTGGGCCTGTCCCGCTGGTCGGTCGCAGATCTGCCCACCTTTCGGGCACGGGTGGAGGCTCTGCTCTGCCCCTACTCCAATTGGGGTGTCGTGACTACCCCGCCTGCAGGACGCTGGGCCTGTTCCTGGCACGGGCGTCGACTCTGCTGTCACTACTCCAATTAGGGTGGTGTTTGTACCACGCCGGCAGGCTCCTGGGCCTGATCCGCTGGTCTGTTGTAGGTCTGCCTACCTTGGAGGCGCGGGCGGCGGATCTGCCCTGCCCCTCCTACCACGCCTGCGGACCCCTGGGCCTGATCTGCAGGTTGATCACTGGTCTGCTCACCCTGCGGGCACGGGTGGCGGTTCCGCTCTGCCCCCACTCCAATTGGGGTCACGTGACCACCACACCGGCAGGGCCTGATCCGGGCGTGGGAGAAGGATCTGCTCTGCCCCTACTCCAGTTGGGGTGACGTGTGTACCACACTGGCAGGCCACTGGGCCTGACCCGCCAGGCTGTCACAGGTCTGTTTACCTTGCAAGCGCAAAGGGCGGCTCTGTCCTGCCCCTCCTACCACGCCCATGTACCACTGGGTCGCGGGTCTGCCCACCTTGAGGGTGTGGGTGGAGGCTCCGCTCTGCCCCCTCTCCAATTGGGGTCACGCAGTCACCACACTGGCCAGCCGCTGGGCCTGCTCCGGGCGCTGGCGGCGGCCCGGCTCCTCCCCTCTGGCTCGAGGACAAATTGAGGAGACTCGGGTGACTGTGCCTCACCCCCCCACCAGGAGACCAACTGCTTATGTCACCGCTGGTATTGATGAAGTTCTCTCCTCCGCCGCTTTCTGCTGACATCAGATCTCTGCCATGTTGGTATCCTATGCAAATGGCAGCATTTCGTTCCCCTTGCCGGGCAACCAAAACAACGGGTGAGTCCTGACCGGCCCTCAGCAGGACCCGGACCGAGACGCAGTTTCCGCGGGCTCCTAGCCCCGGTCCAGGGAAGTTCCGGGAGCCGGAACTCGGCCGCTCCGTGCTCGGTGTAAGCTCCTATAAGTGTAAGCTCCAAGAAGCAGTCCCCGTGGGCTCAGTTCCGGGAGCTGGAATTCGGCTGCTTAGTGCTTGGTGTATGCTCTGATAGGAGCAGGGTCCAAGAAGCAGCCTCCGCAGGCTCTGCAGCCCTGGGCCAGGGCGGTTCCGGGACGGTTCCGGGAGCCGGAACTCGGCCGCCCCGCGCTCCGTGTTAGCTCCGATAAGATCAGATTCTAAGAAGCACCCAGGCGCTGAACCCTAGCAATCTGTCTGCAAGTTGCAGGCGAATTGCAGCCTGAAATTACCTGTTCTATGGCTGAATGAGCTGCGGTCAGTGGAAAACAGGGAAGGTGACGTCAGTTTACCAACATGGTGGCTGCTGGCCTCCTCTGTGGTCTGACTGGTGTGGAGAACCTAGATGGACCGCTTCCTTCCCCCGTCTCGAACCCAGAATTCAGCCCTGAGTACGGTGCTTGTGCGGCTGGCAGAAACTGCAGCGCTGTAACCCTGCGTCTCTATCCCAGCGCGCGCTGCAGACTCTAGCCTAGGGGCGATTTGCTGAATAAGCAGTGTTACCCTCCATGCGACAAACCTCTCGCGTTTGAGTCCCCGTAGCCGATCCTCATGTGATGGAAATCCTTCCTCCAGGTTCCGGAGCACCCCACTATTGCTGGAAATTCCTAACAAGATATCCTTTAGCCGTCCTGACTTGTCATACTCCCACACAGTGAAGCAGCACACGGGTGCAATGCACTCCCCTCGCCGCCATCTTCCTCTCCTCCCACTTTTACCTTTTTTGTATCACTAGAAAATTTATTTCATAAGACAAAAGTTCTAACAACAAAATTATTTGAGGTAAGTCCTTGTTTTTCTTGGGCTCTCCATAAGGCCATTGTGGAATGTTGCACTTAAAAAAAAGGTTTAAAAGCCCATTGTCTAATAAACAGGATCCACAAAGCACTTTGAGATCCTTAGGAGGTCACTTTCTCTCTAAGTAGTGTTATGTATTAATCCCTTTTGTATTTCTGATTTCTCAAAAAATAATTTTATCATCTTATCCTGAATTCATTCTTATATATCATCTACATCATTACTTTGAAAACACCCTTATTGTTAGCTAAAATGATTGTTTTTTTCCTGTGTATATTCTTTATACTCTACTCAAAAATAGACTATTTGGTTTTTCAGTAGATCTCACTCAACTCACCATACAGTTGTCAGACAGTACTTTTAACATCTTAACACATGGCCTTGAAATATACTTTTCTAGATAAAGCATCAACAAACTGTGTTTGTCAAGGGCAGTCTGTGGGGGCCCAGTATTCCCAAATTGAGAATGGTGTATTTCATGCTATAATGGTAGTAAAATATATGGCATTTCTTTCAAAAAAGTATAACTCCAATATATTTTATAGAGAAATATAAAACATTTGTAAATAAAGCTAACCTATATAATAAAGAAAACTTTAGGACTTCATATCGCTCAGTGCTAAATGATAGACGCACCAGCCTAAGACTTGGCTCAGCTAAATTAACAGTGTAAAAGTGATGGTTTTCATTCTCTGTATACTTTAAAATCCCACATGACATAAAATAGACATAACAAACATGTACTGAGTGATAAAGTGCATTAAAATTATTTAATCCAGTGTCAAGAATGCAGAAATCTACAATATAAATGATGGCAAGAATTATGATTATTAGTAATGATAGTAGTAAACACAGTAGCAGAAAAGCAGAAGTAATAGCAATAATGAAGAGAATAAATTATATTTGAATATATTATTATATAAACAATATAAATTTTTGTACAAATTTAGAGCATATCCAAGTATCATAATATTCTATTTTAATCTTTTAATTTTTTTAATTTAAAAGATTTAATTTAAATTTTTAATTTAATTTTTAAAAATTTTTTAAAATTTTTAACTTTAAAATTTTTTTTTAGTGTTAGATGGACACACCTTTATTTCATTCATATATATTTTATGTGGTGCTGAGGATTGAACCCAGTGCTTCACATGTGCTAGGCAAGGGCTCTATCCCTGAGCTACAACAGCAGCCCCTAATATTAACTTTTAAGAATTATTTTATGCCACCCTAAATGGCATAAAATAAAAGCAGCTTCAGTTTTTTTTTCCATTTTGACTTGTTTTTAAGGTATTTTAACCAAATCTTTTGTTTTATCAAACAAAATATGAAACAATGTATTTTGGGAATAATATTTATTTGGGATCTTCAAAAATTTGTAGTAACAATAACAATGTTATTTCACAATTCAAACACAAATTATTTATATCATAAACTTATTATTGCTGGGCCTAGGGGCACACACCTATAATCCTAGCAACTCAGGCGAAGACAAAGTCAGAGTCAGGAGAATCACAAGTTTAAAGTTAGCCTCAGAGACTTAGCGAGGCTTCTAGCAATGAAGACCATAAAACAAACAAACAAAAAAAACAGTGGGAGACTGTTATGATTTAGATATGAGGTGTCCCCCAAAAGCTCTTGTGTGATAAAATGCAAGAAAGTTCAGAGGCAACATGATTAGGTTTTGGAATCCTTAACCTAATCAGTGCATTTATCCCCTTACAGGAATTAACTGGATGGTAACTATAGGGCAGGTAGTGTGTCACTGGAGGAAGGTTATTGGGGATATGCCTTTGGGGTATATATTTTGTCATAGTGAGAGTTTTCTCTGCCTCCTGGTATAATGTCTAGAACCACTTCCCTCTACCATTCTCTGCCATGATGTTCTGCCTCCCCTCAAGTCCTGAGGAATGAAGCCAACTGTCTATGCATTCAGACCTCTGAAGCTTTAAATGCCAAATAAACTCTTTCTCCTCTTAAATTGTTCTTGCCAGGGCTTTTAGTCACAGCAGTGAAAAAGCTGTCTATAATAGGGATATAGCTCAGTGACAATGTACCCCTACAGTCAATCTCCATTATGGGGTGAGGGGGGGAAGAGCAATTATTCTGCAGTGGAATCAGGTGTAGCTATATTTCATTTTTATTATCTATCTATGGTTTATTTAAAACTATATATTTTTATTTTTTTTAGTTATACATAACAGTAGAATGTATCTTGACATGCCATACATTCATGGAGTATAATTTTCTATTCTTGTGGTTATACATGATATGGAGTTACACTGGTCATGTATTCATATACCTATGTAGGAAAGTTATGTTCAATTTATTCTACTGTTTTTTTTTTGTTTTGTTTTTTTTTTCCATTCCCAACCCCCCTTCCTTCCCCGCTTTCTCCCTTGTCCATTCTGGTGAACCTTCTCTTCCTGCCCCCACCCCCACCCCCTTGCCTATTAAAGGTCAGCATACACATATCAGAGAGAGCATTCAGTTTTTCCTTTTGTGGGATTGGCTTATTTTGCTTAGCATGATTGTCTCTAGTTCCATCCATTTACCAGCAAATGACATAATTTCATTCTTCATTATGGCTGAATAATATCCCACTGTGTATATGTACCCAATTTTCTTTATTTATTCATCTATTGAAGGGTACCTTGGTTGGTTTCATAGCTTGGCTGTTGTTAATTGAACTGCTCTGAACATTGATGTGGCCACGTTGCTAGAGTTTGCTGATTTTAAGTCCTTTGGGTATATGTTGAGGAGTGGGATAACTGGATCAAATGGTGTTTCCATTTTAAGTTTTCTGAGGAATATCCATAGTGCTTTCCAGAGTGTTTGCACCAGTTTGTAGTCCCACTATCAATGTGTGAATGTACCTTTTTCCCACCTCCTCACCAACATTTATTTTTACTTGTATTCTTGATAATTGCCATTCTGACTAGAGTGAGATGAAGCCTCAGTGTAGTAAAACTATATTTAAATATCTATTGATTGTTGCTGTTGTCTACTCAAAACATATATTTGCATGTCTTCATACAGATAATATTATGAGCCTTAAATAAAAATCTACAAGAATTGTCTGAATAAACACGATACTGAAATTTTAAAATGTGTTTATTTTATAGAGAATCACAACCAAAAAATGGAATATTTTAATGCTTTTCCAACAACAAGAACAAAAAACTAAATAGTTTAAACCTGTCTGTTTCTCAAAGAAGAAATCTAGTGCCATTGCTCTAAAGCAAGACAAAAATCTGTGTATATCACTTTAGCAGAGCACTTAAAGGCTGATTAGAGATGTTTAATTTAAATCATGACTATTTTTAAAAAATTCAGTTTAGTAGCTGAAATAATGTTCACAAATTATTAAATTTTAAAACATATAGTATAAGTTATAATGAAATCCAGAAGAAATTAATGAAGAAAATTATCTTTCATTATATCCAGCTCCTATAATGCCAAGCCTAGTTTATAATTATAATGCCACGTTGTTTATATAAAATATGATATCTCTTAACTGTTCTGAGTAAACATATAAAAATTCTGTAAAACAGAGAATTGTAAATACTATTTCTCAACAATAATTATCATCAAAATAAGAAATGAGTCTAGTAAAAATGACTGGATTCAGTATCTTCAGGTTAATTAATTAACTAATTAATGACTGCATGCAAAATAGATGTCTGCCAGAGAGAGAAATACAGTGGCTTATTTGTTCATCCCAGATAGAGTCATAAATATAGGAGAGTTTAGATAATAGAGATTTGAGGAAGCAGTCCTTAGGGAGAGATGTACAATAAATCACAGGGTGTCTCAAAACTCCATTTGCATTTAGTTTTGCACATGTACATTGGCTACTTTTTTTTCTACAGCATATAATGTGCTATACAGTATCTGAACAAAAGAAAAATAGAATATAGGGCTGATTCTCCCACAACAAATAATTTATTAGTCCAGAGCATATTTTCCAAATTATTTATGGAGCCTGAACTAGAACATGTAATAATGTGACTTACAACCATGGTCTAGACCAAACAAATGGTCAACTCATAAATGGATATTAAATCATACATTGGGCTGTTAGCTTAATATGATTCTCTATGAAGTGTGGCTTTGTAAAATTGTAGTTTATTTAGGTGGCATCTAAGAGGAATTTAGTCCTTGCATTATAAAATGTAAACGATATTCACCCCAATTTTTTTTAATTGCAAAAATAATGAGGTTACTTTTTGACCAAAAATGCGATAATTTATTCTTTCTCTCTGATCATACCTTCCATTCCAGTGATTTACAAATTTGAATATGTATATGTATCACCTAGGGGATTTTACATATTCTAATTTAGAAGATCTCATATGTGATGTGAGATCCTGTGATTTAAATAGACTTTTAAGTGATACCAGTTGCTGATGGTGCATAGACCACATGTTAAGTAATAAACTTATATACATCTCCTCAATAGTACTTTATATTATTGTATTAAATATTATGTGTTTTCATGATAGCTGCAAATATCATTTTTATTTTCAGATCATAATTAAATGTCTCACATAATATATGCCTAATAAGCATTCATTGAATAGAAAAATAAATGAATGAATGTGCACATTATTTTTATATCAAATGATAATAATTTTGACTTTAATTTTCTAAAGTGAAATACCATTAGGCTAATTAAACTTGAGTTTAAATATTCTACCACCCTCCCCCCTCTTTTGTACATCTCCATCTTCCAAATGATGCTTTAATACTAGGTAGGAAAAAGTAATTTAAGTCATATCTGTTATCACATTATTCAAAGCCACATTGGGAAGATGTATAAGAACTGTCACTTTTAATTATAATTATATTTTATGGCACTTTTAAAAATAGGTTTTTAAAAGAGACACCAATTTCCTTTGAATTCTTATTGAAAGCACAACAAAATTCTTTTTCTAGAATTCTTTGGTACTCATCCAGATCACAGAGAAAGTAAAATAATGTCTTATGTCTTGCATCTCTGGAAATGTCTGTCCTCACTACTCTCCTTTTTCTTTCATTCTTTATCAGTCATAGATTATAGCCAATTATCTTCAGGGAATATTAAAGAACTGAAGGTTCCTCAGATTACCCCTTAATCCATTTTTTCCATTTATTTTGATAAAAGCATCATTGAGAGAGTACTTTGGCTCATTGCACAGGACTAATTATATACTGCTCCATGGAGTTTATTCTCTCAAAAATAGAGTGAAATGTGGAATTGACTTAAAAGTGCTTTCCAGAAAATTTTGTTATGGTGATATCAGGGCCTTCCAGTTCACCCAAGTGTGTACCAAATTGTCATAATTGCAGAGCCCTTTCAATAGTAAAGAATTTTGCCACTGCTGAGATTTTAGAATGTTTTAGATAAGATTTTGTGTGCAATTTCAAATTTCTTATTTTATTCTCCAGAGTATAATGCAGAACAAAGATACTCAAATATTCCTCTGAAACTAATTTTTCTGTTTTTATGGAGGGGTGTGAAAAGTTTAAGAATCAGGTTCTAAGATACATTTTTGTTCTTATGATATATATTTTTATATACAAATTGCCTTTTAAGTTGATCACTTAATTGTAAAAGCAACTTCTTTCTTTGCTTACTCCCTCCTCTTATATAAGAGCAGACACAGCAGATATATGATGGTTTCAAATAGATTTTTGCATATATGTACTATGGCTTATTACAGTACCATCTCCAAAAATGTCTGCTTTACTTATTTCTTTAAGCCTTTAAATAAAAATCCCTGAAAAGGATATGCTCTTAATAAATATATCTGTTTGCCATTCAGAGCATGAACTATGTCCTTAGTGGCTGAAAATAGTACTTATTGACTCTGGATAGCCAAGGGATAAGAAGAACCAGAGCTATAAGCAAGACATTGACAAAATCGACTAGTTGTACCTAGTAGAGCTGAAGAAGGTCAAGCATCAAGCTTATAGGCCATCATTCCTGGTGTTGATTCCTTTCCTAGAACCTCATTAGTACTTCACTCTTAAACACAAATCCTCTCCTTTTTATGCAAATGACCTCATGCCATCGTTCTGTTTACTCCCAGAGAGGATTTTTCACTCTCCTTCAGTGAATAAAATTGAGTTGCTCATACATCTAGACTGGTCAATAATAATCTCGTTATTTAAATATTTTATGTCAAACAAAAAGTACACAAAGCTTGATTTTGATCATTCTATTCACCATAGGATATACAAGGAATAAATGTTCTTCTCAGACACTATTAGATTATGATTGCCTCATTTATACCTGGAATGACAGAAAAGAGAAATATAATCAGTATGCTGGGGGTCCCTACATAGAATAAATGAAGAAAGAAGACACTTTTTGTTTGGTAGCCTAAGGAAAGATCATACTATACTCAAAGAACCAAAGGGGAAACGGTGACCATGATGGTGTTGGACAATTGGAAATATAAACCTATGAGGATGCTGACTCCTGAAAATATTTTAAAAGACCTCCATTAAGCATCAGAATGAGGAGGAAGAGAAAAATTCTTGCAAAGGGAAAGCACCAGGGGCAGTGGAGAGAGAGGCCATTATGCAGGGAAATGGATGGCACTAGAGCAGATTATGCTTAGTGAAGCTAGCCAATCCCTAAAAAACAAATACCAAATGTCTTCTTTGATATAATGAGAGCAACTAAGAACAGAGCAGGGAGGAAGAGCAGGAAGAAAAGATTAACATTAAACAGATACATGAGGTGGGAGGGAAAGGGAGAGAAAAGGGAAATTGCATGGTAATGGAGGGAGATCCTCATTGTTATACAAAATTACATATAAGAGGTTGTGAGGGGAATGGGAAAATAAACAAGGAGAGAAATGAATTACAGTAGATGGGGTAGAGAGAGAAGATGGGAGGGGAGGGGAGGGGAGATAGTAGAGGATAGGAAAGGTAGCAGAATACAACAGTTACTAATAGGGCATTATGTAAAAATGTGGATGTGTAACCAACCGACGTGATTCTGCAATCTGTATTTGGGGTAAAATTGGGAGTTCAAAACCCACTTGAATCAAATGTATGAAATATGATATGTCAAGAGCTTTGTAATGTTTTGAACAACCAATAAAAAAATGAGCTTAGCTTCACTCATCAGTTCACTATGTTTATGTATATCTGATTATTGTACACCTTGCTGTACACCTACAATTAAAAAAAAAAAAAAACAATAAAAAACAAAAGCACCAGAAGCAAAGCTGGTTGCTTGTGACTGAACAATGTCAGGGGAAAAGATTAAAGCAGAGTATATGGCATAATTAACAAAAATAGCAATGAAACAAGTGGAGAAAACAATAGCGTTCTTCTCGAGATTGCTTGTTCACAGTCAAGAATCTTAATTACTTTGTGCTCTTGCAATGAGCACTGGTAAGACTCTAAATGACCTTGTTGCTATTGTTTCTGGTTGAGCAGACACTACATAAAGCCAGCTGCAATGAGGAAGCTGTGTTGAGTTCTCAAAGACATTGATTTTTTGATCATCCATTAATTCCATATTATATGAAAGTCTACACATACTGTACTGAAGTTCCAAGCATTGTATGTTACGTCACGTAGTATTATCATGATAAAAACAACTTTGCTCTCTCAATCCTATCTCCTCATCTCCAATATTTAACCTCCCATTACTCTTTCCTATCTATAGATGCACTGAAAATATAAGAAAAACCACAAGTTGAATCAGAGCTAATTATACCCAACACAGTCATCTGCTATCTACCTTCTCATTTGAAAGAAAAAAATTCTTTTGTAAAAGAACAATATGTGAAGCCATTCTCTTTAGTAATTCATTAATTACTAGTAGTAATTATATAATTTTAAATTACTCAAATCAATCTTGAATAAGATATGCTTAAACAACAATGGACTACAAATACCTAAATTGTTATGGCCTTTTATGACAATAAAACAATTAAAACTTAATTAAAAAATTACATCAAAACAGGGATATAGTTTCATATGCATAATTCAAACTAGCCAAATATAGCTACTTGTGATTAAAATTAGTGGGAGATTTGACAGGCATAATAGATGGTAAAATTAGATTTAGGAATCTTTTCCTTCCATGTGACTACAAACCAAAAATGCCTAGTTACTTAGCTCACTAAAATTCTTATAAACCATGTTGTCCCACTGAACAAAGGAAGAGATCAACTATATATAGATCCAGTGAGAGTAAAATTAGATTCAAATGAAGAGCTTCCTAAATGATTCTTTTCAAGAAGATCAAATAATCATTTGGCACCAGGAGGTTCCAATTAAGGAAATACTGATATTCTTGAACATTTACACAGAAAAACAATAACACAGAAAATAATCTACCCAGGCAATGGAAATTTGACTTGCTATGATGCAGTATAACTGGGTAAAGGTGAGGGTGGATTTGAAAAGAAGCAGCAATTGCCCAGCAATTGCCCAGCACAGCATGGTTTCTAATGGAATTTTGGGTTCCAGTTAGTGCTCAGGATAAAAAAGAGAGTTGGAGAAAAATCTGAAACCCTTTCTATTACTGTTTCTACTATCTGATGGCATAAATCTTCATTCAATACTAAATCAATATAACTTTCCTGGTATGTAATATTGTATGCTGGTTAACATAAGGTGTGAAACCTTCTGCTTTATAATTGATATGACCTGATAGAGAAGGCATAATATCAGAAGATTAAAAGACGTGTTTTTCTTTTTATTTTAACATGATTTTTTTTCTGATGATCAGATTCTGAATTTTCTATCCTCACATAAACTTGCTAGAATCTTTTATAGGATTATCGAGGATATGCAGACATATTCTATATATATATTTATATATAAATATATATATATATATATATATATATTTATATATAAATATATATATATATATATTTATATATATATATTACATAATTAAAACTTACTGAAGTCTTTTTTCTTTTATCTCTCTCTCTCTCTCTCTCTCTTTTTCTTTTGGTAGTACTAAGTTTGAATCCAAGGTGGTGTTCATGCCAGGCAAGCACTACTTGACCACTGAACTATATCTGTATCCCTTGTTGATTTGTTCAGTAATCTGTTCACAAAGGAAGTTGCTGTGTGTGAAAGATCAATGGATGAGGGCTTCCTTACAGGACACTAAATGGCAAGTGTCTCTACAAAACCTCAATTCAAAGGAAGAATCCCTTCCAAAGTAAAATAAGATATCTCTGCAGGCCTCAATTTTATTATTGAGTCTCCACTTTCCTTGACGAAAGTACAAACATGCATACCTAGGGTTGCTAGCAGTCTTCTTTCTGTTGATCTCTTTGGGGATATGCATCTTTCTTTCAAGTGTGTCTCATTTCTAACTTACTCTCTTAACCTACTGATTTATCACTGCCCCAGGTATCTAAGTCATGTCATCACATTTCCTAATTTTATGTTACTCAAGAAAAATATATCACTGATAGAATAGAAATGTGATCACCTCACTTGCCAAAAATTGAAGTTGTGATTAAAAAGTAAAATGAGTTTTCCAAGGTTCAAGTTCACAATTGAGAACTTGTTCCTGAGAGAAGGACTTTTTATGATAGAACATAGTCATCTATATTTTAACAGGTTTTTCTTCCTCTAACTGCTTTAATTAATAATATTATCATGAAAACTATATTTTTTGAAAAATAAATTCTGAAATATAAATATATAAAACATACATATATCTCTCTGTTGTTTATCTATACATTTATCTCTTTTGAATCTCATTGTATTTTACTCATTTTAGTTTCTTCTCTAATTTTTATTAAGTATTCTATAGCTATAATTACTCTTCCCTTGTGCAATATCTCCAAAGACTTCCAATTTTCTTTGTGACACAGTTCAATAAATTATTTCATAGACTGTTGAGGGAATATCACCTAAATAATAAAGTGATCAAGTCAGGATTAAGTGAGTGTGTACTCCAAAGTTCATTCTTCTCTTTCTATAATAGATGTGTCTGTCCTTTGATAAACAGAAATATGATTTCTTACCAACTGTTCTAATGAAGAAGTCATTTATTCAAAAGATTTCTACTTATATGTCTCATTGAAAAATAAGTTCAGAGTTTAAACAAGAAATATAGAAATACATTTTTAAAACACATAAATTCACCTACTAGAACTGCAATGTACCTATTCAAAAGAAGTAATTACTATTTTTATAAGTAAAGCAGAAACTCCATGATTCATAAATGCAGCTGGTATGATTTATCCAGTTTCCAAATGGCTGATCAATTATGAATATGCTCCTTTACATGCACTATGGAAAATATCTTTTACTAGCATCTTTCAGCAAAAGATATATGCATATGACAACTACCAGTAGATGAGCTCTGAAATCTATCAAGATAATAGCCTAATATTTTAAGAGTGTATTCTGCCTGTGCTGAATAAACACAGCATAAAGGTCACATTTTTAGATACTGAGGCACAGAATATTCAGTGGAACATTTACAAGTTTGACCTTTCAGCGAAATGTATGTTCACATGACCATGCCACAAAAAGATCAAATAAATTTCAACCATTTTCTAGTTGTTTTGCAATCCTTATATTCTTAGTACACTTTCACATGAAAGGTTAGTGTTACTTTTTAAGTCTGTACCTCCATCTGATGTAGTAAGAAAATGTTGCTTCTCAAATTTTTAAGCATTTCCTGTTTTTACAAACTGATAATGCAATAATGTTCAAAGTGGTTAAATTAACACTCAGTATCAGTTATAGCTCAACGTTTTTCTCCTTTTGAATGATAGTAAAAGTTTCGCAATTTTCTGGATTTATCTCTTGTTAATACTCCAAGTGGAGAGCCAATACATTGAGAAGAATTAAAGAATTTCCAGTAGGTATGCCTTTCAGGTACCTCAGGTTCAGAGATAATGCACTCCTGATTAAAGTACCAAGTGGAAAGTTGCAGAAGTGTGGCTGAGCATAAAATTTGACAAACGAAACAAAACAAAGAGAAGAAAAAAATATATGAGGTTAAATGTCAGAAATATAATTGATTAATGAGTAAATGAAATAGAAGATGCACGATGAAAAGAAGATAAGTGCTTTTGTAGGATGATTTTGTGATCCAAAAAGAGTCTGTATACTTAAAGAGATCCTGACCCACTAAATGTCCACTAAATATTCACTAAGAGAGCTAAGTGAGTGACTTTCTGTTGGTAAGGCCCTAAGGTCTCTGCTGGAATCATACTTAATATCCTTCTTCCTTGATGTTTTCCTTATTATTGAGCCATAAGAAATTCTGTTTGAATAGCACATATTTGTGTCAGAGAAGAGAGATTCTTCCTGTGTCTCCACATAGTCGTGGTTGTCTTAAGGAACCATCATGAATCCCTATAGCTCCCTGAAATCCAAGGACAAAGTGGTGATACCTTCCTAGTTGTATGCTTCACTTTTGCTTTCACTCACACAATCTAAACACCACTCTCAACCATATGCTACTCCTCCACCACTGTGCAGCCTTTAGATGTGCGACTTCACCTCTTTGGTTCTCCATATTAATATATCCATATTAATATACATCTTCCATGCCTCCTCTGGAAGTGAGCTCCGGGGGTTGGAGCTCGGGAGTACGATGTGGTGGGCCACACACAGCTGAGCAATGCACAGGATGCTGCTGCCTCTGGCCAGCACAGTCTCCTTGGGAACAGTATGTTGTGGCCACAGCTGTTTGCAGGCTCCAGATGTTCTAAACTTGCTCAGTGGCCTCAGGACTGGCTTCTTCCCTAGCTGGAATAAGCACAGAGCATTAGTGAACCAGTTTCCTGTTGCTAGTTTTTAAGAACTTTGCCACAGAAGATGTGGCCTGTGCCTTTGTTGGAAACTGCCAACCCAGATGGTTCAGAAAAGCAGGGGAATACTCATGTCCAGGTGTCCCAAGTGAAGGAACCAAGCAGCTCCGGAAGCCCTTCAACGAAAAAGATTGAGAGCAAAGCAGAAAATACTCAAGACAGAATGAAGAGCTAGCCCCTATGTGGGCAAGGACACATTTTCTTATATGGGAGAATCTGTGATGGCAAATTCTACACTTATGGTTGCTGCTCCAGTAATGGGCAGAAGAGAGCAAGAGTAGGAATAGCTGTCTACTGGGGCCCAGTCACCCGTTAATTGTAGGCATTAAACTTCCCAGGCAACAGACAAACCTAAGAACAGAAATACAAGCAGTCTGCAAAGCCATCAAACAAGCCAAGGGTTCAGAACATGAATAAATTGGTTCTATATAGACAGCATGTTTACTCTATGTGGCATCACTAACTGGGTCCAAAGCTGGAAGTAGAACCAGTGGAGGATGAGCGCAGGAAAGGAGATGATCAACACGGAGGACTTCGTGAAGCTGGAGGAGCTCACCTGTAGCATGGATATTCAGTGCAAAGCATGTCCATGGTATTTTGCGATTTGTGGAGAATGAAAAGGCTGATAGGCTGGCAAGAGAAGGAGCTGAGCTTTCTCCAGACTGAGGGGAGTCACTGGCATACTCAGAAGAAGGCAAACAGTGGCTCTTGTGGCTATCATTTCCTGGTGTGGACCTAAGACCTCACAGAATGGACGGCTGCAGTAGAGGGGTAGACAGCTTTCCAGCTGGCACTGTGGGGTCTGATAAACATCTTGATAAGAACTGCTTAAGTGTGTCGGAAAGTAAACGTCTGAAACTCAATAATTCTGAGATCAGTTTTATGCTTATTAAGTTTGGTATATTTCCATTTGTTTTATTGCAGTCTGGCCCAAAATTTTTGCACTTTGATTTTTATAAG
Organism: Marmota monax; assembly: GCF_021218885.2. Taxonomy (NCBI): domain Eukaryota; kingdom Metazoa; phylum Chordata; class Mammalia; order Rodentia; family Sciuridae; genus Marmota; species Marmota monax. The sequence goes on along the minus strand of NW_026695230.1, from coordinate 2,484,009 downwards.
AATATTGGCTAAAAGATGAATACAAGAAAAAAATTATGTATATAAATAATATATATAATTTATCATAGTGCAGTAGTAGAATGTCTGGCATATATTAACGTCTCCAAAGGGGTAGTTCTTTATTCTCCTTTCTGCATGCCATGGCATATTAAATAGAGATAAAATTGGAAACAAATGAGAAGAAATTATAAGGGGAATATAGTGTAAGATATATTAAAATGTGGAATTATGGAAAATGAATACAAAGAAATACTAATAAAATAACATAAACTCTAAAAAGGAAGCATGGCACCTGAAGGAAAATTGATAAAGATGCAAGAAAATAAAATTGTTATATTTATCCTTTCCTGAAACTCACAAAGCCAAGTTTAATAACTAAGACTAGTTGAATATGGAGTCCTAGAGGAAATTATTTGATATATCATATATTTTATACAGAAAATAAAGCCTCAACTTAAGATGTGTTATATCAAAATTCAGAAATATATGTGAGAAAAAATACCTGAGGGAATACACCATATACAAAGGAGAAACTGGACAGACATCCAAACTAGGAATGGATTAAGAAACTAACTCTACAATAAAAATAAACTCTAAATAAGAGTCATGAACTTGCTGTTGCAGAGGTCTTTGCACCATATTTCCAAGAAGCCACATTAAAAATATAAAATTGAAGAGAGATATAATCTTTTTAGCAACCTCGTACATGGTTAAGATGGCTTTCATAATCATCCAGAGAATTCTACAACCCAGTCTTGAGGCTATCCAGGTCCAAAGTCCAGTTACATTAATAGATATCTGTATCTTCTTACTCCATGCATATTCAAAAATTGATAATTCACTGAGTGCAATGATGCACACCTGTAATCCCAGTGAGTCTGAAGTCTGAGGCAGGAGGATCAGCATTTCAAATGTAACCTCAGCAAATCATCCAGCCCCTAAGCAATTTATCAAGACCCTGCTCAAAATAAATGGGTCTTGAGCATGTGACTCAATAGAAAGCACCTCTGGGTTCAATCTCCAGTGGCTCCCCCACATAAAATTTATAATTCAACAATGTTCTCAGTGATAATTTCCAGAACAGCCTTCCACCCCTTGCCTTCAGTAGCTCATGAATAATGAAATCAAATTTCCAAATATTGCAACCAGTGTTCAGAATTATGCAGAATAGAAAATTCTGTTTGTTAAACCTTATTAATAACATATCACTTTCCCTAGTAAGAGGCTTAGAAGTAGAAATTAGTTACTCTTCCCCAAACCCATAGGAGTTGTGGCTGTAGAAATCATTGAAATGGCAATGCAGAGGTTTTGAATATGATGGAAAGGGACTTATCAAGGACACACAGTGGAAAGTTATAATGATAGCATTAAATGAATTCTTTTGATGCACCAAGTGTACTCATTTAAGACTTAGAGAGGATTCAACCTATCTTATGTTTGAAACATCTAAAATCTTAGTAATAATTGAAATACTTTACTAAAAGGATTTTTTCTCAAAGTCTGGGTAATGCATACCTTTTAGTAATGTTGCAGATTAGATCTATATGTGCTCCACATTTCTGTCTTTCTTCATGGACTATCAGATACTAGGGAATTTTCTCATCTTGGTAATAGTAGAAGTTAGAGTAGATCAAAAAATGGCATGCAAAGTCAGAGTTGGACCTACCTATTCTATTTGTACATATCTAAAGTTATGTGTTGAAGTTGAACATCAAAATCAAAAGGCATGTGTAGAAAGAGAGGTAGAGAATTAGGTAAAAAAACTGAAATCTACCACAGTATAACAGGGTACAAGGAATCATTCTAAGAATTGAGAATATAGAAATGAAAAACACAAAGAACCCTCCTTGCAGGAGTTTGAATTCTTTTGGAGATACAGACAACAAATGTCTGAGCAGCCAATGTGAAATGTTTCTATAAGACCTCTAAAAACAAATCAGAAAAAAATTATGACATATAGATATGGAAGTAATGGGTTCTATTTAAATATGTATAAGCAATGAGGGTCTCCCTCCATTACCATGCAATTTCCCTTTTCTCTCCCTTTCCCTCCCACCTCATGTATCTGTTTAATGTTAATCTTTTCTTCCTGCTCTTCCTCCCTGCTCTGTTCTTAGTTGCTCTCATTATATCAAAGAAGACATTTGGTATTTGTTTTTTAGGGATTGGCTAGCTTCACTAAGCATAATCTGCTCTAGTGCCATCCATTTCCCCGCAAATTCTATGATTTTGTCATTTTTTAGTGCTGCGTAATACTCCATGGTGTATAAATGCCACATTTTTTTTATCCATTCATCTATTGAAGGGCATCTGGGTTGGTTCCACAGTCTAGCAATTGTGAATTGTGCTGCTATGAACATCGATGTAGCAGTGTCCCTGTAGCATGCTCTTTTTAGGTCTTTAGGGAATAGACCAAGAAGGGGAATAGCTGGGTCAAATGGTGGCTCCATTCCCAGCTTTCCAAGAAATCTCCATACTGCTTTCCAAATTGGCTGCACCAATTTGCAGTCCCACCAGCAATGTACAAGTGTACCTTTTTCCCCACATCCTCGCCAGCACTTGTTGTTGTTTGACTTCATAATGGCTGCCAATCTTACAGGAGTGAGATGGTATCTTAGGGTGGTTTTGATTTGCATTTCTCTGACTGCTAGAGATGGTGAGCATTTTTTCATGTACTTGTTGATTGATTGTATGTCCTCCTCTGAGAAGTGTCTGTTCAGGTCTTTGGCCCATTTGTTGATTGGGTTATTTGTTTTCTTATTGTTTAATTTTTTGAGTTCTTTGTATACTCTGGATATTAGGGCTCTATCTGAAGTGTGAGGAGTAAAAATTTGTTCCCATGATGTAGGCTCCCTATTTACCTCTTTTATTGTTTCTCTTATAAGAGGTTGTGAGGGGAATGGGAAAATAAACAAGGAGAGATATGAATTACAGTGGATGGGGTAGAGAGAGAAGATGGGAGGGGAGGGAGGGGGGATGGTAGAGGATAGGAAAGGTAGCAGAATACAACAGTTACTAATAGGGCATTATGTAAAAATGTGGATGTGTAACCGATGTGATTCTGCAATCGGTATTTGGGGTAAAATTGGGAGTTCATAACCAACTTGAATCTAATGTATGAAATATGATATGTCAAGAGCTTCATAATGTTTTGAACAACCAATAAAAAAAATTAAAAAAATAAAAAATAAAAAATAAATAAATATGTATAAGCAGGGCTGGGCTTGTGTCTCAGTGGCAGAGCACTTGTCTCACACATATGAGGCACTGGGTTTGATCCTCAGCATCACATAAAAATAAACAAAATAAAGATATTGTGTCTGTGTATAACTAATTTTTTTTAAATATGGGTAAGCAAACTGTGGCCTATAGTCAAATGTGGGTTTTGCCTATATCTGTAAATGAAATCTTATTATATTAAACTGACTGTTTATACCCATGTAGAAAACAATACTCTATTTGCCACAAAGGCTTTAACTTCTGCCTTTGGAAAACTATACAACCAACATCAAGTTGTATTCATTTCTGTTGTTTTCAGAACCACCCAAATTTGAAGCCTTTGGCCTTGCTTTAGATTCTAAGTCTCACATAGGAAAGATCAATATAGGAATTATAGTCCTTTGTTTTATGTCAAAGGAGAAAAGAGTGAAAGGAAGCTTAATATCACTGAGATGTTGATTGATTTCCTTTCTTGCTTCTTACCCATGTGAAATGTTGACAATTGCCTTTTACTGACAGCCAAAAAAAGGTTAAACTTATAACATTTGACCTACAAGCCATTTACCCAAATGTTAGCAAGGACTTAGATAACTGTACTTACATTTCAAAATTGACTCAACCATTTACCCTTTTGATAACATCTATAGGTAAACTGAACCTCTCCTCCATCTTTAGTTATGGCACGTACAGTAACAATATAAATATAATTTTTACACAGAATCTCAAAATGTTTGAATTTCCCTTATGATATTTAACTCTGTTTATTTTTTAAATGACACATCAATGTTCACACCTTAAAAACACAACCAAAAAACATGAGGTGCTGGAGGTGTAGCTCAGTGGTAGAGCATTTGTCCAACATGCACAATGCCCTGGATTTGATCCCCAGCACTGCAAAAATTAAATTAAAAAAATAGTGTGAGAATGGCTTAATGCTTTTTTTTTCTTCTTTACATTTCCATAGAACTGGGAGTTTTCCTAAATGAGTCCATGAATATTAAAAACTTATGTGAAATAAACTATAGTGAAATGTCACCAAAAATAACTAAAATGCATATTTAAAATATCCCAGCCACATCTCCTAATGTTTTATGCATTCTACATTCAAGTCAAATAATATTTCTTAGTATTTCTGTAACAGTTCTATCATTTTATTTTCATGTTCCCTTTATTTTCCAGTCTGTACAGTAAATCCATTTCTCTGTTTATGTGTGCACATATCCAACTCAGCATCCTGGATGCAGTCTTCTGTACTATGTTTTACTGGTTATCCACGGGCATAAATAATTTTCTTGAATTCTGTTCTTTATTTTTTTTCAAAAACATTTTTAAACTTTGTTTTATTAGTTTACTTTTTCATATGGTGTTGAGGATCGAACCCAGTGCCTCACATGTGCTAGGCAAGAGCTCTATCACTGAGCCACAACCTCAGCCGGAATTCTGTTGTTTTTGACTTTAATTAACATCTATTTGATGATGGGTTCCTTTCCACCTTGCATTGGATATTTTTGGCATGTGTATGCCCTGCTTTTTCAGGGACATAAGTTCTTAGAGACTTATCAATACTTTTTGCTACTCTGAATGTCCTGAACCTGAATTCCTTTTAATAGTTGAGACACAACTTATAATAGTTAATGCATCTATATGCTTACTTTATTTTGAAAAAAAAAAAAAACAGGAAAAGGAGTTAAAATTTTCACTACTAAAAAAAGATGGGTATGAACTTCTATATACTTGCCTTTGCACTCAATCTTAGTTTGAAAATGTGATGAACTGCAATTGAATATCCTGAGATATGTGCTGTTATTCATATACGTGCTCTTATAAATATTTTAAAAGATACTTTGCAATTGAAGAAGCCCATTTTCTAAAATAATAGATGGCCTATACCATAAAACTTTAGTATCTGCTTTGTCACCAGCATGCCTGAATTTCATATAAGAAAACTATTATTCCTGGGTTATTATTTGTACACTTGCTCCACACTTATTTGAGCGATATGAGAGTAGTGAAAGTTCTTTAAAAGTACTTGTATTAACCATACACTATAATCTGAAGTTCTCCCTGGAAAAAAATTATAATTTATAAAGCTAAATAAAGTGCTACATTTTCTGAAACTTTGACCCTTTTAAACATCATACAAAACTGAAAATGGCCATCTGTTTTGAGGCATACAATTTCAGCTGTTTGTTAGAGAAGAAGGACTAGATTTTAAAGAACTTATTTTAGAATAAATACCTGTTAGTGATGGAAAGGTTACCATGTTTTAACCAAATTGTCACATTACTTTAGCCTGTTACCTCACTGACTATACTTATTCCTTTCAAATGGATCAAGATGATTATTAAAGTCCAGTAAATTAAAATATCTTTGAAAAAGGCAAACACTTGGAATATCGACTAAAATCTGAACGCCATAAAACTTACAGTAGGAAGAAATCCTGGTTATAACCAAACCCTGCAATCTTGATTTAAAGGAGTCCCGAAGCTTCATTGTTGGTACATGGATATGCAATTCTGCTTTCCTGTTTCCAGTAAGAAAGACCAATATGAAATAATCCAGTAATTTCTATAGCATTATTAACAATATGCATTTTTTAAAATTTAAGTAGCATAAGCAGAAGAAAGGTTGCAGAGAACACTGAAATATTTGTTTCCCTCTTTCATTTATTTGCTGGTATTCTTCAAGGCAAGGCATTTATACATGCTTATATAAATTTTGATATAATTATTTGTTTTAACTGAGTGATGTTCTCTGTAAATAAAAGTATACAGGGAAAAGTCAAATAATATCTTTGTTTAATGAAAATGAAAAACTATGAATCCAGGATTTTTTAGTCCAGGCTAGTTTTCCAAGAATTCTCATAAAGTCCTGATTGTTTTGTTAAAAAGAATGACTCCATCTTTTACTTGTGAAGCTCATACAGGTTGGAGACATTCTTTATTCTTTCTCCCACAGTACAAAGTCATATGATTAGAACTCATAAATTATATTTTCTTAAGGACATGCATCCTGAAGTCATTTGTCTCAACAACACATTGTTTAATGTTTCTTAATGCATTCAGCAACTAGAAAAACATATGGTGTAGATTTCTAGCACTAAATCTATCTTTAGCACACCTTAACAGATGAGCATAAAGGAGGTGAAGCCGATAGTAGTAGTTTTCCTCCAGTTGCACTATTTTTTTATTCCAAATTATATCTCTAAAGTGGAATGAAAGAACATATCTCAGGTCATTTTGATTTCTTTTCAGGTCATCAGATGCTGGTTCCCATATAAAATATCATTCAGTTCCTAGGAATAAGCAAAGTCAGAAGGCGACAAATTCCTAGGAGAATCACTCTAATCTCAGCAATTCTGACCTTGTCATTTCTAAATGTGACTGTCACTCCAACCATAAATTACTATAAATAAACTTTGTCTTTTTTCCTTTGAAATTGTGGATTAATAAAAGGGATTTAACAACATGTAATCAATCCAAATCTTTGTTATTTTTTTATGAAACAACTGAAGGTCATACAGAAAAATAAGATGCCCATGGTCTCACAGTTGGTGCAACCAAAAAGCAAATACCTGGTCTCCAAATTCAGTGATCCTTTATTACACATGTGATCATGTATGTCCTGGAGTCTAAATTCTAAAAATTACTTCTCTTTTGTTTCAAGTTTTATCATGAATGATTGATAAACTTTGTCATGCTTTTTAGTATCTGTTGGAAAAAAATGTGATTTTTATTTTTCATTCTGCTAACATTGTGTATAACATTGCATCCAGGGATAAATCCCACTTGATTGTTGAGTGCTGTTGAATTCAATTTGCTAGTATTTCATTGACAATTTTTGCACTTATGGTCATAAGAGATTTTATGCCAGTATCATGCTCTTATAATTCATTGAGTCCCAAATTTTCAATTGTGTGAATATTCCAAAAAATTGAGACAGAAGCTTTAAGATAGATTGGAAATAATAATCTAGAATTTATATACTGTATTAACTAATATTATAATGTAATAATCATCATTCATATATAATTACATGATATAAATATGTGATACATCATATAGTATATTTAGGTTATTATACTTGTTTCATTATCTGAAACAATGAGAAAAATGGATTAATTCTATTTCTGTTTCCTCCAAACTTTTGTTTTTCTTGTTCAATTTTTCATTTTCTCTGTTTTGATGGAAGGATGTCTTTAAAATATTCCCTTTGTTGTAATTTCAGTGGGATTTGTATTTAGTTTAGTTTCACATATTGGCAGAAGATTTTGTAACTTGTTTAGAAGACATGGTTTCATATTCAAGTTACATGAAAAAATACTTATAAATCAATAAGAAAAAAATGGTAATTAATTAAATCAGAAAAGTGGTCAAGAAACAGGAATAGGAATTTGCAAAATAGAATATTTAAAAGGTCAATGACAATATTTACCAAAATTAACCAATACAGAGAACTTCCATATAAGTGAAAAGAGACAATATTAAACACAAATTTTAACAACTAAAACAAAAAGCTAATAATTTCCAGTTTTGTTGACTTTTTGGTATGTTAGGTGGACTAAGTAGGACTCTTCCTGTATAAATGAAATTGTACACTGTTTCAACCATTATTTATCAAACACTAACACACCTATACTTTTCCTCCCAATCTTATCCCTTTCAGGGGGCCATATATGGATCTAGCCACGAATAGTTATTACAAACCCCCTTTCACCTACCACTGTGGCACTAAATCCTATACTTTAACTAATGCTTGAAAGTTAATGATAAATTTCTTCATGAGCAGTTGAATGGAAGGGATGTCAAGACTGAACTTGCTTATAGATGGATCAACTTACTATGTGAGAGAAAGTCATAAAGGATTGCTGCTGCAATACCAAGATTGGTGTGGAAAGGTTCTTCCAATGGGCAGAAGTTTTAGCAATATGAAGAGGTGGAGTGCAAAATAAGTCTATATAGGCTTATGGGCAGTGGAAAAAAATTGACAGGTTAATCAAATCATTTAGCTTTCCTACTCTTTAGCCATACTAGAGTTTGGCACTGTGAGCTAATGAATATTTACGGTGTTAGAGTTGAAAACTAAAATGAGTTCAACTATATGAAATCCCTCTCACCAAACATAATTTAGATAATGTTCCTTCTGGATGTCTGAAGAGTCAAGGTTAGAGGCTAATGCTCAATCAGTAATGTGGACTACTACCTTAAAGATTACCAGTTTCATTAGACACATTGAATCTTAAAAAAAATCACTCATTAATTCTTACCATAATGGATACATATTATAGGTATTGGTTTCCTTTTCTTGCCTACAAGCCCAGATTAAGAACCAGTATTTGTTGAGTTTCATAGTTTCTGATCTGCCAACATGAAATTCTGCATAATGTTACTTCAGAACAAGAGACCCCTTATGATCAAGAAAGTATCAAACATAACCATGGGATTCATTGGTTCTTCCACATACCACACCAAGCAGTAGACAATGGCCATTAGAGAATTAGGTAAACTAAAAATTATACAGCTGAGACACCAGCTTGGCAATAAAACTATCAGAAATAAAACATTATTTTCCTGCATATATTGGTGCTTCCTAAACCAATGGCGTTTGGCTGATTCTCTGGGCTCAGTAAGTTGAAGGCATAGATTTCAGAATGTAGGAGTTGAAGTAGTGATGGCCTGACTTACCACAATTTCCAGTGATTATAAAAGTTTGTATTTCTTTCACTTGGCCAAAAATCCTGGTTCTCACAGCAGGACTACATCTACCTGGGGGAAACAGAAAGATGTCCCCTAAAAATAAAATTCTGAATAATAGTTAAGTACTCACCTTGAGTCAGTCTATCTGTAGGTTACAGAGAAAAAGAATTAGCATACCTCCAAGGATAAATATCCATAGTAATCATGAGGAGATAATCCTTCCACTACCCAATGGTGGGTGGGAGGAATGTGTTTGTACTATGATCCTGTATTTATTCCCATGCCAAATTTTAATTATAAATTGACAAGTATAGCAATATGAAATAATAAGTCCCTAACATTTCATATTTGAGCATCTGGGTGATTCCATGAGACAAATAATTGAGGCCATAAGAAGTGTTGCCAAGGGAGTGAAGAATAGGTGTTGAGAAATATTAGGTAAAGGAGGAAAAAAGCAATAATCAGTCTTGGGAGCAACTGCACTGGGGAAGTTTATAGTTCATACCAACAACTTTCCTCTTCTACAATATTCTAGGAATTGTGAAACAAGAATGCGGATACTTTGGTGAGTGAAATGAATTGGATGTGAGATTCAAGTGCAAAAGGGACATTGTACTTTGGTAAGTAAAGCTAATGCTTCCAACTAGATTTCTATTTGTTTACCCCAGCTACTGTGAGTACTGCCTCTTATTAGTTCAGAGGTGCCCCTTTTCTTGGGCAGTCATTCTGTAGTTCTGAAGTCCAAACAAGCGTTCACAGACAAGACCCATGTAATTCTGAAGACAGATTTCCCATAGGAATCCTAAGAGTTCTACTAGACATGTGAGAGGAAGCCTCCAGGGGTTCCAACTCAAAACATTGATACACCCTTGGCCTTCACATATTCTTCAATGAAGACCTAGAAATATGAGGAGCAGAAACAAATACTTCTTAGTAGGACCTGCCCATATTCCATCCCTCACAATCAGTTTGAATAATAAAGTTACTGCTTTATCCTATTGAAAATTTCTGGGCTGGAGGAGGTTGTTTTACAGCATTAGCAATTAGAATACAATCCATATATATAGTAATGAAAATGAGTGATCACATGTAATGGGTCTCACGTAACGTTGAGCAAAAAATTCAGAATATGTGCATTGTGAAATTCTATTTCTGCATATACTAACAACAGGCCAAACTAAACTATGCAATTATGAATCACTAGTATTTATTTGGTAATAGAGTAAGGGTAGTGGTTTGAGAAGGCATGAGGGCTTTTGAGTGCTCATAGAATTTGACTTCCTGACCTGAAGAATGGTTACATGGGAGTGTCCACTGTTTGTGACAATTCATCAAGCTATACATTTAAAAATTCCAAAAAAATATATAGGTATTAATCAAACAAATAGTACATTGAGTTAAATTTTGTAATATATGTCAAGTTGAAATCAAGGAAAACATTATCTATAAGGACAGCAACTTACATCAGTAAAATGCACAAATGTTGTTGCTGACTGGAAAGACAACTCTTTCGAAGAAGATATAACTGTGCAAGGTCTCCTGAATTCTAGAGACAACTATCTTTGTTTATACATTTTTTAAAACTTGGTGAGACTAATCTTTAACAATATCCATTTCATTCTCTGAAAGAAGCAGATCTTTCAGTTATTATAGTGTGTTTTCTTTACAAGAATATCTTTCAATTTTAATTGAAACAGTTACTTTTTAATCAAATAAGTTGAGTGTGATCTTAATAGTAATACCAGACCCTTTTATAAAATTAATGTCTCTAAAAGCAAAATTTACCTATCTAAATATGAGGTACATTTGAAGAAAAAAAAACGCACATACAGCAAGTTGGTTATGTAGAAAACACAAACAGAGCTCATTTGTTTTATAATCCAAGGTCTTATTTGAGTTTTATCAAGTTTGCTGATAATATGAAGAAATATTTTATGAGGCAGCCCAAGAATTAATTAAACAAAATTAAACAAGCTGATTGTAATTACTGATTACTGACTATTAAGATTCCTCATTCTCATTGAAAAATAAAAACTTCTGAGCCTAGAAAAACACTGAGGGATATTATGGAAGGGAGATTAAATATTGTGTTCCTTGGTGATGTCTTTTATAAGGAACAGTATATTCTTTGTACTGTCAGTTGTTATTTGCATTACATAATACATTACAGTCCTGAAAATACTTCAATATCTTACTGAATATTTTCTATACCCTCCTTGAAAAGTTAATGGGATTTTAACACTTAAAAAAAAAAACTTTGGATATTGCAGAAGCTTGAAAATTAAAAAGAAAAAAAAAAAGCTTTGAACAACAGTTTAAACAGCTTGTTGTGATCTTGAAAAAAAAAATCAGGCCATTAATCTAATCCCTCTGAATTGTAATTCCTTCCTCTTCCTTATGCACTGACCCAAATGATTTTTTTTTTAAATTTGTCATATACTTAATGTACTGAATTTCTAAATATGAAGGATATTATAGAACACCAAAACATCAATGAACATTCTGATTCTGCAACTCATGGTATTTTTCTAATTTGGAAATAAAATGTCTCATTTTAAAGTTTTAAAAATAATGATACTTTTGATTCTTTGCACTTTTTTTAATGGCTTTCCTGTATATCTATGAAAAATACTAAAATCAATCTCATAGTTTATTTATTTTTTAGGATATCTTTGTTACAGGGTATTGACTAATGAAACAATGACTAATTCACTAGTTTATTTGAAAAAAAAATTTACTCATAAAAATTTTACTTATGATAAAATCATAGAAATTAAGCCACAAGAAACTTAGAAATGAACTATTGTAATCCATGGGGTTTTGTTTTTTTGTTTTTATTTTTGTTTGCTTTTGTTGTTTTTGGTCATGGAGATTGAACCCAAGGGTCCTCCATGATTGAGTTATATACCCAGTCCTTTTCATTTTTTTCTTTTTACTTTGATACAGGTTCCCGCTAAATTTCAGAGACTGGCTTTGCCCTTGAACCCACCTACCTCAGCCTGTGGAGTCTCTGAGATTACACGAGTGAGCCAGCATGCTTGGTGGTCCATGTTTATTTTAATCTGTGCAAATAAATCCAGAAAAATGTTAAAACACATGAATGGATATTCTTTGGATAATCAAATCCATACTTGTTCTATAACTCCTGTGCTAAATACAAATGACATTATACATACATTTTCTCTCACACCGTGAGACATATTGGTATAGTAGACTCATAGAGTTTTTCCCCTAAAACAGAAAAGAACAAAAATATCTTGCAGAATGCCAAAGAAACTTAATAGCATTGTAATTTCAAAGACCAAATTTGTTCTATCTGAAGACCAAATCATCAATTATAACACAAAAACAAATGGTGTTGTCATAATCTTGTTCTCTTTGTACTAATTTAGGTGTTGCTTTAGAGTCCAGGGGTTTTTAAGGTTCTAGGGAGTGGATAAGAACAAGCCATGGTACATCTTTTGAAACAAACTTTACTTTGTTTGTATTGGGGTAAAAGGTTACCCATGGCTCATATTCTTAAAATAGTGTAAGAGGACAATATTTACACAGATATGAAACCAATCTCAGTTGAAGAATTTCATTTCAGAACACTGGATTATGATATAGGAGGGGGAAACAATTTACATGTAGTTCAAGGATTAAGACTCTCAATAGGAAAATTTTCTAGATGGGAAAATTTCCAAAAGATGGGAAAAAGATAAAGTAAAAAAGGAAGAGCTATATTGTTGGAAGTTTAATAAAAAATGCATTATTTGTCTACAGTCCAGGCTTTTAGAGAAGAGATGTCCCCATTGCTAGATTTTTCAATAGATAAACAAAGCATATATATATTAAACTACAGATCATTTACTTGAAATGATTTATTATTTATGAGTGTGTGTGTTTGTATGTGTTTACATATGAATCTAGTTTTTAGAGAAAATTCAAAACATTTTAATATATTATTATTTTTATAAAGTATTATTTGTTTTATTTTGGATAACATATGCTCAAATACTGCATTTTTATATGTTGGGATTTATAAAAATCTTCAGTTCCATATCATTACCAGTAGTATTGCCTCTGTGCTGCAAATCAACCCATTTTTGCCATGATTTTATATTACTGGGGCTCGATCCTATACATACCTTTGCTTACTAGCTGGCATTATATTAGGCTCATACCACTGTCAGTGTGGGTACTTTTTTTTCCTGGTCTAGGGCTTTCCTGCCAGCTTCTTGCTCAGCGATGCCATAGAGTTCCCAATATGCACCTCTGGAAAGCTTTACCTGTAAAACCAAACAGGTGCCTGCTCAATTTTTCATGGAAGATAGAAGGTAGTTGGTTTACTGCCCTCCTCTCCTTAGATCTCTGGAATATCAGAAAATTTCTCTAGAATACAGTGGGTCTCAGAGACAATGCCTCCAATAAATTAAATATATTAAGGCATGACCATGGTAGCTGTCTTCCTAATTTGTTTTTCCTAAGGAAATTTCACTGACTTCTAAATGTAATTATAACTGACAATTAAGTTAAAATTACCCTATTCCAAATATTGGTGTGGTACTTGTCTCCAGACTGAACCCTGAACAGATTAATGTTCCTGCAGCACTTTGTCTCACTTTTTCAACAGCTCTCATTTCCATTTCGCAGAGTTATAACCAAATGCAGGGGGATCTGATTGCCTGGGTTTTAATGGTGGTTTTGCTACTTACTTTCAGTGATGTTTTGAGAAATTATCCTTCATTTCTAAGCTTATGATTGTGAGTTGCAAAATGGATGTGATAAAAATGGAATTTTCCTTATAAAGACTAAATAAATAAACTCATGCCAGGCACATACAGTAGGGTCAACCAACTAGGAAACAAACAATGGTAGCTACTATAACATGCATTTCTTTAATCTCTCCTCCTCTTTGGGTTATGGTTATAGAAGAACATAATATATAAATTCTGGTAAAATTGTAATGCAGTGTATTAAAAAGCAAAATTAAATATCTAACTTTAAATAGACATCTTTTATGGGAAACACTCTCTAAACATCTCATCTTTTCACTTATTTTTATGATGTATAATTTGGTCATTTACTTGCACTGTAAATCCTTCCTTAAAAATCTGTCTTCAAGAATAAAATGAAAGGCAAAGGCTATGTTTCACTCATCCCTCCCACGGTGGTGAACTCTTCAGAATGTTTAAGTATTAAGGACAAGGGGTAGTAAATGAAGATATTATTTTTCTGTATCATTCCATTCAATTTCCAAGATACAAAACTAACATGGATATAAAACTGACCCGGTCACCTCCAGTCAGGGAAACGATTTTATTTTCTGTGACACAGAAGAGAAAGAAAGAAGTCCAAATCTAATAGAGTTAGGAGTCGATGGAGGTTAGGCAGAGATCTTATGTGTGCTTAATGGTTAAAGATCTATGGGCTCTGCAACTGCCTGTTCACTAGAGTAAACAATGTACTCCATCCCAAATCACCTCTCTTTCCTCTTTCTTAATTAGTTTGTTAATGAGCTGAGGTTTCCAATGGACTGTGAAATTAAAACAATGTGTTGTCTACTGTCATGCCTAAACGTTTTCACTGGGCATAAAATGTGTTTCACCCTCACTCTGATTTATGAAAGAATAGGAAAAAAAAATCATCAGAAGGTGCAGGTGTCTGGCAAGTGAGTAAATAAACATTCCCAGCATGGGCGACTATTAAATAATCTCAACAAAATGGGGCCATAGGCAGATGCAGTCACTGCAGGAGCCATGCTTAACAGGCAAAGGGAAAGTCTCCTGCAAAATCTCAGATGGAGGAATTTGGCTCAGTGAACCAGACCATCCTGTCTGTCCCTTTGGCAATCAAGAGGACTCTGGGCACTCTCTGAATGCATCCCAGAGGAAGCTCTTCAGGCAACTTTGAGGCAATAATGGTTAAGTTTATTGTTGCTAAGCTATCAGACAACACTAAAGGGGATGTACAAACACAAACCCAGCAAAACCAGAGCACTCACTATTCCTTAAACAAGCATGACACCTTCCTGCTTTCTTGTCCCATATTCTCTCCCTGTAGCGATTTGGTTCTGGCTTGTAACATCCTTATTTTTATTTTTAATAGTCCTCATTATAAAACACTAACAGGTCACTCTTTTCATAAAGGATTACCCAATAATTCACCTTATATGACTTAAAATAGCACTCTTTTATTTTTAAATCTTTCTAACAACACTTATATTTAAAAGGTATGGTGAAAATATTTATTGAATTTTATGTAATGAAATATATCATGAAAGCTACGGGGCAGAAAATAATTTAAAAAAAGAGACAGAAACTAAAGCAGTTTAGGATGAAGACAATTCATATTTGGTTTGGGTGATGAAAGCAATTTATAGGAAGAAGTTACTTTGATTCTTGATTCCATTCTTGAAGAATGGAAAGGACCTTAATTTGCAGAGATGGGGACAGGATATACTAGCCCAAAGTGGGCCCAGGAAGGTAGACAGGAAAAGGGAAATCATATTAGATATGAGGATTTAGCAATGAAAGAATATTTAATTTTTTAGTGGTAGATGGACTTACAATACATTTATTTTTATTTATTTTTACAAATAAATGAGAATTGAACCCAGTGCCTCACATGTGCTCTGCAAGCACTCTACCACTGAGCCACAACCCTAGCCCACACAATGGAAGAATGTTGATTCTTGTATGGGACAAGTAGAAGTAGTCCAAGCTAAAGAAGCAGGTTAAATTAGGAAGGGAAGAGTATTGAAGGTTAAGTAAGAATTTTGGACTTACGTTTTTAAGTATTTTGGAACCATTAAAGGCTTAAGATTTTGAAAATTAATCACATTATGAGTTTACTTTTAAAATTGGGGGGAAAAGTCTTATGATTTAAGGAAAAAATATTTTAAGATTGAAAGAGATTAACTAACTTCTTCCACCTAGTCTCAGGGTCAGGGAAGTCTTCCTATAATCTATAGTTCATAAGAGTGTTTTACAGGTTAATTTGCAGGTAGTAGGATAGAGGAGCTTTAAAAAGGCATTCCAGCCCAAAGAAAGCATGAGCTAATACACAGAAGTGAAGCAGCATGGTGTGAATAACCACAATTGGTTTAATATTTTGCTGCATTTCTAAAGGGCAAAGTAGCCTAGCAACTAAAAGGGTGGGTTGTAGGGGAAGACAGACCTGAACTCCAGTTCTGTATCTTTCAAATTACAGATTGTATCTGAGATTATATTCTTCAATAATTCAAGGAACATCAGGTAATATAAATGGGTATTTATTTTTCCTATCATTATTCTCCTATAATTATTTTTTTTTTAAAAAACATGTCATAAGAACACAGATGTATATATTCTTAATGAAATTGAAGGTCACTATACTGTACAGTAAAATGCTATGGGCACTGTATCATGTGACAGATCTCTAGAACTTATTTATCTTTTATCACTGAAAGTTTAAACCCATTGAACAAAAACCTGCTTTCCCTCTCCCTAACTCTTGGCAACCATTGCTCTACTCTCTAATTCTATAAGGGGACTATTTTTAAATACCTCCTTTAAGTTCAATCATGCAGCATTTGTCCTTAAGTGACTCCTTATTTCATCTGGCATGAAGATTATGATGTTCATAAATATTGCCCATGTGACAAGGTTTCCTTCTTTGCAAAATAATATTATATCCTATTTGTGTGCATTTATGTATGTGTAATTTTCTTTATCTACTCATCTGTCTATGGGCTTTTATGTTGTTTTCATATCTTGCCAACTAAGAATAATGCTACAGTGACCATGGAAATGCACATAACTTTTTCAAATAGTGAGTCTATTTCCTTTCAATATATACCCAGCTGTGAGACTGCTGGATCTTATGAAATTTTCATTTCTATTTTTTGGGGGAATCTCCATGCTATTTGTAATAATTTCTATTCATTTATATTCTCAGAATTTATTGCTTCCAATTACTTCACAACTTTATATATACATAGTCATCTTAGTGATTATGAGATGATCTCTCATTGTAATTTTTATTTGCTTTTTTCTAGCGATTAATGATTTTGAGAACATTTTCATGTAAGTGTTGGTCATTTGCACATCCTACACTACAAAAACAAAAGAGCCCATGGAACTACCTGATGCCTCAAAACTTCTGCAAGGCAAAGGACACAATTAACAAATGAAAAGGCAGGCACAATAGGATAGAACATCTCCAAACCACATATCTAATAATCAGTATCTAAAATATGTAAGGAACTCATGAAACTCAACTGCAAAAATAACAAAAGCAAAAGACCCAATGAAAACATAGACAAAGGACATGAACAGATATTTTCCAGTTCTGCTTTTTGTGTTTTAAACAAACAAAATCAGAGTCTTACTTTCCTACCTTGTTTGTATGAAAAGTCTTAAAGCAACATGTCAAACATGTCCCTGTGAGAGAGTCAGTTCTCTTGCAAAGAGATTGGAGAAAGAGGCTGACAAGAGAATATGTAGCAGGAAAACTATTTCCATGAAAGATTTGAAAGAAATGTGTTTTAGAGAGAGGCAACAAAGAAGATTAAGAGAATGGTATAAGACTAAAAAATAAACTGATCTGTGATTACTTACTTTGGTGACATAAATAATCTTCTAAATGGTATTTCCCTTAACAGAGTCACTATGCTATAATAATAACACCCTTATTTGAATGATTCTATAAAAAACATATTGCAACCCCAATTTATGATGTTCAGGTTAACATCATGATCCAAACAAACACAGTCTTATAATTTCATGGCATCACATTTATTTTCATCTAAAAATCACATTTCTTAGAAATATCATTCACCATATTTACTAAGTTTAGACAATTATTTACTTTTTTGGATGTTAAAAGTATTCATAAAATGTTATGTATTTTTTCTTTAAATCCTACTTATATCCTTTTCTCTAAACTGCATATAAAGACAGAGAAAAGAATAATATGATGAAGGACATCAGGCAAAATGAGGAAAATGATAAAATATCTCCTGAAAGATATCAATTTGAAAATAATTCCTGACATATTTATGCTAATATGTGTGATATCGATCCAGTTGTCCATGGGATCTGGTTCCCTGCTTGTTAATGTACTTTTATTTTAGTGTGTTACATAAAATAAGTCATTTCACATGTCACCATTCCTACATAAGAGTTGGTTGATTTTTATTTTTATTTTTCTATCATCATATAAAGGAAGCATTCAGCATAAATATTGTTTTTCAGAAGGTAAAAAATCATAAAAATTGAATTGTAAAAAGAATAAATGATTGTCAAGGTGAAACATGCACAGTAGAATTTTTTTTAGCTCCAAAAATAGAGTTAATCCCAGGTCTTTGTTAATCATTCTGCTACTGAGTTTAAGAGAATTATGCTACTATTTGTCCTCCTCCCTCCCTCTTCATTCCATTCCTTCCTTTATCCTTTACTACTTTCCTTTGTTTATTTTGCCCTTTCTTATTTGACATTTATCAAAGAGTCTGTCCAGGGATCTTTTAATATTAATTTTATATCATCATTCTATTTAATCCCAATTAATCATCTTTATAATATATATATATATATATATATATATATATATATATATATATATAATGTATGTATATAAATTGAATCAGATTTGCCATTCAGCAAGAGAAGAGTATTTGTAATGTGTTAATTACAGCACTTACCTGAAAATGCAATCTATATTATTATCTGTAATGTCTTTCTTGATTTCTTGCTCAATTTTCAACCAATTTTCAAGTGCTTTTATTAGTGATATGAAAAATGATTTTATTACTCTTTAATTAGTGTAGAGAGACATATCTCATGTAGTCCACTGCATATAGAGTTTGCCTTAGCTGAGTCTTTTAGCCCCTGGACAGGTACAGCATTAATTCAACTCAAATGTGTATTGAAGTGTGACTTACTCAGAGGACCCCCTGAGTAATGAGATTATTTTTCATTGTTAAGGGAGAAAGATCCTATTTGGAGGCGCATGCATAGTGAAATAGAGATCTATTGGTAAATATCCTCGGGCCAAAATCAAGGTTTGCACAGACCACTGGCCAGGATCATTCAATTCAACTTGGAGATCAGTGTCACTTGCTAGAAAGCATGTAAAAGTGGAAGTTATGAAAATTACATTTTGGGTTAAGAACTCTGTTATGTGATCATAATCTTTACACATTCACAAACCACTCAACTGAAAAACTGGCCCTGTATATACATCATTTCTTTATCACATTTTCACTTTTCAGCATTAAAAAATAGATTCTTCATTATTTTTTAATCCATTTATACCATCAGTTTTCCCAACATTTTCCACTCTTTTGCCAAAAACTGAGATGTATCATATTTTCCTATCATATATGGTGGCAAGAAATTGGGCTTGGAAGTCACCAGGTGCTTTTAAATATTTACTTACATCTGTAATGTGATAATTACAACACATAATGTGATCTGTAATATGATAATTATAAGTAATTTAATCTGTGTTGTGATCTGTAATGTCATTGTTGACTTGTTTTTCAATAAACTGAGGCAAAATATTAAAGGGGATATTTCATTTGTAAAAGCACTATGATTTGCTCTTTAAAGAAATGCATTCTTTAGAGAAAATCATGTTTCAAAAAGTTTTTGATTTGTAATAAAAGCATCAAAGAAAGTATATCAAATGTATTTTAAATTTTTGTTCTCATAATGTCTGCTGTATCTTAGTAGAAACTTCTTCAGAAATTGTCTGCAAAGTCACATAACTCATTAAGTTCAATTACAAACCTCATGAAGAGTATGGATATATAAGATTTTACTTTAAAAAAATGAAAAGTCAGGGAATAATGCATATATTCTCATATGTGCATCAGTTAAATAAGCAATAAGCTCCATTTTGATGCCTTCATTTCAACAATGCAAAAACTGATCAATTGTTTATTCACATGAACACTTTGACTACTTTAACACAAAGAAGAGCCTCGGTACGGTAATGAACCTGACATGAAGATAAACGACTTCAATTAGCTTTCTCTTTAGTTTTAACTAAGATTGCTTCTTTAGTCACGACTGATTTATCTCTGTTGCACTTCTGTAGTGTGCCAGGAAGCTGCCTGACAGACAGCAAAGGCAGGTGAAGGGAGTTCATTTAAACATCAGAGAGCAACCTTCCATTTTCCTTTGGATTGATCTGTGGCTGACATTGAAGGGAGGATGCATACACATCAGCTTTTAAACATCCTGTGGGAAAATCATCAACAACATTGAATGAAAACGTCTATAAAATAAACAAATAGGTTTATGATCTAACAAGTATCCAGAGAACTCTTGAAAAATACTGTGCTAAACATGGATTTTTAGCTCTGTCTCCCTCTTAGTTCCATTTTTGCTATAATACTATAGATGGTGAGAACTGAGGGTAGGGATAGGTAGGTACATTGTTGTAATAAATTATAAGAGTGTATTGAAATTTTGGGATTCCTCTTACATGTCCAGGTTTCCAAAGTGAGTTCAAACATGAAATTATATTGTCTTCAAGTTTACAGAAAGCCATAGACCAGCAGCAGAGGAGGGATTTTCTTTGTTTTTATTTTTCTCTTTTAGGGATGGAGTTTCTCTGTGTTGCCCAGGCTGGCTTCAAACTCCTGGCTCAATCTTGAGATTCTCCTACCTGGGTGCTGAGACAGCACTCATGTGTCATCATGCCTGGCTGACTTTGTTTTGCTTCAAGTACCAGGTGAAGATTAATATTTTATGCTTTTCTGATGATTGTTCAGTTTACATAAGCCTGTGAGTTTCTTCTGAGAACCTCTGTGTGTGCACCAGCACCTAGTATAATCTAGCGAGAAATGTTCTTACTTTTCCTGGTTGAAAGCTCCCCAGGATGGTACAATGAAGTGCTCTCAATCATGAATGTTAAGAAACAGATTTGAGCTTTCAACTGAAAAACTGAGACCACGGAAGGAAGCTCCCTTTCCTTGTCTAAGTGGAAGACAAATAATCAAGATACTTCAACACCTGGGTTAGTTAGGGAGTTGAGGATAAATTGGACTAACTAGAGGCAGATAAATTGGACCAAAACATTAAAAAGAAAAAAGACCAAGAAAAACTTGGAGTCCAAGGGTCTTCTTGGACACAGAATTGATGGATGAGTCATAACTAAAATTAAACATTTCTCTAGGCAATGTTTTTTGGTTTTGTTTTTTACTCCCTTACATGAAGACATTAAGAAAGAAAGTTGTCAGATTAGGATGCTCATTACTGTAGGAGGGGCATTGTTTCCAGCCTACTTCACTGGAAAAACCTGGAAGAAGTATGTCTTAAAATTTCAAAAAAAGTACAAAAGGAGGCTTGTGGTTCAATTTATACTCTCTATATAGTTTCTATCAGTTTCTTTTAAAATAATTATGTCCTTTCCAACAATAAAAATAACCATTATAGTTTCTTAATTACTTTTTATACTATATAAAGAAAATAATTTCAAAATAATGATGCCTATGAGAGACAATATCAAATAATTCAGATATTTTATAAATGTTATTATTTTTTACACTTTGCATAATAGTAGTTTTAAAAAAAAATTCTTTCAGAAATAATGCTTAATGAATATAGGAAGAAAGAAAGTATTAACAGAAGGCAAAAAGAGAAGAAAGCCACGAATTTACCTTGAAGTAACAGAATTCCTTATGGGAAAGACATGTACAAGTAAATATTGCATGAGGGGAAGACAATAAAGTGATGGTAGAAATATGATGCAAAGCTCTAGGAGTATTAAAGTAAAGACAGGTGATTTTGACTGACAGTTGAAGAACATTTTTACCTTGTGTCTTCATGTGAAATAATAAGAAGTATTTTAAAGAACAAAAATAAATGAGGAATAAATTGTAAAGAAAATATTAATTTTGGAATCAAATTAAGCCAAACTGAATAATTAGAAATATACCTATAATGGGATATTATATAATTTTAAACCTGCCTCTAAACATGAATTAGATAATGCTAGCTTTACCTCTTCTTTATTGGATATCCAGATGGAGATTGCATTTAATGTCTAAGATCGTAGGTGGCTCATATTATTCCTAGAAATTATTTGATATTGTTCCATGTGATTTTTTTATTTATGTCACTCTACTGCTACCTCTACAATTGTTATGTCTTATGTTTCTCCATTAAATTTTTCTCATTATGATTGAAAAAAAATAGCATATATTACTAAGAACTCATATTTTATTAGCTAAGTTGAATGATACTTTAAAAATATGATGCCATAGATAAAGAAGGATACAAAAAATAAAATAAAAATAAAAAAAAGGTGGATTCAAGACACATTCCAAAAATGTGAAGCTCAATTTTATATTTAATGAAAAATAAGTTATTGATTGTTAAGGCAAAGACAATGATTCACAGTAAGCAACATAATTCACAGGACTTAAGGACATGCAGAAAATAGTTTCATGCTAGATATATCATTTCTTCTTCCAGGAACATAAGGTGTATATATAAATGTGGCTCACTCAAAAATAACAAATTAAGATAGCATTTCATTGTTTCCAAAGCATAATGTATGATTTTTGAAACAAGTTTGTTCCATGACAAATATAACACTAGCACAATACAAAATGTGTGAAGCTTTATGTGCAATAGCAGTATTTCAATTTTATTCCCTACAGTTAAAATTAAAGCAACAACCTTCTCTACTTTATTAAAATTGCACCTTTACAAATGGGCATTTATACCTACCCTGGAATGGTATAATGGAATGATACTAGACATAATTCCTTTTTTTTTCTTCCACATATCAGTACATGATAACACCAGCTCTCTGTATGATTGTATCCAAAATGATTTTTGCTGCATGTAATAGAAAAGAAATCGGTTCATATGGGTTTTGATAAGTGGAGTTTGGGTGGTTTTGTGTAATAAACATTAGGAAGAAGGCAGTCAGGGTGAGATAGTTACTAAACAATGATTTTAGAAACATATGTTCATTTTTCCCCCTTTGTCATTCATCATATAATGACTTACTTTCCCCAGTTACATATTAACTCCTGTCTACCAAGCATTCAATACACCCACCCAGAGAAGAGGAGTAGGCACAGGGGAAAAGAGGTAGAGTCCTGATGAGTGTTTACATTGTTAAAATAAAGATCAGAATTTCAGAGCTTTCCAGAAGCCAAACCTAGACTCCTACTACATCTCTTAGACAAAAGTTATGGCACTTGGTTACACCTACCCATATGTGGTTTATGGAAATCAAGTTTTCAGTTGGCTACATTGCTATCTGAAACAAAATCCAGGACACATAAGCAAGGAGGGGAGTAGGTATATGTGACAGGCAAAACCACAATGCCCAAGCCAAAAACTTGAGAATAACTTTTGACTCCGTGAAACTTACATAAATGGAGAGACATATCATGTTTGTGCACAACAATATTCACATTATTAAAGGGGACTGTAAATATGACCTAATAATAAATTTTAATATTTTCTCTGGAATTATTTTTGTGAAAATTGACTAATTGATTCTGAAATTTATACAGAAAACAAAGTAGCTTCAATTTCCAAAATTTATGATAGAGCACAAAGATGGGGGACTTATACTATATGATTTTAAGAGTAGTTGAATATGATATTTGTGAAAGGATGGAAACAAATTATTCAAACGAAACTGAGTAAAAAAGGAGTCTCACATACATAGTTAATTGATTTCAACAGAAGTGTCAAGGCTGACAAGAAACAGTAAGATTTTCAATAAAAAAATGAATTCAAAATGAATGAGATCTAAATATACTAGGTAAAATTGTAAAACTTCTAGAAATACAGAAAAAAATATTCAAGACCTTTAAGGGCAAACATCTTTTTAATGTGAAATAAAATAGTAATCTATGAAAGTATGATCAACTTCACTTTGAAAATATAATAAGCTGAACTAATGAAAATTTAACATTTCTGCTATTTGAAATTCCCATTAAGGAAAAAGAACAAAACATTTCTTTATGACATATCTCATATGGGGAATCAAATGCAGAATACAAAACACACTCTTCTGCTTTCCAGTTTCTATTCTTCCAGACCTAGTAGTAGATACTTTGTGCTATTTTTCTATAGAAAGAAACAGTGGGATCAGAACATTATTCAGAGAATTTGGACAATTGAGAAATGCAGACTTAATTAAACTTATAACTTAATAAACTTCAGTAGGACATACTTACAAGATCTTTCAGGATCTTATTTCCAATTGTTTCTTTGGTCTTATTTTCCCACTAGCTATCCAACTGACCACACTGAAAAAATCACCATCAGCAAAAGATTTTGAACAGCTCTTTTAGTTGTGAATACAAAATTCATCTACACCTCAGGCTATTTTCAATGCTTAAACTATAAGTACTGACTCTGTTTTTTTTTTTTTTTTTTTTGAACTTTTGACCTTATTTAAGAATCTTTTGTTCTTTTGATAACAAATGCACACCATCAAATTTAGTTAATTGTTGATGAGCATACTGCAGACAAAGACATCGAGTGATTATCAGAAATAACTAAATGCTTTGGTATTTTATATATGCAATCACTGTCAAGAATGGGTAATGAGATCAAAAGCTATTAAAATTCAAAGAGCGAATGCACCCCCCACTAAAAAAAGCTGTTCACATTTACAAATGAAATGATAATTAGCATATATTAGAAGGGGAAGGGAACTAGCATTGATTAAGCACCTACTATGTATCAAATATCATGACATTTAAATTGCAAATCTTATCCAGGAAACAGCTCTTTGAAGTAAGAAATAAAATCTTCATTTTATACACTTGTGGAATGTAGGTCTGAAAAATTAAAAATTGACAAAAACACAGCTATGAAAAGATGATCTTGGATATGAGCTCACATATTTCTCCTAGTTAAGATGCCTCTACTTTTCATAAACTTGCTTAAAAAGGGGAAAAAATTATGTACTATCTGAAAAAAAGTCAAATTCAAGAAAGAATGAATAAAACCTTTTGAGAAAACATTTACAATTTAACACATTATGTCATATCACATTTTGAAAATCCATCAACTGTAGTTTTGACTACTCACATTTTAATCACTTCTAAGTAATTTTTAAAATTTTCTTATTATAGTAAAAGAATTTATATCATTTTTTAATCAATGAAAATGCTTATATATTAAAATCTATTGTTGTGTATGTTATTCAGAGTGAACCAAACATTTTAGGTTATATAATATTTCATTATTATGGGAAAGTTTTACAGAAAACTCCTATTTTAATTATTTATTTTCCATAAGAAAGTATACATGGCATTTTTTCTACAAATGTTCTTCTCTAGATGACAAATAAACACTCAGAATTGAATTCTGACCAAGCATTATTTAGAGATTATGGGCATTTGGGACTTATGAGGAAAACAAGCAAAAATAATTTCACCATTAGTTGAATAAACTACACTCATCTGGAAATAACAGAATGCTCCCCCAAAGATTCCTCAGTGCATAAAAATAGTTTTCCAAGTTTTATTTAAATCTGCTGAAATCAATAGACATATAATAGGGTATAATGTAAAAAAAATTCAGAATCTATAGCACACTGAAAATTATTCTGTTTTCTGAATGTCTCCTATAACCGTTTTTAATAACTCAGCCCTAGAAATGAACTGTATCAGGAAAGAACAAAGACAAATAATTCATGAGCTGGCCACTTCAACATATTATCAAATTTTTGTACTGCACAGAAACTATGCTTGGTCCTCAGATACAAGACCTTCACCTCTCTGCTGCCTCAGGCAATGATGTGTTCGCCTACAGAATAAACTGTGAAACAGAAATTTGCCTCAATATAGTAGCTGAAGTTATATACAGGTAGTTGTGTGTGTGAGAGGATGTGTATCCATACATATATTTTTCAGCATCTTACATATCACTAACTGATATTACTCAGTATGAACATTATCTTCTAGGTGATATTTGAAATTTTTATTCTGTCTTTTTAGTGTTTAGAATACTATTATAGAGAAGCTATAAAGGTACTCTAATGAACAATGGAAGTTTGAATAAAATTTGGTGCAATAGCTCTGCAAGTCATTTTTCTATCCCTGCAGCCAGTTGCTTTGAGTTCAATTTTCCATATGTAGAGGAAATAATTTAACTAATCACTATGAAATAAACCTGGCATATTTCTTCCCACATATCTGCTTGATTTGCCCCTCAAAAATATATCCATAAAGTAACATCAAGTTTCAACATAAATAAGAATAGCAACTCTGACATTTGCTTCCACTTTATGGCTTTGGTTTTTTAAGTCAGATCTCAGGATGCTCATATGTGTAGGTCAAGGTCATTGCTGATTTAAAGTATCCCAAGTCATACTTTTAATAACTGCACAAATTAATTCCATTATCAGATATTTATGCAAGAATCTCATACTCAATATTTAGTAATTCATAAAGAATTTTAGGATAATATAAAACAGCGCTGCATTCTTTGGCTTACTGTCCCTATGTTTCTCCCATCATTCAAACCTGCTAAAGAATGTGACCTCAAACTGCAAGCACTATACATTACATTTCTCTCATTAGATCTTAATAGTTAGCCCAGAGATGCCTATTGAAATAAAGAGAAACAAAGTAAAGCAAGTCATACATATTAAAAAACATCAACAGAACTTGAAAATATTTTGTTTGGAAGGTGGTTTTAATCAGGATAAAAGTTTTCATATCTAAAAATGTACTTCAGAATAAAATGCAAAAAGGGATGAGATTAAGGGATGAGATGAGTTAAGAATTTAAATTATTTTTAAAAATAATTTTTAAAAAATTAAATAATAGACTTGCTATTTGTAGTACATTTTATTAAAGGGCCACCTTTACTTTCTGAAAATATTAAGATGAGTTTCTGCATTTTTTTTCAAATGAAGAGCAGTGCTAGGGTTTGTTGGTTCCAATCAGGAGATGGTGTCTCCTACAGCTGTTGGACTAGAAAATTTGGTTGAATAATGTCAAAAATCCACAGTTTTGAAAGACCAATAAAAATCCAAACTAGAAATTGGGTCAGAAATAACTATGTAGTAGACTACTAGAAAAATAAATAAATAAATCTTTTATTTCGTGGAATATTGAGAATTCATCTAAAAATAATAAAGGTCTCTTCCTCTGGTTCTGTCCCTACTGTGTGACTTTTGATAATTTATTTAGTCATCCAGAGCTTCATTTTCCTCCTCTATAAGACAGAAGAATCTTTGCCAAAATATCTTAATATCCCTCTAATAACTTTAGTTCCTTTCTTGTGCCTTCCTTACCTCTTAATCCTCTTTCTCCTCTTGTCCACTCTGTGTGTGTCCATGAGTTTCTCCGTGTGCCTACTTTCTGTCTACAAAGGGAATAAAAATTCCTTTACAGCACACACTGCAAATTATGGTAAATTGTTAAATTTTGAGAATTTTTTAATATAGCCAATTGAAATTTAGATTAGATTTACTCCTTAAATGTAAATGCAATATATTAAAATTTTATTTCTGTTCAGTGTTTGTAAATTATTTTATTATAGGTCAAATAGAAATGGTGAATGTTCCAAAATAGAATCTAGAATTTGTTTTCTACCCTTGGCTTAATAACTGGATAGAAACATTCACGATAAAATGTGCATCAAACCTAAAGAATAATTGCACTTACATAGGTTTTACTGAGTTGCTTGTTTAAAATACTAATGTTGGTAAACAAGTGCTTAAATGCTTTAATATCTCTTTTGTTTTTAATATTAAAATTTGTGGCACACATGACTGCTGATGACCTGGGACAATCTCTTCATCATCATGAGTGTCCTGGGGGAGGCTTGCTGGGACCAGCTTTCCTGCCAAAGTATTTCACAGACACTGCCTTTTTATCCTGGGTCCATTGTGCTTAATTTTGTGTTATAATTGTATTCGAGTGAATTATTCTCTTATCTGATATTACACACAATGCCTTTTTCTTGTCCTTGTTTTTTTTTTTTTTCCATGACATTTTAGTTGAAAGTTGAACTGATGATAATTTCAGGTAGAACAGACACACTGGGATGAGGGGAATAGAGGATTTTCCCATATAAACATCTTTATCAACAAGCATTTCCTAAAGTTTGTCAGGTTATCATTTTTATATTTAAACTGAGAGTTCAAACACTGAGACACTTTCAGGTGGTTCTAACTCTAGTCCTCACTGTTACCTCCACACCCAGGACATTATATTGGAGATGTTTTTTGCATGGTATTTTTCTCTGCTGTTTCATACATGGCTCATCAAGAGTAAACTCGTTTTTTTTTTAAATCTTTTCATGCCCACTAAAGAGCCTAAGAGACAAATAGATGGCACTAGAATATTCATTTAGTGACTAAAGGAAGATAATTTTGGATTGTGTTGTGTCTCCAAGTTAATAGTTTAGAATAAACTAGCTTTGAATGTTGTTTCTAACTTTGGAAATTATTGTACCTTTGCATAATGTCTATTTATTTTAGAAATAATTAAATTATTTTCAGAATAAAGGAATAAATATTTGCAAAGTGCTTTCTAGCAATATTTAGAGAAATCATTCAATGAGCAGAAAGTAAACAATTCTTGCCTGGACATTTCAGAGTAAATGAAATTTCATTATTCCATCTGTTCCTCATGCAACTATTCATCTGCCTCTAAACCATACATTTATTAAGTGATTATTAACTGATGGTTCTCCAACACATTTAATTTTTAGAGTTAGAAAATAATTAATGCACATACATGCACAGAAATATAGAATTCAATACTTATAAAAATAGTGTTTTAAGACCTCCTTTGAAATAAAAGTGAATAAACATACTGGCATTTTAAATAACTGGCATAATCCAATATGAGGGCATCTGAATATATTAGAGTCAATGTAAACTTTAGTCCCTATGTTTCTATTCTCTACAAATAAACATATTATCTCCCAGAAAGTTAAGAATCCTATGTTGGAGAGGCGAATAGGATATCAGAAGATATTACTTTCTCATTCTGATACAAAACATATGGAATAAGATCAAATATTGTTGTGAATTGTCAGTGTTCACATTATTTGAATAAAAATTAAATAGTTGAAAAAACATGCCCAGGATCATATCAAAAAATCAAGTAAAAACATTAATACATGCACATTTTCTGTTCCACTTTCCATTATGTCTGTCATGGCAGCTGCTTCTCTCTAGCCATGATCTGTCCACAAGGCATGTCTCTCTGCTCTGCACTCCACTTAAGAAGCTGCAGCTGCACTGACCATTCTCCAATTCCTGGCTGTGCTCTAATTATTTCTTCTCCCATTAATCGACAAAATGAGGAGAGAGTCAGCATTCTCTGGTTACTTTTAGTGGAGGAGGAAAATTGGACTGAGGAGGATCTGGCAGGAGTATATGTAGGTAGAGTGTTGAAATCAAGTGAGACCCATTACTATCCAGATACCTGGCTCCTTCCAGCTGGCACACTTTATTGAATTTACAGGAAACTTCACCTTGATTTTCTAGCTATTTATTGATTTATCTCACAGAAATGTTTTCTTTCATACATATTTAAAACAATTCATCTTATCCCACATCACCTCCTGTGAAACTCTTGTGGTTGGAAATGCCCATTGTCCTGAAGCTCCAATGTGACTTGAAAGCATGTACAATTTCTTGCTACTGTGGTAAAGAGAACATCTATTACTGTGGCCTACGGGTGCAAGTTTCTGCCCTCGTTGCTAAGAGATCACTGTGGAAGACTTCAGACACATAGGTTGTGCAGCAAGGAATCCTAAAAGGGTAGATTGTTGGGTCAGTCCCCAAATGGCTATAGTTAAGCTCCCTAGCTAGCTTCTTGTAAGATATGATATGTATATATTTTAGTGTGTAACCAAGGCCATGAATCAGCTATGTTATCATCAGTGTGTAGTCAAAATCAGAAATACTCTGATTGATCATATATGCTCAAGGTCACAAACATTTGCTTATGAGCATGTGTCCACTTATGTAACCTGTCATCAGTGTGCTGTCTTTGGCCTTCATATAAGGAGCACCTATGTAAAAGGCTTCAGGCTGGTAGATGCTATTGCTGACTCTGAATAAAGAATGACTAATATTGCAACCATGCCTCACATTTTCTTTTAAATGCTGGAGCCAGGACCTTGCTTCCCAGGCCTAAGCACACTCTCTGCCTGACACCTGTTACTAATGCCTTGGCAATTCAGCACCTTCTAACACAATGTTAATATTTATGAAAAATTCTTCTACTTCCTGAATTAGGTGCAAAATACT
The DNA here is from genome assembly GCF_021218885.2 of Marmota monax. Classification (NCBI taxonomy): domain Eukaryota; kingdom Metazoa; phylum Chordata; class Mammalia; order Rodentia; family Sciuridae; genus Marmota; species Marmota monax. Next base: position 2,453,863 of record NW_026695230.1, on the reverse strand, counting down.
TTAATGTTTTTACTTTAAGATGCTTCCTTTTAAGCAGAGGTATATTTCTTATGAATAGTCAATTTTCTTTTTAAACAATCATCTATAAGTTCTTATTTTACCAAATATTCAATTGATGATGTTAATATTGTCCCAGAAATCTTTTTTTCTGGATCTATAAAGCTGAAGTGTGTGTGTATGTGTGTGTGTGTGTGTGTGTGTGTGTGTGTGAGTGTGTGATATATATATATATATATATATATATATATATATATATATATATATATATATATATATACACTTTGATTCAGCATATGTGTCAAGAACATAATCATTTACTTGTGAGCATGTGTCCGCTTATGTAACCTGTCATCAGTGTAGGTAGAGTGTTGAAATCAAGTGGGACCCATTTCTTGCCAGATACCATTATGTTTATCATGGCAGCTGCTTCTCTCTAGCCATGATCTGTCATTGTGTCATTGTTTGTCATTGTTTGACCTGCATATAAGATATATATATATATATATATATATATATATATATATATATATATATAATGTTTTAATTAGTTGATGTCTTCATTTCAGAATACACTTGACTTTGGGGATTAACATCACTTGGTTATGATGTAAATTTTTTATTTTCTCTTAGATTAGGATTATTAACATTTAATATTTAACAATTTATCTCATGTTATGTTACTGATTTTTATTTATTTATTTTGGTTTCTTTTAGCTCATTAAAATTGTTTTTTTTAATGAATTTAGCATTTACCTCATTTACTTTCATTTTGTTGATATAGGTATTTTATAGATATAAATTTCCTGATAATGCTTTAGCTTTATTTCATAATATATCTTATATTTACTACTATTGTCAAGAAATTTTGAAATCACATTTTTTTACACTTTCTTTGGCAAAGGTATTAATATGTACTTTTACTTTTAAATTATTTCTAACCAGAAAGAGTCTTTCAAACTTTGCTATTTTTAGTTTCATGTTTAAGTGCATAGAATGCTATTTGTGCTACTTTTTAACTACCAAAATCCAGTCAGTCTTCATTCTTTGCTTAAGTTAGTTTAAAAAGAAGGTGTATCTATAGTGATCAACATACAGATTTGGTCTGTGGGAACAAAAGGTTATTAAATTTGGAAAAAAAATTTGGCTAGGATTACTGTTTGCTCTTTTTAAATTCCTCTTATTAATAAATTCCTCTCTTATTAATAACTTTATTGTATTTACGTGTCTGCTCAGATAAAAAATAAATCAGGAATCACCTTAAATCTACCTTTTTTTCCTCATACATCTTTCTACATGCTGCATACCATTGGATGAATTCCAAAATATGTCTGCAAACCATGAATGTATATCCATTTGCGCTTTATCATTTCACCATGCAAATATTCTCTTACTTTATCTACCAACAGACACTAATGGCTGCCCTTTTTATTCTGCTCAAAGCTGGCATATGAGATCACACTTTGATACATAGAAGTCATTCATTGTAGGGTTTTGTGCTTAATATACAACCCAAATTTATTCAAGGTTTAAGAGGGCCTTCCTGTTCACCCTGGTAATCTTCCAGTGTTTTCACTTCATCAGTTCACATCAGTCTATGTTGGCCTCTTTCTTTGGTTCAGCAAGTTATAAACTTTTCAGCTTCCCTACTTTGCAGGCACTTGACTCTTCACCTGAAATACCCTTTGCATCACTCCTCTTAAATAACACACCTGCTTCCTTTGTGCTTCCGCTGTCATATGTTTTAGGCATAAAAGTGTTCTCTATATTTTCTCCCCTTTGTCCAATTTTAATTAAGTTCCTGAGCATTTTATAACTGTAATTATATAAATGTGTAACCATACTTTTCTGTGTGTGTGCATGTATGTTAAATATCATTCTCCATTAGATTGTGAGTTATGTGAAGCAGTAACAATGTCTGTGTTTTACCACACTATATCTCTATAATCTAGTACTATGCATTAAACAATAAATGATAGTAGAGTAAACATTTATAAACATTAAATCTAGCGTTAAACAATAAATAATAGTAGAGTAAACATTTACAACCATTTCTTATAATTTTGCAGCAATGTAATATCTTAAGTATAATGATTTTGGCCTCTTATGAGTGGAACACTGCAAAGCATTATGCCTTTGAGAAATGGGCAGCATTTGCTTGGGAAGCTGAGGTGTGTGCCTTGGGCTGAATGTCTGACAGTAAAATAGGAAAATAAACTTAACAGATGCATAATCAAGCCCAATGGTGGAAGATACCATCAAAACCATCTACCTAATTACCTATATATTAAAATAGAAAGTATTTTAGAGGGAATGCCTTCAATTTTTCTCCATTCAGAATGATGCTAGCCTGAGGCTTAGCATAGATTGCTTTTACAATATTGAGGTATGTTCCTGTTATCCCTAGTTTTTCTAGAGTTTTGAACATAAAGGGATGCTGTACTTTGTCGAATGCTTTTTCCGCATCTATCGAGATGATCATACGGTTCTTATTTTTAAGTCTATTGATGTGGTGAATAACATTTATTGATTTCCGTATATTGAACCAGCCTTGCATCACAGGGATGAATCCTACTTGATCATGGTGCACAATTTTTTTGATATGTTTCTGTATCCGATTCGCCAGAATTTTATTGAGGATTTTTGCATCTAGGTTCATTAGAGATATTGGTCTGAAGTTTTCTTTCTTTGAAGTGTCTTTGTCTGGTTTAGGTATCAGGGTGATGTTGGCCTCGTAGAATGAATTTGGAAGTTCTCCCTCTTTTTCTATTTCCTGAAGTAGCTTGAAAAGTATTGGTATTAGTTCCTCTTTAAAGGTTTTGTAAAATTCTGCTGTATACCCATCCGGTCCTGGGCTTTTCTTAGTTGGTAGTCTTTTGATGGTTTCTTCTATTTCCTCAATTGATATTGGTCTGTTTAGGTTGTCTATATCCTCCTGACTCAATCTGGGCAGATCATATGACTTCAGAAATTTATCGATGCCTTCACTATCTTCTAATTTATTGAAATTGAAGGCATTCCCTCTAAAATCTGGAACAAGACAGGGATGCCCTCTCTCACCACTTCTGTTCAACATAGTTCTCGAAACACTGGCCACAGCAATTAGACAGACGAAAGAAATTAAAGGCATAAAAATAGGAAAAGAAGAACTTAAATTATCACTATTTGCAGATGATATGATTCTATACCTAGCAGACCCAAAAGGCTCTACAAAGAAACTATTAGAGCTAATAAATGAATTCAGCAAAGTGGCAGGATATAAAATCAACACGCATAAATCAAAGGCATTCCTGTATATCAGCGACAAATCCTCTGAAATGGAAATGAGGACAACCACTCCATTCACAATATCTTCAAAAAAAATAAAATACTTGGGAATCAACCTAACAAAAGAGGTGAAAGACTTATACAATGAAAACTACAGAACCCTAAAGAGAGAAATAGAAGAAGATCTTAGAAGATGGAAAAATATACCCTGTTCATGGATAGGCAGAACTAACATCATCAAAATGGCGATATTACCAAAAGTTCTCTATAGGTTTAATGCAATGCCAATCAAAATCCCAAAGGCATTTCTTGTAGAAATAGAGAAAGCAATCATGAAATTCATATGGAAAAATAAAAGACCTAGAATAGCAAAAACAATGCTAAGCAGGAAGTGTGAATCAGGCGGTATATCGATACCAGACTTCAAACTATACTACAGAGCAATAGTAACAAAAACAGCATGGTACTGGTACCAAAACAGGCGGGTGGACCAATGGTACAGAATAGAGGACACAGAAACCAATCCACAAAACTACAACTATCTTATATTTGATAAAGGGGCTAAAAGCATGCAATGGAGGAAGGATAGCATCTTCAACAAATGGTGCTGGGAAAACTGGAAATCCATATGCAACAAAATGAAACTGAATCCCTTTCTCTCGCCATGCACAAAAGTGAATTCAAAATGGATCAAGGAGCTTGATATCAAATCAGAGACACGCCGTCTGATAGAAGAAAAAGTTGGCTACGATCTACATACTGTGGGGTCTGGCTCCAAATTCCTCAATAGGACACCCATAGCACAAAAGTTAATAACTAGAATCAACAAATGGGACTTACTCAAACTAAAAAGTTTTTTCTCAGCTAAAGAAACAATAAGAGAGGTAAATAGAGAGCCTACATCCTGGGAACAAATCTTTACTCCTCACACTTCAGACAGAGCCCTAATATCCAGAGTATACAAAGAACTCCAAAAATTAGACAATAAGAGAACAAACAACCCAATCAACAAATGGGCCAAGGACCTGAACAGACACTTCTCAGAGGAGGACATACAATCAATCAACAAGTACATGAAAAAATGCTCACCATCTCTAGCAGTCAGAGAAATGCAAATCAAAACCACCCTAAGATACCATCTCACTCCAGTAAGATTTGCAGCCATTATGAAGTCAAACAACAACAAGTGCTGGCGAGGATGTGGGGAAAAGGGTACACTTGTACATTGCTGGTGGGACTGCAAATTGGTGCAGCCAATTTGGAAAGCAGTATGGAGATTTCTTGGAAAGCTGGGAATGGAGCCACCATTTGACCCAGCTATTCCCCTTCTCGGTCTATTCCCTAAAGACCTAAAAAGAGCATGCTACAGGGACACTACTACATCGATGTTCATAGCAGCTCAATTCACAATAGCAAGACTTTGGAACCAACCCAGATGCCCTTCAATAGCCGAATGGATTAAAAAAATGTGGCATTTATACACAATGGAGTATTACTCTGCATTAAAAAATGACAAAATCGTAGAATTTGCAGGGAAATGGATGGCACTAGAGCAGATTATGCTAAGTGAAGCTAGCCAATCCCTAAAAAGCAAATGCCAAATGTCTCCTTTGATATAAGGAGAGTAACTAAGAACAGAGTAGGGACGAAGAGCATGAGAAGAAGATTAACATTAAACAGAGATGAGAGGTGGGAGGGAAAGGGAGAGAAAAGGGAAATTGCATGGAAATGGAAGGAGACCCTCAGGGTTATACAAAAGAACATACAAGAGGAAATGAGGGGAAAGGGAAAAATAATACAAGGGGGAGAAATGAAGGTCAATAGAGGGGGTAGAGAGAGAAGAGGGGTGGGGAGGGGAGGGGAGGGGGATAGTAGAGGATAGGAAAGGTAGCAGAACATGACAGTCACTAGTATGGCAATATGTAAATCAATGGATGTGTAATTGATGTGATTCTGCAAGCTGTATATGGGCTAAAAATGGGAGTTCATAACCCACTTGAAGCAAAGTGTGAAAGATGATATATCAAGAACTATGTAATGTTTTGAACAACCAACAATAAAAAAAAAAAAACAAAAAAAAACAGAAAGTAGATTACTTTTGAGTTGCCTAACTTGTAGCTGAGATAGTTCGGCTGATTTTGTTACTGCTAAATGAGAAAAAAATGCCTAAAAATGTTTATGAATGAGATTCTTATTAGAGCTAGTTTGTCCATACATTTTACAGTCCTTCTAGATAGATACTAGATAGACTTCTAGATAGACTCTAATTGAAAGAGAGAGATGAATACATTAGAAAATTATATATATATATATATATATATATATATATATATATATATATATATATATATATATATATATTTGGACAAGCATTTCTCTAGAGGTTCCTCATGGCTCTATGTGATCAACTGCCTACTGTCATTGAGATTTGGAAATTGTAATGTCATTTATCATTTCAGAAAGTGTTGGATTGTTCTGTCATCTCCTTTTATAAAATATCTAAAGAAGCTGATTCCTATAACCATGAAATTATCATTAATCAGGCCTCCCCTTGACCATTCAGGGTACTTCTTATGTTTTGAATTTTCCCCAAAATTTCGTGTGTTAGCGATTTAATTCAAAGTGGAGGTATTAGAAGGTGGGAGTTTTAAAATTTTCTTATGTCATGAGGGCTCTGCTACTATGAATAGACTAATGCCATTATTATTGTGGGAGTGGGTTCCTTACCATGGGGGTAGACACTATTAAAGGACAAGTTCATTTCCTTTTTGCTCACTTGGTCATTCTTTCTTTCTTTATCACTTGTCTTTGACCTTCCACCATGAGATTATGCAGTGAGAAGGCCATCACCAGATCCTTAAATTTGGACTCTCCAGATTCCAGAGTCAGGAGGCAATACAGTTTTATTCATTATAAATTACCTGATCTGTGGGATTCTGTTATAGCATTACAAACAGACTAAGACAGTCTAAGAAGGTATTGATTAATATTATTACATTTAGTACACCAATGAAAAGTTTATGACCAATATTCCACCAATATTCAAAGGAGATGGTACACTCTCAGAGACAGAGTTATAAGAAATGTCAATCATTACTAGTTTTTTCTAATATGCATTTTTATTGAAATATCTGATTGGGTTCTTCCTGACTTCTGCCATGTACTACTTTACAGGCCACAATAAGCTTAGCTAGGCTCAGTCGCCTACCTTTATAGATACAATACTAAATAATTTTGTTACCATTTAGATGCTATATGTAGATAGGAAAATATAAAAGACAAAGGGCATGGAAAGCCATTAAAATTAAATATTTTCATAATGCTATTAACAGTTCAAAAGCTTTCAAATTTTACAGTTGAGAAATCAACGTGAGTCAGGAAATACAGCTCTAACATGTCACAACTACTCATCAGCCCTCTCAATTCTGCAGTTAAAGATGACTGTCAGCTCTAATATGATTTTTTAATGTTTTCTTACAAAGTATGACTTCAGTATGAATGCATTAATCTTTTTTGTTTTAAAGGGAAGTAAATCATGGAAGAAAACAAAGGACAAATTGTTTACAAAAAATGTTTGGGCAACTGGAGTGAGCAGGCAGGGACTTCACTACTTTTGGCTATTTACTGGTGTGTAATCTTCTGTGTGTCACATATCCTCCATGAATTTTGGTTTTCTCACAGATAAAATGCTAATGAGGACAGTATTGATGTTTCTCTATGAGCATGAGGTAATATAACCAATGTGGACATATATTATGTATAGAAAGTATAAATCAAATGTATAATACTTCAAAGCATTATCACAACACCCTTATCATAACATTTAAAAATAAAATTAAAAATCTGATTTCTAATGGGTCTCATCTCTGTGATATTCTAGATAGGTTGCTACTAATTTGGTAAATAAATATTAATATTCACTTTGTAATTTCAAAGGTGAATTTGAATTCAATAACAGCTAAGATTTTATCTTTCAAATAAATTTCCTTAATGATGTTTAGAATAGGTAATGTCATAATAATCATAGTAGTCACCCACATATGGGGATTGAGGGGATTGAAAATGCCAAGTAGCTATTTGCAGTATTTCTTCCTCTGCACCACCTGCTAACTATGAAGAATAAAATGAGATAAGTTATTTTACCGAAGCTTCTTTCTTTAAAATTGAGTTTTTAACATTGAATCAATAGAATTATAAAATATCTTATGAGAAAGTAGTTAACCATGCTCTATTAGCCTTTAATTAGATTTACAACCAGTTTGAATCAAAAGACAAGTTTTGCTGAACTACAGGTCAGCTCTATTCTCCTTTTGTTTTTCCTTAGCTCACTTTCTTATTCCAATTCATCTCCCAGGCCACAGATGTTATAGGCCTTGTATTACACTCTGCTCATAATCTACTCAGAAAAATCAGACTCAGGATGTTGTCCAAATTGCTTCCTCAGTTACCTTATCAGAGCATAACCATCTCATCTTCTCCTTACGGCCCATGCTGTTCAATGGCCACTCTTTATCTGTGAGTTTTTCTTTCCTGTAATCTTGACATAGTTTGCCAGACTTTCTGTGTAACTTGAGAACGTGTGCTTCTTTTACTCACAAAATGTCAACTACTTTATTCACCAAAAGAATAAACTTCAAACTTTCTAAGCCAAAATGTTAAGATTTTTATGGACTGTTTTGACAAAACATTTTAATTTATACATATCATAAGAGAAGATTTTAACTTTTAACCAGAGAGATATCTTTAATTCTATTAAATAAAAATTAAGTCATTAACTGTACCAACTGGCACTGTTTCTTCAAATTGGCCAATATCCTGATGCTATCTAATTAAAGTGTACATAGAAATTTAAGTGACCTCCAAATTCTAAATGAGAATGCTAAATAGGATCTTAATTGGCTTGTGTGCTGATGTTGTCATTGATTATTTTCCCTTTTCTATACAGTGTCCTCATGTATTCACTTGCTTCAAACACAAAAATTACAAATAATTATGTGTAGTAGAACCACATTATTGAAAAATATCAAATTAAAGCCATTAATTCTAAGAATTTGAGTTTTCACTTAGTCACCTTCAATATAATTAGGTTTCTCAAGAGCTTTTAAATTTTTATTAACATTACCACCCTAAGGTTTGGTTTCATATTTATGCAATGCCTGTTGTTTCTACATTATTTGTAATATAATGGTTTTCTCTTCTTCCTGCTTTATTTATCAGTGCCTTGTCATAGCATTGATGGTGTGCATTAATGATACACTATCATTGATCACTTTAATGATATACTAATTTATATTAGGTTTGGAGTAGCAATCATTCATTGGCTTTCTAATATTTTTGATAAAGATGCTAAAATTGAGTAAAAAACAAATTGACACCTAAAGTCATCTATAAATATGCCTGCCTGTATTAGTGTACAGTTACCACAAAGCACCCAGACTGTGGCTTAAAGAACAGACACTAGTCCCACAGTTCTGGAGTCCAGCAACATGAGACCAAAGCATTGGTCTGGTTGGCTCCTGCTTAGTATTCTGTGGAAGGATCTGCTCCAAGCCATTTTCCATGGGTTGTTGTTGGTTATCACTGTGTCTTCTCATCATCTTTTCTTTGTAAATGTCTGTGCCTAATTTTCTCATCTTTTAATAAGGATATCAGTTGCATTGAACTGGAGCCCACACTAGTGGCCTCATATTGATATAATCAGTACTGAAAAGATTTTCATCTCCAAATATGGTCACATTCTGAGCTCTTGTTGGTCAGGTCTTTAATACGAGAATATAGCAGTAGGAGACACAATTCAGCCTCTAGTAGTCCCTAATAGAGTTCTTTCTTGTGTATAATCTGAATTTACTTTATTTTTTTTTTACTTTAAAAAGTGTTGGCACAGTTTGGAATGACCTTCTTTCTAAACTGAAATAGGCTTCTATGATGTATTTCAATCTCATTATCCTTTAAGGAAAGTCAGTAATGATTCCTTCTCATAAAGTTTCCCATTCCCCCTATTTCTTTCCCACCACCTGATTTATTACCATCCTTCCTTGTCTGAATCCTCAGAGTACATTTATTGCATCTCTTCCTAGGACTATTGCCCCATAAAAGAAATACATGGTTTTAATGTGAAGGAAAATATTTTAAAGGGAATTTGTTTTATGAGAAAAAAGATTATGCCCTTTTTCCTTCAAAGAGTGATTAAAAGGTAATCACTCATTCCAAACACTTCCACTGATGACAAGAGGTAATGACCAAAAAAAAAAAAAGTGTGTTGGGGGGACTCATAAAGTAAGAATGATATTCTTAAAATAAGAGTGATAAGAAAAAGAAGGTACTACGATTATTTTCTTCTCTTTTTATCTTCTAATTCTAACCAAATCTTCCCTTCATACATTATATCCTCAACTATCCCAAGAATTGGGATGGAAGAAAAGAAAGAGAAATGGCTTCCATTTTGTTGCAACCACTGACCAAATGATGTCACACAAATGGAAATTTACTGAAATCCTCATTATCACTATCTTTTAAGTTATCATTTCTATGTCAAAAGTGGCAAGTTGAAAATCAGAAACCAACAATGAAGAAAAGAAAGGAAGGTCAATCAGAAACAAGAGCCAATAGAAAAAAATAGCTTACAATATAATTTATTTATTCTCAAATAATCATATTGGTTGGTTCATAAATGAACTCAAGCTTCACTTACTATTGTACAATAGCTTGAAAAATAAGTATATTCTATGCAAATTAATTTAAAAATTAGCTAAGCTGTTTTTTCTATCAGATAATAACAATAGAAATAAATTCAATTTTATTTCATCTTTAAGATAATGCCTAACATATATTCATCAGTATTAACATAAATTATCACATTGAGTGCACACTTCTTTTTTTTTTGTTGTTTTTGTTACCAGGGTTTGAACCCAGGGATGCTTAACCACTAAGCCACATCCCCAGCCCTTTTTAAATATTTTATTTAGAGACAGGGTCTTGCTAAGTTGCTCAGGGCCTCACTAAATTGCTGAGGCTGTCTTGGAACTCTCTGTCTTCCTGCCTTAGCCTCCCAAGCCACTGGGATTACAGGTGTGGACCACCATACCCAGGAAGAGAATGTATTCTTATACAACAGAATTGATTCTTATACTCTGTAATAATGAGTTATGAGGAGTTATAACAGGTACTAAATTAGATTTATATAAAATCCCATTATTTTCTAGCTTATTTCCTTTTAGGAAACACGTGCTAATAAATACTTTTTAAGAGAAAAAAAAACTTGAAGTTTATATACATAAATAAATACCATTCATTTGAAGTCAAATATTAAATTTTATTCCATCTTTGGTGCTGAATAAGTTATAATGATGAATCTCATTTGAATTTGAAATGACTTTATTTTTCCTGTCCTTCAGCATAAAGGATGTGGTTGAGCAGAAGAAGACTAATCTCTCTGGATTTGTAGAAAAAAGAAAGGAGAAACTATTTATCTTCTACTCGTGGATGAAAATTCAACATGAGGGACCTACGAAGAGTTAATCAGATCTGGGTGTGGTGGTACACACTTGTAATTCCAGCAAATTGGGGTGGCTCAGGCAGGAGGATCACAAGTTCAAAGCCAGCCTCAGCAGCTTAGCAAGGCCCTGTCTCAAAATAATAATAATAATAATAATAATAATAATAATAATAATAATAATAATAATTTAAATAAAAAAGAGCAAGGGATGTGGCTAAGTATTTGAACGCCCCTGGGTTCAATACTTGCCCCCACCCCAAGAAAAAGAGTTAATTCATGTCAATGTTCATGCTCACTAAATCACTTTCTTTATTTTTTTCAACATTTCAATATTCCTATAAGAAAATAAAAATGAAAGGTCAAAGACTTATGATTGTTTTCTTCCAAAATTCTGCTCTCTCAGATCCTGATGTGTTCTAAGTATTGTTTTAATACAAAAATATACTTTGCTAAACATCATTTCTAATCAAGAACCAGTGTTGGACACAAGCTCTGGCACTAATGTATTTATGAGCTAGCAGGGTAGAGGAGGGTACACATAGACAACAGAGACAAGAATGATGAGTGCTGGTTTCAGTCTACTACATGAAATTAAGGAATTTAGGATTAAGTTTGGAAATGGTCACATCTAATTTGTATAATTTATTAAGATCACTTTCTATGTCAGGTGCCTGTAATCCTAGCAGCTCAGAAGGCTGAGGCAGGAGGATCACAAGTTCAAAGCCAGCCTCAGCAAAAGCGAGGCACGAAGCAACTCAGTGAGATCCTGTCTCTAAATAAAATACAAAATAGGTCTGAGAATATGTCTCAGTGGTCGAGTGCTCCTGAATTCAATCCCACATACCAATAAAAAAAAATCACTTTGTAGAATGAAATAGTAAGGATAAAGCATCTTTCATGATATTCCATTTTTCTTCTCCCTTTTATGCTTTAATAGTTGTGTTTGCAATATTATGCTGATAGGTAATTAATTAGTTAGAAAATGTGAAGTTATTTTAATTTAGAAATTGGTAAAATTGTTATGAAACTACTCTTCCAGTCTCAAGACAATCTAATCTCATGGCATAGTATGTACTCTGTAGTCAGTATAATACTCTGCTTTACTGGACAAAGATTTTTTTTTTAGTTTATGTTAATACATGTCCATAGTGTCAGCAGATAAAGATAAATCAGTCCTGGCAGTTGTGATATCAAGTACTATGAAGTTTCAAATGTATGTTTCTACTTAAAAATACAGGCAAGAACATGAATATAAATGTCTTTATCACACAATACCTGTACATGATGAGAGGTATGATTTAAATCTTACTAGTAACATTACAGTGGTATATTTTATGTAAATAATCAAATAGCATCAAATAATATTAGCATGAACAAAATCAAGTATGTGAAATAGAAATTTTAGCCAAACAGAGCTCATAGATGTTTAATTCTCTGAACGTGCAAAAAACCCTCAAGAATTATCTTCTACATGATGTTTTGCTTAATGCTTCCACAAGTATCTACCTATAATTTACTCCTTATATGAGTCACTTCTCTCTTAGGTGTAAATCAGGTGTCAATTATTTTAATCTCCACCTAAGAACTGTAACTAAGAACAAAGAGTGGAACAAAGGATTTTTTGGACAAAGGATTTTTTTTTTCAGTACAAAATAGGTCTGGGAATATGTCTCAGTGGTCAATTCCAACTTATGAGAGGAAAAAACAAAAAGATACATGAACTAATTTGTGACAGCTATCTACCGTTCATTAGAAAAAATGAAAAGTCACTACAATATGATCCATCTTGCATCCTCTTTCTACAATGAGATGGTTACATTTTCCATCAAGACAGGGTGGGGGCATGGACCATCTTCTTGAACCTGACTGGTCTTATGGTAATGGGGAAACTGAGTCTATGTGGTCCCAACACTTTGCATAAAATGTGGAAAGCCTTTTGCTCTGGTTCTCTTGGAATGCTTATTCTAAGAACTTAAGCCCAAGGCACATGAAAAAGTTATGATTTACAGTAGCAGCTGACATTCCAGTGGACAGTCCACTATTGGCGGCTCCATGTCTGGATAAGAAAGCTTTGAAATTACTCTAGCACCAGTCATAAACTGATTATCAACTCACAAAAAGACTTTTAGAGAGACAGATTCACGTGGAAACTGGTAAATATAATAGATCCAAAAACAGATTAAAATAAAGAAGATATGTTAGGGAGTTAAAACAAGAAAGAAGGAATGGAAGCAGGAAGACAAGATAAGAGACAAGGAATTCAAATATAAATAAAATGTGATGTTAATGGAAATATATATCTCAAGGAGAAGCTAGCACTATTGAAAATTTTTTCTTAAATTATATTTCAAACAAAACAAGTACAAATGAAGAACAGAAATTCAATAAACAAACTTTCCTCAGTTTTTTAGGAAAATTTTATTGCACGAACAACTGATGGCTGCAATTTTTCCTCCTGCCTTAACTCATGCAAGACTAGGTCTTATTCTATATAATAGGAATTGCAGGACAGAAAACTCTTCATAAATTGTAGAGGCTATACCAGAAGATGAAAATATTTGGGGTCATTCCTATGTTTATTCTCCCTTTAAAAATGACTACCAAAAAATTAGAAATTCATATTTGTTCTTCTTTCTGGCTTAAGGAACAATTTCTGTGCCAGAATCTTAAATAGTTCTACCCTCATTTTCAATGCTACATGTGCTGGTGGGATGATCTCCAGCTAAAATGGGCTCCCTATTCTTAATTGGGATGAGGGGCCTATCAGTGGTATGCAGAGGTGGCTGCATGTTTCCACCAGAATCAAAGTAGATTCACTGCCCATCAGAGCTAGCAAAATAATCAGATCCCTTTAAGATTGGTTTAACCCCTAGAAAATTCATTTTTTTCAATAAACTAGTTATTCTAAAACATTAGATCAGTATGCAAAATAATAATAATGTAAGGATAGCACAGCATACCTACATGAGCCCCATGCTACAAAGTTTGATTCCTCAGTTATCTGTCACACCTAGAATACTACAACCGAATATGAAGCTTCATAGCCTAAAGAAGAGGTTCTGCAAATTGCAAACGCACCATGTGTACCTTTCTTCTAGCTTTTGCTAATCTCAGCTAGAGAACAAAGAACTGAGAATACTAATGTAGAAATCCTGCCCATGAGCATAAGTTAGACAAGGGATAAAGCTCTTAACTGAGTCCATCTTTCATTGGGCTTCTTTAGAACTGAAAAACATGTATATGAACAATCTCATTTTCTGAATAACTACCATCTGAATTAGGCTTTATTTTTTAAATTCTATATTACAGTACACTATATATACAGGAATATATGAATCATTAAGTACAAAAAGTGATGAATTTTGACAACCAGAACAATGTAAAGAGTTTACTAAATGATTGTGTTCACAGAACCTCAGGATATCTTTTTACTCTTTCCTTCCTTATCTTAACCAGGTTTAAATTATGATTGTTTTTATACTTTCTATAAATGTAACCATACAAAATATACTCTCGTGTCTGCTCTCACTGCATGTTATGTTAATTAGGTTAATCAAAGTTGTTGTGCCTACTATACATTATGCATACTAATTACAGTCTAATATTCTCTTATATTAATATATGACTTATCCACTCAAGGAGAGATTGGTATTTGAACAGTTTCTAGATCAGCATTATTATGAACAGTGCTGTAATGAACATTCTCACGTTTTTTTTTAAATTTTTAATTTTAATTTTTATGATATTTCTATTCCCTCCCCCTAGTGAGGAGTAGAAATTGCTGACCATAAAGTTAGTAGTTGTGTGTTGTATGTGCATATGTGTGTGTGTGTGTGTGTGTGTGTGAGTGCATATACATATATAGACCTTTATTAGATAATGCAAAACCATTTTATAAATGAATTGTGTTAATTTAAATTCCCACTAGTCATGCATAGAAATAGTAGCTGTCCCATATGCTGAAGTGTTATGCTCACAGTAGAATAATATGTTTTAGTTATTCCTGTGTGGTTGTATTGGTACAGAATTTTGATTAACGAAACTGATCACCTGTTTATATATTTGTCATTTATTTGGTAATATTTTTTGTGAAGTGCCTTTTCAATTTCTTTACCAATTTTTAAAATAAGGGTTTACAAATGCACATAAAATAAAATTCTATTATAAACATTCTATTATAAAACTTCCCCCTATTCTATAGGGGGAAAATTAACCAACTCTTTGAATACTTCCTCAGTTCAGAGCTTAACCAGTTATCTCATAACAAAGCAGCTAGTTGGCAAGAATACAATCCAAACATACTCACAATGAAATGGAATTGGATTCTCTAAACAGCATTGACATTAGTACTGCAATTTCTTCAAGTCTAATTTACTACCCAGCATGACTGACAGAAATAACTGTGGGACTGTCCAAACTTGGTAAGTTTACATTTATTTTATGTCAATTTCTCCATCACAACTTTCCCACTACCCTGGGCTAAGAAACAGCAGATGGAACTTCTCTCTTAAGATTCTAGAAACAAATTTGTCACATCATCTCTTCTCCATTTTTCTTCTCTGTATAGCCCTATGTAATATTTTACTTTAAGGAAAAGGGCCATTGGGGGTTTGGGGATGCTTATTTTCATCTCTAATATGCTTCTTAAACCTCTCTCTTAGTCAGAGTTCCCTAAGATGTCAAAAGTTTAAAACCAAATCTGGAAAAACACTCATATTTTCTTTCTTCAAAATCTCTTTGTTAAAGCATGGATTGTAGAGTTGGTGAAGTCTTAATTAGTGAAGTGAATGATAACATAAACCTCAGGAAAATTGTAATATTTCAAATATAGTATCCTTATGAAATAATTCAAGCATAATACTTCATAATTTTTTAAAAATTTAATTGGATGAAGTTAATCAGGTTACTTAACCTTTCTAAGCCTCATTTCTCTAACATGGTAGAGGATCCACAAGAGCAATGTTTGAAAAATGTTATGATTATTCTATGGCATCCCTACACGTAACTGGATATAGTATCTGATTCCTTTTAAGCATTGCTCAATAAATATTATATATATATATGTATATATATATATATATATATATATATATATATATCTCCATGTATTTTTATTCAAATAATTCATAAAACAAAAGCAAAATTGAATAATTTCTATGAAATGTTCCCACAATGGTCTTCAAACTCTAACTGCTATAGTCATTTAACTGGGAGCAGTACTATTGTTATGTCACCAACAATTTCAGAATACAGTTCACAATAACTTAATTTATAAAATTTCTTCAAAACTAGGGTTGCAGGAGTCATCCAGCAAAATTGAAGAACTAGCTAAATTGACAGCATCTCCAAGGAAAAATGATGGGGTAAATATTCACTGCCAGAGATCTTTGCTCCAGTAGGAGTAGGTCATAGATAAAATAGCCTCTCAGGGCCTCCAATGGTTTCCTGATGTAACAAGTGACCCTGCTGTCCTGTGATGGGTGTAAGGTCCCAGAGATAAAAGCTTTCTTTTCTGCTCTTTCTTAGCAAGACTCTCTGATATATATTTCTAATGTTAAGAGGAGACAAGTGCAACCATTCATATACAGTAGCTTAAGTCCAAAACTATTCCTGAAATCTTATTTACTATTCTGTTACTAATTGTAACACCCATGTAAAAAGAGGGCTAAGATTGCAATATATCATTTGTTATTTGAAAAATAAATAATCCTTATGTTGCATTGGAGAGGATGTGTGTGAAGGCCATAAACCCATGTGCTAGAGCCAATTCATAGTATGTGTTTTAGTCAGCTTTTTTGCTCCTGTGACTAAAGGATCCAACCATCACAATTATAGAAGAGGAATAGTTTATTTGAGGGCTCCCAGTTTCAGAGGTCTTAGGCCATAGAAGGCCAGCTCCATTCCTCAGGGCTCCAGGTGAGGCTGAACATCATGGCAGAAAAGGGTGGCAGAAAGAAGCAGCTCACATCACAGTGATATGGAAACAGAGACTCCACTTTTACAGATATAAATATATACCTAAAGTCACAACTTAATTCCCACCTCCTCCAGCCACACATTACCACTTCAGTTACTACTCATTTAATCCCTATCAGGGGATCAAATCATTGATTGGGTTAGGACTCTTACAACCCAGTCATTTCTCCTCTGAGCCTTCTTGCATTGTCTCATACAAGAGGTTTGGGGGAATATCTCACATCCAAACCTAACAGTATGTATTCATGTATTTGCTATGACTGTTAAGCATCCTGAATGGAAAATTAAATTACTTCTGGGATAAGGAAACCCTTAAAGATCAACTATTCAAATTTCATGGTTAAGAGTATAATAGTAATGTAAAATGCTATGAGGAAAGTGAGAACTCAAAGTTAGTATTAGTTATCTTCTCACGAGCATAGATAAAAAATCAGTAGCTGTTCTAGAGGCATTTCCTTCTTTGCATATTCTGCTTATTTTTACTCATGATAATATGATCTCTTATTCCTCTCCCTAGAACACACGTTCATAACAGTAAAACCTTTGTTTTCCATATGTGTTTCAGTAGTTGTGCTTCTAAAGTTTATATTTCAATTTTTTTTTCTGAATTGAATTGCTGTGATGCACTTCATCTCTAACACTGCTTTTTGACATTGCAATGTACATTATAAAAGTGTTAAGCCATTTCATTTATTTTTTATGGCATGTGTCTTTATATTTTCCTTAATTTTATCCTTTCTCCATAATCATTTTTATTTTAAATATACTAAATATTATATATGTGTGTATACCAAAAATAGTGCTTTATATATGTTATATATAAGCAAATATATATGTATGTGTGTGTGTGTGTATATATATATATATATATATATATATATATATATGCACAGACACATATCCATATTTTATATTTAGCTTTTATTTCATATGCATCAATCTACTCAGGCTACCACAACAAAATACTATAGTAATTTAAGCAACAAAAATATATACCCTCACAGCTATGAAGGCTGAAAGTCCAAGGTTAGGGTGGGCATGGTGGATGGTGTCTGGTGGGGACATTCTTCCTGCTATGCTCAGAGATGCCTTCTCACTGTGTCCACATGGCATGTCACTGACAAGTGCTCATGGAGTAGAAGAGAGTATTTCTTACTCTCTTCCTCTTCTTATAAAGCTACCAATCCTGTGACATTACAACCCCATCCTTATAATGCCATTTAACCTTAATTAGATTTCCTGCCTATCTCCAAACAGTTACAACTGGGCAAGGATTTCAACATAGGAATTCTGTGAAGATAAGCTTCCATCTATAATTGTGCAATAAAATAAACAGAATTCATTCTATTTTCACTACTATTATTACAAAAAAATTCAATTAAGCTAATTTTAAATACATTTGTTTTCTTCTAAGAATTGTATAGTTTTAGACTTTAGATTCAGGATTCTAATTCATTTAGAGTTATTTTTTCATTATGGTGTGAGGTAAGTATTTTAACTATGGCTATAGTAATCAATTACTGAAGTGATATTCCTGGCATTGAAGAGAACACACACACATAAAACTAAATAGTGGGATGAACCATCTTATTGAAATAAGTTGAGGTGACAATAGAAATTGGAATGAAGGGGATGTCTAGGTAGTATTCACACTTCAGTTTCTGAAAGGAAAAAAATCATTTTTTTAGTTTAATGAAGTCCCAATCTCAGTGTCTTTATGATTTTATGCTAGATATCATTCTTATTATGTAGTTTTGATTTATTTTGTGTGCCTATTACAATATACACTCTCCTAAAAAGTCTATAAAAAGTCATTACTTACTATTTTCTTCCAAACTGAATATCAGAGTTTATTCTGTGATCAGGTTTCAGTCACACAGCTATTGCTACAGCTAGAGTTTATCTATCTATCTATCTATCTATCTATCTATCTATCTAATCATCCATTACCTATGAATCATCTATCTAATGTATATATCTGTAATATCTATCTAAATTCTTATTCTAATCAGAGAGATTGTTCAAACCTAGGTAGTATTGTTATGGGACAGACAGATGTGTATGGTGGGAACACAGGTTAATAAAATAATTCTATAAAATGGGCCCACTCTGGTGACCCGAAGATGCTTTGTTTTCCAAGAAGCAATTTATCTGAAGCCCTGCCTGATCTAAATGGACAGGATATGTCACATTCCTCAGGAAACTACCTGTTATCTGCAGGAGAAATTCAGGCCCAAGATAGCTGATGGAAGGAACCCAGGAGACTTTTGTGACAAGATCTTGAAACTCAGGGAAATAAGGATCATTCCTCTTAACAACAAAATCTGTAAGAATTTATGACCAAGAGTCCAATTAGAACTGGTCAGCCTGAGCCAAGATAACCTAAAGTGGTCATGGCAGTGGGTACTTGAAAGTCTGATGTCATCTTGCAATCAGTCAAAAGACAAGAGGTGGCCTGAGGCAGGACTCTCTGAAAATTTCTCTGGGATCCCAAGTAAAACTGGAGTGCAGAAGACGCATGTTGTCTCTTTTACCTTTTCCTAACCCCATTCCCATTACTCTGAGTGACATGTCTGAAATCTTTCTGACTTGATTGATCACAAGAATCAGGGTTTGTTGGAGGTCTTTGCACTGCCTCAGTTTCCCAGAAGGCCTCACTCTGTAATAGTAGGTGGTCAGCAAACTACAGAATACTTTGTTGAAGACATCATGCAATTTATTACATATACTTAAGAGCAATGGATTCTGAGTTACTGTTCATAAATTAAAAGGAATTTTATGAAGAAGTTAGGATGGCAGAACTCAAAGTAACCTCACAGGAGTTTCAGGCAAATTCTGAGTAGGACTATAAAAAGCTGTGATGCACACTCAAATTTTTCAAAAAATGCCAGTTTTGTCTTATGGTGTAAACTTATGTGTTTTATAGATATTGCAAGTTTACGTAGTGTTTTACACAACTTTTGCAACCAATAGCCCTGATAAGAATAATTTTAAGGAGAAAAAGTATATTTGGAGCTCACGCTTTCAGAGATCTCATTCCATATACAACTGGCTTCATTCCTTGGGGTGAGAGGTGAAGTAGAAATGTGTGCAGAGGAGAGCTGCTGTAAACATGGCACCCAGGAAGCAGGAAAAATGCTCTGCTTAACTAGAATAAAACATAACCCCCAAAGGCATGCCCCAGGAATCTACCTCCTCCAGACACCTTACCTGACTGTAGTAAACACCCACTCAATCCCTATAAGTAGATTAACACATTGATTGGGTGAAGACTCTCCTAACCAAATCATTTTATTCTTAACTTTGCATTTTCTCAAACATGAGCTTTTGGGGGACACCTCACATCTAAATTGTAACATCTAGGATGCAAAGACCTACCCTTCTGTAAAAAGTGGAGTAGATTGAACCATGGTTCACCAAAGACATTTCTGTCCTAGTACCTGTTCTGGTGAATACGTTATGCTTCCCTGCAAAAGGGAACTTAGTTTGCAGATGAAATTAAAATTGCTAATCAGCTGATTTAAAGAAAGGAAGAGAGATTATTCTGTATTATCCAGGTGAGCCCAGGGCAATTACAAAGTTTCTTAAAGTATAAGAGAATGTCAGAATGTCAGAACAAGATTTTAATATGGAGAAAAGGTACAAAGATATGCAACATTACTGGTGTGAAGACGGGAAAAGTGTGTCTTTAGAAACTTGATAAAAATAGGAAATGGAATCTCAGTTATAGTCTACAAACAGAAACAGAGTCCTGATGATACCTTGAATTTAGCCCATTAAAAAATTATTGGACTTCTAATGTAAAAAACTAATAAGATAATAATTGACTTGTTTCAGTCACTAACTTTCTGAAAATTTGTCAAAATAATAAAAAATAATTTAAGTGAATATATTTATGTTTATTATAAGCAATGTCCCCAGAATGCCTTTTTTTTCCTCTTTTCTCTTAAAATATTTCATTGACAGAAATCCTTATTTCTTGTTAGGAAGAAATAGATCACAAGTTAACAGTCTTCATAACAAATCTAGTAATTACATTGCCATCATGGCATTTATTTTATAGATTAAAAAATTAGGGCACCATGAATTTGTAAAATGGAAATTCTTAGGAAATTAAATTTAACGGCTTAATTGATTTAAAAAATGATTTGAGAATCAGGCAGTACTTAAGAACAAGAGGGCCAGAAGTTCTGCTTCAGTCTAGGTAGGAAGAAACTGTAGCCAGAAAACAGAGTGGCAAAAAGAAATAACTTGACTATAATTCACATTTATCTTACTTGAATGCAGTCTCATAGTTGGCAGCCTATGATAGACGGATGCTCAGATTTAGGTACAAAAAAAAAGAATATACTCTTAAATTAGGTTCCTGTTTGTTCACTTACAAAATTAGATTATAGTTGACTACATAAAGACAAAAGACAGAGTCAGTATTGGGTCAATACTATGGTGGTGTTCATTTTAGATTAAGAAAACCAAAGCCCATGAGCCTGAGTAACAAGTTAATGAAGAATCTAGGATTCAAACTAATTGAACTTGCTTGAGAGAACACAACATTAATAACTGGAGAGATTCTGCTTTCCATTATATCCCCAGGGATAAGCCTAGGGCATGTATGTGCAGTGTGAGGAATTCTGACTTTCATTCCTGGTTGAGGATAGGTCTGACTGAAAACCTCTGTGCTCACTGATGCTTGGGCAGCTTTGTACTTAGACATCAGCTATTTCTTCTTTTTTATATAAAAAATGAATAGGAAATTGAATAAAAAGTCCAGTTAGATTAAAAGAGTCTGTTCTGCTTTAAATGTACAGTTAAATGAGATTCCTTATTTCTTTCATAACACAATGAAGCAGTTCTTATGAAAGAACAGTTTGATACCTACATTTTAATCCTGGTCATTTTTATATAGATTATTCAATAATCATGACACTTCCGCTCCACATACTTTAGTGCACTAAATCCCATCTAGTTAGTACAGTATAACTGTACTTACTGTGAGCACCTGTAAAATGCATTTTTAAAGTAGCTTTTCACAGTATTCATATAACATTAATCATTGTCAAAGATGACTCTCAGGAAAGGAATAATATTCTTATTTTCTCTATTTCTCTCCAAAAGAATGTAAATATCAGGGAGTAATAGACAAGTTAAAGTTATTTCTGATTAAAAATTTGTCTTTGGAGTTTTCATCTTGTGACTTTCCTTTCTATAAATATGAATCTTTTTGGATGTGAGAAATGCAAGTTTTCAATATTCATCCCAGAAAATAATTTCTCTTGCATATGCAGCTTGAATAAAAAAGTATTTTGTAAATCGGGGGTCATATAAAAAGGGACGTTGCTGCATATACAAGTATCTGGTAAACATCAGCCATGATTTACAAAGCTCAATATAAGAGCAATGAGCCTCAGGCATAGCAAAAGCAAATACACTTCCATGAAACCAGTCACCCGAAAAAATTGAGATTAAAAAGGTATAAATGGCTGTTTCACCATGCATAGAGAAAAAGTAAACGAGTAGAGGAGATGAAGCATCAGTAAAAATTCTTTGATGCCTGGGGAAGAAAGGGAAAAGTGCGAAGAGAGAATGGATGGCTTAATTAAAATGTTTTCCCCTACCTCTGTTATGAAATGAACATAGGCTTTTTGTTTAATCAAATTACCTTCATAATTATATTATTCTCTGGTGTTCTGTACCGATGATTTAGGGAAAACTCACTCTTTAGATGTAGAGAAGAAAAACACTCTCTGTAAGGCTCTGAGGATATATGCTGGTATTTCATTTTATAATCTAATACAGAAATATACATTTCAAAAGGATGTCACAAAAGTGAACAAAATTATATTACACTTTATTATCCTCATATTCAGTCCAACAGAGCCAATAAATTCTACCTGGTAAGTATAGTTTTAACTATATCTCGCTGTCTTCTACATTCCTGCATTTTCCTGGGCGAGGCTTTTATCATCTCTTACATGGTCAATGTGCTCCTTCTAAGTTCTCTGCTCATCTCACTGTCCATCCTTTTGATCTATCTCTGCATAATTTCTGGAGTAATATTTAAAATTTTATGTGTAAACCTGCAGTGGCTTCCTGCTTTTTATCAACTACATTCAAACTTCTTGCCATATCCCTTATACTAAGCAACTATATAACTCTCCTCCAAGTTAGGACACCCTCGAGAATAAAATGGAACATTATTAATAATTATGCTTAGCGTTGACACAGTTGTCCATGTCTGTGATCCCAGCAACTTGGGAGGTTGAAGTACTAGGATCACAAATTTGAGATCATCCTCAGCAATTTAGCAAGACCCTCTGCATCTTAGCAAGACCCTGTCTCAAAATTTAAAAAAAGTAAAAGGATTGGGGATGTAATTAGGTTGGTAAGTGCCCCTGGGTTCAATCCCAGTACAAAATACTACTAGTACTACGTACTATTATTAATACTAACAATAATGCTGCTTGGAAAATAGACATAAACCAGTAATTTGTGACAAACTGGATCAAACGATAACTTTACCTGTAGAGTCTACCTGCTCTGTGACTGCATCTTCAAACCTTTATGATTTACTTCCCCTCTTTCAACCCCCATGCACTTTTAAGCTATTTAAAGAGATAATTTTTTTTATCTCAAGCTATTTTATCTTTCTAGATCATCTTTTCCCTTTCTACTAAAGTGGATTACATGTTAATTTCTCATTACTTTCTTTTCTGAACAACACATCTAATATCATTCTCCCACACAAAATAATGATTGTTGACCTTTATCTACCTCTTTTAAGGAAAGATGTGCAATTTTATTTTATTTTTTCTATCTTCCAATACAAAGTATTGTAATTATTTTCAGATAGGGACTCTGAATTATCCCCAGTACTTCAGCAGAATGTCTTGTGGACATTGACCAAAAAATCCAGATGGTGAATGTGACAGACAGAGTATGGACGAATCCCAGAGAAAAGTGTGATTAACTCTTCAAGGTGATTGTGAAACATTGTTCTTCTGTAATGGAATATGAAGGATGAGTCAGGTCTTAGTATGGTATCACATTATTCTAAACCTCAGAGCAACTGAGCCCCAAGAAATGGAGTGTTATAGGTCACTGCAATATGTTGTGGTGTCCTGTAAAAATGACTCCTGAACTTTAAATAATAAGGAAGCTAAAACTGGACCCTTTAATAGAAGTGCAATCTGATGGAAGAGAGAGAGAAGACAAAAGAAAATTGTAAATTTCATCTGGAAACAAAAATAGAATCATAACAGTAATTAAATGTCTCATTTATCTCACAAAATTATGATTCTAATGACACAATCCCAGATAAATATCATCTATGTAATTGAAATGAGCTATCTATCTATATTTTACTGTATCCTTCACATAACATACCAATTAATCTTAAAATAAGAATGATTTTCCAAACCCCTTGTGTTCAACCATTTGAGACTTCTAGTGGATTATAGCACTTGATTCATGTTTTATACCATTTATCATATTATTTCCCAATATGCCAATTTACATGTTTTTGCTTCAGACTCAAATGAAATGTTGAAATGAAAGAAAGTGAGTCTTGTTTATTTTCCATGGGACCAAAAACAAGGTCAGGTAAGCAGTGAGATTGAAAACATGTTGGTTTTAATAGTAAAATATCTTTTTTATTTTGCCTTTTTCCAATTCAAACTTTCAACTCTCCTCATTGCTAATAGATATCATTCAATGTTTAGCATACCATAAACATTATACAAACACTTCAGGTTGACATCAAAACCCCCTCCATCTGACCTAAGCAACCTGCAAAAATAAAATAAAATAAAAATGCAATACTGAAATAACAGAAGTCATCCATTTCCAATTTTGAGTATAATAAACAGCACTTAATCAGAATATGAATTTCCTGAACTGACTTTGCTTTGCTGCATCTGAACTTTTGTAATTTTTGAATTGGAGAAAGAGTGTTTGTATTAAAGGAGATTAAACAATGGTTGATTAAAGGAGAAGATGTAACCTGAGGAATAGAGTGTTGTCTGTGGCCATAACATAAGGCAGAATGTAGTTGTGGTTGAAATGATCAGATGTTTTGGGTTCAAGATCAAAGTCCATGCTCTGTGGCTCTGAGTTTAGCCATGATCCACAGCATAGCTTGTGGTGTATTTTTTCCCTCTGAAATTGTCAAGTAATAATAGGGTAGAAGATAAAATGCTGGAAAATTTGTTACATTGAAGAGTCAAGTCCTTTATTTTAAAGGTGTTATAGAAAATTCAGACAAGCTGATATTTCTTGGGCAGATCGGTTAACAGGCAGCAGACAAAATTATATAAATAGTTTGTATGCTATATTTTACTCTCAAAATGAGAAATTTAAACAATGTAACTTCTAGAAATAGTTTACTATAGGGAAAATTACAATGAGAACAGAGTAGCAAACATAGTTCTCTTCTTTCAAAACATTAAGTTTCTCAATGTTTCCATAAATTTTCTTAAAAATATACTAAAGTTTATAATCTAAATATCATTTCCTTCTCCTACTAAAAGTGCCTACAGGGTTAGGGTTGTGACCCAGTGGTAGAGTGCTTGCCTCATTACGTGTGAGACACTGGGTTCGATTCTCAACACCACATACAAATAAATGAATAAAACAAAGTCCATCAACAGCTAAAAATAATACTTACAAAAGCACTTACAGATTGGTACAGTCCAACAAGCAGTTCAGAAGAGGGAAAGAGAAGGTGCTGGAAATGAGATGGATTATGTTCACAATGTTCTCATTGTGATTTATGTGCATGTACAAATATGGAATAATGAATGCCACTAACAAGTATAATTATAGTGCGCCAATAAAAAAGTGACTTTGATACTGCAGGTTACCAGTGAGGAGTCCTGCTTCCCCACATGTTGAAGTTTGAATATTAGAGAAGCAGGCCAAGGCAAGAATATAAAGCAGAGTCTATTTAAAAAGGGATAACATAAATTTCTCCCTCAAGGGAGAAGGGTGTCATAGCTGGTATCCTGGTATACCTGTAAGCAAGGTGTTCGGCCCTTTTTACATGTCCTAGGCTTCCTTTGTTCTCCAGCCCTCTTCCCCTTATCTTTCTCCTTTCTGCATGCATGACTAGGCCCAGAACTGCTTGGTGGGATGGTCAAAATGTGGGAAACAGGTGGGCTGAAGGGGTAAGGACACAATAATTAGCAACTTTATAGCTCCCTGTAGGGAAGGGCAATTCCTGGACAGGTTACCTTAACAACAGGTTGGAGCAGGAGCATGTTCTTGATAAGGGTGGAGGAAGGGCTCCAAAGGAATTCACATTTCAATCTCTCAGGGAACAGTCTCCAACTTCCCAGACTCACTCAAAATTGGTCTCCTTGATCCAAGCTGACTTGATTTACCTATCTATACTGACTATCTAATTCTGGCTTCAACTTCACAGAAAAAAAGTGATTATAATATTTCTATCGAGTTTATACAGAGTGAATACAAGAATTTAAAAGATGCTGACATTTGTATCATGAGAAACAAAATTCTATGTGATTTTGCTCACCTTGATTTATTTAAATATATCTTAGAATATGCAACACTGTTCAAATCAGTTGAATATCATTCCTTATTGACTGAAAAATTGCTGCACTCTTGGAAGGTTTAGACTCTTGACAAAAATGGACTGAATATATGACAATTCTTTATTGGAAAATCTGGGTAAACTCATATTTTTTTATTTAAATGACTCTATTTGTTTCCTAAGAATTTTTAAACCTAAACCAGGAAAACAGTGTTCATATAAGTCTCTTTACCATTATAAGTTTTTTCTATAAACAAATTTGCTTACTTGTCATTCTTTAAACTTATATGTCTCTTATAAATGAAAAAAAATAAATAAAACAACATTCCTAGGTAAATTTTTTGAGGGTTACTAATTGCAGGTCCTATGTAGACTACCTTAATGTCTATATCTTATTTAATATTTACAACATTTGTAATGGGATAGATGCTATATTTGTGTTCATATTGAATGAAGAATAAAATGCCATGGTTATATTGTTAAGAAAAAGGAGAGAGAGAAAGGGGAGAAAAGTAAAGAGAAAGAAGAGAGAGAAGGAGGAAGGAAGGGAAGAAAGGGAAAAGAAAGACAAAAAGCACATAAAAACATTGTTGAACACTGGTTGCTCAACTGCTTAGCTTTTGGAATGTCTAAATGCCCTTTAGACATCTGTTCATTTTCTATCTTCACAAGGGAGCATTTCCTGCCCATACCAGACCATGTTTCCTCATGTGCTTTTAAAATGTTTGTTTAGAAAAAGAATAACATCACCTATTTTAAAGTAATTCATTCCTGGAAGTTTTCTTTGCTGAAGATAAAATAAATAATCTGAATATATTGCACAACATAATATGAAGGTACAAACATGATGTGTTTTATTCAAATAAAAAAAGCCTTCCAATTATTTAAATAAAACGTATTTAAGATCAAATAAATGATGGGGCTGGGGTTGGCTCAGTGGTAGAGCACTCGCCTTGCACGTGAAAGACCCTGAGTTCAATCCTCAGCACCACATAAAAACAAATAAGTGAAATAAAGGTGTTGTGTCCAACTACAACTAAAAAATATAACATTAAAAAAATATATAATATTAAAAAATGATAACTCAAAACAGAAATGGAGATGTACGATTTGATTCAATTTATGTATTAGGTGGATAACAACAACTATTCATCTATTCTATGTATCAATAATTGGATATCAAATTGAAAGTTATTACTTTTATTACTGTATTGAATAGAATCACTTTCCTAAACAAACCAATTTTCTCTATGTCCTCTGAAACACATACTGATTAATGGCTGCAAGACACAGAAACCTTAGGGCTAGCTGGTTAACCTTAATATGCTTAAAAACTCATCTTTTTGTTCACCAGTACCTCATAAATAAATTTTCCCCCTTTCAATCTTCAATGTTGTTTTTTCAACCTTTTTCTTGCAGTGACATCGTTGTAAATATTCTAGTTGTAGAGATTCAATACTTTATATTAAAATATAAAGTTAACTTAATTAAAAGATGTAAATAAGAGTGCATAATTCATAAGTGTACAGCTTAATACATTTTATCAGCAACAACACTCCATATAGCCAGAAAATATACCAAAAAAAAAAAAAAGAATATCGCCACCACCCCGAAGATCCCCACAACTAAAATTCCTTGAGGATAGATAATTATTATCTACTATAGCTATGACTTATAACATCATAGGTTAGGATTGCCTTTTTTAATATAATTTTTTCAATGGGATCATAGTACATTAAATTCATGGGAAGCTTCTTTCTGTTGCTATTGTATTCATCATATTCATTCATGCTATAACAGTCAGTGGTCATTCATTTATTCATTCTCTTTTTTTGTAGAGTATTAGGTCATATGAATATGCCATATCCATTGAACTGTTGAAAGGTATTTTATTGATAATTTGCATAACGCTGTTATGAAGATGTATGTGTTTTGATAAATATGCCTATGCCTTTTTTGTTGGATGTGTACCTAAAAGCAGAATTGCTGTGCTCTGCTCTGAAGTGTAAGCTCAGTTTCAGTAGATGCTGCCATATAGTTCAACAAAGAGCTTGTACTAATTTAAATTCCTGCAATCAATCTGTGAGAGGACAAATTGTTTCACATCATTGATAGTTCTTGGTGTTTTGTTTCTTTCTGGAGACAGTAAAGTAGCAAAATATTTTGATTTATTTTGCATTTTCTTGATGATTAGAGAGATGACACATTCAAATAATTTTTCATGCAATGTCATATTGGATATTATTATCAGAATTATCTATGTACCTATTTTTCCTCATGAATAATTTCATTACTTCACATTTATTGATGGGGATTGGAAATTACTTCATTTGCTTTGTTCACTTACTAGTTTAATCTATTCATGTATATGAAAAACAAAAATACCCCAAAACAAAACACAAAAAACACACATCAAGGAACTTTACTGGTGTTTTTCTAAAATCCATGGTTCCTACCTAGGTGGTCTTTTTCCTTGGCCTCTCAGAATCTAATCATTGTTTCTTCATATTTCACATCTGGGGATATTATTGTTTTTGTGGGAAGAAAAGAGTAAAATAGTTCTGTTTTATACTTTAAGTGTAAATATTAAGCATATTTTTGTTAGATTTATTGATAGGTAAATGTCATCTCCAGGTCTTAGTTTTTAATTTCTGGGTGTTCTGTACCTCACACTGCCCTCAAATTAATTAGTTCTGTGTTTTAGCCAGGTGATCCAGTTATTTTTGGCATGAATTCAGGTTTATCATCCTTCTTGATGCAAGTTTCAAATATATACACACACATACACATATGTATTATAATACTGTTAAATTTTTTCTCATAATAAAAAATTTTAAAATCCTAAATATCGTAGTAATATGTGTAAAAATGAATACTGCTAAGGAGAACATCTAAATAAAATGCCAATACAACATTTCAATTGGTCATAATCTATTTAATTTTATCTCAGTGTGCAATTCTACAAAATGAATGCAACAATAAGATATATAAGCATTCATAATTATTGAGTGTGAAGTGAAAATTATTTGCATAAATATATGTATTTTCTGAATACAGACATAAAGTATGTTAACACATTTCCATTTTGATAGAATTCAAGAAGTTAATATAACAGTCTATCTTCATGATAATGTAGGAAATATTTTAAATTAGTATGAAAATAGAAAGCTTGAAAATAGCCTCAGAAGAATGAACAATTTTAAAGTAAAAAATGATAACTTGGCACAAAAAGGATTTGGTGTTACAAACCTTTGTTATCTACTCAAATAAATCTTCTCTGTAGCATGAATTGTGTAGAATATATATTTTTGTACTTTCTACATGTAAATACCTAGAAACAATAATCCAAAAATTATTTCAGAAGTGACCTTTAATTTGAGAAAACTTAAAGCATGAGGCAGGACAGTTAATATTTTATGAGTTTTAGAAATATTTTCAAGTAAATGGTGGAATGCAATATTTAGCATTTGGATATGAAGACTTTATGTGTGAAGCTGCAGTCCTTTTTCCTTATAGTAGATGTGCACTTCTTTTCTTACTGAAGAAAAACAGTGGTTGGCTTTTAGTCTAAATGGTTATTTTTTGTCTAAACAAGTAAGTACATATGTTGACAACTTATGAAAATGTGATTTATGAGATGGTCATATTCAAATAGGAAGAAGTACTGTATACCATTTGTCCTCATCTCAGATGGGAAGTAGATTCAAGGTATTCTTTACCACTCTGCAGACAGAACAACTGCAGAGATGGCGCTTTTCTTCTCCCTGGCCAAAGGACATGACTGCAGTTGCTATAGAAAATATTATGATTTTCTTTTGAGGAAAACAGGTTAAATGATGATAGGATGAATGAAGGGCAAATATAGCAATAGTCTGTGATGTAATGGCTAAAATAAGGACATTTGAGTCAGACATAACAATATTTTTAGCTCTGGCAATATATAATTCTTGGGACTTTGGTGAATATGTCATATAGTCAGTCACATTCTTCAGTTCTATGTTTTCATATATATTAAATGAAGATATGTTCATACCATCCAGTAAGTTAGTAAAATCACATATGTGAACTGGCATCACAGTCTAATTTTCAGTGACTATTTGCTATTATAGTTTCTATTATTATTTAAAGTTCTTAGAATTGACATCAAAAGAATAGGCAACAAAAGCAAAAATAAATAAATGAATTTGCACCAAACTTAAATGCATACAGAGAATAAAGAAATCAAGAAAAAGAAAGAGCAAACTATAGAATGAGAGATTTGTAAATCATATATCTGTTAAGGGATGGAGATATATACAAACACATTTCAAAATATTTAAGACATCTATATGGCTCAATAACAAAAGGTGAAAAGAGACAAATAACCTGAGTACATATTTTTTCCAAAAAAAAAATATTCAAGAGGTATTTGAAATGATGCTGAGGGTTAATAATCATCAGAAAAATGTAAATCAAAACCACAATGAGATATTATCTCACAATGTTGACTACTATCCAAAAAGTCAATGATGAGAGCTTGTGAGGATGAGCAGAAAAGAAAACCCTTGTGCACTGTTGGTGGAAATCTAAATAGGTGTAGCTATTATGCAAAACAAAATGGAGTTCCCTTAAAAATTTTAAAATAAGCAAAACATGGTGGCACATGCTTGTATTCCCAGCTATCTAGGAGGCTGAGGCAAGATTACCTGAGACCTCACAAAACCCCACTGAAAAACATAGTGAGGATCCCACCCCCCCAAAAAAATGAAAAAAGGTTAAAAATAAAATTTACATTAAATGATCCAGTAATGTCATTTCTGGGTAAATACACAAAGGAAATGAAATTTGTATGTCATTGATTGTCTAGGTTTTCTTCTTCATTAATCACAATTAATTAGCTTCATTAATCACAGCTAAGATATGGAATCAACATGTCTATTGACATGAATGAATAAAAAATGTGGTATATATCTATATCTATATATATCTATAAAGCACAGACACAGTATCTATATTTCCATATGTATTGTGTGCATATGTATATGTCCATCACTCTGTTATTCTATGAGGACTGTCATAACAAAACACCATAGACAAGAAAAGTTACACAAAATAAATTAATTTTCTTATACTTCCATAGGCTGCAAGTTCAAGATGAGGGTGATACAGATAGGCACCTTCTATTTGTGTCTTCATAAGAATTTCTTCTCTGTGTGTGCAACCTGATGTCTCTGTTTTTACAAGGACTGTCATGAATAACTAATTAAAATAGTCCTATTGTATTAGGATCCCACCATTACAAAATCAATTAACTGTACCTTATTCTTGGCCCTATGTCCAAATACAGTTCATACTGGTATGGAAACATCAGTGAATGAATTGGAGAGGAATAGCATTCATCCAACTGTTGTTCCTAAGAAATAGTACTTTCCATTCACTATTCTTCCATTCAAGGATAAATTTGTTTGCTCAGTATGAGTCAGACACTGGTCAGTAGTTAGGCTGCTAATGATGAAGAAAAAGAAAGGCATTTTTCATAGTCTCAAATTGATTAATCAAAAATTAATCCTGAAAAACTAAAATTTATGAATCTAATATGTAATAAAAAGCAGAGCTTGAGAGTACATAATTGATGAATTTTGGGTTTACTGAAATTAAGTAATTCCAACACCCAGAGAATATGGATCATGCGGTTAAATTATAACTCTTCAAGGTTTATCTACAATTGCACTTCTCTTTTGAAGTTGTTTGCCAGAAGAATCATGGTGGGGAATAGTTACCTTTTCTCCACATGCTCCTCAGTAGCACTTGTGTTAAACTTATTTTTGTTGGTTTGTTCATTTTTTATATTGGAGATGGAACTCAGGGCCTTGTGCATGCTAGGCAAGTCCTTTACCAGTGACTTACAACCACTTCCTTTTTGTCTTTTTGGTAATAGCCATTCTTACTGGAGTGATGCTACATTTCTTTGTGCTTTTTAATTTGTTTTAATTAGTTACACATGACAGTAGAATGCATTTTGATATATCATACATCTTCTCAGTCTTCTACTTATACAGGATATAGAGTCACACAGTTCGTGTACTCATATATGCACATAGGGTAACAATGTCTGATTCATTCTACTATCTTTCCTAATCCTATGTCCCCTGCCCTCCCTTCATTCCCTTCTGTCCAACCCCAAATGCCTCTATTCTTCCCTAGCCTTCACTCCCTTATTGTGAACTAGCATCTGCATATAAGAGAAAACATTCAGATTTTGGTTTTGGGAGATTGGTTTATTTCACAGCTCCACCCATTTACCTGCAAATGTCATTTACCTGAAAAAGGCTGAGTAATATTCCATTGTGCATTTATACCACATCTTCTTTATCCATTCATCTGTTGAAGGGCATTTTTATGGTTTTAATTTGTATCACCCTGATGATTAGTAATGTTGAAGATATTTTTTTTTTCATATACCTGTTTTATATTGTGTGTCTTCTTTTGAGAAATAACTATTTATATCTTCTGCCCACTTTTTGATCAGGTATTTCTTTCTTCCTTTTATTTCCTGTATATGCTGGATATTAAGCCTTTGTTTGTAAATGATAAGATTTTCTATAAGGGAAAGGCTAAGAATGTCTCTAAAAGGTAATTAGAATTGGAGGATGAATTCAGTGAAGTTGCACGATACAAAATCAATGTAGAAATATCAGTGGCATTCTTATAAATCAATAACAACATAACTGAGAAATAAATCATGAGAGGAATTTCATTTAAAATAGTTATCAAAATCAAAATAATAACAATAAAAACCCTAGTAATAAATTTAACCAAGAAAGTGAAAATGAAAATGAAAATTAGAAACCTATGATGTTAGGAATTGAAAAGGACACACACACACAACACACACACACACACACACACACAGAAACTCTCATATTCTAGGCTTGAAAAAGTTATTATTGTTAACATGTCCAGATATTCCAAAACAATTCAATGCAATCTCTGAAATCTCCATCAAAACACCAATGACATTTTTCTTCAAAATAGAAAATTCCTAAAATTTATATGGAAGCAGAAACAAAATGCAATGGCCAGTTTCAACAAAAAGAGCAAAGCAAGAATATTTACACTTCTGACTGTAAAACATGTGAAAAGCTGTTACAGTCACAATAGCATGGTATTGGTATACAAACAGACACATAAACCAGTGTAACAGAATAGTGAGCTTGAAATTAAACCCAAGCATCTCCAGTTAACTGATTTTTAGCAAAGGTGCCAAGAACAGGCATTGGAGAAAGAAGTCTTCAACAAATGATGCTTGAAGAAATGTATATCGACATTGAAAGAATCAAACTAGACTCCTCTCTTTCATCACCTAAAAACATTAACTTCCAATGGATTAAAAATGCATGCAGACCTGAAATAAAACAACCAACAAATTTTTTAAAAAAGCTATAAAGTAAAACTTAGGGCAAATGCTTGGAGACATTGAAATGGGGAAGGAATTGGGGGGCAAGAAAAGCACAGGAAACAAAAGAAAAATAGACAAAGATATTAAACTAAAAAGTGGCAGCACAACAAAGGAAATAATCATTAGAGTGAAATGACAACCTACCAAATGAGAGAGACTATTTTAAAACTGTGGATCTTTCCCTTCTTGTACTGCTTTGAGATTATTTGATTTTAATCATTGCTGATTAATTCATGTGCCATTGTTTCTTTACACATTCTCTTCTTAGGGGACATTTTAATGTTCTAATTTGGGGTTTGTAAGAAAAAGACTGCTAGAAGCATTTCTGTGTAACTTTTGAGGGCACTTTTTTCCCCCACCTTGACAACAATTAAAATTGAACTTGCATAATCATAAGTTAGATAGCTGATTAATTTGAAAAGAAATTTCCAGTTTCCAAAGTGGTTTATACATATCCAAAATCACCACATGAAAGTTCTAGTAGATTGGAGATCTTTGTCAATCAATATGTGATTTTGTCAGATTTTTAAACTTATGCCATTCTAGTGTAAATGAAACATCATCTCATAAGGGTTTCATTAGCATTTCTTACATCTGTCACTTCTGTCCTGGGGATTGAATCTTGGGGCACTCTGCTACTGAGCTAATTCTCCAGCACTTTTTATTTCTGTTTGTGTTTTATTTTGAGACATGTCCTTTTTAACTTGCCAGGACTGGCTTAGAACTTATGATCCTCCTGCGTCAGCCTCCCAAGTTGCTGGGAATACAGGCATGTGCCAACATGTCTGGCCACATAGAAACTTATAAACTCATTCTTAACAGAATTCAAACTGCTGCATTTATCATTCTAGAGATAAGTACTTTTGTATCCCAAGTAGAAACTGAGGCACATGTTCATTTGTTTGTCTTTAAACAGTTCAACTTTTCTTTAAGTAGATAAGTTTCAATAGAATCCATATAAAATGTTCCTGTTTCTGGGTTTCTCATGTGCATTAAACTTAATAAGTAAATCTAAGAAAAATTCAATGAATAATTCACAGAATTTTATATTGTATAATTATTTTAATTAAATAAAGCCATATAAATCTTTAATTGAATTCCCATTTGCCTATTCTATAAATAAGCTGAATCATTTATTTTTGGGAGATAATTTCCTTTTATTAGAAATTCACTTGGATAATACAGAAACTTGAAGAAAATTGCTTACTTTACTTGCAAAAGTAGCTCAGCTCTTTTTGTGAAAATCATATTAAAACTCTAGAAATTTTTTCAAAAGATAAGAAGCAGTTCAATTTTGTAGGGCTTTAATTAGCCAGTAGTATCTTGTTTAAATTAAGAGCTTTCTAGTATTATTAGCTACATGAGAAAACATTTTAAAATAGGTTCTGATTTTGAGGAATAAAACCATTTAAAATCACTTTCCTCCCAGCCTTGAAACCCATATTATAGAGTTATAGTTCAATAAATGAAATTCTTGAGGATCCAACATGGCGGCAAGAGGGGAGGCAGAGCTTTCAGTACCTCCTCAACAACGGGGTCAGAGAGACGCATGGATACGCTTAGATTCGACCTGCTGAGAAACTCCTAGCAAAATTCCACTAAAGAGAGACCGGCCGGGAATCGGTAGGATTTTTGGAGGTGACAGTTTGCGCTAGAG
Organism: Marmota monax; assembly: GCF_021218885.2. Lineage (NCBI taxonomy): Eukaryota > Metazoa > Chordata > Mammalia > Rodentia > Sciuridae > Marmota > Marmota monax. The sequence goes on along the minus strand of NW_026695230.1, from coordinate 2,418,486 downwards.
GAGTGAATCTCCGCCACGCAGCGCAGAGGTCCAGACCCGCCAGCCGCTGCCTGCGCAACTCAGGGACTGTCGGCTGCCTGCACTCGGCCCCGCGTCAGGGCGGATAGCCTCCCAGGCGCAGCGCAACAGGAGAGGTGCAGGGACTCTAGGAAGAGGTCTCTTGCCAAGCCTTCATGAAATAGCGAACCGGGAGCTGAAACCAACCAGAGACAGACCAGTCCCACCCCTCCCTTCGGACACTCCGGCAAGGAGCCTGGGGCCCGCCATAGCAGAGAGGTGACATCACCAAAGTTCAGCCAACAGAATTCCTTCCCAGTGGAATCCACATTAGCAGGTGTGTGACTCCCACCCCCTCCAGATACAAGCAGCCAGGAAACCTCGGGAATCTCTCCGGGGGCGTGTCTGTAGGGAAGCAGAGGGGATTCCAGATCCCCACCTCCCCTTAACACCAGCAGCGACACCCAAGATCTTAGCCGCCAGTTTCTGGGGGCGTGCCCACCAAAGGGGTCCTGAAAAATTAAACTGTTGGTTCCCAGATCACCCCACCACAGCACTGGGGCTTAGATGAATGACAGAGAGGGTGTTCATCATTCGGGATATAGGACACGTGGTGGGGCTGCAAGTGTAATCAGATCCTTGGGGAACCGCCTCTGGTGAACAGGACCTGGCTGGCCGGCTGGGAGGAGGAACAGGGGGAGGGGCCGGATAAGTGAAAGGGCTCTGGACTAACAGGATTGAGAGACTCCCAGGAGCCACCGTACAGGGATTTCTGTCAGCATATAGAGGGCAGAAGCCCGGCTCAGAGGGCACAGCTCCGCCTATTGGAAGAGAAGAAAATGGGATTCAGCCATAGAACAGGGGATGCCAGCATGGCAGAGATCTGATGTCATCGGAGAGCGGCCGAGGAGAGAACTTCATCGGTGCCAGCGGCGACAGAAACAGTTGGTCCCCTGGTAGGGAGGGTGAGTCACAGATACCCGAGTCTCTCTCGCTTTGTTGTCGAGCCAGAGGGGAGGAGCGGGGCCACCGCCCGCGCCCGCAAGGTAGGCAGACCTGCGACCAACCTGCAGATCAGGCCCAGCGGTCTGCAGGCGTGGTAGGAGGGGCAGGGCAGAGCCGCCGCCCACGCTGGCAAGGTAAGCAGACCTGCAACAGACCAGCGGATCAGGCCCAGCGGCCTGCCAGCGTGGTACACACTTCACCCCAACTGGAGTAGGGGCAGAGCAGAGCCTTCGCCCGCGCCCAGATCAGGCCCAGCGGCCCGCCTGTGTGGTGGTCAAGTGACCCCAATTGGAGTGGGGGCGGAGCGGAAGTGACACCCGTGCCCGCAAGGTGGGCAGACCGGCGACCAACCTGCAGATAAGGCCTAGCGGTCCCCGGGCGTGGTAGGAGGGGCAGGGCAGAGCCTTCGCCCCCACCTGCAAGGTAGGCAGACCTGCGACAGAGCGGCAGATCAGGCCCAGGGGTCCGCGGGCGTGGTAGACACCTCACACCAATTGGAAGAGGGGCAGAGCAGAGCCCCCGCCTGCACCTGCAAGGGAGACTTTTCAACTATAAAAGAGCAATATAAATATATAGGGGGGGGGGGAAATTTCAAAAACACAACAGTTTCACCAAGAAGAAAGAAACGCAAGCAGTATGAAAAGACAAGGAAAGAAAGGACTACAAGCAATGCAGTTCAACTCAACTTTAGAAGAGGTAACAGCTGCAGCAGATGGAATGTCAGATAAAGAATTCAGGATATATATGCTTCAGATGATCTGGAGTATCAAGGAAGACATTAGACAGCAAAATCAGACAATGAAAGATCACTTCGACAAGGAATTACACAAACAAATCCAGGAAGCAAAGGATCAACTATACAGGGAGATAGAGGTTATAAAAAACAAACAAACAGAAATCCTAGAAATGCAGGAAGCAATAAACCAACTTAAAAACTCAATGGAGAATACTACCAGCAGAGTAGAACACTTAGAAGATAGAACATCAGACAATGAAGACAAAGTATTTCAACTGGAAAAGAACATAGACAGCTCAGCAAGACTGTTAAGAAACCATGAGCAGAACATTCAAGAAATATGGGATAACATTAAGAGACCAAACTTAAGAGTCATTGGGATACAGGAAGGTATAGAACTCCATACCAAAGGAATGAGCAATTTATTCAATGAAATAATACGAGAAAACTTCCCAGACTTGAAGAATGAGACAGAATCCCAAATTCTAGAAGCCTACAGGACTCCGAATGTGGAAAATTATAAGAGATCCACACCTAGACACATTATAATGAAGATGCCCAACATACAGAATAAGGAGAGAATTTTAAAAGCTACAAGAGAAAGGACGCAGATTACATTTAGGGGCAAGCCAATCAGGATAACAGCTGATCTTTCAACACAGACTCTGAAAGCTAGAAGAACCTGGAATAACATATTTCAAACACTGAAAGAAAATGGGTTCCAACCAAGAATTGTGTATCCAGCGAAATTAAGCTTCAGGATGGAAGAGGAAATTAAAACCTTCCACGATAAACAAAAGTTAAAAGAATATGCAGCTAGAAAACCATCTCTTCAAAACATCCTCAGCAAAACATTACAGGAAGAGGAAGTGGAAAATAACAATGAAAACCAACAGTGGGAGGGAGGACAGTAAAGGGGGGGGGGGAATAATCATAGAGGAAAACAAACCATGCTTAGTAACATAAATAAACAAATATGGCTGGAACAACAACCCATATCTCAATAATAACCCTAAATGTTAATGGCTTAAACTCACCAATTAAGAGACACAGGCTAGTAGAATGGATCACAAAACAAGACCCAACAATATGCTGCCTACAGGAGACGCATTTGATAGGAAAAGACATACATAGGCTGAAGGTGAAAGGTTGGGAAAAATCCTATCACTCATATGGATATCGGAAACAAGCAGGAGTGTCCATACTCATATCAAATAAAATAGATTTCAAGCCCAAGTTAATCAAAAGGGATAAAGAGGGACACTACATACTGCTTAAGGGAACCATACACCAACAAGACATAACAATCATAAATATATATGCCCCAAACAATGGTGCAGCTATGTTCATCAAACAAACTCTTCACAAGTTCAAGAGTCTAATAGACCACCATACAATAATCATGGGAGACTTCAACACACCTCTCTCGCCACTTGACAGATCTTCCAAACAAAAGTTGAATAAGGAAACTATAGAACTCAATAACACAATTAATAACCTAGACTTAATTGACATATATAGAATATACCACCCAACATCAAGCAGTTACACTTTTTTCTCAGCAGCACATGGATCCTTCTCAAAAATAGATCATATATTATGTCACAGGGCAACTCTTAGACAATATAAAGGAGTAGAGATAATACCATGCATCCTATCTGATCATAATGGAATGAAAGTGAAAATCAACGATAAAAGAAGGAAGGAGAAAGCATACATCACTTGGAGAATGAAAAATAGGTTACTGAATGATCAATGGGTTATAGAAGACATCAAGGAGGACATTAAAAAATTCTTAGAGATAAATGAAAACACAGACACAACATATCGGAATCTATGGGACACATTGAAAGCAGTTCTAAGAGGAAAATTCATTGCTTGGAGTTCATTCCTTAAAAAAAGAAAAATCCAACAAATAAATGATCTCATACTTCATCTCAAAATCCTAGAAAAAGAAGAGCAAAACAACAGCAAAAGAAGTAGAAGGCAAGAAATAATAAAAATCAGAGCTGAAATTAATGAAATCGAAACAAAAGAAACAATTGAAAAAATTGACAAAACTAAAAGTTGGTTCTTTGAAAAAATAAACAAAATCGACAGACCCTTAGCCATGCTAGCGAAGAGAAGAAGAGAGAGAACTCAAATTACTAGCATACGGGAAGAAAAAGGCAATATCACAACAGACATTTCAGAAATACAGAAGATAATCAAAAACTATTTTGAATCCTTATACTCCAATAAATTAGAAGATAGTGAAGGCATAGATAAATTTCTTAAGTCATATGATCTGCCCAGCTTGAGTCAGGAGGATATAGAAAACCTAAACAGACCAATATCAATTGAGGAAATAGAAGAAACCATCAAAAGACTACCAACTAAGAAAAGCCCAGGACCGGATGGGTATACAGCAGAATTTTACAAAACCTTTAAAGAGAAACTAATACCAATACTTTTCAAGCTACTTCAGGAAATAGAAAAAGAGGGAGAACTTCCAAATTCATTCTACGAGGCCAACATCACCCTGATACCTAAACCAGATAAAGACACTTCAAAGAAAGAAAACTTCAGACCAATATCTCTAATGAACCTAGATGCAAAAATCCTCAATAAAATTCTGGCCACTCGGATACAAAAACATATCAAAAAAAATGTGCACCATGATCAAGTAGGTTTCATCCCTGGGATGCAAGGCTGGTTCAATATACGGAAATCAATAAATGTTATTCACCACATCAATAGACTTAAAAATAAGAACCATATAATCATCTCGATAGATGCGGAAAAAGCATTCGACAAAGTACAGCATCCCTTTATGTTCAAAACTCTAGAAAAACTAGGGATAACAGGAACATACCTCAATATTGTAAAAGCAATCTATGCTAAGCCTCAGGCTAGCATCATTCTGAACGGAGAAAAATTGAAGGCATTCCCTCTAAAATCTGGAACAAGACAGGGATGCCCTCTTTCACCACTTCTGTTCAACATAGTTCTCGAAACGCTGGCCAGAGCAATTAGACAGACGAAAGATATTAAAGGCATAAAAATAGGAAACAAAGAACTTAAATTATCACTATTTGCAGATGATATGATTCTATACCTAGCAGACCCAAAAGGGTCTATAAAGAAACTATTAGAGCTAATAAATGAATTCAGCAAAGTGGCAGGATATAAAATCAACATGCATAAATAAAAGGCATTCCTGTATATCAGCGACGATTCCTCTGAAATGGAAATGAGGACAACCACTCCATTCACAATATCTTCAAAAAAAAATAAAATACTTGGGAATCAACCTAACAAAAGAGGTGAAAGACTTATACAATGAAAACTACAGATCCCTAAAGAGAGAAATAGAAGATCTTAGAAGATGGAAAAATATACCCTGTTCATGGATAGGCAGAACTAACATCATCAAAATGGCGATATTACCAAAGTTCTCTATAGGTTTAATGCAATGCCAATCAAAATCCCAAAGGCATTTCTTGTAGAAATAGAGAAAGCAATCATGAAATTCATATGGAAAAATAAAAGACCCAGAATAGCAAAAACAATGCTAAGCAGGAAGTGTGAATCAGGCCGTATAGCGATACCAGACTTCAAACTATACTACAGATCAATAGTAATAAAAACAGCATGGTACTGGTACCAAAACAGGCGGGTGGACAAATGGTACAGAATAGAGGACACAGAAACCAATCCACAAAACTACAACTATCTTATATTTGATAAAGGGGCTAAAAGCATGCAATGGAGGAAGGATAGCATCTTCAACAAATGGTGCTGGGAAAACTGGAAATCCATATGCAACAAAATGAAACTGAATCCCTTTCTCTCTCCATGCACAAAAGTTAACTCAAAATGGATCAAGGAGCTTGATATCAAAACAGAGACACAGCGTCTGATAGAAGAAAAAGTTGGCTACGATCTACATTCGGTGGGGTCGGGCTCCAAATTCCTGCATAGGACACCCATAGCACAAAAGTTAATAACTAGAATCAACAAATGGGACTTACTGAAACTAAAAAGTTTTTTTTCCCAGCAAAAGAAACAATAAGAGAGGTAAATAGGGAGCCTACATCCTGGAAACAAATCTTTACTTCTCACACTTCAGATAGAGCCCTAATATCCAGAGTATACAAAGAACTCAAGAAATTAGACAATAGGAGAACAAACAACCCAATCAACAAATGGGCCAAGGACCTGAACAGACACTTCTCAGAGGAGGAAATACAATCAATCAACAAGTATATGAAAAAATGCTCACCATCTCTAGCTGTCAGAGAAATGCAAATCAAAACCACCCTAAGATACCATCTCACTCCAGTAAGATTGGCAGCCATTATGAAGTCAAACAACAACAAGTGCTGGCGAGGATGTGGGGAAAAGGGGTACACTTGTACATTGCTGGTGGGACTGCAGATTGGTGCAGCCAATTTGGAAAGCAGTATGGAGATTTCTTGGAAAGCTGGGAATGGAGCCACCATTTGACCCAGCTATTCCCCTTCTTGGTCTATTCCCTAAAGACCTAAAAAGAGCATGCTACAGGGACACTGCTACATCGATGTTCATAGCAGCTCAATTCATAATTGCAAGACTGTGGAACCAACCCAGATGCCCTTCAATAGCCGAATGGATTAAAAAAAATGTGGCATTTATACACAATGGAGTATTACTCTGCATTAAAAAATGACAAAATCATAGAATTTACAGGGAAATGGATGGCACTAGAGCAGATTATGCTAAGTGAAGCTAGCCAATCCCTAAAAAACAAATGCCAAATGTCTTCTTTGATATAAGGAGAGTAACTAAGAACAGAGTAGGGACGAAGAGCATGAGAAGAAGATTAACATTAAACAGAGATGAGAGGTGGGAGGGAAAGGGAGAGAAAAGGGAAATTGCATGGAAATGGAAGGAGACCCTCAGGGTTATACAAAAGAACATACAAGAGGAAATGAGGGGAAAGGGAAAAATAATACAAGGGGGAGAAATGAAGGTCAGTAGAGGGGGTAGAGAGAGAAGAGGGGAGGGGAGGGGAGGGGAGGGGGGATAGTAGAGGATAGGAAAGGTAGCAGAACACGACAGTCACTAGTATGGCAATATGTAAATCAATGGATGTGTAATTGATGTGATTCTGCAATCTGTATATGGGCTAAAAATGGGAGTTCATAACCCACTTGAAGCAAAGTGTGAAAGATGATATATCAAGAACTATGTAATGTTTTGAACAACCAACAATAAAAATAAATAAATAAATAAATAAATGAAATTCTTCTTATTATTATTATAATTATTATTTTTATAGTATCAGTTGATGTGGTCTCTGTGGTTACTTGCTCTCTTCATCATATTGTTTCTCTACAAATCCTGAAAATATACCTGGGATAGGCACTGGATTCATACTGACCTACTTAGTCAAAACTGCTGTACTTCTAACTTTTGCAGAAACAAACAAAAAATACTAAGAAACTATTATTCACAGATGCATTCTTAGAGACTAGCATTATATTGAGTGAAATCAAATTGTTGAAAAATAACAACAAATCCAAAAAACAGAAATAGAAATAAAATCATTAAAGTTGATGTTAATAACATATTTTATATTTTAGAATGTCTTCCACTCATGTTTTTATTTGCTCAATTCAATTAAGCAAGGCATTTGAGTCCCTACAAAGAATCATTTACTTTTACTCATATATTTTAAATTTTACAGGCCATCCATTTTATTATCAATGAAATGAAGTAATTTTCAACATCATTTATCAAAATCATTTTTCTCTTTGTAGAACCAAAATATGGCAGAATATTTTGGTGTCTGAAGACTTAACTACTTTAAATTATAACAATATGTAAGACATTATTGAAATTCATCTTTAAGCCTGATGAAATTTTATTTGAATACATAATAGATGTCTTACTAGCAATAGCAATTAAAAAGTGACATATTTAATTTTCTCAAGTCCTTTTGTCCTTTACATTCATAAAGGCTATTGTATTCAGATCAGGCTGTAAGACACAGGTATAATTTCAAATGTGTGCTTGTGTGTGTGTATATATATATATATATATATATATATATATATATATATATATATAGTTCTATAGTGCTTATATCTCTCTATATATTATATATATACACATTCATGTCCATATATATATATATATATATATATATATATATATATATATATATATTTCCAAATAACCTATTTTAAAATATTATTCACAAAATAATAGGTGATGCACATAAGTACAAATTTTAATGCTTTCTTTTGTTTAAAATAACTTTTCTGATAGAAGTATTCCTTGAGTTTAGGGCATTCTTAACAGACCTCAATATCTTTGGTTCATCATATAGTTCATCACCTTATCTAGAAAATAACTTTTAAGATAGAATTTCTTTGAGCAAATTTTATTTGATGTTTTCCTTTTCTTATCTGTAAATTAATATTCAACAACTGAATGTGAAAATTGGCTTGGTACATATATGTGCCTGTGGGTTAGTATTTATCTGAAACACTTTCAACTATCTTCAGACTATAAAAAATAATGCCAATTAGCTTTGGAGGCTTATAAATATTTAGATGATTTTGTGAGTCTTTGTTATGAAAAGCAACTATTTTTTTTCCAAAACAGTTTTCATACCCCAGAATATATACAACTGGGTATTATGGGGTGAAAGGAAAAAAATATGATATTGTGGCTGTGAAATTTGGTCTCACAATTTTATTAATAGCTACAGGAACTTGTGGTTTCATGTTAAAAGGAAGGTCCTTACATACCTTCTTGTTTTCTTAGGAATGCATTTAAAGCAAGCAAACAAATAAAACCCAATAAACAGCAGGGCTCAAAAACATAAATTTATTTTATTTGTTGTTTTTTAATGTTTTTAGATATACATGACATTAAAATGTATTTTGACATATATATACACGAAGTATAACTCATTCTAATTCAGATCCCATTCTTATGGTTGAACATATTTTCTTATATTTCTGGAGGCTAGAATCCAAAATCAAGATTTTTTTTCCCTTGGGGGGAATACCAGAGATTGAATTCAGGGTTCTCTACCACTGAGCCATATCCCCAGCCCTATTTTGTATTTTATTTAGAGACAGAGTCTCACTGAGTTGCTTTAGTGCATCACCACTGCTGAGACTGGCTTTGAACTCGGGATCTTCCTGCCTCAGCTTCCTGTGCTGCTAGGATTACAAGGTGGGTTTTGTTTTTGTTTTCATTTTTGTTTCTGAAGCCTCTCTTGTGTTGTTGATGGAAATCTTCTTGCTCTATCTGCACATATTGTTTTGCTCTATAAATGTATATGCAGAATATCTCTTTCTATTTCTATAAGAACTATAGATGTATTAACATAGAGCCCCACCATTTATGATGTTTTAGTCTTAGTTACCCCTTTAAAGATTTTATTTCCAACTATATTTATATTGGATGTCAGAATTTCACCATGTGCTTCAGCTCATAAAAGGTACCAGTGGGAGAGTTCCTGCACTGGGAGAGGAGTGTTGTTTATGGTAAAGACAAATAATTCAGTAAAACAAAAAGAACCACTTTTTCTTTAGTATGGAATAAAGTAGGATGATATATGTACTTCTCCTAAACCAAGTCTCAGTGAAACATGATGCCAAGAATAAGTCCCTTGTATTGAAACTTTCAGACTCAGCAGAATTATCTTGTGTTTCATTTTGGAAACTTTCTTTAAGAAAAATAATTGAAGTTTACTCACACTTAAATTTGACAAAAAAAATATTTGTTTTGTTCCACTTTCTTTTGCTGTAATGGAATACTACAGACTAGGTAATTTGTAAAGAATAGGGATTTATTTGGCTCACAATTCTGAAAATCTAGGGAGTACAAAAGCATGCCAAATTATCTGTCAAGAGCTTCATATCACGTTTGAAGGTGAAAGAGCAGGTGTGGAAAGGATAGACAAAGTGGGCTGGACTCACTTTTTAACAAACAACTCTTAGGATAATTAATGTCTTCCCTTGAGAATTAACCCTCTCTTTGGAGAAAAGCATCAATCCCAATTAAAGATCTAATTTGTTGTTAAAGGCCCCATGTCCCAACACCATCACAATGGTAAATAAGTTTCAAAATGCATTTCAGAAGAAACAAGTCAAATTTGAACTACAGCAGTATGTCATGAAAAGGAAGCCTGAAGCAATTAAGAATGACTAGCTTGCAGAAAATATATAGAGGAGAAATTATGTTCATCTTCCAATATTGGAGATTTGCTCTGTGGAAGAGGAATGAGACTTTTTTTGTGTTGTCCCAAGGGTAGAGATTAGACAATTTGGTGAAAGCCACAGGGAAACTGTAAAGAAGACTGTTCTAATAATTATGGTTATCCATCAAATTAATGCATGGCATTGTATGAATGAGAATCTCAATTCTACAGAGTTACAAGAAAGTTGGACAGCCACTTGGAGAATAAAGGTACATAGTGGGAAATCACACTCGAAGTACATATTTGAGCAATAATATTTTAAAAAAATCTTCCAGTACTAAAATGAAACATTCTAAAATAAAAGTCCTTTATAGTTTATATCTATGAAATAAATTGAAACAGATTTATTTAGACTCTACATAGGGACAGAGATTATATAATTCAATGATTTTTAGTCCATGATTGAGAATTAGAAACTTCCCAATTTATAATAAAATTAGTATAACCATAAAATATGAATCACATTTTATATTTTCTTAGTCTTGCAAAAGTGTTAATGTCATTATGCAAAATGTCTTTTATTCTTTCCTATAATTTTAATCTAAACAAATAAATACATATTTGTACTTCTCAGAAACAAGTATTAAGAATGCAAACATTAAAGAAAAGAATTTTATAGTTCCTTGTTTGACAATGTATATAAATATGAATCATATAGATGAATATGAGATATAAGTATATGCATATAAATATAATATAAATATAATAGTGTAATCAAACTAAAATAATCCAATGAAAAGAAGTTACTTTAATAGGGCAATGAACATTTAAGTGAATTTGTAATAAATCAGAGTTGCCATAAAGCAATAAGGAGAAAATAACCACTGTTACCTTCAGAATTCATTGGGGTGGGAGAGACAAAACATAAAGGTAATGAGATGAAAAATTTTTTGCATATTATTGCATTTAATAGCCTAAGTTATAAACACTCCAAGTGAAGAGAGTGTTCCTCAGAGCAATGCACTTTGGGCATTAAAATGTATTTCAAGATGTTTAATAGGATTATGTTATTTCATGCTCTTTTAAAACTGTTCAATAGGAAAAGCAAAAGCTATTTCTGTCTGTTATCTCAACTACAAATTTCATTGATTCCTATTGATTAAACAAGTTTTGCATGGTGTATTCTCTCTTATATATTATTCCCAGGTTTCTATGACTTTATTTTGTATATGTTAAAATTGTAACATTTTACCTATGAAGAAAGAATCAGACATAATGTAAGTACCATCACCGAGGGCTTCAGATTTGGATAGAAAGAATATTAGTGTCATCCAGGGAATTGCAATAGTATATTCTTCTCAGATCTAGCACTGATGCATTGTAATTATTCCCTACTAATTGACACTAGGAAAACACACACATAGGTGAACAAATGGAAGGACAGATAATTTGTTATAGTTTAAAATTTCATCTGGTTAAGATGATGGCAAAAGCAAGACGGCTTCTTGCTCCACTACTCTGATTCATAATAATGGAAGTGATGATAATGATAATAACAAGTAGCACATTAAAATAAATATTGGAAACTTATTATTCAGCTGTGTTTGGTATAATCCCCATGCTTTGAGAAGCTAAGGTAGGAGGATCACAAGTTTGAGACCACCCTGGGCAATTTGGTGAGATCTGTCTTAAAATAAAAAGTTTGGGAATATAGCTAGATGATAGAGCACTTGCCTAGTATATATGAATGCCTGTGTCATTTCGAAATGTTTCAAACAAAAAAGCAAATGCAACTCCCAGATAACCTTACAATTCATAGAATACCTTCAAATATGTTTATCTCAACCAAACCTTACAACATACTTCTATGATAGAAATGAAAAATATTATTTCACTATTTTATAGATGAAAAAGCTAATGCACCAAAGTCTCATGTGGTCATAGTTACCCACCTAGCAATGAAATAGTATTTTCATTATCACACATGACCCCAAACACACGGTGTGAAATGTGCAATTGTTGGAGATTAATTACACATATAGTCATAAAGACAGTCATAAATGTCCTAAATACGTCAAAATATTTTTTACAAATAAATTATATGTATCATAACAAGCAGAGGGATAAGTTAATTTTTTATCACAAAATCATTGTCTTAAGGGAGTTGTCAACATTTTAGTTCATACAGCCATTTTTGTGACTGAATCATTTCTAAATTTCTTTCAATGTGCATTCTTCTTAAGAGGGCCCGAGTGATCTTACAGATTGTTGTACTTGAATCATTTTATTCCCCTAGAGTTCTTTTGTCTACAGTACATCAAAGCTATTTCTATTGTTAGTTACATCAGTTTTTATACCCTTATTATCTTACCATTTTTACTGCAGATCTTAATTTGCTTACAATATGTTCTGCTTTTTATAATGCTTCATATCTCCTTCCTTAGTTTCATTTCTCTTACTGTGCTGACTTCTCTGAATTTTAGTTCTCTCTGCACTGCTCTACTCTCTAATAATCCTCATAAGTTTTTAAAGTCTCTATGTAGTTCATATGCTTTCATCTAAACTTTAACCACTATGTTTCATCTCCATGCTGTATTATTCCATCTTTGCAGATTCTCCCTGGCTACCAATCCCTGGCTTCCCCACTTCTGAGTCACTACTCAATAGACACTTTGCCCTGCCTTATTTTTCACCAGTCATCAATGCAAAGTAATTTTGCTTCCTCTTCTGAAGTTCTCTGCACAAGTTCAAGGTCTTCCCAGTTGCCACATCAAATTGACAGTTTACAGACTTTGTTTTTCTGCAGCTCTCAGCTGAACATAGCACCATTCACTATTCCATCCTTACCACTCTTAGATCACCTCATTCCTCTCAGATCTCTGAGGGCTAGTCTTGTTTTCTGAGTCTTCTTTTCATTCCTTGATGTCTTGATTCCATATGCAGTTAACTACTTTCATTACATTTTCTCACTCTAAATGCTCTGAGTTTACCACTTCTCAAGATGGTAACTATTTAAATACACATGATTCCCAAGCAGATATCTCAGGTTCAAAGATCTTCTCCAAGCATCGCACTGTTTGCTTCGGTACATGCCATACACGTTCATTTGAACGGCCTTGAGGCAGCTGCTCCGTTTGTCCAAAATGGATGTAATTATCTTCTTCCCTGAGCTGACTTTATCTTAGAAGCATCATGGCTATTCACACAGGCTTCTAACAAGGTAGACATCCTTGACCCCCTTGCTCTCTTTCACCAATTAATATTAGTGATTTTACCACCCAAACTGTCACATTTAGAGTTTCAGAATCTTATCTGAGCTACTGTATTGACTTAAAAACTGCATGTCTTTAGCCTTAAAAACTCTATAATGGTTAAAGAATAATAGCTTTTATGTTATTTAATGGTGTTCCACTCTAACACCTACTCTGCTTATCCAGTGATATAAAAATGCACTGTCTTATTTGTTCCTAGATTAAGCATGTGTTTTAACACAATTAAATAGTCCATATATAAGATATAAGAATATTTTTGAAAAAATTGCATTGAAGCATATAATACATACAAAAAATGTATGCAAAATGTAAGTGTACAATAGGATGAATTCTCACAAAGAAATTGCCAATCATTTACTCAGCCTCAAGGTTAAGTGAAAGAATATTATTAGCAATAAAATTCTCCCTTTGGACTCTATGTCAAGGATCCACAGTGCCACTTTCAGAATTTTGCTGGTTCTGGGGAAGGACTCACAGGTCTCAGTAAAGTGTTCATACTCATGGTAATATTTTCTTCTACAACCTGAAGAAAGCAAGAAAGACACACATTGAGGAAGCAGGCACAAGGTTACTGGTGTCCTTTTCAGTGGAGTCACATAGGAATGTGCTCAGTATGCTCATAAATAACATTTACAAACACAAAGTAAGTGTTGCCAGACAGGAAAGATTACCTGAGCTTTAATGTCTGGGTTGTTACCGGGGATCATTCACATAGGCTTCATTGTTGCATGGCACAGGTACTCAGATTGTGGCTGCCCCTCCACCAACCTCCCCAGCAAAAATAAGTGTTCAACACAATCTTTTTGTTCAAATCAACTTATGTTTATTTAAACAAATAACAATATATATTAAAAAGTTGATCCACTTCATTAATCATCAGAAACATGAAACCAAACTGTATTATGGCACCTAAGAATGCTACAACGTAAGACTAATGCTACTCAAAGTTCACAACATTTCAAAACAGGAGGAATTCTGAGACTACAGATTACTTTCTAACACTGGCAATCATTTTATAGTGTCAACTAAAGGTGCATAAGTCTATGACCCTGCAATTCCATGCATTCATCAAAATCACATTGGTTATATATTTTCAGTAAAAGTCATGTTCATAGTCCAAGGTCTCAAACATATAAAACCAGTCATTAATGATAAATACAACCTGGCTAACGTCACAAGCATAATAAAATACTCTTATGAGGCACAATTTTCTAAGGGCTCAGAGTACATATCTCAGAAGCCAGCATCTCTCCCCAACCCAGTAGTGGAAGACAGACTTTATTTTGAGCATGCTGAGTCTGAGTAAGATAAGCTATTAGCATCTTCCTGATTATGTCTTCTGCTAGTTACATGGAAACTAACATTTATTGCAAATTAAAGTATCAACATTAGTTTTACTGAATTTGAACATCACATAGATACAATTATTCTAATATTACAGATTCTTTTACTCAACCATCTATAAAGGATTCAGTTATGATAGTTATAGAATGTTTCTTCTCCTTTCTTTATAACATTAATATTTACTGAGATTTCATAACTCATACATATTTTATTGTCAATAGGCATTTGGGAGAGGTACAGTTTAGTCTATTACAAAAAAAAAAAAAAACCTCACTATACACACACAAACACACACATATATAATACATATATCCACGACCACGTCTTATACTGAATATATACAACAAATAGAATGCTAATGAATGTATGGATATGACCTCATAACTACAAAATGTTTTCCATAGTGTTACAAAATGTTTATCAACAATATCTCAGAAATCCTGCTGTTTTGAAACCTTATAATCATTGATCTGTTTAGTCTTACTTTGTATCATTCATAGGTGTTATCTTATAGCTTTGATTTCATTTCTATGATGTTTAATGAAGTAGGTCAGCATTCTATTTTTATTGATATTTGATGATCTCTTTTGTGAAATATTCATTTACTAATTTAAAAAAAATAATTTTGGTATTTTCAAGAGCTCTTTGGGTATTACTCTTATTTTTCATCATATATATCAAATATCACCTCTCCCTCTCTACCTCTTCTCTCTTCAATTAGTAGCTGTTGATGGAGAGTAATTCTTGTCAATATTACCTAATTTATCATTATCTTTCATGTTACAATCAGTCGGTACTTTCTTTGTCCTAAGAAATCATTTGTCCTCTGTTGTCTAAAACCTTTGACATTTGGGTGTATGATTCATCTGGGAATGATTTTGTGTATGCTCTAAAGCTCAAGGTTTATTTATTTGTTTGCATATGGATTTCCAAATGAAGTAGCACCACTTATTTGAAAGACTATATTTTCATCCATAATTGCAATGCCACTTTTCCACAAAGTAATAATTATATGTACGTAACCTTGAGTCTGTCTTATTATTCTGTTCCACTTGTCTGCATGTTTAGTCATTGTGCCAATTTGAAAAGTTTATTGGGATCATTTTATTATATGTGGATCAATCATGAGGTATTTTTTTTTTGTAGTTGTAGATGGATAGCATGCCTTTATTTTATTTGTTTCAATTTTTTGTGGTGCTAAGGATTGAACCCAGTGCCTCATACATGCTAGGGACGTGCTCTGCCACTGAGCTATAGCCCCAGCCTAATCACGAGTTAGTTTTTAATGTGATTTTTTTCATTACTGTGTAATCTGGAAGAAGCTTGTTACCAGGCACCAAGAATTACTATTGCTTAGATTCACAAAGTTTAGTAGTCATGTGAGAAATACAGATGTTATTCTTAGGTGTGGAATGCTGGGGTTTTATTTTCTAAAGGGATTTATATTGTTACTTTTAAACATGTATAATATTTCTCAACAAGGAAAGTTTAGATATGTCTGGTTTTATATTTTATTTTGTTAATATTTTACAGTGCTGGAGATCAAATGCAGAATTTTGTGCATGTCAGGGAGGCACTCTACCACTGAGACAAACTCCAGCCTCCATATGAACAATTTTAAAGATTTTTAATTCTTCTCACATGGTATTCCTGCTATCTACAAAATATACACAAAGAATGACTAAGTAGCATTATCAGAAGAGCAGCACGAAGTCCAAAAACATTCCCCCAGTAACATTCAAAACTCCTAAATGGTCATAGCTGCTTTTAATTCCGTTGCCTTTTCACAAATTGTGAATAAAAATGCTATTTCTCCACATCTATTAAGTGTGAATGCGCCACAGTTTGAGTAGAGCAAAGAGAGAAGATATTAGGTTAGGTGTTACTGCTTTAGTGAAATTATTATTATATAGAGATTGATATTTTGATCAGAGTAAGTCATTAACAGCAAGCTTTATTAGGCACCAGTGAAGTGCAAATAAAAACTAAAATGAGATATTATCTTAACCCCATTAGAATGGCTATAAGGAAAAAGAAAAATAGAATGTGTGCTAAAAGGAACTCTCACACACTGTTGGTGGGAAAGTAGATTAATTCAGCCAATTGTTCCTCAAAAAACTGAAATATTTCTACCATGTTGCCCAGCCAACTCACTTCTAGGTATATACATATAAAGTAAATTATTTCAACATACCAAATAAATACATGTGTACCTAAGTTTAGGACAGAACTATTCACTAAGATATGGACTCTGCCTCGGTTCCTACCAATGGATGAATGCATAAAACAATGTGGCATATATAACAATGAGATATTGTGTCATAATAAGAATAAATGTTTTCATTTTCAGAAAAAAAATGATGCAACTGGAAGACATTATGTTAAGTAAAATAATTCAGACATAGAAAGGCAAATATAACATGTTCTCTCTCATATGTAGAAGCTGAAATATTGTTTACATGAATGTTCAAAAGCAAGTATTAGGGATTAGAAAGACATGGGGGGCTGGATTTCATTTGTGTGATGTATATATGTTTTTTAATGTCAGGGTGAATACATGAACATACACAATTTATTCATGGAAATAAAAAATAAAATAATTTTTTTAAAGCCCCAAATTCCTCAGGCTAGATTTGTTATCCTTCAGTGAGATTAGCTAGAGCATAGTCTTATCAGAGAGAGGAAGCTCATCTCATGTCCATTTTTTGTGGACTATTTATTGAAAAGACTAACATCTCACCCATATGCTTCCATGTTACCCTTTCCACAAATAATAATTATATGTATAGTTGTTTGTGTGGATATATGAACATGTATATACATTTATTAATATATATGGTATATATATGTATATTTACATGAAATATGAATTAATTTCAATTTATATCAAATAAGAAGGTCTTTTAAATTCATTACTAGACATTCATTAAGTTCCTATTGAACTAATACTATTTTAGTAATTGTTGTTAGGCTGCAATCAAAGAGTCTTATTGCTCCTTGAGCAAACAAATCTTGCATGGATGGTCATTAAAATAAAAGTTTCCCATTTGCCAAAATAACCTTCATTATATATTTTAAGGTTCAAGAGCTCACATTTTCCTACTATATGGTGCAATTTGTTTTAAATTTTATAAGGTGCTGTCTTGTGCTGTCTCATTTGATACTAGAAGATTTGAGAAGCTACAAATTCTGTGTAGTTCATTTTCTTGCTGAATTTTTATTAAGGGAATAATGGGCAGCATTCATGAGATCCCAATAGTAACATCAAAGCCTGCTCTTGCACTTCAATTTGCCAAATTTCCTACTAGCAATATTCAGCTTGAGAAAGTGCAATAAAGGCAAATCTGTGTACAGGGATCTTAGTTGGAAGCTTCAAATAAAAACTACAGCTATTTAATAAACTATATCTCAAGACCAACATTTTCAGATATCAAATTAACAGAAAACATAAAGCTTGATAATGCCTTGGGTTGAGAAATGCAAGGAAAGCATGTGAAATCATACAACAGTGAATCTTTCACAGTGCAAAATGAAAATATCTTTCAAATTGAAAATGAACTTCCATTTTAACTCAGAAAGTCTACTTCTAGAAATTTATGTTATCAATAAAATCACAAAAGTTCACAAAATAATAGAAAAGAGTTGTGCAATATCACTTATACTAACAAATGACTGGAAAGAACATAACTATCCATCAATGGAAAACCAATGAAATAAATTGCGGTAGATTCATAGGATGAAGTACAATGAAACTATTAAAAAGAATGATATTGATCTCCATCCTCATATGAAATAGCAATCTGATGTGAGGAAAGAGAGTATCTATAAAACTAGGCAGTTTTCAGCTTTGTAATAAATTAAGATAAAATTTAAAGTGAAAAACGTGCATTTTATTCTCTATAGACACTTTGTTACAGGCATATTTTACAGTATTGGAAGAATCATATCAGGAATTAAATAAGACCTACTTTCTCTAAAAGGTACAAATTCAAATATTGTCACAATTTCTATCCAAATGCCTACCCGTGCCCATTTATTTCATTTTATTATATCGTATTTTATTTGTTGTAGCGATTGAAACCAGAGGCACTTAGCCTCTGAGTCACATATCCAGCCCTTTTTTGTACTTTATTTAGAAACAGGGTCTCACTGAGTTGCTTAGGGTCTCAATAATTTGCTGGGGCTGGCTTTGAACTACTAATCCTCCTGACTCAGCCATCTGAGTCACTGGGATTACAGGCATGCAACATGACACCTGGATCTACTTAATTTTAATGTACTATATTGTATTTAATCCAAACCAAACTACAGAATGACAGTAGTGGAAAACGTCTTATACCCATATCCCGAGGCCACAGACCATAAAAGAATACTAAGCTTTTCCTCATTCAGAAGTTTTATTCTATTTTATTTAGTTAATCATTAATGAATAAAAGATCAAAAAGTTTTTAAACTATCTTTGGAGCAATTATGTTAAGACTGTTTCTTGTTTTGGAACTTTAAACTGCAATGGAAAAGATATGTCTATGATTCTTCTACCACTAAAATAGTCTATTTATAGCTATTAACTCCTTAAATTTTAGAGGAAAACAAAATGTAAATGACAGTAGATTGAGAGATTGAGAGTAGGGTTTTTTTATTTGCAAAACAAAACAAAACAAAACAAAAACTCCTCAACAAATAAATTAATAAATTCTATATTTCTTTCCTACAAAGTTAAACTTGTAAAGTGAAGGAAACAGTGTTTTCACTACTGTGCACAACCTTCGCTTCCCACATGCCTAGGCCATGAACAGCTTTCCAAAATCATTTGCTGACAGGGTAGGAGTCTCCTGCTGATATCATCATTTTTAATTCTCCACTATTTTAGGCCTTGTGAAGTGTCATATTAGATAATGTTTGGAGGGTGCAAAGGAATATATAATATTAGAGTATAATAGGAATTTTCAGTGTTTTATATAAATATTCTTTAAATATTATCCATAACAATAGCAAAAAAAAAACAGTAACTATTCCTATAGATGCATCTACAATTTTGCATAGCTATGGTATCCATTATGTAACATTTTTCACTTTTTAAGAATATATCTTAACCTGAAATACTTGATTTTTTTTTAGTTGTTTTGTTTTGAGCCACAGTCTCACTTACTTGCCCAGGATGGTCTCAAAGTTGCAATGCTCTTGTGTCAGCCCCGCCAAATTGCTGGGATCACAGGTAAGTGCCACCATATTGAGCATAAAATAACATCTCACATTTTAACATATTCCGATAGCACTTTTCAATTTACAAAATGCTTCCAAGCCAGTGTCTCTTGAAATTCTCAAAGTAACCCTATGATGCTACCAAAGGTTTTAGTATCCCTTATCCAAAGTGCTTGGAACCAGGGTGGTTTCTGATTTTAGCATTTTGTGGTTATTGTTGTTTTTCCAAATTTTTTTAATGTTAAGCCAAAGTCTAAACACTCAAGTGTAATATATATATATTACACTTGAGTGTTTAATATATATATATATATATATATATATATATATATATATATATATATATATGAAACACACACAGGCTATGTGTATTCATAAGAATTTAAAACAATATTTAAAAATTTTTGCACATGAAACAAAGTTTCATTTTGTATAATTTTCCGCTTATGACATTCAAGAAGTCTTGGATTTGGGGTGATTTTAGGTTTTATATCTTTTGGTTACTATTGTGCAACCTGTGTTCTGTTTTTTACAAATGAGGTAGGTCACTACAAATTACGGAAGTAAAGTGATTTTTTTTTTAACATCTCTACAAACAGTACATAGCAGAATTAGTTTCAAACCGTATTTCTTGATGGTTTTGCCAGTGCTCTTTCCAATGTATCATGTTCCTTAGAAAAATAATGGGCCAACTTTGAGTTCAAAGAGGATATGGAGGTACAAAGGAATAGCATGAAGGTCACAGGAAGATGAACAAGTAGGTATTTGGGAATTTTATATGACAATTTATATTTACCCAGTACCTAATTATCAAAATAAAGCAAGTAGTCCTTTCCGAAAGTACCTCCCTGTCATAAAAATATCTGCCTACTATCTTCTTCTTGGAATTAGCTATTATTTTTCTCTACTACAGTGAAAAGAATTTGTGCAGCTGGTTTAAACCAGTGTATGATAATTACTTTGAAAAGAGAAGCAAAAAAGGATTAACAGAATGTACAAGAAACACAAAGCAAGAATGATTATTAGAAACAAAGAAATTAAAATATACACTGCTCCTTTACAAAGTTATCAGGAATGGTCAGCTCAGTTCCCTTGAGTGAAACCTGTGATGAAAGCACTATCAGTACTGGCAGGAAATAGAACATTCCATTAGGAAAGTGCTCAAACTCTGTGGTTAAGTGAAACTGACCTCAAGCCCTTAAACCTTCAAATTGCTAGATGTCTGACCTCAAGCAAATAGCTTAATTTTCCTACATTTAATAACATGTAAATATAGCTTGAGTTTTATAATACCGTTTTTTTTTTTTTTTTTTTTTTTTTGGAAACCTCTAAGAAAGCAGTGTTTGTCCCACAATAGTGCTTACAGTCATTATTTTTAATTTAATTTTTTCTTTGTTTCTTTGTGGTAATCTCTTCATATTTTTTAAGGATGCATAATGCTGAAGGATATTTTCAAAGGCAAAAATTTAGTTTCTCCTAGGACTAATTTTTATAATGTAGATATGGTTTGTTTTAATGTTAATATAATGAAAATATATGCAGCTGAAAACTTATTCTAAATTTATTGTCATTATATTCATGGCAAATCTTTAAGAAAATTAATACATATTTCATACAAAACTAATCAGATAAAACTAATTGAAGCCAGACAATATTTATTATTTGAAACAACATAGCCTCAAGCCTCCTTTTCTTTCTTTTCCCTCTGACTTTTTTTCCCCCTCTTTCTTTTCCTTCATGTGTGGGCAAGGGACTAAGACAGGACAGTAACTCCTCCCTTTGCAGGTAGAGACACTGGAACCACATAGACACTGGTCCTCTCATCTGGGATTCTTTCATTTAATACTTCATTGGAATAGAAAACAAAGCCACCACCTACATTTTTCATTAAAACTACTCAATACCAGGGGGCCTGATTTCTTTCCCCGGGAAACTACATCATGTAAGAAACTATTAAGAACCTCTAGGTACATATGTAATCTCATTAGTCTTCATGTCCACATCAATTTTGAGTGCTGGGATTGATTTTATCTCCTATTATGCAATTACAAAATGGTGGAATTTTCATAAGGCAAGTTATTCATATTCATGTTGATACAATAACAAATAACTGGGAAAATGAGTACACACATTCACAACCATGTGTGCACATACAGCATGCTCAAATATAAAGAACACAGGTTAACTTGGAATTCTGGAAGATAGTATGTCTGCTAGCACACTGGGTGAAGAAGAAAATGAGAAAGATGTTGCCATTTTATTTTTTGTTACTCCATGTTTCAATAGTGCATTTTCATCATGCAAAGTGATGGGTTTCATTATGTCATATATGTACAAATATCATACTTAGAATATATTCATGCCATTGTCACCCTCTATTCCCCCCGTTCTTCCTGATTCCTTTTCTCTTCTCTGATTCTTTCCCTGTTCTTTAATTTTATCTCGCCCTCTATTCAAAACATATCACCTAATATAATCAAGTATAAAAATCACATAATCATCTGGAGAGATGAAAAAAAAAAAAAAACCTTTGACAAAAGTCAACATTCTTTCATGATTAAAAAAAAATCTGGAAGTACACAAGGACCTTGTCTTAAAATAAGAAGTATAGAAGAACCTTGTCTTATTATAAGAAAGTTATATTTGAAAACCCCATAGTCAACATCAGGCTCAGACTGAATGGGAAAAAATGGAAATCATTTCCTCTTAAATCACAAAACACCACAAGGATGTCCACTTACATCACTATTTTTCAATATAATATTTAAAGATTTTAGCCAGAGCGAATAAGCAAATGAAAGGTCTAGAAAGAAGAAAGGAAGAAGCCAAATTATCCCTCTTTGCAGATGGTAAATTTCTGTATCAATAAAACACTAATTACTTCACCAGAAGATGTTAGATCTGAAAACACATTCAGAAAAATAGCAGGAAATAAAATCAATATCATAAATCTATCATGCTAATGCACGTATGAATATGCCATGATAA
Organism: Marmota monax; assembly: GCF_021218885.2. Classification (NCBI taxonomy): domain Eukaryota; kingdom Metazoa; phylum Chordata; class Mammalia; order Rodentia; family Sciuridae; genus Marmota; species Marmota monax. Next base: position 2,395,760 of record NW_026695230.1, on the reverse strand, counting down.
GACTCATTACTCTGTACAATTAACATGGAACAATAAGTCAATAGTTTTTCTATACACCAATAATAAATATGTTAAGAAGGAAAATGTGAAAACAATTTCATTTACAATGGTTTAAAAAAAATACCAAGGAAAAAGCCTTACCAAGGAGATGAAAGACCTACACAATGAAGAACACTGAAGAAAGAAAGACAATAAAAAATGAATATTCCTCCCATGTTCATGGATTGGCAGAACTGATATTTTTAAATGCCTATGTTAGAGAAAACAATATATAGATTCAATACAATCTCCATTAGAATGCCAAAGACATTCTTCAAAGAACTAGAAAATACACTCTAAAATTCAGGAAGCCAAAAGATCCCACATAGCCAAAATAATTGTGAGGAAAAAAGAGCAATGGTGAAGACATCACAATACGAGCATTCAAAACATACTACAGAACCAGCATAACAAAAAGAGCATGGTACAGGCATAAAAACAGACACCCAGATGAAAGCAAAAGAAGAGAAGACATAGAGACAAACCCACACAAATACACTATCTGATTCTTGACAAAATTGACAAAAACATGCTGGAGATACCGATATTTGTGATCGATTGTAGCCACTACCTTTTTTATTTGGGCTATATTTTGTGAATGACTTCATATAATCCCCAAAGAAATAATTTGAAGACAAAGAATAAACTCAATAGTTGGAAACCTATGAATTTCTGCATTGGGTTTCAATTCAGGTTTCCTTTGATCAATTCTGGTAAAATCCACACCTCTATAGAAAATCACACTGGAATGCCCACAGAATCACAATCACCTTCGCAATTTCCAGAGTTCTTGGAATGAAAGGTAAAGCACCTCATGTCTCAACCAATCATGAGCTAAATAATTCAATTTTTAAAGACAAGTGAGCAAGCAACCTGCCTCAGACCAGAACACTCCATTTTAGTGTGGTTTAAGTAATGTTTAGACTGAATTTCTAGTAAAATTTGCCTTGTCCCATAATAGTGAATACATAACCCATTAAAACAGAAAGTCCAAAACTATCAGTGAACAAAAAAAATTGAATATGATGAAGTTGTCATTTTAATTGAACAGGGAAATGATCAAATAATATTATGGACATTGCTGGAAAAATTAATTTCAGAGAGGAAATTCTTAAACTTCTGATTTATAAAATATACAAAGTTTAATCCACATGAATTAAATTCCTAAATGTGAATTTTTTAAAGATTTCTAAATTTCCATTTAGAATTAAATATTAGTAACTTACAAAAGTTATAAAATTGGTGAGAATTTCCAAATGAACATCCAAAGACACATTCTACAACTCTATGCTTTTCATATTATTGTTATAATGCAGAAGGTACAATTTTGAAAGCAACATAGACATATATGTGAAAATGTTCATATGCAAAATCTTTGATAGCAGTTTCATGTCTAGTAATTTAATGGACATGAATACTAATATAATCAAGGCTGGTATTTGTTTCTGTGTATAAGCATATTTATATTGCTTGCCTCATGGGGTATTGCCATTATGGTTTTGGCTTCACTTCTTTGCATAGGTTGTGTACTCTGTCAGTGTGTGTGTTCTACTGATATTTGTGATATTTGCATATATGGAAGCTGGACATGTCTGAGCTATACCAACATCTCTGTAATATAAATTGTATACTAATACAAGCTGTGTATTAATTAACTATTATGTTTAATGATAGTGGTTGCTGCTACACAGTACAGGGACTATTAAATGGGTAATTGAAAATCCTAAATAATAATCACCTGCTTCATTTTTGAAGCAAATGACAGAAGAAAGAAACTTCAAAAATAGTTTAAAATGGATTCTGCTATAATCCAAATATCCCTATTAAATTTCCAATATGAAAGTACTTTATGCCTTATCTTTTCCCACTCTCATATTTTAAATTGATCATATTTTGAATATGCCAGATAATGTTAAGTATAACATTAAATTTTTTTAACATTTATTTTTTAGTTGTCCTTGGACATGGTGCCTTTTTAAAATTTATTTATTTTTATGTGGTGCAGAGAATCAAACTGAGGGACTTGCACGTGCTAGGCGAATGCTCTACCACTGAGCCACAACCCCAGCCCTATAGCATTACAATTTATTTCACATTTATTTTTATTTTTAAATGAGGTTATGAGAAAATTTACATTACATCTGTGACATGAATGCATGACTCATTATATCTTTGTCGCACTGTTTCAGAAACTTTTGTTCAATAGAAATATTTTTTGAGACAATTGTAAAACTTTCCTGTAAGCTGATATTTATTTAAAAACTAACTGAACCCCTCTTCCAGTTGGCCACGATATAAGGCTTCTTGAAACACTGATCTTTCAGTGCTAAAATAGGAAACTCTCAGGAAAATCAGGACTGCTGAACATTTTATCATACTAAAATGAAGTTATACTATGATAAATCAAATTTTTTTTCATAGTAAATAAAGTTTGATTGTCTTTATCTGGAGGATTCACAGGTACTTAAATATTGACATATCCACAAACTGATCAATCATTATCCCCAATTCCTATCTCATGATTTCTAAACTCAATGAATGATACCACTACCCACCTACCTCACAAATTAAAAAGAGATAATCAAGGAAAACAAAACCTGTAGGGTTATCTTTAATCTATAAACATTCACACCTTTACATTCATAAAATTCTGCTAAATCTTCCTTCAATCTGGCTCATTCTCTTTGTTCCTCCAATTTTTATCTTTCATCAAGTGCTCATTACTGATCAGCTACCCATAGGAGAAGATGAGTTGTGGATTTTGTGTAGGTTTGGTTTGTGGTATTTGTGTGGGAACTGAGAGGACATATGTGGTTTACTGTTGGGCATATAATTATTCAATTTGATAAACAGCCTTTTGTAGCCTATGAAACAAAAACCACAACGGTTTGATTTTTCTTTGGTATTTTCAACAAAAAAAAATTTAAGAAAATAGATTTTGAGCAATGAGTACTTACATCCTAAAAAAAAAAAAATCAAAAGAGAAGATTAAAGTATATAGAAAAAATATAGGCATAGTTTAACAGAAGATAATATAAATTTCTCATTGACAGTAATAGACTGAACACAATGTAATACTTCCACTTATTTTAAAGTACCCCTAAAATACAAAATAATAATACTAACAATAAAAAAGCAGAAATAGGTCAATAGATAGATGATTGAATAAAGCTCTAGAAACTGGAAAATTGTGGTATTAATAGATAACGAAGACTAGTCTGGAATACATGCAGACTGAACTTCAAACAAGAAGAAAAACAAACTTTTCAAAAGGACTCCTTGAGTCTGACCTATTCTGGTGGTCAATAGAGCAACTGCTGGTTGTAACAAGTTTTTAAATTTGATATTTTTGAATGTACTTTTGTTTATTTGTTGTTTGTTTTACGCTCTTTTGCAATATCTTTAGCTTTAATGAACTCTTTTTTTCTTTCTTGAAGTATTGGTTCTTTTTATTTATACATGACAGTAGAATTCTTTGACATAATTGTAAAAGCATGGAACTCTTTCATAATGACCCTTTGTCAAGCATCTTCCAAAGAGATGTTGAATGAATATTTAATACCCGGAATTGATTAACAAAGTTATCAAATAATTTCAGTTATAAGAAACTTTTAAGTAAACAAAACTTTTAAGTAAATAAATATCCACTTTTATTGAGCACTTAATAGATCTATAAGTTCAAGTATTGCATATTTAAAATTAAGATCCATGATGAATAAAAGAGTTTAAAAGAATCAACATTGAAAAAAAAAGTCAACATCGCAGATTTTAATAAAAAATGTGTTTCGTTTACTACTTTAAAGCAGAACTCTTACAAACCTTTTCTGTGTGACCTTAAATCAAGGACTGTTAATTTACTGTGAAGAGATTTGAATTCACCATAACACCATCTGTTTATGATGAATATTTGCTATGACAGAATCCCACATTTTAACCATGTGCATGGCTATAGAGTCCATATTGCAAACAAGAATCATCTCCCTTATCAATTTGGTGTAAGTTAGGGAAATCTTGAAAAAACAAACAAATGAGAGGAGATTAAATGAAGTGATAATACCTTTAAAGAATTGGACCCTTTTTTGATAAACTGTTTATTCTCAAAGTCCCTCATTATTTTCTCACTTCATTTTACTTCCCTATCAATATTCATCTAGGTTTTGATCCTTCTTTGGCTTCTTACTAGAATAGAAATGGTTTAGTTTTTACCTTCCAAGTTTATATTGAAAGAGTATCAAATTAATACCTTAGAAAGAGTTCCCTACATAACTGAAAAGACAATTAAAAAGATCTTTCAACTGGAGATTTTTGGCATGGTCAAGGAAGAGCAGAGAGGACAGGTGCATAGAGATGGAAAAATCAAGCACTGACTAAGTTAGAAGAACAAGTAAATTAGAAGAACAAGCTAATAGCAGAGGCATCCAGTCATGTAGTGATTACAGGCAACAGTAGAAATGTTGGAGTTAAATTATAGTAATTGTGAGATGAGAAGTTATCGGAGGATTTTTAAAGCGTGCCATAATTTGACAGTACTTGAAAATAAATCACAGTGATTTCTGTTTGAATAATAGACTTATGTGGGAGTTTGGGAGTACAGAACCTATTAAGCAGTTAATAATAATCCAGGTAACTGATGATGCAGTTTGCTTAGCATTGACTTGAGGGGTGCAGTGAAATTTTTCTACAAGATTTATTAATAAATTAGATGTGAAAAAGTGAAAAGAAAATGCAGTTCCAAGGTTTGAGCCTAAATACATATGGCCTTGAGAAGAGTAACTTTAATGGAGGTGAATGAGTTCAAGGATGAACAAGAGCAGTGGAAGTAGAGACCCACAGAGACAGCTGCTCCAAAGAATTTTGTTGGAAAGAGTGGTAGAGACAAAAGTTGGCAGGCAGAGATGTGGACAGAGTAGGGCTTTTTAAAAAGCCTTCTAGTGTGTTTGCATATAGTAATGGTAATGAATGTGCACAGAGATTATTTTGAAAAAAAGATAACTGAGAAGAGTGTAGAATAGCTTACGTTAGTGCAAAATCTTTGAGTTGGCAGAGAAAATAAGAATTGTTGCAGAGTGCAGAGCGGAAGTATTCTTTTACACACTGTTATCAACTGAAATTCAAGAAAAATTAGAGATGTAACAAAAGCACCCTGGTAGATTTGGTATTGGAATTACGAGGAAATCCTTTTCTAATTTCTTTGTTTTCCTCAGGGAATATTGAAAATTCAAGAAGGCATAATTACAGGAAAAAAATTTTCAGTAGAATAAATTTACCAGGTTAAATAGAGTAGAATTTATGGACTCCACTTAGGGCTCAAATGTACATAACTTTAAATTGAAACAAGTTAATAAATTGGATATTTTTTCTAATCCCATTGGAAATTAGGAGAGAGATATTAAGTATTGACCTTAGGTTGCAGTTGTATTGGGTGAGTTTTCAGACACAGGGAGAGGCAATAGAGTTAAGAAAACAGGCAAATATTTCATCTTATTAGACCATAGAAAAAGAGTGATATAAGAACATGAAAAAAATAGGTAGTGGATAGTTTAATGTACAATAAGTTCAAACCAGGAAGTTTTTCTGTTAGGTAGCTCCTTAGCTTTCTATCATATGACATGACAACAGAATCAGCTCTGAGCCAGGATATCAGCCTTTACCCGACACCTAGTTTTCTATCATCTTGATCTTGGTGTGCTAAACATAAATAATTATAAGAAATAAATATCTGATGTTTGAAAGCCACCCCTTCTTTAGAATTAGGTTAGAAACCTGATTTAGTTAGAATTTGGCTAGGAACCTGAATGGAATAAGATAGTGAGTAAAAGGGAAACAGAATAGTTACTGGAAAATGAGATGCTTTAATGTTTTAGAAGGCATGACATTACAGGAAATAAAAAGCATGAAGCAATGGTAACGTAGAGAGAGGGATGTGAGGGTTACAGCCGGTGGAAAGTCTGAAAACCTAAAAGTCCAGAGCATTGTCAAAAAGAGGGAGAAAATTATCTGGAAATGAAAGATGCCAAGCACTGTCCAGCAACAAGGCAGGGTAGCAGGTGAGGGAATAAATTTCAAAGAAGATGTTAGAGAAGAAAGAATGAAACTGATATGCAAATGTAAAATAGGGAGAAATATGACACTTCCTTGTGAAGGTTGAATATAAAATAATACTATTTTGTGCTTCAGGGTCCTAAGGTTACAACATTAAAGCCAGTTTGTTATTACAGTGAGAAAGCTAAGAAAGGATTCAAACAAGACTTACGATAGAGATAACTTTGCTGAAGCCTCATTATGAGTTCCAAGGGTCACAGAGAAAATGCTTGAATCACCAGGAGATGGGATAGGAAAAAGAATTATATACAGATAAATGAAACATAAACTATGAGCATTGATTTTTTTTTTTTTGGTGTGTGTGTGTGTGTGTGTATGTGGTTACAGAAGTTAGAACCAATATAAGGCATGATGAATTCACGCTGAAATTCTGTAAGAGGAGGTCAATGATTCATTCCAATTATAGCCTCCTTCCTGAAACTGCTCTGGTAGACAGATTGTAATGGTCATTTGCATAGCATGCAGAGGGAGAAAAAGAAGTCCTGCCAAAATTTGCAGAGCTTTATGCATTCTCTTTTTAAACCTGCCAACAATACTGTCAATGCCAAGCAACTGAAGTATTTCTCAGACAGAAAGTTATAATGCCGTTGATCTATGTATGTTTTTGCATGTTTCAAAATAATTTGTCTAGTTTTAATATCCTTGTATTAGTTAACAGATTCTTCTCAAGCAAAATTTTATGTAAGTATTTTTAAATCATGCTCTGAAGCATACAAATTTTCAGGTGCTTGCCTATCCTTAGAGATAATTCAGTTCACCGATTCTTAGCAAGGAAAATGTGAACCAGTTTTGTTCCTAATTTAATTCCTTCTATTTTCTCATTGTTTGAATTGGATTGTTATAAGTAACATTATGTATCATCCCAAACTAGAAATATAAACAGAGTAGTGCATATAATAAAAAGTTAAAAGAGTTGTAGTATATTTAATATGTATATGCTAGGTCAGATGTTCTCAAAATGTAGTGAATGAGGCACTTTCATCAGAACCATGTCTATTTAACATAAAAATGTATGTACAACTAAAAATACCTCCTTAATCATATTCCAAGTGTAAAGGATGCTAAATTTTGATAGTAATTAGTCATCATATGCCTTAGAGTAATTCCACTCTAGCAAAAAGTAAACTGAAATTTTTATCCACAAACTTCTGTCAATCATTGGTTAAGATATGCGGCCAAGAAGAATTCTATAGGTCTTCCAACCTTCCACATCTATGTGAAAAGCAGGCTCTATGGGCCAGATAAAGCCATCCAGCAAAGTGGCATAACTGCTGGTAGATGCAAGTCAGTGATCTAAACAGAAATGGTGGGGTCATGAGGAGGTGTCGATTTGTTTCTGAGAAATTTATCAACAATGGCTCTTTTATTATCACAGAAAATCTATAAGGTATTCAATATTATTTATACTTGTTGATGAGGTTAAACAAAGAGAAAGATAGAAATAGGAACCTTAGGCAAACTTCTCAGTCATAAGAGGAAAATTAGACATTTTATCCTGGTTTAATGATTTCAAATCTGTTCTTTTAGTCACTATGGCAAATCTCTATTCAACTTTTAAAATTCTGTATAATTCCATAAGTAGTTGTGATTCTACTGGCTTGTGGAGGAAAATCAGTTTCACTCTTCAAACTATTATAAACTATTTGGGATTAATTGTTCAGACTCTCTTTACATTACGGAGTTTCATCATAAAATAGGTGAACATACAATGAGAAATTAGCCTAAAAAAGTCTCAGTAAGAAAATGGGCCTAACAAACTAGCCAACTCAAAAAGTACAGAGAATGGAATTTGCCTGAAGATATTTTTCATATTCCTTTGTTTTTCTCCATAGTCTCCAATTATACTTTAGGAACAAATAGAAAATGAAAGACTTTGATAGAAGTTAAAAAAAGTATAGTTAAGGCAAATCTATACAATAGAACTGAAATATAAAACTACAGAGATTATAAATCCAGTAGTTTAGTAATTGAACAAAGGTATGTTCAGCAATTAAGGCAGGGACTACAAATAGAAACAATCTGAAGAGGGAAGTACAGAGAACTCTTGCTACACAGTGCTAAAGCATCCCATGGTGTTGGGCGCCCCTGCTCCAGCCCCAACTCTCTCAAATCCCTGCTTTATCTTCTCTGCTCTGATTTTATTGAACTATTTGAAAATTTACTAGCCTGTTCTATGATCTCTCACCTTTGGAATTCTCAACATGTTGATTCCTTTACCTATAAAATATTTCCCTGTACAACTAATAACATACCCAGTGGTAAAATCCTGAATTATTCTTTATAAATATTAGGAACAAAGCAACGATACCCATTATTATTTCTATTTAATCATGAACTACAAGTTATAGTCAGTGAAAAATAGAGAAAATCTTACAGAAGTGTTTAAAAGATCAGAATGAGTGAAGTAAAACCAATTCTATTTGAATATATTATAAATTTCTATGTAAAACATAAACAAATGCATGATAAAATAATTTATATAAGTAATAAGTAAATTTATCAAGCTTGTAAAATGCATGTCAGCACTAAAAAAGCATACGTATCTATCTATACTAATAACCAACAATCACTAGATGAAATTATATGAATCACATTTTTAAATGAGAAAATATAAAATGTTTAAGAATAATTTGGAAAAAATAATGTAAGATTTGTATACCAAAAAACTACATAATTCTGTTAAGGTAAATATAACACCCAAGTAAATATAACATACATGTGTGTGTGTGTATGTGTATACACACACACATACATTTAAACAAATTCAAACATAATATATATATAAGAAATATAACATTTAAGTAAAGGCAAAAGTAAAGTAAAGGCATAATAATTGACTTGAATTTATCTATGATTATTGATAATTCTCAAATTAAGCTGTAGATTAAATTTAATACAAATGAAAATCACACTCAGCTTCTTCGTAGAATTCATTAAGCTGATTCTGAATTTTGTATAGGTATGGATATGCTAGAAGATTGAAAAACTGTGAAAAGATTAGCAAAACTTAAAATTTGCACCTGATTTCAGGAGTGAATTAAAAGATATTCAGACAGTATTGTAATGGTATAAGGATAGACTTATATATCCATGAGGAAGCAAGTCAAAATGTAGACCCACATGTAGGTTTTCAAATAAGATCTGATGAAGGAACCTGAGTAATGTAATGAGAAAAACACAGCCTTGTTCACAATTGTGGTAAATCCATGAGAGGTTCATATGGAGGGAAAAGGCATCCATTAGTGCCTCAGTCTGTACAAAATATACGCTTAAATTTTATTTTAGTCCTAATTACAAAAACTAAACCTGTGTATTTTCTCAAGGAGAAAAAAAATTCTTGTGAAATTTGTAAAAGCAAAGATTTCTTAAATTGAATGCAGACACAGAAACCATGAATTTGAAGGAAAAAACTGTATATATCTACTAAAATTAAAATGAAACAAGTATTTTATATGACATTGTACAGAAACTAAACAGTCAATACTATCCCAAGTCAGATTTTCTCTAAACATGTATCTGACATAGACTTTCTTTACAGAATATCTACATTCATGTATAACTTTAATCATATGCATGAAAACATGCATGAAACACAATAAATAAGTACAGTCAAAAATATGCAAAATATGTGAAAATTTTGCAAATGAAGATATGTGAATGCACAATTACTACATGAAAGGTATGCCAGAAGAGAAGTTGCCTGGAAAATATAAACTAAAACTCCTGATTAAAAATATCAAATGTTTATCAAAATATGAGTAAATGAAATTATCAATTTGGCAGTAGGAGTGATAAATAATCTTTCTATTTCTTGAAATCTTTGATAGATTACAATCTAATCTTTCCACTCTCAATTATTTGCCAAGAGAATAAGAATACCATCTAAATAAAATAAATTTGTATTCTTCATGGTAAGCTTTATTTGTAATATCAACCAAAATGTCCACCAAAATGTCTCCCCAAAGGTGAAGGGGTAAACTCAACATGGTATGTTCACACAACTAAATACTATCAGTAATTTAAATAGGAATAAAGTCTAATACAGACAGTAAGAGAAACAAACCTCAAAATCATGATGCAGTCTAAAATACAAACTTAAGGAACACATACCATATGTTACCCATTACAAAAACATTCTTAAAAAAAACTTTTTGAGGAAACTCCACATGGTTTTCTATAATGACACATTAACTGTACTCACATCAACAGTGTGCGAAGGTTCCCTTTTCTTCATGACTTCACCAGTACTTGCTGTATTTTGTATTTTTGATGATAGCCATTCTAACTGGGGAGAAGTGATGTCTCATTGTAGTTTGACTTGAATTTATCTATGATTATTGATGGTTGGACATTATTTTCATATACCTGCTGGGCATTTGTATGTCTATTTTTGAGAAATGTCTTCTTAAGATTATTGCACTTTTTTAAAGTGGATTAATTGTGGATTTGTTGTTTTGTTTTGTTTTGTTTTTGATAGACTGTTGTTTGAGTTCCTTATATATGCTGGATATCAACTCTTTATCACATAAATGGAGGGTAAATATTTTCTTTCTGTAGGTTATCTCCTCTCTGTTGATTGTTTCCTTTGCACTAGAGAAGACTATGAATTCAACAGTATCCCAATTGCTCACTGTTGAAACAAACTACTTTTATTTCCTGTGATTAAATATCTGTGCCCATTCCAATGTCCTGAAGTACTTCCCCTGTTTTCTTCTAGTCATTTCATTGTTTCAGGTTTTCCATTTAAGACTTTTACCCATTTTTATTGACTTTTGTAAGTTGTTCAGAGATGAGGATCTAAAGTCCCTCTTCTGAATATGGCTATCCAATTTTCCCATAACCATGTTTTGAGGATTCTCCCTTCTCTAATGTGTGTCCTTAGCACTTTATTTTTTTTTTTATTTTTTAGATCAGTTTACTGTAGATGTGATTACTCCTAGGCTCTCTATTCTGTTTGGCCTGTGCATTTGACTATATGCCAATATCATGCTTTTGTACCATAGTTTTGTACAATATTTTGTAAAACAAAATAGGTATCATTATGTCTTTTGGTTTGTTCTTTTTGATCAAATGCTTTGGTTGATTGGATTTGTGTGTGAATGTGTGTGTGTGTGCACGCACACAAACATGAATTTTAGGATTGCTATTTCAATTTCTGTGAAGGTCATTTTTTTAAATTCTAATTTGTTATGTGTGACAGCAGAATGCATTACAATTCATATTACACATATAGAGCACAATTTTTCATATTTCTGGATGTACACAAAGTAGAGTCAAACCATTCATGTCTTCATACATCCACTTAGCGTAATGATGTCTTTCTCATTCCACCTTATTTCCTACCACCACCCCCCCTCTGTTCTTTCCCTCCCCTTTTCTCTATCTAGAATTCCTGTAATCCACCCATGCTCCACCTCCTCAACCCCATTATGAATCAGCATCCTTATATCAAAGAAAACATTTGGCATTTGGTTATTTTTTTTGAATTGGCTAAATTCACTTAGCATTATATTCTCCAACTCCATCCATTTATCTGCAAATACCATGATTTTAGTCTCTTATAATGCTGAATAGTATTCCTTTGTGTATATAAACCACATTTTCGTTATCCATTCATAGCTGAATGGCATCTAGGTTGATTCCAGAGTTCAGATAGTGTGAATTGTGCTGCTATAAACATTGATGTGGCTGTGTCCCTGTAGTATGCTGGTTTTTTTTTTTTTTTTTTTTTTTTAAGAGAGACAGAGAATTTTTTTTTAATATTTATTTTTCAGTTTTTGGTGGACACAACATCTTCATTTTTATTTTTATGTGGTGCTGAGGATCAAACCCAGTGCCCCACGCATGTCAGGTGAGCGCGATACTGCTTGAGCCACATCCCCAGCCCTAAGTATGCTGTTTTTAAGTCTTTTGGGTATGGACTGAGGAGTGTGATACCTGGGTCAAATGGTGGTTCCATTCCAAGTTTTCCAAGAAATCTCCATACTACTTTCTATATTGGCTGCAACAATTTGTAGTCCCACCAACAATATACAAATGTGCTTTTTTCCCCACATCCTCACCAACATTTATTGTTTATATTCTTAATAGCTGCCATTTGGACTGGAGTGAGATGAAATCTTAGAGTAGTTTTAATTCGCATTTATCTAATTGCTAGGTATGTTGAACATTTTTGCATGTATTTGTTAATTGATTTATATCATCTTTTGAGAAGTGTTTGTTCATTTCCTTGGCCAATTTACTGATTGGGTTATTTGGGGTTTTTTTTTTGGTGTTTAGCTTTTAAGTTCTTTATGTACCCTAGAGTTTGGAAGGGCTCATGTGTGAGGGGTAAAACTTTGCTCCCAAAATGCAGGCTTTCTATTCACCTCACTGATTGTTTCTTTTGCTGAGAAGAAGCTTTTTAGTTTGAATCCATCCAATTTATTGATTCTTGATTTTAATGCTTGCGCTATAGGAGTCTCATTAAGGAAGTTGGGGCCTAATCTGCCATGATGGAAACATGGGCCTACTTTTTCTTCTAATAGATACAGGGTCTCTGGTATAATTCACAGGTATTTGATCCACTTTGGGTTGAGTTTTGTGCATGGTGAGAGACAGGGGTTTAATTTTATTTTGTTGCACATAAATTTCCAGTTTTCTCAGAACCATTTGTTGAAGAGACCATTTTTTTCTAAAATGTACATTTTTGGCGCCATGGTCTAATATAAGATAACTGTAGTTATGTGGGTTTGTCTCTGTGTCCTCTATTCTGGGTCATTGGTCTACAAGTCTATTTTTTTAATTTTTTTTATTTTTTTTATTGGTTGTTCAAAACATTATAAAGCTCTTGACATATCATATTTCATACATTAGATTCAAGTTGGTTATGAACTCTCAATTTTACCCCAAATAGAGATTGCAGAATCACATCGGTTACACATCCACATTTTTACATAATGCCCTATTAGTAACTGTTGTATTCTGCTACCTTTCCTATCCTCTACCATCCCCCCTCCCTCCCCTCCCATCTTCTCTCTCTACCCCATCCACTGTAATTCATATCTCACACATAAATCAAAGGCATTTCTGTATATCAGCGACAAAACTTCTGAAACGGAAATGAGGAAAAACACTCCATTCACAATATCCTCAAAAAAAATAAAATACTTGGGAATCAACCTAACAAAAGAGGTGAAAGATTTATATAATGAAAACTACAAAACCCTAAAAAGAGAAGTAGAAGAAGATCTTAGAAGATGGAAAAATATACCCTGTTCATGGATAGGCAGAACTAACATCATCAAAATGGCGATATTACCAAAAGTTCTCTATAGGTTTAATGCAATGCCAATCAAAATCCCAATGGCATTTCTTGTAGAAATGGATAAAGCAATCATGAAATTCATATGGAAAAATAAAAGACCCAGAATAGCAAAAGCAATTCTAAGCAGGAAGTGCGAATCAGGCGGTATAGCGATACCAGACTTAAAACTATATTACAGAGCAATAGTAACAAAAACAGCATGGTACTGGTACCAAAACAGGAGGGTGGACCAATGGTACAGAATAGAGGACACAGAGACTAATCCACAAAGCTACAACTATCTTATATTTGATAAAGGAGCTAAAAGCATGCAATGGAGGGAGGATAGCATCTTCAACAAATGGTGCTGGGAAAACTGGAAATCCATATGCAACAAAATGAAACTGAATCCCCTCCTCTCGCCATGCACAAAAGTTAACTCAAAGTTGCATATTACAAGTCTATTTTGGTGCCAATACTATGTAGTTTTTGTTACTATTGCTCTGTAGAATAGTTTAAGGTCTGGTATTTTGATGCCAACTACTTTACTCTTCTTGCTGAGGATTGCTTTAGCCATTCTGGGTCTCTTATTTTTTGAGATGAATTTCATGATTGCTTTTTCTATTTCTATGAGGGATGTCACTGGGATTTTGATTGAAATTGTATTAAGTCTGTATAGTGCTTTTGGTAGTATGTTCATTTTGACAATATTAATTCTGCCTATCCATGAACAAGAAAGATTTCCATCTTCTAAGGTCTTCTATAATTTCTTTCTTTAGTGTTCTGTATTTTTCATTGTAGAGGTATTTCACTACTTTTGTTAGTATGTGTCCAAAGTATTTTTTTTGAGGTTATTATAAATGGGGTAGTTTTTCTTGTTTTCCTTTCAGACAATATGTCACTGATATACAGAAATGTCTTTGATTTATGGGTGTTTATTTTATATCTGCTACTTTGTTGAATTCATTTATTAGTTGTACAAGTGTTATGGTGGATTTTTTTGGAGTCTTTTAAGTGTAAAATCATATAATTGGAAAATAGTGCTAATTTGAATTGTCCTTTTCCTATCTGTATCCCTTTAATTTCTTTCATCTATCTAAATGGCCAGTGTTTCAAGAACTATGTTAAGTAGAAGTGGTGAAAGAGGGTATCCCTATCTTGTTCCAGTTTTTAGAGGGCATGCCTTTAATTTTTCTCCATTTATAATGATATTGTCCTGAAGCTTAGCATAAATAGCTTTTAAGATGTTGAGATATGTTCCTGTCAACCCTCGTTATTCTAGTGTTTTGAACATGAAGGGGTGCTGTATTTTGCTGACTGATTTTTCTGCATCTATTGAGATGATCATATGATTTTTATTTTTAAGTCTATTGATGTGATGAATTACATTTTTTTTGATTTCAATATCTTGAAAAATCCTTGCATCCTTGGAATGAACACTACTTGATCAGGTTGCAGTATCTTTTTGATATGTTTTTGTATTCAATTTGGCAGAATTTTATTGAGAATTTTTGCATCTATATTCATTAGAAATATTGGTCTGAGTTTTCTTTCTTTGCTGTGTCTTTGCCCAGTTTTGGAATCAGTGTGGTCCTGGCCTTTTAGGATGAGTTTGGAAGTGCTCCCTCTTTTTCTATTCACGAGATAATTTGAGTAGTATTGGTATTAGTTCTTCATTAAATGTTTTGTAGAACTCAGCGGTGTGTCCGTGCAGTCCTGGGCTTTTCTTTGTTGGTAGGCTTCTGATGGCATCTTCTATTTCATTGCTTGATATTGATCTGTTTAAATTGTATATATCATCCTGATTCAATTTAGGCAAATAATATGACTCTAGAATTTTTCAATGCCCTCAATATTTTCAATTTTATTAGAGTACAAGTTTCCAAAATAATTTCTAATTATGTTCTCTATTTCTGTAGTGTCTTTTGTGATATTTCCTTTTTTATCACCTATGTTAGTAATTTGAGTTTTCTCTCTATTTCTTTGTTAGCATGACTAAGGGTTTGTCAATTTTATTTATTTTTTCAAAGAACCAACTTTTTGTTTTGTCAATTTTTTCAATTGTTTCTTTGGTTTCAATTTCATTGATTTCAGCTCTGATTTTATTTATTATCTGTCTTCTACTGCTTTTGGTGTTGATTTGTTCTTCTTTTGGGGGGGCTTTGAGATGTAGTGGTAGGTCATTAATTTCTGGACTTTTTCTTCTTTTAAGGAAAGAATTCCATGCAATGAACTTCCTATTAGTACTGCCTTTATAGTGACCCGGAGATTTTGATATATCAGTGTTCTCATTTACCTCTAGGAACTTTTTAATCTTCTCCCTGATGTCTTTTGCAAACCATTGTTCATTCAGTAGTATATTATTTAGTCTCAAAGTGTTGGGGTAGATTTTATTTTATTTTTTTGTTTTATCATTGTTTTCTAGTTTTATTCCATTATGATCTGATATAATACAGGGTAGTATCTATACTTCTTTGTATTTGCTAAGAGTTGTTTTGTGGCATAATACATGGTCAATTTTAGAGAAGAATCTATGTGCTACTAAGAAGAATGTGTATTCACTCATTGAAGTATGAAATATTCTATATATGTCAGTTAAGTCTAAGTAATTGATTATATTATTGAGTTCTATAGTTTTTTTTTGTTGTTGTTGTTCAGCATTTGTTCAGAAGATCTATCCATTAGTAAAACAGGTGTGTTAAATCACCCAGAATTATTGTGTTGTATTCTATTTGACTCTTGAACTTGAGAAGAGTTTGTTTGAGGAACATAGATGCTCCATTATTTGGGGCATTTATATTTAAAATTGTTATGTCTTGTTGGTGTATGGTTCCCTTGAGCAGTATGTAGTGTCTTTTTTTATCCCTTTTATTAGGTTGAAGTCTACTTTATTTGATATAAGAATGGAAATACCTGCTTGTTTCTGCAGTCCATGTGAGTGGTATGATTTTTCCCAATCTTTTACCTTCAGTCTGTGGATGTCTTTTCCTATGAGATGGGTCTCTTGGAGAAGAATATTGTTGTTGTTTTTTTTTAATTCCAATATGCTAATCTATGTCTTTTGATTGGTGAGCTTAGGCCATTAATATTTAGGGTTATCATTGAGACATGAGTTGTATTCCCAGACATTTTTGTTTATTTTTGGTATTTAATTTGACATGGTTTCTCCTTTGGATAGTTTTTCCTTTGATGCAATATCTCCCTGTGCTTATTTTCATCCTTGTTTTTCATTTCCTCTTTGTGGAATATTTTGCTGAGGACATTCTGCAGTGCAGGCTTTCTATTGGTAAATTCTTTTAACTTTTGTTTATCATGGATTTTTTTATTTCATTATCAAATCTAAAGCTTAATTTTGCTGGATATAAGATTCTTGGTTGGCAACCATTTTCTCTCAAAGCTTGGTGTATGTTATTCCGGGATCTCCTGGCTTTGAGCATCTGGGTTAAAAAGCTGCTGAGATACGAACTGGTCTTCCCCTATATGTGATCTGATTCCTCTCTCGAGGCCTTTTTGATTCTCTCCTTGATCTGTATGCTAGGCATTTTCATTATGATGTGCCTTGGTGTAGATCTGTTATAATTTTGTACATTTGGTGTCCTGTAAGCCTCCTGTATTTGATTGTCCAATTCATTCTTCAACTTGGGAAATTTTCTGATATTATCTCATTGAAGAGATTGTGCATTGCTGTGGTTTGAAATTCTGTGCCTTCCTGTATCCCAATAACTCTTAGACTTGAACTTTTCATGCTATTCCATAATTCTTGGATATTCTGTTCATGGTTTTTTTTTTTTTTTTTTTTTTTTACTATTTCACTGTGTGGTCAACTTTATTTTCCAGATTGTATACTTCATCTTCATTATCTGATATTCTGTCTTCCAAGTGACTAACAGACCCCACCAGCACAACTGGGGAGGAGAAAGAGTTTATTTGAGGGTTTATGGTTTCAGAAGTCTTATTCTATAGAAGCCAGCTCCATTTTTCAGGGCTCGAGGTGAGGCTGAACATCATGGTGGGATAGTGTGGTGTAGGGAAGCAGCTCACATTACAACGATAAGTAGGCAGAGAGGCAGAGAGAGGTTTCCACTTGCCAGATACAAACATATATATCCCAAAGCCACATTCCAATTCCCACCTCCTCCACCTGCACCCTACCACTTCAGTTACCAGTTAGTTAATCCCTATCAGGGATTAAATCACTGACTGTGTTAAGACTCTTACAACCCAATCATTCTCCTTGGAAACTTATTGCATTGCCTCACATGTGAGTTTTTTGGGGGACACCTCACATCCAAACCATAACACGTCTTCTCCCCAGCTGATCATATTAGTTACCATAAAGAAAGGGGAAAAAAAGCCTCTCTGCCCTTGGATTAGTCAGCCTGGATCCCTCTGGGCATAATCCTCCCTGTGCCTTTTATAGTTAGAGTTGGGCTGTACTCTACCCCATGGCAGGCATTTACTGTGAGAGTCTGTCAATATTTTTTTATAAACTCCCAAGCTATTGACATTGGAAGCTCCTACAAGGCTACTTGCAAATAGTTCCTGCCTCAACCCTCCACTCACCAGCCAAGAGTTTAAGAGCATTTTTCAATCATCAGATTTCCACATTGTCTCTGGTTCAATTAAGATCACCCTCTCTCTATGTTCACAGGTTCTCCCCAAAATAGATAGATAGATAAATTAAATAAATGATTTGCAAATTAAAAATAAAAGTGTAATGTTTTATCTCTTTCTGCCTTTTTTTTTTTTTTTTGCTCTTCTTCTCTGTGGTGAACTGGCAGTACTAAAACTACAGCAACAGGCAGGGGCAGAAAGCTGGCCCATCTCTAATCTATTTTTTTTTTTTAAATTTTCAAAACTCCTGAATTTCTGTGTCTCTATAATTATTTTCCCGTTCAATATTGAATTTTATTGAAATCCTTTAGTCACCTATCTTGCTGTAAAGAAATACTCCTGGTGCTTGAATCTCAAGTTCAGGGAGCAACTAATAGGAAAGTGCTCCCTTCCTCTCATCCACCATCTTCTACTGGTGCATTGTTAATTGATATCTGCATTATTATAATTATGGATAAAGATGTTTCCAAAGTTAATAAATACTTGTTAATTGTCAAAGACAATTTTTTCACATTCTGCTTGACAGTAAACTGTAGCTGTGCCAGAACAATTTTTAAAGTACTAAAAGCTTATGCATGTCATTTCACTAATAATTGATTTTCTTTTCATCACTCTCAAGATCCTTGAGGGAGAAGAAATACTAACTAATAAATCCAGATCACCACAGGGTGTAATTTTTTCATATGATCTGTTTTGATACTGCTTTTCTATTGAGCTTCATCTAAATAACTACATGTACAATGTCTTGTTTCTATGAAAACTAATTTAAAACTTACTGTGATTATATAAGAAAGACAAAGATTAACTTCTGTATTCTGCTTGTATACTGATGATAACTTTTGAGCGTATTCAGCACACTTAAAAGTTATAATTTCTGAATTTTCTCTTAACTCATGAATGTCAAATGGCAGAAAAGTTAGCAGAATGATTGCTTCATCTCTTGTTTTTCAAATCTCTTGCTATCTTGGATAAAATCACAAATTTCTGTTCTATATAGTCTTTTATAAAGGAAATAAGTATCCATATTAAAATAATTTTATCACATATATATCCATGCATTTTATTTATATGTGCTCATTAGACTTCCTACTTAGTACACAGTTTAATTTAAAAACTTGATGTCTTTTACAAGATATTGTTAGAGCATGTCAGTTCAAGTCCTTCAATAAACAAAAGCAAGTCACAATTATAAATGCAATGGCTTCATCCAGGAAAACAATTTTGAAGGACCAGTGGGAGAAAATTGTTAAAAGGCAAGAAGAACCTGCAGATCAATGTGTAGTTCTGATAATTTTAAAGAATAGGAGAAAGAAATATTGTATAATAAGAGTCTCAGCCTATTGCATTAGTCTAAAAAAATTCAACCAAGCAAGTGGAGAGTTACTGAGTCAGAATTGTTGTCAGAGTTACTCAACTTCTTTTTGTTTTTTAATATTTATTTTTTAGTTATAGGTAGACACAATATCTTTATTTTATTTTTTATGTAGTGCTGAGGATCGAACCCAGGCCTTTCACACATGTGAGGCAAGCACTCTTCCTCTGAGCCACAATCCCAGCCCTGGTACTCAACGTCTTAGAGGAATGTTTCAGAGGTAGTATCTCCTCCATTATCAGTCCTTAAAGACTAGCCAAAGGAAAATTGCCTTGGTGTGAATACCATTGGTAACTCATAAAGGAAACTTCCGGAACCATCAGTCAATAATGCAGCTCAAAATTAATCAGAACAGAGCCTTTTATGACTACAATATGTTACCCTTTCAGCCGCACTGATTATGTTCTCCATTCATATTATATTCTCCTATTGAGTTTTTTTTTATATCCCTAAATGGGAAACTCAGAAAAAGGAAGTAGAGTATAATGAAGCAAGTAGTTTTCAATATTGTGTTGTTCGTCAGCTGCATTATCTTTAGTCATGAATTGTAGATCTGAAAATTGAGGTTGATCACAATTTTGTATTGGGGCTATCACCCTCAAAGCCTTCTGTCTTATTCTCCCTTTTGTCTGGATACGGATGTTAAATGTGACCCTTATTATCTGTTCTTTTATTTTTCTTCTAGAGAGTACATACTCTAGCAACTATTTTTATACTACCTTGCATATCAAGTTCTTTAGCTTCCTCTCTAGAAGTGACCACATTTGAAGCATCAGGGACCTTGGCCGTTATTACTCATCTCTCCCTTCTATTACATGAAGTCTTATAATCCTATTGGATATCACAGATCCTAGCTCTGTGCCACATTTCCTTATGTCACTAATGACTTATGCTGAAGAGTTTCCATTGGACATTTTTGTGATGCTGATTCTTCTTTTACTAGAACCTTCTCGATGACTTTAATGAAAGGTGTGTCATTTGGACCCTTCCGTGAAATATGGGTTCCACCAGGTTTCTGTTCGAACATTATGTACTCACTACAGCATGACTTTTCTTATTTTTTTATTTAGAGTTTGCCAGGGAAATTCAGTCATTACTTTACTCATTGTTGACTGATTCTCTGGGCCTCTGAAAGCCACCCAAAGAACAATTTTATTCCATTTTTTGGATTTTTGCCAGGATGCTTAAATCCTATATACTGGAAAATGCACAAGAGCCAATGGATTCTAGCTGCTTCTGACCCTCTTAAATATGCTCAAAATCCCATCCTAAGGCATGTTTCTTCCCAGATGTGCAAACTGATTACATCAGGGCCTTTGCTGGTAATACATTTTATCCCTTATTAGGCATAGCATGTCTCTAGCTAATTTATAAAGGAGTTTAACCATGGTTATCAGCTTGTTTGCCAGAAAAAAAAAATTGGGCAGCGCTGAAGAATAAGGTGTCACTTTGCTCTGGAGAGGCCTTTGGTGAATCTACCAGGATTTACGAAGAAAGGGAGGCCAGCTTATCCAAGCTCTGAGATTTAGGGTTAATCCACTGGGAAGAAAACATCATGCATTTCATCCATGTTCCCATTTGTGTTTCCTAGTCCCAGATTTGCCAAACAAGGTCCTGAACTTATAATAAAAGGTTTGTGTTGGATAAACATTTACACATTGCTAGAGCCCCATGACTCTATTGGATCCTCAATCTACTGATCATGCATTCCAATTTTACCACTTCAGGAAATGAAGTCCTCTTTTAAGCTATCAAGACCTCTTTGGCTTTCACATTTAGGCCTTAACTGTTTGCTAAAGACCCGATACTCATCCATAGCATTCAGAAAAAAAAACAGACAACTCTGTTGCCTTTTTCTGTGCTCCTCTCATGTATTTAAAGTGTCTTAATCCCACATGAAAGTGGTGTTTCCCCAGATCACCAGTTGCATCAGTAATTGGTCTTTCAAGTTGTTCTAGGAGTTGTTTGATTCAGGATGGGGCCTTCTTTGTCTGGGAGGTGGTATGTGGGCCAATCTCCAAGCATTGTATTTTTGCCTATATTCCTTTGACACCTTTGGCTCCATTTACTTTACTTCAAGTCCTCTGCAAAGCAAATGGCAATATAGAATTATACATGCAAGGTGCATATTGAGAGAAAGGCCCATTAAGAATAGAAGGAGTGGTTCCATCCCAAGTTTTCTGAGGAATCTCCATACTGCATTCCATAGTGATGGCACTAACTTGCAGTCCCACCAGCAATGTAATGTTAGGTTATTTATTTGGTGACTTTCTAACCTTTTAATGAATGAGCTACATGCAATAAACGTTTCTTTTAGAACTGCCTTCATAGTGTCCCAGATATTTGACATGTTGTATTTCTATTATCATTTACCTTTAAGTATTTTTTTATTTCATCCCTGATTTCTCCAACTATTCATTGTTCATTCAATCACATATTATTTAGTCTTCAGGTGTAAAAGTAGCTTCTATTTTTTTATTGTTTATTTCTAATTTATTTCCATTGTGATCTGATTTGAATGCAAGGTATTATCTATCTCTCTCTCTTTCTCTATTTGTTAAGAGTTGCTTTGTGACCTAAGATATGGTCCATTTTAGAGAACTTTCCCTGTGCTGCTAAGAAGAAAGTGTATTTCGTTATTAATAGATGAAATATTCTGTATATTTCTGTTTATTCTAAATTATCAATTGTATTTTTTTAGTTCTATAACTTCTTTATTTAGTATTTGTTTGGAGGATCTATCCAGATTTAGAGAGATGTGTTAAAGTCACCCAGTATTGTTGTGTTGTGGTCAATCTGATTCTTGAAATTGAGAATGGTTTGTTTGATGTACCTAGATGTTTCATCATTTGGGGATAAATATTTAATATTATTAAGTCATGCTGATGTATAATTCCTTTAAGCAGTATAAAATGTCCTTCTTTGTTCCTTGCGATTAACTTTAACTTGAAGTATACCTTATCTGATAGGAGGACAGTAACCTCTGCTTGCTTATGATATTCATGTGAATGATATGTTTTTTTTTTTACCATCCTTTTATTTTTAGTCTTTGGATGTCTTTGCCCACGAGGTGAGTCTCATAGAGACATCATATTGCTGGGTCATGCTTTTTAATCCAACCTATCACTCTATGCCTTTTGATTGATGAGTCTAGGTCAATTACATTCAATGTTATGGTTGAAAAATAATTTTTACTACCTTGTCATTTTGATTTATTTCTGGTTTTAATTTATATTAGTGTCTCCTTTTATTGAGTAGTTCCTATTTTTGCTTTTATTTTTCAATTCTTTTCATGAAATATTTTATTGAGTATCTTCTGTAGAGAAGCATTTCTAGTAGTGAGTTTTTTTGGGTTTTTTTAACTTTGTTTATCACAGAAGGTTTTTATTTCTTTGTCTATTCTGAACCTTAATTTTTCTGGGTATATCTTTTTGGCTGGCACATGTTTTCTTTCAGAGCTTGATGTATACTATCCCAACACTTCCTAGCTTTGAGGGTCTAGGTTGAGAAATCATCTGAGATCTGGACTGATTTCCCTCTAAATATGATGTATAATTTTTCTCAAAGAACCTTTAAAATGCTATCCTTATTCTTTATGTTAGACATTTTCATAATAATGTGCTTTGATATGGGTCTGCTGTGATTTTGTATATTTGGTACCAGTGGTACAAAACAGAAGACATAGAGACAAACCCACATAAAGGGAGTTATCTCATACTATACAAAGACAACATAAAAATACATTAAAGATAACCTCTTTAACAAATGGTGCTTGGAAAACTTAAAATCCATATGTAACAAAATGAACTAGACCTATATCTCTCACTCTGCACAAACTCAACTCAAACCAGATCAAAGACCTAGGCATTAGACTGGAGACACTGAATCTACCAGAAGAAAAAATAAGCCGACGTCTGCATTATGTCAGCTCAAGAACCAAATGCCTCAACAAGACTCTTAAATGACAAGAAACAAAATCAAAAATCAACAAATGGGATGGAATCAACCTAAAAAGCTTCTTCATATAAAAGAAAACAATCAAGAGCATAAAGAAAGTACCAGCAGAATTTAGATACAGCATTAATCTTCAGCATATATAAAAAGCTTAAGAAACTTAACACCAAAAAAAATCAATAAATAAGCTAAGGAACTGAACAGATACTTCACAGAAGAAGAGATACAATTGATAATCGAAAACATGAGAAAATGTTCAGCATATTTAGCAAATAAAGAAACCCAAATCAAAACTACTCTAAGATTCCATCTCACTCCAGTGCAAATGGCAATTATGAAGAATAAAAACAACAATAAATATTGGGAGGATATGGGGAAAAAAGTACACTCATATATTGCTGGTGAGAATGCAAATTGTTGCAACCACTCTGGAAAGTAGTGAGGAGATTCCTCGGAAATCTAGGAATGAAACCACCATTTTACCCAGCTCTCTCACTTCTCAATTTATACCCAAAGGACTTAAAAGTCAGCGTATTATAGTGATGCAGCCACATCAGTATTTATAGCACCTCAATTAACAATAGCTAAACTATGAAACTAACCTAGGTGCTCTTAAACAGATTAATGAATATAGAAAATGTGGTATATTGAAACCATAGAATACTACTCTGCTTTAAAGAAGAATAGAATTATGGCATTTGCCAGTAAATGAATTGAACTGTAGAACATCATACTAAGTGAAATATGCCAATCTCAAAAAAAAAAAAAAAAAACAAACAAAACAAAGGCCACATGTTTTCTCTGATATATGGGTACTAATTCACAATAAGGGGCAGGGTAGGGTGGTTAGGGAAGAATAAAAGTA
This sequence comes from Marmota monax, assembly GCF_021218885.2. Taxonomy (NCBI): domain Eukaryota; kingdom Metazoa; phylum Chordata; class Mammalia; order Rodentia; family Sciuridae; genus Marmota; species Marmota monax. The sequence goes on along the minus strand of NW_026695230.1, from coordinate 2,371,529 downwards.
TTTTGGATTAGACAAAGGTGAATGTAAGGAAGGGAGGGAGAATGGGAATAGGAAAGATAGTAGAATGAATCAGATATTACTATTCTATGTGCATATATGATTATATCATCAATGTAATTCTATATCATGTACAAACAGAAGAATGAGAAGTTATACACCATATATGTATAATATGCCAAAATAGATTCTACTCTCATATATAACTTATAAGAACAAGTAAAAAGAATGTATAGAGTAAACGTTTTCACCTGTGTTTTTATTCACTCTTCATTTGCTGAGCTCTGGAATAGCCCTGTAAGTGTCTACACAGTACTAAATACAAAGGTAAAACTGAAGCTCTTAGAAATATTCACAGTATTAAAAGTGTTTAGTTATTTCATTTCACATAATACTTTTTACTAAAATATCTATTTTCAGACATATTTTCCACTTAGAGGTCCTCAGTCACAGAAGTACATAGCTTCAGTTTTTAAAGAATTTATACAAAGCATCAAATCCTCTCTGCCCCTGTGTGGACTTTACCTGATCATTCACCCTGAGTCCACAAATCCACCATTCATGCACTGTCATTTACATTGAGGACTTCAAGAGGCTCTTGCCTTGTTTGCACTTGGTCCATTGAGATGAAACATAATTAATACAACACTGGAGTACAATTTTCTAAGTACCATCAAAAGAGGAAATGACATTTGGGTTTATGAAATCACTTCATTTCACATCAGTCAGAAAGCTGATAAAATTGTTTCAGTAAGTGCAATGAAGAAAGTAAATATTTAAATTTTTTCAAAACTAAAAATTTGAACAACATAAAACATTTAATTTTAGAATTAAGATAGTCTTAAAAGTATTCTGATATTTGATAGTAAACAAATTTTATCTTAAGTAACCAATCTACTTCATTGTTAGAGACCACATTGAAGTTTTAACCAAGAATGATTTTAAGACTGATTTATTTACTGATTTAATGGTGGGAAAACTATAATGATTGGAAAAGAAAATAATGAGTGTGGTAAGTAGAAATGGCAAGAAACTTTCTAGGGATTTGACAAATTTAATTTAGTTCCCTCTAAAACTGAAATATAAATAAAATGATATTCTAATGCCATGAAGTAATACTAGTGGATCACCTAGAATTTTTGTTCCTCATTTCCCAAATCAGTGTTTAATTTTACTGTATACTTACATATATCATGTATATATACATGATATAAATTATAAGAACAAGTAAAGTCCTACCAAACTAGTTTATAAACTGCCTGCTTAAAACACTTAGCTGTAATGAGAGTAAAATTTCAATGATAGTATAAATTATTAAGCATCAAAAGAAAATTATTTCAAAAGGCACTTAAGGGATTTAATTTTTGGATTAATTTATAAATGGCATAATTATGTTAAATGAAATATTCCAGTATTATGTTTTGATGTATCTATACAATAACATTTTATAGCAAACCTGGGAAATATGTAAAATGACATCTAATTAATTTTCCTGTCTTAAATATAGTAATATACACATGCGTTCTCTCTCTCTCTCTCTCTCTCTCTCTCTCTCTCTCTCACACACACACACACACACACACACACACACATACATACAGAACACATACATGTGTAATTATTATTTTTTATCATTTGGGAAGAAAATGTGTCAAAGGTAAATTCTTTTAACTGTTAAGCCATCATGATAAAAACTGGAAATCTGTCCCCACCCTATTGCCCTCAACCCAGATATTTTGCATGTGAATAAGAATGTGGCAAATTTCAAAATAAAGATGAAAAGATATGAATTTTCTTCTACTTCCACTAAAATGGTACCAAAACAGCAACAAAAGTATTTCCAAAGGACAAACAAAACTCATAAAAAGGAAATAACAGTAGCAAAATTTTGGTGACTAGAAGACAGATGAAGATTGCTATGAGACTAGGAAATAAAACAAAATTCTAAGCAGTCAGTGGAAAGAGCCAGGAGATAGCTCTACATGCACAATAAAACCACCAAATATGAAGACATTAACAATAATCACTACCTCTAGAAACTGAATTGGCTATTGGACTTAAAATAGCAGCATTTCAAATGAACTGCAAATAAACTTAAATATCAAGTCAGGGGAAAAAAAAGCCAACTTCAAAGATCACATACTGGATGTTTTAAAAAGGGATAGTTTTAAAAAGGCAACATCTTCACACAGTTATTTATGCAGAAAATTCAAGGGAGAATGTGAGAAACAAATCACTGTGTTCTGCAATTTAACATAACTATGTGTATTGATACTGTTTCAGTTAGTGGTATCCTCTGAGAATGATTTTGTAAACCACTTATGCACACATTGAACTCTATGGTTTTTCAACCCTTACTTTTCCACTTTCCAAAACTATAATGAAAGAATTATTTGACTGCATTATTGAACCAAGACACTTCAGGCCTAAATTACTGCTTTATTCTACCACATAGTGAGAGGAAATGCTATAGATTGATTAGCTGTGATGGTTCATTAACTTCTTTACCCAGAGATCTCAAACAGTATCCATATAAATCTTTTCCAGAATGTATTAAGGATTTTGACATTAAATTTATGGGACTAGATTCTGACATCCACTTTAATCTCGTTTAGAAAATTACTCAGTGTTTGGGCCTTTTCAACTTCCAACATGTTCACATCCCCATGGTTTATCATGATGACACCCACTCTCAGAAACTGCACTTTTCCTTTCCTTCCACATGGAAGATAATGTTTCTTTTATCATATCATGGAGATAATGTTTAGAGTCGAGCAACCCATATTCTTTAATCTAATAGAGTAATCTCCAATTAGTAATCTATAAGTAATCCTAAATTGGTAATTATTTTTTTTTCATTGAGACTTGTATTTTCTAACTTTACAGACTGAAATCATTTTACTTTGGAAAATAAAGAAAGTATATTTGGAGATTAGTATGACATACTTTTCTATCAACACTCCAAAAATTAAACATTACATATTTTAGTTTGTTTTATTTCATATTTCAAACAGCCACCTTATATTAGAGGGCTTATTGAATTTTAATTATAAATTCGTGTAATATTTTTAAATTATTTTTTTTATTTTGAAGTATATGCCTGTGAAACACGATTCTCTTTTGTGCACCTAAGAATTCAGTAACTTTTAAATTCATCATTGTAAGGGTCAGATTCATACTACAGGCTATTTTCAATAAACATTGTTATAACTTTTATATTGATGCATTTTAAAGCTGAAGATTAGAATAAACAAGCCTACTACCAAGAGTCTTTAATCAACCCCTGTGCTTCATTATTTGTGTTATTTCCCTCACTGTATTTATTGATAATAAATTACTTCAAAATTGATAATAAATTGACTTTAAAAACTATAATGTGTCTATGAAAATAAGATTTTTTTTTAACATTGATCCATTAATTTTATCTAATACACCCTCCATATTAAAATGTTATCAATTATCTCAGTAATTTATTCTATTGTTATTTTTCTCCTAATCTAGTATCCACTTAATGATTATGCATTAACTTATGTCTTTGCAGTTTCCATAGCAAATAGCAATACCTAGTACTCAAATAGCAATACCTAGCACTTCTCAGCATATCACATTAGGAAGTTCATAATGTTGATTTGTCCCATTGTTAATTATGTTAATTTTAATCTCTCAGTTAACTGGTGTCCACAAAATTTCTGCATTCCAGTTATTTTTTTCTTCTTCTTAATTAGTGAGTAAATTATTCTGATCCTGTGAAAATAAATCTGCTATTCCTCATTAAATTTTCACCTACTAATTTTAAGATCTAATTGTGATTTATATCTAATCCAATTATTGCTGCTAGTCACCAAATATATATTTTAAACTTATTAATTGATATTTTACTAAAGTTTTTTTTTTCCTTTTTTTTGTTATTGTTGTTTGGTCTTTTTTCTTAGTTTGAAATATAAGTCCATGTGTTCCTTTTTTTGTGTGTGTGATATCAGAGATTGAACCTAGGTGCCCTTAACCACTGAGCCATATCCTTGAAATAAGTCCTTTTTTATTTAGAGACAGGCCCTCACTAAGTTGCAGAGGCAAGCTTTACATTCATGATCCTCCTGCCTCAGCCTCCTGAGATGCGCCACCATGCCCAGCAACCCATGTGTTCTAAATTTATTCAGCAGATTAGTATATTTATCAATTTTTAAAAATATTTTATTTATTTTTTTAGTTGGACACATATCTTTATTTATTTTCATGTGGTGCTGAGGATCGAACCAGGGCCTCTCACATACTAGGCAAGTGCTCTACTGCTGATCCACACCCCCAGCCCTATTTATCAATTTTTAATGAAAAGTTCTCTGAGTTTTCAGAATTCTTTTTTGAATTTTTTTCATTTTTTTAGTTGTAGAAAGACACAATTCCTTTATTTTAATTATTTATTTATTTTGATACAGTGCTGAGGATTGAATCCGGTGCCTCATACCAGCTGGGGAAATGCTTTACCCCTGAGCTACAACCTCAAGCTCCCAGGTTTAGGAATCTTGTTTTTACAGCAATGTCTTTCTTTTTCTTTTATTTTCATATCTTTCTTTCTTCTAAAATTTGTAATACAAGATTATTTTAATTTCATCTTGTACTTTCTGTTTCTCGAAGTCATATTTTTTTAAAATCTGTAATTTCTTTAAAAAAGCATCTAGAAACTAAGAAAAAGAGAACAGACTTTTACACAAACACCAAAACAAAATTATGGTTAAGAAAGCAATTTAATACTACACCTTGAGAAAAGCTTACTTAAAAAATGTATTTTTTTATACTTTCATATATGTTTTATATGGAATTAATATTTAATAGTTTAGATTAATTGTACAAAATAATGGGTTTTACTATAAAACTTCCATATATGCTTATAATGTGTTTTGATCATTTTTACCCTCCCTTGTCCCTCTTTTGTTCCTTTCCCTTTCTCAAGGTCCTCTCTTCCTCCCCCAATTTACTAGTACTTTTATGTTAAAAAAAAAAAAGAGAGAGAGAATTTTAGAGAACAAAATGAAATTAAATTAAACACATTTTTATTTATTTTTAAACACAGAAAAGCACTAAAGAATGGGCACAGGACCTTGTGTGTGGCCACTTAGTCTGAACTAATTTCTAAGAATGGAAAGGACACATAGAGACCACATTAGCAACTGACAGGTCAGAAGTTGTACTGAGATATGAATAAAACCGTAATGGAAGACTAAAAGAATGCAGTAGTAATTTGTAGGGTTTAGATTGTTTTCTTGCTTACCTTACATTGTTTACTTTCATTTAAGTGAAGTTATGTATTGATATCTTCCTTAAAGTTATGGAAAAATATGTAAAATGTGAGAGAAAACCAGAAGTCATCTCTGACAGGGCATTTTTGGCTAGCTGTCCTATAACAAAACAAATAATAAAGGCTGTGATGTGTGCTTTGCTTGATACATATCCCAGGTAATTTTTCACAGAGCTTCCTTAGCCATTTCATAGACTAGTATAATCAGGAAAACTTGCTTTCTACACTGGGTTTAGAAAGGCAAGGAATAAAGTGTCATCATGTTAATCAATTTTTATTTAATTGTTACTTTGTTACTCTGACATAGTTTCCTATTATTTGAGATACTTTTCTAACTTCTCTCCTTGACCACAAAAAAATTTTCCATTTTATAATATCATCCATGGGGAAACAGAGAATGAACATCATAATAAACATGCAGATTTACAAATAATGCAGATTCACTAATTGCTCATTTAGGTTAAGTATCATTGTATCATTTTCAAATTCTCCCCTAGATAGTAAAGTCTTTAAAAGGGCTCTGCCTTCTCAATTTAATTCTTGGAAGAAAAAAAAGTTTTCTGTAAATGATTATGAAGGAATGCATAGTCAATATTATTTTTTTATAAAAATTTTACCATACAGAATAAAATGAAATTTCTATCATATACTAGCACTATCTTATATATTTCCCCCATAATATAATCAATAAGATGTTCTGAATAATTTTTATAGTAAAAAAGTATATTATCTCTGTTTTATTTTATTATTTAAATACATTTTAACAGCTAATATAAAAGTTTCTCTTATAATAGGAGAAAAAGCTCCATATCTGTATAGGTCATTTGAAAGAAGCAGTGTGCTTCCAGTTTGTAATCAGGAAAGATGAATACGAACATGGTTAACTTTTATGCATAAAGGTATTATAAGTTGGTGCTGACTTAGAGACTTGAGAAAAATATGGTCTTTTAACTTCTGAGGGTTGTTCTCCAGAACCTGCCTAATTTTTCTAATAGAAGTCAAATAAAGATTCTATTCTTCCCTCCCAACCCTAAAGATGAGAGTCCGAAAGGACACTACATGACTTTTCTTTCAAGGCAGCATCCAGATCTTAGTTGTCTCAGACAAAGTCACGATCATCTGTGTTCCACCAGAAATTATCTTAGATGCTGAGAATACCATTATTTGTTCAGATCAGATGCTAGCATCCAGAGTGCACCCATTTTATGTCTTGAAAGTTCCTTATTCCTTCTACTGCAATTTGTTGCTCCTTATCTCTTCTATGTCATGTCTAATTTCTTGCCTACTGAACATGAACTTCCCTTTACACAGCTTGCCTTAATTGAATGCTCTAGTTTTTATGGTTGAGATACTTTATCAACTCTATTAAATCAAGAATGTTTCCCACATGGAATTACATCCAAGAAGTATATTCTGTCTATAATAGGGAAAGGATGATACTTCTGATAAAGTAATTAGGACTCTATTTATCATGACTCCATCTGTGCTCATTTGACCTTTTATGCCGTTGATCTTTACATATGAAACCACATTTTTACATTAAATAAATTTTGGTCAATTCTCTTTAAGCTTAATCCTGACTTTCCATACCTCACTTACTTTTGGAGGCTGTTTTGTATACCAGATTATGACTCCAGATTAAAACACCAAGTAACTATGATTCATAAATGCTACTGGCAATAAATAACAGAATCCACTTGCTATATTTTCTAAATGTTCACTATGATCCAGATATTGTTAAAGAAATATTACATACAAAAATATGCAATCCTTCTGTTGTTTATGTTTTCTATCACAAATTTGAGGTGACAGTGGGTATTGTAAAACTCTTCTACATGAGTGAAAACACTAATTTTTTTGTTCTCTTTTTAGGAATATTTGAGGTAATACTTTTCTTTGTCACAAAATCAGTAATGTATGCTCAAAACTGCTGCCAATATTTATTCTTTTATTTAGGAGATTCCAATTTATGACAAAATAACCAAAAATAAAATCTCAGATCTCTAATAAAGGAAGTGTTTGCTTCATGTTTATACTATAAGTAAAACAAGGAATGGCAGATGGTTTCTGCTCATCACAGGCAATGGTCGACTCAGGTTATAAATAACTCAGGTTATAAATCATAACTCACCTTATAAATTACCAGGATAACAGAAGAGCCCACCTTGACATATGCATTCAAACTCATTTCAACATGGGCAATGAACATAGTGAATAGCAATCTTAATCTTTTTCATCTAAAGTTTCCATCTAAAGAAGACATATGTCAATTCATCCACATTCCATTGGCCATTACAAATAATGTGGCCATGCTCTACTTCAAAGGAAGATGAGAACGGACAAAGCTACCATGACCCCAAGAAAGATGGTTGTAAGTATTTGATGATTATGCATAAATCTTGTTTTATTCACATCTGTGGTTCATTTTATCATCTCAAATTTTAGTCCATCTATAAATGGAAAATAGTACCTGTCAAATTACCCCAACCTAATGGTTAAGATTGATTGTTTCAAAGAGCAAAAGTGGTGAATGAAAAGAAACACCAATGAAAGATCATCTGAGGCAGTAAAACCCAGTGCTTCTCATTTTTAAATATGTTCACATAATATGTCATGGATTGGATTTATTATTTAAATTTAATTTTCATAAACTTTTTATTTCTGTTAATATCACCATATCTTAACTTATTTTATAATATATTTTATCAACTTAACCAACACAAAAAAGAAACCAAAAAAACCTCCCTTTCCAAACCTTATATTTGTAACAGGAATTGTTACTTTTCTAATATATTTCCTTCCATGTTTTCATCAATAGTGATAAATATATCTTTTAAAGATGCCATGTGAGCAGCAGTTCAACTTTCTACTTGTTCATTTATTATACATATTACTTAATATATTTGACATTATGTGCATTGATCAGAGTTTTCCAGAAATACAGAACCAGAAGCTACAAGAGAGATTTAGCATGGAAATTTGCTGCTGCAATCATGGAGGCAAAAATTGCCATGTTATGCCAACCTCAAGCCACAGAACCAAGAAAGCCAGAGGTGCAGTCTCATCTGCTTTTGAAGGGCTCAGAACCAGAGTGTGCTGTAACTGTGGTGTAACTCTGGGTTCTAGAAAGTTCAAGAAGGATGGATCAGCAACTGGAGTAGATCCCAGCATTATAGTATTTGAAACCCAAGAAACAGGAGTTCTAACAAATAATGGCTTAGGAAGAAGAGAAGTCACCATTTTCTAACCCTTCTTTTCTAAAGTAGAGCTCTCAGAGCCTCCCATGAGACTTGTCTACTGTGTTGAGGGTAGATCTTCACTCACCTTACCAATTCAAAGGTTAAACTCTTTCAAGAACATCCTTGCAGACACATTCGGGAATATTTTACCATTACCTGGGCATTCCCTAGCCCAGTCAGGCTGAAGCATAAACTATACTGTCACACTATGCTTTTAAATGTAATGATTGCATGAACTTTCAACATGGAGATATAACAACTTATATCTGCATTATCTAAAAGTTGATTACAATAACTTATTAGGTATTATAGCTAAAGTAAATATGATTTTATATGTGATTTTTGTCTTTTCTCTTATTATTTTTTTAGGATACGCTCCTAGGATGGAATTGCTAGATAATTCAAGGGTGACATTCATATGGAAGCACAGATTATGATTTATCCAATTTTGTGCAGTTATATTCCCTAAAATGTTATTCATTAGAACAAATAAAAACAATTTCTCATAAGTAAGCATTATAATATCTTTCAAAACTTTCTGTTTTCCTTAAAATATTTCATGTATTATTTTAATAATTTTTCAGACTAAGGGTATTTTAATAAAAATTTCAGAATAATCTTTTAAAAGCATGTATGCAACAAAACAGTATTCTTTTTTTTCTAAACAGACAATAAGATTTCTACAGCCTTAATATACAATCAATATTACTAATAAAACATTTTTATTAATTTATTTATTTTAACTAGTTATGCATTTTGATTCATTGCAGAGAATTGCAGCACAACTTTTTATTTCTCTGGTCGTACACTATGTAGTGTCACACTATATGTGCAGCAATACATGCATCTAGGGTAATGATGTCCATCTCATTCCATCTCCATGTCCATTTTTCCTGCCCCCATGAACGCTCCCCAACCTCCTTCCCTTTTGCCCAAATTTCCTCCATTTTTCCCAAGCCTCCTCACTCTCCATTATGGATCAGAATCCACTTATAAGAGAGAACATCGACCTTTGGTGTTTTGGGATTAGCTTACTTCACTTAGCACGATATTCTCCAATTCCATCCATTTACCGGCAAATGTCATGATTTTATTCTCTTTTAACACTGAGTAATATTCCATGATGTATATATACCACAGATTCTTTATACATTAATCTACTTAAGGGCATCTAGGTTGCTTTCACAGTTTACGTATTGTGAATTCAGCTGCTATGAACAGTGATGTGGCTGTGTTACTGTATCATGCTGGTTTTAAGTCCACTGGGTATAGACTGAGGAGTGGCATAGCTGGGTCAAATGATGGTTCTACTCCAAGTTTTCTAGGGAATCTCCATACTGCTTTCCATATTGGTTGCACCAATTTGCAGTCCCACAAGCAATGTATGAATGTACCTTCCCTCTACATCCTCACCAACATTTATTGTTGTCTGTATTCTTGATAACTGCCATCTGATGAAATCTTAGTTTCAATTTGCATTTCTCTAATTACTAGAGATGTTGAACATTTTTCATATATTTGTTGATCAAACATATATCTTCTTCTGAGAAGTGTCTGTTGAGCTCCTTATCCCATTTATTGATTGGGTTGTTTGGTTTTTTGATGTTAAGTTTTTTGGGTTCTTTATATATCCTGGAGATTAGTGTTCTATCTAACGTGTGTGTGGCAAAAATTTTCTCCCAAAATGTAGGCTCTCTGTTTCTCTCTTTGATTGTTTCTTTCGCTGAGAAGGAGCTTTCTAGTTAGTCCATCCCATTTATTAATTCTTGATTTTATTTCTTGTGCTTTAAGAGTCTTGTTAAAGAAGTTGGGAACTAATTTGTACATGATGAAGAATGGGGCCTACATTTTCTTCTATTAGGGCCAGGGTCCCTTGATTAATTTCTAGGTCCTTAATCCACTTTGAGTTGAGTTTTGTGCATGGTGAGAGATAGGGTTTTATTTTCATTTTGCTGCATATGGATTTCCAGTTCTCCCAGCACCATTTGTTAAAGAGTCTATATTTTCTCCATTGTATGTTTTTGGTGCCTTTTTCAGTATGAGATAACTGTATTTATGTGGGCTTATCTCTGTGTCTTCTACTCATTTTGTCAAATGATTTCTTTGTCTCAACTGATATAATTGATATAATCATATGATTCTTATCTTTATGTCTATTGATGTGATGAATTATATTTATTGATTTCTGTATGTTGAACCAATCTTGCATCCCTAGAGTGAACCCCACTTAATCATGGTGCACTAGTTTTTAAATAAATTTTTGCATGTGATTTGCCAGAATTTTATTGAGAATTTTTGCATTAATGTTACTCAGGGATAGTGGTCTGAAATTTTCTTTCCTTGGTGTGTCTTTGACTTGTTTTCATATCAGAATGATACCAGCTTCATAGAATCACTTTGGAAGGGTTCCTTCCTTTTCTATTTTATGGAATAATTTGAGGAATACTGATATTAATTTTTCCTTGTAGGTCATGTAGAACTCAACTGTGCATCCATCTGGTCTTGGTTTGTAGGCTTTTGATGGCATCTTCTATTTTCTTGCTTGAAATTGATCAATTTAAATTGTGTATATCCTCTTGACTCAGTTTGGGTTGATCATATGCCTTAGAACTTTCTCAATGTCTTCGAGATTTTCTGTTTTACTGGAATATATATTTTCAAAATAGTTCCTAATTGTCTTCTGTATTTCATTAATTTCCGTCATGATATTCCCTTTTTCATCACAAATTTTAGTAATTTGAGTTTTCTCCCTCCTTCTTTTCATTAGAATGGCTAAGGATTTGTCAATTTCATTTATTTTTTCAAAGACCCAACTTTTTGTTTTGCCATTTTTTAAAAAATTGTTTCTTTTATTTCAATTTCATTGATTTCAGCTCTGATTTTATTTATTTACTGTCTTTTTACTACTTTTGCTGTTGGTTGTTTTTTTCTTTTTTTAGGGCTTTGAGATGTAATGTTAGGTCATTTATTTGTTGAATTTTTCTTCTTTTAAGGAATGAACTCCATGCAATGAACTTTCATCTTAGTACTGCCTTCATAGTGTCCCAGAGATTTCAATATATTGTATCAGTGTTCCTATTTACTTCTAATTTTTTAAAGAGAGAGAGAGAGAGAGAGAGAGAGAGAGAGAGAGAGAGAGAGAGAGAATTTTTTAAATATTTATTTTTCAGTTTTCGGTGGACACAACATCTTTATTTTATTTTTATGTGGTGCTGAGGATCGAACCCAGTGCCTTGTGCATGCCAGGCGAGCCCCTTACCGCTTGAGCCACATCCCCAGCCCCTAATTTTTTTTTAATCTCCTCCTTGATGTCTTTTGCAGCCCATTGTTCATTCAGTAGCACATTTTTTTAGACTTCAGGTGTTAGAGTAGCTTTTATTGTTATATATTCTAGTTTTATTCCATTATAATCTGATAAAGTGCAGAGTAGTTTCTCTATGTTTTGTATTTGCTGAGAGTTGCTTTGTGGCATAACATATGATCTATTCTGGATTGTATGTTTGATTTCTGTATGTTGCTGTGAAGAAAGTGTATTTGCTTATTGTTGGATGGAATATTCTCAATGTATGTGTTAAGTCCAAATTATTGATTGTATTGTTGAGTTCTATGTTTTTGTTTGTTTAGTTTTTATTTAGACTCTCTATCCAGTGGTGAGAGAGGTATATAAATGTCACCCAGTATTATTGTGTTGTGTTCCATTTGGTTCTTGTAATTGAGAAGGGTTTGTTTGACATACATAGATGCCCCATTGTTTGGGGCATAGATAGTCATAATTGTTATATCTTGTTGATGTATGAATCCCGTAAGCAGTATGAAATGTCCTTCTTTATCCTTTTTCATTAGCTTTGGTTTGACATCCCCTTTACCTGATATGAGGATGGTATCCCCTGCTTATTTACATAGTCCATGTTAGTGGTACCTTTTTTCCCACATTTCACCTTCAGCCTGTGGATAATACAAATATTATTTGTATTCCTGGGCATTTTGGTTTATTTTGGTTTTTAACTTGACTTGATTTCTCCTCCAATTGGCCTTTCCTTTAGTGTACTTCCTCCCTTTGCTGATTTTCATTACTGTTTTTCATTTCCTCCCCCTGGAATATTTTGCTCAGGCAGCTCTGTAGTAAGGGCTTTCTCACTGTTAATTCTTTTAACTTTTGTTTATCATAAAAGGTCTTTATTTCATCATCAAATCTGAAGCTTAAGTTTTCTGCATATAAGATTCTTGGTTGGCATCCATTTTCTTTCAGAGATTGGTATATGTTGTTCCATAATCTCCTGGCTTTGAGGGTCCAGGTTGAAAAATCTGCTGATACAAATTGGTCTCCCCTTATATGTGATCTGATTCCTCTCTCTTACAGCCTTTAGGATTTTTAGGGTTCTCTCCTTATCCTGTATGCTAGACATTTTCATTATAATATGACTTGGTGTAGATATGTTTTAATTTTGTACATTTGGTGCCCTGTAAGCCTCTTGTATTTGATTTTCCAATTCATTCTTCATGCTTGGAAAATATTCTGATATTATCTCATTGAAGAGATTGTATATTCCTATGGTTTGAAACTCTGTGCCTTCCTCTATCCCAATAACTCTTAGATTTGGTCTTTTGATGCTATCCCAGAATTCTTGGATGTTCTGTTTATGCTTTTGTAACATCTTCACTGTATGCTTAACTTTAATTTCCAGATTATATAGTCTTTCTTCATTATCTGACATTCTGTCTATCAAGGGATCTAGTCTGTTGGTCATGCTTTCTATTGTGTTTTCATGTGGTTTATTCTTTCCTTCATTTCAAGGATTTCTGATTTTTTTTTCAGAATCTCTATCTCTTTCTTAAAGTAGTCTTTTGTTGCATGCATTTGCTCCCTTTTCTCTTTGTTGGTGTCGTCAATTTTTGTTGAAATGATCAATTTTTGCCTGTATTTGCTCATTTAGGTCATTCTTTAACTCAAAGATCATTTAATTATGTATATTATGAACTCCTTTTCTGATATTTCATCAACTGCTCTGTCCATGGATTCAGTTATTGTAATATCCTAAATTGTCTGGGGCACTTCTTTTTTTCATGTTTTCTATGTGGCTTCCTTCTTGCTATGTGGATCTGAGGTAGTATAGTTTCTACCCTATAATCTTGTAGTTTCTGTGCAGATTATCTGTATCTCAGCTTGTGCTTCCAGACCCTGCTTGTGTCCCACAATGGATGCTTCTGCAACTATAGGTGGTGGCAATAATGGAAGTAACTCAGAATAGAAGTTGGGTGTCCCAAGATGGATGCAATAATGGAGGCAATAATGGAGGTAACTTTTGATAGCAGTGGGGTGTCCCAAGATGGATGCAACCTCTTTCAGAGATGGAGCTAAAAAGGTGAGCCTTACACTGGCGTCGGGATGCCTTTTCTGAGATGGAGCTGCTTCTATGCCCTGTTTGTCGCTAGGTGGAGGCTACTGCATGGTGAATGCTATGGAGAGATGGCTGCTGTGTCCAAGATGGAGGTGGGTTAGTCCTGGGCTCCCAGTGCAGGGGGATCTGGATCTGCACTCCCACATGGGTGGGAGTGGCAGAGCTGAGCTGTGACCTGAGCTCCAGCATGGGTCTGCCAGTCAGCAGGGTGGACCGTGCCTACCCTGGGCCTGGGCTCCCCACAGGTCAGCTGATGTGGTCTATTAATTAAACTTTGAGCAAATAAATAAATGTTTAAGAATTGGAGAAATAAGTCTGGGAATGTTTACCAGTGGTAGAGCACTTGCCTAGAGTATGCAAGCCTACTGCAACACACACACACACACACACAATGATTGGAGAAGTAGTAATATTTACTTTCTGTACTCAAATATTTATTGGATATACAGTTTCGAGAATTTAATATGTCCCATAAATATGATAAATATTGGGAAATATTTAAGAAAATTACATAAAGTTCATGATGTAGGAAAGAAATAATAAAAGGGTCAAGTTCAAGATTGACAACTGAGAGCAATAAGCATTAAAACCTAAAAAATAAAAACCATTTTCCAACTATGCTGTCCAAAATGACACAAGTAGCTATATATATTAAAATTCAAATAAATTAAAGTTAAATAAAATTTAAAATTCAATTTTCCAATCACATCAGACAATTTTCAAATGTTGAATAAATGTGCACAACTAAGCTCTATTATATCACAGAGCACAGAACATTTTCAGCAACACAGAAATATCTACCCTTCATCTGGTAGAATATGTAGTATGTGTGAGAACAGGAGAAGTTCCACAGAATGACATAAAGCTAAATTGATAAATCTCCTGCTTAAGTGTTCCCTATTAAATTACTGGGAGCCTTTTCTAAATTTAGCCATAATTTCATGTTTCTTCTTCTTCTTCTTCTTCTTCTTCTTCTTCTTCTTCTTCTTCTTCTTCTTCTTCTTCTTTTCTTTTCTTTTCCTTTTCTTCTTTTTTTGACTTTCTTTCTTCTCCTTTGTTTTTATATATTTAAAACCTTTGATGGATAAAACTGTGCAAACTTTTGTTTGAATTTCTCATAGTCACTGGATGCAATGTCGCACATCTGGAATCTCAGTAGCTTCTGAACCTGAGGCAGGAGGATCACAAGTTCAGAGTCAGCCTCAGAAATTTAACAAGGCCTTAAGCAATTAGCAAAGTCCTGTCTCAAAATAAAAATAAAAAAGGAATGTAGATATGGCTTATTGGTTAAGAGCTCCCATGTTCAATCCTAGTACTTAAAACAATTCTCATAGTTTATGTCACTAATATGGAGACATATTTGAAACAGCATCCTATGATATAGGTAATCCCTTGGATGGATTGTTTAAATATTTTACATATAAAAAAGCAAGTGTCAACTCATGGCTTTGTAGAAAGTCAATATTGCTTCTGATAAAGTGAATCTATTTCTCCCATTTTACTGGAGCTTGTCTTCCTCATAGATTCATTGGCTTTACTTTATTTAAGCACACATCAGATATGAAGTAGCATTTTGTCACATTAGAACACAGTGAAGAAAACAAACAGGCTAATCTCAGAGGAGACAAAACATTGGTATGCATAGGTATTTAGACACCCTGCTTTGAAAAGCTCCAACTCAAACCATGACAAAAATGGTGGACTTGAGAATTTCATTCTAGATTTGTCTGAATATGTTTGCAAAATTATCTGTAGTGTAATATTAACATTGTACAACAATACAGTAATTGAAATGTTCCAGAATGTAACAATGATAAATGTATTTTGAAATTAAAATAATTTTAAAAAATGGATCTGAAAATAATTGAAGAGGAAAGGGAATTAATTTTGTTGACTTTAATGCAACATGAATTATTGAAGCTCATATAGTCTATGATTTGTCTACAAGGACAATGAATCAGTCTGATGATAAGAAACATTGTGATATTGAAAGACAGAAAATCAGTTGACAAATCCTCAGCAGGGAGAAATGGATAAAGGAGCTTTGTAGGTGACCACAACAAAAGGGAGTGAGCTCAACAGCAATGAAATGAGGGATCAGGACTTCAGAGTAGAAGGATTTTGTGTGTTATGCTCTGTTTGTTTTAAGCAAGTGGAAAAGTAATATTGGAAACAACTGGTAAGGACTCTGAAGATGGCAGTTTATATTTCTAAACTCTTAAATCTGTGGAATTTAAGAAACTAAATGGCTTTTGTTTTAAAAGAACACATGGAAAGTAGAGCCCTCTGATAACATCCAATTGTCACTGAGGCAAGCAGATAGAAACTACATTGTGAAAACAAGAGAAAAGAGAGATAAGACCAGTGAAAATAATAAAGTGTTCTGAGGGCTGCAATGCATGTGTTAAGGGTATCTTGAAAGAATGAGTGTGGAATAACTATACTGGACATGAGGAAACATGAAACTTGTCATAGAGAACTGAATTTGCTAGGTGAACAAAGATGATAGAGATGAGACATAGGGCAGAACTGACTCTTTAGGCACAGGTGGAAGAAGTGAACTAGAGAATTCAGCAGACTGAAACCTTTGCTCAACATTCAAGATGGATGCTGTTGAATCCTTGAGTATCGTCTAAAATAAATACAGCAATCACGTTTTATATGTTGTTATCAGGAAACTTGTTTGACTTCCTGCCTGTTCAGTTTTGGTTGATATAGCCATCCACAGTGTCTAGAAGTTTCAAGCCTTGCCAATGTGAACTATCAAATTTTACCCCAGATATTATGGGGCTCAAATTTGGACCTACTTTAGAAAGCTCCTGCTTGTTTAATAATTAATAAGAATTTAATGCATACATGTCATGTGAAAATTATTATTCTAATTGATGATTTGAATGATAAAACCTCTTCAAGCATGGAACTAAGAGTCCAGTGATAAAACAATTAAGACCATAAACAATAAATTAAAAATTAATTACTTCATTTAATTACAGTCATGGTAGATATCCGAGAAAGATTTATGAAATACTAAGAAATGTTAATACAGGAGAAGCTGTCCTGATGGGCGAGGGTGGTGATTTTAGAGGATGAGAAGTGAAAGGAGACAGAGGGGAGTTTTATTAAAAGATAAAATTTTGCCTGAGAACTTAAAGGAAACTGGTGGTGCAATAAGAAGATGGAAGGGAAGAAAAACATTCTAGGCAAAGAAGAATAACAGTTCTCGGGTAAGAAAAAAGATGTGGTTCATTTGAGTAACTGGAAAAAAGGAGTGAGCCTGGGGCATAGTGAACTAGAAACAGTGTGGCACTAAAGTAACCAGTCCTGATGCCATGCTCTTCCTCAGCACATGCATGCACTCTCTCAAGCCAAGACACATCATCTCCTTTCCCATCAAGAGTCCTCGTCTTTCCTAGCCCAAATGTGTTCAGTCTATCTTTGAATTTCTATTCTGATTTTTCCCTGTGTTCCTCAACCACATTCTGGGTGTGTTCAAATACAGAGCCTCCTAGACTCACTTATCTGATTGTCTTATCCATTTGGATAAGACTCATTCTGTTTTCAGGGTGTTGATAATTTCTTACATGTTAATATATATTGCCTATGGTACCTAGCACACATATTTCTTTGCAAACACTGAGTTGCAACTACTGGTAGCCAAATTTGTGAATTGCCTTGGGTAATATATCGTAGGTGTACATTGTATACATTTGACTTTCATCTCAGTATTTGTGAGCACCATCTCTGTATTAGGCTCTGTGGTAAGTATTTGGGTTGCAATGATAGCTTGTACCCTAAGCAGGTCAGTGTTCGACCACATCATGTATAAGTCATCAAGGAGATCAACTGATATTTTTTTTTTCTTTTAAGAACAGGAGAATAAATACAGAGATAGATGAGCAATGACACGGAAGAGGAACTGCAGGATAGAAAGACTGAAGAAAGTACAAGCCCACTCCTTTATCACTGACAGTGGATATGAGTAAAGAGCATCTACCTACTCTCCTCCTTTCAACAAGCACCTCTTGGTGTGTAGTGTGTAGTATGCACTGTTGTTCTAGGAGTAAGGAATACCTAGGGAATGGGCAAGCAAGCCCTGCCCTTAAAGAACTCACATGATGGATGAAGAAACTCCCAGCCCAAGTTATGAGCACTGACATTTTACTTTTTACTGTGTCACTACATCTATATTGGACCTGGCTAACACCTCAGCAGAGGACTAAGAAGAATGCAAAAACAACCTCAGAGGTTTTAAAGTGCTGAACCCTGACATTCTGCTTCCTGCCCAACTGCTGTGAACACTGAGGTGATTCAACAGTGATCTACAAGAAAGCAGAGCACAGAGGGGAGAAAAAAGAAGGGTCACTGAGTTACACCCTCTTTAGTAAAGAAAATCTCAAACGTTATTCCCAGATGTGACAGTCACTGAAGTTTGGCTTTCAAGTTTGCCCTCTGGGTTTCATTCTTGGTAACCTGAGAGTAAGCATACTTCTGTGTTCCAGACAATAGTTTTCTGTCCCCTTGAGTAGAATATGATGTGCAGTCTTTTGTAATCTTTCTATAACAGAAAAGAATTCTTAACTCAAAGATGTTAAGATGGCAAGTGGTTGGTTCTATGTTTGCTAGACCTACTCACCTCTAGAAATGCCACAGGAAATGTGTAAGTTCTCCAGAAAATCTTTTGAAGTTGTCACTGCATGGGGGATGCCTCAGACCTAATATTTCATTGGGTTAAACACAGTGAATGATTTTTATTTCCCTGGGACCACAAACGGAGATAGTCAACCTGGGTCATTATATTTAATTCTTGAATGCAAATATTTTTCAATGTGTCTATTCTTTCCCCTATCCAGACTGTGCCCACAAAACTATTTTTTGAATTGCAGATAAACTGGAATTGATTTGATTTGGAATAACTAGGAATGAATGTGACATGGGAAAAAATATGTCATTAAATAAGTGAAATAATCCAATAATGACAGTCCACACAACCTACTTTTGTTCAGGCCAATTTTAGTATCTTTGATTCATTATTACCTAGGTTCACCTTTGGCTCTAAATTTTGTATGTCCTTTGTTCTGCTAAGTTTTATCTCATTGTTTGCATCAGACAAGCTCTGACAGTGTTCCTTATCTTTTTACTCCTCCATTCATTCAATAAACATGTTTTTCCCATGTGCTCGGCCTTTGGCTAGTGTAGAAATAAAACACAGGTGACCGCCTCTGTGAAGTTCCCAGTGCTGCTATTTGTCTGATTTTCACTTTTATCATATTTAATTTTCCTGTTCTTGTAACCAAATCAGCCTATATTTTTTTCCTGATGTTTTTTCTATTCCTGCTACCTATCAGTAGAATCTAAAAACTACTAACCCAAATATGTGGATGTGATACGTGTTTTTTGTCTTTATTTTCACATTACATTATTAGGTCCTCTGAATATTGGGTTATTTTTGTAATAGGAAAAAAATTGAAAAAAACCCCACTATTAATGAAGGAAAATAATACATTTGCATTTTTAATCTTGCTTCCAAAAAAAGCTTCACTAATATTTTGTTTCTTTGTGAATGCTGTAGTGATTCTATTTCATAGAATAATTTCAGTATCATTTCAATGCATCCTCTTTAGTAAAAAAATTTAAAAATATATTGTTTATCCTCAGAAATTTTATTCCATTTGATTTCAAAACAAAATGATCATAGGATCCTTATGAAAACCCTGTATTCTAGATAGGTAAAGATAAAAATCTGAGAAAAAAATTTAAAAAGTTATTGATGTTGATTTATGCAATGTCTTCCTATTTGATTTTGTTTGCTCATTCTGGATTTTGATTTTTCATTTCTTTTTATTTATTCTTTTATTTTTATTATTTATCCTAGTAAAACATTTTCAGGGGCTGGGGATATGGCTCAAGCGGTAACTGTGCTTGCCTGGCATGCGTGGGGCACTGGGTTCCATCCTCAGCACCACATAAAAATAAAATAAAGATGTTGTGTCCACCGAAAAATAAATATTAAAAAATTCTCTCTCTCTCTCTCTCTCTCTCTCTCTCTCTCTCTCTCTCTCTCTCTTTCTCTCTCTCTCTTTAAAAAAATAAAAATAAAAACATTTTCATTGTAGTTTAGCACAACCCATAAAATGTTTCGTGAACAATTTATTTTTTAAAAACACAGGCATTATGAGTTTACAACTTGTGAGTTCTTTAATTTACAGATGGAGACATGCAACTCTACCACTGAACTACATGCCCAGCCCCACAAAAATCTTTTAACTAATCTAAGGGTATTTCTAGTTTTATAATATAATCACCTATTTCACAAGAATTTTCTAGACCTAACATGTATTAATTTCTATATAGAACGCTCTAGTAAAGTCAAAGCAAGATATACATATATTTATAGCATTACAATTGATGTACTTCAAAGATATTCTACATTTTTTTGTGTAATCTTCCTATTCAGTGTTAAAAAATATCCATTTACAACAAACATTAATTTCTGAAACTCCAGTCAAAATCCTGGTGAGGCACTGGGGATGTAACTCAGTGGTAAGGTCCTTGCCTGTCCTGTGTGAGGCCCTAGGTTTGATCTCCAGTACCATAAAATAGATGAATCAGTAAATAATTAAATAATAATAGGGAATAGTTCACTCAAGATAATAGTGTATACTCAGAATGCCTACATGATATTTATAATACCTTTTGGAAGAATTTATCAGTTATCTGTGTTAAGATGCTTTTTATATAAATAAAGTCATAAATAATACAGAGTTTCCAAACTGAGCAGACAAGCCACAATTTTGAAATACTAATGGTTATAAATTTTGATAGTGATAAAATATCCAAAATTATTTTAAAAACCATTTAAAATTGTGTGACCTTTGTGATGATATTTTGGGCAATATTTGTATATTTGTATAGTTCCCTCTCTCAAATATATACATCAAGTAATATTTTATTTGGGAACAACGTATTTTATGCACAGGACCTGCACACAAAAAAACATTCTTCTGGGGTCTCACAGAATCTCACCTTTTTCTTTGAAATACCCAGAAAATGTGATTATTCCTTTAGATAAAATTTAGATAGCAAAGTTCTTCATTTTTCTTGCATGTAAAATTTCTTGTTTCCTTTAAGATAAACCAGTTCTAATTTTTGAAAACATCTATGTAAAGAATGTATGTATGATTCATGGTTTTAATAATAATATTAGCAGCAGTATTTAGTAATGGATATTTCCCTGTAGAATATAATTGTACATACATTGGGTATTAAAAGATTTATCAAATTCTTGCTCATGATTCCATTAGGACTAGCTACTTAATTTCTCAAACCGCCAATTAGTGCCTCTTGATAAAAATAAACATTGTCAAATGATTTGATCTGATAATTTATAAGAACTTTACACATTTTTTTCAAAATTTTAAATGTTACATAGCATAAAATTTATTATTTAACAAAATTTGTTATTGAATTCAATGAAAATTGATACAAAATATTTTTATTCTTCTAATCTCTTATATTAACAGCTCTTATTTGTAATGATAATATCACATTTAGTTCACATTCAGTATATTTATCTTTCTCAGGCTAAGGGCCTTATGTAGATCATAAAGTAATAAAATGAAGCATCCATACTAAAACAAATCCCACACCAAACCAAAGAAAAGTAAATAAGTTAAACTAACTTCAGTTTTTTAAGTACAAATTAAGAAATGTTATGCTATTATGAGATCAATTATGTTTTACTATCAAGCTCAAGAAATTGTTTTAAAACTATTATAATCAAGAACTAAATGTAAGGGCTGGGGATATGGCTCAAGCGGTAGCGCGCTTGACTGGCATGCACAGGGCGCTGGGTTCGATCCTCAGCACCACATACAAATAAAATAAAAATGTTGTGTCCACTAAAAACTAAAAAATAAATAATAAAAAATTCTCTCTCTCTCTCAAAAAAAACGAACTAAATATAAAATGTCACACACTGTGACAAAATTGCTTAGTTTCCTAACCTATTGAAATTTTCAATGCTGCTACACATCAATTCACCACAAAATAAAACATTTATTATCCAAATGAACTCTTATGACTACATGTGACAAAATATGAGGTGAAATAAAGACAGTACAAACACAGATGATCACTGAATGTTTTTCGTTAAATTTTAAATTTGGTTTAATTATATGTGACAGTAGAATGCACTTTGTTATATATAATGGAGTATAATATCTCATTCTGGTTATACATGATGTAGAATCCCACCCATTATATAGGTATATATGTACAAAGGGTAATAATGTCTGTTTCATTCTACTATCTTTCCTACATCCATACCCCCTTCCCTTCCTTTATTCTCCTCTATCTAAAGTAACTCTATTCTTTCCAAGACCCCCAAAACTTATTGTGAATTAACATCTGTATATTAGAGAAAATATTTGGCTTTTGGTTTTTCAGGATTGGCATATTTTACTTAGCATGATATTCTCCAGCTCCATTTATTTACTGGCAGATGCCATAATTTCATTCTTTAGGCTGAGTAATATTTCATCATAATATATGCATATATGTCTGTGTGTGTATTTATGTGTGTGTATATATGTGTGTATATATATATATATATATATATATATATATATTTTTTTTTTTTTTTTCATTTATTCATCTGTTGAATGGCACCTAGTTGCTTTCATAGTTTAACTATTGTTAGTTGAGCTACTATAACCATTGATGTGGCTGCATCATTGTAATATGCTGATTTTAAGTCCTTTGGGTATAAATCAAGAAGTGGGAGAGCTGGGTCAAATGGCGGTTCCATTCTGAATTTTCTGAGGAATCTCCATAGTGTTTCCACAATGGTTGCAACAATTCGCATTCCCTCCAACAATGTATGAGTTTATCTTTTTCCCCACATCCTCACCAACATTAATTGTTGTTTGTATTCTTGATAATTGCCATTCTTACTGCAGTGAGATAGAATCTTAGTTTTGATTTGCATTTCTCTAATTGCTAAAGATGTTGAACATTTTTTCATGTATTTGATGATCGATTGTATTTTTTTTTTAGCTCTTTATACGTGCTAGAGATTAATGCTCTATCTAGGTGCATGTGGTAAATATTTTCTCTCATTCTGTATTCAATATTATTGATTGGTTCCTTTACTGACATGTAAAAAAATAAAATTAAAACCTATCTCTCATTCTGCATGAAACTCAACTCAAAGTAAATCAAAGGCTTAGACACTAGACCAGAAACCCTGCGCCTAATAGAAAAAAAAGTAGGCCTAAATCTTCACCATATCAGCTTAGGATCTGACTTCCTTAACAAGACTCCTTAATAACACGAAGTAAGATCAAGAATCAATAAATGGGATGAATTCAAACTGAAAAGCTTCTAATCATTGAATTTTTAAATCTTCTCTTGAGAGTGGTGGATCTACAGCAATTAGTACCTGTGTGCAGTTATTAGACTGGATAGAATTCCTGAAATAAAATGTAGGCATACTTCAAAATATGCCAAAACAAACTTTAGAGCATTGAATAAGTACTTTTAAAAATAAGATATAAAGGAAACCTACGTGTATGCAAATATGGGGCTGCAATGAAAGAAGAGAGATGGGTTTTCATATTTTCACTGGAAAAATACTGAGATGCATATGAAGAATGAGTTTAGTAATAAACAAGCTTCCCAATACTCTTTGAAGTGATGGATATATATATTATCTTTTGAGATGTGACAATAGCTCTTTAGATTTGTATATACCCAAACTTATGAAATTGTATGCCTTAAATAGTTGCCAGGTTTTGTGTATCAACTATAACTCCAAGAATTTGTCTTAAAAATGAAAAACTAAATAAAAAAATAGTTTGTGCACTCAGGAATTTGAAAAAGACTTGCACTTTGCAGGTTTGTTGAATGATAATTGCCTTTCTTAAAATAAGTTAGTTCCATGACCTTGTTGATTTCTTGAATGAACTTAATAGAACTTGTTATAATTTGCATCTTAAGCATCCCCCAAAGATCTATGTGGAAGGCTTGGTTCTCATTGTGGAATTTTTGGGAGGTCATGAATCCTTTAAGAGTCTGTCCTATTGCAAGGTCTTCTGATCACACAGGATACGACCTTCAAGAAAATATTGAGACTTAGACTGTTTCCTCTCTCTTTTTCACTTCTCACCATAAAGTGAGCAGCACACTCCCCATCCTGATGTGCTGACTTACAACAGGCCCAAAGCAATGGGGCCAAATACTTTAGGGGAGAAATCTCCAAAACTAAGTTGATGGATGGAGAACTGGCAAACACAGAAATTCAAATGTCCATGAACATCTGATATATACTGAAGAAGCACATGGAGACCTGGAGATCTAACTTTGAAGAACACACTTTCAAATTAAAAATAAACAAATATAAAGACTAGGAGAACAAATACAAATAATTTAGGGAAATCTAATTATTAAATTATTAGATGGAGAATTCTAATTGATTTTTTAAGATACAGAGAAAGAGAGAGAGAATTTTTTTTAATATTTATTTTTTAGTTTTCGGCTGACACAACATCTTTGTTTGTATGTGGTGCTGACCATCAAACCCGGGCCACACGCATGCCAGGTGAGCACGCTACCACTTAAACCACATCCCCAGCCCTCTAATTGATTTTTAGATACATTTTTACAAGTGATTTTAACACAACATATATTTTTTAAAACTAGAAATGTCATTTATAAAAAGTAATTATAGCTTGACATAAGTTTTAAAAAAATAAACAGAAGAACAATTAAGATTAATTGTCAAAGATTTTTTTTTAAGTGAGTGATCCACATATATGTCTGTATTATGTGTGTGGGTAATTTAACAATGATGATAAGTGGAAATTCGATGTTAAGATTATATTAAAATAATTATATCTTGTGCTCGCTTCGGCAGCACATATACTAAAATTGGAACGATACAGAGAAGATTAGCATGGCCCCTGCGCAAGGATGACACGCAAACTCGTGAAGCGTTCCATATTTTTACACCAATTGGAGGAGGGGCAGAGCAGAGCCGCTGCCCGCGCCTGCAAGGTAGGCAGACCTGCGACCGACCGGCGGATCAGGCCCAGCGGCCTGCCAGCATGGTAGACACTTCACCCCAATTGGAGTAGGGGCAGAGCAGAGCCTTCACCCGCGCACAGAACAGGCCCAGTAGCCCACCAGCGTGGTAGTCACATCACCCCCATTGGAGTAGGGGCAGAGCAGAGCCGCCGCCCTTGCCTGCAAGGTAGGCAGACCTGCAACCGACCAGCAGGACAGGCCCAGCGGCCCGTCAGCATGGTAGACAGATCACGCCAATTCGAGGAGGAGCACAGCCGCCGCCCGCCCCTGCAAGGGAGACTTTTCACCTATACAAGAGCAATATAAATATATAGGGGGGAAATTTCAAAAACACAACAGTTTCACCAAGCAGAAAGAAATGCGAGCAGTATGAAAAGACAAGGAAAGAAAGGACCACAAGCAATGCAGGTCAACTCAACTTTAGAAGAGGTAATAGCTGCAGCAGATGGAATTTCAGATAAAGAATTCAGGATATACATGCTTCAGATGATCTGGAGTCTCAAGGAAGACATTGGACAGCAAAATCAGACAATGAAAGATCACTTCGACAATGAATTACATAAACAAATCCAAGAAGCAAAAGACCAACTATACAGGGAGATAGAGGTTATAAAAAACAAACAAACAGAAATCCTAGAAATGCAGGAAGCAATAAACCAACTTAAAACTCAATTGAGAATACTACCAGCAGAGTAGAACACTTAGAAGATAGAACATCAGACAATGAAGACAAAGTATTTCAACTTGAAAAGAACATAGACAGCTCAGCAAGACTGTTAAGAAACCATGAGCAGAACATCCAAGAAATATGGGATAACATTAAGAGACCAAACTTAAGAGGCATTGGGATACAGGAAGGTATAGAGGTCCAAACCAAAGGAATGAGCAATCTATTCAATGAAATAATATGAGAAAACTTCCCAGACTTGAAGAATGAGACAGAATCCCAAATCCTAGAAGCCTACAGGACGCCAAATGTGCAAAATCATTAGAGATCCACACCTAGACACATTATAATGAAGATGCCCAACATACAGAATAAGGAGAGAATTTTAAAAGCTACAAGAGAAAGGAAGCAGATTACATTTAGGGGTAAACCAATCAGGATAACAGCTGATCTTTCAACACAGACTCTGAAAGCTAGAAGATCCTGGAATACCATATTTCAAACACTGAAAGAAAATGGGTTCCAACCAAGAATTGTGTATCCAGCGAAATTAAGCTTCAGGATGGAAGATGAAATTAAAAGCTTCCACGATAAACAAAAGTTAAAAGAATTTGCAGCTAGAAAACCATCTCTTCAAAACATCATCAGCAAAACATTACAGGAAGAGGAAATGGAAAATAACAATGAAAACCAACAATGGGAGGTAGGACAGTAAGGGGGGAAAATAATCAAAGAGGAAAATAAACCATGTTTAGTAACATAAATAAACAAATATGGCTGGAAGAACAACCGATATCTCAATAATAACCCTAAATGTTAATGGCTTAAACTCACCAATTAAGAGACACAAGCTAGTAGAATGGATCACAAAACAAGACCCAACAATATGCTGCCTACAGGAGACGCATTTGATAGGAAAAGACATACATAGGCTGAAGGTGATAGGTTGGGAAAAATCATATCACTCATATGGACTTCGGAAACAAGCAGGAGTGTCCATACTCATATCAAATAAAATAGATTTCAAGCCAAAGTTAATCAAAAGGGATAAAGCGGGACACTACATACTGCTCAAGGGAACCATACACCAATAAGACATAACAATCATAAATATATATGCCCCAAACGATGGTGCAGCTATGTTCATCAAACAAACTCTTCTCAAGTTCAAGAGTCTAATAGACCACCATACAATAATCATAGGAGACTTCAACACACCTCTCTCACCACTGGACAGATCTTCTAAACAAAAGTTGAATAAGGAAACTATAGAACTCAATAACACAATTAATAACCTAGACTTAATTGAAATATATAGAATATACCACCTAACATCAAGCAGTTACACTTTTTTTCTCAGCAGCACATGGATCCTTCTCAAAAATAGATCATATATTATGTCACAGGGAAACTCTTAGACAATATAAAGGAGTAGAGATAATACCATGCATCTTATCTGATCATAATGGAATGAAACTGAAAATCAATGATAAAAGAAGGAAGGAAAAATCATGCATCACTTGGAGAATGAACAATAGGTTACTGAATGATCAATGGGTTATAGAAGACATCAAGGAAGAAATTAAAAAATTCTTAGAGATAAGTGAAAACACAGACACAACATATTGGAATCTATGGGACACATTGAAAGCAGTTCTAAGAGGAAAATTCATTGCTTGGAGTTCATTCCTTAAAAAAAGAAAAAAAAAACAAATAAATGATATCATACTTCATCTCAAAATTCTAGAAAAAGAAGTGCAAAACAATAGCAAAAGAAGTAGAAGGCAAGAAATAATTAAAACCAGAGCTCAAATTAATGAAATCGAAACTGTCGCGACCCCTCGCCAGCAAGGGAAAACACGACACAGGATTCTTCTTTCAGCAGTTTATTCAGGCCTTGTTTCATGTATCATCCTCTAGTGACCCCCCTGCCGAGCGCCCAAGCACAGCCTAATAAAGCCTCCCGCATACCAATCCCAAGCTGCCACGTGGATCTCTCTCATAGGGTGGTAAGGGATTGCGTGCCAACTCTCCAAAAAAGGAGTTGTTTATCACAGGCCACAGTGGAAGCCGGCGCCATCTTCTAATGGCGGCCACGGTCTATAAGAATGGCTTACCACACCAAACAAAAGAAACAATTGAAAAAATTGACAAAACTAAAAGTTAATTCTTTGAAAAAAATAAATAAAATCGACAGACCCTTAGCCATGCTAAAGAAGAGAAGAAGAGAGAGAACTCAAATTACCAGCATACGGGATGAAAAAGTCAATATCACAGCAGACACTTCAGAAATACAGAAGATAATCAGAAATTATTTTGAATCCTTATACTCCAATAAAATAGAAGATAGTGAAGGCATCGATAAATTTCTTAAGTCATATGATCTGCCCAGATTGAGTCAGGAGGATATAGACAAACTAAACAGACCAATATCAATTGAGGAAATAGAAGAAACCATCAAAAGACTACCAACTAAGAAAAGCCCAGGACCGGATGGGTATACAGCAGAGTTTTACAAATCCTTTAAAGAGGAACTAATACCAATACTTTTCAAGCTATTTCAGGAAATAGAAAAAGAGGGAGAACTTCCTAATTCATTCTATGAGGCCAACAT
Organism: Marmota monax; assembly: GCF_021218885.2. Classification (NCBI taxonomy): domain Eukaryota; kingdom Metazoa; phylum Chordata; class Mammalia; order Rodentia; family Sciuridae; genus Marmota; species Marmota monax. Next base: position 2,343,238 of record NW_026695230.1, on the reverse strand, counting down.
CACCCTGATTCCTAAACCAGACAAAGACACTTCAAAGAAAGAAAACTACAGACCAATATCTCTAATGAACCTAGATGCAAAAATCCTCAATAAAATTCTGGCGAATCGGATACAAAAACCTATCAAAAAAATTGTGCACCATGATCAAGTAGGATTCATCCCTGGGATGCAAGGCTGGTTCAATATACGGAAATCAATAAATGTTATTCACCACATCAATAGACTTAAAAATAAGAACCATATGATCATCTCGATAGATGCAGAAAAAGCATTCAACAAAGTACAGCATCCCTTTATGTTCAAAACTCTAGAAAAACTAGGGATAACAGGAACATACCTCAATATTGTAAAAGCAATCTATGCTAAGCCTCAGGCTAGCATCATTCTGAATGGAGAAAAATTGAAGGCATTCCCTCTAAATCTGGAACAAGACAGGGATGCCCTCTCTCTCCACTTCTGTTCAATATAGTTCTCGAAACACTGGCCAGAGCAATTAGACAGACGAAAGAAATTAAAGGCATAAAAATAGGAAAAGAAGAAATTAAATTATCACTATTTTCAGGTTACATGATTCTATACCTACCAGACCCAAAAGGGTCTACAAAGAAACTATTAGAGCTAATAAATGAATTCAGCAAAGTGGCAGGATATAAAATCAAAACACATAAATCAAAGGCATTCCTGTATATCAGCGACAAATCCTCTGAAATGGAAATGAGGACAACCACTCCATTCACAATATCTTCAAAAAAAATAAAATACTTGGGAATCCACCTAACAAAAGAGGTGAAAGACTTATACAATGAAAACTACAGAACCCTGAAGAGAGAAATAGAAGAAGATCTTAGAAGATGGAAAAATATACCCTGTTCATGGATAGGCAAAACTAACATCATCAAAATGGTGATATTACCAAAAGTTCTCTATAGGTTTAATGCAATGCCAATCAAAATCCCAACGGCATTTCTTGTAGAAATAGAGAAAGCAATCATGAAATTCATATGGAAAAATAAACGACCCAGAATAGCAAAAACAATGCTAAGCAGGAAGTGTGAATCAGGCGGTATAGCGATACCAGACTTCAAACTATACTACAGAGCAATAGTAACAAAAACAGCATGGTACTGGTACCAAAACAGGCGGGTGGACCAATGGTACAGAATAGAGGACACAGAAACCAATCCACAAAACTACAACTATCTTATGTTCGATAAAGGGGCTAAAAGCATGCAATGGAGGAAGGATAGCATCTTCAACAAATGGTGCTGGGAAAATTGGAAATCCATATGCAACAAAATGAAACTGAATCCCTTTCTCTCACCATGCACAAAAGTTAACTCAAAATGGATCAAGGAGCTTGATATCAAATCAGAGACACCCTGTCTGATAGAAGAAAAAGTTGGCTACGATCTACATACTGTGGGGTTGGGCTCCAAATTCCTCAATAGGATACCCATAGCACAAGAGATAATAACTAGAATCAACAAATGGGACTTACTCAAACTAAAAAGTTTTTTCTCAGCAAAAGAAACAAAAAGAGAGGTAAATAGGGAGCCTACATCCTGGGAACAAATCTTCAGTCCTCACACTTCAGATAGAGCCCTAATATCCAGAGTATACAAAGAAATAAAAAAATTAGACAATAAGATAACAAATAACCCAATCAACAAATGGGCCAAGGACCTGAACAGACACTTCTCAGAGGAGGACATACAATCAATCAACAAGTACATGAAAAAATGCTCACCATCTCTAGCAGTCAGAGAAATGCAAATCAAAACCACCCTAAGATACCATCTCACTCCAGTAAGATTGGCAGCCATTATGAAGTCAAACCACAACAAGTGCTGGCGAGGATGTGGGGAAAAGGGGTACACTTGTACATTGCTGGTGGGACTGCAAATTGGTGCAGCCAATCTGGAAAGCAGTATGGAGATTTCTTGGAAAGCTGGGAATGGAGCCACCATTTGACCAAGCTATTCCCCTTCTAGGTCTATTCCCTAAAGACCTATAAAGAGCATGCTACAGGGACACTGTTACATTGATGTTCATAACAGCACAATTCACAATAGCAAGACTGTGGAACCAACCCAGATGCCCTTCAATAGACGAATGGATTAAAAAAAAAATTGGCATTTATACACAATGGAGTATCACTCTGCATTAAAAAATGACAAAATCAAAGAATTTGCAGGGAAATGGATGGCATTAGAGCAGATTATGCTGTGAAGCTAGCCAATCCCTAAAAAACAAATGCCAAATGTCTTCTTTGATATAAGGAGAGTAACTAAGAACAGAGTAGGGACGAAGAGCATGAGAAGAAGATGAACATTGAACTGGGATGAGAGGTGGGAGGGAAAGGGAGAGAGAAGGGAAATTGCATGGAAATGGAAGGAGACCCTCAGGGTTATACAAAATTACATACAAGAGGAAGTGAGGGGAAAGGGAAAAATAATAAAAGGGGGAGAAATGAATGACAGTAGAGGGGGTAGAGAGAGAAGAGGGGAGGGGAGGGGAGGGGAGGGGGGATAGTAGAGGATAGGTAAGGCAGCAGAATACAACAGACACTAGTATGGCAATATGTAAATCAATGAATGTGTAACTGATATGATTCTGTGATTCTGCAATCTGTATACGGGATAAAAATCGGAGTTCATAACCCACTTGAATCAAAGTGTGAAATATGATATATCAAGAAGTATGTAATGTTTTGAACAACCAACAATAAAAATTAAAAAAAAAACAAACTGCAAATAAGCAAATAAAAAAAAACAATAATTATATCTAAATGTTTATGAAACAAAATTGATTTATTTTTTTTTTTATCGAAACAGGTTAAAGTTTTTCCTTTAGAAGTTAGAAAGTTTTATTTTAAAGTTTTATATAAATTTAATATTTCACATCTTTTTATATACATTTTTCTTATGATTGTATAATTTTAAGATATTATAAAGACTTATGTTATCAGGCATCTTGTTTTTCTATTTTTTTTTCTATTTCTGTTAAATCTTCCAAGCTTATATTATTTCTCATAGGTGGAATGATATGAAAATATTGAAAAGTGCTGAGATAGTATATACTATAAGCATATATATATATATATGGTTGATTACTTCTGATGAAATTGAGTCAAAATTCTTATTTAGAATTTAATAAAATAAGAATATGTGTCATTTTGGAAGATTAACAAAGGGAACAAAAGTAACAACCAAACCATTGGACTTTCCCCAAAGAAAGTAATCTTTACGGATAACTCATGTAAATAGGTCAGATAGATTTGATACAGCCTGAATACAAAGATATTGAAATTCAGATGCATGTGAACTATATTTAAGTTCTAAACAGCAGCTAGAAAATTACTTGTAAATAAACTTACATCAATGGATTCTGAGAATGGAAATAATTCTTAACAATTTTATCAGGAATCCAGAAGAAAACTGAAGTGTCCTGAGCAAACCAAGAAGTAAGGTCACCACAGCACAAAGTAAAATAATAACTGCTTATTTCCATCACGCTTTGTAAGACTATTGTGTAGTACAATGTCAAAGAGCATAGGTCACATACTATCTTGTGCTTCTAAAGGCACAGGTCTGAAAGAAACCCACATAAATGGTAAACAATCGTGCAAAATGCTGGTCATGTCCATAGTTTAAATCAGAATACTTCTGAGGGCTTTATATTATACTAAATACTGTGTTCCTACTTAAGGACTTTTATACACAAGGAAAGGATAGACCTTAAATATTCTGCTAGAGACATAGAGGTAGATACTAATGGAGTTGAGACTTGAATGCAGGCAATGTAATACCCTATAACTACATTATATTAATACTATAGTATTGCCATCTACCCTAGCTGGCGACCTAATGCTGGGTTCACAAAACCTGACTATTCCAATAACTTAAGGAAACAGCAAAGAAAGCACTAAAATACACAGAAGTACATTTTCAAAATTCAGGGATGGCTCTCTGAACTTAGGAGTCTGTGGTAAAAGAGAGAGCCACTAAAATTCTTTATTCTTATGTAAGGGACACACAAAGGGAATTTCCATAGAACATTCTATCCCCAACAGGGCAAAAGGGTAAGATTACAAAAGAACAGGTGAGTGTAACTCAATCCCAGCAGATGATACCTACTCCTGGAGCCATGCCTTGTTATCCAAGGTAGGGTAACACCCAAATTACTATGACCTGGCACTATCATGACAGAGTGAATGCAATAATTGTTCAGAACCCTGTGCATCAGGACGTAAAGACATCTGCATCTAGGGCAGCTACCGACACTCTAGTAATATTTTTCTGATGGGTGGGGTTTAGTTCAGTGACAGAGTACCTACCTAGCATGCATGAGATGCTGGGTTTGACAACTGGTATGATAATATTTAAAAATATTTTTCTACAGTATATTTCCTTCAGCAAATTATTCATTAACTTTAGATGATGAAGTTTGGTGACATACACATGCATCTCAAACTTATTCTTTTCAAATAATGTCTACTGTATTGATATGAAATATAAATACAAAATACACCTAAGTGATTTGGGAACATTTCACAGACTCACAAAGTGATCTATTTCTTCATCTACCTATGATAATTTTAGTTTGAAATATAAATCAATGAACAGATTGTATAATGTTTATTTTCCTAGAATTATACTTTTTATATCTCTTCTTCACAATTACAAGCTCAATGAAGATGAAAAGAATCATTTCTGAAAAGATTTACAAACTCCCTTCCCTGACACAGTCACTTGAGCAGACCACACTTTGAACTAGTTTCTCTCCCAATTGGTCTAAATGTCTGCTGTAAAATACTTCCCTGAAGGAGGGATTTTAAATCAACCTTGATTTAAATCTCAGGTCTCAAGCTAAGCAAGAATATTTCTTATTTTTCTTGATATATATAATGTTTAAAACTCATACTCCATATTATGTGTTTATTATGTTTATTCTCAACCCAGAATGTAAATATGCAGATCACTCCAAGAGAAGAGCAGATGCATAACAGAATAAATAAATAGATAAATGGCAGGTAAAGTCCTTCTTCTATACAAGTAACAGCAAATCTTGGAATAAAAGTGAAGTAAGAGCAAGTAATTGAAAATAGCAGTCCAGTGTATATAAAAAAAATATGTAATGGCTAATGCTCTTAATTTTGTTTTTAAATTAAAATATCAATTATGCAACTTTCATGACAAAATTGTGAATATTGAGAATCTAATTTGGGATGCACTGTGAACATTGAGAATGTTCATAAATTGGTATATTATTATGGAAAATGTTGACTTCACAAACCAATGTTGTCTTACTAGGATTTCAAATGTCCAAAGAAACTAAACTTTTATCTACTGGACATATTTTATTAAGAAATTTTATTCATTTAAATAAATGCCTGTGATCTTTCACTCTAAGTAAATACATAATTGTTGTCTGTATATAAATTCTTGTGTTTGTAAATCAAATCAGATAATAAACCAATAAGTGTTTCATCCTGAGAAAATACCTAAATGAATATTTTATTTACTTTTGCTTAGGTTGTAAAGCAGTTGGAATATAAGAAAAACACTAGGAGTCCCTCCGGGAAGCATCCACTGGGACTTGAGAGGTATTAGCAGCCATATTGATGAGCATGTGAGCAAATCCATATCCTTGAGTATAAACATGTCAATTGAATAGACAATCATTAATCTAAGCAACTGTAAGGCAGAAAACAATAAAGAAAAGCCCATGAGATTCTTACTATAGGAGACCTTATATAACATCAATGTGTCATAAGTCAAAAGAAAGTGGTTCCAAATATGAATGCTAAGTTAATGTCAAATGATTTTCAGAAGAATTAATGCTTAGATTTTCAGGGGTCAAATTTGAAGTCAATTTGCTTGTCATTAGCACCACTGTGTAGTGGGTTCCATGAAGATTGACATAATCATGGTTTAAAGTCTCCCCAGCAAAACAAAAGAGCCAGCATCCTGTCTGTACATTTACCATGTAACACAAACACCAAAGGTCTTCTAGAAACCCTTCAGAAAACACATGTCTCAATGATCAAGTGAGTGTTGCAGAACCTGTTAGACATTGCTGTTTATGAGAATTATATTTCTTTAAAATGCATTAAATTTGAATCCTAAAATGCATGTTGCAAAAATATAGGTAATTTATGCACAATTTGGAAATGAGCAAAAATGATGAAAGTATATTCTCCTAAAAAAATAAAGAAAAAGGAAGAAATTCAATACAAAGTCTTTCTTTCCAAGACAAACTGAGTAACAAACAGGACTCAAACTATATTTTATCAATATTTTAATGAAGTATTCATTTTCCTTGCAAAGATTTCTCTGGATTTTGAAAACTTGTCTGTGGTTACCACAACAAGAAAATCTAAACAATAAATGTTATATGAAATGCATTTTTCACACGTCTCTACTAAATAAGCCACCTAATATTTTGATAATTTTTTAAAAAAGATATAGATAGATACTTAAGTCTGATAGACACTTTCTTAATAAACGTTGGCACAAAACTAAATAAAAGCCCTATTTAAGAAACAAAAATTGATAGCAAATCTGATATAGAAACAAACTGTTCAAAAAAAATTAAAGGAAAAACAATGTCCTTGTAGTCCTAGTCCCACCAGGATGTACACAGGTTCAGAATCTTACAATTCTCTCCAGATAACTATTATTCAAAAGGAAATACGAGTATCAGTAATACCATTTCAATCCTTTTTAAGCTTAGTTTTTGTTAGTAAAAATTATATTTTAACTAATCTTAATATTTTGAGAGTATTGGTATACATATAAGTACTAGTGAATTTCTCCAAGTGACATTTCAAAATTAAGTAGCTTGACATACATGTCTAAAAATTTATTGTGGTTACTGAACACTTATTATAAAGACACCAAGTTTTATAAATATTCCTGTATAGCCAACTGTTTCTTTTAGACAAATTTGTACATTCAACTTTTGAGTATACTATCATATCTCAGAGTCGTTATATATCGATCTTCATGAATTTTCAGGTTTGAAGTTTAATAGCTCATGTGACAGCTAACAAATAGAACCCTACTTCCAGATCAATCATTTTACCCAAATTCTTCACAGCCTGTGTTGTGATGAGGAATCAAAAACATGTTCAAGCTTACTGTAATATTTTCAAGAGAAGAAGCAAAAAGGAAATATGTTTTCTAGCTGAGTTTTACTGATAAATAAAAGAAAGATCCAAGCATACCTATTGCAATAACAGTGCAGAAGGGTTAAGGTTAAGTTTGTGCTCACAATGAAGACTCATTAAGTATTTTCTTAATCTAGAGGAAGAAAGTTTCCTTAACCTACATGGGGAAGATACAGAATGGGAGGAGAAAATAAATATAGCTGCATTTAGAAAACTTGGATATTTGAGAGTGTCAGTATCTATCCAAATATTAATTAGTTGATATGATTGACTTCTTATACTTCAGATAAAAATAAATATAAATAGAATATTCTATTATGCTTCCAAAAGTATCACCATTTATGCCCCCAGTTTGAAAGTCACTAAATTACATAAAGAAAATGTTTTTCAAAACAATAGCAGATTCTTATATCCAGCTATTAAGTAGATATATTTTATTCCAACTTGGCTGTGTAAACTAGATTGGTAAGACACTATTAATGGATATTTTTTTTATGTGTAACAACAAGTTTGAGGGGTATAAGTGTCAGGGTAGTCCCTTGGAATTTAATTTGTCTTCTAAAGGCACACTTGCATTCCTTATTCAGATTACCTACACTTAAATCTACATATCAGTTAACAGGAAGTGAAAACTTTGATATACTGGAGCTGGGCTTAGGTTCTAGTACTGGATTTGTAATTCACTTACTATTCACTTATTCATTCTACAAAAACTTCATCCTATGCACTGGGACACAGTACTGAAAAAAACACAAATATTCTGGTATCACAAGTCATTGAGGGATTCACAACACTTAGTTTTACTTTCTTCATTTTTTTCTATTAAATTCTGTAGGGTTGCAGTGACTTGTTCTTGGAATTTAAATATCTGACATCTCATGAATATAAATTTTTAATGACCAAAATAACACAATGTAGAAGTTAGATGATGATTAGGACCACCATCTCTATCATCTAAGCTTCTATCACAAAATATCTTAGACTGAGAAATTAATAAACAAAAAGAATACACTGATTACAGTTATGGATACTGAAGTCTAAGATAAAGATGCTGGCAAATTAGACACGTATTGAGGTCTTATTACTCACAGACAGCATTCTTTATGCACATTTTCTTTGGGTGAAATGTACTATGATCAGGTTCTTTTAAGCTTCTTTTAAAAGGGCACTGTTGTAGTCAGCTTTTTCGCAGCTATAAGTGAAAGATCTGACCAAAACAATTGTAGAGGAGGAAAACTTTATTTGGAGGCTTATGGTTTCAGAGGTCTTAGTCAGATAGCCAGTTCCATTCCTCAGGGCTTACAGTGAGGCAGGACATCATGGTGGAAGAGTGTGGCAAAGGGAATCAGTTCAGGGGATGATCAGGAGCAGAGAGAGAGATTCTCCTCCTAGATACAAATATAAATCCAAGAGCCACACCCCCAATTTCCAAATCTTTCAGCCACACCCTACTTGCCTTCATTTACCAATCAATTAATCCCATGAGGGAATTAATTCACTGATTTCAGGAAGACTCTCACAATCCAATCATTCCTTCTTTGAACCTTTCATTGTCTCACAGGTGATCTTTTGGGGATGTCCTCACATTCAAACCATAACAGGCACAGTTTTAGGAGGGCTTTGGCCTCATGACATACTTAGCAGTGGCCCCCTTTCTTCATACCAGCACATCAGGCATTAGATAATTTTTATTCACTTATTGATTTTGTCTTCAGTGCTTAGGTTTGGAGCCAGGAATTTGCACATGCTGAGCAAGTGCTCTACCACTCAGCTACATCCCTAGCATAGCAGATTACATTTTAACATGTGAATTTTGGAGAGACACAAACATCCAGAACATAGCAATCACTTTCAGCACAAATTTCCCATAATTCAAAGTAATTTTTCACAAATAGAAATTAACTCAAAGTATATCAGTACGTTTACTTACTAATGCTAAAGAAGGGGATCAGCCATATATATATATATATATATATATATAGTGATATATATATAGTGATATATATATATATATATATATATTGTTATATATATCACAATATAAAATTATTAGGTTTATACATCTTCCTCTAGAAATATTTATAAAAATTAAATTAATTGAAAGCCAAAAATTTGTAAAGCTTTTTAACTTAGTAGAGAATCACTAAAACTATGCTTCTTCTTAATATACTATCAAAAATACATAAAGCTAAGGTAAAAAAATTTCAGATATAATATTTAAAACATTCACCACAATGTGAAGAAATTTGTAGTACACATCCCTCAGGACTTTTATCCAGATTGAGTAAACCTCTTTGTGAATATTTAAATTGCTTATAAAATTAAATTTTTCACATTTAGATCTCAGCTAATAAATAACAACCTTATTTTCAAACTATACACGTTTGTTCATTTAAAAAATGATTTTACATGCAGAGTTATGAATTAAAAGGAAAGATAAGCATAAATTTGTGGATGAGTGTCATTCCACAATTAGACATATTAAAAGTGTATAGGCTATTTAAAATTGTCCAGTATCCATGTATTTCTTTGTAGTGGGTTCTACAGGCCATATAACTGTCCAGCAGTGATCACCATTCCCTAGTGATGTTCCACGGAAATCAGAATAGTAACCTGAGTACAATTTTATGCAAGCAGTATGCTCAATTTTCTCTCAACATAGAAAATCATAGATACATATATAGACCTTATTTGTGTATAGTTGGTAATTTTTTTTCAATTTTACATAACTATTTTTTTCTTTTTTATCTCTCTCCTTTTATATATAAGTATAATTTTATTTATAAATATATTCATAGTGTTGTAGGGACGATTGAGGGAAGGCATGGAAGACAGCAGAAAATCGTTTTATTTGGCTGCATCCAGGTTCAGAGGGCACAGCTTTTGCTGTAATCAATTAATCCCCTGAACTCTGAGTTCAGGTAGTTTCAGAGTTATATACCCAGCATGTAAGGGGTGGGGCTCAGAAGTTCACAGTCTGCAGAAGTTCACATAAAAGCAGCTTTTTCTTTCACTGCTTTGGGCAAGTTAACCCTTCAAGGACAATGCCTGAGAAGGGGAAAGCTTCTTCTCCCCTTTCTTTCTTCCCATGCCAGCTGTTACCATGGAGCCCAAATGGTAATTTATCTTAAAAATGTAGACATTTCTGTGAATCCCCAGCTCAAGGTCAGAGGCCTTGTTTGCACATTTCTACAAAGTACTATACTGGATATGTTTGTGAAAAACTAGTAAGGGGGTGTCCAGCACCTGGAGTACTGGTATCTTCTCAGCCAGTGTCCAAGTAAAATAGAGCGACACGAAAATAGGAAGTTTATCTACACTGAGCTCTTTTGCAGAGACTCTTTTGCTGACAGTCCTAAAATCAGCCATGGTGAAGATTTCTGGAGAAGCCCAGTTAAGACTTCTCTGTGGAGAAAGGAGATGACACTTCACTAGGAGGCTCCCTTTTTCATCCTACTCTCTGAGATTTCCAAGTGAAAATCACTGGAATGGAATTTAAAAATGGCAAGCACCGTAACTATAGTATATTAATTTGGAAGCAAAATATTGAAATAGTTCAATATTGAGCAGAATCCATATTACGTATACTTTACCTCTCTTTTTCTAACTTATTCATTTCCATTTTTTTTTCATGTTCATAATTCTTGCCCACTCTATGGAATTCAAGAGTTTTAAATGTAAAAAATTATGCTTGGTTTTCTTTATTTTAACTACAGTAATGACTCTCAAACCTCCTAGAAAAATAGAGTCAACTTACCCCTAGCAAGAAACCTAACACATATTCTTTGGGAGCAACTCAGATATGGTGAATATATATATATATATATATATATATATATATATATATATATATATATATATTGCTGTGGCTCCAGAGTCTATATGAAATGACTATGCAGAAAAATATTAGTAGATTATTTTTCTTACCTAAAAGAACATGCATGTTTTTAAAAAGTTAGATAGCTTATCAAGTTACAGCCATACATATTTTAAAGAAACATTTCCACGCAGCTTTAGATATATTCTAATTTAAATAATTAGAATTTATAAATTTAGGTTTAAAATAACAGTGACACATATCTATATTAAAAACAAACTGTTTTCAAAAAAGTAAATTAAATATCTCCCATTACATATCCTCTCTAAGATAAAATAAATAAATAAAAATCATGGTTAGATATATCTAAAACAATACTGTGAACACCATATTTATCTTTCAATATATAAAAACTTATTTTGTATTTAAATTGTTTTTATTTAAATCCTAGTTTGAAATTGTCAATATGTACTTGTTATCAGATTTGTCATATTTAATACTACCATCCTATCTTAGATGATTTCATTTGTAAAGGGAAAAAAAAGGTTATATTCTATTCAAATAAATCAGAATAAAGAACCACCAACTTCTTTTTGGCAAAAAAAGAAAAAAAGAAAAAGAAGAGATGTAAAGTGTTACATGCATTAAAAATTGTGTGAAATGCAAATGAAACGTAGACTTAGGGTAAATGCTTTTGATAACTTCCTTGTAAAAAAACATTGAAATTTTTGGGAAATAATTTTAAAGAAAATTGCCTTTTTAAGTTTAAATCTGGAATAAAAATTGTGGGTTATTAAAAAAGATTCTGGAAGGGAGAATGAGTATGTAAAAATGTGCTAAGTAGAAGTGATACAAGAGAAATTATTTCAAATGGTTTATTTAGCTGTAACATTGACAATTGATAAAATAAAATATGAATATAAAGAGAAATTTGTAAAGGAACACAAAAAATTGAACCACAAGTAGTGAGTAATAAAAGAAAAAAAAGAAAGGAAACATAACTAGATTAAACAAATTAAGAAGATAGGATTCATGTCAGATACATGTGTTCACAAATAAATGCCTTTTTTAAAATGTCAAAGATACATGGCCAAAAAACCTGAAAGTCATCCTTTATAACTCCCTCTGTCTCTCATCACTATATAATGTATCTTTAATCCTAAAATGTTTTCTACATATAAATATTTCACCGACTCATGTATTTCTCTCCATTCCCATACCTAAAACATGACTCCAAGATCTTTTACTTGTGAAATATCAATAGTCTTCTGTTTTGCAGAGTGATGGTTGGGCATTTATGGGCTCAGCTTTCCATTAATCAATGACCGTCTATTCTGCACAGTAGCACAAAAGCCTTAATATCGAAAGCCAAAAGCTCAATATTGAAACTAACCTAGAACTATGGAATTCTAAAATGTTATATCATCTGATTTATAATTTAAATTTTATGTTAGATTAGGTAAGATAAAATTTTAACATATCTAGAGAACAATGAAGTAAGCTATGTCATGTCAATTGTTCATATTTATTTGAATAATAAGGTTGCACGGAAAGGAGAATTTCCTGATTACTCTAATTAAGACCCACATGAAAGATAATGAAATAATAAGGGCAAAAGTACAGAGCCATAGTTTTATAACTCAGAATAAACATCTCCCTCATGATAGGTCATCACCAATAACAGGATCTAAGCAGAACTGACCCTTTGATAGAGCCTCACTTTACTTCCTTAGAGTATGATGCCATGATTTATAATAGGAAGATTATTATGTACATTTCTTACTATTAATAAAAGTATCTTGCATTATATTTCAAAAATAGGTTGGTAAAAATATTTCTACTCTACTGATTTCATTTCATGCCCATCTCATATTTTAAAAGAGCTTTGTAAAATATATTCAACAAGCAAGCAACTCATTTATTGTGAATGAAAATATAAAACAATTTTAAAAAAGAAGAAAAATGCTTCATCACACTTTAGAGTACACTCTAATTGATTATATTTAAATAAATCACGATTCCCACATTTACCATTGACCTATTTCAGAAGGTTTATATAAGGAGGTGATAGATGATAACAGTTCTAAAAAAAGGCTGATGTTGCCTGGGTAGTACATTCTATGCTCATCACATTAGCTTTGGATATGCAAACAGATTCACTGATAATGTAAAAAAAAAAGTTGTTTAAAATAGAGAATTAAAGCATTTTTCCCTAATTTGTTATTGTTCCCATGACAAATTTTCCTACTAAGCCATCATATTACAGTTTCATTACAAACAAATGACCTAGATTTTGAGGCTATTCAAGAATACCTATGTAATAAAAATGACACACAACTTAGTTTAGCTGAGGATGAAAACATATATGAATGTACAAAAATCCATCCTATATAATGACCAAAACTATTTCTCATATATGAAAATGCACCCAGGGAAGACTCTGGAAGAATGGTGTTTGTACATTTCTTGTTCTTTACTATTACTGCCACGAAAGCTTATTTATTGCCTCCCTGACTTCTAGGGAAATAAGCAATCCCATGTGCAAACTGCTCTTACATTGTGGATTACATTTAAACAGTTGCTTTGTATTTGTGAGCCAACCAACCCTCCCATCTTGTGCTAAGGAGCAGGAATTTCATATTGGCAGAAAATTGTGCCCTTGTGTCCCCTCAGAGAAATCATCTCTTATTTAAAAATCTGGAGGTACAAAACTTCTTATCTGATGTAAAATTTGCTTCCCCATAAACCAAAATTCAGCATTCCTCTCGGCTGTAACTGGATCATAATTAATTCTTACTTGGTAGACATGGACATAAAATTGCATCATCAAGAACTACAACTGTTATGGAACAGGCTATGTGGACAATAAACAGACTCCATCTTACCCTAAGAATCCGTATCATGTAAGAAATGCTTCTACCATGGGAAAGCCCACCTCTGTATCCACTGATAGTTGCCTAGCATAACATACTTGGCAACACAAAATAGCAATTCTTATACAATGTAAAAATATTCTCTTTGGTTTTCATTTTTATTGGGCAATATACCTTGCCAGAGATTGATTGTCTAGACATTAGTAACCATTCTCTAACTTGTACTGAACTAGGGTCATTTTGAACCACTTCCCTTCTGCTTGCTGTTATGCCAACCTGGAAAGTCCCATATGTACCCATTGCATTATTTTGCTAACTGCCCAATTCAGCTTCTGTACCTGCTTGCTTGCAGCTACTTCAACCCAGTTGTGGTTTTTGCCTTTAAATATCCCTAAAATGCTCAGGCTTGGGGTTGTTCCTTGCAGAGACAGTTATGTGTCCTGTGGAGAGTAGTCACCAGCCGGCTGGCTAAATGAGGACTCTTCAATTTGAACAAAACTGGGACTGGGTGTGCTTTCTGACAGATCTGCCACACAACACAACAGTCCTGTCATATTTCTCAAACTTGCATTTGTAGCTGTTTCCCCTGAAATAAGTATCTCGTAAGAATGTCTTGTTTCAAATATAATAAACATATCCATAATATTATTTAACTATATAACACTGAAGTCACTGTGAAGTTGTCATTTAAATAAATGGGTCAAAAAGAAGAATCTAGAAATAAAAGAAACAAGTGTGCTACTCTCTTAACTTATATTTTAAGCATTGATAAAACATTGCTCTAATATTTAAAAATTGCCAAGGGAGTTTTGATGATATCACCTAAAGTCTGAGAATAAAGCATTAATATGCTGAGTTTTTATATTTCATGATAGTCCATGGTAAACACCTTAAGTATTCATCACAAATCTCCAAGATTTTGAGGCCCCAAAACAGAAGAGATAGAAGTAGTTTTTGCCTTAGAGTCTCCTAAAACAACACCCTCAGAGGTAAGAGGCCCAGCAGCGTTCCTCTTAAAGGTAAAGTTGCCTAGCAACCAGCCTCCATATACCACAGTGGAGCCCTCTGAACACTTCAGTGCCAAGAGCAACTAGCCTACAGATCAATTATGAAGGAAAAAAACATGAAGATAAAATGAAAATGTTGGTAAAGTAGTCCATGGAGTAAAATAATATTTAGCTATTGCAAGTCAAACCTGCCATAAAATAACTCTCTTTATTTTTTTTCTTGCAGAAACACATATGCAAAGACCTTGACAGGTAAGACTTTATCATTTCAAAAATCACAAGCCTTGGGCCAAAAGCAAGAAATGGTGATCTGTAGTTCTTTAAATATTGCTTCTAAGTTACCAATGAGGTGATGAAGAAAATGTTTGTGTTTTTACTTGTTTGATTCCTTCAAAATGCAATTTTTGGATATATGAGAGCGGTGAGTGAAAGATTTATGCAATATTTAAGGTACATTTTTTACTGATACTTACAGATCTATTTAACTATTTAGGTGATAGATTAGGCAGTCAATTTACAGTTTGCTTCTTAAATTTCTTAATCTGTCATTAGAGTTACTAATGAAAAGACAGTGCAGACTACAGGGAAGTTATAATGTGAAAGCCAATCCCAGCCTGAGTCTGAATGCTCAATCCATCTATTAAGTAAGACATTTCAGAGACATGTTCTTCAGGTTCTTTCTAGCCACCTTTCACTCTTCCAGCCTACTATAATTTGTCTCATACTGCACATCACTAGTCTAAGAAAAAAATCATACTAAAAAAAATTAAAGGGCCACTGACACAAATTTAAAAATCCAGAGGCCTAAGAATTTGGAGTCTTGTATTTGAAGGACAGAAGGGTGTAGCAGCTCCAAGAATAGCTTCCTCTTTGCCTTTCTGCTTTAGCCGGGCCCATAGTTGCACTGTCATTTGGAAGGTGTCCAGTCAAATTGGGTGAGGTATGTCTTTGCACTGATTCAAATTATAATCTCTTCTGGAAACACTCTCATAGATATATCCAGGTTAATTATATACAAGTCATTTAGGTAACCCCTAATCCACTTCATTATAGAATGACACCTAAAGTTAGCCATAATATCAATCACAATATATCATGGAATGGATATGAAACAAAATGCTCATATTTTCCTTTACTAGAAAGTTCTAGAATATCCTATATAACAATTTTATGATTCATTATAAAAATTAAATTGTAGATTAGAAAATGCTTTTTCACGATGTGATGGTGCATGCCTCTTATCCAAGCACACAGGAGACTGAAGCAGGAAGATTACAAATTCAAGGCCAACTTCAGCAAATTAGTGAGACTATTTCTCAAAATAATGCCATAAAATACCTGGGGATGTACAGTTCAATGGTAAAGGGCCCCTGGGTTTAATTCCCAGCATATGTGCACGCTCACGTTTGTGTGTGTGTGCGCGCACACACACACACAGAATTAAAATACTTTTCATAGTGAAGTAAAATATAACCAAAATTCATCTTTGGGTCTCATCAGGGACCACTGGTTTATTGTGGTGATTCCTGGATACAATTTATGGGTCAATGAAGGATCCAAGCTTCTTCCATCAATCTTTAGCAAAATAAAATTTAAGAATATAATGTTGCTCACATTTTGTTGTTTCATGGAAGAAAAAAGTTTCCTGCTTGTTATATTAATTAGTAAATCAGTGGAAGTTTATGAATACAAAATGGAATCTTGGGATATAATATAAAGATCTAACATTTGTTGCACTCATTTTGATGTCATAGACATTTTATATATTATAACTCATGAAATCTTCACTTGTACTTTATAGATAACTGCTACTATAATCTCTTTTCACATTTGATAAAATGAAAGCACAAGATTTCTGTATTTTGCAGAGGATCAAGCAGCAAGAAATGACAGACCCAGGTTACAAATTCAGGTAATCTAATTTTAAAGGTATTCTTAAATAACATATCACCCAACATTGTAACGATTAAAATACAGCCACCTAGAAGAAGGATTATATTCCCAAGCATCTTCATATCTTTCTTTTTTTTTTGAATTTTTTTTAGTTGTATAGGAACACAATATCTTTATTTTATTTATTTATTTTTATATGATGCTGAGGATCAAATTCAGCACCTTGTACTTACTAGGTGAGTCCTCTATCAGTGAGCCACAACCCCAGCCTTAATCTTCATATCTTTCTACTTACATAGCTGACTGAGTTCTACTTACATAGTTTATGTGTAAGTCTTTACTTCATCTTTTTTCCTACTTGCTGTCTATAATATGAAAGTCAACATTTTGAACTATGAGAATTGGAGCCACACATCAAAAATGAAAGATCAGAGCACATATAATCTCTGGGTTGCAAACCTCTACATATTTATAAAAGAGATAAATAAATTTCTGTTTTCCTAAGCCCTGTGAATTTGACTTTGTTTCCTGCTGTCTAAACTAATCTCCCCACAGAAGGTGGTACTCAGAAATTTGAAATGGCTAAAGTCACATGTTCAACACTATCAAGAATGGAAAGACAAAGAAAGAAGAAATACATGTTTCTATTAGGGAAGGGACAATGTTTTATATTTTAATATTTCTTTTTCCCCCTTTATTCTGGTTAATGTGTCACTTTATTGAAAAAATGTATTTAATATAAATTATATTTTATAAATACCTTAATTTGAACAAATTTCAGTTCTCCAATTTAAAACAGAAGTGTTTATTTGGCCAATGAAAATATTTAACATTGTTCATGTAAGCAAATTGTTTCATTTTTCACAGTTGAATTAACAGCAAATTAATTCTTAAATATGTTTTATTCATTGTTCAAGGTTTCAAAGACTTTAATTCTAAAGAAATAGAATTTTCAAAGTGATGATCTTAACTTTAATATTTTTCACATGAAAATAAAAATACAAAATATTTTAGCACATCATATGAAATATATACTTTTATTTTTTTGCTGACAACATGGCTATAAACTATTAAAAATCTACTCACTTATACATACAAGTAAGGCTCTTCTTAACTACTAAGTCACACCCTTTTTATTTTTTATTTAGAGATAGGATCTCACTAAGTTGCTTAGGGCCTTACTAAGTTGTGAGGCTGGCCTGGAACTTACGATCCTCTTGTATCAGCCCTGGTTTTGCCAGGATTATAGATGTGCACCACTGTACCTGGCTTCATTCATATTCCTTTTGCATTTTATTTAAAGAAAAGGTCTCACTGAGTTGCTTACAGCCTCACTTTTGCTTCGAACTGGTGATCTCCTACCTCAGTCTCCCCAGCCACCAGGATTACATGCATGTGTCACCTCACCTGGCTACATTCATATTCTTAAAGGCATCCTGTAATAGTTGTTTTAGAAAAAAAAAACTGAAACTAATTCATTGATCTGCTTAAATCTAGTCCACAGATTCTTTGTACCTGAACTACCCTTTGACACAGATCACAAATGGTGGGTGGAGGGAAGGATAGAAGTCCACTAGATTACACAAAGGGGAATGAAGGGAAGGGAAAAGAGATGGGAATAGGAAAGACAGTAGAATAAATTGAACAGAACTTCTTATGTTCATATATGAAAACATGACTAGTGAAATTTCACATCATGTGCAACTACAAGAATGGGATCCTAATTAGAATGTTATGTTCCATTTTTATATAATTTGTCAAAATGCACTCTACTGTCATATATATCTAAAAAGAACAAATAAAAATAAAGTTGCAGTTATGATGTAACTCTTAAAAATTAAGAAAACCAATCTTCCTAGAGACTTTTTGATGCTCTTGACACCTTGATAATAAACTGATTCAGATCACTGACTTGCAGTCAAATTGATCTGGGTTTAAGTCCAAGCTTACTTACTCTGTGGCCTTGGGGGAAGTATTAATGTTCCCTAAACCTTTCTTCATCTGTAAAACAGTGATAACAACACAATTCATAGTATGGAATTCCACTGTGTGGATTAAATGAGAAAAAAATATATATACCTAAAGTTCTTAATGCACTTTCTGGAAGTTAATAAGCTCCAGGAATGTGCTTATTGCCAAAGAATCTAAATCAAGAAGAGGAAATACAAAAGCCCAAGGAATACAAAGCCCAAATTTAAGTGTAATATAGGAAAAATTCCATGATAATGTAGTAGAAAAATCCTGAGGCATCAGCTTTGCAGCCAGTATCACTACTACCCATGCAGGTGGGAAAAGGCCCGAAGACTGGGATAAATGTCACTAAAATGAGATCAATAATTGGACAGGTAAAATAACTGATGATTGTGAAGGTGTTTGTGTTATTTAAAATTCTGAGGGAGAGTTTAGGGAGACCATATTGTCCAAACACATATGCCCTAAGTCAGAGGAAGTGAAACTGATAGTCTTTTTCTCTTCTTGGGTAGGCATAAGGAGGAAAGAAGAATCTTTTGATGCTGAGCTCAAAAGAAGAATGTAAAAGCACTTCACCGTAAGTCTGCCTGAGGGAAGCTATATAAAACACCTAAAAACTTCCCTCTTACTAGTAGAGCCATTGAGACAAAGCTTATCATGATTTTTTTAAACTTATTAATTAATGTTTTATTCTAATTTGTTATATATGACAGCAGAATGCATTACAATATGTATTACACATATAGAGCACAATTTTTCATATCTCTGTGTACAAAATATATTCACGCCATTCTTGTCTTCATAAATGTACATAAGGTAATGATGTCCATCTCATTCTTCCATATTTTCTATCCTCATGCCCCCTTCCTTCACCCCCACCCCTTTGCCCTATCTAGAGTTTGTCTAATCCTCCCATGATCCCCCTCCCAACCCACTACAAATCAGCCTCTTTATACCAGGGAAAAAAAATTGGCAGTTAGAATTGGCTAAATTCACTTAGACTTATATTCTCCAACTCCTTCCAATTTCCTACAAATGCCTTTTTATTGCTGAGTAATATTCCATCGTGTGTATATACCACATTTTCTTTATCCATTAATAAACTGAAGGGAATCTAGGTTGGTTGCACAGTTTAAGTATTGTGAATTGTGCTGCTATAAACATTTATGTGGCTGTGTCCTCTAGTATGCTGTTTTTAAGTCCTTTTGGTATAGGCTGAGGAGTAGGATAGCTGGGTCAGATGGTAGTTCCATTCCCAGTTTTCCAAAGAATCTCTATACTGATTTTCATATAAGAGAGTATGAGTATGTGTCTTGAATTACAACACAAAGATGGTTAGTGTTCTTTAACTACAGTAGGTACCAAAGTCTACTAGACAGTGATGATAAAAACTATATTGGCTAATAAACAACTAATCCACAGTATTTTAGCTCTGAAATATATGAACCCTATATATACTATGATTTTCTTTGTATATACATCTCTATGGGAAAATTTAATATATAAATTAGGCATATCATGAGATTAACAGTAACTAATAATAAAATAGAAACCTCATGCAGTGGCACACACCTATGTACTTGGGACACTGAGGAGGAGGATACAAAGTTGGAGGCCAAACTCAAATTTTGAGTGAGACTGTATCTCAAAATTTAAAACATAAAAGGTCTGGGGGTTTCATTCGGTGGTAGGGCAGTCCTCAATTCAATCCCCAGTGCTACAAAAACCAACAACAATAATAACAGAAAAGATATAATATAATTCTCTGATAAAAATGCTAGTATAGCTATTCTTGCACTTTGAAGTCATTTTTAAGCAAAATAAAGTTTTTTTGAACATCATCATGAGCTTTAGTGACAGGGAGTCTAACAGCTGACACAGCTTCAATATGATTAATGGAAAGATAGCCTATGTAGCATGGAGACTCGTGAACTGAGTCTCACTTTCCAGTGAGGATGTGACAAGATGCAGTGAGATTTTATTATCCTAGAGAATGGTGTTCACTTTAGAAGTTATACATTATTTATTTCCATTCAATTCCATTTAATAATTTGAACCATGATTGACCTCAGGCAGTTGAAACCACAGAAAGCAAATGGCAGACATGTGGGGACTGCTGGACTCCAATCTTTGCCTGGATAGTCACAAGTCTTTATCTCCTTGTCTTTTCTTAGAAGAACACTGGTCCCATTCAATTCATCCAGTGTGACTTATTCTTAGCTTGTTATAAATTTAAGACTTTGGGTACACAAAATGTTTTTAGAGAGGAGAGTACTCTACAACCCACTGTAATTCACCTTTTCTTTTCCTCTCAATACACATTCATCATTTGTGTTAAATGCACTCTCACTTTCCCAGCATCACCAAATATTTTGGCTAATTCCAGCATTAATCCTTATTTCAAACTATATTATAAATATAATTGACAAAAAATGTTCCCGATATTTTTATGTAAACAATCTAAATCAAGTATGCTTATCAGATTTAATGTACATTTAGTGAGAGACATTTTTTACTAGTAGTGATTGCCATTGTAATTATATAATTTACAAATTTAAAAAAAAACTAATTAAAAGCATGATAATTGAGCTTTTTGGGTTAAAAACATTTTATATTTTAAAAAAGTCTAATCACAAAACAGTATACACATTAAATAAGTCCATTAATATAAAGATCAGAACTGGAAACACTAATCTGTGATGATAGTATTCAAAGAGCAGATATGATATTTTGGGGGAAAGTTATTAAATGGCAGGAATAAGACACATAAGGGAAACATTAAAAGTGAAGAACATAATTTACATTTTGGCTTCAGTAATGTTTGCAGAGGTATATATACATATGTAAATATATAACAAGCAATACATTTAAGCTATGTGCAGTTTGTGGAATTTACTAGGTTGTAAAATAAGTTACAATAAAAATAAATTTCCAAAGAGTTGTATTTTCTCATGTAAAATCTTTTCTAAATGTATTTTTTTCAGTTTCAAGAAATGTAACATATGACTAGTCAAGCAAGCAAATATAGAAGAGGCAAATGTAAAATTTTGAAAGAAAGACTTAATAATCTAGGGATATTACCTTATCATATTGTCTCATAAGGAATTTATTTCCTATGGACAATTCCATTTTGTCTATGGTTTATTTAAAGATAATATCAGAACATCATTCAACAAAACCTAGTTCAGATGTCTCATTTTTGGCACTTGACCATATATTTATACATTTCAAATTAATACATTTTATTTAAGATGTGTGTTTTTAAAAATTTATTTCCTACTTAGCTGATATTTTTATTAACACAGAAACTTAATTTAGTAGTAGCATTAAAATTAGACAATTTTAGTGTATATACAAGCAATATCCTGTTATATAGATGAGAAATTTTAGTGTTAAAAAAAGTCTAAGAGCATTGTCATTAAGTAATAATCAGGGCATAAATGCAGAATCAGAGCCTAACTTTCTAATTTTTGTGCTTTATTGCTTTTCAAAAGTAATCTGTTAATCAAATGGTTCACATAAAATCTGATTTTACATGATCTGCGAATGGCAGGATTCAGATATAGGATAGAATATATTTGTCAAATTTTGCTTAAGTAATCGAAAGAGTAAAAACAAATATTTCCTCAGATATGTTTAAGGTGGTCAAACTGAATTTATAAAAAACATTGCTTTTAAAATGAGTTATTCGATGATTTTAATTTAAATAATTTATTTTATATTTTAAAAAATGAAACTAAAACAAGTAAAACATTTTGTTTTCCAGGATAATGTAATAAATGCTTGCATTTTTTTTGTTGTTGTTGTTTGTTTTGTTTTGTTCTCTCCTCGTGGTGGTGGGGATCAATTCCAGGGTTTTGTGCACACTAGGCAAGTGCTCTACCACAGAGCTTCATCATCAGCCCAGTTGGAATAAATTCTAATTTAGAAAATGCCTGGATTCCAGAGTAGGCATTTTTCAGTTTCTCTTGAGTACAGAGTATGAGACAATTTCCAGAAAACAGTATATTGTACCATCCTTTACCACAAAATATAGAATCAAAGTTTATGTAATTGAAAAAAAAAATAAAACATATTCTGTTTAAAATATATCTTTCTTTAAGAAGTAATATCTGAAACTTTATGTGTAAAAATGAGAAAGTATTGTAATAATTTTCCTTTGCTTTTTCACAGCCTATTTATTTTGGAAACCAGGAATAGTTTCTCTGAATATTTGCAGTCATTTCTCTAAAATTATCCATCGTGTCTCAGAAGATTGATAACATGAAAAAGGTGGAAGTCTAAATCTGTGCATGGACTCACTGGTTTTTCAACTCAAGAGAATGTGTTCCCATTGAGAATATTGTATAATAATGGCTTTCACCTTGATCATTGTGAATGAAATGACCTAAGTGATATAATAAACAAGGATTCAGGATAATCGATTTCAGAGGGTCATGTGGAAGGGTAGTTTAATGCTGTTAAGCTAAAAAAAAAAGACAAAAATTAACTTATATTTTTATCATTTCATATTCTTTACTCTTCTCAAAGAAATTTTTTCAATCCTGATTTACTCTATTTCACTTCTGTAAGATTTCTGTAACAGCATGTCTTCTTGCTAGATAATCATTTCAGTCTGTTTTTATCTGCAGTAGGACTCAAAATTTAATAGACATGGTTAAATTGTGCTTTTGCCAATTTTCCTTATAATTCAGGAAGACACTTAGTACCAATATATTAAAATACAAAACACTAGGTAATTCCCTTAACATAACAGCTCTGTTCCACAAGTATTGATAACTATAATAAAAAAATAAAAAAAATCTATAGCATTTTTTGTCAAATTTTAATGGGCATCAGAACACCTGAATACATTGTTAGTTTAGGGTTTCCAAAACATTGTCAATATTCCATTTCCTTGAACCATTCCTGGCATCAGTTGGGGGTTAAGAAGTATCCTCTCTTATACTGATGAAGATATTAGGAAGACATGCAATTTTGGAGTAAATACTTGGTAAAGATGGAGGGGAAGAGGATAAAAAAGATGGTAAAATCATTCACATGAAGATGTGTATGTGGGACTTGGGGTGTAAATCAGTAGTTTGCTTGCCTACAATGCATAAAAGCTGAGTTTGATCCCCAGAACTTGGGAATGGGAGAGGGGGTAAGTGTGACCCCAGTGAGAAAGAAGAAAAAAGAAAGTATATTTAATATAAGAGGTCTCAGACTGTAGTACAGCTTTAAGAATGTTTTGGCAAGTCTAGTACAATGGGTCAAAGTGGACTGTGTAAAGAGTCCTGCATCTTGCAGAATGCCTTGCAGAATACCTCATTTCATATACTTGGGCTAATTAGTCATTAGCTGGGAGCAGTCTTCGAACAAAGTGGGGACAGATTCAAAAGGGCAGCAGTTGGTGTCACTGGTTAATATTACTCCCTTCAGCAGGAGATCTGAGCAGTACATTGCCATGGTCAATACAGCTTGTCAAAACACAATTTTCTGAATTCTACTCAGTTTCTGATTCATTAAGTGTAAAAGTGGATCTTAGAATCTGCATGTCTAACAAGTTGACTATGTTACTGTATTATGTAGTTTTCCATCAACATAAAACAAATCCTGAAATAATTAAATTCCAAAGAGAAAAGGCTTATTTTGTATCACAGTTTTTTTTCCCCTTTAGATATCTCAGGATGGGAACTTAAATCCGTAGGCTAGAATTAACTCTTTGGGTATAAAAGTTTCTGCAGAAGTTTACATTACTAAAATATTGAATAGCTCAATGAGGGTGAGGGATAGTTAAGAAAAATGCATAAATGCTATTAGAAAAAAAAAAACTGCTTTAAAAGCACTTTACCAGCTTGAGAAAAAACATGTGATATTTTTTCTTTGTACTCAGCAAAGAAAACCCAACTTTTCTTTATTACATTTTAATAGCCTGCATATTGAAACAACACATTGAAAATTCATAGTGTCCACAGAAATAAATTTGTGGGGTAAGAGTATATTCAAAGAAAGGAGATTTATTTAATTCATAAAATCTACTAATGATAAGAACAACAGAACAAGAATCCTCACCCACTCTACCATAGCAAGTACAAAAAACAAAACAAAACAAAAAAACCCTCACTCAAAAATTCTCTAGAATGAGTAACACTCAAATTCCTCCTCAAATATAATAAATGTTTGGCAAGAATTGTAGGAAATAATTTTGGCAAACAGATATTCTATCTAGCACTTTGTCAATAGAAAATATGGTTCTTTATTTCAACATGGGCAAAGAAAAAAAATAAGATTTAGCACCCTCAGGTGCTAAGGAGGATGAGAAGAAGCACATGGAACTGAAAAATAAGGTACTTAGTGCTTAACAACAGAATATAAGGACTCTTTTAGTGTGAAAACCAAAAGAATAGTAAAAAAAAAAAAAAGAGTGCAGTCTGTCCACAGAAACAATGGGGCACCAAGTACAAGGTCAAGTGGAGTGATTAAAACTAAGGTCTCTGATCTGAGATCTAGAATTGGGGAAGAGAGGGCAATGCACTAACAACATTCATTCAATTTTGCTTATGAATGAGCAAAGCAGATAGTACACAATTAGTCTAGGTAAAGCAGAGAAGGAAAATTGTTTATTGTCATTGAATAAGCTCTCAAAAAAGTCTTCACGAAAGTAAATATATAAAGTGTATGACTCCTGGGTTACAACATACTTTACTCTCCATAAATGCAGAGATATCCTTTTGCAGATTTTTAGTTTCATATTTCAACTCTTTACGTCTCTAACAATTAGGAAAAAACATGGGATATAAAAGGACTTGATAAATTTCCTTCATAAATTTATAACAAATTTGGAAAATAAAAATGCAATTGTATAAATGAGAATTAAAATATTATAAATATAGGAAATTAAACTAATATTTGAAAATATTTAGAAGAAATTAAAGATGATTCCTTTTCAATAATCTACACATTTTCATGCACTAAATATAAATTGAACTTTGAAATTTCTTAATAAAGCAAAAACAGAAACGTGGAAAACACATGCTAGTTCTTTGGACTAGCTAAGATGAAATTTCTTTCACAATTCTTAGATCTAAAAAGAATAATTTCTTTCTTCCTCCATCCCTCCCCCCCCGACTCTTTTCCTTTCCTTTCCCTCCCTTCCTTCCTCTCTCCCTCTCTCTCTCCCTTTCTTTCTTTCTTTTACCAGGGACTGAACCCAGAGGTGCTTAACACTGAGCTACAGCCTCAGCTCTTTTTATATTTTTTATTATTATTTTTTTATTTTGATACAAGGTATCACTGTGATGCCCAGACTGGTCAGGAACTTGTGATCCTCCTGCCTCAGCCTCTTGAGTCATTGGGATTATAGTATGCATCACTACACATGTCTAAAAAAAAAAAAAAGTTGAGACTTAACGAAAGTAATAATTTTTGAGTAAATTTTTAATCTCATCCCTCTTCTGAAATTAACATTCTTTGGGAATCATAAATGCTAATCAGAATTACAGTGCTTATGTAGCTTTACTATAAGCCTGATACTTTTCTCATTCCTTTTACAGACATTATTTTACAAGCTCTGCAAATCCCTTGAATCACAAATCTCTTTTTATTTTCACTTAACTGAGAATAATATTAAGGTCCATAGAAATCAAGTAACCTGTTCAAATTCTTAGAGCTAGTGAGTGAAGAAGGCAGTGTTTTACCTTCCAGTAAATAATTTATTTAAAAAAATCAATAATGATGAACAAATATCATAGATAAAATTCAATGATGATTCCCCAGCGTTTTGAGTTTTGTTTCTAATATCATCTCTTATATTTGGTTTTTATTCTAAGCACTTGAAGACACTACTTCAATTGACTAGCATTAAGTAATAGATATTCCAAAACCAAATGTCATAAAATAACTTTATCAATTTCTCGGGGTGCTATATAGAATGAATGTGGCTTTTGAGCAGCTCTCTGCTCCAGGTGACATCAGCTGGGGTTACTAGTTCAGATGTATTCAGCTGGTAGCAGGACTGAAATGTCCTGGGAGTTTGCACCTACACAGCTGTTTATGAATCCTCTCCACATAGGCCTTGGCTTCTTAACAGCATGTGTCCTCAGGGTAGTAGACTCAGTAAGGCGCAGGTCATTTCAAAGGGAAAAAAATGTAAAAGCTGTCACTCTGAATAAAATATGAGCATGGACCAAAAGGTACCCATTGTTTTATCTGTTAGACAAAATATGTCACTAGACTGATTCATATTCAAGCGAAACAGACTTAACCACATGCTGAGGGTTCCAGTGATCACATGTGGGGAGGAAAAGAATTGTCTATGACCATTTTTAAGGATTGTAGCACAGATACTATATTTTTACACTATATTTTCTTTTTATTTGTCAAATGTTTATTTCCCTACTCTTTGGTGGCAGTGCTTGAAATCCTAAAGTATGTAAAAGAGAATAACGGGGAAGAATAGAAGGACATGAGAGGCGAGATAGAAGCAAATATTGATATTTTAGTATGGAATTTTGAGTGGCTCTCAGATTGTTGATTTTTCTTTATGCTTATGTGGGGCAGACCAAATGATCCACGTGAGTAGTGGGCCAGGAACAAGACAAGAGTGTCAAGTTGAAGCAATTCTTGAGATCCAATAAGAGAACAAAACCACAAATACAAATAAAAAGCAGGAAAAAAAAAAAAAAAAAACAGGTGTTTGGTGGTTTCATGCAGGATCAGATCAGAAAAGAAAGGAAGGGACAAGATGTATTGATTTTGAATGACAAGCTGAGGATTTAAACTTGACCTTTTTGCTCAGAGACAGCCCCAAGCTTACTCTTTCAAATGGCAGTGGAGACAACATAACTAAGGGAGAATCAAGAAATTATTTTTACTTACTCAATGATGTCCAAATCTTGTCAAATATCTGATCTGTTTCTGAGTACACATTTTTATGGTCTTAAAATATGATGACACATGTTTTGGAAAGATATATTCTTGACAGTGCAAAATAAATTATTATAGTGTTAAATGTTTTAGAAAAGTGTCATGCTCAGAGAGTAGATTATATAACTTAGAATTGCAAGGTGAAATGGAATTCTGAAAATTGTTAGTCTTCCAGGTAACATAATACACATTCCTAATATTGAATAAATGTAATTAATTCCACAATTTAATATAAATACTCAGAGTTTGATTTCTACTCTACAAATCCAGGATGACTGATATTCCCATTCCCCATCAGCATACCCAGCCAACCCAAGCCTAAACCACAGCAGCAAGAAACATGTCACCAAAAGCAGATAATTCAAAAGAAGACACATTGATTAAATTATCTGACCAAATTTGAAAGTTGCTTTTAATTGAAAGGTCTGGTTAATAAATAGGAAATATCAGAAAAGGGAGAAGATAAGTTGGAGATTTTCAAATAAAATCTCAGTTGTCTTTCAATAAATCTTTAGGGTACTTCATGTACCAGGCTATCTTCTAAACACTGTATAAATGTTTTTTTCACATAATCTTCATAAAGATGTCCTTTGGAAGGTGCTACTATTATCTTTATTTCACAAATATGACACAAGAAATTATACTCTTGTCGAAAGTCATCTCTGTACCTAATGTCAACTCCAGCTGACAGTTTCTTTCCCAATGCTAAATAATGGGAAGGAACTAGCCACTTGAAGAGCAAAGTCAAAGGATTGCAGGAAGAGAAGCAAACAGTGCAAAAGCCCAAAGGTGAGAAGGAGCTTGGTTTGTTCAAGGAAGAGAGAGAAGGTGAATGTAGTTACAATGTAAGGAGTGAGGGAGAGAGCCCATGAATGAAAGGATCGGGCACAGACATGGGCAGACAACATGCTGTGGGGAGGCAAATAGGCTAGTCAGGGAGTCAATATTTGATTATGGAATGAAGCTTTATGGTAGCTTTAAAAGCAGGGAAGGAACATTTCCAGAGGGAAGACTCACTGAAGTTTATTTTACTTGCTTGGTGATGAAAGTGACAGATTCAAGTCATCAAAATTAAAAGCACTACTTTCAACTCTTCTTGTTCTTTTATTTATAATAATAGCTTATTATAATGTGAATGAGTATTTCTACATTTAGTAGAAGCCTATGCATTTAGTGTACTTGAAATATGGCTGACAATGAATTCATTTGGCAAATTTCTCTTTGTGATGGTTTAAAGCCTCTGCTCTGGAGGACACTTAGGTTCATTCCATTATGTGTTTTACAATGAAGAAAATATACACTTCCATGCTTAATATGACAGTCTATTTCTGTGGTTTCTGTTGCAATACATTTTATATAACAGAATAGATATATCCCTTGTCTTTAAATTCTCTGAATTTAATTTAAACTAGTGCACAGCAGGAAAACAAACAAACAAAACAAAACAACAAAACAAACAAACAAAAATTACAACAAAAGTCTTTGCAGGGAAAGAATGTAGAATGGACAAAGTCATTTTTATAATACAGACCACCCATTCTCATACTCCTATGACAAAAGTTAACTTTTACAAAGCCTAGACAATTGAGTCATATCTGATAAACCAAAAGTCAAAAACTCAGTACATGCAATAGGATTCAAATCTTACATAACAACATCCCTTTGTCACAATTGCCATTTTGTTGAGAATTATGAAATCTTAAAGCAGCACACACACATGTGCGTGCGTGCACATACACACACACACACACACTCACAAACACACAAATGTACTTTAATATTTTCTGGAACACAGAAAGCAGCCACTAATATTTGAGAACTGTTTTCCTAATAAGATGATGTTTTACTCATCATCTCATAAACAGATAATGTTATTTACCTCCAAAACTTTAAGGTAGCCTCACTTCTTTTTCATGATGCATTTGATTCTTTTATACAATTTTACATATTACATATTCAACTGAAATTAAATATTCATAACTTTTATCACAGCCACAAATATTACTATTTTAGAAACATTTGCTTCTTAAGGTATTCTCATTTGTTAAGTTCTATATATTTAGCATAAATAAATTTTAATGAGTGTGTCATATTTTTTTACTCTCAAATAATACTTTTCTTACTAATATTGCTTAATATTATTAACCACATTCTGTAATTAAAAATTGAAAAACCCTCATATTTTCCTGTGTATCCATATCCCATATTATTCTCAAGTGGAATAACTGATTACATGTGGCAATTGATTTTGAGAAAAGCTGATTATATGTGTAGTCCATTTGCCTTTGCTTTAACTAAGCAAAATGAAAAATGTCTTATACTTTATTTGACTTATTAAAAATATGCAACTTGCATTTCTACTTACCATTCCACAAATTATAAGGATAAACAGACTATTTAAAATTACTATTAATAGAGAAATTGCCTTGAATTTTAAACATCTCTAAGGACATTATATTAAGATTTTATTATTACTTTGGGTTTTAAAAATCACACACATGACAAGCAGTATTTTTATATTTCCCAGGTGTTCCATACAGATGCTGATAAATAGGTGCAATTCTGAAATGCCTAGAAATTGTTATCCAATTTTCTGAGCTAGAATTAAACAAACAAATGAAAAGAATAAAAGAAAGAAAAAGGGAAACCCTAGTGGTTATTTGCTAGCTTCAAAACATGAATCAGAGGCTGGGGATGTGGCTCAGCAGTGGAGCGCTTGCCTATCACATGTGAGTCACTGGGTTCCATCCTCAGCACTGCATATAAATAAATAAAGCTATTGTGCCCACCTACAACTAAACAATATTAAAAAAACAAAACAAAACATGAATTGGTCATTTTAATGATGCATGTCTTCATCTAAGCATAAGGAGTGTCATAAATGTTTTTA
Organism: Marmota monax; assembly: GCF_021218885.2. Classification (NCBI taxonomy): domain Eukaryota; kingdom Metazoa; phylum Chordata; class Mammalia; order Rodentia; family Sciuridae; genus Marmota; species Marmota monax. Next base: position 2,312,709 of record NW_026695230.1, on the reverse strand, counting down.
AATAGCTAAAATTACTTATCAGTTGTTGAAAAATCAGAGCTATATTTTAAAGGAACACAACATAATCAAAACATTGTATAGCCACACCTTGGGGATAAGTTGAAAATTAAATTAATTTTGCAAAGAATTGCTCAGAATTGTCAAATCATCAAATCAAGAAATCACTTTCTAGCATAGATTTGTACTAAACTGCCTCATGATGGATTCTATCATTGACTCTCCTAATCCCTTACCAAAAATAGTATCTTCTTAGATAAGACATACGGGAAACCAATAATGCAACCAGCAAAGACACAGTGAAAGGGGTCTCAAAGCAATTTAAATGTACTTTAATTTCTTGATTTCTCTACTGTGCATTTTCTTTTACATATAAACGAAGATTATCTAGTCACACTAAAAAAAAAAAAAAAAACTCGTTAAGAATTTTAAGAGAAAAGTAGAGGGAACTGTGACCACGCACAGAACAGGCCCAGCGGCCTGCTGAGGGGCAGAGCCGCCCCCCACCCCCCGCGCCTGCCAGGTAGGTGGAACTGTGACCAAGGACAGAAAAGGCCCAGTGGCCCGCGGCGGAACAGAGCTTCCAATCACTCCTGCAAGGTAGGCGGGCCTGCGACCCACCGGCAGAAGAGGAGCAGCGGCCTGCTGAGAGGCTGAGCCGCCCCCTCCCCCTGCACCGGCAAGTTAGAGGGAACCGTGACCACGCACAGAGCAGGCCCAGTGGCCTGCTGAAGGGCACAGCCACCCCCCACCCCCCGCGCCTGCCAGGTGACCACCGACAGAAAAGGCCCAGTGGCCCGCAGTGGGACAGAGCTTCCAATCACTCCTGCAAAGTAGGCGGGCCTGCTACCCACCGGCAGAAGAGGAGCAGCGGCCTGCTGAGAGGCTGAGCCGCCCCCTCCCCCTGCGCCGGCAAGGTAGAGGGAACTGTGACCACGCACAGAGCAGGCCCAGCGGCCTGCTGAGGGGCAGAGCCGCCCCCCACCCCCCGCGCCTGCCAGGTAGGTGGAACTGTGACCACGGACAGAAAAGGCCCAGTGGCCCGCGGCGGGACAGAGCTTCCAATCACTCCTGCAAGGTAGACGGGCCTGCAACCCACCGGCAGAAGAGGAGCAGCGGCCTGCTGAGAGGCTGAGCCGCCCCCTCCCCCTGCGCCGGCAAGGTAGAGGGAACTGTGACCACCCACAGAGCAGGCCCAGAGGCCTGCTGGGGGGCAGAGCCGCCCCCCACCCCCCGCACCTGTCAGTTAGGCGGAACTGTGACCACTGACAGAAAAGGCCCAGTGGCCCGCGGAGTGGCAGAGCTTCCAATCACTCCTGCAAGGTAGGCGGGCCTGCGACCCACCGGCAGAAGAGGAGCAGCGGCCTGCTGAGAGGCAGAGCCGCCCCCTCCCCCCCACGCCTGCAAGGTAGACGGAACTGTGACCACCATCAGAACAGGCCAGACCTGCAACGGAGAGACAGAACAGGCCCAGTGGCCTGAGGAAGGGTAGAGCCGCCCCCCCCGGCGCCTGCAAGGTAGGCGGACTTGCGACCCACTGGCAGTACAGCCCCAGAGGCCTGCAGAGGGGCAGTGCCGCTGCCTGCGCCTGCAAAGTAGACAGAACTGTGACCACCGACAGAACAAGCCTAGCGGCCCGCAGAGGGAAAGAGCCGCCGCCCGTGCCTGCCAGGGAGACTTTGCAACTATACAAGACCATTATAAATATATAGGGGGAAAATTCAATAGCACAAAAGTTTCACCAAGTAGAAAGGAACGCGAACAGTATGAAGAGACAAGGAAAAAAAGGACCACAAGCATTGCAGGTCAACTCAATGTTAGAAGAGGTAATAGCTGCAGCAGATGGAATGTCAGATAAAGAATTCAGGATATACATGCTTCAGATGATCTGGAGTCTCAAGGAAGACATCAGACAGCAAAATCAGACAATGAAAGATCACTTCAACAATGAGTTACATAAACAAATCCAAGAAGCAAAAGATCAACTATACAGGGAAATAGAGGTTATAAAAAACAAACAAACAGAAATCCTAGAAATGCAGGAAGCAATAAGCCAACTTAAAAACTCAATGGAGAATACTACCAGCAGAGTAGAACACTTAGAAGACAGAACACCAGACAATGAAGATAAAGTATTTCAACTTGAAAAGAACATAGACAGCTCAGCAGGACTGTTAAGAAACCATGAGCAGAACATCCAAGAAATATGGGATAACATCAAGAGACCAAATTTAAGAGTCATTGGGATACAGGAAGGGACAGAGTTTCAAACCAAAGGAATGAGCAATCTATTCAATGAAATAATACGAGAAAACTTCCCAGACTTGAAGAATGAGACAGAACCCCAAATCCTAGAAGCCTACAGGACGCCGAATGTGCAAAATCATAAGAGACCCACACCTAGACACATTATAATGAAGATGCCCAACATACAGAATAAGGAGAGAATTTTAAAAGCTACAAGAGAAAGGAAGCAGATCACATTTAGGGATAAGCCAATCAGGATAACAGCTGATCTTTCAACACAGACTCTGAAAGCTAGAAGATCCTGGAATAACATATTTCAAACACTGAAAGAAAATGGGTTCCAACCAAGAATTGTGTTTCCAGCGAAATTAAGCTTCAGGATGGAAGATGAAATTAAAACCTTCCACGATAAACAAAAGTTAAAAGAATTTGCAGCTAGAAAACCATCTCTTCAAAACATCCTCGCCAAAGCATTACAGGAAGAGGAAATGGAAAATAACAATGAAAACCAACAGTGGGAGGTAGGACAGTAAAGGGGGTGGGGGAAATAATCAAAGAGGAAAACAAACCATGTTTAGTAACAGAAATAAACAAATATGGCTGGAAGAACAACCCATATCTCAATAATAACCCTAAATGTTAATGGCTTAAACTCACCAATTAAGAGACACAGGCTAGTAGAATGAATCACAAAACAAGACCCAACAATATGCTGCCTACAGGAGACGCATTTGATAGGAAAAGACATACATAGGCTGAAGGTGAAAGGTTGGGAAAAATCCTATCACTCATATGGACTTCGGAAACAAGCAGGAGTGTCCATACTCATATCAAATAAAATAGATTTCAAGCCAAAGTTCATCAAAAGGGATAAAGAGGGACACTACATACTGCTCAAGGGAACCATACACTAACAAGACATAACAATCATAAATATATATGCCCCAAACAATGGTGCAGCTATGTTCATCAAACAAACTCTTCTCAAGTTCAAGAGTCTAATAGACCACCATACAATAATCATGGGAGACTTCAACACACCTCTATCACCACTGGACAGATCTTCCAAACAAAAGTTGAATAAGGAAAGTATAGAACTCAATAACACAACTAATAACCTAGACTTAATTAACATATATAGAATATACCACCCAACATCAAGCAGTTACACTTTTTTCTCAGCAGCACATGGATCCTTCTCAAAAATAGATCATATATTATGTCACAGGGCAACTCTTAGACAATATAAAGGAGTAGAGATAATACCATGCATCCTATCTGATCATAATGGAATGGAACTGAAAATCAACGATAAAAGAAGGAAGGGAAAAGAATACATCACTTGGAGAATGAACAATAGGTTACTGAATGATCAATGGGTTATAGAAGACATCAAGGAAGAAATTAAAAAATTCTTAGAGATAAATGAAAACACAGACACAACATATCGGAATCTATGGGACACATTGAAAGCAGTTCTAAGAGGAAAATTCATTGCTTGGAGTTCATTCCTTAAAAAAAGAAAAAACCAACAAATAAATGATCTCATACTTCATCTCAAAATCCTAGAAAAAGAAGAGCAAAACAACAGCAAAAGAAGTAGAAGGCAAGAAATAATTAAAATCAGAGCTGAAATTAATGAAATCGAAACAAATGAAACAATTGAAAAAATTGACAAAACTAAAAGTTGGTTGTTTGAAACAATAAACAAAATCAACAGACCCTTAGCTATGCTAGCGAAGAGAAGAAGAGAGAGAACTCAAATTACTAACATACGGGATGAAAGAGGCAATATCACAACAGACACTTCAGAAATACAGAAGATAATCAAAAATTATTTTGAATCCTTATACTCCAATAAATTAGAAGATAGTGAAGGCATAGATAAATTTCTTAAGTCATATGATCTGCCCAGATTGAGTCAGGAGGATATAGACAACCTAAACAGACCAATATCAATTGAGGAAATAGAAGAAACCATCAAAAGACTACCAACTAAGAAAAGCCCAGGACCGGATGGGTATACAGCAGAGTTTTACAAAACCTTTAAAGAGGAACTAATACCAATAGTTTTCAAGCTACTTCGGGAAATAGAAAAAGAGGGAGAACTTCCAAATTCATTCTACGAGGCCAACATCACCCTGATACCTAAACCAGACAAAGACACTTCAAAGAAAGAAAACTACAGACCAATATCTCTAATGAACCTAGATGCAAAAATCCTCAATAAAATTCTGGCCACTCAGATACAAAAACTTATCAAAAAAAAATGGGCACCATGATCAAGTAGGATTCATCCCTGGGATGCAAGGCTGGTTCAATATACGGAAATCAATAAATGTTATTCACCACATCAATAGACTTAAAAATAAGAATCATATGATCATCTCGATAGATGCAGAAAAAGCATTCGACAAAGTACAGCATCCCTTTATGTTCAAAACTCTAGAAAAACTAGGGATAACAGGAACATACCTCAATATTGTAAAAGCAATCTATGCTAAGCCTCAGGCTAGCATCATTCTGAATGGAGAAAAATTGAAGGCATTCCCTCTAAAATCTGGAACAAGACAGGGATGCCCTCTCTCACCACTTCTGTTCAACATAGTTCTCGAAACGCTGGCCAGAGCAATTAGACAGACAAAAGAAATTAAAGGCATCAAAATAGGAAAAGAAGAACTTAAATTATCACTATTTGCAGATGACATGATGCTATACCTAGCAGACCCAAAAGGGTCTACAAAGAAACTATTAGAGCTAATAAATGAATTCAGCAAAGTGGCAGGATATAAAATCAACATGCATAAATCAAAGGCATTCCTGTATATCAGCGACAAATCCTCTGAAATGGAAATGAGGACAACCACTCCATTCACAATATCCTCAAAAAAAAATAAATAAAATACTTGGGAATCAACCTAACAAAAGAGGTGAAAGACTTATACAATGAAAACTACAGAACCCTAAAGAGAGAAATAGAAGAAGATCTTAGAAGATGGAAAAATATACCCTGTTCATGGATAGGCAGAACTAACATCATCAAAATGGCGATATTACCAAAAGTTCTCTATAGGTTTAATGCAATGCCAATCAAAATCCCAACGGCACTTCTTGTAGAAATAGAGAAAGCAATCATGAAATTCATATGGAAAAACAAAAGACCCAGAATAGCAAAAACAATGCTAAGCAGGAAGTGTGAATCAGGCGGTATAGCGATACCAGACTTCAAACTATACTACAGAGCAATAGTAACAAAAACAGCATGGTACTGGTACCAAAACGGGCGGGTGGACCAATGGTACAGAATAGAGGACACAGAAACCAATCCACAAAACTACAACTACCTTATATTTGATAAAGGGGCTAAAAGCATGCAATGGAGGAAGGATAGCATCTTCAACAAATGGTGCTGGGAAAACTGGAAATCCATATGCAACAAAATGAAACTGAATCCCTTTCTCTCGCCATGCACAAAAGTTAATTCAAAATGGATCAAGGAGCTTGATATCAAATCAGAGACACGCCGTCTGATAGAAGAAAAAGTTGGCTACGATCTACATACTGTGGGGTTGGGCTCCAAATTCCTCAATAGGACACCCATAGCACAAAAGTTAATAACTAGAATCAACAAATGGGACTTACTCAAACTAAAAAGTTTTTTCTCAGCATGAGATACAATAAGAGAGGTAAATAGAGAGCCTACATCCTGGGAACAAATCTTTACTCCTCACACTTCAGATAGAGCCCTAATATCCAGAGTATACAAAGAACTCAAAAAATTAGACAATAAGAGAACAAACAACCCAATCAACAAATGGGCCAAGGACCTGAACAGACACTTCTCAGAGGAGGACATACAATCAATCAACAAGTACATGAAAAAATGCTCACCATCTCTAGCAGTCAGAGAAATGCAAATCAAAACCACCCTAAGATACCATCTCAATCCAGTTAGATTGGCAGCCACTATGAAGTCAAACAACAACAAGTGCTGGCGAGGATGTGGGGAAAAGGGTACACTTGTACATTGCTGGTGGGACTGCAAATTGGTGCAGCTAATTTGGAAAGCAGTATGGAGATTTCTTGGAAAGCTGGGAATGGAGCCACCATTTGACCCAGCTATTCCCTTTCTCGGTCTATTCCCTAAAGACCTAAAAAGAGCATGCTACAGGGACACTGCTACATCAATGTTCAGAGCAGCACAATTCACAATAGCTAGACTGTGGAACCAACCTAGATGCCCTTCAATGGATGAATGGATAAAAAAAAATGTGGCATTTATGCACAATGGAGTATTACTCTGCATTAAAAAATGACAAAATCATAGAATTTACAGGGAAATGGATGGCATTAGAGCAGATTATGCTAAGTGAAGCTAACCAATCCCTAAAAAACAAATGCCAAATGTCTTCTTTGATATAAGGAGAGTAACTAAGAACAGAGTAGGGTCGAAGAGCATGAGAAGAAGATTAACATTAAACAGGGATGAGAGGTGGGAGGGAAAGGGAGAGAGAAGGGAAAATGCATGGAAATGGAAGGAGACCCTCAGAGTTATACAAAAGTACATACAAGAGGAAGTGAGGGGAAGGGGAAAAATAATATAAGGGGGACAAACGAATGTCAGTAGAGGGAGCAGAGAGAGAAGAGGGGAGGGGAGGGGAGGGGAGGGGAGGGGAGGGGGGATAGTAGAGGATAGGAAAGGCAGCAGAATACAACAGACACTAGTATGGCAATATGTAAATCAATGGATGTGTAACTGATGTGATTCTGCAATCTGCATATGGGGTAAAAATGGGAGCTCATAACCCACTTGAATCAAATTGTGAAATATGGTATATCAAGAACTATGTAATGTTTTGAACAGCCAACAATAAAAAATTTTAAAAAAAAAGAATTTAAGAGCCTACAGTGACATCTCCGAGAAATGTATAAATTAATAATAGATATAAATAAAATGTCTTTCTCCATTTATAGAAGGTAAAGAGAACATTTCATCTTTTTCCATTTTCTCATGGGTTCCCTTGGAATCATAGTGAATCTTAGCCAATACTTTAATATTTAAAATAAAATTAATTCTCTTAGACATTGATCCCATCATCAATTTTTATAATGTAGAGAAATCCTCAATGTCTGTGTAAATTAACCCCTAAATGACACATATTTAACATGGGGTCTTCATGAGACATAGAGGGGAATATCACAAAGTATAGCCCTTTACCTCTTAAGAAGATGAAAAGAAATTTGTTTTTAGATTTTCCTGTGTATGTTAAATTTTGTTCAAAACTCATAATCACTTTCATGCTAATTTATGTGCATATAAATCTGTTAATGTTTATTTGGCCACAGTTTGTGTTCTCTCTCTTCTGCACTGGTACTCATGGTGGTTTTTTTTGTTCATGAGGAAACTGTTTTATTTCTCCACCACAGGAAAGGATGACATGACCCACAGAATTCACATTAGTAAATTAAAAGAAAAAAAAATTACACTGGAATTCAGTAAAGAATTCTCAGTGAAGCTTCAAAAGTAGAAAATTCCAATCACTGGAAAAGAAATATTTTAAGATATTTTAGTGAGGAGACTATACAAAGAATTGGTTTTTCTTTTTTTCTTTTTTTATTGGTTGTTCAAAACATTACAAAGCTCTTGACATATCATATTTCATATATTTGATTCAAGTGGGTTATGAACTCCCATTTTTACCCCGTATACAGATTGCAGAATCACATCGGTTACACATCCACGTTTTTACATATTGCCATACTAGTGACTGTTGTATTCTGCTATCTTTCCTATCCTCTACTATCCCCCCTCCCCTTGCCTCCCCTCCCATCTTCTATCTCTACCCCTTCTACTGTAATTCATTTCTCTCCCTTGATATTTTTTCCCCTTTCCCCTCACATCCTCTTATATGTAATTTTGTATAACAATGAGGGTCACCTTCCATTTCCATGCAATTTCCCTTCTCTCTCCCTTTTCCTCCCACCTCTCGTCCCTGTTTAATGTTAATCTTTTTCTCATGCTCTTCCTCCCTGCTCTGTTTTTAGTTGTTCTCCTTGTATCAAAGAAGACATTTGGCATTTGTTTTTTAGGGATTGGCTAGCTTCACTTAGCATAATCTGCTCTAATGCCATCCATTTCCCTGCAAATTCCATGATTTTGTCATTTTTTAGTGCTGAGTAATACTCCATTGTGTATAAATGCCACATTTTTTAATCCATTCATCTATTGAAGGGCATCTAAGTTGGTTCCACAGTCTAGCTATTGTGGATTGTGCTGCTATGAACATCGATGTAGCAGTATCCCTATAGTACGCTCTTTTAAGGACTTCAGGGAATAGTCCGAGAAGGGCAATAGCTGGGTCAAATGGTGGTTCCATTCCCAGCTTTCCAAGGAATCTCCATACTGCTTTCCAAATTGGCTGCACCAATTTGCAGTCCCACCAGCAATGTACAAGTGTACCCTTTTCCCCACATCCTCACCAGCATTTGTTGTTGTTTGACTTCATAATGGCTGCCAATCTTACTGGAGTGAGATGGTATCTTAGGGTGGTTTTGATTTGCATTTCTCTGACTGCTAGAGATGATGAGCATTTTTTCATGTACTTGTTGATTGATTATATATCCTCCTCTGAGAAGTGTCTGTTCAGGTCCTTGGCCCATTTGTTGATTGGGTTATTTGTTTTCTTATTGCTTAATTTTTTGAGTTCTTTGTGTACTCTGGATATTAGGGCTCTATCTGAAGTGTGAGGAGTAAAGATTTGTTCCTAGGATGTCGGCTCTCTATTTACCTCTCTTATTGTTTCTCATGCTGAGAAAACACTTTTTAGTTTGAGTAAGTCCCATTTGTTGATTCTTGTTTTTAACTCTTGTGCTATGGATGTCCTATTAAGGAATTTGGAGCCCAACCCCACAATATGTAGATCGGAGCCAACTTTTTCTTCTATCTGACGCAGAGTCTCTGATTTGATATCAAGCTCCTTGATCCATTTTTAGTTAACTTTTGTGCATGGTGAGAGAAAGGGATTCAGTTTCATTTTGTTGCATATGGATTTCCAGTTTTCCCAGCATCATTTGTTGAAGATGCTATCCTTCCTCCATTGCATGCTTTTAGCCCCTTTATCGAATATAAGATAGTTGTAATTTTGTGGATTGGTTTCTGTGTCTTCTATTCCATACCATTGGTCCACCTGCCTGTTTTGGTACCAGTACCATGCTGTTTTTGTTACTATTGCTCTGTAGTACAGTTTGAAATCTGGTATCGCTATACCTCCTGAATCACACTTCCTGCTTAGAATTGCTTTTGCTATTCTAGGTCTTTTATTCTTCCATGTGAATTTCATGATTGCTTTATCTATTTCTACAAGAAATGCCATTGGGATTTTGATTGGCATTGCATTGAACCTATAGACAACTTTTGGTAATATCGCCATTAACATTGTATTTTACCAGGTAGATCCATAATCCACTTTCTTAGAACTCCTTACCATGTATAACATATTTTAGAAAGTTTTCTTCTGTACTACATAGCACTAATCAGTGTGTTATTGAAACTGTTAATCCAGGTGTCTGCCCCTTCTACACATTCTTAAGATTGTAAAAGCCAAAACCTGTTTACTTCAAGAGTCTGTCTGGAACTAAAATCACACCATATATCTATATTAATATTACTATGGTATTTCACTGTCTTCCCTAACATTTCTTTGCTCCATCCAGCTAAAGCAAATAGTTTTGAGTGTTTCATGTGGGATCTTAGTTAAGGTCTGTTTTCCTCTTGAGAGAAAACACCAAAAGACATTTTATTACCCATATTTCTTTTAATTTTCTTAAGAACTCTTACCTTATGTGCTGCATCAATCCTGGACCATTGTATTATGATCCTGACTCAATCTGAGTCAAGACTTCATCTTGAGAGACCCATTTTAAATCAAGTTTCAAAACAGTCCAATTCTTGGTTAACATCTAGTCTTGCAATTTCCCCCCCCTCCCCATGAGAAGGATTGTAAAAGCTTTGTGAGTTAACGTACTCAGTTACCACACTAATAGACTCAGTTTTGCCTTCTCAATCAGTTTTGTTGATAATATACTGGGAAACCAACTTTGATAATCCTTGAGAACAGTAATTGTTTTCATAGTTACAAAATCATTAATTCAAACTTATTGCCTAGGAACTAATTATGAATTATGTAACTATGTGGTTTGAGATAACAAATAGATTTATGGAGTCTTTATGTTTACAACTATCTATATGTATATATATGCTGTTTTTTCATTCATTTGTAATGCATATCACAATGCCTAGAATATCATGTTATGAAATATATATATATATATATATATATATATATATATATATATATATATATATATATATATGCTTTAAGGAATTACATAGTTGTACAATTATCATAGTTATCACTACCATAATGAGACCTTTCTAATGATGATCACAGGCAGTGAAGAACCAGAAAAAATAAAATATTTTGTTTATTTTATTGTAACCTGGTAACTTAGAGCTGAGCTCTCTCCCCAAAAGTATTCCTTGGATTCATATTTAAATGAATCATACAAATTATTACCAAAGTAGAGAAGGGGTAGATCACAATCTGACCATCTCAGAATTCCAGAAACTGAAGTATCATAGGCTTTATGAATTTTTCTTTATATATTTTTGTTTTGTATAATGAGAGTATCTTGCAGGACTGTTGAGAAGATTAAATGAATGAATATATGTAAGTAACTTAGAATGAATGAACAGGACCATTCACAGTATAAATACCCTCTAAGTGCTACCTATATTGTATGACATACTGTGATTTCACCAGGGCTTATTTTCAACATGTGTTGCACTCTTGTCTTTGTCTCTATTAAAAGGCTTGAATGTGGCAGAAATTCAATTGTACTAACACTGAGGAATAGTTGAGAAGACATTTGTGTGTGTGCTTTTCTTGTTTCTAATTCAAATACTCCCCAACACACAATTTTTTTTCTTTCTCTTCTCATGGAGTCTACCAACTCCTTCATTTTATTCCATCAGCCTTAACAAAGAAATACAACACTACACAGAGACTGGTTAAATAGCATTGGATTGTTGGCATTTTCATGTATATTATTTTTTCTTAGTTGTTTTCAATTTTTTTTTTGAAAGCTACATAAAAAAGTTCACTTTGGAATAAACAAAAGATTACCAAACATCCTTTTTCTGAAATGCTAAGAGCTATTGGAGATTTTTCAAAAGTATAGGAATATACATATGCATTTCTATCTTTTATTAAGTTGTTTCACAACTCTCTAAAATATAACATATTCAATTAAATGTTAAGCAAATTGATTTTTACATATAGGCATACAGTCTTGTCTGATTTGTTATTTTAAGTTTAATTGATATTATTTTAAGTTTAAGTTTGAATTGCCCTAGGAAACCAAGGTTTACATCCATTTGCAAATTCATTTCAATAAATGAATCTATAAATATGTCTGTTAAATGATCTATAAATATGTCAGTACATAGTTCTTTCAAATAGCATATCACATAGTTTCTTTTCATTATTACATTTCCTTTGAATTCTTTCTAAACAAGTTTATCAATTATCTCATTTAACTAAAGAGATAAAATCTTTATGATTTTGTATCTGCATGAGTGATGTTTGTGTGGGTGCTTGTGTGCGTATGCATAAATTATTCTGTAGCAGTATTTTTTAAACAACTGTCATATTTAACTGGAGAAATTATTTGATTTTTCTTTTTCCTTTTTTTCTGATCATTTTGCAAAGGAAAAAAAAACAATTAGAATCTTATATTAGACATGATGATCTTAAAAATTATTTTATCAAAAGGTAATTTCAAAAAAGATAAGATTTCTAGTCTCAGGATAATTAAACTTTTAGATAATATATGATTCTTGAATTAATACAATCCAACTTTGTACTTAAAAACAACGAACATAAACAAGCTTGGTTTAGTTGGTCAATATTGCTAATGAAGATAAAACTTCAAAACAAACCATAAATCATGCCAAGGTATTTAGTTTGCCATTGGTTTTGTTTTGGTGAAGTTTCAAGGGTATTATTAGGGAGATTAAAATTGTGTGCAGCAGAAAAGAGAAAGACTGAGCTATTACAATCTCATTCTTGTTGAAAAGCTCTTCTATTAATATGGGATGTTTGGAACTAGGATACTATAATGATTTGGTGTGAGGTCTTCCCCAAAAAGCTCATGTGTGAGACAATGCAAAAAATATCAGAGGTGAACAGATTGAATTATAAGAGCCTTAAACTAATAAAATGTATTAATCCACTTGATTGAATGAACTGAATGGTAACTGTAGGCAGGGTATGGCTGGAGGAGGTAGGTCTCTGGCAGCAAGCCTTTGAGGTGCATATTTTGTCCCTGCTGAGCCAATGAGTAGAACAATGGGAATAGTGTCTCTCCTCTCTCTCTCTCTCTCTCTCTCTCTCTCTCTCTCTCTCTCTCTCACACACACACACACACACACACACACACACACACACAAGCATTTACTCTGGCCCTGTCCTGAACTGTTTTTCTCTGCCACACTGTTTCGCCATGATGTTTTGCCTCACCTGAGTCCCAAGGAATGGGCTGGCTATCTATGGATTGAGATATCTGAAACTGTAAGCCCCCAAGTAAACTTTTTCTCCAAAAATTGTTCTTGTCAGATCTTTTGGTCATTGTATCAAAAAAGTTGACTAAAACATAAATTTTCTACTTGGGATCTGGGTTCATGAGAAGTACTTAGCAGGTTGCATGGGGGAAAGTGAGTGGATTGGGAGCATTTCACAAAAGGAAACATGTTCATTATTAAGGGAAGAGGATTTTCTTGCCTCACCATATCCTAATAAAACTGGACATTATGGGAAGCTTTTGGAAGACAAAACAGTTTTTCTTAATGGTCCTTTGGAGATTGGGTGGGGCTTCCATGGCAAGCAGGCTTTTGTTTCCCATAGGGATGTCTCCTCCTTCTAAATTAATGTTTCTTATTTCTCATGCAGTTAACTATTAAGTGCACTATTCTCTATATTGTGTCTTTGCTTTGAACAATAGTATTTAACTTTTAGTACATTTATATCATTTCTCCTCAAATAGCTATGCTCTTAAAATGTACCTCCAGTCTTCTGTGTTTTGTGTTATTAAGAGTAGAAATTGAAAACTTTCTGCTAATGAAGTTCAAAAGTTACTTTGTGTTTAGAAGGCTGCAGCTCAGTACATAGTTCTTTCAAATAGCATAACACATAGTTTCTTTTCATTATTACATTTCTTTAGTATTTTTTATTCCAGCATTTCAAAGGTAACTTCTCTTTTACGAATATTGATGTGGCTATTAAAAGGCAATGATTGCATTTATTTAGTTGTAAATATGGGTTAATCAATTTGGAAAGCAGAATTTTATGTTCTATGTTTTTGTGAGTCCCTAGGACTGATTCTTCAAATAATGCCAGGATATCTGCATAAAGACCTTACACTAAAACAAAAAAAAATTCTAACACCTTAATATTCTGATAAAATAATGCACAATGTTCAAGCTTATAATACTCCTCATAATTTTTTATCATGTTAGAAGCAAAGAGAAATGTCTCGTTATATAAAGAGTGGTTACAAAATTTTGAAGAAATATGTACATATAAAGGTGAAAATAATCTTGCTGGAAGTCATCCTTGGAGTAAAGATACATGTGAAAACATAATAATTCACATTTAAAATATATATGTGGAAATGCAATAACACACACTTAAAATGTACATTTAAAATCCACACTCAAAGGAAAGAGGAAATGAAGTTAAATCATTGAGACAAAACATAGAAAGCAGGTCACATTTACCAGAACACAAAGTTAAAAGATATAGACACAAGAGGCTGCATGATCCAAACTCTTATTACCTCATCATAAACACATATTAAGGTTCTTCACCTGGAATCCTGTACTCAATTATTGTATGTCTTTAATAAAGCCATAAGCATTGACAGGATAAAATGATTCAAAGAATGGTATCTTGCTCATTTCAAGGTCTGAATTGAAAGTAACAGTAGACTTGTAAATATTGATTTAATGCATACTCATCATTAAGCAATAAGCCTGTAGGCTTGCAATTATTGGTTTACAGAGAGCGACTGTGATAAATAAAAATCTTTGTCCTGGAAATCTGAGTATTGGAATTAACATTTGCCTCAGAAACATAGTATCTGTAGATTGTCAATATAAAAAGATATTATTCATAGTTTCTTCCCAATGCACTTTTAGAAAGAAGCTGGATGGTTTGTTTAAAACCAAGGAACTTAGTGTTCCAAAACAGACACACACAAGAACAGAAAGACATGGAGAGGTCTGATGTTCTGAGAACTCATGTGGTCATTTGCTTGTTAGAAAATGTTTGCTTACCAGAACCCTGACTAGCAATAGATTTTTCTATTCTGTATATAGAACCATGTAGACCTCAGGGATACAGTAAGTAAGTAGAAGCATTTCCTGATTATGTAATTCTAATCAATATATTGTACTTAAATACACCAATATATTAAAATTTCCTCTCCAGAATCTCCACATTATACATACTTATGTACAGATGCAATTTCTCTGTCAGTCTATCTGTCCCGCACCTCTCTCTCTCTCACTCTCTCACTCCCCTACACACACGAGGAGAGAGAGAAAAAGAAAGAAAAATATACGTGTGAAATATTGTGTATTAAACATAGTATCGGAATTTCCTTACACAATCAAATAAAGAGGAACTTCACTGATGTCATGGTGTCACTACAATGAATTTTGAATGGATTACTGAGAAAACAATCCTTTAAGAAGTTAATATGTCAAGATCCACGATTAAGCAAAAGTAAAATATTTAGATCTTTTACATTTTTGATATTACTGTATTTGTTGGTTTTATTTCTAATATACTTCTCCCATTTTTCAATTACACAGTTTATCATTTTTTGCAAGCATGTATACATTTTCTAGATCTATCCAAAACAGAAATGATTAATAAATATCCACTTTTGTTATCTTCATAAGTCTGTTCTGTTTCTTGACTCACTTGATGTTTAAACTTTAAATAAACATAGTTAATTTTAGGCACATAAATTAAATTAAATTTTCCTAATTAATAATCGCAGGTTTTAAGTGCTCATTATCTTCTATTATTATCGTCAATATTTTTCACTAATATACCCATTATTTTGAGAATTGCGTTATTGATCTATTCCTAAGAAAGATTACTGTGACACATAATTAAGCTTGAAAGATCTTTTATAAAAAAAAATAGGCTTTACACTTCAAAATGCAATTCAGTAGATCATTTTCTCTTTTTAAGGGAATATGCTTAATTCTTTTTAATATCATAGAGCTTTGTACTTTTTTATTCTTCTTACCTTCTGGAACTAGGGGCAAAAATGTAGAGATCTAATTAATTCTATCTACCTCAAAGGAATAAGTCCCTTTGCTTCTAAGGGTGCTGATGAAACTTGTTCCCTGAAACTAAATAAGCTCTGACAGTTAATGTAACTAATTTACAAGTGAACAGATGAGGGAAATGAATTGTTTCATGGATATACGGACTTTGAAATATTGATGTCATGGAGGTGATCATCCAAAATTACTCTATCTTCATATTAGAAAATAGAAATTTAAAAAATATTATTCCCTTCTGTCTTAAAAAATTATTCTCTCCCCAGCACAGGATAAATGGTATGGCAAGAGCATAAACAGTTAGAATCCCCTTGGTACGTATATGTATCTACATATTGAGTATTCACGTAATCATATGAACCTAAAACAGAGTGTGGGGAAATCATTGAATATGTCTGACTTGGGACATCGTTTGTTGACCATATTTATTTATTTTTCTTGAAATATCTTTCTTAATTGGGTTATAAAAATGAAAAATTTTGAAATATTCTAAATTTTGAAATATTCTAAAATTTCTAGAAACACAAGAGCCACATATTCAAAATGGCAACCCAAGAAAGGTACGAGCTGAAATACAATATCTTTCTCTTTCCTTCATTTGCCCATATCCATGAGGATTGAGGTTTCCAGTTATTAAAACAGAGATGATGATGATTCTGAGAAATATGCATTGGATAGTTACTTGGGAAAAGTACAATAAAATGTGATAGAGAAATGGAATCTTGCTCGAAGGACTTTTAGATCCCATTCTATTTCTAGGATAATAAAAAACTTAAAAATTTATGTGTACAAGCTAAGTAAATGTGGATTTTTTAAAAAAATGTAGTGTAATTTCCTTCTTAGATTCTTTAGTTTGCTTATAGGAAACTGTGAGTGTTAATCTGAATTGTCAACAGGATTGGATCAAGAAATGTGTATGGTTAGGAAATTTCTGGGTGTTTCAATGAGGTTCTTTTTTTCTTTTTTTTTTTTTATTTTTTAGTTGAACACAATAGTTTTATTTTGTTTATTTTAATGTGGTGCTAAGGATCAAACCCAGAGCCTCAAACATGCTAGGCAAGTGTACTACTGCTGAGCCACAATCCCAGGCCTCAAGGAGGTTATTTCTAAGAATGATTGGCACATGGGACAGCAAATGGAGGCAGAGATCTACCCTAAATATGAGCAACAGAGGTCAATTGGTTGGGGTCCCTGGATGGAATAAAAAGGTGGAAGAACAAGGAAGCAGAGGAAGACACAAAGTTCAATTCTGAAATACTTCAATTGCTGCTGCAACCACTGAGAAAATCAGACTTTAGCTTCTTCACTCTTCTAAAGCAAACTCTGAGCAGTGACTCTCTAAATAGTTTCCAGGCCTTTGATCCCAGATAAGGGCTGCACCATTGGTTCCCTTGTTCTGAGGCTCCATCTTCTTGAACTGAGCAGCTACTGGTTCCTCTAGCTCTCCAGTTTGCATTCAGCCATTGTGGGACCATTCAGCTTCTGGTGGTGTAGCCAATCTAATCAATCCTTCTTATCCTCTTTATATAATGATATGTATACATACATACGCTCGTGTGTGTGTGTGTGTGTGTGTGTGTGTGTGTGTCATATTGGTTCTGTTCCTCCAGAGAACTCTAATACAGATATTTCCTGTATTTTACTTGATAACTTTCCAAAGAAAAACCTGTCTACCCAGAGTAGGATAGACTTATCTGAAGTTAATTAAATCAGAGATCTGAGATTGTGATTATACATATTAGGAACATAAAGTACATAAATTTGAATTTATAAAATACTTTTTGAGAAGTAAAAGAAAATTCTTTTAAAAATGTAAACATATTTATAAATATTCATAGTTTTCACTCCTGAATTTTTGTTATTTGATTTCAGAATAATCAAATAAACAAAGCTGTACCCTTTTTCTAAATCATTAAGCACATTTCCATTTAAAGGCTTTTAATAGGTTTTAAATTTTAGGGGTTTTCTGGTTTTGCTTTTTGTATTTGTGGTGCTGGGACCAAATCCAGTGCTTTGCACATGCTAGGCTAGTGTCCTAGTGCTGAAGTACACCCCTATTCCCATCAACACATTTTATGTTTCACACCAAGTATAATACAGCTCAACATAGAGAAATTTTATACTCTGAAAATTTATATAGAAATAATTTTCCAGAACTAATAAAGCATTTTGTAAAAAAAGAAAAATATGTTTGGAAAACTGTGAATCCCTATTGAAAGAATTCAGTCAAATTGAAGTATCTTGGAGATGCAATAATAGGAATGGGTTAATTAATTATCTTACTGAGAAGGTTCCTAATCCTGGAAGCACTTCAAAGTGAACATTAAAAATAAATATAAGTGTTTCAACTCAGGTTTAATGAACTGTGTTAGCCTTTTATTGCTGTGACCAAAATACTTGATAAGAAAAGGTTAGACAAAGAAAATTTTATCTTGGGTTCACAATTTCAGAGTTCTGAGTCCATGATCAGCCAACTCCATTGCTCTGGCCTTGAGGTGAGGTAGAATATCATGATTGCAAGATATGGTAGAGGAAACCAAATGGAAGTCAAGAAGCAGAAAGACAAAAGAGAACAGTGAGAGGCCAGGGATGCATACAATCCAAGGACATGCACCCAGTGATCTACCATCTCAGAAAGCCAGAGAATACCTGTTACTGGAAGGACTCCACTTGCCTTCAATTTTTTTCTTTCTTTTTGATAATTTATTCATTCATCAAACATCTACTGAATGTCTATTACAAATAGAGAATTAGGGAAGATGTAAATAAGTTTATAACATGCTCTATGGGCCTAAGAAACTTGTTCTTTATTTGAAGGAAAAGAAATTCTACCCAGAAATAAAGTAAAATAACTGTTATTTAATAAGTGGTGCCACCCATTACCCTGAACATCATCCTTGCCATCTCTATCTTATCTCCCACACAGTTTTCACTCATCAATCATCAAGCCCAAATATCACCATATATTTTTCCAATCTTTTTTTTCTATTTCTAGCATCATCAATCATATAACACTATCTCTTGTAACTTCTTTAGGAATCTCCTATTCCCTGGCTTCTGGTTCTTCCAATTCACATTTCCAGTGCAAGTGAAGTTCCTATTATCATCTTGTCATCTTGCTAGAAATTCTTAGGAATATTTAAAAAAAAATGATTTTCTGCTCTCCAGTCTCAGCCACCTGATCATCCTTACTCTTTGCAATTCTCTACTCTAGAGTGTCAACAATTTACAAAATATTTCTGGAAGAACTTTAAAATGTGGTCATTGTAGTATAGTAGAGGAAATGTTTACTCCGCCCTCAAGCATATCTCATTTAACTTTTCTGGTACTTTTAGAGAGAGGGGGGAATTTACACACAATGAAATTGTCTTTCAAGAAAAGGTAAGCAACATATCTAAAATTATAATATTATTAAATGGCAAATGCAGAACTCAAATACGGAGTCTTTATGACTTGTTTTACCATGCCATGCTACTTAGTGAATTTTAATTTTCTCCTAAAGAAAGGAGGAGGGGCTTTATCAAACTCTTGAGCCAGGGAACAATATGATAGATAAATTACAAAACTTAGTTAAGCAACAGTGAGCATGAATTACTTAAGCAGAAGACAATCTAAAAGCCATAAAAGTAGTAAGAAGAATGATGCAGTGACCAAGCAGGATGTCTGCTAGAATAAAAGAGGAAAAATGAAAAGGAAGAGAAAACTTCTGTCATGCACTATAATGCAATCTGAAGTATTAATAATATCAATGTATTGTGCTGTTAGCCTCATTTAGGAAATGGCCCAATTTCTGACCATTCTTTGATGTTCATTTATATAACTAGAGTAAAAGGAAATTAAGATTTTATGTTTTTAACTTCATTAGTTGAGAACCACTCCTCCAAATTAAAAAAAAAATGCAGGAGTATAGAAAAAAGCTGTCATTCCTTTGGTAAATGCTTGAAAAGGAACCCTGAAGTACACTAGTAACTAAGAGGCAGCAGAACTTAACAATCAGATAGATGAAGACCTACAATGCAGACAGCAGGGACATAGTGGAAGGGTCTAAGTGAGTTCAATGTACTTGACTTCTCTACTGTGCAAGTACTTTTGTGTACAAAGCAAATGTATCTGGATATATTTTCATTAAACTAAACACTGTAAATGCGTTAATAGCTCTGTATTGGCATCTTAAATGAACTTGTAAATATATCATAAATGTAAATGAATATTTCATTCTCCATTTATATAAAGCAAGGAGGCCCTTTAACATTCTCCCTTTTCTTATGGGATCTCTTGGAAGCATAGTGAACCTTAGTCCATATTTCACTATTTGAAATGGAAATAAATCTCTTTAGGGATTAAGACTCTCACCAGGTTTTATAATGTGGAGATATGTCCAAGTCCATGGGCAAATAGCCTATAAGAGTGTAAGTGTGTGTGTATGTGTGTGTGTATATACATATATGTGTGTGTGTATACATATATACAAATATACACATACATACATATATATGTGCACACAAACCTCCATAGTTAGCCCATGAAATATACAGAATGTCTAAATAGAAAAATTTAAAATAAGTCAATTAAAATTTCATAGGCCCTGATCTAATTGTTAGATATATCAGAAGATCTGTTTATATGCAAGTCACTTTCTCTTACATTTAAATATCTTTTAAGTGGGATGTGTTCAGCAATAGACTTATGGTATAATATATATGGAATTAATAAGATTAAGATCTACAAGATTATGAAAGATGATGCAAATCTGAAAAAGGTAATTATAAATTTTACAAAAATGATAGCAAAGTGGAGGTGTGATGATCAATATATCAATCCAGAGTTAAAAAGGCAGAGAAATGATACAGTGTGTGATGAACACTAATAGAATTAGCTAATGCAAAATCAACTTTTAAGAAACATAGCTGCTAATCTGGGTGTGATAGGACACACCTGTAACGCAAGCCATTTGGTAGTCTGATGCAGGAGGATTGCAAGTTCAAGACCAGCTTTAGCAATTTACCAAGGCACCAAGCAACTTAGTGAGACCCTGTCTCAAAATTTAAAAAAAAAAAATGAAAAATAAAAAGAGCTGAAAATGTGGCTCAGGGGTTGAGTACCCCTGGATTAATCTCCAGTAACCCCACAGAAAAGAAAGAGAGAGAGAGAGAGAGAGAGAGAGAGAGAGAGAGAGAGAGAGAGAAAGAGAGAGAGAGAGGGAGTGGGGTGGGGAGGACTTCTTAAAATAGTAACAGTACTTTGATGGGAAAGAGCAGAAAAATATATATATACTGAAAATTGATTTTAGGGTTTGTTTTGGGTAAAGGAAATTATCAATAACCTAAACGTCCAAAATTGGGAATCTAATGAATATATTCTATTACCTCAACTTTAGGCAGACAATAAAATATGAGAAGAAAAAAATATATCCACACACTTCAGGTTTAAACGTTCTCTTATGAACAGAGGCTTTTAGGCAATGTTTGGATCATAAGAGTTCTGACTTCATCAGTGGATTAATCCACTTGGCAGAATTATCTATTGATACTTGGACTAGTAAGAATTGTGACCTAGTTGGAGGAAGTAGGAGGCCAATGGGATGCGTGCCCTGGAAGGGTTTATCTTCTCCCCAGACCTTTCCTTTCTCTCTCCTTCTGCTTCCCAGCTGCTTTGAGCTGAGCAGCATTCCCCCACCAGGCCCTTCTGCCATGATGTTTGGCCTCATCTTAGGCCCAAACAATAGAACCAGCCAACTAGGGACTGAATCCTCTGAAACCATGAGTCAAAATAAATCTCTCATCCAGGTTTTTACTGTCAGGTATTTCAGCCACAGCAATGAAAAGCTGACTAACACAACAATGTTGTAGTCACAGTGTGGATGTTTAGATTTAAATTAATTCATAAAAACTTCTATCATATAGTATTGGTCCATATATGGGAAATCAAAAACAGTCTTTATAATGAGCTTCTGTCTTTACATCTTCTTACTCTTTTGACTTATATTATACTGCTTTGGTTTTATACTTTCAGTATTTTGTAACAACAAGTTTGGATAAAAATATACAAACATTTTTAGTTGCTTAAATGCCACTGTGTCTTGCTGTACTCTGTAATATATTTTTCTCTTCCTAGTAACCAAAGTTCTTGGGCACAGAAGTTGCTCTGAATTTTACCAATAGGTTGGTAGTTGAAGGATGTGGGATTGGAGCATGAATTAGTTGTTTTAAAGACTGACTTACCACTTACTGTATAGGTAACCTTGGACAGGTTTATTATGTATTGAACACCCTGGCTTCTCTATCTGTATGTTGTATCTGATCTATGAGAATTAAATTTGTTAATAAGTGTGAAGAACTTAGATTCATGTCCACAGTATAATAAGTACTCAAGAAAAGTTAAGTATTACTAGGACATAATTAGGAGCATATTCATTATTTTTCTTGCAGTTGAAGCAGGCTCTGCATCCTATTCACTCACCTAATAGTATGTATGCAATATTTACTTACTGACTAACTGAATCAATGAATCTATGAAGTAAACTCTGAATTTTATTAGTGTGTCAGAAATGCCTTATAAGTGCATTAAAATTGTTTATAATGCCAACTGCAAGTCAAAAAGTATTCAAAATGAGTCTATCATGACCTATTAGTCTCTTTACTTGAGGAATTAAGAGCCTTAAGGAGAAATAAGAGGCATAAACAAAACGGAATAGAGAGCAAGGGGCTGTTTGTTAGAGGTAAGTACATGCAGTGACCAGAGCTCAGAAGAAGGGAACTGACTCAGTATGGGGGCGGTTAAGTTATGAAAATTCTTCAGGAAAAGGAATCCTGTTTACGGGGTGCAATCCATGAGAGCAGCTAGGTTTCTTGAATGTATGGTTCCTGAGGAACACCAAGCTGGAGGCTTTGGGTGGTAGATCTACATTTTGAGAAGCTTCTTATAGAGAGGGAAAAAATGCATAACTCTGCTCACAAATTTAGGTTCAAAAAGGAACACATAATTAGAATTACAAAACGAAATAGCATATCAATTTTGAAGATGTGACAAATAACCAGTAATTATAAAATTCCCCAAAGTTAACTTTAATTGGAGCATTGAATTACTTGAATAACTCACCTCTGTTCCTCTGCTTTGCTTGCCCTGTTAGCTATAAATAGTTAGTCCATCTCAGACATGACAACAAAGAACAGGAAGATAATTCAGTTTTTCCTCCAGAGTAGTTGACTGAAATGTAAATTTTGTTTTAACAGTTGAAGAGGGCTTTCTTTCAGCTTCACAATCCCATACCTCTTAATTTGCCAACCTCATGTTTAACCTGTGATTGAAAATTAAAGACTTGTCCTAAACCCAGGCAAGAAGATGGTCTCCTATTAAATTCTGTAGCTAAGATTAGAGGGAACAACTTCCCATGTGTACACTATGATTCTGTTTATGAGTTGATAAGTTCATAGGAGAATACAACAGAATACACATGAAAATATAACAGCCAAATGCATGCTTGCTGAAGCAGGAGTCATGTTTTAAAAGATAGTCACATAGAGTCAATGCTGTAGAGAGGCAAGAGCTCATTTTACATTGGGTCGCAAGGGGTAGTTCATGGAGGAGTTGAAAGTTTGATCATGTTTTCAACAACAAATAGAGTTTATGAAAATGCAGAGTGGAAACAGATTTCAGAAGTAAAAAGATATGAGTGATAAGGTGAAAATAGGAATCTAGGATACAATGTCCCTTTATTATAAGCAGCCATAAAATCAGCCATTGGATATATCCAGTGATTATGAGGAAATAGTCTTCAAGACTACAGTTGTACATGAAATAGAATCTGCTCAACTTTTATCTTCGGGAAAAGTCGAAGCATGAAAAGAATGATTCCTTCTCCCTAGTGATCTGCTCCACAGACAGCATAATTTAGGGAACCAGAAGAAATAAGTACAAAGTTAAGTTTCCTTCTAATAAAACTACCTGGGCCATGTTGGCAGGGATTTATCTTTTTTTTTTTTTTTGGTAGTGGACGAGATTTGTAAACCATATCATCCTGGAAAACCTGCAAAATAGAGACAATTCAGCACATTCCTTGTGGGATTTGCTATGATAATGAAATAGAAAAATAATAATAAGTTTTGCCTCCTGGATTCCTTGCTAGATTACAAAATAAAAGCTTGAAGCTGCATTAGCTCTGTTATCTGCATTTTCAAGCTGTTCAGCAAACAGTAGGCTGAATGATAAAGATTTGTGCTTTCAGTACAATGGTACTGAAATAGGGATAATAGTTAGATATTGAAACATATAGTGACGAGGTTCTCTCAACATAATTTTCCAATAGAAAACAGAAAAAAACTTAAGGACTTTTTTTTTTTAAAGGAAGCGATAGAGTAAGCACCAGCATGAGCTTTGTTCTGTGAACATTCACATTCTATCACATCATCAATAACTCCACTCTGGTTATTTTTCTCTCTTTCATTTTAGGTCTGTGAACACTAAAATAGGAAATGTGATCTATTTCAAAAGGAAAAAACAACAACAACAACAGAAAAAAAAAACAAAAAAAACATGTAGTCATGTTTAAAAGCCCAATATTTTCTCCCTGAGAGATAAAAATTTAAATAGAGAATTACTCCTCAGCTCAAATTAATCTAAGTGAATCAAATTCTCCAGCTAATCTTTGACTTTCTCTCTGGTCTCAGTTTCTCTTTCTGCTTTACTCCTAATCCAAATGCTCCTTCTTAGAGAGATGAGGGCTGGTAAAGGGAAGAATACGTTTCTATAAAAGGGCACATTTTAGGATTAAAAAATGTGGCATTTATACACAATGGAGTATTACTCTGCATTAAAAAATGACAAAATCATAGAATTTGCAGGGAAATGGATGGCACTAGAGCAGATTATGCTAAGTGAAGCTAGCCAATCCCTAAAAAACAAATGCCAAATGTCTTCTTTGATATAAGGAGAGTAACTAAGAACAGAGTAGGGATGAAGAGCATGAGAAGAAGATTAACATTAAACAGAGATGAGAGGTGGGAGGGAAAGGGAGAGAAAAGGGAAATTGCATGGAAATGGAAGGAGACCCTCAGGGTTACACAAAAGAACATACAAGAGGAAATGAGGGGAAAGGGAAAAATAATACAAGGGGGAGAAATGAAGGTCAGTAGAGGGGGTAGAGAGAGAAGAGGGGAGGGGAGGAGAGGGGAGGGGGGATAGTAGAGGATAGGAAAGGTAGCAGAACATGACAGTCACTAGTATGGCAATATGTAAATCAATGGATGTGTAATTGATGTGATTCTGCAATCTGTATATGGGCTAAAAATGGGAGTTCATAACCCACTTGAAGCAAAGTGTGAAAGATGATATATCAAGAACTATGTAATGTTTTGAACAACCAACAATAAAAAAAGGCACATTTTAAATGTTTATTTTTACATTACAAACATAAATTTCAGTTCTCCATAATATATTACCTGTCTTGATGTTTGCTTTTTATTAAATATATATTCCTGAAAAAATCATTTCTTATATAATAAACTATCTTTTTATATTAATTACTATTAAATATTAACTGTATTAGTTTGCCAGGTATGTTGCTATATTTTATGCTTCTACTTGTTTAATTGATAAAGAACATAATTACTAGATACTATTTTTTCTTAATTTATTATATGAAGATACAAAAAGTATCACCATCTAGCACTAGAGCTTATGTTTTTAAATACTTATTTCCGAAACATGGATGTTTGCTGAAAACAACAATATATTTTAGCAAATTGAATATTGAAGTACATTTGATATTTGTACTGAAGACACAGATACTCATAAGAAGATTTTTTTATTTAAAAAATAATTAATCAAAAATTCCATGTTCTTTTCCAGAGAAAACTCATATTTATCCAGTCAACATTTACTAAATTCCTATTATATACAGACAGTTCTTTACTAAGAATCTTTGGATGCCATGGTTGCTTAGGAAAGAGGTCACAGAAATCTGATGGTTCCATGGCTGCATGGGACAGGGCTTCAAACACACACAAATAGTTTGGCCACTGAGCTCTTTCTCCAACCTGTAATTAAATTAGTGTGTAACTTTTAAAACTTTAGATAGATAGTACATAATCCATCCATGTGTACTTTGCCTGAGTAACAATAAGAGAGAAAATTCTCCAGCTAATCTTTGACTTTCTCTCTGGTCCCATTTTCTTCCATTTCAAGGCTCACAGAAAAGATAAATTATTATATATCACTTCCTGCTCATATCTCTCTACTTGAACATTTACTTTTGTGCATGGTTTACTCCATCTACACAGTGTTTCCAAACACTATTGTGCCTTTTCTAAAAAGCACATTATCTTTCAAGACACAACTCAAAAATTATTGCTTCAATGAGCCTTTTGCTAATATACTTGGCCTCTCCTTCAGTATCCTAGGTGATCCATAGGTGTTCCCTCACTATCATAATGCATGTTGTTTACCTTCTCAGATAAGACTCTACACTTGCTGCTAATAACTAAAGATAGCTATCTTTTCTCTTTTCTTTTATAACATCTCAATCTTTCTCTTTTTAAATTCCTAGATTGATGAATATTTCAAATTTATGTAGTAAATATAATTTGCATGCATTAGGAAGTGTTAAGATGCAGGGAATTAAAATACAGAGATTAATGACAAGAGGATAGCAATGAATCAGGTGAAGGTTTACTGTGAAAGCCTGTGAACCAAGCCCAGTGATGAAAATTTCAGAATATACTTACTTCATTTATACTTTACCATTGTTGCATTAAAAAGATTCTCCATAACAATGCCAGGGATAAAGCACAAAGCAAAATGATAAAACTGTGTTTGGGTTAGGAATATTGGACTCCAATGAAATGGAATTTAATTTACTTCATGTCTACTCAGTATAAAGTTTAGAACTTATTAATGGTGAGAGTGCTGTCAACATTAATTCTCAAAAGTTACATTTTTAAACAGAAAACCTGAAAGCTTATTGTTTCATACCCAGACATTACATCATAATCATGTTTAGGTAGGTCCATATAGATAAACCATGTATTTAATTAATTCAATGTTCCCAGAAGAAATAATTCTGTAAGTTAGAAAACACATAATTGTAGTTAATTTGATTAATAAAGTAGGAAACATCCAAATTATGGTGTATCATTCAGTGCTAAAAAAGATATGAGCTACCAAGCCATGAAAATACACAAAGCCATCTTAAATACATACTAATAAGTGAACCAAGCTAGTATGAAAAAACTATACAATGTATCATTCCAACTATATACTATTCTGAACTAAAGAAAACTATAGAGAAAGTAAAAGTATCACTGATTTCTAGGGCTTGGAAAAGGGGAAGAGGAAAGAATAGTGGATTTTTATTGTACTAAAAATACTGTATATGACACTACAATGATGGATTCGTGTCATTATACATTTTTCCAAACCCACAGAATATACAAAATCAAGGGTAAATTCTAATGTCAACCATCTAATTTGAGTGATTCTGCCATGATAATGTAAGTTCACCTAATATAGCAAAAGCATATTCTGAGGAGGTGTGTTGATATAGGTGAAAGCAATTCATGCATGAAATCAGGGAGGTATTGAGATCTCTGTGCCTTCCCTTCAATTTTGTTGCCAATTTAAAACTCCTCTAAAAAACTATCTTAAAAATTACCAATTTGTGTTTCATAAAATCAAAGCTATCAGCATCTAACACCTAGTCTTTTCATTGACCTAACAATGTATACAAATTGTAATCTTCTCTAAATGGTAAACCATTATAAAAAGGTCTCATATGCACAGAAACAAGGCAGTGCATTTCCAATCACAGAAGCACACTGAATATATTTCACTACTTCCTTTCCCTCATATTTCATTTCACTGCAACAAAATGAAAGGTAAGGAATACATAACAATATTTTACATATGTACTTTAAAAGCCAGGAGAATTAAGGTACATAGGAAGGGCAAACCTGCTATACTTCATCCAGAGCAGCAAAATTGTGGCATCTGTAGGTTGTGACATTATAGGTTTCATTATAAA
Organism: Marmota monax; assembly: GCF_021218885.2. NCBI lineage: Eukaryota > Metazoa > Chordata > Mammalia > Rodentia > Sciuridae > Marmota > Marmota monax. The sequence goes on along the minus strand of NW_026695230.1, from coordinate 2,285,032 downwards.
CACACACACACACACACACACACACACACACACACACTCATGTCCAAACTAATGTTGATTTTGCATATACGTTCCATTGAGGCTGACACAAATATTGATATTTCCAAAAGCAATATTTCACATGACATATAGCTTCCTGTGTGTATGTGTGTGTGTGTTTTGTGTGTGTGTATGTACTTAACTCAGTTGGAGAGGCGCACACTTTTAGTTGGCCTAAATTTCTTTTATGGACTAACCCAACTATTCAAGAGGGATGTGCTGAAAACATTGCTTTAGTCATTTAGAAAAATGCCTTTGCTGAAATAGCTGAGCTATTATGTCATAAGAAAAAGTACTGTAGGAAATGCATTGGTGTTTTGATTGAAGTTATAAATAATGGATTCTGCAACAGCTCATGATGTATATTTTTGTAATAAAAAATGAAGATTTTTTAGATTTCAATATCAAGAATATTTGTTACCCTTTTATATAACACTGAAAGATTGCAAATAGATTCCTTTTGTTCTAGCAAAAACAACAATGTCAACAACAACAATAAACTAACAGGCAAGAACCTGTACATTTCTTTTGCCCTAGTGAGGGGAAAAATATGGCTTTTGGTTTCCTCAATAAAGATACAGGTCTTATTGTAGATATTCAAGAATATATTTTATTTACCCTCTGTTCCTGTCCTTTTATATATTAAAATGCTATCTATTTTACTTTTACTCCTGTTTTATTGGCTAAAGCCACACAAATCATTTCAAACTATTTTTAAACAAATAAATCATTTAAAATTATTGTTTTAATTAAAGCAGAACTCCACATAATGCTTTATGTAGAGTAGTGTGTTTTAGAATTTCCTTCATAGATATTTTTAAATAGGGTACACCTTACCAGAGAAAAGATATGAATTAAAAATGTCTTTGTATTCAAGTTGAACTCTTCAAAAAAATACCAACCTGACATAAATCAATACTGATATATTTAGAAAACAATGCTTTTAGTGCTAGTAAAGTAATTCTGACTCTCTTCTTAATATGTACATGGAAGCTTCAGAGAGAATGTTAAAAGAAGAGTGTAGAAATGTAAAAATAATGACACAAGCATTTCTCCAAATTTTATATGTGCGTTTCAAATGGGTTTTTATAGATCTTGTGTTTTATATAAATCCTGATGTAGATGCAAGTTCATTGGCCTCTATACCTTTTTTAGAGTTATGAATAATAAATGTGGAACATTTTCTCTACTTCAAAAGTTTGCTGCATATAAGAACATTGCATATCAGTTAAGAACCCTGAAAAAGCTATAAAAATCCATTAGGCATCATTTCTGTTCTCAGATCATTAAGAATGGTTAGCTTCCTCAGCACTTCATAAATATGTGCCATGAACGGTTTCCAGCAATTTGTAAACCATATTCCTAGCCATGTCTGACTACCACCCTGAGTTTCTAACTTCTTTCCAACAGTAGAGACTGAATTTCCTCTCTTACACCATCTGTCAAAATTCCTTTAAGAATATATATTTTAATGTCTTTTAAATAAGAATCACTGTCATTTAATCAGTGTATATTTAACAACAAAAGAGCCACAATATTTTCTCAAATTCTTTGTAGTATTTTACACTTCCATAAACAATGTATTAGATGTTCCAGCTAATCAACACCCTTGTAAAACCTTTGATTTTAATTGTGGTTTTGGTTTGTATTTCTCTAATAATTAATGCTATTATGGATTTCTATTTATTCCTCTGTAAAATACTTAAAACTTTTTGTCTTCTAGATTTTTATTTGTATGTTTTTTTTAGTCATTGATTTTTAAAGTTTCTTTATTCATCTTAGATACAAATAAATTTTTAAATATTTGAAATGCAAGTATTTTCTCTTAGTTTTCCAGGAGGGAGCCCCTTGAGCACTCTAGACCTGTGGGAAAATTGTGCTTTAATAACCAGACTATAGAAAAGCTCAGATATCAGGCTGAGATCCTGAATCAGTGGCTCGACAATGGCTGTCTCTGTCCCAAACTAAAGCAACTTCTCAATATAAAAGTTATGCTAAGTCTCCAGTAACCATAAGAATTAGAAAGGGGAAGAAGAGATGGAGGGGAAAATAAAGGAGAAAAAAAAATTTAAAAAAGAATGTATTTCCTTTGTCAGAATATGATGAGCTTTCTGAGAACAGAGGATATGTGTTTTACTATACTGTATCTCATATGATACCACTTATGCAAACACAGACATGCATACACACACACCCGCCCCCCCACACACTCACAATAATGACTCTAGAACAATTACATGAAATCTGTGGTAAAATCGCAAATATATTTATAACTTTTATTTATCAATCTAACACATAAACTTTTATTTATGCATTTTATTTGCCATAGGCCAGATTTTTAGTATAACCTACAAAAAAGTGCTACATTCACATTTTTGGTTCATATTAATGTGAGTGGCAGCAACTGTTACAGCTTCAGTTGTGTTATGTATAAAATCGATGGAAAACAGCTTCGAACAAAAAAATTAAGTGCCTTTCCAGATTTTTCTGAATGTTGAGGAAAAAAAAAATGACTGCCAAAAGCATATTTATATGAAAATGACAGCTTATATTAATGTTACTTACAGAAAAGTTTGTCAAGCATTCATAACATATTTCTCAATTGACTTTTGAAAGTAAAAATGATTTATATTTCAAAATATTTTAGATTGTTTCATTTTTTAGCTTCACAAAGCATTTTTCTTTCTTGTACAGCAAAAGTGCTTGTTTGCCTTTCTAACTTTGGGAGTTTTTTAAAAAACAGAGACAAATACTGTAAGTTAAGAATTATTATCATCCCTACAAAGGATGATTAGCTAGGGTGCTCCAAGGAAGCTCTGATATCATCAAGGATTCATTAAAATTTTTTTGAAGTCAGTTTATGTCATGCTCTGTACAGGAACCAAGGGAAGAATCTCCAGTGGGTTTAATTACCTTAAACCCTAGTAGCTCAGAGAATTTGCTTTCTGTTCCTACAACTCTGAGTTCTATGGTTTTCAAAGTCCTGTCTTCCAAAAAGGAAAGTAAATATGTATATGTGTATGTGTGTGTGTCTATACAATTTTTACTATTAGCAAATGAAAGTTTAAATATTTGAGCATTTTCAAAATAAATCCTAAGTTTATGTATAACTAAGGAGAACCAATAAAAAACAACTTTTGCTTGTTAAAGTCTATACATCCATTGGTGCATTAAGAATTGGTAATTGTACACACAAGTATCTACTCTTACAAATGAGCATATGCTTGCAGATGAAAATATGCTTGCTAATAGAAAAGGAAATTGGCAACATCTGTCATGAATCATTTTGTTTTTAGAATGAATACATATTGAGCCTTTTATATACATTTCACTGTTACCTAAGTGTATCTTCTGTGTCCTAAAAAGCATCCCCCACATTAAAATCTATGTAAGAATAACCAATCACACCTAATTTTGAAGACCTATTCTGTTCTCATTCCTCAGGAATGTGCTTACAGCATATACAATATGATGCCTGACTTAAAAATGTCAATTTAAGAAATAATTAGCAAAACTTATACCTGAAACATGAAAAGTTTACCAAAGTGGTTTTGCAAAGGGCTCCACTAGAAAGAAGAAAGGGTATAGAGTTAGACAATACAGATTTAGTGCCAATGTTTTTGATAGTTAACAATATAAACTCGGAAGCACTTCATAACCTCTCTGATTATCATTTTCCTCGTCTGCATATTAAAGAGATAGTGCTAACACACCTGGACATGTTTATTGAGTGTCACCATCCAGGGTAGTGTAGGAGACCATCTCTAGAGCCCTAGAGAGGCACAGATGTCCTATTTATAATAGTATGCACTCTTCCTGCCACGTTTTCTTCTTAGGAAGAGAAGCTATGGTAGAGTTGCAATTTTAATCTCTGGCCAATTGAATGATGAAAACTGCCACATTGTCACATTTCCTATTAGACTCCTCACTTTTCCCATCTTACACAAACTCAGGGACCTTTGTATTATTCACTGAATAGACCATAAATTTCCAAGCAAAATTATTTCTTAAAGGAATATGTAGAATGGATTTTAAAAATGCTCAAGAGGATTACTACTTACCATCTGTAGTGTATTTTAGAACTATAGGCTACACCATAGCAACATATTTTGAAAGAGTAATGTTTGTATTGTGTGTTTATTTTTAGAGATTATATGCAACTTAGAAAACCAGGATGCAAATGCGTATGTAGAGGTCTATCAGGCAAATGGATAAGAACAATCTTAAAGAGCAATAGAGAGGATTGAGAAAGAAGATGAATTTCCAAGAAAGAACTTGGGTAAGATATGAGAGCTCTGAGCCATTTTACTTGGTCCGCAGCTAGGTATTCTCTATAACAATATATGTAACCTGGGCTAGTGTTCAGTAATCTAATTCCTGTGGTGTAGCTCATGTGTGAGACAATGCAAAAGTTTAGAGGTTCCACAGTACAAAGGAGAAATGATTGGGTTATGAGAGTCTTCATAGTGCATTAATCCACTCAAATGGATTAACTATGTGGTAACTGTACATAGGTAGGGTGTGACTAGAGGAGGTAAGTCATTAAGGATGTGACTTTGGGATATATATTTTGTCTCTGGTGAGCCAAGCTTAGTTTCTGTCTCTTCTTCCTAATTGATATGTCCTGAGCTCTTTTTCTCCTCCACACCCTTCTACATTGATGTTCGTCCTCATCTCAGGTTCACAGCAATGTATGGACTGAGATCTCTAAAACTGTGAGTCCCAAATAAAAATTTCCTCTTCCAAATTTGTTCTTATCCTGTCTTTTGGTCATAGTAGTAAAAATGCTGAATAAAACAGTCAGAAAGGATTGGAAGTACTTAGTTTAACTGGGATTATTTGTCATTGTTAATATTAGGTTGCATAGTACAGACTGGAGAACTTGTCAAAATACTGAGGGGACACTAGAATTATAGCTCAAGAAGACTTTGTTCTCAATTCTCATGGCTCTTCCCTTCTCTCATGTTATTCCTATGCTATACAAAAATTTCAATAGACAAAGACATGGGAATGGAATTTGGGTTGGAAAAGCCATTCCACAAGACAAGAGGGTGGCCTTTCACAAGGCAGATACGATGTGGGAATGACCTGAAATAATGTTGGCCAGGTTCCACAAATCACAACTGTTAATATGTAATATAATTAGTATTGAACATGAGGAAGCAGGAACTTATGAGTTTCACTGATCAAGAAAATAAATGATGCAAAATATTTAATTAATTATAATTGATGGTGGTACACAGCAGAAATTCTCTAAATTGGAAGAAGTGGGCTTTAGAGAAAGAAGGTATAGTGACATATTCATTGGATATCTCAGATCTGAATTAAAACAAGGTGGAAACAACAGGAAACAAAGAAATGATATTGATAAATTAGGTTTAGAAAAATATCAGTAGTCTTATATGACTGAATATAAAAGAAGAAAGAAGGAAAAGTGCAAAGATAACCCTATTATTTTGGTCATGAATCAAAGGAGGGTAGAATTCCACTAAAGAAAAGCAAAATTAGGATAGCTAATATCTGTTACATGTGTATCATCAAAGCATTACACGAAATACTTCCATTCATTATTCATCTAATATCCACAGCAGGCCTTTGAGGTGCATAATTTCCTTGTTACATATAAAGAAACAGACTCAGAGAGTTTGGATAATTGGGCTATTATTTAATAAAAAAAATAAAATTTTAAAGAGACAGGACTGAAGCCCAAATCTGTTTAAACCCCAAGTTTTTTTTTTTTTTTAATATTAATATCATTTTAAAAAATGCTTGTCAGTAGCAAACGTTAAAGTATACTCTTTAGGGAAAATAACATTCAATTCCTGAGGAAGAATATTGTCAAGGTACTTAAAGAAAACAACTTGAATGTTTTTAGTATAAGTTATATAAGTGAGAGTTGATATACAGACAATTATAATATGCATGTAAAAATAGAGAACAATGTTTGTATAAAATCAGTGTTTTTTTTCTTGCTGTCATAAGAGATGCAAAGGCTTGTGACAGTTGTTTTTAGGATTTTGTAAGTTTGAGATGTTAAGGACCATCCCTTATTCAGTGGTCATGTACTTGGGGTAAAATTAATGAACAAATTAATTTTCTCACCTCACCACCAACTCAAGTGCAACTCAGGTTTTTCCCACTATGTTCTCATAACACCTTGTTCATTCCTCTCATTAGCCACACCACATTAAATTTGTGCATACATTTTCAATCCATTAGATGATTGAAGGTAGGAACTATGATTTATGACTTTGTATTTTGAGCACATGGTATTTTGCCTAATGAAGAAGAATAAAAACTTTAAATGCAAAAAGCAAGGTCAACTTTTATTTAAAATGTATAAGGGGTAAAATTTTGGCCCCAAGGTTATGAATTATTATCTTAATTTTCATAACCTTATAGGATAGATATTATGTTATCTCCATTTTTCAGTACAAAAAATGAAACCAGAATTGAGAAAAGTTATTTTAACTATAGTCATAGGCTAATCCATTATAGATTTGGCATTTTAATCAAGGAAATGACTATGAAGTTAATGTACACAACAACCCGAATGTATCACTTTTCCATTTAGTAGATTTTCAGCTACTATTTACATAATGAATGAAGTGACTGAAATAATTACATAATGATAAATGGAAACTATATCCCTATATACTATAGAAAAATCTAGGTTGTAGAATAAAGCCATATCCAACCAAAAGATAGACATACCTGCTTATATATTCAACATAGAACTCATTGAAATTTCAAAATAACCATTTTTTTAAGAATCATAGAAACAATGTCAACACAAAAGATTAAATAATGCATAAACATAGACACATAGGTATAGACTCAACACTTCTCAAAGAAGGAAGTTTAGTGGAACTAAAGATCTCAAAACTAAATTAAAAATTTAATAAATTGTTAATTTTTAGGGAAGGAATATATGTATATAAAATTGTGTGTATAACCTTTCAGAGATATATTCTATATTTTAATTCTGGGGATTATAAATAAAGTTGAGCTTTTATGTTGCATATGTTGTATTTATTTTTAATTCTTTTTTTTTGCTATCAAATTTTTCTATAATTTATGCTCACCTTAAATGCATGTTCTTATTTTGACTTTGCAGGGAAATGAAATACAAAGAAATTGTAATAAGTTACATTCCACATATGTATAATATGTCACACTAATACATTCTACTGTCATGTGTAACTAAAAAGAACAAACAAAAATTGTATTTTATTAAATACATCTTCACAGTTTTGAAATATTTGAATTTCAGAGATTACTTTTTAATTCAGGACAAAAATTTAACCCATAAAATTCTGCAGCTAAATAACACTGAAATATATTTCTAGTTATTTAACAAATTGGAATGCTAAATAATCTTTGAGCATTTTCACAACCAACTATCAAACATCCTGTGACCTTGATCTTAGCATTGGTTTCCTGTTTCTTGAAGTCATCAGGGAAAAGTAATCAGATTTAATCAAGTAATAATTATGGGGATACTTGACCAATGGTTGCTCAACTGAAATATTCATTTTTAAAAAATTTATCAGGGTTAACTCATATATTAACTCACCATTTTCATTTATCAAATGAAAACAATATGAAGTTTTGACTGTTTTAATTAGATTTAGAGACAAATCATGTTTTCAGACCAGTCATTAGGGAATGACTAAATGTATTTTGTGGCCTTGCAAACAGTGACAGATAAATGTATCTCTGTTAGAATTAAACTTTCCTCAAATAAAATCACAAATATTAAAACATAGAAACCAGTAGTTCAAGATTAAAAGATTCTATAATTAAATAGCATATCTTTGACAATCAAATTATAGCATGCTCTTTGACTCTAAAATAGAAAGACATAATGTGATATATACGTATATACAGATATATAGATAGAGTTAAAACAGGGAAATAAAACTTATATAATCCAACTCTCATTTCCATGAGAAAAATTCCTAACAAAGAGAAAACATAAAAAAACCTAGTTTGGCATAGGGGTGCACAAATATAATCCCAGCAGCGGGGGAGGCCAAGGCAGGAGAATGGAAAGTTCAAAGCCAGCCTCAGTAATTTAGCGAGACCTTAAGCAACTTAGTGAGACCCTGTCTCTAAATAAAAATAAAAAGGGTTGGGGATGTGACTCAGTGTTTAAGTGCCCCTGTGTTCAATCCCAAGTACCCAAACAAAAACAAAAACAAAAATAAAATCTCGAAATCTCTGGGTACTTCCTAACTTTCTCCTGGGATACCAGGTCCACTCAAGATTTTCAGTGGCCCTCTTTCTTTTTCCTCCCACAGGCTACTCAAGGTCTCCCTGGGCCTAAAAGACCTTTTATCTGCACTGGAAAAGATACCTGCTCTAGGAAGTTAAGACCCTACCACAGCCACCCCTCAGGGCACTCAGGGGAGAAGGCACTACTTTGTGAAGGAAGAGCGCACTTGCTTGTCCTCTTGGCTGATCCTGCGCACAGTGTTTCCCAGAATAGTCAGGACACCCACACCACTGGCACCTCAGACTAACATCTTTCTACTATGTGCAGAACACACTATCATGTTAGATGACTCTTCCCCCTTTTTTTTATTTTCCATACTGTCTGCAAAGTTTCTTTTTTTTTTTTTTAATTTTTTATTGTTGGCTGTTCAAAACATTACATAGTTCTTGATATATCATATTTCACAATTTGATTCAAGTGGGTTATGAGCTCCCATTTTTACCCCATATACAGATTGCAGAATCACATCAGTTACACATCCATTGATTTACATATTGCCATACTAGTGTCTGTTGTATTCTGCTGCCTTTCCTATCCTCTACTACCCCCCCTCCCCTCCCCTCCCCTCCCCTCCCCTCTTCTCTCTCTGCTCCCTCTACTGACATTCGTTTGTCCCCGTTATATTATTTTTCCCCTTCCCCTCACTTCCTCTTGTATGTACTTTTGTATAACTCTGAGGGTCTCCTTCCATTTCCATGCATTTTCCCTTCTCTCTCCCTTTCCCTCCCACCTCTCATCCCTGTTTAATGTTAATCTTCTTCTCATGCTCTTCGACCCTACTCTGTTCTTAGTTACTCTCCTTATATCAAAGAAGACATTTGGCATTTGTTTTTTAGGGATTGGCTAGCTTCACTTAGCATAATCTGCTCTAATGCCATCCATTTCCCTGTAAATTCTATGATTTTGTCATTTTTTAATGCAGAGTAATACTCCATTGTGTATAAATGCCACATTTTTTTTTATCCATTCATCCATTGAAGGGCATCTAGGTTGGTTCCACAGTCTAGCTATTGTGAATTGTGCTGCTATGAACATCGATGTAGCAGTGTCCCTGTAGCATGCTCTTTTTAGGTCTTTAGGGAATAGACCGAGAAGGGGAATAGCTGGGTCAAATGGTGGCTCCATTCCCAGCTTTCCAAGAAATCTCCATACTGCTTTCCAAATTGGCTGCACCAATTTGCAGTCCCACCAGCAATGTACCTAGCAGACCCAAAAGGGTCTACAAAGAAACTATTAGAGCTAATAAATGAATTCAGCAAAGTGGCAGGATATAAAATTAACACGCATAAATCAAAGGCATTCCTGTATATCAGCGACAAATCCTCTGAAATGGAAATGAGGACAACCACTCCATTCACAATATCTTCAAAAAAAATAAAATACTTGGGAATCAACCTAACAAAAGAGGTGAAAGACTTATACAATGAAAACTACAGAACCCTAAAGAGAGAAATAGAAGAAGATCTTAGAAGATGGAAAAATATACCCTGTTCATGGATAGGCAAAACTAACATCATCAAAATGGCGATATTACCAAAAGTTCTCTATAGGTTTAATGCAATGCCAATCAAAATCCCAACGGCATTTCTTGTAGAAATAGAGAAAGCAATCATGAAATTCATATGGAAAAACAAAAGACCCAGAATAGCAAAAACAATGCTAAGCAGGAAGTGTGAATCAGGCGGTATAGCGATACCAGACTTCAAACTATACTACAGAGCAATAGTAACAAAAACAGCATGGTACTGGTACCAAAACAGGCGGGTGGACCAATGGTACAGAATAGAGGACACAGAAACCAATCCACAAAACTACAACTACCTTATATTTGATAAAGGGGCTAAAAGCATGCAATGGAGGAAGGATAGCATCTTCAACAAATGGTGCTGGGAAAACTGGAAATCCATATGCAACAAAATGAAACTGAATCCCTTTCTCTCGCCATGCACAAAAGTGAATTCAAAATGGATCAAGGAGCTTGATATCAAATCAGAGACACGCCGTCTGATAGAAGAAAAAGTTGGCTACGATCTACATACTGTGGGGTCGGGCTCCAAATTCCTCAATAGGACACCCATAGCACAAAAGTTAATAACTAGAATCAACAAATGGGACTTACTCAAACTAAAAAGTTTTTTCTCAGCAAAAGATACAATAAGAGAGGTAAATAGAGAGCCTACATCCTGGGAACAAATCTTTACTCCTCACACTTCAGATAGAGCCCTAATATCCAGAGTATACAAAGAACTCAAAAAATTAGACAATAAGAGAACAAACAACCCAATCAACAAATGGGCCAAGGACCTGAACAGACACTTCTCAGAGGAGGACATACAATCAATCAACAAGTACATGAAAAAATGCTCACCATCTCTAGCAGTCAGAGAAATGCAAATCAAAACCACCCTAAGATACCATCTCACTCCAGTTAGATTGGCAGCCATTATGAAGTCAAACAACAACAAGTGCTGGGAGGATGTGGGGAAAAGGGTACACTTGCAAAGTTTCTTTAGTTGCATTTCCTTAGGACTTGAGTATGCTCAACTCAGCTATTTCTAACAATAGTGGGTGTTTTCTCCTAGAGCTGTTTTTTGATGGTGTTTTTCTTTACTTAAGTAGTCCTTTTTAATCAGTTATAATCTTATTGTGATGGCTCCTTTTTTATTTATTAAAATGTTATTAATTTTCAAATCACTGCACCTGAATCATGGATATAACTTTTGTTGTCATCACCCTTTGTTTTTGCAAAGATATCCCCCCCTTTTTTTTTCAGAAAAACTGTTAATCATGATGAAATAGCTCACTAAGAAAAAGATAATTTTCATTTAACACTAGTTTGCAATTTTGAAATATCTTGAGATTTCCCATGTCGTTTCACTGCCAATAAAATTTGACCTTTTTTTTCTTAATCCCCTTTATTCCCTTTCCCAGTCTCCTTTGAAGTTGGCTGTGGCTTTCTATTGAGTTTCAGCAATAGAACATGAAGAAATTGAGCCACATTCAGCCCTTGCTAGCCAAGGCTTCCCAAGCTGCAATACTCTTTCTTTAACTATTAATTTTATAGAAAATCACACTACTTAAGACCACTTAAAGATGATGACATGACCAATTGGAAGAGAATCACCAAATGAATGACCATCTCTCTGATCTGTGAGCAAAAAGTACACATCCAATATGTCTGTGGGAATATTTTTATCTGGGGGAATATTTTTAGAGAAACTGACATTGTCTTAACTAGTAGACAACTATTAATTAAAAATAAAGCAAGGTACTTGCCTTGAAAACAAGATGAACTCTCAAGAAATAAGTTCTAGACTATACATAATATTATAAAGATTGCATTTGAATCTAATGTATGAAATATGATATGTCAAGAGCTTTGTAATGTTTTGAACAACCGATAAAAAATAAAATTAAATTAAATTTAAAAAAGATTGCATTTGGGTTAATGTTTCTCATTTGCATGTATGTATACATACCTATGTATATTCTGCAACATATATTATTTGTTATTATATGTATGATATGTAGATATCTATATCCTCTGTAATATATACTCTCCACATCATTATTTGTATACAACTTAACACAAAATTTCAAAAAAAGAAAGTATGAGAGAGAGAGTGCCTACTAGTATTAAAACATTAAAAAAAAGTGGTTCTACTAAAAAAAGAAGGAAAAAAGGCAGAAGTACGAAGAATTTTTGTGTTTTTAATCATGTGCTATGTTAGATTTGGGTAGACTATTGTATTACATTTTGGGGAGATATATTATGTCAATATATTCCACAAAATTTTAAAGTTTAGAAACTTTTGTGGAAATATTATACAAGCATTCTGCAAATGAGGAGTAAAAATAGTTTTTATAAGTGTGATTGCTGGAAGGCATCAGTGAACTGTGCATGAACCAAACTGGCATGGAGACCAGGTGGTAGGAAAGTCTGGTATCTGGGAACTCCCAACCACACTCCTGCTGGTTTGAGACTGCCCAATACACATGATACCTACCTAGTTCTCTCAGGTTCAGCATTGCACTGGAGTTAGGGTGACCTGATGGAGCTACATACCACACAACCTCTCAAAGATAGGTGCGACTTTCCAAGATGCCAATCAATCTGATGACTGCAAGACTCAACCTGCTTCACCTCATCCCTGCCTTTGATTTAATCTCCCTTAAAGAACCAGAGCCATTTTTAGCCATTCGGTTGTAGCTTCTACCAGGACCAGGGGACTTATCAGGTGTTTTGGTTTAAAAAAAATAATAATTTCTTAACTAATTATCTCAGACTTTCATTTTCTCAGGTGGTTCATCATCTCCTGAGCAGAAAACTACCTTGGTGGGGTGCTGGTGACCCTGCAATATGTGATGCCATATTTTATTGAATAAGTTCAGGAATTCTGTAAAGTTAGAAATAGAGCTGTTTAAGTGTCAGAGTTTCTAAAAATTTAAAATAAATGACTGACGGTTTAAATATTTTTTGTGAAATTCTCAAAGATGAACTTCTCAAAACTACTGAATTGTGATTCAATTAATCCTTATTTGTAAGGAACAGACAAGGATTGTAGAAATCCTTATACATCAATGTGCGAGTTTACTGGGAAAATTATATATATATTGTTTTCTTCTCCACTAGGAACAGGGATAAAACGGTCTTAAGAAAGCAGTTGGCAGCAGATGATTAGACTATCAGTAGTTAGAAAACACTTTGCTTACAAAAGCATATTTATATCTATAGGGATGACAATAAATAATTTAAAACAATCAGTAATAATTTACAGTATGGAATCATTTAAACATATCAGCAACCAATGTGCATATGCATAATTCATTTTTATGGTTCTGCTTATCTCAAGAAATAGCTTTCAAATGGAGATTTAACATCTTAATCTCTACTACAGAATTATAAATGAAATTTTAGTCAAAAGTTTTCAATAATGAATAAAATAGCTTCAAAATTACATGTATTTTTAAAAATTATTTTATGAACCTTCATTTTAAAATAATTGAAAAATTCTAGAAACTTTAAAGTGACAGATTGCCATCTTCTGTTGTGCTAAATCAGGAATAAGTCCTCTTCATTTTTGGTAGATGCAATGAATTTCACAGACAAAAAGCTCATTTATCTTCAAGTTCCAGTCTAAATTTAATTTCAGAACACCACAGTATACTTATATCCCTTAAATATTACTTAATTTTATTTTGTTAAAAGATACTGTGAACAGTTTTTATCACTATAGGTAGAATATTTTTCAGAATAAAAAAAAAAAACAGGCTCAGGTATTTAGCAGATGATCCCTTACATTATTCATAGCTTTGCAAAAATTTGGACCTATAACCATGCTCACATTCTGAGCAAGTAGGTTAGATCCTAATAAGAATATGATGTGGGGCTGGGTATGTAGCTCAGAGATAGTGTGCTTGCCTAGCATATGTGAGGCACTGTGTTCCATACTCAGCACCACATTAAAAATAAATAAATAAAATAAAGGTATTGTGTCCATCTATAACTAAAAAAAATTAAAAAAAGAAGATGACCATGGGCTTTCCATTTGCTCAGATTAATGTTCATGAACATCAGTGCCAGTTACATACAAGAGAAATATCACATCTTGTAATTTAGTGGAAATATCATTAACTATTAAAGTAAAACCTTAATGTATACCTAAGCCACACAACAGCAAAAGTGCAAAAAGTTTATGATTTGTAATCTTGTAATGTAAATTTGGGGCACAATATTTTCTTTTAAAATTACATTATTAATTAGAATTTCTGGAATTCTTATGAGCCTAGCAATTGTATAATTTCTACATAATGTTCTATAATTTTTGCAATCATCTCCTGAGGGGTATGAGAATTTGTTCAGTAGTAAAACATGGTATTTTTAGTTTTTAAAGAAAAATCTATAATGCTTACCATATACCAGATATTTTTCAAGTACATCTAAACTCACTTCTCCATATTACAGTTACTCTGCAGATTCCATTATCACCCAGGTCTTGCATGTGGAATCTGTACCAAAAGGAGATTAAATAATTTTCTCATAAATTACATGGTGGAGCAAAAATTTCAATGTAGTCTCCTGGCTTTAAACTAGTGATTATAGGGGTAAAACATTAACCAAGGACAAATAATAAATAATTTTTAAGAAGGAAATATTAATTTGAGGTCTATAAGTAATACTACCCTCTGACCAAAGTAGGAAAGTACAATTTTCCAGGCTCCCAAATTTCAGAGAGCACTCTTCAGGCCTTCCTTCTATTTGATCCTTCTCTAAGCAGAAAGAAGTTCACTGGGAAAAGGGCACCTAGGATGCCCAGGAGCCCTTCTTAACACTCTCTGAGTACCTACAGAAGTTTTGGACCCTATTGTGCCCTGCAAACAAGATTCATGCCTCCTTCCATAGCTTGAGCCTCTTCCTTTCTCCAAAAAGTTGACCACAATCATGATGACTCTAACTTCAGACTCAAGGACTTATCTGTTCTGGCTTTTGAGACAATGGAAATTGAGCTTGGATATGCAGGCTGAGGTATTATAAATATGATACTAGATAGAGAAGGGAACCAGAAACAAGTGGGTGGGCCATGCAGCTAGTTTTCCTTTTGCCACCAAGTCCCTGGGAATAACTCCATTGTTTTCTGGATTTCTAAATTAAAACCTGAATCCCCAAGTCATTATAGATGCACATTTTTTTATAGTAAAAGGAACACAATATTTTATTTCCTGTGCTTACTTGAGCTATTGGAAATACCCGGGTTGTTATTTCCAGAAAAACACTTTCCATTTCTTGTGATATTCTACTTATATAACTGTGGTATGAAATGTGTATATGAAAATAGTAGCCTCACAGTCTTTGTATTATGTGGCAAAGGAGAAAAGGGTTTTGCCTTCATCTTCTAACTAGGTTCTATTGGACAGATCATTCATGAATTAATCACATGTGGAGGAGTCTAAAAGCAAGGGATCATGCTACAAGGTCATGATATAAAGAATAAAAATGCAATCCTTAAATAATTTACCTGGTGGTGCATTTAGTAACAGTATACTAAATGTATTCAACATTAAGTTTCCTAGAAATTTATCAGCTATCACCTGTCTCTGAAACTATTTGTGAAATATGAGGAAAGATATTGATTGCAACTTTCCTTGTAGGTTTTTAGGTATTGATTTTGAATTTTTGCTTCTGAAATACCCTTCATATATATTTGGTTTCATTCTATTGTATAAATACAAGCAAAAGTTTTTCTAGTTATGGTGTTGTATTAGAAATTCATCTCATAAAATATCTCACAGTGCATAAATAGCATATCATTTGATTAAAAATAATTCCAAGTTCAAAATAAATACAGTGGTAAAAAAAATATTATAATAGCTTTGACATTACTATGAAAATATGAAGAGTAGAAAACAAATATACTAAGATTATCCAGAAAGTATAAGATGCTGCAGTCTGGCTAGGCACAAATCATGAGCCACTGAAGCAGGAACAAATTACTAGCACACTCCACACACACTCCCGGGAAATCTGCCAAACGATATGCAGCAACTCCAGCAACCAGCAACCGGAAATATCCGTCCTCCTGCACTTCCCCAACCAATGGGAACTCTCCGGGAATCCCCGGAGAGCTCAAGGGGAACCCAATGGGAACTCCACCAGAACTCAAAAGTCATCATCTTTATGGCTCGCCAGCGTCACCTCTCAACCACTACTTCTGGCAAAAATGCCATGCATCATTCGGACTCAGCTATGGCTCTCAGCAATAAGAGTCAATCAATCATAAAATGTCATAATATTTTACAAAGTAGAATTCCCACTGAAATATATATATATATATATATATATATATATATATATATATATATATAAAATTAAAAGTTAGATTGGCTCTCTTGAAAGTTTAGCTCTGAAAATCCAAGTAATGTATGAGTGTACATAATATACTGCTCCACAATGCTAACCAACCATTAGAATTGCACTATATTTTCAGAAAAACAAATAGCTAGTATAGAAAAAAAATCATAAATAATTTATATTTCATTAAAATCTTTTATCCATAATTGTTATTAATCTTTTTAAATTAGAAGATAATTATTTTAAGAAATTTAAATGGTAGTCCTTATAATACCTATTAGATCTCTAAAGAATATATCATTTCTATTGGGTGAAGCCAAACTGGAATGTTTACTCAAAATTCAATTTTGTTGTGCCCATAAAGTCTGCTTTTTCAGCACTCTGATGCTACAAGGTTCAGTTCAACTGTCTACAGACGTGGAAGAACATCTGTCTTCCTAAAACTTTACAAATCATTACAAATCATCCATTTGCAACAAGTCAAATATATTTAAAGTATAGTGTATCTTCCCAGAACAGTTCCCTATTTTTTAAAAGTATAACTGAAAGTGAATATGTATTGTCACTTGACACTGAAAAGGAGAAGGAAAAAAATCAACAAAATTGACAACACAACAATAAACATCTGTAGGGGAAAGAAGAAAAACAATCCACCATTTGATGACTTGCTCTTATATTCCCCAGAATTGGATGTTTAGATAATTGGAAGATGATAAGCACTTTTTGGTTGTACATTGTGCAAATACTGGCAAAAAAACAACAAAGGGAAATACACATGTGGTCCACTAGAAAATCACATTGTTTTCAAAGAAACAGGAAAATAGATGGTTGTAGAATTTTAGCATAGATTTCTGAAAGCACTTTTAGTTCTATTATATTATGGTATTCGCTATGTATCTACAATTCCAGAAATATTAGAGAAGTGAACATTTTCATTGAATGTTTGATTTGTTGGATGTAACAACTTCAGTAACCTCCCTCCATCACCACTGTCCAATGAATGAATGAATTTGCCAATTGAATCTCATTATAGCCATAAAAGTGATTTGATTAAATGATAAGCAAAGGCTCATTATTGGAAAGTTTGAGTTCCAAACTTCAAAATAGGTATTTCTTTCATTGTGAGATGTTATATTTTGAAGTAGCATGAAATCTATTGATGGCAATATTTAAAGCACCTGATTATCTCTTTGCAGACAAAAGAAAATTTCAGGGTCGTAAATTGTCCCCCATGATTTTTTTCCCTTGGTACTAGGGATTTAACTTAGGAACCCTAAACTACTGAGCCACATCCCCAGTCCTTGTTGTTTTTTATTTTGAGACAGTGTCTCACTAAGTTATGAAGGCCTTTCTAAATTGCTGAAGCTGGGTTTGAAATTGCTATCCTCCTTTCTCAGCCTCCTGTGCCATGGAGATTATAGGCGTGCACTGCCATGCCTTGGCCCCATGTTTTTTGTCAAAGTTCTTTAAATGTTTTTTTTTTTTTTTTCCTGTTTGTTTGTTTGTTTTTCTCCAACAAAGCTTTGTGTTTTGGAGGATTTGCTAAAATCTAACACAGGAGATGAATGACATAGGCATGAAATTCAAACACACTTGGAAGAGCAAGTTATAAAGAATAGAAATTAAAAAAAATGGAAATAGATGTTAAAAGTCACATTTTCAAGTTTGCAAGTCTTCTCTTTACCATGTTTTTTTTTGGATAATTCATATTGGATAGTGTATAGTGTATTTATGAATAGTTATGCTCTATGGTTGAACCATTAAAAATGATATGAGTCAATATTCTATAGGAGTACATTTGAGCACAAATTCTACATTGGTGCCAATGGGTATAATAATCTTTGGTGCAGCCAGGCACAGTGACACATGCCTGTAATCCTAGTGGCTTGGGAGTCTGAAGCAGGAGGATCACGAGTTCAGAGCCAGCCTCAGCAACAAAGTAAAGCCCTAAGCAACCAGTGAGCCCTGTTTCTAAACCAAATAGTAAAAGGGGCTGGGGATGTTCCTCAGTGGTTAAGTGCCCTTGAGTTCAATCCCCTGGTAACAACAACAACAAAAGGAATCTATGGCGCTAGTTACCTGACACAAAACATTAAGAAGCATGCAGCTTTTTCCTTCACAGCAGTTGACAATTTATACTTTTGTAATGGATATATTTTTGTAGACACTGGCATATAATATCACCATTAAATCATATCAACTCTGTTGCACAAAGAAAAAATCAGGTTAGAGTTTGGAGAACCATCTTTGATTGGGCCACAGGCTTGAGAATTTTATTTTATTTTATTTTATTTATTTATTTATTTTTTATTTTTTTTAATTTTTTATTGTGGGTTGTTCAAAACATTACAAATTTCTTGACATATCATATTCCGCACTTTGATTCAAGTGGGTTATGAACTCCCACCTTCACCCCATACACAGATTGCAGAATCACATCAGTTACACATCCATTGATTTACATATTGCCATACTAGTGTCTGTTGTGCTCCGCTGCCTTTCCCATCCTCCACCCTCCCCCCTCCCCACATCTCCCCTCCCCTCCCCTCCTCTCTCTCTCCCCCCTCCACTGTATAACCCTGAGGGTCTCCTTCCATTACCATGCAGTTTCCCTTCTCTCTCCCTTTCCCTCCCACCTCTCATCCCTGTTAAATGTTAATCTTCTTCTCCTGCTCTTCCTCCCTACTTTGATCTTAGTTACTCTCCTTATGTCAAAGAAGACATTTGGCATTTGTTTTTTAGGGATTGGCTAGCTTCACTTAGCATAATTTGCTCTAATGCCATCCATTTCCCTGTAAATTCTATGATTTCGTCATTTTTTAATGCAGAGTAATACTCCATTGTGTATAAATGCCACATTTTTTTTATCCATTCCTCTATTGAAGGGCATCTAGGTTGGTTCCACAGTCTTGCTATTGTGAACTGTGCTGTTATGAACATCGATGTAGCAGTGTCCCTGTAGCATGCTCTTTTTAGGTCTTTAGGGAATAGACCAAGAAGGGGAATAGCTGGGTCAAATGGTGGCTTCATTCCCAGCTTTCCAAGAAATCTCCATACTGCTTTCCAAATTGGCTGCACCAATTTGCAGTCCCACCAGCAATGTACAAGTGTACCCCTTTTCCCCACAACCTTGCCAGCACTTGTTGTTGTTTGACTTCATAATGGCTGCCAATCTTACTGGAGTGAGATGGTATCTTAGGGTGGTTTTGATTTGCATTTCTCTGACAGCTAGAGATGTTGAGCATTTTTTCATGTACTTGTTGATTGACTGTATGTCCTCCTCTGAGAAGTGTCTGTTCAGGTCCTTGGCCCATTTGTTGATTGGGTTGTTTGTTATCTTATTGTCTAATTTTTTGAGTTCTTTGTATACTCTGGATATTAGGGCTCTATCTGAAGTGTGAGGAGTAAAGATTTGTTCCCAGGGTGTAGGCTCCCTATTTACCTCTCTTATTGTTTCTTTTGCTGAGAAAAAACTTTTTAGTTTGAGTAAGTCCCATTTGTTGATTCTTGTTATTAACTTTTGTGCTATGGGTGTCCTATTGAGGAATTTGGAGCCCGACCCCACAGTATGTAGATCGTAGCCAACTTTTTCTTCTATCAGACAGGGTGTCTCTGATTTGATATCAAGCTCCTTGATCCATTTTGAATTCACTTTTGTGCATGGCGAGAGAAAGGGATTCAGTTTCATTTTGTTGCATATGGATTTCCAGTTTTCCCAGCACCATTTGTTGAAGATGCTATCCTTCCTCCATTGCATGCTTTTAGCCCCTTTATCAAATATAAGATAGTTGTAGTTTTGTGGATTGGTTTCTGTGTCCTCTATTCTGTACCATTGGTCCACCCGCCTGTTTTGGTACCAGTACCATGCTGTTTTTGTTACTATTGCTCTGTAGTATAGTTTGAAGTCTGGTATCGCTATACCGCCTGATTCACACTTCCTGCTTAGCATTGTTTTTGCTATTCTGGGTCGTTTATTTTTCCATATGAATTTCATGATTGCTTTCTCTATTTCTACAAGAAATGCCGTTGGGATTTTGATTGGCATTGCATTAAACCTATAGAGAACTTTTGGTAATATCGCCATTTTGATGATGTTAGTTCTGCCTATCCATGAACAGGGTATATTTTTCCATCTTCTAAGATCTTCTTCTATTTCTCTCTTTAGGGTTCTGTAGTTTTCATTGTATAAGTCTTTCACCTCTTTTATTAGGTTGATTCCCAAGTATCTTATTTTTTTTGAGGATATTGTGAATGGAGTGGTTGTCCTCATTTCCATTTCAGAGGATTTGTCGCTGATATACAGAAATGCCTTTGATTTATGCATGTTGATTTTATATCCTGCCACTTTGCTGAATTCATTTATTAGCTCTAATAGTTTCTCTGTAGAGCCTTTTGGGTCTGCTAGGTATAGAATCATATCATCTGCAAATAGTGATAATTTAAGTTCTTCTTTTCCTATTTTTATGCCTTTAATTTCTTTTGTCTGTCTAATTGCTCTGGCCAGTGTTTCGAGAACTATGTTGAACAGAAGTGGAGAGAGAGGGCATCCCTGTCTTGTTCCAGATTTTAGAGGGAATGCCTTCAGTTTTTCTCCATTCAGAATGATGGTAGCCTGAGGCTTAGCATAGGTTGCTTTTACAATATTGAGGTATGTTCCTGTTATCCCTAGTTTTTCTAGAGTTTTGAACATAAAGGGATGCTGTACTTTGTCGAATGCTTTTTCCGCATCTATCAAGATGATCATATGATTCTTATTTTTAAGTCTATTGATGTGGTGAATAACATTTACTGATTTCCGTATATTGAACCAGCCTTGCATCCCAGGGATGAATCCTACTTGATCATGGTGTACATTTTTTTTTTGATATGTTTTTGTATCCGATTCGCCAGAATTTTATTGAGGATTTTTGCATCTAGGTTCATTAGAGATATTGGTCTGTAGTTTTCTTTCTTTGAAGTGTCTTTGTCTGGTTTAGGTATCAGGGTGATGTTGGCCTCATAGAATGAATTTGGAAGTTCTCCCTCTTTTTCTATTTCCTGAAGTAGCTTGAAAAGTATTGGTATTAGTTCTTCTTTAAAGGTTTTGTAAAATTCTGCTGTATACCCATCTGGTCCTGGGCTTTTCTTAGTTGGTAGTCTTTTGATGGTTTCTTCTATTTCCTCAATTGAGATTGGTCTGTTTAGGTTTTCCATATCCTCCTGACTCAATCTGGGCAGATCATATGACTTAAGAAATTTATCTATGCCTTCACTATCTTCTAATTTATTGGAGTATAAGGATTCAAAATAATTTTTGATTATCTTCTGTATTTCTGAAGTGTCTGTTGTGATATTGCCTTTTTCATCCCGTATGCTAGTAATTTGAGTTTTCTCTCCTCTTCGCTAGCATGGCTAAGGGTCTGTCGATTTTGTTTATTTTTTCAGAATTTTAAATAATAATTCAGTAATGGAACAATGTTTTAATCATTTTCCATATCAGGGTACCAACTAAAAAGCTTCTTTGGGTTTAGTTAGATGTTGACATCAAGATTGTAGAAATAGAAACCAAGTTTTCTTCATATCTCTGTTCCTAATTTATCAACTAATATCCTCTGGTAACTTTGTCTCTTGCCTCTAATTACATGGTTTCTGAATTTAAATATGTGTTATGGAGTGATCCTTAATGTCCTGTTTAATTAATTTTAATAATAATCACCCAAAATAACATTTACATAATGTTCACCCTGTATTTTACTCTTCTCACAGGATTGTATGTATAACTCATTACCTTGAAAATGATTTAATTTATAATCAAAAAGTAGTAGTATAGTTATTCTCCATTTACAGGTAACACATTTTTTGGAATAATTAATACCCACATAATTCATCTATTACTTCATTTATTTTATTCTACAAGTATTCATTGAACACCTACTGTATGCATTAAAATAGGTATGAATGTTCAACCTACCCCAAAACATACACTCTCTCTCTCTTCCTTTTGAGTGTTTTTAATTTAATGGGGAAACAGTTAGCTCTATCATAAGCCTCAATACTGTGAGCTCTATTATGAGCATGTAGAAAATTCTGGAAAGTCACAAAAGAGGATATCAAAAACGTCAGCAACATTCTTGAAATATGTCATAGTGTATGAACTTCTGGTATTTAATTTTATGTGTCCAATTGACTTCTCCATGTAATACAAAAAATTGAATATTATTTCTGGCTGTGTCTGTGAGGCTGTTTGAGAATAAGTTTAGCATTTGAATAAATTGATTCATTAAAGTAGATGGACTTCCCCATTGTGAATGGACATCATTCAATCTGATAAGGACATGAATAGAACAAAATGAAAAGTAGAGGAAGGGAGAATGTACCCTCTTTCTCTTGCCTCCTGGCTTGAGCTGGGTTATCAGTCTTCTGACTTTGGCCTGGGATTTATACCAGTGGCTGCCTGGTACAGAACTTCAGGCTGAGATGAAATTACAAAATGGGTTTTCCTGAGTCTCCAGCTTAAAGAAGACATATCATGGCACTTCTTGGCCCAATAAATCAATTCTTCATGATGACTCTCCTATTATATATAAAGTAGGATATAAACATGTCTCCATTGATCCAAACACACTATCCATGAACATAATTTGATTACTTATAAGTATTTTTACATGTAGCCATTTGTACTTTTGGTGAGATGGATTGTAGTCATATTCTCTGAAATAGTGGTAGAATGAGTTGATCTTTGTCCATTTAGAAAACATACATAGATGACCAACAGTCATATTTGAAAGACTCTTGTGTCTTGTTCAGGTCATAGAAAAATGATATGATAAAACTGGCTATTTAAGAAAAATAAAAACTAAAAAATATGATTAAACTGTGATCACACAGAATGTATATATTTTTTTCTTTATAAGGGCTTAAGGAAAGAATAAGATTCCTAAAAAAAAAAAAAGAAGAAGAAGAAGGAAAAAAGAAAAAGAAAAAGAAAAAAACTGGTATAATTACAAAATTTCTCTATCATAAGGGTCTTATAAAATCCTTATCTTGAATGAATGTTCTTTAAAATGTTATATTTGTGGTTCAATCTGGCTGTAGTAAAGTATGTATGCTTCTCACTACAAAAATTGTTGCAAATGTGGTTCTGCAGTTTAATACACTATGTATTTTTTAACAGGATTTAATATATTATTTTCATATTTTAATCATTCTAAGAGCCAAAAGTTGTCTCACACTCAGTACTTGAATACAGGATAACACAGCATTTATAAACACTGGATTTTGACTCTAGACTTTCCAGATGCTGTCAGAAAAAGAATCCCAGTATTGCCTTACTTCCAAGTAACTATCCACAAAACTCTTGCCTTTTAGGTTTCTCAGGATTGGAAGTAGACTTGGATAGTTCCCACTTATATTTTCTCATATATATATGTGTCAGTTGTCAGTTCTTTGTGATTCTTACTAAAGAAAACCCATTTCAAATTCATTCCTGTGAACTCCATAAGCTTCTCACTACAGTACACCAGGCAGCAGCTCCTGTACATATCTCTATGTGGAGACTTATAGCAGGAGACAGCTTTGGACATTAGCCTCTCTCTCTGCTCTCCTACTCTCCTTATCCATTTTAATTATAGAAATGGATGAAAGCATTCAAGGGTTAGGAAACAGGTTCTTCTTTATTCTCTTTACAAAATTCATATACATTGAGGAGAAGAGGCATTTCATTTGACTCTTACTTTAATATTCCTAAGACACTAGAAATAATGCAACAAAATGAAACTGAATCCCCTTCTCTCACCATGCACAAAAGTTAACTCAAAATGGATCAAGGAGTTTGATATCAAATCAGAGACTCTGCATCTGATAGAAAAAAAAGTTGGCTCAGATCTACATATTGTGGGTTCAGGCTCCAAATTCCTTAATAGGACACCCATAGCACAAGAGTTAATAACAAGAATCAACAAATGGGACTTACTCAAACTAAAAAGTTTTTTCTCAGCAAAAGAAACAGTAAGAGAGGTAAATAGGGAGCCTACACCCTGGGAACAAATCTTTACTCCTCACACTTCAGATAGAGCCCTAATATCCAGAGTATACAAAGAACTCAAAAAATTAAACAATAAGATAACAAATAACCCAATCAACAAATGGGCCAAGAACCTGAACAGACACATCTCAGAGGAAGACATACAATCAATCAACAAGTACATGAAAAAATGCTCACCATCTCTAGCTGTCAGAGAAATGCAAATCAAAACCACCCTAAGATACCATCTCACTCCAGTTAGATTGGCAGCCATTATGAAGTCAAACAACAACAAGTGCTGGCGAGGATGTGGGTAAAAGGGTACTCTTGTACATTGCTGGTGGGACTGCAAATTGGTGCGGCCAATTTGGAAAGCAGTATGGAGATTCCTGGGAAAGCTGAGAATGGAACCAACATTTGACCCAGTTATTGCCCTCTCGGACTGTTCCCTGAAGACCTTAAAAGAGCATACTACAGGGATACTGCCACATAGATGTTCATAGCAGCACAATTCACAATAGCTAGACTGTGGAACCAACCCAGATGCCCTTCAATAGATGAATGGATAAAAAAAATGTGGCATTTATACACAATGGAGTATTACTCTGCACTAAAAAATGACAAAATCATGGAATTTGCAGGGAAATGATGGCATTAGAGCAGATTATGCTAAGTGAAGCTAGCCAATCCCTAAAAAACAAATGCCAAATGTCTTCTTTGATATAATGAGAGCAACTAAGAAGAGCAGGGAGGAAGAGCAGGAGGAAAAGATTAACATTAAACAGAGACATGAGGTGGGCGGGAAAGGGAGAGAAAAGGGAAATTGCATGGAAATGGAAGGAGACCCTCTTGTTACACAAAATTACATATAAGAGGTTGTGAGGGGAATGGGAAAAAAAAAAACAAGGAGAGAAATGAATTACAGTAGGTGGGGTAGAGAGAGAAGATGGGAGGGGAGGGGAGGGGGGATAGTAGAGGATAGGAAAGGTAACAGGATACAACAGTTACTAATATGGCATTATGTAAAAATATGGATGTGTAACTGATGTGATTCTGCAATCTGTATTTGGGGTAAAAATGGGAGTTCATAACCCACTTGAATATAATGTATGAAATATGATATGTCAAGAGCTTTGTAATGTTTTGAACAACCAATAAAAAATAAAATAAAATAAAAAATAAATAAATAAATAAAAACAACAACAAAAAAAAACCAAAACAAAACAAAAAAGAAATGGTGGCAGATTGCTCCACCAACATTTATTATATGAGAGGCTAAAAATGAAATCCAGACCTATGAATTTCGATGTTTCTTTCAGTAGTTCTCTCACAATATTAGTTTTACATATATTTTTAAAAGTAGAGAAATAAAACCTTTGAAACCATGCTGCAATTTATTAAGTTTGACCCTAAGCACAGAAATGAAATGAGTGAAATTTGAACAAGCATTTTTGAATAAGCTTCATCATACATGGAGAATGAGACAGTCTGTCAGACTGCATATGTAAATGGGGCTATTTATTGTGTATTCTTAAGACCTCTATCATCAGGTAAGTTTTCAAAATTACCATTTAAATTTATATAATTCATTCAGAAGAAATATGACAAAATTCTCAGCATGAGCCTGTTACAGATTGTAACTGGTTCTTTGATATGTGTTTGTGTATTTGTATGCAAGTCCAATCAAAATTTATTATAATTCTATGTCAAATGTAAAAAAAAAACTATAAAGAGATATATAAATCTAAATAGGAAACATCACAAATACTTATAAGGGAATATCATAGTGTGTTGTAGACTACTAACAGAAAATGACAACACAGTCATTCATAATTTTAAAGTCCCACAGACACAGAGGAAAGTGTGTATTTAAAAAGCCAAAATTCTATTTACATTTACATGATGGCTACAACTATGTAAACTTCATGTACTGCTGTATTTCTGTCTTCTCTTGCTAGTGTAACATATTATCAAAACTTAAGCCATTCAAAACAACACAGATTTATTTTTTCACAGTTCTAAAGATAAGAATTTTCCAAGAACCATCAAATTAAAAGCAAGGTGGTTGATCCTGTGTTCTTCAGTGTTGTCTCTGGGAAGGATCAGTTTTAAATCGTTCAGATTCTTAGCTGAAATAACTTCTCCCTGGTTCTAAGTCCCCATTTCCCTGCTGACTCTTATCAGGTCATTGTTCTTAGCCAGAAGCCACTCATGTTTCTTGGTTTGTGGCCCCCCTTTTAATCTTCAAAGCCAGCAACTCTGAGTAATGTCCTCACACTTTGGATCTCCCCTCTGATTTACCTCCCTATAGTTTCCTCTCTTTATTGCTAATTTTAGATGGAAAAGAAGACTCAGGTTTTTTGAGAGCTCATAAAACTTGATTGTGCTTACACAAGTAATCCAGTATAATCTGTGTATTTAAAAGTCAGTAAATTTACTAAATTATCAGCAACTGTAATTCTATCTGCAATGTTCCCTTTGCCATGTAACAAAATATATTCACAGGTGAATATAAGGTATGGGCATATGGAGGAGTTTTTAATCTGGCTTTTGGAATGTAGATAGTGAATTGAAACACATAGGTCAAAATCAGAATAATGCAGTTTTACTACAAAACAGCTTTTCTCTTTTTCTTAAAATATTATTTTATTTGTTCTACTATATCTTCTAGAATAAAAGGATATTTATTGTTGATCACATGTTAAGTCATGGCACTGCAGTTTATCACATATACAGAACTAGTTTGTAAATTTATAAACACAAGATTATGTATATACTGGACTAACTATTATCATAGTAGAAGTTCACTATTATCATAGAAGAATTCTTCAACAAAAAGTTTCAATAGGAGGCCATCATGTAAAACAATTTTAATAAAATAAACAGAATTATAATATTTACAAGAAGCTCATAAGAATCTGTGGTCTAAATTTCTTTTACAGCACAATCAAAATAGTGCATAAAATTTATTTAGTCAAAGAAATAACGAACAAAGTAAAGTTTTAGTTCAGTTACTAAATTTTTAATTACTTCTCTTCACTATGAACTGAGTGAAAAGATTAACTACAATCCAGTTACAAAACTTTGTGAAGCAGGACTTATACATGAAGAAATACAAAATTATGTTCAGAGATCAACCAAAAATTTTGGTGGGTACCAGGGATTGAAGTCAGGGGCACTCAACTACAGAGCCATATCTCCAGCCCTATTGTGTGTGTGTGTGTGTGTGTGTGTTTTATTTAGAGATAGGGTTTCACTGAGTTGCTTAGCACCTTGCTTTTGCTGAGGCTGGCTTTGAACTCTCTATCCTCCTGCCTGAGCCTCTTGAGTGGCTGGGATTACAGGTATGTTCCACATTGCCTGGCTAGCCAAAAGTTTTGAAGGAAAAAAAATACCAAGCTTTGAATCCCTACCTGCTGTGTCTAAAGATATAGGAAGCCCCAAACAAGAATGCAATGGTATTCATAAGTTGAAAAAGCAAAAGAGAAGATTCTTACCTACAGCTACATGAAGGAATGTGATCCACCTGATACCACGATTTTGACAGAGTGAACCCATTTTGACTTCTGACTTCCACAAATGTAAAATAAAAATTTTGTGCTCATTTAAGTCACCAACTTTGTGGTAATTTGTAACAACAGCCACAGGAAACTAATAGCGAGAGTAAAACACAAATATGTAGGTAATTTGCAAGTTCATTTTTTACATTCATTCAAGAAATAATAGTGGCTTGAACTAAAATGATAATAGAAGAAACTATATTAAGTTACTGAACTGTAAATACTATGCTATCTTGAAGGAAGAATCATAATTGATAAATGGATTGAGCGGTAGATGTAAGAGAGGATCAAGGCCAACGATGACCCTGAATGTGCAAATCTCAGAAGAATGTGTTTTTTTTATTGATATAGAGAAAAATATGTGAACCAGCAAATCAAAGTACTAGGCAAGTGAGGTGTGAGAGATGAAGCTAGCAACTGGGATGAGAAGCTACTTAAAGGACAGAACTCAGGAAAAGGAAGGGAACAAATGTTGCAAATGCTGAGAGAAATGAACTCAAGAACTGAGGATTAACTACTGGTTTCACTAACGTGCCCGGATTTGGAGCCTTAACAACAGCAGGTTCAGTGAAGTGCTAGGGGAAATATATCTGGTAGAGTGGGTGTAAGTGGCTCTCCTACTTGCTAATTTTGAAACCGGGGATACATTTCTCTACAAATGTTAGTTCCTTCTTCAATGAGATAATTATTTATATGGTATAAGGTTCTTGTGAAGATTAAGTGATGTAGTATAAAGTGCCTCTTAAAATTTCTGACACATAATACTCAAAAAATGTTATGTTCCTCCCCTTGATTCCCTCCAGGATATTCCAGTGAACTAAATATATTTTTACTTTGCATTTTGAATAGAATGAATATGAACTTAATAGAAAATATATACAATCTAGATAAGAAATTAATTCACCATACAGGTAAGAATATCAATATAATCGATTTATCTCCTATTTCTTAATTCATAGAAAGTCCAGTTACCTCTGAGGAATTTGTATACATTTTCATGAATTCACACTCTCAAAGTTTCCACTGGTCTGAATGTTTAGTTGCTTCTTGATTAATTCATTCTTTTGATAGTTTTAGTCTCTGTATCAACAAATTTGCTCTGCTGAAAATATCTTAAAACCTAACACATAATGTTTTGACATTTAAGAAAGTTTGTTTTACTTACCTGGTAAGACAGCCTAAGGCAGTGATTTTAGCCAGTAAGGAAGCACTGAGATGTCGTGGGGAACCACAGAAATGTAAGGTATGGCTTCTGCTGTCTCTTGCAGGTAAGATCAAGACTTTTAATATTTAAATCACAAAATGACTGCATTTCCTACAGATCCAAGGATTACCATACAGGAGAATATAGAGGGGGAAAGACTATCATTCAACTTAACATATTCAGTTTAAAAGAGCCCATACCCCAGATTTTAATTTTAACTCACTGCCAAGACCACAGCAAACTTTGTTGTCATCTGTGCTTCTGACAAGGGGTTGAACAACGAGAACTTTTACTATCCAGCTACACTAAAATGCTAGAAAATGGAGTGGTGAATGGTGGTGGGAGTCAAACCTAGCGTTTGTGTCTTTCTGACTTGCTGATCAACCCAGACGCACATGGTACACAGGCCCCTCACTCACACATCTTGGATTGGATCATTTGAATATCACTAGTAGTATTAGTTTTTAAGTGGTAAACATTAGTGAACTATTTTTTTTAAGGAGATCAGGTAGATTTTAGAACAAAATGCAGGGTTCCTAAATCATAAAAATGGCAGTAGCGTAAGTAGGGGTTCTTCTTTCTTTTCTATAATTACATCTTTCTTACAGCTTTAACCAGGGCAGCTAGACCTTTACAGATTGGACCTGTGATTCCTCATGTGTGTTGTGTTTGTAACTGAGCATAAAAAGAATGAATCTAAATTATATAGAGATGGGTATTTTTATACATTGCAATCAAGTGGACAAAGACTTCACCGACAAGTTGAGAGGGATAGAACTAGGTTTGTGTTGAAGAGTATGATTTGTAAATAGGCTATCATGTGGAAATGATAATGATTCTTTATATGGGTATTGCGAAAAGGGCTAAGATAAACATAGATGTATGCATATCTCTTTGAAAAATGATTTAAACTTCTCTGAATGTACACACAGTACTGGGATTACCTGATCATATGGAAGTTGCCTTTTCAGGATTTTGAGGAGCTGCCATATGAGTATTTCATGTTAGCCGCACTAAACTACATTCTCTTTAATGGTGTATAAGAGTTTTCTTTATACACATATCTGCCAGCATTTATTATTATTATTTGTTGTTGTTGTTTGAGTAACACCCATTCTTAGTGACATGAAACATCATCTCATTGTGATTTTGATTAGCATTTCGCTGATGATTTGTGATGTTGAACATTTTTAATATATTTGTTAACTACTTATTTTGCATATATATATGTATGCATATATATATATATATATATATATATATATATATATATAGAGAGAGAGAGAGAGAGAGAGAGAGGGGAATATTTATTCGGATTCATTGCTGATTATTATATATGTTGTATATTACTCTTTTGCCAAATGGCTACTCTACAAATATTTTCTTCTATTCTATAAAATGCTTCTTTACTCTCTTGTTTTCTCTAGTGTGCAGTAGCATTTGAATTTGATATAATCCCATTTGTACAGTTTTGCTTTTATGCTAGTGTTTTTGAGGTCTCATCTGTTGAGGGCCACAACCAAGTTAAGATGGCGCCTGGCAGTATGCCAGGAGGAGTGGTTTGTGAGCCAACGCCAGTGAGCCATTAAGATGATGAGGATTCTCTCCCTTGTTCCCCCCCCCCTTCCCCTCATTGAACAACAGCAGATGAGGTAGAGAGCAAAGATGGGAGGGGAGGGGAGGGTGGATAGTAGGGGATAGGAAAAGTAGCAGAATACAACAGTCACTAATATGTCATTATGTAAAAATGTGAGTGTGTAACAGATGTGATTCTGCAATTTGTATTTGGGGTAAAAATGGGAGTTCATAACCCAATTGAGTCAAATGTATGAAAGATGATATATCATGAGCTTTGTAATGTTTTGAACAACCAATAAAAAAATAAATAAATAAATAAATAAATAAAGAGGAAGAGATGAACACATAAAAAAAAAAGGTGATGAGGATTCCTTAATGACTGACTGCTGTGTCTAGATGATGTCAATTAAATTAAGCTGTGTGTAATTAGTTGGGTATATGTACCTCTGTGGTCTGGCAGAGAAGCAGCTCCTGCTACCTTGGGTGCCTGCTACTTTGAGTTCTGGCTCAGTTCCCGCTGAGTTCACTCGCAATAAAGTGAGTTCACTCGACCTTCAAGTTGCTTGTCACCTCTGGGTTATTTTGCCCAGCCGGACTTTCGCACTCATCCAAAAACCGTTGTCTACACCACTGTCTTGAGTATTTCCCTTAAGCTTTCCTTTAATGGTTTATAGTTTTCTTACATTTGAGTCTTCACTCCATTTTTAATTGAGTTTTGTATATGTGAGAGGAAGGGCTCTGGTTTCATTTTTCTGCATATTCATACAGTTTTTTTCAGTACTCTTTTATTGATGAGCTTTTACTTTCTCCAATGTGTGTTCCTGGTGCCTTTCTAAAAAACAAATTTGCTGAATGCATGTGGCTTAGCTTCTGGGTTCTATGTTCTGTTCTCTTGATCAATGAATCGGATTTTATGAAAGTACATGCTGCTTTGTTTAGAAAAGTCTAATAGTATATTTAGAAGTCAGGTAATACAAGATGTCTGCCTTGTTCTTTTGGATCAGGATTGCTTTGGATAGTCTGGGTCTTTTGTGGTTCCCTGTGTGTTTTGTGATTTCTTTTCTATTTTTTTTTTAAATAAAGAATGTCTTTGGTATTTGGATGAGTATTGCATAGATTCTGTAGATGGCACTGCATAGTATTTTCATTTCAACAATATTATCTCTTCCAGTTATGTACATAGGATGTGTTTCCATTTTTGTGTTCTATAATTTTTGTCATTACTGTGAATAGGATTATTTTATTGATTTATATTTCCAGCAAATTTGTTATGATATGTATAAAGATGATATCTTTTTATATTTTGGTGTTGTATCCTACTATTTTACTGAATTATTTCATTAGTTCTAAGAGGGATTTTTTTGTAGGATCTTTATATTTTGCTATATAAACTATCATGTTGTCTCAAAAAGGAAGAATTTTACTTCTTCTTTTCCTATTTGAATGCTACCTATTTCTTTTTCTTGTAATTCACTCTAGCTAACACTTCTAGTGCATTGTTGAATAAGAGTAGGAAAAATAGACATCCTTGTTTTGTTCCACATTTTAGAGAAAATACTTTTTTCCCCCTCATTTAGTTTAGTCTTGGCTACAGGTTTGTTATATATATCCTTTATTATGTTGTGGTACATGCCTTTTATACCTAATTTGTTGAGAGTTTTTATCATGAAGTGATTTTCAATTTTATTGAATATTTTTTATACCTATTGAGTTGATTCTGTGGTTTTTGTCCTTCAACATGTTAATAGGTTGATGAGATGTATTGCTAGTATTGGTCTACATATATTTTGCCACCTATGCATCCCTTAGATAAATTTAAGTCATGGTGTATAATCTCCTTCATGTGTTGCAAGACCGATCATGCTAGTATTTTATTGAGAACCTCTGCCTCTATGTTTATTATTTTAGTCAGGTTTGTGTTACTTTGACCAAAATACATGATAAGAACAACTTAGAGGAGAAATTGTTAACTTGAGACTTTCAGAGTTCTTACTCCATACATTACTGATTTTGTTGCTCTGGGCCCAAAGTGAGGCAGAACATGATGGCGGAAGGCATGGTGGAGGAAAGCTGCTCCCCTCATGATAGTATGGAATCATGGGGCGGGGCAGAAGTGATCATGGAGAAGAAGTATCCTTCCAAGGAAATCCCTCAGTGACCTATTTTCTTCAGTCATGCCCCATGTGTCCAAAATTACCACCAGTCATTCCATTCAAGCTAGAGATCCCTAATTTGTTTACAACTTTCATAATCTAATCATTTGCTCTCTGTGTGCTCTGGCATTGACACAGGAGCTTTTGGAGAATACCTCACATCAAAACCATGACATTCATTAAGTTATTTATCTTTAAGTTTCTACTTCCTTTTTCTTATATATGTTTCTGGGTTTGTATCAGAATAATTTAAAACTCATAGAATGAGTTTTTTATTTTTTCCTTTTTTTGTAATTTTTGGAATAGTTTGAGAAGAATTAGTTTTGGTTTTTCATTAAATATTTCATAGAATTTAGCATTAGTGCCATAATGGCCCTGGTATCTTTTTGCTGGGAGTCCTCTGGTTCAATATCATTAATTTTCTGTATTTTTATGTCTCCATGATTTAAACTTTTTTTAGGTATATTTGTCCAGAAATGTATCCATTTTTTCAGGTTTTTAATTTTTTTGCTCATAATAGTTCCTACATCATCCAGTATATCAGTTTTTTTTTAAAGAGTGAGAGAGAGAGAGAGAGAATTTTTTTTAATATTTATTTTTTTTAGTTTTCGGCAGACACAACATCTTTGTTTGTATGTGGTGCTGAGGATCGAACCTGGGCAGCATGCATGCCAGGCGAGCGCGCTACCGCTTGAGCCACATCCCCAGCCCCAGTATATCAGTTTTAATGTCTCCTTTCTGATTTTATTTATTTAAAATTTTTCCCCTTTTTTACTCTTTAAACTAGCTAAAGTATTTATTTTATGACCTTTGCTATATCTTTCCTTCTACCAAAATTTGCTTTTATTTGTTCTTGCTCTTCTAATTCCTTAAATTTAATTATTAGGTTACTTATTTTAAAACCAGTCTCTTTTATTAAGGTGGTTATTGTTATAAAATACCTTCTTTGTGGTGCTCTGGCTGTATCCCATTCCTTTTGGTAGCATGTGTTTTCATTTAATTTGTTTAAAATTTTTAAAATTTTCCTTTGTGACTTCTTCTCGTTGTCCATTCACTACTATTTTGTTAATGTTCATGTATTAATAACAATTTCTAAAGTTTTTGTTGCTTTATTCTAGTTTTGTTACATTTTGGCCAGATGAGATACTTAATGTGACTCTGATATAAAAAAAAAAAGTGGTTGGCAAATATTTTGTTGTTAAAAACATGGTCTATCTTAGAGAACATTCTATGTACTTACAAGAGATATGGAGATGTGTGTATTCTTCAGCTGCTGTATAAAATGTTCTATAAGTATCTGTTATGTTCATTTGTTCTATATCATAATTTAACTCCCATATTTCTGTGTTAAGTTTTTTCTTGACTGTTATGTATGCTTTTTCTTATTTTTTTTTAAGATGATTTGTTTGTTGATTAAAGTGATTTAGCCATTTGACCATTCCATAGCTTTTGAATGCAGAATTTAGTCTATTTTCTTTCTTCATTGATAGGTAAGAATTCCCTAAATGTTTTTTATATTCTTTTTTCCTTGTCTTTTATTTATTTATGTGTATGTGTGTTATTTGGTATTTTTCTGTAGTGATAACATTTGATACATCTATCCTTTTGAGTTGTGTACCTGCTCCACCAATGAGTTTTGCTCTTTTTTATGTTTTTCCTAAGGTTGTTATAGACTTTTTGCTTTCTGACATAGGATTCCCTTAAATGTTTCACTTAATTTCAGCCTACTGATGCTGAATACCTTCAGTTCCTCCTTTACTGAGAAATATTTTATCTACTTAGTTTCTGAAGTCTAAATTTTCAGGGAGTAGTATTCTTAGATTGGATATAGTCATCTTGGATT
Source organism: Marmota monax (assembly GCF_021218885.2). NCBI lineage: Eukaryota > Metazoa > Chordata > Mammalia > Rodentia > Sciuridae > Marmota > Marmota monax. The sequence goes on along the minus strand of NW_026695230.1, from coordinate 2,250,526 downwards.
GGATCTTTCAAATATCACCTTAAGTATTAGTTTTTAAGTGGTAAACATTAATGAACTAATGTTTTTTAAAAAATGAGATCAGGTAGTATTGAGAACAAAATGCAGGGTTCCTAAATCATCAAAGTGGCAGTAGCAAAAGTAGTGTTTCTTCTTTCTTTCCTATAATTAGATCTTTCTTACAGCTTTAACCAGGACAGTTAGAATTTGAGCTACAGATTGGACCTGTGTTTCTTCATGTTGTGTTGTGTTTATAACTGAGCATAAAAATAACAGGTTTAAATTATATATAGATGGATATTTTTTGCACAAGTAGTAATATATTTAATGCCTGTTACAAATAGTGAACCTGTTAATATATCAATTTTATGAATATGAATGCTTAACCTTACCCTATAGAAAAATCATTAGTTTAAAAAATATATTAATAAGTAATAGTTCTACTGGTATTTTGTAAAGTGAAAACTGTAAGAGAACATGAGGATGGTAAAATCGTGGAAACATCAGATCAGGCTAGCCTAGTTTTTTCTGGGAGTCATGTTAGTAGTTAGTACAACAGAGTCACCAGTCAGAAAGACCCGATTATGCAGGTCTACAGAAGATCCATAGAAGGATGTTACGGAAACGTGGAATTGAAGAACAGCATCTAACTAATCATAGAACAAATTCAGCAAGCAAACCATAAACTGGAAAATTGCACATGGGAGCCAGAAGAAAATTGAAGCAGCATTTTTTCTGCAAAACCCTCTGCTTCTTCCTGTTGCATTTTGATGGATTAGGACCTCTGTAGAAATGGCTACTTTCCCATTTTAGACCAAGCATTGTGCTGTTTGACTTAAATGCAGTGTCTTGTTTGGCTAGGACTGGAATCAGGAAATATTATTCCATAATACCTGAGAGCAGGGAGTCTGTTCTGGGAGATGGAGTGGGAATTCTCCTTTCCAATCACTGCATCCCCAAGCCCAAGAGAGACAAAAGGCATGCTTTCAAGGACACTGATACTTTACATGTTGTAGCTACTTCAAGCAAATTGCCAGATTGTCCTGCACATTTTCAAATACAGGTGCAGTTCCACATATTTCACTTTTCTCATCGTTCATTTGACAACACTAAGAACTTCAGTAATTGGAAAATGCAATTTACTATCAATGATATGAATTTTGAAAAAGTGGCTTCCTTCCAAAATTTTATATCTTCGATTCTAATGTAAATATTTTATGTTTTCTATACACATCCTCCTGTGAATTTGTGTGATATCCAGAATGAAATACACATTTTATTCCAGACACAAAGACTGTGTAGTTGAGTACACTTGAAAGCATATTTAAATTATATAGAATAATCCTCTTGAGTAAGTTCCAGTATAATTGTTATACAGATCCATACATCATACATAGCCTAGATTGTTATGCTAAAAAGTAATGCACTTAACCTGTGCCGAAAGAAAAAGATTTTAAAAGGACAAAGAAAAATAGAGGTTCCTCTGAAAGTCTAGACCAAAAATTTAGCTCAGTGGTTCTCAATCCAAACTCCCTTGTATCAATGAGGGACATTTGTAAATCTCTGGAGGTGTTTTGGTGATTTGAACTAGGCAGATGGGAGGTGCCATCAAGATCCAATGGGTGGAGGCCAAGACTCTGGCTAGCATCCTGCAAGACAGCATGCACGAAGAAGAACTACCTGACAAGATGTCAGCATTGTAAAGGGAGATAAACGCATCTCCAGAAGCAAATTGTGTTTTTGTTCATTTGATTCAGTGTCTTTTCCTTGTGCTTTCTTGTTCTAAGCATATTGTGATTCTGTCAAGTTTTTTTTTTGCTATTATCCTACTTCTTTTATGTTTTCTAAATTTGTTCTAATTAGTTATACATGATAGAAGAGTGAATTTCCATGCATTGTACACAAATAGAGCACAAATTTTCTTTTCTCTGGTTGTACATGATGTAGAGTCACACCATATGTGCAGTCCCACATGTACCTAAGGTAATGTTGTCCATCTCATTCCACCATCTTTCCTGCCCCCATGACCTTTTCCCTCCTCTCCCTCCCCTTTGTCCAATCAAAGTTTCTCCATTTCCCCATACTCCTACCATTATAGATCAGCATCCACTTATCAGAGAGAACATTTGGCCTTTTTGCTGCAGTCTGGCTGCAGCAAACTAACTGGGGGGTGACGAGCAACTTGTGTAGATTGATACAGCAGGAGTGGGAGCCATTTATTGTAGGACAGGAGGGGTATATATACATAACTGAATACACAGCTTAACAATTAACATAAACTAGATACAGCAGTCAACCAATAAGGAATCCTCATCATCATGATTACACACAGCTTAACTTAATTGACATAATCTAGACACAGCAGTTAGTCATTAAGGAATCTATCATCTTAATGGCTCACTGGCGTTACTTCTCAAACCACTCCCTCTGGCAAAATGCCAGGCGCCATCTTGACTTGTTTATGGACCCTAACACTTTGTTTTTGGGGGGATTGACTTACATCCATTTGCCAGATTATCCTGCACATTTTCAAATACAGGTGAAGTTCCATATATTTCACTTTTCTCATCATTCATTTGATAACACCAATAACTTCAGTAACTGGAAAATGCAATTTACTATTAATAATATGAGTCTTGAAAAAATAGCTTCCTTTTCTAAAATTTTCTTCAAATGCCATTATTTTATTTTCTTTTAATGCTGAGTTATATTCCATTGTTTACATATACCAGAGTTTCTTTATCCATTCATCTGTTGAAGGGCATCTAGGTTGGTTCTAGAGCTAAGCTATGGTGAATTGAGCTGCTATGAAAATTAAGTATTTTTTAATCAATTCATCTGATGCTATTCTTGCAAAGCCAAACATTCTAGAAATAAATTAGCTTAATCTTCCATTTTTTTTTGTAATTTATATTGTTTTAAATCTAGTTGGCTTACAACTACATTCATTACCATGGGTCTAAAGTCCAAATCAAAACAATGCCAAACTTAGTGCAATTTTCTTATTGACAGAAAATTCCTTTGTTGCATGCAAAAACATGCATTTTCAAGTGGCATGTTTGCATTTTTAATGTGTTTATACACATATATGTGAGTATATGTGTTTGCCATGTATTTTCTGCTTAAAATTTTGAATCGGTCTCCACCATTTTTTCTTTGTTGGTTGTCCTAGTGTCCCAATTTATGTTAATTTTGTTCAGATCCTCCTGGATTTTGGTCAATGGGTTTCCCAATAAATATTAAAAGAAGAAAATAGAATAAGGTTAGTACTTTCCTTATTCCTTCTGTGTCAAGAAAATAATTAATTAATGAGGAATATTACAGTTTATTGTTGTTTTTTGTTGTTGTGTTTTCTGTTTTCTTTTTTGGTACTGGTCATTGAATTCAGGGACACCATTTTATATATGAGTTACATCTCCAGCCCTCTTTTTTATCTTTTTTTTTTAATTCTATTTTGAGATAGTGCCTGGTTTCAGTTTTCTTTATAATTACTGCAGATTGAAATAATGGGTTGACATTTATATTGAGGGCTTAGTATGTTTCAAGCATGGCCCAAAGTATTTAGATTACATTTTGTTTAATCTCTACAGAAATATTTTACATTCATATATTATTAAAACTGTCCTGCCATCTATACTTGGTAGAAGAAGAAATTGATGATCAGAAGATACAATGACTTTTTCCCTGCCTCAACACAGTTAGCAATCACTGGAGCCAATATTCAATAACAACACTGAGACTGAGTGTCATGACTGCACATAGAAAGACAACAGCTTGTTTCTGGGGAATGCTAAGGACTTCTCTTTTTTTTTTGTCTAATGACAACATCATCTATGCATATTGATCTGAGAATATCTGTCATACTTGGAGATGCTATCCCATCTGGCAGGGGGTCCCTAAATTCTAGGTGGCACAATATAATTTCCATGATATTTCTATCACTGTGACTTGTTTTCTTATATTTATTTTTTTATTGAAATAAGTGTCTTTAACACTCTTCTTCTGTCACTGATCATCTTTTCCTGAAAAGCACTTCTATCATGTCAACTCTCTTGTAGTTTACCTCAGGTACTATTGCAGGCTCATAGTTAGTGACGGAGGCAAGTAAGGGAAAATTTTTACTTTACAAGCAGAATCTTGGCAGAGTGAGTAGAAATAAGACCTGTGTGAGAATCTCCCACACAGAGAATAATATGTTCTCATACTCCACATGTAATTTCCTCCTGGTTGTAGTTTTCTTCAAACCAAACAGATTAGAGAGAAAAATAAGTCAGAATTTCACTTGTTGCTATTTGCAATGGGTAATACTCCTTCTTAGTAATTAAGATATCTAAGACCCAGATGCAAGAAAATGCTTATCTACTCTTGATTATGACTATCAATGTGCAGGGAAATTAAAGAAAGAGTACTATTCTTGATCTCAAGAAAATAAAATAGGAAGCAAGTTCTAAAACGTTGTAATACATCAGAATCACCAGGAAGTACTATTTGAAACTGATTACTGGTCTCTACCACCAGGTTTGATTTGAGTATATCCCTTGAGCAACTCAAAAATTTGCATTTTAAACCAGTTCCTAGATGTTGCTAAACACTGTTGGTTCTGAAAACGCCCTTTCACAATCACCAGTGTGGGGGGAAAGTATTGGATATCCTCCCCTCAACTGTTCTTGTTGTTACAACTTTCCTCAGAGTTCTAAGGATGCCCCCTTGTGGCAATTTAAGGCAAAAGTGTGGAAGTCATTGCTTCCACAATGATACAGGCAGCAGATAGATACACATTCGAATTTCAGAGTCCCCACTAAATCTAGGCAAAAGGAGAATGGTGATTTTTTAGGGTAGTGGGAACCCACAGTGGTTAAATGACCAGAAACGAGATACAGATGAACCTGGGTTCAAAGCTCCCACTTTAGTATTTTATGTTGGACATATTATTTCTCTATTTTGAAGCTTTATTATCTTTATAGAAGTATAATAATAGTACTTTATGTGTCTCATAAGATTGTTGTGAATATTAAGTTCATTAACACATGAAGACTGGAACATCCTGACTTATAATTTAAGGTGTGAAATAACTGTACTCTAATGTCCTGAAGTGTTAACCCTTGAACCCATTCATACAATTATTTTACTACTCCATTCATCTGAGGATTGTTAAGAAGATTTTCCAGAAATAAGTGCCAAAGAACTAATCTGATTTAGTAAATGAGATATGTCCCTTAACTCATTACACACCGAGATTTCAACTCTGTAGATGTTTCAGTGAAATTAACACAGATTCAATAAAATAGGTTGAAAATCACAATCTAGAGTTTATACATTCTATTATTAACAATGAAATCTAGATCATCCTATAAGAAGGACACAGGGAAAAATTCAGCATAATTTACACATATAAGCATCCCATAAATAGGACATTAGGCAAATATATCTAGGACACTGGAACAAAGTGGGTGAATTCTGCAGGATTCTAAAATTCTCTTGCCATATACAGTTGGATGCCCTATAACAAGCTACTGTGGCACATAGAACATGGCTGGTGACAAAGGCAAAAGCTGATGGCCACAGTCAACACCCAGATTTTCCAAGGTATCCTATTCTTACCATAGCAAAAGGCTCTGAACTATGCATTAACAACAGAATCCTGTGCCTTGGCACCTGCCAGCTTCACAAATTCAAGTGCCTGCCCTAGGCTGCAGGGGTCATTTGGAATTCCAGATTAGAACAGCTTTTCTCTCACTCAGTACTGTGCTCAGCCACAGATGTACAACAGCAAGATAGGTCTGAGTTCATGGTGTGCAGCTTTTTGGATATACTCCATCAATAATTTTTAGGTTTCAAAAATTCATAAACCAAATGAGATAATTTTGCACACACACAAAAAACTAAAGCTACCCAGAACATTTGCTTTTTTATACCAAACAGGACATATACCTTCCATTAGTAATTATTTGCAAACATATTTCATTGCTTCATTGCCTTCAGAAAATAATGAAAGGAAATTAAGCCATTAATGTCTCCCTCAAGAAACTCACTTTTTAATTGGAGAGATAAATATGTATGGAATTTCTTTGATACAAAGAATAATTTTTTCCATTGTATGTTTTTAAAAACTAGATGAAATTTTCAGAGTGAAATGTTCACTTATCTCTGAAAATAAGTCTGTTAATAAATCAATGCTGCATTTAGAATCTGTGATATTTCAGAATTAAAATTCATGCAAGGAACAGTAGAAGTTAATTATAACACAACATGAAACTAGTGTAAGATTTGACTGGATATTATCAGTTTACAAATACAATGGGAGAAAAATTTGAATAATAGAAATATTGGGAATTTAAATTTAGAGGTTAGTTTCCTATAAGTATACACTCATAAGTGCACAAACAAACACATATAAACACACACACATGCACACATACAGGTCAAAAGTATTCAAAACCATCACTACTGAAATCACCATCATCACCCCTTTTATGATTATGAGCCATAAGGTGTTTAGAGGTAAGAAATGTCCGTTCCTCATCTCTTTGAGAAAATCTGCCTCAGAACAATATTAATAAACTTAGAATAGTCCTTCAAGTATTTTGAAATGTTAATATAAAAAGGAATCTCAGAAAACTACTCCTAAACTCTAGCATTGATCCAACATGTTGTAATATACAAAACCTTCCTCTGTACTTTTCAAATTGAATGTCTGTTTCTTGATACAAATAAATGAATGTCAATGATGTGTGGGATTTCAAAACTGAGTTTTGCAATTTTAATTACAGGAGTGATCATGAAAAAATATATATGTCATGAAATAAAAAAATATATAGCTTTGTTTTATATATATATATATATATATATATATATATATATATATATATATGTGTGTGTGTGTGTATGTGTGTGTGTGTGTTTAAGTGAAAAGTAAAAATGGTTAAAAAGCTAGCTTCACAACAAAGCCTACATTTCTACATTTTCTTGGGAAATGGTAGCATGAGATGAATGATGCTGTCTGAGAAACAGTCATTCACAAGCAAGGGTTGGCATCTGGACCTATTTTTAATCAGGCAGCAATGAACTGTGCAGTCAAACTGACATCTTTGATTGTGACTTAAAATATCTACTTCCAAATGCACAAACCCTTTCATATATGCACAATGATTCTCTGAAATAGATTTCCTAAATTTATTTGCTCATTTTAAAAATCTGTGATTATCTACCATAGAAAAATAGAACTTTTTCGGTAGAATCATTTTCCTTTACAATATACTTTTATTTCTGTCTCGATCAATGATATCACAATCACACATATGTGGTGTTATAAATGTTTATGAATGATGCTCAGTTCTCTATCAGACTACTTCTTCAATATACATAGTTAGACCCAAAGTGAATCAGGCCTATTTCCTAACTACAACAGGAACTCAATGCAATGTGACATGAGAACTTCAGTATGGCATTGAAAAAAGCTAGGCTTGTGCTGCTGCTGTCTTTATTCATGTGATTTTGGGAAATCACTTACAACATTTTAGTTTTTTTCTTATCTATAAGAGAGGTGATAATATCCATTTTGCATATTAAATGCTTTCAACAACTTATTTTGCAAAGTGTTATGTCTGTTATCTGTTAAGTGCTCAGCAATTTGTACCTGTATACCTTTATTTTATATATATATATATATATATATATATATATATATATATATATATATAGACACACACACATATAAAATAAAGTACAATAAAAGATACATATGTTATAGTTTGGTTATTCAAAAATTATGTACATAAAAATCTCTGTAAACTAAAATTTAAAATGCCCCAAGAAAATATAGTAGAGGCTGATTATTATCCCTTTACAAAGGAATTGACTACAAAATTTATTTTCTACTTCAAGTCTTTTGAATTCAGCTTCTTGTAAGTTACAATACTACTAATGAGTAATGATAAATTTAAAACCTGATTTACAAAAATTTTACTTGCAGGCTATGAGAGGGGATGGAAGAAGAAGCAGAGTATAAAGAGCTCCTTGTCTTGTTTGAATTTGTGACATGGGTGAACTCAGAGAATTCTGACTGGTTTAGTCCTCTAAACTTTTCTTAAGTAATCATTGTGTGTTTCTCTTTGAACTTTTATTTTGATTTATTTATATTTTTATTCCAATTTGTTATATATGACAGCAGAATGCATTACAATTCATATTACACATATAGAACACAATTTTTCATATCTCTGGTTGTATGCAAGCTATAGTCACACCGTTCATGCCTTCATACATGTACTTAGGGTAATGGTGTTTATATCATTCCACTACCTTTTCTACTCCCATGCTCCCGCCCTTCCCCTCCCACCTGAAACCCTATCTAGAGTTTGTCTAATCCTTCCATGCCCTCCCAACCCCATTATGTATCAGCATCCTTATATAAGAACATTTTTTTTTTTTTTTGCCTCAAGTCTGATAACTACAGAACATAGATGAGGTCAGAGTTACGTGCACTACTTGGGTGACCGTGCCTCCATCTCCTTGCAGCTTCCCCTTACATGTATAATTTGAAATTTTCTACCATCCAAGAATTATGGCAGAACCATGAGATCAGTGATACCAGGCGTTAATAAAAGGTGAGCATGCTCCATGTATTCAGTATGCAATGGATGGGCAAACGCTTAGACTCTGAAAGCAGTAGCATTTTAAGAAATAAGGGGACTAAGTAACCTTGTCATGTTATTTCTTATTCATTTCATTTTCCAGTATTAGTTACTTGCTGACACACAAATGGTAACATGGAAAGAAAAGCAAAAGACTTGGCAACCATATTTCATTGCTTCATTGCCTTCAGTGCTTCTTTACTAATCAGGAAGATAAATATGGAGAGTATTGGTAAAATTTGCAGGAAGCAAACAGTGACATAAAAACAACAAGTTAATTTTGTGCACTTTCCATGTTCTGATCCAAATAAATAAATGAGTGTTTATTATAGAATCTATAAAACAACTTCTATATTTTTAGTGATTTTGTTGTATAGAATTAAACATTCTCATTTAAAATTAGTGTGTTATTAAAAAATTATTAAAGCATCAAATTAAATGTAACATTTTAAAACTAATGTACAATGTAAAGTTTAATGGTAGAATTTAGTCTAATAAGTTTTTTTGCTTCTTGTAAGTTACAATACTACTAATGAGTAATGATAAATTTAAGTGAGAGAGAGAATTGAAGAAACTAAAAAGCTTTACATTTCAGTACCATTAACACACATTATTCCTGCTTTACAAACTCAGAGCCCTGCATTTTCATCTTGCATTTGGCCTTACTCTTAAATAGCTCAGTAGGTACAGAGTTAATGAAAATGTAAAGGAGAATAACAAGGAGGGTTGTGGCACAGCCAGGAACACTTGTAAGAAAGCCTCTTTTATTACTCACTGGCTTAGAAAGTCTCTGGCTACTCTTACAAATGAGCTTTCAAAATGTTCTTCCTGTCTGTCACATCGTCTCTTCTGACTCTCACTGATATTGGTTACACTTACATTTATATATCTTATTGCAGGGGTATTCACCTCTGAATATTATTGCTGCTTCATTCCCAGGTCTGGAGAAACACAAGTTAACAAACAATGTAGGAATCCATGCCACTCAACTCTTTAATACTAGCTGGGGTTCTGCAAGAAGCAAGCTGAGAAGCCACCTAGAAGATAGACATCTCTACCACTTACCTTGTCTAGTATCAGGATAAGATTTGCAAAACCAGAACACAGATTCATTGCACATATGTCATATATTGTATCTAGACATAAATCCTAATCACAACCAATTATTTTAACTAGGTATATTTGATCATAGTAAGCAATTATGGAAATAATATGAGTTTGGGTGACTTCCATGGTTTGGAATCAAGATGGTACCACTTATTGGATAAATTAATAATTTATTAATTGTTAATAATATGTTTCCTTACTAATACTGAGTTTGCTATAGCATATTTTATATATCCATACATTATTTTCTCATAAAAGAGAAATTTATGACTGAAGTAAATGATCAGAATGATTAACAAAAGAGTACTAAAGGAAGTAAGAAAGATAATTAGCTGCTTTGTGTATATTTGCTATTCTTTTGTTAATCCATAATCTGCATTCCTCATGACAATAGAAAATCACCTTATGAAATAAAACCATCTGTAAAAATATGAAATGTTAGGGATTTCTCTTGTCCTCTTTCACAACAAATCTAATTGACATATTCAGAATCCTCGCAACACATGCATCAACTTGAGTTTTTAAAAAAATGTTATCTTGATGTGAAGAAATAAGAACTACCCAGAATCCTTTCTTCTGAGGTTATAATCAGCAGCCCCAGATATGTCAGGTTACAGAAGCAAAGGTGTGACCACTCCAAAAACAACACCATTATCTGAGGCCAATTCTGTAAGTGCCCATGTCCACCCCTACTGCTTACTGTAAGTGCCTATGTCCACCACTACTGGCTATGGCAGTGATGTCTATGCAAGGACACTATTGCACCATAATTCCATATTCTTATGCTATACAGTTCCTGACTTGGTTCTATGTCCCTCAAGGAGATTCTCAGAGCTATCTGATAACCATTGAAAAAATATTTTTCCAGTTTTCTGTTGCTTGATCTAGTAACCCCAATGGATGCAGTAGTTAATATATATATTCAGGTATTCCAGAAGGTCTTGACAAATGATGTACAGAAAAATAATAATTCATTTCTTCTGTACCCTTCTTCGAAAAGGCCAACCAAACCTTATTAATGATTATACTCTGAAGGAAAAATGATGAATGTTTATTTCATTTTGTGTTAGATAAATAACTACTGAATCTGAAGGTGCAAGACCACTTTGGAAAGAATAAGCTAGCTTAAGGGAAAGAACGTCCTTTACTTTAAGCCTATGTGGATTTTATAAAATAACAATACACTACGGCATTTTGATTCCTGAAATATAATAACAGACACAAGAACAAACTCATGGAACACTCTGAAAAGTCCCTTAATCTCAACTCTATAAAGCATAGTATCTTGGCTTGGGTTGGTATAATTAAACATATTATAATGAGTAATCATAAACAATAGAAATTTATTGCTTACCATTCTGGAGGCTGGAATTTTCAAGATCACGGCTCAAGCAGAGTAGATGTGTGGAGAGAGCCCATTCTTCATGAATGGCACCTTCTCTGGGTCCTCATACAGCAGAAGAGCAAAAGAGTTCCCTCAGGACTTTTTTTTTAATAAGAGCAGTATTATGGTTTAGATATGTGGTGTCCCCCAAAGCTTATGTGTGAGACAATGAAGAAAGTTTAGGGGTGACATGATTGGGTTATGAGAGCATCAACCCAATCAGTGAATTAATCCCCTGATAGGGATAAATTAGGTGATAACTGTAGGCAGATTTGGTGTGGCTGGAGGAGATGGATCCTTAGGGGCATGCCTTTGGAGTTTATGTTTTGTCCTGGTTGAGAAAGTTTCTCTCTCTCTCTCTCTCCTTCTCTCTCTCCCTCTCACACTCTCACTCTTCCTCCATCCCTATCTTAGTACCATTCTCCTAGCTACTTTCCTCTTCTGTGCACTTGTACCAAGATGTCCTGCTTCACCTGAGCCCTGAGGAATGGAACCGGCCACATATGAACGGAGACCTCTGAAAACATGAGCCCTGTAATAAACTTTTCCTCCTCTAATTGTTCTTGTTGGGTCCTTTGGTCACAGCAGTAGAAAAGCTGACTAAAACAATTAGTGATCCCATTTGTGACATAATCTGCCCTAATGTGCCAATTACCTGCCAAATGTTCCACCTCTTAATATCACCACAATGAGAATTAGGTTTCACCATGAATTGTAAAGGGACAGAAGAATTCATATCACACAGCATCTGCAAGCGTCCCACATACATTCTTGGAAGGTTACTTGCTGAACAAGAGTGATGATTTTGCTGGTATTCTGGGAAAGAGAGAGAGAGAGAGAGAGAGAGAGAGAGAGAGAGAGAGAGAGAGAGAGAGAGAGAGAGCGCTAAAGAAGAAGAAGAAAGGAAGGAAGGAAGGAAGGAAGGAAGGAAGGAGGGAAGGAGGGAAGGAAGGAGGGAGGAAGACAGAGGGAAGGAAGGAAGGAAAGAAGGGAGGAAGGAAGGAGGAAGGGAGGGAGGGAGGGAGGTAACTATGAAATCATCTATTTGGAGCTATCAGATGATTATGAGTCATTTCCAAATAGGAGACAATGTGTTTTATATGGGACCTTGGCTAAGAGAATTTGAAAGGATACTGGGATTTTTTTAAGAAAAAAATTACAGTTTATATCCTTCTGATTTTGTGGCAGTTTCACTTTAAAAGCATGCATTTTGAGCTCTAGTGTTTTCATGGAATTTAACCATTTTATTTCTCTATCTGGAGGTTCTCTGACATTTTCTATTCACCTCTTATTCTTAGAATCAAGTGTCCTCCTCGGACTTTATTAAGGATATTGTTTTCCCTTTGCTTAAAACTCTGAGATTCATTATGACTTAAAATGACACTTGCCTTCCAGGCATTTTTTTTTCTTTTGTATTTCATATGTTCACTTTCTTTCACCCAACTCTGTCTCCCTAGGCTACTTCTTAGTATATCAGTCCACCTGCCAATGTCCCATTTCTCTCAAAGGGACAAGAAAGAGGCTACATTCCATACTTATCAGCAAAGCATTTTGCTGCAAGAAACACAATCTTCTACTGCAACAGGTCTAAAAAATAGACACTGTATCACTGAATTAGAAATCTTTACACAGAAAGTTCCAGAATTGGTACAATCACTTAACAATATCAGGAATGACCCAGATGTATCACATCTATCAACAGAAGACTGGCAATATCTTCTGGATATTAAAAATGCTTGTAATATCTCTCCTCATGGTCTGAATATTCCAGTTGAATCTCCAGTTATTATCAATCAGCATCCCACAGGAAGAAGACATGAATTCAATGGGCTTCTCTTTTTAACAGGGAGGGCAAATCTCAAAAATCTCCTAATTTTCCTCTCCCTTATATTGTGTGTTCACCTCTTCCAGAAAAATCACTATCAAATGCCCTGGGACTGACACCTGAGCATTAAAACAAAATCTGCATTACTTTAGCATGAAGTAAAGCGTATCTTTTGGATAGGTAGCATGACTTCTTCCATCAAGGTAAAGAGAAGCTTTTCAAAAAGTTACAGCTCTAAAATCAGAAGTTTTGGAACTTACTTTAAATTTTGGAAAACAGTTTAAATCCCTGTGATTAATGACATAGTTTATAGAATTCAATCTATCCTCTAGGGTGAATTCCTTTAGTAAACATAAACGAATGTCTTGGCTCCTATTTTGTTTCATCATATACAAACCATAATATAAAGCAGGATGAGAGCAGCAGCACCAGACCCAATATAACTATGTGCCAGAGACGAATCATACCAGAGCAATTTAATAGGTTCTAAGATCATGGCAGGAATGGATAAGAACTGCCCGTTGTGACAGATGAGCCAAAGGCATATATAAACCCTGCTTTGTACGGGACACTGTTCCCTGAAAACCTATGTGATAAATGATTAATATTGAAAAAGAAGAAAGGGGATTCAACTGAAAACTATTCTGTCTGTATCATTTAAACAAAAACAAAAAATAAACAAAACCCTTCTGCTTTGTGGAGATATCTGCTAAAAGAGAATGCTTTAAGACAGACATCTAAGCTAAAACACATCCAGTAGAAGAAGTTTTAAGATAAAACCCATGTCCTTAACATAGTTGGTAATTAATTACCTGTGCTGGGTACGGCAGAAACAAGTCCCACATAGTACCTACTTCTTTGCGATCTTTGACTATTTCATCACATCATCTGCTCTTGAAAATAATCTTGAACTCAAGTCATCAAACTTATTTATCTTTAATATGTGCATTTGAAAAATATCAATGCATACTGACCCAGAAATGTTAGTTGCAATTGATTTTCAAGGAGTAAAACTGAAGCAGTATTAATAAAACACAAGGAAATCTTTTATTGACATTTTATTCTCCTGACTGGGTAAAATAGCTAATAAAAATATTGATTATTTCTTTTTTAACCTTGTGGTAACCCATGCATTTCTTTAATGATTATAAAAAACCCCGTCTAAAAATAACTAAACCGAGGCTTATTTTACCCAGGGCTATGCAGCTAATGAGAGGTGGAACTTGTCTTCAAGTCCTGGCCTATTTACTTCTAATACAGTACTTTAGAGAAAATGGTGTATCCCACAATACACATACTTTCAGAAAATAGCAGAAAAAATTACCTTTTCTCTGGGTTTCAGGCATATGAAGGGGGAAAGAGAGAGGGCTTACAAAGAAAGAATTACAACTTGTGTCTCAAATGAAGAGTAAAGCAAGCCTTGGGCATAAGGCTGCCCAAACATTCCTTCAAGTATAGGCATGTTAGGACTCTCCAGAGAAATAAACAGAATCAATGGGATGTCTACATCTAAATATCTATCTAGAGAGACACAGAGGAGAAGAGAAATTTTAAGGAATTGGATTTAAGTGTTGGGCCCGACAAATACAAACACTGTAAAGCAGACAGGCAGGCTCAAGAGCCATGACAAGTCGATTTTACTACTCCAGTCTGAAGAGAGCCTGGAGGTAGAATTTCTTTATCCTCTGGGAGCTCAGTCTTTATCCCTGAAGGCCTTAGACTTATTAGATGAGGCACAGTACACTATGGAGGGTGTTATGGTTTCAATTTGAGGTGTCCCCCAAAAGCTCACATATGAGGCAATTCAAGAAGGTTCAGAGGAGAAATGATTGGGTTATAAAGAGTCTTAACCCAATCAGTGAATTAATACCCTGATAGGGATTAACTGAGTGGTAACTGAAGTAGTATGGTGTGGCTGGAGGAGGGGAGAATTGAGGCCTTTGCTTTGGTTTATATATTTTGTATCTGCAAAGTAGAGTCTCTCTCTCTGCTGCTTGATCATCATGTGAGCTAGTTCCCCCTGCCTCAACTTGAGCCCTGAGGTATGGAGCCAGCTACTTTTGGACTGAGACCTCTGGAACCATGAGCCCCTAAATAAACCTTTCTTCCTCTACAGTTGTTCTGGTCTGGTCAGGTTTCAAGTCACAGCAGTGAAGAGGCTGACTAAAACAGAGGGTAATGTATTTCTCTTAAAATACAGTGATTTCATCATGGATGATACCTGGAAAATATCCTCAGAGCAACATCTAGATTGGTGGTTGACCTATTTTGGATACTATGGGGTACTGTGACCTAGCTGAATCGACATATAAAGTTAATCTTCATATCAAGGAAGTGACAGTTGGGAAGAGCTGCACAGAATAGTTGAAGAATACAAACTGAGAGAAATAAAATTGTCATATTCCTTGATTTTAAGTCTTAATATTGTAGAACTTCACAATGGCAATCCTTATCATTATAGTAATGTAACATCAAATGAGCAGTTGATATGCAGACACACACACACACACAAACACACACACACACACACACATTTCAAGGAGTATTTAGTGGGTCACTTGCATTTCTACTGAAAATCTCATACATGCCAGCAATATTCCAAGCATTGGGACCAAAAAAGAGAAAAAGACTTAAAGTCTAACCTAAGTGTTTTATAAGCTAATGAAGAAAGCAGTGAATGCTTATGTCAAACTAGTTAAACCTTCTTTTTATTATTAGCTTCAATCTTGGTTCTTACATTTATTAAAGCTGGATTTAATCATCCTTGCCTGAGAAGTTGGTGAATATGAGGGCTGTACTTTTTTCATGGATAATTCCTAGCACAAAAAAGGAAGATTATGAAATTTTCCTATCAGTAATTGGCAACATGTTGGAAGTATAGCACATGCATATTAACGATAAAGGAAATACGAACTTCAAGGATCTAATCAATGGAAATTGTTGTACTAAGTATGCATTTACATCACTTTTCAAATATCCAGAGACCACACAGGTAGTCCTTGCACAGTAAATTAAACCAAAGTCAATTCCTAGGATCAATCAGAAAGCAGATACTTTTGATTCAGACTTGAGTTCAATGATCCACTGTCTCTACAATTGTGACCTTAAGAAAAATTCTTACAGTGTGGAGCTCTAATCTATTTTTACTGGTAATTACATCAGTTGGTTTTTAGGGTTGTTGTAAAGATACAATGGGAATCATGTATTAGACTTGGAACTTAGAAAAACACAAAAGAATAGCTCATCACTTTATGGTTTTATGAGACTGACTGTTATATTTTGCCTTCTTCATGTCTTTCACTTGAGTTTATAAATTGCAAATGCAATGGGAATTAATATTGTGTATTTCCCACCACCTGCATCCTTGCTGTTCACACACACACACACACACACACACACACACACACACACCTTCTGGTAAATGATGACATACAATTTTATATTATAAAATTTTAATTGTTAGAAAAAACTACAATGATGACTTACACTTGCTTAAAGTTGTTTTTCATTATACAAAAGGCAAAGTACAGGCAAAGTACTGTGTGTTTGGAATACAAAGCTTAGTTTAAGAATAACTAATAAATGTATAAAAATGCTATGAAAAACACCAGACTGAAAAAGAGGGGAAACACATATGAGTTGTGTACTTGACTTTATATGACCACTCCACTTATACCTAACAGACATAAGAAGGCATTTGTGTCAATATGAGGTGGTATTGGAGAACATTGTGTTCTCAGACTCTATACAGTGATAGATACTCAGTTCCTTTTGGGAAGTGAGAATCAACTTTTGATAAATATTTCTTAGAACATCATGTACGAATGAGGAGACAGTGAAAGACTGAGTGTGCAACGAGGGCCTTTTCCAGCACATTTCATACAAGTTTACAGATGAATGAGCTCTATTAGTCCACACTTCTCTTTTCAGAGATATGTAACTAAAGCTTAGAGAATTCTAGCTATTTCTCTGCCATCAAACTGTTTTCAGAGCTAAGGGCTTAAAGACACATCTCTCATTTCTAGTGTGTTTTCATGAATTATTAATAATAGAATTCTAGCTCCACATTTAGAAAAATGTGAAAATATGTTGTTTGGGGAAGTAGATATTGTTAGAGGTTTATTAAAATAAAACATGCGTTTTCATGTATAGGGTATATTTTTGCTGTTTTTGTATATTTTGCTGTTCGTTACATGGGCAAAACTCCAATATTAAGAATTAAGCTTCTATTTAATATTATAAACAGACACATTAGTAATAATTATAAAGGCTTAAATTAAATGTACATTTTGAATCCCAGGATTGAAACCTTCCTGAGAAAAGTGTATGTCATTAGAATGTCTTTTGTTTACTGTAATTTGTATGTGCAGATACTTTTTGATAAAAGAGAATATGTATGTGTTGCTACTTTGTCGATACTTTTTTTCATTTTATGGATATGAATTTCTGCATTTAGCTATAAAATATTTTAAATGTGCAAAATAAGGCATTTAGCATATTTAGAGAATCAAGTACCTATGTCACCATAAACATGTAAAGTAAGTTACACACAATTGTGTGAGCCACTGTTGAACACTCTTACTTAAAAAGTTTGAATATTCCAATAAGTTGCTTGATCCTCTCAACGTCCTAAATCTCCTGTTCAAGAAATAGCCAGTATGCTGAATTTCTTTAAAATATTTTCTTATTCCTTTGCCTACGTAAAATAGATTTATCATACATATACATTTATGAAAAGAATATCATCTACTTTTGTGTGTTTTAAAGTGTTCATGGAAATGGATCCCTATTACATATAGTTATCTGTATCTTGCTATTTGTTTATCCAACTTAATCCAGGATTACATTTTTAACATAATAAAACATGTTTATGTCTGCATAAATATGTTACATGACAGTACATTTTTAATTTTTTTTTCAGTTCTGGGAATTGATCCCAGTGGTGTTCTCCCACTGAATTATAACCCCAACCCCTTTTATTTTTATTTTGAAACAGGGTATAAGTTGCCAAGGCTGACCTAGAATTTCAGGAATGCACCACCACAAGTGGTTTCACTACTAAAATGTTATTTGCTAATAGCAATACCACCAGTATATATGCTAGCAAAAAAAAAAAGAAGAATATTTCCTATGTAATTCAAATATATTAAAAATTCTGTCTTAGTTGCCACTTTCTCTGACCAAAATATATTTAGTTGACTGACATAGGCAAGAAAAATTGATTTTGATTCCAAAGATGGCATTTATTTCCATGGCTCAACTGTAAAATAATTCCATATTGAACCCCCTAAATATTTGAAAGAGTTACCTAGCAGTAAAGACATACCAGTAAGACTAGCAATAATAGGGAATTTTAAATTTAAAAAAAGAGCATGAACATCTGTGGGTGACAGGTGGACTAGAACCAGGCAGAGGATTTTAAAGATGCTTTTCAAATTTGGAAATGTTATATTTCGTTTCAGGTGATTTGGGTTTATAATGTTTATCTCTTTTAAATTTTAGAATAAGTTCCTTTTAAAGCAGACATACTGCTGTTTCATGGAAAGCAAAAAGAAGAATTTAGACAATTTTAAAATAAATTAATCCCCCAAAATTAGACATCAAAATTTCCATGCATTAATACTCACTGAAAATCCTCTCTTCTTGTTTGCATGATACCAACTAAATTCATTTTCATTCACACTTGAGTTGCTCATCAGTAACACGTTAATATTTTGATTGTCTTAGGTGTCAGGCACTGTCATGGGAGCAGGGAAGAAGCAATATGAACTCAGTCATTGACTTCCTGTGTGAAAAATGAAGCAGACATAGCCTTATGTGAGCTTTACTGGTATTAGAAAATTTACTCTTTGTTTAGGTAAAAATTAATACAAGATACTCTAGAATTATATCTGGAGCATTGAAACAGAAACATGGTAGGCAAACCACTAAGGCATTACTTTGAAGTATAGTCTCAAAAATAATTGTTGTTCATCAATTTGTGTGGGGTCTTTTCTACAGTGCACGTTTATTTCTGACAAATCTTATATATTCTTTTCCTAGTCTTGGTAATTCCTCCCAAACTCCAAAACTGCACACCAGCAACAATTTTGAAAGAAAAATACTACAATTTACTAGGCTGATCTGCCTTAGCATTTTCTATGGCATTAAGCTTCTTCGTGTATTTTGTGTAATCATAAGCTCATTATTATTAAGTGCACAGTTCAGGGCAATAACATGCAATACAGAACCATTGCACTGTGTTTCACTTCACATTTTCCATTTGGACTTCCAATAATTATCTTACTCTTTCCATTTTACTGGGAATTCAAGTATTCTATAGCATGTGCTACATCTACTACCCTATTTTTCCATCTGCACCTAAAAATGTAATACAGACAACAGTTGGAATGAAGTACAAGTAAAAAGGAGATACTCTACATTGAACTTTTTTCTATTAAGAGGCCGCTAAAAGGCTGGGGCACTAATAATCTAGGCAATTATGAAAAGTGATTATATAACATAAATACAATTCCAGAGAGCCAAGCCAATCCAGAGTTCAACAGAACAAAGTCATCTACTTATACAGTCAGTTAGTTTTGCCCAGGTGTGAGAAAATGTTAAAGAAGATTCCTTAATTCAGGATACCTGCAAGTGATTGTGAGATTCTGGACATGCTGAAAAACTTCATAAAAGAAAAGCACCACCAAACACTATTAAAAATGTTCTTAATGTCCGCCATTTTTAAGGCTCTAATATATGCCAGTCACCACAACATTACTAATGATGACTATTTCCTAACCCTCAGAAATAATTAACAAAGCAGATAATATTATTTAATTTTATAGAAGAAAAAAACATAATCAGTGTGTTTAATTCCTGTAGCTGACTTTATATCCTTCAGTTTTCATCTCAAATTACCTTCCTTGATTTAAAGTAAACCATTCGTTGTGTACATATATCCATAGAACCTCACAGCTGCTATGCCATTACCCTTTCTATTCATGAAAATTATCATTTCCTGAAATTATTTTTTAGTTGTTCATTGTATGATTTACCCACAAAATGCAATCTCTTTGAAGGCAGACAATATGTTAGTTTTGCTTGCTGTTGCATGCCTAGAGAATAGAGATGTGCTTGGTTCTTACCTGAAACTCAGGAGATGTTTGGTGAATAGAAAAACAAATGAATATCTTGAATGATAATCCGGTAAGTGTTAGAGCCAGGATACATGCTAAACCCCAGATGTTCAGAAGACAAACACATTAATTTCTACTACATTTCACAGCTCCTTTGTCACAGTCATCAGTTAGGTTTATAATGACAATAAATTTTCTAGTAATTGAATTTTTGTCTGAGCAAGGAAAAAAAAAAGCCCTGCAGTTGTGAGAGAATAACTACTAGCTTTCATACCTGAGGTATACCTGCATCTTCCAGGTGAATTTGATTCACTGCAGAGAATACATGTCCCCTTCAGTACCACTATATTTAACTATTATAGTTGGAATGTGAGTTGTCCCCCAAAAGCTCATGTGTGAGACAATGCAAGAAGGTTTAGTGGATAAATGGTTGGGCTATGAGAACCTTAATACAATCTGTGAAGTAATGCCATGATGAGATTAACTGAATGGAGACTGAAGGGCAGTGGGGTGTGGCTGGGGGAGGTAGGGCACTGGGGACAAGCTTTTGGGGTGCATATTTTATATCTGGGCAGTGGAATCTCTCTCTGCTTTCTGATTATCATGTGAGTTGCTTCCCTCTGCCATACTCTTCTGCCATGATGTTCACCCTCACCTACAGCCCTTAGGAATGGAGCTGGCTGTCCATGGACTGAGAGCTCTGAAGCTATGAGTCCCCCGATAAATGTTCCCTCCTCTATAGTTCTTTGATCAGGTCTTTTTGTCACAGCAGTGAAAAAGATGACTAAAACAGTAACCCAAATAATAGTGCTAGACTCAAGAGAGAAAATCCCCATTGGCATCCCAAATTTCTGTACTTCTTAACACTTGAGGATTGGGTCCAAGTTCTTTGACTTGGTAGCATAACCTTAATAGAAAATATAAAAAGAGACTTTTTTTTTGATTTTCTAATTCATTACAAGCTTAACTTTAATGATCAGGTATTTATTAAAACGGCTAAAATAATTGTAGGTTGCCTTGAAAGAAATCTTGTGTCTAGACTTCAAAACATTTAAAACTACTACAGTTTGCACAAAACATCTTGTCAAACAGATTAATTCAGCCATTAGTTCTTTCACTTCAAAAATGTTTATTTACAAACTACCACGTACTTTTTCTTAACATAGGGAACTCTGAGCACTTAAAAGGAACACATGTCAGAGGAAATGATGATAAATAAAAATAATATATTTATTTTAATTCTCTTGTCCCATCTGAAAATTTTAAAAAATCACCAAAAAGTCAATGTTATTTTTGGGCTTGCTTCCTGGGGATTTCACAATTCCTTACAGAAGGTATCTCTTTGTGTAATCATTAGTTCTTCCATGTTTGGAAGAACTACTGAGGATTTTCTCATTCTTATTGGCTGGTTTGCATATTCTTCACTTAGTTTACAAAATGTAGCTTAAGTCTAATGGCCCATAATGTCTTAGAATTTTCCGTTTTAATCAATTCATTTAACACAAATAGGGTCTTTTTCAATAGAATGGACTAAGGAAAAATGGAGAAAGATTGGCCTGATCACTGATCTTTTAGCTCTTTCTGGTTAATCTATCTTATCTGTTCTCTATCTCCCTGAAGGTATTGAATTAAGACATCACTATTACAATGAGCTTGCCCTCAATGCCATTTTTATTTCTAACCCAGCCCCAGATTCCCATATCTAAAAATATCTTATATTAAAATTCACCTCAAATCCTATCTTTATTTCCTCCTGAGCACTAAATCAGTATTCTTGACCTAAAGCAAGACATTCCAGACCCTCCCAGACTTCTACCTAATAAAATTTTTGGTGTCATATTTGGTACTTTATAATCACACTTTCAAAATAACCTTTCCTCCCAACACACAAACAATAATTGCCTCCCTTACAATGACATTCTTTTTACATCTCTATGTTTCCACTGGCATTTTTAGCCTAGGCTTTGTCTGAGGAACTTTTTTGGGGGCTGTAAGCCAGACAGATGCTACCCCATTCATGAGACTTTCTGTAAATCATATTTGTGGTAATAGGCACCTTCATCTATTTTAAGTTACCATATTTATTTGAAGTTTTTCTTTTCTCTTTGCCTTAACTATGGTACACACAATGTATTTTTCTTCATTGTTACTCTGTGATACTTAGAAGTGAGCCTTTTATATATCAAACAATACATGTTATATGAATGCATTAGGTTTTAACACAATGATATCATGATTCTTCTCAGTAGATATTCTCTTCAGGGAATTAAACATGGGATTAGTTTTAATGTAACAGCTCTTATCATAAAAGCAAAGAATGTAAACTCTAATTTGCCACACACATAATCCTTTCCAAAATGTTTTATTAGTTGTCAAAATGGAAATCTTTATTTTGGAACATGTATTTAGTACCAAAAATATCTATGGGTTAAACAGCAATGTTACATTCTTATATATCCTGTTGCTTAATAAAAATAATTGTTTGATGCATGCTTATATCAAAGACAAGTTATGTTCTCAAATCTGTAACAAATATCTGAAGGAAAACCTACCTTAGGAAGATGATGTGTATCAGATCATCAGATAGAGCTATGCTATATGCCATAGAACTATATAGGCTTGAATTTACATTTAAAATTTGAGAACTAGGGCTGGGGCTGTAGCTTAGTGGTAGAGTGATTGCCTAGCATGGGTTCCATTCTCAGAACAATAAATAAATAAATAAATAGTTCATCGACAGCTAAAAAAATTTTAAAAATAAAAGAGTAAAATGTGAAAAGTAATATAAAATTACAAATTATAAGAATAGTCTAGATAAAGTATCAGATCCAGAACAATTTCAAACTTCAGTCAAATTATAAATTTACATACCTCTGCTTCTTTTCATCCAATTTAACAGAGCAAGAAATTTGTTTTAAATATGCTGTCCACAAACTCAAAGCAAAGATCAGGGAGACTGAGCCTACAGGGAGTAGTTACTCTTGTTCACCCTCAAATCTCCTGCAGATCTTTTACTTACTCAACTAAAAATTTTGTCCTATTATTCTCCTGTTTAAAGTTTTTTCATGACTTCATGTCAGCAAAATCACATTAAAGAAAAATTCTTTCAAAATCTGTTTCCTGTTACCTATGTAAACTCAGGTACTGGCATCTATACCTCATGTGTTATGCTTCACCCTGCTCCTCTTGCCACAGCTTGCTGTGGTTTCAGACCTCATTCCTTTACCCAAAGCTATTATACTTGCCTGCTTCACTTGTCTTTCAACCAATCAAATATGAGATGAGTGTCCTTTCTCACATGAAGACCATCCTTTCTGAATGCATTTTTAAATTGCATCATACTAAATATTATTATTTTTCATTATTAGTCACATGATACCTCTTTTAAATGAACACTTACTACATACTACTCACTACCCTAGGAACAAGAGATGCAGTGATGAACAAAACTATGGTATTGTTCTCTGGACACTTATAGGTGAGTATGAGCGTCAAATAGTATGGAACTAAAAATATGACAGAGGAAGGCATGATTTGAGATTATGAAATGGGAGGCAAAGCCAAGACAGATAATGAGAAAGTCTTCTTTAGAAATTAAATAGACAAATAATTCATTTGACAATTTGAATGAGTAAAAATTACAATTTCATTGGTATCATTGCACTTTATTCGTATTGTAAAGAAACTAACAGTTTCTGAATATATTTTACTTATAAATAGAAAATATTTTTTAAACCAAAGAGTTTATGGTAAAATAACAGTTGGACTTTCACCATCTGTCACTATCCTACCTCCCGGACACTAGTCAATAATTTTGGATAAAGTCATGATATATCAGCACACTGCCACCTGGAATCAGTTTGATGGTCTTTTCTGAAGGAGATAATTCTTAGTGATAGTCCCTCATCCAGTTAATAATTCAAGAAAAATTAAATATCATTTTACTCTACCTATATAAGTGGCAATCACTGGTGTCATCTGCCTCTAAATAGCAAGATACTGAACATTACCCATCTGAAAGATCATTATTATCCTTTCTATCCTTGGCTTGGCAAAAACTTTTCTTAATGTTCTTTGAGACAGAAAACTCTTGTTTTGATAGCCTACTTGGGGGGGGGGGGCGCAGGGGAATGTAGTCATGTAGGTTTTAACAGCTGAGTTGTAAACATCAGAGAGCTTGTACCAAATATTTAAAGATGATCAAACTTTGCCCCATGTCTGCCAATTTCCTAAAGCACTAGCTCAATGACAACTTGTAATATGTCTCTGGGCCCCCCAAAGAAAAAACAAAGATAAATTTATTTAGTACACATTTGCATAAATAAACTGGAAGATGTGTCCACTATACATGAAAATGTTCAAAAAGTATATTAAATAACTCCCTGGAATTGGATAAACAAACAACTTAAACAATTGCTATACAGTTGCTATTTTCTTTTGCTTAGATATGGTTGTTATAGCACTGTTGTTTGCATCAAAGTCAAAGGACAAAGTATATTTTGCACAATATTTAGATCTATTTCACTTGCTTTTGCCAAAAGAAAATGGTACAGTCCTTCACTTGATGGCAATCCATATTTTAACTTTATCTGAAAATTTTAAAAAGTCCGGAAAATTTTAAAACATTTAGACTTTAGATTCTTCAAATTAACCATTTTACTCCTAGGTTTTCCTTGTAACCCAATTTTTTTCTTAAGCATAACATATAACATAATTTTTACAAAAGAAACTGTTGGGTTAAAACAACAACAACAACAACAAAAAAGAACAAAATTGACTGTAACATAAAAATTGCTTGTAAAGGCTCCTAACTTGTGTAGGAAAAAACAAGGAAGATAATTGCTAAGATGCCTGAAGCACAGTGTCTGAGCTCATTTGTATAACGAGTGGGCAGAAGTGTTGCAAGTCCAAAAGGAAGTCAGTATTATAATCTCTGTAGATTTTAGAAGTAAATAATTCAGTGGGTACAGAAGTTGTGTTTTAATATTGTAGACTATGAACATGCAATCTATTTTTGGAACAATTTTTATAACAGGTAACCATCTCCAGGGGTCCAAATTCTACCATATTCTATTGGTAAAGTCATAGATGAGCCCTTATTCTTAGGGAGGGAATGTAGGCCCACAGTACAATGACTCATCAATAATTTCAAGCCCTTGTTGTGAAGTCACCACATGACTCACTCATTTACTCACTAAAGTGATTATAACTATGCAGTAGGTTAGTTTTATTAAGTTACTTTTTATTCTTAGAATAATGTGAAATTATTTTCTATTTTGGGCAAATGGTAAACAAAATCATAAGAAATTTAATAAGGTTAACCATACAAATTCATGTCAAGATAATACTATTTGTTTCCTTTTGCTGCTGATAAATTGACACAAATGTACTGGCTGAAAGCAATAGAAATTTAATATAACTCTGGAGGTCAGAAGTCTAAATCAGACAGACTGGCCTAAAATCAAGGTACCAGCAAGGCTGCATTGCTTTTGGGAGAATCCAGGGGAACATCTGCTTCCTTGTCTTTTTAAGCTTCTTGCCCATGCTTCTTGGCTCATGGCTCCTCCTTGATCTTCAAGCAATAAACATAGCCATTCTGTCCTTCTGACTGTGACTCCTGCTTCTGTCATCCCATGTGTTTATGACTTTGACCTTCTTGGCTTCCTCTTCCAAGGACACTTATGACCACATTATGTTCACCTGGATCCACTCCCTAATTCCTCATGTCGGTATCTTAAACCTAATTAAATCTGCAAAGTTAATTTTACCATGTAAGTTAAACAAACACTCACAGTTAAGGTATTAGAATGTGGACATCTTTGGGAGGGATGGTATTTATTCTGTTCAGCATAATGTCTTCACCAAACTAGTCATTGAAGTAATCAAATAAAAGTTGTTCTATCATACAAACACTTGCTTTAAAAGTACAAAAGAAGCAAATATTATGTTTTATTTAAACCTTAATTTTTTTTTTGGATATGAACTTTTAATTTTATTTCTGCTTATAAACAAAAGCCTGAGGGAAACACACACACACACACACACACACACACACACACACACACCTCTGAATTACCTCATCAGTTCAAGGTGAAACATGTTGACAAGTTGACTTATAGATTTAAATTATAATTTTGTGATGAAAACCATGAAATAAGATATTTCATTTTATCCAGAACAAATACTTCCTAATTTCAATGACTCCGTTTCACTAAGAATAATTACATAAAAAAAGTAAATGGAAAGTTGCCCCTTCATAGGTTCATTCTGTATTTTAGGTTTATCAAAGGTAAGAATGAGAAAGTATTTGAGACCTTATACAGAATTTAAAAATCTATCTGGAATTATATGTAATCAGCTAAATTTCATGGGTCAAATAAATCCCCAAGAAATTTATAAAATATTATTAGGTGAAATCTGACACAGCTTACCTAGCCCCCCAATTTTTACCAAACAGAATTATTTAGGAGTTTATATTGAAATATTTTCAGAATTGAATACTAATAACTGTTTCTAAATGAAGACAGCAACATGTTTAAAATTAGGCTTGTCTCTCATATTAATATTTTAAATAGAAATACCTGAAAATGAGCTGCATTTAATTTTCAAAGTTTCAAAATCAGGCACAATCTCATTGAATTCTTGGGATGTAAAAAATGGTTTATAAATATACTTTTTAATAGGTATATTTTGAATGGAAACATAATCCCTTTCTATACTAAGCTATAAATTAGGAGAAGAAATATAAATAAAGAATGTGAAATTTTCCAAATAAAAATGTTGTCACATGTTACAAAAAAAAAGAAAATTATCTAAATTTTTATTTTGATGGCAATATGGAAAAATTTTAAACAGAAGGTATTAGGACCTATCTTTAATGGAAATTAGACTAATATTGGAATTTTGTAAGTTCTGACTACCCAGAAAATCTTTCATGAATAAAACTGTTTTCATTCAACTTCTTTTTTCTAAGTCAACAAATCTTTGAACATGTATAGGCAGTTTCTGATTCTATATATTTTAATTTTTAATTTGATTAGTAGCTTCTCTGTTGCTGAAAGACAGATAAAAACAAATCTTTGTATGACATTTCCTTTTTGGTTTTTATTAATAATTTTAGATATTTTTATTCAAACTTGTTTTCAGAAAATTTCTTTAGGTGATTATGGTATTATCTGCCACAAACAGATCTTAATAGAATTATTAATATACTCCATTCTGTTTCTCTGCTTATGAACATTTCTGTACACTTTCTGAATTTGCTGTATCTGAGCACTCTGTTGACATGGATTGAATGCAACTGCAATAGTGGCCAAATAATAATTTAGGAGGTTTGTCATCTGATCTGTCATCCTTGCTCTTCCTGATTTATTTTCCTGAATCCTCTACATATTAAAGAGGATAAGTGCAATGCTTAAATTTACATGTCTCAGGTCCACCCTTGTTTTCAGATGAATTGAAATCTAGGGTCCTGGTGAGATAAGTGGGCATTAGCTCAGTGCTATTCTAGCAGGACAGAGGCAGCTGCAGGAGGTTTTGGTCATGGACTACAGTTAAAAACCAGTGCTCTTGATTCACAACAAAGGGACTTATATGTAAAGAAATAATGTAAATCCAATTAATATAGTGCATTGTTTTCTTTTCTTTCTTTTTCTTTTTCTTTTCTTTTCTTTCTTTTTTTTTTTTTTTTTTTTTTTTTTTTTTTTTTTGCAGCTTTTATCTGAGGATGGGCCCTAATTACACAGTTGTGCAACTGGGTAGCAAACAAAATATTCAACACAAACTTGACACTTCTCAACAGTGAGCAAGAAGAGAACAATTAAAGCTGGAAATGGTGGGGGAAATTCTACTTTTAAAAAGAGGGAGATAAATAATTCTAGAATTTGATGATTAACCAAGCCAAATTTTTTTTCTTATGTTACACATACATATGTATACAATGTAATATATTACATAATGTAAGGCCTTCACTGAGTGTAAAACACTTCATAAATCTCAGAAAAATCTGAAATTATAAATATGCAGTTTGTTATCTACTAAGTTAAATGAGACAGAAAGAGAAGGGAAATAAAGGAAGGAAAATAAGCATACGTCAGAAGACTCAATGTCTCATGACAGTTTAATGGAACCCCCTTTCTCCACAAGAAGTCTTAACCAGGCTACTCCAGAAATTTTCACAATAATCAATTTTAAGTCTATAAGCTAAAGAGTCTCTACAAAAGAGTTCAATGTAGTTAAACTTCCTATTTTCGTGTTAACCTATTTTACTATGCTGCTAGCCAGGAAGAAATCAGCACTCCAGAAGCTGGACACACTAGTTTTTCACAAACATGTATCCAGTATAGTAGTTTGTAGAAATGTGTAAACAAGGCCTTGGGACTTGAGCTGGGGCTTCACAGAGATGCCTACATTTCTAAGAGAAGAGAAGTTATCACCTGGACTCCATGGTAACAGCTGGCAGCGGGAGGAACAAAGGGGAGAAAATGCTCTCTCCTTCTCAGGTGTTGTTCTTTAAGAGTTAACCTGCCCAGAATAGTGAAGAAAAAGCTAGTTTTATGGGAACTTCTGCAGACTGTGAATTTTTGAGCTCCTCCCCTCACATGCTGGGTATAAAATTCTGAAACAACCTGAACTTGGAGTTCAGGGGATTAATTGATTACAGCAAAAACTGTGCCCTCTGAACCTGGCTGCAGCCAAATAAAACTGTGTCCTGCTATCTTCGGTTCCTTGCCTCATCTGTCCCTATAACAACAAAAGAAGTAAAATGTTAAAAGTAAAATCAAAAGTTAGTCAAGAAAAATCATGATCAAATTTCAGTAGAAAATCAATATATAATAATAATCTCAAAGACAGAATTATGAGTCTAACTGAAAACCATTATTATTCTGATATTTCATGAATATCACAATTAAATTTGTGGAAAAAAATGGAAGTGCCAAACAGAGAAGAGTAAAGGAGAACCAGCAACGACCAGGTTCTAAGCAAATCAGTGAGACCTTTTCTCTAAATAAAATATAAAATAGGGCTGGGGATGTGGTTCAGCAGTTGAGTGCTTCTGTGTTAGTTCCCAATACCAAAAAAAAAAGGAGCAAACTATATTTTGTCTAGAGGAAATTCATTTAAAATATAATGTGATAGCTGGGTTAGAAGCAAGAAAATAGGGAAATGATACATCATACAAGTACTAACCCAAGGACAGATGGGTGGTTATTTTAGTATCAGTCAAAGTAAGCCTCAGAGGAAGAATTGTTACCAGGAGTAAAGGAAAAAGGAAATCATTAATGAATGCCAAAACAGGCAATTCAATTCAGGGAGGACTTCCTGATTTTCAATATGATGGTCCCTAAAAATAGTACTTCAAAATAGATTAAGCAAACAATAGAATTGGATGGAGAAATAGAAAAATCCATAATGTTATTTGGGTACTTCAACATCCATCACTAAACCATCTGAGCTAATCTGTACAGAAGAACAAACCTTAACAAACTTAAATGATTTGAAACATAAAAGGTATATTATCTCAGCATAAGAGAATTAACAAAGAATTACTAAAAGGTACCTATCTTCTGCTTGAGGTTGAATTAGTGATCCATATGTATTTGATTTAAAAAGTAACGTATGTAATATGTAATCTGATTGTTAGTGGATAGTGTTTTATAAATGATAATTTAATAACAAACTGATTATGTTTTTGAGGTGTACTATAGACTTGATGTTTATTTTTCTATTTTTTATATTTATTATTGAAAGATGGATGTTGTAACGAAGAATGGTACTGCTCTTCAGAAAACAGGGATTGTTTCTTATGCAGTTAAACAGAGGCTCACAAATCTCATAAGCAATCCTGTTCTGTGTTATTTATTTAATGGAATTGAAAGCTTACATGCACAAAGAAACACATACATGAAAGTTCATACAATGTGTGCAGTAGTTTCAATCATGATCAACCAAAACTAAATATAAGCCAAATGTCATTAGGGAATTTATAAACAAAATGAGATACAGAAAAAAAGGAATGTTTGTACTGTTCATACTATAAGCAATCAAATAAATTTCTGGTATATGCATTAACAAGATGGATTTCAAATATATTTTTTCTAAGTAAAAGGAGAGAGATTCAGAAAACTACAAGCTATATGTTTTCATTTCTGTACTTTTAGAGAAGCAAAATTAAGAAAAATAAATAGATCAGTGCAGCTCATTTAGATGACTAAAACATTAGTGCTAGAGAATTTTTTGAGGAGCACTGGAATATTCTGTATATTTTTTGTTGTGATTATATAAGAACATATGATTGTCTTAAATTTAAAGAACAGTACACTAAAGACAATGAATCGAACTGTACAAAATTTTAAAAACTAAAAAAAAGTACTATGTAGATGTCTCTGGATATAACAACATTAAGCCTGCAACTCATATTTACTTTATCAATTTTATCCATATTTGATCTAATGCAACCACTGCCTAAATGTAGGGACCAAGGCCAAATGTTTACTTCAGATAATACACTGCAGTTAAAGAATGATGGAGGCAATTAGTGCACCTGGCAATATGGTTTCCTATATAATATAAGCCATGAGAAATGCAGAGGGAGGTTTAGAACTCAAGTCCTTCTTAAATAGCATAGCTATCTGGGGTTGACATGTATGTCAAACCTTGCCTTTTTAGGTTTTCATGTCTCCATTATGTTCAGATGACATTCTAACTCACATGCTGCTTAGATTTGATGTCTGAGTATTTCACTCTTTACTGCCTATTTCTATCTTCTCTCCCTCTCTTTTTGTTTTAGTACTTAGGATTGGACCCAGTGGCACTCTACAAAGCCACATACCCAGCCCTCCTTATTTTGAGAGAGGGTTTGGCTAAGTTGCTGAAGCTGACCTCCAACATGCTATCCTCTTACCAAGAACTTTGTGTCTATTCCATTTTAATTTTAAAGATTCAAATTTCTTTCCTGTAAGTCAACATTTTGAAGTTTTTGAGTCCCATGTTTATATTGATAGGTATAAATTCTCTGCCTTCAAATGCAAATCTCTTTTGTTTTCAATTTTTCTACCTTTCACCTGTTTGGGGTGGATTATAGCCTCCGCTGTCTACTTCACTCAGTCATTTTGTCCAGCTCAGCAAAACTTGTTCATGGATTTTCTTCTCAGTATGACTGAATATGCATTTCACATGCCTCTATCAATCACTTTGTCACTAATCCAAACAACCATCCTCAGCTTTGGGTGGGAATTTTCAAGCTGACAATCATTTGGAGACAAAGGTGTTTTCAGTCGTGATCTATGAGAGTGAGGGTAACCGAAGTCCTGCCTATCTTTCAGCAGAAGGGGCATTTGGGAATTTCATCACCATCTGCAACAATCTCGTTTGAGAAAAACTGCTGCGTAGCATGTCTTGTACTGCAAAGAGTTAGAGAAAAAAATCAATAACAAGATACCCTCTTAAATAAAATCAATAAAACAACATTAAACATCCCATCTTTATAAGTGAAAAACATTCTGACTATAAATTAGACATTTCTGCTTGCCTTTGTATAAAAGAGAAAGCAAATTTTCCAAGTTGAAGTGATAACATACTATTAGAATTTATCTTTGTCTTTAAGTTGTTAGTAAAAGGGGATTCAATAGAAAGTAGGTTAAACAGTGGAAAGGATTAATTAGCCTGTGGACTGGCATATTTGGTGGTATAGTGACAGTGCGTACTATTATGATCCAGCAACTTCAAACAGACTTCAAGGACCAGTTTCATTCTTATTCAATGGCCTGCCTTCAGTGTCTGTCTGCTTGCTCTTCCTTGTACCCACTGATAGTTCATATGAGTTCCAGAAATGACAGGTTTCTTTGTTCATTCAGAGAGACTGTAAGAATCTCTTCCTTACATATTAGATGAAACTTCACTCCATCAATGCTGATTGACCAACCATGGTGACCACTCCTGAATCAGTCATTCATGTGTGGCATGGTTATCAATCCTTTTCTAAAAAACTAACATTAGTAGTGAGATGGGACTTTGCCCGCTTGAAAAGCAAGTAGCATCCAATTCTTGGAGCTGGTGTGAGTTCAATCCCACCAATTAATATGTGTTCTAAAAACTGAGGGGGAATAGATGAGTTGAAAACTCATGATTTCTCACATTCCAAAATGCATATTGAGAGTGGCGGAAAAATTTTTTGTTGGATGAATAAATTAACTGATTAAAGTAAATGTTCTTCTCAGTTTGCCTATGAGCAGCATTAAAGACAAAACTCTTGCTATTCACATTCTATTTCCTCATCTTTAAAGCAAACACATTAACTACCAAAGCTGTTATAAGAATTGGAAGAGATCATTCATTCAAAAGTCTTTAACCATGTGAAAGGAGAAATTTGGGGGAGTTATTTTTTTAAAGTGTATAGATATTTTTTAAAATCATTCACAATTTGGCATAGATTTAATTTTTTAAAAAATTGAAATATTCCCATTCAAATGAACCTTTTTAATCACATAACTTATAAATCTGAGTGCTTGAAAAGGAAGGAAATAAAATAGAACAAGATATCTAGATTAATTTTGAAAATAAATTTCTTCCCGAGGTGTCTGCATCATTCCCTGAAAATTCAAATGATCTTTTTTTGTTTTTCCTGGAATCTAGCATGTTTTTCTTTTTGTTTTTAAATAAGTAATTCTGAAACATATAGGATCAAATAGATAATTCTTTTAGAAAAAGTTACACAAAAATTACATAAAATGAGTCCTCTTATTTTTGAGTGTTTCATTATCTCTTTCTTTGCTCTTACAAATTATTTTCATTTCTAAGGTTCATATCTCAACTAAAAATTGGAAAGTGAAAAACAAACCTTTAAAAAAGATTATCTTAGAAATAGGCAAATTATTATCATAATGGTCATTATTTTTACCAGTTTAAATAATCCTTTACTGAAGAGTCATAAACCTTAAATAGTTGAGATGTACATGTTCTCTGTGTGCACATGAGTGCATATATGTATGCATTCTTTTTCATATATATATACATTTGAACTCTATTACATATGAGCTATAAAATTATATAAATTAATGCATATACATGTATTAGTTATATGCATAAATTAATATATATGAGTTATATATAACTGTGTTAATATATACATAAGTTATAAATATTTGTTTTATAATATATATTGAGTTTTCTATTTGAGTGTTACATACATAGATAAAAAGAGAATTATATTCTCAGTTTAATCTTTAGCAAATAAATAGTTCTTTAATAGTACCTTTCAAAAACCATGCCTATTAATTCCTCAGCACATTTAGAATTATGAGAGACCAAATCTGCCACCCCATAATAGGAACAAATGTTGAGATGCAGGAAAACTTCTGTTCTCATTATTTTCTGAAAAGCTGGTCATATATGTAAGGGACAAAAATTATCCCATCTACCCTTTTTCCTGGAGAGAACACAAGGAAACTGCTACAGGATTCTTTAGATCCTTATTGGTCTGAAGATGGTACTAAATTTATATTAATAAATTTTACAAACTGGCTTTTTTTCTGCCATTTAATTGCCTTCCCACAAGTTTCCACCCAGATACTCAAAGATCCTTTTCACTGTATTGTCACTTTAATATTTTACTTTTCTTTGTGGAAAATACTTCAATAACTTTGCATGGCCTGGTACAGAGGAAATATGTATGTTAATAAATTCTCTTTATTTTTCTCTTGTTCTTTGCTTGCAGGTTCCTTCCAACTAAGAACTCATGAGGGTTGAAGGAAAATTGTTCTTTCCCTAAGGAATCAGTTTCGGAGATTATTATAATGTTGTGCTGCCTCAAATCATGATTTTTCAGAAAAAGTGGACTACCTTACTTATCCAGGTAGGATTTCCTGAAGCCAAAACAACCAACCAGAAATGAATGCATTGAATATACAAAATTTAAAAGTTCAGTTACTTTCATTTCTCATAATTAGAATTCTCATTTAAGGTCAGAGCCATGCTGATTACCAATGACTTTGGGAATAAACTTGATGAGAGCAGACAGTCTCAGGAATAATTAGAGAGCTTGATTAATCAAATATGTGAAAGAATTTTTTTTTTTTTTTTTTTTTTTTTTTTTTTTTGGCTATTGTAACATCTGAGATGCTTAAAGACACTGGAAATGACAAGGAAAAGAAAAACATGCTTTGAGATGCCAGGGAATAATGCTACAATAAACTTAAGATTCCAAATGCCTGTTTAAAAATCAGTGTTTTAATATATTAGAGATGTAATAAAGGAAACATAACAGCATCATTGAAAGTCCTTCTATGCATGTGGTATTTGTTGCCATTAAATTATAGCATGGCAAATGCCATTAAATCATAAGGAAAATGATTGAGTCACAGCCCTGTTTTTTTTCCCCCTCACAATTTTACTTTATTGTGTTTTTAAGTACAGATTTTTTTTTCAGTACGGAATAAAGAGGAAAAACAAACATGCTTGCTTGCTTTTGGAATTTTGCCACATTTCGTTATTATTTTCTCTGAAATTTGCTACTTTACAGGTAATTTGGTTCAAAGAAATTCCTTTCTGTATCCAACAAAAGAGTGGTGTTTAGTACACACCAATTATACCTCAATTTTAAAAAGTAGAATAAAGGTTCATTTTTATCTTTTTATTTATTCTTGTTGGTTTCTTTTTAGTTTTACATAACATTAGTATTCATTTTGACATAATTATAAAAGCATGCAATGTAATTTGTTTTAATTCACTGCCTAGTATTCCCCTTCTCTCTCCCCTATTCCCTTCCCTGTACTCTACTGATATTTCTGCTACGTATTAACAGATTTTTTTTTTTACTGTCTTGTTTTTAAATTGTGTCTTGTGGATTCACATCGATGGTGAGATTCACTGAGGCACATTCATACATGTGCATAGGAAAGTTAGGTCAGATTCACTCCACTGTCTTTCTCTATCACATCCCTCCACCTCCTCTTCATTCCCCTTCGTCTACTCCACTGATATATATATATATATATATATATATATATATATATATATATATATATATATATATATATATATTTTATTTTTCCTTATTTGTGGATCAACATCCATATATCAGAGAAAATATTTGACTTTTGGCTTTTTGAACTGGCTTATGTCACTTTGCATGATAGCCTCAAGTTCCATCCATTTACCAGCAAATGTCATAAAGTCATTCTTCTTGTTGGATGAGTAATACTCCATTGTGTATATATACTACATTTTCTTTATCCATTCATCTATTGAAGAGCACCTAGGTTGGTTCCATTGCTTGGCCATTGTGAATTGTGCTGCTATGAACACTGATGTGGCTGCTTCATTGTAGAATCTTGCTTTTAAATCTTTTGGATACATACTGAGGAGTTGGATAGCTGTGTCATATGATTGTTCCACTCCTAGATTTTGAGGAATCTCCATACTGCTTTCCAGAGCAGTAGAAC
Source organism: Marmota monax (assembly GCF_021218885.2). Taxonomy (NCBI): domain Eukaryota; kingdom Metazoa; phylum Chordata; class Mammalia; order Rodentia; family Sciuridae; genus Marmota; species Marmota monax. Next base: position 2,215,022 of record NW_026695230.1, on the reverse strand, counting down.
CAATTGGCAGTTTCACCATGAATGTATATGTATACCTTCTTGAACACATATTCACTATCATTTAATAGCTATGTGAATTAGGGATATTTAATAATCTACCTACAATTCTGCTTCCTCACTGGAAAATGAAAAATAGTAATACATATATCATAAGGTTGTCAGGAAACCTATATAACCTACACAAATACTCTCCTAATTCAGTTCTTTGAACACAACAGGTGGTTATACAAATGATTGTTAAAAGTTTTAATCTTAGATTAAAAAAAAACATAAGCAATAGCATATTCTATACCAAATAGGATTTTTGAAGTAAACAAATAGAGAGAACACATTGCAAAATCTATACTCAAATTTACTTTTCCTCAGTACACAGAAATTTTGTGCTTTTTGCACTTCTATTGTACATCAACGCTATATACTGTTATGGGAGGTTTGAAGAGTAATAAAAGTAAAGCTCCTCCCCCAAGAAACTCAGCTGAATTCATAAGCAGTATTTTTAACACAGACATTCTAATTCATTACAATAGAAGTATTGGGTTAAGGAATATAAATTCTATTTTAACTGATTGTCATGAAATTGTTTTTCTCTATACTAACGTGCTGATTGAAAGACATTTGCAAATGGATCACTCCTGTACTCATAACCCTCTTTGGAACCTACAGGGAAAATCAGCATAGGAAAGCCAGTGTGATATTATTACAGATGTAAAAGCTTCACCAATCTTATTCTTCAGTGAGGATTATATGGTGGTAACTTTGACTGCATTTTTTATTAAAAAGAAGAAAACTACTGACACATAGAAGACAGTTGGTAACTCCAATGCATACAGGCACAATCCAGCTTTGACTTACATTATAATAAGTTATTAGAGAGATTGTGCTTTGAAGATTTTCTGTGTGATGGGGCATCTCTTTCCAATGTTACTGTGGAGCATCTTCTCCTGACTATAAAATAAATTGAAATTGTTTCTTGTTCAATGAAATTGAAGCATTCACAGTTCATTCAAAATCTACATCATACTGTTTAAATAAAGAAAATGTCACATTTTAAAAAAAATCAGCACATATTTAAAAATAGCATGAAGTAAGTTGCAAAGGAGTTGATAATAATTGTAGTGTTATACGATACCAGAATGTATGAGGGTTGAAATTTTTGTGTATTTAGACTCCTGTAAGGTAGGTGGGCATGCGACCAACCGGCAGAAGAGGAGCAGCGGCCTGCTGAGAGGCAGAGCCGCCCCCTCCCCCTGCGCCGGCAAGGTAGATGGAACTGTGACCACCCACAGAGCAGGCCCAGCGGCCTGCTGAGGGGCAGAACCGCCCCCCACCCCCCGCGCCTGCCAGGTAGGCGGAACTGTGACCACCGACAGAAAAGGCCCAGTGGCCCGCGGCGGGAGAGAGCTTCCAATCACTCCTGCAAGGCAGGCGGGCCTGCGACCCTGGCAGAAGAGGAGCAGCGACCTGCTGAGAGGCAGAGCCGACCCCACCCCCTGCGCCAGCAAGGTAGACGGAACTGTGACCACCAACAGAACAGGCCAGACCTGCAACCGACAGACAGAACAGGCCCAGGGGCCTGAGGAAGGGTAGAGCCGCCCCCCCCCGCGCCTGCAAGGTAGGCGGACCTGCGACCCACTGGCAGAACAGCCCCAGAGGCCTGCAGAGGGGCAGTGCTGCTGCCTGCGCCTGCAAAGTAGGCAGAACTGCGACCACCAACAGAACAAGCCTAGTGGCCCGCAGAGGGACAGAGCCACCGCCCGCGCCTGCAAAGTAGGCGGACCTGCTACCGACCGGCAGAGCAGGCCCAGCGGCCTGCCGGCGTGGTAGGCACATTGCCCCAATTGGAGAAGGGGCAGAGCCGCCGCTCGCGCCTGTGAGGGAGACTTTGCAACTATACAAGACCAATATAAATATATAGGGGGAAAATTCAATAGCACAACAGTTTCACCAAGTAGAAAGGAACGCGAACAGTATGAAGAGACAAGGAAAGAAAGGACCACAAGCAATGCAGTTCAACTCAACGTTAGAAGAGGTAATAGCTGCAGCAGATGGAATGTCAGATAAAGAATTCAGGATATACATGCTTCAGATGATCTGGAGTCTCAAGGAAGACATCAGACAGCAAAATCAGACAATGAAAGATCACTTCAACAATGAATTACATAAACAAATCCAAGAAGCAAAAGATCAACTATACAGGGAAATAGAGGTTATAAAAAACAAACAAACAGAAATCCTAGAAATGCAGGAAGCAATAAACCAACTTAAAAACTCAATGGAGAATACTACCAGCAGAGTAGAACACTTAGAAGATAGAACATCAGACAATGAAGATAAAAAGATAAAGTATTTCAACTTGAAAAGAAAGACTGTTTCTTAACAGCAAGTCTGTTAAGAAACCATGAGCAGAACATCCAAGAAATATGGGATAACATCAAGAGACCAAATTTAAGAGTCATTGGGATACAGGAAGGGACAGAGTTTCAAACCAAAGGAATGAGCAATCTATTCAATGAAATAATACGAGAAAACTTCCCAGACTTGAAGAATGAGACAGAATCCCAAATCCTAGAAGCCTACAGGACACCGAATGTGCAAAATCATAAGAGACCCACACCTAGACACATTATAATGAAGATGCCCAATATACAGAATAAGGAGAGAATTTTAAAAGCTACAAGAGAAAGGAAGCAGATCACATTTAGGGGTAAGCCAATCAGGATAACAGCTGATCTTTCAACACAGACTCTGAAAGCTAGAAGATCCTGGAATAACATATTTCAAACACTGAAAGAAAATGGGTTCCAACCAAGAATTGTGTTTCCAGCGAAATTAAGCTTCAGGATGGAAGATGAAATTAAAACCTTCCACGATAAACAAAAGTTAAAAGAATTTGCAGCTAGAAAACCATCTCTTCAAAACATCCTTGGCAAAACATTACAGGAAGAGGAAATGGAAAATAACAATGAAAACCAACAGTGGGAGGTAGGACAGTAAAGGGGGGAAAAATAATCAAAGAGGAAAACAAACCATGTTTAGTAACATAAATAAACAAATATGGCTGGAAGAACAACCCATATCTCAATAATAACCCTAAATGTTAATGGCTTAAACTCACCAATCAAGAGACACAGGCTAGTAGAATGGATCACAAAACAAGACCCAACAATATGCTGCCTACAGGAGATGCATTTGATAGGAAAAGACATACATAGGCTGAAGGTGAAAGGTTGGGAAAAATCATATCACTCATATGGACTTCGGAAATAAGCAGGAGTGTCCATATTCATATCAAATAAAATGGATTTCAAGCCAAAGTTGATCAAAAGGGATAAAGAGGGACACTACATACTGCTTAAGGGAACCATACACCAACAAGACATAACAATCATAAATATATATGCCCCAAACAATGGTGCAGCTATGTTCATCAAACAAACTCTTCTCAAGTTCAAGAGTCTAATAGACCACCATACAATAATCATGGGAGACTTCAACACAACTCTCTCGCCACGGGACAGATCTTCAAAAAAAAAGTTGAATAAGGAAACTATAGAACTCAATAACACAATTAATAACCTAGACTTAATTGACATATATAGAATATACCACCCAACATCAAGCAGTTACACTTTTTTCTCAGCAGCACATGGATCCTTCTCAAAAATAGATCATATATTATGTCACAGGGCAACTCTTAGACAATATAAAGGAGTAGAGATAATACCATGCATCCTATCTGATCATAATGGAATGGAACTGAAAATCAACGATAAAAGAAGGAAGGAAAAAGCATACATCACTTGGAGAATGAACAATAGGTTACTGAATGATCAATGGGTTATAGAAGACATCAAGGAGGAAATTAAAAAATTCTTAGAGATTAATGAAAACACAGACACAACATATCGGAATCTATGGCACACATTGAAAGCAGTTCTAAGAGGAAAATTCATTGCTTGGAGTTCATTCCTTAAAAAAAGAAAAAACCAACAAATAAATGATCTCATACTTCATCTCAAAATCCTAGAAAAAGAAGAGCAAAACAACAGCAAAAGAAGTAGAAGGCAAGAAATAATTAAAATAAGAGCTGAAATTAATGAAATCGAAACAAAAGAAACAATTGAAAAAATAGACAAAACTAAAAGTTGGTTCTTTGAAAAAATAAACAAAATCGACAGACCCTTAGCCATGCTAGCGAAGAGAAGAAGAGAGAGAGCTCAAATTACTAGCATACGGGATGAAAAAGGCAATATCACAACAGACACTTCAGAAATACAGAAGATAATCAAAAATTATTTTGAATCCTTATACTCCAATAAATTAGAAGATAGTGAAGGCATCGATAAATTTCTTAAGTCATATGATCTGCCCAGATTGAGTCAGGAGGATATAGACAAACTAAACAGACCAATATCAATTGAGGAAATAGAAGAAACCATCAAAAGACTACCAACTAAGAAAAGCCCAGGACCGGATGGGTATACAGCAGAGTTTTACAAAACCTTTAAAGAGGAACTAATACCAATACTTTTCAAGCTACTTCAGGAAATAGAAAGAGAGGGAGAACTTCCAAATTCATTCTACGAGGCCAACATCACCCTGATACCTAAACCAGACAAAGACACTTCAAAGAAAGAAAACTACAGACCAATATCTCTCATGAACCTAGATGCAAAAATCCTCAATAAAATTCTGGCGAATCGGATACAAAAACATATCAAAAAAATTGTGCACCATGATCAAGTAGGATTCATTCCTGGGATGCAAGGCTGGTTCAATATACGGAAATCAATAAATGTTATTCACCACATCAATAGACTTAAAAATAAGAACCATATGATCATCTCGATAGATGCGGAAAAAGCATTCGACAAAGTACAGCATCCCTTTATGTTCAAAACTCTAGAAAAACTAGGGATAACAGGAACATACCTCAATATTGTAAAAGCAATCTATGCTAAGCCTCAGGCTAGCATCATTCTGAATGGAGAAAAATTGAAGGCATTCCCTCTAAAATCTGGAACAAGACAGGGATGCCCTCTCTCACCACTTCTGTTCAACATAGTTCTCGAAACGCTGGCCAGAGCAATTAGACAGACAAAAGAAATTAAAGGCATAAAAATAGGAAAAGAAGAACTTAAATTATCACTATTTGCAGATAACATGATTCTATACCTAGCAGACCCAAAAGGGTCTACAAAGAAACTATTAGAGCTAATAAATGAATTCAGCAAAGTGGCAGGATATAAAATTAACACGCATAAATCAAAGGCATTCCTGTATATCAGCGACAAATCCTCTGAAATGGAAATGAGGACAACCACTCCATTCACAATATCTTCAAAAAAAATAAAATACTTGGGAATCAACCTAACAAAAGTGGTGAAAGACTTATACAATGAAAACTACAGAAGCCTAAAGAGAGAAATAGAAGAAGATCTTAGAAGATGGAAAAATATACCCTGTTCATGGATAGGCAGAACTAACATCATCAAAATGGCGATATTACCAAAAGTTCTCTATAGGTTTAATGCAATGCCAATCAAAATACCAACGGCATTTCTTGTAGAAATAGAGAAAGCAATCATGAAATTCATATGGAAAAATAAACAACCCAGAATACCAAAAACAATGCTAAGCAGGAAGTGTGAATCAGGCGGTATATCGATACCAGACTTCAAACTACTACAGAGCAATAGTAACAAAAACAGCATGGTACTGGTACCAAAACAGGCGGGTGGACCAATGGTACAGAATAGAGGACACAGAAACCAATCCACAAAACTACAACTACCTTATATTTGATAAAGGGGCTAAAAGCATGCAATGGAGGAAGGATAGCATCTTCAACAAATGGTGCTGGGAAAACTGGAAATCCATATGCAACAAAATGAAACTGAATCCCTTACTCTCACCATGCACAAAAGTTAACTCAAAATGGATCAAGGAGCTTGATATCAAATCAGAGACACCCTGTCTGATAGAAGAAAAAGTTGGCTACGATCTACATACTGTGGGGTCGGGCTCCAAATTCCTCAATAGGACACCCATAGCACAAAAGTTAATAACTAGAATCAACAAATGGGACTTACTCAAACTTAAAAGTTTTTTCTCAGCAAAAGAAACAATAAGAGAGGTAAAGAGAGAGCCTACATCCTGGGAACAAATCTTTACTCCTCACACTTCAGATAGAGCCCTAATATCCAGAGTATACAAAGAACTCAAAAAATTAGACAATAAGAGAACAAACAACCCAATCAACAAATGGGCCAAGGACCTGAACAGACACTTCTCAGAGGAGGACATACAATCAATCAACAAGTACATGAAAAAATGCTCACCATCTCTAGCTGTCAGAGAAATGCAAATCAAAACCACCCTAAGATACCATCTCACTACAGTAAGATTGGCAGCCATTATGAAGTCAAACAGCAACAAGTGCTGGCGAGGATGTGGGCAAAAGGGTACACTTGTACATTGCTGGTGGGACTGCAAATTGGTGCAGCCAATTTGGAAAGCAGTATGGAGATTTCTTGGAAAGCTGGGAATGGAACCACCATTTGACCCAGCTATTCCCCTTCTCGGTCTATTCCCTAAAGACCTAAAAAGAGCACGCTACAGGGACACTGCTACATCGATGTTCATAGCAACACAATTCACAATAGCAAGACTGTGGAACCAACCTAGATGCCCTTCAATAGATGAATGGATAAAAAAAATGTGGCATTTATACACAATGGAGTATTACTCTGCATTAAAAAATGACAAAATCATAGAATTTACAGGGAAATGGATGGCATTAGAGCAGATTATGCTAAGTGAAGCTAGCCAATCCCTAAAAAACAAATGCCAAATGTCTTCTTTGATATATGGAGAGTAACTAATGACAGAGTAGTGTCGAAGAGTATGAGAAGAAGATTAACATTAAACAGGGATGAGAGGTGGGAGGGAAAGGGAGAGAGAAGGGAAATTGCATGGAAATGGAAGGAGACCCTCAGAGTTATACAAAAGTACATACAAGAGGAAGTGAGGGGAAAGGGAAAAATAATACAAGGGGGAGAAATGAATGTCAGTAGAGGGGGCAGAGAGAGAAGAGGGGAGGGGAGGGGAGGGGAGGGGGGATAGTAGAGGATAGGAAAGGCAGCAGAACACAACAGACACTAGTATGGCAATATGTAAATCAATGGATGTGTAACTGATGTGATTCTGCAATCTGTATATGGGGTAAAAATGGGAGCTCATAACCCACTTGAATCAAAGTTTGAAATATGATATATCAAGAACTATGTAATGTTTTGAACAGCCAACAATAAAAAATTAAAAAAAAAATACTAAGATTTCTATTTGGCCTGACTGTACTTTGATGATTTAAAAACTTGTTTGGAATTCTTGCCTGTGCTCTGAACTCACCCATGTGTCACTCTCCTTGGCCAGATAACACCACTTCCTAAAATAATAGTGGCCCCTCTGGCTCTCTCTGCCGAGATAACAACCCTCCCTAAAATGTCAGTGGCGCCTCATAAATTCTGATGTTGGAATCTCAACTTACTCCCTACCTTGAAATGTTAAGCCCTGTAGATCATGCTTTTGTATCTGCCTTTGTATTAAGCTTGCCAGAACCCTGTTAGCTATAAGTTCCTAAGACACCCCCCCTTTATAACTTTTTGTGCTATAAAAACCTTTGTTCTCCTGAGAGTTGTTGCTGTCCTCTGGCCCTGCATTCTGGGTGAGGAAGTCGCTGGCCAGCTCTCTTGTGTACACAATATAAACTTGCTTTGATTTAAAAAAAAAAAAGAAAGAAATTTTTGTGTATTTAAATATGAAGTGCATTCCTAAGACATTTGTTGAATTCTTTTTTTCCACTCATTTTTAGTTATGCCTGGCCTTGATCAAATAGTAATCTCCTTTAAAAAAATGTTTTGTGCATTTTTGAGGATCACAGCATGATGCTATGGGATATATACAGATGGTGAAATGGCTTAATCTCTTTTCTGTACCTCAGTTAGTTAGCCTTAAAAATGAGAGAAATGTGCTCTGTTTTCTTCTCTCATGGAGGATTTGTATAAATCAGGGGGATCTTTGCACTAAATTAAGATTGTCTAGAACACTGCTCTTTTGAGTCCTGAAATCCCTAAAAATAAAAAAAAAAATAAAAAATTCTAAGAGATGAATGGAGTGTGGAACTAGTAAAGCCAGAATTTTTTTCTTTTGTTTTATGATTTATGTCACTCAAATATTTTCAAAAACTTCATAAACATTTACATCTACAAGTTTAAAAGTTACATTAACATATTTGGCTGAGATAAATACTAAAATTTATTTGTGAATGGTGCATGTTCAAGATACAATTTTCCTCTATTGATAAACACTCGACTAGAGTGCATTCTTTCCTGCTGATTTGTAATAATATAACTTCCTAATTTCCATATACACATAAATCTTTTTCTGAGCTTTCTCTTCAGTTTTATGATTTAATTAATCTATCTATATGCCTCTCCACATAATTTTATCTATTCTGTCTTTGTAATAATTATTAATGCTGAATGCCAAGTGCTTTTTATCTTCTTTAAAACACTCTTGTCTATTTTTTCCTTTTAAACTTTCCTATGAACATTACAAGGAATTGAGTAGAAATTTTATTCAGCTTCACATTGGATTATTGGTAAGTTTAGGGGAAAATGTTTTCTTTGTATGATAAGTAACTACACATATAAATTCTACATATATTTGCACTTATTTAGAACTTTTGTTTCCTCTATTCATATTTTCTAGTTTTCCTCCTTAAGGACATATTTTTTTTTTAAATTTTTGGTCACAAGGATATATTTGTTTCTGGATAATATAGCATGGCACATAATTTAATACTTTTTTCTAGATTTTTCAAGGACATATATTCACTTTTCAGTAACAGTAATATTTATTTTGTAATTTGGGCTGCTATTAATACACATTTGAGTTTATATAATGATACTTAGCTCCTTTTATAGACATTCAATTTATAAAGAGAAAGGGTTTATTTTGGCCCAGATCTTTGGAAGTTCCAGTGCATGATCATTGGCCCTGTTGATTTCAGGCTTGTGGCCAAACAGCACATCAAGGTGGAGACTCTATGGCAAAATAAAGCCATTCATGTCATGGCTAGAAGCAAAGAGAGATGGAAAGAGTTTGGAGTCCCATTACCCTCTTGAAAGGCATTCCTCCAATGATCTAAGACCTCCCACAGGGCCCCACATCTTAAAATTTGACCCCCCTACCAGTAGTTCCAAGTTGGGAATAAAAGCTTTAACCCAAGGTTCTTTGGAAGACAATTAAGATACCAACTGTAGCAGTTAGTGCAGATAAAATACGGAAAGAGCTTTTACTGTGGTTTCCAAGAAAAGGAGGCAGGGTAAGCAATATTTGAATTGGCTGATTGAAAAACTTCAGGGGGTTCTTGGAATTGGGTTTTGTCCCATGTTCTCTGGTACTTGGACTTGCAGTGATTAGGGAAGGAAAACACTGGCACTGAGTGAAATAATCTAATAAAGAGGGTGGTTAGTTAATGGGCTCCGTGTTGTTTGGTTGACATATGAGAAATATGCTCACAGACAAGTCATTTGCTTTTTCTAGGAATTGGCCAGCCTTGGAAGAGGCAGTCTTTCCAGAGCCTGCAAGGTCCTAGATGTCAATTAATATATATATTAAATAAAAATGCACAATTAATATTTCATCTCTTTTTTTCTAACCCATAGGTGTCAAGAAGCGAACAGTGCTAAGAATTTCATATTAGAAGTATTTTATGTATTACAAAATTAATTCCATTTTTTCCACAAAGAAAAATTTACTCTAATGTTTTTCTTTCATTTAACAATATATAGGACAAATTTTCATATTGGTACATCTAAATTTTCTTTTATTAAATTAAGCAGATACAGAAGCCCATTAGACTACTATATTATGAGGTACTTGACAATTTTTTGCTGCAGGATATTGGAATTACTTCAATCTTTTGTTATTGCAAATAATGCTTCGATTAACCTGATTATCCATATATAATTAATATGTATACAAGGATATATAGGAAAAGAGAAAACTACTGATTCAAATGATCATGCATTTAGAATGATATTATTTGTCTTCTATGGAATTTAGGAGAATTTGCACTCCCACCAACACTGTTTATGCAAACCAGTTTCCCTCACACTCAAGGTCACCAAAAAAAATTTATCAAGAAGTTTATTCATATGTGTATGCATATACATCTATTTATGTATTCATATATACAACACACATGTGCATATACTTAATATATTATTTTGTGATATTTTATTTAAAATGTTTATAGTTATATTTCAAATATTTTCCCTAAATAATTATTCCTCTTTTATGATTTTATATCAATATTCTACTAATTTTATAAAGTGTTTTTAGAACTTTTCTCTTTTTACCTTTCTCTGAATACCTAATAAAAATCATGAAAATCATTTTTCTTGAATGTATGGTATAACTGGAGTCTCAAATTTTTGTGCCTTGTTTCTTTAGTAAACAAATTAGGATTTGTAGATCTCATCAATGATTTGTATCTATTTTGTATTCTGGAATTTGCATATGGTTTTAATTTAAGAAAGTTTTAATGATGTTAATAGCAAAAGTTTAGAATTACTTGAAGGGTTCATTTATTTTATTTACAAATAAAAAATTGTGCTCCAACTTAAAATGACTTGTCCAAATATTAATACATTATAATTCTCTCAAAAAACTCCCTAATTCCTCAATATTCCACAAAAATGTTAGCACTGAACATCTACAAGTGCCACGAACTTTAAAATAGTAGTACATTTTTCTTGCAGTTCTCTTTGATATATTTTGTATGCAATCAATTTAACAGTATTTCAGAGATAAATGACACAACTGAGGTAGTTTGTCTCTGTCAGAAATATTTTAGAAAATTTAAAAAACAACAACAATGAAAATCCAGTATGTCAAAAATAAGCATTTTCTAATTCAATGTGGTTAGACTCATGATCCTTTCCTAGCTAGCTTTGGTCATTAAGCTTTTTTCATTCTGTTACTGACAGCTAGCTGAGGGACCCGCTGGATCTTAACTGGCTGGGTTCAGCTTCCTGTCATATATGAAATAGATAAAAGATGGAAAAATGACCAAACTGCATAAAGTTCAATGTTTGTTTTTTCGTCTTTCTTATATCGATGGAGTACCAGTTGGAGGTCTGGGTTCTTGGCATCCAAAACAAATAACTGAAACTGATTGAGACACACAAAAGCAACAGAGCACAGATTTATGGAAAGTGAAAGTAATATTCCTTCATAAAATAGAGCCCAGCGGGCTGATGGAGAGAGAGTGGCCCAAGGCTCCTGATGTCTAGGTATGTCTCATCTTCTATGCTGATCTGTGCCTCATTCCCCTCCCTGCAAACCTGATTGAATACATAGCCCTATTTGCTCCCATTTGTTAGTGTATTTTATCTAATTAGAACATGGAACTTCTGGCAGAAGTTGACTTGGTATTAAGCCCTAGGTGGTGGGAGTTGCCATGGTAACAGGACTTAGCCTAAATAGGGACATGATGACTCATCTCCCTATCATGTACTCCAGCTGGAATTTTTCTTGTACCCTGCCTGGACCATCTTGACATCTGTACACTCCTACCTCATTTTATCTATTTCTTATGCAGGTAGGTGGTAGAATGAAGCCAGCAAGATCCAGGAAGCATCCTTGGGAAAGGCTGTGGGCTCAAGAAAGGAATCTGCATCCCCTGTGGAGTGTGCTCATCATTATCTTCACCCAATTTTGTTCTGAAGCTTAAGCCCTCAATTTTGCTCATAAGTCTGCCTCTTATTGCAGACGAGAGACAGCAAGAATGACTAATACTATCCTCCTGTAATTCCTTGGTCCTTATTTTAATAAGTTGGCCTTCTCTTCAGTGGAGGTGCATTGACATAATAATAACTTAACCCAGTAAAATTGTCATAGAGTTCACACGATGTTTTATACAATAAAAGAAAATAACACCGTACCACATTTTTTCACAAATTGAAACAAAAGCATTTTTTCCTAATATTTTTTAAATACCAATAGTTGCACCACTGACATCTATTTAGAAGTAGTGTAATGTCAGAAGGGTGTCAATTATTTTTAATTTTAAATTGTATGGTTCCATTTCTACAGATAGAAAGTGAGACTCAGAGGCTTACAAAACTGCCATTTAATCAAAGTCTATAATTCATTCACAAGATAGCAAGCATTTTTCAAAATATACCATTACTGAGTTTAGTAGTATTTATCAGCAAATATCCACTGGGAAAATTATTTCCCTTTATTAAAGTCCATCATATATATTGCCTTTGTACACCAAGACCAACCAAAACAATAGTAAGAACACGAGATATGAATAAGCTTTATATTTGAATTCCTTTACTTCTCAAAATCTATTCTAGTGAATGACATGATATTTGTGGAAAGTTAATAGTTACAGATTTGTATTTAATGTGATGTGTCATAATTTACTTTTTGATGCTGAAATTAGTTTCCTTAAGCAATGCACATTCAGTAAGATATAAAAAGCAAACACATTGTAGTGGAGGTAATATGTGGGTAAATTGTGAGTTAATTCTGTAACCATGCCAGAGTTAATAAATATTTTCATAGTGTGGAAATTTTTAATGAAGAAAAAAATGATGTTATATCAGTAACAGAAATTCACTTACTTGGTTTAATATTAAAAGCTAAGATTCAAAAAAATGGGGCAAGGAATTATCTCTTTATGGAGACATTTTTCTTTTTGCAATTGTTTTCAAATGCCAAATTTCCAGGGATGTTTGCAGGCTTAATTTAGGGGACAAGTACTTAATACCCTAATTGGTTAATTGCACCCATCATTACTCAGCAAATAAAATTATATTACCACAAACAAGCAAGAAAGCAACACTGAAATGACCTCCTACACTGGAAATGACATTTTGTTATTTTAATAAGCGGGTATTAGAATAATCCTTTTCCCCCTTCATTTCCACTAGCACAAAGCTTTTCTTTTGCAAAGGTCACAACTAAAAGGAACAATTTGGCTTCAACTCTAATACCAATGGATACCACTTCAGTGGCTTTTAACAGAGCAGAATTGGCTAGAACAGAATGAGTGAAAGTCTCTTAGGGTATTTGTGTATTCAGAACCACTGAGCCATGAAGCCAAATGTGGTGCCACTTTCCTATTAGATTAAAAAAGAAAACAGCAACAACAATAAAAAGACAACAAAAATCTTTTTTAACTTGCCTTCAAATTTGCTTTCTGATTCTTATGTAATTTATATGTTTGTTAATTATTTAATTGCTTAAATGAGTAAAAGCCAGTATTAAAATAGGCCCATTTTTTCTTACCTCACTGAGCTATGACTCATAAAATTATATAATTTTCATTGATCTTCATATATAATCCTTGTGTTGAAACCATTTTTCTTCAGGGCAATAGAAACTGATCCTTAGAGATAAGCAGGGATTTGTCCAATGTCAAACAGCTGAGAATTAAAATCCTGATAGATTCTGTTGTATCCTTTTTCCTGATCATTCAGGCCCTTAAATTCCCTCTGTGGTTCTGATATGCAGTTCCATATCCTTAGAGCTCACCCTGTCCTTTTCACCTAGGCTTTATAATTCAGAACATATCATATGTCTTTTTTTTGTATTACTGACATACATGACAATAGTGGAATGCATTACAATCATAATTATCCATTCACAGCCCAATTTTTCATAACTCTGTATATAAAGTATGTTCATGCCAAATTATGTCATTATACATGAGCTCTCTTATTATTTTTTGCATTACAATTCTTAATACACCTTTATACCACAATTTATCATATCTCTGTTTGTATATAAGTTATGTTGACACCAAATTCACATTTTCATACATGTATTTTGTATAATGATGAGAATCTCCTTCCACCATCCATGCTCAAGTGTGTTTTTAAAGGAAAGTCTTTGTCACCTCTTCTCTAATTCTACATTCCCATAGTTCATTGTTTCTTAGCTTTTGAAATTTAATGGACTCTCTTTAATTATAGATTTTTTTGTGTGTACTTGCCTGAACTCTTCTTTTTCATCCTCTGATTCTTGTCTTCATGAAAAGTAATTTTTCTGTTATTTTGCCAAGGTGTTGGGGGAAAATATTTTTTTTTATATTTCCAAGTTTTCTAAAGTAAATGCAGTAAAAGAACTTATAGGCAGTAAGAAAATCATCTGTAGTTGATAATTTTAGTCAAGTTGATGAGAATGAGAGGCCCTCTCATTCACCATCTACTATATTATATTTACTGTAGTACTATGTAATTTATCATTTAAACAGAATCTGATACAATGTTCTTCTATGGTTGGTTAACTGATCAACCAAATTATTTCACTAAAAACTTGATTGTTTTTTTTTTTTTCCCCCTCAAGCTATTGCCTCCATGTGTGCTGAGTTCTCATACTCACAAAATTGGTACCAAATTTTCAGTTGTTTCTAAAAAAATAATATATTCATGTAATATATGTATTATGGTAAAGTGCTAGTAATTTATAACAGCTGAGGATAAACATATATATCCTCAGTTTACTTATTCTTTCACATTCTACATTCTCAGAATCTCTCTCTCTGTGTGTGTGTGTGTATCAGAGAAATTTTTTCTACCAACCAACTGTTAAGAGCTGGAGTTTTTATTGTGATATTTGATTTTAGTTAGTAATGTTCAATAATTGGATTAGGATAATACAGAGAATGAGTTCTGAAAAGAGCATATTAAAATAAATCATCTTTCTAAATTTATCAGTTTTTTTCAAATATATACATAATAAAAATACAGTTTCTACATTTAGTGATGATAGAGAAGCCATTAGGAATAACTCAGTTCTGTTCTCCTCCCCCCAAATTTACTTTTCTTGCCATATTAAATATGAATAAACCACTACTCTGTACAATTGTTTCTCTTTTCCAAATGTTACATTTAGAAAAGCCTTCTGTGATTATAATTGAAATTGTGTTGAACTTAAAATGATTATTGGAGGAGAATGAACATGCTAAAATCTCTGAATTTCCCTCCCAGAACACTTTGAAAAATAATCATTTCATTCTATATGGGTTCTAATTGATATTTTATGCATTCTTCAAAAAATTCATCCATGTATTGAGTTTATTTAGAAGCATCTTGTATTTTATTATTATTGCAAATAAAATCATGTATTTTTATTAAAAACAAGCAATACTTGATTTTATTTATCTCTACCTTTATTATTATAATGTTTTTTTAATTCATTCTTAAAATTTTACTGCTATTAAGGTTGAAGGGATCTTTTATGTTAATTTTACATCTAATAATTTTCAGAGCTCAGTAATTAATTCTAATATTTTTCTACTGATTTTCTTTTACTTTTTTTTTGAAGGCTATCATATTTTTTCCAAAGACTGATAGTGTTGCTTCCATGTTTAATGCTTATATATTTTTGTACTTTTATTACTGCTTTGGTTTTTTCAATCATTGTTGAATTGATTTGGTGATTATTATTTTTTTTCTGTTTTGTTCCTGGTATTGAAATAGAAGTGTTGAATATGATGTTTGCAAAAAAAAATAATAAAGGTATTCTTAACAAGTTGAAGCAGTTTCTTTTTTGTTTGATAAGATATTTTATCTCGAATCAGAATTAAATTTATATGCTTATCTTATTAATTTCTTGATTGAATTGTAAAGTGCATATAATCCCAGTCCTGTAATTATCACCTAGATCATAGAAAATTTACTGTATCCACAAAAGAAACCATTCACTTTGTTCTCCCCTCCCTGTCACACAATAATGCTGACTGCTGTCACCTTCTAAAACATATGTCAGTACTGCCTGTTTCTTAACTTTATATAAGTGGGAATACTTCAGAAGTCATCTTCTACTTTAAGAATCTTTTATTCAGATATTCATTATAATATATACATTGTAATGAGTAGTTGTAGTTATTTCAATAATTGTGGTCCCTGATAGTTTTCAGTGGTTTGAGTGTTATGCATGTATCCATTCCAGGGATGATGAATATTGTTGTTTTTCTCCAGTTTTTATATCATGAATTGTACTTCTCTGCATTCCTGTGTATTTTTTATTGTAGAGAATACATGTGAAAATATAATGAATATATATCTAAGAATAGAATTGTTGAAGAAAACATATGTACATATTCAACTTCCTTGGATATTACCAAATAGCGTTTCAAAGTGTTTGTCCCAAATTAAATCAGCTCTATGTGAGTAAAGATAGATTTATATTTTCAAAAAAAATCAGTTTCTATCTTTTTGTCTGTCATTTTAGACATTCCAATAAACCTCCTGTGGTGGTCTTTTTGGGGGGGCATGGGGGAAACCAAGGATTGAACCCAAGGATGCTTAACCACTGAGGTGCTTAACCACTGAGCAACATCCCCAAACTTTCTTTTGTATTTTATTTAGAGACAGGATCTCACTGAATTGCTTATGGACTCTCTAAGTTGCTGAGGCTGGCTTTGAACTCTTGATCTCCCTGCTTCAGTGTCCCAAGCCACTTGGATTACTGGTGCACTACTGCATACGGCTGCCTGTGGTGGTCTTGAATTTTGATTTTAATTTATGCTTCTATGATGACTGAGGACTATTGGCAAATTGCACATCATTACTTGTAAAGTTGCTCTTTGAGATTTTACCCATAGTTTTAATGAGTCTCTGAATCTTTTTATTTTTTGTAGAACATTATATATTTTATGTGAATTACTTTGATGGATATATGTACTACAAAATACCTTCATCTACTCCTCTTTGACTTTACTTTTTAAATGGCACTTTAGAAAATGAATATGAAATTTATATAGCCTAATTTTCTATATGTCTCCTGTTTTAGTGCCTTTCCAATTCTGTTTAACACATTTCTATCTACCCCAATTTTGGAGATATTCTTCTCTTTTGTATGAAAAAAAAATCATCTACCTTTGACATTTAGTTTCAGGTTTATAGTTCCTCCAGTATTGATTTTTGTCTATGGAACTCTGTTAGTTTTCTGTGACTTTAATAACAAATTGTCATAAACTAAATGGCTTAAAACAACACAAATTTATTATTTTACAAGTTCTATAGGTCAGAAATCTAACACAGATCTCACTGGACTAAAAGCAGCATGTCAACATCACTTAACTATTTTCTGGTTTCACTGATGGGAATCTATTTCCTTGTCTTTTCCAGAAACTAGAATCTATCTTCATTTATTGGTTCTTGACACCTTCCATCTTCAACAAAGGCAACCCATGTCCTTGTATTAAATCACTCTCTATCCTTCCACTTTTATGAACCCTTAGGATTACATTGGGCCCAACCAGATCACACAGCATGTCTCCATTTTAAACAAACTGAATTTAATCAGCAACTTTAATTTTCCTTTCTTTATGTAAGGTAAGGCATACTGAGGTTTAGGAAGTAGGACACTGGCATCATTGAACATTGATTTTCTGCCTACCATAGATATGAAATAAAATTTAAATTTCATGTCTATTATTAAATTCCATCAAATATCACTTAATAAAGATCCACTACTTACGTCAAAAAATCACATATTTGAGTCTCCTTCTCAACCTTCTTTTTGGTTCCTACTGTCTTCTCCTGTGTTGACAACATTTTACTTTAATTCATTTCAATGATTTTGATATCTAGTAATCCTGTAGATGAGTTATTTTTCTTCAAGATTGCTTGGGATACTCTTGATTCTTTAAATTATTAGAAATATTTTAGAATGATATTGCCCATTTCCAAACTGCCAGGATTTTCATGTCAGTTGCATTATATACCAAGGAAATATGCCTTTTGTATAATATTTCTGTATTTAGATCTTCTTTACAAATTGTCAAAAATATTTTTAATTTTCTAGAGACCTGCAAGTTTTTGTTGATTTACTCATATTTGTTTGATGTTTTGTGATTCCACATTAATTTTATTTTGTGTTCTAATTTTTATTTATTCTTTTTGCTGATACATAAAAGGTAATTAGTTTTCTCCATTGATCCTTACTCAATGACCTGGCTATAATGAAATACATCAATTCATAGTTGGCCAATGTATAGCCAAAAATTCTGTTCTATTTTTAAGAACTTTTCAACTAAACTTTGTAGGCTTTTACCTTGGGAAGAATGGTAATTGAGCATGTGAAAATACAATCAATTCTCAAATACTCAATGTGAAAGTTCTCCCCTATCAGTTTCCTCATGCCCAGATAAATCCTGGGTTTTCAACTTTAAATAAAAGTCCAGAGTAAACAAATATACCCAGGAGAACAGTTACTTCAGAAGATCAGTTGATATCTGTAATACATCTTTCTCCACAATCTTAGCTCTTTGTATTTCAGTTTAGTAATTTACTAGTTCTCTAAGTTCTTAAATAGAAGATTTTTGTATGCTAACAGACGTTTATAATTTTACCTGGTCTGTTCTTTACCTATATGGAAGTGATTATTGGATATTAGATTTTATCAGTTGTTTATGTAACTATGTTGAAAAAATATCCTTAGTCTTCCTAAATTAAAATTCTAATGTTAAGTTGGAATTTTCCCTGATTAACACATTTGGTTAATATACAGTAAAATTTACCTTTATGGTTAACTTTCTTCTGTATTTATTTGTTTGACTTTACTTTGTTTCAAATATGAAATAGATCTATTAATTCAATTGTAATTACCATTTAGAAACACCCCCCAAAATATCAAAATACTGAATGGATAGTGAATGTAATATCTCAAGTTCAGTTTGAATATCAAATATAATCATATATGGAAAACTCTCTTTTATTGTTATAGGTATCTTAAAGTGAAAGAATAAAATAAAGATTGCTAAGACAAAACAAGAAAGTGAGAAGCACTATAATTGATTGACACCCCAAAACTTTAGCCTGAACAGCAGTAAATCTATATGTCATGCTTGCAGGAATCTTTGGAAATAAGACTTTTAAACCAAAAAGCCTCTTGTAAATGTGTTTTCTCTGAATGCTTTCTTTGTTCTATCAGATAAAATCCCCCATAATATAAGAATGCTTGCTGCCTAATCCCAAACTAACAATTGCATGATCAGAGAGGGAAGAAGCTTTCCTCTGCCAGTGCCTATAAAAATAATAAAATATAGTGATAGGGAGGATGCTTATTGCAGCAGCCCTATTATCCGAAGAAGAACAAATTTGTTTGTAGAGAGCACGGATGTTGTTCATGGTTCAATTCTTGACTACCATGCACTAGGTGCTGGGGTTGAGCTCCAGTAGCACAAAACAGACAAAGAAAACAAAAGAACAACAAACAATATATTGCAGAAAACCAAACAACAACAAAAAACAAAAACCACCACCACCAACAACAACAAAATCCCCAAAACCAATACTTAATGTTTGCCACATACCAAATATTCAGTATTTATTAGATTATATTATTTTTGTCCACAGTTAGGTATGGGATCAATGCCATCATGTATATTGTCAACATCATCTGGCATCAGAAGATGTAAATTTTTATCCCAGTTTCCAGTGTAGATTTCTAGTTAATCGATTTGTTCCTCCAAGTCTCAAAGTCTTTATTTAGGACATTCATGAGGATGCCACACTAGCTCTGTGTATTTTTGCCTTGAAAAAAATAGATAAAATTTGGGTTCCAGAGTCTATTATAGCATGTGGCCTATGATAGATAATCAATAAACGCCAGTTCCCTTCCCTCTCCTCCATGTAAAGTTGTTGTTTTCAGCCCAATTCTGGTAATAGCTGTGAGACCATAGAGAATCATTGACCCTCTCTCTGTCTAAGCACCCTACCCATTACTTTGATAAGTAATGCCTAATTATTTCCTAATAAAAATACTGTTTAGAGGAGCAAAGAAAAACACAAGATGATAATGCTCTGAGGAGAATCTACACTTAATATTTCAACATAAGGAATTATTAAGATACTTGAAAAAGTTTCACTATTTCACTTGCAAAAATTAATGACTCTGTCACTGCCTGTAAATGAAAAACCATAAAACAGATGATGTCAAATGACATGATAGCACCTGGTTATACCTTCAGTTAATAACAAACTGCAATGTTATTGTACAATTATTTATGCTTTCTAAGTGAATGTTTATCATGATTAAAACTACCTGGTAAAGAATAAAAATGCCTTGAAATCAGTATATCTTAGAGAAAGTTAGCAGATGTTACCTGTGCTGGACTCAGGAAAATCTGTCTCCTAAAAATGAAGTGTGTTTGCTGTTTTTTGAATATAGTTAAACTCTTCACTCATTTCAAAGACATACTCACATGGCAAATTATTAACATTTTTGTTTTCATAATTTTTATATGAAAATTTGCAGAACTGCTCTTTAGTAATTATTCCAAAACCAGCCCCTCCACTTTCTTAATCAGATTATCTGTCACAATGAAAGAAGATCTAGATATGGAACAGTAATGGGATTGAAAGAGTATTTAGGTTTGCTGGGGGGGTGGGGAGTAGAACTTTCTGCCAGATTGAAGATGGGATTATAATCATAGGAACTAGTATTTCCAATCTCTATGAGATTCTTAAGGTAAAATATTCAAGATCACTTGTCAAAATGAAGTGTTATTAGATAACACTGCCAGAGAACATTTGGGGGAATTTTCTAGGAGGTGAAGAGGTGTTAAAGAAATTACTAGATGAGTGATGAGATTTTTGAAAGAAATTGGTATTTGGTACAGGAAATTATATGGCCTGATTTGGCCAACCCTGGTGGAAAAATAAGTTGCCAAATACATTGCATGATTTGAGTTTATGAACATTCCTTCAGTCAGTCATTACTGCCCACTGATCCAAGGACCCCATCCCACCTGCTGTATGCATCCTGAGTTCCACATGTTGATTAATCCTCATCCTTTTCCTCCTCCTCCCCATCCCTTGGGGGATACTGCTCCTGGAAATACTGCAAAACCAGGACAATGTATGAAATGAACAGAACAAATTCCTATTCATTCCCTAGTTTCAAAAGCCCATTTAATATAGCCCTTTCAAATGGAGACTATATTAAACCGATTAAAAAAAAAACAGCTACCATGCTTGATCTTATCCAAAAGAGTGAGAAGCTATTACTTCTGTTTTGTGAAATGATTTATGCTATAAGAATTTTTGCAGGCCTCTTCTTTCCGAGAGTAAACAAACAAGAAAAAAGTTTGTCCACACCTGGCCACAAGTTTATTCTTTGTACTTCTTTGCATTTTTGAAAAGTTTTTATTTAGTCTTTTTGTGGTTTGTAGTTCTTCATATATATATATATATATATATATATATATATATATATATATATATATATATATATATAATTTATTGGTACTGTGAATGGAACTCACACCTGTGAGGCAAGTGCTCCACTGAGTTACATTCCCAGCCCTTAACGGAATTGTGTTGTTTTTTTCTTTTTTTAATTAAAACTTTTATTTTGAGAGAAATACAAATTTAGATATAGTTAAAATAAATATTACAGACAGATCCAATTATTTTCTAGTTTTTCCCTAAGGTAACTTTGTGAAAACTGTACAGCAACATGAAGACTATTGGCATTGATACAGTCAAGATTCAGAACATTTCTTTCACCAGAACAGTCCCTCATGTTGCCCTTTGGTAGCCTCCCCCACTTTCTTCACACTCCTACTCTCTGTTTAACCCCTGACAAGAACTAATCTGTTCTCCATATCTATTTTGTCATATTAAGAACATTATGCAAATGAAATTATACAATATGCAAACTTTTGGAATTTGCTTTTTGCACTCAGCATAATATTTTGCAGATGTGTCCAAGTGTTTTATATGTTTCTTTTTGTCAGTGAGTTAGTATGCCATGGTATGAAGCTATCAGTTGGGCTTTTAGGAATAAAAGCTCCTGTAAGCATTTGAGCACATATTTTTCTGTGAACGTAAGTCTTCATTTATCTGCAGTAAATGTTTAGGAGTGCAGTGTTGGGATCAGATGGGTAGCTTTATAGCAAACCATGTGTTTTCCAGACTGGTTATGTTAGTTCATATTCACATCAGTAATGTTTAAGTGATCTAGCTTCTCTCTGTCCTGCTAGGGTTAGAGTCCTGTGATTTCTTTCTTTCTTCTTCTTTTTTTTTTTTTTTGTTGTTTCTATTTCAGCAATTCTGATAGCCATGTTGTGACATCTCATTATATTTTCATTTGTCTTTTCCTAATATTTAATGATGTTAAATATTCCATGTATTTAATTGATATCTGTATAATCTTCTGGGCCAAAGGTCTTTCCTCATCTTTTCTCAATGAAGGAGCCACATCCTCCAGCCTTATTTTATATTTTATTTCGAGACAAGGTCTCACTGAGTTGCTTAGAACCTGGCCATTGTTGAGGCTGGCTTTGAACTCACAATCCTCCTGTCTCAGCCTCCCAAATTCTGGGATTACAGACATGGGACACTTCACCCCACCTGGGGAATATACTTGGTAGCATCTCTCACTTTCACTTTGGTTTATTTTATCTTCCTCCCTTTTTTTTTTTTTTCTAATTCTCTTTTGTATCTTTGTATTGACAATCAAAGACCAGTAGAACTATAGTTACAGTACTAGGAGAATACTTGTATCTTTTCACCACAGCTCCCAATGCCCTTGATTCACATAATACTCACATAATATTTATAAAATCCAGTCCACATTTGGGAGTAACTAGCTGGTAACAATATATCAAAAAGATCCATTACTTGGAAGCAGCTGAAGATTGATGTTCCTCCAGTTTGACAATAAGTATCCATGGTCCATTTTAAGTGCAGTTATATTACTGATACTTTAGAGCTATGAAATATTTACAAAGGAATACCTCTGAATTACAATTTTAAATAGCTGCATCAAGTATGTTTCAAAGGACCTTTTGACATTTAGAGTTTATCATTATTTGCTTAATTCAAAGGCAAAACTTAAAGGTTCCTATTGAAAGTTGCAGAAGTTGTGCTTATTCCTGTAAAGATGATGGCCGGATGGGTAATTGCTCTTCAGAGACAAGATTGGAGAAATAATAAATACCAAAATACTGCAAGTCCTGGGTAAGATCAAAACCTAAAACATCTTTTGAAATAAGAAAATTAATTGATTACAGATGTTTTTAAAGCCTGTTTTAAAATGATCATTTCACTGTTTCTCTTAGTTTCTCATCTCTCCTTACTACTTCCATCCACTTTAGTATCATACATGCAGTGATGATACCAATTCTGTCTAAAAACTTTTAGATGATTAAAACTGAGAGGGAAAAATAACACCACCAAAACTCGGTTCTCTATATTTGTTGGCTTTTTTAATGTCTGTAAAGACAAGTGAAAAAACAGAAGTGCCCATTTAGTTAATATATGGAGAATCAAAGGATTTTAAAGAGGTTAAGTAATTTGTGCATAGGCACATTCAGGAAAAGAGGAAAGCCATGATCTAAATTTAGATCCATTTACAAAATCTGTTTTGAAAGTGTATCTCCTGGGCGTCCTGACCCAGGAAAGAAATTAGGGGTTCAGCAGGTGGAAGAGGATGGAAGACACCCTTAGGAAAGTAGACACGCTTTATTCAGAGGTGGTAATAGCCTCCAGCTTCATATTTAGCTCTCAGCCAATTTCTATTTTAGTTCTCATTTTGCCCCCATTTTGTCCCCATTAGCCCTCATCAACCCCAATTAGCCCTCCAGTCTTTTCCATAAGCCTGTTTTATATGCAGGCCAAACAAAGAAAGCACACTGCAAATAGGTTACATAAGGGGGCACTTGCTCACAAGTTAAAGCTTATGACCTTGAACATATCTGCTGAATTACTGTTTCTGCCTTGATTAATCATAACAGCTGGTTCCCAGCCTTGGCTTCACACTAAATATATAACATAGCCTGCTGGAAATCTCACCAAGGCAGCCTAACCATTGCCATTTGGGGCCTGCACCACCCAACAGAGTGCTACATTGTATTCTTCCTAAGAGGATGAGAGTGATCTAAGTTCCTACCCTTTAGATCACTCCCATCCTCAACAGTTTTAGAAGGAATTGATTGGTGGTTTGGATGTTTCAGTATTTCTGTTTAATCCCTAGCCTTTTTTTGGAGTTCCCTAATTTCCTTTTAGAAAAAAAAATATGTAAAGAACGCATAGGATAAGAAATGCATTCATTTCATCTTAGATATTGATCAAAGATAAAGAACTTAATTTCCATATCAAATTTAAGTTGCTATACAATTTCAATAACTGAATTTTGTTATTCCTTCCTCATTCAATCTATAATTTTTATTCATTCATGCTGAGCTTTAAAAGAGGAACACCTTACAAACCTTGCATTTTGCATGGCTATACAAAATATGGTAATCAACTTGGTCGATTTGATCAGAATCTTCACATTACAGCTTTGGCCACCTTATTCCAGGGAAAGAATTTTAATAATGTCAGTGAGAGCTTACTCTATTCAACTGAATACATATTTAATTTCAAATAATGTGGTTGTAGTTCAGAAAAAAAGAAAGTTCTGTTGTCTTCCACAAGAAAAAAAAATACCATATAGTATATTAGGATGATAAGATATTATATTAAGTGTTATGAAAAAGTCTTTTGATCTTCCAATGAAATATATTTGATAGGTGATGGAGAGGGAGGAGACAGGAAGCTTCCATAGAGGAGATGTCTGAGGAGGGACTTGATAGATTGTTGACTTAGTCTGTTTAGGGTGAAGTATCAAAACACCATATGTGGAATGGATTTAACTATAGTCATTTATTTTCTCACAGTTATGGAGACTGGAAGTCCAAGATCAGGTGCCAGTATAGTTGGGACCTTGTAAGGGATTTCTTCTGGGTTGTAGACTGTTGACTTCCAATGATTTCCTTTATGTGGTCTTTCACCTGTGCATGAAGAAATGCCATGGAAAGAAGGCCATGGAAAGAAAGCAAAATGTGTGGATCTCTTTAGTTCATGTATTGGAGATTTATCATATATATATATATATATATATATATATATATATATATATATATATTTCTTTACTAATTTATATACTATAATTTCTTTACTAATATATATATTAGTAAAGAAATTTGTAATATAGCAAATTTTGCAAGACTTCTGGAATTGTTGTATTGTTAGGATTCTTCATACTGGACAATTCACGATCTAAGGCTATGCAAGAAGTCAAGATGTCTCCTAGCCTCAGGCACATCAAGAATTTGTTGATATTCATTGTAGAATTCCACATTAACATGACACAGGCATGCTAATAATGCATGTATTCTTGCAGTTTTTTTTCTTCAGTTCTCACTGAAGACTAATAATTCTCTCCCAGTACCTACATATTGAATTCCAGAATGAAAGAATGTCAGGGGATTATATTGTACTCCATCTACCTTATTTTCACTCCTGCCTTGCAGAACACCAGCAAGCAATATGTCAGGATTGTTTTTGACCAAGACTAAAATAATTTGGAAAAATAATTACTTAAGCAAGATAGAATTATATCCCCTTCACTTTAAAGGAGTTTGGATGTTAACCAACCAATAAGATGTTCCAAGGCAGCTGTATCCTTCTCATTGTGACTTCATTTCTTAAAGTCACATCACAGATGTAGTACTTCAGTGATTAAAATTACTTCTCAGGCATTAAGGGGAGGGAGAGAGAGGAGAATAAAGGGAACCATTGTAAGAAGAATAAGTTCCATGCATCTTTATCCTTCTCACTAGTTAGAACCTAGTTGTGATGCCAAGGCTCAAAAATAAATTTGATTACTTAGCAGGGTAGAAATATTCCCAATTAGAAAGAAGAAGAAGAAAGAATTATAATTTGAAAGATAAATAGTAGTTTCTTGCCAAATTTTGTAATATCTTGACCATCTTCCAGGTTAAATGCATATCACTGAGCTAGGCAACATTTCTATGTTGCTCCTTTTCTAGTAGCTGTGGTCCTTCTCCCAACAAGAAATCTCAAAGAAAACAAGCACTGTGATTGGTATTTCCAAGAAAGGAAAGTTTAAAAAAAATGGTGGGGGAGGGGGAGAAGGAAAAAGGAGGAGTTGGAGTAGGAAAAGGAGGAGGGGAAGAGGAGTAAGAGAGAACAAAATACAGCAGATTTTGAATATAGTAACCTGAGCAGTGCCAGGAAATTGATAAGATCAATTTTATTCTCATTAAGTTTTTACCAATGATGGACACAAGTGCTCATAACCCTGTTTCTGAAAGGCAAATAAAATTACTTACTGCAAACTAGGCTATAATAAATATTATAATAGTAATTTGGAGACTTTCCAATTATAGCCTATTTCCCAAAGGGGACAAATGGCCTGGTATAGTGTGGGTAGCACAGAATTGCTCTTTTGTTCCAGCCTTCAGCTTTTCCTGCATTCTCACCCTGAAATCATGCTTAATGAAAAATCCTACACTCTTTTGCAAATGGCAAATGATACTTTGTAGAAGGTTTTAGCCTCTTCACTTTCCAGTACTTACTTCTGCTTCACAATGATATGATGGGGGTCAGAACCATGAGTCATCTCTTCCCTCAAATGAGCAAATAGGGAAAGAGAGTTTCTTACATGACAATTTAGGAGCTGTTTTCCCTTTCTTATCAAGGAGCTCCAGGCACAGAGGTCAATAGTCTAGTCAGACTAGAGTGGGTACATACCAAATTCACTTGGGCAACACTGAAATTTAGAAGCATCATTTCCATAAGTGAGTTACATTGGTGGCTGACCAGGAAAAAAAGGAGCATTTGGAAGAAACTTCTGAATATCCTGGTGGATTTACATTCAGAGTTTTTAATTGGTGATTTATATTTAACTTAAATGTAACACTTTTTATGTTTCACACACTCCTAAACATATAATTACACATACTCATTGCCCCTTCCAAACCGCCACTCTTGCCAAACATAAACTGCCCACTACTGTTGGAGTACTTCCAAAGTTACCAACAATGATGAGTCCTCTGTGTCCACTCTTAGTCATGTGAATCCTCCTCCGATTAAAGCTCTTCAGAAACTTACTGTCTTAGCCATATACTCAAGGACTTAAAATGATAAAACAACTTACATTCTCAACAAAAGTGCATGGAAATTCATTTCTTCCTACTTTACCACCAATAATTATCTCTTATCAGTTTTCCCACATTCCAACAGGTGTGAAGTAATAACTTTCTGTGGTTCGATTTGTTTTTCCCTGGTGATTCATGATTTTTGGATAGTTTCATGTACTTATTGGCCATTTTTTAAAATATTTCCTTTGGAAAATTTTCCATTCAGCAACTCTGTACATTTATAAATCTTTTTTTTTTTTCTTTTGACTTTAGTGTTTTTCCCTATGTATTTTGCGTATATGGGTAGGAAATATATTCTCTTCATTGGTCACATTTTATGGTTTGTTGACTATTTTCTTTGCCATGCAGAGAACTTTTAATATTTTTGATATAGTCCCCCTTGTTCACTTTTGCCTTTGTTGTCTGTGACTTTAAAGGGCATATTCAAATATCTATTGCCAAAACCAATGTCAAGGAACGTTTTTCTTTCTTTTTTCTAAAAGTCCTAGTGTGAGGTATACATTTAATACCTTAATCCTTTTTGAGTTAATGATAGTATAATACAGGACCAGGGTCCAAGTTCATTCTTCTGCATCCATTTTCAACAGCACTATTCATTAAAGATATCCTTCAGTATTGTGTTTTTTTTTTTTTTTTTTTGCCATATATGTCAAAGACTATTAGTTTATCTTTGTGTGGTTAATTTCTCAGTTCTCTGCAGTCTTCTATTGATATAGATGTTGGTTTTTGTACCAGGAACACATTGTTTTGATTACTCAAGCTTTGTAATATAGTTTGAAATTAGGATAGGTAATGCTTTCCACCTTTTTTCTTTCTCAAAATTTCTTTAGCTATTTGAGCTCTGTTGGGACCTCATACAAATTTTTAGATCATATTTTCTGTTCATATAAAAATATTGCAATTTTATAGGAATTGCATTACTTCTGTAGATTGTTTTGAGATGAATTTGGAACTATTCCTCCTTTGGGAGATACGAAAAGTTTGAGAATGATTAGCATTAATTCTTCTCTAAATGTTTGGTAGAAACTATCTCATCCTGAGCTTTTCTTGTTGAGAGGATTTGAATTACCAATTCGATATCTTTATTCATTATCGATCTGTCGATACTTTTTACTTCTTCAAGAGTCAGTCTAATAAGTATTTATTTTGAGTAAATCATCCATTTCTTTTGGGTTACCCAATTTGTTGGCATATAATTGTTTCTAGTAATCTCTTATGATCATCTGTGTTTCTTTGGTATTAGTTTTAATTTTGTTTTTTATTATTAATTTTATTTTAATTATTTCTCTCTTTTATTTTTACTTTTTTTTGGTCAAACTGCATCAAAGTTTGGCAATTTTTCATTATCTTTTTTTAAAAAAATAATTTTAGATTCATTGATCTTTTCTATCATCTTTCTAGTTTCTGTTTCATTTATTTCTGCCCTAATTTGTATTAATTTCTTCCTTCTGATAAACTTTAGATTAGTTTGTTCTTTTTCCTAGTTCCTTGGGGTATAAAATTAGTTTGTTTAGTTTTGAGATCATTCTTTCTCCTTAATATTGGTATTGATGCTATTAGTTTCTCATTCTTACAACTTCTTTTGCTAAATTCCAGAGAACTTGCCATGTCTTGCTTGCATTTTCTTTTGTCTCAAGGTATATTTTTTTTAAATGTATTTCTTCTTGGACTATTGGTTGTTAATAACTGTTCTATTTAGTTTCCACATATTTGTGATTTTTATGAAATTATTTCTGCTACTAATTTCTAATTTTATACTATTGTGATCTGAAAAGATACTTCATAATATTTTAATTTTAAATTTGTTAAGAGTATATTTGTGACCAAATTTCTGTGTGCACTTGAACAAAAAATGCCTCAGTGCTGTTGGATGCAATCAATGTTTGGTATATTTGTGTTAAATTCTTTACATTTATAGTGCGCTACAATTCTGTGTTTCCTTATTGGTTTTCTGGCTGGAAAATAACTGTTGAGTATTCTCAAATATCCCTGACTCATACTTAATTTTTCTGATGCACTTACCAAGGGCCAAATGCAGGTGGCCTAACCTTCAACATTCATTCTTGCTCATACATGACTAACAAAGATTATTTTTTCTACATTTTTTTTTAAAATTTAGGATAACTACTGTAAATAATATTATTCTCTCAGGCTCTAACATTGCAATTACCAACAACTAAGAGGATTTAAGTATGGATAGCAGAATATTCTAATATGTAAATCTAGTCCTTCTGAAGGTGTGAGCAGACTTAAGAGGAGTCAAGGAAACAAGAAAGAAAAGAGAGAAATTCATTTATTCAACACTTTTTAAAAAGTTCATCCTCTTTGCCAAGCTTTTGAGAGTCCATAATTCAATAGATTTTCAAAGTCTGCACTATGTACAAATAATCCTACTGGTAGTTACAAACGCTCTGGGCTAGCAATCAAAGGTATTATTTTTAGGTTAAATTCTGCTGTTGAATAGCAATGTGACCTTGAGCAAATCAACTGTCTATTTAGGGACCCTCTTGTCTCATCTATAAAATAAGAATGTGGAACTGAATAAAATTCTTAAGTTTTTTCTTTATCTAAAATTCAGTGATACTAGCTCCTTTGTGTGACATTTTGTTATTCATTTGCAAAGCAAGAAGGTTTGCAGTGGTGCTTACTTCAGTGATGGCAGAAATATGTTTTTCAAATATATTGAGTGCTATATAAATGCAAAGCAGTTGCAGGTGGTTTTAGATAATGTTTAATACTTTGCTGTTAGCTTTCGTAAAACCACTACAACATTTCAGCATCAGTTATATTTTCTGATATATATTCAAAAATAAAAGAATCTGGCTCATAAACATGTTCTTTTTCCCCCAAAAAAACAGATTCAAAGTATTTGTTATTCCTGGAAAAAATATTGAAAAAATGGAAATTGAAATCTGCTAATTGTTCAAATAAATTTATTATAATTTTTCTTTTACTTTTTCTCCTTTCTGCTGCCTTAATGAAATCTTGTGGTAACATAAAACAACATTTGGACTTTTATACAATAGATTTCGATACTGTCCAAGCTGATTTTATCTATTCGTCTTAAACAAGTTTCCAAGTTTCTCCTTCTGTGCCTACATTCTTGATACCAGTTGATTAATATGATCAGAAACCTGAGTTCTCCTTGCAGGGAATAGTAAAATAGACTGAAAATTCATTTGAAAGCCCAACATTACAT
Organism: Marmota monax; assembly: GCF_021218885.2. Taxonomy (NCBI): domain Eukaryota; kingdom Metazoa; phylum Chordata; class Mammalia; order Rodentia; family Sciuridae; genus Marmota; species Marmota monax. Next base: position 2,184,774 of record NW_026695230.1, on the reverse strand, counting down.
GTTATGGTGTCTTTTGCACATGTTTTGGTATAAGAATATCTGTTTTTTACTGCAACTCTAACAAAAGATTTCTGTGATAAGACAGTTTCCTAACATGCCTGAATCACAAAAATCTTACTGGAAAAATACTTATAAAATTCAACTACCTCTTTTGTTTTATGTGATGTTAAAAAATGGTAAGTATCTAGATCAATTGCTATATCATATGTGATTAATACAAATGAAGTAACTCCCTAGCTCTGTAATTCCAAAGGCCCTTGGAATGTTTCACATTTTTATAATCATTAATAAAAATAGTTAAATATAAATTAAATATTATTATTTTTTTCTTTCATAAAATTTTTATGCTTCTACTAAGTTTCCAGGAACTAAATATGTTTTGTTTATTGACATAGCATCAGTAACAGTATACAGGACACAGTAGGTTTTAATCTACTAAAGGAAAGGGTGGTTTATACTTGTGTTAGGGTTAAAGATGTTAAAGATGTTAACAAACATATTGTATAAAATATTTAGAAGTTAGATTTTATGATGACATATGTACATAAAGACAAAAAGTAATGATCAAAAAAGGCAATGTCAATTCCTCCACTATCAATGTTCCATTAGCAATACCATTGTAATTATAGGCTAGTTTCAGAGTTGTTATGTGAAGAAGAATCAAACTAAGTTTAAGAAAGCAGAGCAAGGTTATTTTCTTGTATTCCTCTGTCTCTGCTGATACATAAATTCATTGTATTATTGAGTTTCAGAGCTAGCAGACACCATGAAATTCTCACGTTATTATCAGTTTCATCAATAATATTGACCATTCATGCACTGCTGAAGCACTTACACCTAGTGAAAAGAATCTAGTCAGAGAAAACCTGTTTCTTTTTTATTTGTCCTTAAGGTTTTCACCACTCTGCAAATTATATTGAAATGATTTTTCACTCTGTATTCATCATGTGTTCATGTTTGAGTTTAGATGTCTTTCTATATGTTTAGGATAAGGACATAAAACAAACTGTCTCTTTAAGAATCTCATGGTCCAGCCAAGGGCAGTGGTACATGCCTCTAATCCCAAAAACTCAGGAAGCTGAGACAGGAGGATCACAATTTCAAAACTAGCTTCAGCAACTTAGGGAAGTAGTTCTAAGCAACTTAGAGATACCCTGTTTCAAAGTAAAATATAGAATGGGCTGGGATGTAGCTCAGTGAATAAACAAATCTGGATTCAATTCCTGGTATAAAATGAAAGAAAGAAAGAAAGAAAATAACTTGAATATTCAGGGAGTTATGACAAGAAATTATATTGTCTTTGGATAAACCTAACCACTTAAAATGTTAGGCAGTGAAATAAATAAAACCTAATACATTCAAATCACTATTACTGTATAGATCCCTTCTTTCTGTACCCCTTAAATACACACATACAAAATGCATTAAACAAAACAACAACAACAAAAAATAGGAGAAGCAACTCATGGTTCAAAGAAGTAGTCAAACAAGTAAACCAGCAACTATTATACCATCTAATGTAAATAAGAATAAATATTTAAAAAGGAAAGTAGGAATAAATGGTGAAGTGAATAGCAATGTAAAGAATACATAATTTTAATCGTAAAGTATATGTAAGACTTAATTTGATATAAGATGAAGCGAGTGTAAGAAGTCAGAAAAACATGAATGTGTAAAGGCAGAAAGTTAAGAGTAATCCCTATGTAATTCTGTAGTTATAGAGAACAGTTCATGCTGGGGCATTATGTGTCCTGAGTCTTGAAAACGTGAATAAGATGAATAACTTAAAGCATGTACTGCATATTCCAGGGTTAATTCCAATTTTATATTTCAGGACCTGAGAAAAGAAGGGCAGTGATATTATAAAGCACTATAGGAGATGGAATGCAGAAGAAGGCAATTTGCTAACCTATATCCCCAGGAGAACCAGAAGATGATGCAGAAATTAAAATCATGGGTTCAATAGCATTTGGAGGTAAACAAAAATTTTATCTGGCTGCAGTGGTGTGTATCTCTGATTGGCTACTCAGGAGAATGAGGCAGGAAAAATAAACTGCTTGAGCTCAGTGTTTGAGACCAGGCTGGACCACATAGTGAGAGGCTGTCTCAAGGATAAAAAAAAAAAAAGATCTATATCTTGGAAGGAGACTATGAAACATGATGAAAGTATGAGATACAACCAAGATACACCTTCCAGAAGATGGACCATTCTAACTCTGAGAGGGCTGATGACCCTCAGTTGTTAGTCCCCTTGGAATTGCCTCTAGTTTTGAAATAAGTTACCTAACCCATGATCAAGGTCTCTATTCTAGGTATATTCCATCTAATGACTGATTGGTGTGCATATGTGAAAAATATTGAATGTCCTTAACTAAAAAATAAATTCTAAAAGTTTTTTACAGATCATACTATTTTCAGAAGTCCCTAAAGGATCCCACCAAACTGCATTACATCTCTATGTCACCTCTGCTTAAACCCTGCTCACTTTGTCGCTTATTCTTTCACCAGTGTTAATTCTGAACACACTCTTTAATCAATCTCTTGCATGTTAACTTTCTTCTCACACAATGTATTTGGTGGTCATTCTGTTGTAGTAGCTTTGCATGTATCTCTTTTAGTCACAGTATGTAAGTTTAGAAATCTTAAGCCCAGAAGAATAATAAAGCATTATTCCAGAGAATAATGCGGACATAAAGGCAAGAAGTAGAGCTCATTAATAAATGTCACCAAATGTCTAAAATGAGACCTGGTTCTATCTTATCACTCTGTTGTGTTAGTACCCATTTGGTTTTCTTAAGTCTTCCAATAATCAAAGTTACCTAATCAATGTCTATATATTGTAGTCTGGTATTCTTTCTTCAAATATTCTTTACAGTGTTATTATACTTAATAGAGGAAATGCTAGATGAGTAGATTAATGAGAAACTAATGAGTACTGAGTAGACTAATGAGTAGAATGCTTCATTTGTTGTTGGTAGTATATTCCAATATAAATATAATTTATTTTTACATGTGACTTGTATGTGAGTGATTTAAGATAAATTAGAGTAATGCTTAAATTTAGTATAATAGCTCATGTAATGCTTTGAATAGCAAAATAACTTAATTTGCTTGAGGATTCAGGGAGCAGTTCCCATTTGCTTCTGGAATCACCCCATTTATCTGTCCAATTTCATGTGTGCAGTTTTTAACTTTACTGAAAAGAGATAGCTGACCGATATCAGCAGGATTCCTGTTCTTACCTTGAGAAGATCTAGTATTGTGAGAAGCTAAGTGATATTTTCAAGTTTCCTTTAAATAGAAGTCACATGTAAATGTGCAAATATGTGATTCTAAAGATTAATTTATCCTAACCCCTGATTACTTTATTTGGATTGAAACCAAATGTCCCTCTTTTCCTGAAGATTTCAGAACTCTCTTAGGCAGTCTTTCCATGAGAAACTGCTAACAACTTGCACAATACTCAATGTTGACTCTGTTACACTCCAGTGCAAACTTCTATTCGGTAAATATTGTGCTATGTGTCCAAGGCTGCTAAACCATTGCTAACTTTGAGATGTTAGGATACATATAATACAATAGACTCATCTATAGCTCTCTTTATTACATATAGTCTAAATATTTCTTACGTGATGTAGTTTAATTATTGAATCCACACAACTCTATAAAGTTTATACTATTATCATTCTTCTTTTACAGATGAAGTAACTGAATCAAAGAGAGGAGGTGAGTCATTTATTCAAGGTTACATATTTAATGTATTTTAGAGCCAGGGCTTGATAGCAGCAGGTATCTGATTATGGGCTTTTAAGTACAAACTCTGTTCTAAAACTATAAAATTGTCTAAAAGTAAGGACCTATAAAAGTAAGGACCTATATCATTAGATTTTACATTTATACATTTGTACTGTGCAAAGGAGCTTAGTCAAGTCTGCCCTTTAAAACTTGTAGAAAAGGTCAAGCCTTGTCTTTACTGACCAAATGTAAAGTTCGGGAGAATTAATATAGTACCATTTATATAATAATTTGACTTTACTTTCTATCATCAGAGTGTTTTGACTGAGAATTTGCTTTATGTTGTTTTTCTTCACCTAAATAACAGTGAAATAATTCATTTTATTTATGTGAAATCTTTCATCTAAGAATTTCTAAATCTTTACAAATGTCATCTCAATTAATAGTCTCATCATACCTCTATTATGCAATCTGTTTCTGGAGTCGAAAGCACATAATTGAAGCTCAGAAGTATTAGGCGACTCATCCTAGGCTAATAGGGGCTGTAGACATTGTAAACAAACAAACAAAAAAGACAAAAGATTCAATTTATTTTCTTTTTCTTTTTTTGCCACACTATTGTAAACTCAACAGAATACTTACACAATAATGGTTCTGAAATAAAAATTGTACCCTCATTTTGACAGAACCTAAGGTAAAACATTAAATTCTAGATTGGTACCTTTCTTCTCTGTAAAGTAATGAAAGACAAATGCCTTACATTTATGTAGTTGTTGATAATCCTTTGGTCACTTTTATTGCATCATTTGATCTCCCAGAAGTTGTACAAGGTCATATAACTTACCATTCAGGTAAAAGCCCTGGAATATGGTTATCAGCATTATTGAGTATTTACTATGTGCAGACTATTTTAGAAGTCATATTTGTTTTAATTCTTAAAAGAAAAAAAGTCATTTTATATATTAGGAAATAATCATGATTTGATTGTACAGATGAAGAAGTGTGACCCAAATAAGCAGTTTGCTACAGTTGCCAGTACTTTGTATTTCCCAGTGCTGTCTATTTGACCCACATATTATTCAACCTTAAGGTCCCAGGTGTTCCTTAGTAGAGCTAACTGAGTAGAACACCTTGAAGTCCCAAGTGTTCATTAGTGTTCATTAGTAGAGCACCATAGTCCCCTCTTTTCCCCACCTCTGTCTTTCATGAACACACACACACACACACACACACACACACACCACTATTATCATTATTTTCAGTGCTTTAGACTACATTCCCCAGAAACAAACTTTGAGACAAAGTGTTGCCTGTGAATTTAGTGGGAAGAACTCTCTGGAGAGATTGCTAGAAGGAAATAACAAAAGGAAGGCATCCTGGACAGAGGGGAGAGTGACTTGCAGTGCACCTGGAGCTGAGTTATCCTTAGGTATGTTAGAGAACTTTGGTATTGAGACATTGCCATTCAGTTTTCCCAAATTGAGCAAGGAAATGGACCCATTTATCCACACATGAACCCATCACTGAACAACAAGATATCCATGAAATTGGGAGTACCTTTGATAAAGATCTTTTTCTTCAGTATAGAACAGTTCTCTTTGAAGAAGAAAAGTTATGAGTCATCTCCAAATTATATTTTCAGCAGAGAGGGAGGATATGTGGGCCTTGAAGAGGAGTTTTGAGCAAAGCATCTAAGTATTCATTATAATTAGAAACATTCATTAGGCAAGTCCTCGATGTGAGTTATTGTTCTAAGATGTTTTCATGTAGCATCTCAGTAAGGCTTTCCAACTTTAAAAAGAAAATTCTATTATTGTTTACAGTTGATTAAATTAGGAATAATTATCTCAAACTACATAAATTTAACCTTTTTAACCATCATGCACTGCATAGTTGTACGTAAAATCCTGTCCCCAAAATGAGTTTGATAGGTGTCTTAATTTTTCTGATAGTTCACAGATGTATGCTTATCTCAATTTGGGGCCTATTAAATTAAATTAAGTAAATAACAAAAGTGAAAATATCATATAGTGTCAGAAAAAATATATTCAACAAATGGTCATTTATTTTCATTTCCCTCAGAGACATTAGTTTTAGTTGTGTCTCCTTAGAACATAGCACTTTCCATTTGAATGATATAAAATGAAGATCTCCAAACAATTAAAACAACAACAAAATTATACCCTATGATATTGAATAACTTTATGCAAACTTCCCCTTGCCTGAAACTCCTGACATCCTTTCATAGTTAAGATGTAATTCAGGAAGGGGACTCAGAGGCAGAAACCAGCTTCTTTCTTTACATTCTCATACAGAACAATGCTGAAATGATCTCTCCTTTCTAAGCAGGGAACCTAAACTTGACTCTATAGTCACTCCCTATTGCAACAAAAGTTTTTGTCACCCTGAGAAAAGAAGTTTCTTTGTCATTATCAGAAGATTCTGAAATCTATTATTTGAAGAGTGCACTCTCTCCTAAATAGAACTAAAGGCTAAGGGGAGAACTGTAAACTAAATAGGCAACAGTATTTTTATATTTTATATAGTGCTCAGCCCATATTGAAGTTAGCAAAGAAAGAAAATCAGGAAAGCATCTAATTTCCATCGGGGACATAAGGTGCTATATCTTACCAATTTCTGTGTTCTTTATGCTGCTAACAGAATACCTTTCCTAGCTGGTTTGCAATTAAAACTGACTGGACAGTGACTATGGTAATTAAAATATCAAAGTGGTATATTTTCTTTAGCAGCAAAAACTCTCAGATAGTTTCTTAGTTTCTGGGATGACCTTGGTTGTCACTTACTGTCCTGTGATTTGTTTTTTGTATTTGCTATAATGGTACAACTTGGTTTTATTTCCCACATACTCAGAGAGTTTCAGAGTGTTGTAAAGACTGCTTTATTACCCAATTACATTTTTATGCAATTGTAACTAAAAACTTGTGCAATCAGTTTCTTTCAAAAAGGTACATACTCCGTTTGGATCAGATTGATTTTGCAGTGAATGGCTAGAATCTCAGTATAAATCCATGTAGTTGCTTAGTCAGTACACTGATTTCCATAGATACCACAAAAATGGAGTACAGTGGGTGTAAACTAAAGATATATTATTATATGAAAAAAAAGAGACTTTAAATAAATACAGACTTAAATGTTACATGGCTTTTATACTTACTTTCACATTTGGGAGATGAGGTACTAAAATGAAATGAAGGAAAATATTCCTCTGATAATTCCAATGAGGCAGTGCATAAAAATAAGTAAAATCTCAACATTTCTAGGTTCAATTAAAAAAAAAGCAAGGAAACATTAAATAGAGGTTCAAGAAAACAGAATGGGAAATGCATTTAAAAACTGTTGAAAAGTGAAGGCAAGCAAGATCTTCACCATAAGACTTGTCACAACCATAGCTAACAGTGGAAGGAAAACAAAATAGATTCATCAATAGCCATCATTCTTAAATGTCAAAGAAGTCATGAAAATCAAGTAAAATGGAAGTTCAAATGTGAGTACATGATGCTTGAGATGGGCTGCTTTGTTAGTAATTTGTGCTTTATTTTTTTGTACTCATAAGACCCTGTACTTAAGCCAATATAAAAAGAATAGTGAAGAATATGCTGGTGAACCATCCTGGAGAGACATGCCTACTTCTAAACCTAGGACCCAATATCACCCCCACAACCAAGAGAACAGGAATTTCGCCAAAGAAGGGAATCAATGGGTATTCACAGCAGTGGAGTAGTAAAGGCAGAGCCAATAGACAAGAGAGAGCATAATGAACATGATCATAGATTTTCCATATGAATTTTTTTATATGGCAGATTTATGCTATACACTGTGCATTTTATGTGTATTATATAATAACAACCATGATATAGTCACTCAATAATTTCCTACTCAGAAAATGTAGTAGAGCAAGAAATAGCTTATGTTCCTGATCCTTACACAAAGTCTCCTTCACTTGGGTTTTAATATGACTTTCAGCTTTTACTTCAGTAACATTTACTGAATAACACATGTATCTTAATCTGATTTGAATAAATGCAAAATTTTGCTAATGTGACTAAGAACTCTTATTTCTTTTATTTATTCATATATCTCCTTTCCCTCATTTATCAAATCTATTGTTCTCTTTAAACATTATAAATAATTTCTAAATAAATCCTAAATTATTTTTTTCTTCTCTTTTTCTTTTTTATTTTTAGATGTACATGAGAGTAGAGTGCATTTGGACATATTATATATACATGTAGTATAACATTATAATTAGTATCCTATTGTTGTGGTTGTATGTGATCTGGACTTACACTGGTCTTGAATTTATATATAAGGATAGGTAAGTTATGTCTGATTCATTCTATTCATTCCCCTTTGTCTAATCCAATGGACTTCATTCTTCCCCTCCCCATCCTGGCTTGTTGTGGGTTAACTTCTACATATCTGATAGCACATTTGGGGCTTTTAGTTTTGGTGGGCTGGCTTAGTGCATTTAGCATGAAATTCTCCAGTTCCATTCATTTATCATCAAATGCCATAATTTTATTCTTATTTATGCCTGACTAATATTCCATTACATTTATATCTCATTTTCCTTATCCATTGATCTTCTGGAGAACTCTTGTATTTCTATTTCTGAGTCTTTAAAACAAATTTCATAATCAATTGCAAAGTTAAAGGTTTTACTTTGAGATTTATGGAAAAGAAACAGAAAAGACCAAGGCAAATGGAAAATGGAAATATTGTTATTACTAGGAAAACAAAATATCAATCACTTCTTCAGTACTATTACAATGGTCTATTTTTTTTCATCATTATATTTTTTCTAAGGAGGTCCAAAGTAGTGTCTTGCAATAATATCAAAATAGACAGGAACTTTGAAAAATGTATGCTACAAACATTTTTTACTAAAAAAAATATACATTTGGACAAGCTTAAACAATTTGAAAATATCTTGTACATAGTGGTGATATATAACTAGTATTACAACTCTAATATTTGAGCCTTAACATGGTTGGATAACATTAGTCTAATTTAAGAAACAGAAAAAATTTGTATACCTACTAAAATGTTTATTATATTTTTATGATGCTATATTTTAATCAAGTGAGAAGATTAAATAAACTAAACTAATATACTTCTAGAGAAAGAATGTTACAGAAAAATTATTTTAAGTAAAATAGAAAATAATCTTATTGAAAATAAGAAAATTTGAGTTTAAGACCTTCACTTTTATTAATCAACTATCAACTTCAGGGTACTTACAAGATTTCAATTTTCACATCTCTAGAAAATCATAGGTGAATTGTGCTCAAATATAGATCCTGAATCTTGTTAACAGCATGATTATGGGTAGCTCATGTAATTTTCTGAGTTCAGATTTTATATCTATGTACTGGAGGCAAAAATTCCTACTCCAAAGAATTGTGAAGAATACTAAAAAAATGCCCGCTTTAAATATCACTGTGAAACTATTAAGACACTATATGAAATTGAAGATTTCTTGACAAAGAGTATCATTTGTCCTGGCAAAACAGTTAAAAAACGGATTTTCAGTCCTTTGTTTTTTAAAAAAAAAATTGTTTCCAGTTTTAAAATGCTAAAATGGAGTTTAAAATTGAAAATATAAACTAAATCCTGTAGTAAGTTATTGAGTAAGGGTTTTAAACACATCTGTTCATGTCACACCCCTCTTTATCTACTGGAGCATGAAGAGTCACTAAGGCACAGCAGTACAAAAAAAAAGATTCTTTTTTGTTTTTGTTTTTGTTTGCTTTTCATCTCAGTCTTTGTTGGTTGGGAATTCAGAAGCAGCTTACTTGGCTAATTTTGGTTCTGGGTGTTTAATTACTTTCCATTCAAGTGCTCAACAAGGATACAACCATCTCAAAACTTGACGGAATAAATAAAAGATTCCCTTTCAAGTTTGCTCAGGATGGCTGGCCTCAGTTGTTCATCACAAGGTCCTATTGAAGGGACAATATGACAGCAAATGAAAATATGGAATCTTCCCTAAAGTAAAGGATAAAAGAGAAGAAAAACAGGTTTGAGGAGAGAGAGAAGACATGTCAAAGAGAAATCTCATTTTCTCTTGTAATGTGGCCACAGAATAATCATATACTATTAATTTCTCCATGTTCATTTGATCACAGAAATACATACCAGTACTATGTGGGAGGGAGCTACACGTGCTATGTGTACAAATGTCATGGTTTGAATCTTTAATGTCCCCAGAAAAGCTCATGAGTTAGATGATGCAGGAATGTTCAGAGGTGAAATGATTAAATTACAAGAACTGTAGCCACATCAATGGATTAATTCATTTGATAGCATAATAATTTGAATGGACTACAGGATGTTAACATAAGGCAGGAGGGGCATGGTTGGAGGAAGTAGGTCACTGGGGACTTGTTCTAGACTTTATCTGTCCATGATCCATTTCTTCTCTCTCTCTGCACTGCCATTGTCTGCTTCCTGGCTGCCATGAGCTGAGCAGTTTACTTCCACCACAGCCTATCGCTATTGTGATCTACCTCATGGCCAAGATCAATGGATGTGGCTATCCATGGACTGAACCTCTTGAAACTCTGAGCCCAAAATAAACGTTTCCTCCTCTTAATTGTTTTTGACAGGTGTTTGGTCACAGTGATGAAAATCTAACAAGACTTGGAAGGAGGGATCATTGAAACTAATTTGGAGCATAACAAAACTTCTCTAATTAATTTTTTTAAATGGAAATGCACCATCTTCAGGATAAAATTCAAGTTCTGTACCATACCAATCAATGTTTTTTATGATACTGACTTTTTAGAACTCTCCAGTCTTATTTTTCACCTTGGTCATTCCCTTAATCATTCTTCTGGTTAACTACTATAGTGTTCTTCACTTTAGTGGAGAAGTATATGCAGTTCCCCAGTAATAGAGTAATGAAAATATAATTATTTTTATTGTTATGATTATTATTTATTAAGCTTTTCCTGTATACTTTTGCATATACAAATTTATGTATTTTTAAATTTATTCTTAAAATAATATTTTTGGTAATGGATATTGAACCAAGTGGTGTTTTCCCACTGAACTACATATCCATATTTTTTATTTTGATAAAGGGTCTCATTAATTTTCTTATGGTCTTGCTAAATTGCTGTGGGATTATGCAAAGAGAGACAAGGTTTACAGCATAAAGCAGTGCACATTGTGCTAGCACTGCCACAGCGGATTTGTACCAAAAGTCTGAGCACCTAATTCTGGAGGTTTTGCCTTATATAATTCTTGTTAGTTCCTCTTTTACTTGCCAGCTCTTTGATTTCCATTCAAGTAATCCACATTCTGATTGGGCATTCTATTTGAATAGTATAGAGTTACAATGGTTTTATAAAAAGTTTTAGAATGTTCATACTGATACTGATGGTACCTTATTGTCTTCCTCCTAAAATTGGGTGAAGTTTGAGCTCCAACTTGCAATTCTCTTGCCTTAGCCACCTGAATTGCTTGGATTATAGCTAGGTGCCACCAAACTCAGCTGGTATATACAAATTTAATCATCACAATGATTCCATGACACAGGTGCTATTATTTTCCATGTTTATGTTAGATCTTTATATCTCGAGGTGAAGAAAGAATAAACATTCATGTTATGGCTTCTCAGTTTTCGCATGATTCCAGAACAAGTTAGAAATATGATTTACACTTGACCCATGCCTGACAATGTAGCTCTTGAATGTTTTTATTTAATGTTAAAGTTTAACACTATTATAATGTAGGCCTGGGAATCAGTCCAACTTGATGTACCTGCTTATCTGAATAGTCTAGCAAAATTTCGTGTGTACACCTGGCGTTTATGCTAGAATCCTGAATTTCAGTTACATGTCTGGTTGCAAAACAGGTATGTGTTTATATGACCAGTTCTCCAGAAAAATCTTGAAATGCAGTAGGCTTCCAAAGGCAGAGATATCTCACATGTGTCTCTGTAGTTCACTGAAGAAAGCGGTTCCTATGATACTCTCATGAAGGAATAAATCATAAACCTTCAATTGACGTCTCTGGACTTTGCACAATAAATATTTTCCTATTGCTAGTATTTTGTATTCTTTGCTGTAATAAATATTGGGCATGAATATGTAATCCATTGCTTTGTTCTATAACTTCTGGTAAATCTGAATCTGAGAGAAGTCATCAAATTTCCCCAACATTTAATCCTCTCATTAATCCTATAAAACACTACCAAAGGTTTTCCAGAGAACCAGGTTACCATCCAGTTTCTTAGAACTATTCACATGCACTGTGGTATTTAAACAGCAGCAGTTTAACTCTATATCAGGACACTAATTGAATCAGGACACTAACATTGACCATCTAATTTGCCTAGTAAATATCTTTCTGTACTTCATGATTTATAAGTGTGTTAATTTCTGTGAGCAGATCCCTCCAATTCAAAAGCTAAGTAATATCTTTTGCTTACACAATTAGTTTAAATGTTCATGTTTACATTAACCAGTGGTAGACAAGCACAATTAACTAGGACAATTTCAATAAACATTGATGAAATGTATATGGATAGCTCAACTGAATGATGGGTGAGTGAATGATTTCCTAGACAGTGTTTTATGAGATAAAAAAGTGATTATCATAATCCTATTTTACAAGTAAAATTTAGGTAAACCAATGTATAGATCTTAAGTGTAAATTTTCATGTTTCATGCCATAATAAAATGATATAAAATTGTAAAAATTTAATTTAAGAATTTTGAGTTTGCCAAACTTTAACACAGTGGTAAACAACCAACATCCTAACCATTAATGGATAATTTTCATTAATCAAGAAAAATCTCTTTCTACTGAATTCTATTCAATAAACAACCCCCATTTGTAAATCACTGTTCTGATTCTTATTATCGCAGGATAGTTTTGGGTATTGGAATTCAGGTAAAATGAGTGAATTACTACATAATTTTATGTCATGTTTATTCAATTTTATACTCACTTTTGAGTTATAAACATTTTGGGGGTAACAGTTATTCACTTTTTAAAAACTTTATAAATAAATCTCAAATTTTCCACTCCTCCTCCTTTTGAGACACATTTGGATGGAGTGCTATTTGGGGCTCATATAAATAGAGCTACTATAAATATATCCAATGAATCTTTTTGTGGACACCTGCTATGGAATCGTTTGAGTAAATGATTAGATTGAGATAGTTGAGTCATAGAATATACATATTTACAAGAAGCCAGTTTTCCAAAAGATGTGTCATTTTTATAATCTAAACAGAAAGTGTAAGAGTACAGATTGTACCATGTCCTTGCCAATATTTTCTGTTACTAGACTATGAACCTTTAGTTAATCTAGTATTTTTCATTTCTATAGGTATCTATATGTAGTTCTGACTGCTGATTTTTTTAAATTTCTCTAGTGACTAATAATGTTAAGTACCTCACTTATATGCTTCCCTTAATATTCTAATGCCATCTTTTGTGAAATGCCTTGTGAAGTCTTATTGAGCTTTTTATTATATTTATTATGTTGTCTTTTCATTATTGATTTGAAATATCCATTACATATTCTTGGCATAATTTCTTTTTCAAAACTATTTAAAATATTTTCTTCCAATATTTACTTTAGATTTTCATTATCTTAGTGGTTTTTTCAAAGGTAATTATTTTGTTTATGTTTAAAGTGTCATGAGTATATCCTTGATTAATACTCAATCTTAAAAAATAATTGCACAGTCATTCATCACTGGATATCATGTAGGACTTTTGTAAATGCCCTGTGTTATAATGAATATTTTCCATTTATTCTAAGTGTTATAAAACTTATTTTTGAATGATTATTAAATTTTGTAAAAAGATTTTTCTTTGCTGATTGAAGTGATAATAAAATTCCTCCCTGTATTCTAATCTAATAGGGAAGAATATATTTATTAACTTTGAAACAGAAAACTATCTCTTTTTGTAATAATGTCTTTTCTTTCTTAAATACTGCTAGGTTACAATTTGCTTTATTTCTTAAGGACTTTTATGCTAATTAGAGAAATTATACTATCATTTTTTCTTATATCTAATGATTGAGCAGAACTTTCTTACTAGGGTAACAATAATCATGAGATGATTAAAAATGTAGAAATAATGAATAAATCTTCCTGTATTTTCTGAAATAATTTGTATAAGATTACTCTTTTAACATAAAATATTTAGAGCAATTCATATATTTCATATACTTTCATGAAGTACACTGACAACTTTCAACATTTAATGGAATTCATGAATAAAATTGTCTTGAAATATTTCTTTTAGGAAATGCTTTAAATTATTAAGTGGTTCAATTGAGTATGACAATGTATATTTTCTGACTTTCCTTGGATGATGTTCAGTGAGTTCTTTTTCATAAACTGATGCACCTAATCTAAGTTGTCAAACATATTAGTGTAATTGGCTCTTGTTTTCCAACTTACTATTTGTAGGATTCATATTACTGATCCCTCTTTTATTCAGAGAATTGATACTACATAACTTTCTTTAATTCTTAAAATTGCTAAGGGTTTTATCAGTGTTGTTAGGTTTTCCAAGGAATCAATTGTTGGCTATACATAATTTCTTTCTTGTAAATATTGTCTATATTATTGGTTTCTGTTATCCTTTTTCTCTCTTTTCATGTAATTACTTTGAAATTAATTTGCTCTGCCTTTTTGATCATTTTATGTTGAAATTAATTCCTTTAAAATTTTATAATTAGAAGTGGTGAAAGAGGATATCCTTGTCTTCTTCCAGTTTTTAGCAGGAATGCTTTCAATTTTTGTCTATTTAGAATGATGCTGGCCTTGTGTTTAGCATATATAGCTTTTGCAATGTTGAGGTATGTTCCTACTATCCCTAATTTTTCTAGTGTTTTGAACATGAAGGTGCGCTGTATTTTGTCAAATGCTTTTTCTACATCTATTGAGATGATCATATGATTCTTGTTTTTAAGTCTATTAATATGATGAATTACATTTATTAATTCCTGTATATTGAAGCAAACATGCATCTCTGGGATAAACCCCACTTGATTGTGGGGCACTAGATTTTTAATATATTTTTGTATGTGATTTGTCAGAATTTCATTGAGGATTTTTGCATCTGTGTTCATCAGAGATATTGGTCTGAAGTTTTATTTCCTTGATGTGTCTTTGTATGATTTTGCTATAAGGGTGATATTAGCCTCATAGAATGAGTTTGGAAAGTTTTCTTCCTTTTCTGTTTCATAGAATACTTTGAGGAGTATTGGTGTTATCATCCTTGAAACTCTAGCTAGAGCAACAAGACAGAAGAAAGAAATTAAAGGGATACAAATAAATAAAGAAGAACTCACACAATCACTATTTGCTGATAGCATGATTTTATATCTAGAAGATCCAAAAAATCCTACCAGAAAACTTGTAGAACTAATAAATGAATTTAGCAAAGTAGCAGAATATAAAATAAACACACATAAACAAAACACATTTCTATGTATTGGTTATGAATGCAATGAAAGAGAAATTAGGAAAACTACCCCATTCACAGTAGCCTCAATAAATAAATAAATAAATAAATAAATAAATAAATAAATAAAACTCCTGGGAATCAATCTAACAAGAGGTGAAAGACCTCTACAATGAAAACTAGGAAAGAACAAAATTGTAGAAAACCTCAGAAGATTAAAAGATCTCCCATGCTCCTGGATCAGCAGAATTAATATTGTCAATATGGCCAAACTACCAAAAACATTATACAGATTTAATGAAATTCCTGTTAAGATCCCAATGACATTCTTCATAGAAACAGAAAAAGCAATCATGACATTTATTTGGAAAAATAAGAGCTGCAGAATAGCCAAAGCAATACTTAGCAAGAAAAGTGAAGCAGGAGGCATCACAATACCATACCTTAAACTACACTATAGAGCTATAGTAACAAAAACAGCACGGTATTGGCACCAAAATAAACTTGTAGAACAATGGACACAATAGAGGACATAGGGACAAACCCACATAAATTCAGTTATTTCATATGAAACAAAGGTGGCAAAAATATTCACTGAAGATAGCTATTCAACAAATGGTGCTGGCAAAACTAGAAATTCATATGCAGCACAATGAAATTAAACCTCTATCTCTCATCCTGCACAAAAATCAAATCAAAGTATATCAAAGACTTAGGCACCAGAACACAGACCTTGCACCTAGTAGAAGAAAAATTTGGCCCAAATCTTCACCACATTGGACTAGGTCCTGACTTCCTTAACAAGACCCTCAAAACACAATTATCAAGAATACAGTCAACAATAAAAGTTGGCAAGGATGTGGGGAAAAACATATACTCATACATTGCCAGTGGGACTACAAATTGGTACAACTACTATGGAAAGCAATATGGAGATTCCTCAAAAAACTTGGAATGAAACCAAGTTTCCATCTGACCCAGCTATCCCACTCCTTGGTTTATACCCAAAGAACTTAAAATCAACATACTACAGTGATACAGCCATGTCAATGTTTATAGCAGCTCAATTCACAATATTTAAACTATGGAACTAATTTAGACAAATGGATAAAGAAAATGTGGTATATATATATATATATATATATATATATATTCAATGAACATCTCTAAACTTTAAAAAAGGAAGAGATTATGTCATTGCCAGTAAATGGTTGGAGTTGGAGAATATCATGCCAAGTGAAATAAACCAATTACCAAAAACCAAAGGTCAAATGTTTTCTCTAATATGTGGGTATTAATTCACAATAAGGGAGGGGGGGCACTAGAGAAGAAGAGAGTTACTTTAGTCTAGGTGAAGGGAAGTAAGGGGAGGGAGAGGGTATGTGGGGTTAGGAAGGATATTAAAATAAGACAGACATTATTGTTTTATGTATATATGTGACTACATGACCAAAGTAATTCCACAACGTGTACACTTAGAAAAATGAGGAATTTTGTCCCATATATCAAAGTGCAGAAATGCAGTCTACTGTTGTGTATAATTAAAACAAATAAGTAATTAAAACAAAATAATAATGATTAAAACAAATTTAAAAATAAAAAATAAGTAAATTATAATTATATATAATATTGGGTTCATTTTTACATAATTATATAAGCAATGGATATAATTTGCTTCAATTCAGCTTGCAGTAATTACCCCATTCTTCTTTTTTTTGCTCCCTCTGTTCCTTCTACTCCACTCTACTGGTCTTTATTCTATTAATAGTTTTTTTCATCAGTGCATTATGGACATATGTAAAGATGAAATTCACTTTGGTATATTCATATATGTACATAGGATAATTTGGTCACTTTCATTCCATCATTCCTCCCTCTTCCTGTCCCCATTCCCTCCCTATAAATCCCCTTCCTCTCATCTCTAACTCTTTATAAAGGTTTCTTTTAAAACTTATATGAACATTCATCTATTAAAAACTTTTCTAATTATATCATACATCTATAGTGATGTTAAACTTTCATTATTTATCTGACAAAAATATTTTCAATTTTTCTGTCATTTCTTCCTTAATATATCAGTTATTTAACATACCTGGAAATGTGGCATTGATTTTTTTATTTAATTTGTTACAGTCAGTTTACATCTTCTGAATGTTGCAATATTGTGAAATAATATTATGAAATAATATAATATTATGATATTATATTATATCCCAGTATTTTATCTGCTATGATTCATGCCCCATATATACTTCAAAAATGTGTTTTCTGATATTTAGGTGAGGTATTCTATAGATGCTAATTTATTTTTTTTTATTTATTTTTTTTTTGAATTTTTTAATATTTATTTTTCAGTTTTCGGTGGACACAACATCTCTATTTTTTTTTTTTTATATTTGGAATAACACTCCTTTATTTGAAATGTCTTTTGTAAATATGTTCCCAATCTGTGAATTGTTTTATGATTATTGATACAGTAAGATTAACATCTACCATATTTTTTAATGTTTTCTACTTGTTGTCTTTGTTCTTTCCTTCATCTTTCACCCTCTTCTTGCTTTTGTGTTTTTTTTTTTTAAATTGGTTGTTCAAAACATTACAAAGCTCATGACATATCATCTTCCATACATTTGATTCAAATGGGTTATGAACTCCCATTTTTTACCCCAAATACAAGTTGCAGAATCACATCGGTTACACATCCACATTTTTACATAATACCATATTAATGACTATTGTATTCTGCTACTTTTCCTATCCCCTACTATCCCCCCTCCCCTTCCCTCTCATCTTCCCTCTCTACCCCATCTGCTGTTGTTTAATTCTCTCCCTTGTTTTTTTGTTTTTCCCCTTTCCCCTCACAAACTCTTATATGTAATTTTGTGTAACAATGAGGGTCTCCTTCCATTTCCATAGTTTCCCTTCTCTCTCTCTTTCTCTCCCCCCACTCGTCTCTGTTTAATGTTAATCTTTTCCTCATGCTCTTCTTCCCTGTTCTGATCTTAGTTGCTCTCTTTATATCAAAGAAGACATTTGTCATTTGTTTTTTAAGGATTGGCTAGCTTCACTTAGCATAATCTGCTCTAATGCCATCCATTTCCCTGCAAAATCCATGATTTTGTCATTTTTTAGTGCTGCGTAATACTACATTGTGTATAAATGCCACAGTTTTTTAATCCATTCATCTACTGAAGGGCATCTGGGTTGATTCCAAAGTCTAGCTATTGTGAATTGTGCTGCCATGATCATTGATGTGGCAGTATCCCTATAGTATTCTCTTTTAAGGTCCTCAGGGAATAGACTGAGAAGGACGATAGCTGGGTCAAATGGTGGTTCCATTCCAAGCTTTCCTAGGAATCTCCATACTGCTTTCCATATTGGCCACACCAGTTTGCAGTTCCACCAGCAATGTACAAGTGTACCCTTTTCCCCACATCCTCGCCAGCACTTGTTGTTGTTTGACTTCATAATGGCTGCCAATCTAACTGGAGTGAGATGGTATCTTAGGGTGGTTTTGATTTGCATTTCTCTGACTGCTAGAGATGGTGAGCATTTTTTCATGTACTTATTGATAGATTGTATGTCCTCCTCTGAGAAGTGTCTGTTCAGGTCCTTGGCCCATTTGTTGATAGGGTTGTTTGTTATCTTGTTGTTTAATTTTTTGAGTTCTTTGTATATTCTGGATATTAGGGCTCTATCTGAAGTGTGAGGAGTAAAGATTTGTTCCCAGGATGTAGGTTCCCTATTTACCTCTCTTATTGTTTCTCTTGCTGAAAAAAAACTTTTTAGTTTGAGTAAGTCCCATTTGTTGATTCTAGATATTAACTTTTGTGCTATGGGGGTCCTATTAAGGAATTTGGAGCCCGACCCCACAATGTGTAGATCGGAGCCAACTTTTTCTTCTATCAGGTGCAGAGTCTCTGATTTGATATCTAGCTCCTTGATCCATTTTGAATTAACTTTTGTGCATGGCGAGAGAAAGGGGTTCAGCTTCATTTTGTTGCATATGGATTTCCAGTTTTCCCAGCACCATTTGTTGAAGATGCTATCCTTTCTCCATTGCATGCTTTTAGCGCCTTTATCAAATATAAGAAAGTTGTAATTTTGTGGATTGGTCTCTGTGTCCTCTATTCTGTATCATTTGTCCACCTGCCTGTTTTGGTACCAGTACCATGCTGTTTTTGTTACTATTGCTCTATAGTACAGTTTGAAATCTGGTATCGCTATACCTCCCGATTCACACTTCCTGCTTAGAATTGTTTTTGCTATTCTGGGTCTTTTGTTTTTCCATATGAATTTCATGATAGCTTTATCTATTTCTACAAGAAATGCCGTTGGGATTTTGATTGGCATTGCATTGAACCTGTAGAGAACTTTGGGTAATATCACCATTTTGATGATGTTGGTTCTGCCTACCCATGAACAGGGTACATTTTTCCATCTTCTAAGATCTTCTTCTATTTCTCTCTTTAGGGTTCTGTAGTTTTCATTGTATAAATCTTTCACCTCTTTTGTTAGGTTGATTCCCAAGTATTTTATTTTTTTTGAGGATACTGTGAATGGGGTGGTTTTCCTCATTTCCATTTCAGAAGTTTTGTTACTGATATACAGGAATGCCTTTGATTTATGCGTGTTGATTTTATATCCTGCCACTTTGCTGAATTCATTTATTAGTTCTAGTAGTTTCTTTGTAGACCCTTTTGGGTCTTCTAAGTATAGGATCATATCATCCTCAAATAGTGATATTTTAAGTTCTTCTTTTCCTATTTTTATGCCTTTAATTTCTTTTGTCTGTCTAATTGCTCTGGCTAGTATTTCAAGGACTAAATTAAATAGAAGTGGTGAGAGAGGGCATCCCTGTCTTGTTCCAGATTTTAGAGGGAATGACTTCAGTTTTTCTCCATTTAGAATGATGCTAGCCTGAGGCTTAGCATATATAGCTTTTACAATGTTGAGGTAAGTTCCTGTTATCCCCAGTTTTTCTAGTGTTTTGAACATAAAAGGATGCTGTACTTTGTCGAATGCTTTTTCTGCATCTATTGAGACGATCATATGGTTCTTATCTTTAAGTCTATTGATGTGGTGAATAATATTTATTGATTTCCGTATATTGAACCAACCTTGCATCCCAGGGATGAATCCTACTTGATCATGGTGCACAATTTTTTTGATATGCTTTTGTATTCGATTCGCCAGGATTTTATTGAGAATTTTTGCATCTATGTTCATTAGAGATATTGGTCTGTAGTTTTCTTTCTTTGAAGTGTCTTTGTCTGGTTTCGGGATCAGGGTGATGTTGGCCTCATAGAATGAATTTGGAAGAGCTCCTTCTTTTTCTATTTCTTGAAATAGCTTGAAAAGTATTGGTATTAATTCTTCTTTGAAGGTTTTGTAAAACTCCGCTGTATACCCATCTGGTCCAGGGCTTTTTTTGGTTGGCAGTCTTTTGATGGCTTCTTCTATTTCTTCCTTTGTTATTGGTCTGTTTAAATTGAGGAGATCCAACATGGCGGCCAGCAAGGAAGCAGCACTTTCAGTATCTCCACATTAACCGGATCAGAAACACCCATTAAAACAGCTACATTCTACCTACTGAGGAACTTCTAGCAAAATTCCGCTGAAAGGAGACCTGCCAGGAATTAGTAAGTTATATTAGAGGTGACAGTTGGCCCCAGACAAGTGAATCTTGGCCGGCCACGCGGGCGCAGAGGTCCAATCCCGCAGCCACCGCCCAACCGGATCTGCAAGCGCCCCCCGGCAGCCAGGGGCAGCGAGAAGGGTCCCCGCCTAGCCCGGCAGACGGCCCCCGCCATCCCGGCTCTCCTGGCGGCCCCCCTCGCTCTGTGATTGGCCACCCCGCCCGCCCGGCTCTTAGCCACGAGACCGCTGCCTACCGGGTTCTATAAGCGGCCCCCGGTGGCCGGCATGGCGAGAAGGGTCCCCGCCGGGCCTGGCAAACAGCCTGCGCCCTCCCGGCTCTGCTGGCGGCCCCGCCCCCGGCCAGCGCAGGCTCAGCTCTGCAGGTGGCCCCCGGCAGCCCGCGCAGGGAGAAGGGTCCCCGCCTGGCCCGGCAGACGGCCTGTGCCCTCCCGCCTCTGCTAACACCCCGCCTGCATGGCTAATGGTCCCATGCCCACCCGGCTCTGCAAACGGCCCCGCCCACCCGGCAAACGGGGCCCCCTGCCCTCCGGGCTCTGCTGGCGCCCCGCCCGCAGCCAGTGCCGGCCCGGCTCTGCAGGCAGCCCCCAGCGGCCCTGCGCGGCTATAAGGGTCCCCGCCCGGCAGAAGGCCTGTGCCCTCCTGGCTCTGCTAACGGCCCCGCCCCCACTGCGAAAGGCCCCGCGCACCCGACAAACGGCTCCCCCCCCTGAGAGGACGTGAAGGAAATCTAACCAAGCCTTTATGAAATAGCGAACTGGGAACTAAAACCAGAGATTGTGTCAGACCAGAGACAAGCCAGTTCCACCCTTCCCTTCGGACACTCCAGCAAGAAGGCAGGGGCCCACCATAGCAGAGAAGGGAAGTCACCAAAGTTCGGCCAAAGAGATTCCTTCCCAGCGGAATCTACTTTAGCAGGTGTGTGACTCCCACCCGCATCAGATACAAACAACCGGGAAACTTCAAAATCTCTCCGTGGGCGTGACCGTAAGGGCCAAAGGACTCTTGACCCCCAACTCCCAATACTGCCAGTGACGTGGGTGTGACTGTAGGGGCGGAGGGATGCAGAGAAGACTCCCCACCCCCAACTCCCCCAACCGCCAACTGAGAGGGCGTGACGGTAGGGGCTGAGGGAAACAGAGGACACTCCAGACCCCCAACTCCTCCTACCGCCAGCGGAGTGGTCGTGATTGTAGGGGCTGAGGGAAGCAGAGGGTATCCTCGACCCCCAACTCCCATTACCACCAGTGGTGACACCAATGGTCTTAGCCGCCAGACTCCGAAGGTGTGCCCACCAAAGGGGTCCGGAAAAATTAAACTATTGACTCCCAGAACACAGCTCCACAGCACTGGGGCTTAGATGAATGACAGAGAGAGTGCTCAGTCATTAGGGAAATAGAGCACTCGGAGGGGCTGAAAGTGTAACCAAATCCTTGGAGAACCTCCTCCAGTGCACAGGACCTGGCTGGCTGGCAGGAGGAAGGGGAGGAGGGGCCGTAGAAGTGAAATGGCTCTGGACCAACAGGATTGAGAGACTCCCAGGAGCCGTCTTACAGGGATTGCTGTTGACACATTGAGGGCAAATCTCAGCCCGGAGGGTACAGCTTTGCCTACGTGAAGAGAAGAAAATGGATCTCTAAGACCTAATTTTATTTCTTATTTTATTTTATTTTATTTTTTCTCTCCCTTTTTCCCTCTTTCTCTCCCCTTACAAGTTTTATTGTTCTTTCCATTCTCCTCTATGCTATCTAACTCCCCCTCCTTCTTTCTTTTCAAGAGCACCTTCCTTCCCCTTCCCCCCAACTTTCATCCCAAGCATTACGTCCTCCATTTCGTGTAACTGTCTAAATGCAAACAGGTGAAAGTTTCGAGGCCGTCTATAGTGCTCCTAAATACCTAGCTACTACCAACACCCTGATCCAATTGACGGTGAGCATCCCCCTTCAGTAGAGCAATCTTCTAAAGTAGCCAAGACATACTAACCCTTATACCTTCATAGCACCTAACCTAAAGTCCTAAGAACAAAAAACAAATCACTATATGCATACAAAATCCAGAAGCCCTTTATAAATTGAATGAATCAGCTCTAAAGTACAATAAAGCCCAACATCTATAGGCATAATCTCCCACCACAAAGGAGAGACAACAGATATAAACAAAGCCAAAACAAATGTATAGGAGAAAGCAGTTACAAAGCAGTCAAACAGAGCTGGAAAGTAACGTGAACAACATGAAAAAACCAGGGAAAAAAGGAGTACAGATAATACAGGACAACTTAAATCTACAGGAGGACCTAGAAGCATCAGAAATATGGACAGGGAAAGAAATCAAGGCATACCTAACTCAGATGGAACGGAATTTTAGAGAAGACATGAGACAGCAAATACAAGAATTGAAAGTATATTTTGAAAGCCAACTAAACAAACAAATTCAAACTGCAAAGAACGAGCTTTACCAGGAGATAGAGATCTTAAAAAAAACAAACAAACAGTGATTTTAGAAATGCAAGAAACCATAAACCAGATTAAAAATGCTAACGAGAATATTACAAATAGACTAGATCAAGTAGAAGTCAGAACATCAGATAATGAAGACAAAGTTTATCAACTTGAAAAGAATATAGTCAATACTGAAAAGATGCTTAAATCTCACGAGCAATCTATCCAAGAGATATGGGATCTCATCAAAAAACCAAATTTGAGAGTCATTGGGATAGAAGAAGGCACAGAGATTCAAGCCAAAGGAATGGACAACCTATTGAATGAAATAATCCTAGAAAACTTCCCAGAGATGAAAGATGGAATGGATTGCCAAATCCTGGAAGCCTACAGGACCCCAAACATCCAAAACTGTAATAGGCCAACTCCAAGACATATAATTATGAAGATAGCCAACATACAGAACAAGGAGAGAATATTAAAAGCTACGAGGGAAAGGAGGCAGATTACATTCAGGGGTAAACCAATTAGGTTAACGGCTGATTTTTCATCACAGACTTTGAAAGCGAGAAGATCCTGGAACAATGTATTTCAAACACTGAAAAATAATGGATTCCAACCAAGAATACTGTATCCAGCAAAATTAAGCTTCAGATTTGACAATGAAATTAAAATCTTTCACGATAAACAAAAGCTAAAAGATTTCGCAGCCAGAAAACCAGCACTGCAAAGCATTTTGGGCAAAATTCTACAAGAAGAGGAATGGAAAAACAGTGCCCAAAACCAACAGCGGGAGGTATCTCAGTAAAGGGGGAGGAAAACAACCAAAAAGTAAAAACTAGCCAAACTAAAATAAATAAATAAATAAACATGACTGGAAGTACAAATCATATTTCAATTGTAACCTTAAATGTTAATGGACTAAACTCACCAATCAAGAGACACAGGCTGGTAACCTGGATCAAAAAAACAAATCCAACAATATGCTGCCTTCAGGAGACTCATATGATAGGAAAAGACATACACAGGCTGAAGGTGAAAGGTTGGGAAAAATCATACCACTCACATGGCCCTCGGAAGCAAGCAGGAGTGGCCATACTCATATCGAATAAAATCAACTTCAAACCTAAGTTAATCAAAAGGGATAAAGAAGGACACTATATCCTGTTAAAAGGAACTATTCACCAACAAGACATAACAATTATCAATTTATATGCACCAAATAATGGTGCAGCAACGTTCATAAAACAAACTCTTCTCAAGTTCAAGAGTCAAATTGACCACAACACAATAATTATGGGTGACTTCAACACACCGCTCTCGCCATTAGACAGATCCTCCAGACAAAAGCTGAATAAAGAAACTATAGAACTCAATGACACAATCAATAACCTAGACTTAACCGACATATATAGAATATATCAACCATCATCAAGTGGATACACGTTCTTCTCAGCAGCACATGGATCTTACTCAAAGATAGATCATATATTATGCCATAGGGCAACTCTTAGTAAATATAAAGGAGTGGAGATAATACCATGCACCATATCTGATCATAATGGAATGAAACTGGAAATCAATGAAAAAAGAAGGAAGGAAAAATCCTGCATCACATGGAAAATAAACAATATTTTTACTGAATGATCAATGGGTTACAGAAGACATAAAGGAGGAAATCAAAAAATTCTTAGAGATAAACGACAATTCAGACACAACATACCAGAATCTATGGGACACAATGAAAGCAGTTTTAAGAGGGAAATTCATTTCCTGGAGTTCATTCCTCAAAAAAAGAAAAAACCAACAAATAAACGAACTTACACTACATCTCAAAACCCTAGAAAAGGAAGAGCAAAACAACAGCAAATATAGCAGAAGACAAGAAATAATTAAAATCAGAGTGGAAATCAACGAAATTGAAACAAAAAAAACCATTGAAAAAATTGATAAAACTAAAAGTTGGTTCTTTGAAAAAATAAATAAGATCGACAGACCCTTAGCCATGCTAACAAAGAGAAGAAGAGAGAAAACTCAAATCACTAACATACGGGATGAAAAAGGCAATATCACAACAGACACAACAGAAATACAGAAGATAATTAGAAAGTATTTTGAAACCCTATATTCTAATAAAATAGAAGACAGTGAAGACATCGATAAATTTCTTATGTCATATGAGCTGCCCAGATTGAGTCAGGAAGACACACACAATTTATATAGATGCTAATTTAAATAAAATTAGTTATTGATATTTTTCAAATATTCTAGATCCTAACTTATGTTTGTTACTTTTTATTCAGGTATGAAAATTATATGCTGAAACCGTCATCTATAATGACATTTTCCCTGCAATGTCTCTTACCAGACTTTTAATTTCTTTTAACAATAAAAATTATATTAAACATATTGTTCTTTATTTCTGATAATTTACTCTTTTCTTATTATGAAATATATTTCTTTATGTCTAGTACTATGCTATGTTAATAAATTTTCTTTTTATTATTAATTTAGCCACTTATGGTTTTCTATGAAGTTTTTATGTCTTTATATTTTAAAAAGTCTTATAGACAGCCTTCATTGTATACTTATATAATCTAACAACCTCTCATTTTTAATTAAATGTTGTTAATGTCCATTTGTTACATGATTTATGTCCAGTATTTCATTATTTGATTTTTATTTTTTTCTATCTTATTTGTTGTTCCTCAGTTTCTAGTATATTCTCTTCTTTTGAATTGTTCTCGTTGTTCTTGTTTTCCCTTCTTTGAAATATTTCTCAAATGCAAATTGCACTTGCATTTATCTTTTTGTTTATCATTTTATTTTCTCTGGTGACCATAATATGTATTCATCTACCTCATAATTTCTCTAAGCTTAATGTTTTCCAAATTTATGTAAATGAGTTTTCAACAGTATAATTCATTTATGATACCTATCCTAATGTTTGCATGTACTAATTATACATATTCAAATCCTATAATATAATGCATAATGTTTTGATTTATTGTATTTAAAATAATATAAGTCTATATTTAAAATAATATATGTATATATATTTATTTAACATACCTGGAATATACATATATTATTTCAAATATACATATATACACATAATATACATACAAACATACAAATACACATACAAACATGAATAATATACATATTATATATATATATATATATATATATATATATATATATATATATAATTTCAAATACAAATGTGTTTTTTTGGAACCCCTCATTCTATTCTATAAGTTCTTGTTTTCTAATTTTGTGATTTTCCTTCAACCTAAAAATTATTAGCTATCATATATGCTGAAGCAGATTTGTTCCTAATAAATTCTTTCAGATTTTATTGATGTCTTTATTTTATACTCATTTTTAAAATGTATTTTTGCTTACTATATAATTCTGGACTAAAAGTTTTATGCCATTGTGAAAATGTTGTTCTATCGTCTTCTGCATTCTGATATTTTTGTAGAGAATCCAATTATGAATAGTCGGGGTATTCTATTGAATGTCTCCATTTATGATTTTCATATTATCTTTTCAACAGTTTTACTGTGATATATCTATGTGTGGCTATCTTTTTGTTTAGCATGCTTAAGATTGGTGGAATTTCTTATAAACATAGAGCAACTTTTTTTGTACATTGAGTATTTTGATCAATATTTTTTTAATATTACATGTGTGTGCTAATATGTACCTTAGCCCTCAGTAACTTCAAATAAGTGTTCAGTAGACAACTTGATATGATACTCTAGCTCCATACATACCTGTCCATATATTCACTTATTTTGCCCTTTTTCTTAGATAAATCTATTTTTATTAATAAGTCCTAAAACTCACTAATGGTCATTCTTCAATATTAATTCTGCATTTTAAATTAGTTATCATGTTTTCTAGTTTTGAAATTTGATTCTTTATATAGTTTATTTTTTCTATAATCCTTGTCTGCTCATGTAAAAAAAATCTATGTTGCTTTGGATTTTGTTAACATTGATTGACTTTTTTATTATTAGTACATTTCATGCTTTTTCATGTGTCTGATAGTTGAATTATATTCTTCACATTGACTGGATACACTGTAGAGATACTGTATTATGTCACCTTTCTTTAATGGATATTCCATTTTCCTATGTGAACCAGGATCTTACTGTTTTTGTCAGACTTAAAAAAAAATACTTTTTTTTAATGAGGTTTGTACCAGTTGTTTCCTTAGTTGTAAGGCACATCTTTTATACTATGACAGATTTTTACTCTAAAAAGTTGGCCTTTCTGGAGTTCCAAACAAAAGCTTTTGAAGTATTCACAAAGCTTCCTTGGGCTTCTTCTCTGTGGCTGCAATATTTCATAATACCATGAGAACTCTGTCACTTATATTCTTCTTTCAGCCTCAGGGTAACTGCAGGGTAGCAGAACTTGGTCTATCAGAGTCCCACTCTTTGCTTATATAGCACTGCTTTTGGCCAAGGGCCCATAGTGAACTCTAGTCAGGCTTTGGGGGATTTTTTGCAAAGTTCTTTCTTCTCCTGTATCATTTCCCACAAGTCCTACGCAATTTATCAGATCAAAATTCTGACCTCTATCTCCCCAGCTCAAAAGAAATTGTTCTCTTGTACTCTACCTTCCTATACCATGGTAACTATGATGATTCTCTTTATAAATCGTGTATTTGCATGAATTTTCTTTCTATGATATCATTTGTATTCTCTGATGTTTAAAACAGTCACATCATAGTTTTTCAATTTTTATTTTTTTTGTACAGGAGCGAAAATATGGTATCAATTGTGTTTTTATGCCCAGAAGCAGAAATATCATCATTGTACTTGCAGTGACTTCTGAGGCTGAGGCAAAAGGATCACTAGTTTGAGGCCATCCTTAGCAACTTAGTGAGACCCTGTCACAAAATAAAAAACTGAAAAGGCCTGGGAGTGCAGCTCAGTGGTAAAGTACCTCTGGGTTCATACCCTGATCTCTAGTACCATACAACGAAAAAAAACCAAAAAACAATAAGTGGAATTTAATTGACTTAGCAAATGTATCAGTTCAACAGACGAATATACTTACCTTTGTAAGTATATTAAAATATGTGAATATACTGAAAAAAATCAGAAAGGATTAAAAATGCATTTAGAAATTAAGGCGTTTCTGTGTTCATTTCAAAGCTTGTATTTGATTTACCAAAATATTCGTTGAGGATTTAGTACCTTGGTGGATTCCCAATGTGGTTGTTAGCCAAAAGCAGATTTATAACGTATCCACTGCATTGGAATAAAGAGAAGAGAGCATTTTATGAGAACTGTCAGGAATTAGGTAGATCTATAAAGACATTATCTATGTTTGCGCATTTCTTTCATCAAGTGACCCAGTCCCAGGATAATGCATACATGGTGCTGCTGACAAGGAGGACGAAACAGGATTGTTTCCAGGAATATGTGCAGGGTGAACAAGGTTCTCTCACTCTTTTTCCTTAGGGATCTTATTCCAAGGCTGTTACAGACTTCTCATCATTCCTGTGAATTGGGAGGGTGACATATAAGAGGTAAGAAATCAAATAGGTCAAAGCCATTCAGTGAAAGAGTTTAACTCAAAAGAACTTGAAGGCATCTGGTGCTGTACTTTTTTTCCCCCTACTTTTATTGTTTTTTTTTTTAATTTTTATTTTTGGCTGTGCTTTTGCTTTATACAATGAACAGTCATATATATTGGCCTTATATTTCTCTTCACTCTTTCAGGAGAAAGCTGGCCTTACTCAAAAATGGATATTGGCCTTAATAGAAAAAAAAAAGTTCTTGTAAATGTTTCTGATTAGCAGAGATAAAGCAACTAGGATAAAACAGAAAAAATTGTTTTTCAATAAATCATGTAAATCATCTTTATCTTTTCTTTCTTTAGCATGCAGGTTTACAAAAATCAGTAGAAAAATAGAATTTTGCTTAGAGAACACTTAAATAATAATGATATAGCTTTATACATTATCATCACTTTCCTTAGTATTTAGAAAAATGAAAAATGTTCTTTTTTCTATTTTTTACATATTTGTAGTGTGAAGAGGAACAGAAGAATGTAACTGTAATATAACAAGTGCAATATCAAGGTAATCTACCACGTCATAAGATTAAAAAGGAGGATCTCAAGTTTGTGATGGCAGATAGACAAGGGGAGTATTCCAGGAAGAGGTGGTGGCCTTGATGATATGAGAAAGCAGTTACTCAGTTGAGATTGGTGTGATAACATTTGAAGAAGGACTGTCTTGATAAATTGACACATCAAAAGGAAACTCCCCCTACCATGTTTAAAGTACAGCATGGAGTGTAAAGAAAGAATGGAGAAAAAGCATCTATTAAACATCATATTTGAAACAATTTT
Organism: Marmota monax; assembly: GCF_021218885.2. Lineage (NCBI taxonomy): Eukaryota > Metazoa > Chordata > Mammalia > Rodentia > Sciuridae > Marmota > Marmota monax. The sequence continues at coordinate 2,155,105 of NW_026695230.1, read as the reverse complement.
CTGAGAGCTATGAAATCTTAGAGATACTTGCAGTTTAGAGATTGTAGGAAGAGAATGAACTTGAGAAAAATCCACCTGAAATTAAGCAGCTTACTTTGGAATCAATAGATAAAGAACCCTATATAAAGCCCAGGTATCAGGTACTGTGGCACACATCCATAATCCCAGCAACTTGGAAGGCTGGGGCAGGAGGATCAAAAGTTCAAAGCCAATTTCAGCCAATTAGCAAGACTGACTTAAAATAAAAATATAAAAAGGGCTGGGTTCAATGGTTAAGTGTCCTTGGGATCAATCCTTGCTACAAAAAAACAAACAAACAAACAAAAAAAAACAGGTTTAGGAGTTGCAGGAATGGGTGATGCTATAATGCTATAAATACTTAGGGAATAAAGAATGTAAGAAAAGGTGATTGCTTCCATGTAGGAGAACTGACAGGTAAAGAGAAGGGGAAAAATCCTGTACTTATAACTTGAGAGACTGACTTAAGGAAAAATATATATAGAGAGAGAATAGAACAGAGGGAGGATGAAGAAGTCTGGTTGTGACTGAATTTGATTTTGAGGTGTGCATAGAAACTATCGCTAAAGGCTCAGTGATGATGTATAAGCTGAGCATAAATTTTGAGATTCATAACCACATTGTGGTTAGCAAAACTGTAGAAATGGTAAGCTGAATTTAGGAATAAAAGTAAAGAATTTTGAAAGAGAATGATAAAGGATGAAACTCAAGTAATATCAGAATTTAGAATATAATGATAGAAAATGAAAACTTGAAAAGAGAAAAAAAGACACTACTGTAAGAAGAAATAGCAGGGCAATTTAATTGAGAAATAATACAATTTTCAACAAATGATGCTAGGGCAACTTGAATCCACATGCAATAAAATAGAGTTAGACCGCCTACCTCATAAACATTTTAAACTTGGCTCTAAATGGATCATAGATTTTTATTTATAAACTAAAATTCATAAAACTTTTAGAAAAAAATGTCATAAATTTACTTTGTGTTGGATGAAGTAAAGACTTCTTAAAATACCAAGAGCATAAATGATGAAAAAATAGGTAAATTAGACTCCACCAAAATTAAAACATTCGTGTTGCAAAAGCATCACCATCAGAAAACTGAAAATATAAACTGTTGCTTGGGAACATTTGCAAATTATATATTTAAAAGGAAATTGTATTCAAAATATGTAAAGAACTCTTACAATTAAAAAGTAAAGCTTGAATGAAACAATTTTAATAAGAAAAGAACCTGAATAAAAATATCTACAAAAATATATATAAGTGGCCACTAATCACATGTAAAGAGGCTCAATATGATAAGGTAGTACAGATTAAAACCACCATGCAACCACTTCACACCAGCTAGGATATTTATAATGACAAGTTTTAAAAATCGAAAATAATAATCAATGCCAACCATGTAGAGAAATTGAACCCTTTGTGTATTAATTATAGGAAAGCCCAATGGTGCAACTATTTTGGAAAACACTTTTGCATTTTCTCAAAATATTAAGCGTAGAATTATATGAACCTAAACATATATCCAAGAAAACCGAGAAAAAATATTTACACAGTCACTTTTATAAGGATATTCATAGTAGCACTATTCATAATAGCTAAACCAAGGGGAAAATCCTAATGTATTTCAAATAGTGAATAAATAAACAAAACATGGTATATGCATACAATGAAGTATTATTCAGCAATACAAAGAAATTACCCACTGATATATGATATAATATGGATGAATCTTGAGACATAAATGTAAAAAAAAAATTAAGATCACATGTAGTACTAAATAATATAGATGAAATGTCAAATACTGGGAGAATTCATTACAGACAGAAGTTTGATCACTGTTTTCCAAAATCAATTGGGAGAATGTGTAAGGAGAGGACTGACAAGTAGATCCCAATGGATATAGGGTTTCTGGTGGGGATGATAAAAATATCCCAGAGTTACATAAGTGATGAAAAAATTAAGTAAATTAGACTCCACCCAAATTAAAAACTTTTGTGTTGCAAAGCATACCATCAGAAAACTGAAAATATAAACTGTTGCTTGGGAACATTTGCAAATCATATATTTAAAAGAAAATTGTATCCAAGATATATAAAGAACTCCTACAAGTAAAAAATAACATTTGAATGAAACAATTTTAGTAGGCAAAGAATCTGAATAAAAATATCTACAAAAATATGTATAAGTGGCCACTAATCACATGTAAAGATGGTGGTGGTTTTGTAAACTTTGAATATGTTGTTTTTAAATGCTGAATTATACACTGTAAAATGTTGAAATTTCTAGTACCTGAATTAGGGTTTCAGTAAAGCTGTTCAAAGAATTACCTTTTGTGTTTCCCCATCCCATCACTTTATAGAGATTCAGTGTAGCTGTGTGGTCTCCCTTGACCTTCTTTGTCAGACTTTGTATAGTTACTTGAAACAACGTTTGCTGATTCTAGTATTGGAACGCAACATAGGACAAGAGATTACAGCTGGGTGAATCTGCTGTCTGCACTACTGCATCTTTAAAATTCACATACCAACTCTCTGAAATCATGAAATCAATTTTGGATTTGAGTTTTCTTACAATCATGTGGACAGAATGTCATGGGTGATGGTGACTCATGATCCCACAATTGCCCAAGAAGATAAATCTTCTGCTAAGACATACCTCTGTATTTGAGTTTAGAATAATACTTCAATCCTCTAAATCTTCAGGAGTTCCAAAATCTCATGTAGGCTTTCCTTCAAAGATGTGCTTCTCTAATTCTCTCATGCCCTTTAAAGTTAGATTATTTTTTTCCTTGCTTGCAGAAAGTTCAGAAAAGTCAACAAACCTTTTGTTTCTTTATAGGCATCCAATACAGGAGGCACAACAGGATTTTGAGACACAGTCCAAAGAAAGTTCACTCTGTTACTTTCCTTTCTTAGTTGACAATCTTAGGTTACTTAACTGTTGTTTTACATTGTATGTCTAGTAAAAATAAATAAATTTAGTCTGAAGAAAGTCTTTTCTTGCAAAGTTATATATATTTTTTTCTTCAATAATATATGTTTGGAATTCTTCTGTAAAAATTTAGATGCCAGCTGCACTATATAATTACTAAGTGACCTTGAGCAAGTTACTTGACCACTCTGTCAATTTTACTGCAAGAGAGGAAAATGACAGAATTGAAGATTACTTTTGGTTCCTATACCTAGGACATAAAAATAATAATCCAAAGTGATTGTGTAAATAGAAATGGGTTCTAGAAATTAGTGTTATTTGCTATTATAAACATTTTTTTAAAAAATTTTCACTCAGCTGCATGTTTCATTTGAGTATGTAGCTTCAGCCATTATCTTTAAAAGTGAGCAATAAATCAACCTTTAGAAAACTCTGATGGCAGTAAACCAGAGTACCTATCATTTCTTGGAGTCAGAGTTCTATGTTAGCCAAATATGGTGCCATTTTTCTCTGAAAATGGTAAGCAATTCACAGTGAGTTGATTTGTATATGCCTAGTTGTATCTTTTGAGGATCTTACTATCACTCAAGGAATTTATATTCATTGCAACAGTTATTACTTGTCTATTCTGGTATCCTGAGATTTTTAAAGAAAATCTATCTGTATAAATATCTTAACCTCATTGAAACCAGAAATGAAGCATAGTAGTAAATTATATGATTAACTCTTTGCATTTTCCTCATCTATAATAAATCATTAACAACACATACATTGTTACTAAAATAATATGAAAATGGACTTAAAGTGGATGCTTCATCTAAACTTTACTGTAAATGTCTTATCCCTGAACCAAATTATATATATATGTATATATAACATTTTAAATATGTGTATATATATAATTTTATAAATACATATATATAAATTTATTATATATGTGTATATATAAAATTGAAATATATATATATGTATATATATATATATATACACACACACACACACACACACACATACATATATACATACATACATAGTCTTTGCTAAATACCAATATAGGGTAAATCCCTGGATTAGATGATCTAGGTGTGACGTTCCGGGCAATAGTCAGTTTTCCTTAGTACTTTGGAGAACTAGATATTTATTAAAAAATAAAATTGAACTCAGATATCTAAGTTCCTCACTTTCCTTACATGTAAGACAATGATAATGTGAATTTCTATTTTGTTAAGATGTCTCTTTTTAAAGTAAAGAGAAGTGCTTTATACATTTATTTCACCATGATATGCTATTGTAATACACACATACTCACATACACAGTACAGCACACACCAGTTAGTAAAAATCTTAGAACACAGTGTATCTCTAGATGATGAGTTCCATTTTCTAGAATTGATTTTGCAAAAGGAATCTAGTATTTGGTTTGTGTTGTTGTTTTCTAGTTTAATTTTAAATAAAGCTTATTAAATATTGGCTGCTTCTTATAAAACAGTTGGAAAATAGAGAAAACAAATGACACATAAAATCCTCTCTCTCCAATACCATCAATTGGAGTTCAGTACTGTTAGCAATTTTGATGAATTTTTCAGTTGTCTCCCTGACAGGTCTCACCTGAGGAAATGGACTCCTTCAGGTGCTTGAACATGGACCACCAGCTCCATACCCATTGCTGGTAGCTGGTAAGAACAGATAAATTGGAATCAGAGGAATATCAGAAATCTTCAAAACCCAGGAGCAGCAGACTTTTCAAGGGTCCCAAAACCTCTTCGTAGTTGACACATTCTGCTTAAGAAGCTTGAGATGGCATTATAGGCTCAGGGTGCATTTCTGGAGGCTGCTTACTCCTGCTCTCTTTCCATCCCTATCAGGGAAGTCATTATGCATTTCTAATTAGAACAATATTTTAAACACTCTTCAGAGCTCCGTTCTTCCAAGTAGGTTTAATCAGGCGAGAGACACCTTGCCTACGACTCCAAGAGTCTGATCTTATTGAATCCACTCTCACCCCTTACCAAGCACGTCAGTTCAATTATTGGCAGATTAGATTTTTCTTTGCACCCGCCCCCACCCCCTAGTCCTCAGGAGAAAAGGGAATAAATGATCAGCTCCCGACTGGTGCTCACCCGAGTGACCAGAGTGCAGCCGGGTGACCGCAGCCTCGCGCGGGGCGATCGCTGGACACCCCTCCCTCTTCCCGCGCCGCCTCCAGCTGGAGTGACAACGCGCCCTCTGGGCTCCGGAGCCGCGGAGCTGAACAATCCCAGGCAAGGCTAGCCTCACCGGTGACATCACTCTCGAAGATACTCCCAGCTCCTAGCTCCTGCCTTAGCTGGCGTCCGTCCGTTTGTCCGTCTCCATCAGTCAACCACTGGAGAGTGCTCATCGCTTCCTGGGGACGGAGCCGGGCTCTGAGGAGCGACAGGACCCGGAGGAGGCAAGGCAGCAAGGGAAGGAGGACCCCGGCAGGCGACAACATGAAATTCAGCCCCGCGCACTACTTGCTGCCTCTCCTGCCAGCGCTGGTACTCAGCACCAGGTGAGTCCAGGAGCCAGAGTGACCTGTGCCAAGGGGCGCTGCCGGTGCGTTGTAGGTCCTACTGCGTGTCACCAGAGAGGGTCAAAGGCACTTTAACAGTTTGCATCTCCCGCCTTAGAGAATTGCTGTTAAGATTTGGGCTCAGACATCCTTCCAGGAGAACAGATACCCTTTCTAATTAACCCAGTCCCTTGGAGAAAGTCTCAGGATTGCTTCCAGCAGAGACCAAAAGCTTCTCTTCAGAGGGAAAGAAGGCATTTTTTTCCTCTATAGCTCTAGTAGCAGTGAACAGAAAACATGCGGTAATAGAACAAAATTAAGAAAGGAAATAGAGAAACAAGAATGGGATTGTCACAAGGCAGTGTCTTCACTGCTGGAGCTGTTGTAATAGTTAAAGAACTCACCATCCTGCTTCAGTGTGCCTGATTTTAAGATATAGGAAACCAGGGCAAACAGAAGGTGCTAGAAGATTTGAAGACTCGTGCAAAAGTTCTTGGACTAGTGAAATGGTCTGTTTGACTTCTTGGGCAGGCTTAGTGATAGGTGTTTTGTTTGGGCTGTCTTGTGCATAGGTCTAATTAAAGAGCACAGAAGGCAATTAAAAGTTAGAAAACATTCTCAGAGTGCTGATGCAGAGACCCAAGTCAGAAACAATTAAGCACTGTACTCCATCACTGGGCATAGATGAGACTTTAAGGCTTAGTACAGAGGAGCTATTTTTAGTGGAGATTTAAAATGCAGTGATTGAGAAGAGTTTTGTGACTTGCTAGTGTTGATCAAGTCCAAAGTTGGTGAGGGGTTTGCTTTCTTCTTCCACAAGCATAACACAAGGGTGGACTGTTTCATTGCCCAGGACTGAGTCTTTATTCTGCATGCCCTCAGCATCATATTGGCAGAAACCACTCTGCCTTGGCTACTATAAAATAAAATAACACACAGAGGATGAGGCTTCTTTCAAATCTACATGAATAGAAACATTGTCTGATGGTGCATTTGATAGAAAATAAGAAAAGAACATAGAATTGCTTATAATTCTGAAGTGGAAAAAGATAAAGAAAACTCATTACCACTTTAAAATGAAAATGATAAAAAATTTTAATACCATTCCTAATTCATACACCTTGTCCTTCTCAAAACTTTGTTTGTTATTTTGTTTGTGTGTGTGTATGTATGTGTGTTGGAGCTGTTTCATTCAGCCCCATTAAGTGGATGGATTTAGTCTTTCCTTGCACACAAAGCCCAGGTGAATTTCTCAGACTAAAACACAATTTAAATTTTATTTTCCTTAAGGTTTTCTTGTCACTTTGGTTCGTAAGATGCACATGGTTTTAAAGAATACCACTTTGCCTCTGAGTATTATCATAACTTGCTCCAAATGCAGAGACAATTTCAATATTTGTGTTTAGCTCTGAACAGATCATTATATATCACAGTGATTCTTTGAAATCTTGCCGTTTACTCTTATGTTCTAGTTTAATAATTACTTGTGTAGTCTTCTAGAGAAAGGAAATTTCCAAAGTTTATGCACTTAAGTAGACGCCAGTCAACATATGCTTAAAACAGTAAACATTTAAGTGATGGAAACCCAGTGTACAGTGATTTTAAAGGGAATAAGAATTTTCAAACTTCCAAAAGTATATTTGTATTTTAAAGATGTTATAATTTAAATGACTTAGAAAGCTGTAAATTCTCATCTCCAAAGTTTTAGGGGTTAATAATATAACCACAAATAGCCATATTCTTTCTCTGATATTAAAGTATTAATTTCTATAAAAACAAATTTCTTTAATAAAAGTCAACACATTTATAACAAAAAAAATGAAAGTCATTCCTTGATCTCTTTAGATATAAAACTTCTGCAATGTTGGTATGTATAAAATTGTGACAGGTCTTTAAATTTTTCAAAAAGAGAATACTAAGCTTGAAAAGACAAAAATTTCATAGTCAATACCACATATTGTTAATGTGAATACACTGTAGGAATTTATTTTACTGGATATCCAGTTTACCTTGTGATGGTGAACACATTTCCAAATTAATGTGGTACTATCAGTATGTCACTTTGCAAAAAGAGAATATGTTTTAAAGAAGTCTAACAGAAGGCCATTCTCATTGCAATCTTTGACAGTTCTTAAAGGCATATGGATAATGTGCAGGTTAGAACCCAAACTGAACAGCTTTGTGGGAACAGTTGCATTAGTAAGGTTGAACTTACTGTCCTGCTGTGAAAAACTGTGCAGCTCAGTCATGGCCACCTGTGACAGTGAATTTTCAAGCCAAAGACTACTGTTAACTTTGTTTCTTAGTGAGTGGTCCTATATGTGAAGCAAATGGCATTTCACGTTCTTAGGTTGTGTAGAATGCCTTAGCAGAGGGTGATAATTACTGTTTTTTTTTTTTTTCCTATAACCTTTGGGTAATGTCACTTGTCTTTTAATGTCAACTTCCTTGTAAAGTGTGGGGAATATGCAGCTGAGACCCTTTTGCATAAAAAAAAGAATTTGTTTTATCTCTTGCTCTGAATATAGCTCCTCAATACTTTAGTATTTTTCCCCAATAAGTCTAAAGTTGGTTTCTATTGTAAACTAAAGCAAAAAGTTACTGAAAGAAATACTGCAGTTAAGAAAAGTCACTATTCGATAGTATTTGTGCCATAGGAATGGAAACTCTAACACAATTCTGAATTTTAAATAGAAAATTTTGAACAGAGTTGTTTCTGTTTGCTCCTCCTCTTCCTCTCATGTGCTGTAGCAACTCTAGACTCTGAAGCACTAAAATCCCCAAATTTCATTGGAAAAAAAAAGTAATTATCCTCCAATTATAGTTACTTTTTGCTATGAGAAAGATAAATGTCACCTTCAACAGTAGCCAATAATTTTTCTCTGTTTTTCTGGTAAATTCCATAGAGTCAAAAAGAGCTGTTTAATTTACTGGCGTATTGTCTTTCTTGTTTGTAAAGTACACATAAATTCAAAACGTCAAGTTAATAATATGAATAATGTAGCTAATACAGAGACCCATTTAACCTGTGCACAAATAAATGTGGTCAAAGAAAGCAAATATATGTGTTGGTTTAATAGCTTCAGAGTAGAATGACTGTACTTTTTAAATAGCCTCATTCTGTAGAGGTATTAAATTGCTATTCCAAGGCAGCCAGTAATTCACTTCAGAAAGAAGTGTAGGTATTAAAAAGAATGGTAGGGTGAAAAATTCTTTAGAAGTTCTTGGTGAAAAGGGACTCATGGGGCACTGGAGAAGGTTTGTTCTTTAGTCTCCTGAATCTCTGTTCCTTTAGGCTGTGGCTATATTCTTTATGCCTCTGGATTGTTAAGTTTTAAATGACTTAATGGGGAGAGATGTAGCAGGGAGGAGTGAAGGTCCACATACTTCTGGTGATTTTCCATTAAGGAAGAACTCTGAGCAGATGGTCGGTTATAGTCTTCCCAATAGGAGTCACCTTAGAGATCTCTCCTGGGCCCTCTGAACAGCACTCACACCACATGTTTGCTTGGAGTCTATGTTTAGATGATACTATATATTGAGAATACCCCAGGCCCCTGTTTGTTCTGTGACTTACTCTAACCTCAGGATAAAGTTTAGAAAAGGACAAAGATAAAGATAACAGTAAACACACAATCAGTACACACACTTACACACAATTATTTTTTGAGACAGCATCTTTCTATGGCTCCCAGGCCCAGCCTTGAACTCATGATACTGCAGCTTAGCCTCCCAATTAGCTGGGCTCACAGGTATGCTACGCTGCATGTGAATTCACTCACAAATATTTTATATTTAATGTGGGAGGCAGTCTCACTCTAATTCCCCTGGAATAGTGTGAGGTAATTTGTTTTTCCCGTAATTTTACACAGTGTGAGCTACACATGACCCTTTATGTGAAACCACCTAGACTACCCTGAAGAAATTCTTTGTGAAAAGTATTGGAATAGCCTATGTAAATAAGTTAGATAAATAATTTTCATAAGAGATTTGGAAAGAAAAGATATTACAACATATGAGGTTTCAATTCTATCCCTGAATTGTCTATTGTTGAAACAATTTATTTGGAGATTATCTTTGGGGATTAAATTCTTTCTATGAGTAAATGGTAGGGACACCCAAAAGATTTATGTGTTGGCTGTGCAATTGTCCCAAACTGAGTAAGTGGTTGAAGAGAACTTGACCTTCCAACTAGGAAGTAAACATCAGTGGAACCACTGAGGAGTTTGTGAAATGAAATTTTTTCACATGCATTTTGAGACACTTTGTGTGTGTGTGTGTGTGTGCTTGTGTGTGTGTTTCTGAGTGACTTCTAGAGGATTTGTTATGATTACTTGAACAAATGGGACTAAATCATTTAAGAAACCTGATTAAACAGACACTGTTCAAGATTATGTTTTCTTCTCTGAGGAATTAAAAATAAAACTACCTGAACTTATCTTTATCCCTTCAGAGTTGTCTGTTAGTTTTTCATTATCATATAATGAGTGTGCTCACCATCAGTTAGTTATTGAATGAGGCGTAAGGACAATGAAACAATAGATTAAGGACAAATACATATCCCTAGAACTAGTTATATACACAAAAAGGTATCTATAGGAAAAAAATTGGATGAAAGACAATATCAAAATTTTATGCAACGTTGTAAGTGTATATGGAGAAGAGAGTAAATAATGCCAATTTTAGGAGAATCAATAGTAACTTCTACTTTCTAAGGATGATGAGGTGAATAATATTTTGTAATCAATGTTAGTATCATGCAACAATTGCTAGTTGTATGATATTATGGAAATTGCTTATCATCTATAATCGTGGTACCCATGTAGAAAACAGTATACCTCATGGAACTTACCTATTATGTTGCTTTAAAGACTGAATGAGGGCTGGGGGTGAAGCAGCATTCAGAGCACTAACCTCACATGTGTGAGGTACTACATTTGTTCCCCAGCACCACAGAAAAAAAATTAAAAAAAAATAAATTTTGAAAAGAATTTAGGCATGTTCCATGGAACACAGGTGGAACACAGTAAGTATTCAACAGAGTTAGTCTGTTCAGCTTTCACCATACTATTACTATTATTTTCAGGGTTTTTTTCCAATCTCTGATGAATCTGGTCAAAGAACAAACAAAGGAAAACTTGACTGTAAATCAATTGAGTGACACAAAATTGAAAAGAATCACTGTCATGATCTAAAATAAATAAAGAGAAGAAAAGCTGTAGAAGATGTAATAGGGTCATTTGGTAGCTCTGCTAGTCCTTCTCAGTAGTGTTTTAGTGATATTGTGTCTGAATAGTTGCGCCCTTTGATGAATATTGTGAAAATTAAAGATATTTAATTAATTAATTAGAATATGATTTAGCCCAAAAGTGTATGTTTAGCTACTCGTGTTCCTATTTTAAAATACAATTGCATTGACACTCTATGAATTATAATATGAAATCCAAGCCATGAGCAGAGGTGTGGATGAACAATTGAAAAATGGTGTTTCCTTATCACATTGGCAGAATGGACATATTTTTTTTTCACTACATTTTCTACTTGTTCATAGGTTTCACCATCTATTAGCATTCTCTAATATTTACAAAACTTAAAAAAGTTATAGGAAGAATATCTGACTTCAGGACATTTTTTTCTTCTATGGAAAACAATTTAAGAATCACTGATAGAGGAAAAGACCAAATGTTACATGTCTAAACAATCATCATCTGAAAGGGACCATATCCTAAGACAATTTGGCAAATGGCTTTTGTGATATTCTAATTCAATTAGTTTGCTTATATAATAACCTCTTCAAAGTTAAGTCATGCAATGCTGATCATTCCATGAAAAATACATATTATTTCATATATATATATATATATATATATATATATATATATATATATATATATATATATTTGTGGATGTGTATTGACAATGACAAATGTCAGCTGAATAGACCCTAAAACAAGGTATCATTTATGGCTAAAGGGAAATAAAAGGTTCAGATCATGTTCATTCTGCATCCAAAGAAATGCACATGTTTATTAAAACTTCCAAGAACTTGTCTCCAGGATGATGGAAGGCAAAGACATATTGAAAATAGACCATTCCTCTCAGACACAAGCTGAAGGTCAACAGAGTGATCAGTATGCTTTTGAAATGCCATCAAGAACACAGGAGATGCTATTATACCATAGGTGGTGATTGCTTTGCAATTATGTCTGACTTCTTTGGTGTTGCTTTTGAGTGCTTTAATCTCCTCAAGTGTACTTTAAAGAGTCTACTTATTGTGAAACATGCTGTGAATACAAGGTTGTGTTCTAGTCCAAAGACTTCCATTTTGGAAATGAGAAAACTGAGGCTGAGAGTGGTTGGGACTTACCCAAGGCCACAGAGGGAAGGCAAAACTAAAACCCAGAACTTTCCACAGGTTCTTTTATGTTCTATTATGTGATTGCTCTTTACAATATATATCTTCTCTTATTAAACAACGTGTGAATTTTAATATCTCCAGTGTATCTACAACTATTCTAGTTATTGTGAAATAAAAAGCAGTCTTAAAACAAATTCCCTGACTGCATGAAATCATGATAGAACAATACACTATCGACAAAGGGCATGAGAGAATGAAAAAGCAAACACCATTTGTCACCCTGTGTTCAGGTGATTTTTGAAGAGTGAGCTGGACTAAATATATATATATATATAAATTTCAAAACCCAATGCAGAGTCATTAATGAGTTCTCACCATTGCACACAATTTACCTCTCACAGTAAAATGGTTTGTATTGACCTTTCAGGTCTAGTGTGGGGTGATATTTTTAGTGCCTTTGAGATAGAGTCAATGAAACTCTTTCCTGTAAGTGTAGTTCCAAGGTACTTGCTCATATTTTTCTCACATGTTAGATATATCCTATAACTCTACATGTTGTTAAATGGCGAGTTACTTACTTTCTTGAAAAGATGACTTCCTAAATATGTTCATAGTTAGCATTAATGTAAGATGATGGTACATTTGTTTGGTTCTGATTTATTCTATATTTTCTTCCATAACTATAACAACTTTAGGGTCACGTCTCTGAAAATGTCCTCCACCCAGCTCATACCACATTTTTTTTCCTTTAGATAGGTTACTTAAACTTGATAATACTTAATTTTTTCTTCTAGCAAATGGAAACCAATAATATGTATCATTTAGGATGAGTAGGATTGAAAAAAATATGTATTTTCACATGTGGCACATTGCTGTACCTTGAAGCCACTCAGTAAATACTAAGTCACTTTACCTATCATTATACATAGGTTACAATTTAGTGTGTTGGTTTTCTATAGGATACCGAAAGCAATCCACATGCAATTTAATTATTTGTTTAAAAATCAAGAAAAATATATTTCTTTAGTTATTTTCAACATTCTAGACTATTATATACCAAATTATAAAACTGGAGTTTATTTCTATTAGTATTCTTCTTGAGTGGGGAGCAGTGAATGTGTTTCATGATATGGCAAAACACAATTTATAGAGTCCTTAAAAAGAAAATGCAGTGCCCTAAATTCTAATATTTGTTTATAAATAAGTAAGTAAAGGTTATAGGCATTGACCTCTCATCTTCAGTCTCCCTTTTCATTTTTTCCTCTCTTGTTTAGGAAACACTGGGATTAAAAGTGTGGCATGAATTTCTGCCCTTCCAAACTAGTCCTTGCAGCTGAACTAAGACATTAGTAAAGGTTAATGCAGGTTTGTTTCATGTCTGCTATGGAGGATATGACTTTCCTTGACTTATTCCTAGCCTCAAGAGATTATGAGAGTTTCAAAATTTTTTACCTTTCAACCTCTGATTCAAAACCTGCTCCTATCATCTAGACACACTTACTCTTAAGTATGTGTTTAGTGGTTTAGAAGGTAGAAGAGGAGGTTGAATATCTCCAGAGATGTTCGCCCTGTCTCATGTGGTTACATCCTAATATTATGAAATCAGAGACTTAGAATTACATGAATTTAGAATAGTCAATTAACATCTCTTTACCACATTTTCCTGCTCAGTGCAAAGATGATAACAGCCTGGGTCATAAATTTGTTAAGAGGATTAATTAAGCTAATGTATATAGAGAATAATGTCCAGCTTGGGGAACTGCAATTCAATATATTGCCATTCTTATATTATGTGATTAAAGGGACTAGACATGTTTTAGAGTGAACTTGCACTTTAGAAAAAGTGATCCTAATGACAACTCCTCTCACACACTATAAGCAAGTCAGAATTTTTTTCCAGACGAGATTTTGGGGCTTATTCTTATCCTTCCTTATTATAGAAAAAAGAAAGAAAAAAAAAACTGAAAAAAAATGGTGTTTTCCTTCAAGTTCATGCAGGCAATTTGAAACCAATGTGGAAAGCAATTCACTAACATTCAAACCAATCCCAGTTAGGAACATTAATCAAAAAAAAATCTATAATATCCTTAATAAAAAATAACAAGTGAACACGAGCATTTGCAAGGGTTCTGAAAACTCCAAATTGTTTTGACAATATGATAAAAAAATAAAAATACTTATTAAAATTCTCTCCTCATAATATGACTTTAATGCCTCCAAAAAAGGTTTATTACTCTAGGTTGCACAATATGTCAAAAACAAAGGGATCTGTCTTAAACTAGGAAAGCATAAAAACTGAGAAATATGACAGATTGAGGGTCCTGGACTCTTAAAATTAAGTGGTCCCACAATGGAGTAAGTTTGGTAATGACCACTACAGCCCTCCAAAAGAGGGGCTGGAATGGAAGGAAGAAAAGGGAAGTGTAGCACACTGGAGCTCTTTGACTGTCATATGCATAGCAAGAGATGGTTAAGAGTGAAGAGGAAAGTTCCCATCAGCTGCCTGCCTGCTCTATGTTCTTTTATAATTTCCTTTAACGCTTATAGTCATTCATTGCTGATCTTCACAGTAAACTAAGCCTTTAGAACTGGACAGCAAAATAGGAAGAATATCTGAATTACAAAAAGAACAAAAAAAAAGCATGAAAAATTAAAGTGACATGTTAGCGAGAAGCAGAAGTGGTTGAAGAAACTCCATATTGTTGAGAACATGTAGGTTTTCCCTTCGGATATGAGCTCATTTAACAAATAAGACATTCACTCCCAAAATGGGGTAAATCATTCTTTTCCTGAAAACTACCATTAAGAATGATGCTGAAATATATTGAATCATTTTTGCATATTCCATATGCATCTTTATTTCAGTTGGTTGTTTTATAGAACTGTAACTTACGTATCCCTGGATATGTGCTAGCTGTTTACCTTCTGTTACTTAAACCTTGTGTCTTAGCTTTACATTATATTTATACATGTTTTATAAAATAGGAAGAGCTGAGTTGTGAGCACATTAAATGACCAGCCCATATCCCTTCAGCTAGATAGTGAATAGATATCAGGCCATCGTTTTGGGAATTGCTTTGTGAATTAAATGATAGTGTTGCCTATACAATTTAATCTATTCATTAAAGCACAGGAAAAGAAAAACTACATATAAGGATGCTGACTCCAAACGGTGTTGGCAAATAACAACTTGCCATGAGATGGTATATGCTACATTAAAATTATTCTTAAAATAAATCAGGCAAAGAAATTCATTAGTTTGAACAGCAGCCAAGTTGAAGCTTTTAATATAAATACAAAAGTTTGCCAGCTAATTTAATCATTCCTGTATAGAAAACATATATGTTCACAGGTGAGTGTTTCTCAAAATATACTCCTCAGTGTACCTCAATGAGAATCTCCTGGAGTTGCTTCTTATAAAGGCAGTTTCCAGTTTCTATGCTAGGTGGGTTAGATTTGATTCTCTGAGAAAGAAGGCAGTTAATTTTTATCTTAATGTGGAACAAGGGTACATCTAACAGCTTGGAAACCACTGCTCTAATATTTGAGAACTGTGGAGTTTGAACACCTCTTTGGCATGCACTCAACAGAAAATATTGCCTCTGAAGTCCAAAGGACAGGAATTCGGTGTTGTTTTGACAATGTATAAATATATTTAATAAGTCTTCCACCAGGTTGTGTTTGTGAGCCAAGTTACATGAAAATTATTCTCTGCCTTATAGACATTTCTGCAGAGGGCTGAGAAAATAGTCAAACAAATTGAATGACAGCAAATAGTCAAATAATTTAAGTGATATATGATGGTGTGCATGGATTCACCCTTGGATATATTCCATTTAAAAAGTATATGAGAGTAAAGGGGAATCTCTGAGGTGCACCTAGAAGAATGGGTACTTGATTGTGCCACTTCCCTGGCTTTCGTCACTTCAGTTTACATAAACAGTAGGCAGTAAAACCAGGCCTTACCCATGATGCCATAGAAATGCTTGTTGACTTCTAATAGAGGCAGAAGGTCTGAATATTCAGACAAAGTGTAAGCAATATTTAGCCTAGTGAAAATAAAGGTTTGATCAACTCCCTATGACTTAGTGGTGATCAGTTTTTCATGATGTGGAAAAAAATTGGGAATGATTCATTTTCTGTGTTAAGTAGAAAGTGCATCTATGCTACCCATATTTCCTTACTGTTCTTCTCTGTAGAATCAGTTATGTCTCTTGGAATTAAAAAGAAAAAGGAAGGAAGGAAGGAAGGAAGGAAGGAAGGAAGGAAGGAAGGAAGGAAGGAAGGAAGGAAGGAAGGAAGGAATTTGGAAATTTGGGAGATGTTTTAAATTTGGGAGACGTTTACTGACACTTCCACTATTTGTGAGATGGAAACTAAGGCACACTGGAGTGAGATTATTTGCCCAAAGTTATCATCTGATAAATGGTAGAGCCAGTCTAAGTTCAGACCATAAACAGCGCTTGGGCTCTTGCTTGGAATCAATATCCTACAGCACCTCCTAGTGTGTAAAGTCAAGTACTGAAATAAATTTGTATTGGTTTCTTTTGCAGGGGGGTGGATTTCTGGTTTAATGTGAATATTCTTCTTAAAGGAATGGGTAGCTGAAAATGTTACATGCAGTGAAAGAACAAAAGAAAATGCAGCATCTTCTCAGATGCCCTCTAATACCTCAACTAAAGATGACAGAAGATCCTTTCCTTAAAGTTGTAAATTGCTTATTTCGTTTTATTGGGAAAGAAAAGTAATCTTAGTCCCATAAAGAATTGTCTTTCTGTGTGTAAGGTGTTTTAAAATATGCCATGAATTGCATCATTCTATTGCCTGGCTCCAGATGTCCTGCAAGTGTAAATTGTGGGGCTTAGGAACAAGTGTGTAGGAATCAGGTTGATCTTTGTTCAACCTGATTGCAGTATCTTAAACTTTAATTTTGAAAATAAAATTTTAACAGTAGCTATAGGTTATTTGTGTGTGTGTGTGTGTGTGTGTGTAATGATTCTACAATGAATTTCTCTAGGTTTTATTAAACTTAATGCTTTTCAGAACCTCATGAATGTACCTTATAGATTAAGATGTTAAGAATTAGAGAAGTTAATAAACCTAAGGTCACAATAATAATAAAGAATAGAGATGGAATTTGAACCCATGATTTAATAGGCATTAGCCTGAAGGTCAGAAATCTGAGTCAATAAAGATTACCATAAAAGTTTTTGATGTCTAGGGATTTGGGACGTAATTCAGGAAGTGAAGGACCTGTTGGAAACCACATGAAAATTGGCAGGGAAGAGGACTTGAGTCATAGATACTCATGGATGCATGAGCTGAGTTGGAGCTCAGAATGCAGTAGCATAAGCTTCCTATTTGCAAGCTGACTCTCAGGCATCCCATGTGGAAAGAGTATCACTTTTTTTTTTACAGATGTGAAAAGCAACAGACGCTTCATCTGAACATAGTCTGTCTTGAATACAAAATAACAATAATAAATAGCAACCAGATATCTCTTAGGAAATTTTAGTGCTGTTTTACTGGAACTGCACTTCCACTAATAATCAGAAGATGGCACTGTGAAGTACTACAGTCATATCTATTCTAGTTAATCCACTTATAGAACATGCTCATTCCAAAAATGATTTAAAAGGAAAGGTTGATCTCACATCAAAATTATTGCAGTACAGGTATATATGTGTGCACAGTATATATACTATGCATACATATATGTTACATATAAATTAATACAATTTTAATAAATATATATTATACATAGATATTTTCCAGTTTTCTGAGAACTTGCTATTGACAATATGTTTTGCTTAGCAACACACTACTTGTCACTAACTGAATTCTGTGAATTATTACAATGTTTCTTATATGATGGCCTTCCCAAAGAGAAATAAAACATGGAAATTTAATAATGTAGCCATTTCCCCCCACAAACACTTTTACACAAGAAACTACATTATAACTTCTATGGTACAAAGACAGTTTTACCATCTTAAATACAATATAACTTCTCCAATCAAGTGTATATATAGACATGTATATAGACATGTAGGTTGTCCTGGTATGGAGGCTTAATTAAGATTTTTCAGCTTCATAAATGTGTCAAATGATATACATTCAGTATAAACTGTTCTTTAATACACATATGCTCATTCATGGTGACCACTTGTACAATTAATCTGTTTCTCAGTTTCAATACAGTATTCTTATAGATACTCTATGCATTTTATTATAAACCAGTCTTCCATAGATGATTTTGCCCTGTCATAGGCTAATGGAAATGTTCTGATCTAAAGTGTTAAGATCACAGGTTGAGCTATCATGTTCATTAGGTGAATGTATTAAGTGCATTTTTGACCTAGAATATTTTCAACTTAGAATGATATATCAGGACATAACCTTATTGGTAGTAAAGGAGTATTTGTGTATGTGTGTACACTTTGTGTGTGTGTGAATTATGTTTAATGATTGTTGATATACAGCTGAGTACATTAATATTGCATACATAATTCAACCTAAGAATTAATTTTTGATGCTAATTCTAGAGGAAAATGTTTGTGAGAGCTCCTAAATGTATTGTGTTGCAAACTACAAAAAAAAACCCAGGGGCTGGATGTTTCTACTGGGTTACTGAAGGATATGCATTTGGTCACAAGCTGAGAAAAGTACATATTGATGGTGGTGGAGTATTGGTAGTATAAATCTTAAGAACATTCTCAGAATTCTATCATTTCATGTATTGTTGGGCCTTTAATTTCTACTCTGATTTATGAATTAAGATAAGGAGGTTCTTATGTCATAGGCTGCCAGATTACCATAAGTGATCTAATTGCCTTACAGTACAACCAAGACAAGGGGGGAAATAGAACAATACTCACATTACACATTTTATTGCTGATCCAGCCACAATCTTTCATAAAAACTGAGAAACGCTCCTTAAAATCTTGAGCTTCCCTAATCAATGTGAAACTTCCTGGAAAAACTATGAATAGCTCATGATGGTGGTTTTCATTTCAAATGTCTAAATTGTTCTTTTCCAAAAAGTATGAATGTTCAAAAATTACAATAATTTTGTGCTGTTATGTGGTGCTAATACTTTACTCAGAGTTCATATTAATTTACATATAAAAATATAGCTTCACTTACCAAAATGGGACGTTTTGGGTTATGTTTTCTCCCATATGACATAACTTTACTTTTGTTCTATTTTTCTTTTCTATTATTATTTTTATTATTATTAAGGTAAATAAAGGATGATTGTTTTTGCCATCTGAGCTATTAACATGATTTTCTCTCAGTTAATGGAGACCTACTTACCATGAACTTCTTTTAAAGTTAAAAAAAATATTTTTTGACATACCAATAGTCAAAAATAAAGCAATTTTCATCTACCTTGAGATTCACAAAAAATTTTGATCATATCTCATCCATAAAAAATCTTTACATAGAAGAAAATTTAGTATTCGTAAGATGGTTAGCCTTCATTATTTAGTAATCATTGGTAAAGTTTTACTTTATTTTTATCAATGCAGCAATTAAAAACAACAAAGAAATGAGATTTTTTAAAAAAATGAGCCAAGACCTATATCTCAAAGGATTATCAGATACTGGGACAATATAAATTTATCAATAGCCATTTTGAAATTATATTGCTGTTTTGTCTCCTAAGTAATAAAGGATAAAGATTATTTATTTTAGTATGCTCAGGATCAATACAGGACCCATATCATTTTGCCTGTGACTCATTTCTGCCCCTCATTCCTTTTAGCTATACTGTTTTAAGGCCAGGACTTGGGTCCTATTCTAAAGCCTAGAATATACAATGGAAGAGCAGTCAACTCATTCCATTAGTACAAAGCAAAGGTTAATTTCTGGCAGAAATAAGTGCATTGCTCTTTTAGGAAATCATCAGCGTTTGTCTCCCTATGACCTTTCAGAGACTGGAGGCAGAAAATATTTATCTCAAAGAAGCGATGAAAAAGATGATAGGATGGAAAAAAAAGGAGTTGCCAAACCGAATGCTAAGAGGAGGAGCCAGTGAGACCAGAACTGATCTAGTGTTTTGATGTTAGCAATGTAGACAGGATTCCCTGGCTATGTTTTATAACAATCTCATCTAGATAGGGAACAAAAGCAGACCTATGGAAAACAGAATGATTTAAACATGAGTGGTGAGCACAGTGACCATCAATAAACACATGTTTTATATCACTGTTACTGAACAGCGATCTGAATTGGCATCAGAGAAATCCTCCACTGAGTGTTGAGTGACTTTTTTTTTTTCATTTTTAAGCAACAAAATGACATATAAGACAAATTGGAAGAGAGAGAGAGAGAGAGAGAGAGAGAGAGAGAGAGAGAGAGAGAGAGAGAATATGAAAGAGTTCTTAATTCCTTGTCCATGGTGAAACTAATAATAGAATGAGAAGAATAATATATTATTTATTTGTTTTGCATTATTATAACAAAATGCCTGACACTAGGTGACTTCCTAAAGAAAAAAAAAAGTATTTAGTTCATAGTTTTGGAAGCTGGAAGTTTAAGATTGGGCAGGACCATACTCAATAAAAGAGAAAGATCACATCACATACCAGGAAGCCAGAGAGAAGGGGAAAGGCACAACTTACTCCTTTTATAAGAAATGTGAGTGTGTAACTGATGTGATTCTGCAATTTGTATTTGGGGTAAAAATAGGAGTTCATAACCCAATTGAGTCAAATGTATGAAAGATGATATATCATGAGCTTTGTAATGTTTTGAACAACCAATAAAAAAAATAAATAAATTTTTTTAAAAAAAGAATTCTCTTGCTGGAGATGTGATTCAGTAGTAGAGTACTTCCCTATCATATGCAAGGTCCTGTGTTCAAGGAGAGAGTACAGTGTGGTATCACAGAAGTACCTGAAGTTTTTTTATGGATTCAGAACTTAAAAGGTTTTCAGTTATTGTTTTGTTGTTGTTTGTTTGTTTGTTTTTGCTTGTGAAAATAAATTCCAGCCAGAGAATAGCAATGTGTAAAAGCAGTAAAATAAAATAATAATAGTGTCTGGCTGATATGTAGGTAAAAAACAACAGACTCCTTCTCAGGGTGGGTTTGGGGTGGGCTCACATCGGGGATGCATTTGGTGCTCCTGAGTTACCTGGGGACTAGGTGAAGCTGGTTTCTGGCAGGGACCACTTCCTTTTTCAACTCTTTTGTCCTAACATGTCATTCTCTCACATTCTTTAGAAAGTGCTCATTTATCTCCTGTATATCAAATTTCTAAAGGAAACTTTCACCTTAGAAGACAGACCTGGGGCAGAGACTAGTTCACCCAGCTTTGAATCCCAATGTTCCATATCACTAATTATGTGATTTGGAAGGACTGTGAAAAATTACTTATGTGAGATTTTCCTCTAGCTGATTTGTGAAAATAATGAGGTGGAAATTAATAGAAAATATGTTTATAAAGGTGGAAACTTATACTTATTTGGTATATGCTACTATCATTTACCATTGAATCACAAACATGATGTTAAATGCAAAAAAAAAAAATCTATGGGATAGGTCTTACATGAAAATAAAATGCAAACAGGTTTAGCATATACAAATTATGTGACCATTAAATGTAGAAAACATTATTTGATAAAATATGTATTCCGATACCCTCTGTTGACATTTATTTCTCAGATTTGAGATTTCTTGTTACCTTATATATTACTTTACTCTGTTAATTATTCTTGATACAAAATAGTATTTTTTCATTATCATATATTCTGTTTTATGTTGAAATGTAACATGAAATCTTGTTTGAAAACAGCAGTTACCTAAGCAATTTTTACTAACGTTTAAGAATACTATGCATGAATATTACCTTTCAGATAAAATCTTTACCATTTTTTTTCATTTTTATATAATTTTATCTGTCTAAACAATGACTCCAAAAATATGAACAACTTCAAAGAGATCATAAATCACATTACTTGTTTGGGATTTAATTTTTGATATGATATCCATAATTTATTTTCTTGGAAATCCATTTAAGAATGTTGAATTTATCAAAAGGCTTAAGTAACTAAATGAGAATTTTGTCTCAACATAATGAAGAATATCTCTGTTGCCACCCAGTGTCATTTTCTTATTGTGTTTGGAGAAAGAAAAAAAATTCTTTATGTGTCCATTGTGTATGTATATAAAGAGTCTCTTTTTAATGATGTAGAAGTTCTGCATTTGTATCACTGAGAAAATAACTTTCCTCCTGTAAAATAACAATTTCCTTGCCATTTGATTTCTGAAATGACACATTCCAGGAATTGTTTCCAAATGTGAGATGCTTATATGCTCCCTGAACACTTTGTATCCATTAAAGCTCTACCGACTTGGGAAATAAAATGCAAATGTTATAGAGGAAATGATTCTTTGAGATGAAGAGAGTGAACCTTTTCCTTTTACACCTTATTCATAAATAAATAACATAGTTCTTATTAAATTAAGATAGAGAAAAATTAGACATTACTTATGTGTTAGATATTACCTCATTTAATTAGTAAGTTAGGTAATTTAACTTGGTATGAAGCTTATATGAGTTAAGAGAATCATTTCTCCTAGTCAACTAGTTAATGGTAGAATCAGAATTTAAGTGCAGAGCTGTATAAAACTAAAACATGACATTTTATCACTACAGCTATACTTGTATAAAACTCTGAATTATTCAGAAGAAAGATCTGAAATGCTTGTTTTCTCCTTGTAACATTGTATAATTACAGTTTGGGTGAGCACAAAATAAGTAGATATTTAAAGATATCCTTCTATACGTATTCACTGAAAAATGTTTCCTTTACCTTTGAAAAAATTTAAAAGAAACTGCTTAGAGTTATTAATGATAATGCTTATATGTTGATGTTGATGACTGAAACACTGGAAGATGAATGTGGGTTTTATGCACATTTATTAGGGTCATCTTCTCCTTGGTCTTTATATTTTTTGTTTCTAGTATACAAGTATTTAATAGATAATGTTTTCAGAAATTAATTTTCTCTCTCAGACTGTTCTCATTCCTGAGGTCTTCCTTCATATGTTGACTATAGTTGTTTACCACACCATTAAGATCATATTTAAAGACTGTTTATGGTCTGTATCTTAAATATCCTTGGAAACACATATGTTGATCCTCAGCTGATGGTGTTGTGGGGAGATGCCCTTTCTGTCTCTGCTACTAGACGCAATGAGGGAAGAAGTTTTGCTCTACCAACCCACACCCCAACATGATGTTCTACTTTGGCACTTGTGCTCAAAGTGATGGGGGCAATTGACCATGAACTGAAACTTCTGAAAACGTGAACCCAAATAAATATTTTCTCCTTTTAAATCATTTTTTTCTGTCACTTTTTGTCACATAAGTGACTGACACAAATCTTGTTCAGATTACTTCTCAAACACTCCTCAAACATAATTTATTTGAACGAGTTTTGAGTTTGATAGAGTCTTGCATTTTGAAAAATAGAGTCTGTCATTTAGAAAGATCCAGGAACTTAGATGTCAGTTTAGGGAAAAAGACAAAGTTTTCAATAAAATATTTTTTTTTTCTTTGAAGTTTGATTGTTTTATATATTCATAATGTTTTGTGCTCAATTCCTTGAAGAAAAATGACAAAAGAAGTATGAATTATCCATAATTGTGATTGGATAGTGAACATATTAGAATAGACACACTATTTCTCCCTCTAAAACTGTCTCTGTGAAAAGTATCTGGGAAGAAGTTTTCACATTCATTTCAGACAGAGTGAGGCAGTTCTGCACATGTCCTAAAATGTTCTCTCTTGTCACATCTTGATTTCCTTGGAAAGGTCATTTATTTATTGTCTGTTATGTGAAGGATATCCTTCAGCTTTTAGCAGAACCCTGGCTTCTCAAAGTGAATAAATTCTAGTCACTATGCACTTTCTAAAATACATACAGAAGAAAAAAGAGCACTTCATTTTTTTTTCAAAACATTTTGGTTATCTTTTAATTTGTGAGTGTATCTAATTATTAGAAATGTTTCAGTTCAGACAATCTATAAACATGTATTAATTAACACAGGACTGGAACTATCTTCACTCCACTCTCTGACACAATATAACAACAACAGCTACTATTAGTGTCATGTACTGTCACAAAGGCTTTACTTTCATTATCTGAATGCTTTAGTTTCATTGGCTTCCTTAGCTTATTATCTGATTTCAGAAACTATATAGTTATTTGGTAAAATCCCTAATATCAGCAATTTTTAATTTTGGAGAATTGAAGGAGGAGGATTGTGGGTTCAATGTCTATGACCTAAAGGAAGGGTTTGGAATGGAAGCCATAATAGAAAGATGAATAGAAGGAATTTGATGCACATGAATGCATTTGTACATGATTTTGAAGTATTCTCTACCATAGAAATCAGGTGTGATTTCCAAGTTTCTCTCCAAAGGAAATATACATCTAATACAAATTGATAAAATTGTTATACTTGCACAGAAGAGTGTCTGCAAACTTAAAATTTCTATAAAGTGCTGATAAGGCTAGGTGCGGTGGTGCATACCCTTTATCCCAGGGGCTCAGGAGGCTGAGGCAGGAGGATGGAAAATTCAAAGCCAGCCTCAGCAACAGCAAGGCAATAAGCAGCTCAGACCCTGTGGCTAAATAAAATACAAAATAGGGCTGGAATGTGGTTCAGTAGTTTAGTGCCCCTGAGTAGTTCAATCCCTGTAACAACAACAACAACAAAAAAAAAAAAACTTAAATTGCTAAGTAAGAGTTAATAGAATGCTTGCCTATTATCTTTAACTCACTTTGAAGAAGAATTAAGTATATCCCACATTAAATTCACATATCATAGCTCAAGATAGCTATGGGAGTTGAAATAGTTGGACTTGTCTCTTACCCACATACCATAACAATGTGTTAATCATTTGTTTGGGAAGGGAACGGAGTAAAAATAAGCAGGTCCAGCATGAATTCTACTCATATGAGAATTGATATGTGGCCTTGATTAGGTGTAGGAAACCTTGATACTACAGTTCAATACATAGTAGACATACCAGTGAAGCACCAGATCGTAGGCTCTCTCTCAACTAGCAAGGAAGTCCACAGAACAGGGTAGAGGAGAGTGTGGCTATGGAGTAGCTAATCAAGACCTCCAGAGACCAAGCAGGAAGTAGGTCTGATTTTATTATGCAATTACCATGTGTATTACTCAGGTAGTAGTTAAGCAGAATACAAGCAGCCACCAATACAATTTCTGCTAACTGTCCTTGCAGAGACCAATGGAGGGGTAGGCCGTGGAGCAAGTGCAGGGACTGCAACACATGCCCTCACTCCCAGGGCTGTGCCTACAGGGTAAGCGGTTTGCCGCTCACACACCTACCATGGGGGAGTGGTTTGCCACTCAAATGCCTTTAACATATGCCATGTATGCAGTACTCCATGCGCTTGTACCCACATCAGATACTTAATTTTGGTTGGCATAAAGCAGGTTCACTAATTAGCAGTTCAAAGAGTAAATTCTCTCTGCACATAAAATTGCAAAAAAACATTGCTATTGCAAACACCAGAAACAAGTGTCCATATACTCATGTCTCCTACATCCTGGTATGTTGTTAATTCCACTATGAACTTGGAAAATATTCGTCTGAATGTGGTGGACAACATGCAACAAGCTATGTGAAATGGGTTTATTATGGATAAGTAGGTAGCAAGGGACAAAAGAAATCTTGGATCAATTGTAAGCACGTCCCTTTTACCCCACATTTCCCCAACCATTTATTAGTATTTGTATTCTTGATCATTGTCATTCTAATACAAATGAGAAAAAATCTCAGTGGAGTTTAAATTGACATTTCCCTGATTGCTAGAGATGTTGAACATTTTATATATATATATATATATATATATATATATATATATATATATATATATATATAGGCTATTTGCATTTCTTCTTTTGAGAAGTGTCTGCTTAGTACTTTTGTCCATTTATTGATTGAACTGTGTGTTTTCATTTTTTTATTCTTTATATAATCTAGATATCAATGCTCTATCTGAGGAGCAGGTGGCAAAGATTTTCTCCCATTCTGTAGGCTCCATCTTAATGTTCTTATTTCCTTTGCAATGCAAAAGTTTTTTAACTTAATGCCATCCAACTTATTAATTTTTATTTTTATTTCTTATGATTTAGGAGTCTTGTTAAAGAAGTTTGTTCCTGTGCCAACATGTTGGAGAGTGGAGCCAAATTTTCTTTTAGTAGGTGCAGGGTTTCTGGTCTAATTCTAGGTATTTGATACACTTTGAGTTGACTTTTGTATAGGGTGAGAAATACAGATAAATAGAGATCTAGTTTAATTATTCAACATATGTTGGGACTGCAAATTAGTGCAACCACTCTGGAAAGCAATACTGAGATTCTTCAAAAAACTAGGAATGGAATCACCATATGACCCCTCTATCCCAATTGTCAGTATACATCCACAAATTCTAAAATCAGTATGGTAAAGAGATGTAGCCACATCAATGTTTATAGGAGCCTGATTCACAATGGTCAAGCTATGGAACCAGCCCACGTGCCTCAACCAAAGAACTGATAAAGAAAATGTGGTATACATACACAATGGAGTATTATTCAGACTTAAAGAGCCATGAAATTATGACATTTGTAGGTAAATGAGTGGAACTAGAGACAATGATGCTAAGTGAAATAAACCAGACCTAGAAATTCAAAGATCAAATGTTTTCTCTGATATGCAGAAGCTAGTCTGAAATAAGGGGGGAATAATGCCCAGTGTAGTGGTGCACACCTTTAATTACAGCAGCTTAGGAGGCTGAGGCAGGATGAAAGTTCAAAGTTCGCTTCAGCAACTTAGCAAAGCCCTAAGCTGTAGCCCAGTGGTTGAGTGCTCCTGGGTTCAATCCATAGTACCAAAAAAAAAAAAAAGTGTGTGAGGGGGTAGGGGTGAAATCCATCAATATAGAAGAAAGATCAGTGCAGTAGAGGAAGGGGATTGATTTGTGGTGAGGGGGACAGAAAACTGGGGGGAAAAAAGAAGAATGGAATTAATCTGACCTAACTTTTCTATGCACATATATTAATATGTCACAGTGAATCTTACATTTAGGTATATCCACAATTCGCTAATTAAAACAAAAACAAAACCAACCAACCAACAAACAAAAAAAACACTAAGTGAATAGTTGAAAATCAGTAGACCAGAGGGAAGGGAAGTGGGTAGAATAGGGGAAGCAAAGGGATATTACTGGGACTGAATTAGAAGAAATTATATTGCATGTTTTCATAATTATGTCAAAATGAATCATAATATTATGCATAACTAAAAACAACTAAAAAAGTGGATTTCAGAAAAAAAAGGAATGATATTAATGGTAGGAATTTTCACTCAAATTCCTGGTTAGTTTGAGACAGCATAAATTACTGTTGCTTTAAAAAAATATCATATATAGCAAATCAAATAATCTGGCATAAAACAAACTTG
The DNA here is from genome assembly GCF_021218885.2 of Marmota monax. Lineage (NCBI taxonomy): Eukaryota > Metazoa > Chordata > Mammalia > Rodentia > Sciuridae > Marmota > Marmota monax. The sequence goes on along the minus strand of NW_026695230.1, from coordinate 2,127,766 downwards.
GAATTCTTCTGAACCTGTTTCAGACATTGTCCTGATGAAATCTTTTTGTTGTGGTTGTTACTATTTCTTTCTTAAACTGGGAAACTACCATGTCTGTAAGAGATACATTAGATAAATTTCATTTAGGAAATAAAAATGGTAATGTTAAAAAGAAAGAAAGAAAGAAAGCTGTCCAAGATAGTAGGAATAGTGATTTCACATTCCTTACACTTCACAGGACAGCTGAGGGACTACAGATTCAGACCATCAGGTTATACTTCAGGGCCGGGGTGAAATACTGGGCAACACTCTGGAAGATGTCTTATTTCTAGTGGAGAGGGGAATGAAGCATGTGTTATCCTACACAGTTCTTTCCTCACTCAACATGTCGCATTCCATAGGAAGGACAAGAAGAAGGCCAGGAATATTTCAGCTGGTTCCTCTCTGTCTCAGAATATTATGTTTAGAGAACATTCTTCAGTTACTCTTGAGAGCTATGAGCAAAAAAGGGAGAGAACTAAGTCAGTCTGAGGTGGTCTATGGAATTGTCCAGCAATCTGAATACAGCAAAATAAGCCAGATCACCTGAGAAGATAGGTCATATTAGTTAAACCTAAAAGAAGTTGCACCATAAGCTAAAGTTTCAGTATCGCCATTGAAAAGGAGAAACAAAATACAATTGTGCTAGATACTAAGGTTTTATAGTCACTTTCTTACTTCCCTGTGGGGAAATAACCATGGATAATGAAGTATTTATCAGATCATAGTAATAATGACAATAATTATTGTTATTGTCAATCATTATATTAATAATAATATCCAAAATTTCATTGATCTCATCACTATAGTAAATACTTCATACATTTTATTCCTCTTAAGAAACTTCATAGCATAATTGAATTTTTTTTTTAAATTTTTAATCACTGTCATTATAGAGATGAGGAAAATGATGCTTGGGGAGGTAAAGAATTTGCATGAGCCTTGCAGCTGATCAAAGACATAGGGAGGAGATTTACACACAAATTTGTTTATCAGTAGACAGATTAAAAGGATTTTACCCACAGTACATATGAACTTTAATTGGAAGTAGGATAGTTGGTAGTTCTGAGGAATAGCTTAGACATTCATTCATTTATGTGGAGGACATCTAAGTAGTAACTGATTATTCACATTACCTTTCTCTCTTTGTCCAGTGAAACTATGTCTTTCATTTGGCCGGTGAAAACTATTCTTTTTATTTTCTTTTTCCTCACCTTTAGACAGAATGATTCATTCATTTACTTGCTTAGTTATAGTCGTGTGTTTCTATGTGTCTTACTACTCTTTTTTAGTCACCTTGAAGAAGTGTTGTGTGAACCCCACCCTCTCATCCACACATGTCCATATAGCTCAAGATGGCGTGTCTTCATCATGCATGGACTTCACCAGGCTGCTTCTGAGGGAGCCCTGTTGCCTCTTCTTCTGACTATAAAATCATCATATTCTTTGTAGTTAATTCAGGATGCTTTTCATCATCAGAACCATTAAATCATCTTTTGGACCTAAATCTTGCTGAGAGTGGTTTTCCCAGATAATCTTGGAAGTCTTACTTTAAATGAGGACTGTGTACTGAGTATACTAAAGTAGTTGTGCTTCAAGGGAGCTTGTCCTGGTCTAGTTTGAGAAAATTCTAGTTTGCCTTTAGAAGTGTATATGTATTCTTTCAGAATCTACAATCTCTACTTCATGTAATAAAGACACTCTCAGAGTAGACTTTTGTCAACCTGCACTCCACTGAAGTAATACTCCTAAACTTGTTTTAAGTAGTAGAGGCTGCTTCCCAGTAAGGACTTCTTCCATCAAAATTTGTCACTTTGTATTCCAAACAAAACTCTTAATATATCAACCATATACTCATTCAGGCTTTGATAAAATTAGGGATAATGGCTTATATCTATATCCCTCAAGGTTTTTCAGAGAAAAATAACTAATACGGGAAGAGTGTTTGTGTGTTTGTGTGTGTGTGTACACGTGCATGCATTTGAGAGGAGAAAAATTTACTTGAGGCATCCTTTTATGGTCATGAAAGCCAATAAGTTCCATGATGTGCCATCTGGAAGCTGGAGAACCAGGGAAGCTTATTTTATCATTTGGTATAATTCTGAAAGCCAGAGAATTGTGGGGCCAGCTGCATACATCTTATTCTGATATATGCAGTGATGCACTTATTCTGAGTCCAAAAGCCTGAGAACCAGCAGTACTGCCATTCAAGGGCACAGGAATATGATTTCAAGCAGAGAGTGAATTGTCTTTCCACTTTTTGTGGTCTGATACCTCAGAATATTGGCTGGTATCTGCCCACACTGGAGAGGGGCAATGGCTTTACTCAGTTCACCAAATTAAATGCTAGTCTCTTCTACATACATATTCACAGACACACCCAGAAATGATATTTTATCAGCTGTCTGGGCATCCTTAGCCCAGTGAATAAAAATAGCCCCACCTAAAAATAGCCATCTCATAAGCTAACCCTTAATAATTAACACAATTGCATTTTACCTTCAGGTTTCTGTAGAAGATATCACTTGTCATGGTGGCACCGTTGTAAATCCCACACAAAAGAGCATACTATCTAACCCCTGCAGAACACAGTTGCAAACTTGGGACACCGGATTTTTTAAAGCTTTGTGGATAAATGTGAAGAAAGTAAAATTATTAAAATAAGGATTTATAGAAAAATTAAATTGAGGCTATTCATATAAGTATAAAAGGAATTAAAACCCATATTGATACTGACATACACTTGAGAAACCTTGACTTTACAATATGAAATGAACTTTATTCTTGGTAATTGCAAATTTTGAACTTTCAGGGCAGCAGCCATGATTTAGTAGGCACCATTTTATAAATTGCCTCTTTGCTCCCTATTTTCTCCTAAGAATCTGTAGGATACACTACTTTCCCCTACTTAAATGTTTGTGGCAACAAAATGTTATTAAGATTGCTTTTTGGGTTGACAGAATGAAACTTGATTTGTTAATCCGTGATTCAGGTTCATAGATGAATTGGATATGGATCCTGTATTCTAAGAACATAAAAACCAGAAAGAGATTTTTTTTTGTAAAATCTTTAATATATTGCCAAAAGTAGATAAAGGCATGGAAACATGCATTTAAGGTGTTATAGAGGTAAAAGAAAATAGAGCTTTTATTCTACTGTGGTAAAGAATAAAGAATAGCCAACAAATATCTAATCAAGACTTGTCTTTTACTACACATCTAATATTTTCTGAAGTTCTATTATATTATTAAATATAATCTTCTCCCAGATTGCTGGAGTTCTGTCATTAAACTGATATCCAACTTGGAGATTATAGGAATTGCCTTACTAAGGTTTGCCAGGGTTGTAGTGCAGTCAAGAGGGTGGCAGTGGCAGCTCTGTCTACACCCTGGTTAGCTCTAGAAGGAAGTAGAGCAATGTTGACAGTTGACAGGATGTTTTCAATCCCCTAGCTTTGTGTTTCTGTAGTTGAATATGAATGAATATGTATCTCATCTGTATAACCTTTTAAGAACAACAATGTAATTATATTTGATGATAACAGAGTAATAAAGGAAGGCTAAGCTAAAAGTCTTTAGGGCATTTTTCTTTAGGAAGGAGAAAAAGGAACATCACATTTCAAGGCTAAGGAAGGACAAGTTTATTTTGGATTCAGTAGTATACCTATTTCATGCATCAATTTGTCATTCCCCACCTTACTTTTCACAGAGTAATGAGACAACTTTCATAGAAGTCACCACACATAGTTTAATTAAGAGGAAATATATTTGGAATTGCAAGTTTAATAACTCTGGTTCCAGTGAAGCAGATCACAATGAGGGAGCAGCTGCTTTGCAATTCAAAACAGATGGTGCCTTTCTTTTTCTATTCAGATTTCCCTTTTCTAAATGGCATGTCCATTGAATACCAGAAAAGCTAGGACTTCAACACTTCTAGGTCATGAACACGCTTATGAAAGATGAATGTTAGAAATGTTTTGTGCTTTATATGCATGCTGCCTTTGACCACCGGTTTGTGACCAAATATTGGAAATGACTTTTTCCCACAAAACTAAGAAATTAGATGCTGCAAAGAAACCTGTTTTGAATGGGTTAATAGCATAAGTTGCCAGCTATTTTTCTACAATACATTAACTGATTTTGATATGAAGGTATATTATCTGAGGACAGAACACCAAAGAAATAATATGGTAGGAAGTCATAGAACCAACAGGTTGTTGCTTATGCTTCATGTTTTCTTAAAACTCATGAAGGAACTGTGAAACCTGTGTGGAAAGACAAATAATTGGGGCTGGGGTTTTGGCTCAGTAGTAGAGTGCTCGCCTAGCATGTGCGAGACCCTAGGCTCAATCCTCAGCACCACATAAATATAAATAAATAAAGGTATTGTGTCCAACTACAACTAAAAAATAAGTATATTTTTAAAAGACAGAAAATTTGGTATAAATATTCAGATAATTTTATAAGATTTATTCTAAAAGTCACCTCATTATTAAGACTCTGGCTTAGCTTATTGTATATTTTTCTGAAAGAAGTGAAATCTGTTCAAGTCATCTAAATATACAGTGCAAAGATATGAATATGGCTTTGGAGCCTCAGTGCATCTGTAAGCAAGTCTTGGACATGTGAGCAAAGTGGAGGCTCCTTGCTTTGAAAGTCCTCTGAGGGCAGGGTTTGTCAGGCTGCTTGGTATCCTGCAAAGCCCATTGTCTAAAGTCAGACTCAAGTTGTAAATGTGTGGTTTGATAATTTGTCAGGTTGGCTGCATTTGAGCTGACCTTTAAATCTAAGTGGCAATCCTAAAATACTCTACATTGGCTTTTATATATTCAGCTAAGAAAAGGTCTGAGATTAAATGTGCACTGATCCTGTTGACAATGAGAAGCTTGTTGAGCTTTTAATTGGAGTTTTGGTCTTGACACTACTCAGAATGACTGATATTTTAAAGAAGATTTTTATTTTAAAGACATTCTATATTTATGATTTAGAGCAATAAAAAACTTTGAAACAATCTTTGTAAATCCAATTTCTATAAGAAAGAAAAGTCATTTTTATACATATGCACACAAACTCAAGCACACAATTAGGCCTGGCAATTTTTCTTATGATAAAACTTTTATGACCTGCTTTCAACCTCTGGCCATACAGTGAGAATCCTTCTAGAAGGTGCATTCATTATATGTTAAAATTGCTTTTGAGTTTAAGAAATCTAAGTTTTTTTCCATATACTATGTCCCTCTAGACAACATTTAATATTGCAGTTTAATATTCAAAAGAAAAATATTTTTATACCACTATAGACTCTGTAGAAAATAGAGCAAAGCAAAAAAAAAAAAAAAAAAAAACTACTCAATTTTAACTTTCACTTTTATATAAATTCTTCATGTCACAGATCATGGATAGTGTGTTTTAATAATTCTAACTGAATAAACATATATGATGATTCACTTACAATATCAAGGCTTAACTTTTTGAAATATCTTAATTTAAAAATCTGATACATTGAAGACATTGGTAATGGTTCTCATTTTGACAAGAAGCATGTTTAGACTGACTACTTAGCCATGGGTCAGGAATTCTGGTAACCAATATTCATAGATAATGAGTCATAATAGAATGCATTATTATTTTAATTTAGGTCATACTTAATCTCAGAGAATAGGTAATGATTCAATAGTCTTAGCATTTATTATAAGCCTGCAACATTATTTTGTAATATATTAACTCTGACTACAACTAGATATATACATTTAAAGCAGTAGAGACAGTGAAGCATAAAAATCACCTACTAAAAATGCTTTGATTATATATATATATATATATATATATATATATATATATATATATATATATATAAACAAAAATGAAAATCTCTTAATAGAATATTTTGTGAGGACATTTTAAAAATCTTGAGAGCAGGTGAGGTATAAGGGCACTGAAAGCCTGAATTGATACTTCCATTCATTTGCCTCATGAATGAGTCAGAATTTAATTTACCTTAAACAAGGATATTGGACAGATGCTGATATGGAATAAAAGTCTTGTTCTCAAATTAATTACTTTGGATATTGTAACTGTTTCAGAAATTGACCTGGCTAGTTGTATATTTTCTGCCAAATGATAATTTTTTAAATGCTACATTCATTATAAAAATGAATGTATTAATATTTTTAAAAAATAAAAAAATATCGAATGTAGATTACAATTCAAGTTACAACTGCTAATCTATCACCCAAAGTGATATACTGTGCTAATGTAAAATTTCATGGCCCATTTATAAGGAGCTGGGTCTTCATGAGGATTCATGCTGCTCTGAAATATGCTGGACATAGGGCCTTCCTTTAGAGACAATGACTCTAGTTTAGAAATATTTCATTCTATTAATTTCTGATTGATCTAATTGAAATGATGTTATTTTCCTTGTTCTAATTGAGAATTTAAATCCCTCAAGTATAGTTAAGGTAATGATAATCAACCCTTTCCCTAAAACTTATTATAAACCATAGAAATGCTATTTTTATTTAACCCAAGAAAAAATATAAAAAGTATTTATACTTTAATACATGAACTCTTTCAGATTCCTTGACCCAGCACCTATAGCAGAAGTACCTAATGGAACAGTTGCAAGAAAGTGAGATGATTCCCTTGATTATGAGATGTCAAATACTAATTCTTAAAAAAGTGAAATAAATGGGGGAGGGTGTTGGTAGGCCTTGAAGATTATATCAAAATTCTGGCATTGAATGCCTTGTCATTTAAACCCACTCAATAATAATTTTTCAGATCAAACAACTACATGTGATCCTCTTCTGTTATGTCCATATCATGACCCTGAAAAATTTCAGTTGTAAACTGACTCTAAATTACCTACAGTTTACAAGGCTTATTGAATTAGTTTAGGGTCACAGAATAGGTACAATGAAAGGGTTCTTGAAAAACATAAGAATCTTTCCTTTTACTCAAATTTCCACTGCCAGTATTCAAAATTTTATGCAGGGCCTCCACTGATGCAACATCATTGTAGAGAATTTGCAAATAGTCCTGCACTCAAATTTCCTCTGGTTTGATATGCTGTTGTGATGATGTCATTTTCAGAATTATGTAGATGTAGACTTGAAAGGAATCATAATGTTAAGTAAGCTTCCTTACTTCCCAACTACACTAAGTCATTTAGTAATTCAGCCACAACATTTTCTTTAGTTCTACTTTTATGATTTAAGATATCTCAAAAGACATATTAATGTATGTATATATGCACCTTGTGCATATAGAATTTAGAAAGAAACACATAGAAAAAGATGCCTGCCTTATCAAGAAAAACAATAATCATAATTAAATGAGGGCAACAGAATAATGTGGATAAACATGTGGAGGTAAGGTATAAAACATAAAAGATTAAATTAGGAGGGTTGTTAGTGGTTGGCCAAAAATCGACACTAAATATTTAGTTTGCAACATATGCACACACACACACACAGAATATGTTGAAATTATATAATTCACAACTGCTACGTAGTTTGAGAATATTCATCCATTCAGGAAAGTATGCTATTACCTGTAATTGAGATTAAAAGAAAGTGCTTACATGGATTCCCAGAGATAGTAGTATACAATAGAGTAAATAGAATTTTCTTCAGTATCCTTAAAATGAACATAACAGTGTATTGTATATGACTATATTTTTATTATATTTGATATTAACTGCATTTGCTTGAAGCAGAATTTCTTAGATGTGGCACCAAAAATAAAGAACTAATACATTGAATCTGATCAAAATCTGAAACTTTTGGTCTGCAACAAATGCTTCTGCTAAGAACAATTCAAGCTGCAGGAAGGGAGTAATATTTGCAAATCACATATCCAATAAAGGACAAGTATCTAGAGTATATAAAAAAATTCTCAAAACAATGTTAATAGAGGTAGAAAAAGGTTGGAGGTGACTGATATCTGTATATCATTGATGTTGATGATTCACAGGTGCCTATTTGATGCCAAAGTTGTATACATTAAATAACTAGAGTTTTATATGTCAATCATAGTTTAATAAAGTGGTTTTTAAAAGGGAAAAATTAGCAGTAATAAAACAGACTTTCCAATGGGAAAATGGGTAAAATACATGAACTGACAATTTACCCATGAGGATAGATTGCAAATAATTGCAAGGAAAATGCTCAACATCATTATCTATCTAAGAAACTCAACTAAAAATCACAATGTGATATCACTGTACTCATATCAGAATTGATGAAATAAAAAACAATGATAACCTCAAATGCTGGAAAAGACAGAGAAATTGATCACTTGCACATTGAATGAGAAACACTATAGTTATTTTGGAAAACAGCTTATCAGTTCTTTATATAAAGTACACATGGAATTATGAGCTATCATCTAACCCACAAATGGCCCAGTTGTGATCCTGGGCATATTACAAAGAAATAAAAACTAAAGTTTACTCATAAACTCATACATATTTGTTCATAGAGGACGTATTTACAATAACCAAGAACTGAGAGAATCTACAATAGTGAATGAGTAAGCAGACTGGCAAGAACACAGAATGCGTCAGTATAGAGGAATGAAATATGGATATATGCAACAATTTTGATCAATTTCCAAGGAATTTTGATGGTTGAAAATTACCACTTCCAAAGGCTTACATACAATCTGATACAATCCATATACTATTTTTGAAAAGATAGAGTTATAGGAATGAATAACAAAAGAATGGTTTTCAGGGATCAAAACTGGAGTAGGAGCATCAAGGGAATGATGGGTGGATGGTGACAAGCCACGTGAGATTTTTTTTTTTAATTTTGGGGTGATAGAAATATTTTTGTACCTGGACTATATCAATGTCAATTTCCTGGTGTTTATATTTTACTGTAGTTTAAGAGGACATTATGTCTGTAGGAAGATAGAAATTACAACATCTCTCTTGTTTCTAACATATGCATAGGAATCTATAGGAAATTGAGAGTCATCAATAAATGAAAGAAAAAGGAAGAAAAGAAAAGAAAAAGAAAGGAAGGAAGGGAAGTGATCAACTTTTTTTTATGACATTCATTATTTTAATTAGTAATGATTAACTGCTAAGTTTTATGGCTTACCAGAGCACTGTCCTGTTTTTTTCTGGTCACATTTCTTTAAATCTTGAGGGGCAGTAACTTAAGAACTAGAATGGCTGTCAAAATTTGAAAAAGATACTTTCAGCTTAAAGTAGTATGTCATCGTATAAAAATCCATCATTTAAATCTAATTCAGAAACAGATTCTCTTATATGCATTTTATAAGCATATAGATGTCAAAAAAATTCTAAGTTTCCAAACTTTATTTCCAAAGTTTACCTAATACATTATTGAGAAAAGAAGAAAGAATAAAGTAGAAAAAAAATGTGACTGGGAAGATGATTTTGGATTCTCACTCTTAACCATCACTTCATGTGTTACCTCTTTAGTTCATTAATATTACATATTGGTCACACCAAATCACAACTACTACAAAACCTTTAAACTTTATGTATTATATTAAAGAGGAAAAACATGTGAAGGTGACACACATTTCATAGATGCACACCTTTAGTGTCATGCATCTTTAACAAAGATGGTCTATCTAATTAGTTTAATATAAAAAGTTCAAAGGAAGCTCACTTGTTAAGTACAAGCACATTCTTTCCTAAATTCAAGGAGGGATTTTGTATTCAATAGAAACATAGAAGGGTTTTCTTTCTAATTTTATTTTAATTTTGGACCCTCTCTGTGAGTTTTAGTATTAATTATCACCATAGAAGCATGGATTTTAACAGTGTAACAAAGGTGTGTGTGACTAGCAACTTTGGAGAATATTAGAGGAGTGATGGATGTGCCAAATCATCTTCCCACAGTTGTGAACTCCTCCAGACATTCTGAATATTACACTGTTACATACTTGACCAGAGATAGGACATAAGCTTAAAATATTCAGAAAAGGAGTATTATAACTGGAAACCATGCTACTAAATATCTTTCAGAATATGTGAGCATTGATATTGCTACTTAATTTGCAAATTTGATAACAGGAATAACATAATATATTTTGCTCATTTTTTATTTATCAGATATTATGCTAAGAACTTTCTAGATTTAATCCTCAAAAATTTAAGTATAGTTATTATGGTTTAATGAATAAAGAACCTAAGAATGAGAGGAACAGAAAACAAGTATCACAAAGTTATGGCATGTCCCCAGCCAATCCAATTCCGATATTCTAGATACTAGGGTTCCCTGAGATGGCATGTGATAATGATTGGGATTTGTAGTTTTCCCAGTCATAACTAGTTCCTCTTCCTTGCCCCAAGTCATGGCTGATGTTTAAGGGAACATATGGAGGACAAAGCCACACAACATTGGAACTTGGTCAACACTTTCCTTATGTTCAATACCTAGGACAGGGTACAAGTAGAAGACAGAAAGAGATAATTGGGGAAAGAATCAGGAAAAAAATTAAGGAAAGTAAGCAAAAATTCCTCCCCTCCCAAAATGGATTTCTCATCCTTCAATATCCAGAAATACAATCTCCAATTGGTGCTCAGGTATCTTCTCTTCCCAAGACTGCTCTGCTTACTGAGGTGCCTGTCTCAAACAACAGCAAGCATTTTTTTTTTCTCGTTCTTTATTCTTTTCTGCTGTCTTCCAAACACCAATGTTCCTTATATGTATTTTGCCTTGTTATTTATTCTTTAAAATAGTGCTAATGGGTAGATGTGTCATGGGGAAGAGTGTCATGCAATTCTGGAAATGAAGTTATGTTGCTTCTCTTAGAGATAAAGAAATCACCTTCCTCATAAAATCCTAGAAAACATGAGGGGGCTTTCTTGGTATTTCTGTTCTCCTATTAGTTTTGATATTATACCTTTGATCGTAAGTGACTTTATCCTTAAAATGACTTCCAAGCAGAGTAATCAGCTTGTAAAAAATATTGACTTTCAACTAGGGAAGCAAACTAACTTGAAATGACTGTACCTTAAGGAAGACAGGTATGGTCATAGGTGGGGTCAGATTAAATGTGTTGTAATGTGATTGAGGAGAATTGGGATTAAATTGATACTAGTGAAACCAGGGAAAGATTATAATAATAGGTGTTAGTGTATTACTTTCTTTTCCTGATTTCACACAATTTCAAGATTTTAGTCTGGAAATTTTCTGATTCATTACACACACACACACACACACACAACTTAGTGGCAAATGTGTATTTTAGAAGGCCTTCTAGGAAAACATAGACATGTCATATTTTGATGACATATTTAATTTGAGCATCTTTAAGGAAAAATCTTGAATTAAAATAGGAAGCAAGTAGATGTCATTCAAAAATATAAGGGAGGTGACTAGGGTCAGTCCCATTTACACTTGAGTTTTGCTTTTATTATATGTCTACAGTAATGCTTTTTATTTTTACTCATAATTCTAAGGAAGGTTGCCAACCAAAATATCATAGATATAAATACTAAGGGGAAATATATTTCACTTAAAAGGTGTTTTCTTCCTTCCTTCCTTCCTTCCTTCCTTTTCTTTTTCTTTTTTTTTTTTTTTGGTCCCCCTCTTGTTTATAGAAGAGGCTATTTCAAGGTATGTATCAGTCTCTGTTACTGAGTTGATCTGTTTCTCTTTGTGTTTCCTAAAGCAGTCATTTGACTGTGACTGCTTCACATCCTGCAGGGCTCCAAAGTTAATAAATCAATTAACACTAATTAATCATTTATATAACTCATGACATAGGGGAAAAATCATCTCACAAGTGCATATCGCCTCTGTTATGGAGAGCATTCTTATCTAAGACCTAAGTAATTGAGGTTTTGTTCAGATGTGATTCACTGATTCAAAAGTTATGATTTTGCAAGTTATGATTTCACACAGTTAATGATTAAATTATGAGCACTAACCTTGGATTAGGGATGTAATTTTAATTCTCTCCCTCTCATTTTTGTGTTTGTGTGAAAAACAGCGTTTGTTGAATAACATGTTAAGAAAAGTTAATTATAACCCTTTCCTGCTTATTTTGGTCTTCATATGGTCAGAAAATACTATTTTTCTTTTTATTTGTGTTTTCTACATGATTTTGTTAAACATCTTATGCTTACAGATCATTTAGCCACATAATTTTGATATGTGCAAATGCCTGACCATTACAGTGGTGTATTTAAATCTTATGAGTAATCTGAATTTTCTTAATGGTTAAAGACCTGTCAAAATTAAATATTCATTTTTTTCCCTTTATGTGAGAGGATTTCTTTGGATATTGAGATAGAAATTTCAGATCATAAGAGAAAGGGACCATTCTATCACAGGTTTCTTCTGTATCTGTGGCTGTAGTGCTCAGACAACACTGTAAGAGACTTCACCACCAGCCTTGGAGGGGGCATTCTGCAATGCTCTGAGTGCCTCAGAGATTAACTCTTCTGACTGGCTTGATCATAGTGTTGGTAATCACAGAGATTTTTGCAACAGCTAAACACAGTGGAAATTGAATTCTTACTTTTCATTGTCTTTATTGAAATAAAAACAATAAGACAGCAATGAACCCTAATCATAATTCTCATCACATTTTGGATATTGGGAGTTAACATTTTTATAAAATAGGAAAATTGAAATAACTATCTCTTAAAGAGAACTTTAAAAATTATATTCTGAAGACATTGTTTTACTCTTTTCTCTATGTGATTTATCTTTTGGAAAAGAAATGCTCAGATCTTGGGGTACCCTGGTAGAAAAGAACAGACTTTATTGTAAAGACTTTCCTGAATGTCTCCATTAAAAAAAAGTAGGTTGAAATAAATTTCTAAATGGAAGGTAAAACAGCACTAATTTTAATTAATTGCATATTTGTTTCAATTGCATTTGCTTATTAAAATATTTTTTTCCAAGATTCAAGGATAAAAAATATAATGACTTTCTCTCTGACATGTAGTGGTATAATTGGATAGAGTTTTAAATATTTCAGTGTATAGTAGGTTAATGTGTGGTACAGTGTGACTCTCTCCTGAGTATTCTTTAATAAATACACCCCCGTGCATATGTGTGTGTGTGTGTGTGAGTGTGTGCGCACGCTGTGTCTGTCCATCTCCCACTGTCTGCTAGTCAATCTACTGCTTGTCTCTCTTTTCCGAACAATTTAGTATCTGTTGCAATCTTCAGGAACTTGCTTTCTGTTCTTTCAATGCCTCTATTCTTTAATTCTTCTCTCCCTCCCACACACAAACCCCACTTAATCCAGCCTTGAGAAAAGCAGACCTTATCCTGAGCATATTCTTCTTTTCTTATAAATTAGGTCACTCAACAGTCTGCTTTTGGGTCATTGCCTCGTTTTCTTTGCAAATGCTTCACTCTCCTTTAAAGCTTTAAAATTTTCCCAGAGAAGAGTCTTAAAAATCTTTCAAACACAAACTTCAGAGTATAAATGGACCTGAATAGAGGGCAATTTATAATTGGTAGTGCTAGAGGATTTGGGTTGTGACTATAGAGATCAGCATTCTATGAAGCAGGAAATTGCAAATTCACAGGGCTGGACTTCCGTTGCCGGTCAGATGTCTTCATAGAAGTCTTTCTGAGAGACTGTTATTGAAACTATGGGTCTTTCCTCAGTTCCTAGTGGGTTCAGGAAGTTCTCTTTTGTTCACAAAGCATATTTTTTTTCTTTCAGAACTTCTGAAGGCTAATTGAAATTGCAAAAGGAAGTAAATAATTTTACATTCAAAATCAGTTTTCTCAGCATGTTTCAAGGGACCCTAGTTACCATAGACATTAATAGAGATTAAATGAACAAAATAATCCTCTTGGGGGTAGTACTGGCTTTAAGAAAGTTAAACAAGTTTCTTTATGGCAGTAGTTTTCATAATCTTTGATATACTAATGCATAAAAATCTCTGAGGAATGAGTAACTATTCATAAATTACCAGATTAATTTAGCAATAAAGAACATCTTACCAGAAGCAGAGCTCTTTGAAACATATTAGAAAATGTGGTCATAAATGCTGATGAAATACTTTTAATGGTTTTACATTTGTAGCACTGATGATGGAACCTAGGGCCTTGTGCATGCTAGGCAAATGCTCTACCACTGAGATACATATCCAGCCATTATAAATAGTTTTTGATGGTGACTCTAATCAAAAGTAGAATCTCCTTTCTGGAGACCAGTAGTGACCTGTTTGAGAATAATTTGCTTCTTATTAATAGTCAATAAAATATTCCATTTAATTTACCTCCACTGCCAGGTTCTTTTCTATGGAATCACCTTAAAGAAAAAAGTATATTGGAGATTTTCCATTCTAGAAAGTTAAACTTAAAATGCATTGAAAATATCTTCTATCCTAACTCCCTTTCAAGATTCTCTAGAGGAACAGAAGTAATAGGATATAATATATATAATACATATATACATATATTATATATATATAATACATATATATATATATATATATATATATATTATTAAATGGGAGTAGTTATATTGGCTTCCTTTATAATAAACTAAATAGTCACACAATGGCCGTCTACACACTGGAGAGGTGGATGAATCACTAATACTACATCCAAGAATCCAGAAGTCTGAGAAAAAGATGGACTAATGATATAGCCCCACTCTGCATCTAAAGGCTTGGAAGCTCCCTGGAGAAAAACTGGTGCGAGTCCATATTGGTTGACTAAAGAAGCTGGAGTCTAATGCCCAAAGGGTATGACAACAGCAATAGACCCACCCACTCAAGAAAAATTAAGATTGTGTCTGCTGAAACTTCTTCTTTCTTTTACTTTTTATTACATCTGGGCTCAGCGTACTGGACACATTCAAGGCCTTTTCTCTTCCCTCAGTTTGCAGTTAAGGATGCTAGTTGTCTATGGACCCTCATATATACACCAAAAAGTCTCATTCCTAGCCATTTCCTAGATAACTTTCAATGCAATGAAGTTGACAATCCATATTAACCATAACACAACCAAATAGTAATAATTACTTTATTAGCTTTTCCTGGACAGATTTTCCAAGATTGTTAAAAATATTCAATCATTCCCAATTGACATCAGAATAAAGTCCTATCTGATATTACATTGCATTCTGTTTCTTGAGTTTAGTGTTTTCCATAGTTTGGATCTACCAAAGGTCCATGTGGTTAATAACTGATGTCTACTCATGCCACAGGGAGATAGAGGAGCCTTTAAAAGGTGCCTCCTCGTGGGAGATGTTTAGGTCCTTGAGGGTATCCTTTAAGAGTATAGTGGGACCCTAGCCCCTTAGTTTTCCTTTCCTTTATTTCTTGGCCATGATGTGAGGTAGCTGTGCTACACCATATGCTCCCCACCATGATATGCTGCTTCACCACAGGCACAAAAGCAAACACAGACAACCAATCCTGTAGTAAAACCTCTGAAACCATGAGTGAAAATAACCATTTTCTCCTTATAAATTGATTACCTTAGGTATTTATCGTACTAATAGAAGATTGACTATTTTAAACATATAGTATGTGATCAATTGAAAAAGAACTGAGTTAAATCAAAATTAAGTTTCAAAATATTGTATTTATTCTTAGATTTAGCATAAAACGTATATATCCTCAAACACTTCTTCAGAAATGCCTGTTCCTACCCTTCATCCAAAACAGGTACTACTGGCATTTTAATTCATAATAGCATGTTCAACTTCCACACCACAAAATTAATTCCAGTTTGTAATTTTGTGCAATTTTTGTTGATATAATTTTCATATTTGTATTAGTGAATTGTAGTCATACCTAATAATGGGGTTCATTTCATACATACAAGTATAATTTTGAGGATTATTTTACTTCTATTGGACCATAAGTTGCTTAAGACAGCATCTATTTTTAGAGTATCATGTCTTTATACAGAATTCCTAGCATAGTAACCAGTACTTGCAACTATCCAGTAATTACAATTAGTAAAGAAATGCCTGCATGCTTTGTCTCCATCTGTGTACATACTAAACGGGATCAAATTGCTGAGATCAACCATGCAGCAATAAACCCATTATGCACTAGCTTTCCAAGGAGGAAAAAAAAGTGCTAATCTACACTTGCGTATCATAAATTACCTGAAAATGTTTGTCACAGGACTGAAGTACATGACATAATGGGAAAAAAAAAGATGTAACTGGTAGTTGCTGAGAAGGAAGCAAATTACAATATAGGCACATTTAATTAATGGGCATCATGAGAAAGAGATGATATTTCTTGCAATTAGTTTCCATCTTCAAATAGAGGTCAATGTACATTTGGTTAACATCAGCTTTCAGTAAGTGTATGCCTTTTAAATACTTCATATTAAATCATATGCAAGTAACAATATTTTATTCATAGACCATTAGTTGTACAACAGAAGTTCTCCACAAAGCATGGCATTCTTCTCCTTTTAATAGAACAAATGAGTACGTTTGCTTTATAAATTTAGTCTATAGTACAAAATTGTCAATCATTAAATATACATAGTCTGTCAAAATCTACATAAATGTAATCTTTAAACCTTTAAATTTTTGGAAATTTTACATTATTTTAAATAATTAGTATGGTTTTCTACATACATATACAAATCTATAAATAGGCTTTTAAAGGCTATTAGAAAAAAATCTCCATTTTATCTTCATTTTAACTTAATAATACTCATACTTTATAATTCCCAAACCTCTCTGGGAAGAAAAACCAAATTTGAACTTTTTTTCACTAAAAAGGAAAAAAAAGAAAAACATTTTGTTTATAGCTTTGGCTGTTTCTTGTGAAAGTTTTAGTTGAAATGTCTTACAAAATTTAAGCAGTGACATATTTTAATTTTTGCTTTCTTTTATCTCTTTCATTTGTTTGTTACACATTTTAATGTTGGTATCTTTCTTCAGTTAATTCAATCAAAAGTGCTCTGATTCTAATATTAAGCCATCAAAAGTTTTCGAATGCAATATTCATGATTGTGAATTCACCAGAGTTAATTACTTAATGCTCATTACTTTGGGAATCAGGGCAAGTTAAATGCATAACGTTAGCATTTGGATATTTGACCTGACAATTTTTCTGCTTGACATTTGTAACAGTTCTCAGGTGGGACTACAAATTCATTTTTTAATTAAATTATCACTAATGTGCCAAGCACTGGTCTGGGCCATCATGCACGCGAGCACACACACACACACACAAGCAGACTAACACACACTCACCACATATACACACAGGCATATATATATATATATATATATATATATATATATATATATATACACACACAAATGTACATTTACATATATACATACATAAACATGGGATTACATACATATACATATGAAATAAAGGTGTATAGGGTATATATAATAAACAATAAGTATTGTTTGGATTTTGCATCCAGTCTAGATTCAGTCACATTTTACAACATTTTATAAAATATTTCTTAAAAGAAAACTCTGTATTTGATGTTGTCTCTCCTTTTCTACTGGCTCCAATGTGGCTTCTCTCACTGCTACTATAGAACTTGCTCTTTTCAATGTCAGTTGTTATCATTCTGCCATTTTTTAATATCTAGTTTTCATATTTCCATATATATCAGCAGCAATTAACCCACGTGGCCATTTTATAGAATTTTTTTCTTTATTTTGGAGGGGTGGATGAAGTGGAATTTAATGATTCCTTGTTTCCTCATTCTGACCCTAATTGGTGGTTTTCTCCTTTTTACGTTTCACTGGTGGCTCCTTCTCATTCATTTTGTATCTCAGTGTTTTAGCATTTTTCTGAGTTAAATTATCCAAATAAATTACATGACTTTCTATAACATGTATATTTTTATTACTTCCAAATTTAATTTCCCCTGACCTTTCCCCTTAGTCACAGATGGCTTATTATACTAGCCTCTTAAGAACTCAAATTGGACTCCCACTAGGAATTTCCAAATTAGTTGGCCAAAATGTGTTGCCATTTCAATAAATTGCAAAAACATGTACACTGTGGTTAAAGCAAAAACCTAGGAGTCATATTTTCCATATTCTAATACTCATAATCAGTCAGTCAGCAAATATCTAACTTAGTTTCCAAAAATTACTCCAATATGTACAGTTCTCTTAACTCCCACCACTCTCAACATATTCCAAGCCATCGCAATATTTTAACTTGAAATTCTTTTTTTACATGGTGATTGTGAACACTATCAACAAGCACAAGAAAGGAAGTAAAAATAATATAATTTTACTGGTTGAGTGTCTCCAGAGAGACAGAACCAATAGGTGTAGGAGAGTGAATTTGTTAGTGGCATTGACTCATACTGTGACAGAGACTGAGAAGTCCCCCACCAGCATATCTATAAGCTACAGACTATGGGATGATGGTAACATGGCTCAACCCAAGGCCAAAGCCTTCAGATCAGGGAAGCTGATTGTGTGACTCAGTCTGAGACAGATGGCCTGAGGACCTGGCAGGGCAAAGGGACCTTGGAGTCAACCCTGAAGTTCAGTAGGTGTATAACCTTGAGTTCTCATGTCCACAAGGAAAAAGAGCATATTCCAGACAAGAGAGGAAATCATCTTTGTATGTCTGAGCCCCCAATAGCTTGAATGGTGCCTTCCTACACTGAAGGCAGATATTCCCTTCTCAGTCCATCAATTCATGAGCCTAACTCCTTGGGGAAACTCCCTCACAGACACACCTAAAAAAGATCTTTTGTTTTCTAAGAAATACTTAATGATTGATCAAGTTTATACAGACAATTAATCATCACAATAATTAACTTCTATAACTATCATTAGCTTTAATACTTATCAATATTTTGCTATTTAAAAAATATTTACCATTCCCACCTGTGTACAACCCTTTATTCTCCATTAGAACATTTTATACCAATTACCATAAATAATATGATTTGATCAATTAATATTTCAGAACTTTTTAAAAAAGCAAATACAATCCTAATAAAATTAACAATAATTCCTTGATACAGTATATAAGATCTATGTTTAAGTTCCTTTATCATATGAAAAGTGTGTGTATTGATTTATTTTAAAAAATCAAATATTAAAGTGTCCAGGTCTTAAAATTAGTTAATGTTATTATTTTAACACATATGTTTCCTCATATCTTTCTTGGATTTTCATAATAATTATTTAAGAAAACACGTGTGTGTGTATGTGATGTATGTGATGTATGTGTGTGTGTGTGTGTGTGTGTGTGTGTGTGTTGCTGGGCTCAAACCCAGGGCCTTGTGCATGTTGAGCAAACACTGGAACACAAAATAACAGGTCCAACACCAAGATATTGTTTCATTTGTTAAAATCTACATCTCAGATTTTTCTGTTTTCATCATTATGATGTCAAGGAACCATTGCAAGTCATTATAATATTTCTAGAAACATCATTAAATTCAGGATCAAATTATTGTTAGCTAACATTCATACACAGCAAATGGTTTTCTGTAATCATATTCTCTTTATTTATCACATACAAATCTTTATAATTCCTCAATGTGAGGCTAGTTTTAGAGTTTTAAGGTGTTGCAACATGTTCACTTTTAGGAAAAGTATTTTTCTGTAGATCACCCTGCTTTTTTGAACACTTCTGAGATGTTTCATACTGACCAACCACGTCTTCTCCTACATAAAGTGATGTAGGGAGTTATCAGTAGGTTATAAGATAGCCTACTCCATCCATTACAGCTTCCATTTACATTTAACCTAATTGTTTTGGTAACCATTAATTCTTATTTCTATCCATTATTTCATTAGAAATATGAAATGGAGAGTGTTTATTTCCAACATTCTCCCATGATATGTGTGGAAATCTAAAAGACAAATGATGTTTTCTTTGATTACTTATTTGTGTACTTTGAAATAGCTGTTATGAAAAGGTAGAATAGATACTTAATTTTTTTTCCTTAATCAATTATAAGCATAATGCATGAATTTATTAACCACTTTCAGGGACACTGATGATAATATTTCAGCATTAAAACAAAGGTGTGGAATTTGAACATATTTTATGAGCTTTAATGAAATCAAAACCATTTTTACTCCTTTAAGTGGTATACCAGCCTTCATCAGTTGCCCTCCATTTTAGTTCTTTTTAATTACAACCACTTTGATCTTTAATAATACCCTTGTTTTGTGACACAATAAAATGTTTGCAATTATTCATATGTGTATGCATATTTTTGTAATAAAGTTATTTTGTATGTATTCAAGTATTTTTTATTTTACTTTAAAATTGGCATTTTCATATTCACTTATTTATTGCTGAAAATATTTGCCTATTTGTCTTATCCTTAGTTTCGTTTAAATTGAAAGCTCCAAGGCCCTAAATCATTTTCTTTGCCTTACAACCTGATACCCTATTTTTTTCCAACGTATTTTCAAAAGAATATGCCTAGATTTAAAATATTTTGGTCTCCTGATACAAAGTATATAAACATAAAATTTGTTCCTGCTGGTTTCCCTTATATATCTAATTTAGCACTTCCTTTATTTTTACATAGTCCCTCGAAGGAGCCTCTTTTAATATTTTTGAAAACACTAATCATTTGCCATTGTTTAAGTTTAAAAGCTACCACTTATCAACTATTTGTGGAAATTATTTTAAATTATGTCTATCATTTTTGGTGTGTACATATATAAAATTCAGTGTGTCATCTACCTTGATGAATATTAAGTTTATATTTTATAGTAGATATACAGTGCATAGGGATTATATTTATTCGTATACTTCCTCCCTACCTTCCCAATTTGCATTCTGCATCTTTCTGCTGCACTGTTTTGAAAACAATGAGGACAGTGATCACTCCTTAAGCTACGTGAAAAATGAGCACTTCTTTTAAAAAAAAATAAAACAAATAATATTGCTCTAAATCTAAGCAAACCAAGTCTCTGGGGACAAATAGTAAAAGAGTTTCTTTAGCAATTTTCTATTTGTTTGTTGAATACAAGTCTCAGAATCTATACTTTATTAATGGGAGGTGAATGTTGGAGTTTTGAGTATTGTAACATGTTAATTTTAGGAAAGCTATTTTTTCGGTATATTCTACTTCTTTTTTAAACACTTTTGAAGTAAAATATAAATTAAAATATGTATATATATTTATGGTTGTAAATATATGCAATGCATTAAAATAGAGCAAATATATATTTATTTACTTATATAGAGAAAGAGTGAGAAAATAAAGGAAAATCTTTATATGGTTCTATAATAACATTGGATCTATTGCTGGATAAAAAGATGTATTTAAATACAGATATAGATAGATAAAATGAGTATGTATACATTACAATAGAATCTAGGAATGTTTAAAAAGAAGAGGTATATATTCTTGACTGTGAATGTAACTGAATATTAAATATATTTCTGAACTTCTTTGAATCTAGGAAAATTAGGGAAACCACATATAAATCCCTTAACATAATTATCACTAGGAGACACATATGGATCTCTGAAAAGAAAAAAAAATATGGCATTTAATTATAAAAAAACATTTCTTATGTAAGACTTTTAGTGGTTTTGAACATACAATAAATGATATTGTCAAGAAAATATTTGCAATGAAGAAGAACACCATTTTATGTTCCTTGAAAATATATGGAACTAGCCTGTCTTGTCTCTGTAATCTTGTTTAATTTGTTTGGACTAAGCTTGTTAAAATAAATTAAATCATTGACTTATGCATGCCTATTAAATACAATAAAATTCTTGAATCACAAAAGGATATGTAGAATAAAGATATCCAATTAAGTACACATAATTCTACTCTCTAAAATTCAATTCATTTTTAATTAAAAATAAATCCTTTGCCTTCTTTATATTTGGAATTTTTTGAACACTGGCCTTTACTTCTGGCATTCTAAATTTAGTTCTTGTAATGTTTTCCTAAGTCATCCTAAGATTGTATAATGAAGTTATCCCAACATTTCTGTACTAAAACACAGATTTAAGTATACAAATAAGTAGTATTGAAGTATTTGAATGTTTAAGTAAAATACATAGTATTCAAATCAAAGAGTCTTTTATTTTTCAGTAGTACAGAGTGATGACTACCAATTAAAAGACCATTTTTTTCTTGTAAAATTTCATCACTTTTAAAAAAAATGTGTGTTAAATTTTATCAAAATATGTTTCAGAAGTTTTATTTTAATTTTTATTTTTTTAGTTAGAGCTTTATGATTATATATAATATTTGGGTTCATCCCAAAAAACTCAGACATACATTAAAATCAATTTTAGTTTAGAAGTTATTTTTGCTAAGGTCTATGAAACTAGAATAAAATGAATTTTATAAATTTTTACAAATACTTTTCATATACTACTTATACTTACATTTTGATGCAAGAGTTTGGTCTGTATATTACCTATGACAAAAACTAACAAAATAGAGCTATATCTTCAAATAAATAATATCTGAAACTATGAATGAAAATATGAATACACAATTAACAAATGAAGAAAAAAGCTATGTTAAACATGGACATATGTATAACCTCAATCTTCACTGTACAAATGAAAGTAATAAGGTAATACCTCTCCAATATTAAAATAACAAAATTAAGAGAGTAATAAAATAATGGGCCACTGGACATTTAAAATAATAAATTCAGAACACTACAAATAATATTCAATAAATTAATTATAAATGGGTTGTAGATCTAAATATAAGTGTAATGTTATAAAATTCTAAAAAGAAAGGAATAATAAATCTTCATGATCTTGGACTGATTGGTTTCTTAGATGACACAAAATGCAGAGAAGGTAGTAGATTGCTAGTGAGTACAGTGTTGCTTTTTGAGATGATAAAAAATCTAAATATGAATATACTAAAAACACTAAATTGTACATTTTTAAAGTGTGAACATTATAGCATATACTTTTTATCTTAATAAAGTTGTTTTCTAAGTGAATATTGTTTCTGATGACTGCAGTTAAGGTAAACTCCTGTAGAAAATTGGGATCATAAATAGGTGTAGAAGCATGGAATGCTTGATCTGTTAGTATATCATTGGCAACATATTACGTATATTTAACATATATAACTTTGACAAAACAAGTCAACCCATAGGAATTTATTTTGTAGAAATATTTTTGAGAAAGCAAGAGTTCATAGAATTTATTTTGTAGAAATACTTTTGAGAAAGCAAGAGTACATAAGTAAAAGTTTGCACAGAACTGCTTGTAATAGTTAAAGAAAGAGTGTAAATGTCGTCAGGGAGAATTGATTACCTATGTTGTGTTATGCATAAAGGACATATCAGTTTCACAGAAGTACTAATTTTATAGGGTCTTATTTGGAGGATGCCCATGATGCATGTTAAAGAATTAAAGCAACTTATGTATTATCTCTATGAATTTATAGAGTATAAACATATATACACAAATATACTTGTTCACATTATCCAGAAGAATATGTCATAGGTTATTAATAGTGCTTACCCATGGGATAGAATGAGCTTTGAATTAGTGCAATATTTTACTTTTTAAACATTTTAAAAATGTTTAAAATTTTTTTCATATAGCTGCTTTTTTAATTTAAATAATGTAAATATGAGACACAGAAATGTTTTTGCCTTATTAGAAGAAAGATCTTTCATTGTTCTAGAACCAAACATTCAGATGTACCTACACATCTTTTTATATTTTTCAATTTTGTGTGATAATAGTGGAGAGCATGTAAGCAGGACAACAGTTGGTTCTGTGGCCATAGAAAATCTGAATTTTTATATGCTGTCTGTTGAAATTATTAGTACCACACTATTTCAGGATGGAAAATGACTTGGTTTCCATGATCCATTATTCACCATAACAACTGTACATCCTATCTGACTATCCTTAAGTGTAGATGCACAAGGAAGAAGGTTCTGAAGTTTTAAACCATCTCAAGTCACATATTCACATTGTTTTTTTAAACACTATCCTCCTCCTCTCACCAATGTTAAGGAAAACATTGGCCCTGGAGTAAACATTCCGATGCTATTCTCAAAAATGTGTTCAATGTTGTTTACAGTACTTTTAGATACAACAAGAAAAAATACCCAAGTAATCAATAGTGACAGAAGCATGTGTACATTGATAGCAAATCAGGAGATTTGTTAGCCCAAGAAGCTTTGGAACTGTGACTACTAATACCACTATTTGGGTAAGGAATTATTACCTTGGTCACTAAGTACCTAAATATTTGTTAGAAAACAAGCCTCTGAAAATCACTTGATAGCAATTAATTCATATAAATTTGTTAAAGACATTCTCTGCCATGTTTGATATCACTCAATAAGTACTAGCTTTTGTGGTCATATTTTTTCTTTGTCTCACTGTCCTCTTCATCATTATTATCAAGAAAATGTAAATGTGTGTGCATGAAACTATAGGTGTATTTAAATATAAAATACATGTATTTTCATTACATGAATTATTTGACATTCCCCAAGTTAGGATGATTTACATGGTTTAAAAGATCTGCTTAAAATATTGTTATGGAAACCTATGTAAATCTGCAAGCTTTATTACCATATAAACTTCAGGTTGTTGGAAAACATAACATTTTGGATTTTCAAAATTTTAAAGAAAATGTAAAAGAATACCAAGACACAAAACTGGATAAGTCATTTCTCTGTTTACAGTTACAGCCCCAGATTTATTAGTAATGCCCCCACAAAATTCGTATGTGGAAGTCCTGTTTCCCCTTATATGAAAGCTTTTTGGGATGAGATTTTGGGGAGTAGTTAGAGTTACATGAGGTCTTGAGAGTGTGTCCCTCAGGATGGAATTAATGCCCTTAAGAGAAGAGATTCAGAAAGCTTGATTTCCCTCTCCCTCTCAGCCATGTGCAGACAAAGCAAAAATAATGCATTCTGCAAATAAAAAAGATGCTCTCACCTATTAGGAGGGCACCTTGACCTTGAATTTACCAGCCTCCAGAGACATGAGAATATAATTTTCGTTTGTTTGTTTAAGCCACGCAGCCTGTGGTACTTTATTATGGCCATCTGAGTGGACTAACACAGCATGCCGATTTCCCTGTGTGAGAATTCTGAAACAGTTTTTCCCTTGTTAAAAAAAAAATAATAACTTTGGAAGTTTGGAAGATGAGAAAGGATGGATTTAAAATACATAACTTCCTAGCAATGTATTATGTTTGATGAAAGTTGCACAATGGTACTCATGGAAAATAGATGCAGTTATGAAAGGATGTTAAATAAGTCACAAAATAACACACACACACACACACACAAACAACAAAGAAAACAGTTAAACAAAGCAGACAAAGTTCCACTTAATAATCACTTTTCTGTATCAAAAATGGCCACTCACACTTTAAGTAGCATATTAACTGCAACCACCTACAGCTTTGGTAGCCCAAAGTTTTAGCTGTTTGATCACTGTTGGCTGCTTGAAGAAGTAACATTTAAGCAAGGTATGGCTTAGTCATAATTTAGCAGGGTGTCTCTGACAGTGAACCTGATGCCTGGTTGTTTTTTTTTTTTTTTTTCTAATGATACACTTAATTTATATCTACCAAGAAACCATCCTTGGATGTGAACTCAAGAAGTAGCTATTTTCTCATCTTTCAACATCTTTATTATTTGTTTTCAGTCTAACTTTATATCTCACAAACGTACCTGTACCTTTTATTTGTTTGTTTGCCTCACAGCTTGAGGTTTCTATAGGTCTATCTATTTGTTAATAAACAATAGATTTCTCATGACAGTGAACTCTTTCTTTGGATTAAGATAAGATTAAGAGCAAAATAAATCATTATTCAAATTTGGGCCATATCCTGTGAGCTGCGCAATCAAGTGACAAACATAATAATAATGAACTATGTTTTAAGGCAGGCATAGAACAAAGATAAATATAGATTAAAGTTCTAAAATTATCATTAACCAGCTTCACCATAACTAACTTTGTACTTCTCTCTATATAAAAAACACCTTAAGTCATCATAAAAAAATTTTGTTATCTTTAATCAAACACAATTTTGAGTAAGAGTTTTTTTTTTCTTTTAGGAAATTAATGGTGCATCCAAGAGGTACATTTATTTTGAATTTAGTGACATAATCATACCAAAGGCATATACTGTATAATATGTCTTTCCCAACAATGTAAAATAAAAAGAGTATCTTAAAAAGCTGGTTAAAACATAAATAGAAACTAAAAATGATATGGAGGTAAAGAGTGATTACAGAGAAAAATCAAATTTGAAACACAAAGATCCACTCTATTGCTGTCTCCACCCCTGCTCAATGCACGATCCATGTTCTCTGTGAAGGAAGGGAGAGGCTTCAAGCTAAATTTCAGAACTGCAGTGGAGCTGTGCACCTTGCAGAGAGCAGAACATGACTGTGAGTCACCACTGCATTTCAAAGGCAGGTGGTTATGCCCACAAGTTTCTCAAACTTAAGAGAGTAGAGAGGAGAAAGTATATTTGCAGGAATTTAAACTTGGCTTTCATGTGCCATCAACCACAAATAGTTATATTATAACTGAATGTTAAGTGAACTGGGAGAATATTCCTGAGTGTGAAAAAACATTCTAGTTGGAGCTATTATGAGGAACATGTGGAAGAGATGCAGGAGGACTAAACATTCAGTTCTCCAAGTTAGTGAAACTAAATAGTGTGGTAAGCCCATGGATAAAGCCCTTATTTCATGTTCAAAAAAAAAAAATCTTTGGAAGTATGATAATTTGTTTAATAATGACTACTAATCACTTTCCTTAATAAAAACAAATAGTTCTTCATTCTTTCTGCGTCATTTTTAATGATTTAACGTCACAAATTTGTGGTGTGGATCAATGCAAAACGAAACAAAATAAACACAAAAACCTTCCTTTATTGATCAGTGAGTGAGACTTCTGGAGGTAAATGTTTAACTAGGACTTCTGAAGTAATTTGTTTTCTTTTCTTTCAAATAAAGAGCAGTGATAACAACACAA
This sequence comes from Marmota monax, assembly GCF_021218885.2. NCBI lineage: Eukaryota > Metazoa > Chordata > Mammalia > Rodentia > Sciuridae > Marmota > Marmota monax. The sequence goes on along the minus strand of NW_026695230.1, from coordinate 2,100,829 downwards.
ATAAACATGCACACACACACACACACACACAAAATCAAGCAAACAAAACCCAAAGGGGGGAAAACAGAAAAATGGTAAATGGAATTTTGAAAGTGAAGTGAGAGAATTAAAAAAACACTAGATTTACTATAAGCCATGTCTCGGTGTACGCTTCCAAAGCTATATGGTGTTCCAAATAAAACTGAGTGCTTCTCAACAATTATGACCACACACATAGCAAAAGTGAAAGGTTGTAATAATGAACTGAAAATTTTCTGCAGGTATTGATGAATTAGATACTTTAGAGTTTGACAACTTATATACCTCCAGCTATCTACAACTTTAACTAAAATCACCCAAAGGTCATGTTGCTGTTGATAGTAATTTGGAGTATATCTGTTGGAAGATTCAGTAAAATAAAAAGAAATAAAAAGAATTCTGTATAGAATGAAGGAATAAAAAGGATAAAAAGTGGTCACCATTCTCTAGGCCATAATAAAACCTAACTATACATACACAGAGGAGAAATCTCACCCCCTTCTCGATGAATTGTAAAAGTGTACCCTGAATGCCTATTCATAAAAAATGTTCTCATAATTATATGACACATTTAAACAGAACCAGGTTTGAGAACATTTGTGAATCTACTTCACTGTTGTAGAGAGTAATGTGTCAATCTCATTACAATGATTCAGATGAGCTAGCTATTCTGATACTAATTGCTATAAATGACAGTGTGCTAGAAATGTTTTTAAATAGAACCTGCCTACATTTTTGTATTAAAAAAATAAAGCAAAGGCATAATTTGGAGAATAATTTTGAAATTTCATTTTATTTTAATTTTAAATTTGTACCCTGGCTTAGGTAAGAAATAAATTTCACACATTTTTTTTTCAGTTTTGACTAACACATTATAAGAAAAAGACTGATGCCAATAGCTGGATAGTTTTTTAGTGTTTTTTTTAATTTATTTTTTTTTATACAGGGATAAAACTCAGGGATGCTTTACCACTGAGCCATGTCCCCAGACCTTTTGATTTATTATTATTATTTTTTTTAAATTTTGAAACAAGTTCTCACTAAGTTATTTAGAGCTGCCCTAAGTTGCTAAAACTTGATTTGAACTCAAAACCCTCCTGCCTCAGCTTGCTGAGCCACGGGGATTAGAGGAATGAGCCACTGTGCCAGGATTATTAGGACTTTTTCATACAGTATTATGTTTTACAGTTGAAAAACTATTTGGATATCTTATAGGGCAGCTTCCTACCTGGGTTCAAGGCACCTGAATGTATGATAGAGACAAATGGCCTGGTCACTTCTACAGCCTGAGAATATATCTTACTTTTGAAAATCATAAAATATTATCAAATTGAAGTTTTTATGATGGGCTAATATAGGTACCCCTGTAATGGTTTTTCTCATTGTTTTTACCTCTAGTTTTTGGAACAAGACTTTTGGATCTATTTTCTATGTGACATTAAAGATACAGGTATAACACAGTGGTGCATATTTATAATCGCAGCAACTTTGGAGGCTGAGGCAAGAGGATTACAATGTCAAGGTCAGACTCAGCGATTTAGCAATAATCTCAGCAACTTAGAATATGCCTTAAAATTAAAATAAATAAATAAATAGGAAGGGGAATGTAGCTCAATGATAAAGCATTTCTGGATTCGATTCTCAACACACACACACACACACAAATAAATAAATAAATAAATAAGAAAAAATAAAAAGATGCAGCTATGCAGCTATAGACAAAAATAATTTATAGATGGTATCATGTTCTTGTACATTGAAGCACAAGAAAAAATCTTGTCATCTCTAGTAATTTAAACATAAATATAAACTAGTTTTATGCATATTTAAATAAAATTGTAAACAAATTGAGAGTGGTTTTGACTTTATCTCGAGATTTTTGGCTCCAATTTTTCATGAGACTATTTCAAGATTTCAAAATATCTTTGTTGTTACTTAGGGTTAGAAAAAGATGTCATATGGGACACACTAATTTGTGATTTTTCTTTGTCTAATAGAATTTAAAAAACCAATTGGTACTAAATTTAGAACAGTAATTTTTTTTTATTTTCAATAAATGTGTCTTAAATGAGAAAATATATGAGTGAATGATATTCCTACAGTAGAATGAAGTGTATATGTGTATGTGTGTGGGGGGGTGATATCTGTTTTAATTTTTTTTATTTTCTATGTATAAAAGGTAGAACTAGGTGTGTGTGTGTGTATATATATATACACATATATAATGAAAATATATATTTATATATATATATACATATATGTAATGAAAGTTTACTGAATTTGAGTAAATTAACAACACATGTATCACATCATACAGGTACCTATAAGTGTGAGTATACAGTAAATGCACCTAAAATCAATTATCTTGGCAAATTTCCAATATGGAACACAATTTTTAAACTACATCATTTAGGTTGTACATCAGATCCCAAACTTCTTCTTTCTACATAACTGCAACTTTAAATCACTTTACCTACATCCCCCATCCACAGTTACCACCATTCTATCTACCCCATTTTTATGTACTTGATATTTTGTACTGCATGTTAGTGAGATCATGCAGTCTTTTTTGCACCCTGTGCTTGTCTTATCTCACTTTGCAAAACGTCCTCTAGGTTTACCCATATTGTTGCCAATAGCAGTGTCTTTTCTGCAGCTGAACACACAAACACACATAGACACACAAATATTTATATTCAACATTTATTTGTACATCCATTGACATACACTTAGTTTGCTTTCATATCTTGGTTGTTTTGAAAGGTGTCATAATAAGTACCAAAGCTTAGCTTACCTGTTTCTGGTGCTGGGTCATATGAAAAACCAATAGAAAATCGCAGAAAGATTAGCAGTGTAGAGGGAAGGGATAAAGGATTGGGAAGAAGAAAGGGAAAGAGGAAGTACTGGGGACTGAATTAGAACAAATTATGTTCCATGCTTTTCTAATTATGTCAAAAAATTCTATTATTATGTATAACTAAAAACAACCAATAAAAAATGTCTGTAATTTTTTTGAGAAATCTATATACTGCTTTCCATAATTGCTCTACCAATTTGTATCCTCACCAACAGTGCATAGGTTTACTTTTTTTCCACAGCATTAACAACATTTGTTATCTCAATTTGTTTTTTGTTTTTTGTTTTTTTAAATAGAGATTTAATAGTTTGAGATGAAATTGTATAGGGGCTTTGATTTGCATTTTCTTGATGATTAATGATGTTAAACACACTTTCATAAACCAGGTGACCATTTCAGGTCTTCCTTAGAAAAATGTTCATTTGTATTATTTTTCGTGTGTGTGTGTGTGTGTGTGTGTGTGTTGTGAGTGTGTGTGAAAGAGAGAGAGAGAGAGAGAGAGAGAGAGAGAGAAAGTTAACTTTATATGAGAGAACTTTATATATTTTTAATATTAACCTTACATGTTGTGAATATTATCTAATATATGGTTTGCAAATAACTTCTCCCAGTCTGTGGGCTCTTTCATTTTGTTGGCTGTTTGCTATCCAGAAGCCTTTTGGTTTGATCTACTGCAACCTATTCATTTTTTTTGTTGTTGTTGTTGCCTGAGTTTTTCATGTGATATCTGAAAAGTCACTGCCAAGGTCAATGTGAAAGAATTTGCCCCGTTTTCTTCTAGGAACTTGGTAGTTTCAGAAATTATGTTCCATATGTTTTGAGTTTACTTTTGCGTAGAGTAAGATAAGGATTCAATTATACTCTGTGCATATGGAGTTTACAACACCATTTATTAAAGGGATTATGTTTACTCTATTATGTCTTCTTGGTGTCCTTGTTGAATATTAGTTACCTCTCTATTTGCTGGACTTACTATGTCTCTCTCCTTTTGTCCGTTGATCTAGTGTTTGCTTATTTATTTTTTGGCAGTATCTAAACCAGATAAGGACAAAGTGAGAAAAAGAAGCTACAGGCCAAGATCTCTTATAAATATAGGTACAAACACTTCAATAAAATGCTAGTGAAACTGAGCAACACTTCAAAAAGACTATAATAGAACCAAGTGGGGTTTATCTCTGGAATGTTATGTTAACTTTGCTTTAACATAAATAGTCTAAAATGACAGTCCAAACTTTGCTTTAACATAAATAGTCCAAAATGACAGAATAAAAGATTAAAAATACTGTAATTTTAATAGATGCAGAAAATGTATTTGACAAAATTAAATGTCATTTTATGAAAAACTCTCAAGAGACTAGGTATATAAGAAAATTTTCTCAACATAATTAAGGACAATTATGTAATACCCAAAGTTAAATAAATAATTAATGGGGGAAAAACAGGAAACTTTTCTTCTTATATCTGGTAAGAAAACAAGAATGCAACATTAGCCACCATAGTATTGAAATTACTACCAAGAGCAATCAGAATAGGAAAAAAAAATTAAGTAATCAAAATTGGAAAAGAAGAAGTAAACCTATTATTTTGTAGATGTCATGCTTTATGTAGGAAACTCTAATTGCAGCTTTAATTACTTTTATATCTACAAATATATTTAAGTAAAATAAGCATTCAGTTCAAGAAGTTGGATTAACATCAGCATACAAGCTCAAAAAGTAGGACCAAAGTAAATTAAAAAATAAATTATTAAATAAATGTTGGAAGAAATAAATGAAATAGAGAACAGCAACAACAAAAGTGACTACTTTATGAATTTTAAATTACTAGAAAAATGTATAATACTAAAATTAAGTAAGAAGAATTAAAAGTCTTGAATAAATTATATGTTTAAAATTCTAGAAATGAAAATCAAGTGCATTAGCTTCTCACACCCATTAAATCCCTGTAATGCAAAATGTAAATGAAACTCAGGCTATATACATTTACGCATGAGTTCTACCACACTTCTGAAAAGTAGAATAATATTTTGTACAGTAAGAGCATTAATATTCCTCTAAAACTATTGCAAATAGGAAAAGCTAATTAAGAGTAGTATGATAAAAGCATTAAAGACATCCTTTTAAAACAGTTGATTGAATGGAAATACATACTCTGAATATTTAAATCCAGTAAGAAATTTATATCTCAACAAGATTGAGCACACACTGAGAAAATTAAATAAGTCATGACCACAGGATCTATGAACAAGATTCTTTCTTTATGAAGTTATTTATCCAGTAACAAATAAATAAGTTAAATGAGGCCCATTTCTGTTTTTTTTTTTTCTTTCTGGGGTACAATTTCACATTGAGTGCATTTTGTCCTAGATCAAGAAACAGGAAAACAGAAATTATTTCCTTTTTAAAAAATTTTAAAATTTGTTTTAATTAGTTATGCATGACAGTAGAATGCATTTGTATACTTTGACATATCAGACATAGATGGGTTATAATTTATCATTTTTCTGATGGTACATGTTATAGAATCATATTGATCATGCAGACTGATATGTACATAAGGTAATAATGTCTGTTTCATTTTACTATCTTTCCTGTCCCTATATCCTCTCCCCTCCCCTCCCTTCACTCCCTTATACCTCTGCTGCCATCCAAGAAATTATTTTCTTGAGCCAAGTTATATTATATCTGTGATCACAACATCTTTGGCCTGTGCTTCTTTTTAAATACTTGTAATTAAAAATCCATTTTATAGATGTTTCACTTGAGCAAGCCATTCTTCTTAGTGGCAATTTCTCTTTTTGTAAGAAGAGAGGAGTAAATGTGCCATCTCCATGAGTGTCCTCTAGCCCTCTTGAGGCTGAAAGGACCTTGAAAGTGTTTTTCTCCCAGGTTCTGAGGAAGTACGCCTTTGTGTGGCATGCACAAGGGAACTGTTTTTCCTACTGGCACATTTGCTCTATAGTTCACAGAAGACTAGGAGTTTGATGTTTTCTTTGTGAATGTGATGCTGAAGAGCTGATGGCTGGGTTTCAGCTCCTATATACAGTACAGTGTGCCAAGAGAGAAGATGTGAAATGCTTAATTTGAAAATTGCTAAAGCAGAATATTAGGATTATGTAGGCAGATGCAATTTTTAATATTTATTTTTTAGTTGTAGATGGACATAATATCTTTATTTTATTTTATGTGGTGCTGAGGATCGAACCCAGGGCCTCACACATGCTAGGCGAGTGCTCTACCGCTGAGCCACAACCCCAGCCCGCAATCCTATTTCTTGATGAGTTACCTTTTTTCTTTATTTTTCTAAGAATCTCTGTATAATATAGTGTTTGAACATACCCGTGGAGAACCATGCCTATTAAAGGAAATATTGTCATTCATATTTAGAATCAAAAGTGATTTATCAGATGTCCTTTAACATTAAAGTATTATTAGTTCTACAATATATTTATATCTGGAGTAAAGTCATGTTTCACAAAAGTTGCTCTGTGATATGTTTCTCTAGTTTAAAGCTTCAATTTAATTTTGGTAGGATAATTATTACCTATTTATTTATTTCACAGAATGATGAAGTCTAATGTGATATTTCCACCTATGTGTGTCATGAATTGTTTATATCCGTTGTTATGGTTTGAGAGTGAGGTGTCCCACAAAAGCTCATGTGTGAGCCAATGTAGGGAGATTCAGAGGAGAAATGATTGGGTTGTAAGAGTCTTAACCCAATCAGTAATTTATAGGTGGTAACTGAAGTGGTAGGGTGTGTTTGGAGGAGGTGGGATTTGGAGCATGGCTTTGGATATATATTTATATCTGGCAAGTGGAGTCTTTCTCTATGCCATCTGATCACCACCTAAGCTGCTTCCCTCCACCATACTCTTCTGCTATTGTTCCTTTCTCACTTAGAGCTCTGAGGAATGGAGCCAGCTCTCTAAGGATTGAGACCTCTGAAACTGTGGGCTCTCAGATAAACTCTTCTTCCTCTAAATTGTGCTGGTTTGGTCCTCAGTCACAGCAGTGAAATAACTGACTAAAACATCTATTTACCATTCATCTACCTCTACCCTGTCTTCCACCCTCCCAGTTTCTAGTGATTCCCATTCTACTTTAATTCTAATAATTTTAAGGAAATTATTTCTTTCTGTTTTCTTTCACTTTCAATTTTGCCAATGTGAAGTCATTTGAAAATAATATTTACTCTGTAAATATTTTTGTAACTACTGAAAAATATCCCAATTTTTTCATGCAAATTTCATTAGTGACTCATTGTTAATCACTGAGTGTATGAAACTCATGGAAGAAGTTTTTAGTTGTACAGCACAATAAACTACAATTATCCCTGGATGTTTAATGCTTTTTTTTTTTTTTTTTTTGGTTAAAGATGATGAGTTTAAGGATCTAGAAAATGTGTAATGGACCATAGTGAAAATGAACCAATTTTAAAGTTACCCCTAAAGTTCATTTTGTTCAAATTCTGTAATTGGGATGTAAGTAATACTAGTAGCTCAATTAGAAAACTGGGAAGATGCAATTTTGCAAATAGCAGTTTAAGAAAACATCTTTTCAATCTTAGCCATAAATGTAGGAAGACATTAATGAAATTTGGCTTCCCAGAAAACTATTATGGAATTATAAGGCATGAAATACTGTGTTCAGAGCAAAGTAAATGAAAGTCCTTCTTGGCTGGTCAAGCTATTGTTAGTGTCCTGCATTGATCTGATTGCTAATGTATACAAGATGAACTCAAAACAGCTCAGTCATGAAAATGAAGCAAATTTAAATACATTTCACCTACAAAAAGAAGATTCAAAAGTGATACAGAAGAAATTACAAGGTATTAGGACATGGTATTTAGAAGAACTTTTTTCTTATCTTTAACATGGAACATTAAGGATATTTAAAAACATAATTTTTTAAATGATATGAAACATGAAACTACAGTTATTATAATACTTTAATAGATCTTCAACTCTGCTCAAAAGAACAATACTTAAAGGCAAAATTCTTCACTCCAGGCAGCCACCTTGTGGGTATTATATTCACATTATAGATGGAGAAGTAATAAGCTTATGTTTTATAAAACCAAAATCAACCTCTCTCTGCATCCCCTCTAAATTATCATGGGTTAGTTGACTTACTGGCATCCAATTGCACAGAAAGATCAATCTGACTCATTTACAACCAATAGATTCCACTGCATAAAAAACAATATTCTTCATTCAAAGACAAGCATTACAGAAACTGGCAAGCTTATTGTCCTGAGAAAGAACTGTTATCCAAAATTGGTTAATATTACCCTCATCTGAACCTGTTTCCTTGGTTTTCATGTTTGATTACCTACAAGTTAGCGCAGAGCTCTTTATCTCTATGTGAGTTGTTAAGGGGCTTCTTCAACTGAAAATCATCCAAATTGCAGTTCAGTAGCATAAGCAAAATTAACATTATCTATTTGAAATGAACAAAAGAGTCATGGATGCATTGCGACCCTTGCCATCTCATATAGGGTTCAAAATTTGGAGCGTAATGTTTCACTCTTTCTGTTAGCTTTTATGACTATAATTTTTCTCTGAAAAAAAATTATTTTCTTAATTTTCCAATGTGAACATACTACATTCTTCAATTTATTAATTTATAAACCTGTGTTATACAGTATAATTTAATAAGCACCTTCCATTAAGAATCTGATACTGAGGGAGAAGGTGAGTTTCCAAATACCCATATGTCAAGGAGGATTTTATCATATTATATCAGAGAAAAACACTGTGATGTGATTCGGGAATGGGAAAAAATGAATTCACTTAAGAAATACAAAGAAAGATTTTATGAGAGATGTAGCATGTGAAGGAATCATACGGAATATGTGGAATTAAGGTGGAAAAGGGAACAACATAGCAGAAACAGAGAACAATACATATCTTTCTTGACAATCACACCAGTCATTTGTTTGTCTGGAAACCAATAGTTAGCTTGCAATTATTAGACTCCAATATTGATTGAGATCATCTTCATCTTTATCCTAAACATGTTTTATAAGCCCCTAAAATGTTTGCTTCAATAGAATATTTTGTCATTTCCTTATTTCCTTGTCCCTTCAACACAAATGTACTCAGAAATATTCAAGCAAACACGAGAAGCTATTTACTCTGTCATATGGTACCAATTTACTCCCTTTGTTTTTCCAAAATCTTTCTGAGCTCTGTGAGAATTTTTTAATATTTACTTTTTGTTTTTGGTGGACACAACATCTTTATTTTTTATGTGGTGCTAAGGATTGAACCCAGCGCCCCATGCATGCCAGGCGAGCATGCTACCACTTGAGCCACATCCCCAGCCCAATGCTATTTTTAATTTCTGCAATACATCATGAGCCCATTGTGTTGTAACCTTTTTCTTGTTTTTATCTTCACTTAGACGCTAGGTGCCTGTTCTGAAGACAACAGGAGTCCTGTCTCTCTTACCTCCAGAACTCAGCACTGTTTTTGCCAGTAATGAGTAAATGATATGTATTATTGAATCAGTGAATGGAGGAGTGAACATAGAGGGGGCATGTTAGTGTCTTGCCATATTGTTGGCTGATAGAACAGAAATATAACTTGTGCAAACCTGTTGTCATGGGGGACAGCGCGATCATGGTTCTGTGTCAAGTGACTTACAAATTTGAAGCAAATTTTTTTTTCATTATAATTATCTTTAGCATCTGTCTGGACAGAAGACATGTTTGGATTTGAGATAAACAGAAACAAACAGAAGATGTAAATGTGTAGAAAACATTAATAAGTAACATAATTGAAAATAAAAATGTATTTTATACTAAGTACCTAATAAGAGTATAATAAATTCCAAATCTTCACCAGCAAAGAGACAGCAAAATTCAAATTCAAGGAAAAAAAATCAAGATTTTACTGTTATTTCTTATCATTTGAAGACATTAAATTGAGTAACATGACTATTATTGATAAGTGCACTTCTAAATAAATGTGTTGCTCTTATCATGGTAGCCTCTAATGACTATTTAGATAGTTTTTAAATATTTGTGAAATAATTTGAAATGTTTTTCTCTAGTTAATCAATTTTAGAAGGACCCTGAGAAAAAAATGTTTTTTCTCTAGTTAATCAATTTTAGAAGGACCCTCTAGTTAATCAATTTTAGAAGGACCCTGAATATGTTCTAATACACAATCCAAATGTTGCACTGTAAATCACTGGCTGAAACACTTGCACATACACATAGAGATACACACATGCACGGATATATATGTAAACTGTGTATGTATTTATGTATCTGTGATACATCAGCAAACTCTCTGTAGATTATAATTGATAACATTTAAAAGCAGAATGGAAAGTGTTGAGAGCCACAGCCAAAGCAGCCCCAGCAAACTTCCAGCTGATTGGCTCACTTCGGCCCCAGCAAACTTTCAGCTGATTGGCTCACAGCCAGCTGATTGGCTCCTCTGCGGTGACGCTCATTGGGTGGTTTCCCCGCCCTTTCAGACCACAGAGCTGCTCATTGGGGGACTCTTTTGGCTCCGCCCACATGACCCAGCCAGTTGGCCTCAAGGGTGGGAAGAATTCCAGTTGAGGTGCTCACTGGAAGAGCTGGGGCAGTTGGGCTCTGAGGGAATTCTTGGAGAGCTGGGGTGGTGCTGCATGTTCTAAAAATAAAGTTCATTCCTGTTTGACAAGTGGCTGGTGAATTGTGCCCAGCCAGACTGCAGCATTTGGTGGCCCGTATGGGGATTGAACCTGCGACTTTGGCGTTATCAGCACCTTGTCTGTTGATGCAGCAACTTGTGGTAGTGCCAGTAGTCTGGCTGGGCTCCTGATCTGTGTCCAGCCAGACTGAGGCAGGAATGACCACAAATGCATTACGACATTTTAATCAGACTTTTATCAATAAAGATATAAAGTAAGAAAACCTACTAAAGAACTCTTGTATGCAATTTGTGCTTGCTTGTGAAATCCTATTCAGCCTAGTAATACCAAAATAAGTAAAAAGAAAAAAAAAAACAATAACAATTGAAACCTGAACTCACATAGAAAAAAATGGTATTTGTTTGCAATGTAAAATAAAGGCTGTTATTAAAAACCTGATTGTCAGGTATAGTTTCCATTTCCTTCCATGTCTAATAGAAAGAACTTCATGGATTTAGGGAGTTTTCAACAAATTTCACAACCTTGTTCATAAATATTCTAAGTAGTATTCCTTTTATGACTACTGGTTGTGAGCTTAAGTTTGGAGGCAGAATCTGTAGAGAGACAGGAATCATGATCAGAATGCATACTCACATCTTTTCATGCTAAATTATCAGCAAGTAATTAAACTTTTTGATGGCAAACTATTCTGATATCCTGAGGAAACAGCTGAAATATATCAAGTAGCTTTCCACAAGTGATCAGAAACTATGAACTTGTCTTGAGACTTTTATAAAAAGTAAAGATTAAATATTTCTATATTTCAGAATAAAGAAAATCAGAGCTACATTAAAATGAGTTCAATAATAATTGAATTTTGTATGAGCAAAGTCATGCCTTCAGAATTATCAGAACCTGTCTCAAAATAAATGACAAAAAGGGCTGGGAATGTAGATTAGTGGAAATGCACCACTGAGTTCAATCCTCAGTATCAACAATAAATAAATTGATAAATAGATAATAGCAGAGTGCTAGCCTGGCATGGTGGCTCATGCCTGTAATCCCAGCAGCTCGGGATGCTAAGACAGGAGGGTCATAATTTCAAGGCCAGCCTCAGCAACTTAGTGAGGCCCTATGCACCTTAGTTAAATCATGTCTCAAAGTAAATAATAATAGTAATAATAATAATAATAATAATGGCTGAGGATATGGTTCAATGTTTGGGGGTACCTAGATTCAATTACTGGTAACAACAACAAAAATAGCAGAGTTCTAAAGGAATATTTTCACTTTAAATTTGACAGTATTAGAAAATGCAGATAATTTATAAATGTTTGTTGAAATCCTAATGTATATTTCAGGCAATATGTTAGATTCAGATAATGTGTGGCTGGAAAGAAAAAGGAAGAGGATTCTAAAAAATAAGTGTGTCATTCTCCCTCCATTTCCTTGACATCCTGGAGTGTATCATCCATTCCTTGACTTGTCTTTTCCCAAGACTTTCAGAATCAAGTCAATCCTTGCTAACAAACAAAAGCAAAAGCATCCCATTCCCTAGTAGATTCAGATAAAAACTGATAATAAAAGCAGGTATAACTCTAAGAGTAGAGATTATAGAAGAACAATGTTAGTTTTATTATATATGCAATGATACAACTATTTATGCTGTATCAAGGTAATTCTCATTTTACCATTATCAAGTTGAAATTTTTACCAAAAATGTGAAAGGTTGGACCTTGTTTCTTGGAAAAACAATTTTGTTCTTTGTTTCCATGCTCTGCCCAAGTTGGCTGGCTCAGTAATAAGCATGTGATACATTTAAAAAATTATTATTTGTTTTTAATAAATAACAAATTGATATGTTTGTGAGAGGCAATGGAGACTTTGTGTAATATCTCTACATTTGTTTTTGGCAATGAGACAGAGAGGGTTAAAAATTAAAATGATAACAATATGGGTACTATAAAAAATTAGAACTGTGTAATTAAGTGTTTCACAAAAAACATTTGGAAATACATAAAGATATTGTCATTATGTATTTAAATCACATGGCATGCCTTACAACATATCATGTAAGATGACTGAGAAGCTGAGAATTGAGAGTATAATCTCAATGGATCAGGATTCTTGGCTGTAACTCAATGATAATTTCTGAAACAAACATTTATCCATTTGAAAAAAAAAAGTGGGGTATGTTCCACTTTAATTTTCATTTCATGGGTAGGTTTTATTTTCTGAAATGACTCTTGGCAAAAGGAAAGTGCAAAACCAGGTAGGAGTTTTGAGGTTAGTTCTAAACCTAACTGTCCAAGAATATACTAACAAGGAATGGTAAGTTAACAATGAATAACTGGGTCAAACAATGAGGTATAATGGAAGGGTGTGATAGTTGACCCTAGGAAGAAGGTAAGATGTTATTAAATTTAGGGTACTGAATTCTTTTCAAGGAGTTGTAAGGGTATCTAAAACATAAGGCAGACATACTGACTGTGGCTGATAGATTTCCTCTTGATGATTCTCTTTGCAAAAATAAAATTCAGTAATACTACTTAATCAACTAGCTCCACCCAAACAGTGAACAATAAATGTGAAACTTGGAACAAAGAAGGGTCTCATGATTTTCTCATCCTATTTGAAGTTGGGAAAGAATCACTGGAAATGGGAGCACCAATTGAAGAATGTGAAGGGAACAAGAAAATACCTTTTGTAATGTATGGTTTATATCAATAACCAAACAGTTTCTTTCCATGGAAGATAATAAAGGGGTCATTCATGTTCTATGACACTGAAAAATTTCCTGAAAACTTTATTTATTAAATTCATACTTATTGTCCACTGTTTGTGGGTGCTTTTTAAATTTTGAAGATATAATTGAGAGAAGCAGCCCTCATGGATCTTACATGCTGGTCTCTTTCAAAGTCTTCTGTTGTAAGACAGGGAATTTTTTTTTTTTTTGCCATGTATGTCTAGAGATTAAGTGGGATTCTGTAAAACATCACCTGGTTTCAGGCACTGCATCCTTCATTTTAGAGTTCCATCCATACTTCTGAGTGTCACCAGTTATATGGCAATGTGGATGATTCAGGTAGTTGTTTGACTTAACCTCAACTCAAGGGAAATCAACTCATTTTTGTTAATATATGGAAATGGGAGAAGATAAAGGAGAATATGCATATGTACCTAGAGGATTAAAGTTAGTATGATTATAAAAATAATCTGTGCAAGTTTATTTTATATTCATTTTGTGTTCTTTCAATGTTTATTATGTGCTTTATAACTCTATTTTCATTCATTTGATTTTTAAAGCAGATAATGACTGAAGAGAAAGTAACTTGGTTTCAAAATTATCTCCTAATTTTTTCCTTAGAAAAAAATAAAAGCCTAGAGAATGTAAATTGCGACTTAACCACAAGAAAGAGTTCATCTAACTTGACTATTAGTCCACTGAAATGTCCCCTTTATCTGATTGCCTCATCTTCAGTTCTTTTTTTCAGGAGATGAAAATATATGTAGCTTGATATTTGAACATAAATTTTTCCATCTCAAAGACCTGTATTCAAATACAAAACAAATTCTGGATTCCAGCTATAAGGTCTTTCAATGAACTCTGCAGCCTTTAATATGCAAATAGCCAAGTTTTGAAAGGTTTTCTCTTTCCTCTTTCAAAGAATGAAACCAGTATTGCATGACACCTGGATACCTGCTTTTAGAATGCTAGCACAAAGTGCAGCACTAACAAAGTAAAGTTTGTTTTAATACTGCTGAAACTGTGATATGGGTTTATACAAAGGAGATAAATTTATATTACAAAAATACTACATTATTCTTTGTGAACCATTAATGAAAAAATGAATAAAAAACCCTGACAGAGCACAGAAGTAATTCCTTTTACAGATGATATTCTCAGGCACATTTTCCTAGTGAACCATTCACTCTCGTCTTGTATAAGACCTCAAGAAGAGCAGCATATTTGCATTTCTCAAGCCAGTAACCTGAGCAAAACTGGGACAGTTTTCCAAAGCTGGTTAGTCTAATTCATCTTGAAGCTGCAACCAGTACAGCATCTTGCTTGTAGTTAATAAGTGAGTTGATAATTATGTGTAACCAGCTGAAACAAAGTTATCCACAGTTTTTAAAATGATACTTCATCTCCTCAACTAATAATATTCCTGAACATAAAGTAATCAGGGCAATTTTCTCATTTTGGTTATCATATGTATAATTTTTTAGGTGATTCTTATGACTTTGAAAATATATATATTAGCAAGCCTGTAATCCCAGTGGCCCAAGAGGCTAAGGCAGAATGATCCCGAATTCAAAGCCAGTCTTAGCAACATCGAAGAGCTAAGCAACTCAATGAGACCCTGTTTCTAAATAAAATTCAAAAGTAAAAGTGCTGTGGATGTGGCTCAGTAGTTGAGTGCTCCTGAATTCAATCCCTAGTACTAAATAAATAAATGAGAGAGAGAGAGAGAGAGAGAAAGAGAGAGAGAGAGAGAGAGAGAGAGAGAGAGAGAGAGAGAGAGAGAAAGAGAATAAATATACATATTCAAGTCTACTGTTAAGGAATAAATATACCAATCAAGTCTATTGTTCCCAAAAGGAATGAATTCCTTAGAGAACTCAGGAAAAACTCTATTCAGCTCATCTAATTTAGCATTGCATTGTCTGAGGATAGCAACAGACTTTGTAAATGGTTACACCATTAAATCCATAAATATTACTTTTAGTAGTATTAGTGTAGTGTTTTTGTGGTACTAGGGATTTGACCCAGAAGTACTTTACATCTGAACTACATCTCTAGCCTTTTATCTTCCTTATTTTGAGATAATGTCTCTAAATTAAAGAGCATGGCCTTGAATTTATAATCCTCCTGCCTCAGCCTCCCAAATCACTGGGATTCAAAGCTTGTGCCATGGTCCTAGTCACATATTATTTGTAATTACACTGTGCACTGCCTTGAGCGAGTTGCTAAAAAGACTTAAGCTACAGTTTGTTTTTATTAAGAAGTAAAGGCATCCCTTCCACAAACCTGGAGTTATCAGCACTGGGCAAGGGAGGGGACTTTGAAAAAGACTGGGTACTATCATTTCCTAAACTTTATATACATGACTAGTTTATGGAAAATTTAATGCACATGCTAAACCCCAGGAAAGCAGATTCATTGAATAGAAAAAAATACCTGAAGACAGCAACTTTTGAAACTGTCCTTGATGTTTAACCAAGAAATCCAAAGAAACTATGCAGATAGAGGAACTGAGGAAATTCTTTTCACCATTTTTGTGAGAATATGTGACTTGAAGGTAATTTTTTTTGAGTGTGTGGGAGTAAAAACCAAAATGTATTCTGAGAAAAATTATAATGGTTTTGAGAAATACTGTGCATTCAACACCAGCAAAGCTTAAATCAAAATAGAATGGAAAATGCAACCATGGATACAGTAAAGTGTATGGGAGGTTGGACTTTTGAGGATTTCACTGATGGTCAGCCTGTTTGCTACTGTGAGTAAAACACCCAACCAGAACAATGATAGAGGAGGGACAGTCTATTCATGGTTTTCTGCATCTCAGACCACAGACAACAGGTTCCATTCCTTGGGGCTCCAGGTGAGGCAGGACATCATGGCAGAAGAGTATGGTGGAGGGAAGTAACTCACATGATGATCAGAAAGTAGAGAGAGTGACTATTTGCAAAATACAAAACATACACCTACAAGGCACACCCCCAATAACCCACCTCCTTCAGCCACACCCCATCTGTCATTAGTTACCACTCAGTTAATCCCATGAGGGAATTAATTCAATTATTGGGTCAAGGCTCTCATACCTCAACCATTTCACCTCTAAGCCCCCTTGCATTGTCTCACACATTAGCTTTTGAGGGACAACTAATATCCAAACCATAATAACTGGCTTCAAGATGAATATTTATATAGGACCAAATAGATAGTGTAGCTGAAAGAAAAAAAAATCATTCTCCAGAATAAACAAACTTACATATACACAGGCAGAAAAATACCAACAGCAAAATAAAACTAACATACTACATTAGAAAACAAATACAAGAAGTAAACACTGTACTCAGGTAAGTGAAATGTATAATATGAGGCTTCTTTACAATACTAAAATGTAGAAGTTTAATAAATTTTATTCTTAAAAATAATTATTTATCAAGCAAATTTAGTTAATTAGTTTTGAAGGAAAAAAGATAAGACAAAGAACTGTTACACAAATTATTAAGGTTTTCCAGTTAGCAAAAATAATTTAAAAAAAGAAAATGAAAAAGAAACGAAAATCTAGAATGAGTAAAACCCATGAGCACAAAAATAAAGCAGGCAAAAGTAACCTCTAATTAGTGGGCCTAAATATTGGGCATAGAAGGCAAAGACTGAAGAAAGTATTTAAAATAGGTTGAGAGAACAAAAGTAATTACAGTGAAAGAATGAAAATTTTCCTGAATTATTAACTAGCCAATAGCAAATATAAGGATTGAAAGCATTTATTTAAAAAAAAAACATAATTAGAGAATCTGGATGTGAAATAACAAACTGCAAAATTCCCAACAAGTCTCAAGGATAGATTCAAAAAATAATCAATAAACTTGAATATAAACAAATAGAAAGTACCAAAAAAATAGAGAAAAATATACTGATGCATGGAGAGTTAGGTACATGGGGTAAGCACCCTGATATACACAATATGAGGTGCCATAGAAAGAGGAATGAGCAGCATTATTTTTTTTAAATGATGACTAAATTTCACAAATTTGATGAAAATATTAATCTACATATTCACTGAGCTTAATGCAGTCCAAATGGGTTAAATCCCAGTACCTTTATATCCAGCATATCATAGTGAAAATCCTGAATGCCAAACTTAAAAAGAAAATCTTGAAAACAGAAATAGAAAAATAATTCATTACATAATAGGCAAATGAATAAGACAAACGAAGAAGACATCTCATCAGAAGCATCAGAATCAATGACAGCCTGAAAGCTGGGTAACACATCAAATTTGCTAAAATAGAAAAAAGAGGTATTGATCAAGAAGTCTGGGAGTATAACAGTAATAGAGCACTTCCCTACTAGATGGGAGGCCCTAGGTTCATTTGCCTGTGCAGTGTGTACACACACTTACATACTCACACTCACACAAAGAATCTTATGGCCAGTAAAATGGTTAATTACAAAATGAAGATGAAATAAGGTCATTCCATGTACATGAAAACAGAAAAAATCCTAGGAGAAATTCCAGAAGTTCTTCAGGCTGTTTAAGAAGTTATACAACCCAGGAATTTTAATCTATAAACACACACACACACACACGCACACACTCACATACACAAACATTTATAAGACAGGCAATATAGAAGATTCAATACTTATATTCTTCTCCTTTCTTCTCTTCAATAATTTAAAGAAATTACATGTCTATAGAATAAAACATAAGTAAATGCCACATATTTGACAATAATGACACAAAGGAAAGAAAGGGAATAAAGCATTGATATATTGAAGTGAGCAAATGAGAACAAATTTAAAGTCCACAAGTAGACATGAAGAGAACCATGAAGAGTAAATACGAAAATTAAAAATTAGAAATATATTTTATCATCCTTTTCTCTCAGTTTCTTTAAATGGTATAAGATTATAAGAAGACAACTTTAATTTTAACCCTGCAATTTTAGTTCTGTGACATATAGCTAGAACAGAGCACACAAAGTGGCAGTGGGGGAGAGAATGGATATATATAGATGTGAAGTTCTTACACCTTAGTATGATTAAGTTAGCATTGGTCTGAAGATTATGATAAAATGTGTATTGTAAACCTTAGTCAAATTTAAAATTATCCTAAATGAATTAAAAATCTAGAAATTGAAATTTCTAAAAAATTTCAGATTTTAAAATATTATAAAAATCTTATTTATATTCTTATAAATCCATTTAAAATGTAATTTATGATTTAGATTTGTAGACTTCATCCATCTTCTTTCCATGGTATTCATACTATATAAATAGTAATAATAATACAGATATTAAATGAATGATTTACATACCGAATTTCTTAAACACAGAGGTTTAATTCTGAGGACTCATTGCAATCCTGCTTTCCCATGTCTAAATATAAGGTTCATCATTCTTTGAGTGATGGAAAATGGAAAGGGATAATTATATTTCAATATGACTGTAAAAATTAGGAACAGCCATTTTTCTTTCCACAATTCATCATGGTTGCATACAAAAGCTAAAAACAAACTGAGGGGTGAAGCCCAGAAACTGCAGGGGAGTAGAATGTCTGTCCCACACAAGACATCTCATATGGAAATATCCTTGTACCTAAATTTAGACTGGGTGCTTCTTAAAATAGTCTAACTGCTCATCTGTAAAATAATTTCACATTAACTAAAGTCAAAATATTCTATTTTTTAAAAAGGTAAGGTACAAAAAATGTTTTTCTTTTAGTAGAGATCATTTTTTTATGTACTCAATACAGGGATGCAAATGAATTTAAGATTCAAATTAAGATTATCAGACACGTATTTATAAATACTTAAGTTCAATAGAAAGACAACTATATTCTTTAGTTGGTTTCCACCTGACATGTAAGTAGAAAACAGAAATAGGTCATGAGAACTGGATAAAAAATTAGTGAAATTATTATGAATAAAATATATTATTTCTAAGGGCATTATTTAAAACCTGTGAGATACCAAAGTAAAAAAAAAAGCACCACCAAGAAATATTTTTTTAAATATGGATGTTTGTAAATCTTCTTTGTAACCATTCATAAAACTATATTCTCTCTAAAAATCATTCTCACACCCATTCCCTATACCTGCTCCAAAGCTCAATAAATTTTTCATCCACCTCATTGTAGCTGGTTGACTTTGAATAAATAACATGGAAAGAGAAAAGAAGATTAAATATAGCATTGAAAAAATACCTTATATATTCCAATGCTCATTATTTCACACTCCTGGAGTACATGAGAATATTAAACACTCTTCTTCATCGTTTTTTGCAGGGAGTGCAAAATTCTGCACTAGCTCAACTTGGACATCGCTTTCACCTGGATTTATATTCCACCTTTGCAAATTACTAGGTCTTTGTCCATTTCTAAACTTTTGTTTAATACTTGAAAAATTGTGGTACTAATTAAGGCTTCCCATAGCTTTTATGTGAAGAGACATTTTCAAAAACATATAGGAAGAGCTTGTCAGAGCATTTCAATATAGCTATTCAAAAACATTTATTATTATTTTTTTCTGTTGTATATTATCATGTTAATCAGAATTCTAAGCCCACTCTACATTTGGAACTGTTATGTCCCTGATATATTCAGTGTGCCATTAGTGTGTTGTCTTAGAAAGAGAAATCTAGAGGTGTTGGGGAGTTTCAAGAAATGATTTAGTACAATGAGAAGCTCATTGGTACATCTCATCTTTCATGGTGTAAACTATCTCAAACAATATAATTTATGCTTCTTCGTGAATGTTCCTAAAGATACACATACACCAGACGTAGAAACTTTAGAAAGCTCTCAAGTTACCTGATCCAATGTTTTCATACATAAAAGATTTTTTATTAAATTAATTGGATTATTCTTTTAACTTGTGCTTGAGCTTTATTCCTTCCTTCCTTTTCTTCTTCTTTCCTCTTACTGTCTCATGTTTGTGTGTGTGTGTGTGTGCGTGTGTGTGAGAGAGAGAGAGAGAGAGAGAGAGAGAGAGAGAGAGAGAGAGAGATTGAGAGAGAGAGAGAGAATAAGCAAAAATTTTGCTATTCTGAAAAATATATAATGTTTATAATCTTGGGTGTGAATAAAATCATTGTCAATGAAAAACTACATTAAGCTAGTTATACTGGCAAGGTAGACTTTATTCAATACTGTTGAAACCCCCTTTAAATAAAAGTCAACAATCTTCTAGTAGTGAGGTGAACAAATGGAAGAGTTCTGAGGGAAATTAATAAGATGGTAGATAAAACATTTAGATCATCTGCATTTCTTAATAGGCACATAGGCTTAGGTTCCTCCCCTCCCACAGGGACAGGAATGAAGGAGTTATTTCTTTCCTATGTTTTTTTTTACCATAAAATTAATCTAATTATTTTAATTTATTTCATTGTAAATGATAATTTATAATTGAATGTCTATGGAGCACAGTGATGTTATGATTTATGTATACAATATGGAAAATTTTAATCAATCATTAAACATCTGTCACTTGAAATACTGAATATATTTTGTAGTGAAAACTTACTTTTTAGGGTATTTTGAAATGTAAAATAGTCAATTTTAAACTATATTTACACAGTTATGCTATAAAATTGAAAAAAGATTCCTCCTGTCTATCTGGGGTTTTATACTTGAAGCATTAAATTATCAAATCCCCATCTGTGTAATTACCATTCCGTTTTGTACTTCTATGAGTTTGATTGTTTTAGATTCCATATGATAACATGCAATATTTGTCTGTGCCTTGCTTATTTCACTGATAAGTTTCTCCACTTCCATCCCTTTTTTCACAAATGAAAGATTTTCCAAGGTTTACAAGTATCCCCTTGTGTATCTATATCTGTAGATACTAAATTAACACACCACATTGATATCAATAGCTATAGATACATACACAATAGAATACAATGATTACCTATATTTATATATACAGCACAATGGAACATAATAGATAAAGAAAATGTAGTGTGCATAAATTATATAAAATGTAGCATTTAACACACACACATATATGTACACATATATGTACGATGTATACATACATAGTACATTTTCTTTAGCCATTTTGTGTTGTTGGACAATTAGTTTGATCCCATAACTTGACTATTGAGAATAATCCTGGAATGACCACACAGTTCAGATATACTTCAACAAATTAATTCCAAATCTTTGGTCAAACCCTGTCATGAAATGGCTAGATTTAGGTTAAAGCTATTTTTAATGTTTTGAGAACTCTCCATACAATTTCTAATGGCTATATTAATTTGCATTCCTGTCAACAGTTTCTATGTTTTAGATGCAGTGTACCCCAAAAACTCACATGTGAGACAATGCAAGAAGGTTTGGAGGAGAAGTGATTGGGTTTTAGCATTAACCTAATCAGTGATTAATCCCTGAAGGGATTAACTGAGTGGTGACTGGAGGCAGGTGGAGTGTAGCTAGAGAAAGTGGTTCATTGGGGGCATGGCTATGAGGTACATATTTTATATATGGAGAGTGAGGTCTCCCTCTGATTCCAGATCATCATGTGAGCTGCTTCTCTGCCACACACTCCACCATAATGTCCTGCCTCATCTCCAGACTGGAGGAATGGAGCTGGCTGTCTCTGGACCAAGACCTCTGAAACCCGGAGCCCTTCAATAAACATTTCCTCTTAAAATTACTCTTGTCAGATCACAATCATAGCAGCAAAAAAAAAAAAAAAAGCTGACTAAAATAACAGTACACAGGATTCCTTTCTTCATCATCTCACCAACACTTGCTATCTCTCTGAAAGGGATGAAGTGATAATATTCATTCTGAAAGGGGTGAAGTGAATGTCATTGTGACCACATAGCATCTCCCTAATGATTAGTGATAGTGAATATTTTTTCATATATTTGTTGACTTTATATTTGTTTGTTTTGAAGAAATGTCTCTTCAGGTGCCTTGATCAGTTTTTGTTTTGTTTTGTTTTTATTTCACTGGATATCCTTGGTCAAATTTTTAATCAAGATATTTTGAGGGTTTTTTTTTTTTTTTGCTATGAAATTGTATGAAATACTACATATTTTAGATATTAACCCCTTCTTGAATATATGATCTGCAGGTACTTTCTCTCAATACATAAATTGTCTCTGCATACTTCTTGCTATGTATTGTGCAGTAGTTTTTCAGTTTGACAAATTGCCTTTCATTTGTTTTTTTTTTTTGTCTTAACTTTGGGGGACAAATCAAAAAAATTGCCCTATATTTTTTTTCCTCGTAGTTTCACAGTTTTTTGATTCGTGTATAAGTCTTTCATTTATTTTTAGTTGAGTTTTCAATGTAGTGTGATGATAGAGTAAAATTTATTTCATTTGAATGTGGCTACACAGTTTTCTCAGTAATATTTACTGAAGAGATGATCTTTTCCTATTTTGTATTCATGGCATCTTATTTGAAAATCAATTGACCATACAGGTGCCCCTGAACAATGGAGTTGTTTGACCAA
Organism: Marmota monax; assembly: GCF_021218885.2. NCBI lineage: Eukaryota > Metazoa > Chordata > Mammalia > Rodentia > Sciuridae > Marmota > Marmota monax. The sequence continues at coordinate 2,078,116 of NW_026695230.1, read as the reverse complement.
GGACTGAGACCTCAGAAGTGGTGATTCCAAAATAAACATTTTCTCCCCTATTTTTTTTCAGGTATTTGGGTTGTAGCATCAAAAAGCTGCCTGACACATATGGATATCTCAATAATATTAATTCTTCAAAACCATGAACATGTGATGATATGACTCTCAGGAAGAAAATTACTTTCTGGATTATAACACTGATCATGAGATAGAAGGCATATTTTAATATGGAAAAGAAATAATTTAAGATTGCAAGTTTGTAAAGTAAAAACTTTTTAAAGAGGATATCACATCAATATAGTCAGGAAGAAATCTATCTAAAATTTCTTCAAGATTAGAGGAAACTTGAAGTTATCTTGGTCATTCCTTTTTTAGATTGTTCTTTGCTAAGTTAAAAGTCTTGAATCATCTATTTTATTTCCTCATAAAGTATTCCTTCCATCACTATGATAATCAACTTATGTTACTATGTGACAAAATACATAAGAAAATCAATTTAAAAAGAGGAAAGAGTCATTTTGGTTTATGGTTTCAGAGTTTCAGTCCATGACCAGATGATTCTGTTGCCTTTGGGCCTGTGGCAAGACAGGACATGACAGGAAGCACTTGGTGAAGCAAAAGTGCTTACCTCATGGTGGTAGGGAGAATATAGAAAAGAGAGAGGCCCTGGTCCCAGTATCCCTTTCAAAGGCACACTCCAGTGACTCAGCTTTTTCCAACCAGGCTTTCTGGAATCTCTACCACTTTCCAGCAGCACCATCAGCCTGCACACCTGAACTTCAGGAGTATATTTAAAACCCACACCATAGGAGTCCTTATTTCTTACATTTTAAAGTCTTGACCATATTACATTCATATTTTATTTTACTTTAAAATAATTTTTTTATTTATATATGACAAGTGAATACATTACAATTTTTATTACACATATAGAGCACAATTTTTCATATCTCTGGTTATATACAAACTATATACACACCGATTCATGTCTTCATACATGTACTTTGGATAATAATGACCATCATATTCCACCTTCATTTCTAACCCCATGCCCCCTCCCTTCTCCTCCAACTCCTCTGCCCTATCTTGAGTTCCTCTATTCCTTGCTCTCTCTCCCTATCCCATTATGATACAGCCTCCTTATATCAGAGAAAACATTGGGCATTTGGTTTTTTATGATTGGCTAACTTCACTTAAGATTATTTTCTCTAAATCCATTCATTTACCTGATAGTAAATTTTTTGAAAAGAAGGAAGAGAGTTTTATGGAAGTGTGGAGGATTAAAAAAGAAGAAGAAGAAAATATAAAGATGTGTGAATATTTAGGGTGTGTTCATCTGGATCCTTTCTAACTTCATTTTTCTTATCGCTTAAGACCCTACCTGAGGAAAAAAAAACAAAAATAAATGAAAAAGACAAAAAAAATGGTAAAAACCCTACCCCTGTTTCCTTCTCAATATAATGGTCTATTCTTCTTTTTCTCTATTGGGTTGATTGTTATGCTGGATACCATTGCTGAAACTACATAATGAGTAGTTTGGTGTTTGTATCTATAAGGTCTCTTAATTTGATGTTATCATTATATTTCATTTACTTGGTCTTGATTTATTCATTTATGTTTCAGCACAAGTTTAGGAGGGAATGGTTGTCATGACTCATGAATCCTATCATATGTTCTGCCAAATTAGTAATTGTCATGCATGAGTGTTCCTTCATCAGAGCTATATTAAGCACTTTAGCTTGATTATATATTTAATCTCTAGAGTATTCAAGGAAGCACTTTGTTCTTGCCCATCTAGAGATGAGAAAATTGATACTGAGACAGAAATTTCATATGGTGTATAAATGTAAATGTCTATATTTTAGATCAGACTTATCCTCAACCACATTCAATGCCTCTCATCACTGATTAACTCTACTCCAATGCCCCCATCCTTTGCATCTTTTTCTGTTTCCTGTAAAGCAAACATCTTCTTTATTCATTCCTTTCCCTTTTCCCTCATTATTTTCTCTTTGGCCTTTTTTCTTTCCCTATAATATTTAGTTGAACAGGAAATCTGCACTAAAGTAATTCACAATCTCTGTCTTTGTTTTTATCAGTATATCCATCATTTTTTAGTGAATGTTTAGTTAGATTTTAATTAGAGTCCATGCTTATAACATTTATTTCCTCATCAATTAAATATACGCTAACATCTGACTAATTAGATTTCAGTCAGTTCAGTTTTTTCTGTATTCTGATATGTTTATTATTACCAATATACTTTCATATTTAAAAGTGATAAGAAATGAGTTATCAAATTTGAGGATTTAATGAATATTTGTGAAAGAGAAAACACATAGGAACAGATGATGCTAATTAACAACATCAAACTCATGTTTTGAAAGATATTGTCAAAGTGAAAATCATAGAGAGCTTAAGCCACAAACTTTGAAAAACAATCATCCAAATGAATAAAGGATAATAATTATATTTTCAGTGAATTATACAGGATTAACTTTTGGAGTATGTGTATTAATAAAGATAGAACAGTAGTTGAAATGAAAGGAAAATGTAGTAAACCTAATCATTCCACAAGTTAATTTAATTATTTCCACAGGTTGTTTGATGTATTCTTATGAGTATTATAATAGATTTTTTATCTCTAACTTGCATGGTTACTTAGAATTGTAATTAAAATGAATATAATTAATATTAAAACTTAATCATACAACAAATCAGAATTGTTTTGTTTAAAAAATATACAACGAATGAATAGATGATTTGTCTTTTCACAGAATATAAGTTTATGCTTTCTACACACATTTGTTCAAATGTATTTACTTTAATTTGCTTTTAAAACAATCAGCAAAATTTATGGTGAGTACATATGTGATTGTTTGTGAGGGAAAAAAAATCAGCTGCTGCCTGAAATGACAACACTTCTGCCTTTTTATATAGGCTTGCAGAAATCAAAATATGATGCCTTTTTGACATTATTCATGTATAAGACATAGATTCTCAAACTGAAGTTATAATTTTTAATTTTTATTATTTATTTATTTTGTTTTAATTAGTTATACATGTCAGTACAATGACCTTGACATATCATACAATTGAATCAGATGGGATATAATTTCTCATTTTTCTGAGTATACAGGTTGCAGAATCATATTGGACATGCAGTCACATATAAACACACAGTAATAATAATGTCTATTTCATTGTACTATATCCTTCCTATCCCCCATCCTCTCCCTCCCCTCCCATCACTTCTCTCTACCTAACCTAAGGTAATGCTATTCTTTTTTTTTCTCACATCTTCATACATGTATTTTTCTAAATAATAACTTCATGAGCCTTTAGTGTATCCTGTTTAAATGCAAACAATTTTTTCTGTCTTTAGAGGTTAACAAAGATGTTCACTCTAGGGACTTTTCAAGGTTGTACAATCAGGGCAAGTTTTAGGAAAATAAGACTTTTAAATAAATTCATTGTGTATTTCTCCCAATGTGCCAGAGGCATTGTGTGCCTTGTAAATTCTGCATTTCATGATTAAATGTATTGATAGATTTAAAAATGAAAAAAAAATGTAACAACATAACTTTAACCATATGTATTATATATTTTGTAATGATAGACTGAACCCAGGGGTGTTCTACCTACCAGTGAACTACATCCCCAGCCCTATTTATTTATTCATTTTTATTTTAAAACCATGTTTTGCTACAAACATAATTAAAATGAACATAATTACTTTAAAAATCTTAATTGTATACTAATTCTGACTTTGTTTCCCAGGATAGTCTTAAACATGTGATTCTCTTCCTGATCATCCTGATTTGCTGGGGTTATGATTGTGCACCACTGAACCCAGCAAGGTTAACACTATTTGATAATTAAATTATCATTTATCTGAATGTCTACCTTGTTCTGTAGGATGTCAAGCAGAGAAAAAGGTAAGAAGGATGGCACTTTTAAATATTACATAAAAACATATAATAAATTAAAGCCAATTCTGTGCCAGGCCTTGTAATAAATAATTCAGTCATCTGCATTTTTTTTCTAATTCAATCCTTCCCCTGAATGAATCTCTATGAACTAATTATTGCTCTCACGCCTATCTTATGGATAAAGAAATTGAAATTCAGAGTAATTTTTATTTGTGGTAATATATGGGAAAATACAGTTAGTATCCATTCGACATTTCATTAAATTACAATTAAGGCATTTAGATAATAGTGGTTTTAACAAAAGAGAAGTGTTATTTTGCTCCTATGCTGAGAGGTTTAGAGGATGTCATTCCAGGCCTAGGCTGATGCCACCAAGTCCAGAACCTAGGAATATTTTCTAAGAGCTCAGCCATCTTTAGCATCTCTTTTTATCCTGATTTTCCATATATTGCTTCTTGTAGACTGGGAGAAAGAATAGGAAATAAAATCAAGGCATAAATGTCATTATTTTACTCCATTTGAAGAAGTTTTATTAGAAACCCCAGACAGCAACTTTCACTTGGATTTAACTGTTCAGAAATTAACTATATGTGCTGTATTTTTTGTATTCATTCTTTGTTATTATCAAACATGATCTGATAGTTTTATCATGAGGTTAAAAAGTCAGATCATATTTTTCAGGTAACCAGAAATCTTTTACTTCCTTAAAAAGTAGAGCTAGGATTTGAAAATTTGTGTTATTTCAAAACTAGGGATCTTAATCTCTGTGATAGAGCATATACTTTTCTTTTCCTAGTCTTCAGTAACATTCAAAAATTTAGATATAATATAGCAGAGTACAAAACTAATGCTTTATTTAATGTTTTATCACATATATTTTAAAGGTATTTTTCATATTGTTAAAATCAACAGGAGTTGGAGGGATCTAGGAAATCTGTAAAAATGTGTTGAGACACAGGATTATTTGAACATTTTATTTTTAATTGTATTAACCTTCATAATGATAGCCTATGACTATATGCAACATCACAGCTTAATTTTTCTTAAGTGAATTACAATTTATATTTCAGATAATCATTTTGAAAGTTCACAAATATGAGAGCCTGGTGTTGATTTTCACATTTGTACTCCCAGAAATTTGGGAGGCTGAGGCAGGAGGATTAAAAATTCAAGGCCTGCCTTGGCAACATAGTAGGAACACATATCCAAATTTAAAAAATAAATAAATAAATAAGGGGCTGTGGTTGTGGTTCAGTAGTAAAGGGAACCTGAGTTTAATCCCCAAAACCCAGGGGAAAAAATGGGAGAAATAAACTGTAGGCATGGCACACTTGACTCTAGATATTTAATAATGTTCAGCTTTACTATAACATTTTGTTTTATTATTATTTACAATTTCATATTTTTGTAGAGCAAAGAAGACTACTACCTCTACAGAATTATAAATGGCGAAGTTATTATAAATGTTTAAAACTGCTTCTGATTTCAAGTTTTGATTCTTTGCTATCAAAATATATATTCCACATATCCACTTAAGTATGAAATTATGGAACAAATGATATAATTTTGTGAAAACAATAATAGGGATCATTTCACATGGTCATTTTATTGTTCTCCGTTCTTGTTTGGAAATCATAGAGTTCAAATAACACCTTTTTAGGTAGACTAAGTGCTGTTAGGGACCCTGTGGACGTGAGTTGGGAAATTCCAAAAATACAAAGTAAATGCACTTAAAATTAAATCACTTAATGAGAACATGATGGTGTAGAGAATGATCATAATCAATTTATCCTTCTAATAAAAAGTAAGAGGGCTGGGGATGTGGCTCAAGCGGTAGCGCACTCGCCTGGCATGTGTGGCCCGGGTTCCATCCTCAGCACCACATACCAACAAAGATGTTGTGTCCGCCAAAAGCTAAAATGAATATTAAAAAAGTTCTCTCTCTCTCTCTCTCTCTCTCTCTCTCTCTCTCTCTCTGTCTCTCTATCTTTAAAAATAAAAAATAAAAATAAAAAAAATAAAAAGTAAGAGTATCTTATGACAACATTTGTGAATCTAAAACCAGGTAAAAAAAATCACCAAATTGCATAATATACTCTATTTATTTATATAAAATACAAACACTAATTGAGTACATATTTTATAGTAGGCAATAGTGTTTTGTCTTGGTAATAACTGTTTTGAAAAATTGCTGAAACAGCTATAATACTTACAGGTAAGAACCATGTTTGTTGATAATATTTATAATCATTGCATTCATCTTTGTGCCACCATGAAACAGCGATAATATGGAAGTAGAAAAAATATAATGAATAGAATTTATTAAAATAAGATACAGATTGTTTAAGTATTTCAATTATTTTTGCCATTTTTAAAGAAGTACAGAATATCCTAGTTGTTATTTCAGTTTTGTTGTAAGTTTTAAAATTTTCTGAGTTCCCTGATATTTAATGATGTTGCAATTTAATTCACAGATGTTAATGTGCACATCTGCAAATTCCTTTTATTCAGTTCTGGGAGATTAGTTAACTTATTGAGAAGAAACTTTCAATTTTATTACATTCTGGCGCTGCTTCAGGACATTGTTTAAATTCTCTCTAATTGTTTCAAAAGTTGTAGATCAGGCAATTAGAAGTAAAACAGCTGTGTATCTGTTGCCTACAATACTGTACAGATTCATTCTCCTTCTCTGTTGCTGTCATATCATATAAATAGGCTGAGAGTTTATCTGTGATAAATGCACTCTCTTTAATGCAATGGGACAATCCCTTAATTTGAGCACCTAGCACAGTGTCATCCTAAATCTCCTTCTGCTGATTTAATTAGCTAAAGCTCCATATAAATCACTTTGCAATTAAACTTTTGGAATCTCACACTGAAAAAATATAATCCTTTCACAAAACAGAAAAAAAATTAAAATGAGCTTGGTAATAAAAGTAATTTGCATTTTTTGTAAATGTGTTAAACAGCTGATGAATTATTCAATACTTAGTGTTGGTTCTGCAGACTTAATGAGTCTCTCTAATTTGACTTCCATACAAAATTATAAATTTTATTCCATGTTTATGAATTGAAAACTATTCATTAGCAAAATGCATGCATCAATGTACTATATGATGCTAATAAGAAAAGCTTTATTTTTTTTTTTAATTTGGCAGGAAATTTTGTTGTAATATTTAAGCAGAATTCATTTCACTGATAAAACCTTTTTATAACTATTGTTCATTTAACTTGCTATATACATATTATGAGCAAAATATAAGTGACAATCTACTTAGTTTTGTTATGATTTTTCCCAGATATCATGTGCTGAAAAAATTACATAAAAAATAATTATTCTTATTTCTCAAAGTTCTGAGGCTGTTTTTGTTTACCTCAATCTTGAGCAATATAGTAGACTCCTGTATATGTAAAGCTTAGCTTTGTAACATTTCTTCTGAAGGAAAGAAAACATTTCAGTCAGCTTTTTTTGACTATAACCAAAAGATCCAAAAAGAACAACTTAATGGAAGAAAAGTTTGTTTAGGTTCACAATTTCAGAGAGATAGTCCATGCTTAGCCGACTCCTGAGGTGTCAGTCCTTGGTGAGACAGAATGTCATGGCAGAAAGGTGTGGGGAAGAAAGCAGCTCAGGACATGGCAACAGGAAACAGGTAGAGATTAACTTACTAGGGACAAAATATAAACCCCAAAGACATGTTCCCAATGACCAACTTCCTCCAGTCACACCCTTCCCATCATGGTTGCCACTCAGTTAATCCATATCAGTGGATTTTTGCACTGGATTAGGTCACAACTCTCATGATCTAATCATTTTACCTCTGCAATTTATTGCATCCTCTTATATATAAGCTTTTGGTAGATACCTCATATATAAATCTTATATCTCATTCCTTCCATGTGTACACTTTCATTGCAGTAATAACAATTCTATCTATTATTGAAGAAAAATTGTTATTCAAATTGCAAAACAATAAAAAGTTAACAAAACAAACAAAAATTGATATTAATTTGCAGGATTTGAAAATAACTCACTATTGCATTTAAGTTTCAATGTATGCCCTTTAGTAATCTTCAAATAATAATATAAAAAATAAGCACATACATATTTATATATGATATATATATATATATATATATATATATATATATATATATAACTAGAATTTTTAAATGTTTACTCTTTTCCTGTCTTTATTTATGTACTTAACACATTTTTTCTTTTGATTCTCATAACAAAATGTTAAGGGTTAGGTGCTATTATCTCATCTCATTAATAGGAAATTAAGGATTAAGTAACTATTCCTGATAGTTACCAGGTCACTGTTGGAGCTGATAGATAGTCAAGACTTGGTCCAGAGCCTACATTGGTAATTCCTAACTCTACCCACTTCACTACACTATACCAAGCTTGCTTATTTCCTTGAGTGGTTTTGTTTGGGGGACACATTTTTTTTTTGCTTTTCATAATAAAATGGTTCTTAAAAGAATGAAGCCAGTTTCAATTTCTTATATCCTGTAATTACAATTACTTGTATATAATAAAACCTTGGAGGCCTCTCCAAAACAAGAAGGTTAACATTCTGGTTGGACACATACCCTTATCCTTTTGAACTTAGTGTTCTATGTGGATGAATCATGAAAATAAGAGGTCTGGAGCAGATCCTAAGAGATATGGAGACATGGGAAAGGAATCACTTGCTGGGGTCTAAGAAAAATTTTTAAGCATTGTTCAAAGTGCTGGTAAGTGGGAAAAATGCAAATAAACAAAACTCCTTGAGCACATGAAGCTTTAATTTTAATAAGGAAATGAAACAGTAAATACTGTAGGTTTAATTATAATGCATATTATATTAGTGTAAATTTCAAAGTTAAAAATAAAACAGGTTATGGTTTTATGTAGAGTGACTAGGGACTATCTTTAAATTATTCTTAAAATATAATATCCTGTTTTAAAACTAATTCAAATTATCAGTGCTTTTAAGTTATTTCTTATTATATTACTCACATATTGAGAGTTTACTACGTTCCCTATAAATATTGGAGACAATTTGTGATCAAAAGAATGTTTTGTCACTATTGAAGTAACCATCATTTGGATACCATTGCAGTTTAGAATTTGAATCTTCCCCAAAGTTACATGTGATTGTAAAGGGTTGGTCCCCAGGGGCTACTAGGAAATGATTTTACATTTAGGAGATGGGATCCTGTAGGCGTTCCTTGGGTCATTGGATATATGTCCCTGAAGGAGATTTCGGAACTCTAGCCCATCTAGTTTTGCTTTCTGGCCATGAAGTGAGTATTTTGTTCCATGTCAATTCTCCCCACCACTGATATCCAGCACACCCACTTTTGGCCCCAAAGAATAAGCCTAATCTTAGACTATAGGCTCCAATATTTTTCTATTTTTAGACTAATGATCTCTGTTATTTTGTTATTGTAATGGAAAACTGACTAACAGAAAATATGTACCATGAAGCTGGGCTATTGAGTATAGCTACAACTGATGATGTGGAAAAGCCTTTAGGATTGGCTTATAAAAATAGGTTTTAAGAGTTTGGAGGAACAGGCTGTGGAAAGATAGAAATACTATAAGCAGAGCTTAATGTATAATTATGGTGAACCCTCAAAAGACCAAAATGCTGACAGAATTGTGGATAATAAAGGCTACAGTTGTGGAGTTTAACATGGAAAGGAGGATTCTGTTGGAAAGTGAAATAAAAATCATTCTGGTTACACTATGGCAAAGAATATGGGTGCATTTGTTCATGCTGTGCTTAAGTTAACTTTTGCACTATCACTGAAAAATCTGATAAAATCAAGTTAGAGAAGGAAAGATTTATTTTGACTCATGGTTTCAGATATTTAGTACATGGTTGATTGACTCCATAGTTGTGAGCCCAGAGTGATGTAGAAGATTATGGCAAAAGGACAAAGCACAGGAAAGAAGCTAATGACATGACAACCAGAAAGCAGAAAGAGCTCCTTTCACCAAGGACAAATCATATACCACAAAGGCACACCCCCGTGACCTACCTCCTTCTGCCACATCATACCTGCCTATGGTCACCACCCAGTTAATCCATCTCACTGGATTAAACCACTGATTAGGTTGCAACTCTTATAATCTAATTACTGCTTCTATGAACATTCTTGCATTGTCTCAAACAAGCTTTTTGGGAACAACTCATTTTCAAACCATAACACCCTGAGAATTGTGGGATGCTGGCTTTGAGGTGATGAACTAGGTTATTTAGAGGAGGAAATTCAAGGTAGCAAAGCATTGAGTCTGAGGCATGGATATTACTGGATATTTTTAGCTAAAAATATCTAAGTGAAGAACAAAGTGAAGCAGAACAGAAAGATTTGGAAAATTTGCAGTTTATGCAGAAAATTAACAACTGTAAAAGTGCAGCCAAGGAAATTAGGGTTGCTAGCACTGATAAAATAAGCCAAAAAACTTGTATCACAAAAATGGTAAGGATGATTCTAGAAAATATCTGAAACATATGCAAGGGCACCTCACACATCACAGGATTAAAACAGAAGAAATACTATTTGATTCAAATATTTTGTAGACTAGAATATCATTTATTCATTTAATTAATTATTTAATTAATTTTGGTTGTTTTTAGCTATACATAACACAAGGATTCATTTTTGCATAATTATAAAGGCATGGGGTATAATTTTCTCTAATTCAGTCTTTCCTTCCTTCCTCCTCTTTACCTTTCTTCCCTCCTCTCTCCTGGAACTCCCTTCCCTCTACTCCACTGTTCTCCCTGCTATTTCTTTCTTTTTTTTTTATTTGTTAGTCTTGTGGATATAGATGATGGTGAGATTCACAGTAGTATAGTCTACTCTGTTGTGCATATATACCACATTTTCTTTATCCATTCATCTGTTGATGGGCATAGGTTGCCATAGCTTGGATAATATGAATTTCTTGCTGTGAACATTGATGTGGCTGTATCACTACAGCATGCTGATTTGAGATCTTTGGGATATATACCAAGGAGTAGAATAGGTAGATCATATGGTGGTTCCATTCCTAGTTTTTTGAGGAATCTTCCAAACTCTCATACTTCCAATAATCTTCTCATTATTATTATTCTATTCTCCCCCCTCTTTCGAGAGGGGTTGTACTAATTTTCAGTCCCACCCACAATATATGAGTGTATCACATCCTCTCCTCTCCCATCCTCTCTCACACTCACTATTATGTGTATTCTTGAAAATCCCATGCTGACTGAACTGAATGAAATCTCAATGTAGTCTTGTTTTACATTTTCCTAATTAATAGGTAGTAAACACTTTTTCATGAATTTGTTGACCATTTGTATTTCTTCTTTTGAAAAATGCCTGTTTAGTTATTTTGTCCATTTATTGATTATTTTTTCTTTCATGTTAAGTTTTCTGAGTTCTTATTCTGGATATTAATGTCCTAGTTGAGGAGCAGGTGACAACAATTTTTTCCTATTTTCTAGGCTCTCTCTTCATATTTTTTAATTGTTTCCTTTATCATGCAGAATGTTTTATTTTAATTTGATATAATCCCATTTATTTATTTTTGGTTTCATTTCTTGCACTTTAGGAATCTTGTTAAAGAAGTTGGTTCCTATGCCAACATATTTGACTGTTGGGCCTACATTTTTTTTTAGCAATTACAACATTTCTGGTCTAATTTCTATGGATTTGATACACATTGAATTGACTTTAGGGCAGTATGAAAGATAGTGGTTAAAATTCACTCTTCTGCATATGGATTTCCAGTTTTCCCTGCATCAGTTTTGGAAAAGCTTGTTTTTTTTTTTCTTTTTTTCCCCCGATGTATGTTTTTGGCACCTTTGTCTATTATGAGATGACTGCATTCATGTGGGTTTGTTGTTTTGTCTTCTATTCTGTCCCATTGGTATTCCTGCCTGTTTGGTACTACTATCATGTTGTTTTGTTACTATAGCTCTGTAGTATAATTTCAGGTCTAGAATTGCTTCACTTTTCTCATTAAGGATAGCTTTGGCTATTCTGAGTCTTTGATTTTTTCCAAATAAATTTCAGAATTGCTTCTTCTAGTTAAGTGAAGCATGTCATTGGTATTTTGATATGGATTGCATTGAATATTTATAACACTTTTGGTAGTATGGCCATTATGATAATATTAATTCTGACAGTCCAAGAACATGAATATGAAAAGTCCTTCCATCTTCCAAGGATTTCTTAAATTTCTGTCATCCGTGTTCTGTAGTTTTCATTATAGAGGTCCCTAACATCCTGTGATAGATTTATTCCCAAGTATTTTTGAAGGTTCTTATGAATGGTATAGTTTTCTTTTTCTTTTTCTTTTTTTTTAAAGACAGAGAGAGAGAGAGAGAGAGAGAGAGAGAGAGAGAGAGAATTTTTTTAATATTTATTTATTTTGGTTATTGGCGGACACATCTTTGTTTGTATGTGGTGTTGAGGATCGAACCCGGGCCGCACGCATGCCAGGCGAGCGCGCTACAGCTTGAGCCACATCCCCAGCCCAAGTTTTCCTAATTTCTTTTTCAGCAGATTCAGTATTGGAGTATATGTTGATCTTGTATCCAACTTGAATTATTTCAGAAGAGATCCCTGTGTGCTCAGGAGTACCTCAGGCTTCCATTCCTATTCCTAGGAATATTCTCAGAGGCCATAATTCAAGAGTGCCCAGGTAAAATTTAACCATAGTGCCAAATCCTAATGTCATCCATGAGATATTGTCCATTCAGGCATACAAAATTTAAGAGCTATAGATACATGATGGATTCCACTGATATTTTAAAGAATGAATGGGATGCTGCAGTGTGCTGAGTACCTGGAAGGAACACAAGATAAGGCAATGCATGAAGTTTTGAGAGTGAAGCCAAAGTTGCAATGGAGATTTTAGGAAGAAAGAGGTGCCAAAAATGAGAAATAGCAGCTTAATAGGGAGCAAAACCTTGTCCTGAAAGTAGCCATATGGGTTGAAGCCAGCAATCCTGTAAGCATGGGGTGACCCAATTTTCTGTAACAAACTATAACAGATTATGAGCATAAAGTTTCAGAATTTAAGATTTGCTCCACTGGGCTTCCATATTTCTCTGGGCTGATCTCTCATTATTATTATTCTATTCTCCCCTTTTGGATAGAAAAATTTATTCCATCCCTGTTCTACCATTGAGTTTTGAACATATTTAATTCTGTTTTTAGTCTTTAAAAGAGCTAATGGTTTAGTTTGATTTGAGTCTTAGAGGAAGGTTTAGACTCAGGCGTTTGAGAAATTTTGGACTAGTAAAGACATTTGAGACACAAAAAAATAGAATAAATTCATTTTGTATTTTTAGATAACATGAAACTCTGCAGGCCAGAGGCAGAATTCTATAGTTTGTAAAACTAGAGTTTCTCCACTCCTACTGATGAGTGGGGTCTGTGTAAACTGCAGGACTGCAGCTGAGAAAGTCTATTGTACTGTTAGCAGATAATCAAGGCAGAGGATGCATGCTGGTGTCAGCTCTGAGAATTGCAGCTGGCAAAGTTTGATTTTTCACCATTATAATGAACATTGAGTGGTTTATAACAGCTATTAATGACAGGCTAAGACTTCCCGTGTTGCAGAAGAGCCCCCAAACTCACCAACCACCAACTTCCTCTTCTAGGTTCTTTTCTAATAAATTTAAAGAATATAATCCACTGACATGGAAAAGTGAGTACAAAATAGTAAGATTTATTTGCGTGGGAAGAAAAGAGACAGAGTTAGTGAATGGCAAGTGGGGAACCAAAAGGGATTACTGCTTGAGAGCTCTAATTCATGTAGTACTTGGGTCCACACTACTGGTCCAAATCTATGTTAATCCGAAACTGGAAATTATCAACATTATTGTTTAGCCCTTGAGTAACTTTCCTCCATTCAGGACTGAACTTTTAAGTCTGCCCCCACTTCCATTTTCCCACCATTCATTGAGTCAGACCAGGTGACCACAAGGCGATGGATGGACATGCCCTGGCCTGCCTTATCCCTAGTTTTCTGCTCATCAGGTCCATACAGGTATGGTAGGTTCTGCAGGGCTACAGCCTGTGCTTACCACCCACACTCCAGGCTACCTGGGCTCCCTTTCCACAGTTCCAATCAAAAGCCTTGGCTTAGTTTAGATAATGAATTCTCCTCAAAGATCCATATATTAAAGCCTAGTTCCCAGGGTGGTGCCTTTGGGAGGGAGGTAGTGGATCTTTGGGAAAGAAGAAGGAGCCTTTTTGGAAATACTTAGGTCATTGGAGGAATATGCCCAAAAGGGATTTGGGTGTCCTAGTCTACATAGTCTGTTTTATTTTCTTTCCTGTCCAAGAGGAATTTCACTCTATCATATGTTGCCTTCATTGCCATCCAGCACTCCAAACAGGTTTGCATGATATTGGGATGGACCCACCAAAATTTTGAGCCCAAATATATGTTTTAGCCAACTAATAAGAAGTGGACTAACATACATTCCAACCACTGAACTTGTCTGTAGTGATCATATCAACTTTCCCACCCTCTTTGTCCTACCCTTAGCCATTCTGAGCCTTTGAGGTCTCATCTTCAACCCACCTTCCACCTACCTTAGTCATTAATTAACATAAATTCTGCCATGATATTCAGTTTTCCTCCAGGATTCACAATGTTTGAAAATTGTTTATTTTTATTTAATTACCAATGCTTGTGCTGAAATTGACAGTCATTTATTTCTATTCATCAAAGAAAACAGTTGGATACCTTCCATTTTGTAATTATACATCTGATCTATTGCTTCCCCAAGTAATTTGGTATAGCTAAATAACTTACTACCTCATAATCAGACAGAGTTCTCAGTAATGTCTTATCGTGGCAATGTTCTTTTTTCAATTGTTTAGATAACCTACAAGAAGTGACTACATTATTCAATTTAATAATTCAGCTAGGCTATGAGTGTGTGTGTGTGTGTGTGTGTGTGTGTGTGTGTGTGTGTGTCTTGACTATAGGGTCTGCCATTAAATTATCTATAGCAATTTCCTCATTACCTACCATCTTACAAAGGTGAAAATGTCTTAGAAATAAATAAATATCTGAGGAAAACTTAGAGCACTTTCAACTACAATTACAAAGGCCACAGAAAGACATGAAAAATTTATCCTGCATGACTAGTAACCTCACAACCATATTTAGTGTTCTAGATAGGAGAATAACTATTATTTCTGGAAAACTAAAATAAACTAAGCACTCACATACATGCCAACAGTATGATCTACCTTTATTCTCCTGCAACTCTGTGAAGTAGTTACTATTATTACTCTTTACCTACAAGGACATGTTCTCTCACCATCATTCCCAGTAAGTGGCAGAGCCTGGGCCTGAAGGTTAATGAATGTTGTCTGTGGTCAGCACCCACATGGAACACTTAGATGCTCTCTTTATAGTCTTAATGGTGAAAAATTAGAAGGACAATATAAACAGGAGCAAATTTAGTGGAAAAAAAAGATGCACACCTTTCCCCCATTTTGTATTCAATATTTATTCAAAATATAAATACATTGAAAGACAATAAGAGCACCTCAATATTACTATTTCTAATAGAAAAGTTCTGCTCTACACATTCAATGAAACTGTATTTGACTGGACTTAACCAGCAGCTACCAGCCAGAATTCAGGACTGAGTCTTGCTTTTGAATCAATAGCCAGCGTCAGCTCTAAATTGAATTTTATTGCTGTTAGTTTCTTGAGTCATCATTTTATGTCTCACTACATTGCTTAAATCAACAGAAAAGATTTTTCCATCTTAGTTTTTTTTTTCCTCCACTCTCATCTCTGCACTTCATAAGCTGTTTTGTTTAACACTAACACACTTCTTCTTAAATAAGTGGCTTATATTTTTCTCTTTTATAATTGAGAATTTTTTTTTTAATCTGCTCATAATGTCCCTTGACCTAGGCTGAAAAGTGTTTCTTAAGAGTCCTTGTGAATATTTTTAGGCTGGTGAATGCAGCAGTGACATACACCTAAGAAGAGAACACTATGAACGAGCTGCTTTTGGATATATATTTGCCTCTGTTGTTCGAAGTTTCTTTGTCACCCTCACAGAAGACTGAACCATTATAATATGATATCAGAATGATGTTTTTTAACACTAAATTATATATAGTTGATGAGTTCAAAAATTAGCCAATTTATAATTAGTAGTGTTCAAAAGGAGAGAAATGAACCACAGAGTAATTTAAAATGCATTTTAAATAATGATCACTACCCATTACAATCAATGTATGTTAAACTTCTATTTTTTTTAAATTATGCCAACAAATTCCACAAGTTATCTCTCATTATCTCCTCCTCCTCCTCCTCCTCCTCCTCCTCCTCTTCTTCTTCTTCCTCAATTATCTTTTGCAGTGATACAAAAGGGACTAAAACCCAGAGAATTAATGTCAGAAAGGAGACCATGCTTTCAAATATTGTTATCTGCACTTTTTGTAGAAAATGAGAAACAAATCAAAGCTTGCATATTCCATCATACTCAGTGGATGCAATGAATCTAGCATTTTCCTTCCCAATTTCAGACACAACGTCCTCATGTCACATTTCCCTATCTTATCCTGCTTTGCACTTATGAAACCATTATGCCTTTGTTCTGTTTTGTAAGGTCATTTTATTTACAAAATTCACATATATATTTACTTTTTCCTAAGGCATACGATGATTTTCTAAATAAGCTCTAAGAAAGATATTTCCACTACTCAGGCATAATAAGAATCTTAATAAGGTGAATGCTGACCTCCCCCTCCAAGGAGCTAATTATCATAGTTTTAGTGACCTGAATTTCAAAGAAGCAATAACCATTAGAAAGTCACAATCTCCATTAAATAAATCTTCATCTGTTTTTTGGCTTAATAAAAGATGAATGACCTTATTTTTGATCCTTGTGATTCAGTACTCTATTTTGAATTAGAAAGAAAACCATGAATGGAGTCAGCAGGATGCCCTACTGTTTAAATTCAAATGCATGAAATTCACAGAGAATAGTTAATCCTCACTAGGGAATCCAATCCTTTATTGTCCATGTAGAAAAAATCAATTACAAAAATTATTTGAGGGCATATTATTTTTAAATTTATTTTCTAGAATGTTCATAACCCAGAGCAGTTTCTTATTAGATTTAACTCATCAATTGCATTAAGGTTGTTATTTGTGTTGAGTTTGAATTCAACTCCTATCACTAGCTTCTTCATTTAGATAGTGCAAATAGATGAAAATAGTTAAGTTTATTAATTGTCCCAAATTTTCTTTTGAAAAATGAGTAGAGGGATTTTCTGTGTCATAATATGAACAATTTAAAATATGACCATTACTTTTTCTTGCACAGAGTTAGCTAAGTGAGCAAGAAATATATAGAATCTTATTGTTTTGTTTTTAATCTTACAATTCAGTTAGTATAAACATGCACTTATATTTTTGATCATACTCAAATGGATTTTGTCATTATTTTGCCTTGATAACATACACAAATATTTCTCCCTCATGAAAGGACCCAGGGAATCTTGGAGTAAGATTCAGTGATAAGGTATAATTAAGAATTGTACAAAGGAAAATTAAGTGATGATTTCACCCAAAAGATCCAATTTCTTTTAACTTTCTTATCTGGAGTTGTCTTTACTGAGAGCAAACATTCTTCCAATAATAGAGAGAGACAGAGACAGAGACAGAGGCACACAGAAAGACAGAGACAGAAAGAAATGACATTGTCTGGGTGGTAAGATTATCTTCCTAGGCTTATGACTCTTAGAGAATCTTTATGGTCAGATTATCCGGAAGTTCTTCCCCCTCTATAACTGCCACTCTTAAGGGTGAGGTTCTCTCTTAATTTCATGAAGACATCTGTGAAATACAATAATATAAATTTTAGTGGAAAATATTTAGAAAGATTTTAGAAACTAAAAGCATCATTTGATAATTTAATATTCAGTAGCTATTTCTTAAATACTCAGTGGGCACTTGGCACTTTACTTAATAATAGAGACATAGAAAAAAGTATGAGAATCTTCACATATAAACAATTCTCAGCTTCAACATTTTTGAAGTAAATGAAATATATATGATAATTGCAAACAACTATGGGAACAGAGAGGAATAAACAGTACAGACAGTATGTATTTTGCAGAATTGTCAGGGAGGTTTTCTAAAATATTGCAGGGATTCTGGACATTATATGTTCACCTGGGTTTCACTTATAGGAATGGAGGAGAGGGCATCCAAGTCAGATGACCACCCAGATAAGTGCAAGGTTTAATCTGAAGAGAAACACAGGAAATTTTAGTGTGGCAAGATAGAGGGTCTTTTTGTTTTAATGTTTTAACACCTGTAAAATGTTTTGCTTGCTACTAATAAATCTATTTGCAACTTTTCTCTACCTTTCTTGGCTTCAATTAGAATGTAATTTTTGTTTCAATCATTTATTTTTCCTAAAAGAAAGAAAACTCCCCTTATCAGGTGACTCTACATTTATCCCTTAATTTTCTTTGCCATCCTTGACTCACACTCATGGATCATGCAGCTTATAATAGTGAAGGATTGAAAGAGTAAGTGCCAGAACTTACAGTTTGTCAGTGAATTAGAAATTGCACTATGCACAATTGCAGAGCTGACTTAAAATTGAAAGTGACAGTAAGGCATGGTCTCTGTGGTCACTTGTGTCTTCAGTTGACTGCCAATTTGAAGATGTCAGGAGCACTGGATTTTTTTTTTTAAATGAAAAAGTCCTTGCCAGGAAATGTGAATAGCAAAAGGAAGAAAGATAGCTTCAGGAAAAGGAAACTGGCTTTCTACTTTGTCTGTATTGACCACAGAAAAAAAAAATAGTTATACCTCCAGAAAAATACCCCACCCTATTACCCATCTCCAAATCCCAGGTTTAGGCTTATTTAAATACAAGCAAACAAATGAATGGGTTGTTTTTTCTCAAGATTAGCTTATATTTTAAAATGATGTTGATGGTGATGATGATGGTAACATCAATAATAACATTGTTGTGTTCATTTTGTATGGAAGTCTAGGCTCCTAATTATCACCTAAATTTTCTCATTTAATTCCTATAATTCTGTGAAGAAACTTCCTTTAGACATAAAAAAACTGAGAAGTAAAGAGGTCAGATGACTTTTCTGAATCCAACAACCAAAAAAAGAAGAAGAATCTGACCACATTTCTATGTTTTTCTTGATTGCTTCCAAAAACATATAATGCGTGTGTTTCCTACCCAACTTGAGCTTGAAGTAGAAGAGAACTCTGCTTACCATCTTGCTGGTAGGCTATACTTCTGCACTAACATGATCATCATGTATTAATTTTGGCATTTATCCATCTCATTTCTCTCTCAGTTCATGAAAATAAACTTGTACTCCCAGAAATCCTGAGAGCCTTGGACATGCTGTCTGATTGTCCCTTGGAACTGTTTTCCAGCTCTATAGTCATTTCTATGTCTCCAATTTGTCACTACTGACACCTGGGTTTTCTTTGCTTGTAGTTAAGATCACAGTGTCCCCAGGGCTTCTCTTTCTTCCAGTGATTTGCTGTAGGATTCTCCTCCTGTGCTGTTTCCCTAGTTACTTAGTCCCTACTGCACAATGCTGCTGTGAGGATAAGTGAGAGGACACTTGTGAAAGTGCTTGAAAAAATTTAGCACTCTTAATTTCCACCTTACTAAAAGTAGAGGATCGCACTTGTTTCTCCCTACAGTTCCAGCAGCTCGGTGATTACATCATCTGTAATTTGTTAATTTGCTATTTAAGGTATATCCCCCCAAAAAAAATCAGACTCCAAATATTTTAGTTTATTGCTGAGGCTGATTCTAACAGGAATTGTATAAACTGATGGGAGGGTAGAACACAAAAGAATTGAAAATACTCTTCACATTGATGTTTCTCAGAGGAGTGCTTGGATTATAACTTTGGAAGAAATATCTTCCCTTTTTCTTCAAATTGTGTGATACAGATATAATTGTAAGTTAACATTTAAAAACAGGTCACTGCTTGAAATTATATAGGGCATAGGAAAGTCTTTCTTCTTACTTAGTCTGACCTTGACATGTGGCCTCATTTTTTTTTTCCAATTCAGTTTATAATTGGATGTTGAACAAGAACTCTTTCAGCTCATCTAATCTAAAAGTGAACATTTTTAATTCAAACACTGAATCTTGGGTATGAAATGACAGCAATTATGCTCACAACTGAAATGATGGGAGTTTGAAAAGAGTCTAGTTCTTTCTCTTAAGTTTAACATTCTAACTTGGGTGTCAGTATATGGACTATTTTAGTTTGATTTATGTGCATTTAAAATTGTTCTATTTTTTCTTTTGATTCACAAGTATAAAAATTTACACTCCTGGTATGTGTACTTGGCATTCAATCTTCCATCAAGAAATGTGAATGTTTTATAGAATATCATTACAGTAAAATCACCTACTCACTTCCTTAAATCAGTACTTATCTGTGTATAACTATAGCAGAATATAACACTTTGTAAGCTATGCCTTGTCGTTCTGAACAGGGTGCTATAGCTACTACTTACACAAACATCTTTATTTTTTCACAGGTGATAATAGTTTATTTCATATCATTAATTTATATAAGGATAGTTAGCTTTTTATTAATATACTTATTAATATTTTGATTGATATTTTGATTTCACCATAATATTATGCCTCACATGGAGCCCCCAGCAATGGAGCCTGCCTTCTATGGACTAAGACATTTGAAGCTGGAAACCAATTGACCATCTGCTATGTTAGTGACCAAGGAGAAGCCTGGGTTAGGAAGCTGACTATTCTGTAGGAAGTGCAGCTGATGTGTGAGTTAAGGCCTGAGAACATCATCCTCCTCTTCAATATTTGCACAGAACCACCTAACATCTGCACTGTCACCAGTATTGCAAAAAAGGAAGTCTTAAGGATGTTTTAAGAAACTCAGATCATGAAATGGATTGGATATTCAAACTCTCATTTGCATATGATATAACCAATGAATCAATTTTTGACCACGAATGGGTAAAGCAGGAGGTAGCTGCCCAGAACAGCTCTAAGAGCAGCTCTGGGCGTCCCAGAGCTGCATAGATACCAGAGCTGGAAGGCGAATGAAGCTCCTGTCCTAACCTGAGTGTTTCTTGCTTTTTATTTGTGTGAACTTCATTTTACAAAATTCAGTGTCAACAGAACCCAAAGATAAGAAGAATTTCACATGGATGCAGTATTCTTTTATGTAAGCAGCATCCCTGAGATTTCACATTTCTGCTCCTCAAATGCCATGTGTTCACTCTCCACAAATTTCAGCTGCAACCAGGAGGAGCTCTTGGGTGGGGAGGCTGCATGGCATGTGGTGCAGCACACAGCCACTGCTGCAGCAGGCCCATCCCTGCCCCCTGGCCCAGCTCTTGCTCCCTTAACAAGGGATTATGGAAATGAAGCCATAGAACATTCTGGAGTCTCCAATACCTTGCCAGAGGTATCTTCTCCAACAACAGAAACCCTCTCCACATACTTCAGGGTGGAGCCTGAAGACAAGAAAAAGGATTCCTTCTGGCCAAAGTGACCAGCTTAAAGTGAATCAAGTTGACACTGGCTCAAGGGGAGAATGTTTGTCCACAGTCCATCAAGGGGAGCAAGTCTCCATCTACATTGACTTAAGGCAAGTGAATCCCCATATACACTGAGTCAAGGCAAGTGAATCCCTATTTACACTGGCTCAAGGTGAGAGAATATATACAGTAAGCAGTAGAGGAAGGCACAGTGGTCCAGGTCTTGGAAAGGATGGCTACTAAGCTCTGGCACTTGACATGAGGGCTCTCTCAGAATAAAAAGGAAAAAAAAAATACTAGCTTTTTACTTTGAATCTGAAAATCTGTAATAATTTTGTGGTTAACTTATCACATCTTAACTCAGCTCATCACATCTGCAGTCAAAGTTTCTACTTATTTGCTGCCCTGAACTGAGGAGCTTTCCTCAACTAGGCCCTTCCAACTGTAATGGACTACCTCACCTTGGGCAGAGAAATGGAGTCACTCATCTAGGAACTGAGACTTCTGGAACTGTGAGACCCAGAGAAGCTTTTCCTCCTTCAAGTTGTTCTTATTGGGTGTTTTAGTCACAGGGACAAAAGAAGATAATCAAAACATAGCCATACATCATTGTGCCCAGCTTAAAAAAATGTACTTGTGTGTGTGTGTGTGTGTGTGTGTGTGTGTGTGTGTCTGTGTGTATGCACGTGTGCACAGTACTGGGAACTGAACTAGCTCTTTGCACATGCCAGAGAAGCTTTCTTCATGTGTATACTCCATCCCTGGGGTGGGAGCTTCCTGGCTTAATCAGCTCTCAGTACTGTTATATCAAGACTGAACTGTCAACAGGAATTTTGGAGGGATACACACCTTCAAACTACAACACCTGATAAACAAGAGCCCAGGAGTTGGTTCCCACTAGATGTGCCCTGTGTGATGGGAATTCTTCAGGTTGCATTGAAGGACATTAGAATGGAACTTAGGTCTTCATGAAGACAGAAAGATCCCTGGAAATTGTAAAAGCTAGGGCTACTTTTGTTCTCTTTAATATATAAGAGAATGATGTATTAAAACACCCCAATTTTATTCTATTCTATTGATTAAATACAATATATGACACCATAACATCAGTAACTGAGGGGCAAGGGTTCGAGAGTTACAGCAGCCACATCTGTACACTACTGAATTCATGTTGTCATAGATTCACATTGTAGTGGAATCTCTTTCTCATGTTAAATGCAACCCCTTGGGAACCAGAAAGAAATGCTTGTAGAGAATTCCAAAAATGAGAGGTAAGGGAATTAAAATATTTCACTATGAGCATCAACTAAATAGGAGAGAAGACCATCAAATAATGAAGCAAGGCATACTGAATTAAAGCTTGTGCTGCTCTCCATATAAGGACATGAAACATGCTGAACAAAGGACCTCACCTTTCTCTCTTTCTAATGACACAAGCCAAGCTGAACCAGGGCCCTGCCCTCATCTCTTTATATACACAAATTACACTAAACCAAGGGCCCAGCCAGATTAGAGAGAGAGAGAGAGAGAGAGAGAGAGAGAGAGAGAGAGAGTCCTCCAGAGAGGAGGGGACCCAGAGCTGGTACCTATGGGTATTGAGGTGTCTTGCCTCTTCATAGATTTTAGGTTTCCTTTCATCTCATGCCTATGTGACCAAAAGGCAAGAAAAGGCTGAAAGTCAGGAAAAGAGCTGTCTACAGGGTGATTATTGTGCTGGAAAGTGCCATCCTTTCCCTTCCCTGGTAGTGTTAGCAACTGGTCCATGGGGAACTGCTATGTACTATTTCTTTTCCTTTGATAATCAGCTATCTGTCTTTTGCCCCTGTCTCAAGTGTTTGGCAGGCTGGCTGGCTCACTGTAAGGGAGGGTGTAAAATGTCTAGAGAAATGCCTTATACTTATAATAAATTGTAACTGTTTATTTTTGTTGTCTGATAACATATAAGTACTTTATTTTTAAATACTGTAAAAAAAATATTGACCTGACTTTATAGGCCATTTAAAGCATATCCAGTGTCATTAAAAGTATGTGCATCACCTTATGTGTTAATCAACTTTTCTTTGTTGTGATCAAAATACCAGACACAAAACTTAAAGAAAAAAAGATTTCAGAGGTTTTTAATCCATGGTCAGCTGGCTCCATTGAATAGGGCCAGAGATGGGTCAAAAAATAATGGTGGAAAGGTGTGGGAGAGAAAAGTTGCTTGGCTCGTGGCATCCTGGAAATGGAGAAAGAGAGAAGGATAGAGGGAGGGAGAGAGATATGAAGGGGCTTGAGGCAAGATATATTCCCCAAGAACTGTCCCTAAGACCCACCAGTAAATTATCTCCCACCTCTTCCAGCTCCAAATAATTTCAAATTATGAATCCACCGATGAGTTCAGAGCTCTTGTGATCCAATTACTTCTCAGAAACACTACCTCTGAACAGTTCTGGATTTGGTTAAGAGTCTTTAGGAGCCTTCCAAAACAATAATGCACCCAAAAGAGAAAATATATTAACCATTTCCATTGTGTCTAAAATCAATATCGAGGTGCATGTTTTTCCTCCATGAATATTACACAGTAAGTACCTTGTCTTCTTTTCACATGGATTGCACATTAGAATTTTATATACTATTGTTTCTTGATGTATGCACAAATCTGTCATTTAAGAAATATTGACAGTATCTTTTGAACATTTATAATGTGTACTATCAAACAGATTTATAATATACTATGTTCTTCTAAATAGGCAGCAGTGCACTATTTTCATGTGGAAAAACCAAAGTGGAGGAAAGACAGGTATTTGAATAAGATTACACACCAAGTGAAGGATGGAGCCTAGCTTCAGACACTGAAGCTCAAGTTCTTTCTAAATGTTCCCACTGATGATCTTCCAGTTTCAGAAATTGCATGTTGATAATTTTGGATATCAGTTGATTTACTTACCTTCTACTTGTCTAACTTCTGAAGTTGAGACAACTTAATAATAATTGGTGTTTCCTGCAATCCTTTGAGGAGATAAATATAACTTGGATTGGTATAGCAAGAAAATATTGACTTCTGCATCAACTGCATTCAAATTCTGACTTTACCTTTTAATTTGTTTCGTGATGAGTACAAAGGCCCTCAAACTCAGAGCATGACTATGGTTTCAGAGGCATTTTATGACCTTGAGCATGTCATATGCAATTTCCCAATGTTATTCTTTGCTAAAAATTGTGATAACAATAGATAATATATGAAAACATTTCTGCAAAGTTTAGTGCAGTCAACTCCTAGAAAGCCTGCACTCAGAGGAAGTTTGGTGTTCAATAAAGTACAAAAGAGTGAAAACTTTTAAAAATATTTATTTCTAAGAGATTCACTAAAAATAATCAAACAATTATTGTTCAGGGTACACAGTCCTTTAATTCAAAACAAATGCATGCTGGTTTTCATTCCATTTCAGCCAGTGATGATTGTCTTGTAATATATTTACTCATTACACTTAGGACAGACTGTCAAAGAGCAATCAGGGAAAATGAACTGGGCAGTGATTGTAGTGATAGGGAATGGAAAAAACTCACCAGGACACATTCTGTGAATGGCTACCTTTTGGGGACCAGCACTTTCCACTGTGAATTTTATTTGTTTTACTCTAAGCAAACATCAAGTTCTTTAATCAGGATATCATGTGGGGATCTTCAGGTTTCACTCTGCCTGACAACATGCATTTCTATTATGAGATACTGTAATTCTCTTGGTATTTCTCTCCATCAGATCTACTCTTCTTATGAACCTTAGTAATTAGAATTTGAGGAGCATTTCACATTTGAGATTTTGATTTTTCAACACCATTGTAGCAGAAATACTGTCAACCATAAGATATTTTTCAAGACAATTGTTTATTTAAGGGAGAATCAACACAATGTAAGCAAAGGAAAGTGGCATCCTGATTTACAGGAAGCTTTGTGTTTCATGATATTTTTTCTAGTTTTATGTGTTCCTTAATTCTCATTGTTGCAACATGACTGTAGACATTATAAATGACATAAAATATATCTGAACTCTTTCCCTATTTCCTCCGCATTGTCTTATGAATGCTAAATGTTAACAAAAGACACATTTGCAGCAGAGCCTGTGTAATTATCTTGAAGCAATGGCGGTGTGCTGGGAGCCAAACCTGGCTCGGTGTTACTCTCTTGATTTAAAGAAAGCACAGTATAGATAACCTTCTAAATATGTTAGCGATGGAAGCATTGCCTAGCATGAGGAGTAGGTAGGAATGAAATATTTCTTTTGAAAGTCAGGGCCTTGTAGTGACAGGAATAGGCAATGAGAATTAAAATTGCAGCAAGACTAGTCTTTCAGTAGAATGTCCTGTATTTTGAAAAACAGAGTCCATTACAGATATCTGCAAGTGATGCATGAGTCAAATGAAGCACATTCTTTAGCATCCTTCTGTCTCAAATGGACTTTTACTTTTTTTCCTTAAAGACATAAATCATTCTGAATATAAAACTTTACCTTTTTTGGTTATTTTTTTTCTAGCTAAAGTTAAATGGAAAAGGTAGTGGGATAAATGGGGACCTATGTGGGAAACTTGGCCTGTTCAGAGCTTTAAAGAATAGTTAGCATTCAGTGTGCTTCCAGGAGAAGACGGGATGGTCTCCCAAGAGGACCCTCAGCTCCTCTGGCCCCATCCTGCTATATACCTAAAGTTGGCTTGTCTCTCATTTCTTCTTAAGGTCAATCAGGGTCTTCCATTACATAATCATCAGATTAATTTACAGTTTTTTTTCACTTTTCTATTCTTACCATTTTCTTCTTTGTTTCTTCCACCATTTTTTTTCTTTCACTCTATGCTAATGTTGAAATATTTCATCACTACTGTTTCTTCTCCATTTTCATACTTGTTATTTATGTCAGTGCTAGTTTCCCTCAGAGGCTTAGAATATTCAACTTTGGCTTTTGAATAAAAATCAACTTTCCTTCTTTTGGAACTCTCAAAGTACTGTATTTCGTTGTCTCCGATAGAGATGTATCATTATCTTATCTTATACATAAATTATATATAAAAAATTAAACAATTTTGCTTTGTGCAACTTTATACCTATTTATATTTAGCTGAGTAAAAAACAGCTCCAACAATATTTTTCTCACAATTTTGGGGGTTGACTAAATTCAGGTGGATAGGTCTTGCTTAGGACTTCTCATGAGGCAGCAGTCAGATGTCAGTTGAAAGCTGTGGGTAGCAGCTCTAGTTTATTCATATAGCTGCCAGTGGGTTGGGAACTCAGCTGTGCAGCTCATATGCACAGCTATAATTGGTTTATCTTCCAGGGTTTGTGAGCCTGTTGGTCCTGGTTCACGTAGGATATTCTCAATTTTAGCACTAAAATAATAACATCCTGGGAATCTCCACAATTTGGGGCAAAGTGAGATAGTTAGTAATGCATGGAGGCTTAGGCTTCCCACAGCCTAGGACTGAACTCCTCAAGGACAGTATCCAAAGTGAGATTGTTCCAAAAGTTTCTTACAGAAGCTGAAATACTTTTGATATCTAACTTCTGATATGACTTGTCATCTCCTTAGCTTCCCTATTTTAGTCAAGTGAACCCAGCTCCAATTCAGAAATTAATCCTCACCTTCAGGGAGTGACAAGGTTACCTTGCAGAAGAGAGCTCTATAATGGAGATATTGTTGCAGCCATAGTTGGAAGATGCACCTTGCCAAACCATGTATTATGTAATTTTCCAGAAAGCATCATTTAATTCACATTTACATTGCATTGTTCTGCTTATGTCTTCCAGAGTACTTTTCATATAGCAGACACATAATAATTATTAAATAATACAAAAAGACATCATTAATTTAAATTATTATTAATTCTTACTTGAAGCAAAAAATCCATTCAATTTTATTTGATTAGGATTACATCTTGATTATGTTGCTAAAGGTGACAAGTTTGAATCAGGGCTAAGAATAAAGAAAAGAGAAAATATCTTAAGAGAAAGTTCATGTTTCTTATGCCTAGACCAATAATGAGCACTATCAAGGGTCTATTAATGATTCCAGACCCTGGGCAATGTTTTGGTAGAGTCATAGGTAGTGTTTGAAAAGGTGGCAGCAAGCACTTTTGAGAATTATTTTATGTATCTACAATTCTGAGAGTCAATAAAAATTAAACGAATAAGGAGACGCTATTTCCACTATAGCATTTCCTAGAAACTTTTTGTGCTTTGAAGAAAAACATATACCTATAGGATTCATATTTTGCTGTCCCAGCAAGACATGTCCTGCCTATAGATGAACAGTCTTAATTTTCTTACTTGTCCCCTACCAGTTCATAATTGTTTTCCCCCAAAGAACTGAATTGCTTCCAATGCTAAATTCTATGAATAAAATTAGACTTATCCACTACTCATTAAGAGGTATATCATGTTTTAAACTGTCCTAAGTAGAGGACTTTTATTTAAACATTAATCTCTATAAGTTTACATAGAAATTTGGTGTTCACTGTCCAGATTTTGGACATGGTTACAGTTTCTTAAAACACTGGTGTCAGGGAGGGGAAAACATAGTGCTTCTCAAATTCTAGCAGAGGCAGTTTTAATCTTTGTCTATACATAGGGCCAATTCTATGAGATTCTCAAAAAAGTGGTGGTCACAGTTTGTCGGTTTTTCTGATGCCTTTTTATTACAAGGGCTGAATCTCAGAAGTTCAGCTCTGTTGAGTATTGACACAGTGAATTTTGTAGATCCGAATGCCCTCTAATTGCTTTAAAATGTCAGGTGCTCCAAGCAGGAGCAGGGAAGCACAAGCAGAGAGAAACTAATTGGAACTGGGACATGAAACTTTTCTAGGTCACTGGTTTACATTAGGCGCAGGTCAGTAGTAGATCAGATTCTTCCTCCTCAATGGCAAAGTACTTTAGGAGAAATCAAACCAAGACATAGAGCAGTTCCTGCTTTATGGTGTGATGTTTCAAAACCAGTATGCAGCTGTGAGCTTTTTTGGTATTAAAAAAAACTTATTTGCTTTTGAGATATTTAACTCCAATATCAATATGTTACATTTTAAGAAATTAGTTCACATTTTTCAAAAACCAGTTTAGAAGGCAAGATGTAATTTATTTATAAATAGATAAGACCAGGATCAGAAAATATCAGAGGCATCTGC
Source organism: Marmota monax (assembly GCF_021218885.2). Taxonomy (NCBI): domain Eukaryota; kingdom Metazoa; phylum Chordata; class Mammalia; order Rodentia; family Sciuridae; genus Marmota; species Marmota monax. The sequence goes on along the minus strand of NW_026695230.1, from coordinate 2,049,488 downwards.
AAAGAGAACTCAAGATTGTAGAAGAGAATATGACTTTGTCTGTGGCAATAATGAGATACCAAGTGAGTGTGGTGATGGAATTTCAACTAGTTAATATTTATCGCCCTTGCTTTTCAGAAGCTCATAGTCAGCATAGTTCAAGGTTTCAAGTCAATTCCCTGACCCTAGGGAACTGGCTTTTGGCTCTAGAGACATGGAGTAAATTTCTTTATTTAGATTGCTAAAAACTTTGAGAACATTTAGCAAAACACTTACTTCAGTGTATCTGTACAGAAGGCTTCATGTGTATGTTGGACTGTCATGCACATACCTTCTCTACACACCAAATTTATTCAACTTTATTTGTTTTGTGGAGAATTTTAAAACTATGGTAGTAGAACATGATACGATACTTGAAAAAAAATCTTCAGTTTTGTCAACTAAACAGCTACATGCTATAGCACAAAGAAATATAACCCCAAGGTATCAGTTTTATATTTCTTGAGACATCACGTCAGTGACTTCACATCTATCCTGAATTTAATTTTTCTTCTTCATATCAAACAATATATTACTTTAAAAATTATTTTCTGAGTTCCAACAAAGAATCATACATAAAACTTAAGAAAAAGTTTTAAAATCAGAGTTCAAACTTTGTGAGTATCTTTTAAGAGAGGAAAGATTAATGTTCCCAGGAGACAAGGTAAAAAAGTTTGCACTTGGGCTGTCTTAGGATATTTCTATCAGTAAAATGCTCTATGTGGGCATTTCCAGCTGAGGAATTGGTAGAATCATAATCAGTGATAAGAAAATAGTGAAAATATTCAGGCAAATATAATTTTTGTTATTGGGATCAAGGAGTTTGCAGTTTCTCAGCACGTTAGCTGGAATTGCCTAAGTAGACTGTCACTCCATTACAGAACATTTAATATGTCTTCTAAAAAATTCAGTCATAAAGACACTGGCTGTAAGTAATAGGCTCCAATTCTACCTATGCTCATAAAGAAAATATTTTAGGGAAGAATCTCTATTGCTTTAAGATTCCAAAAAAGACAAAAATCTTGGTTCAGGACTTTTCAATGATCAAGTGAGTTTCTTCCAAGGATTTGATTTTAGGGCCCAAACTGCAGGAAAAAGATATTAGAAATGAGCTCCTCTTGTTACAATCTACCAATGCTTAAGATATCTCAGCTTTCCAGAAATAAAACTCCAACAATTTTTAATCTCTGTCTTTCAGCACTTTAAAATGTAAAAAATATGAGAAGGACACATGAAATCAGCCTACATGACCATATTATGTTTTGATTAAACAGGACCAGGACCACTGTTCGTAATCTATTTTAAGTGTGGCATGATGATTCAAATAAAGGACTGCCATTATAAGTGATATTAGAAAGAGGAAATTTATAGAGTCATGAGTAATATGTATGCATTACAAGGAGTTAAGAGAAGACATAAAATGAGATGTGAAATATTCATTATATACACAGCATGTGTATGCATATCTATCCATAACTATATACATAGATGTATCTTTGAAAATTTTTTTAAATCATCAGTTTTTCTTCAGTTTATATGTAACATTTTTATAAGTGCATTTAACTTGGTTTGTTACCAAATTCAAAGCAAAATGGCTTGAATAATACTACATGTGTTTGCTTTAGCAAATCTTCCTTGAAAGTAATTCCATGTGGGATTAATTTTTATTAATTAATTTTTATTAATTAACACTTTATTTTTTACCAACCTAAACCCTTAGAAGATAGCCCATATATTCAGAAGTGCAGCGATTCCCTTAGTGTGTCTGGTACTACAGTTAAACAGATTCTTATATGCATGTAATTACACATGAAAATACAACCTAATTAAAAAAACAAAAAACACAATGAGACATGATGTCCTTCTAAAAAGGATTAATTGGTTTGGGTGACAAAAATTAGCAAAGCACAAGACCTGAGTGTTGGAACTGTCCTTATGTTTCATGACTACACTTAATTCAATGATAATTAAAGCAATAAGACTACACTTTTCTTGAACTGTTCTTTTGGATAAACTCCTACCTTCTTACCTCTGTTCCCCTTATATAGCATCATATTAGAAATCAGCTTAGACTATTAAAAAGTGATAATTATTCATTCTTTAGTAACATAATAAACAATTATTAAGCATTTGTTCTATCCCTTGTGGATACAGAAATGGTAGACAGGGTTCTGGAAATATGGAAAGAAATCCAGGGACTTATTCTTTCCAGAAGAAGTCTCATGACAGTCAAATATAGAAATGACATCAATTAATGAAATTTAAGCCATCAGAGCATTTTTTTGCTCACAGTTCTTTATACCAAGCAAATAAATGCAAATGAGAGCTTTATATTTACCAAAATTTTAATGTTGAAACTTCCTAAACTTAGAAGTTTCCTAAAACTGGAATGGAAAGGCCAAGGGTTTAACAGATGGTTTCTTATAGAACTTCAGTGTGATTTACATCTTCAAGAAAAATCAGATGGATGACAAATGTAAGTGTACTGGCAGATTAGATGGATGTGATATTGGACACAGACTAACAGGTGCAAATAATCTGTATCTTTCTATGTTCAGAGGAAGAAATATATTTTCATATTGTCTCTGAAAATAAGCTAATTACAACCAGAGTAATGAAAGCTCTTATTAAGAAATATGACTCCTTGGCAGCGGCAGATTATCATCTCATATTCAAAAATAGAGCATTGCAATAGTCAGGAGTCAGTTTTTTTTTGTCCTATCTAAAGCTCATCCTTATGGCACATGGAAAGCCTGCAGATGTTGACAGCACAATAAGATGTCTCTCACTCCAGAGAAGCAATTCGGAAGATAGGCTTGTTGCCAACTCTGCAAGCCTGCTGACACCAGAAAGTCAGGGACAAATGAGAGGTTGGTTTGGTAATTACAGTGAAATCCATGGTTCTATCCAAATGACCGCTATTTCTTTTTCTCTCAAACCCCAGGCCATTTGTTACACTTAGGTATTTATTCTAAATTAGTAATCTAGGTGATGACAGATGGCAGAGTCTCTCAGGTATTGTTCTAATTGAATTATCTACTATATACCTGGCTGTCAAATACTGAGCTTCCCTCTGGGGTGGAAAACATTTTCGCCAGCAGCAAAAAGATGAAGGTGTGAGAACAGGCATGTTTTAGGTCCTGAGGACTAGGATTTTGGAAAACATATGAACATGTTGTTCTAAAGGGAAACCGCTGTTCTTAAAGTAGTCTGCTGTAGGTTCTCACGTGAGGCACATTATTGCCCTAGCTCTTAGGTTATGACTTAATTCCCGTCACACTGTCATGCCCAGAGTATCTCAGATTATTTCTGATGGCTTACTTTCTACTTAGGTAGAAATGTTTTATCTTTGGGACACTGCCAGAAAATCCTATTTTGCCCATAATTGACACCCATTGTGCTTACCCACTCAGTTTCACCCATTGCCTAATCATTGTTCTGCTTCAATATTTTTGCCTGTTCCAATAAAGCAAACATAAACAATTAGCCTTCACCTGTCCAAGCAAATCAACTACTGAGCTTCTGACCTCCTTCTCATTTTTTTTTTTTTTGTCTGTTTATTGTCTTTTCCTCCTACATAGTTAACTATATTCTAGTTTTTAAATGTTGCTCTTAAAATGTGGAATCAGGGGCTGGGATTGTGGCACAGCAGTAGAGCACTCGCTTAGCACATCCAAGGCCCTGGATTTCATCCTCAGCACCATACAAAAATAAATAAATAAAATAAAGCTATTGTGTCCAACTACAACTAAAAATAAAAATGTGGTGTCATCTGAATGTCTCATGAGACCTAAAATGTACTGAGGTATTTGTTAATCATATTTTAACTTTTTGAAGAAATTACCAAATTTGAGAAATACATAAGAAATTCCCTTCATTTGTATTGGTTGTGTACATCTGAAATCTTTTATGAATCAAAGTCCTTTGCCACTTATTCAAAGTCCTTTTCACATGTTTTGGGTAAATTTTGTTGATGGGGCAAAACCCAAATTTCAATATTTAGAAACAAAAAAGAATTTCAAGTACACTTATCTATAAAGAAACCGACTATGATGTGTTCTTCCAAAAGACATAGTGAACCCTAACCCTAGGTACCTGTGAAAACAATATTATTTGAAAACAGGGTCTTAGTGTAAATTGAGATGAGGTCATATGAAACAAGGTGGTCCCTTAAGTCAATGACTAATATCCTTATAAGAAGTGGTTGAGGGACAGAGATAATGATTCAACTAGTTGGGAAACATATAGTGTGAAGACATACACACAGAAGAAGGGAAGCTGTTATGACCAAAGAATAAGAGATGGAAATATGCAACTGCAGGCACCCATTTCCAACAACCTCCCCAAACCAAGAGGGAATGGCCCTGTTGACACCTTGATTTCTGACTTCTAGCCTCCAGAACTGTGAGAATGAATGTCCTTTAAACAGCCCCCAGGTTTTGTGGTATTTTACTATGGGAGCTATACATAATACAGAAGGGTTGGATCACCACAGGCTAAGAAAAGTTTCCCTGATGTTTTCAGATTAGTGTCACATATAGAAAAGCAAATTTCAAATTGTGGTTGTTTCACTTGTAGTTTTTGGTGAGTTCTCAACCTCTCATCATGTATCTGCCGGCTAATGGAGCCGAGTCCGGCGAGGGACGGCGGGGTTAAAAATACACAGGACACCAAGGTTCTTCATCCAGGAGGGAGCCTGTGCGCGCTTTATTGCCAGATTTGTTCCCTTTATATATCTTTTTAACAGCTGCGGGAAATTACTCAAAAGTGAGGAGGGAAGAGTAATAACTGCGTCCTTGGGTTACCATCACGTCACTGTCCCCTATCAGGAGGCTCGAACAGGTCAAGATGTTCCCAAGAGACACATATGTGCGAGGCAGATAAACAGGGAACCACAAGCCCGGTTCACAGCCTTGTGAGCTGGCCACATTGACATGCATAACAAAGAACTGGGGGTTGAGTCCCCAGGGGCCAGGGCGGGCCTGCTATCAGCAGTATCAATACTCCAACTTGTTTGATGTACTCAACTCGTCTTGACCTATTTAGAACTAAATGAGATTATGGGTGTAGATGCCTATTGTTTCACTGTGTCTAGAAATGTTCTACAACCCTAATCAGAGGAGCAAGGAAAGGGATGTGATAACAATTTGTATTCATATTACCTATCTAGAAAGAAGGTCGAATTTCTAGACTTAAGCAAATTTGAGAAACTGAATTTTGCCAACGAAGGGAACAAGCCTGAAAAGTTTCTTTCTCTGATCCTCTTATGAATGCCTGAATTTTTGTTATTGGAGAGCCCCATCCAGAAATTCCAGCTGGGGAGGGTATTTTCTGATATATAAAATTGTAGGTAGTAAATGGAATTTGTTTCAAGACTCTGGGTAGGTGATAGTTTGCTAAGCAATAATAGAACACTGCATATAACTATGCAGTCAGAATAAAAAGTAATATTTTTAATCTGCTCTTTTGGTTTCTTTTTACTTTACCAGCTTCCTTGATAGTTAAATTCATTTTTGTAAAAACAACTCATAAATTATGTTATCAATAGTCGAATAAATTGTTTTGAATTTCCTTGACAATAATTTTATGGGGACCATTACTTAAATTTTTAGATTGTATTTCAATGTAAACCAGTACAAAAATTAAATTAACTACTTTTATTAGTAATAAATATGGGTTATAATGACGCAATGTGGAATCTCTTGAAATCTCCATGACTTAACTATATATCGATATTCTTGAGCATAATAGCAATACAGACAGTTCATAGAGATACATACACATAAACAAAGACAAATACATGCCCCCACATAAAAGGGGACACTTTCTTATTGTATGTTTCTCTTTCACTGTTAAAATTGAAATTAAATTTGAATATATTGAAATGCCATGTGAGAATCTTCTTATTTGAAGATTTGGATGCATGATTCAGATAGAAGATTTTTACCTCAGAAGCTATAGGCCAAATTTTGTGCATTTTATTTCAAGAATGATAATTATTTACATTCCTCTTAGCTTGCCATCAATTAAAATGCACGCATAAAAAGAAAAATAACAACTTTATTTTTTGAAAACACTGAAATAAAAATGTATCTTGTGTGAATGGGCATACCTGGGGTCTCTTACATTCCTTTTGATGCCAAAATTATTCACCAACAATAGCTCCTCCTTGGATGATTTGCTCTTCTTTCACTGGGAAGAGAAAGGAAGTGAGATAAGAAAAAAGCATAAATCTCTTCCCATTGTTTTATATCTTATATAAATAAAATTTTTATGATAGAGCAACTATTCTCAAGTATAATGACCTAATAATGTCTTTATTTTAGAATATCCAGGTGTTAGAATGATTGCACATCAATTTGCAAGTTTCTAAAGCAAAGAATTATCCTTTTTTTCTATGTCATTTGTATATGTTTGTGGCATACTTGCTTCCAAACAATATATGAAAAGCACTAAATTTGGTTTCCAATTGTGTGAGAGGTAGGCTATTTTAGGAAAGTATAATGGCATGAGCTTTTAAATGTGAAATCCCAAGACGAAGTGTAGAAACCATCAAACTTTCATGAGGCCAGCCGTCCTGAAGCTACCTTTGCAGCTGACCCCTATGTGGGATTCCAAAGTTGTTTCTGAGTAACCCAAAAAACTGTTTCAACTGGACTCATTTTTTGAAGAGAAGACAATTTTCTAAGAAAAGGTACAATTCATTAGTTTCCATGTCAGAGGAATCTTTATCTAAGCCTTCCAGATGCAAATGCTTTTGGAATATTTGAATATCATCCAAGTAAGAGCCAGAAATGTGACACAGAAACTACAACACTGTGAATTCAGGAGAAACTTTATGTGCCTGAAATATAAGATGTGGTTTTTCTCTTGACAATTCTTTCCCAAAGAAATGTTTCATGCGATTTGTAGTGGAAGAGAAAAATAAAAAAGAAAAATTCAAACATGTAGATATGTATACATGTTTTACATATATGTGTGTATATATATATATATACACACACACACACATATATATGTGTGTGTGTGTATGTGTGTGTGTTAATATATATATATATATATATATATATATAATATACAGAGAGAGATTGATATAGATATATCAATATATATATATATATATATATGGAAACTATATATAAATTTGAGTGTTTTTTCTGTCTCTATATTAGTCTAATAAGTGAGAATATATAATTTCCACTTCACTTATATAAGTCCCACTTATATATTTTCTATAAAACCTTTCTGTGAGGCAAAAAAAAAGACAGAAAATGCAGGGATACAGAGCTGAAAATCAGAGGAGGGAACTAGAGTCACACCCTGGCTTATCATTTCCTTTTAAGTTGGCAATATTAGCCACATTATCATGGTACATAATCTCTTTACGTATGAATCTCAGCATTGGTTAAGGTAAAATTGTAACAAAGTTGCCAAATGACTAATTTATCAATGTTTTATGTATAAAATTCTGTGTAAATAACAATACAATAATGTAAGTCTAGTTTTTCCTCTAGCTTGGGATTAAATAAAATGATAACTATCAACTAATCTTGTCCTCTGACCGTCCTCCACATGCTGTATCTTTTGGGACTTACTTTTTTTATCATGTCTTAATGTTGGAATCTCCACTAAATTTGAGTTCTTGAAAGCCCGATTTATTTTTTTTTAATATTTTATTGCAAACTACATATGTATCCTGCTCATACATTGTTGTGTTAGAAAATTTTATTAATTTGAAAGGTAACTACTGAAGTTATAATGTGATCTAAGTTGTGATATGTGCTAATAATACAATGCTAAGCAATATTGAAGTGGATCTTATCATTCCCAAGTTGAAGTTTCAAGACAAGCACTTTGTAGCTTTCTTTTATATTTTCATTTTGTCTCCTATATAGATAGGGAAATAGGAATTATGCAATATTCTATTAGAATGTGAAGAAACTGAGGAAAAAGTGGTAGTATGTATAGAAAGCATATAGGATGACAACATGATTTCTAGTACTGGATGCTGTGAATTCAGTATTCATTTTAGACCTATTATTTACCATTTGTTGACTTGGCAAAAATATTGAACTTTGAAAGATTTTTGTTTGTTTCTCAAAGTAATTGTTCATTTAAAAAACTGATAATCTTGCATATTTCTTAAATTATCAATTTTGACTTGATATATTGTGAGGTAAATATTCAGTTTCATTCTTCTACATATGAATATCAAATTTACTCAACACCATTTATTAAAAAGATCTAAGGAATGTTGAGCTGCTTAATCATCTACTTCCAGGAACTTTAGGATATCTTAGAAGGATGACTACTTGGTGAAGATTCTAAATTCTGAAAAAAAGAATTAGAATAAATTGTAACAAGGAAGATTCTAAAGGGAGATAGGGAAGACACAAACAAATGAATTCTGGTCTGTGGAAAGAATCTGTATGAAGTAGATACAATCCCATTTGTGAAATTTACAAATGTCTTATTTGTTCATATTTACCTTTAAGAAATTTAAAAAAGAAGGAAAAAAAATTGCTGTTAGCCAGAGTCATTCCTGAGTATGATTAATTACTTGCATAAAATTCTGTAGCAATGATGTATAATTCTATTCTAGCTCTTTATTATGTGTACATTTTAGTTTATTATTTTAACATTTATACAATAATTGTCATAATTAATCAATATGTGAGGTGATGGGAGATGACATGTTAACAATAATAACAAAAAAGAGTGGATTACTACATTATATTATTTGATCCACATGCAAACACAATAAATAGGTATATTTATATCTATATTTTATATATGAGGTTATTTCTAAGAAACGTATTAAAATTCAGATAGCTCATAAATGAAAGATCATAAACATAGACTCCATTCTTCCTCATTCTAAAATCACTTCTTTATCAAGATGATATATTCTTACTTGATGAAGAGATCAGATAGCCTGAACTCAGGAGCTCTCTGCAGTGTGAGAGAGTGAGAGATACAAATGAATCAATTTCCTCCTTCATCAACTGTTTATTTCTAAGTGTATCCAAGACAATTTCCTTCATGATCTAGTCACTGACTCCAGAATGCTCCTTTCATCCACCCTCTCTTACCCACCAAGCTCCAGAAAAGCAGATTTTCCTTCACACTCTCCTATCCCCTGAATGGAACATTATTATCTGTCCCAATCTTTACTATTTAACTGTTACTCGACCTGGTGGTCTCATCTGAAGTATAATTACTTGTGGATACCATTATTGTTTCACATGTTTAAATTAAATTAGCTCATACCTTTTTATTTTCTCATATCCATCTGTACTTCTTCATAACACTACCATGATTTGTAATTATATTTTAAAATGATTATATGTTTAGTATATGTCTTCTCAATGGCTATAATGCTTTTGGTGGGAAAATAGTGTGTGTGAATATATGTGTGTGTTTGTGTGTATGTGTTTACTTTAATAATATCTTATTAAACACACCATATTATTGTAAGTTACCAAGTAAGTAGGGTTTTTTTTATTAATCTTATACATATGTATGTTATCTTTAGGAAATAATATGTCAGTGATAATTCAAAGAAAAGGAAAATTTGAAATTCCTCTTTTCCTGGTCTTGCTCTGCTATGAATTGAGAAATAAAAATTATAAAATATTGTTAAATAAGTAAGGATTTGTTGAATGATTGAATAAATAAGTCAATGATCCCATTTGTATTCAGGCATTCTTGCCCTACAAAGTGACCATTTTTTTTATGATAACAATGAAAAAAAGTGTATTCAAGATAACAACACCCCATAAAACCAATAATTTTAGTTTTTCTGTGAGTTGATTATTTGGGACTAACTCTCTTCTCTATGTCCAAAATTTTTAAAAAACAAGAATTTTAGAATGGATAAAACACAATATAGAGAGGGAAATAGTATTTTTCATTATTATTGAAACAAAGGACAAAGTACTATTTTTCTAATATAGATACATCAGTGTTATACTCATATGTTTTAGGTCTTGAATTTTTACAATATCCCTTAGTTTACATTATCTTTTTTTTTCTTTGTGCTATATTTTATTTTATTTGAAAACAAGATATTATAATTTGTATTATATTTACCAGTTCTATGAAATTTAACATATTTAGACACTTTATTCAAAAATATTAACCTTTTACTAGGTGCAAGGTTTGAACTACTTACTGAAGAAGGTCAATCTTTAGCTTTAAGGAACTCAAAATTTAAATCAGTGAAATAATAATGAAATTAGTATTTGTATAGTTCACTATTAAATCTACATATCTGATTCAATTTCAATAAACAAGTGAAATAAGGTCAATCCTCACTCCATTTATACATATTCACACATATATAAATATTTTACCCAATAAAATAAATTTAAACATTTATATTGCAATGTGATATGTGCTATGACTGATGTAGGTGAGCACAGGCAAAATTTGTTAGATCTTGTGAAAGACACATTTAATCATTTTGGCAAGTAGAGAACTATGATGGAAAGGGTGATTCATTTGGGAAATAAAAATGGCATAAATGTACACAAATGTTTTTTCTTGAAATATGATCACTCTTTTTTATCATCAAATCAAGCATAGAGTGAGGACTCAGTAGATGGTATGTGCAAGTTCTGTATGTGAGTTAACCCTTTTAAATCCTCACAATAAGCCCAAGGATAGTTTCCACATTTGTCACCATTTACAACTGAGGAAATGAGTGCACAGAAATATACTATTTCTTATCTACTGGCTCTCATAAGACCATGATATAGCAAGAAAATGACTGCAAAATTTTTAAAAAAATAAAAGATAAATAATATAAAATGAATTTGAGTCAAACTGTATATTGAGCCAAGGAATATGGACTTGGAAAAATATGTCACAGATGGTTTCATGGAGCATCTTATAAGGATTTATGCATTTCCAAAAGATCATCATTTAGAGAAAATGTGATCAAGAGAGACCAATTAGGAGAATATTATGAAATTCTAGGCCAAGAAACATGACAGTTGCTTTGGTGAATAGTTATGGTCATCAGAAGTAACAAATTCAAATCCAATTATATTTAGAATAGAATTGACAGTTGTGGTGATCATTTAAATGGCAAGAGGTTAAAAGAAAGAAAGGAAGAAATTAATGTCAATTACAAAGTTTCACACTTGGATGAATTGGTAAGAGGTGAGGGTCATTATCAGAGGAAAAAATGCAGCAGAGGAACAAGTTTGATGGAAATTAATTAATGTAGGTTTAAATGGGTCGAATTTTGAATGTCTCTGATATAGGATAAAAATGTCTAAAACTGACTAAAGAATCCATTTTTTAAAAAAAATAAGCAAAAGTTTTGTGACTTTATAAATCTATATTCTTCATAATAAGGGGTCATTTTACCATGGACATATTCTCATTTAATGGGAATATGTAACTTTTCATCTCTAAATGAAACATGTAAACCATGTTTTTCATCTCTAAATGAAACATGTAAATCATGTTTACAGTGAGGTGTCCTATTAGGTCTAGACCTTCCTTTCTGAAATATAGTTTGTATTTATATCTTAGTTTTACTTATACACTTGCATCTTTGTGAATGAGGCTAGCTTTTTTTACTTTGAAAGAGAATTAATGGTTACAAAGTTAACAGGTGAACATTGAATTCATATATATATATATATATATATATATATATATATATATATTTTTTTTTTTTTTTTCTGGGTATGGGCCCTCCAGTTGGGAAACACAATCTTCCATGACCTAATCTATTTTCTTTACATAAGGATACTTATTTAATTTCTTCTGCACAGATTACAAAGGATTTTCCCAGCACATTTTAAGGATACAAACCCATTCAGAGGACTTTTTAAAGATTTTCTTTAAAGATGTGCATCTTTTCTTTTCTTTCTTCATTAGAAATTGATCCCTTTCAAAAATTCTTTCACTTGATATTTGCCTCCACCTATGGTTAGGGAAATCTAGAAGTTTTAACAACTGTTTAGCAAATAAACACTTAAATATTTATTATATTTGAAGAATACAGAGGAATAAAAGTCCCTGCCATTTCTACTCTAGAAATTCACAATGAACATTGACAGAGGAGCTCTCCTTTTGTGGCAGTCTATCTCTAAGTCCTTCCTAGTTTCCTGGACACCCTCCCCATGTCTCAATTCTATACTACCTAGTAGGAGAGTAATTTTGTTCGAGACTCTGGTGTCTTTCTGTGACCTACAAAAGCCAGGAAAAAATACAAATATACACAAAGTAAAAGGATGGCTATGGCTTGACATAGATGTGATAATTTTATGCTTGGCCAGAAAAGGAACTTAGAACTTATACACATTGTGCTTCTCTGTTTAGGTTTTTGTGTTGTGCTGGGTACATACACACACACATGTACACTTTTTTCTATTTCCCTTTCTTTTCTAGTTTATTAAAAAAAAAACACACACACTTAAAAATATAATTTTAAAATATAGAAGCCAAAAGGCAGAGTAAGATAATGAATGTATCTAGGTAAATTTTAAAAGTAAATACAGTTTTCTTTTTAATTATTGCAACTTGAACTGTGGAAAATTTTGTCATTAATGAGTCCTAGTTCATATTCTTCTGGAAGAAATAAGAGCTGGGTATGTCAAATTGGAAATATATGTGGGAGGAGGCAGCAAAAATCTAGAGTTAGCTGATTCTACATCACTTTGAAAAATGAATCCAAATATAGGAAATGTGACCATGAGCCATAAGTATTTCTGACTTAAGGACTCCAGGAAGAGAGAGAATATGAAATGATTCTTTTTTAAATGGAAGGAAAGAGAGAAAGATTACAAAAACAATGATGCTAAAAGATTACAAGGCTATTATTTGCAAAATGTTTTTAATTCAGAAGTAGTCACTTGCTACATCGTAAACCTCTGTTTTTCCTTCAGAAACTCTCAAAAATCCTTCCTCTGCCAAAGTGAAACTTCTGTGCATCCAAGGTACCCAACAAAATCATTTTATCAATAAGTTCAGAGTTCATTGCTGTCATCCTGGAGGGTTGATTTCCACCACCTCTGTGTTATGGTCTATTACCTGGTTGTGCATGCTGTCCTTAGCTCTTCTTCTTTCCCTGCTATACTGAAATCACTCTTAGGCCATTACCACAGCACTTGTCATAGGACAGACTTAATAGATCATCATAAAAGTTTGTAGAATAAATTTTCAAATTACTTCTTTCTTCGATAGCTTGTTTCTTTAAAAAATCCGAAGCTTATGGTTATTTAAATAAGGACTGAAGAATTATCCTGATTCCTCTTTCCTCTCCCATGAATGCCATCCAATTTTTTGTAAGTCTTCTCTGTTCTAGAAAGCACATCTTTAATCAACTTCATTCCATCTCCACTATCTCTCTACCATGATTTGAAGAATCATTATCTCTTTCTGGGGCTTCTGCAATGCATGTCATTTGGTCATCTTTCTTCCATCCTTGATTCCCCTATGATATTTACACATTTTAAAATATCCAAAGTATGTAATTCAATTAACACCTCAAAAGCTTTTCATCATGATCTGTAGTAAAATTCAAATTTCTTACAATAGAAGGTATGGCCCTAACATGATTTGGCATTGACCTATCTCTTAGATGTCATCTGCCAATTTCTGTTTGCATTCATGCTATTGTTGCCAGAATGATCTTTCCGTTGCTCAAATGCATGACAGTTCGTCTTGCTTTATATGTTTGTGTTATGTTTTCCTTCTCCTGGGAAGTATTTCACCTCAAAAAAATCATATGTTTCAGTCTTTTTTTTTCTGAGACATGGTCCTTCACGATACACCTAAAGTAGACTTTCTCACCTGTCCCTACTGACTACTATCATAGCATTACCATATTTTATTTTATTTACCTTTGTATTTATCATCATTTAAGACCATCTTCTTGATTCTACTATTTCTTTATAATTTCTATCCCAATTGAAATGTGATTTCCTGGCATCACCAACTAGCAACCTTATGTACTATTATATCACAAGCATAAAGAGTAATATTTAGAATATAATAATTACACAAAAGAATCCCCCTTTAAATGAAAACCTAAAATAATGAGTGGATCTTCAGGTCTTCCTCCAGGCTCATAAGTTAAAATTTACAGCTTGTCATTAAAAAACAAAAAAACAAACAAAAATATCTTGAATTTTCAAGTTTTCCAGGCTCTTTTGTTCCTAATTCCAACAATAGATTTTATGGACTTAAACATTTAATTATAACCTTTTAATTTCAATATAGTTGTATATCTATATACAGAAGGAATACAGAAAAATCCCATGTACCTTCACTTAATTTCCCCAATGATTAACTCCTTGTTGCCTTTTTTTAGTCATATCCAATGAATTTACTCACACATTTCAGACCTTAAAACCCTCACAAAAAACAGCATACTACAGAGACACAGCCACATCAATGTTTATAGCAGCACAATTCACAATAGCTAAACTGTGGAACCAACCTAGATGACTGTCAATAGATGAATGGATAAAGAAAATGTGGTGTATATACACAATGGGATATTATTCAGCATTAAAAGACAATAAAATCATGGCATTTGCAGGTAAATGGATGAAGCTGGAGAATATAATGGTAAGTGAAATTAGCCAATCTCCAAAAACCAAATGATGAATGATTTCTCTGATTTAAGGATGTTGATTCATAACATGCGGGTGGGTGTGTGTGTGTGTGGGAAGAGTGGAGGGGTGATGGGAGGATTAAATGAACTCTAAATAGGGCAAAGAGGAAAAGGGGAGGGAGAGGAAAGGAGGGGGCATAAGGGTAAGAAAGTTTGTGGAATGCAATGGTCATCATTACCCTAAGTACATGGATGAAGACATGAAAGATGTGACAACTTTGTGTACAATCAGAGAGATAAAAATTGTGCTGCATATGTGTAATATGAATTGTAATGCATTCTGTTGTTATATATTACAAGTTAAAATTAAAAACACATCTATCAAATTCTGAGTTCTTTTTCATTTCCAAATTATTGTCTGTTTTATTCAGCTTTTCCAATGCAGTCACCAAAAGACCTGATAAGAGTAATTTGAGAGAAGTTCCATTTGATGCTTAGAGTTTCAGAAATCACATCCCATAGACTATATAGCTCTAGCCCAACATGAGGCAGAACATTGTGGTAGAAGGATTTGACATACAAAAGCAGCTCAGGAAATGGTAACCAGGAAGCAGAGAAACTTCACTCATCAGGAACAAAAGAGTATCCCAAAGGCTCCCTACAAGTGACCCACCTCTTCTGATCATACCCTACCTGCCCACCCAGTTAATCCTTATCATCAGATAATTACACTCATTAGGTTAAAGTTCTTGTAACGCAATCATTTCACCTCTAAACTTTCTTACATTTTCTCCCACATGAGCTTTTGGAGGACATCTAATATTTAAAACATGACATTATTATTTAAAGAATATTTTATAATATAATATGCAAAGGTTTGAGTTTTACTTCTTTATTTTTTTAATCAGCACAATATTTGTGCAAATGCAAATTTCTGCTAGAAGTACATTTTATAATTTCTATTTCTGAGTATTTAGAGGCACTACAGTTTGTTTAGCCATATATTGAATGAAGGGTAACAAGAGTTTTTCCTCCAGTTTTGGAGTTATGATCAATAATGATGCTATGAACATCTGTGAGTAAGCTTTTAGGTGGACATAAGTTTTCACTTTTTAGAACAGATCCTCAGGAGTGCAATTCCGGTGTCAAATGGTAGGAGCGTGATTAGTTTTAAGTAGAACAGTCAGTTTTCCAGAGGAGCTGTAACAGTTTACCTTTCCGATACAAGAATTGGAATATGCAATATTCCAAATAATATAATTGATCCAGTTTCAACATATCTTTGTCAGTATTTTGTGTTAAGATGAATAATATTTTAGACATTCTCATGGGTCCATAGTGATAATATCTCATCATGCTTTTTATATACATTTCCCTAGTGTCTAATTATGATGAATATTTTGTCATGTGTTTTTGAAATCTGTATATTCTCACTGGTGGAATATCTTTTTAGGTCTTCTGTGCATAGGCTGTTTATATTGCTCCCCCCCACACACACATATCCTATTATTATACAGCTTTTTTAAGGTTCATTATTTGTTCTATTATTAGTCCTTTGTGCTAAAAATGGTTTGCAAATATTTTATCCCTGTCTGTAGCTTGTTTTTTTATCCTCTTAATGTGTCCTACACAAAAGTAAAATTTGAATATTTATGAAATATAATTTGCTCATTTTTCCTTTTATGAATCATAGTTCTCTCTCTCTCTCTCTCTCTCTCGTAGTCTTAAGTCGAAAAAATTTCCCTTTTATTTTTTGTTTATTTTTCTCTGAAGTTTTATTTCTAGTTTTCTTAGAGTTTTAGCAATTAGATTTTGGCAATTCATGCTTATTTACTAATTGAAATGATCATGTATCATTTTTTCCTTTATTGTTAATTACAAAGCTAAACAACATTGGGAAATTTTCAGTATTTAAATGTCAAGAATAATCAACATTTGATTGTCAGGCAGAATTTTTTATATGCTGCTGATTCATATTTGTTAATATTTTTATAGACAATCTTGGTCTGTACCCAGGAGAAATGCAGATATGTAATGCTCGATCTATTTTTCTTTTTTTCCCCTTGTTTTGATATCTGGGTAACACAGGCTTCATACAATATTTTATGTAAGAAACTACATAGAATAGTGTTATTTCTTCTGAAGACATTTGGCAGAATTCTCCAGGGACAAAATCTGGAGTTGGCAATTTATTTTGTGAGCTTTTAATTATTAATTCAATTGCAAGTAGGATTATCTTTAGTAGCTATTCAGCTATTCAAGTTGTCTCTTTAATACTAGATAAGCTGTGGTAGTTAAAACTTTCTAAAGAATAAAAGCTTTTTATCTAAATGGTCAAGTTTATGTTAGTAGAAATTTTGTAGCATTCTATTCAGATATCTGTGTGTTCTGTACTTCTACGATATACTTTTCATTTTATTTTTTCTCTGTTGTTTAGATTGGATAATTTCTATCACACTATCTTTCTTTTCATTGATTTTTATACTGTGATATATTTGAACCCCTGTACTCAGATTTTATTTTGGCTAATATATTTTTTCTGTTAAAAATTCCTTTGGTTTTTCTTTATAACTTTTTGCTCTCAGTTCAAATATTCTATCATTTAATTTGTTTGAAGTATGCCCATAATTATTCCATTGATGGATCTGAAGAAAAAAATCTTTCTCAGGTAATTCTAATATCTGGATTATTTCTATGTTGGCGTTCTTTTTCCTTCAGTTGAAATTTTAGTAGTTCTTTGTATGATGAAAGATTGTTTTTAAATTGGAACCTGGGTATGTGAGATATTATGGATTTTATTTAAATCATTTATTAGTTGGCTTCCTTTGACACTGATCTGGCAAGATAAGAAAATATAATGGTAGAAGTACCAGTGTCACCACACCTCCAGTGACACCTCTGGGAAAAGGACCTCTCATTAGCGCTGGGCAGGTATGGGATTTATATTATACCTGTGGCCTACTATGACTCCTCTTGAAGGATGGATGGAACAGGTCCCTTTTACCACTGGGCAGCAGGTGAAAGTTTTGAATCTCTAAAAGGTCCCTTGTGACAGCAACATAGCCAGAAATGAGAGAAGAATCTCATCATTCTGGATGAGGGATAAACTCTGGCTTTCCGGGAGTTCTCCACCATCACTTTGGGGAGATGTCAATAGTGCCCTGGGTATGAAATTCTCAGTTTCCTATTTGGTATTTGTTGGTATCATTTTAGAGCTGGGTCTGTAAAGCATGGGGCCGGTGAAGGTTAGGCTGCACATTACACATTTGCTATCAGGAGTCAGGGTGAGGCCACAGTTATTTTTCTGCTGTGCTTGACTAGAATAGAGAAGTTATAGCCTGTGTATCTCAAGATGCTAGGCTTTCCTCTTTTATGTTCACTGGTTAGAGACCAAGAGTTTGTTGTAGCTTCTATCTTGTCGGTACATCAGGAGTTTCTGATTTGTGGCTTTTTTAGTACCAAGTCTGAGATACATGAGAAAATAAAAAAGAAAATCCACTTACTTGCCCAAGCCATGGATTTTTTAGTTTGTCTTCTTTCTTCTTTCCACCTTTTGGAGTCTCATTGTGATTCGTTTGTATGTAACGGCCAGGGCTTTTAGTTGTATTTCCCGGGAAAGAATGAGAAAAACCAGAGATTACATTTTGCAAACAGAAGTATACTAAATTTAAACTATTGATTATTGATTCATTCCATAAAAATTTCTCCATAAAACTTGTCCTCACTTTTCCATCATAGGTGTCATTGTATTCTGTAAAATTTATTTTTGCCTTTTTAAAGTTATTTATATATTCAAATTTGTATATATATATATATATATATATATATATATATGTGTGTGTGTGTGTGTGTGTGTGTTTTGTAGTTGTAATCACTTAGCATTTTTAAAGTTCTTTTATTTGCTATCTATAACCAGTTCTGTGCTAATCATCTATAGAATTTTTTATTGGTTAATTCCTGTTTTGAAAAGATAAGAAAATTCAGATTTTTGTAAAAGACACTAGCAGCTCAAGGTCAGATAGCAATTCTGCCTGGAGTTGAACTAGAGTTTATTTGACTTTAAAGCCCTTTCCTGGCAGCTATATCACATTGCTTTTTTAGAGACAGGTAAATCTATTCCTTCCATTGAGTCACTGGGTATTCATGGCTGGCTGAGCAGGTCATATTTATCTCTGACGTGGTTCTTTCCATTGAATGATTCATCCCATGTGAACTCTAGCAACAAATGTTCTCTATTGAACCTAACAATAGAATTCAAATGTCATTGAAGTTTTAAGCTTTCTGTGTCATTAATTTAAAAGTCTGAGATGCTTACTTGTGAAAGTTTTATGATTGTATTTCCACTTTCTTTTGCACTATTTATACATATGCCATATTTTTCCTTAAAAGTTTTGCTGTTTCAGTTTTTTATTCCATTATTTTCACGGAGGACTTTCAAAAAGAGTGTCCTGGCATCCATTTTCCCTTTCTCTTGATAGAACATTGTCTTCACAACTGTTTTACTTAACTGGTCTCAATGCTCCTTCAATTTATAAGAAGAAAAACATACAAATTCATTCTAATATGTCTTTTAATCCTGTTTCCTTAGTAATTTTTCTTGGTGCCTCTTTACATAAAACTTCTTTACATATAATCTTATAAATACTTAAAAAAAAAACTCACTCATAAACTTTAGGCTGCTAGATTTGCAGAATGGGAAATAGTAAAGACTTATCTTAATGACCATTCAGTTCTCAGTTTAAATTCTAACTAACCTGCTTAATAAGTGAAGCTTGGGAAAATATTTCTATCTTGCTGAACCACTGTTTATACATCTAAGCTAAAAAAAACAAGGAATAATAATAATATCCACTTCCTAAAATTCGTATGAAGGAAATATATGTAATTAACTTGAAAATACTGTGAAAAATCAATATTATCCCTTCAGCCTTCATTTTCACTTTGCAGATTTGCTTATCTCTGTCCTTGAGGAATTCTTACACTGACTTTCTTTTTAGTTTTCAAACTATATGTAGAATTGTTTTTAAAATCAGTACTGTAGTTTAGAGGAAAAAAGAAAAAAAGAAAAACTGTTTTGCATGTAACTTTTAGTAATGCAAGTAAGCTGCTTTTCATCAGTCTCTATTCTATCCCAATGGCATGGAAGAAAGCATTTCCATACTTCAAGCTGTGGATATGCTTAAAAGATGGGATGTGAGTGGTTATTTACTGAATAAAAGCAAACAAGCAAAACACAAAATATAAACTAATATTTTTATTAGTGAAAATTCCAACATGTTCTCACTATAGACTGTGAGCATAACAAACTCTAAGGAAAAGTGTTTCAAATCTAAATGTTTTGCAAAAACCTAATAGTGGTTTATAATAATAAAATCAGGGTTATTTGAGGAAGAATCTGTTATTAATCTTAACTATAATTAGCAAAGGCAATTTTTTTTTAGGTTTTGTTTTTGCCATTTGTTTTCATATGACACAGATTCACATAAAAACACAGAATGAAGTTCATAATCTCTAATGGGAAGAAGTACAGGGGTCTACTTTTTGCCTGCCACTTGGTAGTCCTTCCCATGTGAGCTAGGATTTACATAAGCAATCATAGCTATGATTTAGAATATTTTGAATGTTGCCAAACATTAATTAAATGCTCAAAATTGCTGCGACTATAATTTGCTTTCCATTCATTCATGTGTTAATGATTTCATGTAATGCTTATGAAGATATAACTTTGTCTAGTATCAACTACTAGTATTTTACATGTATTTATTGTTTGTATAGCTTGTTAGTATTCATAACTTATTTCATCTTATAAATACCTTTTAAATATTAGCTATTTGAAGCATGTTGACAGTATTAATATTATTTCTAATTTACAGGCAGAAAAACTAAATGCCAGATAAATAAGATGGATTTTATAGCATAATTCATATAGAATAAGAGCAATATTGATCTCAGTGCCTGAATTTCAGATGTCACAAAAGGATCTGTAATTATCCAATAATACATTAAGTTATTCAAAAGATAATAATGACTAATATTCAGTGGAATAGTAGTAATAATTATCATCATCTTTGTTCTCAAGAATTCAAATAATTAAGTCAGGAACAGAATTAAGCCAGTGACTTCAACATCATTCATGTCACTTTTTCAGGCGCAAAATATATATACAGTCATAATTCCAGAGGTTGAGATTTCCAATAGTAGAAAGATAATGGGATAGGGGAGCTCATGATATTGGTGAGAGTTTCTTACTGGAGTGGATCATACAAGTCTAAGTCATGGAGGTAATAATTCAGAATTAAAGAGAAGTATGGAGCTTGAAATAAGAAAGACAGGTCTACTCTTTCATTCTAATGATGTCATGATTCATTGTATAGCTATGAACAGTCAGCTTCATCTCTGCATTTTTATAATATAAAATTATATATATATATATATATATATATATATATATATATATATATATATATATATATAGTCCATTACTTCATGTTTTCAAAATATTGTTCCTGTTCTGATTTTTACAATCATTAAAAATGTCTGTATTTAAGAAGTAAACTGTGTAAAGAAGATGACAATTTATGGTAAAATGAAAAAGTCCAGAGTAAGAGAAGAAAAGACAAATGGAAGAGGGGAGTGAGAGAAAGGAAACAATGAATACCCAGGTGAGCATGAGATTTAGAGACTGGGGAAAGAACAGTCTCCTCGGTATTTGGAAAAAGCAGATAAACAAATGCAGGATGAAATTGAACCCATATCTCATGCCATATCCCAAAACTAAGTCAAAATAATTTAAGAATTAAATTTAATACTTGAAACTGTAAAAACACTAAGAGGAGAAAAGCCTCTTGACACTGGTCTTGGTAACAACTAAAAGCAGAGGCAAGAAAAGTAAAAATAATACAAGTCACATATCATTAAAGAAGTGTTTGCACATAAAGAAAACAAGCAACAATGTGAAGAGGCAATCAGTGGATGTGAAAGTTGTTTGCAAATGGTAAATTCTTTTTTAAAAGCAATTTTTGAGATGGAGTCTCATTATATTGCCTTGCTGGTCTTGAACTCCTGGACTCAAGTGATCCTCCTTCCTCAGCCTTCCAAGTGCTAAGAATCAAATACACCCAACTATTCTCAGCAATAATAAATCTTATAAGTGGTTAATTTACAAAATGTACGAGTTTAAAATAATAAAATAGAAAAAAGTAGTAAAGGACCTGGATAGAAAATTTTCAAAAGAAGACATACAAATGGCCAATAGGTACATGAAAACATCCAAAACATCACTAATCATCATCATGTATATATTTGATCATCATGATTTATTTATTTCATCAGGGAAATATATACAAACCCAAAACAATGAATTATCATGTCATACCCTTTAGGACAGCTATTAACAAGAAGTCAAAATAATAACTATTAGTAAGGATTTGGAGAAAGGGAAACATGCAATTTTTTATGGGAATGTAAATTACTATGCCATGTAAAGAACAGTGTGGAAGTTTCTCAAAAAAATAAAATAAAACCACCATATGATTCAGCAATCCCACTTCTAGGCATATATATATATATATATATATATATATATATATATATATGCAATGAAATTTGGATTTCAAAGAGATATTTATACTTATGCATTCATTATAACATTATTTCCAACAGCCAAGAAAAATAAACAACATAAATGTTCATCAGTGGATGAATGGATAAATAAAGTGTGGCACATAGACACACCTCTACAACCACAGTGTAATATTGTTTAGCTCTGATAAAGAAGGAAACCATGTCATTTGTAACAACTTAGTGAAACTGGAGGACATATGGCAAGTGAACTAAAGCAGGCAGAAAAGCAAATACTGCATGATCTTGCATTTGGCAACTGAAACAGACTCATTAGAACAGAACTAGATTAGTGATCATCAAGGGAGAGATTAGGGAGCAGAACAGCAATGTTGGTCAAAAGGTACAAATTATTTAGTTATGTATCATGAATAACTTCTGGAGAACTAACCTAAAGCATGGTAAGCATATTTATAATACAGCTGTATACTTGGAATTTGTTATGAGAGTAGGTTCTAAGTGTTTATTTGTGTTATCCACATAGATTGTAACATTTTCTGATTCTTCTTTCAGAGTGCTCAATTTAAATAAGGGAATAACCAAACCCACAAAAGACATTGCTGAAGATACAGAGAGCTCAAATTAGCTAGGTGGCATGATATGAGCAATATGCAATGAAAATGTCTTGAAGCATGTCAATGTTTCATATATGTCTTACCTAAGGTTTTCTATTTCAATTTCTTCTGTTGTATAGTACCAATGTTGGAAGATTATTGTCCTGATCAGTGAGAAAGTGTCTGTGAAATGCTGAAGAGGGATGGATATTGCTGGAGACTAGCTGTTCCTCAATAAATGGCATACATCTTCATTATCCTTCTCCCCCCAAGAATAGATGGTTTTACAGGGGTCCTGTGTGAAAATTAGATTTCAATAGAAACAAAAGAGTGCCAGAGAAGAGCCAGTATGCCCTCAATTGTGGAATCCTATCTCCTGAAAAGAAAGGCAGGAGCTGTCATTACAATATCTTCAGCAACTTGTAAGTTTTAAAATAACTGTTATCAGCATGAGCAAAATAAATCAGACTACTCTAAATTGTAAAATCTTTTTAAAAAAATATTTTTATTTGTAGTTTGACACAATACTTTTATTTTATTAATTTATTTTTATGGGGTGCTAAGGATTGCACCCAGTACCTCACACATGCTAGGAAAGTGCTTTACCACTGAGCCACAACTCCAGCCCCCTAAATTGTAAAATCTTAAAAATGCATTCTTAAGTGTAATTTTGCAATGAATTATAATTATGTTTCCCCCTTTAGACATTCTATCAATAGCTCCTACTGTCTTGAATGCAGTAGACTTTCATCAGTGCCATGGAAACCTTTCAGTGAGTTACAGGAATGAGGTGGGAGACCAGTAATCAATGAAGCACATAGACTATAATGACAGCCAGTTGGATAATTTCCATGCAACTGTTACTGAACTATAGTCAATTATTTGTAAAGAAAAAAAAAAGTATTATGAATCAACTCTACAGACTAACACAATGACGAAGTCTATTCAGTATCAAAATGACTGCTAAAATCAATATAAAAAGACAACAACTTTTTTTTTTCAGAACTCT
This sequence comes from Marmota monax, assembly GCF_021218885.2. Taxonomy (NCBI): domain Eukaryota; kingdom Metazoa; phylum Chordata; class Mammalia; order Rodentia; family Sciuridae; genus Marmota; species Marmota monax. The sequence goes on along the minus strand of NW_026695230.1, from coordinate 2,025,709 downwards.
GATCAACATTTAACAAAATAATAAGCGTCATGAAATTGAGCATCTGCTTCACTTTATTATGGCTAGAAAGAAAAACCAAAAAAAAAAAAACACCTTGATTTGGACTCCAAGATGGTATACGACAAAGGATAACAGAAAGTACCATGTTCCTCCATGTGACATGTACAATGATATATTCTGAGATTTTCTTATATCAGGGATCTGCCAGCTCCACACCACTGGCCAAATCTGCTGCTTCCTTCTACAAATAAAGTAAAAATGAGACATAGCCACACTCATTCTGATTATCTCTGGCTGCTTTCATGCAGAGGTGAGTGGTTGTGACAGAAAGCCTTGGTTTGCATATCCATACAGGTGATGCATTTTTATCTCTTATACTTATGGTAATCACACTTCCTATGTTCTATATCCTGAAGCTGTCAGTGAGAGCTGCATTTTTTACTTCAGACTAACATTCCGTTTTGTAAGAAAAATAAAACTTCTAATTTTCAGTTTAGATGTAATCAACCAACATTATTAATTTGTGAAAATAAAATGTCCCTAAGCATACTTAAACAAAACAAAACAACAACAAAATCTCATATTTTGATTAGTTGAAGATAATTTACATAATTCTTAGAATTTTAAATTTTTATTCATTCTGGCTCTGGTACAGCTGTTACTGCTTACCTTACCTTGTTGAAGTATAACACCTGGGAAGCATGCCAAGAGAAGCATGGAGTAGAAAGTATGAAGCTTTGTTTAAAGGGTAGTAGAACAGAATTCTCCCTGGGAGGAACAAGGGGACCCAAAAGGCAGAAACCATGGGATAAGGAAGTCCCATCCCTTTTATACATTTAAAGTTCTCTTTGTTCTTTTACATTTTCCCCTCTCATCTTGTTCATTTCCCCTTATCCTGCATTTCTGATCAGGAGATGCTGGCTGTAGGCCAAAAGGTGGGAAACAGGTGTGCTGGAGGGGCCAGGATGTAGTCATCTTGGTAGAAAGGAGGGCCCAAGGCGAATTAATTAACAGCTTCCTGTATGCTCAGGGGTTGCTGACTTCTTTAGGAGGGGCATTAGAGGCCAGGCTTTGGGGACATTAACATTTCAATCTCCCATGATGCAGTCTCCCGCCTTTCAGACCTACACATGTTTGGTCTGTTTTCTTCAATCTGACCCAATTTATCTATCTATTCTGACTGCCTATTGTAAATCTGGCTTCAGTACTCAGAATTGAAACCAAGGGCGGTGGGTTACCACCACTGAGCTACCTCCCCAATAGGTTCTTTAATTTTTAAAAATATTTTAGAGGGGATCTCACTAAGTTGCTGAGGCTGGCCTCAAACTTGCAATCTTTCTGCCTCAGACTCATGAGTTGCTGGGATAATAGGTGAGTGCCACCGCATTATCAGTATTCAGACAACATTATACAATTCACATCTCACTAAATGCCTACTATATCCCCTTTTTCTTCAATGAGAGTGCATATTTAACTACATTTTACTAATTATTATGATATATTTTAAATAGGCTAATCATGATCAACCTAGTCAACTTTCACACTGAAATATTTACTCTCTGGGGGATTTTTAGTCTATGGTACCATTTTGTATTGCTGATAGTTCATCCACAAAAATTATACTCTGGGAGAATTGTAGGATGATACACTTTTTGGTTATATAATGTTATATTTTGAAAGAAAGAAAATTCTTATAAAATTATCTTCTCTTTTCAAACACACACACACACACACACACACACGGGAAATTTACTCTATCTATTCCTGTAGAAATATGCTAGCTGTCTTTAAAAAATCATGCTCTTCTTTGGTCACTTATGATTTTCTACTTTGTTCAAAGGATTTCAAAAATTTAATAATGCACCATGGATTTCCACAGAGATGAAAATTGGTTCTTTCCCCCTATTCATTCCTACCCATTAACAGTTTTAAGACTTTGGCTGGGATCATTGTTTTGATCCTTGAGGTGCTTGCTTCTTTTCTGAAGTTAGGTGCAATTTATTCTGGTTCATTAATTATAAAAGCATTCTTTAGGTAATTACCTCAATATTTTTGCTCCTATATATAGCTGAATAAATGTAAGAGCATATGTATGTGCAAATGAATACATAGTGCATACTCATTTCCATATGAATGTAAAGAAATTAACAGAAAGATAATATATATGTAGATATATATATATATATATATATATATATATATATATATACATATACACATACACACACATACATGTTTACATATACATAAATATGAGATGCAGTGTGACATACATCTAAACAAAGCAAATTGATAATTTCTATAGGGAATGCAGAACTTTCTAGGACAATCTTATCTTCTCAGTTGACAACACAAATTAGTACACAAAATAAGATATGTGAATACAATGTGACAATCACTACACCTGACCCAAATTGAAGACTGCCTGCTGCTACTCCCTACTTCTGGCATTGTAAGTGATGCATAATGAAAATGTTAATGGATAGGCATTTACTAGTTACTGTATAATTCAGGTATTTCTAGGTACCTAATATTATTGTTAGTATCAGAACAAGTTAGTAAAGTCATTTCACGCATGAGGTCATGCCAATATATACCAACACACTAAAGACCTAGAAAACAGACATTTCACAGTTGTATTGTCAAACAAATTTAGAAGTACCTGTGTGGGAATATGAGGCTGTTATGTAACATCAAAATAGAATAATTATCCTTATAGTCAGATAATATGAGGTTCACAGGAAATATTATGCATTTGGTAACATTGTGAAAGAACTTGATATTTTCTGATCAAATAAGCATTTCTCACAAAAAAAAAATAATTTAAAATAAATCTGGACCAAATGTCCTAAAATGTGTGAAAGTGACATGGAGTCTGTATATAGGTGAAAAGACGATTTATGCTTAGCTAAGCTCCTCCACACCATTATATTCGGTGCATTGCAATAAAGGAGCACTGCTAGCAGAATACATATAACAGATATGCTTTCTAATGTATGTCTTCAGGAATCTTGTATAGGAATTACAGAATTTTTCTTGTAAAAATCCCTGGTGATCACCAATTAGCATACCAAAATCTCTGTCTGCTCATGATATCAAACCTAATAGCATCCCCTATTTTAAGGCAACATCTGTGCCTTAAAAAGCAGCTATGGTCCAAAGTCTCACGGACCCTCTCCATCATATGAGACAAAGGCAAATAAATACAATGGACTAACCTTAATCACAGTGGCAGACTGAAATTCTCCCAACAAGGTAATGCAGGATGTTACACAGGCTACAAACTAAATTGGCAAGAAAGCCTGAAATGGTCAGAGATACATGTCTTTCTGGTGTTGTGGGATATTAGCATTCACCCTATCTTGTTTGAGAGAACACTGTTTTAGACTGCTTCAGCAAAGTAGTGTATTAAACAATGAAAAGAACTGCAACCAATGGATGTAATAAAAAAGATTGCTGAATTCCTGTTTGGTGAGGAAAGAAGGTTGGTTTAGAACTATAGAGTTCAGAAAGTAAATTGGAGCAATAGGAGGAAAAGACAGTGCTGTTTTGATGTGTCCAGCCTTTTTCAGTCCTGGTGATTGTATTATCTTTTTCATAAGAGCCACATATAAATGTACCTTGATGTATATGCTTTATCTTGCAAAGTTATTTACACTTGACTTGTCTCACATTCAAAGGCATTTTATAGTAGTGAACACAAAATATACTCCATCTCAAAACCAAAATATAGGTCTGCCACAGTGTTTTCAAATATTTAAATATAAAAGGAGGATATTTAGGTCACCTTAAATCTAAACCAAATATATTAAAGATGACTTTAAGTGTGATTTTTCTTAGCAAAGGATACATGAAATATTGTCATTCAAAAATTTCAGAACAACTTTCTGAAAGGCCAAGTTTGTATGCCAAATTTATTCTGTGAATTATGATCCATTTTCTATATCCATCATTCTTTTAAATTTAAAGAATAAATATTTTTAAATGATTGAATAAATCTCAAAATATGATTGCTGATATTAAACATGTAGTAAAAAAAGATTTTTCCCCTATACACAAAATTAACAATTAGTTATTTTATTAAAGTCTTATGCATAATTAAAATTGTGTGCATTGAAATCATCATTTCTGACATCTTTAAATTTGGGGGAAACAGTATTCTTTATATTTTTAACTGGCAAAATATTTGCATATGTCTATTTAAAGACAATATAGCCTAAACTGGTTTTATATAGCAAGATTTTACTATAATATAATCTTGAGCAACTTATTTATCTCTCAAATTTTACTATAATAAAATCTTGAGCAATTTATTCATCTCTCTCTGCTTGTTACCTCCTTATGAACATTATGAATTAATCAAAGACTTGGAATGAGGTTCAAGAAAATAAAGGCGAAAATGTGTAAAAGAAAATATGATATTAAAACGAGAGTATGGCTCAAAATGTGACATAGAAATTATTTTCCAAACCTTTTAGTGAGATTATACCATGATCAGAAATAAACATGATGGTATTGTCTTCAGTGTAGATTTTTTTGTTTGTTTTTTGTTTGGTTGTCAGTCTATTGGTTCACATAATTCCTTTTAAGTGAAACAGTTGTCAGAATATATAAAAGATGTGCCACTTATCACAAATACCCTTAAGTTCAATAGTTTGCTTGTCTAGTTTCTCAGGTTCCCAAGCCCTATTATTTCCTCAAACTAGGACCAAGTATCCTCTTCAAGTTGTCCCAGTGTTTAGCTCTACTGCTTTTTAAAAGTAAATACTTTTCTTTTGGATCCATGGTTTCATGAACAATTAGCTGCTTGAGTCTTGGCTTGGTTTTTAGCTTGTTTTGTCCCCCCAGCCCCTTTATGTTACCTACTTGGCCCTTGTAGTCATTTAACTTTGCAAGTTGGAGGAAGAAGGAGTTTGAAATCATGAAGTTAAAGATATCACTGCTCTTTGTTCCAATATTTTAAAACAAAGCATCAAATGAAATAAATGCCTTATTTTGCTTCTTTGGCTCTGAACAGCCTAGTGTTTCTTAGTATGAATCTAGTAAGGATGAATGATATGTACCAAAAGAACAAATGAATGCAATGTTAATTCAGTCTCTCAAGTGATCCATCTCTCAATTGACTTCCATTAGTTACCACAGCAACTTTAATAATAACATAAAGATATACTTATTACTTCAAAAACAATTGTCAAAAGCTAATGAAATCAATAATTCACAGTTTTACTTTTTTTTTGTTTCTATGCATAAAGAGTAATGACATTTATAATATTATTACAGTACTACAAAAAATAAACACTTGATCTCACCTTGACATTCCATAACACAATTTTTGTACCAGAAGTTGACTTTTAAATGCAATATATAAGATTTAAAATATCAGATCAGAAAAGGTTTTGAGTGTGTGATCATGTGTGCATACTTTTAAGGCAAAATAAATTTAAAAAACATTTTAATCTACATTAAAATATATTTTTCACCAAAGTAAATACCAAACTAAGTTTAGTTGGTTAACTAAATACAGTTGAACATATTATTTCTCATAAATCTGGATACCAAATGTGATTTAATAGAATATATAGTTTGCTTTCTGCTGTTTTCCTACTTAAATAATAAGTATTTATTATGTTATTTTTCCTAATTAATCATTTTCCTCAATTTAAATGAAATCAAACCAATGACAATTTTGTTAAAGTTATCATAGCACAGGTATTTCTATCTCACTGTCTTCTATATAACAACTGAAAACAACTAAAATATTTTTTTTAATATAAAAAAGAAATTTTAGGGTTGGTGTTGGGGCTTAGTGGTAGAGTGCCTGCTCAGTACCTGTGAGGCACTAGGTTCAATCCTCATCATCACATAAAAATAAATAAATAAAGTCATTGTGTCCATGTACAACTAAAGAAACATATTAAAAAAGAAAAAAAAATATGAAACTGGGAGAGAGATTCTGAGGATATCAGATGTTGTAAAACTTGGAACAAATCAACCCAGGTTACTTTCAAGGACATAAAAGCTAAGAGCCAGTGTTGACTAAAAGTGAATCTCAGTATTTATAAGAAGCCCCACAACAATTTTTTACTTTAAATACAAGTGCAGGCAAACATTGCAAGCCTACCCAAGCAGTGGGTGACTGCAGAATGAGAGGAAAAGAGGATGCCAGTCTTACAAGGAACATATTGTCTGAGTGGAAGTTTGGAGAAAACACACTGGGTGGCAATCTATTCTGGAGCTTCTCATTGTCAGCTGAAAAGAAATACATTGGCTCTAAATTATCCATAAGAAATAAATAACCTGGAATAAGTGGGGCTTGTCTGGAAGCAAGGAAGATTTCCTTATTTGTCCATGGTGAGACAGGCTGAGAGAAAACTTGAGTTTTATATGCCTAACTGATAATATGATGGATGGTATTCTGTGTCAGCATCAGCATCCCAAACTGAAGATGTTTTCAGCTACAGTATATTCTGCAGTTCATCAGCAAATATGTAGACTGTCAAGAATATTTTTCCATTCAGAAAACAATGAGCAATAACTGGAAAGAACCAATATGGAACCGGGGCTATAAATAAAACAATGTAATTTTACATAGGCGCTCAAGAGTGTGGATTCCAAATCTGTATTCTTGGGCTTGAATAGTAAATTTGTGTCATAAAGTAGTGATTTTTATGTATCTCAGTGTTTTCCAATGATACAGAGGAGTAAATATACTAATGTCATCATACGAATGCAAATGTGATAATGTATGTCAAGTATTAGTAATAATGTAAATACATGCTGGTATTCTCATTTGATTCATACACATGACCATATATGATTTCCTCTTTATCTATACAACTAACATTCTCATCCTACTCACAATCATCACTTGCCTGGACTACTATTTATTTATCTATTTATTTATTTATTTTTGAATACTGGCGATTGCTCCTAGGGTGCTTTACCACTGAAATATACTCTCCCCACTTTTTTTTCACTCTTATTTTGAAACAGAGTCACTATGTTATTTAAGGCTTTGCTAGATATGGTGAGAATTTTTTCATGTACTTGTTGATAGATTGTATGTCCTCCTCTGAGTAGTGTCTGTTCAGGTACTTGGCCTATTTGTTTTTTGGGTTATTTATTTTCTCTGGATATTAGGGCTCTATCTGAAGTGTGAGGAGTAAAAATTTGTTCCCAGGATGTAGGCTCCCTATTTACCTCTCTTATAGTTTCTCTTGCTGAGAAAAAAACTTTTTAGTTTGAGTAAGTCCCATTTGTTGATTCTTGTTTTTAACTCTTGTGCTATGGGTGTCCTATTAAGGAATTTGGAGCCTGACCCCACAATATGTAAATTGGAGCCAACTTTTTCTTCTATCAGACACAGAGTCTCTGATTTGATATCAAGCTCCTTGATCCATTTTGAGTTAACTTTTGTGCATGGTGAGAGAAAGGGATTCAGTTTCATTTTGTTGCATATGGATTTCCAGTTTTCCCAGCACCATTTGTTGAAGATTCTATCCTTCCTCCATTGCATGCTTTTAGCCCCTTTATCAAACATAAGATAGTTGTAACTTTGTGGATTAGTCTCTGTGTCCTCTATTCTGTACCATTGGTCCACCTGCTTGTTTTGTTACCAGTACCATGCTGTTTTTGTTACTATTGTTCTGTAGTACAGTTTGAAGTCTGGTATTGCTGTACAGCCTGATTCACTCTTCCTGCTTAGAATTGGTTCAGTCAGAGAAATGCAAATCAAAACCACCCTAAGATGCCATCTCACTGCAGTAAGATTGGCAGCCATTACAAAGTCAAACAACAACAAGTGCTGGCGAGGATATGGGGAAAAGGGTACACTTGTACATTGCTGGTGGGACTGCAAATTGGTGCGGCCAATTTGGAAAGCAGTATGGAGATTCCTGGGAAAGCTGGGAATGGAACCACCATTTGACCCAGCTACTCCCCTTCTCGGACTATTCCCTAAAGACTTTAAAAGAGCGTACTATAGGGATACTGCTACATCGATGTTCATAGCAGCACAATTCACAATAGCTAGACTATGGAACCAACCTAGATGCCCTTCAATAGATGAATGGATAAAAAAATGTGGCATTTATACACAATGGAGTATTACTCTGCACAAAAAAATGACAAAATCATGGCATTTGCAGGGAAATGGATGGCATTAGAGCAGATTATGCTAAGTGAAGCTAGCCAATCCCTAAAAAACAAATGCCAAATGCCTTCTTTGATATAAGGAGAGTAACTAAGAACAGAGCAGGGACGAAGAGCAGGAGAAGAAGATTAACATTGAACAGGTAAGAGAGGTGGGAGGGAAAGGGAGAGAGAAGGGAAATTGCATGGAAATGGAAGGAGACCCTCATTGTTATACAAAATTACATATAAGAGGAAGTGAGGGGAAAGGAAAAAAAACAAGGGGGAGAAATGAATTACAGTAGATGGGGTAGAGAGAGAGAAGATGGGAGGGGAGTGGAGAGGAGGGGGGACAGTACAAGATAGGAAAGGCAACAGAATACAACAGACACTAGTATGGCAATATGCAAAAACGTGGATGTGTAACCGATGTGATTCTGCAATCTGTATACGGGGTAAAAATGGGAGTTCATAACCCACTTGAATCAAATGTGTGAAATATGATATATCAATAACTGTGTAATGTTTTAAACAACTAATAATAGTATAAAAAAGAAATATTCAGAATAAAAAAGGCTTTGCTAATTTGCTGTGGCTACCCTTGAACTTTTGGTACTCCTACCTCAGCCTCCTGAATCACTGAAATTATAGGCATGCTCTACCATGCCTGTCTTGGGTTACTTTTAAAACATTTGAATGGTGTTCATTCTTCCTACCCCTATTTTTCAATCTACTTGGGCAGAGTTCCCGTTTACAACAACACAATCAAAAACACATGAAAGGTTGGAAAATAAGGTTAGCATTAAAGATAAAACATATTATAATAAGGTAATATAAAATAAATTAGTCTAAACATACTCAAAATTTCAGTATATAAAATTTAGTAAATCCACTTTTCTACTATGCAAAAGAGATTCTCTGAATTGTAACAATAATAATTACAGAACATATATAAAAAGAATAACAAATGCTAAGTCAATAAGTTAAAGAGCTGATTAATAACTAAAAAACAAAAGAGAATATTGACACTGTATCAATGTATGACAATGTTGTGTATAAAAAGGGAAACAACAAAATTTAGAGTATAATAATTGAGTGGAATAAATGAAGAAATGGAATAAATATTTTAAACTTGACTTTAGCTCATACCCAAAAAAAACTGTTGAGAAAAAATCATATTTAAAAATATAGTCCTAAAATATAGTATATAAATTTGCAGAACTTGAAATTAAAGTTTTCTTTAATGTCATCAATAAAATCCTTATAAAACTGCCCATTATTTAACAAAACAAAAACAAATTTCCAAAATGTATATTATACAAGTTCAATTTTTATAAGCAGAACAATCATATTATAAACTATTAGTAAAAAACATTTAAAAAGTAAAACAAAATAAAAACATCTAAATGCTAAGATATTTTAATGAAGAAAAGATTTAAGGAAAACCAGGGAAATCTTTGTTTGACAAAACCATTCAAGCTAACTTGCAAACTGCAATGTAGTAAAACAAAAACTCAAGGAATACAGAATTTGCAAAAAGCCTAAAACAAGGTTTAGGTGATATTTCATAGCCTTTAAAAAGGCATTTAATGTGTGTGTATGTGTGTTTGTGTGTGTGTATATGTGTTTGTGACAGAGAGAGAGAGAAAAGAGGAAGAACCAATTAATTGCTTTGTTAAGGAATTAAGAAAACAAAAAAAAAGTGTAATGAAAGCAAACAAAGAATTTATTATAATAAAAGTGGAAATTAATGTGTATAAACATAGAAATGATTAGAAATAATGAAGAAATGTAGGGACTGGTTTTCAAAAAAATTATAGAATGAATTGATACCATATTAACAAATCTAAAAAAGATAAACAATTAATACAAAATTAGAAAGGAGACTAGACAAGCACAAATTAAATACATACTACCAACCTAAAGAGAAGTCTTTCTTTATTTTTTTGTATAATGGCTGATTTTCCCAGAAATATATTCTAACAATCAAAACAAAAATTGAAATTAAGAAAAATTTTTAAAATCCTATATTAACTACTATATTAGCAGTTACCACAGGAAAAGACAAAGAAAATTTGCAAAAACTTGTGAGCTGTGATACAAAATATTCTATACTCTCCAGATAACTTTGATCTTTTTATTACTTTACTAACTAAAATGTCATCAAACCGTTCTTCTACAATAAAAATTGAGATTTGCAATCACATCATTATTTGCTCTCATCAATTAATATATATTTTACACTAAGATGGAATCATTTTGTCTCTAACAGTAGAAACAAACAAATGTTTTAATTTTACTATTTGCTTTTCATCTTTGTTATCATCATATTTTTGTAATTTGCCATATTGATTCTCTAATTAATTTTGCAAAATTTTATAATACATTATTACTATTTTCCTTGTGCCATATATTTTTCCACCTTCAATACAATATTTTCAGCTCTCTTCTGCCTATCTGTTTCCAGCATTTTATGTTTTCTTGAGTTTTTTGTTGTTGTTGTTGTTGTTTTTGAGTTTAGTTCTGGTCCCTTTGTTTGTTTGTTTATGTTTTGTGTAATGTGGGGAGGTGTTGTTTTTTTTTTTTTAATTTGTTTGTTTTTATAAACCATCTATTTTTTCTACTATAATACATGTAATTCCCTACTACTGTATTTCCACTTGGACAGAACCCTCTGCCTTCCTCTTCCCAATGTCAGGGGTGTCTTTCTTCTATGCCTCAGTACAATCTGGGAGAGGAAGAGTTCAATTGGAACTCTGAAACTTTTACATATGGAATTGGTCTACTTTTTCCTGTGACATTATTTTAAAATCTTTTTAAAAATTACTATTGGTTTTACAAATTGTATTTTTCTGAACTTAGTTTCCTAACTCCGTCTCACAGATGCTGGTGACTAAGATATTTCTTTCAACAATTACATTTTGAAGGGTTAATTCCAAAGTCCTTGAGAAAGGTATTTATTTCTGTGTTATAAATTTATATCTAACAGAGATAGAGAAAGAAGTTATAAGTGGACATTTTCTAAAGTAAAAGCACTGAGAGAAAGGAGTCAGGAATAATCCTGTCTAAGGTTTAGTCCCATTGAGGTAAATGTTAGACCCTTGTGGGCACTAATAAAGATATAAATAAATAAATACATCGTATAATGCAGTACAAAAGATAGGGAGATTGGTGGGTAGTTGTGGAAATTTCAATTTTTTTAAGAGACAATCCTCTTTCGACATTGAGCAAAAAGACTTAATAATGAGGTTGTGCATGTAACAAACCTGATGCTCTGTTTAAACAGTGAAGAATGCATGAAATCTGATTAAATGAGAATCTATAAAAACATAGAGCATATACAAAAGATATCTGTGTTTATTTAGACTGAATTTTGACTTATTAACTCAGCTGTAAATCTTATAGCAGATTTTGCATCAATGATGTAAAAGCAATATTAGACTGTGCAAGTACCAGGCCATATTAAAATTGCCTTCAAATTTGTTTAAGGAGTCATGGAATATTGTTATGTAAAATAGAAGCATTAGTAGTCATGAGGATGTCAGTACCAAAATTTTAGGTGCAATGTATAACTTGTGAGTTTTATTTTTATATTGCTTACTGTCTAAATTTATTTTAACACAATAGAACATCATCACATAATTTCCTTTTTGATTTTGAAGCACATTGCTGATCCCTAGGGAAATCTGTTATTACAATTTTTTTTTCTAACAAGAAAGTCACTGTTTCTTTATCAGATCAAATTCATTACTTAATCCATTACTTGTTCTCTAATGTAACAAGATTGAAATAACTTTCAAGCCATGTTGATATATTCAACAATCTATACGACTCCAATTAGAAAAATCTTTACTTTCAAAGTTACCATCCTGCTTAAGGATGAACAATTCATTTAAAAAATTGAAAAAACACAGTGTTTCAACAAATAATTTTACTTTCATAATTTGGGATGAATTGATGAAAAAGACAACCAAATGGTATCTGAGTTTCTTTAGTGTCATTGTTGGGTATCAAAATGTTGTAAGATATATTTGGAGAGAGATGCCTACCTGGGGGCGGGGGCGGGGAATCTAAACTGGCCAAAGAACCCATTTATCAACCTTTTCTAAAAATGAAATATTTTCTAATTAGAGAAAAAGAATAATGCATATTTAATGACTGAAAATTGACCTATAAAAGACATCTATTAAAATACTTCAAGTCATTGCTACTGCTAGCCTCCAAATATCATAAGTAACATCATTTACAATAATTTATTTTTGAAAATCAGGGATTTTTTTGGAATGTTTACAAAATCTTAGTCAAAAAGTAAGAGGCAATGTTATCTAGAATAGAAAATTTTAAAATATTGTTAAATGATTCACAAACTATACCATAGCTTTATAAATATATGGAAGTTAATACTTCAATTAAACTATAAAATTTTATGTGAATACAATTCAGCATTATATGGTATAGCTGTAGTATATTTCAATTGTTTTCGCCCACTACATTTCATTCTGGGATCTTCCAATATATATATTTTTTGTTTGTTTCCAAAAGTTGTATACCTTGAAGTCTGTCCTCCCTTCCTTCCTACCTTCCTTCCTTCCTTCCTTCCTTCCTCTCTCTCTCTCTCTCTCTCTCTCTCTCTCTCTCTCTCTTTCTTTCTTTCTTTCCTTCTTTCTTTCTTTCCCTTTCTTTTTCCAACACTGGGGATTGAGCCCAGGGGCACACTAGTATTGAGTTCCATCCTCAATCCTTGCTCTTTTTTTTTTTTTTAATTTTAGTACAGGTTCTTGCTAAGTTGCCATGGATAGTCTTGAATTTGCCATCCTGCTGCCTCAGTCTCCACAATCTCAGGAATGAATTACAGGTATGCATCACCACCTCCTGCTACATGGTTAACTTTTCACATTATAAAATTCGATGGGTTTGACAAATTCACAGTATAATATGTCTTCCACTATATTATAGAGAATACGATGTCCTAAAAAAAAGTGCCTCTGTCATCCTATTCAATCCTCCTCAAACCCATGGAACCTCTCCATATAGAATTTTATTTCAATATGAAGTTCCACATGTCAAAAAATTTGGAAACCACTGTGTCAAAATGAATAATCATTAGTAATTCTATGTGAGGAGGTAATATGCTCAGATTTGAATTTACAAATCTCACTTGGTTTATCCAGTGGGGAATATGAAGGGACTATTCTTCTGACATTCATTAAAGATGACAAGGAACACTTTATTCAAGGGACTACTGCAGTGAAATTTTGGTGTTAAGGGAGACAGATTGGGCTCAAATCCGCACAGAAGGAAAAGAGTCATTACTAACCAAGTAGCAATGAGGAAGTCAATTCATACAAAATTACTAAGAGGAAACATCCCCAGAGACAGTTGGATAATGGATAAACTATCTTGAGAGTATTCTTGTGAAGACAGACCAGGGGGATCAAAAATTGAAGGTGTGGGGGCTGGAGGAAGGTCTTACTAAGCTGAGTAGCTTTTCTGCTCTTGAAAAGGGAAGCTTGAGGATAAAGCTTAGTCACAGAAATAAAACAACTTAGAGGTGCCTGATTAAATTTTTGTTAAGGAAAGATTATTTGAGGTAAAGAGAATTCTGAAGGCTAATATCTAGACAAAATGTGATGACAGCTTAAATTATTAGTGTTGAAAACAGAGACGGAGTAGAGATTAAGCAGTGGAAGAAATTTGAAATACTTTGAAAGTAAAAGTGGGATAATTCAATGGCTGAATAACTTTAAAGAAACTAGAGTTCCATAGTATAAGAGTTGTCTGTTAAATTAGAATCAAGGAACTGTTCTTTCTTTCTTTCTTTTAATTGATTTTAAAAAAATGACAGCGGAATGCATTACAATTCTTATTACACATATCCAGCACAATTTTTCATATATTTGGTTGTATATAAAGTATGTTGACACCAATTTGAGTCTTCATAGATATACTTTAGATAACGATGTCTATCCCATTCCACCATCCTTGCTCATCCCCTGACCCCCCCTTTCCCTCCCACCTCACTGCTCTATCTAGAATTCATCTATTCCTCCCATGCTCCCTCTCCCTACCCCACTATGAGTCAGCCTCCTTATATCAGAGAAAACATTTGGCATTTATTTTGGGGGGATTGGCTAACTTCACTACTCTTCTTTCTACTAGGCCACATAAAAGGGCTACTTTCTTCACATAACTATAGCTAGGGAAGTGTTTCCTTGCCAATATATAGTACAGATTTTGGTTTTCTGTTTTTCATGACTGTACAATTGTACAGGGGGATAATTCAGGGATGATTCTAATTAATAGAGTGGTCTTGTTATATTCATACTATAATTATCTTTCATTAATACAATTGGTGTCAGGTTAACTAAAATTCTAGGACCACACACAAAAAATTATATTTCCTCTCCTGAGTGACACTACTTCTGCATAGGCAAAGAATTTTCACTCTATGACTGAGTGGTCATTTCTGAAAGCTGAATACTTCCATCCCCGTGACACAGTATGCAGGGAACTGATTTCACTTCCTGGTGACTCCCTTTGAAAGTTAGTTTCCAACATTTCTAAACAGCCATAATTTCAGCCAACTTTTCCATTGTCTTGTTTGGAAGGATGGCATTCTTGGCTCTTCTGTGTTTACCTCAATTGCCAGTAGCTGGGCCTGCATTTACCCTAACCTGTTGGAACTTTCAGACATGGGTTGTGAGAACAGTGCCAGGGAGAGTCCTCCACAATCTTCCTTCCCCAGAAACTTCAGCACAGCCCACAGCCCACGCAGATGCTGTTTACACTGTGCAATGAAGGGTAAATCCTCATCTGCTCTGCTCCTCCTACTCACGGTGCATCATGAAGAATGCTGTACACACTCTCCTCTTGTTCAGTATCCCTTTTTTGCATGACTACCCAAACCATATGGACATAGCTAGAATAAACAGCTAAAATGATAGCAAACTTATTTGCAATGGATAGTTCTTCTTCTTCTTTTTTAAATATTCATATTTACCCTAGAACACAAAGAAAATGAAAGAACAACCATTGAAGGATTCAAGTAGGGATGGAAATGCAACATCAACATGGATGCCAGTGTTCAAGTCACCAAATCAACAGGTACTCAACCACAGGACACTTGATCAGAAAAGGAAGGCAGGAGGATTTCTTAATTATGCCAGAATATAAATTTCTAAATATTTTTGTTAGTTTGGTTTGTGTCTCTTTATTTGTTTCTTTAAAGTAGTTTTGCTATAATCAGATACAAAGAAAATTTAAAAAGTAAAAGACATCATTGCTGGCAAAGAATTTTGGATTAAATAACAAGACAACTGGAAAAAAAATCACCATACGTTTGTATTTATTCAGTGACTGTGACTATTTAATGTATATCACTTCAGAAACACTGGTTCTAATGTTCTTCTTATTATTTTTACTTGTGTCTTTTTGTTTGTCCTAGTATAATTTAAATTTTTCTTTCAAGTCCCATACTGTTCATTTATAGCATTAGTTTTCATGGATCCTTTTGGTATTTTGCCTAATAATGATTTGCATTCTTAGTTTACTATCAGACTGCTTCTGCCCTTTGCAAATTTGAGAAAGAAGTTTTCACAGAGAAAGAGAAATCACAGACAACAGTACAGTCATATGCTCAATGATTCCCATATCCTTTTCCAGAAACACCCCCAACACACACATATAAACTATATAAAATATATTGTGACCCAGTTAGCCCATTTGTTTAAAGTCCCTATATCTATCAAATTAATTTTTTGCTTAAGTGTATGGTTTTGTTCATGTAATCCTATAGCCACTCATGTTACTTTAAAATTAGATTGACAAGAGTATCTTGGGTACACAGGGCACTGGAAGAATGCCATGACAATGGGGGAAATCTAACTCAAGGAGAGCATTTGACAGCTGCCATCCTCATGTTCAAATGTTTCCACGAATTTCAGGTTCCAAAGCAAACAGAAGCATACTGTGTCTAATTTATCTAATTAGTGGAGTACCTGATAGTTTAGTCTATTAACAATCTGTCAGTATTTTTTTTTTCTTAAAATAGCTTCCACAACAAAGTAGACATATATATTATTTGGTCATTTATAATATCAACTAGACTGATGTTTGCCAAGTTGCTTTGGTGTTATGTCTGAAAGCATGAAGTCATAATTATATAGACAAGTTAAATTTTAACAAAAAGTTAACAAGGACGCTTGATTTGGACATGTACACAAAGATTCTGTGTGTTTATCCTTAGAGACAGTCGTTCTCTTTTTACATGATTTTCCACAGAAAATAAAGTTTATGTAAAAAAAAATAACTTGGTCCATTAAGTCTTGTGTAATCTAATGGCTCATTCATTTTAAGAGGCAAAAGCTATAGAAATGGACAGAGACCCTGTAGCAATATAACCTTAGTTCCTTTCTAACTGCCATTCATTAATTGTGTGGTCTTGGGATGGTTTCATTTTTGTACTTGCTTCTTCATCTGTTAAATGTGAATGCTGTCACACCTGCTTGATAGCATTGCAGAGCTGTTGGACAGACCATCTGTCCAACAGATTATCTGAAGTCTTTGTTTTGCTCCTAATAAGAACTCAGTGAATGTTGCTTTTCCCAGATTTATGTCCATAGAGCTCAGAATAAATGCATACAACCCAAGCGTATCATGCATCAAAACTATGAAAGTAAAAATGGATAGTGGCTTTTAAAGGGCCAGAAGGGTGGTTCAGCGGTAGAGCACTCGTCTAACAAGCTTGAGTTCCCGGGATCAATCTCCAGCTCTGCAAAAAGTAAATAAATATACACATACATAATTATAAGTTACATCAGTGTTTAAATAATCAAAACTACTTTTAAATTTACATGTCAGAAAGCCTAAACAACAACACCTTAAGGCACAGTGTCTAATTTTCTCACGTAAACAAGTCTAAGGTGTATTGTTATGGACGAGTTTCAGTGGCTCAGTGTCACCGAGGACTCTGATTTTTCTATTTTAATGTTCTTCCATATTAGGATTTGGACCCTTGCTTTCCTAATTTGTAGTCTCATTCTTGTAAGACGCCTGCTTCTGTTTGAGTCACCACATCTATGTTCTTGGAAGGAAGGCAGATTGAGTGTGGAGGGTGTCCTTGACCTTGGCTCCTCTTCATTCAAGAAAACAAGTGATTTTCCCCAATTCCCTCTGAGATGTTTGCTGATGTCTTGTTGGTGATATTCTATCCAGTAGTCCCTCAAAGTTTCAAGGTAACTAGGGAAACACATATTTAGGTGAGAAATATGCTCCACACAATAGTACCAAAGCTACAATCACAGGAAAGCAATAGAGGGATGAGGACTAGATGAGTGACTTTGAGCTCAGGCCTGAACAGACATCACAGGAAACAAAAGCATTTTTTAGACTTCTATATATGCATATTATCATTTAGTATTTATTGTTTTAATATTGAATTATGAATGAGGAAGAAGCTTTAGTGGCTTTTCCTGCTTCAGGCCTTTGAAGTCTGAATTCACCTCTCGTAGGAGGGGTTATTTATTCTGCAGTTGAGATTTTTTTATGAGTCCTTATTTGTGTTATTCTCTTTTACCTCAAAAAAGAAACAGCAGGGGAGAAATGCCACTTGAGAAATTCCCCTGCTCTCATTTCATTCCACACTTCCCCAGCATATTGTGATTTTCTTTTTTCTTCCTCTAATACACCAAGCTCACCCTCTTCCCAGGACATTCACAGTTGTTTCTCAGTCCATGCATCATTTAGTTAATTTAGCATAATGAAAAAACACCCTTCTTTATTTTTCTGCCTTCTATTACTATAGGATTTTTTAAATTTGTATGAACAACTGATCAAATTTATAGAGAAAGATAATTGTAAGGACTCAGTGTAGCCAATACTTAAATAAACTTTTAAAAAAAGAACATTCCTACTATCTAAAAACTCATGAAAAACTATTGATATTGTTTTTCCAAAAGGCATGTGTCTATGCCACACAAAACAACCCCAGGGAGGTTTATTTCCTCTTTGGAGAAAGTAGATTTTTTTAACTAAATGAAATAAAGTGAAATGTAATTATATATTAAAGGTTTTCCTAATAAAAATCACAGACAAAAACAAATATCAACAGCATTTTGGGTATGTAGCTTATATTATTATCTTTCTCAAATTAAATTATTTACCTTTTTGCTTTATTTTATTTTGAAGTTAATAACTTGTATCATGACTCTCATTATTTCCAAGATACTTTTGTTTTTTTTCCTGTTTTTTTTTTAAATATTTTACCTGCTTTAGTCCTTTTTCTGTTTCTATTGTAGCTAAAATATCAAACAAATATTTTAATATTTCATATTTACCTATAATATAAATTGAATATTCCTCAAATATTCTGATATCCAAAAGTGATACAGTACTTCCTGCTCCCATTACCAATTACTTTAAAGACAAAACGTGTCTAGAACTAATGGTTCACCAAACAATGTGTCCTCATTTCCATCCTTACTCATAGAAATTTTCATTAGGACTATCTTTCCTAACCTAATATCCATGCTCCTTTTTCCTTTGGTAATACATTCTAAGCCATGCCAGTGTCCTTCTGCCCATATTCCATGACTTCACTTATTTCACTTTAATGATTTTAACTCTGTAACTGAACTCTGATCTCTTTGTAAGTGCCAGATTTATGTTCACCACTGACATAAAAATATTTTTCTATTTAAATGCATGCCATCTTTAATTCAACATTTCTAACACCCATTTCCTTATCTTTTATAAGCCAGGACATTTCCCTGTTTTTAAATTTCTATTCCTTGACACAAATATCCCTGTGCTTATTCATGCATGCAACCTGGTAGTTATTAGCATTTTATCACTTTTGTCCACTTTAGTAATATATATTTTTTTCAATTCCTCATCCTCCCAACTCTCTACCCACCCCCCAAACACATACAAACACACACACACACACACACACACTCACAAATATGCACACACATTCCCATATATGTACCTGTTCTAATACACACTACAAATTTAAGGGACTGATTGTAACATTCAATTGATCTAGTATGTAGGTTCTTTCTAATTAGCCACAAAATAATGTATGCGAATATTTTTAAACATCCTGTGACACTAACACATGAGCTATTTAGCACAAAATGTTGATTTTTTTACTGTATTTGTGTGTGGGAATGTAATGTCAATGTGAGATTGAAGATTACTTCCAGAAGCTAAAATGCAAGTACAGCTGCAGGTCTTGGGGTATGAGTGTACCATGGCAAAGGAGTCAGGTAGACTATGGAGGCTGTAAATCAAAATTGAGTACTGAACCCCAAACTATGTAGATAGTAGAAACTAAAACTATAAAGACTATTTGAATAAATTTAAATTACTATACCATAAAATTCTCCTACTCTGCAAACTTCAATGTAAAAGAAACACTGCATGGTTCATTTATTTTCTTTAAGGGGCCCCAGTAAGTGAAGAATTAGTTTTTGATCATTACTAGAGTTTTCTCCCTCATATATATAAGGGTATTCTAGTGCATGTGATCTATCCTGTAACTAATCCTCTCTAACATAATGAAAGAAAGTAAGAAAAATGGCTGTACATCTGCCTGAATAAGGAAAAGGAGAGAACATTCATAAGCCTTTATTTTATAAGGCTTTTCTCATTTTTAAAGATTTTCTATTCTGAAAAGAAAATGTACTTCCATTACCTGGGTTTGCCCACTGAGAAATAGTGGAGGGTAAGAAGGAGGCTTTCCAGTAGAATCTTTCCCACAAAAAACAGAAGATCCTGGCTAAGAGGGCAGTGCTCTATGGGCGTATGCTGGTCTCAGGTCTTTTTCATGCTTATCCTTTTTCAGAGGCTATTTCCTTTCAGGGAGTAATTTTTATTTGTGCTGGATCAGACCCACCTCACTTGAGGCATATCTTTATTCTGAATAAGCCTCTTAAATTGTGAGGGAAGGAAGGAGATTTTAGCTTAGTGAGATTCATATAAGATTAACTTTCCAATTTTAAATGGTCTTATGTGCAGGTCACCCAATCTGAATGTTCAGACATATTATCTTTTTCATAATGTTCTTATCACTGAAACACTATTTAGAAGCATTAATGACCTTGAAGTCTGCTCTTTTCAGGTATTCAAATGTCACTGATATTTTTTGAGATTAGGTAATTTGCATCTCTCCTAATTTTGATATTATGCCTTCAGTAATAGCCCTGGATACTATCTCCTAAGTCAGGAGGCCAAGTGGTAGAGCTGAGTTCTGTTAAAGGTTGCTTCTATCACAGGCAGAAGCCTTCCTCAACATTTGATTTCATTTATTATTTCAAATCATAAGTGGTGTTTCTGGGCTCTGAATAACAAGATTATTATTAATTCCTTGATTACTGCAAATTTCTACCACTGTGTTCTCCTTTTTAAGAATTAAATTCACTTAATTTTTGAGGGTTGTGAAGATTCTTAACAATCACCTCCATCCTCTTTTTGTGCATTATACTATATATGTGTACATATACATGAGTGTATATATAAAGAGTATATATATGTATGTGTGTATGTATGAAAGTTATATGTATGTGTATGTATATAAAATTATATATATATGAAATTATATGTATATATGCATACATATATAATTCATATATATATATATATATATATATATATATATATATATATTTGCAGCAAGTATGGAGATGTATATTTGTTGCTCTCTTGTTTCTGAGAGATTTATAGCCATGAGTTTAGCTGAGATTATCCACAAAGTAAGACTAATAGAGCAGAGATAAGTATTCTGAGGATTTCTTGTTTTTCTATTCCTGGAACTGGGTATGGTAGAAGGAAATAAAGCAGAGTTTGAAAAGTAATACAAATCATGCGAATCGAGACAGGAAAAGAAGAAGCAGAAGAAGATGGAGAACAAAGGGGGAGAAGAAGGAGGAAGAGGAGGAGGAGGGCGGTGAAAGGGAAAGGGAAAGGGGAAGGATAATGAGAGGAGGAGGAGGAGGAGGAGGAAGAGGAGGAGGAGGAGGAGGAGGAAGAGGAGGAGGAGGAGGAGGAAGAGGAGGAGGAGGAGGAGGAAGAGGAGGAGGAGGAGGAGGAAGAGGAGGAGGAGGAGGAAGAGGAAGAGGAGGAGGAGGAGGAAGAGGAGGAGGAGGAGGAGGAAGAGGAGGAGGAGGAGAGCTTATCATTGATATTTGTACCCTAGAGGTGACCAACAAGTTTAACAAAATTTACTTCCAAAGGGCAGTGTAGATGAAAGTAGAAATTATGTTGGGCTCGGAGATAGTAGGAAAATAGGTATTGGAGTATAGACAACTTCTTCAAGAAATTTTTTTACAGCATAAACCTGAGATTTTAGAAAATAGCCAGGAAAGTTTTTCAGTGCCACATATTTTGCAGCAAGTTTGTATTTGAAGAAAATTATGATAATGGAGAGAGAATGAGTGATTACTTAAATGTGCACAAAGAGAGGATAGAATATCAAATATTAATACATTGAAGTCTTTCTGAAATTTTAATATTTGATTTGGAGTTTGAATAAACACACCCTTAAACAATTTTGGTACTTCCCTGGAAAAAATATTTCTTCACTACTGAGTAATTATATACCATTGAGCAAAAGGTAAAGAAGAAAGACAAAAGTACAGAGGTTGACCCAAGATAACAACCCGACAGTTCATACACAGCAAGAGCAAATATATATATATATGCCTATATATATATATATATATATATATATATATATATATATATATAAAGACAGGTTGTTTTCAATTTAAACTCTTTGTTTCAGCTTCACATGGGTATATTTAAGACTTTATGTTTAATTGTGACAATAGGGACTTCTTCCAGTTCAAGACAAAAATCACTCTTTTGTTAAATATATATACACACACACACACACACACACAGTTCTATGTGTAATAAAGTATGGGGATCCCCTAAAGTAACTGACACCTCCACTTACTGTTCAGAATGATATGCCTAATATTTCACTTACTTAACTAATTTCATGTTTGTACTATTAGGAAATTTTTTCTCGTCTTCATTAATTTATAGAAGTTAGAAAGTTTAATCATTTTTAACTTCTTAAGCAAATAATTTTTCTTAATTTTTTCAGAGTTATGTGAATTAAGAATTTAGTGAAAGTTCTTTCCAGAAAAATGAACACATAAAGCTTGGCCTTTTTTTTTTTTTTTTTGCAATTTTGTGTAGATGTTTAGACTAAGCTACTACCCCTTCAATGAATGTGAGACAAGCCAAAAATTAGCTTTTAAAAAAACTATTTTCTATGCTATTGTATTTAAAGATGAAGATTAGTATGCTACAAATAATATATGAAAGTAAGGTTTATAATTCGTGTGAACATTGGTTATTTTATTATGAAGGGGCAGTTAACCATGAAAAGACAGGTTGTTTTCAATTTAAACTCTTTGTTTCAGCTTCACATGGGTATATTTAAGACGTTATGTTTAATTGTGACAATAGGGACTTCTTCCAGTTCAAGACAAAAATCACTCTTTTGTTAAATATGTGAAGGTGTTTATAATTGTAATTATTCATGATTTCATTACATTAAGCATTTTAAACTCTGAAGAGGAATTTGGGAAACCAGCTGTCTGTGTATGTCCTCACACTGGGACACTAATACTGCAGGGAGCATCTGGGTTATGGTCTGGGAAGTGAGCTGCACCTGCCAGGTTGTGGGATGATGTTGAGCAGCCAGAAGCTCTTCAGATTGCAGATGCTGAAAGGGGTGCCATTACAGACAGTGCCATCAAAATTGCTAAAATAGAAACTAAAATATTGTCCTTTGGAAGCCAGAAAAAAAAAATGTGTGCAGATTGGGTTGATACATTGCTCCGATTATAATGCTCTGTAAAAAAATATCAAGAAGAAAGAAATGTATAGTGTGAAATTCTTTAGAAAAGGGTCTGTGTTCAGAATTTAGTGACCAATTTGCATGAACAACGGAGTTTGCTGCATACAGGTGATATTTTCCCCAAGTCTTTTTAAAACCTTTTGTCATTTTTTTTACTTGCTTATTTATTCATTTTTTTTTCCAAATCTCTGGTGCAAAGTGAGAAAACTAACATCCTTCCTTCCTTTCTCTTTTGTCCATTCTTTCTTCCTTCTTTCTGCCCCACTACCTTGCACTAAAGAATGAACTCAGTGTGTATAGTCACATCTCCAGCCCTGTTTATATTTTATTTAAAGACAGGGCCTCAATAAGTTGCTTAGGTCCTCACAAACACTTCTTGAATGTCCTGTAGATTCTGGGCATTGTGCTAAGTGAGGTTTTAGTATGATAACTCTATTTCCCTTAACCAATCACCTGAAGAATATACCTGTTTTTATAACTGAGCACACTGATACTTGTGAATCATTAATAATTTGTCCACTCTCAATAAGATAATAACAGAATTCTATTTGATCCCAAAGTTCTTTTCGTTTCTCTAAGAAATGATTTGAAATATTCAAGAACTTGTTGCGATTGTTTTAAAGTTTATATTTCCCTTCAAATAAAAATAAATGGAACTCAAAATTAGGAGGATAAATATATTAATATCAGATTCCTACTGTTGATCAGGAGTATCCTAATCTTCTAGAACAAATGTTATACAAGTACTCATTGGCTCCTAACTAATGTCAAAATAAATACACTTCTTGCATTAATTTTGTATTGGCTATGTATTAAGTTAAAACAAATGTAGAGGCTTCTGTAGGATAAAGACCTGTGTTGCTAGGCTGACTAATTGAAGAATGAGTTGATAACCAATCAGGTTATCAGCCCTAGTGGCACATACTATAATCCCAGAGGCTCAAGAGGCTGAGGCAGGAGGATTTCAAGTTCAAAGCCAGCCTCAGCAATTCAGTGAAGCTTAAGCAACTTAAAGAGACCCTGTCTTTAATTAAAATATTTTTTTTAAAAAGGGTTGGGGGTATGTCTCAGGAGGTAAGTGCCCCTGGGTTCAATCCCAGGTACCCTTGCCCCCAAAAGAAAAAAAGTCTGGTGCTGACTAAATTCAGCTGTTGTCAGGACCTAGTGCCTTCTTGGATGCCCTGTGGAAGCATTTGCTTTGAAGCTTCTGTTTGGGGAATAATTGAGTTTCATGTTACTGAAAAACTGTGCTTCTTACCTCCTTGCTGGAAGTTGGCTGGTGGCCACTCTACAGGCCACATGCACTCTCAGTTTAAGGTCTGCCCTTCTCCCAAAGTCAAAGCTAGCAACAACAGGCCAAGTCTTCATCACACTGACACGTTCCCATCTCCTCCTCTGCTTTTCTGCTTCATTTCTCCTCTGATTCCAACCAGAGGAATTCTTCTGCTTTTAAGGACCAGGTGAATAGATTGAGCTCATCTGGATACTCCAGGATACAATCCCAATCTGACCTTTTGTTATATTTTTAAAGTCCAATTAGCCATGAAACTAATCACAGCTTTTTGGGGTTAAGACATGGAAATTTTGTCAGAAATAAGGGCAAATAATAATGTTCTTCATCATAGTGTTTTGCTCCACAAACATGATGAGTAATATAATTTTTTTTCCTTAGTGTGGATGGTAAAAGATAATGATGTCCCTCATATTCCACCATCCTTTCTAATTCCCTGCCCCCTCCCTTTCCCTCTCACTCCTCTCCCCTATCTAGAATTCATCTATTCCTCCCATGCTGCCCCCCCTCCCCACCTGAATATGAGTCAGCCTCCTTATATCAGAGAAAGCATTCAGCATTTGTTTTTTGGGGATTGGCTAACTTCACTTTGCATTATCTTCTCCAACACCATCCATTTACCTGCAAATGACATTATTTTATTCTCTTTTATTGCTGGAGTAATAGTCCATTGTGTATATATGCCACATTTTTTTTAAATCCATTCATCCACTGAAGGGCATTTAGGTTGGCTCCACAGTTTAGATATTGTGAATTGTGCTGCTATGAACATCGACTTAGCTGTGTCCCTGTAGTATGCTGTTTTTAAGTCCTTTGGGTATAGTCCAAGGAGAAGAATAGCTGGGTCAAATGGTGGTTCCATTCCCAGAATTCCAAGAATCTCCATACTGATTTTCATATTGGCTGTACCAATTTGCAGTCCCACCAGCAATGTATGAGTGTACTTTTATCCCCACATCCTCACCAACAATTGTTGTTGTTTGTCTTCATAATAGCTTCCTTCATAATAGCTGTCTTCATAATAGGTGCCATTCTGATTAGAGTGAGATGACATTCTGACTGGAGTGAGAGTAGTTTTGATTTGCATTTCTCTAATTGCTAGAGATGATGAGCATTTTTTCATATATTTGTTGATTGATTGTATATCCTTTTCTGAGAAGTGTCTGTTCAGGTCCTTGGCCCATTTGTTGACTGGGTTATTTTTTTATTTTATTTTATTTTATTTTATTTTTTTGTGATTAGCTTTTTGAGTTCTTTATGTACCCTAGAGGTTAGTGTTCTATCTGATGTGTGAGGGGTAAAGATTTGGTCCCAGGATGTAGGCTCTCTGTTCACCTCACAGATTGTTTCTTTTGCTGAGAAGAAACTTTTTAGTTTGGGTCCATCCCATTTATTGATTCTTGGTTTTAATTCTTACACTATAGGAGTTTTATTAAGGAAGTTGGGGCCTAATCTCACATGATGAAGATTAGGGCTACTTTTTATTCTATAGACACAGTCTCTGGTTTACTTCCTATATCTTTGATCCACTTTGAGTTGAGTTTTGTGCATGGTGAGAGATAGGGTTTAATCTCATTTTGTTGCATATGGATTTCCAGTTTTCCCAGCACCATTTGTTGAAGAGGATATCTTTTTCTCCAGTGCATGTTTTTGGCACCTTTGTCTAAAAAAAGATAATTGTAATTATGTGGATTAGTCTCTGTATCCTCTATTCTGTACCATTGGTCTGCCAGTCTGTTTTGGTGCCAATATGATAGCTTTTGTTACTGTTGCTCTGTAGTATAGTTTAAGGTCTGGTATAGTGATGCCACCTGCTTTATTCTTCCTGCTAAGGATTGCTTTAACTGTTCTTGGTCTCTTATTTTTCCAGATGAATTTCATGATTGCTTTTTCTATTTCTATGAGGAATGCCATTGAAATTTTGATTGGAATTGCATTAAATCTGTATAGTGCTTTTGGTAGTATGGTTATTTTAATAATATAAATTCTCCCTATCCAAAAGCAAGGTAGATCTTTTCATCTTCTAAGGTCTTCTTTGATTTCTTTGTTTAGGGTTCTATAGTTTTCATTGTATAGCTCTTTCACCTCTTTTGTTAAGTTGATTCCCAAGTATCTTTTTTTTTGAGGTTATTGTAAATGGGATAGATTTTATTCTCAGAGGATTTGTCACTAATATACCAAAATGCCTTTGATTTATGGGTGTTGATTTTATATCCTGCTACTTTGCTGAATTCATTTAGAATTCTAGAAGTTTTCTGGCACTTGAGCTCATAAAGATTCTTTCTGAGGGCTGGGCTATGGCTCAGCAGTAGAGTTCTTGCCTTGCACATATGAGGCATTGTTTTTGATTCTCAGGACCACATAAAAATAAATAAACAAAATAAAGGTATTGTGTCCATCTACAACTAAAAAAAAAAAATTAAAGATTCTTTGAGTAAATGTGGACTGAATATTTTTAGAAAGAACTGTTTTTATTAAACAGAAAATATATTTATTCACTGTAATCCTCAATTACACAGAATAATTAAATTAAACAGGATGCCCTTTCAATTAATCATTCTTTAATGATATTATTGAATAGATAAACAGTTTAGTAACATTTTGAAATTTTATTCTTTTTAGTAAGTTGATTTAAAAAAACTGCATATTTTGATGAACAACATGAAATAATGTTATTAACTAAAAATCTTACCTGCATTATGTATTTTAGAAATGGGGATTTTTTTTTATCAGAAATCAAGACAGTTAAAATATATGTTCTTACATGTTACATGCAGGCATTTGAACATGTGTATGACTACTGTGACACATTGCTAAGTAATTTAACTCCATCAAGAATACTGGAGTCATACTATGGTGAGAGGAGAAAATGAATTTTAGAGATCACATTGATTTTGGCTTCCAAGTCAGATCTACAAATGGTCGTTAAAGGAGAAATATTTAGCAGGATTTTTTTTTACAATTTTTAGGATTTCATTCTCTAATATTCTAAAAGAAGTACATATGTGTTTTTACATTCTTTCTTCAGAAATGTTCTCGCCAGTCTAGCAGTCTAGAGCTAGTAATAAAACGTTAAGTCACAGGAGAAATGCAGCTTGAGCTATTCCACTTCATTGCCATGTGATTGCTAATTGAAAGAAAATCCAACATTGGCATATGAAGAGGAACGAAACTTGGTGAAGATTGTGCCAATTTAAGACACGCTCAGCACCTGCTGCCTTTTTGAAACAATTATCATCCTTGTTAGACTCTGTGGGGTCTGCTCAATGAGCTGCAGACAGATGCTTGGATCAGATGTCCCCCCTGCACAGCACAGCTGGGCTGCAGAGTCAGTATGTACTTTCTGCTCCCATCTAGTCTCCTTGTCAGCCCATTGTAATTTTTAGCATATTAGATTTGAGAATTGCCAGGACTGTTGAGCTCAGTTGTCCTTTATGTTGAAATCCATCTCACTCTAGATTTTCATCAGCTTCTACTTCTTAATTCATGAGATGTAAGTTCCCATGTCCCTAGGATTACTTATTTAATCATAGTGTTTTAAAATAAAGCTTTTACCAAGGTGCTAAAATTCTAAGCCCAGAATGAGGGCATTAAGGATTCAGTATATGGTTATTTAACTGTTCTTGAAAGTTGGTTAAGAAATTTAAAAATTAATATTTATTCATGAAGAGAGAACAAAGCATGCCCCAAGTAGATAAAGAACACAAAGGAGACAGGAGGCAGCACATTTAAAAGTAAAAACTTCAATTCACAAATTCTTTCTTTTTTACTTTCAACAGCTTTGTCACTTTTTCCACAATTACTAGATGTAGTTTACAGTAAAGAGAAACAATACACATAGATGAGTAAACAGGAAATTTCAAATGTTAAATTAAGCAAAAATCAACAAGCACCAAAAAAACTCTTGAAAAACAAATGAAAACAATAATATAGATGAGAAGCAGCACCAAGATCAATAAATAAAACATAAATACCTACCCATAGAATTAATAAGGAATGAGAGGCTTTAAAAATAAGACTTTTCTTTGCTTCAGAGACATGAGACCATATCACAATCATACAATAAAACTTTGTCATGAAAAATCACCAGGTGTAGACCATGGAGATTTTTTATATAGTTCTTTAAAAACTATACCTAAATATATATTTTAAAGTCTTTATCATAAACAATATAGATATTATTTATATATTTCTAAAGAGCTGAACTAGTTTGACTAGCATCAAGACTTTAAATACAATGCTCAGATTAATACTGCTGTCAGCAATCAGGAGAAATGAAGAAAGGTTTATATACAGAAGTTAATTGATAAGATGGATAGATCCTGAGATTCCAACATGGCTCCATAAACTTTTAGGGGAAAACAAAACAAAACAAAACAAAAACAAAAACAAAAAACAAGATATTTGTGGAAATAAAATGTTCAAAGAAATAAAATTTTTGCCTGGCCGTGGCTCCCAACATTTTTGAATCTTTCTAATGAAAACCAAAGATGAAATAGTTACAATTCATGCAATGCTAAGGGGAATAATGATGGTAAGATTCATTTGTAGGTAGTGTGAAATAATTTGGAAAATTACAATGTAGAAAAAAAAAAACATGCAAATTTCTGGGAAAAAAGAGAACAAAGTTCTGCTTCAGAAAATAATAAAAATAAAATGATTCAGTAATGATAATTTTATAGATGATCATATTATATATTCATAGATGTAGATATGAGATGTAAATTCCCAAGTTCCCTAGGATTACATACTTAATCACAGTATTTTAAAATAAAGCTTTTACCAAGGTGGTAAAATACTAAGCCCAGATAGAGGGCATTGATGATTCAGTATATGGTTATTTAACTGTTCTTGAAATTTGGTTAAGAAATTTTAAAAATAATATTTATTCTTGAAAAGAGAACAAAGCATGAGAAGCAGGAGGTATATATGTGTGAGAGACAATGAAAGATTTCAATGAATAAAAATTCATTAAAACAATGAAAAGATTTGGAAACATCAGGACTGTTGGTGATTACATTTTGGAGATAATTTAGTAGTAATCATTATTTTTCTTAATATTTTATTTATTTATTTATTTATTTTTTAGTAACAGTGTTCCGTCATGCCTTTTTTTCCTTCTTTATCACTAATTTGCAAGGTTGGCTTTGAACTCTTGATCCTCCTGCCTCAGCCTCCCAAACTGCTGGGATTACAGGCATGTATCTCTGCATGCTGCTAATATACACCGTTGTAATCTTTTTTGCTTTCTAGTATTTTTGCTTTCTAACATTTATTTTTCTGATTTTAATTCCTTCAAGAAGTTGTGTAGTGATTCATTTAATTATGGTTTTATTATTAAAAGCTTGCTTCACTTTTAATGTGTGATCATGTTTTTTTTTTTTTTTTTTTTTTTTTTTTTGGTACTGGGGTTTGAACTTTAAGAGCACTCAAACTCTGAATCACATTCCCAGCCCTATTTTATATTTTATTTAGAGACAGGGTCTCAGTTAGTTGCTTAGCACCTCGCCATTGCTGAGGGTAGCTTTGAACTCATGATCCTCCTGTCTCAGCCTTCTGAACTGCTAGAATTACAGGCATGCACCACTGTGCCCAGCTTGTGGTGACCATCTTTTACAAATATGTTTTTATGTGTGTTTCAAGTTTTTTTTTTCTGAGCTTATTTCTAACTATAACATTATTGAGGTAAGCAGTCTGTTTATTTAACAAACATTTGTGAAACTCAAAAAAATTATTCCCCAGAAGAATTTTGTTAATTTATATTTACACATTTGGAGACTCCACTTACTGTACACAGAGTCTATTTAGAAAATTAGATTGTAACTAGAGTCAGGAGGGCAATTTAACAAGGCCAAAATGAATCAATGGCTCCTGTTACTAGCTAAAACCTGCAGAAGGAGATGGGGAACCCGGGGAAGAAATAACCTCCTAAAAACAGTGGTAGCACCTGCTCCAAGCCATTGATTTTATAAGGAATGATATATCCAGACATGACTGAACACAGACAAACTTTGTATAAAAAAGTCATGCAGAATTCTTTATATAGGAGAGGCTAAAAGTTCATTAAGAAATCTCTTTAGCATCAGAAATGAAGGAATGAGATGAAAACTTGAGATCTCCTTGAACATAGTCCCTATACTAAAATTAAACACAACATCAAAAACAAATCCAAAGTGTCATTCAGAGGTGATTTGATTTTCTAGTATTTTATATTAAAAACTTTAAAATTAAGAGGAACATATATAATTGAACTTTTCCCCTGAAGTGGAAGAAAAAATACATTTAGATTTTAATCATGTAAGCATTCACAGGAAAAAAACAAACTCATTATATTAAAAGTTCCTGTCCTCAACATTTGAAAGAATTTTATAAGGTTATTACTAAAGAAGATATGAAGGATGTTTTTAGTAAAATAAAATGAAATAAAAGTAGACAAAACCCTGGATTCTGGTGAAAAAATTCATGAAGAAGTTAAACAGTGGACAGAATGCATTATTATGTAATTTCTTCTGGTCTCACTCTAGTTTTCACTTATGTTATAGCTTTATACAGGTCACTTACCATTTTCATTGTCAATCATAAGTTTTCATATGAAATATTTGTGAAAGCAAAGTGAGATAAGATATATAAATATTCTTTAATAACAATAACATGCTATGTACATGCCAAATGGCAATAGTATTGCCCATAAATAGGTTAAGGGTAACTGTTCATCTTCATATTATAAATACATCATATTTCAGCTCCCTAAATATATGTGCTCTTGAATGTATAAGTGTCAATATTTAATTTTAATGCCTGTATTATGTTAAAGTAATTAAACTATGCACTTTGCACAATAGTTGGAAGAGTAGAGAAGACACAGGTTTTGTACATTCAAAAAGCTGATTTTCATTCCTGAGCTATATGAATTAAAGTTCAGATTTCTCAGGAACATTTAATTCCCAACAAGTCAAAGACTTGAGCAAACACAGCAAGAGATAAGTCGGCTTAGTTAAAAAATAGAAAATTTACAATCCAAGTGGACCAAGTTTTATGGACACTCAGAATTGTCAAAGGCCTTGAAAGAGAGTTCAGTTTGTATTGACTGAGCAGAATTGCCTTCTCAGCCATCCAACCAACCCCAAACTTATCTCCTAGATGAGTTCAGAGGAAGAGCAGAAAATTATCCAATTTATCCAAATAAGAGCAGAAATTTATCCAATGCTAAAATTCAAAGAATGAAGAGAATTCATAGGATGGATATTTCTCTCTATGAATTTATTAATTAGTTTTGATGAGAATTAAGAGTTGTAAGGCAACAAAACTGCCAATAACTAATATCAGTGTTAGGATGGCAAGTGTGGTATTGAGGACTGCAGGGAACTGAACAAATGTACATTCCCTGTCTCCAAGAGTTCCCTGTGCAAGTTTGATAGTTTACTAAAAGAAAACCACTGTGATTTTCTTGCCTTCTTAATCACTGGTTTCACCTGCTGATATGTATTGGGAATATTTTGTGCTTACCAAGCCACAGAAACTTGACTCCAACACTTAAACAGAAAGAGGGAATTCACTGGTCTCCATGAAGAACTTTGAAAAAGTCTACAGTGCTTCAGTCATGGCTGGATGCAGAAACATAAAGTCCTCAGGATTTGGGGGAAGTTTCTTCCTGTCTTGTCTGTTCCCCTTGTAGCTTTATTCTTAAGTTAGCTCTCTCCACATGGAGACAAATTGTACACTAAAAGGTCTATGAACACTTCTACAGAAACCTTTGTAAAAAGAGACGATCATTTTAGTCTGCTAACTCTGGAAAAGAATTGAGATACTCTGGACAGACAGGGCTTGTGGCTCATCACTAAATGAATCACCATAGCCAAAGGCCTGGAGTCTACCAATTCATCTCCCCCTCCATGGGACAAAGTCATGCTAGGGTGACTTCCCTAGTAAAGTCATGTGCTCTTTCAGGGAAGGGAATAGATATGGGCAGTGAACCAACTAGTACCTCTTATAATGCACATCTCTTAATCTCTGCTTCTTATAAATAGCTTAACTTTGAAACTCAGCCCTCCTCTTGGGAAGTAAAATGCACACAAACACAGATGAAAAGAAAGAGGGGACAATAATATGTGGATAATGTGTGGCTTTGCACAAGAAAAACTTGAGCAAGCAAAAGATTTTCCTAGATATTTAAAAGTTTATTATGCGGCAATTTGTAACTACAGTTTAAAAAAAATGTTAAGAAAAATTAGTTTAACTTGCATTTGAATGCTTCCTGCACTTTATAGTTTTTCATTAAACTGCTTTTTCCTTTAACCAGAAAGATTGGGTATAAAATGAAGTACTATCTCATTAACTTGCTACTAGCTGGCAAAAAGTTTCAACATTAGAAAAGGAAATCAGAAGAACTGAGTTCAAGACCCAACTCTGACAGAAATTACCTTTGAGATTTTGATCTCGTCAATAAAAGGAGGGAATCTGCTCATTAGCAAAAATAATGTGTGTGTGTGTGTGTGTGTGTGTGTGTGTGCCTAGGTTTATCCAGAAGCAAAATGAGCAATTTCTTCTACCTATGAATCATATATTCTCTTCCAAATTAATTACTTATTAATATATGACTGAACACATTAAGTCAATTAAAATTGTGCTTATTTTGCAGTCTCACTCAAGTACAGCAATTTTAAACCTATCCTTATAACAATAACAACAAAAAATTCTGTCTGGGTATGCTAAATGCTGTCTCGATTGATTTTTCTGATTTGCTTTTAAATGTGTGTTTTCATAGAGCCAGTCTTTCAGGATTGCAATGCAATGTTACACTTCTTTAAACCTATTGAATAAAACTGCCAATGGCTCCTAATTTCTTTTATCACCTCTCTGTTCTGTGCTATGAAAACAGCCACTTTAAGACATATCAATCTTTTAGATTTGTGGTTGAGAAGATAGGGTATTTTGGTTTATTTTAAGGTGACACATTTTGTAGTAACTATCAGTAGCTACACCTCATTGATTTTAGAGGTATAGTGTTCATGTTCAGTATTTGAGGACTTGTGTTTTGGTAGTACTATACCAAATATGCAAATAGTGTCTTTCTACACTTCAAAAAGGTAATTATTTAGGCTTATGTTAAGAGTATTCAAAAAAAAATTTGCTCTGAACCAAAGAGAAAAGAAATAGAGTTTCTACTGATGAGTCAATCAAAAATTTTAAGTTTATCTGGATTTATTCTGAACTATTAATTAAAAAGCTGAAATCATGTTTCCATTATAGTTATATATTTACACTGAATGACTTTAGTTCAAAACAATTCTATAATTTTAAATTGAAAAAGTAAAATGTAGTTCAGTAAATGTCCTTTAGAGAACATTTGCTTAACATATGCTCATGTTTTCAGTTTGGTAGCTGAAAATATAGTGTTATAGCAGAAACACTGGACCTGGAATAAAACTGAATACTATGCTGAGCTTATAGTTTTAGTACCAATAACTCTGTCACCTTTGACAATTTGCTTCACTGTTATTGAAATATTTTTCACAACAATTATTTTTCACCTTTTTTCTTTTGTTAAGACTATTATGATATCCTCTAGAGACAGTATAAGTTAACTCCATAATGTTGCTATCCTCATTTTATGGATGAAGTGAAGATATATATACATACACCAAAATATTTCAGATCAATAATATGTATATATAAACCTAAAGTGGGTTCATATTAGAAATAAGCTTAGAAACTGTTACATTTGCTACATCAAATGTCCATCTATCTAGCTGAATATGGAGTACCTACCAAACTGTTACCATGGAGTTCTTCCTAATTTTCTGTATTTTGAAAACACACACACACACACACACACACACAGAGAGAGAGAGAGAGAGAGAGAGAGAGAGAGGAGAGAGAGAGAGAGAGATACACATACACATCTATTTTGAGACAGATTCTTTATACCTATATTGATAAAATTAATTTGGGGACTTTTTAATGAATTTATAGCAAACGTCATTAATACTCCTTGTAATACTTCTAACAGTTTTAGATTTTCTTTTCATTTCAATTAAAACATAACTGATGAGATATTTATTTTAGTTTATGCAAAATCAGTATGTAACTTTTTGTTTTCTTTAAAAGGGCCAAGTAGTTCTCACCTAGTATTTTTGACAGAATAATCTAGGTTCCCCTAATAATTTTGAGTATGATAGTTTCTATATGACTAGTTAAATCAATATCAATCTAAATTAGATTGGTTTCAAAATACATTTTCACTTTCTATTAAAGTTAATTGTCTCTCATTTATCCTTCTCAAAAATCCTCTGAGGGGCTGGGGATGTGGCTCAAGCGGTAGTGCGCTCGCCTGGCATGCATGCGGCCCGGGTTCGATCCTCAGCACCACATACAAAGATGTCCTGTCCGCCAAGAACTAAAAAATAAATATTAAAAAATTCTCTCTCTCTCTCCCACTCTCTCTTTAAAAAAAAAAAAATCCTCTGAGATTTTTGTATATGTTTACCTTTAAGAATATTAAAATAACCTTTTTTAAAACAATTCTTTTTAAAAAGTCTAACAATATGGAAATTATAGTGATTCAATCCTTTGTCTAGGGCTTGTGTATTTGACTTATGTGCTATTGACTGTGAGTCTCCTATGCCAAGACAATTGAAGTTTACTCTTGTGTCTTTAAGTCCTTCTTTGTATCTGTGCAGGTGTTTAAAATGTTTTCTTCCTGTCCTTCTAATTGTGTTTAACTCAATTCCAGTGGGTTTATTCTTTTTGATTTATAAGTTGTATCTAAGATTTTCTCCTTCTTTGAAAATATTTCCCTCACATAATTCTTGCAATTGTCATTTTATGAATAGATTGACTTATTTCTGATTTTTATTATTTTAATAAAAAAACTGTTATGGACATATCTGCTATGAAAACAGTTGCTTTTCAGACAACAACAACAAAATACTAGATGCTAATGCCACAAGGTCTTTGGTTTTGATTTTTTGTTTTGTTTTATTTGTTTTCATCTTTCTTGGCCAAGACAGTTTTTCATCTAAGCACATACACATTTTTTTTAAAACAAATTTTATATATTTGTTAATGCTTAGGTAATGACTGGCGCTCCTTTATCAAGGTATTTTTCAATGTGAGAAATATCTAATGGACAACTGGAGATTCCTTTGCATTTTTAAGCAAAAGAATCTAAAAATAAGACTGGGGATGTGGCTCAAGCGGTAGCACGCTCGCCTGGCATTCCTACCGCCTGGGTTCAATCCTCAGCACCACATACAAACAAAGATGCTGTGTCCACCGAAAACTAAAAAATAAATATTATCATTCTCTCTCTTTAAAAAAAAAATCTAAAAATAGTCCCTTTCTCTGAATATAACACTAAACTAATTGAGCTACATAAACTAAATCTTCCTAGTAAACCTTTAGAAATGACTGTAAAATCTTTTTTTTTTTAATTTTTATTGTTGGTTGCTCAAAACATTACATAGTTCTTGATATATCATATTTCATACTTTGATTCAAGTGTGTTATGAACTCCCATTTTTACCCCGTATACAGATTGAAAAATCACATCAGTTACACATCCATTGATTTACGTATTGCCATATTAGTGTCTGTTGTATTCTGCTGCCTTTCCTATCCTCTACTATCCCCCCTCCCCTCCCCTCCCCTCCCTTCTTCTCTCTCTACCCCCTCTACTGTCATTCATTTCTCCCCCTTGTATTATTTTTCCCTTTCCCCTCACTTCCTCTTGTATGTAATTTTGTATAACCCTGAGGGTCTCCTTCCATTTCCATGCAATTTCCCTTCTCTCTCCCTTTCCCTCCCACCTCTCTCATCCCTGTTTAATGTTAATCTTCTTCTCCTGCTCTTCGTCACTACTCTGTTCTTAGTTACTCTCCTTATATCAAAGAAGACATTTGGCATTTGTTTTTTAGGGATTGGCTAGCTTCACTTAGCATAATCTGCTCTAATGCCATCCATTTCCCTGTAAATTCTATGATTTTGTCATTTTTTAATGCAGAGTAATACTCCATTGTGTATAAATGCCACATTTTTTTTTTTTATCCATTTGTCTATTGAAGGGCATCTAGGTTGGTTCCACAGTCTTGCTATTGTGAATTGTGCTGCTATGAACATCGATGTAGCAGTGTCCCTGTAGCATGCTCTTTTTAGGTCTTTAGGGAATAGACCCAGAAGGGGAATAGCTGGATCAAATGGTGGTGCCATTCCCAGCTTTCCAAGAAATCTCCATACTGCTTTCCAAATTGGCTGCACCAATTTGCAGTCCCACCAGCAATGTACAAGTTTACCCTTTTCCCCACATCCTCGCCAGCACTTGTTGTTGTTTGACTTCATAATGGCTGCCAATCTTACTGGAGTGAGATGGTATCTTAGGGTGGTTTTGATTTGCATTTCTCTGACTGCTAGAGATGGTGAGCATTTTTTCATGTACTTGTTGATTGATTGTATGTCCTCCTCTGAGAAGTGTCTGTTCAGGTCCTTGGCCCATTTGTTGATTGGGTTATTTTTTATCTTATTGTCTAATTTTTTGAGTTCTTTGTATACTCTGGATATTAGGGCTCTATCTGAAATGTGAGGAGTAAAGATTTGTTCCCAGGGTGTAGGCTCCCTATTTACCTTTCTTATTGTTTCTTTTGCTGATAAAAAACTTTTTAGTTTGAGTAAGTCCCATTTGTTGATTCTAGTTATTAACTCTTGTGCTATGGGTGTCCTATTAAGGAATTTGGAGCCCGACCCCACAGTATGTAGATCGGAGCCAACTTTTTCTTCTATCAGACGGCGTGTCTCTGATTTGATATCAAGCTCCTTGATCCATTTTGAGTTAACTTTTGTGCATGGTGAGAGAAAGGGATTCAGTTTCATTTTGTTGCATATGGATTTCCAGTTTTCCCAGCACCATTTGTTGAAGATGCTATCCTTCCTCCATTGCATGCTTTTAGCCCCTTTATCAAATATAAGATAGTTGTAGTTTTGTGGATTGGTTTCTGTGTCCTCTATTCTGTACCATTGGTCCACCCGCCTGTTTTGGTACCAGTACCATGCTGTTTTTGTTACTATTGCTCTGTAGTATAGTTTGAACTCTGGTATCACTATACTGCCTGATTCACACTTCCTGCTTAGCATTGTTTTTGCTGTTCTGGGTCTTTTATTTTTCCATATGAATTTCATGATTGCTTTCTCTATTTCTACAAGAAGTGCCGTTGGGATTTTGATTGGCATTGCATTAAACCTATAGAGAACTTTTGGTAATATCGCCATTTTGATGATGTTAGTTCTGCCTATCCATGAACAGGGTATATTTTTCCATCTTCTAAGATCTTCTTCTATTTCTCTCTTTAGGGTTCTGTAGTTTTCATTGTATAAGTCTTTCACCTCTTTTGTTAGGTTGATTCCCAAGTATTTTATTTATTTTTTTTGAGGATATTGTGAATGGAGTGGTTGTCCTCATTTCCATTTCAAAGGATTTGTCACTGATATACAGGAATGCCTTTGATTTATGCATGTCAATTTTATATCCTGCCACTTTGCTGAATTCATTTATTAGCTCTAATAGTTTCTTTGTAGACCCTTTTGGGTCTGCTATGTATAGAATCATGTCATCTGCAAATAGTGATAATTTAAGTTCTTCTTTTCCTATTTTTATGCCTTTAATTTCTTTCGTCTGTCTAATTGCTCTGGCCAGTGTTTCGAGAACTATGTTGAACAGAAGTGGTGAGAGAGGGCATCCCTGTCTTGTTCCAGACTGTAAAATCTTAAGAGTGTCAATGTAACAGGCTAAATGTATAAGAAGTAGGTATTTTAATTTATCTTTCAAAGCAATTCAGGTTTATTTACTTACTTATTTTTCCTTTTCCTTTTATTTGTTCTCAGTAGTGGGGGTGGGGGGAATTCATTTGCTTTGGCATGCATAGAGCTTATCAGTAAACTGACAGGGAATGTTGTAATGGAATGGGCTTCTCAACAAAACACATTCCAGAACAAATGAATTTACAATTGAGGAATGACTCTCAGTGTGTGATTTATTAAATGTTGTTCAATCTAGTTATGTAAAAACATTGAACCTATCTACACATTTTGGGGAAGAAGCTATGTTATTGTGTATCCTCAATTGTGCAGTGAGCCCAACTTTTTCTTGCTCACTGAGGCAACTCTTCTATTGAAGCTTATATGCTTTTTGATAGTAATTGTAAAATCATTAGTATGGTGAAATTAGTCTCCCCGAGTGCATCATGATACCATATCTACTATATCTCAAAATATAGTTAAAATTATAATTTTTCAAAATCTTCTTTATTTGCTTTTATTTTTAGAAAGCCACAGTTAGTGCACTGATTTCAATCTTATTATAAGATAATTTACATTTATTATAAAATTACTATCTACATTTGCATGCTATAATATCTACTTCAATTTATTGAATTGTTTTAATTCGACAGCTCGAAAACATGGTTGAGAAAAGTCCCTTCTAAGATGAAGTAAGTTATCCAAGATTGCGTATAAAGCAAGTGTTACTGCCCTTGGAAATAGTTAGAAAGAAAAAAACAAACAAACAAACAAAAGAAAACAGAATTGGATTCACCATCTCTGTTTGTCCTGTTCCCCTATCCTTCCTTGCCCATCTCAACTCTGCACCTTTTAACAATTTCATCTGTAAGATCCAATCGGATTCCCTTGTGTCATTACCCCATAGATAGAATTTTGAAAGTGGTATTTCAGAAATTTTAAGATAGTCTTCCCTTTTCCCTATATAGCAAGGGAAATATTCTGTTGATTTTATCTTTAAAATGTGCAGAAGGAAATTTCAAGATGGTTTATAGAAATTTAGACAACATTTTTTAACCTGCCTCTTGAAGGTTAGAAATTGATACAGTCTCTTCTTTACAGTAGACCCGACCTTGATGTTTTTTATACTGTGATCACTTTGAGAAAATTAGGCTGTAGTTCAGGTACAAGGTGAATCGATAAACCGTTAAAAGTAGAATTGGTTTATCAGAAAACTAATTTTATGCCATGGACCAATGTCAAGGTGAAAAATAGACCCCATTTTCTCTAACAGGGTTACAGAATGAAACATACTTAGTGTTTCTGAACTTTGTTCAGTGAAGCTTTCTACATGTTTGCTATTAAGGAAACAGAAAACCTACCAATATTCCTGAGAATTTCTTTCTTTCTTTTTTTTTTTTCAATTTTAGGGTCCATAGGTGATTTTTTTTTTCAAATGATGTTTATTTTTTTTTTAGTTATAGTTGGACACAATACCTTTATTTTATTTATTTATTTTTATGTGATGCTGAGGATCAAGCCCAAGGCCTCACATGTGCTAGGCAAGTGCTCTACTGCTGAGCCACAACCCAGCCCCTTGGGTTATTTTTACAAATTTTAAAATTATCTGTATACATTCATTTTTTTTTTTGCTTATTTGTTATGCTATGGAATTTTTGCATTTTGCACAGTAGTATAAATGCAGAACTATTCAATGGAAAATTAACTTATCATAGGAGATTTTCAAAGAGAATTATTATGGTTGAAAATGGAATACTCTTCTTGTTAAAACTTCACTACATAAGCTTGACATTTGAATAAAAATTTCTCTTTTTATGTTTTATCATTTTTTTAAAGAGAGAGAGAGAATTTTTTAATATTTATTTTATAGTTTTCAGTGGACACAACATCTTTGTTTGTATGTGGTGCTGAGGATCGAACCTGGGCCGCACACATGCCAGGCGAGCACGCTACCACTTGAGCCACATCCCCAGTCCATGTTTTATCATTTTTAACATATAGTGACTATTAATATAAAAATAATGAAAATAATTTCATTCTTTTAAAGATATTTTTTAAAAATACCTGCTTTTTCCAAATTACTACTATTAATATTTCTGTCCTATGAAACTCTTAATTTTCTATACTTCTTAAAACATTCAAAAAACAAAATATTAATGTTAGATTTGTATTCTTTTATTTTTGATGTAATTGAAAAAGAAGTTTGACAGTCAGTGAAATAATCTTGAATCATGAAAGCATTTTTGAATAGAGTTGACTTTCATAGGTTGTAATTTTTCTAAAGCCAAAATAACTCCATTCATCTAGCTTCTGAAAAATTATGTAAAGTGTGAATTATCTGTTGAGGCTATATGTCTCCTTCACTGGGGATATTTATAAGTTTATTCTTAAAATACCAAAGCGTTAACTAGCATATAATCCAAATATGTCCAATAAATGTTGTCAATACTTTCATTAGGATGCAGCAATCCAGAGGTTTGAATAGAGCAAGTCAAGAGAATGACTATTGAAACTAACAGAAAAAAAATAAATACAACTGACTAAAATAATAAGAGTGAAAAAACTTGATTAATGGAGAAATAGTGCTGAACTTTTCTGAGTGATATCTGATAATTCAATATGCTTTGAAAAACCTCCCATTGGTTTTATAAAATGGAACATTCCAAAGTGACAATATAAATGATGGAATTGAAAAGAGCAATGGTTGCTTCTAACACTTCAAATTGGTGCAACCACTCTGGAAAGCAGTATGAAGATTCCTCAGAAAAGCTGGAATGGAACCACCATTTGACCCAGTTATTCCACTCCTTGGCACATGCTTAAGGACTTAAAACCAACATACTATAGTGACATGGCTATATCAATGTTTATAGCAGCTCAATTCATAATAGCTAAACTATGGAACCAACCTAGGTGCCCTTCAACACCTAGATGAATGGATAAAGAAAATATGTTATATATACACAATGGAATATTCCTCAGCCATAAAGAAGAATAAAATTATTGCCTTTGCCAGTAAATGGAAGGAGCTGGAGACTATCATGCTAAGGGAAGTATGCCAATTCCCAAAAAGTGAAGGTGAATGTTCTCTCTGATATGTTGGATGCTGACTCATACTATGAGGAAGAGGAGGGAGGAGTGGAGGTTCACTGGATTGGAGATGTGGAGTGGGAATGGGAAAGACAGAAGAATGAATTGGACATAACATTCCTATGTTCTTATATAATGCAGGACTAGTATAACTCCACATTATGTACAACCACAAAAATTGGAAATTATACTCCAAGTGTGCATGATACATCAACTTACATTCTGCTGTCATGCATAACTAAAAAGAACAAATCAAAAATTAAAAATAAAAAGAGCAATTATGAACAGAAGAAACAAATTGATTAAATGAATTGTT
The DNA here is from genome assembly GCF_021218885.2 of Marmota monax. NCBI lineage: Eukaryota > Metazoa > Chordata > Mammalia > Rodentia > Sciuridae > Marmota > Marmota monax. The sequence goes on along the minus strand of NW_026695230.1, from coordinate 1,984,225 downwards.
CCCAATTTTCTGTTTTCAAAGAGATATCAAATATAAAAAATTTTTATCTAGTTCCACTGTAAATATTTTAATTTGATCATCAATCCTCAGCTGCCTGGCACTATTGCAAGTACCTCCCTGCTGCTTTCACTCTAAACTTAGTTTTAGTTCCACTCTATACATCCTCCAAACTATTCTCCTGTAATAACCCCTCATATTCTCCTGTTATAGCAAATAACTTTCACCATTCCATTTTTGCATTTAGAGTAACCATGAAATATTAATAAATGCTGGTATTTCCCCACATATCACAAGCCCAATATGTCACCATCTCTGTATGACCCACCAAACTCACTAACTTAGGTTGTGCTACCCTCTCTCTTCTTCTAGATGTAGCTGACCCATTAAATGTCCTTGAGCACCTAAGATTGCTCTAAACTTAGAGCTTTCATACATGCTCTTCCAGCTGTCTGGACTTCTGAAACTCCAGCTTTTTGCAAAGCAGGCATTCTTACATTCTTCTAGACTTTATTTATCACTTGTCAGCAACATCATCCCTGACCACTCTAGGTAGGTCTGACTGTACTTTTGCTTATTGTTCTTTCTTTGTTTTCTTTAAGGCTCTTTAAATAATTTGTAAATAGGAATACAAACATACAGGGCACACACTATCAGACACATATATGTGAGAGAGAAGAACACTAAAAAGAAAGAGAGAGAAAAGGAGGGAGAGAGGAGACTAGTAGAAAAAATGTAGATTATTTTTATTGTTTTTGACTTGTTTATTTGACCATTGCTGATTCTGTAAAGGCGAGGATCATACATATGTCACTAAAATTTATCTAGCGCCTAGTACAAACATGTCCCATAGCAAGCATTTAGTTCATTTGTATATCCTCCAAGTATTAGTAAATGAAAAGAATGAACAAAAGAATAATTATCTAATTTTATAAGCTAAATGCATATGAAATAAGTCTTGGGAACTTTAAAAACCCTATATTGTATGCATTATTGGACCCTAAGCTACAGTACAATGTCCTCTTTCTTTTCTATACAACTTTTGCCTGGTTTCTATTTCGTTTGTACTCCCAATTTTCTTTTTGTAATTGTCCTAAACTGTTTTACCAAAAATTGATTGTGTTCTAAGATTTATATTATCAAACAATTTTATGATACTCAATATCTAGCTCCAAATAATGTCTAAGACATTATTTACTTTTAAGAAAAATATGCCAAGTATATAACATAAATGCAGGTGCTTAGTTTGATTGTTATTTTAATATATACTTACAAACATGAAAATGTATCAGAATAAGGTTGTTTCAAAGACATGACCTACAGACTTTCATAGCACATCTCTAAATGTTAATTTAAGCTTGACAAATGAGAGGTGAATGTGTTTGCAAGAGAATTCCTATCATCACTGAGAAGCATTTATTCTTCCTTGAAAGGTTGTTTTCTACAAAATAAGATATAGTGTTGCATCAAGGCATCTAAGCTTGCTCTGCAAAAGACAATCTTTGGCATTTAGACTAAGTGTTATGTCTTCTTGCTAGGAAATGAGTTGTGAGAGGTATTTTTCATTTCGAACTTTTGATCACAGTAACATTTTCAGTAAGCTTATATAGTCATAACCACTGCTAAATAGGATTATTTTCACTGGGTTATAAAATAAAATATTGGTAGAATGAATTCAGTTATTTCATTAGTGGAAGGAACTGTTAGTCATGGGAAGAGAATGGTTTTCCTAAGTGTCAGACAGATTAATGTCCACATCTTAGGTTCGACTTTCATTGTCTTGTTAACAAGGCGATGTTATAAGGTTTTAGCATTCCTTTCTCAAAAGGTGACACAATTTGTATTTAATAAATTATAGTTATACATAACATTGATGTTCATTTGGGCATACACATGTATGCAGGAAATATAATTTGCTACAGTGCAGTCCCCAGAACATCCCTTTTCTCTCCCTCCTCTATACCTCTTTTCCCTTCTACTCTACTGATTTTTCTTCTTTTCATTTATAGTTTTGAAATTTAGTTCATTATAATATAAATAAAGGTGAAATTCACTAGGACATAATCATATAGGTACATAGGATAATTTGGTTAATTTCATTCACCATTCCTCCTTTTTCCTCTTACTTCCTTACCCACAATCTACTGTTCTCTAGTCTACTTTCCTGGAACCCCACCTCCTCTTTTTTTCCCCTTCTTTTGTCCTAGATATGAGATAAAACATTTGACCTTTGACTTTCTAAGTCTGACTTATTTCACTTAGCATAATTTTCTCTATTCCCTTACATTTACCAGCAGGTACCATGATTTCATTCTTCACAGCAGAATGAAATTCCATTGTTTAAATATACCACACTTTATTTATTCATCTGTCAGTGGGCATCTGGACTGGTTGCATAACTTGGCTTGGCTATAGTGAATTGTGCTGCTATAAAACATTGAAGAGCCTGTATCATTGTAGTCCTGTTGATTTTGGTTTTTATGAATAAATACTGAGGAGTAGGATAACCAGGTTGTATGGTGGTTTTGTCCCTAGTTTTTTAAGAATATCCATATTGCTCTTCAGAGTGGTTGTACTAATTTGTAGTCCCACCAACAATGCAATAACATATAAGATTTTCAAAACATGTTTCTTTAAGAAAAGACAATAACAATGTATACAAGTTTCTTTTCATGAAACAACAGAAAACTCTAGGCATGGAAACAGAAATATTTCCTTATGTTTCTTAAATAATTTATTCAATTCATTGTTTCTTTCAAAATTTTTGTTTATCCCCTACAGTAAGTTAAGTATAAATGGTAGAAAAAAACCACAGCTGTGTCTCCCTCTAGAGTAACACTTTACTTTCCATTGGATCCATTTTAAAGATTTTTTAAAAATAATAACTAGCTTTAAGTTTTTTTTAAGTGTAGTGGAATTTAGGTGGCATTTTCTAAGTTTTATCTTTTTATTATTATTCAAGTGGTAAACTCCTAGAATTTGTACTTAATTTTTAGGACAATTTTTTGTGGTATGAAGGAGATGCATGGAATAGTGTTTCCTTTCTGTAATGTTCTACTGCAATTACCCACCATCCTTACCTAGTAGCAATCTTTGGCTTCACAACCTCTACTACTATAATATTAACTCCTCCCTATAAATATTGTGTCTTCCTTATTTTCTTTTACATGCATATAATATATGCTTACTGAATATCTGTTGAGATGATAGAGTATGGATAGAAGATTACTTCCATGCTTACTTGTGCTGTGTAAGGCTTAATCTAGAAATTATCAACAAAGTTTGTAAACTTATGTGAAAAGAAAAGAAAAATAAATTATGCAAATGCAAATATCTACAATAGTGACATTTTAAAACTACTTCAATTAAAAACAAGTAGAAATGAATGTTGAAGCTAACCTGTAAACTGGCAAAGCACCAAGAGATTTTTAGAAAAATCAAGATTCTCAGACAAGCACCTAAGTCAGTAAAGATGACCTTGTGCAGTACCCACTCTTGTGTGACATGGATAATATGATTAAGTCAGCCTCAAAATAACTCCCAAGTACTGACAATCCTTAATTTAGTCTTTGCTCAAAAAGTTTAGAAATCTGACTAGAAAATGTAGTGAAGGGAAGCAACACAATTGTCAACACTCCCTTTTTATGGCCTGCAGCCTGTTTTCCAATATATTAAAACAATTCTTTATTGTTTACAAAATACTGGTTACAAAACTAAAGAAGAAAAACTTAAAAGCTTAAAGAAATCTTTTAGGTACCATTCCCTGTGCAGTTACCAATTGGTATATTAAAAGCAAAAGCAAAAGCAAAAGCAAATACCTGTCTTTTCATAAGTGCTGCTATTCATAGTTTTAATACACTTTCCTTAATTGAAAAAAAAGATAAAACTATTAACTGAACTTTATTGAATTTTCTTTCTTTCTTTCTTCTTTTTTTTTTTTTGTTGCTTCTGTCACATAATCTATTATTCAAGCAGTCTCCATGTATACTGAAAGCTGGTGAACATGAGATATCTTAGAACCACCTCCAATGGTCATTAACTGGGGATTGTCTTGGAGTTGTTCTAAGATGAACTTTGCTGCTAATTCTGAGATAGACTTATTAAAATGCAGTGTAGGTTAGGAAAATCAATTGAAACAACTTGAGAATGTGCATTAACTCTTCCTTTTGGCTTCAGAAAGTTCATAAATTTTCCACATGCATTTGGAGGTTTTGCATTTTAATAAAATTGACTATTAGCTTGGAAAGGTCATTTCCTTTTTTATTATTTTTTTAATTTTTTTTATTAATTTTTTTATTTATATATGACAGAGGAATGCATTATAATTCTTATTACACATATAGGGAACAATTTTTTATATCTCTGGTTGTATACAAAGTATATTCACACAAATTTATGTTTTTATATATGTACTTTGGACAATAATGTCCATCTCATTCTACCATAATTTCTAACCCCATACCCCCCTCCCTACCCTCCCACCCCTCTGCCCTATCTAGAGTTTGTCTATTCCTCCCAGGCTTCCCTTCACTTTCACTATGAATCAGCCTCCTTATATCAGAGAAAACATTCAGCATTTGGTTTTTTGGGATTGGCTAACTTCATTTTGCATTATCTTCTCTAACTCCTTCCATTTACCTGCAAATGCCATGGTTTTACTCTCTTTTATTGCTGAGTAATATTCCATTGTGTTTATGTGTCACATTTTTTTTATCCATTCATTTATTGAAGGACATCTAGGTTGGTTCCACAGTTTAGCTATTTGAATTGTGCTGCTATAAACATTGATGTAGCTGTGTCCCTGTAGTGTGCTGTTTTTAAGTCTTTTGGATATAGACTAAGGAGAGGAGTAGCTGGGTCAAATGGTGGTTCCATTCCCAATTTTCCAAGAAAATGTAATCTATTCCTGGAAAAACACCATAAAATCCCATGTAGTTAGCTTTGTGATACTTGGTAAAATGATCTAAATAGCATAAAGGACAGAATGAATTGAAATAGACTAATAATTTGGGGGAGTGAAAATTAAAACATCTTTCATTAACATAAATATTGCAGATATTGTCTATTAATTCAAGATAAATTAAAATGAACCAAATGTTCTTATTGTTAACTGCAAAGTTCATTCTCCATTTGCTGAAGAAAACACATGAAAAAATACATTTAAGACTACAGCTGAACCAGATAGCCTGAATAATTTATCAGATATATTGAGAATCTAATATCTATTGTGTTCCTACTATTTCCTAAACATGTGAAAATAAATGTAAGGAAACTGTAAATATAAATACAAGAAACATCAGAGAGTGAGAATTCTTTCAAGAACTGTAAACTCAAGAGAAGTCCCTCCCCTCTTATTTCTTCACTCACATAATTATTAACCTCCTAACTCTTTCTTCTTTGTAAATGAGTCTAATATCTTAGAAGTTCTCCATGAATGAATGTTTAAGAAGGCTCCCAAGGTCATAGAATCTCAGAAACATGGTCTTTTAGAGAAATAAGAAAATTGTGGACTCAATGTTTATAAAGTTAGACCCCTTAAAGTCTGCATGAGAGTTGTTGGACAAACAGCTATTGCTTTTTGGAAGATTCCAAAGTTCATGAAATATTTTTGGGTGGTGGGGAGAGTGTGGAGCAGGGTAGATCTGTTTTCAAAGCCAAGTTACACTGCTATTAGCCTGTGGCCTTGGGCAAGCTAATTGCTTTTAGAGTATGAGTCTTGACTCTTTTACCTGTACAATGAAGATAATAACATCTTTCCCATAGTTTTTGTAACTCTTAATTGAAAACAGATGTGTTAAGTTCCTTACCAGATATACCATGAACAGAGGGGTCTATTATTTTTCACTGCACTACAATTTTTTTTTAGTTAATGTGCTTATAGCACAGATAACAAATCTAGCCCAGCAAGGCTGCAACAAAAGATAGAAAAATTGAAAATCCTTCCCTACACAATCTTGTTACCTGTCCAACCTTAACACGCATACCTTCAGATCCTCAACCATTTCATACTGTTTAATCAGAGACAAAGTAGTTAAAGGAGGACTGGCATACCTGGCAGTCAGGGTTGGATTGGTGCTCTATTCTCACTGAAGAAGTGCATTTAGGGTACCATTAATCCTTTCCTGAAGGAGAGGCCCCCAGGCAATCTTTAAAAAAATTTAAAAACCTTCTGACACATGAGTCATTTAAGCAAATTTAGTGATGCTGCAGGGAAGATGGGAGCAACTTGCAAAAGTGTAAAGATAATTAGCCCAGCTCCTTTTCTGCTAGGCATTAGCAACTCTGTGCCCTTCCTTGTGCATACCTGGAGGCAAGAATTTACTGTGGACACTATTCTCTTTGTCTTTTATCTTCTCTTGTAGTTTTCTTTTTCTTTCTTTCTTTCTTTTTTAAATAATGTCTTTCCTTTTAACTTTCTATCCCTTTTCTTCTTGCTCCTCTACTCCCAGGCAGGAACTGATCATATACTGTGTGTCAATTCAGTGGTGCCAAGAAACAGAAAAAATGGAAATGTTAATTTCCCTTTTCAGTCTTCTGCCAATATCTCCTGATAGAAGGGCAAATATATATAGTGTCTCATTTCTCAGCGCTGCTGCACAAGGTCCCTTACCTTTAACTAGGGATATTCTGTTTATCAGTTTTCAAGTACATCATATTATTTCTTTCTTAATGGTGCTCACACATCACTTACCTGCAACCAGTGCCTCTGTACTTACCAATGTCTTTAAGCTGCCTCCTCTCACCTTTAATACATGTAACATGATCAACATCTTGATCAGTTCACCTTGTATTATCATCTGGCATTGTAAACACAGAGGGTCAAAATGAGACCTGTCCTCTCTTTATTGTTGTTTCTGATCAGTGTACAAGAGCTTGTACTGAGTTCTTGATTTAGGAAAGCCCCACCTAGCTATTGTCCATAGTCTTGATTTCTATATTAAAATATTAGTCAAATCTTAGAAAGTTCACCTCTATCATATCCCTCTTTTCCTCCTCTCGACTTTTACTACCTTCTTTTCAAACAGAATCCTTTACAGTTGTTTCCAGGATTTTATTAATAGCTTGCTAACTGGCATCCCTATCAGCCCTCTTTTTCACATTCTCCACTGCAGCTGAACTTTCTGAAGATTAGCTTTGTTGTCCTCACATGAGAAGATTTAAACTTTTAATCCTAGACTGCCAGTGTATTATTTTCCAAACCTATTTCATCTGGACTTCCCTTCACTCCATTTAGAGTTCACAACAATCATGATGCATATTATCCCTGGTATTCTTTGACAGTTTCCATGTATATTCACTTGCTTATCACGTTTTCTCTGTCCCAAAGATTACTCTCTTCTTTTACTTTGGTCTTGTCACATTTACATAGCTGTTGCTGATAATGTTTTTGTGCCCTGGGCACTTGCGATTCCCATGCCACAGGCCCTGATGGCATCTTGTAAACACTGGGAAGTTGAAGACACAAGAATAGTGTCAGCTGAAGACAGATGAGCCCTGAAGGAAGAAGTATCCTGTTTCCCATGCCCTGTGGAAAGACATCTCTAGGCCTGTTCTTTGGTATTTCATAAAGGTGTCTAGCTCTGTGGCTCCCCAGGTGGTTCCAGGGCTAGCCTTCTTCTCAAGTTGCCTGAATTGCTTCCTTCCCCACCTTATCTCACTGCCCAACTCCCCAAAGAGGGCTTCAAGGAATCAATACCCAAATAAACTACTTGTGTTTAGATACTGTTTCAAGGCTAACATAAAGTAATAATCATTCTTAAAAGTTACATCCATGCAGCCTTTCTCATTTCTGTAGCTGTCAGTTTTCACCCATGTTGGATATCTCTTAAAGGACTTGCTTGCTATTTCCTCTATTTTACTCTGTGTGTGCTTCATCTTTCCTGATGATGTTAGTTAAGTTTCTTCATATGTAGGGGATGCACCACCTTCACCTTCCTTCTCTTACATTTCATACTATGAGATATATTTAAAGATTTTCACTGTGTGTGTATGCATGCACATTTTCCTCATTCATCCATGTTTTGTTTATGGGAGAAAGCTATCTAATTGTGGGATCACGGCAGTATATAAATGTTTTAGTAGGGATGTTTATAATAATTCTTGTTTGTGGTAACTCTGTGGGTAAAGTGGAAAGCAGAGACACCTTCATGATGCTAGGGCTCCCATGCAGGTGCAGTTTTGAGTGTGGCATTCATATACCCTCCTTCTCCAACACTGGAGATAAGTTTTAGTGCTTATTTTGCTCTTTCTTTTGATAAGTGGAAGAAACATTGACTTAGTGTTAGGAAAGGTGATTACCTTTGAGAGAAAGGAGAGACTCATCTTTTCACTTTAGAGTATTGCTCCTGGCCTAGTTTCAACTCCTGTCTCAACCAGCCTTTCGGGTTTTCACATCTCTCACTTCTTAAATAACCACATGGTTTATTCTTTTCTGCCTCCTTACGTGAAATTCTGTAGAAGGCCCTGGGATCTTTAACTTCCTTCTAGCGAGTGGCACTGAATCATAGTAAAACTTCCTCTGTTGATGTGGTTTCTTGTGATATAGCTCTGGTATCCGACACCCATTTCTCTCTATTATCTGTTACCTGGAGTTACTTGAGTATTTTTCATCTTCAAAACTGACTCTAATTCCTTCTAACAGATGTGAACTCTGCACCTCTCATCCCCCATTGTTTTTATTAAAAAAGGTTCTTGAGATTCATGTTTTTGCTATAATACCTTGTTCTGAATTCCTGCTTTTGATGGATTTCTATCACATCCTGTGTTTATCTTTCTTGTCTTCACTTTACAGCCTAAAAAATACCATTTCAACAAATAATTATAGGTCCTGAATTTTTACTGAGAATTATTGAGTCATCAGACCAGGGAGTCTGGCATCATAATTCTGTATGTAAGCAATCTATTTCTGATGTTTCCATCAATATAAATCCCTAGGCTAAAGGAGAAGCAAAGGATGTCTTGTAGGCTGCCATTCTTCCTACATTCCTGCCTTTTGCACATTTTCTTAGGCAAATTCTTAGCCTAAACTCACATAGCTTTCTCCTAAGCCCAATGTTCTTATATGGGTACTATTGAGAAAATCAAATTTTTCTCACTGTTTTTTGAAAAGTGCTTTCTTTGCACATGACACACTGATGAGGCTCAGATGAATTCTAGGGAGATGGCAATCAGGCTCCTATCACACTAGGAACAGATGTCCAGATATTTAGCTCTTCATGATACAGTGCCCACTAATTATGAGATTCTCTCCTCTCCTACCTCTTCCTCACATACACTCTGCTGACTTGTCTCGCTCTTGACTCAATGCCAGTCTAACACTGCATATGACTGGCACGTGTTTTCCTGCTGTGCTTGTATGTGACGAAGTCTGTAGTCAATAACAGAGCCTGAGTTCCAATGATACTACTGGGATTTCCTTTCCTATATGCCATCACACCTCCTAGGTAACAGGTTATGAATGGCGAACAAAAAGAACGTAAGATTGACTCTGCCGTCTCAATTCTAGAACTGTTCATCTCCAAGTAAAAAGATCTAGTTTGAGGTCCCAGCACTTGCTTCCTGGTCTTGTTTCATTGGAGCCAATAAGCTCCTTTCAAACTGTGTTTTTGTTGTTGTTGTTGTTTTTCATGTTACATCTATAAGTATGTATTACTCTTTGGTTTTTTAGGACTGGATTATGCTCCTGACCCTCAATTATTCCTTATTATATATCCCTTGCCTATTCAAAATGTTTCCTACCTTAACTTTTTTCTTCTATATGCCCCTTTGTGTCCCACTTAAATAAATTCTTACTATTCAACAACATTCATTTTTATTTTAGCAACAGTAAAAATAATTGGAACATGAAATTTTAGAGAATGTTTTAGAAGATACAAAAGAGGCACAAAACATTTTCTTTAAACAAATGTATTTATTTCCTGATTTTTAGCAGAAATGCTAAGGCACTGGCCTGAAGGGACAAATGGGTAGGAAGTGAAATCAATTCTTGTAACTTTGGCATCATAAATTTTACTTGCTATAAGAATTATGTTTTATTCTGCTAAGAGTTCAATACCATAGTGCTTAGTCATATTGTTATAAATTAATAATTTTCTTTGTTATTAATTATTAATTGATATTAATTAAATTGCTTAATGATTAATATCTTTTAAAGGACCTTGTTCCAATTTTTCAAGATAAGAGAATTTTTAATGAACAGCCTTTGCATAAAAACATTCATTTTTTTTTAAATATATACTTTTACTTCTACATTTTAGATTTTTTTCTTCCCACTTTACTCAAGGGTTTCAAATAAAGCTGATGAAGCTTAACTTCTAGACTTTCTAATTGCACAATCTCCTCTCAAGTTCTGGGAATGATCCTATAAATGTGTTCACATAGTCTTAAACTATTTTCAATATTTATAAAAGTAAAAAGAAATAACTTTCAATTTCTTTCACTGTGATATCCTTCCAAGTTTCTTCATTTTGTACTAATGTACTAGTAGAATCATAGTGATCCATCCAAAAGGGAAATTTGAGTTGAGCCTGCTCTTACTGAGATTTTCAAGGGATATAGATGCACAGGGTTCTCATTTAGTCATATTATTTCATACCATGGGAGACGTGGAAGAGCAGTACTCCTATCTCCAAGTGTACCAACATCCCAGTTGTCATGATATGGAGCTACAAGTTCAGGGGTGTAATCAGAAATTGAGCATATACTACCTTCTCAGCAATTGGAAAAAAATTCATTATGGGGAAAACAACAACAAAAACAACAAACAAGTTTTGAAATATACAGAACCAGAAAACAGTATATTAAACTCCTTTCATCAAGAACATAAATTGTAAGGACGTGAAGACAATTTAGTTCTCTTTAATGCCTGTCAATATGGAAGCCCTCTTCTGTCCAAACAAAAGTACACACTCACTAGTATAAATATATAGTGCATATCTTTTCCAGTGGGAATCTCAGGGAATAGAATTTATCTCTTTTTTTTTAACTAAAAATTTGTAGAGTGTAACAAGCAACAAACCTATTCATATGCCTGCCAAGTGTTCTACTCAACCCAGTGCTTCAGAGCATACTGTATGGCATGGGAGGCATTCACACTGACAAATCTGACACAGCAGATACACATGGTAAAATGACCATAGATGGAAGGAAATGATGCAAGGAGTCAGTATTCCCTTGGGAAAATTCTCCGTACATCATCTCCCAGCCAGTATCAAAGAATAAAAGGTGTGTATTGATAGTATGTTAATAAAATCCTGTCATCTTTTCTGAATTTGGAAGTTCTTGTGGTTTCTGCTTTGTTTTTTTTTTTTTTTTTTGTAAACCTATGAATTTTTTTTCTTTAACATAAATACCTGTTTTCCCCTCCCTTTCCTATTTTTGGTTGAAGCAATGTGTTTTAAGATTTTTCTCCTAAAATATGGATAAGAAGATAAGTAAGCCTCTACTGCTGCTGGATAGAATTGAGAATTTGGGACATATCAGGACTGACATGGAAAAAGAAGACTTATTATGAGATAAATATTCTGAACAAAATAAGATAAAAGCAAAGAATGCCATTACATTAGAATTATGTGACTAGTGAAAGGGAACTTGAGAAGGTGTCATTTGTATAATTTTCCAAATTTATTGCCCTACGCTTTATCTGTCCTGGATCATCACTTGATCCTATCTGTGTGAGTGGCACCCTGTGGACAGCTGAATGGAACCCTCTTAATCAAACTTGTTTTGTGACTTGGAGTTATTTTTATAGTGATTTATAGGAGCACTGTTCATAAGAAAAAAGAATCAAATGATTTATCTGATAAGTTTGTGCTAAAAGGAATATTCTATGGCTCTCATTATGAAATTATTTTGTATAGGAAAAAATAACTAAATATCATCATGTGCCTTCTAAACCTTACAGATGAAATTATTTTTATGAATTATTTCTGACTAAATTCTATTTGTACTCACAGAGATTGGGAGACTTTTTTTCTAGTTCATTTATTAATATGATATTTTCTTTAACCCTTTCCTCAATCAACTTCTGGAAGTTATGGAATTTCATTACAATTGAGTATTATTCAGAAATTTAAAAAAAAATTTTTCTTGTGAAGCAAGAATTGTTCTAGAGCTTCACACAAGTCATAAAAATAGCCCTTACACATCATGGTTTTTGAGCAGAAGCACAAATTGCTAAAACATAACCTTATTGGATTCTGACATCTTCCATGTATCTAGCGACTAAATGTCAGCAAAAACATCACAGTTATCAGTAGGTGATACAGCTACTAAGAAGCAAAGTAGTAATGGCTGTGTCACGAATGTGAAGTTCTGAGCTGGAAACAGTGGCACACATACATGTATAATACCAAAATCTTGGGATGCTAAGGCAGGAAGATTGCAAATTTGAGACCAGTGTAGGCAGCACAGCAAAACCCAACTCAAAAACCAAAAACCAATTCTCGGTTTGTGGCTCAGTGGTGGAGCACTTGCCTCACATGTGTGAGGCACTGTGTTCAGTTCTCAGCACTGCATATAAATAAATGAATAAAATAAAGGTCCATCAACAACTAAAAAAAAATAGCAACAACAAAAATATATCCTAGGAGAACACAAAATTCTTTCTAACGTAACATTAACCTTTCAAAAAAAAGTTTGCAAAGTAAGAAATGTAGTCTGATGACAGCTTTTATGTGTGCTATAATAGCATATTACCAAAAATTGGGAACAACTCAATATCTAATTTCTGTAATGTCATATATTTAATACCATTATTTCAGATTTAGCCTTGTTTTCTCATTGTAATTTGCCTAGCTGAGAAGTTAGCAATTGTTACCAAGCACATGTTATGACATTTGGCTATACATTGAAAACAAAATAAAATAAAACTATGATTTTTTTTTCTTTAACTTAAGTAAGTTATTAACTTGAAGTTGACACAATATAAGGTATTACCTTTGATTTCTAACTTAAAATAATATTAAACCATTATTTTTTTAATTTATAAAATGAGGAAAATACAATAAAGGCTAAAAACAAACCATTTGCCCTGCAAATAACTATACATGGTAAACTATTTGATTATCATAGCTGATATTCCATATTTTCCCTTCTGATGTTACTCCACGTATGAGTAACAATTCTTTTCCATGTTTCTCCTTGGATTTTATAAAGTACCTAAATTATATATTCTTCTTCAATAAAAGTGAATAGAAATCTAACTTTGCTAGTTTACCAGGTAACACCAAAATAACTGATTAAGAATTAATAGTCTTGGCTATCTTCTATTTAGTGTTCATTTTTACTTTTGCATTTTGATTTTACTCATTAATTTTCTTCCCTTTTCTGTATCCCTACATTCTTGATGTCCAATCAATAATATCTTTTTTTAAAGTAGTGTCTTTGTACAGCATAGGGGGACTGCACTATTCAGCCACTAGAATTAAAATATTTTCTGTAAATTTTAAAATAATAAGTTATAGACGGTTGAGCTTTTTTCACAACTCCATCTCAGGAACAAATCTTAAAAAACAATAGGTTAGAGTGTTTTCATGATGGTAAGTTAATGAAAAATGATAGAAAGCATAATGATTTTTATGCAATTAAAGTATATAATTAGTTATTTTTTTACAATAGAAACTAGAGGTCTTTGTTTTTTCTTAAAAATAAACTATGCATTTCATTTATTATTCATTTGAAAAAACAGTTTTTCTGTATTATATATTAGCTACTTTGACTTGACTAGGGTAGAGACTGGCAGAAAAATGCAAAGACAGTAGAAAAAAATTACTGCACATCATGCCTTTGAAAAAGTATTAAGGATTATTCATGAATAAATTTATAAAGCTGAATATTATCAACATAAATAAGTGACTCAAAGAGAGAAGATATAACAAAACTAATAAGTGGGTAAATTGTGTGTACCCTCCCTAATTAGGAGGAATTGAGTATAAAATATCAGACTAGAAAAAATAATCTATTAATAACAGAATATATATTATACGTATATAAAAGTGAGGGGGGTCCAGTCATGGTGATGCAAGCCTGTAATCTCAGCAGCTCAAGATGCAGAGGCAGGAGGCTCTTTGAGTTCAAAGCCAGCCTCAGCAAATGCGAGGTGCTAAGCAACTCAGTGAAGTGAAGCCCTGTCTAAAAAAAAAAAAAAAATACAAAAAAATACAAAATATGACTTAGGATGTCCCCTGAATTCAGTCCCTGGTACCATCCTCAAAAAAAAAAAAAAAAAAAAAAAAGTTGAGGAGAGAAAGATTCAAATTGGTAGATTAAGATTATGTGAAGTTCTAGGTGAAGAATTTGTTCTTTTTTAAATCTGGAATGTTCTTTCCCCACTACTCCATGTATTGATTCACATAACTTCTTCACCTGCTTAGTCTTTCACTCAAATCTTACTGTCTGATAGAGGGTTACCTTGACTATCTTAATTAACACTGTATAGCATTCTCCACTCCTGTACCTCTCCATAGGTAATCTTATTTGTGTCTTTGTTTTAATGTTCTATTTCAGGCATCTAGAATCACTAAAACATCACATCAATCTTTTTTCCTCTCTTTCAGAATTTCTTGGTTATAAGAAATATCTAGACACACTCTCAATGTCTAGTACTACAATTCACCTTTAAATCCATTCTAAGAAATATTATGCAAGATTTAACTAAATGTGGAAGATTCACACCTTTACAAATGGAATCATCCCAGAGACATATATAAGTAGTGACTGAGTGATTTTTGGAATCAGTATGAGATGATGTAGTTATATGGAGTGACAGGAATATCTGCCTTAAAACTGGATACCTATGATATGTGTAGGGCATTTAAGGTTGTACTTCAAAGTAATAATAGTCATTGCCTTTGGGAAATGAACTGTGGCAGAGAGAAAAGTAAATGTGAAGAAGAATTTACACATTACCTGAATATAACAAGAATATAAAAAATGCATAAACATTTTTGAAATCCTTTGAGATAGAGAAAGAACAAGAGAATAAAATAGAAGAACCAAATGGAGTATGTGCTTAGAGGTGTAGGTTACTTGGAGAATATCAGATATACAAGTTCAATAGGAGTCTTTGAAGCTCACATCTAGAAAAGAAATTTTAAGGTCTAGTTACAGATCACCCTGAAAATCAAGGCTAAGTATTTAATTATTTGGTTTGTGTGATTAGGAAGTCATGGAAGGAAGGTCTTTGAATAGAGAGGTATTTTGGCAAGAATGTTGTTTAAAGAAAATCAGATTCACTATGTTGGGTAGAACAAGGAAATAAGATGAAATTGCTTTATTTATTCAAAAACAATGTGGTTGGACTCTGCCAACAGATATTTTAACAGAGAGAAGGTTATCTGAGGCCACACACAAACAGAAATGACCTTGTACTTTAAACTCATAAAACATTTCTGTTCATTTGTTTATTATTCTCTTTTATGCCTTCTTCTAAACTGCCAATTTGATATTTTATTTTTGCAATAGGAATTTATCAACCACAATATTAAAAGTCACCATAATAACCTAGATAATCAGATTCTGATGCATTCAGAAATTGTATCATATACATTCTGCCAAACTGAATTTCTCTTTATTTCATAATAACATATTAAAACATTTTCAATGATACATTTATTGAAAACTATTATGTACCAGTGGAATAATAAACAAAAGAACAGAATTTTTTTTATGTTTTACACTTTTTTTTTCTTTTTTACCATTTTAAAAACACTTGGAATAAAATGTTAAAAAGAAAAAAAAGTGTAAATCAGGAATTCAATAGAGAAGATTCAAAATGTGACAATAAACAACATCAAAAAACAGTCTACTTATCATGCTAAGTGAAGTAAGCCAATCCCCAAAAATACAAAGACTAAATGTTCTTTCTGATAAGTGGATGCTGATCCATAATTGGGGAGATATGGGAAAAATGGAGGAACTTTGATGGGGCAAAGGGAAGGGAGGTGGGAGGAGGGTGCATAGGGGTAGGAAAGATGTACACACACACACACACTCACACACACACACACAAACATATGTATGTATATACAAATATATGCTTTTATCCATGGCATGTAAGAGATATAGCTATATGTAGGCACAGGAAATAAATAAACAATTCCAAGAAAAACAAATTATAGTTTTAAAGTCTTAAGTCAAAGAACGAACTACTACCTTGAGTGTTTGGAAGGCAAGTATAGCGGAACTAGTACCTTGAGTGTTTAGAAGACAAGTGTACCTAAAGCTTTCTGAGTTAGGAGAAATACATAATGAAATGTGTGATTAGGCAAAGGCAGAGTTTTAAACTTCTATGAAGTCATGGGAAGAACCTTGGGTTTTGTCCTAAGTGGATTGTGATGCCATTGGAAACTACAAAACAGAGTACACAATTATCAGACTTCAATATTTGAAAACAATTATCCAGGCCTCTTGGGAAGAGTCATCCATGTATATCTGAAACAAAATTAGGAACTATAATCTACAGAGTTTACTGGTGAATTGAGTGTTAAATGTGGCAAAGATAGAAATCAAACATGACTGTCTTTACTGGTGGGGAAGACAAGGAAATAAACAAGAATTTTATTTGGAATGCAATAAAAGTCTGAGTTATGGAAGGAAATGTGAAGATATGTCTATAGCAACATAGAGACTAACCTAGAGATATGTGTTCAGAAGGTATCAGAATAGAGATGAATATGAACTTATGGGAATACATGACACCCTAAAGAAAAGGAGATAAATGGAGAATCCTGAGAAACTCAGACGGGAAGAATGTATTTACTTTAACAGAATCAAAGGATTGTAGAAAATGTCTGTGAGGGAGAAGAAATTTGTAAGCCACAATTCAATCTCCAAATTTGTACTTTGCCACTGTCTCTCCCTAGAGAATTATCCTCCCTGTTGGTATATAGCTGTTTTACTTAACTTTTTAGGGTTTGAGCAGATATCAGCATCTTAGCAATGCTTTCCAAGATCATCTAATTTAAAATCACCCTTTCTCAATACTGAAATTCCACATGCTAAGCTTCAGGAGATATTATCATATCACATTGCTATCCCAGGAAAAGATCAAAATATGAAATTACAAGTATGATTTCTACTAACCATATATCATTTTTACATTATTCTAAAGTAAAAAAAAAAGTTAAGTCTAATCACTGTGACGTTGGGAACTTTCTACATATATATGTAGGTATATGCTAGTTATAATGATAAAATTAAAACATGAAATTTATGATAGATAAGGAGGCAGATGAATATGAAAGGAACATGTAAGAAAGATATGAATGATACCTAGCCAAAAGACCATAGAACTATGGAGTAGGAGTGACAGAATACAGCATTTTCAAGTTTATGTGCTGAGATTGTTTTCATTATTATTTTTAAAAATCCTTTGGGCTTTCATCTAATTGTTCATCACCTCTCTCAGGTTCCTGAGACTATTATTTCCATTGGCTTTTGTGTGATATAGGCTTGCAACAACTCACAAAGTGATCCCAGAAAAGCCACCCATGGCTACAAGGAACATGTGAAAATCCACACATATATTGCTGATGGTATGGTGGACTCTTCCAGAAGATTATTCTGAAAATTGCAACAGCTTAATATGAAATCATAGAAAAAAAGACTTTGGGTTGAGTGTTGGGGATGGAGAGGAGAGTTTTGATCCTGAATATTCTGAAGTGTAGATGACTTTTTATATAGAATGATAATCAAGAGCACCACTAAATTAGACACAGTGAAGGAATTTTCAGGATTCATCATGCATGAGTAAAGAATGATTCACCAACCAATTTAATGTCTCTCACTGTAAGCTAATCCCTGCAGTCATAGCCACATAGTAGATAGTTTAAGTAATTTGAGTAACAGAAAGAACAATTTGATTCTCTAAATTAATTAATATTTTAGAACCATCATAGACATAAAATTTAACCAAAGTAAAATTGAACTTTGATCTTCAATAAGAGTTTGTTTAATCCACCAACATCTCTCTCTCTCTCTCTCTCTCACACACACACACACACACACACACATACACATACTTACATGTGCACCAACAAGGGAGCACGTGTGCTCTGGCTTACCAGGAAAGCTCTTCTTTAGAGATCTGTGAGGAGGAGCATATGAACCAAACCACTATTTCATCATTTCAGAACAAGCACAGAGTTGGACTTAACTCTATTTTGCTAGGAAATAGCATAAAAATTAATGCAATAGGGATTAATTTTCTCTTTTTTACAAGTTAACAACATTTTTATTCTAGATTCCCAGTTTTTTCTCTCATTTGTTACAAATGTAATCCACATTTCTTATTTTCACATACATCTGGCAATGCTTTTAAAAACACAGTGTCAGAAAAGAATTAACAAGATGTGCGTGAGTGCCTTGTCTTAACACTTTATTTTCTGTATGGCATTAATTAGTTTGAACTTGTATTGCTTTAATTGTCAGGGATATTTCTCTGAGTTGAATGAGTAGGTATGTGAGAGAATTTAAAATAAGTCTCTGGGGTATAATTACTCTTACATAATCATATAGTTCAAATTTGTTCAAACACTAATATTTCAAACCATTATATTTACAAAAAAAGATTACAATCACACATATTTGCAGCCAATGATATTTTGTGATTAAACTAGTAGAGAACATAACAGATGGGTTAATTTGATAAACTGAAGAATATTAAAGTTAACTATGAAGTCACATTATGGTACAGATATGAACTATCTGTAATCACAGGATCACTACAGATACTTTAAACCAAAAAGGAAAACTCAGGGAGAATATTTATTACTCACATAATTTTATTACCACAAATGCTTGGGCTCACATGGCTTTTAGAATGAGTGGCCATATCTTTCTGGCTGTCTGCAAACACATATGCATGTACATATATATACACAGTCAGTTAACTGTAAGTCTTGAAATTAAAATCTCTCTCTATGCAAACAATGTTATTCTGCTTTCTTTATTCTTTTCCTCCTTGAAAAAAAGTTAATTTATTAAGAAAATATTTTATCCAATCTTGAATTGTGCATTTAAGACTTTAAAACCTTACCTTTCTACAACAACTCTTATTCTATTATAGCTTTTATATTTAGAGCACTTTGTTCTCCCTTCACTTAAAAACATAAAGCAAGAGGAAAAATGGTAACTGACACAGGAGAAGGAAATATGAAACAGGGTATATATCAGAATATCTCAAAGTCACTTTTCATTTCCCTTAATATTTATCCTACCTTAATTATAATTGAGTAAAAAAAATCTTATGTGAAGACTAACAGACAAGTCATAGAATTTACAAATTCACAGAACTGGGCACAATGTTCTAAGAAGATCTGAGACTCAGGAATTTAAAGATTTGGTTTCAATATCTGCTGACCTTAGAGTTTCCTCTGGATATTTATTGAGGCACATTGCTAATGATAATTTTAATGAAAGTAGTGCTGCCTGTTAAAAATTGTTTGAGAATTCAACATGGATGACACAACATGAGACATGAACTTCCCAGGTTTCAGAAAATACAAGGGACAGAAGCTGTACAATTGTAATCATAATGCTGCAAACCACCTCCAAAAGTTGGAGTGTTGCCCACTGTCCTGATTGCCCACCTTGATTAATAAGTATTTCCTGCAGAGACTGGACCATTAAAGAGTGACATTTTACATTTTGAAACTTGGCTATTAATTTAATCTGTATAAACATATTCATAATCTATAAAGGACTTGCCCATATTTCAAGTGAAAGTGACATATGCAAACTGTTATGACAAACTGGCTGCTCAAGATTCCAGCAATTTAAGAGATGTGCTCATGATGTTGAAAATTAAAGGAAAAAAAATGTTTCCAGTTGATTGACTTTTTAGAAGATGCTGAATGACAGCTTAAAATGCTTTGGTGACTGTGGAAGTGGGACTATCTCTATGGCAAAGGGAATATTTTCACTGTGTACTGTGTGGTGACTTGGCACTTTTTCCCAAGGTCAAGGGAATAGACATATTCTACAGCATAGGAAATTACTGGATAATGATATCTTTGTTTTATAATCTATTTCTATGAAGAACATGAGGTAAAGAATGATAACTGTTATGTTTTCAAATATTTTGGCCACATGGGGGGTAGGGATTAAAAATATTAATTTAACATTTGTTGAGTGCCAGGAACTGTTACTTATATTGCTCCAACAGAAATATTTGTAGGAAAATGGTCAGTTCTTCTCATATTTTCTTTTACATGTAGTTTAAGAACATTCTGAGTGCCTATCTCATGCCCTGGGAAGAGGGAAATCTGATATCTCTTTCTCTTACTAACACACTAAGATCCCTGGAGATCCTCCATCTCTGATAAGATTGTTAGGGAAGATTCCTTACTCCACAAATGCTGAATGCTGCCCCGCCCCGTCCTCTGTGGATGATGCCATTTCTTGGTTTGCTACCATCTCCTGCATTGTCCAGATTAAAAGGCAGACCCATGATCTTTTAATGCCTCCCAAAGTTCAACTCACCACAGACAGACAGCCTCTAGTAATTGTGAGTAATGGTAAGGGTGGACCAACAGGTAAGTTTCTCAAACCCTTGTAAAACCTAACACTTTGTGGCCACTTTATTTTTGAAAGTCTGCATTTTAACCTGCTAATAGGTCTTGTCCAGGTATCAAGTTTAATTATTTTAATTCCTAGGTTCCCACTATTTGCTAGGTAATAACTTTCCTCCTTCTCCTCACCAAAGTAACTTCTTCAGGTTATCTCCAACTTCTTATTCTAAGGAGAGAGAGAAAGAGAGAGAGAGAGAGAGAGAGAGAGAGAGCGATTGGAGAAGGAGAAGGAGAGGGAAGGCGGAGGAGGAAGTAGGAGAAGAGAGAGGGAAAGAGATTTGTTTATTTTACAAAGTTTATGTTCCCATTGCTACATACTCAAATAGTTAATCAAGCATATTCCTGAAAAAAAAAAATTGAGAGAAAAAAAGAAGAAAAAACCTGTAGCTCTTTATTCATTCATCTTGCTCATCTCTTGGATGAAATACATTTACAATAATCCTTCATGAAAAATGATAATATCTCTATTTAGTACAGAATTATTCTGTATTTCAAATTATGATTGAATAATTCCATTTGAAATTTTCCAGAAAACTTTATGGGCACTCTTTCTAGGTGTAAGCTTCCCTTTGTAGTGGGATACCAATGAACAATAAATATTTTATACAGCTCATAACTGCTAATAGAGATATGCACACACCCCTCCACTACATTCATGCTTTTTGCAAGTGTCCGCATATGTATGTTTGCAACCTCAAGTGCAGTCTGAGGGAGGAATTGTGGGGAGGATGTAGTCAAGTAAGTGATTCTGCTCCCCAACAGAGTTTATGGAGAGGAGTTTGTGGATTAAAAAGCTCCTGTTGTTTCTGTCTCTCCCAGCTGCTAGCTTATCAGATCCTTAGAACATGAAAAGTTTATGAGTAAACATGAGCCAGGATTCAGTCCTCTTGCTGCAGGTTCTGTCATTGGAAAGTTGTAGAAAGATCTCCTCTGGTGAAAGCTTTTTCTTTTGACCTCAAGTTCACTGTGATTGCCACTTGCCTGGAGAAGACCCACTTAACATTTTAATAGGATCCTGTCAGTGTCTTTAGGAGTGAAAGAGAAAATCAATGGAGTGGGATTTTCAAACCACTGAGAAGTCTTAAAAAGAAAAGTATAACATGAATGAAAGGTACTGATTTTATTATTCTAAAGGAGTGTTTGAAATTGTCCCCCTGTAGACTCAGAGATATCATGTAGGTCATAAACTTTTTCCTCCCTTTAGAGTCTTTTTCTGACTAGATAGAATTTGCAGAATGGTGGGTTCTGAAACTACTCAGCTTCAGAGGTTTGTTAAATTGATGTAAGCCCTATCAGTCTCCATCCAGAAGATTCATGTCATGCGCCAAACAGAATGCACAACCATGGGTTCATCTGCTTTGTGTACCTAAATGAAACTAATAAAAAAACTTTGATCATGCATCAGTAAGGCTATTTTTCTTTGTGATTTATGGCTTCAAGTTCCATGCCAATGTCACAGAAAATCTTACTGATTTTTTTTTTTTTTTTTTGAGGAGGGGCGGTATTGGAGATTGAACCCAGGGGCATTTAATCATTGAGCTACAGCCCCAGCCTTTTAATTTTTGTTTTGTTTTGTTTTTATTTTGAGACAGAGTCTTGCTAAGTTGCTTAGGTCTTCATCAAATTGCTGAGGATGGATTTGATCTCGCTATTATTCTGCCTCAGCATTGTGAACCACTGGGATTATAGGCATGTGCTACCATGCCTAGCCCTATTGATTGTTTTAACAATTCTTTTGAAAATAGCCAGTTATCCTTTCTCAGATGTGGATTTCTTTAATGGAAGGAGATCACTACTACCTGAGTTGCGCAATAAGGATATTATCTATCATGATCCACACACTTCTAGCACTTCAGCATAAATATATTCCATTTTAATGTAATTATATATCTGCATCTGTCACATTTAGGCTAAAAGATCCACAAAGGCAGAAACTATGTTTAAGACATTTATGATGTTCAGACGTAGTTCCAAAAATGGCTTAGAAAGAAAGAAAAGTGAAGGGGGGAGGGAAGGAGGGAGGGGGGAAAGAGGGAGGGAAAGGAAAGGAAAAGAAAGAAAAGGAAGGAAATGGAGCAGGAGAGAGAGAGGGAGGAAGCAGAAAGGGTAAGAAAGAAGAAAGAAAGACAAGAAAAAAAAGAAGGGAGGTAGAAAAAAAGAATACACAAGTATGCTTAGTCAACTTGAAAGAAGAAATGTAACAATTACAGGGGTGAGGCAAATAAAGTAGGTCCACATCTTTGCAGAACAAAGTAGAACCTCTACTCAAATTAATGGTGGTGTTTATTTTGTGTGTGTGTGTTTTTAATTTTATTTTTCTCTCTGTAGAGTTAAGTAGTTGTTAACTTCTTCTACCTCAGCCATTTAAGCGGCATTCATTATATTCCACCACAGCAGCAATGGGGAAAACATGGAGATGAATAATATAGAATGTATATAGAAATCTTTGACAAAAGAATAAAAATGGAAGAGACTGGCTGGATTTATTGTGGAGGTTTCATGTCCTAAGTTAGAAGCTGAAGACTGTTGAAGAGTTTGATGGCTGATGGATGTTTCTGATGATTAGAAATAATTTAAGCAAATGTTTACTTGGAGATTTGATTTAATCTCAGATCCAGTAAATTCACACAAGATAGAAACATATTTAATATCCTCAAGAAATTTTATTAATAAATAAACAGAGAATATATAAGAGGAAATACATGAATCCTGAAAAAGGCAACTGCAAGAGAAAAAATATGTTTAAGCCAGAAAGCAGACAGCTTTGACCTTGACATAGCCAAAGAAGTCATTGATGTATGGACTGCAAGTTGATCCAAGTAGAATTTTAAGTTAAAAAAATCTAAATCTGAAAGCTATGGATAAAATGAATTAGAGAATAAAAAAGATCAATTATCTTTGTGCCATAAATATTTTAGGAGTTATAATCTAATTGGGACCATAAAAGTGAGTGGATCAAATAAATGTGTGCATATATTTAAAGCTAGAGAAAAGGTTAGATTTGAGCAAACAATTGATTATCTTTGCAAATAAAGAAGATAATTAATGAAATAATGACCCAAATAGTATTCATTTTCAGTGAAACTTGACAAATTTGTCAATCTTCTTGCTGAAAAACCTTTTTGTTGAAGTTAATGGAAAAAAAAATGGACAAAATGCAAAATAAAGATGCTTTACAAGGCATTGAAAAACCTTCAGTGCATGCTGTGGCAAGCATTCAAAAGGCCAACTTCTAAGAAATGAATCACAGAGAAGCTAACCAAGCACTTATGGCTCTGTACAGATTGCAAATCAGACCATAATTTTTCTTAAGCTTATGTCCATTTACAATAGGATGATGTAGCTTTTCCAGTCAAGAAGTGAAGTATCTTTCTCTTCCTCTTGAGTTCAGCCTGGAAATGTGACTTACTTTGGGAATAATACAATATGGTTCACATGAAGTTGTGCTAAATCTAAACCTAAACCTGAAAAACACTACTTTACTTCTGTTAACTCTCTTAAGTTCCCTGATCAAGTGATGTATGAATAAACCCAGGCTATCCTGTGGAGGATCAAAGTCATATGGCCCAGTCATATCCATTGACAAACTAACAGCTAGTTCACCATAAAAAACATTATTTATCTCCAGTAAATGATCATAGAGTTAGTCTAACCAAATTGGAGAATTTCCCAATGAGATGAGAACAATAGCTTATATGCAGAACTTAAGGTAAGTAAATAACAATGAAATAAAAAAGAATATTTAAAATAATGTAAATTACTGATATTGAAATAGAAACAGTTAGGTTATCTGAATAGTTACATGTCGATTAAATAGTTATAAATCTGACTATTTAAATAAATATTTTCTCATAAAATTGTAAGCCATATTATTTTAATTACCAATTCTTCTCACTCATGGAATAAAGGTTATCAATGTCATACAAACTCTTTCAGATAATAGAAAAAAGGAAATATTTTCCAATTCATCTCAGGAACTAAGCATAACCGGAATATCAAGCTTTAGGAGGACATTATAAGAAAGAACATTAGCAAATACAATTTTCCATAAGAATAAACATAAAAACCATAATCAAAATATCAGAAAACTGAATATAGCAGAACTTTGCCTAAAATTTGTTTCAACAATTTGAGATTGAGTTAATGAATCGAACCATGTGTGATATGAATCAATATATTTCAGCACACTAACAGTATAAAAGAAAAATCTATGTGAAAGCATAAATGAATGCATTTAATAGACAAACATTTGCTAAGCTATTGCTATATTATAAATTACCACAAAATTTTAAGACTTAATTTAAAAATAAAAATCTTATTTTTCAAATTCAGGCTGAAATATTGACAGTGTTTCTGCTTTAGGATATGGGTCAAATCAATTCTGTTGTTCCTGTTTTATTTTTTGAAAAGCCTACAGTTTAAGCAGTTATCTGGTATAATCTCTTCAATTACATTTGCACAAGAAACAGAGACTGAGCAAAATAATACAAACAACATTTAATAACTTTGGGGTGTTATTCTCCTACATGCCATTGGAATGCCACATGACCCCCTGAAAGGTGTGATGATTTCTAATCTGTCTTTATGTGTAATGAGAATGAGGCAAAGGAAGATAGGAACAAAAGAATAGTGAGCAAAAAATACCAACTACCACAATGAAAACAATTGATAACATTCAAATTCTATTCATGATTAACCTGAAATTATTAAGACA
This sequence comes from Marmota monax, assembly GCF_021218885.2. Taxonomy (NCBI): domain Eukaryota; kingdom Metazoa; phylum Chordata; class Mammalia; order Rodentia; family Sciuridae; genus Marmota; species Marmota monax. The sequence goes on along the minus strand of NW_026695230.1, from coordinate 1,958,944 downwards.
GTAAGAAATAAACATTCTACATTTGAGAGTTTATCAAAAAATAAGAAGAGGTAGGAGGAGGAGGAAGAGAAATAATATTGATTGTAAATGTCTGCACTAAATACCATATTTGTAGTGAAGGATTGAAAGTTATTCCCTTTGCAATCTGTAATAAGATGAGGATGTTCATGTCACCAATTCTATAGAACATGATAGAATGATCCCCAATAATAAATGAAGAGAAAAGAAGATCAATTATCATTATAGAAGAAACATATAAAAATTTCAAAAATTCTACAAATAACTTTAGAAATCATTACTTTACTAAATGTAAAATCATATAAAGCTCCATTTTATATGTGACCATATAAAATTGAATATGAATGTTTATTTTTAATTGTTTTTATAAGAAGAGCTAAATAATTATATAAAGTTTAATCAAAGCTTCTTCATATCAGTGTTTGGATAATTATGGAGATTGCTGTGTCTTACTCAACACTGTACAGTATCTGTTATTACTGTCATATGTAAAATCCCACCAATAATCTTCTTTCCCTGGGTGAGTATTTCAAACCCAAGTTTTTTATGGTCAGCAGATAACCTGGCTTGTTCTTCCACAGGGAAAAGTGAGCTTATCCAGTGGAAATCCTTTCAGTTCCTGCCTCCCACTGACTCTTGTCCATACCACATCTATCTCCTTGTCTTTCCTCTCAACAGATCTGTGCCTGATGCCTTCTTTCCCATCTCCCCCAGAGATTGCACCAATTCTTAGTCTCTCTCTCCTGGGCCTTCATTCTCAACTTCTCTCTTAATTCTTTTCTACTCAACAGAGAAAAATGATCAAGTCCGAAGGATTTGTCCAAAAATATGAACAAAACCTTTTTTTTCCCTAACCTTCGTCCACTGCTAATTTTTACTGTTTCTCTTTTGCATCACAGGATTGCCCTTGAAATGGGGTCCACATCTGCAGTCTTCTTTTCATCATATACCACAGAGATCTAGCTTTTAATTTTTTTTTTTTAATTTTTAATTAAGCCAATCCCCCGCAAAACAGAGGCCAAATGTTCTCTTTAATACGTGGACGCCAATCCATAATGTATGGAGGAGCATGGGGAGAATTAGGGACTTTAATTGGGCAAAGGGGAAGGAAAAAAGGGTAGGAGTATGGAGGCAGGAAAGATGGTGGAATGAGATGAACCTTATTACCCTATTACCCTAGATACTTGTAAGACTGCATATGTGGTGTGACTCTACATTGTGTACAACCAGAGAAATGAAAAGTTGTGCTCCTTTTGTGTACTACAAATTGAAAAGCTTTCTACTGTCATGTATAACTGATTCTAACTAATAAAAATAAATTTAAGAAAATGAACGTTTAAAATAGACAATATTTATAATCACATAATTTTTCAAATATTTAGAAATAATCTAAATTGTATGAAACCCATACAAATTACAAAATGTTGTTGAGAGAAAATATTGAAAGCTCTAAGTCAATAGTAGTATATAAATTGTTGAAGAAATGAAAAGCTCAGTACTTTCAAAATGTTAATACAGACTCCCAATATTATTGAAATTGATAAACCAATTTTAAAAAGTATATGAAGTTTCAAGGAATCATGAATATTCAAAACAGTCTTGAAGAAAATGATAAAATTTACCTTTTTAGAATGCTGGATATTTATATGTTACACTTTCAAAACGCCACAACAACTAAGAGTGATTAACATTAACAAAAAGATAGACAAAGAGAACTTTAAGTTTTTTTTCATTGCTATACATGAAGCCAGGGACTCACACAGACTAAGCAAGTTTTCTACCACTGAATTACAGCCTAACTCCCAAACAGACTAATTTGACAGACTCAATGATACAGAAACAGATACCTATACAATTTATTCATGAAGAAATTACACTGAAATATTGAATATTCATTATAAATTCAATACATTTTGCTGAGACAAAAACTGTATATGCATATGAAAATAAGTTCATTTTAACCCCTAACATGTGCAACACAGATAAATACAATGTCAAGTTGTTCACAGGTCCAAGAAGTGAAAGGTTAAACAAGAAAACCAATTACTTAATAATCTTCTAGGACATAATATAGTAAATACGACTACATTTGTTACACTGAGCATAAAGTGGAAAATCCTAATATGTAAGATTAATAATTTGGTCTATATTTATGTTATCTACAACTTTTCAAAAGATAACATTAAGAGACTGCAAAATTAAAAAAAAACTGGTAATTTTATTCTTAATATATTTAAAAACCAAAAGCACATACATAAGTATATAAATACCTCCAATAAATCAATAACAAAAACCATTGAAAATGGCAGAAGTCATGAACAAACATTTCATAAAAGATAACATGTCAATATCATCTTTTGTAACATGCTCTCTCTGTGTCACTAGTAAAATACAAATTATAGCTAAGAGGAGATCTGTTACACAATTAATAGAATTAATTTTAAAAAAATAAACAATACTGACAATACCAGTATGGACAAAAGTGGGAAGAAATCTAAATTCTCCATCTCTCCTACTCTAAAACTGATCTGTACAATTTTTTGGTCAAATTTACCAAATACATAGATAAACATATATATCATATACATGCCCTATGTTTCAGGAACCCTACTTTTATCATTCCACCTGGCATAAATGTATTCATATATTAACCATGTGCATACCAAAAATCCATTGCAGCATATGAACACCAGTAAAAAACTGAAAATAAAAAAAAACAAGTATCTATCCACACTGGAATATATTATAGTATAATTATTTGCCAGAACACTATATAACAGTAACAACCAATAAACTGTCTATAAAACATGGAGTAATTTTACAAACAATACTGTATAAAACAAGTCAAACACAAAAGATGATATTGATGATTACATGGGGATAACAATAACAAAGTAATGGAAACTATTATAAAACAATAGAAATAAAAATATTGGTATTATTTTGAGGGGAAGGCGGGAAGGTGAAGGTGATTGATGATTGAGGTCAAAGAAAGATTCTAAAGTGAAAGCTATATTAAATATCCTATATTATAGTAAATGTATATATAACAATATTATATGTAGTTCATGAAGTGTGACATTCTGTGATTGTTATACCTCAGTAAAAGATATTTAAATAATATTCTGAGAAAACAGTATCACGAGTACTTTATAGAAAACATATTACTCAGGGAGGAAGTATAAGACTTTCTTTAAGACTTCTGTCTTAAAGAAAGGGACAAGATAAAAGGTATTCATTCTGCCACTTCCCCAATTCAATATTGTTTTGGGTATTATTGCCAATAGAATTGGTAAAGAAAAACAGTTATAGCTCTTAAAGAAAAAAGAAAATATTGTTGTTAAACCCATCAAAAATGCTTCCCACTTAAAAATGCCCAAAGATTTAACTGGATACAGAAACAAATAAGGATGTTTAGTAAAATTTATGGAATAAAGATCAACCTATAAAATTAATAGCTTAATGAATCGGCAATATTCATTAGAAATTAAATGCAAAAGTTTAACTGCAACAACAGCAGTAAGTCTAACAAAAGCATAATTAGTCTATGTCACAACTGTAAGGCATTGATGAATCATACGAGAACAGTAGTATAACATATGAGGCAACCTATGCTTTTGGATGGGAAGATGAACAACTATTATCTATTTCTCTAAATTTTTAATGTGAATGCAGTTTCAATTAAATTCCCTGCAGGTGTTTTATGAAATAGACATGGTAATTCTAAGCTTCTAAGCGAAATATAAAATTTGTCAATAAAACTATGAATCAAAACAACAGGGGGGCAAAAATAGGAAGTATTATAATGTAAAACACAATTTTAATAATTAAACCATGATATGACACTGAGATTGACAAATTCATAAGTGAATCAGAATAGACAACTCAAAAAAATAGAGTTAAAATAAGTTTGTGCATTAGTATGAAAATAATCAACTCACAGAGAACAATCTAAATGGCAAAAAGGCAAAATATGTCTAAATGTCTATGTAAAAGAAATTTTGGAGGAGTTGATTTATTACCCATGAAGTTATTTGAAGACCAAATACAATTATGGAATTAAGAAATGTGTACAAATTATTTAAAAAATCAGACAAAGAAACATCGCAGTTTAATTTAATTTAAAATAAAAAATGGTAAAAAATTTTAATATTGAAAATTGATATACGTAATAGACAGGAAGGAAGTAATACAAAACGAATTATATGACAGGCATAGTGACAGTTAACTGTGATTAATTCATTTTCAAGTCAGCATGTTCTTCCAGCCTAGTGGCCAAGACATTGAACTCCTGCGGTTGATTGATACAGTTTCCTTTATGGTGACATATCCTTGTAAGTAATTTGTTGACCCTGTGATTTAATTTCTTCAACTGTAAAATAAGGTTAATAACTAGTGCTTATCTCATGGAGTTGTACTGAATATTAATGAGTTGGTGTGTATAACACCATGCTGTATTTAAAATGTTGTCCATGCACATTATTTACCAATATTACATCATTGTTACTTAAGATCACTTTGGAGATATTTTCATTCTCTGGGAGAAATAAACTGAAGCATGAAGTAGTAGTGAATTTGGAATAAAATGAAAATGTGACTTGTCCATTTCTAGTTAGCGTTGGCAGTGAGAGTGAATAGATATCTGGGGCATTAATAACCATCTGATTACTGACAAATTATTGTTTGTAAGTAAAAATCTCAAGACCAGAGAAAAGAAATATTGTATGTCTTAACAATGGTCCATTCCAGTTTCCTTTCAACAGGAAGACTGTGAAGAATGATAGACACTGGCATTTAGCAAATGAGAAAAAGAATTTTAGCAGAAAACTTTTCAAGACCCATTGCATTTATTGATTATTATTATGGCCCCTTGTGGACATAGCTTTTTATAATTCTGCAGAATAATTATAAAATTTATCAAATATCTCAGTAATAGAAATTTTATGCATATGTATTCAAATTCATTGTTTTTTGAGTTCAAAACTTTATATAAGTTACTCCATTTAATACATGAAGTATTGGATGAAGTCAATGTTACATTTTACAGGTAAAAAAAAAGTAAATGTTACAGAGCAGGAGACACTTTTCTACATATTAGAAACTGAACTTCTCAGCCCATATTTCACTAAAAACACTATTTTTCCTATGACTTCTTTCTCAGTGTAGGACTGTATCCAAGTGTACTACCTAAGCCCAAAACATGGCATCATTATAACCTAACAACCTTACACTCAACCCACAACACACAGAGACAAAATAATTTTAAAAACAACCATCCTATCGATTTATTTACCAATGTTTGGCTAGAATCAAACTAATCATCCCTTTTGTTTCAGCTTCTGGTCTCTTAAGGCCAGGGCCATTTTTTGCCTGGACTATTGCAATGCTAAGTTCTCTAAGCACGGCACCAGGGGTTTCTCTGCCCCAATTCACTCTTAAGTTTGCAAATAGTGAAATTAAAGACCCTCATCGGATGGCTTTACTTTCCTAACAGTGCCCTAACTCCTAAACATCTTTCACAAGGCTTGCACATCCTTCTACTTTCTTCTATCATTAGCAAATCCACCGCCCCTCAATTAAGTCTCAAACCTTCTGAGATTTATTCACTTTTTAAAAAATTCAGCAAGTTTATTTTCATTAATATTTAGAAGTGCTTTCCCTTTGCATATGACTGATTTCTATTTGTCTTTTAAAATACATCCTACATATTTCATATAGCTTTTTCCAGAAAGGATTTGAAGCTCTCCTATGTGTTCCAGTTAATCACTGTGTCTTTCCTTTATCAGGTAAAGTTTTAGATTGCACTACAAATCACGTGTTTTCTATCCCCATTTCCCACTCATCAAACACACACACGCACACCCACACACACAAACATACACAAACATGGACACTCATTCTTATTATCTTATTGAATAGGAATTATAGAGTAGTAACTTAATCTTTTGGGTAAATAATAAGAAGTAACTTAATCTTTTGGGTATAATTCCTGAACTTATTGACCGATAGTAGCTATATCAGCTATTTTTCTTAGACATGTTTGAAAGGGGGCACTTTTCAATGAGTTTTATTTCTTTATGAACTAGGAAAGAAACCAACACCCTGGTTTATGTTCAGGCTTTACCCTTTATTCCCTCAGTCTCAAAACTCTTCTGTGTGTCTAACATATATCTCCAAATCACCACCCTCCTTATAACATTTCAAGGATCTGAGGGGGAAAAAAGGTTAGTGATATAATGAAAAATATCCATTTTGTTTTCCAAGAATTATCTGGTAAACTATGCTAAACTATGTTTATGCTTTATGTGTATAAAGAAATTGTGAAACATTGCCATGGAAATTCTTTGGAGCCTAAATACCTCTCATTTAAAAAAAAAAAACTTTTGAGATAACATGATATTATTTTTTTTTCAAAAATTCTCTTCTATATGAAGTGATTAAGATTTTTATCTAGATTTTACTAAAATATGATGGTTCCTGATTATGACTGATGCGAAGTGGAGTGTTTGAGGGCTCTCATACCTTCTCTTTCTGTGTTAGACAGGACTATGAAGAGCTAGAAAAGCAGCTGAAAGAAGTATTTAAGGAGCGGAGCACCATCCTCCGTCAGCTGACAAAGACATCAAGAGAGCTTGATGGAATTAAAGTCAACCTTCAGGTGAGATGAAAACTAATTTGCTCAGCAGCAAAGAATGAGGAGTCCCATATTAATATGCATTTTAAAGCAGATTTTAATACCTTTTTGAGCTTGGCCATGGTGGTTATTATTTATTATTATATAAGCTTTGAAATGAAATGCCATCTGAAATGCAGTCTAGGGATCTGAGGTGTGCAATTACAAAAAGAAGAAAATTGTGTGCTTGGTACAACCATCAATTCCTCTCAGCTTCTACGATCAGTTTGACCCTTATGTTTTTCATATTATAAAATGATGAAAAGTAATTAGACCAAGAGTTAAATGAATATAGGAATATTATCTAGAAGAGAATATTAAATTCCCCCTAGGAGAGCTCTGAAGATTCTTTAATAAACTTCATTACTGAAGTGGGTAAATGCCTTAGAGAGGAGACTGTCATCTGTAAAAAATATATTCATACAATGAAATCTCAATCACTAAAGCGGAAATAAAGTCTACTTCAGATAAGAAATACTTCTGAAATACCTGTAATGTTTTAATATTGGACTTTAAGTGATGCATTTATTAAATACTTACTGTATACTAAGAATTTTGTGTATATTGCATGATGCAATACTGAGATCCATGAAGTGAATACTTTTATTGTGATTTCCTTGTTACACACAAGCAATTGTGTTTACAGGAAAAAGAAAAAAATAAAACACGTTATTTTGAATATCACAAAAGAAGCCAAAGTTTAAATGCCAGAAATCCAGCTCTAGGTTCTTTCTATTTGTAACTGAATAAATCATGTAGAATTACTGTTGCCCACACTCTACTGCACAGTTTTCTATTCCCAGAGGATAATTATGATGCTATCTGCAACCAACAGAACTTGTTGAACTTGCTCAAAGTCCTGTTTTGGATATTCTTTCTAGAATTTCCAACATGAAAACTATGCTAGGCTTATTAAGTCTTATTTTATAGATGAGAAAGCAGAGTTAAGGGGAAAAAAAGAGAAAGAAAGTAAGAACACAGAGATAATTGAGGGACAGAGCTGGTATTTAAACCCAGTGTTCAAGCTCCCATTCCAGATATTGTGTGACATCTAGAAAGAAGGAAAGAAAAAGAAAAAAAAAATCCACAACCCAGTAGGACACAGAGGGAGGTAGCAGGATGATAGCAGTGTGCAATAATAGCATCATGCTGGAAATGTACACAGCACTAGGCAAACAATAACCAGGATGAAAGGGGGTGCAAATTGATTTTGAGTTTTGCAGGAACCAGTGCCTGAGATGTACTTTATGTAAGTGGAAATTTGCCAGGTGAATAAGATGGGGAAGAATCTTCAAGAAATCTGAACATCTCAGAGTCATGGAACATCGGGCACATTGCAAATACTGCAAGCATGTGGTTAAATGACCAGGCGAGGTCAGTGTTCACAGTGCTCCCTGGACATTAAGTCCTTCTACGGAAGTCAAGGCATCTAATTACAGAAAATTGATTAAAATGTATATCTTCATGGAGTTATAGTTTTTGAAAAGTTAACAACTCTACCCTTAAATGTAGTTGTGAATTTTAAGATGCCTTTGTTTATTTTGTGCCAGCCACTATGCAAGATGTTTTTCATCTTGCTAAATTCTTTCAGCAAAATCTCCACAGCATTAAGATCATCTTATAATCATTGTAAAATGAGGTAGCAAGGGTCACAGAGGCCACAGGAAGTGCCTGAAATCATACATATAATAAATAGTATTCCAGGTTTCAAAATTACTAGTAAATATATAGCCCATTTTACGTAGCATTTTTCAAATATAAGCTGAAGGAACTTTGAAAGTTCAAGGATGAAAGTCCTGTTCATCTTTGTAACCATAGCACCTGGATGGGATGATAATATAGCACAATAAGTAAACAGGTTTGCTAAATAGTTTTCATATAAACCATTAGTATCCTTATAGGAACAAGATTATTTTCATAGAGTTTTACCCTGCTTCCCTGGATATTGCTGAAAAAATGACAATAAACTACACCTAGGTCTTCTGATTGGATTGGCCTTGCTGATCCCATCTGTGTACATATGCCTTCCATTTCTGCATCAGGTTTGTGGAATTATTTTGTTGTTGTTGTTGTTTTGTTCTGTTTTGTTTTGTTTTTATTTTTTGAGGGGTTTGAAGAGTGCTGAGAATCTGAAAAAAAGGAAAATAAAAATTGCCAAGTATAATTTCCTGACTTTTTACTCATGCTTTTCTTCTGATCCATATTATAAAAGTAGTAAGCATATTTTATTGCACTTATTCTCTCAATGCTTTCACATGTCTACTTAAATTCTTTGAGTCAGATTACTTTTTAAAATAGGCTGCTTAGAAATTTCATCTTTAGCGTTCAAATAAGGAGGTCAAAATGCTGATTTTGTGAACTGCCCCAAGTCAACAACCATGATGGACTTTGATCTGTAAATCTCACAAATTATGACATTTTTTCCATTTGAATTCCTCATCCTGCTTTCCTTGTATTTTATGTGAAGCTACTCTTACCAGGTAGACAGAACACTGTTTATTGTCTGCTTCCAAATGAACACCTCAGTCAGTCTTATTAGGGAGGAGATTTTTCATGCACAGTTCATCCCACCACATCTTAATAATAATACTTATCATACTATATTTATGTTCTCTTTTAAGCATGAGATTGAAAAATGGGTGAAGGTAGGCACAAGTCTTTGCATAATTCATGGTAGATATTTATTAAATAAATATTAAGAAAACAAAGCATTTTCCTTTTGCTATTGTTATTTCCGTACCTGTCAAAGCTGCTATATAAACAATTGTATTTCCTTTTCATTTGAACTTTTAATGTCAAGAATGACAGTTTACTCTCTTAAATAGTTTATTGAGTGTATTAGGGAAGGTTTAATATGACAGTGTCCCTAATGAGAAAAAGCCTGGGGATCTTTTCTACTTTAATTGATGGCCTCAGAATCCTGAATTTGTTAGAGTATATAAACTCTAATGACTGAGATAGTGTGTATGTGTGTGTGTGTGTGTGTGTGTATAGTTTTTTTTTTCTTTTCTTAAATACCCTATCTGTAGGGATCATTTACAATTTTACATGGCCCTATGTTTTTGTGGATCCTAATACATTACTGACAAATAATAACAGGACAAGACCAAACAGGCATGTGCCTTTTGACTACTTTTATCTTTAATTGTGTTATTTCCTCACTTACACAGACAGGCCTTCTGTGTCTCCTTGTATTTTTTGAAACTATGCCAGAGCTAGTTTAACATGCCCTCAGAGAACACAGTAAAACTTCAAAGAAAGTGTAGAAGATATATTTTATATTAACTTAGAAAAAGACCTAGATTTTTGGAGAGTATTTTCTCCTCTATTAAGCCTCTCAAAGCTGAGTCTAAGCTTACCCCTCTGACTCAGTGTGTGATATGCACTGGAAGGTGTCACAGACTTCTGTATGGATCTTTAGAGCTATGAGGACCATTAGGGCCTCCTTTTTACGTTTCTGTCACAGGTCAAAAGTGCAGTCATACCATGTATGAGGTAGCCTAAAGGAAAGTGAGCCTCAGTGTTTCACTAAATAAGACTTCCTTTTCCCACTTTTCTTGTCAGTCTTTAAAAAATGATGAGCAATCTGCCAAAACTGATGTTCAGAAGCTTCTGGAATTAGGCCAGAAACAAAGGTAAGACTGTGTTTGTTTTTTGTTTTGTAATTTCCCCCTACATTCTTTTTATGTTCCATCAAAGTATATCTGGAAATTTACTAAAATTCAGGAATGTATTTATCTTCTTAACTTTATATATATATATATATATATATATATATATATATATATATATATGTATATATATAAAAAATTCACTGGGGAATTCTTGCTTAAGTGCTTAAGTGTAGATTCTTATACAGTAGATCTGAGATGGGGCTTGAAATTTTATATTTCTAAGGAGTTCCTTGGTGATGGTAATGCTGTTCCTTATCTGCAGATCATGGTTTGAATGATAATGATCTGTAACACTCTTCTTTTAGAACATGAAAAGTCTGCCCATCACTACATAGAATGGATGCTAGTTATCACAATGAATCATGAAGAAAAGGGTCAAAACTTGATCTTCACTTGTCTGTAATCTCAGTGGCTCAGGAGGCTGAGCTATGAGGATCTCACATTCAAAGCCAGTCTCTGCAATTTAGCAAGGCCCTAAGCACAACTCAAGGAGACCCTGTCTAAAAATAAAATATAAAAAAGGGTAAGAGATATGGCTCAGTGGTAAAGTGCCCTCTGAGGTACAACAATAACAACAAAAAAGGAGTAGGCTTTGAGCATGTGGCTCAATGGTTAAGTGGGTTCGATCACTGGAACAAAAACAAAAACCAACAAGCACCTGGATATCCTGGGTACAATGTATGGTGATGTGGTAAGGAAGAGGGCAAATATGTAAACAACAAAATTGCCATTGTTATAATATTATTAATGTTTTTTGCTTATTTGATTTTTTACAAGCCATATGATTTTAAATTTTATTATAAATGAGGAATTTTAAGCTAGAAGCAATCAAATATTTACTATTCATTTTCTAGAATGTTTTCTAGATTCCTTATATACAATTGTACTATATTCTCACAACTACCTTTTTAATAGATATTATTATTCCCATTTTATATATAAGAAATTGTTGCTCAGTGTTTAAGTCAATATTTGAGGGCTATCATAGTTGGACATTGAATTTAAAATTCATTCTCTTACTCGACAGCCATGTCTTTCCTCACTAGGTCACTAATCACAAAGTGCAAAGCTATTCACAATCATGCTAGCGTTGTCCCTTTTAAGTCTTGTCAGACTCTGTCAAGTACACTGACCTTGCCTCTTGACCCAGAAATCTTTCATTGGAGTTCATTTGGATGGAGTAAATGACACCTGTTAAAATATTAAGTTGAGTGTCATGTATTGGCTTTCATTATTTGCAATGACATTTACTATTTATTTAACATGAAATTCTCTTCAAAGTCCAATATTAAAAAAGGTTGAATAAAATATTTATTTGAGCATGTTTTCAAAAATTACCTAATTTTAAATGATTTTATTGGTTTGAAATACATTACCTTTTAAAAAATATCTTTAGTTGTACATGGACATGATAACTTTATTTTATTTATTTTTATTTGGTGCAGAGGATTGAACCCAGTGCCTCACATGTTCTAGGTAAGAGCTCTACCACTGAGCTACAGCCCTAGCCCCCAAATCATTACTTTTTAAAACACTTATGCTCAATATTCTACAAGTATTAGTGGCTCATAAATTTAGTGATGCAGAATTAAACACTTTGAATATAAATGATAGAATACTATTCAAACATAAAATCAAGGTATTCTGTTGTTTGTGACAAGATTGTTGAACCTGGAGGAAAATCCAGGTATAGAAAGACAAATACCACTTTATCTCACTGTTATGTGTAATCTAAAAATGTTGATCTAATAGAAGTGGAGAACAGAATGCTGATCATGGTAACTGAGATGGTTGAGGGGGAGCACGGGGGAATGTTGGTTAAAGTATACATTGTCAGTTAAATAAGAGAATAGGTTTGAGATCTATTGTACCATATAATATATGTAGTGAAAAATATATTGAAAAATATTTAAATAGGAAAAATAACTGATCAAGATACCAAGATGCGCAGAAAATGATATTTCTATGGAGTATTTCATGATAGGGAAGCAGAAAAATGTTAAACAAAACATAATAACAGAAGCTACCTCCAAACAGTGGATATATAGCACCATTGCAGTGACTGAGGAAGACAGATTGAGGCTGAGAAGTTGAGAAAATAAATCTGTTTGCAAGACCTGGTACCACAATTAAAAGCTTTTAAATGTTGGTTCATAGAAATCACAATCAGAGTAAATCACAATAATAAGAAATAAATAACTCATTTTAGGTAGCTCTGGGAAACATGATATAATTAAAGAAATATTTGAGGGAAGTTACTCTACTAACATTGTTTAGGGCTGAAAGAAAGAATCGTGAACAGGGTGAAGAAAAAAAAGTTTAGAGACAGAGATATTGAGGGGTAGGTAGGAGAAGGCCCCAGAATGTCAGAAAGGTTATCTTGAAAATAAAAATGGAATAAAGCATTTTATTTTCTATGATTATTGGTGAATGAAGATTCCTGAAAGACAGTATTGGACTCAGTATACTCGAGGATTTTAGAGCAGTGTTCTCTGAAATGTAAAAGAATGGCTGTGACCGTAGCAGGTTCTTCATCTGTGATGCTATTGCAATACAAGCTCAAAAATCACTTGAAAAATGTGCTGTCCCATAGAGTGAGGTGTGTAAACATGTTCTTACATTTATAATTGGGGCTGGAAGAGGTATGAACCAACTGCTCTAAAAAGATTATGTAATATCAAATTCTATGTTAACACATATCAACATTGAATAATCTGTCACGGGTGCCCCTGGAGCCATCATTTCCTTAAAATTAGAGCTTTGGTTCAGCATCAAATAGGGAATTAGAACGGCTACAAATAGTTGGTCAAACCCCACTGGGTAGAGGAAAGTGGAGTAGAAGCAAGTCTGGAATCACTCCCCACAAGGGTTAAAATGAAAGTCAGGAATCCTTCCCCAATGGGGGATAAAGTGATAGTCTGTGAGGCAGAAGTGTTGGGCCACCTAAAACCCAGGAGCAGTGAGCAGGTGAAGGAAGGCATCAGGAAGGAAGGTAGATAAGTATATGGAGAGATTTGAAAACTTAAAGACACACTTCTTCAGGCTGTCCAAGCTCCTTGTCATGAAATATGTAGAGTTTACTAATGTCTACAGTTACAGTTTTTGTTAACAGATATTCCTGTTTGTTTTTTCATGGTTTCCTAAATTGCATGTATATATCACAATGGGGGAGGTTTTTTTTTTTTTGGGGGGGGGGTACCGGAGATTTAACCCAGGTGCCCTTTACCATTGAGCTACATCCTCAGTACCATTTATTTATTTATTTATCTATTTGTTTATTTATTTATTTTGAGACAGGGTGTCACTAAGTGGTTAGGGCTTTGCAAAATTACTGAGTCTGGCCTTGAATATGCCATACTTCTTCCTCAGCCTCCCAAGCTGCTGGAATTACAGACATGTGCCACCTTTCCCAGCTTGTTTGGTAGATGTGTTTATAACAAATATATCTTGTAAACTAATTTGCCTTAAATGTTTACATATTATTTAAAAATGAAAGTGATTGAAATAAATGTTAAAATAATAACTATTTAACACATTATTATAATTTTTAGCTGAAAATATAGTTTTATTATATATCATTCAGTTTTTTATTAAGATTTGAGTACTCAGTTCAACATTTACGTTCTCACTTCCCTCCTCCTTTCCTTCCATCTTCGTTCCTTCCTTCTTGTTCCTTAATAGATATAGTGTAGTAACTCTAGAGTTCTAGCACAAAGCTTCTGGAATGTAATTCTACCACCTTTCTATACATCAGTTCAATCTGTAATATGATACCATAGTTTGATTGAGGCTTATAACAATGCCTTGAACATTGCAGGCCTTCAGTATGTGTGTATATTTATATCATATTATATCATGTTTTTATGTATATGTTTATATATATGTACATACATACATATACACACACCACACACGCACATATATAATGCCTTGAATACTCTTACTAAAAAATATTGACTATAATAATGAAATCCCAGCTTTAAGTGTCCATAGGTGGAGCAAATCTGATAAATGAAGTCAAGTTAAGCCTGTAATGGCAGCTGCAATGAAAAAATATGCTCTAAGCAAAGGATAGTAAAGCATATATAAATAAATTTATTTATATATCCTTAGTCAAACATATTTAAATAAATCATCTTGGAACCAAAGTGACTATAATTATGTTATAACTTGTCCTGTATATATTTGCATTGCCAAAGAATGTCCAATTTCATTTCAATAAACATACAGAGCTATTTCAAACACTAGAAATTTAAATGAGGATCTAGGAGTTCTTAGAGCAGGAAATCTGGGAGCACCATTAAGTACTGCTAAATGAAACAGTAGTTTGTGGTTGTGTGAGACATGGTGCTCAAGGATGAACAGGGGATAGCATTGTGCTTGTGACAATGATTTAACATTTATTGACTAATTCTTTCCAGGGTATTATGTTGAGAATTTTGTTTACATTTTATCATCTAAACCTAACCACAAGCCTCTAATATAGTCATATCATTGTGCCCATTTTATGGATGACGAAACTAGGTCTGAAAGGTGTTTGTCCAAGTGACCAGAGCTAGATTGTTGGCACTTGATTGGAAATTTTAAACTGGTTTGGGTACTGATAACACTAGAAAAGCTTTCTGTTTGTTGTTGCTATTAATTTGATGTTTATTTCTCTAGCCAAAAGTGGTGTGTCCCCCACCACAAATCCTCACTTAATAGTTAATATTTGGAAGTCATAGCTTGAGTAATAAAATCAAAACACAGCAACACAATTCATTAGACGTATGTGGCTACATTCTAATCCTTAAGAGGAATGTACAATTAGGGAAATATTTCTACTTTATCAAAGGACACAGGGTACATATGTACTTATATAATAAGTACATATGATGAAGTTGGTATGAATGTATAGTCATGCATTTCCTTTATTTTGCCCATTAAAAGAAGTAGCCCTCCATTCAAAGTGTCTCTTTTTACTTTATTTTTGTAAAAAGTCTTAGGCCTAATAGTGGATGTCTAAAGCACAGAACTATAGAATTAATCAATTAGAGGCATCAGAAGGGAGTGGTGATTTTATCCTATCAGAAAGTCTGTGGTGACTTTTCCTAACCAGCATGTTCACACCCTGGCATGCTGTCAGTAAAATTAGCTTTTCAACTCAAATTAATATATTGATTTGATTTAACACATTGTGTAGCTCACTGATGATTCACACAGTGGGATTCTCATAAAACATAATAACACAGCAATTTTCTTGAAATACAGCTTACTTTTAGCATTTGCATAGGAGAGAAAACCTTTTATTTCCAGAATATTTAGATATATTCTATTTGTGTAACTATAGTATTATACAGTTCTGGTTGTCTGTTTCCTAGATGTGGGTAGATTGCAAACCTCTGTTTATAATGTACATAGAAAATAATGGAATTATGTTATATCTCCTTTTTGCTATTTTCTACAAAAACTAGAGAAGAAATGAAGTCTCTCCAGGAGGCCTTACAAAATCAACTTAAAGAGACATCTGAGAAAGCAGAGAAACACCAGGCTACTGTAAGTGTGTTCTTCTTTGTCCCTTTGCTTTAAGGAGCGAAATTGATATTTTCTGTTTTTCAAAACCACTATGGAAAAATATACCATATAAAGTCAAAATAAAAATACTATAAAGAAGCTTCAGTCATTATAATTGGAGGAATACTTGATCATCATTTATTCCAAGAAAAGATCACTGTTATATTTGATTCTTGGGGGACAACTTTTAATCTTCTTTTATAGATAATAATCCAAGGGACAGAATTGAGCAAACACCCTAGTTCAGACTTCACAACAACAGCTTTTGGATTTTGGAGTGAAACTGACTTTGAAGTATTATAGTATCCAGATTCTCAAGTAATACCCCACACCCACTGAAAGAAATCTCTGAGGCAGGCCCATAACTACAGCCTGCTTAATCAATTCTGTAAGTCATTCATCTGATATATGCCAAAGCATAAAGTTTAAGCTAGTCTCCAGATCTTTTTCTCTCAAAATGATGTTCCCTTGACTCCCACATTTCTGCTCCTGAAACTACTGTAGGAGGAAGGTGCTTCTGAGCAATTCTGAAAGGGAAAGTTCTATCTTCTTGCTGACCCACCTATGCACCACTTATAGGGACTGAGCCCTATGCATTTTTCCAGGACCTCAGCCTATTCTACAAGATAGTATTCTCATAGAATATACGGTGTTTAATAAATGCTAAGAGATCTGAAACGACTGTTGAAAGAAAGTTTACTTTCTACGATTCCCGAGAGGAATACCAAGCCATAAGGAAGATGGGTTATGAGGCAAAGGGAAACTGTGGGCAGGAGACTTGATTGTAGTTTATGAGGCAATGCGATGGTGAGGCAGAGTAGGGAGGTTTAGGACTGCCAGTTTGAATTATTTCAGTAGTCTCTGTGACATGCCAGCTTTCACAAGTTGTGAGTACCTAACTCCGAGGTGATTAGAGTGGGAATCTAGTGGCCCCAAAATGTGAAAGCCCAAGAAAATGGATAGTTGAAGCTGCTTTTTTCTGGATTGATGGTTTTGCATTTGGAAAAAAAAATGATCCTAGGAGGAAGACTCCCATCAGACTATAATGAGGAGGGTAGGTAGTTAAGGCAGACTAACTCGAGCATATTGTGGGATTGTTCAGGACACGGTGGAGTCTAGCAAATGAGTGTAGGACCAAACTTTTCCTAGACAAACCATATGATAAAGCATTGATCTTTCAGATATTAGAAATATGGTTATTGTGGAACCTCCATTATAGGTCAATTATCTGGAATGCCAGGTCCTCTAAACACCCATCCAGCCTTGTATTTGCAAGGTTTCTTTTAACAACCTTGATTAGACTGGAGTTTTGCTTCTGAAATGCAGCTCATTCTGTCACCTGAGACACCTGATCCCTGGGAATAGTGTTTCTCATAAAGATTGTTGATGTACCTGGAAACAGAATTGTTTCCTTTTAAGGACTTACTGTTATCTGTTCTGCCCACCAGTAAGGACAGACATATTGGTCCTTCCATGTTATATCAACATTCAGTGCTTATTTGTAATAAGCCTTAGTGATTGGTTCTATGTAGAACAAATGTTACATTAAAAAATATCATTGAAGATGTGCTCATTTGTAAATAGCGTATTGCTTATTTGGAAAAATAAACCAGTGTACAGTATTCTTCTATTGTATTTTTGAAAAATGTTTGGTCTCATTATTTCTGTTTTAGCTGAAGAATTATATTACATTTGGAAATTACACACACACACAAACACACACACATACACACAATAGACAAGTTTTCGGTATCTGCATGATGATCTGTCCTCTCCACCCCTAATCAAATTACTGAACAGTTCAAATTGCAATTCTATTTATGCCTTGACCAATCATATTTAATCTGGATTTATCTGATCCATATATAATTTGATAACAAATGACAGCAGTAAGAACAGAAGTGCTCACCATGTGCTATTTTCTCATATCCTCAAAACAAAGCCACATTAGGTTTTAATTTGTTGTTGTTGTGATGTTTTGTTCTTTACTGAAAAGTAAAGAACTCAAAAAAGGCAAATATGTAGCTTGCATTTCCATAGCTAGTACTCAGAGAAAAAAAAAATATTCTAGTATATTATGTACACCAAGGTTCAAAATAAACAGAGTTGTAACTTTTGAAAGAGCATAAGCCCAAGTTAGACTATCCAATTGTGAAAAATGACAAAGAGTGCTCAATTGGGAAGCAACAGAGAGACAGGACAGGCTGTGTCACCAAGCCTTCCTCTCAACATGCTTGCAATGCCATCATTATGGGTCAACATCAATACTTAAGGGTTTGTATCCTTCACTCCACTATTGTACTAAACCAGAAACTCTGCAGACCCTCAACTAGGCTTGCATTTCAGAATATGTATGTTCTGAGTTCAAATTCCTGGTGGGCTAATTACTATGCAAACTTGGACAAATTATTTAACTTCTGCAAGTTTGCTTTTTGATCCAATTTAGGAGGTGAGTATCATTAATATAACAAAGATAATTCCCCCAAAATTATAGATGACATGTAGTACATAGTAGATATTAAACTAATACCATTCCCACACCTTTCTTGAAGTTAACAAAGGTACACATCTGTTCCTTCAACTTTTGACAAAACTGAAGTAAATATGCATTACTAGAGCAACAAGTCCCAGAAGAAATCAAAAATCACAAGTGGCAACTCCAAATAGAGTCTTTCCTGAGATTATCCAAGGTACAAATGTAAAGGAACTGCTTGTATTGTATTTGGTCTTTGCCAGGAGAAGACATAAAAGGAGAAACTATCATGGAGAAAAAAAATGCCAGATTAAATTTCTAAAGCTTAAAAGTTAGATTTTTTTTTCAGTATGAGCCATTCCTTTTGCAGTACTGTACCCCTAAAAGATTATCAACTTGGAGTATTCTGGGACAAGAGGCTGAAAAATATCTTCACATATGCTATGGTGTTACATATGCTGGGATGTTACATCCCAGTGGAGTGAACATCAGACAAAAAGTAAACTATCCAATACAAAGAAAAAATTTCTAATTGGCCCAAATTCCAATAGACTAGAAGTCACAATAAATTAAAAGATGTTAAATTTACCAATACTATGATTTTTGTTGTTGTTGTTTTTCTTTTCTTTCTTTCTTTTTTTTTTTTTCAGTCCTGGGGATTAAATTCAAGGCTTCATGTATGAGAACATGTAAGGCCAGAGCTCTACCACTGAGTAACACCTAACCCCATGTTATAGTTTTCAAAAGGAAGCAGAAGAGTTTAAAGGAGGACAACAGGACAGTTTCATATATGCTGTAAATTTTAAATAAAAAAATGAAAAGTATCATGTACTTAATATGATCAAGAAAATAAAATATTTGTGAAACATTATGTAAAATATTTAACAATTTATATTAATGCCTAAAAGCAAACAATTGAAAGAACAAAGATAAAAAGCAAAGACTATGTATACTAAAAAAATAAAAATAAAAACAAAATAAAAAGTCCAAATACATGTTTCTACCTTGAAATGCAGGTTAAACATCCAGCAAAACATAAATAATAGAAATAATAGGAGGAATGCCAAAGTAGATGCACCAAATATTTAAAAAATATATTTCATAATTTTAAACTACTACACAAACAGGGAATCTCCAACAAATTTTTGACATTTTGGGGGTAAATCACTTATAGTTATGCTATAGAAAAAAATTGTTTAACACATAAATGAAGTTCTGTTAACTCAAGAATATTAATAGTATGTATAATAAGTTATTCAAACCCATTGAAATAAAAGTAATAATTTTGTAAGATTAAAATAATTCCTTAAGTTTGGAAAATATATAACACATTTCCTAATAAACTTTGCCTTAAAAATAAATAATTGGCTTTCCATCTTTTGGGTCCCCTTCTTCCTCCAAGAGAAGTTTTTTCTGCTGTCCTTTAATAAAGTTTGTACTTTCCACTCTAAACTTGCCTCTGTGTACTTCTCTGTTGTTATACTTCAGCATTCAGGAAGCAAGGACTCATCACCAGTAACAGATTAGATGTTCCCCACAGAGATCTAAACCAAGACCACCCATCACTCAAATGGCCCTCCAACCTGTTACTTCTCAATCGGACTTCTATCATGGACCACTACCATGGACCACTCTATAGACCCAATTTTTAAAAAAGGGGAACTCCAAAACTGCTTGCTCAACACTGCCCCCCTTTAGCTGGAAGAAGCCAGAATGGTCATCGTCCTCTTTCCTTACAGCAGTAAGGAGTTCCCAAAATTAGAGGGGGAAATGAAGCCAGATTTAAAGGTAGGTAGTTAGTGTAGTTAGGTAAATCGGGTCTAATATCCAGTAAAATAAATAAAATGGAAGCCATTATTGAGAGTGGAATCCAGGAAACCAGAGCAGCACTTGGGGAGATTGAAATGATAATGCATCCAAGGCCCCAACCCATCCCAAGGAAATGTTAATGAAGCAGCTCCCAGCAAACTTGGAGATGCTAATCCAAAAGCCCTTCCTGCCCAGATTACTCCTTGGCCCACCTATCCCCCACCCTTTGGAACTTCCTACTTACATTTCATCACTGCAAGATAACAGAACAAAGGACAAGAATATGACAGGAATTTGGGAAAACTGAAAGTAGACCTTAGCTATAAAAGAGGGAATACCTCCCCATTCCATGAATTAAACCTTTTGGGTCCCCTTCTTCCTCCAGAGAAGTCTTTTCTGCTGTCCTTTAATAAAGCTTCTACTATCAACTCAAAAAAAAAAAAAAAGAAAGAAAGAAAGAAATAATAAAACACTGTAAAACCTACTTGAAAATAATACAAGCCAAGGTAACAGTGAGAAATTAGTTAAATTAGTTAAATGTATTTATTAGTAAATATTAAAGAAGAATATGACTCAACAAACTGGTTAAAAAGCAAAATGTCAAAATCAGTTTTAACAGAAAGAAAGAATTATAAAGTTTGGACAATAAAGCAATAAGATAAAACAAGTAGGCATTTAAGGTGTATGTAGTTCAGTGGGGGAGAACTTGTCCAGCATATGTGAAGTCCTAGATTTGATTCCCAGCTGCAAAAACAGACACGCCCTCACCCTCATTTTAACTCAGTTCTTCAAAAGGTATTATAAAGAGAGTATTCAAAAGAACAAATGGGAATAAAAATAAAGACTGTAATAAAGAAATAAAGAAAGAGAAAATCTAAAGAGACTAATAAGAAACAAGAAGATTGAAGCAGTATAAAAACTCTCCCAATAAAGACAAGCCCAAGTTCACACAAAGTAGCTTTACTACTTGATCTCATCAGACATTTATGAGGAAGTAATAACAACACTTTTTAAGTTATTCAAAAGAAATAAATATAAAGGAATTCTTCCAAATATATTATTTAAGACCAGCATTACCCTGATAACATAACAAAGATACAAGGGAAAAGGGAGACTATAAGCAAATACTCATGATGAACTGTTTTAGTCAGTTTTTCATCTATACTAACCAAAGTACCTGACAAGAAGAATTACAGGAGGAAAAGTTTATTTTGGGGTTCATGGTTTCAGAGGTCTCAGTCCACAGACAGCTAGTTCCATTTCTCTGGACTAAAGGTGAGGCATAACATCCTGCAACAGAGGAAAGCAGGTCAGAACAAGGCCACCAAGAAGCAGAGACTCTTCAGGAACAAAATGTACACATAAAAGTCACATCCTTAATGACCTACCTCCTCCAGCCACACCCAACCTGCCTACAGTTACCACCCAGTTATTTCCTGTCATCAGATTAATACATTCATTAAATATTTTATAATTCCATCATTACCCATCTAAGCTTCTTTCATTATCTCACACATGAGTATTTTGGGGACACCTAATACCTAAACAATAGATATGCCATAGAAAAAAATGAACATAGTTGTAAAACATAGTTGTAAAAATCTGTAACAAAATGCTAGCAAATTAACTAATAGCGCATTAAAAATATTATTCACAATGATGAAGGGGGATTCCTTCCATGGATATAGGGATGGATGGTTTGCATATACAAATCAAAAAATGCGGTACACCACATCATTATAAGAAATTATAGATGTTGGATAAGACAGATATATTAACCTGGTATATTCAAAAATGCAGAAAAGGCAGTTGATAAAGTGCCCTTCATGGTAAAAATGCTGAACAAGGTAGGTAGAAGAGGGACAGACCTCAATACAACAAACACCATTATTCTAAGGAAATGACTGACACTGAGTAGGGAAAAGCAAAAGCTTTCTTTCTTAGATTTAGAATGCAACAAAGATGTCCACTTTTACCACTTGTATTCTACGCAGTGCAGAAAGCCCTAGCCAGAACAATCAGGCAAGAGAAAGAAAAAGTGGGCATCTAAATCAGGAAAGAGAAATTCAAATAGTCACAGTATGCAGGTGACATGAATATCTCAAAAATTCCATCCTAAAATATATTAGAACTAATAATGTAATTCAACAAATTTATAAAATACAAAAAGCAACATAGCAACCAATAGCAGTCATTTTTATAAGCCAACAGTGGATTATCTGAAGTAGATAATCAAGAAGTAGATATCTGAAGTAGATATCAAGAAAGTGAAAACATTTACAATGGCAACAAATTATCTACGGATACATTTAAAACCAAGAAGTGTAATGTCTTTATGATGAAAATTATAATGTATCAATGAAATAAATTGGAAGAGGACACAAAAATGGAAGAACATCTTGTGTTTCTGATGGTGAGAACCAATATTTTCTAAATGATCATAATAAATCATTCTGAAGATTCAATATAATCCCTATTCAAATAAAGATAATACCCTTTAAAGATATATAAAACACAATCCTAATATGGAAACGGGGAAAAAATAATCCCTGAATAGCCCAAATCATCTTGAGCAAAAAGAACAACACAAGCGTCATTATACTACTTGAGTACAAAATATACCACAATGATGCAGTAATTTAAATAAAATGATACTGGCATAAATACAGACATATAAACTGAAGGAACAGAATACAGGTCCTAGAAGTAAATCTACACATCTACAGTCAACTGATCTTGATAACAGTGCATGTACATTATAGGTGGAAATGTAAAGGAAGCACAGCCATTATGGAAAATTATATGGAGGGTCCTCCATCATTTAGAAATAGAACTACCATATGATTCACTAATCCAACTAATTAGTATGCATCTCAATGAAATGAAATCATGCACACCAATGTTTATTGCCACCTACTCACAATAGGCAAGAAAAGGCAACAACCTAAATGCCAATCAACTGATGTAGGGCTAAAGAAAATGTGGTACATAGACACAATCGAAAACCATTAGGCAATAAAAATGTCTAAAATCCTGTCATTTGTGACAACATGGATAAAACTGGATGTTATTGTGCTGAGTGACATAAGGCACAGAAAGACAAGTGTCATTGAACTTTATTCATGTGAAATCTAAAAATGTTGATCTCAGAAAACTTGATGGCAGAATTGTGGTTACCAGAGACTGAAAAATGTAGAGGGAAAGGTTGATCAATGGGTACTGAGTTTTAGTTCAACACAGGCAAGAAGTTCTTCTGTGTTATTAGACAGCAGATAACAATAAAGAACTGTATAGTTAAAAAAAAGCTAGAAGAAAGAATTTGAAAGTTTTTACCATGAAGAAATTATAGATGCTTGATAAGACAGATATGTTAACCTGATATATACATTATATATTATATACTTGCATTGAAATATCGTATTACTCTCTTAATATGCAAAATAATGTTTATGTAACTTGTTAAAATAATTTAATTGAAAAAATAAAATAAGTTGCAAAACAGAATAAAAATAGTTATTCAAATTTTATAATATTGAGTAAAAGAAGGAAAATAGCTATGTTCACAGTTCAAATTAATTCATTAAAACAGTGTCCACTGAAGTTTTGAAAATCTCCATTAAAGCTTTAGATAAATACACATTTTCAAAATTTCTGCTAGAGAAATGCAGTACTTGAATAGGCCAATATACTTAGAAATTTAATATATGAAAAGATGTCCTTTTTCCAAACTTTCAAACTGTAGCATGAGAAGTATTGTTTTTTTTTTTCTTTTTTCAGTACTGAGAATTAAATCCAGAGGTGCTTAAGTCAAATCTTGAGCCATTTTTAATTTTTTTTTTTTGAGACAGTATCTCCCTAAGTTGCTCAGGACCTCACTAAATTGTTAAAGCTGGCTTTGAACTTGCAATCTCCCTGCCTCATCCTCCTGAGCAACTGTAATTATAGGCATGGACCACTTAATAGTGATTCTCACCTGTATTTTTAAAGACTAATCATCTCTAATATATGCAATATTTCCTAGAGAAGAGAAAAAGAGTTAGAACTCTGATATCACTTTATGCACATGTACATTTACGATTCCAAAATCAATAAATGATAATATGCCTATACTCAGATATATTTTATAATGACTTTTTGATGTAGAAATCCAAAATAAACAAATCTAAGAATGCTTTAATATATTAAATATTATGATCAATGAATGAAAGCATCTACATGTAAAAGAAATTATACTGGTCACATTGGAGAAATGTGCTCTATATTTGAATTGAATAAATGATATCTTCTAATACTTCAAAGTTTGAAAGTTTTTAACATGAAGTAAGTCCAGAAAGAAATAAAATATATATTTTTTATAGATTACACATACAAAAAATATGTAAATTGCAATTGTTTCATGTTTTTCATATGCATTTAGTATCCAAGAGAAGATGAGTTTAATATTATTGAGATCATCTTTTGAAAATGTGGGTAGACTCAAACAGAATGCTTTGTGATTTGTATTGCTACATGAAGACACTAAGTAAGGATTAAATTATACATATTCTCACCATTGTTATTGTTGTGAATCATTACTAATTATTTTACTGTTTAAAAGGCTATAGTTGTAACTGAAATTTGCATAAGAAAGAGATTAAAGTAATTGTAATTGCTTTCTTTCAAATCAGGAGGGAATTTGGCCTTGTTTCTACAAATATTTTTGTACTATTTTAGATTTTTTGCTGACTTTGATTAGATACCAAAGGCTATGCTTTTTCTCCCATAAAAAAATGCATTTTTTTTTTTTGCAAATTAGGTTACAAATAAAAACAGTATCTATTTAAGTCCCAAGTAAAATAATATGAAGCATAAAGGCAGTCTTGTTTATTAAATTATAAAAATATAAAAAAGATACATTTCTAAATAATTTAATTTTAAAAGAGTAAATCTGTCTTTATCTAATT
This sequence comes from Marmota monax, assembly GCF_021218885.2. Classification (NCBI taxonomy): domain Eukaryota; kingdom Metazoa; phylum Chordata; class Mammalia; order Rodentia; family Sciuridae; genus Marmota; species Marmota monax. The sequence continues at coordinate 1,933,801 of NW_026695230.1, read as the reverse complement.
GTTTATGTATGTTGTATATGAGGACTGAATAATTATTTTTATCCCTAAGCCATTAATGTGTGACAAATCTTTCAAACTTGTCTTCTTCATGGAAAACTATAGCAAAGAAGAAGGAGCTCTCAGGTGTAGCCAGAATAATTAAAGATATTGATGATCATTTGATGCATTTCATTACTCTTGTTAATTTTTATGGCTTAACTTGTATTAAGTGAGACATAATTATTCTAAAACAAGACTTACCTTAAAGCTTTTATTCTCATTAAGGAAGAAGTATTACTGTGCTTCATTCTTTATTCAAAGTAGACACATGGTATTTCCCATCTCTGAAAATTATTTTGTAACTATCTGCTAGGGATGTTTATTTCTCCAAGGATCTTAAATCCTTCTGGGATTCTACCAGTGATTATAAAATGCTAATGCTTTTAAAATATTCTGAATTTTTTTTGGTCCTGAATAAATATCACATTCTCAAATTTTTATGTCAATATTTAATATTTAAAGAATTATAGGTCTGACAGCATATTTTCAGTATACTCTTCATTTAATTGAATTTTTAGTTATGGAAAATTTATACTGAATAATCCCAATATGTGAAGATTTGTTGAAAATAATGCTACCAGTAAAAAAGTAGATTACTTATATAATTGAAATGTCTTTCACTAGTTCATTGCTTAAAGACAAATCAGCAATATATAGAAATTTTCTGGTTCCAATAAAATTCTTGGGTAGAAATAGATGTAAAAATCTGTCTGTAGGGAGACATACTGTTCTGCATGCATATCTAATTTCAAATTGCATCAAGTTCTTCCACATAATACCTTTGTTTTATCAACTGACTTGAGCTCCCTACCTAATTAGATAGTAAGTATGACTAATGATTTGGGTTGCTGTCATTATCCTATAGTTCAAATGTAACCTTAAAAATTGATATGGTAGACTAGGGATATAGCTCAGTTGGTAGAGTGCTTGCCTTGCATGCAAAGCGCCCTGGGTTCAATCCCCAGTACCACCAAAAAAAAAAAAAAAAATTGATATGGCAAGTGTTATATACATGTAAGAATATGTCAGTCAATCGAGCTAGTTGATATATACTTTTAATGCACTAATTTAAAAATTATAGAAAAGTAAATATGACCAGAACAGTAGATATGAGCTAGTTCTTAAACTCCTCCTGTTTTATGTGTACTTTCACCATCATAGTTGTTTGGGTATGGGTTTTTGCTATCATTTTAATGAATAGTCATGCATTCTCTCCATGCCATAAAGGAAAGGATGCTAACAGTTATGAGGCTTCCAATTGATCTTCATGGAAAACTAAGCTCAGGAGTCAGAAGTGATAATTCTGTCAGGTGGTTCTAGAGCTACTGCTGCTCTTGAAGACATGAAAAACAGGAATCCGCTGATTTTCATTCTTGTAGTTCTGTACTTCAATGACTCAGCTAATTCTCCCTGCTTCTTACTATCACTCTAACAACTGATCTCCTCTGCTCATTATTTGTACAGTAATTGACTTACCACAACATCTACATTAGTCTACAACATTCCTTATCTGTTTCAGCTACAATATAGCTAGTTGTCTCTGGGGTCCTACTTTAAATGTATCATAATAAATTTAATATGCCCAGATTCTATTTTGGAGTCAGAATTCGTGCTATACTTCTTCTTTGCCCTGGAATTGTCATATCTAGTGATCAGGAAATGGTGTTAATAGAAGCAATGAAGGGACAGTTGCAGATGCCAGAGATGTTATCCCCACCATAGAACATTCAAATCTTAATTCTAGACCAAGGACACTCACTTATGGACCCCAGGAATGGCCACATACTAGTATACAAAATAGTATCCATTTATTTAAACGATTGTAGTTATGAATGGTTATAGTAATAGTCTTTACTTTGATTTATTCAGTAATTTGTACTATTTACTAGATTACTATGATGACAAATTTATCATCTACAACAAATTAACTGGTTTTACATAAAATGAACATAGATATTACTCACAAATATAGACTTTAAATCTAAAGAACTTATGGAAACTTTAACACAAAAAAGTGATATATGTTTTTCATGGGGCCATATGCAATAAATAAAATGGTCAAAATATGCATGAGAGGAACAATGTGCATCAACTTCAAGGATAGTTATTACCTTTGGGGAGAATAAATGAAGGAAAATTAGGCAGGGTTTTAATAGTATTATAACAGTTTCTTTATGAAATATCTAAAGAAATTGGACAAAACAATTATATCTACATAGGGGTGGGCCCACAGGACATTTCACATATTACTTACTCTTTTGTGTTTGAAATATTTTATAAATAATCAATTTTTAACACTATGTTTATGGTGAAAAGTAACCCTCTTTTAAACTTTATTTCCAGCCCAATGACTTATTTTGCAGTCCAAGATAATACATACAATGGTTCCCTTTCATCATTCTAGGAATCTTTAAAGCTGTCTTTTCTAATAGATGAAGTTACTGGACATTAGAAGTATGGCTAGTCCAAAGACAAATGTGCTATGAATGTAAAACAAACATTAAATTTAAAATACAGACTACAAATAAAGAATGTAAATCTGTCATTAAAAATCTATTATGGGGGCTGGGGTTGTGGCTCAGCAGTAGAGCACTGGTCTAGCATGTGTGAGGCCCTGGGTTCAATCCTCAGCACCATGTAACAATAAATAAATAAAATAAAGGTAATGTGTCCCACTATCACTAAAAAATAAATATTTTTTTAAAAATCTATTATGACTGGAAGCGCAACAGATCACTGGTAGAATGTTTGCCTAATATATACAGAGCCCTGGGTTCCATCCCCAGCATCACACACAAATGCATTAAATGTACAAATAATAGTATTTTAAATCTACTGAATGAAACATATCAAGAAAATCAATTTCACCCATCTTCTTACTTTTTTAAATATGTGATTACCAAAAAGCAGCAAATTTTTGAGAAATTAAATGTTTCATCAACTATCATGTCTTTTTTTAACCATTGTGAACACTCAGAGATTATAAAGACTATACATTTTATAAAAATCCTAACACTGTGCAATACTGCTTTTCTTTCAAAGTACTCAGGTCAGATAAAAATGCAATATCTATTCAAATAAATACACCTGGAATACAACCTTAAAGTTGTAACTGTAGATGCTAACAATATGATCACCAAGAGAAAACATCACAGTTTCTTAGATACAGTTTATACAACATTTCATACCTTTATAAAAGGTAGATCACTATACATTTGCTCTCAAACCTGGGCACAGGACTAATTTAACACTAGAATGTTTATGAAGGGAAATTCCTAGGTTACTAGACTTGACATAAGAATGTATTTTCTAAGAACCATTTTTTGTAATATTTTTGTTTTTATTTGTTCTTTTTAGAAATAGATGGCAGTAGAATGCATTTTGACATATTATAAATATATGGAGTATAACGTATTCTAATTAGGATCCCTTTCTTCTTGTTGTACATGATGTGGAATTTCACTGGTTGTGTATTCATTTATGAACCAATTCATTCTACTCTCTTTCTTATTCCCATCCCTTCCCTCTTCAATTTTCTAAACATATTGTTTAGCAAAATAAATGAATTATAGTTGTAATATGCATGGTTTCTCAACTTTAAAAAAATGAATTTATTGTTACCTGAGAAAGAATATTTTCATATAATCCTTAAATATATGTATGAATTGAATAATGAAGCTTTTGATTAAGAAAATTTTTAATTAATTATTCTTTTTCAATATTTGATAACAAAGGGACATTCATTTTATTGTACCTGAAAATAATAAAAAATATAAAAACCATGAAAATAAAGTTAGGATGGATCTACATAATATTGTATTCATTTTCAGATTAACTTTTTAAAGACTGAAGTGGAAAGAAAGACCAAAATGATCCGAGACCTCCAGAATGAGGTAAGATTTATATTTCAGGAACATTTTGTATAAATCACAGAGTACATACAAATATACACAGAAATTTGCTACAAGTTTGGAGGTTTGATCACATGCTGACTTGACCTTTGACTGATGAATAAAGGTGAGAAAACTTGAGGCTAGAAATTTCGAATAGTGAATAATTTCCATGATTGTATACATTTGATAGTAGTATTAGTCTAAATTTCCCAGCTCATTTTGCTAATTATATTTTGTTAGGCTGATATTAAAACTGATTTTTATTTCATGAATTTAATTGTCTCTTAAATGATATCATAAGCACTGAAAAAAAAGCAAGGAGGAATTTGTTTGCAAAAAATAATCTGGAATGTAAAGTGCATTCCTGAAAAACTCAAATTCATAAACCAGCTATAATTTTTGACATAAATGAGCTATAACCACTTGCATGATAGATTTTAACATTTGAGTCCCTGTTACCATGTTTTTCTTGTCTTTTGTTATATAATTACTGTTTTTCTGATTTGATCACCTTTTTATTTCCATTTAAGTGCAATTATGCAATTCTGATCATCAATTACTAAATAGTAAAAAATCTTCCTTGATTAATTCTACTAACTATGGCCTATTTTGAATCCCAAATCAATATTTTTTAAGCACACATTGTTCTTCCTTTCTTCTTTTCTGTCTTCATTATTATTCATTCTTTATTCCCTCCCTCTTGTTATTCTTTTCCATTACTTTTACTTTATTTCTAGATATTTTAAACAGCAAATGAACTATATTATCTGCAAATGGCTTCCCTCTTGGTATTCAAACTCAAAAATAATCTTTGATATTTGGTACCAATATTCTACATTTATACCTGGATTATGACTTTGAAAGACTAAAATCTGGAAAAGTTGTACAGAAGATTAGAAAGCAATAACAGTTCAACTTTGTTTTAATGATTCTACTGCATTTTAATTTTGTTCCTAATGATTTCTTTTTTGCTGAGTCTTCTCAAGAAAGTGTACTAGGATGTACACTGTATTTTCTAGATTTTTTGACTAAGGTGATAACTTTCAGCAGATCAGAGTTATTAGAATATCAAATATTCTGGATAAATACCTGTTTACTAGGGTACAGTTAAAGCTCAGTGAAAGATTAAATTACTCAACTCAAAAAAAAAGTGAAAGAGGAGAAGGAGGAGGGGAAAGAAGAAGAAGAAGGAGGAGGTGGAAGAGGGTAAGGGCCGACAGATAATTTAAAGCAAGGTAAATGTTTAAAACAATGTTAAAATAAGCACTAAAATATGATAAGAAGTGTGTTTGCAGCTGCACACACATGCACACACACATACACACACAGCAATATGAACCCAGCTACTAGAGAAGTGGATTATGGGTTCATTTGTATTTTGTAAGTAATATGAGTTAACTTTTAATCTAAGATTTTTTAAAAAAAACTCTAATATTCAATTTAGGAAAAATAATTTTGAAAAGTAGAAGTCTAATTTATTCCTAGTATGTAAATATAAAGACTGATAAAATGTTTTACGGGATCACTTTATAGAGAAATTCTAATTTAATACCTGTGTAGACTTAAAGAATTCTGAAAGAACTATATCTTCACAGAGGTAAGATCTGCTTAATATAAGTTGTATAATTAAATTTACTCATGTTTACTTTCATAATATTGAAAATCTATGGGATATAAACTGATAACCTCCAAACAATCTTTAAACTTCTTAATAGAACCTAATTCTGGACACATATCAATTTAATGTTTAAAATTTGCTTTCTTAACTTGAATGATTACTTGAATGTTTGTGTTTATTATTTGGGCAAGTTGTCGGTGTGGTGAGAATGAAGCAAATTTATTAAATAAATTAATTGACCCATACTCTCTACACTGAAATTATATGGATATGAATATATCCAGGAGTAACAAATGAAACAAATAAACTTATTAAACAAAACAATAACAAGCAATTGAGACAATAGAGGTATAAATAGATATCTAGAACAGAATTGAAGTCTGTAAGTGATAACATTTGAATTAAAGTATTGGTGAAATTCTCAATATGATACTTTTGAAACATTATTAAAGAAATTAGCATGTTTTCCATATGTGAAGGCATAAAATGCACTTTTACATTAGCTCCCAGTAGTTTAGATTTAATATTTAAGTTATTCCTTGGAGAGGAAAAGTTTATTCAGACTATAATTTTTTAATGTAAGGACTTCATATGTAAGAAAACTTCCCAGTGTCCCCATCCAGGCATACTTATCTGGAACAGACTACACGGAAGTCTGTGCCCCAGAGATTTGTGGAGCCAGAAATTATAATTGTAACTGGGAAGAATACAGACAGCAAAATCAAGATGAAAGAGGAAAATAATTAGTGGGTTTTTTCTTCTTTACAGCGGGAAGGGAGAATGGTACTGGAAGCTGGGTGAGCTCTGAGTACTTAATCAGAGCATTGTGAGCATGTACCTCTGTGTTCATCTTTTTTCCCAAGAGCATGACTTTTAGCCTCTGAATGGAATGCTGTTACTTATGAAAGCTCTACTGAGAACTAGGTGTCTTCAAGTCTCAGTTCCTGGGCCTCTCCTCTTGTTCAAATTCTTCTTTATGGAACATTCAAGTCCAATCTACTCTTTCTCAATTTTTGTTCCTAATTTTTGCAAATTAGCAATTAATAAAGGACAGAATTATGTAAGTTTTAAAACTCATATTTCCCCTCAGTATGTTAAGATTTGAAGCAGTAGGGTCATAGCCTTGTCAAACTTTTGACAATGTTTTTTTTTAATCAATAAAGGAATCAAGAAAAATATAAAATTTATAGAAAAGCCTGTACTTATAGTGGGATTTAGTGCCTTCAAAATTCCTATGCTTTACACTGCATCAAGATATCTGGCTAAACTGTGAAGAGAGAAGAATCTATTAAAACTTTTCATCTGCATGAAAACAAGGGATGAATGAAAAATCCATCTCAGATTTTAATATTTATGCTAATGCGCTCTATAAGAAGCCAATTCCCTCCAGAATCTACATCTTAGGACACTAAATCCTGAGTTTAAGATGAGATTTTGCTTGTATGTTTATTTGTTCTGTTGTTGTTTTTGGTAATACTATATTTACAGAGTTATACAGTAAGTGGTTTTTACCAATCCTATTTTTTCCCCTCAAACTCTGCACTTTCTGTGTGCAATTTGCAGAATGCAAGCTTTCCCATGAAGCAAAAAAAAAAAAAATGTTTTCCATTACTTCTTAATCTATGCCTGTTGTTATTATCTTTCCAATGCTACCCAGCTGTTAAAATGTAAACTGAGGCACAATAAATATTTTAAAGAGTAAATTTGAGCAGCCAGTAATTCGTGAAGTGTGCAACTCCAAACCAGAAGTGACTTGGAGCTCCACCAAGGAAGCTCTAGAGAGAGGATTTTATAGGACAAACAGAAGTAAAGCTAAGAAAATATTAGATTGATTACAGTTATACAGTTGCCTTATGTAGCTATTCCCTTAGAAAATCTCTAGTTTTATAGTTATTGGTTAGTTTTTTTCCTGATTGGTTAAGCTTGAATTCTCTTTGATTTAATATGAGTTTTTATAAGAAGTGGTTCCAATAAAGTTTTGTTCATGTTTGCAAATCAAGCAAGGTTAAGGCCACTAATGAATCTTAACTGGTCTTGTCTGCTCAGGTAGCCTTTAAAGCCTGATCTCTCTTTTAATTCATTTTAACACATTTTTACATGTTTACTTCCCATTTTTTATTTGGATATCATAGGACAAAATTTAAAGGAACATTTCTTCCCATAAAAAATAAAATAAAAAACAAAGAAAAAATTCAGTCTTCCTTCCCTGACTTCCATATATCTGTTCACTGAATCATCTGACATAGTCTAGCTCATGCCGTGCAAAGCTGAGATTTCATTTTGAATTTTTACTTTCAACTCCCTCTTTCTCTATTATCACTTCTAATTTTCTTGCGTTTCATCCAATTTTCTGCTGGGGTCAAATTAGTTTGTTTATAATGGTTTTAGATAAAAGAAAGGCTCCAGGAACAAGCAGGCTAGACTACAAGGCACATCAGGCATTGTGACAAACATCCTTGATAAGTTGAAATCCCTTCATGAAAGAATTGAGTTTAACAAAGTTCGGGACATTTTATGGGAGTGCATAGCAATGTGTGAGGGAAAAGGGGAGGTTGAGAAAAGAGAAAGGCAGGGGGAAGGAGAGGGAATGGAAAAGAGGGAAGACAAGACAGGAGATATATCTTCCTCCATTCTTTCCTATGGTGGTAGTTTTTGTTTATTTGTTTTTTCTGGATTTTGACTTTGTTTTCCCTTTGGGATGCATTCAAGATACTTCCAGATAATGATGAAATAAGGAATCACTCTGAAAACAAGGCCAGGAAAAATGAATGTGCTTCAGTCTTCTCAGTGATGGAAATTAGGAACTCCTAAAAGCTACTTTCTTAGTCAGCCTTTCTCTCTATTTCATGGTTCCATTTTTCTCTACTTACAGTAACATAGGGACCATAAAGTTTAACCCAAATTTGAGTTTACAATCTGTCACCTACAGCTCTTTTTATTAATTCATTTAATCTTCTTTTAAATTTGTTTGACATTTCTCTAAATACCTAGGAAGAGCACCTTCCCATAAGTATCTCTGGGCTTTCAAATAGTTCCAAACCACTCTTACTCACGTTCAGGCATAGAAGAATAAGGAATGGGTTTGTGAGGGGTAGTACAGCAGTTAGTAAAATTCATGGTTGTGGCAAAGTACATGGTTAAGAAAGAAAATTACTTGGCCATATAGCTATTCCACAAAATTATTAGAGGTAGTGCAGTTATAGCTTTTATGCTGACCTTTAGGAAAAGCTCCTCAAACATACTTCTGACAAGACTAAAGAATGGGTCTCCTGTGCCAGATCCAGAAGTGGCCTGTCTGCATGGTAACCCACAACAGCAGCCTTGAGAACCATATAGCCTTAATGTCATTCACTAAGACAGTGTGGACCAAAGTTACCCTGGTTTCAAATATAACATATTTTTAGAGGTATGTATTTTAAGGATTATGTCTGATTAGCAGAGTTTAATTCATTTCTGCCCTAACACTACAATGACTTCTGGAAGTGGAGGGAGCTTGCTTATTCACTTTTTATTTCTCTGCTTTAATTTTTCATTGAAAACAAGGAATTGACACTACAGAAAACATTCACATTGTAGAAACAATGATCCAAAGATTGATAACATCTATAAACAGAAATTCTAAACAAAGTGTTATAGTGTGTGGCGTTAGCATCCAGCAGGCCACCATTGAAGGGCATTGAGTGATTAAGAAGTATGTTCTGAGACAACTGCCTAAGCACTCAAGTGTGTGAATGTGTGTGTGTGTGTGTGTGTGTGACAACATCTCAGGTGTATAGATGGCAACTCGTCAAATTTATTTTGTGATTTTAATCTTCTTTTGTCTTACTTTTTTCGCAACTGGATGCAGACACCTTGAAATTAGAAATCTACCATAAAATATGATAATTCACATTTTTTCACAAGATAATAAACAGCCAGGGATTTATATATATGCATTAAAAATAAGGAATGTATCAAATCTTCTTTTAATACTAATGAATTAAAGAAATATAAGACACAACCTCCTAATTTGGAATTAAAATCCAATTTGTTGATTGGCTATTCTCTCCAATGGAATTGTTCTGAGACCCTACAAAATATAAAGACTGATATCAGGCAATCTCTGACCATGCTAACATAACAGGAAAAAAAAAAGGTATATGTGCTTGTATATATTTTTTTTCTGGGAAGAAGGTGGATATTCTCCTAGGGAGACCAGGACTGAAGTTAAAACTAATAAAGTATAAATACCACTGATGTAAAGAAAACTTGAGTAGATTTTAAGAACACCCATTTTGGCTCAACTCTCTTGGCTCTAAATCTCTCTAAAATAAATTATCCCATCTTCTTGCCTCAGCAAACACTCTGAAGTGAAGATGCTGAGATATTTCATAATGTGATAGAGTGCTTCAGGGTCATCATTCTGAAAATGAATTCTCATGCCTGCCTGCAGATGAATGGTTCTAACAGCTTAAGTCAAATACACATAGCCCAGGACATGCTCAAATGTCTTTAAATTATTTTTTCACAACATTTTCACTTTATCCTGGTGATGTGGCTGTTTTTGAGGGAAGATTTAGGAAACATTTTGAGCAACAGATTATTCAGATTTTTTTTGTATCCAATGTTTAAAATTTATTGTAACTCATTTGTATTAGGTCTTAAACTTCTGTACACTGTATGAACTGGATAACTTAAAATGAAAGAAGTTTGCCCTCTCACGGGTATACAGATGTGTTCAAAACCGGCAGACACTCAGGTACATCCTCCCTCTGAAGGCTCTACAGAATAATCTTTCCTTGCTTCTTCCTAGCTTTGGATGCCTCCTGGAAATCTCTGAAACTCTTTGACTGGCAGTTGTGTCACCCTCTATCTCTGTTTCCACCTTCACAGTGTATTTTCTGCGGATCTGTGTATTATTTCCTCTTATAAATATACCAGTTATTAATTTTAGGACCTATGCCAATACAAATGAACCTTGAAAACTTAATTAAAATTGAAAATACCCCATTTCCAAATGAATTCACATTCTGAGATTCTATGTATACATACAATTTTTGTGTATTCCCCAAACACAACTCAATCATTTTTTAAACAAGAAAAGAGGCAATAATTTATTTGGTGTAAGTATGCCCATGAAAGTATTCCAATTTACTTATATGCATGTTTTTATTTATTTATTTATATGCATATAAATATTTATTCATATATTTATTACTATAATGAATATATTACTTACTTCCTTGCATTGTCCCAATATTGAACTAGAGTCTAGAAAGATGGAAGTATTATGAAATTTCAGTTATACAAAATTCTGTCTGACAGAAATTTAATGAGAAATATTATGTAATATGTGACATATTTACCACGTAGATGTCAAGCACTACTAAAATTACACAAAGTAAGTATAATACACAACAGATAAAAACAAGCATTTTTTGAGTAAAATTTTGAAAATTAGCAGGCAATTTGCATTTACCCAATTTCTAACAATGTTGAACATTTGTTCATATTTTTGGCCATTTGTATTTCTTCTTCTAAGAACTGAATGTTTTATTCATTTGCCCATTTGTTAATTGATTTATTAGATTTTTTTTTTTTTGGTGTGTGTCTGTCTTAAGGATTTTAGTTCTCTATGTATTCTGTTTATTAATCTCCTGTCAGAAGAGTAACTAGTAAAGATTTTTTTCTCACTCTGGTTAGAATGGCAGCCATCAAGAATACAAACAATAATAAGGACTTGAATGAAGGTGGATACTCTTTTACATTATTGATGGGATTGCAACCACTATGGAAATGAATGTATAATTTCTTCAAAACATTAGGAATAGGGCTGGGAATATAGCTCAGTTGGTAGAGTGCTTGCCTTGCATGCAAAAAGCACTAGGTTCAATCCCCAGCACCACACACACACACAAAAAAAAAGAAACAAAGAAAGAAAGAAAAAAGAAATAGAACTACAATATGACCCAGTTATACCCCTCCTTCATATTTACCCTAAGAATTAAAGTCATTATGTTATAGTAGCACAATTCATGATAGCCAAACTATAGAATCAGTTGGGGTGTCTATCAATGCATGAATGGATAATGTAGTATATATACAAAATGGAGTTTGATTAGTCATACGGAAGAATAGAATTATGTCATTTGCAGGAAAATAAATGGAAGTTGAGAACATTATGTTAAGCAAAATAAGCCAAACTCAGAAGTTCAAGGGTCATATGATTTTTCTTGTATGTGGAACTAGACAGGAAAACAGAAAAGAAAGGTCGTGGTGTGAACTCATGAAAATTGAAGAGAGATCAGTAGAGTAAAGGGACAGGGGGAAAGGGAGGGTAGGTAATGAGGAAATGCTGAAGAATGATGTCGGCCAAATCGTGTTGTTATATTGTGTGCATATATGAAAATACAATAACTAATCCCCCCATTGTGTATAGCTATAATGCAACAACAAAAACATGGATGCAAAAAGGAACAGATTAGGACAACAACCTAGGCGCATGGACTGGCCACTGAAGGTTTTCATCAAATGGTGCCTGTGAAAGGAATGAAAGAATTGAAATTAATAGCTATTCATTCAAAACCAAGAAAGCAAACATTTTTTTTTTAAAAGTTGATATATGAAAAGTTCCCTTGTAGGTGAAGAGTTGTTCTTTATTGACTGGAAGAAATGGTTGCTTTTGGAGATGTGTTGTTTCCGAGTACAACTTCAGGTCAGCTTACTTTTAATGAACATGTTTGCAGTACCCTCATGAAGGCTGTATTAGTTATAAGCAGATGCTGGGGCAGCCAATCTGATCGATACAGCTGAAGTATAATATACAGAAAGTTAAACCTGAAAGGTGCCTTCTATCAGACAACTGTTTCTAAGAACTTTCCCCTTTGCGATGGCATGGAATTTTTACTCATCATTTCCGATTAAGTCAGGATCACGGTCTTGGGGTTATTTATGTTTGTCTACATAAGATTTTGTTTTATTTAGACTTGCTGTGAATCAGTTTCACTGAGTACTGAGTACCTTCCTATTGTCCGGATATTTAGCTTGTATAAAATATTAGAAATAACAGATCAAACGGTACTTCTTGTCCCTCTACCTGCATCCAGGTCACTTATTCTCTTTCCTGATAGAGGAATGTCTAGTTATATTTACCATGCTTCAAAGGAAGGGGAAAGAATTACTCCTTATTCTTATGTCTTTTGCAAACATTATTTTATTTTCTTATGCACTTCAAAGTGTTTTCAATTTAATTTGCATCAAAATAATGCATGAAAGACCCTTAGCACATTTAATCTCTCAACACATGGAAATAATTGTCAGCATATTTATTATTTTAAAAAAATATTTTTAGTTTTAGATGGATATAATACCTTTATTTTATTTAGTTATTTTTATGTGCTGCTGAGGATCAAACCCAGTGCCTCACATGTGCTGGGCAAGCTCTCTACCACCTTAGTAGCAGCATCCCCAGCCCCATATTATTCATCAATAAGCTGTACTATATCCAAATACATTATCTTTTTTAGTAATAATAAACAGTTAAACAACCAAGAACCTCATGTATTAAATAATAATACAATGTAACACAGGAATATATCTCTTTCTCATTTCTAGACAGTCTTATTCCATCTTTTCAAATTCTCTCTTTTCAGGGACAGACCAAAGACCAACAAACACATAATACACATTATGTCCATGGGACTAAAATGCTGGGACTATTGGTATGGGCCACCATGCCTACCTACTTTTCAGTTAATTTATAGTAAATACTAGTAAATGTACCAACCAACATTTGATCTAGACTCAGCAAAGATTTCCTTGTTGCATCATCATCCACAGTTTTAACACAAAACAATTGAAAGAGAATTAAAAGTTATGCATCAGTCATTCAGTTAGGGTTTGAACCAAGACTGCCTGACATAAGAGTTAATATTGTCTCCTTTTAACTAAATTCATAATATGAATTATGAAAATATGCTCAGTCTTTACATGTTTGCATTAAACCTAGTTTGAAAAACTCTTTTCCTTATTTTAAATATAATTTCCATGAGCAGCTGAGATACACCATCTTGTGTCCTTCTGCCTCCAGCTTTCCTCCTTCAAAATTGTCAATATTCCATTCACTTTGACATACTTAAAAAGGTTGATTATAAGATATTTGATAATGTTATCATATATGCCCTTCAAACTCAAAGAAATGTAGAGGTATTTTAAGCTCTGCAATATTTTATCATTGTTGAAATAGGTTGAAGGTTAAAATTATATTTTATCTTTTTCAACCTATGACTGAAAGTTGCAGAAGGCAACACTAGACGAGGCGATCTTCTCCTTCAATAGTTGAGACCTGTGTTCCAGGAGGTTTTATAGCCACAGGTAGGAGGAACTTGAATTTCTGTACCATTTCACATTTTTCATAAACGTAGACCTTTTTACACACTGTGGTGAATATCAGATACATAAAACTGGTATTAAAAATTGCAAATGAGCTATTTCATAGAAAGGTCCCTTTTTTTTACATTAAGAACATTCCTGCCTCTGAAATCATATCCTACACATGATTTAAACTTAGCATTTCACATAGACTTCTAACCTCTTCCTTACAGAATAAATTTTTTAAAATTAGATTTCTTTCTCTGTGATTCTGAAATTTACTATGTATGAGAAGCACCTGGGGATCTTATAAAATTGAGGATTCTGTTTAAGTGTGGGTCCTAACATTCTTCATTTCTATCAAGTGCCCAAGTGATCTCAAAGCAGTTTTTGGATACACACTTTGAATAGTCAGGCTCTAAAAAGTGGCTGTCAAATTCTGCTTGATAGGCAGGTGCTGACTGGCTGATAACAATCATTTCCAGAGCTTCCTTAATGTGTGAATTCCTAAAAGCTGTTTGGAGTCTATGATTCAGTGGGAGTGACTAGATAGTTGGCCATCTGCCTTTCTTAGATCTAGGTGAAATTATCCTATTTACTGGCAAAGAGTCACACAGATCACTGGCAATCTGTTGACTCAGTGACTCCAAACATCTGGGAAGGGAAATTTTCAAAAGCAGTGTGTGTTGCACCAGAAGTACAATCTATGTGCAATTTTGGAGAGGATATACCATGGTATATCTTGGGCCTCACATACTTTTATTAGTCAAGGAAAATGAGGATCAATTTGAATAAACAGCTATCACTGTCAAGGTATTTAATGCCTATCACATAGTATTCAGTAAGTATGTTTTAATTATTTTGCTGCTAGATTTATCCATTTCTAAAATTAAAAAATAGCTTATCAAAAGAAAATGAAAATTTTTCATTGGTTCTTCATGAGTATGTTGTTTAATTTCCATGATCTATATGAATTTCTAAAGTCTCTCTTGTTGATTATTAGTTTAATTTCATTTTGGTCAGAAAAGATGCATAATATTATTTGATGATTTTAAATTTGTGAGCACTTGCTTTGTACTAACATATGGGACACTCCTGGAGACTGTTCTATGTTCTGATGAGAGGAATATGCATTCTGCAGTATTTAGATCAAATGTCCCATAATTCATATGGCCAGAAAGTATACAAACAAAAAGGTTCAATATCACTTACTCATCAGATAAATGCAAATCAAAACCACAATGAGAAATATCACCCCAGGTAAAAATGGTTACAATAAAAAAAAAAAAAAAAAAAAAAGATATTAGTGAGGAAGCAGAGTAAGAGAAACTCATACAAATTGGTGGGAATGTAAGTGAGTTCAGCCATTGGGGAGAACAGGATGTTCTTCAAAATTCTAAAATAGAACTATCAGATGACCCAGTTTTCCCACTCCTAGGTATATATCCTGAGGAAATGAAATCAGCAATCAGTGAGATACCTGCACTCCCAGGATTTTGAAGCACTATTCACAATAGCCAAGATATGGAATCAACTGACCTTTCAGCAATAGATGAATAGATAAAGAAAAAGAGGTATATGCACAATGAAATATGATTTAGTCTTTAAAAGAACAAAATCTTGTCATTTGCAGCAATATAGATATGCATGCAGGACATTACATTAAACGACATGAGCCAAGAACAGAAAGGCGAATACCATGATCTCATAGAAGAGTAGAATAGTAATTGCTAGAGGTTGGGAAGGGTAGGAATAAAGGAGTATAGAAAGAAGCAGGATAAAAAGTACCAAAACACAATTAAATATAAACACAGTTAAATCTACTGCTAAATCTATAGCCCAATCGTGTGCCTTCAACCTACAATAAATTGTTATAAATTTCATGAAGAATTACAAGAAGGATAATAATCTGAACACAAATAAATTATAAATTTTACTGTTTGTTTCATTTTGTTTTGTTTTCATACCAGGGATTTAACCCAGGGACAATTAATCACTGAACCACATTCCCAGCACTTTTTGAATTTTATTCGGAGACAGAGTCTTGCTGACTTGTTTAGAGTCTCAATAAATTGGTGAGGCTGGCTTTGAACTTTTGATCCCCTGCCTTAGCTGCTGGGATTACAGAAATGCATCACCACACCCAGCCAATGATAAATATTTAAGGAGATGAAAATACTAAACACCCTCATTCAATCACTATTCATTGCATGCATATATCACATTATCACACTGTACCCCTTAAATTTGTACAATTATTAAGTGTAATTAAAAAAAATAAATCCCAGCCACCATTTTCAATTTTGGAGCTAACATGTTATCTTTCTAATTGCTCTTCTTAGTGGTAAGCTTTTTGAATACATAACTTCACTTAGTTTCTACACAATCTGGTAAGTCAGGCCAACCACATTTCAAAATGGAAGAAAGAGATAAAGAAAACTAAATCCTAGATACCCTCCAAGTTTCTTAATCCCACAGCTGAAGGAGAGGGTGAAGGAACTAGGCATTCAACTTTCTCACTGCTTCTCTGGTGCTTTCCTCACTGTGTGTGGGGTTCTCTCAACCCCATTACTGTAGACTTGGAAATAATAATTACTGCCTTTTTAAAATTTTCTAAATGTCACATGCAGGTGTCCATTGTCTAAGCTGTCTATTTGTGCCATAACTAAAATAAAACCTTTCTCTGGATTCTTTATTAAGCATTTACTGTTCTGTTGGATGTTACTCCTCTCATACTAACATGCACTCTTTTATAAATAAGATTATTCTGGTGTAAACAGAGCAGAGAAATACTACTCTGGTCTTTTAATAATGTTACACTTACAGATAAGTGTAATGCAAATTTATAACTTTTCTTATAATTAAAACTTAATTGATAAATGTACATTATAGCTGTAATAAAAAATCTACTTTTTAAAAGATAAAAGCATTGAAAATCTAAATTATAAATTGTTATTTTTCTAATATTTTTCATATTTGAAAACAAAATTTTATAACTAAGTGATACGTTACTATACATTTTGAAATATTTTACCATGTAAAAGAAAAGAAGGGGAAATAATCTTTTCTTACATAGTAAATTTTAGTTACTGAAAATACTTTGTGTGAAATGAATTTTATTTTAATGTAGTCTATGTCAAGCTAGTGTTTGTGGATAATCTCAGAGGTTCCTAAATTTTATAGATTTTCTAGACTTAAGAATACAAATATTATGTTTTGTACTCTATTTGTTTGTACCATTTACCATGTCAGATTCTTTCTCTCTCCTTTGGTTCCCAGTTCAATTTAAAATAAGATGGTTGTTAGAATCAGCCACATATCCACTAGTATTCTCCCAGTCTCTCCTTTGGTAATATTGCACAAGTTTTAGCTGGAAATTTTTACCTACTTAAGTAGGGACCATATTTTCTATCCTCCTGATATCTTCTGCACATAATTAGTGCTCACAACCGTATTCCAGCCAAAGAATATGAGCAAATCTCTAATTATATGTCTATATAAATCATAGAAAGTTGTGGTTGCTCTATAAAGTTAACTTTTCTCGCTGTTATGATTTGATCTAGAAATATTCCCTCAGAAGCTCATGTTTGAAAGCATGATCCCCAATACAGAAAAGTTCAGAGTGGGGTTCAGGCAATGATTAGATCTCTAACCTCACCAGTGGATCCATTCATTTGATGGATTGATAATTTCAGTGTACCCTTGGGTGGCAACTGAAGGCAAGCAGAACATGGCTGGAGAAAGTAGATCACTGGAGACATGCCATTGTGGGATTATATATCTTGTCCCTGGTACCTCTCTCTCTGTCTTTCTCTCTCTCTCTCTCTCATTCATATATATATATATATATATATATATATATATATATATATATATATATGCTTCTTGACTGCCATAAGCTGAGCAAATGTCCTCCACCATGCCCTTGAGTCATGATGTTATGTATCACCATGGGACCAGAGTGATGGGGTTGTCTGATAATAGACTGAGACTCTGAAATTGTGAGCCCAAAATAAACTTTCCTCCTTAAAATGTTCTTTTCAGGTATTTTGAACATATTTCTGAAAAGCAGACTAACACATTGAGTAACTGCTGTTAAACTATTCAGTATGATTTAGTAAGTTTGGGTTAGACTTCAAAGACTTTTTATATTCAAACTAGATCTTTTCTTACAGGATATGCTCCATGACTTATTTGAGAGGCTTTCTATTATTATCTTTTCATAAACAAGGCAATGTACTCTTTCCATATCTGAATTTACATTTATTGCCTTTTGTGGAAAACTTTGACCCAACCCTATAGAGCCTATATACA
Organism: Marmota monax; assembly: GCF_021218885.2. Taxonomy (NCBI): domain Eukaryota; kingdom Metazoa; phylum Chordata; class Mammalia; order Rodentia; family Sciuridae; genus Marmota; species Marmota monax. The sequence continues at coordinate 1,915,588 of NW_026695230.1, read as the reverse complement.
GCTTGTCATAGCTAGATTAATGTCCCCTACATATGTGTACTGGCATTGCACTAAAATTCTCTTTTCTCAAAAGATATTTTATTGCAATGTGTGGGTCTATTATACAGGAGGGTGAAATACTACTTGTTTTCAAATCATCTCTACTTTGTGGGATTGTATGTGATATATAATAAGTTCTTAATCAGTAATCGAGTAAACCTTTAACCTTTGATATCTCTAGGTCTATCTCATTTCTTTTTTATTATAACAACAGTTTTTGTAGGAATAAACCTCCTATTGGAGAGTGAAATTTTTATTGAAAATAGTGCCAGTTAGGCATTTCTTAGGCCTTTCCTGTGCAGCATCATTAAACACATCCAGAGCCATGTATCTTTAATCTGTTGACCAGTTACTTCACACTGATGTTACGTGAACAAACACAGCATAAAAACAGCATTTATACAAAAAAACAAGAAACTTTTTTTCTTTCAATAATGCCGGAGCAAACTTTTTAAGAAAGTTAAGCCCCATAAATGGGCATTAAATTCATCTTTTTTTTCTACTTCGTTTTTTCTTTTCTTACCTCATAAGTTTAGAATTCTTAATCATTTTTACCATCAATAATATGGAAAATATCTACTAAAATGCCTTACTTTATAATTAAGAACCTTTGAAATTTTTCTTTGAGAAAACAATAGTGACAAAATGAGTTTTAGCCTATATTATCATCAGTACATACTCACTGGTATTGGTTCTATTAAAATTTTTCTCATAAATATATTTTTCTTCCATTCTTTAGATGTTGTTCATTGATTTTGTCAAAAAAGGTTAATTGCTTATGTGTTTTCTTTTAAAAGAAAGCTGAATTCTTTTTCTAGCAGTAATTAACCAGATTCTCTGTCTAAAGTCACAGTCAGACTCATATTCATTTGAAGAGTGAGTCTCTACTAAAATAGGGCAATCAGGAATTGGTGACAATAAGGAGGGAGTGCTTCTTTCACCACGTACTGTGAGCTCTAAAAAGGCATACTGTGCACGACAACTCAACTTGCTGTCACCTTTATCTTCTAATATATTAGTTTTGGAATTTTTAAGTATGTGTATATGCATGTAGGCACATAATATATTTGCATAAATATATGCACACATATACATATACATATCTATTAAGTAGTCAGGCATTTACCTGGGAGCAAGCTTTTGGAAACTTGATCCAAGTACAATTCCCACACCTTTGTCAAAGGATAGAGCCATACCAGATTTCAGTTTTACCATGTAACACACATAACATTCTTCCTGCTATCAGATACCATTCAAGCCAATTGCTCCTTCAAAGACTTCTCTGTGTTGCCTTTTAGACCCTCCTGTGTAAACAGATTGACTTTATCATCTGTTGACATCACATTTGGAACACAGCTCTATTGTGGCTTTCACCACTTTGCTGGGTATTTTCTGTTACTGTGGTTGTCTTATCTACTATGCTCTGAGGAGAGATTATACTCTTGGATTCTCAGTGCTGAAAAGGAGAGAAAGCCAGGAAAGAAGGAACTAACAATCTCAGACATGGCTGTATGAATGGGCAGGGAATTTATAATCAATGATGGGTGAAAATGGTACCATAACTTGGATTCTTTCAATCTGTGAATTATTAAATGAAGAGAGGACGTTGCTTGGAAATGTTTAGCAGAGTGCTTTAAGCATGTTTAAGCAACCTGTGAAGACATTATTATTTACTTAGGAGTTTTAATGGCATATCAGTAGTAGAGTTTGACATTTTATTAAGAAACTTAATGAGCTGATCATAGTGTCAATTTCAATCTTAATATTTTATTATAATATGATTAACATGAAGGAGAAAAAACTCAGTTAAGATAAATAATTATTCAAACAATAAAATTATGGCTACTATTCTATTTATGAAACATATAAACTAGAAGAACTAGAAGAAATCTCAGACAGCATCTGACTTATCCTTTTCCTTTTACACATGAGTCTTAGAGGCTTAGACATGTCTTTTCTGTTTTTCTTTCAACTTATACACAGTTTCTAATGATACCGCAAATTTCTGGTAACTCTCATGTTAATGGTTGCTTATTTAAAACAATTACTTCTCCCTAGAAGCTGTGTGTGTGTGTGTGTGTGTGTGTGTGTGTTTAGGGGATGATATCTAAAATTGTCATCATATTGGCAATTTCTATTAACTGCAAAAGTCAATCACATTTTCCCTCTCAACCTTTGCTTTAATGGTTAGATCAAAAAACTATCTCTATCCTGGAATGGATTAAGTATTTGAATACATTATCTTCTAGTCATTTTTGTAGTAATTTTCATTAAGAAAGTTTTTTGTCAGGAACTAGAAGGATGGTAACATTGCCTTCTTCAGTGGGCATTACACACTTGGAAAATAATAATTTCTCCTGAAACACAGCAGGATTGACAGCCTTTCTTATCCCATTCAGGCACAGTTGTCAATGCAATCGAAGAATGAGTGTTTGGATTAATTGAATGTTTTTGTTAAGTCCAGTAACACAAGCTCTGTCTCGTGCTCCTTTATCCCTTGAAATGATTTTAAAAATATCTTATTATTTCAACAGCTATCTTTAGACACCCTTCTAAAATTCTGGTCAATTAGTTTATCTCAAAACCAAGCCTCTTTGAATATTTCAAATCTTCTACACCCTGAAGCTCAACATATAAATATCAGTTGAATTTAAGTATCAGTTAAGTCTTGAGTCTGTGACTCAAGATATTGACAAAAAATGATTAAAATAAATGTATTCTGATTTCATACATTCAGAAATATTGCTGAATCACATCCTTGTTTTGACTATAAAATAGAGACGATCATATTGTAATGTCACCTCATGTATGTATTGTGAAATAGAGGTACTTAGAATAGTTACTGGCACATAGTCACCATCTCATTAATGTTAACTATAATCAACATGGTTATTAGAATTGTTAATTAACAATAAAATGGATAACATTCCATACTATATTTAGGCAATTTTTATGTCTAATGAAAGAATAAGTAGCAATGGGGATGACTGTGGAATAAAGCTCTTAATTGGTAGTTCTAATTCAGTGGTTTTCTTTTAGACAAAATATTCATGATTCTCCATCTAACATCTAATTCTTTTTATTTTCTCTGAAAGTCTTTTTTATTATCTTTTTGGTATCTTAAACAGACAGAAAAGTTGGGTTCATATTCAATAATTGTCCTTATTGTTCATAAAACTAGGTCCTTGATTTTGGTATACCTGGGTTATCAACATAACCATTGTCATCAGTGTGTTAGTGCTGATGCTGCTGTGTGCGAAGCCCCAGTCACTCCAAGAGCTAGTGGCTGGGACACAATTCAATTGGAACACCTGCATTTATTCATTAATTCTCCTTGTTAAAGGCCATTTCTTACCATTATCTACAAACCTGAAAAACAAGATATGACCATTAAAACTGAATGGAGAGTTCTGAAAGAAAGTCTGATTATGCTATCACAAACATTTAAAGCACTACAGCACACAAGAGAAACATAAGTAAAGAGATAGAAAACAGGAATTAAATGTATTATGCCATATCTCTAGTTTCATCTCCATCTCGATTCTACATTTTACTAATTTATCTATTCCTATAATATATAGCACCATACATAAGTATTTACCCAAGTAAATATTTGTTTTGATACATATACCCATGTATGCATGCATACATGTGAAACAGTTCTCAAATTTGATCTCTCAGACTTAGATAAAGATAGTATTTTCTTTATTTTTCCCTACCTATTATCAGGTGTTATTATGTATGAGATATACATTTGTTAGGGCTTAGAAACTGATACCCTAATATATGATGCTTTGTCAAGATTATTAAGTTGAGGCCATATGGAAAGTTACTGTCCAAAAGACCAGATTCTGCAGTTGGAAATCATTTGGCTTGAATGCCTTCTCCAGATATCTTGTCAGCCAGGGAAAACGGATTCACATCACAGAAAAGAAAGTAAAAATTAATACTTCTTCCAGAGATACTTTGGCACAGTATATGACTTTTTTTTTTCTTTGAAGAGCTGCTACCTGTGAGGTTTTATGCACATAACAAGACAATTCTTGGTCACTGTGCCTTTCCTTCCCTCAACTTCCAATGGCTTGTGGCCACTTTACCCAGCAGCCTATGGCCCCTATTTCATTTTGTAGCTCAGAATTTTAAAATCTTCTCTCATCTGACTTGTAATTTTAAACAATTTTTATTTTACAACTATCAATATGCTGTTATTTTTTAATTAATGAAACCCATTTGAGGTTTTTGTTTTGTGTACTCATTTGGCCTTGGTGACCATACAGCACCCACTGATCTCATGACCTTTTCACTGTCCTTCAATCAGTCCTTCAAATTTTTCTTTTCCTCTTTCCCATCCAGATTGTATTGTTCATCCTTATAATGAATATAAGGGAGTATTTTGTTCCCTTGACTATTCCATTGTAACTCTTGTCCACCCTTCCTTTGTCATACATGCATAGCTAAATGTCAATTCTACTCAAGATGTGCATTTCCTTGTGCCTGCCCCAATAAAGGACTGTGGCTGGTGAAAATCTATTAACTATGAATTTAAATTAATGTTCAATGCTCTTAACTGAACCCTTACTACTGCTAGCCAATTCTGCAATCTTACATATTTAGCAATACATTAATTCATCCACTATAACAGATACCTATGTTAGACTTTCTTCTCTGTCCTCTAACTGCAGATTCCTGAGTCTAACACAAAATTATTTGTTGATGTACTTGTATTAATGTTTCCACAGAAAAGAAATGAATAGGAACTAATAGAACTAAAAAAGATGTTTGTTCAGTCCCTCACTTTAGGGGCTGAAGGTCTAAACAGTATATTGTAGGTTTGGGTGAGGGCTTCCCTTGGCCACATCACTTCTTGGCAGATGGCAATGGTGGCAACACATATAGGAAGAAGAAATCACATCTCAAAATGGAGCCAGAGTGTGATACTGGGTTTGGACTTGCTCTCATAACAACTTATTCTCTTGATAACTGAGGAGTCCCATAAGAACTTCCTTAATCTATTCTAAGGGCAACTCTTCCAGTGATCTGAGGCCCTCCAATGAACCCCCACCTTTTATCACTGTGCCCCTGGGGACTGAGCTCCCATCACATAAACTCTTGGGGACAAACCACATTCACATCATAGCAGTCATCCCTCAGTATTCAATGAAAATTTGCTCCAGGACTTCCTGTGGATACCAAACTTTGCACATGGTCAGTCCCTATTTCCTCTAGTACAGTGTTTGCATATAAAATAAGTAATCTTTCCATGTGAATTGTCATCTCTAGATTACTTATACTACCTAATAAAATGTGAATATATATAAAAAATAGATGCTATGTTCTAGTTATAAAAGAAAAATAAAGAAAAAATGTCCACACATGTCAGAGATACAACCATCATAGACCTAGCTACATAGTGCATAAATGACACATAAGTTTAACAACATTGAAACATGAGTGTGAGAGACTGAAGATCAGAGAAACTGAGGGAGCCTACATCTACTGCTTCATGTAGGTTTAGCATAATTCTTGGCAAGCAACAAATTCATGTTTTCCTTTTTGGAACTCTTGGAATATTTTTTATTAGTAATACTTTCTATTCACAATTGATTCAATCCTTGAATGCAAAACTTGCAAATGCAGTAGTCTGACTGCTTTGTTTGTGTATGCATGTGCACTTGAAAGCACGCACATGTGCTCTTTTTACAACACATAAACATATTCCTAAACCTTCAACACCTATATAAATATCTACTTTAAATAATTGGTTCATATGATTATGGAAAGTGTCAACTCCTAAAACTGCATCTTGGGCTGCAGCTCAAGTCTGAAGCAGAATGTCTGCTGCATTATTTCCTCTTGATCAGGGGAGGTCTATCTTTTGTTCTGTTCAGGCTTTCAGAAAACTGGTCAATTTCTACCTATATTATGGAGGGAAATCTACTTTACTCAGAGTCCACAAATGTAATTCAAAATTTCATCCAAAAACAGAGTCCCCAAAACATCAAGGGTAATGTTTGATCAAAAGTCTAGGCACTGTGGCATGGCCAACTTGATGCATAAAATTAGCCATCAATCACTACTACTTATTTCATCAAGAACATATAAGCTATCCATTCTGTCTGGTGTATATTTACTCTTACAAATTTACTTTTTTGATATTAAACTAGCGTGTGTTCATGAAATATGCACTCTATGAAGTGCAGCAATTTGTACTTTTGACTTTTGGCTTTTGGTTGGGTTTTACCAAGGGAAATTCTTGGTAGCAGAATTTATGGTAAATAAGAGTTGTTAGGATTATCAATCAAAGTTCATAGTTCTTCTCAGCGTGTACCTCCTTATGTACTAGTCTCTTGGATTCATGTCTGTGCCCTTCATGCACAAAGGAGTTATTTCTTCAAGTTATTGCAGTGCTTATCACACTTCCTACATTTTAGCAAATAGTCTCTCAAACCTGTTCAAGTTGTGTTATTTTGATTGTCTCATCTGTTTCCTGATAAAATGCTGACTTATAAGTTATATGGGGTGATCTCTCACATATTCCTGCACATCTGCCAACCTAGCTACCATGTAGCTTGTTTTAGCTTTTTGAGGTTGCTATAAAAAAAATACCATAGACTGAGTGTATAAAACACAATAGAAATTTGTTTCAAATAGTTCTGCAAGAATAAGATCAAAGTGCTGGCAGATTTGGTGTCTGGTGAGTCCCCACTTTCTAGATCAAATATGGTGCCTTCATGCTTTGTCTCCATATAATGGAGGGAACATTTGAGCTCCTTGGATTTCTTTCTCCTAATCACTTCATAGAGGTTATATTTCCTTTCACCTTGGTGGTTAGGGTGATTAGGATTCATTTTAAGTAAAGAATATGCTTGTTATTTTCTTTCATAAGAAATTGTTTATGTTATTTTATTGTTCCAAACTGTAGTCCTAATATTTAGAGACTGAAAAAATTTAGAAAAATTTGAACAGAAACTTAGAGACTTCCTTTCTGCCATCCACATTTCAAACAATGGGAATTGTGGATGGATTGAGAAAGAGTGAACAAAAATCCTTGATATTATAAATGTTAAAGACTTGCTCCTAATACTCAGTGTTCATTTTATAGTGAGTATATTTTTGTTCAATATGAATAAACAGTGGCTCTTTCTTTCCTTTTTACCTTTGAGAGCTTTGAAATTTAATCACCCATTTAAAAACTATCCAATCATTTACTTTAAGTATAGAAAGGTATATTTAGCTCTTCTGTCCTTTCTTTCTTGCATTTCCGTTTTCAAAGGCATGAGACATTATGCAAGGTAAATAACAATATAACAGCACAATATTACGATCAGTTATTGGGCACCTAGTCCTATTCTATATGAAGTCTGTGCTAGGATTTTTTAATGTATATTATTTCTCATCTTTATAGCAACCCAGAAAGCCAATGATATAATCTCTGACCAATAGTAATATATACTGAAATACTGTGAAGGAGGATACCTCATTTCTCCCAAACAATAAAAAAACATAGTATGGATTTAAAGCAAGGATAATCTGTCTCTCAAATCCCTTTATATTGTTGAAAGTAGACTCCTGATGTCATTCCAACTCTACTCACATTCTACTTCTACCTAACTGGACTCTATGGCAACCTTAGGATAGGTTCCTGATCCAGTTGAAGATGTATACCCACTAAAACCTAGAAAACTTCCCTTGAAGCAGTTTTCATGGCTTGTATTTTTGAGTCACTTTCCCCTTCTTCTTGGCAAAAGTTCTTGGCTTCTTGCTTCCTGGAAGATTGCCCTCTTTCTGAGTTCATTGTCTTCTTTTGCTTTAACCATCCATTCCCCTTAGGTCTTAGCTTGGATTTTAACTGAGTTAACTATGGGTCAGTTTCTTCCTAGTGCTTTATTTAGATGCTCAGTAAAGGATTTAGTGTGACATGTTCATTCTATTCCTACATGAATAAGGTCAGATTTATTCCCTTCCTATCTTTACGGATATGCTAATTTTAATATTTAACATTTTATAGTTTTAAATTTTGGTTTTAAAATGTGAAACCATTCAGCTTTGTAGATATAACACCAATTGTATCTTGGTTTGAAATTTTTGTGTTGTGATTTATTTTTGAATGAATTCTGGGTAATCCTGTGAAAATGAACCTGGACCCAATGGATTTCAGTTCACATTGGCCCTGTTGATACTTCTCTCTTCAAATATCTGTGGAGATGTGCTCTGCTCACAGATAGACTACAATGAAAGGGTTTGTGTGAATCTTCCAGATTCTGAATTATAAAAGAAGGAAGTCCTGGCAAACGTGGCCAAAGAGATAGTACACCAGATGAAACTAAGTTTTAAGAAAGACTTTATTCAATGCTACTATAACAAGGGAGAAAGGCCAGAACTGACTTTGAACTCAACCATAGTAAGGAAAAAAAAAAAACAACTAAGGACTATGGTTTGGTTCCCATAAAACAATACTAGATAAAAGGTATGAGGGAGATTAATTAATGTGAAGAACCCTACAAATTGACTTACCCCTGAGTTTGCATTTTTTTTTCTTTCTGCAAATAAGCTACCTGTGCTTCCTAAAGGCTGTTTGGTTCCCTATAAAAGTGGCAAGAGATTTGTTCATTGGTTTTAAGAGTAAGAGCTCACAGAAGCCAAGAAAAAAATGTACAATTATAAACTTGTTAAAATAAACTCTCTAAGAGGGATCCAGACCTCTTTTCAGAGGTTTTCAGAGGCAGACTATGTGAGTTTAATCATGAGGGTAGTGTCAAAGTTGCCTTGGTCATTTTCTGTGAAACACTAGCAGTCACTCAGAAGTCTTTTCCATTATTTCACCTGCAGTCATACCTGCTAAACAACTTGAAAGCATCAACTGCTACTCTAACATTTTTACTGGCTGCCTTGAGAGATTTTATCTTTATCCAATCTAGGCTCAGATGTTACATTTACAAAAGATTACAAAATCTTTTTTTTTTCTTTTGTGTTTTGAATACCTCAATCATTTATTAATAAAAAGTCAGCAAGATAATCTTCCTAATATATGAGTGTGAGAAGAAACTAAAATCCAATTTTTTTCTTCACTTTGACCTTGTATTTTTCATTTCCAGTAACAAGTTGGCAAAGATGATTCCTTGAAAATAAGAAATTCTTCATCTGATGTTCTAATCAAAGAAATTGATCATGTTGGGCTTATCAAATCCCCTTAACTGATTTATGCCAGGTTTTAAAAAGTATCATTGAATTTTGACCCAGAAAAAAGAAAAGTGAAGAGATTGATTTCATATAATTATAACCCACACAGCCTACTCTGATATTCTACTAATGCCACATACTTGACACCTCGTGTGCTATTTTTAAATTATAGAGATGGGTTTATTATTTATTAATTTTATGAGTTTTGATTCTAGTGAGGAATGAATGTGTACAAGTCCATCATCATTCTTTTTTCTAATCCTGGCAATGCCTAATAGTAGTGTGATTTTGTTTTCTTTTTTTTCAGAAAAACTGTGATTTTAGTTCTTTTAAATGAAATCAAGAGATACTAACATGAAAACTAAAATCCCAATCTGACTCCCCACCATGTGCTTCACTCAGTTGAGCTAAGTACTACCACATATTTGATGTTTGTATAAACTGGTTATGGGTTACAACACAGTGTGCCATGATTTATTTAAATGAAGGGTGCAATGTTTTCTGTTTGTGTCAATTTTGTCTACCTTCTCATTTATAAGATATAGTGTTCTTTGAAATTTCATTCTTTTAAGATTCTAATAAAGATTCAAAGTTTCTAATCAAGATTCAAATAAAGTATGATATTGAAAGTATACTTGGAGACAAAGGACATAAGATGCTATGTCATTAATAAAATAGAAAAGTAAATTTGACTTTCATAATAACCTTGGTAACCAGGAAGTCAATTTTAGGAATTAAAAGCTTTTAGAATATTAGTAGATTTTTTAGATCATTTGGTCATGAATAATATATTCATTTGTTTTGAACATAACAAATGAAAATTAAATATTCTTAAAATTCAAATAGAATATAGAACTCTAATTTATTAACCTCCTAGTCCATTACACTCACCAAAGCATTCCTGATTTACTGGAAAAGTCCTTAATTATTCTTATTTGTTTCTTAATCACTAATATTCATCACATTATTAAAATGTATGATTAAATGATGAAACAAATTATAATGATTAAGCTTGTTTTCTTAATAGTATTTTCATCTTTTCTGTAACATAAAAGTTACAGAAAGTCACTATATTTTTGCCTTTTTGTTTGTTTGCTTTCCTTTTTGTTTATAAGAGAATTATAGTTAGACATAGTATTCATTCATTTTGACAAAATAATGCATGCATGGAATTTGATTTCAATCACCATTGCCCCCTTTTCCACACATCCTTCCTCTCCTTATTCTCCCTCCTCTCCTGTACTGATCTTCTGTTCACTCCTTTATTCATTTATTTTTGGTTGTTACTTTCTACATATATACAAAGGTGGAATTCCCTTTGGACATTTATGTATGTGAATAATTTGATTTAATTAAATCCAAATCATACTTCTTTCCTCTTTCCTTTCTTCCTCCATCTCCTTCTCCTTCATCTACTCCACTGATCTTCCCCATATCTTTAAAAACCTGTTCTCCTCCCTTACCACCTTCTTTCCCTTCATTTGTTTGTTTTTTACTCTTACTGTCTTCTCTCAAGAATAGTGGGAAGGTAAGGTATATAATACTTATTTTTACATGTAGAATTATTCACTGATTATATTTAATACCTACATCATTAAGGAAATATAAAAGTATGGAAAAAAGAATAAAAGCAATAATAATTAACTGAAGAGAATGCATCTTATAGAGCATTGCATTAGTTTCATTATGTATAACCTCTCCTAATATCTGTGGGAATTTGAAGGTACTAGCCTCATTTCACTGATTAAGGAGCAGAGTTATGAGAACTTACAGGAGTCAGTACAAATCTCACGACTAAATCAGAACTTTAGACTCTGACACTTGGGCTCTTGGCAGCATTTTCTGCTGCTGATTTGTCAGTATTTTTGGTGTACTCATGCTCCTGGCCTTGATTTTTTAAGTGTTCTTATGTAATTTAGATTTGAGCTTTTGGTTTAGAGAGTTATAGGAAAACACAGAGCCCTAGGCTCCACTAAGATCATACACCTACTATCAACAGCTCATCTCCAGCTGCTCCAGGACTACACACCACCTCACTGAGCTAAGCACCTGCTTTTCAGACCTAGGGGCTATAGTGAGCACTGCAGTGCAGGCTCAGTGAGTGGTTAAGAAGCAAACTCCCTACTGTGTTGCCAGGAACTTCTCAAGGTTCCCATCCCATCCATGGATCAGAGCCTTACTTTTACACACTGAATGCAATTATTCTGAGCTTTCTTAAATGTAGCAAAACTTGACTTTCGAGTGAAAAATCGAATTTTGGAACCAGTTATAATTCATTTGTATTCACAATATAGTGAATAAATTTAATGAACAAACAAGGGCATAATCTTTAGAGAAAAAAAAATGCTTTGGTACTTTCAAGACCTTAAGTAAATGGCACATACAAAGAAAACTGCATTCATTCAGAATCACTTGGGTCTGTCCTTTTGGATAGCCTGATTAGAATTTTCTGTATTTATCATGTTCTGCCTTTTTTGTTCTCTGTCCTTCTTTTCATAACACTTTTTGTGCAGGAGATACAATATTATTTTATTATTAGCAAAAAACATTGTGATTCTTCTCACCAACAGATACAGGTTGCTTATAAAAACTACAAGTCTAAATTGGTTTGCTAATAGCCATTGTATATGTGTGTGTTTGTGTTAGAGCAATAGATAGAAAAAGGAAAGTCAAAGCATGTAAGTGAGGGAGAAGAGGATCCCAAGGTATAAATCACACAGATCTGGCTTGTGATCAGGCTCCTGTGGAGCTCTAATGGGTTTAACTTTCTTGTGGTCAAATTGAACTGAACCTACTTCCAATGTTGCCTATAATGGCTGTTTAAAGTGAAACATTGCTTCATACTGGGTTTGATTTAGGTAGTGTACAAAGTTTGTTTTGAATTATGTATCTGGAAAAGCTTAGTTGAATGTATTATGCAGATAGATAAAGTAAATTCTCCTCAAGTTTAGTGCAAACTATCAGCATATTCATCTTTTATCTTGTGTAGTAAACTATCCTTATGTAAAGGAAGTACAGTTAGGTTTGAAGACAACTGAGCACAGTGAATTTGGGTTGGAATTTTCAGGTCAGAAATTAAACCAACTCAGTTCCAATTCCAGCTCATCACTCTATAGCTGACTTTGGGCAAACAGTTCAAACTCTATTAGCCTTAGTACTTCATAAAAAATGTGGTGAAAATAATGGTATACTCATAGGGATCTTTTGAAAATTCATGAATTATTATGTATAAAGCACCTAACATAATATGTGACATATAGTAAGAAAGGAATGTCATTATCACATTATACTGCAAAGTAATGACAGCATCTAAATTTTCTTTCTTTCTTTTTTTGTTTGAAATGTCTTTATTTATTATTATTTATTTTTTACACTTCTGGGGATTGAACCTAGAATATTTTCACATGCTAGGTAAATGTTCAACCACTAAACTACATCCTTATCCCTTAAAATGTCTCTTTTGATACCCTATGTCCTAATTTTCATTTTTTGTTACTTTTTGACACTTTCTGTTTTCATTACTCTGAAACTACTCCATTCCCCAAATTTTACATGCGTTTTCTTTATCATTTGAAACATTGCTTTTAAGTCTGTAACATGGTTTCTTATGGAATGTGGTAAGTGTTTAAATACACTGAGTGAAATTTCTAATAACTGATAGAGGTAGAGTTAAATATCTGAATATGTGAAACCTGAGGATTATAATCAAGGCTAGGGGTTAAATTATACATATTTTAAAATATTATGCTTATAAAGTTAGCATTTTTTTAACTTAGATTATATTTTTATTCTGGAAAGGGTAGGATTCACATAAAGATACTAGGATAGTGAGCATCCCCTACCAAACATCACCTACAAACTACCCTGGTGGCCATCACATAGAGGAGACAGTAAATTTAAATTCCTTTCCTATGCAGATATGTTCTACATCATAATTTATATCCTAATTATTAAAATTATTGTTCTGTTCATCAAAAGCTTATCATGTCGTATGTTAGAGTCTAGCTCAATTCAGGAGTTATTGACTAGAATTGTTGATCCAAGCAAGGTAGAAATTCTGACAACTACAGTTGATGGTGTAGATGAAGATCATGATGGTAATAGCATTTTCTTGAATATTGAATATTTAATAAATACTCTATGGAGTGTCTTTTACCTAAGGTTTTTTGTTTAATCCTAAAAACAATTTTGTAAAGAAAATATTTTTTGCCTCCCATTTCACATGCAAAGAAATGGGAAGTCAGGGATTTTCAGACTCTTATAGAAGGTCAGAAAGCAAATGAGCAGCAAAGCCAGGATTCAAGCCCCAGAGAACCTTCCTCTTGCCAGTAAGTCTGCCAGTCTTTCGTAAAAATGCTCCCCGGGTATTCATAAATGATCATTTTGGGGAAAAACATTTTGTCAGTAGCATCTTAATTTCCTGTTGCTAAAATAACAACAAATTTTAGGATTCATGTCACAAAACCTATGAAACAACTGACATAGTTTAAGAGTTCTTTTTATTGACAGAATTCCTTTAGAAAACTGTAGACAATTCTTAATACACCTTTATATACAGAGTTACAAAAATGTGCTGTCAATGGATAATTATGAATGTAATGCACTCCACTATTATCACATATGTAAGAAATAAATTTTTTAAAAAAGCTGCAGGCAAGACAGTAAAGACAGTAATGAGAGTTATGGACCAAAGTTGTGCAGCATTTACCAAATTGCAGTTTTTTTCCCTATTTGTTTTCAGTCTATTTTAAAGCCTTTATTATTTGAGAAAGAAAACAATGAGTGGCTCTGTCTAACATGTAACAAAGGAAAATACAAAGTAAGAACATTGGAGAATAGGACCAATTTACTAACACAAGGTACATTAATGGAAAAATGTTTGTTTTTATCTTTTGTTTTTTGTTCTTAAGATTCCTTTTTCCTTTGACTCTGATATGCTGTGTGAAATACATGAGTATTTGATTTTTATAGTTTTGTTTATTTACTCATTTTTTTATTTTAAAAATTGAAACATAATTACTGATTTCTTTCCAGTCAGGGGCATCTTTTATTTTGTTGTTTAAGTTTGATGGCTTGAATTAAATTCTTTTTTATGTAACAAGGTGGCATTCCCTAAATTCCAATCTGTTTTATTAGCAATACCAAATCAGAATGAAGAGGGGCTGTTTTTTCCAGAAACTTCAGATGGAATGTACAGACTTCCCTCTACAGACAGGGATTCTGAGTGTTTTAGGACCAATAATTTCTGTTGGCTGAGCATTCACTTTTTCTTGCCTGCATTTAGAAAAGGGGAAGAGATTTCCCTGAGTTTGGGTGAGAATAAAAGGGTGGGAAAGAACCACAAGAGCCCAGATGCATTTCTTCTAGAAATAATGCAGTAAATTATGGACACAAGCATTACCCCTAGTGCAAGGAGTTCACAGAATATTTAGATTTATTTTTGACTAGGTGAACTTCCTTACTTTCTGTCTGATATTGCTTCCAAGAGGAAAGGAGATTTTCAGCTACAAGAAATTTACATGTTGTTTTATGAGTGGTAGAAGACTCAGGTAGTGTGGAAAAGTTGTTTGATCTCTGAAAACACCAAGTTTTCTTGACATCTGTTTCTGTCCCTCTTCTGTCATCATCTCCACAAGCTGACTGAGCCCTCTTCATGATCCAGCACTGTTCTAGGCACTTTGTCATATGCATGATCAACTTTGATTGTCAAGCCCACATCTATAATTCCAGCAGCTTGGGGGGCTGAGGCAGGAGGATTCTAAGCTCATGGCCAGTCTTAGCAATATGGGAAGTCTAAGTAACTTAGGAAGACCCAGTCTAAAAGTCAAAATAAAAAGGGCTGGGGATGTGCCTTAGTGGTTAAGTGCCACTGAGTTCAATCCCTGGTATGAAAAAACAAAACAAATAAACACACAAAAATATTGTCACAGCATTCTTTATTTTTTTAGTTGTAGATGGACACAATATTTTTGTATTATTTATATATTTTTATACTGTGCTGAGGATCAAACCCAGTGCCTAACACATGCTAGGCAAGAGCTCTACCACTGAGCTATACCTACAGCCCTTTTGCAACATTCTTACGAAAAAGATTTCACTTTTATATCAAGAAGTTGAGGGAAACTAATGAGGAAGAAACTTGTACAGGATTTACAGTTACCAAATCCACACTAGAACATCTGACTTCATGTGCTTTCCTTGAAGAGGTTTTAGTTTTTTGTTGTAGAGTTGGACAAAAGTGAGTTTTAGTACCAGGTCTTCCAAATACCTAATTTGTAACTATGATAAACTGACTTAGACTGCTTATTCTCAGTTTTCTCATCCATAAAATTGGATAAATAATAATACTAGCAATTACTTCATGATATGGTAGATATTAAGTCAATTTTTTTTTTAAGTAATGATTTTTTGTTGTTGTTCCTGGCAATAATGCAAATGAATATTAGGACATAAAAGTAATACTTTTGTATTTATGTATGTATGTATGTTTATTCATTTTTCAATGCTGGATATTGAACATGACTTCAGACATGAAGTGGTTTACCCCTGAAGAAAATCCTCTATTCAGCAATTCTTGATAGTAGAAATGTCAAGAGTTAAGCAAAATTAAGTTGGAGATATTCTAATTGATACAGAAAATGGGAATTTTTAAATAAATGCTTAATTAAATTTCTTGATAATCTATACAACCTTAGAACCCAATAGAAAAGAGGCAAGGCAGGAGTCCAGATTTGAGCTCTTTAACCCCATTCTAGAGCACTTACACATAGCCTCTCCTTTCCTTTGACCTACCTCCCATTACTTATTCTGTGCCCATTCCTGAACTTTTCTATTCAGGGCTGGATTCTGGGAAGGAGAGGATACTTCAACCCCTTCCCCTATCCATGTTCTCTGTATTGCATGAAGCCCTGAAACAAACATCACTGAAAGTTCTCCTTCTGCTGCAGAAGTTTTGAGAAGATTTTGTTTGGAAATTCTTGCCAAAGCCCTAGTTATCCCCCTCCTATCTAGGAGGAGGCTGCACGTGTCCCGTTTTTGTGACTTGTCCCTTCATACTAACATGAAACCTGGCAGTCAACAGAACCACCTGGTATATGACATTTCTACTATCAAGAATTGCTGAATAGAGCATTTTCTTCAGGGGTAAACCACTTCATGTCTGAAGCCATGTTCAATATCCAGCATTGAAAAATGAATAAACATACATACATACATACATAAATAAATACAAATTACTGAATAGATTAGATGCCAGACAACAAGCTGGAGTTACTGAATTCCCCAGATAAGTGAACTCAGAGATTTAGTGACACAACTAAGTCATATTCTCATACCTATCATTTAACCCAAAAGCTTCTAAAGAAATCTAATGCTTTGCTTCCAAGATGATGTGCACATTCATCACCAATTTATTGCACCTGCTGGGAAACTGAGCATTACTTGACAGAACAAACTTTTTAAAACTTTATTTTGAGCAGGTTAAAAAAAAATCATGTTAAGTGTGTCAAGGTTAAAATCTGTAAATGAAAGAGAAATTGAAAAATAAAATAATCATTTCTTCAAATTTGCTTTTCCTAGATTTCCTCCTCAAACTCTGTAAATCATATTTTTAATTAGGATCTATTTTATACATATAACCAGAAGCTATTGTCAGATCTACTTGTATTTGCTACCAAAACAAAATAATTTGAAGCAAAAAAATACAGGATAGATTAACCTTTCCCCCTTCATTTCATATTTTACCATGAAATCTGGTTTTGTTTCATGTTTTGTTATTCTTAGCTCCCAAACATAAATTGGTTAAAAGAACTTTTATTTACAAATCAATCTTTATTCTAAAGATTCATGAATCACAAGGGAATGTTCTTTCTGATGAATCAACACAAGACTTATCACATCAAGGACATGCTGATGAAAGTTTCTGCTAATCTTTGCAGTAGGGGTACAAATTTAAAACCACAGCTGGCAAATCATCATATCCCTAGTCTAGGAACAGACCTGCCTACCTCTGCTCCCCAAACCCTCAATGCCTTCTCCAAACTTCCTTGTTACTCCATTATAGACACATTTTTTTCAGGTCTTTCAGCTGCTTTATATTCATTAATAATAATTCCCAGATGTAAGTGGTTTGCTTTTGTCTTAGTCTACTTGCAATGCTCTGACAGAAAACCACAAGACTTATTTTTAAAGAATGGAAGCTTATTTCTCACAGCTCTGGAGACTGGAAAGTCTAAGACCAAGGCAGCAGCAGGTTTGGTGACTGCGAGGGTCTGTTCTCTTCTTCCAAGTTGGCACCATGAATTCTCCATCTTCCAGATGGGAGGAAAATTGGTCCTCAGCTTTCAGAAGGCAAAAGTGCAAAAGGAGACAACACTCCCTCTACCAAGCTCTTCTATGACAGCATTAATCCATTCATGAAGGACCCTCATGACCCGACACCTTTCAAAAGGGTCCACCTTTCAACACTGTTGCACTGGGGATTATAGAGATAGGGGACTGTTTTGTATAAAATAATTTTGTTTTTAATGTTTTTTTAGTTGTAGGTGGACACAATATCTTTATTTTATTTATTTCTTTATTTTTTATGTGGTGCTGAAGATTGAATCCAGTGCTTCATGTATGGTAGGCAAGTGCTCTACCACTGAGCCACAATCCCAGCCCCTCCAAAGCATAATTTTGTAGAGTATATTCACATCATATATATTATACTCAGGAAAGATATGCGTATTTGATGTGTGTTGTTTTTATGGACATTTTATAACAATATTGTTGACTATTATTATCATAATAATCATTAGTATCTTCAAATCAAGACATGAGAAATGACTTTTTCTGATCAAACCAAGAGTACCCTGAGTTTAGAAAGGCCCCTGAGATACTGAAGCACACACAAAGCAAGTGCCTGAAGGATTCAATTATAATAAAATGTTTCTGTCCTCATGACACTTCTGGCAGCCAATGTGTCAATATGTCTACACTAAGTAGTTCTCCAGTACTTTGTGACCTTCAACTGGGAATTCTTAGAAAGTTCAATCACTTCAATTTTGACACTGACTGGAGTTAGTGTGAACACCCAAGTTAAGAGTTCAGTCCCACAAGACTGGTCCCAACATTTGACACCAATTACAAAATTGTAGGTCTGCATATTTTTGTCCAAATGGTACCGATTAAATAATGTGTTATTATGGCTCAAAGATTTTCAAGGAAACATTTTACTTACTAGTTTATTGTAAAACATTATAAAAGGGTAAAGGTGAACAGCCAAATGAGTAAGTACATAGGACAAGGTACAGAAGCATAGAATCTTCTGTGCTGTAGAGTAGAGGTATGTCATATTTATGGCATGTGCATGTATTCACTTATCTGTAAGCTTTCTGAACCTTGACCTTTAAGGTTTTTATGGTGGTTTCATAATGTAAAACATGGTTGATTAGATCACTAGACCTTGGTGATTAGATCAATCTCTAGCCCCCTCTCCTTTCTCTGGAAGCTGAGTCTTCTAACCCTCTAATCACATCAGTAGTCCTTCTGGCAACCAGACAACATCCTCTATGATCAGGTATGGTTGAAAGGAACTTATTAGGAATAATGGAATATGTGCACCCCCACAATTCCTAGAATTTTACAAGTGATGTGACACAAATTATAGACAAAGACATATAATGAGAAATGTCCCTCTTTCTCATCCCTCAGAGTGTTCATGTGTTCAGAAGCTCCGTCAGGAACTGAAGCACAAACTAATTGTATTTCTTATGATATCACAATATAATTTTTAAAAATGAGGGAAAATTATTGGCAGATTGAAGTATCAGTGAACACCCAGGAAACACAGATAAAGTCTAAATTTCTAGCTCACAAGTTGATAGTGCAGAAGACAAACAGTAGTGTCATATCATTCATATCAAGTGTCATGACTGAGACCCCTGTTCCGAGAGGCTGATTGACAATAGAAATACACAACAGTATGAAGACCCAAAGAAACAGAAAAAGGTGTTTATTTCTATGCATCATCATACAGAAACATGACTGAAGAACAAAAAGTTATTGTCTAGAGGTAATTAACTTGGGAAATGTGGCAAGGCCTGTTTCCTCAGATTCTTTCTCACACCTTAGTGTCTGCAAGGACAAGGACACTCTTTTCTTTCAGTTACAGGGAAGCTGCCTTAGAATGAAAATCTTATGACTTAATTTAGAGGTAATGGGAGAACTATTTTATAGTATGCTTGAGTATAAAAAGGTAGGAGAAGGTCCTAGAAACCTTTGTTTTTGTTTCTTCAAATGCCAAGGTACCATATTTTGGGGTAGCAGACCCTGGACCTCATCACATAAATCCCTCCACTTGACTTCTTATACTCCCTTTTCAATATTTTATTGGTTTTCTCACATAAAGTTATTTGGCAAAACTTTATGAGGTCACCTGTATTTGCCATACACAATGATAAATAACTGTAGATACTCTCAGCCCGATAATGTCAGAATAATCTTAACAAAATATTTTGAATGTTGAAAATTCAAACTTAAAGCCATCATTGAGATTTTTTACCCCACTATTTTCCTAATTATTTTCTTACTTTGGATTTCTGCTCCAGTCGACTCTAAGACAAAAATTCAAAACTAAGTAGTTTATTTGGGTAAGATAATAAACAGTAACAGAATAATGCAGAATAAAGACAAGGAAAGGAAGGCAGCCAGTTAAAACTGATGGAGTTTAATCTTCCTAGAGAAAATTTTGGATGCCATTGTAAAATTTCTCTTAAATTTTGGCAGAGGGCTGATTTCAGGGATTTCAATTCCATGATATTTCTGTCTTGTTTTATAAGCAAGAAAAATGTGCCTTGGCAGACAATCAGCTAGTAAAGAAATGCAGGTACTGGGAGCTAGATGTAGAACTCAATTTGCATATAAAGAATAAAATAAGTAGATATAGAAGGGCCAGCAATATTATCTGTAAACGTGTGTGATGCCAATTTATATAAAGTATTTACTGGTGAAATGTCTTCACTAAACAAACTAGGTCAAAATAAAAGACTTATTCTGTCATTGGTAAATTATAGCTTGGGGGTAAGAACATAGAATGAGGTTACTCAACTGCTTCCTATCAATTGGTGGGTGTTAATTTTTAAATATTCATGGATTTTGTGAGTCAGTTGTTTTGCCTTTGGTAGCATGAAATTGGAGCTCATGGGAATATTTACACCACAGAATTTGGCAAATGTAATAAATCAGCTTCCACTACCCTAAAGCTTGTTTCTCTGTGCATCACCAAAATTGTGCAGATTTTTGCAAACTCTTTTGACCATCAGTCTTTAAAATATTAAAAACATTATATATCCTATTCTTCTTTGTGCAAATGAATAATATTACCTCTATATTAGCAATAATATATGGCTAAGTAATTGCTATGATGAAGAAAGAGGAAGTAGGGAAGTAAACGTGGACTTGGACACAGAAAGAGGTAGTAAGAGAGTAGAGATTCAGACTATGAGGTTATTTTTTTTTAATCCTGTTGATGATGTCCCATGTTATTTCTATCAGTTCACTTAATAGTTTTTGCTCCTTAGCTTTATTTCCTGAAATAAGACTTTGGAATATAGAAAAATATCCATGCCAAGCCTAAACTATTTTAAAAAAGCCTTAGTCCGCTCCTCAGAAGGACCATTTGGATAAGGTAAGCTCATTAGACAGTCCTCTATGGAATTAAATATGAATTTATTGACTTTTGTGGTTTGACATTTTCAAAACAAACTAAAAATAAAATGCAAAGAATGATCTTGTTAATAATTTTATTAAACACAATTGAATCTAAACCAACTGATTGGTTATCCTTCAAAGAACATAAATCAATAAAGGGGACACAGTGTCTCAAAATGTTACCAATGGGCACTCAGGTTATTGTCCATTGTGACATTCACACACTTGATACTGGCAATACATGGTGTTTTGTGATTCTGGTGTTACCCTGAAAACATGGAGCTAAGTTTAAAAGACAAATAAAAGTATGGTTACCATGGAATACATGTGTCTCTAGACTTATTTGGGGGCATATTTTTACAGAAAGACTTTAAGTTCTAAATTATAAAATTAGTGGATAAATATAAAAACATTTTAATACCAACATAAATGCAAACACTAGTATTTATTGCAAAATCTAAATTTTTGAGACTTTTAAGGACTACCACTTAAATGGTCACCTCCAATTTTAAACTAACAGGTTGAATAATTAATACAAACAGATTATGATAAAATACATACTACTATCATGTCCATAAGCTTCACAAGTTCAAATGATATTTTGCGATATGCACAGTATAAGTTCTAGTGTTTAGCACATGTCTCTGTGAAGGTCACTAACATGTTATCTTATATTTATTTAAGCTTCTGACTGGATTTGCGCTGTATTCAGTTCTGAAGGTTGGCAAATTCCAATAGTCACATAACCTTTCCTGTAGATATTATCTGATAAAATGAGGGTAAGAAAATTTAATTATTTCTCTGCCAATCTCTAGAATGGGAAAAATAGTTTCCAAACACAACTTCTTACTTGAAAGTCCAATATTACATTTTCCAGTACAGATAAGTTTTAGGATTCGAAGTTAAAATCTAATACCTTGATTTATTTAAAACTCTTATATGGATTTACTCTAAAGTGCTCAAGGAAGGAATAACACTATCTGGTCCATGTACTAATAAAAAATGTAGTTTTATTTACTGTAAGAAATGGCCTTCTCCTATGGCACATCTCAATATAAAGTTTAATATCTAAAATCAATTATCCCTAATGCATTGAAGACTACTAGCATGTAAACAAATCTCAGCTATCAACTTTAAGAGAATGATTTCAGATTAAGTTTCATCTTTGTGTGTTTCAGTATCAGGTGATCAAATATATAAAATTATAATCACTGTAATACAAACAATTCATCAAATGTCATTAATACATAAAGTCCGTACTTGCTCAATTTACTCACAGTTTCATGTTTTATATATATATAAAGAGTCCCTTGAGTTGAATAACTAGCTTTCTATTAAAAAATAGTCTTAATAAAATCCACATAAACAAATAATATTTGTACATGGGACTTGCTTTCTATTTTAAAGAAATGAAAAAACAGGAGTTTTTCCCTCTATTTGAATGTATCCCTTAAAGGGCCATGTATTGGAATCTTAATCCCAAATGCAGGAGTGTTGGGATGGGGGTCATTTTGGGAGGTATTTAGGTCATGAGGGTTCTGCCCTAATGAATTCATTCATGTAAGTTATCAAGGGGTTTAAGCTTCAAATTTGATCTTGTGCTATTATCTTGCCCTTCTCTTGAGCAACGACAGCACTAAATCGTCATTAAATGTAAGTGTCATCCTCTTGAAATTAGTTGTCTCTAGAGCCATGACCTAAATAAGTTTCTGTTCAACTAAATGATCCTTTCTCTCGTATTCTGTCATGGCAGCATAAAGTGGCTAACACATTTCCCATACATTTGACAAATGTGTATGAACTTAAAAATGTGAAGAGGCATAACCAGATCAAATTAGAATTGTCCACAAATAAAATTTTAAAGATAAAATGATTCCTTATTACCACTGAATAAGCTGTTAGTGTGTGAGAGTAATAGAAAATTTTACCTAAGAGATGATTTTCTTCAAGATACTTTCTTAGAAGTGCAATGTTAATTAAAATTACTGTGGCTTAGTTTGTGGTAAGAAAAAAATAAATTAATGATTTAAAATAATTTCATTTTGTTTTTGGGAAAAGTCAGTCCTTTTGCACAGAGAAAGTGTAAATCCTTAGCACACTAACTATTAATGAGCCTGTTTTCACATTAATAATGGCTGATGTGCTTTAGCTGTCAAGGCAAAAAGTTTGATATAAAGGAGATCTATGTTTCAATAGGAGCATTAGTACTTATAAATGTATGACTTTAAAACTGTTTCAAACCACTTTCTCCAAAAGCAAAATATACATAAGCAAGCCAATAAGAAAGTCAACAAATAAACATCAAATGAAAGTTATTTCAGCCTGGGTAATTTTATTAACCTCAAGTTATTCAAACACGGAAGAGAACAAATAGAAATGAATGAATGAATGAATGAATGAATGAATAAAACATAGAGTAAGAAAAGACAATCTTACCTCATAGAATTGCTGAGGAAACAAGCTAGTAATTTAATGACATGTCACAAATAATCAATGGATGAGTTTCCATTTTCAACTGCCCACTCTTTCCATTTCCCACTTTAGTATCTTACCTGAACCTGCAACTTCTCATTCCAAGAAATGTTTCCTCTTTCATGATATCTCTTATAAGTGGAAATCTCATTTTTCCTTAGTTTAACCAGAGTTAATTGTAAGGAATAAATAATGTCAGAGTATCACAACATATTTGTCAGGTAGAGAGGGAAGGAATTATTAATGTAGAAGTGTTTGTAAGAAGTTGTTTTCTGAAAACAAGGGGGTTTTAAATCAAAATTTTAAAATAAGATTTATTCTTTATTTTCCCCTAGAAAAATGGACAAAATACATATTTACATATTTGTTTTGGAGATATATATATATATATATATATATATATATATATATATAGAGAGAGAGAGAGAGAGAGAGAGAGTGTTTGTATGACTCAATGTGAAATAGCTGCATTTGCCTAGGTTACTAGAGTGTAATTGAGAGAATCCTTAAACTTTCATTATATTATACAGAGTTTCTTTTTCTATAATTTTGGAATAGAAAAGCTACCCATTAAAGGATCATGAAAAATACAATAAGTCCAGAGAGTCTAGAGTTATGCTTTTCTCCAGTTAAGTACTGAATGTCAGCAATTTTTCTGCACATACCTGCTGAAGAACATAAAAAGTTTAAAGTTGTGTCCTGCCTGGATAGCTGACAAACTCAAAAAAAAAAAGTTCTGATAGAAGTAAAGGGACAGTCTTTTGAATGGCTTCAGAAGAATAGTAGCCATGTCCATTAAAGGCCATTATAAGATGTCAAGTGTCAAGTGCTACTCCAGCATATGCTCAGTATCACTGATCTGTCACTTAACTTGATACCCATCAGTCTCCAAGTTTGAAGCTCCTAAAGCTACCCATAGATCTCCTTTTTAAATTTCCATGTCCTGAACTGTAAGTTTCATGACAAAGAATACCAGCTTCTTCTGGTTGAGGTTAGAGAGAGTTAAGAAATGGATTTCAGTATCAGTTTATCCACATCTGTTCCACTTTGATTTTATAAGTTTTAATTGATTCTTCAAGGTTCTACTTTGTCCTGACTCATCTATTCTCTTCCAGATTTTCTTAGTGACTCTCAGACTTCCTGACCTACTTCAATTGCAGTTTTGTACCCCGACTCAGAAGTAATTCATGGACATAGACTTCTTCTCTAGATCATAAATCCTGAAAGTGTCAATCCCTAAAATAAATTCCATGTTTCATATCACTGAAACTGATTTTGATTCTTTAATTGAATATTAATTAATATATTGGTGCAGTTTAATATCTAATAGGTGTTTCAAATATGGCATATCTTCAACTCTGTTCCTGATATTCTTTCTAGCACACACATACTACCCCCATAATTTTTCAAAGGCAGTTAAAAGCAAGTTCATTCTTTCTGCTTTTCAATCATATATCATGGAGAAATCTATGCCTCTCTCAAACTCTCACACAAATCATATTCTATCTCTGGAAATTCTGACAACTCTACCTTGAAAAGATACCCAGTATGCTGGCTTTTTTTTTCCTTTTTTTTATGGCACTCAACTATGACGAAAGCCATTGCCATGTCCTTCCTGGATTAGATATACCTATCTATAAGGGAAGAGTGTTGGAAAAAGAGAAAAGAGACACACGAGACAGTCCAGCCTTAAGAAGTCAGGCAATGGAAATTAGAAAATAAGAAGGAACAGCCAGAAGGCTATAAAGGAATTCAGTAAATAGAGGAATTTGAAAAACCCACATGAAACAAATGAACAAGCAAAAAAAAATGGATTTACAGAAGAAAAAGAGATCATTTACCATCCCACACAATGACTGAAGTTTACCTCATTGGCCATACAAGTTGTGGTATTTCATCAATTTCTTGCCAGGGTAATATAAAGAGTATTAGGACCCAGTATTAATAGAATCAGATAGTTGAAATTTATAAAATATATTTTTTCATATTACATCAGGATGGATTGCAGAAGGATATTTTATATAAACATAAAATTTTATACAGTGAATATTGCTATCCACATTGCTATGGATGTCTCATTGAACATGATCTCTAAGATTTCTATTTATCAAAACATAGACTAGTGGAAAAGTTTATTGTAAATTAAGGTTAAAAATTTTCTATCTTGAAAAACTTGTTTTCAATTCCCCTTCTGCTTCATCTCTATTTCCTGCTAGATGATGACCAAGAAATCCAGCCCTGAAATACCACTAACCATTTGCCCGATATTATTCCACATGAGCTGATTATCCGGATTGAGCTTTTATTGCCAATACCTCAATCAGTCATGTAACCTCTCTTTAGTCTTTAAATGTAGTCCTAATTTGTCCCTTGGTATGTGTCATATAAATAATGTAAACACCTATGAGATAACATTTGCAAAGCAATTTGAATGCCCCACATAAAGGAGGAAATTAGAATCTTCTTGTGGGTTTGCATGAATTAGGGTGAGGGAAGATACTGTGTTTTCTTTAATTTTTTTTTGTGTATTATAAGAGGGAATCAAAGGATATATTGTTGCCCATCCAAAACATTCAAGGAAGTGCTTTCACACTCAGAGAAATCTCTAGTAAATGGAAGATGCTTTTGTAAAGGTTTACTTGAATATACATGTCTTCAAGATGTCCTTACTTACTGTAGGTCTTGGATCTGGTTCCTTGAAAAATAACTCTCACCCTTTAATTCTGTTTTATGGTCAACTTAACACTATGCTACACAGGTATGTACCTGAGAATCGCTGTGGTCTTTCTCATTTTCACTTGACACATTGGTGTCTCTAAAATTCACTTGTCTTCCTCTTCAGCATCTTGATAATCATGTCATCCTGTGTATTTCAGGCTACCACCATTATCTCTTGTTGACTTAGGTGATCATATTCATTTGACCTCCTGGAATACAGGCTCATGCTTGCATACTTTGCCCTCGATATGCACAGCATTCACTACTGTTCTTGTTTGGTACCTCTTTGTTCTATCCAGCCTCTCATGTAAAAACATGTAAAAACATGAGAGGCTGTATGGTATAAGGGTCAGAGGCATTGGCCTGAGTTTAAATCCCAGTCCCCAGGCACTCTATAGACATGGGCAAAATTCTGAACTTCTCTGTACCTCAGATTGACAACTACAAAGTGGAGATAAAAATGGAATGTACATCAGTTGTTGTCATGAGTAGCACATGATATAATTAATGTTTGAAAAGTACTCACCTGTATCTCACACATAGCTATTATTATTATATTTTGGGTCACTTGAATATATGCATTGTATAAGTCAAATGTTGTTTTTTTTTTTTCCTTTGGAAATGTTTCTACCACAGTTTCTCCTTATTTTCAGAAAAAAAAAAAAACTTATTGTTTCTTCTTTCCCCCTATCTTCTACATTATAAATAATTATTCTGACACTTACTTGAAATTATTTGATTATGTATCTGACTTGTTTACTGAACTGTGAAAACATCTATATTTCCATTCTTGTCTGTTGATACAAATCCTGAACCATAAGAGATGTGTTATAAATATGCATTGAAAAATTGAAAGAACAATAAGATTGAGTGATTTCTGTCATAAAAAGAAAGAAAAAGAATGAAAAGAAAAGAAAAACTTCTTTTTTATTGCTCGGGAATGTATGTGTAGTCCTTGAAGTCTTCATGAAAGAAATCAACTTCTTTCTGAAAACATGTGAACGCCATCTTTCCTTGTATTCTGAAATGGATATTATATCTTTTTCTTTCAGTTTCACTCCTAAGAAATGTCTTCCTCCATTTGAAACTGATTAGTTAATTGATTCAGAAAATGAAATTCTTGGTTGCTGTTGTTGGTACTAAGTTCCACGTAATTTATGGTAATGGTGACCTGGTGTGTTTAAAAAAAGAGAGGTACAGTATGTTAGAAATTAACACTAGAACAAAATAATAATTATTATTTTTATCATAAGTTCTATTTGGAATCTTTGTTATTAAAAATTTAGATTTTTAATCTAAATGGAAAATGTGTTTCATTCTCTACAATTAAAACACCTCACACAAATTTTCTTATAAAATGGCATATTGATAGATATATTTGATTATTTTTATAATTTAATAACAAGGTGCAATATTATTATGACTACATAACTGTGAGTTAACCAATTTTAACTCTTTTAGTATGTGTACTACTGTTTCTAAAAACAGTTTCTCTCTTAAATTTGAAAGTTGAAAGAAATGACTAATTATATCCCAGATAATAATTGGAAGTATAAATCAAGAAATTAACTTAAGGTAGTTTGAAGAATAGCTGTCAAATTGAATTTCTTAATATTTTAGTGCCTGCATTTAGTGAGGAGTTTAAAAATAACTCATTAGTAAAAGTTTCATTTGCCTTAGTAATGTAATCCTCTCCATCATTGAGGACATACAAGTAAGAGTAGATTGTGTATAAAAGATTCCTCTTTCTTTCTCACCAACCTTTGGGAACTTAAAACAGTAGTATTTCTCTTACAGTCAGGGCAGATATGTTTGTTGTCAGCCTCCAGACCTCTCAGCCTCCACCTAGCTCAGACAGTCATTCTCTCTCAGCCCTGGCATATCTCTTCCTCACAGATCTCCAAGAGCATAATTCTCTATTATTAATACAGCATGCCAAAATTTCCTTTATAAAACAGAGGATACTAATTTTAGTTTCCATATCAGAATCAGTACCAGGCACAGGGCAGAGTCTATATGCATTTGAATGGTTAATTATGCAAACAATAATGTGCCAAGTGAGGTTTCTGGGGTCTATACTCAAAAGTTTATTGTGAATTAAGGTTAAACATTTTCTCTTTTGAAAAACCCATTTTCAATTCCCCTTCTGTTTCATCTCTTACTGTTTCCTGATAGATGATAACCAAAAAAATCAAGCCATGAAATACCATTAACCATACCATCAAGCCCAGGGTGGTTTGTATTGATGTATCTCTTCATCTTCTCTTTTATAGTCAAGAAAATAATGACTTTTATGAGCCTGGTATTTTTATGCATATATGAATGTGTGTTGATCCTTTTATATGTAAACTTTCTAATCCTCCCATTTCACCATGTGAGAAATTATCATTAGGAAATTGTACATAGCTTTTGTGAGGATTAGGGATAATGTTTTGAAGTCTCTAGTCTCTGCAATAAGCACACTCCAGATGGCAGATACTGATTTAGACAAGATAGTGTCCTGTATGGACCCTTCCTTATATACTATGATGATTGGATCATGTTAAATTTCTAAAGCTTGATTTTTGTTGTTGTTCTGTTTTAGCACTCTGTGTCCTTCTGATACTTGAAAGTAAAAAGTTTAGTTTTAGGCAATGAACAGTGGAATTAAATGGGAAAGCATGCTCAAAGTCCATTACAGAATAAAGAGATGTGAAAACAAATAAAATCTAGTAGCACACACAGAAACTCAATGCTAGAAAATATTTTTATTTTATTTAATAATAATATTAAGATGTAGGTGTGTATGTATCTGTGCTTTTAAAATATTTCTTATAATACTTTCACCAGTTATAACAGTATAGCAATAATTTTGCCCCAGATATTTATTAATTTTTGTTTATGTTCTGAAATCAGATATCCAAACTCAGATGTTCCTTTACATTTGGTAATTTAGTAAGAACTGTGTTAATTAAGTCATACACATTTATCATCTCACTTCAAACTCATAAAACCACTGTGGTGTGTCCTATTATTATTTCTACTTTTCAGGTGACAGGTGACATACAGGACATGTAACAAAAAGAGTTTTTGGGGTGAAGTTTGCATTTTGTTCCAGAGTGATATTGTTAGAATTTTTGTAGTGTTTAATACCAATTTTGTTTTTTTCCCCAAAATAAGAAATAATTAATTTTTAAATATCCTATTACATGCTTTAAGACATAAACCCTATCCTCAAGAATTGAATTTTGAAATATATATTTTTATGAAATCAGGTGGAAAAAACTATGCTCAGAGATTATTGGTTATGAGATCACACCTAAGGATTCAGATTTTGTTCTGTCATTTAGTAACTTGGCAATTTACTGTACTCCTCAAAAGACCATCTCATTATCAATAAAATGAGAATAATAACATCTTAATTTTTCATGCTTTGTTGTAATAAGTGTTATCATTAATGACAACAAACATTTATCTAGACATGCATCAAAGTGTGCTAATATAGATAGGACCAGGACCCAGGGAGTCTCATCAAAATTACAATCCTTTCAGTACTCTTAAAAGGTATATCAACAACATATAATGTCTCATAGGTTTATTATATGAAGTATACAATATTTATAATTTACAAAAGACAGCCTCAGAGAGGCTAAACTGTCCAATGAAAATTATAAAACTCTTAAGTGGCAGAATTGGAATCTGAAATCCAAATTTTAGGATATTTGTTTTTCTTCAAATTCCACATACTTTCAATTAAATCACAATGATTGGTAATAGAAATGTTTCAAGAACAAAGTCAAGCCAGGCACAGTGGTGCACGCCTGTAATCCCAGCAGCTCAGGAGGCTGAGGCAGAAGGGACGGAAGTTTAAAGTCAACCTCAGCAAAAGTCAGGTGCTAAGCAATTCAGTGAGACCCTGTCTCTAAATAAAATACAAAATAGGATGGGGTCATGGCTCAGTAATTGAGTGCCCCAGAGTTCCACCCCTGGCACCCCAAAAATAAACAAATAAAACCAATTTAAATTCTCCAAAATACCTGAGGATATTGAAATTATACTTTGTTGAAAGCCATCAAGTGAAGATTCAAACTATTATATACTGATAATTGTCCTCAGCAAAGACAACATTTGTCTACTGTGTTAAATTGCAGAATGAAATGCAATAAAAAAATCACTGTTTAAGGAACACAATAAATAAGACATCACAATTCTTGAACTACTAATTTCTCCCCATCTGTGGTTATCTGTCATATGCTCTATCATGTTTTCATGTATTATGGAATATCTCCCAACCTATTCTCGCAAATATGGGGATAATAAGATTTATTAGTGCTTTTTTGTCCTTATGGGAAGGCTACATGCACTTATTAAATCTATGCTTTAGAAAAATGGCACACACAAGCCATATTATAATTAAATAAAAACATTTAACACTGAGCTAGAAAACTCCCTGAGCTCTGTGGGTGGCAGAAGCCTAGCTCTTTAAAACAACTTTGGCTCCAATCCTCTAAATAGATTAGCAAAATGGAGTCAGCTGTCACTAGGAAATTCAAGCAGTCTATGCAGAAAGATGACAAAACGGATGATCCATCTTGAAGGGGGATGATGTTCAGGTTCTTTGTGTCAAGAAAGCACAAAACAAAAGTGATTTCTTTTCTATGAAAGTTCCAATAGGACAATTTTCTTTGCCTTTATGAGAATAGTTAAATAAATTTATTAGCCAGGTTCAAATATCCGGGCACATTTTAAATATTTAATTTATTAGAAAAACCCTGAGCCTTCAAACATTTAATTTCTTTAAAGAAGGTCAGAAATTTTTAGAAATTGTATGTAATATTGTGGGAAAGTTTTACTTTGTCATTTATTTGTTCATGCAAAAATTATTTGCTTTGAGCTGGCTACATATTTGATCAAGGTAAGAGACATTACATCCATTCATTTTCATAAGTTCAACTAAGCATCACTATCACAGAGAAGGCTCTCTTTGTTTCTGTGAAGAAAGGAAGGGAAGACAAACACAATGTAGTGGTGGGGGAGAAAGCCTTCCATCACAACATGATGGAACATACAACCTAGATTAATATAGAGTGAGGCATAATAGGCCAGGAAATGATTTCAAACAAGTGGAAGGAAACATCTTTTGAGAAGCCCTCCATAAACCCAAGGGACTTTCATTTACATGTTTTTGGATTGGAAAAATTTGAGACATTTTCGGAGAATGATAACGTTTAATTTTCAGGTAGGGAAAAACCCTCTTGTAATGGATTCTTGGGGAGAAGCTACATCTGGACTCAAATATCCACACCTTATCTTTGGGATGTTTGGATAGTTTAGTCATTTAGACATTTCTTGTGGTCTATATATCCACAGAACTTTATAGGACTATACATTTATAAATATTCCTGGAGTTAAAAACTTTCTATTGAAGTGCTTTATCAAATCATCATTTTGAATTGTTTTTCATATTTTATGTTTTAGAGACTGTAAAGCATTCATGACACATAGTACGACTCTATTAATCAAATTCATATCACCTGCCTGGAAGCTAGATTTTTCTTTTACACATTCATCACAGAGAGGGTTTTTGTTTTGTTTTTTTTTTTTTTTAAGTAAGCAACAGAATATATCAAAAAGTTAAGTGTTACAGTTAACGTTTAGATGATTTCATAATAAATTTTTTCCACAATGTGGTTCTTTATTTTACATCTGACATAATAAAATATGAACAAAAAGCATTAGGTGAATTAAAAAAAAGTGACAATTCTTTTCTTTATGTGATAGGTGTTAAATTATAATCTTGCATACGTTTTATTCACTGGGGAGAAAAGCTATATGAAGAAGTCCTGGAAGCTGAGAGTGAAAATGAATCTATTTCACTCATTTGGCATTTATTAAAGGTTCTGTATAAAGTCATGCATTGATTAATGACAAGGATGCATTCTGAGAAAGGCATTACATCATTAGGTAATTAAGTCTTTGTGTGAACATCACAGAATGTATTAATGTATTTTTTAGACCCAAGTGGTATAGCCTAAAATGCACTCATACATATACTATATAGACTATTTCTCCTAGAGCCATAGTGAATAATAAAACCTTACAACATTAATTCAAGCACAAGAGCAAATTATGCACTGAAGAGATGGAGTGGTAAATATAAAATATGCGAGGCTGTTGTTAGCATAGCATGGCATATCATTTCACAACAACATGCTGAAACATGGTAATAAGTATAGTACAGCAAACATATAAGACAGTAATGTAGACATTTATTGTGATTGTCAAGTATCCTATATACTGCATATAATTGTATGTGCTATAATTTTATGACTGGCTGTGCAGTAGCTGCATATACACCTGCATCCCTGTATCCACGTGAGTCCTGCAGTGTACTACCTCATTACGATGGCTATGTGCCATTCGGCCATAGGAATGTTTCATATTCCTTATAATGTTATTGGAACCACTACTGTAGATTCGGTAACAGAACAAAACATTGTTATGGGGTATGTGATTGTACATGAGAAAAATATCACTCTGTACTCCCATGGTAAGTTTAGCTGTATGAGACAAAGAAAAGAAATAAAGTGTGGAAAGTGGTTACACACACTGACAATGGAGCACTTGGCCTAAGGATTTAGACAGATTTCATTAGGGAAGTGGCATTACAGAGCTATCTCATGGCTTAGATGGGTGTTCATCAGCCCGACCCTGAAGCAAACAACAGAGAACAGCGTATCTGACATTAGAACAAAGTGGAAATCCATATCAGGTTCAGGGAGCACAAACTGTATATTTGTGGATGTGTATGTTGTGTAAGGAAGAAAATCTTTCAAGAACTCTCAGGAAAGAAATCAGAGATAAAAACACTAAGTTAGTTTAGATTGTGAGGTGATATAAACCAGTAGGGTGTTTAACGTAAGGGGAGACCTTGTATAGATTTGTTCTAGGAAGTATGGTGTGGGAATTAGGGAGGAAACCTGAAAATAAGAAGATTTAGGAAATGGACAGTAGGATTAGTGAAAATATAAGGATTTGAAAGTCATCTCCAATATAATTTGACTGACTGAACAAGGAATGCGGAATGAAACGTGGGAAAGAAGGTTTTATTTTATTTATTTATTTTTTTTATCATTGTACAGCAGTGTATAGAGGACATACATTAAGACAAACCTACCTACCTGTGTTGTGGAATGCATAGTATGGTAAAACCTTGGATGTCACCCGAACCAATGTTTTTCACCTAGTGTATTCTATGATAGAGGGAGTTTTTGAAGTTCATCAATTGGTGGTGGCTTCAATGGATGATCTAAGCCTGGGAAACATATAGGGTTTGTGTTTCCATTTTGCAGCTAATCAGTGGATCTGCAAAACAACAAATTTGACCATGGAAGACTTTGGATGTCTTTCAGAGAGTGTTGTTGGGATAATGATTTGTCAAAATCTCTATTTCATATTTCAGGAAGATGAGGTCCTGAAAATGAACAAAAGTTTAGAAGCAAATCTAACACAGCATGTAGATTGTTTTAGTCTGTGTTTCCTTCTCTTCTTGAGGGTGTGGGAAGTATTTATTAATGTGTAGCTAATTAAGCATTTTTTTGTGGTATGTGGCATCTACAAATATACACTTTTCCTTACATTAAGTCAATGCCTAGAATACAACATTTTCAACTGTTATTTGTAGAATGAATGAAGAGACAGGTAAAGAAGGGAATTAATCCTGCTCTCCAGATGCTATTTTTAGCCATTATACTCTGGTACTTTGAGTTCTAAACAGTGACATCTTTTTAGCTTAAGGAAGAGTTCTAATAGCTATTTTAGCTACTTCTTCAACATTTCAGCTCATATTGTTAGGACATTATCACACTGCTGTCAAATTCTACTTGCCTCTGGGTCTTAGAATTTATGTTAGTAAACATATCTCTGAGTAGTTTTTATTTGAAATTTAGTTGGTTGATGCTTTCCATTTCCTACTGAATTCTGGGTAAATTATTTAAATGCAGACTATCTCCTTGTACGTTTTCTAAGGAGCCTATAGGTAAAAATGTACTTGTTCATATTTGTTGCCTTTATAATAATAGAAGAACAATTGCAAAAATGATAAAAGTATAGGTGAGGTGTAAACAGGTGTAGCAGACTGCAGTCTTTTCAAAAAATTTACTGCATGACATCTATTTAAAATGATGGGATTATAGGTCAAGAAAGTTGATCAATATAATGAAATTATGTGATTTAATATTAATTGGTAAGCAGAATGCAAATTCTGTAGTCATACTAACTTATATTCACATCTTGGTCTAACAGAGAATTTGCTATGTGATCTCTTATGTTATTAATATTATTACATATTTTTATTTCCAATTGTTGGGTTAAGTTATATCCTTCATAGAATTATTGTAAGAAGTGACAAATAAATGGAAACAAATGCAAAAGCATTGTGTGAAGTTTCTGGTACAATGTGGCACACTCTGGATCCTCTATGGATATTATTTCCCCATTTCTCCAGATAAGGAAGTCTCATTTCAAATGATGATTATGATAATTTTCTTTCTTTTTTTATTTGATTACTGGAGATTGAACTTAAACCCAAGGTCATTTTACCACTTAGCTTCATTCCCAGCTCTAGCTCCATTTTTTTAAGACACTTTTTAGCTAAGTAAGTAAGCCTGTTCTCAATCTTGTGATCCTCCTGCCTCAGCCTTCCCAGTCACTGAAATTACAAGCATGTATTGCCAGGCTTTTTATTTTTTTATTTTTGTGGATTGGTTATATTTATAACTATTCTCCATTTTTCTCCTTTCCTCAATGGAACAAAATTTTTTCTCTCCTATTTTAGCTTTCTTAGTACTGTATGTGACATACATTTTAAAATTATCCTTAGATTTCCTCAGGATTTAATAGATGTAGATTTATGACATATGTGCAGCACAGGTGTGTATGTGTGTGTATATATGTATGTGTGATGTATGTGTGTGTGTGTGTGTGTGTTTGTGCTATATGTGTGTGGTGCCCACCCATTATGTGAAAACATTTATCAATTTTATGGTTAATTTATTTGTTTATATTTAGTGGTATAGAAAACAAACCCAAATCCTCATGCTTACTTAGAAATAGCCCTACTACTGAGTTGCATTCCCAGTCTAAGTGGCTTTCTTTAAATAATACTAATTACTCAAGATTTTTACCCATACCCATACCAGAATATCATTTTGTGCTCTCATTGTTTGTGAATATTAAAATTTTTTGATGATTCTAACTCCCATGAAAAACGGCTGATACAGAAGTATTATCTTTCTAAATAGCAAGCTTTATTTGATAGATGACAGTTTTGTCCAAGTTCTCAGCATGTCCACCTCCTTGACTTATTTACCTCCTGAGTGTATTTCTATGTAGGATTGTGTTTCACATTGATTCTTATTCATTTTGAGAAATAAATGTGCAAGCATGATTTTAAAAAGCAAATTCCTTTATGAGGTCAATGAAGGTTTTAGTAGCTTGAATGGTGGTTGATATGCCATACTTAATTACTATTTCCCTGTGTGTGAACTTGAAAAATTATGCTACAAAATCCAGTTTTGTCCATTTTTGTCCTTTACATAAAGAAAACTTGAAATTATATGTTCTTCATTTGTTGTATGGATATAGTCACAATAATACATTCATTCAGCATTTTCTTATATACTTGACACATGTCAGGAACTATTCTGGAGCTGAAAAGACAGTGAAGAGATAGTCAGATGATGTCCCTATTCTCCTGGGGCTTACATTGCAATAAGAATTTCAGGTAGTAATAAATACTATGATGTTAATACAGTGAGCTATGTAATACATGGTCATTATTATATTAAGTCATGGTAGGATTCCCTAAAATGTAGCAACATTTCAGCTGCATCCCAAATACTTGGGAAGCAGCCATATTAAAATCTGTGGTGAATTTCAGGAAGACTTTAAAGCTGAAAGCTTTGCGGTTTTGTCAGTCTTGGTGAGTTTTAGCAATGCTTTGGTAAATGGAGAAAAGTGGGGAAAAAAAGAATTGGAAAGCAATGAGTTTAGAGAGGTTGTCAAGGTTTGGGCCTTTGAAAGCCTTAAAGGCTGTAGGAAAACATTTAAATTTATACTGGATACAAAGTGAAATATAAGAGAATTTTAAACAGACATGTTCTATAAACTAATTTAAATTAACAAAATGATGTTGTCCATTTATGGAAAATGGCCTATGGAGAGGCAGCAGGAGAAGCCACAGGTCCACCCCATGACCTCTGAAGTATCTGGATAAGAAAGACCATGTTTTACATTAGCAGCAGTGAAGATGGTGAGCATGGAGCAAGTTCTGAAGATGGAATTTGTCATCTTATTCCAAATGTGAAAGGAGTACTTGTGTATTGAAACACACTAATATCTCTCAAGTCTGGGGTGCCGCAAATGAGTGTTACCTTCTCTTTTCTTCTTCTTCTTCCCCTCTTCCTTGTCCCCAGACCCTTTTTCTTCCCCTTTTACTCCTTCTCCTCTTTCTTCATCTATTTTTATTGGTTCTTTTTAAGTATACATGACAATAGATTCCATTCTGGCATAATTATAAAAAAAGCATGAAATATGTCATTAAAATTCTGATCCCAGTACTTCTCCTTCCCCTTCATTTTCCCCACCTCCTGATTTCTTGCATCTAATGATCTTTCTGAAATTTACCCATAATTATTTTTTAAATTAATTTATTGTAGAAATACACAATGGTGAGTTTTGCTATAGTATATTAATATATGAACATAGGAAAGTTATGTCAGATTCATTACACTCTCTTTCTTTTTCCCATCTTTCCTTCCTTCCCTCATTCCCCTTTGTCTACTCCATTTTTATTCTTTTGTTTTAATCCCTTTCCCAATTATTGTGGGTTAGCTTTCACATATCAGAGAAAACATTCAACGTTTTTTTTTGTTTGTTTGTTTTCTTGTGGACTGGCTTATTTCACTTAGCACCATAGTCTTCAAATCTGTCCATTTACTGGCAAAGGTAAAAAATTCATTCTTTCTTATGGCTGAGTAATACTCCATTGTGTATATATACATTTTCTTTATTTGTGCATCTATTGAAGGGCACCTAGATTGGCTATATAGCTTAGCTATTGTGAATCGTGCTGCTATTGATACATCTGTGTCACTGTAGTACACTGATTTTAAATTCTTTGGGTATATACTGAGCAGTGAATAACTGGGTCAAATGATGGTTCCATTCCTACTTTTTTTAGGAATCTCCATACTGCTCTCCAGAGTGGCTGCACCAATTTACAGTCCCACCAACATCTTCGACAACATTTATGGTTACTTGTGTTCTTGATAATTGCCATTCTGACTGGATTAAAATGAGATCTCAGTGTAGTTTTTATTTGCATTCAGACTCACTGAATATCTGTTCATATATGCATTAACTGTTCCATGTCTTATAGAAGAGAAATCTTGGAGATGCTTTTCTTAGGGAACATATGTCATCATTGAGAAAGATTCCTGGAGGACCACTCAGAAGACCTGAGTTACACCTTTTCTTTGTCTTAGTAAACAGTGGGCTAAGAAATAAGCCACAAAATTATGCTGATCTTAGATTCATCGTGTGGAACTTGGGATGTGGTTCAGTGGGTGAGTGCCTGCCTACCATGTATGAAGCCCTGGGTTTAATCACCAGTACCACACACAAAGAATATGTTTTGTTTTAATATGTGAATTTATTTAGGCGGCTTTAGAGTTTTCATCCAAATATAAAGTCTTATAATGTAAAAAAATTAAATAAACTACAAGTACCAGTAGCTTTCCCATAAAATTTGTTTTGTATGTTTGTGCTTCTTCCTGATATTTCATTATGTGTATTATGTTATTTCAAAAATCTCATTTTGTGCTTATGCATAGTACCATGAGAGTAAATGATAATTCATTATCAATTATTAATACAATAAATTATATACTATCTTACATTTTAATGCCAAAATAAACTTAATCTTTATTCCATATTATCTATTAATTTATAAATGTAGGTATTTCACATAAGCTTTATCCTGTGAAACTAATTTAAATCAGATGCTTTGAAGATTCAATTAGTTACATATGGATTCACATATAAACCTACACACACACACACACACACACACACACACACTCTAAGGCAGAATATTTATCCATTTATTCATTTTTCCCAGAATATGTATGATTATTTTGTGGATTTATTCATATAATGAATGAATAAATCTAACTCTAAGATGACATCTAATTTTTGTGTTCTATTCAATTCTAATGTGAATTCTTATGAAAACTGGGCTTGTATGTAATATTTCTATTAAAAAGGGTTACATATGACAAACACAAATTTTCCACTACATCCTCACCTCATTAAGGGCAACAATTTAGTAAGAACATTCATATTGTTATAGTGTAGTTTCCTTATCATCTTTCTGATTGCTATATCACTTTGTTCCTAACTAAAAGCCTGTACTTTTTGTACTTCCCCATTCTTATCCCCTCCACTTTGGATATTTTCTTCTGCTTTTCCCCCTTGTTGTGTGAAAGAACTGTTTTGCCACATATCCAGTATCATTATGCAAAATTTTTCTTTTAACAGACACTGAACTTGATGTTGTCTTTGGTATTGAAATATTAGCCATCAACATCTTAATAAAGCATGAGTAGAATTTAGTGGTAAAGGGAGTAGATATTTTTTTATTGTTTACCCAAAGAAGAAAGATAATATTTTTTTTAAATTACAAATTAGTATTTAATATGGGTTGTTTCCTTGATCATGAATTTTAAAATGTAATGTTTCCTTGAGTAATATTCCACAAGAGTCCCATAGGCTTCTCCTGATTTTGTTCCCTCTTGAATGGAATCAATTTTATGGAAGATTGTTATATACCATGATATATACTCCCAGATTACTACTAGTTAGAAAAGAAAAATAGTTTGCAGCTCCATTGTAAGTGAAGTAGATTTTAAAATTTACAGTAACATCTTCAGGGAAAAAAAAACTTAAGTATTTATAATCTGTCATTTCATCTTAGCTGGTGGTAATAAGCTCTCAAGACCAATTCTCTGTAATGATAGTAGTAAAGATTTTGAAACTGATGTAATAGTTGTGTCCCATTGAGATTCAGAGATGGCTTGAATTAAGGAAAAATCAAATTGACTGCCAGTAAGTCAAAAGATCATGTTATCCTTACACTATTAAAACTCATGCCAAAGAAACACATTGTGATGCATTGAGATTTCCTCCAGGCAATAAATTCACAGAACACTGGAAAAATTTTCTTCTACATCTGGAGTAAGCTTCATTTTTATCTTCCTAACTTCAGTTTCTTTCCAAACAAGTGTTAATAGCACCGACATCAATTGTTTTGGCAGCAGCTATAATAGAACAAGACAAATCAATTTTTCCATTGTAATATTTACCATTTACTCTAAAAACTGGCCTGTCTGTATTTTGAAGAACCTTGATATTCAATGAAGGCACTTAACTCTTAAGTAATTGAAGAGTAATCAACCATCTCATGAAAAAAAAAATTAAAAATAACTTTTCTGAAGTGGCAAACATACTTAGTTTAAGATTAAATACACAAAGATATAGTATTACTTAAAGTAGAACTACATAAACCTGAAATAGGCTTACTCACAGACCAACAAGGCATATGATGTTTATACCTAAGAGAGAAGTCTATAATATGCAACTAAGCAAAATCAAGAATATCTTGATGTAAAGGAATATCTAAATTGAATGTAATTCTCCTCATAAGACTACAATGTCATTACTTTTTCAATTAGAAATTAATACTGAGTTTTTAATCTCTAATAATGACACAAATATGCAAAAGTAATGCATAAGCTTGGCTTTATTACCTTCCAAAATAAATGATGTAGAATATTGGGTGACTAATTTATAAATTTATGCTGTATAACATGTTCAGATGAGAAACCTTAGATCTGCACCATTTAATCACCAATGATCATGACTCTGCTAGGAAACACAGTCACTTATAAAAGCAGAGGGAGTCAAAACTCAAAGGTTATCCCTCACAAAAAAAGCAAGATTTCTGCTTTCTTGAAGTTCAAAAGAACTACAGGTCTAGAGTCCTATCTGGATAAATTGCAAGGAGATGACTAAGAATGCTTCATTAGCATTATGCTTTTATTGCTTATTTATTACCAGCATTTATTAAATAGCCTCCACACCCAAGAAGAATGATGAGGCTTTGAAATCCCCATCAATGAGGGCAAAATTCCTGCCTTAATGATCCTCACCATCTGGCAATGAAGTCAGACCTTAACAAAATGTTAAAATAGCATGCAATTCTTAAGAAACCATAGCTATAAATATCTCAAGACCAAAGGGAACATTTCAGAGAAAATGAATTGTAACAGGATAAAAAGACTAAAAAGAAAGGGAGTGAGATTTTCATGCAAGTTGTGTCTGAAAAGATAGGTGGGGATGAGAACACAAAAATAATGTGTATGTTACAATATTAACTCTATCTCCAAATGAGTTATCTCTTAAGATTGATCTGGGGTTTTTCAAATACTAAGATATTGCTATCTATGTTAATTTGTGTTTGAGAACAGTGCCTCTAACAATCTTGGTGGCTGCCATTAGAAACCATTTTTGTGAATAAAGCACTAATATTAATTCCTCAATTCATACATATGGGAGGTCTTTCTATATTCTAATGTCTTTTTTAATTTCTTTCCTCAATGTTCTGTATTTTTCATTGTAGATGTCTTTCACCAACTTGATTAGGTTTATCTTCAGGTATTTTTTTTTTAGGCTCTTGTACATAGAAACGTGTTTTTTTGATTAATTTCTTGGTGACTTCATTTCTGGTGTATAGGAAAGCTACCAATTTTTTTTAAAGTTGGATTAAATATTCTTATTTTCTTTTCCTGAATTAGTTTCTTCAGTTCTAAGAGACTTTCCTGGATTCTTTAAGGTTCTCTAGGTGTGGTTCATTTGCAAACAGGGTTAATTTGACTTCCTCCTTCCCTCCCTTTTAATTTTTTCTTTTGACTGATTGCTTTTGCTAAAGTTTCCAGTATTACATTGAGTAAAAATGGTGAGTGTGAGCAACCTCATCTCCACCTTTTTTTAGAGGATAAAGAAAATGTGCTCTATGTGCACAATGAAGTGTACAAAGAATGTAAGTTCCGTAAAGAAGCATGAAATCATGGCATTTTCAGGAAAAGGAGTGAAACTAGAGATCATCATGTTAGGTGAAATAAATGTCTCATAAAGACAAAAAAATTTTTCTCTCTTATTTTGAATCTAGAAACAACAACAACAACAAATAAACAACATGAAAGTGAAAGGGGGCCTTTTAGGGAAGGGAACTGGGGTTTGGGGTGAGAAATGAGGG
This sequence comes from Marmota monax, assembly GCF_021218885.2. Classification (NCBI taxonomy): domain Eukaryota; kingdom Metazoa; phylum Chordata; class Mammalia; order Rodentia; family Sciuridae; genus Marmota; species Marmota monax. The sequence goes on along the minus strand of NW_026695230.1, from coordinate 1,874,133 downwards.
ACTAAAGAAATGTGGTAAGGAGGGTGAGTATCAGCAAACATATGCATTCACCAAAATGTCAAAATGAAACCCATTAGTATGCACTAATAATTATATTATAAAAATTATGTTATAAAAAACCATTAGTATGCACTAATAATTATATTATATTATAAAAATTAATATGCACTAATAATTATAATAATAACACATAAAATTATTTTTACTGAAAGAAGGAAACTACCAGAGAGGAAAAAAATTGGGGGAACCAAACTTTAAGCTACAGGAGATTCCTACAGACATCCGTAATACATTAGATTAGGACATGCTGAAAAGTAATTTAAGATTTGCTGTAGATCTATGATTTATAGGGTTTATCCCAGTTCTAAATATGTTGAGACTGAAACACATGCAAACACACAGATGTATACAAGAAAGATAACAATGTTTAAAGAGGAAAAAACAGAAAATAAAAGATGGATAAGTGAGTGATTCTGGTGATTTATTTTGACCAGGTTATATAAACTATAACCCCCAAATTAGCATCTGAATAATAGCATATTAACTTGTTTTTACTTTCACATATAATCTAACTCAATAATAAAGCATTTTTTATCATATGCAAAAATATTCCTAGAGTAATTGATTCGTTCTGTGTGTAAAACCAGAAGTCATTTACAGCCTTTTTCCGGTAGGTTAGAAGTGTTTCTAATTGCCTTTGTAAAAATTAACCATATTTACTGCTCCATTGAGCATACAAAAATTCCAAAGTTGACTTGTAATAGAGAAATATGATAAATTTCTAAGTTAGTAATTGGATAATTTCATTGATATTCCAATTATTGATCTCATGTCTTACACATATTTTACACAGCTACCATCTTTGGGGTAGATATGTTTATCAATATTACTCATTTTGCTCAGTGGATTGGTGAATTTTTACCAGATTCTGGATGTTATTTCACACAATGAATAAATGACAAACCAAAATTCAATGTCTCAGTATCAGGGGTATTTATATTCTTTAAGCCAGAGTTACAGGGGAGACAGCTATCCAGAGATGGTCAAGTTGGACTGCTAAAACCATGGGTGTGTATTAGGGTAGAGAGGACCATAAAGAAAAGTCAATTTGCTTTTAGTTTCTTTGTAGTTTACTGTATGCAGTTTTTTTTTTCTTGTGATTTATAAAAAGCAGCAAGTAGAAGGAAAATGGAACTCTGGGATCTCTGTGGGTAAGAAAACAGACAGAGGCCTGGGTTGCAACTTCAAATCTAAAAAAAAGTAGAAAGATGTTGACATGTCCTCCTGTGTCTTCAAAGAAAAGGCACGATGAAGCCCTGTTAGTTTCCCTCAGAAAGAACTAGCTGACTGCTGAGAGAGAAAAGCTTCACTGCCAACTATTTTACTCCCTATGAAAAGAGGAACAGAGGTGGATAGATATGCCTGAGTAACCTGCTTCAGAGAGTAAACAAAAAGAAATGAATGACATGGGAGAGAAGGGATTAAAGTAAGAAAGACAAAGGAGAGAAAGAATGCCCATCAAGACCTTAGCAGGAATAAAGAGGTTTGGAGGTGGGCAGGGATCACTCCAAAATGAAGAAATGTCCTAAGAAAACAAAAACAAACAAACAAATGAACAAACAAACAAATAAATGAATAAATAAATAAATAAAAACTGTAGATGGAGAGAGGAGCAAAGAAATCATACAAGCAGCTCATTGGAGAAATCACAGCACTCTTTTTACAAGCACATCAACATGGGTCATTAAAGTCTGTATTTTGAAATCACCCAATAGTAGAAATATTTAATAACAATTTAGCAAATGTAGGAAGATGGACAGTTGCTGTGCAGACATCAAAACACACAGACATATGATGTTACCTTGTTGTTTAGAGAAAGGTAAAATTAAAATCTTTACATTATTTGGTGGTGGCTATTGCTGTTTTGCTTTGACAAGACTGGTGTCTTGTTAAAGTTTTTTTTTTAATATTTTTATTAGTTGCTCAAAACATTACAATGATCTTGACATATTCTTGTTAAAGTTTTAAGAGAGGAACCTGATCATGGTGTGAGGTTTAAGACTGCATATGTGTTATGTAAATGAAAAGCTGAATTTGGAAATGTAATTTCCTAATGTTCTAAGGGAAAGCGACTTCAGCAATCAGTAGTTAACTACTGATGCTGCCTTCTTGCAAACACAATTGTGGAGGAATACAACTTGGATCTTATTTTAAGAAATGGTAGGATTTCCTTATTTCTGTCTTGGTTCTCTTAAGGAAGACAGAATAGCATGTATGTAAAGAAATAGATTTTAAAGACTTATGAAAATTATTAACAACTTAAATGAGTAGGAAGAGTACTGAATATTATTGATTCTACCCAAATAAGCAAAATATAAATTTTATGAAAAAAAAGTAAAGGCTTCATAATTGCTTCTATTGCAAAGCTACTTATATAACACATTTCCATGGTATATTTCACATTTAATACATTTTGGCTTATCCCTAAGATCTTAGCTCAAGTGTTACTTCTTCCTCATAAATATCTTGATAGTCCACTTTCCCTCTCCATTTTGAGTTCAATTTCCTCCTTTAAATATTCATTTTTACCCATATTTCTCCTAGCATAAAACATCATACAAATTGTGATTGACCTTTGTTTATAATACCCACTTGATGGAGGGCTGGAACCAAGAATACCTTGTGGCTTTGTCTCCAAGACTTGGAACAGTAAATGGTATATAAAAGACCCACAAAATATTAAATGAATGGTAATAGCTAATATTAATATATTTTACTGTATATTAGTTACTATAAAAACTTTAGATATATTGAATTCCTTAATACAGGAACAATTTAAATAAGCACTATTAGTGTGTGTGTGTGTGTGTGTGTGTGTGTGTGTGTGTGTGTGAGAAATGAACCTAAGGCTGACTACTACATTCTAGGCAGGTGCTCTTCCACTGAGCTGCAAAACCAGACCCTGATAACCTTATTTCCTAGATTAAAAATGTGGAATTTTATAATTTGTCCAGAATTTTTCTGTTTGCAAATTTGGTAGGCAACCTCAAGAGGTCTGTTTCCAAACCTGTGATCCTGACCACTAAGTTGCATTACCTCTCAAATTGAAAACAAAGGCAAAGTGCAGCTGACTATCTAGCAGTTACTAAACATGATTGACATCACTTCTTTATACATCATCTCTAGCGACATAAACACAAGAGAAAAACAACCTCCTATTGATGTTGTTGTACCAGTGAAGCACAATAGTTTGCTCATTATTATTTGAGCTCCATAACTCAAAGGGTAGGAAGATTCAATAGAACATTTGGTCTGAACAAGTATTACATTGAAACATGCAGAGAATTCATTTGATCAGTATAAAAGTCACTTCTGCAAGCATTATTTTTTTTTTAAATTTATTGGTTCTTTTAGTTATACATGACAGCAGAATCCATTTTGGTATAATTATGTAAGCATGAACTACATCTTATTCTAGTTATGATCCCATTCTGTGGATGTACATGATAGTGGTCTTCACTGTGTTGCTTTTATATATGTATGTAGGGAAATTATATCAGATTCATTCCACTGTCTTTCCTTTAATTATGCCTCCTCTCTTCTTTCCATTCCACACTGTCTAATCTACTGAACTTCTATTCTTTCCCTTACCCCCTACTTATTGTGAGTTAGCTTCCACATATCAGAGAAAATATTTGCCTTTTTGGTACTGGCTTATTTTACTTAGCATGAGAGTTTCCAGATCCATCCACTTACTGGAAAATGTCATAAAGTCATTCTTTATGGCAGAGTAATACTTCATTGTGTATTTATACAACATTTTCTTTATCCATTCATCTGTTGAAGGGCATCATGGTTGGTTCCATAGTTTAGATATTGTGAACTGAGCTGTTATATAATCATTTATATGACTGCATCACTTTAATATGCTGATTTTAAATCTTTTTGATGTATACCACGGGATGCATATAATGGCATAATTGTGTCAAATGATGGTTCCATTCCAAATTTTCTGAGGAGTCTCCATATTCCTTCCAGAGTGGTCACACCAATTTGCAGTCCCAACAGCAATGTATGTGTGTACCTTTTTCTCACAATCTCACCGATATTTATTGTTATTTGTATTCTTGACAATTGCCATTCTGACTGTAGTGAGATGGCATCTCAGTGTAGTTTAAATTTGCTTTCTCTATTGCTAGAGATGTTGAACATTTGCTCATGTATTTGTTGACCATTTGTATTTCTTCTTCTGTGAAGTGTTTCTTTACTTCCTTTGCCCATTTATTGATTTGATTATTTTTCTTTTTGGGGGTGTTAAGTTTTTTGAGTTCTTTATATATCCTGGGAATTAAAGCTGTATTTGAAGTACAGATGGCAAAGATATTCTCCCATTCTGTAGTCTCTCCTTTCACTTGATTTTGTCATTTGGTGTGAAGAAGGTTTTTAGTTTGATGCCATCCCATTTATTGATTTTTTATTTTAGTTCTTGCACTTTACAAGTCTGTTAAGGAAGTCAGTTTCTGAACCCATGTAGGTAGATTACTGGCCTACATTTTATCCTAGTAGGTGCAGGGCTTCTGGTCTAATATCTAGGTCCTTGAGTCATTTTGAGCTGAGTTTTGCGCAGGTTAAGAGATAGTGGTTAAATTTCACTCTATTACATATAGATTTTAAGTTTTCCTAGCAGTGTTTGCGGAAGAGTCCACTTTTCTCTGATGTATGTTTTTGGCACCTTTGTGAGCTAACTGTATGTATGTAGGTTTGTATCTGTGCCTTCTATTCTGTTCCATTGGTCTTCTTGCCTGTGTTTGTGGCATTATCATGCTTTGATTATTACTATAGCTCTATAGTATAATTTTAGATCTGGTACTGGGCTTCATCCTGCTTTGCTTTTCTCTTTGAGGATTGTTTTGGCTATTCTGTTTTTTTTTTTTTTTTCTTTTAACAAATAAATTTCATGACTGTTTTATATTGCCACAAAGAACATCATTGTAATTTTGATGGGGATTGAATTGAATTTGTATAGCACTTTTAGTAGTATGGCCATTTTTAAAATATTTATTCTGCCTATCCAAGAGCATGGGAAATTTTTCCATCTTCTAAGGACTTCTTTGATTTCTTTAGTGTTCTGTAGTTTTCATTGCAGAGGTCTTTCACTTCTTTTGTTATATTGATCCCCAAGTACTTTATTGTATTTTGAGGTTATTATGAGTGGGATGTTTTTTTCCTAATTTCTCTTTCAGTTGATTCATCGTAGTTGTATAGGAACACAATTGATTTTTGCGTGTTAATTATTTATCCTGCTACTTTGGTGAATTCACTTATGAGTTCTAGAAGTTTTCTGGTAGAGTTCTTTTGGGTCTTGTAAAGAAACTTATATAAAATAAGGATCACTGAAGCTGAAGCTTTCTTTAAGAAATCAAAACAAGATGCTGTTAGAGGAATTTTGAAAGAAGTAACAGGCAGTTAAGTACAAATCATTAAAAAAATTATGAAGTATATATGGATCATCTTAACTATTCCAGAAACCTGGAAAGTACTTAATGACTGCCTTTTACATTATATGTAAAAAAAGACCTTGTGAATAGAAGTCAAGCACAAACTCTATTATTATGAACATTACAGTATATCATTTAAAGAATACAGGAAAGCATTTCAGTTGTCTGGTTTTATTATCTTCTAAAGAAAGAAAACCAACCAGTCATCATGAGAAAAGGGATTTTAAAAATGGTTTAAAAAGAAGAAAAAAAATACCTTTTTTTCCTTTTCATCTGTCTGGTAAAGAAATATCTGTAATAATTAAATCTTACAATTCTGTGTATACTTGCTGGGTACAGTGGTACATGCCAGTAATCTCATCAGTTCTGACAGGAAGAGCACAGGTCCAAAACTAGCTAAGCAACTTGGGGAGACTCTGCCTTAAAATAAAAAATAAAAGGGATGGAGATGTTGCTCAGTGGTTAATTGACTCTGGATTCAATCCCTGGAACCAAAAACTCTCCTCCCCCCAAAAATGTGTGTGTATTATGTGATTTTTGTATGTAAGTTCTTGGAATAGACCCAAAAAACAACCAGTAGAATGTTTCTTTGAAGATTTTATCTTACATTTCTGTTAACAACTCTAGTATGTTTAACAGTGGTAGGTAAATACTTGTAAATACATGTAAATTGAATAAGTGAATGCATGAGCAAAATGTGAAACACTTAATTTCCTAAGAGTTTTTATTTTAATACAAATTTATATAACACAGAGGAGGGTTTGTGATATGTAATAGAAGAATAAAGAAAGCAATTCTACCTAGAGTAATGGAAGCCATTATTGAGACAATGGACCTTGAAAGAATGAATAAATGAAATGTGAGGAGATTTCATACTGGAAAAATTTAATATCATCACTTGACTTAGTATGTATTTACTAAATGATCATATTATACTCTGTGACAGCCCTTACCTTCAACCAAAAGAGAAATGAAATAGTAAATAACTTATTTTTCCCTTTTATAGAGAATTCATGTCTTTAAAATAATGAAATAGACTTCATAGTAATTATAACAGCTATAATTTTTCCTAAGCAGTATAATCTGTTTAAATAACCTTTTTTGTATATGTAAAGCAAAATATTACATACAAGAAATTAGTGTTATATAATATATTGTTAAAGATCCATTCCTTTTTCATCTAGAAACAATCAAAGAGAAACTACAAAATGTGTAAAATTGACAAATTGTAAAAAGTTGTTATCATTCTTATAGACTAATTATTGAAAAACAGTCTAACAAAGTTACATACATAAAAAGTAATAAAATTTGAAAAGGTTTGTGTCTTATAAAGTTCATTATTGTAAGTTGTAAAGAATTTCAAGCATTTACATAAACATTGAAGTATTTCAAAGAATACAATATTTAATTAGATGGATATATTACCATATATTTCTTTTACAAGTGTATATAAATATATAAATGATGACATGTGTAACTTGTACTGTAGTGCCCTGTGTAATCAGCATGGTTTAATGAAAACCACGCAGTGCAAAGGACCTATATAAGTTCTGACAAACTGCACAGGTGATTTCTGTACTAATCATTTAAACTTTGGGGTTTTATGTGACTTTGAAACAGGACATTTTAACAAGGATGTCTCTCTGTGACATGTTTTATCAATATATGATGATCTTATAGCTATATACATAAGTAATAAGTGAAGAATGAATGCAGAAACTCAGAAAAATCTAGAACGAATTACAGCTACTTACAAAAGAAAGAAAACTTACACAGGTGTGTTGAATGATAATGAAACAATTCTGTACTGTATTGTGTCTCCTTTACATCACATTTTCCAATTACAAAACTGAGGAAAACTCTGCTAGAAGAACAAGAACTTTGAAAGATAATTTTCACCAAAACAATGGGCACTAATAAAAAACAAAATTTCCCAGTGTTAGTTTTGTTGAGAAAATTTGGTTTCCAATAATTGTTATTTAGTACATTCAGAAAAATATTAGAGCATTTTAAATTCTTCAGGATGTGCAGCATTTTTTAAAGTGTTTCTAACAGGTGGAGGGTGATTCACAGACAGGTTTTCTGGGTAAACACGAGTATAGAGAGATCTTTTAGTTCTAACTAAGCTATGGCAATGGACTAATCTCTTTCATGCATTTGCTCATCTAATAATCACTCACTCAAAACAGATATTAACCTTGGCTTTCTAGGAGCATTGTGTAAAAGTGCTCATTCCTGGTTTTCCCTTCAGTTCAATTAATCAGAAATTTCTCAGAATTTCTCACCAACATACTAATTACATGTACAAATAAATAGAAGAATCACTTCAGGCTCACTGTCTGCCCCTCACATACACACTTAATTTATTTAGAAGACTAAAGTGAGGAGTAAATTCACCCAATTCGCTTTCCTCCCTAGTCCTGAGATGGTTGAGACAACTACTGAGTTCTTCCTCAGTATTTACCTTGTGGTGAGATATACAGAAAAATATATGGGTTGCTATCCCATAAGGAAGTAAAGCAAATTCTTGGCAATAATAGAACACGTTTATGTTTCCTAAAGGTGCTATATATTTTGTAATTACTGAAGTTTTAAATTTTATAAAATGATGCATCTTAAAGTTGCAGTCAATGTTCATAATTTAATACAAATATGTCAATTTATATATGAGAAAATTAACTTATTTTAAGAAAAATAAAGAAATTTGACAATCAAATGCAAAATGTACTTCTGGTCTAGAACTTTTTATAGTAAAGAGTATTATTGAGATGAAGGAAAAGTTGAATGAAACACAAGGTTAAACTGTATCAAGGTGTCAATGCTCATTTCTTGATTTTGATGCTTTATTAAGTTTGAGGATACATTTGCCATCAAGTTGACAACTCAAATGATACAAGAAAAAATAAATTTTAACTCTTCTTGCTAATTTTCTTTCCAATATATACACAATAACATAAAGCACTGAGGAGTAGCAGAATTTGAAATGCTCATGAATGGTGAGTAGAATTTAAGTACTTCAAAAATCCATCCAAAACATTTTGCTTGTATGTCATACCTTTTCCTTCATGCTCCTGGCTTTTCTGACACACAGTAAATTGTCAATAAAAGTTATATAGCATGTTTACAGTTTTTGTACTTATTCATAGGTTTAAATATAAAATTCCAATTAATAATTAATTAATAATAATTATTAAACTACATTACCTAAGATATTTCTTTTGGTTTTCTTGGACAAGATGTAGTTACTCAAGATGAGTAGATTGTAGTGTAAAGCCTTTGATCATATGGGACCCAATGACAACTTTACATTTTATTCATGAATTGTCTCCGAGCTGGAGTAGTTTCTAAAATGAATCTTCATTAGACAAAGACCTTTGGAATGAGGATAAAAATGGGATGTTATGAGAAAATGATTAGGACTATGTACAGAATGTACATTTTAAAAATAAATTGTGGGAAAATATGGTCTCATATAAGGAAATCTACCTGAAAACACACAGTTGTTTTTCAACATTGAATAGATATAGATCTTGAAGGCAAAGAAATAATTTGAATGTCAGATTGGCTGAATTGTTTCAATTCACATCAATTCTGTGTCCTCATCTGTGTACAGGATATATCTTTCAGGTTTTTTGGAAACTACATAATTTGAAGTGTGGTGATCTTATGATACGTAATTGTGCATGCTCAATATTTGATCTAAGTTATATTGTCTACCATCTCAGTCTTATACTTACTGCTTACCATAGTGTCTGTACCTGATTTTCACAATAGCATTTTGAATGATTATTTGATTTATTTCACATGAAGACATTATACTTCATATAGAGGTGCAGGATGATTATAAGGGCATAAGACAGGTAACTTGAATTAAAGAAACTTATCAGGCACTACTATACACACTATATATTTAATAGCTCTGTGATATGCTATTATTTTCCCCATTTACCATGCATAGAAAAAAGTTTAAGTAATTTTCTCAAATTCACATTGCTCATATTAAGTAGAAACAAGATAAAACTACATCTATCTGATACATACACATCAGGGAAGTATTATACTCTTCTGGTCTTATTGTAGAGGAACAGCTTTATTTTGTCAATAGCAGTCATGGTAGGTTGTAAACCCTATTTTACAGCATGTAATATTTATATAGAATGTTACAAACTTGTGTGTGAGATGTTGTTTGGTTTATCTTAGCATCCATTTTTTTAGAAAATATGTTAAGGCTCAAATAAGTCATTTGTCCACAGTTGTAAATTAGATTGGACACAGTTCAGTTCTGATTCCAAACACAAGACTCTTTCCCAGTACTATTCTCTGCACACATTTGATTACCCATGTCTTTCTTGCTAGAGCCTCACACATTGTACATTGAAAAAAAAAATAGAATAATTTGGCTCTTTTCCCTAGGAATTAGCTAAGAAAAGGTGTTTTTTTTTTTTTTTTTTAGAAGTGTTCTCACCCTATTACTAAATTAAGATTGTAATATCTGGGGTCTATGATGTTTTAAAAGTGATGAAAAGTTTGAACACTATCCGTTAAAAATGGATATGCTAAAAAATGATGTTCATGTGGTTTTAAGCATTTTGAAGTCACCATGAAACCCACAGTTGAATTCTAAATTAAGAACTAACTTCTTTCCCCACCTCTATGATCACTGCTGCCACTGTTAGCATTTATATTGCAGGAAGTATTTTGAATGCTTCATGCTTGATGTACAATCTTCCCCTAAAAAGCAGCAACATGAGATTATTAAAATTAATATTTTAATTTTAAATGTAAGGAAATCATGCTGTAGGTTGGCTTGTCATCAGCACTTCTTTTCCAAAATTATAATATCTGAATCTCACCTATACTCTCCTTTTTCTTTTATTTTTGTACTTATTATTCCAAATAATCTATTAAAAGTTGAATTCTAAGTAGTTTAGAAATGATCCTCTAGAAACCATAGTATTTGTATGCCTATGGAAAATTTTCCTGTGTTGCAAACATGCTTTTAAATCACTGATGTGGTTTTACTGAGAGTGATCTATTTTCTGGAACAGGACTTACCTCAGTAGTTAAATCATTTTGTTCTATTTTTTTATTATTATTTTTATTAAGAAACCATCTATTTTTATAGAGGCTAAGCCTTCCAGGCTATAGTGATTCAGATATTATAAAAATGGTTCCAAATATAATCAAGTCAGGTTATGAATCATTAATATCCCAAATTGCATGTACTGCTGAAGTTAGCACTATAATACAATTCAATATTGATAAGGAGGAAATTCCTTAGGCTTTTGTCTTTATGGAATCTTTTATCCCTGCTAAATGATCATTGCAAATGTTCCTGAAGAAAATCTGATGACTGATCCATTCAAAGGTATCTTATGTTAAAACACAATTACTTTCAAAGAAAAGACATTTCCACGAAACTAACAAAGAACTTAAGACATTCAACACTTTAAGGGTACTTTTGTGTGACAGTCAAATTATCACTGCTCAGTTTGTTCTTGTCTGGTCTTTCATAAACCAGGGGAAAGAATCAAAATGATAGTGACTCAAAATATAAATGGAAGTGAGGATTTTTTCCTTACTTTTGATATTTGTTGATACAGCCTGGTGATATAATTAGAGTTCTTTTGAACTTAATCCATTCCCTAAATTTCAATATTCTTGATTGACTCAAATATCATGGCATCTATTTCCTCTCATATTTTGACATAGAAAGAGAGGAGAAGTGGTTCATGGTCCCATTTAATGTTTTGGTTATGTTGATGAAGACTACAAATATTCCTTAATTTTAAGTGATGGCACCTGAAATTTGTGACTGTTCCAGGGAAGGTGTGGTATATTTTTCTGAATATATTTAAATGGATATCTTATTATTAAGCAGCAGAGTCTTCAGGCTCAGGATCTGTAGACTGTGCTTAAGAAACTCTTAAAAATCAGTATCTTTCTTTTTATTCTCATTCTTCCTTCACATTTCCACCCCTCCCACTCTTAGGATTAAAACAGAGAAATGTTTATTCAAATTCAGGACCAATGTCAACATGCTCTGTAGCAGGACCAATGTCAACATGTTTTGTAGCAGGACTCACTAGAGAGTGGTATAACCTTGCATATGAAAGGTTTGATGTATAGCAAATTGTTTGTTTATACCAAATCATATCTAATTGTGAGCTTTGTTGAAATTACAAAGACTTTACAAAGATTAGTAATACAAAAAAAAAAACATTAATGAGTTGCAGACAATAAAATTATCTGTGAAGCTTGTAAACAACACCTATACACAGGCCTCTCCTCCTGAGATTCTGATTTGTGACTCTACACTGGAAAAATTTAATTAGAATATCTGGGGTGAATTAGAACTCAGTGTTTTTGCTCAAGGTTAAGACAATGAGGTTAAATGATTTCCCAAAGTCTAGCAAAGAACTAAATGAATAAGAACAGAGAAAGCATATCTCTAATGACTTGATATTTAGGTCAAGGCCCAGAACATGTCATTTTAAATACATTATATTGTAAACCTCATTCTACCAAGAGCCATAAATTTGCTAACCAAAATGTGAATGCAACATTATCCAAAATACTCAACATTTCTGCACATGCATACTTGGCTTCATAGGACTTAAATGCAATTTTTAAACATAATTATATGGATTATTTATTGCAGAATTGTCACTGGGCTTAATCTACCTCTGTTTTTTTTTTCTTTTTCTCTTTTTTTATTATTAGTTGTTCAAAACATTACAAAGCTCTTGACATATCATATTTCATACATTTGATTCAAGTGGGTTATGAACTCCCATTTTTACCCCGTATACAGATTGCAGAATCACATCAGTTACACATCCACGTTTTTACATACTGCCATACTAGTGTCTGTTGTATTCTGCTGCCCATCCTATTTTTTTCTTTTTCCCATATTTTTATTGTTGCATTGTACATAATGATGGGATTCATTGTTATATATCTGTACATGCACAAAATAAAACAATATATTTGACTAATATCATTGCCTGGTATCATATTAAGAGAAAAAGAGACTAGTGCACTAGATTTATCTTTGCCATATAAGCATACAGCAATCTACAAGCCAAGACCTTGGCCCTCTCTGGGTGCTGGATGTGCCAGCACCTGATTCTTGGACTTCTCAGCTTCTGGAAGAGTGCGAAATAAATGTTTCTTGCTTTAGTGATCGACTCTATGAAATTTTGTTACACAAGCCCAATCTGAGATCAATTAAAAAAAAAAAAAAAAAAAAAAAACGAAAGGTGAAGTGGCAGTTGATGGAATTCTATGGACTGAATGACGAATTATATATGCTTTAAAATTGTTCTCTTGTAATACACTTAGTTTTTCAGAAACTATAACACATTTACTTTAAAATCATTTTCAGCACCTCAAGAAAGAAAATCTATTCCAATTGACAACTAAACAATTGAAATAAATTTAAGTGACTTGAAGTCAAGAATATCCTAAGATCAAATGGCACTTTCAAATTGACTAGCACATTGATATTTTATGCCTTGGCTTATAAGCCTTAAACCTGTGAATGAATCAGGGATGCTTAAAGAGGCTAAACTCGCTGTGAAAGTATTAATAGATGGTGAGCAAGAGGAACTGATAATGAAATCTTTCTGCCTCAATAGGATATCTTGATTCCAAAACTTGTAATAGGATGATAAAATATCTCCCTGAAGATTGTGTAGAATATGAATATCAGCATAGTATAAGTAAACTAAATGAATAACAGTAAATAGCATAGTATAAGTAAACTAAATGAATATCTGAACCTCTTTGCACATTATCAAAATGAAGGCAAAGATATTAAAATATCCATTGTTGTAATCTAGAGTGTTCTAGTTAAACTTTAAAAATGTAAATATATGCTATAAATGTTCAAAATTATTGAAAATGAAATTATATGGAAATGATGATATAATTAAAAATCACTAATATTTGTAATAATTACTAAAAAATCATAAAAACGATATTTAAGACAAAACCAATTATTGGCTATGTCCTTACTTAATATGAAAAAATACATATCCCAAGATGATATAGTAGTTCTAAGCACATATGAATCTAAGAAAATATCTTTAAAATGTATGCAGTGGAACAGTTAGAGCAGCTTTCGAAGCAACATATTAATCTAGATATTAGCTAGGTCAATAGGGGAAAATATCAGTAGAAATGTACACAATTTTAGCAATGCAAACAAAATGGTTAATTTAATAAGCAAATGTTTGACTCTGCACTCCCCAAATTAGTGAATAAACAAATCTTTTAAACTGTGAAATAAAACTGATAAACTACTTACTTACGTTTTCTGAACTTTTTTTATAAGCATGTTTTTAGTTTATACCTTTATTGTATTTATTTTTATATGATGCTGAGAATCAAATCCAAGTGTTTCACCCATGCTGGGCAAGTGCTCTACCACAACCCAGGTCCCATGTTTTCTAAACTTTCAGCTACAAACCAATAACAAAATTTTATTGCTGCTGTTTAGAAATAAACAACTCTAAATAACTCATTGGTGAGAGAGGACACAATAGTGACAAATGCTAAAAGTTTAAACTTTAGTATAATAAAAATGCTACATTAGGATTGTTATAATGAAGCTGTACAAATGATTCAGTGAAAAGGAACATTTAAATTCTTATATTAAAAATAATAATGAAAATATTAATAATCCAAATATCCAACAGAAACCTAGAAGAGAATAGTAAATTGAACTCAGGAAAACAAATAATAAAGAAAAAAGGAAAGAGTGAAAAGCCGGAAAACAAGGAAATATAAATTGATATATATAAAGATCTATTGTGACAGATTTTGAAGCTGTTGGTGGAAAGAAGTATGAATAAAATAGTTAACATTAAAAACAACAAAAAAGAGAGATGCAAATATACACGTCAAAATGTACTAAATTATGAAGTAAGAGAATACTGTGAAAAAACTATGACAATGGGTTTTGCCCTTTAAGCAAGAGTGAATGTGGCTTTTAGATCATTGTTACTATTCTATTTCTTGATATCTGTTTATTATAGAGGTGTGTTTGGTTTATAAAAAGTTATTAGGATCACTAAAATTTATGTCAACTTCTGTATATGGTACCTGCATCAGACAAAAAAAAATGTACTTAAAGACCTAAGTAACTAACAAAATTTTTGTAGGTTACTGGATACAGAATCAATATGTAAACTGCTGCAAGAATCAATGGTTCTTCTGTGTCCAAATATAAATATTAAGAGAATATTTTTTTAAGGAACATAGTATGTAGATGAAATATAGTAGTAATATGGTGTTTCTTTAGAAAGGTGTTTTGAAACTATTTCTCACAGGAATTATCTGAACCTCTTTGCACGTGTATTGCTTTTGTTGATCTCACCACTACTCTTCTCTCCAGCCTCTTCTATCCTTTCACCAGTACTTACAAATCACATGGTACTTTCAGATCCCACAACACGACATCATAGTACTGTCCATGTGACTTGGTCAACACAATTATTCTGTTTGAAAAGATGCATAATCCTTTGTCAATTTGGAAATTGCCTTCTATTCCTTCTGATTTAAGGGGGAAATGTGTGTGTGAAAGGCCATGCCTGATGCTTTTCCTCAATCAGTCTGTGCAACATCTTTTGTGTTATTGTTGCTCTTTGAAAACAACTCCATTAAAGCCATTTATATTACCATAATTTGTTTTCACAAATACTTTCTATCAAATCTGAAGCATTTTTAAGATCAAGAGACATGCAAATTTTCATTTTTCCCCTAGATTCATAACGAAGTTTCATGCACACAGGTCATCTCTCTCCCTCCCTCCCTCCCTCTCTCTCTCTTCCTCCCTTTATATATATATATATATATATATATATATATATATATATATATATATATATGTATTTGCTGAATAAATTTTCTTAATCATTCAATGTAAGTTTGATTTTACATATTTGAAGCAAGAAATAAAATGGTTAGTTGACTTACACATGTCTAATAACTAGTAAGGGAATGAAAAAGAACTGGTCACCTAACCTTCATTTAAGAATCTGACCAACCACCACACTGTCACACCAAGTGCACCTCATAAAGAGGACTATTTTAAAAAATGTATTGGTTAGGAATGAGCTAAATTTTATAGTGTTTAGCAATGTCACAGAGAGTATCAATGATAAAACTCTATGAACTGCCCTTGACAGAATTGTCAAAATAGCCTCTCAATAATAAAATCTCTCCAATGGTTTATCATTGTATTAAAATATGGATCACTTACTATAGTTTGTAATTTTTGTTTTCATGATCTAGATTACTTCACAAAGTGGTACTTTCCCACTCTGCTGCTCTTAAGCAAACAAACAAACAAAAAAAAAAAAACACTTATTTGTGATGTCATACTGAGTCCTCTGCCTAGAATGCTGTCTGCCACATGTCTTCTTTCTCATCCTTTCTCTCCCCAGTAAGAATTTCTTTGAAATGCTTTCCACAACTACCCTAGGCAGGTTTCCCCCTCACACAGCAATTTGTTACCATTACAACTTGTTTGTTTTCTTTATTGGGGTTAACCTGGTTGTATATTATTTTTCATTTTGCATACTTGTTTATAGTCCATGTAGCCCCTCTCCCCTATCCACTGGAATATACTATAAAATTCTGGTGGATAGTCTATATATACTTGTTGCTCACAAAATCATATCAAGTATTGAGAAGTACTTGAATTCCTATGATGCATCATAGGGATTCAAAAAATATCTGTAAACAAGTAATATCATTTCCATTTATTTCAATTATTTACATATTAACAGTGTTATGATATCTTAGTCTGAGTCAAATCCTCTTGTGTGGAATCCTGGCAATGTCTTGTTCCAGGTGCACACTCATAATACATTGTTTTTCTTCCTGTGTCTCATGGCATACAATTTCTTTTTTTTTAACTGACTGTGAATGTTAAATCAATGTTATTATACATAAAACTTTTAGAATGGTAAATGGCACAATATGAGCACCTGGTACAAGTGTACTATGATTATTTACTAGCATGAGCTACATTCAGAAAATGTCCATTTAAATTCCATTTTTTGGAAGTCATTTAGTGTGTACCCAGCTATCCCAACCTCCGAGTCCTATATCTTCACTATATCTTAAAAATTGTAAGCTAAAAATCCAAACATATTTAACAGATATTCATATCACCTTAGTTAGCCACAGTAATTTTATGGTTATCTTGATTAAAGTGCAGCCTTGTTTGGGAACTTGAATCCAGAATTCATATATCAGATTCAAGTGGTCTTTCTGGACCCCTATAATGATATACAGATTCCTTTGTGCAAGTATTTTTTTTTGAACCTGAAGAAAAGACTCATAGCTTTTATCACACATGCCAAGGTGTCTCTCATATCCAATAACTAGATTTTTTTTTTCCAGAAAGAAGTAGGAAGTTTCACAAATCCCCTACCTAAATTGACTTTTGCAAATCCTCTGAGAACAACTTCTTCAGAGATTAGCGTTCAGTACACTGGGAATTTATCCTTAATATAACAACTATTTTCCAGTCCTCCTGAATGTTGTCATTTAAGCTTTGTTCACTTCCCCAAATGGAAAATATAATTGTCTTTCTACCTTACTTCTTTTTCTTGATAAATTATAACCACTCTAAAAGAGATGCTATCTGGTTTTAAAGATAAAACTATTATTTTTAAACAGCATAATAGTTTCCCAGGCAACTCAAGTAACCTAGACAAAGTTGTTGTTCGTTCTCACTGGGAGAAAAAAAGTTTCTAAGCAGATGCTATCATCACATCTAGAGAAAATGAAGCATAAAATAATGTCACATTTCTATGTATGCCAGCATGAGTTGATTGTGTCAGCAGGAGCATTTGGAAAAATAGAAGAGCTGTTGCCCAATATGAGAAACTTTAATGATCCATTTAAAGTTAGAAAATATTGCTACAACCTTGTCTTTTGAGTGGCAATAGGTCTGTGAACAATGTAGTTTCTTAGTGTCAGGCTGTGCCTGTGAAAATCAGAGCAAGTTATGGTATGAGTGATGCTGAGCAGGCACTACTTGAGGGAAAGGAACAAATATCTTGTAGCAGCAAGACAAATACCAGGAAACCTTGCAAGATAGCTTCAGGCCTTGTCTGACAGTCCATTCTTATGCTTCATTATTTGGTTTATCCCACCCTTGTTCTGATATATAATGTTTCAGGGGGATATAACACACTTAAACATCAGAATAACTGAACTCAATTACATTTTTTGTGTTTTGTTATAATTTACTGTGATATTTTTAATTGACCTTCATTCTCAGCCTGTTAATTAGCCAGTGTAATTGAGGAAAGATCTCTTCTACCCTCTCATAAATAAATTTATGAATGTATAAACAAAGACAGATTAAAAAGAGAATAATATAAAAATTTATTGAATGTAATTGCATATGACAATATTATACATGCTATTATAATTCAAAGGACACAAAGTTTATTATAACTAAAATAAAATAGCATTAGAAGAGGAATAATTTGAAGTAAACATAATGGATTAATTTCTGCTTATCACAAATCATTTGCTATTCATTCACCTTTTTTATAGAACTTCACACTTTTAATCACACATCACTTTTCTTGAATCTCTTATCAGCCATTCTATACCCACCCTTACCCTCCATACTTAGTAAGCTGCTTCTCCTCATTCATGTAGTATAGAACTTTGACATAGTGTAGGCAAGATATTTTTAAATTTGGATAATATAATAGGTTGAAAATATGGAGATTATATATGCATATATCCCCCTTAAACATCAAATATGGGCAATTTTTTTTCTTTAAATATGATACAAAATTGCCAATAAGCACACAGGAACGTGTTTAGTGTAATCATTCATTACAAGTGCAAGGCTGTGATGGAATTGGAACCCTCAGTGATTGCTGGTGGAAATGTGAAACAATGTAGCTGATTTGCAGAACAGTTTGGCCATTCATCAAAATGTTAAACATAGAAAAACCACAAGACTCAGTAATTCCATTCCTAAATATATATGCAAGACAAACCCATGTTCACCACCAAACTTGTATATGATTATTCTTAGCAGCATCTTTTATAAAGCTAAAAAGTGGACACAAACCAAATATTCAATGAATAGGTAAAGAAAATGAGGCATATCCATAAAATTAAATATTGAACAATAAAATAGCTGAAATATCTGATTCATGATCCAGTGTGAATGAAAACAAAATGTTCCTGCATTAAGAAGCCTCCCACAAAAGATTGCATGATTTCATTCATATTATTAGAGCAGGCAAGTCCATACAGTCAGAAAATGGAATAGAATTTTCCAGGCAGGAAGGAAAATCAGGGAATGGGAGGTGACTGCAATTTTCTTCTATTCACCATTTTAGTCATAAAGAGCAAATAGCATCCTAAGTAAAGGTCAGGAAATTCTCCCTGCTGATGATTGTTCTTCTAAATTTATATTCATATTCTGACCAGGGTATTATAGTTATGAACTGGTTTATACTGGTTCATAAATTTCACCCCTCAAGACAGAATTGAAAGTGATAAAAATGTAGCATCACCATCCAATATCAAAGTAGTTTCCACATTAAAAAGACAAGATATGGGATAAATAGCAAACGTTTACTATGTCGCATTAAACAATGATTTTCAAAGAACTATATATTTGTTCAAAAATCTCATACTTGTGTATTGGTGGTATAAGACTTGAAATCAGAATTTTTTTTTACTTCCTGATGTATCTATTTCCTTTGATTCTGCATTTGTTACTAAATGGTGTGAAGTACTAATGCTGGTGGTTAGGATAATGATGTGCATTCTGGCAAACATCACACTCAGGTAGAATTATAGTATGACAATTAAAGGTAATATTCTTGGAGTAAGAATAAGCTGAGTTAGAACAAGTTTTGCTTTATAATCCTCTGTGTGACCTTGAAAATGTGGCTTATATTATCAACAAAACCTGACATTCAATGCAAGAAAAAAATCTTAGAAGTTGAAAAGTGCTTCGTGAGTATTAACCACGTATGTTCATTTGCTTGTTTTTGATAATGCTATTGTCTTAGTTTTAACATTTATAAGGTAAAACAATTTAATATGAATAAAATATTTGTCAAGAAGTTTAAATAAACTGTACACATATACTCAATTTCTTCATTACAAATATTTAGCAAATAATGAGTTTTTTTTTTAATTAAAATATATAGAGTCCAAGGGGCTGTAGCTGTAACTCAGTGGCTGAGTGCTAGCTTCACATGTGTGAGATGCTGGGTTCGATCCTCAGCACCACATAAATAAAAAGAAAGAAACTGTACATCTACAGTATGTGTAGGTGTGTGTGTGTGTGTATGTGTATATATATATAGTGTGTCCAAGTCTTTTACTGTTCTTCCCTTTTACATAGGCCTGTGTGGGCACAGCAGGGGTAGCATAGTTTAACATAATGTCCTAGGGTTATCAAAAAAACACCCCCTTCTGTCTACAAAGTGCTCTTGTTCCCTCCTTACATGCCTTTGAGAGCTTCTATTAATTCACACTGAATATCTTCATTATATTTTCCAGTAATTATTTTGAATAGATAGATTGATAGATAGTTGACATACATGTATGCATAAAAACAGGTTGAGCATTTTAATCTGAAAATACATAATTCCAAATTCAAATTCTAATTCTAAACCTTAATTTCCACATATAAGAGAAATCATTTGTCCTTTGAGATTCTGAGTTTGGCTAATTTCACTGAATATGATATTCTCCATCCATTATTTTACTGGCAAACACCATAATTTCATTCTTTTTATAGCTGAGCAGAACTAGTGTGTGTGTGTGTGTGTGTGTGTGTGTGTGTGTGTGTGTGAGAGAGAGAGAGAGAGAGAGAGAGAGAGAGAGAGAGAGAGAGAGAATATCACAATTTCTTAAACCATTCATCTGTTGAAGGGAATCTGAATTGATTCTATAATTTATCTATTGTGAATTTGGCTGCTGTGTCAGTGCAATATGACAATTTTAGATATTTGGAGAAGATACCATGGACTAGAATAGTTGTGCTGTAAGATGGTTCGATCCCTAGATCTTTGAGGAGTCTCCATACTGCTTTCCAGAATGGTTGTACTAGTCTGCAATCCCACTAACAATATATAAGTGTACCTTTTTTCCCATAACCTCACCAGCATTTGTATTCCTGATCATTACCATTCTGACTGGAGTGAGATGAAATATTAGTGTAGTTTTGACTTCCATTTCCCTAATTGCTAGAGATCTTTTATCATTGTTTAGTTAGTTTCTTTGTTAGTTTTGTTTTCATCTATTTGTTGTCCATTTGTATTTCTTCTTTTGAAAATTAACTGTTTTGTTTTTTCTTCCATTTTTTGATTGAGTTATTTGAGTTTTTGTTGTTGTTCTTAAGTTTTTTTAATTCTTTGTATATTCAGGATATTTATCCTCTATTGGAGGAGTAGCTGGCCAAGATTTTCTCCCTTTCTGTACTCTCTTGCTTTATGCTTTTAACCATTTTCTTTAGTATCCAAAAGCTTTTTAGTTTGATAGCATCCCATTTACTGATGCTTGGTTTTATAATTTGTTCTTTGGGCTCTTATTAAGGAACTCTTTGATGACACCTATATAATAATTTGTTGACCCTATTTCTTCCAGTTATTGTAAAATTTCTGGTCTACTTACTGAATCTTTGATACATTTTGATTTGAGGCTTGTGCAGGGTAGAAGATATGAGTCTAGTTTCTTGTGTTCTACATGTAGCTATCCAGTTTTCCAAACATCACTTGTTTAAAAGGCTCTCTTTTCTCTAAATATATTTTTGGCAGCTTTGTCAATTATCAAATAGCTATCTGTATGTGGATTTGTATATGTGTCTTTTATTTTGTTCATCTTCATTTATTTTGATGCCAATACTATGGTGTTTTTGTTACTACTACTCTGTGATATAATTTTGATCAGATATTATGATGTCTTCTCTTCTTTATTCTTGCTTTAGTATTGCTTTGGCTATTCTGGATTTCTTGTTCTTTCAAATTAATGTAAGATTTTGTTTTTCTAATTTGTGAAGACTTTCATTGGTAATTTGATGGGAATTGCATTAAGTCCATATATTTCTTTTTATATTATGTGAATTTTGCCAATAACAATTCTGTATATCCAAGAACATGGAAAGTTTTTCCATCTTCTAAGTTCTTCAATTTCTTTCTTCAGTGTTCTATAAATTTCTTTTACCTCCTTGGTTAGATTAATCCCCATGTATTAAACTCTTTTGAGGTTATTGTGAATGGGATAATTGTCCTGATATCTTCCTTGGCTGAATCACTTTTGGAGTATAGGAAAGCTACTGATTCCTGGATATTTATATTGTATCCTGATACTTTGCTAAAGTCATTTATAAGCTCTACAAGTCATCTGGTGGAGTTTGGGGTCTTTTAGATATAAAATCATATGGTTGGCAAACAGACAGTTTTACTACTTCTTTTCCTATCAAATGCATATATTTTTAAATTGCTTTTTATTTGTACCTTACATTCCTCTTCAGATATTGTTATAATCATTAGTCCATTGTTCTCTTGATGTCCTCTTAAGACTATAACTAAACAGCTCAGCAATATATATGGCTCATATAAAATTGAAATAATTGAATGTGGGTAATTTTCTATATAAACACTACACCAAGAATGTGAGTAAGGTATGATTTCTTATTGAAGTTTATAGTAACTTCCATAATAATCTGGCAGACATGGGCCATGGGAAACATCCTGAAATAAGATGTACTAAGAGGAAACCTGCTCCTAAGTTTCAGAAACAAAGCAATAACTGCCAATTTTATTAATCTTCTCAGTAATATACATAAGCAACCATTTTTCTGTAAAACAGAAAAACTACTTATAAGAAGAAATGTGGTAGAAAATGCTTATCAAATATGACTGTGTGCAAAGCATTGTTCTATACACAGGGAAAACAAAAATCAGTTACCAGCCACCCTAACATATATGTCACTACAGTTGGAAATCTAGATATGTCTGCCCTCATACTTGGTAACATGATAAAATTGAGGAAGTTGTTTGGATCTTTGGAAATCCAGGAAGATTTCATTGGAGTCATTATAATATTTTTCTAGGCTTTGTAAATTTAGTAGAATTTCAATTCATAGAGAAGTTTGGCACATGAAATAATGGCAAACATATAATATCAGTGCTTAAAAAATGCTCAGATTAATTAGAACATGAATTTGCCACTGTGACAGAAGTTTAGTGGGAGATGGGTCTGGACACTCTGAAGTGTAAATCTGCTGCTAATAGCATCAATTCCAGTCTAAAAACTGTTTCCCAGGAAAGCAGGACTCTTATAAGAGATCAATAATACAACTGGACTTCAAAAAAATCATTAGAAGAGTTAGCAGGCAACCAATTAGGTGATAGAGTATAAATTTTAAACCATAGTCTTTCTTATTTTTCTAAAGGTAAATTAATAAAAGGGTAAATTTACTCCAAAGAAAGGAGAAAGGAATCCTTCCATGAATGCATCTCTTGCATTCTCCTCAAATAGAAATACAAGTTTCAAGAGAATAAGAACTTTGATGTATAGTGTCCAGGGATTTATCAGATATAATTTTCATGTTCATGATGATTTCACTTATAATAGCTATTCAAGGTTTTTTTCATATTGTTCATTTTCACAACATTTCAAAAAAACATTGACTTTAGTGAATTTATTTATTTGCACATCACCCCAAATTTTAATTCTTGTCTCACCCTTGCTTCTATCAAGCTTCAGAAACGGCAATAGTCAACCTTTTGTTAACGGTTAATCTTATGCTACATGTGGCTACAGTTCCCAGGTCTTTGAGTTTCTGTTGACAGGACTAATTAATTTTCATGGAGCTCTAAATGCTCCTATTGTGCTTATGTGTCCTAGGAGACATGGCCTTGGTGCTTCTAATGCTCACTGTTTTTGCTTGTCAAGGAACTTGGGTCAAGTTCTCAGGATTGGGAGAAATTTCTAGGCAATTTGATATTTTCTTACCTCAGATGTTCTTTCCAAACACATACTGAGACAGAGGGTAAAGGCAGTATCAGTTCCTCTACTTACCTACATCAGGAGTTGTCAGACTGTGAGAGTGAATCAACTAGGTATTTTTAAATGCAACTTTGGTTCCACATTTCTCAGTATTATGACTCATCAGTTCTGATACGAAAATTCTGAAATAACTTTGTAAACAAGAACCTGAGGTGATAATTTAAAAGGTGATGGTACTCTGAGAAATATGAATACAAAAAGTAGATTTTCTTGGACAGCATCTTTAAGAAATGGCTAGACAGACTTTTCATTAAGTCTGTCTTGCCATTTCTTACACAGAGTGTCTCAACTTCCTCCTCCTAAACCTCTGAGACTGTCATCATAACTTGAACAAAATGCAATAATCTAGATTTGAAACCTACTGAAAATGGAAGATCATGCCATCATGAGCACCTGCTTGAGGCCCTCTGATTGCAGTGTAGTTCAAATTACACACCTTTCATAAGGTATTTTAAACTTTAGTACTACTGGCATCAGATAATTCTAGCTCCCTTGAATCTTTATGATTCTATCTCCTACTTCATGAGAACTCATTTCAAGCAGATTGACATGATTCTCATCAAAGGCAGATTATCAGTATCAGAAATCATGACTACCAAATTAAGACTTCCTCTTAGATGTAAACAGAAGTACAGAAGAGAAACCAATTTGGGAGAATTATGGAAAGAGAATGAGTAGCCATCCAAAATTGTTCTCGTGTAACAGATATGATCAATTTGACCACACATCTCTCACCTTTTTTCTTGGGTATCACTGGAACTAACTAACCTCAATACTCAGAGAGATTTTCAACTCTTTGAAAAGGCCTTCAATTGGCAGTTTTGAGAAACAGTTGGGTAATTTGAGCAGATGTAGGATTAAAAATATTCTCCCTGACATATACTGGTAAAGGGAACAAAATGACATATTAGATTGGAGAGGGTAAAATGCTACTGAGGTTGGGTAGAAGCAAATAAATTAGGATCACTTAACCAAAAGCCAAGTATTTCATTGATCCCCTATGCAAAACTGATATTTCTTCCTTTCCTATTTTTTCAAGAAACAGTCCCACTGTTTCCTTTCCTAATATAACTCTCACACCTTCTTTTTTCTCAAACTCATCTGATACATTTATGTGTCCTTCTCAAGTGAAGGACAGACAAGACTGCACATCAGCACAAAAGGCTGTTCTTTCCTCCAGTGTTGCCTCAAAGTGATTTTTTTTTCCTAATGAAACTTCACAGTTCAAATAGCTTTGTGATCCTTAAGCCACTCTAGATTAGGTTGGAAACTTTTCTAAATTTCACACCCTGTTCATTCGAAGCTCAGTTTCGATTTCTTGTAGTGTTTACCTAAGTTAAAGTTCCAGGCTTCCACTTCTTCAGAAGTTAAGCACCTGTTGGTTTATATTTGGATTATGCCTGTTTGTGTATTTGAGAGAAATAAAGAGAGACATATAGAAACTGAAAGACGTCTACTGCAATCTTCAAGATACAGCCTAAATTTGTCAGCAGCTTCCCCTGTCTTCCAGCAATATCAATTTTCCCTCCTCCAGATCACCATAAATCCTAGTTAATATCAGCATCTAATGTTGCCATGTCAGTAGTATAGGTGTCTCAAACTATTTTTATATTTTTCAATGCATTATATACTGGAAGCATGCAGATGTCTCACTCATCTGTATATTCCAGTTTCAATCACAATGAGTGTTGCACAGCAGAATCTCAGTAAATGGCACTGGAAGCACATAGGAAAAGGGAAATGTTGGCACAATGCATCTATCCTGGTATCTAAGGCATGTATACTCTGTGGGAAATTTTCTCTTAGAACTTCTCCAGATACTTACAGACAACAGTGTCTTTTAGTCAGCTTTTTTGTCTCTGTGACCAGAAGGCCTGACAATAGTAATAGCAGGAAAAGTTTATTTTGACTCAAGGTATCAGGGGTTCAGTTTATAGTTGGCTGACTCCATGGCTCTGGGCTTGAAGTGAGGCAGAACCTCATGGTGGAAGGATGTAGAAGAGCAGCTCAGAACATGGCAAACAAAAGCAAAGCAAGAACTCTGCTTACCAAGGACAAAATATAAACCCCAAATTCATACCCCTAGTGACTTAATTCCTCCAGCCACACCTTAGCTCTCTACAGTTACTGCCCAGTTAATCCATCAGCAAATCAATTCACTGATTACATTACAACTC
This sequence comes from Marmota monax, assembly GCF_021218885.2. NCBI lineage: Eukaryota > Metazoa > Chordata > Mammalia > Rodentia > Sciuridae > Marmota > Marmota monax. The sequence goes on along the minus strand of NW_026695230.1, from coordinate 1,848,377 downwards.
TCATAATCAGATTACTTCACCTCTGAAAATTCTTGCATTGTCTCACATAAGAGCTTTTGTGTGACACCTTATATCTAAACCATAACACAGTTCTAGGAAGAGGAATTAGATATTCTAAATAAGCTGAAGGTAACTCTGAACATTTTCCCATCAATTAGAGGAAAATGAGAGAATTATGTATACTACCTCCCAAGAATCAGTAACTGTCATTCCTAATGAGATAGTTAGACAGGAATCACAGATTTTAATAAAAGCAGCAAATGATATAATAAATTATAACAAATGGGCTAGACCTGATAGACAAGAGAAAGTAATAATTAGTGTATACTAATCTTGCTTGGATACAATGTGCAATCACCCATAAGAATGAGAAAATTTGTGTTCTTTTCATCAAGAACATGATCCTATGAGTAGAATATTTTGTGTATTTATATTGCCCTTTATTAGTACTAAGCAACCTAAAAGTTATTTTTAAAGAATTGGTCAGCTTTTGGCTTTTGAACATCCAACTTACCCACTCTTCCTATAGGCATCATTTCCCTCCATCAGAAGACTTCTCCTGCTGGTTATTGTCTTACTGCCTTCTGCTTCTGCCCTTTTATAGAGACTGAGGAAGGACAGAGCTTCTCCTATTCATCTACTTGCAAATCTCATCACATAAGCCTTACCAATTATACATTTTCTGTCAGAACTTTGAATGTTTGCATAATAATTTTGAGGATGCATTGAAAGCAGCCATAGCATAATCTTGATCATTATTCCTCTGCCCAGTCTCCTGGGATCCCAGGGGTAGTGGCTCGTCTCCAACCATCATCTTAGAGTTACCCTATATTATTAGAATCTGTGAAAACACACACACACACACACACACTTCTTTTCTTTTTTAGATGACCCACATTATTTTGTTTCCTGAGGCCAAGAAAACCAACTCTTAATATAGTGCCCTGGTTTTAGTGTAGACTTGACTGAAGAAAGATGCTTTAAAACTTTGAAACACATCATAAATATTCTGTGGGTTTTATGATACTTGTTAAAAACATTTAAGAAAATGTTTGTATTTCTATCTTAATCACAACAGTTACAGAAGTCTGAAGAGGATTTAGCTTGGATAATATTTCTTTTTAAATAAAAACAATATAATTTGAGTTTTTATTTTGATCACTTCATTGGTAAGACATTCAAGGCCCATAATCTCTACTAGTGTCCCAGGTCATGATCCAAATGCAAGGAAAACCACAGAGAACTCAATCACCATTGTATGAATGTGTATCCATTCACTCTCCATTTTGTACTGGAAAATATTTAGGTTGTTTTCATTTCTATATTAGTATAAAATATTAGGTAAAGAAACATATTTTTTTTTTCCTGAGCATGTATTTTCCTTTATACTGTATTTAGGTTCATTCATTAAAATTGACAATATTGAGTTGCCATGTAGTAAGAATTACAAGGTATTTAAATAAGTTGGCAAATTATTTCCCAAAGTGTTATCCAAATCTCTAATCTCTTCAGTTGTGTTTAAAAATTTCTTTTATTATACTTAGAATTTTCCTGATTACCTCTAATTTTTAAAAAAATAAATTTGATATAAAAAGTATCTTATGAATTTAAATTACATTTATTATTAGTGAGGTCATCTACCCTCATTTCCTTTATGGAAATGGGTGAATATTGACCTTTAACCACTAATATAGCCTTTTTTCTGGCTATCATTAGTCTCTTGGCAATTATGTGATCTCTCCTATAGAGTTGTTCCCAACAACCAGTCATAATGTACCTTATTCCAGAGAATAATTCAGTTGTTAATCTGAATTAATCCCTTTGGGCACTTCACATTGAGTTATCAGAAAGGCTCTTTTAGGGAGACTGATTTTCAGTGATGTAACTTCTAGTCTGTCTCGGATCAAGCTTTCTTTAAGTCAGGTTCTGATATGTCCTCAAGCCAAGGGCAAAATTTTATAAATAGATTTAACTGCAGAATTATTTGTAATATTTTTACTCCTAGAATCTCAGACAGCCAGTATTCTCTACATTTAAAAATGTTTACCAGACCTGGAGAAAATCTTTAATACAAACTTTCATGAAGTTGATGGAAATATTTATTTAAAGAAGGACTAACCCACATTTTGGGAATGAGCTTCTATGTGCAATGTACCACACAGATACTTTGTAATTACCCCAAACTAAGATGATGTCATAAGATTATCTTTTTCTTTTACAATCCAACCTTGCTATGGAACATGGAAGCCATTAGTGATCTTTGACTCCAACCTCCATATAGTTTTCTCCTTTTCCACTTTTCCTTCTGTTTACCCCCACCTATCTCCAGGCGCCTCTCTCCCATCCTCTACTTTCTCCTTCCTTGCTATTTATATTGTCTATATCTTATCCTTTCTTTCTATGAGCAGAAACCATCCTTCCCCACATGACTCTGCCTAAAGCTATCTTTTTCTTACATAGGAGTAGTTACCACCACAGGCTTTTCTCAGTATTGCATACAATTGCTGAAAATTCACCTTATATGCCAGTGATTGTCTAAGTCGGTAGCATTCTAAAGGAGTTTTGTTCCCACTAATATGCTCTGCTCAATGTTTGCTACTAATTATGGGTACTTATATCCATCTGGAACAATTTCACGCTGTATTTGCTTGCTCTATTTGCTGCAGTCTCAGCTGTACACCCTAATCTAAGTACTTTGTTCTCTGCCCTCATTGTAGCAGCTCAGTAGTGCAGCTATTAAACCATTCAGGGGGATTAAAACATTTTGGCGGATTAAAAAGCATATTTAAAATGTTAATTACCTATCAATTTCTTAATAGTCTTTTCTTCCTTCATGTTTTTATCACCCATTTTAAACTTACCCATAACCGAGAACAATTTAAGCCTAAGAAAGAAATAGAAACACATGGATCTTTTCAATACATCAGAAAACTCTTTATTTTAGGAAAATTCTACACCCTGCAGGTTTTAGTTTACACTTCAGCATAACTGACATATGAATATATGGCATATGCAAAATTGTGTTTTTTAATATTTCATAGCTTGCACATTCATTGCTTCCTTTTATGCCCACACTAACATAGTGTAGAAGCAGACATTACAGATGGAGAAACTGAAGTTTAGAAATGTCATAGTACAAAAAAGCCAATGGTGACAGCTTGTGAATGGGAGACTCAGAACTGGACCATATATCTTGTGAATTCTGTTCCATGTGTTTTCCTCTATAACACTGTCAAAGATGAAATGAAAAGCCTTGGTTTTGACTGAAAGAAGAAGGGTATTAGGATTTTTTTCCCCTTGTTCTTGTCTAATCATCCAAGTCCAGGTGCACACTGCATGAGCAGATGGAAATAAAATTAAGACAGATGTGATGACAGTTCATTCACAGACTCTAATGCTTTCAAACCCCAGTGCTAGTCTAAAAGCACAGATCACAGCAGGCATACTGCAAGAAAAATCAAATCCAGGCACAGAACTGTACAAGTTGTAGGTCTTCCAAAAGGATATAGTATTTAGTGATTTCAACATCCTACATCGCTCTTAAATTCCTTATGAGTTACTATTTTTCAAATGTTAAATTTAGAAAAAAATAAATATAAATGCAAGATCATAGATCATTTATACATCAGAAGCCTAAGATAAGTCAGAATGGAAGAGCAGCAAACACTTGGATCTTTGTATTCTATGTGAATTTTAGCATCAGCATTGTGTACAAAGCCTAGCTACGTTCTTAAAACAGCTCAGAAGTTACAGTTCCTTCCCTCTCTCTTCCTTCAGGGTGATGCTTTGAGTTTAAGTACACTTTGCATCATTAATAATTACTAAGCTGAATTTCTGGTTGGGATAAATTGCAGAAGCCAAGGAGAGAGGTGTCAAAATGAACCTCATGGGTCAGAGGTGGCCAAGCTGAAGCTCAGAATGCTGAAGGTGATGCTCTCATGCTCATTATTTTTGAGACAATTGCAAGAAGATGAAGAGCACAGGTCTGGGGCCAGATAAGGATCTGCATGTCATCATTTCCTTTTAAGAATTATGGGACATTATGCAACTCTCTTGATCTCTCTGAGTATCAGTTTAGTTGGTCTATTTGTATAATAGGAATACTATATCTAGCCAACTCACAGGGATGTCAAGATTTTATAAGATAATAACTGTGATAATAACAATAAGATAACTGTTTTCAGTGATTTTATATGTCTCCCTCTCATAATGTTTGAGTTCAATGTCGGGTACAACAGAGATCAGCAATCATAAAAGAAAAGAATTACCAGCAGATACTCTAGAAAAACATTGTTAATGGGAAAATAAAGTTCTGGTAGAGAAACTCTGAAAGAATAAAAACCTATCCATTTGTCTGTCCAGAGCTCTAGTAACTGCTTCGGTTTGCATAATATTCTTCTGAGAGCAATGCTAAAATGCAGGTTCCTGGGCCATGTGACTCAAGATACTGATTCACCTGGTCTGGGATTCTGATTTATTATTAAGTACCTCAGATGACTTTTAGGAAAGTGAAAGAAATATTGACTTAATCCATCTATGATGCAGCTGTGTTTTACCAGATGGATAATAAGTGCCTTGGGAACAAAGACTAGAGTTCATAATTAATTGATTTCTGCAGACTTATGGGTATGAGGCACTTAGACAAATGTTTGCTGCTGAAATGGTGCTTCTTCTGCATTCAGCAATTAACTTTAGTACTAAATATTTGTTGTTCTTCCAGTTTTTACTTTCTATTTTCAGTTAAGATTGGTTCCAGCCTGGCGCAGTGGTACATGTCTGTAATCCCAGCAGCTGGGAAGGCTGAGACAGAAGGATTGGGAGTTCAAAGCCAGCCTCAGCAATGGCAAGGTGCTTAAGCAACTCAGTGAGACACTGTCTCTAAATAAAATACAAAATAGAGCTTATAATCTAACTCAGTGGTCAAGTACCCCTGAATTCAATCCCCAGTACCCCCCCCCAAAAAAAAAAAGATTGCAGGTTCTGAATTGAGTTGAGAAAGAGTGGTAAAAGATTAATAGATCTCCCAAAATAACTATTCTTTCAGTTCTAAAAGACTCTTCTAGTCACACAAATTATCATCCAGAACAAGTATTTCCCAGCCTCCTTTGCAGCTTCTTGGGGTTAAGCACGAAAGGTCCCAAAACAGGTATAAGAACACAACAGGTGTCATCACCTTTCAGATTGCATCCAAAAGGAAAAAAAAAAAAAGAAGTATTTTTTGTTTTTTGTTTTTCTTTTAGTTTTCTCTTCCTTTGATTGTAGATTGTGGACATAGAGATGAGGATCAGACCAAGAGGCCAGGAAATAACATAGAGGTGGCAATACATACAAGGATTCTATCTCTTCACACTTTCAATAAACAGTCCCAACACTCTGACTTTCATGTCAGGAAGTCAGCGAAAGACAGGAACTTCTATCTGTTTAAGACTGCTAATTTGGGATCCTGTCACATTAAGGTAAATCCAATTATTTCTAATGAAAACAACAAGTAAGCCCCTAGATTTAGAACTTTGCAATATTATAATGTGAATGCAGAGCCTTAGTTATTTCACCTGCAAAATGCATATTACAACACTTTTCTCTTAAGACTGTTAGGAGATGCATAGGAGAAAAGAATATAAGAAGACTGCTCAAGGCAGTCTATGGTGAAAATACTTTCCTAAGGTGAACAGAGCAACTTAAGGGGAAAACAAAACAAACAAACAAAAAACAACAAAAAACTATCTCCGACTCTTGGCTATGAGACTCCTCAAATGACCTCCAGATCAAAAAGCCCAAAGTGGAACACAAATCAGTCTACATTTGACACAAAAACCCTGATTAGTTTGCTGGGAGCCAGAGCCAGAACTCAACATCAAGCAGGAACAATGCTAATTTCCAAGGCCCTTAATAATATCAGAGGGATATTTGTGATGGGGACATTAGAAAGTGATTCAGGTGGTTGGTTTATTATTCATGAACAGTGTACAGTGCAAGGTTTATGTTAAAGGCTTTTTCAATCATATCCCCATCATCATGAAAAATAGTCCTTTCACAATACTGCAGCCAGTAAGATTAATGGGTGTGCTTTTGCCCTACTTGAGAGGGCTGCTTAGTAATGATAGTAGAGTAGCATATAAAGGTAGTCATGTGTTAGTGAGATACTCTGTATTATTAAAAATCACCCAAAGTGGTATGGCAGAGATAAAAGAATGGAAATTGTTAATTTAGAATATTTGTAGGTGAGGTGAAATAGAGAGATTTTCCTTTGCTGTGAGTATAAAACCAGAAATGAAGTTCTCGCTAGATTCTGACTGTATAAATCTGAGACAGATTTTTTATATTTGCTTTCTATGTTGCTTCTTACACTTGAATGAGATGAAGAATCACCTGAAGTGCTTGTTAAATGTAGAAGGAGAGGCCCTTCTCTGAGTTTCTGAATTTAGTAGGCTTGAGTCAGTTTAGGCCTAAAAATTTACATTTCTAATGAGTACCCCCAGACCATGAGAGAGAACATTTTGAGATCTGGTGGCTTATAGAATGTCTGCACGGAGTGTGTTAGGTAAGCAAACATGTTCTGCATCAAGATCTCTAAGGGTTGTCAAATGTCCTCATTCTCTGTATCACAGATTGTACCTTGTAAATTCCTGGATGGAAAAGCCTGTATCCTTTTATCATAACTCTAAGGTTTTTCAGAGTTGGAACTTCCCTAGCTGCTTCAAACTGCTTTCTATTCCTTCACCCTGATATTTTTTCCAGGCAGTAATGTGTTCTTTTGAATATATGTATGCTGCAGAAATGACTTTGTGGACATATAGGGTGGTGACAGTTGCTCCACACTGAGAATTTCCCCTAAGTTGAGTTGCCATGTGCCCAGACATGCTTTTCAGTCAGAGTCAGGGACATAATTTTATGAGCTTAGGCCTTGGAAACAGGAGTTCTGATGCTGTTCAAAACAAGTGGGGTTTGAAACTTGGCTTTGCTTTTCATTTGCCATGTTAACTTAAGATATTTCCTAAACTTTCCAAGTATCCTCCACGGGGTGTCATGTGTGTTAACTCAGTTGAGCTAATCATAACTTAAGAGGTTATTTCAAGTCTTGAATGAGTTAATGCTGTTAAATTTCAATTATATTATTTTTCATTTAACTAAGAGATGCTAGGTTCTAATTTAAAGGGAAGTAAGAGTTATTTTTGATAAAGATATTTGAATAAAATGGAGAGACTACATATTGGTTAAAAAAAGTGGAGGAAGAACAGAGGTCTTAACAAGAGAGATTTGGCAGTAAAACTGCGATATAAAGGTAGGTCTGAGCATCTCTTTGTCTCTGTAATAATTTGATCAGAATGATTCATGTGCACAAAGAATCATGTGCATTTACATAAGGTGTTCATGGCACAAGCTAGTACTCTTGACTTTGCATGCTCAGAATATGTGAACAATGACCAGAAAAATCTGAAAGTATCTGATGTTAATATCAAAATGCTTCAAATATTCAGAGAAGTATAAGCTAGCATACAAACACATGGTTACCCACCACATATATTCTCTTGCCAGGAATACAGTTTCAGAAGATTGATTCAAAACCTTTTGTCATATGATGAAAATAATAATCAATAATTCCAGTGGAAATAAAAATGGAATAAAATATTTACTAATATTAATGAAAAACTCAATGAGACAAAGTTGCTACAAAATGCTTTTGTAAATATTATATTGAAATCATATAGAAAATATTTTATGCAGAGTTTATAAAGACCAAAGAAGGAAAAACAAAATCAACTGTATAAAATCTACTTATTAAAATATGAATATTAGTGAATATATATAAATAAGAATACATTGCTAAAATCCTCTTTATTCAGAGTGCTTATTTATTATTTATTTTATTTCAGTGAACAATAAAAAAATATTTGAAGTTTATGATCTGCTAAAAAATTCATTATTCCATTAGATCTTAAGGTCTTAATAATTCATCTCTTAATTTAGAGACTTTCAGATAGCTCTCAGTGGTGCAAGACCAGTTCATGCAAATAAAGGTAGTTTCATTGTAAAGATTATTGATATTTTTAATAATATCCATCTCTCTACTGTATTAAAACATATTGATATCACTTCTTAGGGAACATATTTTGCATTGATGTCCTGTGTAGTTGATTTACATGGTGAAAATCCTGTTTATTTTAATCTATTTTTATGTAGATTGTGAGATCAAACATTGATTTTTAAAGTAAAGTTGAACAGGTTTGTTTGCTCATGTATTTATTTTTACATTTTAAAAATGTGTGGTGTACAGTTTTAGACAGCAAAACTGATAATAGAATCCCTATATTTCTGGTCACCTCACCCCCATCCTTCTTCATGATTAATATCCTAGCCCAGAGTGGTATATTTATTATAATCAATGAACCTTTCTTGACACATCACAACCCAAAATCCAGGGTTTGCATTAGCATATACTCTTGGTACTAAACATTCTCTCTGTTTGGACAAATGTGTAATGATATACACCCACTACTGTAGTATCATACAGAAGCAAACATCTTCTGTGCTTCACCTATTCCAATGTCCCTACACCCTACCCTTGGCAACCATTTTCTGTCTCACTATTTGTTACGGTTTTCGATGTGAGGTGTCCCTCTAAAGCTCATGTGTGAGACAATGCAAGAAGATTCAGAGAAGAAATGATTGGGTTGTAAGAGTATTAACCCAATCAATGATTTGATCCCCTGATGGGAATAACTGAGTGGTAATCCAAGGGGCAGGGTGTGGCTGGAAAAGGTGGAATCAGGCCTTGGCTTTGGTGTATATATTTGTATCTGGCCAATGGAGTCTCTCTGGATCATTGTGCTGTGAGCTGCTTCCCTTTGCCACACTCTCCTGCCATGATGATGTTCAGCCTGACCTGGAGCACTAAAGAATGGAGCTGGCTTTCCATGGACTAAGACCTTTGAAACCATGAGCCCTTAAATCAACTCTCCCTCCTCTATAATTGAGCTGGTCAGGTCCTGTAGTCACAGCAGCAAAAAAGCTGACTAAAACACCATCTATATAGATTTATCTGTTTTAATATGTCATACAGTTAGAAACAAAATGTGTATAATTCAGATTGTCTTCTTTCACTTATTTATGATCCACCCATGTCTTTTTATGACTTGATAAGACATTTCTTTTTAGTTTTAGATAAAAATTTATTGTCTGAATGTGTCACAATTTGTCCATCCATATGTCTCCTGAAGAACATATTAGTTACTTGTTTCCAAAATTTGACAATTAGAAATAAGGATGTTATAAACATCCACATGTAGATTTTTTTAAAATGTAAACTCTCAACTTTTTTGGATAAATATCAAGACATATGATTACTTGATTTTGTTTTAATTTTTTAAGAAATTACCAATATGTCTTGAAAAATGGATGTCCAATTTTGTATTCCTGTTAGAACTGAATGGAAGTTTCTATTTCTCCACATCCTTGCCAAGAATTAATGTTTTCAATTTTTTGCATTTTGATTTTTCTAATTGGTATCCAGTGGTATTCACTATTGTTTTCATTTGTGATTCTCTGTTGACACATGATCTTGAGCATCAATATTGTATGCTAATACCTTTGTGTATTCATCATACATGGATCATGGGAGCATTTATTATTATTGTTATTTGAAATGAATAAATGAATTCGAAATGAATGAATTAATTAGTGAATCATAAAATGATTAAACTCAAAACCAGAATTCTGATTTTTATGGTGAGATTTCTGACATCACTAGGGGCTAAAATTGAAATGGTGAGAAGTAGCCTTTCCATGGAATGCTTCAAGATCATTTTAGGAGCAGCTGCATCCTCCACAACACTCAGAATATACTCAGAACACAGATGTTTCCTCCAAGATGGAAGTGCTCCTTCACATGCAAAAAATTCATACTGATATAACTCCTTTTAGGGGAGAGATTGTGTGTACCACTGGCAACGACTCTTCTCACAGCATGCCCACTCACTTGGAATACAGTTGCTATAACAAGGTTATTAAGTTTTAAATAACTAAACAAGGATATTGGAAGAACACTTGGTATTTAAAGTACATAACCAAAGACTTACAGATAACAAACTCGGGTTTAAGAAAAAGTAATAGCAGGTAAATTTGACACTAAATAAAGTGCAATTTAACTCTATTGTCACACATTCTTCCAGCATCTCTCTTGACTCATCTGAACTTATTTTGTTTAACAGGGAAAAAATGAAAAGTTATCTTTCATTTTTTTCAGCTTTAAATAGGCTCATGGATGGTGAGCCGACATCTGGAAGAAGCCAGATGCCAAGAATTTAATATATCTCAATTTTTTTTCCATCCATTAAGTCATGTTGAATTCAGATTACTCTGTAATGAAGAGAAGTGTAACATCCTAGAGAACTGAATCATATTAATTATAGCAAACTATTTCCTACCAAAGAGCTTTAGAATCATTGAATATTTGATTTGTTCATATTTATAAATAATTAGAGTACTGTCTATTTTATTTTTGCATATATCTAAATAATTAGAGTACTGCCTATTTTATTTTTGCATATATCTATGGAACACACATAAATATCTCATGTTTGAAAGTAAAGCAATCGTTACCATTTTTTTTATATTTCCTCTACAGAGTTATATTAAATTACTTGTGTTTTTTATATGTAAAAATCTTTTTTTTTCTACCTCATTCCAAGAGGTACAATTTGAAATTTTTTGTTTGAGAAAAATTAATACACTCTTTTTTAAGTTGTTAAAAATTTTATTGATACACTATGTTTTTATATATATATATATATATATATATATATACACATTACTTTTAAATCATATATTAGTGGGATTCATTATTAAATATTTAAATGTGTGCACAGCAAAATTTCATCAATTTGATTAATGAGTAACCTGTCGAATCTCACAGGAGCTTCATGTGTGTCAAATGTTGTGGAATATCACAATATAAAATCAATGTTTTTTTGTATTGAAATTTAACACTGGGGAGGGGGGCTTTACTACTAAGCCACATCCCCACCACTTTTTATGTTTTATTTGGGAACAGGATCTCGCTAAGTTGCATAGGGCGTAAGTTGCTGAGAATGGCTTTGACTCACAATTCTCCTGCCCCCGTCTTCTAAGTCACTAGAATTACAGGTGTGTGCCACTCTGCCTGGCTCAAGTATTACGTTTTGAGAAGGGTCTTTAAGTTAAAATTTTTTAGCTAAGCAGATTCTCATTTAAGAAATATTACATCAATTTTTTTTTCTTTTAAATCAGCTCTAAAATTGAGTCCAAAATTAAGGATTATAATTGAACAGCTATAAATATATGTACTTAATTTGAAGAATTATAGGAAAATAAATATTATAGAATTTCTTCTCATTCATTTCTCTGCAGAAGTATATCATATTTACATTTCTATATTCACTTCAAACTTTATTATATTGATACTCTTTGATAAACATTGTAAGTGACATTGAGGAAGAAATTTTTTTTTAGAAAAGCCATAATCTTTTACCTTAAAATTCCATTACTATGTTGAAAAACCAAACATTTAAAAAAGTTTGAATTATAAAATAATCAATAGTATGATACATAAGACAAAAATACATAAGACATGAATAAATAAATACATACACAAAATATATGCATAAGTTTAAGAAAAAAGCCAGGACATAACAATATATAAAAAGCTGCAATTCTTGTTAGAAAATACATATAAGGTGAAATTATGATGCTGAAATGAGGTACAAATTAATTACAGAAAAGAAAAGAAATTATATTGACCACAAAAATAAAAATTATGCTTGTTAATTGTAATGATTATAAGTGAAAACTTTAGTCAAACATTGCTTTCAAATCATTTCAAATTCTTCAATGAAGATATAAATTATGTACTTACTTTATTATTATTTAAAGTATTTGGGAGTGTAGATCAGAGTGGTTTCAGTACCTGAAAAGATCAAATAGCTGCAAATTAATGAATGTGTATCTCAGAAGAGTTTCATTGCTGATATTCCCAAGTACAGTTCATGCTCTGTATTTTTGCTTATTATAAGTAAAAGAACTTTTGCATTAAATTTGTTCCTTTGTAAATACACTTATTATTTTGTTTATTTTAGAAAGGCACAAGATTCATGAATACAATGCATAGTTTCCTTGATATTAGAAGTATTAACAGTCTGATGACAAAATAGAGATAACTAAACAATCAATTTATTGATAAGAAACAGTAAATAAAATTAGCAAATAAATTTCTGAGTAGGTAATATTGTGAGCTAGCTTTTATTTTCAAAATAAATAGTTCAAGTAACTCTAAGATGTAAATAGAAGATGAAAATATAAGAAAAAATACAAACCTTTCTTAGAAAAAGTATGTATATAAAGTCAACAAAATAGTGTAAAGTAGAAATAAAGTTTAAATTATTTAAATGCATGTACGAATATGACATAATGAATCCCACTATTATGTATAATAATGCACCAATAAAAATAAATAAAAATAACAACTATAAAAATGAATTAAGCCATTTAGAATAAAAAATAATTTATTTACTGAGTTTATTTGGAAAACGATATGGTGACTCATAGCATATTTAAAGCAATGAGGTTAGAATTTTTCAAAATGAAATAAAAAGTTGTGTTTTTATTTTGTTTTTTTTTTTGTTTATGGAACCTGGGGGAAAGTTTGAGAGTTTGACTTGGGAAGCTGAGGCAGGAGGACCACAAGTGTGAGGTCAGCTTCAGCAACTCATTGAGGAAAAAAAAAAGAAAGAAAGAAAGAAAAGGCAGGATTGCTGGAAACGTATGTAATTCAGCGGTAAAGCCCCCTGAGTTCAATCCCCAATACCAAGTAAAGAGGTTGTAGGGGAGGAGAATAGTGGAGATATAACATTTAGTTCTGAATATATGTATTATTATGGAGTCAATTATATATATTAAGTCATGTATAGCATTGTAATAGAGTGAGAAGAGTAAACAATGCTCCAAGAATTTTAGCTTGAACCAACAGAAAAATGATTTTGCTCTAAAAGAAAGAAACAAGATTGTAGGTGAAGGAAGCTGGGAGAAAAAAAAAAAACATGTTATTTTAATTTTGGATAGATTTGAGATGACTACCATATAATGAACAATTTAGTGCCTAGCATCTGGAAGAGTGGTTAGATAGTAGATACACATTTTTTAATCATTGCCTGGTATTTATATAGAGCCATAAACATGAATGGAATGGGCCTGAATAGCATCACAGTAAATAAAGAAAGCATTCAAATACCATGGTAAATCTAAAGTTGAAATGTCCAAGAAAAATTTTAATTGTTAAAAATCGTTTGAGGAAGAAAAAGAAAGTAAAGAGAGAAAGAGAGTGATTCTGAACATTTCCAGAACCAAGTGAAAACAACAACAACAACAAAAAAAAAACATACCGGAGGAGAGGTAATGATTGACTGTGTCAATCATTAAATCATTTTGTCATGATAAGACAAAAAAGACAAAACAGAAACTTGCACACTTAACAAGATACTTGTGCAAAGTTTTATATGTGTGTGTGTATGTATGTGTATGTGTGTATTTAAATTAAAGTGTAGAGTTTAGAGATGCACACACATATGGTAGTATAAGAAGCAACCTTGATAATTTTTTGACTTTCACAAGTTCTGCATTAATACAGCTAGATTTTTTTATAATAATAAGACAAAAATGTTATTCTGTCAATACTGAAGGGACATATTTGTAAAACCATCAGCAAGGCTAACTTCCCTGAGTTTGAAACACAAAAGTAAATGATGAGACTGGTCTTAGGTCCATGGGAGAAATTTTCCAGTAATCCTTAGAAGAAATTCCCAAGTATTAAATAAATCATTTTTCCCTGAAATTTGTAACAGCTACTTTGTTTGGTGTGAACTGAAACATGAAATTTTCATTAACAATTCTTTAAGATGGAATTGCCTACAATTGTCAATATTTGGCAAATTTCAGTTTATTCTTATGTAATAAATTATGTCCAAATTTATTTTTATAAGCATGTATTGATAATATCCTTTAGTTATTATATATATTCTGCTGACTGCCAAGCAAATATTGAACAAAAATATATTTTATTAGTTAACAGCATTGGCTTTAAATGACACAGCTTTGCCATGTCCTACATACCTGGAGTACTTGTATTTGAATGTGGAAATAGGTAGAATGATTTATATCCTGGGTCTGAAGAATGTTCTCAGGTTTTGTTAAAATTTCAAAAGTAGAATTCAGTTTTAAACATTCCAAGAAGAGAAGAATCCGTTATCAATCTTTCATTCACCTTTGTTCCTAGAGGAAATATTTTTATTTACCTGTGAATTCCAAGCAGAATTACCAAGAAAGGGTTGCAGTCATTCAAGTCTTTACTGGCTCGATCAAGACAAAAATATCTTCAGAAGTTACTAAACTTTAGGAAAGGATTTAATAACAAATTTATTTTGAATAGTTATTGTGCTGTAAATTATTGTATTGTCCAGTGGGATTGGACTGGCTGCTGAAACTTATATGTATCTGGGGTAAAGACTCCAAAAACAAACTCCCTGAACATAGCCATTTCAACTAAAAACAGTTTGAATAAAGTCATGAAGCCTCGGGTTTTTCATTTCTAAAATGGAAGTGATTAAGTATTTTGCTTCTAGGGCTGCTGAGAAAATGCAATAAAATAACATTTTCAAAGAATTTTGTATAATAATACCTGACACAAAATAAACATCCTGGAAATGTTGAATATATGCACACTCTACACCCAGTATTTTTTTCTCCCTGTAAAATACTACTTAAAATTTTTCTTGTTTACCTTCTATGGAGGTTCATATATACTTACTGAATTGCAACTCAAAATTCTTCCTATTTAATCTTTATAAAGTCTAAATATGACAATATGACTTTCAAAGTAAGCATTCAATTCTATGATTTCCATGTCTTGACCTACAGAGTTCATAGGGACGATTCCAGTGAGCCTAACCCGTTTCACCAGTCCCCTATGCATGATTTCACTGAACATTTTTCTTTTTTGGTCTAGTGCATAAACTTTTGTCTCTCTCTTGCATTTCCTATTTTTTTGCCCAAATAGTTTACACATCTAAAGGCAGTTCAACACTCCTTGAGCAGGAGCCTCCCCAGAGACTCTCAGTGTTACTCTCAGAATCCTTTTCACAGATTGTGAACTCCTTGAAGTAAGGACTGTTATAGCCCATTCCTAGAACACAGAAGGATTTTACAAATGTTGATGGGGTTATAAATGTATTTCCATAAAGTTATTTCTGGTGTAAATGGTATTCCATGTGTAGAGCCCATTTTTAAACCATTAGAACTAGAACTCTCCAATAATAAAAAGGAATTATTAATAATAGAAAACACAGGTTATTTTAAAGACTTGTCTCTATTAGTGGAAGAACAAATCTAACATAGATATAAATATCAGTACAATGACTTTCACACCAAATATCCTTATGTATATGAGAAATTAAAGGACTCATTAGTTAAAATATTTCCTATGATTTGGTGGAGGAGGACCTTTCACCTCCTTGCCAAGAATGAAATAAAATAGGGAGGGGCTGGTTTCTCACAATTCCTTTTGAAGACCAGCTCCCAATTACCTAAGACCTCCCACTAGGCTCCACCTCTTAGTA
This sequence comes from Marmota monax, assembly GCF_021218885.2. Lineage (NCBI taxonomy): Eukaryota > Metazoa > Chordata > Mammalia > Rodentia > Sciuridae > Marmota > Marmota monax. Next base: position 1,832,736 of record NW_026695230.1, on the reverse strand, counting down.
GCACAATGGGTGGGGGGAAAAAAAACTTTAACTTTTGGGCCTTTGAGGGACACTTACTCCAAATTCAGCAGTTGTGAAAATGCAAATAACCCAAGAGATGACTTCCACATGTTCCTTTATTTCATACACATGTATATAATCTGTGTACTAACAATCTCATACTAGCTATTAGAGTTAGGCTGGTGCTCTGATAAGATGGGACATTCTTAATGTTCTCATAAAATTAGTAATGAACATAAGAGCTAAATGCATTGCCCCACCCCCAGATAACCTGAATGAGAAAATCTTTGTGTGTTTGTAAACGTTTTGTTGCAGCTGCAACTGATTTGCAACTCAAGTTGGCAAGGTCAGCACTCTACTGGGATACCTGTTAACATTTTGATAATGACATGGCTGTATGATGGTCTTTTATTTAAACTTTTTTGAATGAAATTATTACCTAGTCTACTTAATCCTAAAACAGTCCATGACAAAATGACTATTAAAGTAGCAGCTGATCTACACATAGACTATAATATATTTAAACAAAGGAGTAATTTGGAAAACAAACTTTAATGGAAGCAGTTTGGTTTCAATTAAGTATCATTCTCACTAATTACATATGATTTCTTCTATAATTTCAGAAGAAAATATCTGTAAGTCTTTGTTTAATAAAAAATATTTCAGTGGTTTAAAACTCTGAATTCATATTATATATCCTATGTGGATGATTTTTTTTTGTTACTTTTCTTCTTTACCAATATGAAACAATTCTACAGATAATTTAACTCCCTCTGTACAAAAACCCACTCTTTTATTCATATAGCTAAGAAAAAATTAAAATGCCTAGTGTGTATTTCTTTTTTCCCCCTGCTTTCTATACTGCTAAGATTTTCTAGCTGGGAGACAAATTACTTCCCTTTTCACTTATCAGTTTGCCTTTTACTTTGAAAGAAGAACTTTTTAATAAGATATGTTAAATGGTATAGAGCCATTTATGTTATTTTGCATTGGTCTTTATTTTTTTTAACCAACTTTCTTGGAAAAAGTATAGTTCAGAGACTAAAGGAAAATATATAGTGTTGTGGACTGCATCTTGAAAAAAAATATGCATTTAAGAATTGCCAAGATAAACATACATGGTTTCGATTTATGTTCACTACTCCATCTGATTCCTGAGTTTCCTTCAGTCAGGGAGGCTGTGGTCTGAATTTTTTTGGAGTTTACTCAAAGTTTATCAGTTGAAACCTACTACCCAGTACATTCATCTTAGAAGATGGGCTATGGAAATTTCACCTTCAAAGGTGATTTGGCCATAAGGGCAGATCCCTCAGGAATAATTAGTTAACTGACTTAATAAAATAACCCCAGGAGAGCCTCCTTGTCTTTCCTCTTGGTGAAGAGACAGCTAGAAGTATAATATAAGAACTGGGAAATAGGTCTGCAAGAGACATGAGTTCCACTGGCAACTTGATCTGAAACATCCCAACTTCTACAAGTTTAAGAAACAAATTTTGGTTGTTGATGAGCTACCCAAAATATATTTTATTATAGGACCCTAAATCAATTAAGGCAAGGAACTATGAAGGGATCTATAAAATATTACATCTGAAATATTTTAGAAGCAAAGTATATTTCCATATCACACCTAAACCTTACTGCTTTTGCTATGCAGGATATAAGATTTCCACTGTATAATGACATTTTTGAAAGGGCAGACTGATTTCTAATAATTTTTAAAAGCACTAAAACTGAAAGAAACATTGATCTCAAGCAGCCAAATAAAGTGCTTTCTGCACAATCAGTTTTGGGAAGTTCTAAAATAAGAGGTGCTTTCAACAGTGGACACAGCAATCTCTGGTTTTATTTTAGATGCCTCTGCAGGTGTTTTTGCTTTCAGATTAAATTTAATTGCACTATGGAAAAATAAATGCATGTTTATGCATGTTTTCAGCTCCCTGACCACAATGGTATATTTTATTTAAATCTATAAACTAATGTAACAAACACATTAACATGATTTATTATATTTTAATGATCTTAAGTGGTCCTGGAATTGGTTTCAACATGGATAGTCACTGAAGCCTTATCATTCCAACCTTATATGTAGATTGACTTAGAGCCTTTCATTCATTGCCATAATCACTGTGTCTTTGCCTGATGATTTCAATGACCCATTATATGCGTTCATCCCCTTCATCTGGGCCTTATTTAATGCCTTTCTCTTTATTGTACAAATCTATTCTAAGTCCATTTTTACTTCATTCAGCCATTACTGAATATGATTATTTGAAGAAAGAGTCCCAATTAATATCTGATTATATATAAAAAACATTATGTAAGATGGAGGCTGATAGTAATTTTCACTTTTAAAAAAAGTTACGTATAGCAAGAGGTATACTTGACTTATGATCATTCATTTATGTTTTCTAGACTGGATTTTTTTTGTTGTTGAATTTGAGCTGCTGTACAAACTATACTGAAAATATATTTTAAGTTCTCAGTAAAAAAAAAAAAAAAAAAAAAAAACATAAATTGGATCTGGGAGTGGTTCCTCTCAACTGTATTCCAAGCTACTTTGGAGATTTAGGCAAGGAGATTCACTTGAACCTGGAGTTTGAGGTCAGTATGAACAACATATTGAAAACTTGTCTCAAAAAAAATACAGATTAAAAGGATAAAAATATATATTTATTGAGAATGATTTACCTGTAGTTGCCAAATTTTTGCTATTTTTTTTTATTTTACAAGTATTGGGAAATGTTAAATGATATTCTTAGTGCTGATGTGTATGCATTATAGGCTCCCAAAAAGTTTCAGGGATATTTGATCGACTGTGTTTGCCAGTTTTTTCAATGCTCTGACCAAACTGATTCACAAGAACACCTTATAGGAGTAAATGTTTATTTGGGGCTTATAGTCTCATAAGTTCAGTCCATGGCTGGCAAACTCTATTGCTCTGGGCCTGAAGTGAGGCAGAACATGAAGGGCTTGGCAAAGGAAAGCTGCTCAGCTCAGGGTACCAGGAAGCAAAGAAAGAAAAAGAGACAGAGAGATGGGGGGCAGGAGAGGAGCCAGGGACAAAAGATAATAACTAAGGGTATGCCCCCAGTCACAAACTTCATTCAGTCACACCCCACTTGCCTCCAGTTATCACCAATAATGAATTTTAAGCTATCAAATGGATTAATCTATTGATTAGGTTGCAGCTCTCATAATTTAATCATAACATCTTTGAAAGTAGATCCATCGCCTAACATGAGTGTTTGGGGAGGGCAACCTCATATCCAAAACATAATGGCTACACCATCTGTTTAAAAGGTAGTACCTAAGCTGGTAGTATGCACAGTCTACCTTTTATGTACAGAGGTTAAAAGTGGAGGATATATTCTCTGCTTACACCCTGGTAAACTTGGCATTAGCAGGAAATATAAGCCTGGTTAATAATGACATTTTGCTCTCTGAATGGAAAAGGAGTGAGGACATCATCGAAGGTTGTTACATGTGTAGGAAGCACAAATGTTTAAGCATGATGTCAAGGGACCAAGGTGGTTGGGTAAAAGCATGTAACCAAAGAAGCCAAAAATAAATAATAAACCTTGCATCCGATGAGGTTTTATCAATGTGAGGAGCTGGAGTAATCAGAATCATCAGGCTCAGAACTTCTTTCCTCCTAGTCATGTCTACGTTTTCTAAGTATAGTCCACTATCAGATAAGCTCTCTTAGTGGTGCCTATTAGTACATTTTCCCCAGGAAACATAGAAAAAAATCAATATTTATGTGAATCTTACCAGTAATCCTTCTGTTATTTTACCAAATATAGACCAACATTCTAAGTGAGTGTATTGGAGTATTACCCTTTCCTTGATTATGTGGGTCAAGTTAGTGCCACAACGCTACATGAAATTAACTTGGGGAAAGTCTTTCCATGAAAAAACTCAGTGTATGATTCAGAGATTAAGGTATAGTAGAGGTTGGCAGCAGATATGACAGTCATTTAAACATTCAATGAATCTTTTAAACTCTTTTTCTTTTTGGCACTCAAATGAAATATAATACACGCAGACATTGAGTATAATTAAAAATCTGTTCCTTTTTATTTTTATTTAAAAGACAGGGAATTGAAACCAGGGACATTTAAACACTAAGAAACATTCCTTAGGACCTTGCTAAGTTGCTGAAGCTGGCCTCAGACTTGCAATCCTCTTGCTTCAACTTTCTGAGATGATGGGATTATGTGGTGTTCCCCACCTAACCCAACTATGTGTTCTTATTTTAGATCTTGTAAAAGACTTGATATCTGAAGAGGATAGGATCCATTGTTTAGGGGCAGATAGCAATGATAGGATTCTGATTACAAAACTTTAAAACCTATGTTTTCATTTATCAATGCCTAAGTAATATCAAACTATAATTATTTCAGAAATAAATAAAATAGCATGATCAAGAGTGAGAAGGTTATATCAGTGAATAATCTGATAGTCAGAACCCTCTCTTTACTGTACTGAGACATCCATGTTTCTGAAGAATATGATACCGACAAAAGTCTTAGTATGGTTCTGATGAATGTCTCCTCCGTGCCCCCAAATTGGCCCAACTGTGACTGCTTAAATAAGTATTCCCAAATTAATTGATAGATTTCTAAATAATGAAATAGCTTCATTCTTAAACTCTGGCAGTGACATCTAACTTCACAGAAACATACTGCTTTGCACAGTTGTCCAGAATTGCCAAATTCTAGAGTCAACTGTGGTCACACATTATAATCATGCCCGTTTGTGGGTGACAACAGGATTTTCATGTTCAGAAGCAACAGTCTTCCATAGTCAACTTCAGGTGCGTTATCTAAGTATGTAAAAATATGAATGAAGTGATGCTCACTTCAAAGCCTTATTAACTCACGATTGAACACAATAAACAAAATAAAATTCAAGTGATGTTGGATTTTTTACAGAATTTTTCATAGAAATCAATATAGTCTGAATGAGATGATACACAACTTCTCCTCCAGCTCTTATTCTGTAATATGTAACATTCAATGTAAATTAACAAATAAGCAAGTTTATCATTAAAAAAAACAAGCATATACTAGCTATAAAAAAAAGATTCTCATTCTCTCTTGAATCCTGTTGATGCAGATATGTGATACAAACCCATAGCCTGAACTCATCAAAAGAATGATTTGTCTGTTTAGCAAATTAAATTACATAATTAACAGAAGCAGACAGAAGTAATGAAGTGATTGGTACCAGTGCTATCGGGGCTTTAAAAGAGTCCATACTATATATGTACAGATAGCCTAGCTGTATTTTATGATGCTGATAACATAAAAAATAATTTTCTTTATATTTTAAATGGATGTACCCACATGCAAACTCTTTAGTTTAATTATCAAAGTGAAGAAGTTGAATCACAATTTATAAACAGAGTGGTCACTAACTAATTAATTCAATCAAAACAATCTTGTAGAGTTGATTTATGAATGAGAATTTTAAGGTTGTGAAAGCTTCGGTTAGGGAAGTAAGAATAAGCAAAGAGGGCCATGAGATGTTTTTGTACATGAATCTCTATTGCACTAAGAAGCCTAACTAGTGGCATCAAAATATTGGTTGGTGGGGATAATCACATACTCTAGATTTATTCATTTTTATTTTAAAATACATTATTTCACAGGTGATAATTTTATATTTACTGATGTTGTAGCTACCATATACATGTATATGCATATTTGCATGAGAGACTAATGGAAACTTCCAAAAGGAAATATAGAAAAGTTATCAAGATCATTTTGGGCCCTTTTTTAGGAGGAGTAAAGGTTGCTACAATTCTTATTCATATTTAATGGCATCTATATTTGTGTCTAGTATAAAAGTTAAACTTCATGATGGAAGTCTTTGCTATTGAGAAAAACTTTTAAAAGTTTATGTGCAATCTGTTTATATTTATATATGCTTTATTAACAGGTATTGATTTGTGTTGTGTTAACATTGCTTTCCCTGAAATATGTTCACAGATAAAACCTAAAATATTTTTATTCATACTATTCTCTTTCATGAGCCTAGATTCAGTGGACAACCTTTTAGCTACATCCTGACAACCAAGTAATGTGCTTATTAGTACTTCAGATTGAGATCACAACCTTTTCATAGGTTATTAAATTCATTCATTCAATTTACATTCTGAACATCTACTTTGTGCTGTTAAATGAGGATACTCCCTGATATATAACAATATAAGAATCTTGGGTTTTGAAATGGGTGCAGTGGTCCATGCTTGTAATCCCTGTGGCTTAGCTGGCTGAGGCAGGTGGATCATAAGTTCAAAGCCAGCCTCAGCAACTTAGCAGGTCCCTAAAATATAAACATTTTCAGAGATGTGACTCAGTGGTTAAGTGCCTCTGTTAATTCTGTCAATTCCTAGCAAAAAAAAAGAGAAGATAAATTAAAAAAAATATAAACATATATACGTGTATGTATGTGTGTGTGTATATATATATGTGTGTATGTATATATATAATGGTATTTGAACATAAAAAAGGATATCAAGATAAAAAATAATGTAGAAATATAAAATAGTGCAATGCTTCTTACAATAAATGCTATTTTGCAAGCCTTGAACAACAAAGCCTATATAACATAGTCTATATAATTCTGTTGCTTTTTTGGAATCCCAAGTCATTAGGGAAAGATACTTCACCAAATATATCACATATTTATATAATTATCTCCTTTTCCCCAAGAAGTATAACAAAGACAAAGATAGATAAATATTATCATATGTTTTGAAGATATGCATTTAAGATACTGTTATTATCAAATGAAATAATAAAAAATAATGCCACATACATGTGATGACCTGCCAGTTTATTCATTAGTAATAATAACATTACCCTTATAACCAAATATTCATTCATCTATAAATATTATTCATGCACATTCATTGAAAATAAGTATAAGTAGTATAATGTTTTTGGCACTCTTAACTCAGAAAACTTTGATATATATTTAGGAACTGAGCATAATCCACAGTAAAAACAGAAAACATTAAAATCAAAAGTACTGGGTGCTGGGGTTGTGGCTCAGAAGAAAAGCGCTTGCCTAGCATGTATGAGGCCCTGGGTTCGCGTCTCAGCATCATGTATAAATAAATAAATGTATTGCATCCACCTACAATTAATATATATCTATATATATACATATATATATATATAAAATTTATATATAGATATATATAATTACCCAAATTCAATTTTCAGAAATATATATATACATATGTGTGTTTGTGTGTATATATATATATATATATATATATATATATATACTCAAAGAATATATATGTACATATATATGCACACACTCTATATATACACACATGCACATTTGCTTATGCACACATACATACCCACACCACTGTTTTTTCATATCCCCACTTTTATTATATTATTTTCTATATTACCACTTACTTTCATTTGGATATTTACTTGTGAAGCATAAAATTCTATTAAAATGACAACATAGATTCTTTGGGAAAATAACACATAATCATATCACATAATCACACAAAAGTTTTTGTCTGCTTATCCTGTCTCCTAGGTTTAAATATATACAGTTAAGTTTCACACATTTGAATCCAAAATCTGGATTGATTTAATTGTCTGCATTTCAGCTAATATTATAATATAGTATTTAAAAGACTCACACATGCCTTTTTAAATTTCCATTGAATTTCATGCAGATGCCTGCACATTCACGAGCACGCACGAGTGCGCACAGACATACACACACACACACACACATACACATGTATTATTATTATTTTCCACATAATTTTAGCTCAACTTCTGTGTGTATGCCCATGTAAGTTGTTTTTCTTAAATACAATTTAACATAAGCATCTACTCAAAAGATTAGTTATGAACCCAATTTACTGTTTTTTGATGGCTTTTTAACTTACATTGTGTGTTGTTTATTTTAATTGCTTTGTTTTTGTACCTGTGCCTGAGTGAATCCCTTAATAAAAAAAAAAAAAAAGTACTTCCGGACATTTTGTTGGATGGGGTATTGGGAAGTGTGGTTCTATCAGAATAAGTAGGAAGTTTGCAGAAAATTTTCAGAAGTAAACTTAGAAACAAAAATGTCATCAAACACATAGAGGAGAAGAATAAATGTAAACTATGGTAATTCAGCCTGTCTGGAGTGGAAGGAGTAATCCACTGGACTACAATAGTGTGTCTTCTAGGGCAGAAGATGGTCTGGAAGATACTGTCACATTTTCTATCCTTTGAAAGTCAAACTGTTAATACTTTAAAATATTTCATGAGAGATTTTCAGTCAGTATGATTCTAGTCATCTCTTAGGATCTTTGCTAACAGAACATTTAAGATATGTTAAGTCACAGAGAATATGAGTAGACCAGAGAATTGGCTATTTGATAAACTGGGCAAATGGAAGTCTGGGCTGACAGTAGGACAATGTGATCAAAGTTTAGGAATACTCATGAAAAAAAAACTACACAAGATAATCAAATTTCAAATCCAGGGTTGTCTCATTCCTTTTCCTTTCACATAGATTTTTCCATACTTTTTAAACAAGAAATTATCATAATAAAATTTGAATATCAGTAAAATAAATGATGGAAATTTAAAATTGTACAATAATCTATAGTATTCATTTGAATATAAATATGTTCAATGGCAATAGATACTGAGATATGTGTAGCTGAACAAATCAGGAAGACTCACCTCTTGAGAAAAAGAAAAGGAAAATATTTTCAAAATTACGTGATCCTTTATGCCTTTTTACATGAAGCATGAAGATTTTCTCAATCTCCATAAAGGGAAACAACATGAGAAGAGAATAGGTGTAGGGGAAAAGTCAAGCATATCCAGGACATCCAGTTTGCTCCTTAAAAGTCATGCTTATCAAAACTTTCAATAGATGTATTCTGTTTTCTTTTTTTTTAGCTTCTTTTTTTAATTGGTTGTTCAAAACATTACAAAGCTCTTGACATATCATATTTCATACATTAGATTCAAGTGGGTTATGAACTCCCATTTTTACCCCATATACAGATTGCAGAATCACATTGGTTACACATCCACATTTTTACATAATGCCATATTAGTAACCGTTGTATTCTACTACCTTTCCTATCCTTTACTATCCCCCCTCCCCTCCCCTCCCATCTTCTCTCTCTACCCCATCTACTGTAATACATTTCTATCCTTGTTTTTTTTTTCCCATTCCCCTCACAACCTCTTATATGTAACTTTGTATAACAATGAGGGTCTCCTTCCATTTCCATGCAATTTCCCTTTTCTCTCCCTTTCCCTCCCACCTCATGTCTCTGTTTAATGTTAATCTTTTCCTCCTGCTCTTCCTCCCTGCTCTGTTCTTAGTTGCTCTCATTATATCAAAGAAGACATTTGGCATTTGTTTTTTAGGGATTGGCTAGCTTCACTTAGCATAATCTGCTCTAGTGCCATCCATTTCCCTGCAAATTCCATGATTTTGTCATTTTTTAGTGCAGAGTAATATTCCATTGTGTATAAATGCCACTTTTTAAATCTATTCATCTATTGAAGGGCATCTGGGTTGGTTCCACAGTCTAGCTATTGTGAATTGTGCTGCTATGAACATCAATGTGGCAGTATCCCACATGTAAAAGTAGCTCTTTTAAGGTCTTCAGGGAATAATCCGAGAAGGGCAATAGCTGGGTCAAATTGTGGTTCCATTCCCAGCTTTCCCAGGAATCTCCATACTGCTTTCCAAATTGGCTGCACCAATTTGCAGTCCCAACAGTAATGTACAAGAGTACCCTTTTCCCCACATCCTCGCAAGCACTTGTTGTTGTTTGACTTCATAATGGCTGCCAATCTTACTGGAGTGAGATGATATCTTAGGATGGTTTTGATTTGCATTTCTCTGACTGCTAGAGATGGTGAGCATTTTTTCATGTACTTGTTGATTGATTGTATGTCCTCCTCTGAGAAGTGTCTGTTCAGGTCCTTGGCCTATTTGTTGATTGGGTTATTTGTTATCTTATTGTTTAATTTTTTGAGTTCTTTGTATACTCTGGATATTAGGGCTCTATCTGAAGTGTGAGGAGTAAAAATTTGTTCCCAGGATGTAGGCTCCCTATTTACCTCTCTTATTGTTTCTCTTGCTGAGAAAAAATTTTTTAGTTTGAGTAAGTCCCATTTGTTGATTCTAGTTATTAACTTTTGTGCTATGGGTGTCCTACTGAGGAATTTGGAGCCCGACCCCACAGTATGTAGATCGTAGCCAACTTTTTCTTCTATCAGACGCCGTGTCTCTGATTTGATATCAAGCTCCTTGATCCATTTTGAGTTAACTTTTGTGCATGGTGAGAGAAAGGGATTCAGTTTCATTTTGTTGCATATGGATTTCCAGTTTTCCCAGCACCATTTGTTGAAGATGCTATCCTCCCTCCCTTGCATGCTTTTAGCCCCTTTATCAAATATAAGATAGTTGGAACTTTGTGGATTGGTTTCTGTGTCCTCTATTCTGTACCATTGGTCCACCCGCCTGTTTTGGTACCAGTATCATGCTGTTTTTGTTACTGTTGCTCTGTAATATAGTTTGAAATCTGGTATTGCTATACCGCCTGATTCACACTTCCTGCTTAGAGTTGCTTTTGCTATTCTGGGTCTTTTGTTTTTCCATATGAATTTCATGATTGCTTTCTCTATTTCTACAAGAAATGCCATTGGGATTTTGATTGGCATTGCATTAAACCTATAGAGAACTTTTGGTAATATCGCCATTTTGATGATGTTAGTTCTGCCTATCCATGAACAGGGTATATTTTTCCATCTTCTAAGATCTTCTTCTATTTCTCTCTTTAGGGTTCTGTAGTTTTCATTGTATAAATCTTTCACCTCTTTTGTTAGGTTGATTCCCAAGTATTTTATTTTTTTTGAGGATATTGTGAATGGGGTGTTTTTCCTCATTTCCATTTCAGAAGTTTTGTCGCTTATATACAGAAATGCCTTTGATCTATGCGTGTTGATTTTATATCCTGCCACTTTGCTGAATTCATTTTCTTACATGTGGGCACAGATTCTAGCCAAACTGTAGTAACCTCCTCTTTGAAAAGTAGTTGTGAAACCAAGACATTTTAGAGTGGTGCACACATACAGATGAAATGTCAAAATTCTTTTCTAAAGAGAGTTTTTGAAAAGAATACTCCTAATCTCATGTGAAATTTACATATTTTTATTCATTGGATCCTTTTTGAGTGTATGCCAAAGGAAATTGACTGGAATACCAAAAGAAGCAGGCAAAAATACTCAGGCAGTAAAGTAGATCTATAGCACATGAAACCATGTGTTAAACTCCAATCAAGACACTTTATATCCATCATTTTCTGAGACAGAATTAAAAAATAAAATAGAAAAGATTGTCTTTTGAACTGATAAGGAGATTGGTAATTTTCCTAGTCTGTTTTTTTTTTTCTGCAAATAATGTTCTCAATGTTCTTTTTTCTTCTTTCTTCTTTTTTTTTTAAATTGTTTTATTTTTAGATATACATGATAGTACAGTGCATTTTGACATATTATACCTAAATGGATTATTGTTCTTTCAATTCATTTAAACTGGATAAAGTGGAACTCTGAGAAAAATACCATATTTTTCATTCTTTGGGTGATTGAAAATTTTAGAATTATTTTAATTTATTCATTTGTGCTATCAAGTCATGGCTAAGTGCCTCTTCAGGAATATTCTGATTAAATCATTTCAAATTAGGTGTCCTTAATGATTTTATCATGGCTCACAGGTCTTCTCATTTAATATATGTTTTATAATTTTTTACTTAGTATTTAAGTATGATGGAGTCTGAGATGTGAAGTGGAATAATATTAATTCTAAAATATTTCTAAACAGATAAGTAGACTCTAAATATTTAAAAGTTTAAAAGAATAGCAAATTGTTTGATAATGGAGAATATATTACACGTAAATACTTTGATTGAAAGATGGAGATTACCAGACTGCATGAAATATGAGAACAAATTATATAATGAGTGTAAAAGACATACTTAATATATAAAGACCCACATCAGAGGAAAATAAAAATATAAAAATAGACATGCTCTGTAGACATGAGAAACAGTTGCCTTTTTTGTATCAGATAAATAAGGCATAATAAAAGAAATTTGGCAGAAATTAAGATGTGCTTTATATTAATGCTAGAGACAGCAACTCTTCACAATGATAAAACAGTTTTCAATTGTGTAAGTTCCCAATAAGACTGTCAAAGCATTTGATGCAATAATGGCAGACTTAAAAGACTGAATAAACCCCAAAACAAATTCTATATATTTAAATATCAGTGCCAATCATTATCTAGAAAGACATGATACAGAATGTCATCATCTTAAATATTGAAATTCTAAAAAACCAAGTTCCTAAAGTTTGAAGTCCCCCCAAATTATGATCTTGAATGATTAAATGATGAAATGTTGAAACCTTAGAAGTGAAAATCTATAAAACCACATTTCACATTTCCTGTGTTAAAAAAAAAGAAAAGGAAAGGAAAGAAAGAATATATAATGGGGTAGAAAGCCAAATTTTGAGAAAGGGATGAGTTCATTTTAATGATAGACAAAGTTTAAAAATGCTATATAGCTCACATACCTAGAATGCAGTTAAAACATTTTTTTAATGTGTCTGTGAGGATGTTACCAGAGCAATTTGTGTGTGCTTGAGTGGACTATGTGTGGAAGACACACCCTGTTTGTGTGCAGGTACCATCCCATTCCTGTACTGGAGATGTAGAGGTACAAGTTCAGTAAAGTCCTTTACAGATAGCTAATCCATTTTATTCCTTTTTTGACAAATTGACAGTACAAAATTGCATTATCATAATGTTGACTTTGAGGTTTAAGCATGGTTTATGTAGGTATAAATGTTGTTACAAAGTGAATGAGGATCTGTCTTTTTAACACATCTTAATTTGCAAAACATCCAGTTCCTCCAGGCGATAGCTCTTCCAGTGATTGCTTATGCAGTGGTGACCCATTCCGGGTTTTGTTCAATCTCATCAAAAGAATGAGGTTGTCCCTCATAGAATTTCAGATGACCGAAACTGCAAATCAAGTTGCACACAATTCAAACCATATTGTTATGCAGGTATACAGTTCAGTTTCTGACCTAATTTGTGAATGTGGTTCATCTGCTCATAACTGTTAGCATACGTGCTGTTTATTGTGAAAAATATATGTGTTATCATTTCCTATTACATTGTGTAAAATGGCCTGTGAGGTGTTTCACTCTGTTTCTATGTGTTTAAGAAATAAATATGTTTTACAAATGCGAATTAATTATCTATAAAGAACTTAAATTGTTTTTTGCCAGATAATATTTCTGGAACTTTCATAGTTTAGGATTTTTGAACTTTAAGGATTTTGATCTGCCAGGATTTCAACATTTGGTAATATTGTGTTTAGGATTGTGTCTTTCAGAATTATGGCCCAAACATTTTCATAATAAAATACAATATAAACATAACATAACATAATGCTATTTTAAATCTATGACATTATATTTCTTTACCCATAATAATATTTTATACTGACATTTTTTGCCTGTTTTAAAGATCTGATTTTCTACTTCCTTTTGTGTCTTACCGTCTTCAATGAATACTGAATTGTAAATATAACTTTTTTGAGTATCTGAACTTTATTTCTTCTATGTTTAAATTTTATTTCACTGAATAGCACTTTTTTAACATTTATTTTTTAGGTGTAGATGGACACAATACAATGCCTTTATTTTTATGTAGTGATGAGGATCGAACCCAGGTCCTGCCCCTGTTAAGCAAGCACTCTACTGCTGAGCCACAATCCCAGCCCTGAATAGCACTTTTTCAATGTGGTTATTTTGAACCTTGTTTTAAAACTATGTAGGACTGATCTAAATGAGTTTTTGTTAATCCATTATAGTTATACATAATAGTGGGCTTCATTTTGATATAATCATACATGTATTGAATATAATTTACTCCATTTGCATTCCTAGTACTTGCTCTTTCCCTCACTTTTCCCTGTCCCTGCTCCCTAAATTAATTTGAGCTCTATTTGTAAGTCTGTCCCTTCTGAGTTCTTTACTAAACACCTGAGTTGTTAAGTCTTTTGATTTTGACTGATTGGAAATTGAATGTTCATATAAGTGCTAATGATTTTTCACCTTGCAGTTCCTTCCTACTGGTTCTTAACTGTTGTTGTTGCAGATCACTTTATACAAATGCAATTTTCCATTCATATAAAGGAATAAGGGGACCCACTAAAAATCTGAAGCTCTTTTTCTACATTGATCCCAACACTCTGGTACATTGTCACACAAATTCTTCCTGACAAACTTCTTCTAATGTCAAACCCTTCTCAATATTTATCAAAACTTATGTATTCTTTCTGGCTTTTTCTTTTGCATTATAACTCATAAATTGCCTCTAGATAGAAAACCAGAGATCGAAAAGTTCTTTAACTTTTTTGCTCCTCTCTCTGGGACCATGATCTGACAGTTGTTGTCATGTCTGAAACATTTGCTTAGTATATTTGATCTGGTTGTGTACTTGTTCATGGCAAGAAGGAAGGTCTGTTGCCTAATGTTCCATAACGGCCCAAGAAGTTATTTGCTCAACTGATTTTTGTAAAAGGCTCTTAGATATGTCAGTACACAAAGAAAAGTCCCTTCACCAGCTGGTGTTCAAGTACCTGGAAACCTGTGTTTAAAGGAGCAGGTTAACTTAATGAAAATTACACATAAGTGCACAATCAAAAACTAACAGTTCTAGGGAAATGTTTAAGTAAAATTCTTTTGGACTTTAAGGTGAGCAGATTTTTTAGATACAAAATGAAAACAAGACTCTTCAACTAAAACTAAGACTGATTCCTTTGAACCTTCTTATTAGACTGGGCCTTGTCTTTGGTCTGCCTAGTCCAGTTGTAGTAGGAATTCTGCTAATTCAATTTAGGGAGATCCCTCACCCATGATATTTGAGTGTAACCTAATTCTTCATCCCTACTCTTAATATTGTGTCTTCAGCAAGAATCCTGTGAAGTTTGTTTAGCAATATCCTCCTATCCAGGGCAGTGGCTCCTAGTGAAAAATTCCCATCCCTTGACTCTCCTAATTCTGTTTATTGACTGCATTCTCAGCTGTCTTTGCTGTATTAGGAGTCGAGTCCCATCTTTCCTTTTTATTTTAAAACTCTCGACACTTATTACAAAAATTCTGAAAAAAAAATCTTCTTTTAACCATTGTAACATATGTTTAAATTTTTTTTCTTGAACATTATAAAAATAAAAAAAAACAATGACCTAAATTCCAACAAAATATATTAGTGTGATTCTTTTTGCCTCCTTTATTAATACCTAACATCTGTTAATATTTATAATAATATTCCTCGAATTCTAGTGAAAGATAAATGCTCTAGTCAAAAATAACCCACTGTTAGAGAATTATAGAAAAACATTTTTTACCATAAATAGTATTATAATAAAGGCTCTAAGAATTTCACAGAAAATAAATCTGTTTAATTTTGTTCAACCCATATTGCCACAATATCAATACTTGATCATCTGGGTGGCACAGGGAAAACCTTGTAAATTCTGTAGGATGCTTAGCAATGCTTATGAGTCTATAAATGTGGGAGACAAATATTCATTTTACTGAAAGAAAAACTGTTCCAAACCAATAAAGAATGATCTAGTGCTAGGTATACAGCTCAGTTGGTAGAGTGCTTGCCTTGCATAAACAAGGCCTTGGGTTCAATCCTCAGCACCACAAGGAAAAAAAAAAAGAACCATTTATTTTTAGAATTATATCATATAATCAGAGATAAATGATAAATAACATCTTGAAACTGGTGATTTATAGTCTATCATCTTTAAAATGCATATTTCTTTCTCAGGCAAATATCAATCTATATCATTTTTAAACAATTGAAATTAGTATGTATAATGATCTTCACTATTCAAATCAATATTCAGAATCTACTGCAGCATCCTCTTTTTCAGACACAGAGGGAGAAGAAAAATAAAGAAGAAAGGACAGATTAATCTTAAGTGAAGTTGCAAATTTTAAGTAGTATAGAGTACAGAGACCAATGTTTAAATACATTATTGCCGCCATTAATTTGTAGTCATTTCTCATATCTAATAAAGCCACTGAGGTGTGGGTTCTTTGTTTTGGTACATAAGTCATCCTACCATTTGTACTTATCTCAGTCCTAAAGAGATCTGGTTCTGCTCTACAATTGAAGCAACATTAGAGAGTTAGAATATAGCGGCATATAGCCTTTTATTGTCATATTTCTAAATGTAGGAATAATGTATATTAGATTCTCTTCACAAACCTTAATCTTATGCATCATTGTATAAGTACAGTTATTCCCCAAAGAATCTAACCTGAGTGAATCAAGGTAATGCTCTCCTTGTTTATGTAAAATATTTCACAGTACTAAAATTCTAAATGAACTTTCCAGAATTTCAACAATTAACTACAGAGGAAAGTAAACAAACTTTCAAACAGGACACCTGTACTCTGTTAAAGCATAAAAGGGAAACAAAATAGGAAACAATGTTTGAAATCATATAAGAAATAAAATTGACCAAATTATGTGCATATACAAGTATGTCACAACAAATCCTACTATTTTATATAATCATATTGTATCATTAAAATAATAACTTAAAATTTTGAAAATTTAATGGAAAAAACCCAAAATGATCACATGGGATTTATGGAGGAGATCTCTTAAATTTAATGTGCCCATTCATTTGTTTGTTCAGTCTATATTTGGTTTTGTACAATTTGCTCAAGCTACTCATCAAATTGAGCATCTTTAGAGTCATTATGTATTATGTAAAAAAAAAAGCATACTTTCCCTTTTTATTACTTTACCCATTGGAGTCATTATGAGATCTAAATTCTGTGTGTTTTTTAAATTTCTTTTCTTTGTTGTTAGTTTGCCCATCTGGTCTTTGTTCCTCAGTTACTGGGGCAAAAGACAGAAAAATCTGTGTGTAAGAGACATAAATAAATATCTATAGTTGTAGGGCTGAGAATGTAGGTATCTTAGTTGTAGAGAACTTCCCTAGCATTCTCCTGACCCTGGATTTTATCCCCAGAACCAAAAAGGAAAATATATATATATTATATATGTGTGTGTATATATATGTGTATGTGTGTATATATATTTATATATATATATACACAAATATATATATATATATATATATATATATATATATATGTATATATTTGGATGATTAAGAAGTAGTATTAGAGAACATGTTTTTTTTCCTATTAACCTGTACCAATTATGGGAGACTTAAATGGGTTAACAGATCTGTCTGTACTTACACTCAACAGAGAGAGCACACCTCTAAGGTGGGGTATAAAATGCTTCTGAAAGAGACCTTTAAGAGCAATGTCCAGAGATAAGGGATGTAGAGAAATCTAAAGCTATGACTGTCAGAGGGAATGAAGACTATGATAGCATATAAGATGACCAGAAGAGATGGCAGCAGGAATAAATGCCTGCACTTCAAATAGTGCTTTAAGAAACCATCGTGCATTACTGATTTGTAACTAATATTATTTTATAAAATCATAAACATAACTATAATAAAATAAAAATAAATGAGAGTCTAAGTAGTTTTACCTTTTTAAATGAATGTGTTAATGCTAGTACATAAAATTTTTGTTTAAATAAAAAGAACTCTATCTTACATTACAGATTTAATTCAGCTTTTTACAAATTCTATATATCACAAAGATCTAGCCTATGAACTAAATGTAATATTGTTGGTAAAACTAAGGAAATTCTTGGTATCTTATTACTTTTGAGCATAAAACCATGTTTCTTTCCTCAGAATAAAAGCTTGAAAAACAAACTTTTGTCAGGAAGCAAGCTGTGTGGGATCCATGCAGAAGAGGTGAGTAAATTTTCTTCTAGCTTCAACTGGAGAAAAACAATATTCATGTCCAATATATTTTTTTTTTAATCTAGACAACCAGTATTTTTTTCCTAACACAAATCAAACTTTGGAATAGAATAATAAAATACATTTTAAACTTTTCTGTATCTTCAAATGTTTTAACATTTTACAGCTAAAGAAAAAACTAAAAGTTAGCTAAATGTTGTTTTCCATGGGGTGATATCCTAGATTCTTCCCTTAACTCTACTACCAGAACTTCCTTAATAGAAAATTCCTGGAAGTTAATCAATTTTCCTTTTATTTTTGTATTGTCTACGTGAGTTCTACAAAGTTTTGTAATGATAATTAATTGTCAGAATGAAGATGCTGGTAGTGATCATAAATCCATTCACTGGTTCTGTTTGCTGTGCAGCAAAATTGTCTCACTCATTTCTCAGGGAAGAAAATGTCATTCTGATTCATCCAGGCTTACCTAAAATAATTAACTTCTTTCACCTCTCACCTTCAGATCTTTCTATGATCCTATGTTTAATGTAGAAATGTAGTTCATATTAAATAATTTTAATGTGAGCAATAAAATAGTAGTGATAGTATTGGAAGTGGTCTTTTATTCCTCAAGGTGAGGAGAAGGAATTCATTGTGTTAGTTGTATCCTGCAAGAAGCACACACAGAAAGGAGTACTTGTAGCAGAGATTTATTCCATGAAAAGCCTTTAATTGATAAGGAACAGGTATGAGACACTTTTTCACATGACAAAGAAGACCTAATACCTGTGCAAGAGTTGGGAAGGAAGGGTCTTAGGAAGAATAAGAGCAAAGGTTTACACATGCATGTTGAAAATTCGACTCATTTTCCATTCTTGTGTAGAAATAAGGCAGAGAGCTCTTCACACAGATCTACCATCTTCTAAACATGGAACCATAGCTACCATTCCTGGACCCAAAACACCTTTCCAGTCATTTTCTTTCTGAGAGAGAGAAGGGGAAGATTTCAGGTGGAACATAAGCACTGCTCTTTGGTACTCTAAGGAGGAAATTGTCCATCATCATATACTCTTTTGTCCAGAACTAGGTCACATGCCTAGCCAAGTTGAAGGGATGCTGAAAAATGTTATTAGAGTGGTCACATGCCTAGTCAAAATTTGGATTTCTTTTCTCTCCAAGGTGAGAATATACCTTCACAAACAAATAAACAAAAAGTCTTTATCTACACACAAACATTTAAAATTACATTTACAATAGATTATGTAATAAAAAGAACATTATCAAAATCCTAAATATAGCAATTTCTCAATTATCTAAAGTTTATTCTTTTGATGACTTTAATTTTTCTAAATCTTCTTAACAATATAACCAATATGTCAATTGTCCTTAGTATTGATTTACATTACAAAAGAGATATGCTGAATCAAAATTGATTGTTTCATAATTCATCATCAAATGCTCAGAACAGATTTGCTTAATTAATTCACTAAATGTTAATTCATTAAATATTAGAAAATTGCTAGACAGAAGAGAGGAGAGACCATAAGAACAGCTTTTGAAAGTTATTTTTATAACAAAGCTCAAGAAATCACCCACGTTGTGGTTGCTAACTGAAGAAAAACACCATCTGAGTTTTGTTGTAGTTAATGAATGAATAATTACATAATACAATAATTGATGTTTTAATAATGATTAATTTTTTTTAAATATATATTGTCTTTATTCAGCATAAATGTTCATTAAAAATAGTAGCCCGAATGACATAATATGATTTTTTTCTGATACCTGAAAGAGCACCAACTTAGTAGAAGGCTAGAAAAGGAGTTGGGCACATCACCTACACAGGATGTAGTAACAAGCTCCCATTTCACATTGATACCTGTCAACACTAATTAGGAAAAAAGTATATTTTCGTAAGAGACTATCCAGCCTGGGTGTAAATGGGTTCTAGACACTAGACTGTGACAAAACGGGAAAAATGTCAATCAACTTTGCATTCAATTTGTGAAACCTAATAGAAATTATCTTTTACTGAAATGAGTAGCACAACATAACAGCCAGGAAATTAAGGATTATCTTAGAAAACTAATAAGAGACAGAGATGCTATGTCTAAAACATCATTATATTTGGACACTAGTGAAAATTGGGGGAGGGCAGAGTTGAAGCAATTGTTAATTTTGAAGTAAATTTATTAATTTAAAGGGCTGGTGGCTCAAGAAAAACTTTAAATTCAGAGTAAAATATTAGTAAATATAGACACATAATGACATCTTTTTATTTTCTTATGCCCCATGCACTTCAGTATTCCTATCATGAAAAAAAGAGTGAATTTTTATAGCAATGATAAAACATTAAAAACCTTATAAGAAATTACAAATTTCTGTTGTTTCCTTGTTTAGAGTTGTAGTACAGAGTTGTTAATATGTCAAACTCTTAAAACTCTTTTCTTTCTTCTTTCCTTCCTTCCTTCTCAGTCTTTCCTTTGTTTCTTCCTCTCTACCTCTCCCTGCCTGTATTATTCTAATTTTAGTATATGTTCTGAAGAAGCAAAAAATCAATTAGTATGTTTAATTATTATTATTTTTCTTCTTGTGACCATGATAAACGTGTGTGTGCGCATGTGCGTGTACGTGAATGTGTGCATGTGTGTATGTGTGTGTGTGTGTGTTTCTCCTGAATAAAATATCAGGACCCCAAATCTAAGGTATAAAAATACAGTAAACTGAGGTCCTTACATTAAAATGTTGGAAACTAAATCTCTTCTGCAAATTTGGGAAAGCATGCTCATCATCTATGTCTTAGAACATAATTTAGTGTTGTAGTCAAATATATCTTCTTCCTAAGTATATTACCTCCAGTAATATTTGCTTGATGCCTTCTCCATTAGAAAAGTGGAAAATTTAAACATGCTCTTCAATTTAAATTTAGTTATACTTGATATGTAAAAATAAGTCATTTTATATAAACCGTGACAACTGAGGCATGCACATACACAAATATATTTAACATCTAAAATTATATTTTCAGCAAAGCCTTGGTGACAGAAATTTTGTGTATTTGGTTAAAGAGTGGGGAAGAGCAATAAGTAAAATTCTTTAAGTAATATATTTTCTTAAAAATAAGACTTTTAAAAAATAGGCTCTGACTTTTCTCTTCCAATCTCAGATGTTGGAATGTTTGAGGCCCAAAGCAGAGTTTAAGTGTTCCTTTTTTATTTCCAAAGTAGTGGAGTTCTATTTTGCTTCAATACAAATTTACTCTTGTGCAGTCTGAAAAAAATGTGTATCTACAAGCTTGGAAACATAAGTGAATTTAGGTACTAATCTATGTTTCTGCTTTTACAGTCAAAAAAGATCCAAGCCCAGCTAAAGGAACTTCGTTATGGGAAGAAGGATTTGTTATTTAAGGTGAGCATCTTTCTCTCTCCTCCAAGTTCCTAGCTCAATATCTAAACTTTCAAAACCGTTATTTAACTTAAACTTTATTTCTGTACTTGGTCAAGAACTAGAGTTGCAAGCTAAAGCACTGAAGATACTTCAATGTTCTTGCCCACTTAATGTAGATAAATATAATTTCCTATGTACATTTCTTATTAAATGAAGATGTTGTTACAAAGTATTTCCTTTTCAATCCCAGTTACTTTAATTCAATATGGGGAAATATTGTTTTTGCAAAATTGCTGTGAGCTAGAGCACACATTAAGCAAAATCCAAAGAAGTTTTCCAGTGACCTAGACTCTTGACTTTCAGAAGTTCCTAAAGATACTAAGAGTCCTCATATTTCATTATGATTGCTTGGTTTTGGACTGATACTCTCATTACAAAACTACCTGGTCAAATCCTATGAATAACTAGGAATCTGACACAACCTATATATATATAGTGGACTGGATAATGGTCTCACAGAGATATTCCAATCTTAATTCCCAGAATTGGTGAGTATTATCTTTCAGGCAAAAGACATTTTGTAGGCGTGACTAGGTTAAATTTCTTTTATATACAAAACTCAAATATTTGTTTTTAGTTGTTGATGGACCTTTATTTTATTTTGTACTTAAATATAAACATATTTGTTTATATGTGGTGCTGAGAATGGAATCCAATGCCTCACACATGCCAGGTAAGTACTCTATCATAGAGCCACAACCCCAGCCTCAAGTTAAGATTCTTGAGATGAAAAATTATCTTTATTATCTAGTTAAGCAGTAATTTAACTGTATGAGTTCTTATAAGAATGAGGCAAGAAAGGTAAAGAAAACATTTGTTCACAAAAGCAGTAGAAGTGAAGATAAGGAAAAAGAGTCTCTCTAGCCTCCAGAAAGAAGCTACCATGCTAACACTGGACTTTTATTCCAAAAACTTCATTTCAGACTCCTGATCTTGAAACTTATAGGACAACAAATTTGCATTATTTTAAGCCACTAAGTTTGTGGTAATGTGTTATAGCAGCAAAGAAAAATGAATACAAATAGTTTCCTGTTCCCCTTTGAGCAGGGGTGACGGAAGTCAGATATTTTAAATATGCATTTGCACATCTGCCTTGCCAAATGAAAGGGAGTAATATAGCATTAGGCTTTTATGAGTAATAATGATAATTCATTATTACAATAAGTATAAATTAACTTATATGCAATATATTTTAAGCAAATTTTCACAATAATCATCTCAAACTAGAAAAGTTAGGTTTAAAATAAAAAGGAATAACTCGCTATTTTATTTAATAATTGAAAAAGTTAGCAATTTCTTTAATGAGAACAATGAGAAATGACTCATCTTTCTACTTTGGTATCTTTATTCTTGGCTCTGGATTTATAGAAATACTTTCTTCTTATGCCAAGCAATGTTTATTAAATACTTATCCCATGCAAACATAAATCTGGGCACAGATTGCCACTTCTTTGGCTTTATTTAGAGCAAGGTATTTCCTTGTACTCCAAGGAAATTGTTAATTAATTCCATTCATACTTAGTAACCTCACCTCCCAGCACCCTATTTGATAAAAAGATAGGATGAACTTGAAAGCCAGAGTATTTGCTTTCTCCCTTTAATTTTTCATGCTGAGACTGTGGAGCTCAGGTTAACTTAACTCTTCCATTCAGCCTGGACTTAGCTTTTTCGCTCAATTAAAAAAAAAAAACAGTTGAAATTTACAACAAAATTGTGTGTGTGTGTGTGTGTGTGTGTTGTCATCATTTCCAAAGAAATATAAAATTCTCTGTGAGTTAGTTTAACTGCACAAAGTTAGAAGTGTTTTAAAACAAATCTAGTTTCCTTAGCACTCATGAGCTGTAGGTGTTAGGCTGAGAGACTTTTGCAAAAATAATAGATCATATGAGGATTTTGAATCTTTTGAATTATATTTCTTAAAATAAGAGTTTTGGAAGAGTTGGGAGAAGAGAATAAGAATATCCTATAATGTTCTGTGATTTTCTTTTTTGTTATAAGCCAGTTGAAAGTAGTTCGTAATTTGTCAACTTTCAGAAGTTACTCAAATCAAAGTTTGCTGAAAAAACTATGTGAAAACTGAAACATGATTTGTAATCTTTGTTATTTTGTGCCACTTTAGGAGCAATGCAAATATACAAAATTGGGAGAACTGTGTGTTATTGGAAAACAAAGCTGTTAACCTGCTCAAAAGCTATTTCATGGCAGGATTTTTGAAAAGTCTAATAAAAAGTCTGAAAGCATGACAAATTTATAGTTTTCTCAGTAACTTAACAATGACAAGAAGACTGCAGTTTGTCTTTATTCCACCTTTTCATATCACCACCCTCAACTTGATTTGCTCTAAGCTCTGCTTCCTCATTGTTTCACGATGGTTGCTGGCGATGTGTAAGAGGTATCCTCATCCAAATGTGCTGAGAGGAGAAAAGGGAGGTGCATGTCTTTCAAGGTTATTATTTTCATAAAGAAGATGAATTTAAGAGAGATCTCCACACACTTGATATATGCAAAATAAAACCTTAATATTTTCAGATTATGTTATGAAAATATGTTTCTTTTTGGCATAAAATGAAAGGAAGGGAATTGTTGATCAGGAGGCAATGCACAGCTTCTGCAGGAAGCAACCTACTAGCTTCTGCTGTAATGAGCATTACACATCCACTTATCATGAGGACAGCAAACTTATCTGATTTGCTTAATGCAATATCAATTAGTTTATTAACTATTGAATAAAAACACTAAATAATAAACAAGTCAGGGAATTAGATCACAGAAACTCATGTATGTGGCACTAAGCAGTAGGTTCCCAAAGAAATTCACTCATGTACCTTTGAAAATGAGCTTACAAATTTTCTTTGATGATACTTTGCTTATATCTGAGATGATAACTTGAAGATTCTATTTCAAGTGATTTCCCCATAGATTCTGTTCAATTTTGGATTGAATTGATGTTTTTTGATAAATGCAGAGACTGAAGGAGCAGCACTTGCTGATGGAGCTTAGAAATTTAATGCTAAAAACAATGGTATGTACTGACAATTCCAAGGCACCATGATAAATTCAGTGTCCTTATTAAAGCCTGGAAACTGTCTTTGGCTTTGGGAAGTCGGCCAGCTACAGAAAGTACTCTCTACTGAAGAAGGAGGTGACAACTCACTCATTGCTAATACTTGAGTTACCTTGAATCCTTCATCATAACATTTGCAGAAGACATTTCTATAATATCTATGCTCCGTTTCTCCATTTGCTGGTCATATATATATATATATATATATATATATATATATATATATATATATATATTAGATATTAAGTATTATAGATATTTACTTTCAAGAGGGTTATTTGCTCATTGAAGAGAAGTTTCAAAATATAATGCTATAAGCAAATACTTCAAATACCATCACTAACAACATGCACAAATAATATTTTGACATATGTCATATTTTTATCTAGTTTTTTGTAAAATGCATAATTAGAACCATGTGATACACATATAAAATTATAATTAAAACATGTATTTTAAAACATAAAGAGATCTTTTCATTTTAAATGCATAATCTTCTATAAGAATATGCCAAAGTGAACTAACCATTCCCTTAAATGTGCATGAATGTGTATATGTGTATACATATGTATATGAGTGATAAGATTTTAATTTACATTGTGATAACAATGCCTTCTTCTTTTAATTTTGTCATTTTTAATAAGAACCTTATTATTTGTAATAAAAAGATTAATCAATAACTTATACTGGTTACTTTTAAGAAAATGAAAACAATTTATATTTTCATCAGTTCATTTTTATCAGTTCAATAAGATGAAGTTGAGTTTAAGACTTATTTTTTCACTGGGCATTCTCTTTAATGAAACACAACCAAATAAGTAGGTATGTATGTAATTATAAAAATTAACAAATACAATACAGCAATTACAAACTGTCATTTTGAGAGATTATAAAATGAATGTTATCGTTTTAGTTTATTATACAATTCATAATTCTGCAGTTGAATATACACTTTAGAATTTTAGTGACTTGATATCTGTTTCTAATTTTTATGTAACTTATTTTTGGTAAAATTGAGTCAATTTTCACAAATTTTTGGTCACAAAAATTTAAACTATCAACTACTATGTTGAATAAAGGCATAATAAACTAATATTTATGACAACATATTCAAAAGGAGAAATGTTCGAACATATTTGGAAATTAACTCTGAACTTCATTTCATCTTCCATAAGCTTATAATTAATTACAGCCTGACTGAGAAGGTCTTCGAACATAAATTTTGGACATGATTTTCATTTTATGAGGACTGACGTTTTTACACAATTGCCAAGTGTTTGGTGCAACATGTCAGACTGCTCCCATTTGGGCTTTTAAAATAAGAAGTGTAATATCAATATCAATCAACCTTCACTTAATGTTACATTTATATATATGATAATTATGTTACATTTGTTTATTTACATATATTTACATATACATATATATTTATATATATATACATTTCTGTATACATTTATTATGTATTACACATTCGTAAACAAAATTAGAAGTGCAATATCACTTCATTTAATATTACATTTATATATTTTGTATTACATTTATATATTGTTTATACATACATTTATTGTACATACATATATATTTGTATTATTCATTATAAATATAATAAATGATATGTAGGTGTTAAACATGCCCAAATTACATGATTTCAAAAATCCCCAAAGTTTTATTTGTCTCATCTACATGTATAATCTCAAATCAATAGAACTAGAAAATTTCTGATATTATAAAAAGCTGACATATATTAAGCAATACCTATGCATTTCCTATTTGCTATGTGCTTTATATGCATTATCCCATTTGCTCCTCCAGACAACTTAGAAATATCTGAGATATGGGATATGTGTTTGTGTGTACATATTCATAAACATGTATACATAATGTGTGTTTCTGTGTGTTTAAAATAAGGCCTGAGAAATTATTTACTCAAGGTAATTAAAGTAGTGTTTTATTAACAACCATTTCAAATCTATCAGGCAAAGTCTGGGGTTGTATTGAATCCTTCCCCTGCTCCTCTGTTTGCTCCATCATGTTTCCTTATTTTTTACTGATGGCTTGCTGACCATGGTTATTCTGTTCACTTTCTTCACTCCAAATTTTTGTTGTTCTTTCTAATGTAGTTGCAACACATGCCTATGAACTCTTTATCTATGTTCTGACTTTTGGTTTCAGATGGAAAGCCTTTTGGGCCAAAATTGTCAATCTTTCTCCCCATATTCCAACTTTTGGGGATTTTCAATGCATTCTGTTTCACAAAACAAAAACAAGACAAAATTAAAAGAAAGACAATTATATATTAAATATGCTATGCAATGATAATTTTGTGATTATACTTGTTATTTATTGAACAAATTTTGATGATAGATGTGTTCCTAGGCATTTGAAATAGTGATTTAAATTACTTTTTAAATAAGTAATTAATTAATTAAATTTATATATTTAATTGAAATTTAATGTAAGATACAATTGCATTTATAGAGGCAGAATGATATATATATATATATATATATATATATATATATATATATATATATATATATATATATATATATATATATATATATACATACATATATATATATATATATATATATATATATATATATACATATATTTTTTTCCCCTCTCCATCATAAGAGGATCTTAGCTGAAATTGAATAATAAAAAGCAAGTAAACAAGAGAAAAGCATAAAAAATATATTTAATCAAACTATTACATGACACAGGATCTTTCCAAAATAAAGACCAAAGACATTCCGAAACTGTTTTTTTGTTTGTTTGTTTGTTTGTTTTTGCTTATATTTGATGAAGAACGGTGAACCAAGTACAAATGTGATTGGACAAAAAAGTATGATGTAGTAGCTATCGACTGCAGGGGTGGATACCCAGAAATGTCTGTCTGTTCATATTTTCCTTGGTCTTTCTGTATAGCATCCCCTGCTCCTCAGGATGAGGTCAGATTCCTCTGGTATGAGAGTCTTACAACCTACTATTAGGAAAAGTAGGTCAGAGAATTTCTTTATAAGCAGCTCTTCCAAAGAAAGGCAGAGGAAGGTTAGAGTGTCATTTCTAAGTGTTATGGATGTCTTTGGGGACCAAAGGTTCTGGTTTCTATGACTCACCTTGCAGAAGAGAAGTGGGCAGATGTTCAGAGAGAGAACTTCTGAGTCTCTTCCAAAGCCTTTCACTTCAAAGTACTCAGCAAGCCAAAATGCCATTCTTTGAGGTAGCATTTTTTGACTCACATTTTATAATTTATCCTGTTCTATGATGTATATTATTTCATCTAATCCTTACCACAAGTCCTATGAGAGAGAGAGGAAGAGTTTTGCATTCCATTACACAATGAAAGAATTGCAACCTAGAGAAGTTTGATCCTTACTCATAACCACCAAAATATTTAGGAGTAAAATAAATTTATTAAGTAATAGAAACTATCACCTTGTATGTATTTATTTATTTATATTTTATGAAAAATAACTTGTTGGGATAAATATATCTAGTGTATTTGGCAGCGTTTTATAGTTTTATTGTGGTAGCTGTTCCTATAATATATATGCTTATTTAATCATATCAAATGCTGATATTTATTCTAAAATCTGTAACTATAGAAGAGATCCATTCCTTCTGAAGCTCAGACATCAAAATTGCATGTGTCATCATCGCTATTTCCTCTGAAAACTAGACATATTAAATTTCATAGCCCCACTGTCAGCTATTTCCAGAGAATGTTCCACATATTTCCAAGACTGGATACCAGTGAATGTCAAAAGTATATCATCATTCCAGTTATTTATAAAGCATTTTCTGAAACTATTGTACCTGAATTTTTAAAGTCTTGTGCAATTTTAGTGCATCTGTCTCTCATTAATTTATACTTATTCCATCCATATATTAAACCAAATTTATAAATGAGCTGAAGAATTTTCAGTGCCATTCATTGTTACTTGTCAAATTATCACCACTTAAATGAAGTAAGGTTCTAAATTGTAGGCGCCTTGTAAAAGAGGTTTGACTAGTTACTTGTTTTATTGTTTTACTTTCTTGCATGAATCCACAAGCTTTAAGGTTTTCAGAACACATTCATTTGAGCCTCAAACGAGTTCTATGATGAGTTGGATAGTCAACTTGATCTTCTTTATGATGGATCAGAGAATCAAGACCGAGAGCAGTTATAATAGCCACCTGAAATTATGGGGCAACTGAGTGGAAGGGTTTTGTCTTTCTCAATGTCATTTGATGCCAAGTGATATTTCTACTTTGTATCTTAAGATGATTTATATATTACGTATTTTTAGGAAACATTTTTAATGCACCCTAAGTCTAAAGGTCAGACATGAATAGCTAGAATTACAAGTTTGGTAACATGAAAGAAAATAATTTAGTTGGTAACTAAAACTCACTGTACTTTATTAAAAATAAGTGTCTTCAGTATAAAAATATGATGCCTTCAGTTTAGAATTGACAATTGCTTGAAATAGAGGTGTCTTTTCTAAGACTTCTTATTTTTGTGATCCACTCTTAATAGTCTTAGAGAATGTTAAGAGCATATTCTGTGGGTAAGAATCATGAAAGAGTTCACTGCCAGAGTCAACCCAGGTTTTCAGCCTTATTACTTCCATGCTTAAAGTACAAAAGCTTAATAGCCTCACTTATTTTTAATTACTCACTAAAACTGTAATAGAGATGAAATTTTTAAAAGGTCACACTTATTTCTTATTAGAAGTCATGGAAAGCTAAAATTAAATGAATACTGAATTTGTTTCTCCATAAGCTTTGGGAATTTTCAAACATTAAGAATCAATTTTATTATAAAGTTTAGTGTAACATTTTTTAAAGAAATTTTGGTTGAAGAAACCAAGTCCAGATATTTAAAGTTACTTATCTATGATTTGACAAATTCTGTGGAAGTCTCTTGACTTCATATTCATTTCTTTGAGCAAAAGCATCTACTCTACATGTAGTATATATCCAGCACTGAGCAATGTATTCTTCTTGGCCAAGATGCTTTCTTAATTAGTAAGGGGTTTGGAGTCAATAGATAATGCATTTCAAGAAGACATTGACTGTTTGGAACTTGTCCAAAATTTTCATAGGTTTGCATATATCATATTTCTTAGAAATTTATAAAATTTATCAGATTATTGCTGGTGCATATTGATCTAAACGTTAATACTTTAATAATTATTGCTTTGTATGTTAATGCTTACCATTTTCATTCTAAGAATTCACAGGAAAAAATTGGAGGAGGTTTCTCTGGCTGTCATTAGTCATAATCCATGCTTGTTCCCAGTTTTGTCTTCTCTTTTTTGTTCTGTTCATTTATTCTAAAATTGAGGGATATATATATACACACATATACACACATATATACATACACACACATATACATACACCCATAGTTTTATAACATATATATATACACATACATACACATAGTTTTAAAACATATATATGTATGGGTATGTGTGTGTGCATATATATATGCCAGGCTTGTGGTAGTAGTAGTAATAATTTTAAGAAAACATTTACAACTTTATATAATCTATGTAGCCTAGCATACTCCAGGTTCTAGGTTTGATCTCCAGTTCCATTAAAATGTATATAAATTTTAACCTTTCATATTTTAAATTGGGTTGTTATAAACCACATTTTAAAGTAATCCAGGATTTTAAAAAAGGTGTATCACAGAATAGAACAAAACATTAAAAATGGAGTGGCAGAACTTGTAGATCCGTTTGAAAATATAAATACATCTGTGTGTTCTTCATGTCCTTCCCTGTACCTGTTCCAAACCTTGCTAAATGGTCATAGTACATTTTTTCCCACCAAGTTTGGATTTAACCTCAAATTCTCATTCTAAGATTTGAAACAGTTTCTTAAAAGACATTTAGAGTCAGTATTCAAGATGACACCCATTTCCTCCTTTGAGTGAATTAGTAATACTTTGCTTAGTAGCCTCTTAAAATCTCTAAGCAGCTCTAAAAAGCTGTTTTCAATATTCACTCACTACTTTTCTAATACTATAGTAAACAATATTTGCTATATTTTCAAAGACTTGATAGAAAAGTGGAATATAAACTAAAGAATTGCCACAGTCTGGCAGGGCACAAAATAACCGAGCCGCCACGAGGCACACGTAGGTTCAAAATAGGAACTCCTTTATCCCCCACACCGCGCACATCTCCCATGCGGCCCTTCCAGGAACCACCAACCGGAAATCCCTCCTCCGGCACTTCCCCAACCAATGGGAACTCTCCAGGAATCCCTGCAAGAACTCCAAAGTAGCATGAGAAAGTAGCAGGCCAAGGCAGACAGCAGGGGTCTAATATACAATTGAATACACAGCTTAACATAACCATCATCATCTCAATGGCTTGCTGGTCACCTCTCAACCACTCCCTTCTGGCATAAATGCCATGCTTCATTCAGACCGGCTGGGCTGTGGCTCTCAGCATCTCCCCCCTTCTGTTTAATTAAACATCAAGCATGTGGTTAAGAGACCCTGCCTGTCTTAGGTTTTCCAATTCTACATTTGGTCCTTACCCATCATCAGATGAGCTGACCTCAAGGCGTCAGCCTCCTGTCTTAGGTTGGTACCATTGCAATTGGATCATACCCCCATCATTTACTACTGGTTCAGCATACAGCCATACTTGTGGATAGGCCTTTGCACCAGTGGGGGGGTGAGCTTCTTTGCCTCACCTCTGTTGGCCCCCAAATTTGGCCTTGGTGCCAGTGGGGATGTGAGGTTCTTTGCCTCACCTCTGTTGGCCCCCAAATTTTAGCTGAATGACCATCACAAACAGAAGAGAGGAAGATACAGAAATGTCATGACACCAAGCCAATTGAGGGCTCCTTTGGAAAAATTGTACCACCTTTGACACCATCAGCAAAGATACTTCAGCACTACCACAATTCATTGCACCAACAGATAGTTCACAATGCATAAAAGTGATACATAGTCCAGACAAGTTCTGCAAGCAGTTCAAAGCAGAAGAATCTATTAATATCTTCATTTCCTCCCAAAGTAAATCGACTCCTTGATTGAGCATCACTTGTTGAGTTACATTATTCATTGATGCATCAGTTTATACAGTTTGTTGTGATAGCTATCGCAGAAGCTGTAGTTTGGTTTTATCTTTGTCTTCACCTGCATTGGGATGAAGATAGGAATTCTGGCAATGAAGGCTAAGAAAAAAATTATGTAACATTCCAGAAGCCACTAAAATAAAGCAATTTTCTAAACCATTTAGTATCCTGAATAGAATTAGATATAATGAAAAGGAAAGTGAAAGTAAACAAACAGATTTGTTAACCTCATTTTTTGTTCACATATTAAAACAATCCTCAACTGCTGTTTACCCTATTTAAATTAAACCATTTAAATCACGTGAATAAAAAATATATATTTGGATCCATTTTTTCATGAGCACTCCTCATATGTGATATATGGACATACGCACATACAGGCATACAACACAAAACACAAGTGTGCACACATAACATACAACACATAAGACAATAGTAAAGGCCTTGTAGCTTTACACAGGTGAAATCTCCATTGCAATGTTTAAAAACTTCACAGTCAAAAAATAGAACTGATCAGAAAAACATTAACCTAGGTCTGTATGAGCTCAAAAAAATAAAATAGAATTTCATGATGTGGGAAAAGGCAATAATAAAATAGATATTGAAAAAGGCATCCTGGTTACCACCTGGGTTTGAGTCTTCTTTGGATATCCCATCCTTTTTCCTGTAACTTGCATAATGGGTATGAAGGTATTCCCAAAAGCAAGCCCCAAGGTTTTTTACATTTGAAATAGGCTTTAATGGTGTTCATTATTCATTTGCCTCTAGGTATGGGAGAACCACTGTTGCAGATGTAAGGATATCAGCTGTTATGGATTTGAGCCAAGTCATCTTCTTTTTGTTCTGTAGAAATCACTTTAGTTAGTCTCTCTGGAATCCAAATTGGCTGCTGTTCTCTCTGTGGAAACACAAAAACAGAACCCCGACTCCAGATAATCAGTGGGTCAGGACCTTTCCATTGTCCTGTTAAAATATCCTTCCAAAGTACCTTAGACTTATGTACATTTTTTGGTACATATGCCTTTCCACAGTACTAAGCCCTGATGAATCCAAATTCAAAAAGTTTAGAGTAAAAAGGTTTATTTTAAGTCTATGTTTGGGGGGATATATACCCCTTCCCAATTCCCTATTTTTGCTTTAATATATGCATTTTAATAGTTTGATGAGCTCTTTCAACTATGCCTTCTCCTTGTGGATTGTATGGGATTCCTGTTGTATGAGTAATGTCAAATGATGAGCAAAATTATTTAAAAGAGGTAGAAGTATAACCAGGACCATTATCTGTTGTTAACTGTTTAGGAACATCCACAGTGGCAAAATTTTGTAAGCAATGAGCTATAATATCTTTAGTTTTTTCTCTGGCATGAAGGGAGCCCATAAAAATCCAGAAGAAGTATCAACTGTAACATGCAAATATTTTAATTTTCCAAATTCTGGCAAGTGTGTGATGTCCATCTGCCAAATATGGTTAGGTACCAGTCCTCTAGGATTGACTCCAAGATTGACTTGTGGTAAAAATGTCACACAATTTTGACACTGTTTTATTATTTGTCTAGCTTGTTCCTTAGTTATTTTAAAACGCTTTTGTAAAGTATTACCATTGACATGGAACCTTTTATGAAAATTTGTAGCTTCTTATAATGTAGAGAAAATTTGTATGTCATGTGTAGTTTTATTAGCTAAATCATTGCCCAAACTAAGGGCTCCAGGCAATCCTGTATGTGCCCTGATATGTCCTATAAAGAATGGATCTTTTCTTCCCCAGATTAGACTTTGTATAGTGGAAAACAAAGAGAAAAGAGTAGAGGAAGGGAAAAGTCCTACCAGCATCTTCAAGGGATACTATAGCATTAACTATATAATGACTATCAGAAAATAAATTAAATACAGAATCTTTAAACATCACAAAAGCTTGTAATACTGCATTAAGCTCTACCTTTTGAGCTGATTGTTTGGGTACTAAAAATGTAAAAGTTTGATCAGGGGTAACTACAGCTGCTCTACCATTATTTGACCCATCAGTGAATATATTTGGAGCATTCGTGATAGGTGATTTTCTTGTCATTTTTGGAAAAACTATAGGATGAGAAGACCAAAAAGACAACAAAGGGTTAGATGGTAAGTGGTTATCAAATGAAACATTAGATTTACACATGATTATTGCCCAAGTATTTAACTCATTAGCTAACTCATCAACTTGATCCATAGTATATGGAGTAATAATTTTATTGGGAGAAATTCCAAACACTCCCTTCACTGCTTTTATTCCTTTGAGTATCAATTGTCCTACGGCCTCAGGATATCTAGTAAGAATAGTGTTAGGAGAATAAGATAAATGTATCCACAATAATGGACCTTCTTGCCAAAATACTCCTGTAGGAATATTTTTTGTTGGTAGTACAATAAATAATAAAGGCAAACTTATATCAATTCTATCCAAATGCATATTTTCCATATATGTTTCAATGATTTTTAATGCCTTTCTTGCTTCAGGCGTTAATATGTGGGGTGAATTTGGATCTGATGGACCTTTTAGGATATCAAATAAAGGTCCAAACTCTCCTGTTGGTATGCCTAGATAAGACCTCATCCAATTTATGTCTTCAAATAACTTTTGAAAGTCGTTAAGTGATTTGAGTTGATCTACTCGTATTTGAATTTTTGGTGGATGGACCATGGTTGAGGATAACAGAATTCCTAAATAATTGGAAAATTTAATTGTACTATATATATTGCTATCTCTAGATTATAATTTTTTAAATAAGTTTGTAAGTGTGGCATAACATTCTAGCAATGTTTTTTTATCTTTGTGTGGTAACAATACACCATCCATATAGTGAAATATTTATAGTTCAGGATTTTGATTTCTAAGTGGCTGGATTGCTTTTTTAACATAAATTTGACACATAGTTGGGCTGTTAGCCATCCCTTGAGGAGTACTTTCCATTCATATCTCTGATCGGGACCTTTATGATTCAGTGCAGGGACAGTAAATGCAAAACTTGGACTATCCTCAGGATGAATTGGAATGGAAAAAAAAAAACAATCTTTAATATCTATAGCTAAAACATACCAAGTTTTTGGCAAAGCAGATAATTGGGGAATCCCTGATTGAACAGGTCCGATAATTACCATCTCATTATTAATGGCTCTTAAATCTTGCAATAATCTCCATTTACCAGATTTCTTTTTAATGACAAAAATGGGAGTATTATAGGGAGATACAGAAGGTTGTATATGTCCCTCCGCTAATTGTTGTTTGACCAGGTCATGCACTACTTGTATCTTTTCTTTAGTCAGGGGCCACTGAGGAAACCATACTGGTCTTTCTGATTTCCAAGTAATTTTTATTGTCTCAGTGAACCCTTCTGAAAACCCAATCAATGTCTATTTATTCCTTGATCTATTTGAATTGGTGCTGCTATACCTTGTTCTTGTTCTCCTAATCTTTTTTCTTTCCTAAAACCTTGTCTAGCCCTAATAGTGGGCACATTTGATGTTATTTGTTAATGTCAAACCTAATTGATCTAGGACATCTCGTCCCCATAAATTTATAGGAGGATGATACATATGTCTGTATAGTTCCTTCACATCCTTCAGGATCCTTCCAATCTAATACCATTGCACTTCTATGGGGATTAGTTGCCACTCCTAGGCCTTGAAGCATTTGAGTGGCCTGTTGTAATGGCCAATGTTTTGTCCATTCTTGACGAGATATGATGCTAAGGTCTGCACCTGTGTCCAGTAGTCCATTAAATTCATGTCCTTGAATATTTAGTTTTAGCATTGGGCGAGAATCTAAATTTAAAGACAGCATATCCCAATCTACACCTGTGGAGCCTAATCCCCTGGAACCTCTTTCTACAGTACGACTGGAATATTTATCATGCAGGCTGGGTATTAGTAATAACTGTGCTATTCTATATCTTGGTGAAATTACTGTTATACCCCTTGGAGAACTGGCTATAATTTTATTTCACCTCCATAATCGGGATCAATTACCCCAGGACTTATCATAAGTCCTTTTAGAGTGGAAGAAATCCATCCCAATAATAAGCCTACTGTTCCTTGGGGAAGAGGTCCTTTTACCCCATGGGAATGATTTGAACTCCCATCTCTAGAGTTAGTACTGTTCTGGCGGAGGTGCAGATGTCCAACCCTGTGCTCCCTCTAGTTTGTCTGATGAGGAATCTAATGGATAATGTATCCTGGGCACTACCCTGATGGTTTTGCTGGGCTCCTCCATTGCCCCAAATATTTGTGCTTGTGGGCCCCGGAGCATTGGGCCCCCCTGTCCGTTTTTTGGCAATGGAGCCCGATGCTTTTCTCCATGATATTGTGGGTAAACACCTAGTCATTGTCCATTTTTTGATAACAGAGTACCCTCTATGGTGGTTTGAGAATGGCATTCATTAGCCCAATGTCTCCCTCTATGGCATCATGGGCAAATACCCGGTATTCTACCCCTTTGATACCTAGTTTTGTTAAACCCTCCTCCTATGGGGCAACTCCTTTTAAAATGTCCTGTTTGTTCATAATTGTAGCATGTTTTCAGCCTGGCATCTAAAGCCTGTTGTACTGTAACTGCCAAGACTTGCCCTTGTTCATTAATGTCTCTACATAATTTAATATATGTGTTTAAATCTTCATGTTTCCATGGTCTAATGGCCTCCTTGCACCAACGATTTGCTTGTTCAAAGGCTAGCTTTTTAATTAATGGCATTTTTTGCTCTGTATCCCCAAAAGCTCTGGTAGCTGTTTGAGTAAGCCTATCTACAAATTCAGTGTAAGGTTCATTAGCTCCTTGTATTAACCTTAGATAATTGATCTTGTAAATCTCCATGTCCTTGTAAAGTCTTCCATGCCCTAACTGCATCTGCAGCAATTTGTGAGTATATATCAGGATCATATGCAATTTGTTGCAGCTGACCCTCATAAGGTCCTTTTCCTAACAACCTATCTAGATTTCTCTGAGGATAACCAGCTGCTGCATTTCACCTAGCTGTCTCCATGCAAAATTCCTCATTGGCAACCTTCCATAACAGGTATTGTCATCCATTTATCACAGCTTTACACATACTAGTCCAATCTGCTGACGTCATGTTCAAGTTGGTAATGGATTTGACCATGCTTACAGTGAAGGGTGCTTGAGGACCATAGGTTGTTACAGCCTCTTTTAGCTGCTTCACTGTTTTGAAATCTAAAACATGGTGATTTTGCTGCCCTCCTGCTGCCTCAAATACAGGGCATGCTAGTCTTTGAGGTCCTGTCTCAGGATCCCATCTATCAACTATGGGGGTTGAGGGCCACTCAGCATATGTTGTATCCATAGGTGGAGCTGTTGGTTGGACACTTATGCCCTCTGGTGATAGAAAGGTATTAGTAGCAACCTTCCGTTGTAACTTATCTCTGGATAGCCCTTCCTTCTCAAAACTTTTTTTTTCCTGTCTGACTAACTTGAGAGACTTCCTCTTTTACTTCATTTAAAATGTCTTCTCCTAGACTAAGCAAACAAGATTGTACCAATATCCATATTGGTAATGTGCCAACTGGCAGAGTTCCTGGGCTTTCCTTTTGTATCTTTTTTAAATCTTCACCATGATGATTCCATTGTGATATATTTAACAACCCCTCTTTAATGAACCATGGGCTACAACTTTGTATCATCTTAACATATGCCCTAACTGTTCTTGATTTTACTGAGATGCCTCCTTCCTCTAGCACTTTACTTAACACCCTTTCGGTTTGGTTCTTATTAATTTTTAACTCCATATTTCCATAAGAAAGATACCCCTCACTAAGATAATGCAAAACAAAACCGAGACAAAATGAAACAAAAATGGAACAAAAATTCATTACATCAGCCTTTCTATCCTCCTGAAATGTCTATCCATCCTTTCTCCCTATCTGTTCCTCAGATGCAAATAGTTCTTCCTCAGATGTGAGCGGTTTTTCTTCCTTCCCACCCATCTCCAGGGACTGGCAACTTAAAACAAAAGCAAAACAAAATGAAAGAAGAATCTTTAAATGGTTACCCATCCTCTCCACTGCCCTCAGGTGCAAGCAGTTTACCTTATCACTTACCCTCAGGCGTTCCCCTCAGGGTCCACCAAATGCCACAGTCTGGCTGGGCACAAAATAACTGAGCCACCACGAGGTTCAAAACAGGAACTCCTTTATTATCCTAACCCCTGCGCACACCTCCCACGAGGCCCTTCCAGGAACCACCAACCAGAAATCCCTCCTCCGGCTCTTCCCCAACCAATGCGAACTCTCCAGGAATCCCCGCAAGAACTCCAAAGTAGCATGAGAAAGTAGTGGGTGGGGGGGATCCAGGCGGACAGCAGGGGTCTAGTATACAATTGACTACACAGCTTAACATAACCATCATCATCTCAATGGCTCGCTGGCATCATCTCTCAACCACTCCCTTCTGGCACAAATGCCATGGGTCATTCCGACTTGGCTGTGGCTCTCAGCAAAGAATGTCAGAATAGAATGCAAAACTCAGAATACTTGTGAGTGCTTGTACTTAAAAGCAAATTGATAACAACTAATTTTAGGCCAATCATAGAACATTCCTTTTTGGTCTGAGGGGGTGGACTGAGCCCTGAATTGTGGAGCTTCCCTATAAGTTCTGGTCCTGTCCCTCAGGTGGCCTGTGTCTTGGCTTAACATGCTGTATTCCCACTGAGAATGGTCTTCAACCATTCTTCAACCATGACTTTGCACATTTGATTGCTTGGAGTATATATAGAGCAGGGGTGCCATCACATGATCTTTGTGGAAACCAGTTCCTCATGAAACTGTCTCAAATATTACTTGATCAACTATAGGCATAGCAATAGTCAATTTAAAGATTTTTTTGTTTTGTTTTTATTGCCTAAATGTTTCCTTCTTACAAATATATTAAAGTATTTTTTCAATACAAAACAATATGATATTCTTCTGAGCACATGGAATGTTCAAATGTACTCTGACTAGGAATTTACACTGAATTCTGAAATTATGCCCTTTTTCAGAATTAAATTTGAGCACTCTGAAACTACTGCACAGGGACAATTCTACATCATCAAATAATTCTCATCTCTAATTAAAATACAAAACAATTATAGTGCATCTCTATTCTAAATGTAAACTTTATTATGACCCAAACTATAAAAAGAAAGAATGGTAAACATCAGTAATTTTACTCATTATAAATTTTTAACATATCTGTTTTCTGTATCCTTTATCCTAGTAGTGAAGCCAAGTAATTTCAGAAGACAAGAGCAAGTTATTGTTATTCTCTTTTGAATACTTCTTATAGTAGTGCATTTAGACATTATCTTTCTGTCCCCATAGGAAACATTTCAAAAGTATATTTGTGACTTACTTGATTGATTTCACCTCATTGCATTATTGTTACTTACTTTCAAGGGTGTTTGTTAACCTACACATAATAAAAAAGAAGCCAATTACCTCTGGAAGTAATTGCAAAGAAAACAGTGCAGCAGATACAGTTTACAGTAATTTAAAAAGGAGATGGAGATCACCTATATAAATATTGTAGTTTGTGAAAAGGAATTTAGAGCTTATAGAGGCAAAAGCAGAATCCCTAAGCACTACACACTGGGAGACTTTGACCTGTGAATACCACCAGTTAAGTCATCTTATCTGCATTTATCTTTTTAAAGAAATATTCAAGTAACTTGACCACTACCGTGGTCACTGGGACATAGCAAACCCCCATTGAAGAAACAAGTCACATCAGCTTCATAAGGACATTTTCAAGAGCCATCAGACTTTACCTTTGATGGTCCTGAAAACAGCTTCTGATCCAGTCTCCTACAAGATATAGGACAATCTCCCCACCAGCATTGTTTGTGATTATAAATATTAGTTTTGAAGGTTCAGAACACTCTAAGGCAAAAGGTGTTTTTACCCATTTACAAAATCCTGTGTTAAAGAACCCCTTGTCATTCTCAATGAGAGATGACTTATATTCTTCCCTGGTTCCAACAGAGATGCCAGGCTCCTGTCTATCAAGTGTGTTTTCCCATGGTTCTTTTGTTTTTGTTCCTTCTTTATTCCTTGTCTCTGTCTTTCCTTTATATTCTATCTACTCTCTTTTCTTAGAAGAATTTAAGGTCAGTTTGTAATAGGTTTTCAGTCCCAGGAATGGTAGTAGTTTTAAGCAAGAATAGAGCTTAATTCCCTGCAAACCATGGAATAAACTCAGAAGGTAAGGTCCAATGCAGAACTTTTGTAGACAATGAATATCATTTCAGAGCTCTGAACCCACTTAGCCAGAAGCCAAACATTATAGTCAAGTTCACTATATTTTAAAATATCTTAAAATTTTCATTTCAATTGAATAATCTTTACTCTTGTTTCTCTCATAACCAGTACATCTTCCCACCCTCCCCCAACCCTTGCCACTTCTCCAGAAAAATAGAAGTATGAAAATCCCTCGAGGTGGAAAAGATCTATATGGGATGTATTATACATATTTTGAGAATTCTGTGTCCATATTTTTGTTAGATGGTTATGTTAATTTTGTGCTTCCTAAAACAAAACAAATACAAAACAAAACAAAAAATAAACAAAACACTGTTCACTCTGTACAATTAAAAAGCACAAAATATGAGTGCTTAAATTTTTGCATTTTACCCTTAAAGGAGCAACAAAAATTGCTTCTAAAAAAAGATTGTTTTACAACTTTGACTAATCTATGTACCTAATTTCTTACTTATAGTAAGCCTGGGCATCATCACTGAATATTTTGTAAATTTCTTGTTGTTTAGTAAATTTAGCTTCATGTGGTAAAAAGGGAACACGTTTGAAGTGAGAGGATCTGAGCTCTCTACTAGTTTTTTACAAATCTAGAAACTATACTTACATAAAGACATTTGAATACCAGTTCCTTGGTGAGTGAAATATGAATAAGATCAGAATTCATACCTCAAGATCAAATGAAATTGTACATGCAAATGTACCTTGAAAACATTTTATATATGCTTTATGATCAGAGAATTGTTTATTTTGTTCTGTTGTTGAGGAAAATTTATTTTTCAAGAAATTAACAGTTCATTTTTTGCAGTCCAAAGAATTATTACTTTTAGCTTCATTTACTCAGGTTCTCATACTTAGCCATGTCTGGGATACATAATTACAGTCCACACCACTTTTTTCCCTTTAAGATATGAAATATTCTTGGAAGTCAGGAGAAAAGCAGATCATCTCCTTAAATTTAGGTATATATGTATTTGTTTTACTTAATTATAAATAAGAGCAGAAGAATCTCAGGAACATTCTGGTGAGAAAGATGTTCATGTTTTATGATACTTATGTAGCAATCAAGGAATAAAGAAACAATATCTATTTAGACATGTAATATTAGGGTC
The DNA here is from genome assembly GCF_021218885.2 of Marmota monax. NCBI lineage: Eukaryota > Metazoa > Chordata > Mammalia > Rodentia > Sciuridae > Marmota > Marmota monax. Next base: position 1,791,812 of record NW_026695230.1, on the reverse strand, counting down.
TAAAGATTTTTTCTAGTAAAGATTTTACATGAGTTAAAGAAAAGAAATAATGTAAAGAACAAAATAGAAGTATAATTGGTAAACACAATTGCAGTTGACCATTGTCTGGAGACAGAGGTTTGAAAGATTGTATTCTCCTTTACAACTACCTTCAACTTGTTTGTGGATATAATAGAAATTCTTCCCAGTTTTTAATAACATAAAGAAATTTACTACAATTATTCAACAAAATCCTAGGCTTCATTTTGGACGTATTTGATATGTTGATATGTTCATAATGTATTCATTAACATCTTTAAAGTCTTCTAAATAATATTATTGAAACTAGCTCTCTGGATTTTTTAAAAAAAATGAATCAGAAACTATGTTAGCTCAAATGTAATACCTCTACCTCATCTTTGTGTATTACATTGGTTTACTTTAGATTTATTGGAAAGAATAGTGATCTCATACTGATATCTTCACTTCTTTGAACACTTTTATTTGCATAGTGCTTGGATTTTAATGTTATTTTAGTACACAAGAATTCAATAGCAATTAAGTACTCTTATAGATTGCCTGTTCGATTCTACCTGTTTTGATAACAAAACTCAGCTTGAGCCAAACTGAAAGAAGATGCTCTGCTGATACTTCACATATTGTAACGTGTGAGAAACACCTGTGTATCATGTTAAAAGGAAATTATAGTTTTGTCATTCTGGGAGAGGGGCTGGGATTGTGCACTTCAAACAAGCCCAAACACTCCACTGACTCTGATGCTTCTATGGGCCACACTCTAAAATTGTGAGGCCTTACCCACTTAACTAACCAGGGTTTTGACAGGGTTGTTGTCCTCTTCTTCTTTTTCTTAGTTTTAATATTCTCCAGACATTTGTGTTTGAAAGAATAACCTTTAGAAACCCAGTGATTTAAAATGCATTTTAGCCATTTCTAGTGATTTGTTTTATGTTAATTTCTGAATGATGGTACAGACACAAAGTAACAAAGAGGATACATTCCAAGAAATGCATGGTTGGATGATTTCATCATTGTGTAAAAAACAGGGTATAATTAAATAAACATGATATGTATGGAGCTGTTGCCAATGTAACACAACATACTGTGTATAGCAAACATTGTTTTATAAGTAGAAGGAAGACAGTCTAAAATAATGGTAAAAAGTATAATATAGTAAATACATAATCCAGTAACATATTTATTATGATTATTTATTATTTACCATACAGTTCCATGTGCTTTATTTTATACTACTGGCAACACAATGTTCTTTTTACCAGCATCAACACAAGCATGTGGATAATGCACTGTGTTATGACATTAAGACAGAACTGAAATCAATAGGTGCCAGGATAAGATATAAGCTCCATTATAATCTTATGGGATCACTGTGATAAATGTAGTTCATCATTGACCAAATTATCATTATGGGATTCATGACTGTGTTTGCCTTTATTATCTTTTTTTCTCACTTAATTCAAGTGACATTTTGAATAGGCATAGGAAAATGAAGTTGCATAAAAAACTGTCATGCCCTCAGTCTAGTGAGAGAAGTAGTTTAGTTTGCAAACTCTTTTAATAAATCATGCTCTATGTTTTATAAACATTTTATCTACAAGTCTTTGGGAAAGGGACCCCAGAGAAATGGTAAAAAAAAAAAAATGGTGAAATTATTTCTACCTTGGGAGTAGCTTATTGGAAGAGTGGTGGATTAGACCTTGTAGGCCTTGCACAAACTTGCTAGGTAATCAGTATTATCTATAGAGAAAGAAGGAAAGAAGAAAGAAAAGAATGAGTGATTAAGTAAGGAATGCTGTCTATATTGAGGGTGGTTTGAAGATGGACCACTAGTAAATTGTTACGGGAACTAATGCAAATGTATGTCACATGTGGAGAAAGGCAAGGGAAGAGATTGAGAAGATAAGTTGGAGACAAATCATGAGAGACACTGATGGTGATACAAGTAAACTTCAGAGAAAAGTGAAAAGGTTTTATACGTAGTGCTTTCCTTTTCTGGTGGGAAAAAGACTCCAGCTTTTGCTGCCCTGCATCTTGTAATCAGCCTCCCTCTCTGACTTGCCTTTCTGTTCTCATGGGTCCTGGGCTTGGCTTATATTTTCAGTTCTTGAGATCAGCAAAAATATAACCATGAATAGGTGCTTCTGACTGATCAGCAGGCTCACTGGTTCTATTTCTAATTTTTTTTCTTCTTCTTTTAATAGTTACTACCTTTTTTGAAATGTTTGTGATATTTTACTTTTAATTTATGTTATTTATTATTGGCATAATGTATAGTAATTGTACAGATTCATAAATTGTGGTGTGATCTTTCAACAAGTATACAATGTACAATGTTCAAATCAAGAGGCAACATTTACCCTCCTCAGAGTATAGATCATCAAAAAGAAAAAAAAAATCAAAGACTAGCAGGAATGTTTAGATAGAGGAATTCTTGTATATAGTTGTGGAAAACAGTACAAAACTGCCTCAAAAAACTAAAACTAGAACTAATATATGACTCAGCAATTCCACTTCTGGGCATATATCTAAAGGATAAGAGATCACCATGTGAGGAGACATCTGTACACATATGTATATTGTAGCATGATTTAAAATAGACAAGATTTGGAATAACTTAGGTATTCGTCAGTGGAGAATGAATGAACAAAATGAGGTGTATATACATAATAGAATACCATTCAACCACAAAAATAATGAAATCCTGTCGTTTCACAAATTCGTGGCAACATGGATTAGCCTAAATGATATTTTGTAAAGTGACATAAGCCAGGCATAGAAAGACAGCCATGCCGCACAATCTCACTTATATGTGGAAACTAATAAAAGGTGATCTCGTAGACAAAGCTTACAATAATGGTTTCTAGTTTTGGGGAAAAGTAGGATGAATGAGAGGATAGAAAATGTTTGGTTGATGGATTAAAAAAAAAAGTAATGTTAGGTTTGAGGATTAAGTTCCAGATTTCTGCAAGGCATGACAGGGTTATTATAGTTTGTGATAATTCATTGTATATTTCAAAATACCTAAATGAGAGAATTTTGACTGCTCACAACACAAAAGAAATGAAAAATGTTTGATATGATGAATGTGCTAACTTAAATGTCTTTTGACTTTAACATAAGACAAAGTGAGAGGGGAAAGGAGGTCTATGGAATAAAAGAAAATGGAGTTAAAAAGCATACCACAATCTAATATTTTCATATTTCTTTCTAATTTGCAATTTAATGAGAATGAAGACTTTCTTGCTAATTAATTAAATATAATATATCTCATTTAATGTTAATTACTTAATTGTGAAAGAAATGAACCCAAATATTCTGTGTAACAGGGAGAACATGAGAGCTGCTGGATTAGTCTTACTTGTTTCAAGCATTTATTAAGACTGCATTTTACCCACAACTGGGGTTGGTATTACTGTCTTCAACCCATGTAAGAGGTAAGACAGGGCAGAACTTAAATGCAGAGATTGTGGACCCAGGCTTTCTAGATTTAATACTGTCTTTGTCACTTACAATACAGATTTGAACAAGATGAGTAAACTTTGTCTCCTTTTTTTTAATCTATAAAATGATTTTAATGATAGCATTCAAATAATATAGTTATTTTCAGAATGCAATGAATTAATATAAGTAAATTATCAGCATGTAATCCTTCTGGCATATATTCACTGAACAGTATTAGCAATTTTTGAATAAAAAGGGAAATTTTACTTTATATCATAATATCACAAACTAAGTACTTGTGGTCCAACAGGAATTTAGGTTCAATCCAGGCTGTTTCAACTTTTGAGTGAGTTGCATAACCTCTGAGCCATTTCCCAAATGCAAAATGTAAAGCACCATTATACTACACAAGCATGTATGTAGAGAATAGGGTATGTGAGCCAGCAACCTGACAGGAACTCTGCAAATGCTAGTTGCTTATATCAACTCTGCTGGATTTTTTGTTTTATTTTGTTCAATACGTGCAGACAAGAATAGATAAACATGCTTTCCCATGTTCATGATGCTCTTAGGTCTCTCTGGGGTTGGAGTGAGAATTACTGTTCTATTAAATAGAAAGGACAGAAAAAGAATCCATAGGGAATACCACTGGGTATAGCAATCAGAGTCCTCTTGCTATCTCAAGGGAAATGTGGAAAGTTTGTTTATTCTATGTCTATATACGAAGGTGCTGCATCCTCTCAACATCTTGGCTGTCAATGTTTGATACTTCACACCATTAATGAGCTTTACTGCATATCACATTTGGGTTTAATCTGTTGAAACTAATTATGATATTCTGAATCAATGATAGCATTTTGATGGGCAATTTAAAACAATTTATGCCATTATTCTTTATTTAGAATGCTCAGCTCTTATTCTCTTTGTTTAGAGACAAATATATACAAATCACAAACACTAAATGCACAAGTATGAAAAAGAAACATTAGTCTGTAAACTAGAATTCATCAGCTGGACCAAGAAGAAATTAATCTATTAAACTAATGCTTCTGAAGAAACTCCAATATTTCAGACACTATTTTACATGCAGTCCATATATTAGAACATGATTTAAATATACTACCTTCTATAGGGAACATAAAGTCCATGGAAGTAAATGAAAACATTGGGTAGTGTCCTATTGTCCAGCACAATATAATTTCTATTCCACATTTCATATTCTAAGTTCCCACATATCCTGCATCCCCATCAGAATAAAAATTTCTTATATATTGAACATGCTTATATTAAAATAAGCTCTTTTGTGATATGATTTGCATTCAGTTAAATGCATCATTTTACTTGAACAACTCATTAATTTTTAAACACATATATACAGTGTGTTATTGTCAGCATAACCATGACCTATAGCGTTGTCATTTAAAAAAAATACTTTAACCCCTTGGCAGTTGGTCCCCCTCTCCTCTGTCTAGGCATGCCCTGCTTTCAGTCTGTGTAGTTTTCTGTTTTATAGAATGTTTACAGAATGTCATAGGAGTATAGTGCCTTAGTGTAATGCTTCTGTGTTCATTCTTACTGTTGCATATATCATTCCCCTGTCCCATGTTGTCCCTATTTAATGCTAATTTCATTTCTATAGATGGATACACTGCAATGTTTTTTCTATTTACTAGCTAATTACTTTTCTATTTACTAGCTAATTACTCTGAGTGTTTAAAATAGCATCACTCATAACACATCAAACTGAAAAAGAGTTTGGATGGCCATACATTTTGTTTTCTGGGGAAGTAACCCTGGAGTAGAATAGTTAGGTCATATGATGCCTAATTTTACATGAATCTAACAAATTGTTTCCCAATTAGATGTATCATTACATTCCCACAGTGTATAAGAGACATCAAAACACTATTTTCTTACTGATAACTTAGACTCTTGGACTAGTCAATCTTAAATTCTGGCCTTTCTAATGCATGTCTGGTGATGGGCATATAATTGTAATTTATATTTTCCTAAGATAAATGATGCTGAACACTTTTTTATATGCTTAGTTTTCATTTGTATATCTCTTTTTTTTCCCATAGGGGTGATGGGAATTGAACTCAGGGGCACTCAGCCTCTAAGCCACATCCCCAGCCCTATTTTGTATTGTATTTAGAGACAGGATCTCACTGAGTTGCTTAGTGCCTCACTAGTTGCTAAGGCTGGCTTTGAACTTGGAATCCTCCTGTCTCAGCCTGCCTAGCCACTGGGATTACAGGAGTATACACCATGCCCGGCTATATATCTTTCTTAGTCAAGTGTCTTCTCAATTTTTTGTTCTTTTTTAAGATTTCATTTTTGTATCACTGTATTTTCTTATAAAATAAAGTTGTAATAGTTGTTGAAAAATTCTAGATACAAGGTCACTGTCAAATACATACATAATTTCCAATTTTTTTCCCAGTATGTGTCTTGACTTTCCATTTTCTTAAGTATGACTTTTGAAGCAAAAGAAATGTCTTTCTGTTTGATAAAGTCAAGTTATGTGTCTTTGATGTTAGAGCTTCTGTAGTATCTAAGAAATCTTTGTCTTACCTAAGGCCACACCAGTTTGTATCTACATTTTCTTTTAGGTATTTTATAGTGTTTGACTCTTGTGTTTATTTATATACAGGATCCACCTGAATTTAGGTTTTGTGTTTTATGAGTTAACGTTTGAGGAGTTGTTTTCTTTATCAATATCCAATTGTGGCAGGTTCATAATCACATAGTTGTAATTAAGCTGATGATAGACTAACTGATGTAATAAAAACATTTTGAATAGTCTTAATATTTTTTATCCACTAAAGTCATGGATACATGCATAAATATTCTACATATCCTTCTTCTGGTTAGAGTTTTGTACTAAATCTTCCTCCATGCGTTTCAGCAGATTTAAGTATTCTGAATCAGAATTGTAAAAAACTTAGTAATCCATTTTGGTTTTGTCAGTGACTAGAGTAATTTTGAGAAAATAGTTTATGACTCTTAGTGTCATTTGTAAAATTCAGCTATTTCATAGTTTTATGCAATGCCTAACAGAGAATCAGATGATTTGTAAGTATTAACCCTTTTATTATACATTCTTTCCACTTAATTTTCTTTGTTGAATCCTTACTTTAGGCAAGGAAAATACATTTCCCCCAATGAATTCTCTACTGTCATAGAACTCTGAGCTCAGTATCTCATGATGTGTTCTGTAGTCATGTGTCAGTTTCCTTTTCCTATAGGTCTCTGAGCTGTCACTGTGGATTATGTTAATCTACCTTTGATTTATTCTAATTTATTTTACCAATAAAACATTTATTGACTGCCACTCTTCCTGTATCATGTCTATCATCTATGCACCACAGATAAAAATAAGAAGAGTATGGTTTCTGCTTTTTTAAAGTCCACAAAAAAAAAATAATAACCATTATCATTTTAATTGTCAACTACTGGCAGGACATAAGCTATTAACTCATAATCACCTTTAATACTTAAAATAACAGTTTAACTAAACATGTCTGAATGTAATTACCATCTGGAGATTTTTCAGAATTTCTAAAACCCAGGCAACACACTAGGCAAATTACATAAAAAATGCCTGTGGAAAGTCCAAACACACAAAGCTTCTCAGTTTATTATAATGTGTAGCTGGCTTTCAGAAACACTGCCCTAAGTCAGTCACAATATCACCAAACCCAGAATTCAGATGAGGCAATTATGATTCTGAAAGATTAAGGTACTGAGTTGTAGGACCCCATGTTCAGAAATATTATATTATGTAAATTTTAATTAAATTGAAATGATAAATATATGCATTTTACTTTTTCCTACCTAAATTTACGTGTATGCATAAAACATAAGTTATTTACTTGTTTACACACACAATATGCAGACAACAATGTGAAAGAATTGGCAGAGTCTACTTTAGCACAAGCATAAAAACCTAATGTCACTTTGGGGTTATCTGCATGATTTGGAACATGTTATGGTTGGAACATTTTGAAGAAAATCTGAGGTTTGAACTACGTTTGAAAACAACAGTAGTTATCTGGGTACAAGAACTGGTGAAGGCTCTTTGGGGGCAGTTGGAGTAACATGTTCAACAGCCCAAGGCATGAGACAGCATAGGGTGTTTCAATTTGGCAAACAGTGAAAAGAGCCAGTGGTGATCTGGCAGAGGCTGAGTCTTGAAGTCACTGCTTAAGGATGTGCCTCAGCCTCACGTTGGAATGCCTTGTATTCCATGATAAAAGCTTCAAACTTCACTACTTATTAAGGGTTTTCTGAATTTAACAGAAGATAGACACAGATTCAGTTTCAGTGCAGATTATATGTTCACATCTACATTTATACATAATTTTGATTTTGAGTACAGTGCAGTAGCAAACAGTTAGTGAAGGCCAATTAACTTTAAATCTATTCAGTGAAATTCTAAATTCTTTGCAAGTTGGAAACCACATTTCAGTATTAATTGCCAGATGCCACTGGCAAGAAGCACACATCCCTGAATAAAGTCCTATTTGCCAGTTCTAGTGATTAAAAATATAATTGGATGTCAAAATGCATGCTTTCCACATCTTTTTCCCACTCCTCCCTGCTGTTTTCATAATGGGAAAGCCAGGGGAATGAAGCAGATGATCTTACTTTTTTCTGGAACTCAGAAACCTACAATAAAATACAGTAAGATGTTTCCAGCTTGAGGTGCACTTATTTATATATATTTATAAAGGTGCACTTATATATATTTATGATCTTCCCTTGAAATATTTTTTCTACATCCTCACATTTATTATGTTATTTCAGCTCATTTACCTATCCTGAAGGCTAGGATCTATTTACCATTCCTGAAGGCAGGGCTCTTTGACTTCCATCTTCTTTTCTACCCAATGGTCATACACATTGTGGCAAGAAAGGATTGTCTGTTTAACAAATTTCAAATTTGCCCATTTTTTTGCTACTAATTTTACCATTATTCATCCAGGTCTTATGGGAATTATTTCACTCTCATTAGTATAGTTTCCGAGCTTCTGCAGGAGCTATATTGAGTAGTTTCTTTAGTCCTATCAACATGAAACATTGGGCAATAAGAGTCTTGAAATTCTCATATTTTCTACTTCTATGCTCTCTGCCCTAATGTTTGTTTCTTTTCCTGACACATCTTTCTTGATTTTCTATTCTTGGAAATTTCTTGCTAATTTTGGAGGTAATTGTATTGAGATATGGTTTATAGAATATTCAATCCACTCACTTTAATTGCAAAAATTCAGTGTTTGTACCATATTCACAGATGTGTACAACCATCACCAGAATCAAATATTAGAATATTTTCACTTCTGTAAAAGAAGACCCATGTCCACTCGCAGTAACTGCCCATTTCTTTTCTCCACAAGTTCTAGGAAATAGCTAGTTTAATTTTTCTCTGTGTATTTTTATGCTTTTAATATTTCACATAGTTATAACCAAACATTATTTGCTATTTTGTTACTGGATTTTGAGGCTCACCCCATTGCATTCAAGGTTCATTCATATCAGAGTGTATGTTAATACATTTTATTTTATTACCAAACAATATTCCATTGGATGGATGTACACATCCATTTGTCAGCTTATAGACATTAGATTTTCTCTACATATTAGAAATAAATAATGGTGATAGAAAATACATTCTCTTTTTGTTTTGTATGCAGTCTGATACTATCTGTCTTTTGATTGGATTGCTTAGTACCTTCATATTTAATGCTAATATTGATTTAATTAAGTATATGAGTGCATTTCTCTTTGCTTTTTAATACATTTCATAGCTACATTGTTTTTCTGATGCTATTTTGCTGTCTTTTATATAATGTGATGCTTTCTAATAAAATATTCTAATTGATTTTTGCCGCAGTCTGGCTGCAGCAAAATAACCGGGGGGTGACGAGCAACTTGTGTACATTGATACAGCAGGAGTGGAAACCGTTTATTGTAGAACCGGACTGGTATATATACATTCCACACAGCTTATCTTAATTAACATAAACTCCATACAGCAGTCAACCAATAAGGAATCTCCACACTTAATGGTTCTCTGGTGTTACTTCATAAACCACTCCCTCTGGCAAAATGCCAGGCGCCATCCAGACTTGTTTACAGACTCTAACATTTGCTAGGCACCATCCTGAGTTGTTTACAGACTCTAACAGATTTTAATTAGAGGTAATTTTTTTTGAGCTGTGTACTTAAATTTACTTGTTTTATACATCTTAACATATGCCATTCTACCTCAGATTTATACTGATATTTCTAGGGAGGAATTAAAGTTTATATGCTCCATTTACCCCTTCTCTTATTCTTTTCTATTATTAATATGACCATTATAACTATATAAGTTATCTTTTACCATCTAAAACTGAGAGTAGGAATTAGAGCAAATATATAATTTTAGATTGCATTATATTGACCTTCTCGTTCTTAATTTCTAATTTCCTTTCTTCATTACTGTGAATTCAAATAATAAATTAGTGCCTTTTCCTCCCCCAGTTTTCTACCATGTCTTCTATGTGCTGTTATTGTCAAATATACTATATTTCTACATATTAAGTCCCATATATGTATATGTACATATAATAAATATATCTATCCATGTATATATTCATGTAATTATTTTAATTATTTAGAAGTAAAATATTAGAGTGAGATAAATTGTACTTTTTTTCTTTTGTTTAATTTAATTACCTTTATTGGCATTATTTTTTTCATGTGTATTTGAATTATTGTCCTTCAATCCCTTGGTTCAGTCTAAAGAGTTCCTTTGAGGTTTCTTATAAGCCTATCACTAGTAATAAGTTCTGTTTTTGTTCATTTGGAAATTTCTTTGTTTTGCCTTTGTTTACTTCTTTTTTTAGTGGTGCTTGAAATTGAACCCAGAGCTTGGCAGTCACCAAGCAAGTTCTCTAACACTGACCTACTCACCCTCTCCTGTCTTTGTTTTTGAAAGCTAGATGTTCTGGATATGTAATCTTGAGTGACACTTTTTCTTCTGAACTTTGAATATTTCGCTACACTGCCTTTGGCCTCCATTGTTTCTTATCAGAAGTGAACTGTTGGTCTTGTTGAGATAATCACTGTGTGTATGCGCTAAGTTTTACTCTTCCTGCTTTCAAAATATTCTCTTTATGTTTTCCTTTCATCACTTTGTCTGTGATACATATTAACCTAGATCTCCTTGTCTTTATATTATATGAAGACTCTGGAGTTTGACTCCATTGGTTAGTTTTTCCCCATATTTTGGAATAATTTGAAATATGTTGGGTTTTATTTCTTCAAATAATTTTTCTATTTCTTCCTTCCTGTCTTCCTATTTTGGTATTTCCATTATGCATATCTTTGTGCTGAATGGTGTTTCATATTTTTGAGGTTCCTTTCATTTTTCTTCATTTTTTTTCTATTATTTAATCATATCAGTTTTGTTGATCCATTATCAGTTTTGCCAATTCTTTCTCCTTTTCTCCAGGTCAAATATCTATTGAGTGTTTTTTTGTTTGTTTCTTTGTTTTTTTCCTATTTGATCGTTTTCTTCCAACTCCAAAATTTCCACACTGTTCTTTTACCTAATACCAACTTTGAAGTCATACATGTCTATTTCTTTTTTTGTCTAGGAATGTTTTTGTTAAAAAATGTAGACATTTTGATAATATATTTTGGCAAATCTCGATTCTGATTTCTTCTTTCTCTTGAGATTTGCTGTTCTTATTATTGCTTTTCTTGTTCATTTATTTCTTTGTTTAGTAACTTTGCTAAACTAAATCTGTGAAAATTGTTCCCTCAATTATGCATCTTCAGATCTTCCCACTCAGATTTTGCCCCCCCCATCCTTGTTTCATCACTCAGATGATTACAACATGGTCATTCCTAGATTCCCACAAAGACATTGTTGATTAACAGTCCTTCTTCAGTTTTATTAGCCAAGTTAGATTTTCTAGGCTTTCTGAATGTGGCTTGGACACTGTGGTTATAGTTTAAGGAATATAAAATTTTGTCTCAAGTTTAATCAGCTACTAATAACTTAGATGTTTCTTCTCCTCTCCTAAATGGGTATAACTGTTGGCATTCATAGACTTTCGGATCTTCATGGAATGGCTTTTTAATATTAATAATAATCTTTTCAGAATATTTTGGAATATTTTAGCTCTTGTTTCTTCAATTACTTTTTCTATTTCTTTCTGCTTCTCTTTCTAATCTTTGCTTCTTAGGAGTTATCCCTGAATCACAGTAGGTTTTTTTTTTTCTCAATCATATTTCATCAAAAATTGTGGATAAGTCAATTGTCATTGAAGTTTCTGTCCTTTGCTGATAAATGGTTATGTGGCTTAAAGAATACTTTCAGTTTGGCTCATGTGTTACTCTGCTCCTGAGTGAGCATAGCCTAGTATGTGTATGTGGTAGCATCCTGACACCCAGGATTGTGTGCAATCTCAGAACTATGTTCTTTCTGTCTTTTTCTTTGGTTTTCTCTGTGAAATATTGTCAGATTTGCTGTTTCCAATTTTGTTAGGAGTACCATGAGGCTACAACTTTCTTTTGAATCATGGGGGTCTCTCTCTCTCTCTCCCTCTCTCTCTCTCTCTCTCTCTCTCTCTCTCTCTCTCTATATATATATATATATATATATATATATATATATATATAAATATCTAGATATCTATATCTAGATATCTAGATATATATATATATATATATATAGATAGATAGATAGATAGAGATATTCATTATTAAAATGCATAAAGATGCACAAATGAGAAATGAATATATTTCTATGAAAATAGTTTATAAACTTTTTGATGCTCTAATGTAAGGAAATCAAGCCTTAACTCTTTCTTTTCTGAGAAACTATTAAATCTCCTCTTTTTGTTATTTATTCTTCCACTGAGCTCTTGGGAGAGATTACCAAGTTGGGTATGGGAAAGGGAATACATATAAAAATGAGGGATGAATGAAGGGGTGGATAAATTAAGAGATGGATAAATATCTGGATGAATGGGGAGATAAGTGGAAGAATGCATGGATAATGAGAGAGAAAGGTGTGAGTAGAAAATAAATACTGAATGGATGTATTGTCTCATAGCCAAATGAGGAATTGCAAGATTAATGGATTGATGAATAAATGAAAGCAGAAATAAAAGAGGAACTATAACCATAGCATATCCTTACAGTCTCTACAATTTTTTAGTGAAGAATGGTATTATTGAGGAGAGATTTATTAATCATCCAGTTGTGAATTCCTTGTAATTATATAATGGTCATGACATGAGAAACACTAAGCCTTGTGGAAACTAAGTAAATTGATAACTGCAAAAAAAAAAAAAAAAAGGTGAAATAAGTGTTTAACCTGCTTGGGACAGAGTACATTTTCAGGCATGCAATCTGTGTAACTATAAGGAGAGACCAGTGACATGTGAGATACATAAAAAATTAAATAGTTCTTTTTGTCTTTAGAGAAGCAATTTAGCTATTGAAATGAATTACAAAGTTCAAGTCTTAGCTTTTGTTCTAACTTCCAGATAATTATACCAAGGGACAATTTTTTTTTAAAATAAAAAATGTCATGCTTCAGTGTTTCAGCTTTATTATTTTTTGCATTTATTATCACTTTTATACTTAAGAACAATTATATTATGTAGTTAAATATTTCAGTATTATTTTATTAAGAAGAAAACCAAATGAGGATTAGGTTGATTGTATTTCTAAGATTTCTTCAACTATGAAAAATGTATTAATGGAGATGTCAATGAGACTATTTCTTGGGGGTTGTGGGTATAGCTTGGTAGTGGGGCACTTGCCTCACATGTATAACAAAAAAATAAAAGACAAAAGGAAGGTTCTTATCTTCTTTCTGTATCATCTGTGGTGGTTTCATGAAATATCTCAGGTAAAGACCCTGGTTTGTCTTTCACCAGTTTTTTGTTCTTTTATCAAAGAGGAAGAAGAAGTAAGTTCATATCCCATTATCTGGCATGTAATGAAGACCAAAGCAGCACAATAATTGGTAATAAAAATGTGCATTATCTTATTAACTTCACACAGAGTAGTCTTAATTAGGTGAAGACTTTTAATAAGGTATATGATTAAGCACCAACTGCCAAATGCTAGTGAGAACCTGGAGTAATACAGTTGTAACGCTGCTTTAAGGTTCTCATACCTCCTTTGCTAAATAAGTAGTTTCAATACATAGAGTTTGTGAAGCTTAAAATAGTTAACATATTTAAATACCAGTACATTTCTTGTCACATAAACATTGTTCTCTGAATTTATGTTGATACTATTAATACAATTTTACAGGAAAAAAAAACAAGAATTCAAAGTAAAAATAACCTTCTATATGATCTTAAAGGAAGCAAAAAGAAAAAGGGAAGAAAACATAGACTTTCAAGTTATATTTCATTGTTCTTTGTAATTGTTGTCACCGTAAGCACTTAATTTACTATAAGCAGTTGAGATTGGACAATAGATTAAATAAAGTTTATGTTATTGTGCCATGAAAATTTGTCCTTAGGAACCAATTATATTTTATTCTTATTTGTAACTTCAGTAATTATCCTAATTAGCTCAAGTAAAATATATTTAAATATAATAAAAATAATTTTTTTTGCTACTACTAGATATTAGAAAATCTTGAATCAACCTTTCCAATCTAGTACTACCACTTGGGAGTTTTTGTTTTTGGTGGTAGGTGGTGTTTATTTTGTAGCATGGAGAAAATGCATACATTTTTACTGCCACTCAAAATGTAGTAAAAATTAGCCCTAAATGAAATCCTCACTGGACCATGCACTATCTTCTACTGTGGTAATGCTATAAAATGGGATATAACTGTATGTACTACATAGAAAGGATCTGTGTCTTTTGAATCTTTATAATCCCTATAATATACAATTGACTTATCTATAGGATATAAATGGTAAATATTTGTAGAATCAACTCAAAATTATTTCAATGCAGGTCATTATTTTGTTAACAATTCAGCAGATGTATTTACTCACAACTGAATCTTAGATCTGGTAATAGATAGCCAGAAACTAAATGATACGAAAGTAGTCTTATATAAAAAGAAAATCTTAGGGCTGAGGTTGTGACTCACTTGTAGAGTGCTTGCCTAGCATGCATGAGGCACTGGGTTCAAGATCCTGCACCACATACAAATAAAATAAAGGAACTGTATCCACCTACAACTAAAAATAATTTTTAAATAAAAAGGATATCTCTTTAAATATAATATAGAGTATTGTTATTATTATCATCATTATTACCTTCATCATTTACTGAGCACCCTATATTTCAATGACATTTAAAATAGTTCCTTTTTAAATTTTTGTTGTTGTTGTAGATGGACACAATACCTTTATTTTGTTTATTTCTTTTTTTATGTGGTGCTGAGGCTCTAACCCAGTACTTCACATATGCTAGGCAAACACACTGAGCCACAACCCCAGCCCCTAAAATAGTTCTTAATCTTTACAAATACCTAAGTTATCTTGTAAAGGTAATGCATTCAATCAACAATTTTTAGAGAGACTAATATTGTCAAATCATTTTCCAGGTTTTATCAGTGAACAAAGATTTCATACTTCAGTAGAGTGTGGGTATATGAACAGAAAAATAATTTATGTAGTACATCTTAAAGGAAAAAGTACAAAACAATACATGATTGTGAATTTCAGATGGGAAGTGCAGCAATTTGTAGTGTTAAGGGTTTTAAGTACATTTGTCTATACAGTGGACACTCAAGAAAAGACTTGAAAAAGTTAGGAATTTGAGAGCTGAGGAAATCCAAAGGATGGGATTTGGAATCATCAATAGCTAAGTTTTATTTATTGACTTTTCGAAAAAAAAACTATGTAGTTTTCTAGGGTTAAGGGTAGGGCAGTGTTAGTCAGGTAAGGTTTGTTACATGTACAAACAAAAGGTTTATACATGCAACAAAACCAGAAAAGGCATACTTTTGTCTCACTGTTTGACGATTAAATATATTTATATGATTTTTAGAATTTTGCTTGCATACACTAACTGCTACATAATGTAGTAAAATAATTTAGAAAGTGTTAATTACTTGAGAGGTCAAATATTGACACAGAATAAAGAGTTCTTTGTTTCATCTCTGGGGCCATATATTTCGAGACCTTCCATATTCATTAGAGTTTTGCTTGCCACATATAAGCAAATTTGCCATTTTCTATTTCTTTTGCTTATACTTTCAAATTCAAGTGAAAAACAAACAAACAAAAACCAAATAAACAAAGACACTTTTGGAAAATATGCTATGGAAATTTATTTAAAAATCTCTACTACAATGCATTAAAATAAATTTAAATGAAAATGAATATTTAATGTGGTAAGGCATTTGATAAACTGGTATGCATAGAGATGTTTTAATGTGTGCTGCTTTCAACAAAATTCACTTAATGGGATAAAATTTTGAAAGGATGTTTGGGATAAGCAGTAAGTGCAGCTGCTATACTTTGGCAGTGACAAAATTAAACAATTGGCTTAATCCAACATTCAAATGGCAGAAGGATTTACACAAATACAGGAGACCTTGACATTCAAACAAATTCATGTAGGAAGAAAATGTAACTCTCAGAAATGTTTCCATTGATTTAACCCTGATATCTACAAAATTTCATGTTGGATTCTAAATGATTTCTATTCAGCAACTTATTAATGTTAATAAACCATGGATTTCTGTTGCTTTTAGAAGAAAATGAGGTTATTGTCTATCATGTCAATTAACCACCAGAGAAAAAAGGCTGGAAAATGAACTATATCCCTTGGTCTGTTAAAGGGAAGATGTAAATTCTTCAAAACGTTTAAGTAGCTACAGAGTACTTATAAATTATAAGGATCAGTATTAATTGAGAAAACAAATAAATACAACAACAACACAAACAAGTTTAATGGAGGAAAATAATCAACTTTTTTGCTTAATTCAGTGTGTGTCATCATCATCAAATTCATTCACATACTCTTTCATTCACTCCATATTTACTGTGTTTTTCATGTATCCAGCATTATTTTGAAACTTACTGATTCAATGATTAGCAAATCAGATGCAAATCCCAATTGTCAATGAGCCTAATGTATAATGAAGGAATGAGATATGAAGCAATCAAACAGAAAAATGACAGATGACAACTGTATTAAATAGGAATGGAGTTTAACCTGTTTGTACTAAAATACCCATGCAAATTGTTTAAATATTAAAGCACTTTTGTACCCACTGATAGGTAGCCATTGCTTTCTTCATCCCTGCCCATCTCCTAGAACCCTCCTCTTCTCCCTGGCTCTTTGGTCTTATACATTAATAAATGGAAACTATCTATTGAAGCACAATGGCTTGTACACAATAACCTGATACAGGTCTACTCATAAATCAAAGAGGAAAGGTTCACTTGTAGTTTAATTCAAGTCTTTGGGAATACTCAGTGATTCCCCATAGAAATTAAAGGACAGATAAAACTGGAAGATATCACAGGGCTTTATCATCTACTGTGCTATCATGTAGGAGACTGAAATGAACCAATTTTATATCTGTTCCTCTGGTGTCACTAAGGCTTGGAATTTTTATATTGAACCTCTCCCCCTCCTTTGGCTACAAATGTAGACTATAAAATTGTAGTCTATAGTGCAGCTTTGGATTCACAATGGGAGAGAGACCCACCAATTGTGTCTTCTGTCATCTGGCACCCCTGGTCTGTTGTCATGCAGAGACAAGGAATGTGAGTTGCCAATACCATGCTGATCTCCCTTATGCTTTGAGTGTGAGTAATAAACTGTCCAAATTGATTTGGACTCATTGTCTTTTTCGAGGATAAATCTGTGGGAATGTGACATGCCAACTTAAGTGCTTTCACCAGGCTCCGTGCCTGCCTGACTGCTTGGAACACATCAGGCAGGGAGTTTCTTGGACCCTGCTGAAGCATATAGGACAGAGATTTCATTGATCCATGTCAATATCATATCAATTATTTTATATTTTGATTATCAAAACTGATGAAAATATTAGGAAGAAATAAGACATCATTTCACAGGAGACTATTTCAAGGATACTAGGATTATATTTGTAGTTCATAAATGCATCTCTATGAGAATTAGCATTTCAACTAGTATCTAAATTATGCTTGGGATAAGGGTATAGTATAGTAAGAAATTTTTCATGATTTTAGGCAGAACAATTAAATATGATGCTCCTGAAGTCTGTAAGAATATACCTCAGGGCTGGTATTGTGGCCGTAGAGCACTCGCCTCGCACATGCAAGGCCCTGGGTTCAATCCTCAGCACCACATAAAATTAAATAAATAAAATAAAGGTATTGTGTCCAACTACAACTAAAAAATAAATATAAATAAATATATAAAGAGAATGTGCCTCATCCAATGAACTGTAAAGAAAGCCAAAGGAACATAATACAATGCGCTAGGGCCAAAATAACCCTTATGATGACCTAGAAAAACACTAATATTTTTACGAGTAAAGATTGAGCTCTGAGGTTCAACTAGAAAACCAATAATTAAATGGTATCAGCATGTGGAAGGCATATGGATAGCTTTAGACATGAATTCAGAAATGCTGAAGAAGCTTACAGACTGTAAGTTTCTTAGAGATAGTGACATTGTTTCGGGTTGTGTGGTATTTGTAACTGATTTTAAAATTGGTTGTTAAAAATAATAGTTGGTTAATTAAAGTGTGAGAAAAAAAAAAACAGAAGGAATCAAGGAACCAAAAGAGGGAAGAAGGAAGGAGGAGAGAACAAATAAAGTCTTCTATTTAGGAGAGTATGAAATTGGCAAAATGTCTGTGATTTATTTGGTTTGTAGTAAATATCTGAAGAAAGATGGAATAAGAGAGAATAAAACTAGAAAGAAATTACACATTACACAATAAATTCTGGAGGCCTCATAATACATGACTTCAAATTATACAGAGCTATATAGTAAAAAAAAAAAAAAAAAAAAAAAAAAAAAAAAACCTGAAAGGAACTGTTATAAAAACAAATGCACAGACCAATGGTACAGAATGGAAAACACAGACATAAGCCCATGAAACAGTCATCTGTTTCTTAACAAAGTTTCCAAAAACACACAGTGGGGAAAACATGCATAGTGTCAGGAAAACCAGTTATCCATATGTAGAAAACTGAGACTAGACCCTTATCTCTAACCCTGCACAAAAGGCATCCCAAAATGGATGAAAGCCCTAAGAATTGGATCAGAAACTATGCAACTAAGAAGAAGTGTTTTTTAAGAAGAAAAACACACTAGATTGTCACTCTAACATACAGACACAGGCAATAACTTTTATAAAGGGTCCACTAAGGCTCAGGAAATAATGCCTAGCATTAATAAATTGATGACATCAAATTCAAAGCATCTGCATGGAAAAGAAAACAATTAAGAATCTGATTTTAAAAAACCTACAGAATGGAAGAAAATCTCTGCTAACTACTCTTCTGCAGAATTAATATCAGAATATACAAAGAACTCAAAAACACCAACTCCTTCCCAAATAACGCAATTAATATATGGGCAAATGAACTAAACAGACACTTCCGAAAAGAAGAAATATAAATGGTCAACAATATATAAAATAATGTTCAAAATTATTAGGGAAATGAAAATCAAAACTAAGATTTTATCTTTTTCAAGTAAGAATGGCAGTCTTTAAGAACACAAATAATAATAAATTCTGGAGAAACTGTGGAATAAAAGGAACAATCTTAGATGGTTGGTTGGATTATAAATTAGTACAACCATTATGGAAATCAGTATGGAAGTCCTTCAAAAGACTCGGCATGGAAGTACCACATAATTAAAACCATCATGCTATAGTGATATGTTCATACTCATGTTTATAGTGGCAAAATTCACAGTAGCCAAACTATGGATCCAGTCTAGGTGTCCATTAATGGAAGAATGGATAAAGAAAATGCACAATATATACAAGATGGAGTTTTTTTTATTATTATTCCTTAAAGAATAATGAAATTATGTCATTTTCAGGAAAATGGATGAAATTTGAGACCATTATTAATTGAAATAAAAACAATTCTCCCAAGAACTTCCTTCTTGTTGACTTGTTCAGGTGAATTTGAATGAAGAAGATGAATGCAATCTAAATTAATTTCTTGACCAATGGTAAAAGGCAGTACTATCATTAACCTAGCTTAAAAGAAAAAGAAAAAAAATAAACAAAATAATCAAACAAACACAAAACACACACACAAAGAAAGAGCCTCTAAAGAGAGTGTGGAGAGTGTGGGCATAAACTGGGAAAGGCATCAAACTGAATATAATGGAAAGCTAAAGTTTCCGTTTTTGACAAGAGGAAAATCTTCAAATTAAATTTCATAAAAAAAAAATAATCACAGTAGACCATGGGGGATGACCTTATGCGGATGACGGAGTAGGTTAAATGGAATGTAAAACTGCATAAAGTCCTTTGAGACTGTGGTAGAGATAAAGTAGGGGATTATACAAACATAACCTCTTAAAATTGTGCACATCGTAATGCCCAAAATATGTGAACAGATTATTGAATGTGGCAAAAGTGAATTTTAGATGTGTATTCCCTTTAAAAAGGATGTCGAAACAGGAAGATTGTCTTGAACTATCTGAGTGACACCAGTGTAACCACAAAGGTCTTAATATGGAGGATGGAGAGTCAGAATCAGCACAGACAATGTCTTGGTGGAGTGACCTGGCCCAAAGCAAAGGAATGCAGGTCATTTGGGGCAGCGACCCCAAGGAACAGGTTCTTCTCTAAAGCTTCCAAAAGCAACTAGGCTTGTTGACATCTTGACTTTAGTCCAGTAAGACATATGGATTCTTAAATTGCAAAATATTATGGTAATAGAATTTTGTTGCTTTCGGACAGTCATTAAGCAGAGAGAGAAAACTAAATTAATAAAATGTTCTACTGGCAATAATAGAAAGAGTGGGAAGGTTGTGTCATGGGTTATATACAAGCTCATTTTGAGGAATAAATAGCATAGGACAACTAGAGATATTTTTCCATAAATGAAGTAATGGAGATCTGTTCTTGGAATCATGGAGAAAGTGTTCACCAAACATAGGTTTAGACAGAACTAGAGTTTTTGGTGAATTCTTACATTTGAATAGAATTTAAGTAGAGAAAGAAGAAAAAGAACCAAATGAGAATCAGCAAATATATAAACATATGTATGTATGTGTGTGTATATATATATATATATATATATATATAAACAGAGTTGTAATAAATGAAAGAAAATCAAAGATTTTGAGTCATTTTATTATATCTATTGCCAAATATTCTACATGTAAAGTTCCAGGGAAGTGAGGAACTTTGTAAACACCAAGAGTATACAATATTCATGAAGTGTATTTGTATTTTTAAAAACTTTTTGGTTTTAGGTGTTTGCCCATACATGGAACTAAGGAAAAATACATCAAATATTTTCTAGATTAAAATTCCACAGGACTCAGGAAAAAATGTTCAATGATACATAATATATATAGTTAAATGTCACCCATGGTCTGAAATTTTTAAAATATTTTGTTATACATAAGACCAATCTTGTTCCATGCAGCTTTCAAACAATTAGAGTGAAAATAGCCTGCAGTAATAATCTTTGATCTAGATAGATGTGTTATTAATACATAGTCTATATTATATATTTAGTCTTTCATAATTCATTTCTTATTTTTCAGAAATTTTAATTTTTATTATAAATTGACAAACTACAAGCATATGTATTTATGGATACAAAGTGATGCTAGTACAACGTGGAATAATTAAATCAATTAAATTAACATCCATGATCTCAAATATTATCATTTTTTATAGTATGAATAATTTAAATTTATTTTCAACAATTTTGAATATACGTTAATATTTACTACATTCACCATACTATGAAATATATTTAAAAGAAAAAAATATTGCTTTTTTTTAATTTGAGGCCTTATATGTTTTGATCAAAATCTCACCGTTCTATCCTTTGCTTGCCTCTGGTAAGTATTTTCCTACTTTGCTTCTATGAGTTTCATTGTTTTAGATTTTTACTTAAAAGTGGAATCATGCAGAGTTTACAAGCCTTACTTTTTTGCACTTATGTTTTCAAATTCCATTCATCTACTACAAATAAAACGATTTATGTTTTTTACAAGGCTGAATAATATCTTATTGTGTATATAAACATTTTCTTAATCCACTCATCTCTTGAAGGACACATAGTTTAATTCTATAACTTGGTTATTATCAATAGTGCTGCAATGAACATGAGAGTTCAGGTGTCTTTTGACATTTTGATTTCAATCTATTGGGTGATTTCTGTGGGTGAAATTACTGGGTCATGTGTCAATTGCATTTGTAGTTTTGTGACAGCTGGTCATATGGTTTTCCAAAAAGACTGTATTGATTTATACTCCCACCAAGAGTATACAATATTCCCCTTGATGCGCATTTTTGGTGAAACTTGCCATGTGCCAAATGTGGATAATAATATTTACCTCTTAGGAATAATGAGAATATTTAGTATTAATGTATGAGAACTGAAACATTTTACTACCTTCTAGTAAAATAGTATTTATTTTCATACTTCTTGAAAAAGGAGAGAGAAACAGAAGTATGATAAAGCAGAAAGAAACCACTATTAGATAAATGACAACTCTGAATTAAAAATCATGAATACAAAAATATAGAAGTCACAATTTATTTTTGCTTTCTAACAGCCAAGAATTATTTGAAATAGCTGCTATTTTTTAAAATCAATCATCAAACTACATCTATAGTTTATAGGACCACTTATTTTCCAGGATTTTCAAATATTTGAGTGTATGTCAAGCCCATGATATTTGTCTAAGAAAAGCTAAAGAAGATGTTCTTCATTTTGTCCCAATTTTTCTCAAAAGAATATTTGCATGGTACATTTCAACATGAGACCATACTTCCTTGCAATTTTTTGCATAATTGCATGGTTTCGTATGATTTAGGACCAACTATCCTTTCAATTTTTTACCTCTTAAGAAATTTTAAATAGATAAAGTCAAAATAGATACATAGTAACTTTTGGAAACTTTCATCCTCACAAGGAAATAAATTCCAGAATAAAGAAAAATGGATTCTTGAGATCCTTTCTTAAAACAATATACTAGAACCACTTCATATATATCACAGAAATCAATGCACTATTTAAAGGGACATTTTTAATATCCTTTTTTATGAAAGTGAAAGTATTGTGTACTTAATGATAGTCACAATAAATAAAAGTTCCTGACAGTTTCAGAATATTTCAGAATTTCTACATGTGTGCTCTATTATCTAGGACCCATTTGTTAGGGATCTATCTATCTGTTTATTTATTTATTTTAACAGCTATCAGCACATTTTATTAAACCTTCATAAACTATGATTTTTAAATGTTTGTAACTGTGTTTGCCAAAAACTAATTAACAAGTTTAAGTTTTATAGTTTCTTTTTTTCCCACTATACAAACTAAAACAACAGTTAAAAACATAGCCAATTTCTAATCTTAAATTAGTCTTATGTTATTATGTTTATATCTAAAGTGAATTTAAAACAAATCAACACAGTGAAAGCTCTGACATCCCCCTAAATAAGTATTCCAAATTGATAACGAAATAATTAAAAGAAAAATATATACATTGAGAGTAATGGAATTAAATGAAGGATATTTCAGAAACTTTGGATTGTCTTAAGAATGTATATAAATATATATAGAGAGATAGATAGATAGATATAGATATAGATATGTATATTTTAATTTACTACGTGAAATATGTTCAAATTTAACCAATATGACTGAATTATTTATCTTCATAAAACTATTTACCAAATTTTGAAATACTATGCTATTATTCAAGTTCACAATATAGTTTTGAAAATTATAGAAAATATCCCAATACTGCATAGTGAATTGTAATTATTATTTTATTTTTATGCTATAATTTTTCTAACACATATCTCCACATAATATGTGCTGGGAAAACTGTTGAGGGAGTGAGAAGAAATACTTAATATTTAAATTTCCATTGTTTTTTTAATTCTAATTTGTTATATATGACAGCAGAATACATTACAATTCATGTTACACATATAAGCACAATTTTTTATATCTCTGGTTGTATTCAAAATATATTCACACCATTTGTGTCTTCATTCATGAACTTAGGGTAATGTTGTACATCTCATTCTACTGTTGTTTTCACCACCACGCCCTCTTCCTTTGATTCCCACCACTTTGCCCTATCTAGAGTTCATCTAATATTCCCAGGCTCCCCCTCCCAGATCCACTATGAATCAGCCTCTTTATATCAGAGAAAACATTCAGCATTTGGTTTTGGGGGATTGACTAACTTCACTTAGCATTATATTCTCCAACTGCATCCATTTTCCTGCAAATGCCATGATTTTATTCTCTTTTATTGCTGAGTAATATTCCATTGTGTATATATACCACAGATTATTCATTCATTTATCTACTGAAGGGCATATAGGTTGGTCCCATGGTTTAGCTATTGTGAATTGTGCCACTATAAACATTGATGTGGCTGTGTCCCTGTAGTATGCTGTTTTTAAGTCCTTTGGGGTAAGACTGAGGAGAGGGAAAGCTGGGTCAAAAGGTAGTTCCATTCCAGTTTTCCAAAGAATCTCCATAGTGCTTTCCAGATTGTCTGTACCATTTTGCAGTCCCACCAGCAATCTCTGAGTGTGCTTTTTCCCCACATCCTCACCAACATTTATTGTTGTTTGTATTCTTAACAGCTGCCATTCTGACTGGAGTGAGATGGTATCTTAGAGTAGTTTTGATTTGCATTTCTATAATTGCTAGAGATGATAAACATTTTTTCATACATTTGTTGATTGATTGACTATCCTCTTCTGAGAAGTGTTATTGGTGTCCTTGGCCCATTTATTGATTGGGTTATTTGTTTTTGTTTTGTTCTGTTTTGGTTTTGGTGTTTAGCTTTTTGAGTTCTTTAAATACCCTAGAGATTAGTGCTCTATTTGATGTACAAGTGGTAAAAATGTGTTTCCAAGTTGTAGGTTCTCTCTTCTCCTCACTGATTGTTTCTTTTGCTAAGAAGTGTTTTAGTTTGAATTCATCCCATTTATTAATTCTTGATTTTAATTCTTGCCCTATAGGAATCTTATTAAGGAAGCAGGGCATAATCTGACATAATGATATTTGAGCCTACTTTTTCTTCTATTAGACACAGGGTCTCTTGTGTAAATTCTAGGTTCTTGATCCACTTTGAGTTGAGTTTTGTGCATGGTGAGAGACAGAGTTTAATTTCATTTTGTTGCATATGGATTTCCAGTTTTCGTAGCACCATTCTTGAAGAGGCTGTCTTTTCTCCAAAGTTTGTTTTTGGTTGCTTTGTCTAATATAAGCTAACTGTAATTATGTGGGTTAGTCTCTGTGTCCTCTGTTCTGTATCGTTGGTCTACCAGTCTATTTTGGTGCCAATACCATTCTGTTTTTGTTAATATTGCTCTGTAGTATAAAGTCTGGTAGAGTGAAGCCACCTGCTTCACTCTTCTTGCTGAAGATTGCTTTAGCTATTTTCGGTCTCTTATTTTTCCAGATGAATTTCATGACTGATTTTTCTATTTCTATGAGGAATGCCATTGGGATTTTTATTGGAATTGCATGAAATCTGTATAGTGCTTTTGGTAGTGTGATCATTTTGACACCATAAAGTCTGCCTATCCAAGAACAAGGGAGATCATCTTTCCATCTTCTAAGGTCTTCTTTAATTTCTTTCTTTAGTGTTCTGTGTTTCGGTTGTAGAGGTCTTTGAACATTTTTGTTAGGTTGATTCCCAAGTATTTTATTTTATTTATTTATTTTGGAGGCTATTGAGAATGGCATAGTCTTCCACATTTCCCTTTCAGAGGATTTGTCACTGATTTACAGAAATGCCTTTGATTTATGGGTGTTGATTTTGTATCCTACTACTTTGCTGCATTCATTTATTAATTCTAGAAGTTTTCTGGTGGAAATTTTGGGTCTTTTAGGTATAGAATCATATTGTCAGCAATTAGTGCTAATTTGAATTTTTCTTTTCCTATGTGTATCCCTTTAATTTCTTTTGTCTGTGTAATTGCTCTGGCCAGTGTTTCAAGAACTATGTTAAATAGAAGTGGTAAAAGAGGGCATCCCTGTCTTGGTCCAGTTTTTAAAGGGAATGCTTTCAATTTTTCTCCATTTAGAATGATGTTGGCCTGCGGCTTAGCATAGATAGCCTTTATGATGTTGAGATAAGTTCCTGTTATCTCTAGTTTTTCTAGTTTTTGAACATGAAAGGGAGCTCTATTTTGATGAATGCTTTTTCTACATCTATTGAGATGATCATATG
The DNA here is from genome assembly GCF_021218885.2 of Marmota monax. Taxonomy (NCBI): domain Eukaryota; kingdom Metazoa; phylum Chordata; class Mammalia; order Rodentia; family Sciuridae; genus Marmota; species Marmota monax. The sequence continues at coordinate 1,765,952 of NW_026695230.1, read as the reverse complement.
TTTCTTATATTTAAGTCTATTGATGTGACAAATTACATTTGTTGATTTCCACATGTTAAACCAAACTTACATCCCTGGGATGAACCCCACTTGATTGTGGTGCACTATCTTTTTGATGTTTTTTTTTTTTTTGTATTCTATGTGGCAGGATTTTACTGAGAATTTTTGCATTTATTTTCATTAGAGATATTGGTCTGAAATTTTCTGTCTTTGATGTTTCTTTGCTTGGTTTTGGAATCAGGGTGATATTGGCCTCATAGAATGAGTTTGAAAGTGCTCCCTCTTTTTCTATTTCCTGAAATAAATTGAAGAGCATTGGTATTAGTTCTTCTTTAAAGGTCTTATAGAACTTGGCTATGTATCCATCCGGTTCTTGGTTGGTAGGCTTCTGATGGCATCTTCTATTTCATTGCTTGAGATTGATCTGTTTAAACTGTGTATATCATATTGATTCAATATGAGCAAATCATGTGACTCTAGAAATTTGTAAATGTCTTTGATACTTTCTATTTTATCGGAGTACAAGTTTTCAAAATAATTTCTAATTATCTTCTGAATTTCCTTAGTGTCTGTTGTGATATTTCCTTTTTATCACCTATGTTAGTAATTTGAGTTTTCTCTCTCCTTCTCTTCATAACATGGCTAAGGGCTTGTCAATTTTATTTAATTTTTCAAAGAGCCAACTTTTTTTAAGTCAATTTTTTCAATTGTTTCTTTTGATTTAATTTCATTGATTTAGCTCTGATTTTAATTATTTTCTGTCTTTTACTGCTTTTGTTGTTGATTTGTTCTTCTTTTTTCCAGGGCTTTGAGATGTAATGTTAAGTCATTTATTTGTTACTTTTTTTCTTCTTTTAAGGAATGAACTCCATGCAGTAAACTTAGTACTGTCTTCATAGTGTCCCAGAGATTTTGATACATTATATCTGTGTTTTCATTCACCTCTAAGAATTTTTTAATCTCCTCCTTGATGTCTTTTGCAACCCATTGTTCATTCAGTAGCATATTATTTAATCTCCAGGTGTTGGAGTAGCTTTTATTTTTTATTTTATCATTGATTTCTAATTTCATTCCATTGTGATCTGATAGAATGCAGGTCAGTATTTCTACTTTTTTTATATTTGCTAAGAGTTTCTTTGTGGCATAGTATATGGTCTGTTTTAGAGAAGGATCCATATGCTGCTGAGAAGAAAGTGTATTCTCTCGTTGAAGGATGAAATATTCTGTATATGTCAGTTAAGTCTAAGTTATTGATTGTGTTATTGATTTCTATAGTTTCTTTGTTCAGCTTTTGTTTGGAAGATGAATCCAGTGGTGAAAGAAGTGTGTTAAAGTCAGCCAGAATTATTGTGTTGTGGACTATTTGACTCTTGAACTTGAGAACAGTTTGTTTGATGAACATACATGTTCCATTGTTTTGGACATATACATTTATAACTGTTATGTCTTGTTGGTGTATGATTCCCTTGAGCAGTATGTAGTTTTCTTCTTTATCCCTTTTGATTAACTTTGGCTTGAAGTCTATTTTATTTGCTATGAGCATGGAGACCCCTGCTTGCTTCCTCAGTCCATGTGAGTGGTATGATTTTTCCCAATCTTTCATCTTCTATCTGTGGATGTCTTTTTCTCTGAGATGAGTCTTGTGGAGGCAGCACACATTTGGGTACTTTTAAAATTTAACCCAATCTGCCAGTTTATGTCTTTTGATTGGTGAATTTAAGACATCAACTTTTTGAGTTATTTTTGAGACATGATTTGCATTCCCAGTCATTTTTGTTTATTTTTGGTATTTAACTTGACTTGGTTTCTCTTTTGATTAGTTCTTCCTTTAACATAATACCTAACTTTGCTGATTTTCATTATTGTATTTCAATTCCTCTTCATGGAATATTTTGCCAAGAATATTCTGTAGCAAGCTTCTGAGTTGTAAATTGTTTTATCTTTTGTTTTATCATGGAAGGTTTTTATTTCATCATCAAATCTAAAGCTTAATTTTACTGAATATTAGATTCTTGGTTGTCATTCATGTTCTTTCAGAGATTGATTTATGTTTTTCTTGGATCTTCTAGCTTTCAGTGTCTGGGTTGAAATATCTGCACATAATCTAATTGTTTTCCCTTTATATGTAATCTGATTCCTTTCTGTTGTGGCTTTTAATATACTCTTCTTGTTCTGTATGTGAGGCATTTTCATTATAATGTGCCTTTTTTTTGGGGGGGGGGATCTGTTGTGATTTTGTATTTTTGGCATCTTGTAAGCCTCTTGAATTTGGTTTTCCAATGCATTCTTCAAGTTTGGAAAAATTTCTTATACTGTTTCATGAATAGATTGCTCATTCCTTTGATTTGGAACTATATGCCTTCCTCTATTCCAAAACCTCTTAAATTTGGTCATTTTATGCTATCTCATATTTCTTGAATGTTTTGGTCATAGTTTCTTACCATTTTCACTTTACTGTATACATTATTTTCAACATTATATATTTTGTCTTCATTGTCTGAGGTCCTGTCTTCCAAGTGGTCTAAACTTTTGGTGATGCTTTCAATTGAACTTTTAATTTGGCTTAGTTAAGAATTTTTAAAAAGTTATAACGAGTGTTACGAAAAGTAGCTAGAAAGTCTTATCCTGGTTCTCAATACTAATTTAAGAAACAAAGATGGTAAAAAATGATTTCTAGGCATATAGCTTAATTTGCCAACAGCAACATTATTATCTTCAATACTGAATTATAGATTCTTATGAATCTATATCACATTCTCCACTTTGATTTGATATAAATTCTTCACACATAATGTAATTAACATTGTATATTTAAGAGTTTATATCTTAGTAAAATTAATAGTGTAGTAAATATTCTGTGAAAATCACCAACATAAAAATATATTTCTAAAGGATTGCTTTCTTCTGAAAGATTTATTTGTTCAGCTTTCTCCCTAGACCCACACTCAGATTTCTGAGGAGACACAAAGAATATCTGCCAACTGTTCCAATTAACATTTAAAGCTTCACCGAAATATCTCTGCTTTGAAAGAAAAAATATTAATAAAATCTGATAACCATTAAATAATAATATCATGTTTTACTAACTCACAAAAAGGCTAAATGGATTTCCTAAGGTTTTAAAAGTATTATTTCAGAATAGAATATAAAAACATAAGATTAAAAAGTTTGAAGTAAATATTGAGGAAGGTGCATAAATTAAGACATTTTACAAAGTATCTTTACTATTATTAAAATTATTAATAAAATAGTACCACATTTTTACATATAAATTTAAATTACTCATAATAGTTGAAAAGAAACTTAGGAATAGAGTTGAAGGAAGGAGCAATTTAAAATATATGTCAAATATTAAAATGAGTTATTTTTATAAAACTTAGAAAATAAAGACAGATGTTATTTTGTTGATTCTAGAACATTATTGTAATTTTTTTAAACTATGGAAACCAATCAAAGAATGCCTTTAGCTAGAAGAGACATTAAAATATCTACTACACTTTTCATTTTACAAATTAGGAAACTGAGATCAAACAGCAAGTTGCCAAGGTCATGAGATATATCTGATTAACAGATCATTAAATTTTCAAGTAAATTTCTATTGTTATGCCCTACCACACTCTGATTTGCATTTCATATTTATATTAATTTAAAAAGAACAAATGACATAAGTATTAGATATTTATTCAAAAACATGGCCTATTTCAAATAAGTTTTAGAGAACTTTAAGCATGATCTAGGATATAATAGTTAAGTCTTGTAGCAGGGATGTAGTATTTTATTGTGGATTTCATTGCCCATGTGATAATTAATGATGTCAAATATTATCATCTCATAAGTTTACTGATATTTCTTTTGTAGTTTGTTCACTTTTAGACCTCTATTTTGGTATTTGATTGTCTTCTGATTATTAAGTTTTATTATGAAATTTTATTTATTTATTTATTCATTTTTTGGACACAAATACCTTTTCTGGTACGTATTTTGAATTTTTTTTTTTTAGTTTTTGTCCTTTTTTTATTCTGTTAATCACTAATGAAGGGCAAAATTTTTATTTGATAAAGTTATATTTATCCTTTTTTTCCATTTGAACTTTTCTTTCTATATTAGAATTTTTATATCAAGTTCACAAGAATTTGCTTGTAGAAATTTTACATTTTTAGCTTTAAATTTAGGTCTATAATCATTTCATATTACATTTTTGAATAGTGTTGAAGAGCAAGTCAACGTTGGTTTCACACACACACACATACACACTTACATATGTTTTAAAAATCTCCCCTTTCTTTATTACCATTAATTGAAGTTAGTATGTTTTACAAATTTATATATATATATATTTGTATTTCTTTTTTTTAATTTTTATTGTTGGTTGTTCAAAACATTACATAGTTCTTGACATATCATATTTCACACATTTGATTCAAGTGGGTTATGAACTACCATTTTTACCCCGTATACAGATTGCAGAATCACATCAGTTACACATCCACTGTTTTACATATTGCCATACTAGTGTCTGTTGTATTCTGCTGCCTTTCCTATCCTCTACTATCGCCACTCCCCTTCTCTCCCCTCCCATCTTCTCTCTCTACCCCATCTACTGTAATTCATTTCTCCCCCCTTTTTTCCCTTTCCTCTCACTTCCTCTTGTATGTAATTATGTATAACAATAAGGGTCTCCTTTCATTTCCATGCAATTACCCTTCTCTCTCCCTTTCCCTCCCACCTCTTTTCCCTGTTTAATGTTAATCTTCTTCTCATGCTCTTCCTCCCTACTCTGTTCTTAGTTGCTCTCCTTATATCAAAGAAAACATTTGGCATTTGTTTTTTAGGGATTGGCTAGCTTCACTTAGCATAATCTGCTCTAATGCCATCATTTCCCTGCAAATTCCATGATTTTGTCATTTTTTAATGCAGAGTAATATTCCATTGTGTATAAATGCCACATTTTCTTATCCATTCATCTATTGAAGGGCATCTAGGTTGGTTCCACAGTCTTGCTATTGTGAATTGTGCTGCTATGAACATCAATGTAGCAGTGTCCCTGTAGCATGCTCTTTTTAGGTCTTTAGGGAATAGACCGAGAAGGGGAATAGCTGGGTCAAATGGTGGTGCCATTCCCAGCTTTCCAAGAAATCTCCATACTGCTTTCCAAATTGGCTGCACCAATTTGCAGTCCCACCAGCAATGTACAAGTGTACACTTTTCCCCACATCCTTGCCAGCACTTGTTGCTGTTTGACTTCATAATGGCTGCCAATCTTACTGGAGTGAGATGGTATCTTAGGGTGGTTTTGATTTGCATTTCTCTGACAGCTAGAGATGGTGAGCATTTTTTCATGTACTTGTTGATTGATTGTATGTCCTCCTCTGAGAAGTGTCTGTTCAGGTCCTTGGCCCATTTGTTGATTGGGTTATTTGTTATCTTATTGTCTAATTTTTTTAGTTCTTTATATACTCTGGATATTAGGGCTCTATCTGAAATGTGAGGAGTAAAGATTTGTTCCCAGGATGTAGGCTCCCTATTTACCTCTCTTATTGTTTCTTTTGCTGAGAAAAAACTTTTTAGTTTGAGTAAGTCCCATTTGTTGATTCTAGTTACTAACTCTTGTGCTATGGGTGTCCTATTAAGGAACTTGGAGCCCGACCCCAGAGTATGTAGATCGTAGCCAACTTTATCTTGTATCAGATGCCGTGTCTCTGATTTGATATCAAGCTCCTTGATCCATTTTGAGTTAACTTTTGTGCATGGCAATAGAAAGGGATTCAGTTTCATTTTGTTGCATATAGATTTCCAGTTTTCCCAGCACCATTTGTTGAAGATGCTATCCTTCCTCCATTTCATGCTTTTAGCCCCTTTATCAAATACAAAGTAGTTATAGTTTTGTGGATTGGTTTCTGTGTCCTCTATTCTGTACCATTGGTCCACCTGCCTGTTTTGGTACCAGTACCATGCTGTTTTTGTTACTATTGCTCTGTAGTATAGTTTGAGGTCTGGTATCGCTATACCGCCTGATTCACATTTCCTGCTTAGAGTTGTTTTTGCTATTGTGGCTCTTTTATTTTCCCATAAGAATTTCATAATTGCTTTATCTATTTCTACAAGAAATGCCATTGGGATTTTGATTGGCATTGCATTAAACCTATAGAGAACTTTTGGTAATATCGCCATTTTGATGATGTTAGTTCTGCCTATCCATGAACAGGGTATATTTTTCCATCTTCTAAGATCTTCTTCTATTTCTCTCTTTAGGGTTCTGTAGTTTTCATTGTATAAGTCTTTCACCTCTTTTGTTAGGTTGATTCCCAAGTATTTTATTTTTTTTTTAGGATATTGTGAATGGAGTGGCTGTCCTCATTTCCATTTCAGAGGATTTGTCGCTGATATATAGGAATGCCTTTGATTTATGTGTGTTGATTTTATATCCTGCCACTTTGCTGAATTCATTTATTAGCTCTAATAGTTTCTTTGTAGACCCTTTTGGGTCTGCTAGGTATAGAATCATGTCATCTGCAAATAGTGATAATTTAAGTTCTTCTTTTCCTAATTTTATGCCTTTAATTTCTTTCGTCTGTCTAATTGCTCTGGCCAGTGTTTCGAGAACTATGTTGAACAGAAGTGGTGAGAGAGGACATCCCTGTCTTGTTCCAGATTTTAGAGGGAATGCCTTCAATTTTTCTCCATTCAGAATGATGCTATCCAGAGGCTTAGTGTAGATAGCTTTTACAATATTGAGGTATGTTCCTGTTATCCCTAGTTTTTCTAGAGTTTTGAACATGAAGGGATGCTGTACTTTGTTGAATGCTTTTTATGCATCTATCGAGATGATCATATGGTTCTTATTTTTAAGTCTATTGATGTGGTGAATAACATTTATTGATTTCCGTATATTGAAGCAGCCTTGCATCCCAGGGATAAATCCTACTTGATCATGGTGCACAATTTTTTTGATATGTTTTTGTATCCGATGTTGGGTGGTATATTCTGTATATGTCAATTAAGTCTAGGTTATTAATTGCGTTATTGAGTTCTATAGTTTCCTTATTCAAATTTTGTTTGGAAGATCTGTCCAGTGGTGAGAGAGGTATGTTGATGTCTCCCATAATTTTTGTATGGTGGTCTATTAGACTCTTGAACTTGAGATGAGTTTGTTTGATGAACATAGCTGCACCATTGTTTGGGGCATATATATTTATGATTGTTATGTCTTGTTGGTGTATGGTTCCCTTGAGCAGTATGTAGTGTCCCTCTTTATCCCTTTTGATTAACTTTGGCTTGAAATCTATTTTATTTGATATGAGTATGGATACTCCTGCTTGTTTCTGAGGTCCATATGAGTGATATGATTTTTCCCAACCTTTCACCTTTAGTCTATGTATGTCTTTTCCTATCAAATGCATCTCCTGTAGGCAGCATATTGTTGGATCTCTTTTTTTGATCCATTCTACTAGCCTGTGTCTCTTAATTGGTGAGTTTAAGCCATTAACATTTAGGGTTATCATTGAGATATGGATTGTTCTTCCAGCCATATTTGTTTATTTATGTTAGTTAACATGGTTTGTTTTTCCTCTTTGAATATTTTTTCCCTTTAATGTACTGCCTCCCACTGTTGGTTTTCATTGTTATTTTCCATTTCCTCTTCCTGTAATGTTTTGCGCAGGATGTTTTGAAGAGATGGTTTTCTAGTTGCAAATTCTTTTAACTTTTGTTTATCGTGGAAGGTTTTAATTTCATCTTCCATTCTGAAGCTTAATTTCGATGGATACACAATTCTTGGTTGGAACCCATTTTCTTTCAGCGTTTGAAATATGTTGTTCCAGGATCTTCTAGCTTTCAGAGTCTGTGTTGAAAGATCGGCTTTATCCTGATTGGTTTACTCCTAAATGTAATCTGTTTCCTTTCTCTTGTAGCTTTTAAAATTCTCTCCTTATTCTGTATGTTGGGCATCTTCATTATAATGTGTCTAGGTGTGGATCTCTTATGATTTTGCACATTCAGCGTCCTTTAGGCTTCTAGGATTTGGGATTCTGTCTCATTCTTCAAGTCTGGGAAGTTTTCTCCTACTATTTTGTTGAACAAATTGCTCATTCCTTTGATTTGGACCTCTATACCTTCCTGTATCCCAATGACTCTTAAGTTTGGTCTCTCATGTTATCCCATATTTCTTGGATGTTCTGCTCATGGTTTCTTAACAGTCTCACTGAGCTGTCTATGTTCTTTTCAAGTTGAAATACTTTGTTTTCATTGTCTGATGTTCTATCTTCTAAGTGTTCTACTCTGCTGTTAGTACTCTCATTTGAGTTTTTAATTTGGTTTATTGCTTCCTGCATTTCTAGGATTTCTGTTTGTTTTTTATAACCTCTATCTCCCTGTATAGTTGATCTTTTGCTTCTTGGGTTTGTTTATGTAATTCATTGTCGAAGTGATCTTTCATTGTCTGGTTTTGCTGTCTATTGTCTTCCTTGAGACTCCATATCATCTGAAGCATGTATATCCTGAATTCTTTATCTGACATTCCATCTGCTTCAGATTTCACCTCTTCTAAAGTTGAGTTGACCTGCATTGCTTGTGGTTCTTTCTTTCCTTGTCTTTTCATACTGCTTGTGTTTCTTTCTGCTTTGTGAAATGTTTGTGTTATTGAATTTTCCCCCTATATATTTATATTGCTCTTGTATAGTTGCAAAGTCTCCCTTTTGTGGAGAAGGCAATGTTAACAGTTCTCAATATCAATAGTACATTATCTAAGCACACTTTTTCCTTATTACTACATTTACAGCTAGACTCTATGTCTACAAATGTTGGTTTCAATTATTGTTTACAAATACAGTCATTACTTTCATGAAAGCATACCGTTTCTGGTAGCTTAAAGAAAACTGAATTTCAGGTGTAGGATGTTATGTTTATGGGGAAAGGAGTGAGGGTATGGGGTTAATCTAACTTAGTAACTTTGGAGAGCTCTAACCAATAGATGCATAATTTATGGAAGAATGTATAGATTCAAATTCCTATCTGTATTCATAAGGTTACCCTACTTATGAATAGTAAAATTAGGGGTTTGCAAGTGGGATAGAGGGAGTAAGAGGGAGGAAAACAAATAACAAGAAAAGGAAGAGAAAGAAGAGAGCGGGAAAAAGAAAATACGAGAAAAAAGAAAAGAAATAAAAAGGTGGAAGGGAGGTGGGGCATATGCAATTCCTCTATAGTATATTATTCTGGTGATTCAGTTGTTAAAGACCTTTTTCGTGCACAATTTTTGGTTTCACATATGTTGAGGTTGCGAAGACCCGAGGGGGAAGGTTAGAGGAGACTGGGTAAATGGCTGAAAAGAGAGAGAGAAGAGAGAAAAAGAAAGAAAAAAAATGTCTCTCAGAACTCTGTTTTCATTTCTTCCAGTTGGTGGCATTGTCTATTCCTAGCTTGAGTCTCTGGGTTCAGGATGGTGGTGGTAGTCAGTGTGAGAGGACTTGAGCTTCCACCTGCGGCCTCTCTACTCTTATTCTCTAAGATGTAAACCAGGTGCCTGATCCGCTGCAGAACCGCACTGGTAGCCATGCCAGCCAACTGGTTGGTGGATTTTAAGGATTGGTGGGATTTTCCAAGATGAGTTCCATCAGTTTTTCTCATAAGGTGTTTGATGAGGTGGGGGTGTTGGGGAAACTTTATGTTTCAAGAGCTCGGTCAGGTGACCACACGGGCAGGTGGCAGGACCCCTCCTCCAGTTGGAGTGGTCTGTCTACCGCACAGGTGGGAGGCTGGGCTCCTTCAGCTGGGGTGGTCTGTCTACCACACAGGTGGGCCGCTGGGCCCCTCCTCTGGGTCGCGCGGTCTGCCTACCTTATATTTGTATTTCTTAAAAACTAAAATCGCTATGCATGTTTTTTGATTTACCATAGAGATCTTGGTGAATTCGTGGAGTATTTTTTATTCATTGTTGCATGTCTGTTGTTATGCCCTACCACACTGTCTTTATTAATGTAGCTATAGAGATCATCTTGTAATCTGATGGCATAAACTCTACATGCTAGCACTTCAAAAAATTATTTGATATAGATTTTCCAGATTGATTAGCAAATTTGTGAAACAGATACTGTGGGAATTTTAATCTGATTTGCATTTCATATGTATATTATTTTAAAAAGAACAAATGACATAATTATTAGATATTTATTCAAAAACAAGGCCTATTTCAATTGATAGACATTGTATATTTACACTTATTTATAACTTCTGTCATTTCTCTCAGTAATGTTTTGTAATTTTCATTGTTGTGATTTTTCAGTTCATTCGTTTAGGAAAGAACTTTTGGTCTTTTTATGCTATCCTTGGCAATTTTGAACACATTTTTTTCACACTCTTCTCCTGCTACTGCAATGCACATATGGTAAATTATTTGATATTATTCTAAAGATATTTAGGTCTTGATTATGTTTCTCTCAACTTTTTCCTCTCACTCTTCTTAAAAATCTATCATTTCTATTTGTATCAATTCATATTTAGTGGTCTTTTATTTTGTCATTCTTATTTCTTTAAGCCCATCCAACAAAATTTTATTTCTTATAATTTGTATTTAGTTTTTTCAGCTTATGTGCAAAGATTGCCTAAATCCTTCTCATTAAGAACACAATACCTTTTAAGTTCTTGATCAATAAAATATTCAAGTTAATAAATACCCAAAGTCCTGTAGCTTGACTGAGCTGTGCCTCCAAACACCTGCTTCTTCTCCCTTTCCAAATTATATCTAGGTTTTGATTTTGCCTTTCTTTTTTTAAATTAATTTTTAAAATTTATATATGACAGTGAAATGCATTAGAATTCACATTACACATATAGAGCATAATTTTTCATATCTCTGGTTGTAAAGTTAACCTACAAGGGGCCATAATCTAAGTCAGGGTTAAAAAAAACTTTCTCTGTAAAGGGTCACAGACTAAACTTTCCATCCTTGCAGGCCACACGGCTCTCTGATAACTGCTCAGTTCCACCACTGTAACACAAATCTTCCAGACAGCACCTAAACAAGTAAAAGTGGTTAAAAATAATCATATGCTTAGAGAAATCTTAACAAGACTCAAAGATCTTCAGCATCATATTAAATATTTTAACATGTGCATGGGAATACAAATAGTAGAATAATAATGGGAAATACAATATATTCAAGATTTTAGAAAATTCAGTACTGAAAAATGTGAATTTATTTACAATTATGTTTACAGTAAGATTTAGAGGGGCAGATTTGGTCTTTGATCTACAGTTTACCAATACTCTCTTGTGCTTGACTATTTACCTAACAGCTGTCATTTTAACCCCTGAAGGATTAGCAGCAACATTTGGCTCATGTCTCTGGAACTCCAAGACCCTTCTATAGTACATGAACTTGACTGTTTTTATTCTGTTCTTAGCCATGTTATAGCTTCTCTAAGATTTATCTTCAGTGAGATATTAAACTTTGCATATGTAGACCAACTCTCAGTGAAGGATAAAAAGGAATATCCCCTATCCTAACTTAGGGGAGTCTCATCTTTCTCTTTACTCTTCTCTGCTGCCCTGCCCCATGTGTTACAGCCATTTAATCTGCCCAGATACTTATCTCTATCTCTACAGCACAGTGATCCCTGCTTGGGTCACTCCTCTGTGTACTTTGGTTAACAAATTGACCTCAGGCAGTAAACTAGTGTAGTTATTACATTCCTCATATTTTAGGGTTCCTTGCCTGGCACACATGATTCACAGTGGTTGGTGGAAAGAAGAATAGTCTATCACTGGTTACTCTGTTATGTATAGGAGGAGATGATTTGAATCTTTTATTTTTAAATAAAAGAAAATATAATTACCTAATTAGAAATTAATTAACATAAGGAAATTTGGCTTACATATATTCACTAAAAACATAAGACCCTTGATTACAGATATGGTCTGATTATGAAGTCACTGAAGCCTGTTATATATTTACCTTTTATTTTCTTTGTTCTGTTTTCTTTGTTATCTGTTGCTATCTTTGTTTCTTGACTATTGTAGCCTCATGTTGCTTTTTGTTATTCTAGCAATTGTGCATATTTGAGTTTAGACTTAAATGTTCTCATACTCTACTGGAAAAAGCAAGGAATATATTTCGTTTTCACTTAGACAAGATATTTTGCATTCCTATCACCAAGGGTACATATATTCTTGGAGTTGGTCTGAAGTTAATTAAGTGCTAAATCCAATCACATCCCCCATCTTTAGAAATGAGCACTGATATCTCACCTAAGACATGACTGATAAAGGATGTACATAAATTTGTCTCAAAGTCTAGGTGCTCTGTAGAGGAGAAAGGAATTCAATATCAAATACATAAAAAATTCTCCATGATATATTTTCTTTAAGTGGTCATAATAATCATATATATATATATATATATATATATATATATATATATATATATGATGACAATATAATTTAATTTTAAAAATTAACCTTGAAAATTGTATGTTTTCACTTATTTCTCCAAAACAAAATTTATTGAACTTTCTAAGTTTGTCACATTAAAATTTTCTTTCAATAGTACATATTACTAGATGTAATACCAAGCTATTTGTTTGTGATGTGGGATCTAAATTTAGTTCTTACACTTATATTAGTCATTCAGAGCCAAGTCTCCCAGTATTGCTCTCAAGATATTTATGTTGAAATGAGCAGGTACTACATTAAAAAGCCCAATGGCCAATGTTTATCTTTATACTACAGTTTTATTCTTTTATCAGTGTGTGATTAAGCAGAAAGGCATTATACACTTCAGTGGTTAGGAGTGCCAGCTATATAGAGATACATATTGCTTGATTTCAAATTACAAATCTATTTCCCTTCTGTGTAACATTGAACGAGATATTTCATTAATCTATCTTGGTTTTTCTCATTTGATGGGATAAAAATATAACTAGCTAACTGTTAAGATCCAATTATAAGGGAAAAAGCTGTAATCTCATAACTTAGATTTTAAGCTGTTTATCATTCTTTTGTATTTTGACCAATCTTGAATGCATAAGAGAATGGAGACACTATGCATGACCTGCAGGGCAATTCAATTTTACAAAATCTTTATGGAGCTTTCTGTGACTTGGTGGGAAAATACACACACACACACAAACACACACATTCACACACTCATAGTATTCTAGGTTTTAATTTTTAATTTAGGCTTAAAGTGAATCATGGACTTGGATTTTATTGATGTGGCCCATAAAAAAAATGATTTCCTGTATTGAATTATAATGTTTTGTTTGTCAATTTAAATAGCCATTTCTTGGAAAATCTCAGTATCTTTTGTGTCTCTGAGAAGCTTACTATCTTTGAAAATTAAAAATTTTGAGCCAATAACATTCATTTTTACATGACTGACAGAATTTTTGGAACAAAATTTACAGCTCAGCCAAGAAAAACAGATAGAAGCTAATAGCATAATTATCAATGCCTTTTTCTGCTGTTGCTACTCCAACCTTGTCTTCAAACCCCAGTCATGAGACATTTGAGCACATTTCCCATAGACCTGGTGATACAGCCAATTATTGGTGATGAATTCTGTTCCCTCAAATATTGAAGTTTGAACATTAGAGAAGCACACTGAGGCAAGCATATAAAGTAAGGTTTATTTCAAAAGGGGTAAGATAGACTTCTTCAGATATTCTCATATCCCAAGAAGCGAGGTGTTCTGCCCTTTTTATATGTCCTAGGCCTCCTTTGTTCTCTTGCCCTTTTCCCCTTATCTTTATCCTTCAGTGATTATACCCAAGAATGCTCCTTGGGATGGCTAAAATGTGGCAAACAGGTGGGCTGAAGGGGGAAGAGGGGGATGGAGAAGCCAAGGACACATTAACAACCTTAAAACTTGCTGTAGGGAGGGGCAATTCCTGGGACAGGTTACCTTAGCAACAGATTGGAGCAGGGGCAGGTTCTTGATAAGGGTGGGGGAAGGGATCTGAAGGAATTAAGATTTAATCTCTCAGGGGACAGTCTTCAACTTGTCTACTCATTCAGAATTGGCCTCCTTGATCCAACCTGACTCGATTTACCTATCTATACTGACTACCTGTCTAATTCTGGCTTCACTGGTATCCTCCATTGTCATTTAACATTTTATGATGTTTAAAGTGAGAATGATATTAAGTCCTTTCTGGAAAAAAGGTAAGGGAGATACAGATAATATTCACACAGATAGAGACACATATGTTTATCTATATACACATATATGTGTGATACACATATCAACATATAATACAAATGTACTGTATAAATGTACACATGTATACTTGTGTATGTATATATTTTATTTTATATATATATGCATATATTGTGTGTATATGTATGTATGTATGTATGTATGTATATATATGAATTTAACATTCTATGACCTCATGGAATTTCATGAGAAAAATCAAGAGAAAAAATATTGAAGAAGGTAGAGAAAAAATAAAATAAATTGTGTCTCTGAGCTTTTCAGCAATTTGGACTTACAGACTAATCTATGTTCAATGAATTACAACCTCATAGAATTAGTCACTTGTGAAATTTTTGTTAAATGATTCATTGAAATTTCAGTTAAATTTTAACCATCTAGCATCATTTTTACTTCATCTACCAAAGGTACACCTTCATTTTTTTCAGGAGAAAATGTAGTTTAATTTAAAATTAATCCTTAGAAACCAAACAAACAGACAAATACAAAAGAAACAAAAAATAAAAACAAAAAAGCAACAACTTCAGAAGTTCTGAGCTTAGAGTAAAGGAGCATGGAGTCAAGAAAGCCCTGGAGTTCCATGTCTATAAATACTTTGAATTCTGTACTTCTATATTTCTTAGTAGATTAAGAATTTTTAAGTATTAAGAATTAAGGTATGAACCCTGGTATCATGAAAAAAAAAAAAAAAAAAAATAAGAAATGCACAGGTGAGAAAATGTGTGCGATAGCTATCTGTTATTACTTTTATTAGAAGACATTTTGACTGGTTAGACCACACTGAGAAGTTTCCCTTCTTCCCTCAGTTTCAGCCTATGTTCACTTCCAGTTTAGAAATTAGAATCTTATATGATTACTTTAATTTTATGTGCATTTTCTTCCTGTATGCATATTTCCAATCTTATGTATGCAAATAATGTCGCCTGGACTAAGAACAATTAATCACCTCATAAATTCTGTTAAATAATTGAATGTGAATTAGAGCTACCCTTGAATCATTATTAGAGTCTCTAAAATCATATTTATTTTACAAAAGATTGCATTTTCTCTGTTTAACTTTATTAAGTCAAAACAAATCAAGTATACTATCTTGTTAAGTTCCCTAGCTTTCAGAGGTCTTCGAATATTTTACCATTCACAGAAATGTTCTTGTGGCATATAATACAGCTAGTATGCATGAGCTAATCCAATATCTGAGCTATTACTGACATATCATAATATGATGGTATTTGAGTCCAATGGTATATGCTTGTAATAACAATAACATGGGAATCTGAGGCAAGAGAATCACAAATTTAAGGTCGCCTTGGCAATTTGGGAGACACTGTCTCAAAATACAAAATAAAAAGGATTTGGGTTGTATTTCAATGGTAAAGAACTCCTGGTAAAATTCCAAGTACTACAAAAAAGCAAATCAAATGAAACAAATACAAAAACAATATGATGACATGTGCAATTCTAATATTTTTTTTTATACTTTCTGTTACCTACTTTCTTTCAAGGTCTCTTTGCTGGGGACCAAAGAGATTCTAGAAAAGGTAAATAATTAAAATCCTGTGAATTTATGGCAATAATAGTTTTAAAAGCAAATTTTTTATTTTTTAGTTCATTTTTATTGACCTGATGTAAGCTCTCGAGATGGCTATATTGGGATATATTGTTCCTTTTCTGAGATATATGTATGTATATACATACATATATCAGACCACACCTAGACGTATATATGGCAGTTAAAAGGCACACATCCTTTATCAAGTATTGTTATATTTGATAAGTCATACTTTTTAAAGTGTTTTATAAATACTAATTCACTTAATCTTTATCATTAATCCTATATAGTAATTACTACAATTGTTTTCATCTTTATAGAAGACAAAGCTGAGGAATTAATCCATTTAATTCCCAATGGATTAAAAATTGGGAAACAGGAGGAACCAGTTATCAAATTTCAATGGCCACAATCTATGCTCTATTATATCTATAAAGTGGAGGACAACAATATGGAAGACTGATGCACAACTTTGAAAACTAACATTTTCTTATACCTGTAGAAAAAAAAATGGAGAACTTTGCATAAGTAACACTAAATATTTGTGGTAGATGACAATTCCATGTAGAAAAGGCAGTATAAGATTCAAATACAAGTTTTGAAGTTCTCATACTCCTCTATGCTCTTATTGATTTAAAATAATATCTTTATTGTCACAGATAAGGCATTGCATTATTTGTCCCATTCACTATCTCATCTTTTTTATCACTTGCTTCTTGCTCAGTGTGCTATGTATACTCTCTGCTTATTTTTGCTCAAAAGCATTAATATTATTTGTATGGAAAGGTCTTAAAATTCCAAGCATGATTTGCTACTTTCATCCTTCTTTCAGAAGAGCTCTGTTCTCTATCTATATCAATAGTTTTTACTTTGAAACAAACAACCCAAACCCAGAGGCTAACAATAATCATTGTGGGTTGGTGGAAGTCAATGATTTTCCTGGGTCCCTGCATGGCTCATATCTACTTATTCGCCAGCAGGCCTATTCTAACCTGGGTTTTTCCCGAGGAACTTAACAGGGGCAGTTCTGTTCCAGCAGTTTAACTCAGTTATATCCTTCCCATGAAATGTCAGAAAAATCAGAGAGAAAGCCCAGTTTCAAGTAACTTTCAAGGACACAATCAAAATCAAAGGAAAAATAAATATGCTTTATCTCTTTATGGGAAGATATGCAAGTCATGTGGCCAAGGATGTGGAAGAAGACAGAAATGAAATGAAGTGTAGGGATATAAGTTATTATTATAAACTGACAATTTTTCTATTTTCTTTTCTTAGTTTTCTTTTTACAAATGTTTTCATTAGTGCATTATATGTAATAGTGAGCTTCACTTTTACACAATTGTATATGCAAGAAATAAATGTGCTTATATTCAGTCAAAAGCATTTCCTATTTCCCTTTCCACCTCCTCCCCCACATTCTCCTTCCTCTACTTTAATGATTTTTTCTTATATTTATTTATAGTTTTGTTTAATTAGTGATTTATAGATATCCACAACAAGAAAAATTCACTGTGGCATATTCATATATAAGCATCACATAATTTGGTCAATTTCATTTGGTAGTTCCTCCCTTTTCACATCACTCCTCCATTCCCCTTTATCTTCTTCCACAATTCCACAATTGCATTAATATCCCTTTAGACTTCACAGGATCCTCCCCTGTTTTATAGCTTCTGCATATGAGAGAAAATATTCAACACTTGATTTTCTGAGTCTGACTTATTTCATTTTGCATGATTGTCTCCTGCTTCATCAATTTACCAGCAAATGCCATATTTTTTTTTTCTTCAGCCACTGTAACTATTTGAATTTGTAAGCATATGTGTGTTTGTATATGACCAAATTTGTTCTCTCTGAGAATAGGGATTTCTTTAATTACCATCAGTGCAGAGTTTCTGGTAAATGTTCCAAGTTCAAGCTCAGCACTGTAGCACACACCTGTAATCCCAGTAACTCAGGAAACTGAGGCAGGAGGATCGCCAAGTGTGAGGCCATCCTCATCAACTTTGTGAGGTCCTAAGGAACTTAGTGAGAACCTGTCTCAAAATTTTTAAAATTTTGAAAAGAATTGGAGATGTAGCTCCATGATAAAACACCCCAAAAGTTAAATCCCTGGTATATGTATATATATATATATATATATATATATATATATATATATATATATATATATTCACACACACACTCAACAAACTAATATTGGTTGGTGTATGAAATGCTTGATTTAATTCTAGTAAGTAATCAGATGAGAGCATTCATAATACAAATTAAAATAAATGTATTCAATTATTCTCTCTTAACTTATACCATAATAAACTAGATTTAGAAAACAAGCTTAAAGGTCAGTTAGGAGAAAGGATAATTTTTAAATTAACCTCTGCAATACTCAAGGTGAAGCACAGTGTCACGAAGAGTAGAAGTATGGGTAATAGTTAAAGATAAATAGATGAGCAAAATAATAATGGAACAAATCAAGGTGGTACAAATGCTATAGGTATGCTGACAATGAAACTTCCAATTTTTAATATTTCTCATTTGGATGTTGTTGTATGGTGTAGAAATGTATTGTCATTTTTAATTTTGAAAAGTCAAGTGCTTTGGCCAAGATCACATGACTAGGAAGAGATGGAGGCAGGATTTGAATATGTATTTTTCAAATCTGAAGCCATTTTCTTTAAAGAACACAGTTTTGGTATTTGAGAATTGCAGACATATGATGGGATACATTTATATATGTTTAAGACTCAAAAATAAAAAAAAAACACAGTGAATACTAGTGCACTGATCTGCTTGGGTTGCCATAACAAAATGACAGATGGGTGAATTAAACAGCACAAATTTATTTTATTACTGCTCTTAACATTAGAAGCCCCAGATAAAGATAGCCATATATTTGGTTTCTGGAGAGGATTCTCCTTGGGTTATTGGTAGTACTATTTTTTCTGTCCTCACATGGTTATTAAATGTGGTGTAGTAGAGAAAAATCTCATGCTTTCCTTAGAAGAACATGTGTCCTCAAAGAACTGGGGATAAACCTTATGAACTCATTTAACCTTAATTATCCTCCATAATACCTCTATAGCCAATAAAAGTATGTAGTCATATTTGGGGTGAGAACTTCAATCAACATAGGAAATTTTCAGGGGGATACAGTTCAGGCCTAAGAAGTGCAAACATAATTGATGGATCAAATCACAATATTTCAAAGATTTAAGTTGAAATTTTGGAAACATGCTTTAGTCCAGTGAAACATTTAGTGCATATTCATTCAGAATATTTCACTTTTTGCATACAGATCAAATGACCTTGCAAAATTATGTTTTAAACCTGAATTTGTAAATGAAATTTATAAAGTATTTTTTTCCTATATTTTATTCATTGGAAATGAATGACAGATACTTAAAATAGGCTGAGAGATTTTAGAATTCACTGAAAAGACTTGCTTTTTTTTATGTTACAGGCCCAACAGCTTACTGATCTGGAACAAAAATTAGCTGTAGCCAAAAATGAACTAGAGAAAGCAGCTCTTGACAGGGTAAGTTTACATCTATGAGCCATCACACTTTGCTTTTTGAAAAAAAAATACTATAGTATGCTCATTGCCTTCTTTGATTTATTAATGCTGTTCCAGATGCTCTGCATATAAGACAGTTATAGAATTCATGAATATGTGATAGTCTCTATGGTCTCCATTTTTTTCCTTCTACAATATATTTACTGAAGTTTCAGGCTCTGTGAGTTCATGGCTTCGATTTTTAACTTATTGCTACATTTGTTATGTAACTCCATGAATAAACATATAGCACCAACTAAGATATTATGCATTAACATAACTCTGGATGAATGAGTTGTGAAGTAAATAGAAATAGTCATTGACATTCAATTGTTATAACTAGTTTTTAAAAAGGTCTTAGAATTTATTTACTGGGGAATATGCACAAGCACATTAAATGCATCAATGTTCATATTAAAAAGTGGGAGTAATTTAATTACTTATTTTTAGTAGAATTAATGTACAAAGTTCATATATTTTCTATAACGATATTTTGAAGGCAAAATATAAACTTAATGAATAAACCAACAATATATTTGTATCAACATTGATTCACATACAACATATAATGTTGAGTGAAAATTTTCAACATTATATGTACAGTATTTAACAATCATTCAAATACATGAACTATATGTTATCTATTGTGTATCATAAAATCAGTTTAAAGGACAAGATATACATCAAATTCATAGAAGTAATCGCCTTTGGGAAAAGACTCAGTAAAATTTACTAGGGATGCTTGCAAGAAGCACTTTCCAATCTCAAATGTTTTGATTTTGAATAAATGAATGGATAAAGAAAAATAATATTTAATACATACAGATGCATACATGTATGTTTTATATATTACATACATGTGTTATATATGGAGGGGGATGTACATTTGAGGTATGCAACATATGTGTATATTACATTATATTATATGTTACAATTTTTGTGTCATAAAATTATGTAAAATATTGTATGTAGCGCATATAAATTATATAATTAATGCAATATTATTAAACATTTAATTAGGAATTCTATTCCCTTGATATTTGTTAATTTGTTCTGTAGAGTCAGCAAAATAATTTTTTTAATTTTAAGGAAATATGTTCTGTTTTCAAGAGGGTTCTATTTTGTGATTAATTAGTAGTCATTTTATTGAGAAAATTAAGCAAGCAAAATTAATGCACTTATAAAAAATATATACAATATATTTATTTATACACAGTGTATTACTATAATTTTCCAAAGAAAGGAATGTGCCTCCTAATAACAAACTGGCTAGAAAATAGAAAGAAAATGGAATATTTAAATCTGGTTTTACCTTGAGCTTTGTTGATGTCTTTCATCAGCCACATGTTACTATGCCATGGTTTTGAAGGACCAGGCTAAGATTCCACTTCTCAGGGACTTTATTCATTTCCTCAGTATGGTATGACCAAACAAAGTTGGCTATCACAGCTAAGATAGCCAAATTGTCAAACAGGATATCTAGGCAGTGTCCTTTAGAGGGGCTACTAAGAGCATTTGTGAGTGCTGATGATATTCCTTTATAAGGCTTAGAACTCTGGGATCAATTAACATTTGAATGAGTAATTTGTTATCTTAACAACCTAACTTTTTTATTACTGCTGTATTTTAAATTAATTTATCTAAATAATTAATAATTTTAGGGGAGTCTGCTATTCTGTGGAGAAGATAAAATATAATTTATGAAAACTCTAGTTTTGTAAAGTTTGTGTTAGTTCATAGAAAAGAAGTGTATACTCATATAGACTAATCTCTGACCATATCCAACTCATGCTACATAACATTACTTTGTAAAAAGGCATTTGAAACTATAGAATCAGTGAAATCAGAAATTCAGAGGCGTCATGTAAACTTAAAGTTCAAGTAGACCAACTTAAAACAAAAATTAAAAAAAAACCTTTGTCATTTCTACCACCGTCTTTATAATACGTTTTAGTCCTAAAAAACATTGAATTCTTATGATCTTGACATTCTGTTAGTTTTTATCATATCTCGATATTGGATCAAACTGATATTACATTTTTTTCTGATTTGATTTCACAGAAGCTTTTCAGTTAGTCATAAATTAATAGCATTAAAATGTTTTTTCTTGTGCTAGGTATTATGGGAAATAGAAAATATTTGATATCTGATTTTGACTCCCACATTTCTCATAATTTCCTGATCATGAACAATTAGTAAATAATTATATACTGAGTCATAAGACAATAGAATCACAGAAAATGTAAGTATACTTGGGTCACTTACAATGATATAGTCACAAAACCCTTTACTGGTACATTATAATTGGGCCTGTGTCATTAAACCCAGGGTTAAGGTAGAGTTGCTTCTTCATCTTTAGGTATGTTTTTTTCCTTCTTCCCAATTTCATTCTCTTACATATGCGTTTATGTACCCAGCCCATACCATGCCACAGTCTGGATTTAAGATGGGAGTTTGCATGTTGTATTGCTTAAATAATGATTCCCAGAATCTTTCTCCCTATCTTCAAACTAAAACTTTTTTTTTTTTTTTTTTTTTTTTTTTTTGCTGAATTACCATGTTAAAATCCTTCAAACTCTTTAAATTTCTCTGGGATCAATAATACAAAGTACTTTATAAAGGTGATGGGAGATTTTTATGTATTAGAAAAGTAAAGTGCTTTGAACAATACCTATCACATGCAAAACAGTCATTATTATTATTAATGAATGAGCTCACAGAGCTTGTCTCTCTGTTAAAACAATTTCCCCCTTAACCATTAGGATTGAGTCACTCCTTTTATAGTGAACCATAAAAGTGTTTCATATTAGATGTTGAGTTCAACAAACCTCATGTAAGGTATGTATGAGGCACATAAACAGCAGTCATAAAGTCAAATAGAAATGTTGCTTATTTCAAAATGGATAAAAACCAGTTTAATGAAATTGCTCTTCACCTCTCTCCATCATCTTTATATGAGACTTTTTATATTATTCAGGTGCCTATCTCCTAAGAATGGTATATCTTGGCTTTAATTAAATACCTCAAAAATATTATGAAAACATTTTCAAACTCCAACTTGGTCCTCCTGACATATATAGTAAAAAAAAAAAAAAGTCTCAGTTTACTATTCTAATATAAGCAGCAATAACCTCAAAATCTAAAAATCAACCTTGAGGTTCCAAACAATCAATTATTTATTTGGCAATATCTTATGAACTATGGTAATCTTTCACAACTGGAATATAAAAATGGCCATAAGGAATACAAATCCCTCAACCTTTCATACCAAAAAAAGTTTGGATAGCATCCGAGTCTCAGAAAATTTTACCTAGGAAATCATACATTAATACAGATAAGATTTACCTATATTCTCAGGACAAAGTTGTCAAAAGGAGAAATCTTTTTGCAAAAGCATAGTATTTGGCTTATAGCCAAATTATAAGAAATTGTTATTATTTGAATACATAAATGAAGACATGACTTGCCAAATAAATAAACATATTTTCATAGTATTGTCCAAGGGACTTGGGGACTACTAGAGCACAGATCCAAATATTTTGAGTACTTCTGGGATTGTAGAGTTGATTTGTGTCAGAAATAAAGTTGAGTATACATAAGTTTCAACTCTTCATGGTCTTTCTGAAGCCAGCAGCTGATATTACACCCTGATCTTTCTGAGATTGTGTTTTTATGTACAAGAGTTAAGATGAGCATGAATAGTTATAAATTGTCATTACTCTGAGATTAGATATTAGGAGAACCATTATATTTCTAGGATGTATTTCATTGTCCCCAAACAAAATGCATTTTTAGGAGAAAAGCACTAATATATATTCACATGAAATATTACTTTTTAACTTTCTCACCATCATAAGATCACATATAACAGTTATTTCTTATGAACTTTCCATAGGATATAGTACACATATAAGTATTTTTAATATCTGTGATAATAATATAATTGTATTACCAAATGTGCTGGAAAAATAGAAATATTTCATTATTTCCTCATGTTAATAGGGCATTAGCCTCTACATTCTGAAGGATTTTCTTTACTTTTTTTAATTACAAATATTTTTTCAGTTGAAAACTGATGCTGCAGAAAAGCTTCCAACCCTCAAAGATATTTCAAAACTTGATGAACTCATAAACACATATGCAGGAAAATAAATTGAAATGATGTAAAGGCTAAGTAAGACATAATATTAGGAAAGGTAATAGTGGCTTTAAGGAAGGCACATTCTTAGAAAGGGTACTCAAGATCTGTTTCCTAAAAGATAAACTGTGAGTTAAGTATGTGAGCATTTTCAGTTAAATGTTCCAAAGTGGACCTTTGGGTAAGGCATCTGCAGCTGGGGATATTTGAGGGGCTATAAACAAAGGATACCAAGACAAACAGAGGGGTATAGTTAAGAAATTTGTATCATAATAGCATATAGAAAAGTGGTTTGATGCAGTGAGTGCAAAGACAGCACAAACAATATTGACTTTGGAAGAGAATAGGTTTTAGGATCTAGAGTAAATTACACTATATATGATGTACATCACAGTGCATTAAGGGACATCCTGTCCTAGCGAAATTTCAAAGTGAGCAGTAGCCTACAGCTTTAAGACAGACTTCAGTTAGCAGTATAAATGAAAATGCAATGACTTTTATATGTATTGTAAAATTGTTGGGTCTTGTTCGTTGAACCTCATGGAGCCAAATATGAGTAATATCAACAACATGTCCTGTTAAACATTAAGAGGCACTGATTAGGGGTCATATAGAAAGTGGTCAAATCAGGGCAGCTTGCTCGCAGAAATCCATAATCTTTGGCAAAAAATCCTGCAACACATTCAAGAAATTGTACCAAATTCCAGATGAAAGGTCTGATGCAGGCTTGTGACCCAAGGAAAGAAAACTAGAAGGTAAAACATTAAGAATAGGTTAAAATATGAAGGAAAGCTAGCTTCCCAGAATGATAGAAAAAGGAAGAGGTGGAGAGCACATTTGATAATGTTTACATTGCTAACCTGGGGTTATTCTGGCAAGGTCAAGAGACCTGTGGAAACAGATGAGTGCATCAATATTTAGGCACCCAAATTTAATGTATATGTGCATCCCTTTCAATGTTCCTTTAAAATTTTTGTTTTGCTCAAACAATATTTACTAAAGATCAATGTTTGAATCAGTTGATACTATTCATTAATTTTAGCAACTGAGTTCCATTATTGCTTACCTTTAGAGAGTTGTATGTCAACATATACTTTAAAACTTCCATAGACCAAAGTTTTAAATAAATAGTGCTATGAGAAAACAAAATCTGAGTACAGTGAGCACAACAAACATCATTGCTTCCTGCATAGTTAAGCATTCAAATTCAATATTTCAAAGCCATAAAATCTTTGGTTCTTGGTCAAGATATGTCTGATTCAGTCATTTTTTTTTTTCTTTTTCCCTGTCTCTTGTTAGCATGCAAAGGAGAAAATATATTTAAATTGCTCACAGCCATGTACATTATTTAGCTCCTGACATGGCATTCAAAGCCATCATCTCCTAGTATGTCCCCAGAGAAGAAAAGGGTCAGTTGGGATTGCAGCAAAAAACAAGTAGATCAGAAAATCTGATTATGACTTCTTTTCCACTTGTTTTTTTTAAATAACTTGTAAATTTTCTTCACTGATGTACAGAAACACTACTTTCAAGTAACTTTTAAGTTTTTTTATTTAAGATGTTTTTGAGACCCTGTAGTATCAGGGATTATGCTGAGTTCTGTCAAACATATACAAGAGTGCATATACTTAAAAATCACAATTATTGAAAAATTTTATGAAGAAAGCAAACAAAATCAGTTGTGGAAAATGATGGGGTGGAGAGAGGCACGAATCTGGGTATTAGAGTAAATATAAAAAGGGATCAATTTGAATAAAACAGTTGAATTCATCATTGCCATCATTCAGCTCAGTCCCTCCCTCCATGCCCAGTTCATAC
Organism: Marmota monax; assembly: GCF_021218885.2. Classification (NCBI taxonomy): domain Eukaryota; kingdom Metazoa; phylum Chordata; class Mammalia; order Rodentia; family Sciuridae; genus Marmota; species Marmota monax. Next base: position 1,740,685 of record NW_026695230.1, on the reverse strand, counting down.
TCCTCCATCCTAGTCCTTAATAAGTTCAAATCTGAAGAATGAAATTCACAGGACAATGGAAACAAGAGTGAAAGGAACAGAATTTATCCGAGTGTAAAAAATACAAACAGAACTCTCCCAGAGGCAAGAGGGTCCCCCAATAGAGGTTGCCCCTTAATAAGTTTTTATTTCATCTGAGACAACTTGACAGAGCACAAGTAATGAAAAGGAAATGCATGCATGTTCTATTTCTACTACATGGCCAGTTGCTTATATTACTGCCACTGCTGTCATGTTGTTTTTAATTTCTTGTCATGGCCTAAAGAGAGTGATTTTTGAATTGCTATTCTATCAGTAAGAACTCTCATCTTAAAATAAATATTAACAAAAAGCAAAATGGCAAGCTTCAGAAAGGATCTACGTCAACTGTCCAGAAGTTGACCAACAGGGCTTTATAGAAAGAAATAGGAAATAGGAGAGGATGCTAGATAAATATATATACCTGGCATGGTATATAACATAAAAGAATGCGCTGAGAGCTTGTCATATCCGGGAACACAGACCTTGTTTCTGCAATGATCTATGTGTGTGCTAAAAGGGTAACTCCACATGCATCAGCTCATCCTTGGGTTTTGGTTCCAGTGACTAATCTCTCTCCTCTCTCTCATAGTCCAAAGGCACCCTCCAGTGCTTCTAAATGGATATACATATGACACCAATTTATCTGGTCATGCCCCAAATTACTCCTTAGTTACTATAAGAATATCCCATTCATTTTTTTCCAAAATATTTATATATCTTCAGTTTAGTAACTGGGGATCTTTCTATTATTTGTGTTCAGATTTTTATTAATCCTGACATTTTAAAACTATTTTTAATAATTGATGGTTTGGATAGATAGGAGTTACAGATGGTCATCTATCTTAATCAGTCTCCCTTCTTTTCAAACCAGAAATCTTCCTGTGTGAAAGCATTGAATCTTCTTTTCTTCCATGTAAAATAGTAATAATAGTGTCATTTATATAGACTCTTCAAAGCATAAAACTATTTCTTGTATATGAAAGGATGTGGAATATTTTGATATGTTTATATAAGACACAGGTAATATTAGCCCATCAGATTAATTTGTATTGCCAAAAAAGTCCAGAAGAAATGAGAGTGCTATCAGAGACATTTTTTTCCACTTATATGGGGAAATAGAACACATTTCAGGTAATCTGAGAAACACGGTGTCCTGAATTGTTAGGGAAGCAATTCTTAATAAAGAGGATTGATGCCAATAGAAAGATGGCATGTATCTAAAAAGGGCATCTAATTTCAGAATGACTTGAGTATATTTCCTTCTTAGGGATCTATCATGATTGAAATCATGACAATTCAAGAGGAAGAATAGAATGCAATCTGAATTTTGGTGTTGAAAATATGTCACTAAACACATTATCTCCTAGAAATAGACTGAACATGAATGAAAGAGAATGTCATAATGGAACCTATAAATTGGGATAATGAACCTATAAGTTGGGATATATGTTTGTGTGGGAAGTAAATGTAGGCTAGAAGAATGGAAGTGGAAAATTTTGACCAAAGCCATATGTAAAAATGCTAATGCCCCTCTCTCTTCTGTTTTTAGGAGTCACAGATGAAAGCAATGAAAGAGACTGTGCAACTCTGTTTGACATCAGTTTTCCGTGATCAACCTCCACCTTTGAGTCTAATCACAACAAATCCAGCTCAGATGTTATTTCCAACTAGGACAATTGCTGCTAAGATTCCAGATGAAAAGACAAAAAGCAAGGTACATTTTATCAGAGCTTTGAAAAGTAATGTCAAGTACTGGACTGTCTTTATACTACACTCTATATGATCAACAGAGTGAGCCCAAGTAAGATATTCAATTTATTTAAAGTTTAGGAAGTATATGGAAGATCGTAACCAGTTTGTAAACTCTCTGTAGTCACAAGGAGAGGGCTGGAAGACAGATTTCCTTTAGAGAGCCTATATGTTGGGCAGGACCAAATAATTGTTAAAATTAAAACAATGAAAGCAACAAAAATAATTTTAAATAAGTTAAAAGAAATATCTTGTATTGTATTACAATAAACAACACATATTTGATGCTGTCTTTGGGGGTATACATATCACCCTGACAAAAATATTCTATTATAGGGTAAGTCCACAGCTATCAACAGTGACTGCACTTGAGAATTTTTTAAAATCCTGATACATAGGGTCTGACCCCAGTCCTATTTTTTTCAGATAGTTTTGAACAGAACACTAGCCATCAGTAATTCTTAACAGTTTCAGGGAATTTTAATGTTCAATCAAGTTTGGGAACAATGGACTTAAGTAATCCTTTCTCTAAACTCCCCCATTGCACTACAGTAGACAGAAAGAGAACATTTTACTGCTGCCCATTTTCATCTTGAGATACCTAGCCTTCTGGGTTTTACATGTGAATAAATCCAGACAGCCTGGAATTCCTGCTGGACGAGGAGTTTTGTTTCAAGCAATATCTTTGAAAGAGTTGTCTTCCTGATCACGTATCACTTGTTATTAAAGGAGTGCCATTGTTATCAGTCTGACTTCTAATGCAATCCCTGAACCACTCAAGGACCACTGATGCCAATACTGAGTAACATGTTACACAGGGTGTTTTCTTAATTCTCATTTCTGAGATTGCCTGTGTTTGCATTGAAGGAGATAAATGAAATTTATAGTGTAGGAATAGAGAGATAGAAATAAGTAATGCTTATTTGCTTTATTAGAAGACTTATTTGTCTTCTAATATTGTGTTTTTATGTATTACTAGTCAATGTATACCTATACAAATTTACTCTATCTAATCTTATCATGAGGTATTAATATATTATTCTGTAAAATCTTTTAAAAAATAAGTATTTCTATTCCATTCTGTTATCATCTTTCATCTCATTTTATACTGAAGGAACTCTAAAATTTTTTAAGTCAATAGGTTTCTACTTATTTTTTCTGGGCCTTTCTCTAAAAACTCTAGCTTCAAAGAATTTGCTTACTTAACTCAGATAAGAAAACTAGATAATGCTATATTGCATTATGTTTTTCATGAAAAATCCTGGGTAAATCCCTTGCAATTGATCAAATGCATAGTTACCACACAATATCATCCACCCAACAGGAAGCCACACCCTGACTCCTCCTCCTGTTTCAGTCTAAGGCAGGAGGTAAATTTGAGGCTCCTCACACCTAATGACTTGGAAAAATAGCTTTGTAATTCTGAGGGTATATTAATTTGTTTCCATTTAAAATATATTTTCTTAAGCCCAGAATTAAAACTGGGCTACTTATGACCCTCAGTGTCTGAAGAATATTACTGATTGTGCCTTTAACCGATTTTCTAGGAATAAATGTTTTTTTCCATCATTGAAGTAAATAAATATGTATTGTTTCTTTTGGCTTACCATGAAAAACAAAAGTAAGGATTTAAATGAGCCTGGTTTGGAGATTGCTCATTTCTCAAAAAAAACAGTAACAGGAAAAATCCAATTATTTAAGATGAAATTCAATAAATCCAAGTTAATGTACTAGAGAATATCTTATATTATAACATTGCATTAAAAGCTTGTCTGGGGTTTATGTTTTCCCATATTCTTTATCTTTTTAGTAGTGACAGAAATTATATTTTATGTATGTATGGGCCTTAATCTGTATACAAGCACTTCACAGGTGATATATTTTAAAATCTTTAATAATAAAATGTGTTGTGGATGTGTATTAAAAAATAGCTCTTCAGTCATGAAATGATTTTTTTTATCTCTACATACAAAAACTAACTTCTACCTAGGTAAGGCCTCCACTACGGGGTTGCATTTCCACCCTAAAGTCAGGGAAACCTTCAGAGAAGACTAATTTTATTTGTCCCTTTAAGTTGTTTGATAGCCACAACACATCATTACCCTGTGTTTCTGTTTAATCAAGTTTATTGGCTTCTTTTCGAACATTGTGTTTTCTATAGTTGTTATGTCTGCTTCTCTAATTTGAATGAATTTTTTCTTCTCTTCTAACTTAGCCTTATTTTTCTCCTCTGATGGCAGGGTTTACTACCCTTTGTTTGGTCATACCTTGAATGCAGGGATTTCTGCATATACTTTTCCCTTTAAGGAAGATGATTGTGCTTTGTTTATCTATCTGCTTGACATTTTTCAGTGTCCAAAGTCTTTAGAGAATCCATTTGAAATGGCATTTATTGTATGTCCCTCTCCTTACTAGACATTTTCTTTATTTGAATCTTAGAAGAATATAATTTACTGAGTGCTTATTAATCGCTTTGTGTTCAACTATATTGTTTTCTATATATATACCAAGACTATGTTAATAACTGGGGAAGCAAATTTGAAATGACATGGTTCTGATCTTTTGGTGATTGCAGTCTAATTCTTTATAGAGAAATCAAGAAAAATACAGTCCTGTTCTTAATAAGAGACCAGTCAATTTTTTTCATTTTTATTTGTTGTTGGTATTTAGAATTCTATATTCCAAATAGTTTTGATTAAAGATAAATACTAGGTTCCTAATGCACATGAGAGGATGTATTTGTAATTTCTTTGTTAAGATACAGTGTATGTTATGTGGATAATGTTTCTAAAAACTGGTAGATGGAAAGGATTAAATTATGAAATCTGATTTTCATTCTGCATAAAAGGGTCCTAACTAGAGTAGAAACAAACAAATCAGTGACAATTGGTTTCATTAATCCATGCAGCACATGGTTGTGACATGGCTATAAGACAAAAATTAACAATGGGATTCCAGACGTTATTAAGGCATAAAACTGACATGACCTAATGATTAAGAGGGGTATATGGGAGGGATTCAAGATGGTGGGCCAGAAGGAGGCAGCATTCTGTGTAGCTCTGGGACCTGGGTCTCAACTAGTAGGAACACTGCTTGTCTGAGAGTCATAGAGGACCCCTACATAGCTGCTCTCTCACAGAAATCATGGCCTCAGCATTAGAGCAGGACTCCCCAGGCCTGACACCCAGCTCCCAAAGTCCTAGCCCACACAGGGTTCAAGTGCCTTAGCAGGATCACCACATCAGCACCACTGCAGAACTCCCAGACCCTACTCTGTTCCCATGTAGGACACTCATCTGCTACCCACCCACAGGAACTCCAGCTGCCACTCCTGTGTGGAATCCCATCTACCAACATAGGGCTCCCCCAAGTCAACTGTGTTTTACAAACTTGCAGCTACTGTCATAATCCTCCATGCACAGAAGTCTGCCTGCACCTGGGGACATCTCAAAAGCTCTGAAGACAGCCCAAAGCCACAATACTGCATGCCACAGAGCTCATCTTTGAACACAATGCACAACACCACTGCCCGGCTCTCCCTACCTGACACTCCAGTGCTGGAAGTGGCCCATCTCCATCTTGGGTCGCCTTCCTCACCATCTTTGGTGGGGCAGCTCCCAGATTGGAACTCCAGCTGTCCAGGTACCTGGTTTCCAACTTGCCTCTCTTCCCAGTGGCTGGTAACCTGGCACAGTAACTGCCCAACACAAAACAGCTCTCAGTGGGACAGGTGTGCAGTGCAACCAAGGTACTGCCCATGGAAGCTCAGGTGAGATAGGTCACTTAATTGGGAACTGTTAAGAGAGAGGGAGACTTTCAAAAGTGTGGAAACTAACAGAGAGACCAGAAATTGGGAAATCTTTAGGCAAGATGGGGAAATAGGACTGGGCACTCAAGTCATAAGAGTGGACCCCAGAAGAGACCCTTAAGGTGCAGTCTCCCTGCAGGGATTGGCAGGTGCCACACCTCACTTCCAAGTGTCCTGCACCAGGAAAGGCTTTCCTACCATGGTTACCTCCACCATCCTAAGGGCTGAGATACCAGCTAACAAGAGATGACCCCACCTACTGGGTAAGAAGGGAAGCAGGAAAGATAATGATATCCAACCAAAACAATTAACAATCCTGGTTTCTTCCTTTGAGATTTTTTTTTTCTTTTTCTTCTCCTCCTCTATCCTCCTGACCTCACATCCCCAACATATGTGAAACCAAGTACTTTGCATAAATTAGGATTTTTGAGGACTGGGACACCTGAATAATATATAATAATTGTGTTGTATATGCCCTTTCTTTTTATTTTTACTCAAATTTTTACTATTTTAACATCCTTTATTTTTTGGAATACATATGTGTGTTTGTTTTATGTATCTACTGTCTTCCCATGTAGTTGTCTACCCCAAATTACTTCCTGTCCCTGCCACTAACTCTCTCCATGAGATTTCTCTTTCACACTTCCTAAGATATACAAACTCTGTATCCTCACATCCTGCCTCCACAGCATATAATCCTATGCTTCACCCCCATTTCATTGTCCACCTTCAGAAACTGTAAACCCTTTTACAAACTTGCTGGTTATATTATAGATAAAAATCAAATTTGAGTTCAACATTTCTGTACATTGTGACCAAACTGTAAACGTTTAATAGCAATGAATTGTTTATAGGTGGTATATTGTTTATATTGGGATCTGTTAATATTGTTCTTCCCCACAAAGGAGAGGTATTAGAACCCTACAGGATTTCTATAGGCCTACAAGGTAAAAACAATAACACGTCAGACCTGCCGAGCTAAAAGTGAAGACACATGAGCAACATAAAAAGACAAGGGAAGAAAGTGCCCTAACTAAATCAATATACCACATATTGGAATTCATGGCCAGCACAACAGAAGAAATGACAGAGAAGGAGTTCAGGATGTACATAATTGAAATGTTCAGTGAATTAAAGGATGATATAACACAGCAAATACATGCAGCAAAAGATTATTTCAACAAAGAGCTTATAAAAAAATAGGAAGCAAAAGATTATTTCAATAGGGAGACAGAGGTTCTAAAACAAACAAACAAACAAACAAACAACAAAAACCCAGAAATCCTTGAAATTAAAGAAATAATAAACAAAATTAAAAACACAATTGAAAGCATTACCAACAGATTAGAATACTTGGAAGACAGGACCTCAGACAATGAAAACAAAATATATAATCTTGAAAAAAATGTAGATCACATAGTGAAAATGGTAAGAAATCATGAGAGGAACATTCAAGAAATATAGGAGAGCATAAAAATACCACATTTAAGGGTTATTAGAATAGAGGAAGGCATAGTGTTTTAATCCAAAGGATTAAAAAGCCTATTCAATTAAATGATACCAGAAAATTTCCAAACATGAAGAATTAATTGGAAAACCAAATTCAAGAAGCTTACAGGATGCCAATGTACAAATTTACCACAGATCCACACCAAGTCACATTAAAATAAAAATGCCCAAAATACAGAATAAGGAGAGAATATTAAAAGCCACAATAGAAAGGAATCAGATTACATATAGATGGAAACCAACTTGGATAATTACAGATTTTCCAATCCAGACCCTGAAAGCTAGAAGATCCTGGAACTATATATATCAAGGTCTGAAAGAAAATGGATGCCAACCAATCAGCTTCTATCCAACCTCAGACAATGAAGACAAAATATATAATCTTGAAAAAATTAAGCTTTAGATTTGATGATGAAATAAAAACTTTCAATGATAACAAAAGTTAGAAGAATTTATAGCTAAAAAACCAGCACTACAAAATGTCCTTGGTAAAATACCCATTGAAGGAAAAATGGAAAACAACAATGAAAATCAGCATGGGGAGGTATTACACTAAAGGAAAAAATAATCAAAGGAGAAACAAAGTCAAGTTAAATAACAAAAATAAACAAAAATGTCTGGGAATAAAAATCATATCTCAATAATAACCCTTAATGTTAATGGCCTAAACTAACCAATTGAAAGACATAGGCTAACAAATTGGATTAATAAAAAAGAAGCAACAATATGCTGCCTCCAACAGACTCACCTAGGAAAAGACATACAGGGACTGAAGTAAAAGGTTTGGGAAAATCATACCACTCACATGGACTGTGGAAATAAACAGGGGTTTCCATTCTCATATCATATAAAGTAGACTTCAAGCCAAAGTTAATTAAAAGGAATAAAAAAGGACACTTTATACCATTCAAGGGAACCATATACCAAGAACATATAACACTAATATATATATATATATATATATATATATATATACCCTCCTTATATCAGAGAAAATATTCAGCATTTTTTTGTGGGGAGGGATTGGCTAACTTCACTTAGCATTATCTTCTCCATTGCTGTCCATTTACCTGCAAATGTCATGATTTTTTTTTCTCTTTTATTGCAGAGTAAAATTCCATTGTATATATATGCCACATTTTTTTATCCATTCATCCACTGAAGGGCATCAAGGTTGGCTCCACAGTTTAGTTACTGTGAATTGTGCTGCTATAAACACTGATGTGGCTGTGTCCCTGTAGTATACTGTTTTTAAGTCCTTTGGGTATAGTCCAAGGAGAGGGAAGGCTGGGTCAAATGGTGGTTCCATTTCCAGGTTTCCAAGGAATCTCCATACTGCTTTCCATATTGGCTGCACCAATTTGTAGTCCTACCAGCAATGTATGAGTGTACCTTTTTCCCCACATCCTCCTCAACATTTATTGTTGTTTGTCTTCATAATAGCTGCCATTCTGACTGGAGTGAGATGGTATCTTAGAGTAGTTTTTATTTGAATTTCTCTAATTGCTAGAATGATGAACATTTTTTTTTCATATGGGAAGGGGAAAATGGGAGGAATAGATGAATTGTAGATAGGGAAGAGGGGTGGCAGGGGAAGGGGCAGGGGATTAACAAGGATGGTGGAATATGATGGTCATCATTATCCATTACATATATGAAGACATGAATTGGTGTGAACACAGTTTTTATAGAAACAGAGGTATGAAAAATTGTTCTATATGTGTAAGAAGAAGTGTGATGCATTTTGCTGTCATGTATTTAAAAAATAAAACCAATAATAAAAAATAAAATAAATAAATTTATATATATATAAATATGATATCTATATATATTTATTTATATATATATAAATTTGATATATATATATATATATATATATATATATATATATATATATATATATATCAAACATTGAAGCATCTATGTTTGTCAAACAAATTCTTTTCAAGCTCAAGAGTCAAACTGACCACAGAACAATAATCTTGAGTAACTTTAACACACCCTTTTCACCAATGGATAGATCTTCCACACAAAAGTTGAAGTTGACCCAAAAAACTTTAGAATTCAAAAATACAATCAATAAATTAGACTTAACTAACATATATAGAATATTTCACCCTTCAACAAGTGAATACACAGCATATGGATCCTTACCTAAAATAGACCATATAATATGTTACAAAAACTCTTAGCAAATACAAAAAAAGTAGAGATACTACCCTGCATTTTATCAGATCATAATGGAATGAAATTAGAAATCAATGACAAAATAAAAAATAAAAATAAAAATTACTCCAACACCTAGAGACTAAAGAATATGCTAATGAATGAACAGTGGGTCGCAAAAGACATCAAAAAGGAGATTTAAAAATTCTGAAAGGTAAATGAGAACATAGGCACAAGATATCTAAATCTCTGGGACACTATGAAAGCAGTAATAAGAGGAAAGTTCATTACATGGAGTTCATTCCTTAAAAGAAGAAAAAGTCAACAAATAAATTACCTAACATTACATCTCAAAGCCCTAGAAAGAGAAGAACAAATCAACACCAAAAGCATTAGAAGACAGAAAAATAATTAAAATTAGAGCTGAAATCAATGAAATAAAAACAAAGAAACAAATGAAAATTTGACAAAACAAAAAGTTAGTTCTTTGAAAAAATAAATAAAATTGACAGACTTTTAGCTACTTTCAGAGAAGAAGAGAAAAAACTCAGATTACTAACATACATAATGAAAAGAGAAATATTACAACAGACACTGCAGAAATACAGAAGATAATTAGAAATTATTTTGAAAGCTTGTACTCCAATAAAATAAAAAAAATTGAAGGCATTAACAAATTTCTTAAGTCATGTGATTTGCCCAAATTGAATTAGGGTGATATACACAATTTAAACAAACCAATATCAGGCAATGAAATGGAAGGCACCATCAGAAGACAACCAACAAAGAAACAAGACCTTTAAAGAAGAACTAATACCAATACTCTTCAAATTATTTCAGGAAATAGAGAAAGAGGGAGCAATTCCAAACTGATTCTATGATGCCAATATCACCCTGATTTCAAAACCGGGCAAAGACACATTAAAGAAAGAAAACTTCAGACCAATATCTCAAACAAACATAGATGCAAAAATTCTCAATAAAATCCTGGCACATAGAACACAAAAACATATCAAAAAGATAGTGCACCACAATAAAGTGGGGTTCATCCCAGGGATGCAAGTTTGGTTTAACATACAGAAATCAAAAAATGTAATTCATCACATCAATAGACTTAAAGATCAGAACATATAATTAACTAACTAGATGCAGAAAAAGCATTCAACAAAGTAGAGCACACTTTCATGTTCAAAACTCTAGAAAAACTAGGGATAACAGGAACTTATTGCAACATCCTAAAGGCTATCTGTGCAAAGCCCCAGGCCAACATCATTCTAAATGGAGAAAAATTGAAAACATTCCCTCTAAAAACTGGAACAAGACAGGGATACCCTCTTTCAGCACTTCTACTTCACATAGTTCTTGAAACACTGGCTAGAACAATTAGACAGACATAAAAAATTAAAGGGATACAGTTAGGAAAGGAAATCAAATTAGCACTGTTTGCTGATAATATGATTATATACCTAGAAGACTCAAAGCAAAGTAGTAGGGTATAAAATCAACACCCACAAATCAAAGGTATTCTTGTATATCAGTAACAAATCCTCTGAAAGGGAAATGAGAAAAACTACCCCATTTACAATAGCCTCAGAAAAATAAAATACTTGATAATTGACTTAAAGAAAGAGATGAAAGACTACAGAACCCTAAAGAAAGAAATCAAAGAAGATCTTAGAAGATGGAAAGATCTACCTTGCTATACAGTGAAAACTACAGAACCTAAAGAAAGAAATCAAAGAAGACCTTAGAAGATGGAAAGATCTAACTTGCTCTTAGATAGGCAGAATTAATATTATCAAAATGACCATACTACCAAAGCACTATACAATTTATTGTGGTTCCGATCAAAACCCCAATGGCATTCTTCATAGGAATATAAAAAACAGTCATGAAATTCATCTGGAAAAATAAGAGACCAGAATAGGTAAAGCATCCTTAGCATGAAGAGTGAAGCAGGTGGCATCACTATATCAGACTTAAACTATACTACAGAGCAATAGTGATAAAAACAGCATGTTATTGGTACCAAAACAGACTGGTAGACCAATGGTATAGAATAGAGAACACAGAGATGAACCCACAAAATTACAATTATCATATTTTAGACAAAGTCCCTAAAAGCATCCATTGGAGAAAATATAGCCTCTTCCACAAATTATGTTGGGAAAATTGAAATCCATATGCAACCAATGAAATTAAACCCCTTTCTCTCACCATTCACAAAACTGAACTCAAAGTGGATCAAGGACCTAGGAATTAAACCAAAGACCATAGAAGAAAAAGTAGGCCCTGATCTCCATCATGTTGGATTAGGTCCCAGCTTCCTTAGCAAGACTCCTATAGCACAAGAATTAAAATCAAGAATCAATAAATGGGATGTATTCAAACTAAAAAGTTTTTTTCTCAGCAAAAGAAACAATCTGTGAGGTTAATAGAGAACCTATATCTTGAGAAGAAAGTTTTACCCCTCACACATTATACAGAACACTAATCTCTAGAGCATATAAAGAACTCAAAAAGCTAAATACCAAAAAACAAATAGCCCAATCAATAAATGGGCCAAAAAATAAACATACAGCTCTCAGAAGATGATGTACAATCAACAAATATATGAAAAAAGTATTCATCATCTCTAGCAATTAGAGAAATGCAAATCAAAACTACTCTAAGATTTTATCTCACTCTAGTCAGCATGGCAGCTATTAAAAATATAAACAGCAAGAAGTGTTGGTGAGGATGTGGCAAAAATGGCTCACTAATACATTCCTAGTGGGACTGCAAATTGGTGCAGCCAATCAGGAAAGCAGTAGGGGATACCTTGGAAAAATAGGAATGGAATCACCGTTTAACCCGGCTATCCATCTCCTAGGTTTATATCCAAAGGACTTAAAAACAGCATACTATAGAGACACAGCCACATCAATGTTTATAGCAGCACAATTCACAATAGCTAATATTATAACTTTTGGATTTATATAGTGGAAATACTATATAAGGGTGTGTATTTTGTTCCATCTCATTTTTTGTGACATCTCATTATTAGACTGAAATTCTAGTATTTATCACATAGAATTTAACATATAGTAAAAATCAGTATCCTATAAAATAGAGAACTAGTGGACAGCATGTTCCTTTGTGTGCAAAATATTTAAGATCTGTCTACTGGACATCATGATCAATATAAAAATATCAATATCAACATATTCAGATTGTTTTCTTCTAATCTTTACATGGCAGAGCTAGATGCATAAATATGCATCTAGATGCACACAGAAAAAGCAAAATAATTATTAAACAAAAAAAGTTTATTTAATTAACCACATTTTAAAGAATAATTAATCCTTACATATCAACAATAATACTTGAACTGATTATATATGATATTAAATGTGATTCCATCTAATTCAGAAAATAGATGAATGTAGGAGAAAAAACAGAAGGCTATTACCAAGAATTCTATAATTTTTAGATGAAAGTATATGAATTAGTGCCACAGTAATATATTTGATATTTACAGTTGTAAATTGAAATCTAAAATGTAAATTGAAAACTCCAATAAAAATTAAAAACTGCAACTGCTAAGAAGATGGCGGCGAGGGGAGTGCATTACCCCCGTGTGCTGCTTCACTGTGTGGGAGTATGACAAGTCAGGACGGCTAAAGGATATCTTGTTAGGAATTTCCAGCAATAGTGGGGTGCGCCGGAACCTGGAGGAAGGATTTCCATCGCATGAGGATCGGCTACGGGGACTCAAACGCGAGAGGTTTGTCGCACGGAGGGTAACACTGCTTATTCAGCAAATCGCCCCGCGGCTAGAGTCTGCAAGGCGCGCTGGGATAGAGACGCAGGGTTACAGCGCTGCAGTTTCTGCCAGACGCGCAAGCACCGCACTCAGGGCTGAATTCTGGGTTCGAGACGGGGAAGGAAGCGGTCCATCTCGGTTCTCCACACCGGTCAGACCACAGAGGAGGCCAGCAGCCACCATGTTGGTAAACTGACGTCACCACACCTGTTTTTGACTGACCGCAGCTCATTCAGCCATAGAACAGGTAATTTCAGGCTGCAATTCGCCTGCGGCTTGCAGACAGATTGCTAGGGTTCAGCGCCTGGGGGCTTCTTAAAATCTGATCTTATCGGAGTGAACACGGAGCGCGGGGCGGCCAAGTCCCGGCTCCCGGAACCGTCCCGGAACCGCCCTGGCTCCGGGCTGCGGAGCCTGCGGAGGCTGCTTCTTGGACCCTGCTAATATCAGAGCAAACACGAAACACCAAGAAGCCGAATTCCAGCTCCCGGAACTGAGCCCGCGGGGACTGCTTCTTGGAGCTTACACTTATAGGAGCTTACACCGAGCACAGAGCGGCCAAGTTCCGGCTCCCGGAACCGTCCCGGAACCGCCCTGGCTCAGGGCTGCGGAGCCCGCGGAGGCTGCTTCTTGGACCCTGCTACTATCAGAGCATACACCAAACACTAAGCGGCCGAATTCCGGCTCCCGGAACTGAGCCCGCGGGGGCTGCTTCTTGGAGCCTACACTTATAGGAGCTTACACCGAGCACGGAGCGGCCGAGTTCCGGCTCCCGGAACTTCCCTGGACCGGGGCTAGGAGCCCGCGGAAACTGTGTCTCTGTCCGGGTCCTGCTGAGGGCAGGTCAGGACTCACCCATTGCTTGGGTTGCCTGGCAAGGGGAACGAAATGCTGCCATTCGCATAGGATACCAACATGGCAGAGATCTGATGTCAGCAGAAAGCGGTGGAGGAGAGATCTTCATCAATACCAGCGGTGACATAAGCAGTTGGTCTCCTGGTAAGGGGGGTGAGGCTCAGTCACCCGAGTCTCCTCAATTTGTCCTCGAGCCAGAGGGAAGGAGCCGGGCCGCCGCCAGCCCCCGGAGCAGGCCCAGCGGCTCGCCAGCGTGGTGACCGCGTGACCCCAATTGGAGAGGGGGCGGAGCGGAGCCGCCACCCACACCCGCCAGGGGGGCAGACCCACGACCCAGTAGTACATGGGCGTGGTAGGAGGGGCAGGGCAGAGCCGCCCTTCGCGCTTGCAAGGTAAACAGACCTGTGACAGCCTGGCGGGTCAGGCCCAGTGGCCTGCCAGTGTGGTACACACGTCACCCCAACTCGAGTAGGGGCAGAGCAGATCCTTATCCCACGCCCGGATCAGGCCCTGCCGGTGTGGTGGTCACGTGACCCCAATTGGAGTGGGGGTGGAGCGGAACCGCCACCCGTGCCCGCAGGGTGAGCAGACCAGTGATCAACCTGCAGATCAGGCCCAGGGGTCCGCAGGCGTGGTAGGAGGGGCAGGGCAGATCCGCCGCCCGCGCCTTCAAGGTAGGCAGACCTACAACAGACCGGCGGATCAGGCCCAGGAGCCTGCCGGCGGGGTACAAACACCACCCTAATTGGAGTAGTGACAGAGCAGAGTCGCCTCCCTTGCCAGGAACAGACCCAGCATCCTGCAGGCGGGGTAGTCACGACACCCCAATTGGAGTAGGGGCAAAGCAGAGCCTCCACTCGTGCCCGAAAGGTGGGCAGATCTGCGACCGACCAGCAGGACAGGCCCAGTGGCCTGCTGGTACGACAGACACGTCACCCCAATTGGAGTAGGGGCAGAACAGAGCCGCCACCAGCTCCAAGAACAGGCCCAGTGACCAGCCGGCGTGGTAGCCACGACACCCCAATTGGAATAAGGAGAGAGCAGAGCCGCCGCCCGCACCTGCAGGAAAGATACGCAAGCAGTATGAAAAGACAAGGAAAGAAAGGACCACAAGCAATGCAGGTCAACGCAACTTTAGAAGAGGTAACAGCTGCAGCAGATGGAATGTCAGATAAAGAATTCAGGATATACATGCTTCAGATGATCTGGAGTATCAAGGAAGACATTAAACAGCAAAATCAGACAATGAAAGATCACTTCGACAACGAATTACGCAAACAAATCCAGGAAGCAAAGGATCAACTATACAGGGAGATAGAGGTTATAAAAAACAAGCAATCAGAAATCCTAGAAATGCAGGAAGCAATAAACCAACTTAAAAACTCAATGGAGAATACTACCAACAGAGTAGAACACTTAGAAGATAGAACATCAGACAATGAAGACAAAGTATTTCAACTGGAAAAGAACATAGACAGCTCAGCAAGACTGTTAAGAAACCATGAGCAGAACATCCAAGAAATATGGGATAACATTAAGAGACCAAACTTAAGAGTCATTGGGATACAGGAAGGTACAGAGCTCCAAACCAAAGGAATGAGCAGTCTATTCAATGAAATAATACAAGAAAACTTCCCAGACTTGAAGAATGAGACAGAATCCCAAATCCTAGAAGCCTACAGGACGCCGAATGTGCAAAATCATAAGAGATCCACACCTAGACACATTATAATGAAGATGCCCAACATACAGAATAAGGAGAGAATTTTAAAAGCTACAAGAGAAAGGAAGCAGATTACATTTAGGGGCAAGCCAATCAGGATAACAGCTGATCTTTCAACACAGACTCTGAAAGCTAGAAGATCCTGGAATAACATATTTCAAACACTGAAAGATAATGGGTTCCAACCAAGAATTGTGTATCCAGCGAAATTAAGCTTCAGGATGGAGAATGAAATTAAAACCTTCCACGATAAACAAAAGTTTAAAGAATTCGCAGCTAGAAAACCATCTCTTCAAAACATCCTAGCCAAAGTATTACAGGAAGAGGAAATGGAAAATAACAATGAAAACCAACAGTGGGAGGTAGGACAGTAAAGGGGGGGGGGGAAACAATCAAAGAGGAAAACAAACAATGTTTAGTAACAGAAATAAACAAATATGGCTGGAAGAACAACCCATATCTCAATAATAACCCTAAATGTTAATGGCTTAAACTCACCAATTAAGAGACACAGGCTAGTAGAATGGATCACAAAACAAGACCCAACAATATGCTGCCTACAGGAGATGCATTTGATAGGAAAAGACATACATAGGCTGAAGGTGAAAGGTTGGGAAAAATCATATCACTCATATGGACTTCGGAAACAAGCAGGCGTGTCCATACTCATATCAAATAAAATAGATTTCAAGCCAAAGTTAATCAAAAGAGATAAAGAGGGACACTACATACTGCTTAAGGGAACCATACACCAACAAGACATAACAATCATAAATATTTATGCCCCAAACAATGGTGCAGCTATGTTCGTCAAACAAACTCTTCTCAAGTTCAAGAGTCTAATAGACCACCACACCATAATCATGGGAGACTTCAACACACCTCTCTCGCCACTGGACAGATCTTCCAAACAAAAGTTGAATAAGGAAACTATAGAACTCAATAACACTATTAATAACCTAGACCTAATTGACATATATAGAGTATACCACCCAACATCAAGCAGTTACACTTTTTTCTCAGCAGCACATGGATCCTTCTCAAAAATAGATCATATATTATGTCACAGGGCAACTCTTAGACAATATAAAGGAGTAGAGATATTACCATGCATCTTATCTGATCATAATGGAATGAAACTGAAAATCAATGATAAAAGAAGGAAGGAAAAAGCATACATCAATTGGAGAATGAACAATAGGTTACTGAATGATCAATGGGTTATAGAAGACATCAAGGAGGAAATTAAAAAATTCTTAGAGATAAATGAAAACACAGACACAACATATCGGAATCTATGGGACACATTGAAAGCAGTTCTAAGAGGAAAATTCATTGCTTGGAGTTCATTCCTTAAAAAAAGAAAAAACCAACAAATAAATGATCTCATACTTCATCTCAAAATCCTTGAAAAAGAAGAGCAAAACAACAGCAAAAGAAGTAGAAGGCAAGAAATAATTAAAATCAGAGCTGAAATTAATGAAATCGAAACAAACGAAACAATTGAAAAAATTGACAAAACTAAAAGTTGGTTCTTTGAAAAAATAAACAAAATCGACAGACCCTTAGCCATGCTAGTGAAGAGAAGAAGAGAGAGAACTCAAATTACTAGCATACGGGATGAAAAAGGCAATATCACAACAGACACTTCAGAAATACAGAAGATAATCAAAAACTATTTTGAATCCTTATACTCCAATAAATTAGAAGATAGTGAAGGCATAGATAAATTTCTTAAGTCATATGATCTGCCCAGATTGAGTCAGGAGGATATAGAAAACCTAAACAGACCAATATCAATTGAGGAGATAGAAGAAACCATCAAAAGACTACCAACTAAGAAAAGCCCAGGTCCCGATGGGTATACAGCAGAATTTTACAAAACCTTTAAAGAAGAACTAATACCAATACTTTTCAAGCTACTTCAGGAAATAGAAAAGGAGGGAGAACTTCCAAATTCATTCTATGAGGCCAACATCACCCTGATACCTAAACCAGACAAAGACACTTCAAAGAAAGAAAACTACAGACCAATATCTCTAATGAACCTAGATGCAAAAATCCTCAATAAAATTCTGGCGAATCGGATACAAAAACATATAAAAAAAATTGTACACCATGATCAAGTAGGATTCATCCCTGGGATGCAAGGCTGGTTCAATATACGGAAATCAATAAATGTTATTCACCACATCAATAGACTTAAAAATAAGAACCATATGATCATCTCGATAGATGCGGAAAAAGCATTTGACAAAGTACAGCATCCCTTTATGTTCAAAACTCTAGAAAAACTAGGGATAACAGGAACATACCTCAATATTGTAAAAGCAATCTATGCTAAGCCTCAGGCTAGCATTATTCTGAATGGAGAAAAACTGAAGGCATTCCCTCTAAAATCTGGAACAAGACAGGGATGCCCTCTCTCTCCACTTCTCTTCAACATAGTTCTCGAAACACTGGCCAGAGCAATTAGACAGACGAAAGAAATTAAAGGCATAAAAATAGGAAAAGAAGAAATTAAATTATCACTATTTGCAGATGATATGATTCTATATCTAGCAGACCCAAAAGGCTCTACAAAGAAATTATTAGAGCTAATAAATGAATTCAGCAAAGTGGCAGGATTTAAAATCAACACGCATAAATCAAAGGCATTCCTGTATATCAGCGACAAATCCTCTGAAATGGAAATGAGGACAACCACTCCATTCAAAATATCTTCAAAAAAAATAAAATACTTGGGAATCAACCTAACAAAAGAGGTGAAAGACTTATACAATGAAAACTACAGAACCCTAAAGAGAGAAATAGAAGAAGATCTTAGAAGATGGAAAAATATACCCTGTTCATGGATAGGCAGAACTAACATCATCAAAATGGCAATATTACCAAAAGTTCTCTATAGGTTTAATGCAATGCCAATCAAAATCCCAATGGCATTTCTTGTAGAAATAGAGAAAGCAATCATGAAATTCATATGGAAAAATAAAAGACCCAGAATAGCAAAAACAATGCTAAGCAAGAAGTGTGAATCAGGCGGTATAGCGATACCAGACTTCAAACTATACTACAGAGCAATAGTAACAAAAACAGCATGGTACTGGTACCAAAACAGGCGTGTGGACCAATGGTACAGAATAGAGGACACAGAAACCAATCCACAAAACTACAACTATCTTATATTTGATAAAGGGGCTAAAAGCATGCAATGGAGGAAGGATAGCATCTTCAACAAATGGTGCTGGGAAAACTGGAAATCCATATGCAACAAAATGAAACTGAATCCCTTTCTCTCGCCATGCACAAAAGTGAATTCAAAATGGATCAAGGAACTTGATATCAAATCAGAGACGCGCCGTCTGATAGAAGAAAAAGTTGGCTACGATCTATAGTCGGTGGGGTCGGGCTCCAAATTCCTCAATAGGACACCCATAGCACAAAAGTTAATAACTAGAATCAACAAATGGGACTTACTCAAACTAAGAAGTTTTTTCTCAGCAAAAGAAACAATAAGAGAGGTAAATAGGGAGCCTACATCCTGGGAACAAATCTTTACTCCTCACACTTCAGATAGAGCCCTAATATCCAGAGTATACAAAGAACTCAAAAAATTAGACAATAAGAGAACAAACAACCCAATCAACAAATGGGCCAAGGACCTGAACAGACACTTCACAGAGGAGGACATACAGTCAATCAACAAGTACATGAAAAAATGCTCAACATCTCTAGCTGTCAGAGAAATGCAAATCAAAACCACCCTAAGATACCATCTCACTCCAGTAAGATTGGCAGCCATTAGGAAGTCAAACAACAACAAGTGCTGGCGAGGATGTGGGGAAAAGGGTACACTTGTACATTGCTGGTGGGACTGCAGATTGGTGCAGCCAATTTGGAAAGCAGTATGGAGATTTCTTGGAAAGCTGGGAATGGAGCCACCATTTGACCCAGCTATTCCCCTTCTTGGTCTATTCCCTAAAGACCTAAAAAGAGCATGCTACAGGGACACTGCTACATCGATGTTCATAGCAGCACAGTTCACAATAGCAAGACTGTGGAACCAACCTAGATGCCCTTCAATAGACGAATGGATAAAAAAAATGTGGCATTTATACACAATGGAGTATTACTCTGCATTAAAAAATGACAAAATCATAGAATTTACAGGGAAATGGATGGCATTAGAGCAGATTATGCTAAGTGAAGCTAGCCAATCCCTAAAAAACAAATGCCAAATGTCTTCTTTGATATAAGGAAAGTAACTAAGAACAGAGTAGGGACGAAGAACAGGAGAAGAAGATTAACATTTAACAGGGATGAGAGGTGGGAGGGAAAGGGAGAGAGAAGGTAAATTGCACGGTAATGGAAGGAGACCCTCAGGGTTATAAAGTGGAGGGGGTAGAGAGAGAGGAGGGGAGGGGAGGGGAGAGGTGGGGAGGGGGGAGGGTGGATGATGGGAAAGGCAGCGGAGCACAACAGACACTAGTATGGCAATTTGTAAATCAATGGATGTGTAACTGATGTGAATCTGCAATCTGTGTATGGGGTGAAGGTGGGAGTTCATAACCCACTAGAATCAAAGTGTGGAATATGATATGTCAAGAAATTTGTAATGTTTTGAACAACCCACAATAAAAAATTAAAAAAAAAAAAAAAAAAATTAAAAACTGCAATATATATAAGTGAAGATTAAAACTAAAATTAGAATATAATTATAGAATTTAATAATGCAATATATTAGGCTGAATAAGTAAAAATTTCCTTTTTCCTATTTTCTAATTTTGATAATTTGTTCAAATTATTTAATATTTCTGAAAAAAAACTCATTTATCTAACTCTTAAATGAAGAAAATAATAGTGCAGCCTCAGACAATTTTTGTAGAAATCAAATATGAAAATTCATATATAACATCAGCATAGGTGGCATTGCAGGACACTGAGAGCAGTCCATAAATATATGAAATATTATGATATTCAAAATGCAAATAACACCATGAAAACAATGTAAAGAAAGTTTTAAATGGAATATTTAATTATAAATAAAACTATATTGCTTACTTCATTTTGGTTTTCATGTATGAGTATACATCTATTAAAAAATACAACTTTAATATTTTATCACAAAACAATGCACAATTTTTACAATGCATTTAATGCAAGGCATCATTATAGTGATTGCCATAAAGAAAGAAAAAGGTGAAAGAAAGCAGGAATGAGAAGTGATTCACATAAGTAATACAATTTATAAAAGTGTAATTGTGGGGGCTGGGGATGTGGCTCAAGCGGTAGCGCGCTCGCCTGGCATGCGTGCGGCCCAGGTTCGATCCTCAGCACCACATACAAACAGGGATGTTGTGTCCGCCAAATACTAAAAAATAAATATTAAAAAAAAAAATTCTCTCTCTCTCTACCTCTATCTCTCTCACTCTCTCTTTAAAAAAAAAAAAAAAAAAAAAAAAAAAAAAAAAAAGTGTAATTGTGCTATGAAAATCCATATATCACCATGTTCCAGGATACTACTATTTTCTCTCTGACTTGATCCTTCTTTCTATGCAACTCACTACCTTGGGCTCTGCTGAATTTTCCATTGTTGTAGGTTACCTGCTGTATCTACTTAATTGAACAAAGATGATTTTTAAATTTTTTAAAAATCTTTTAAAAAGTACTAAAGTTATTCTAGGGTAGAACAGAACTGAGATTATAGACATCAAAGTAAAAATAACATTCTTATTGGCAAAATGTTGGTTTATATTTCCTTCTTTTCTGAATAAGAAGAAGGAAGGGAGGGAGGAAGAGGTGGGTAGGAGGATGAGGTGGAGGGAGAAGAAGAAGAGGAAGAAGAAAAAGGAAAAGAAAAACCTAATGCAAAGTAATTAATAATAACTCTCAACAGTGCACCTGAAATCATCATGGACCAAAATTCTCAATTGCCTGCACTTTCTTATTATTGGGTACTTCAGAAATGTTCGTATTGGGTTTCAATCCTTCCATTTCTGACACAGCCCAGCAGAAGTACAGGAAAATTTGGGATTATTCAGAGATGTTACTATTCAAATTTGCAGCCAAGACAGAGATCCTTATTCTAGGAACAATAAAGGATTCTAAGTGTTGTAAATATGCACTTTCCTCCTGATTTTCCTACTTGGAGAAGAGATTTCTCAACTAGCTCTCAAATGATCAGTTTCAGAAAGTTATTTCTTCCTACTTGCTGTCTGTCATTAGCTAACCATTTAGTTATCCCCAACATCTACAGTCAATTGGCATTTTTTCCATTCTACAAACATATATTTTATATCATTTATGTCCAGACTCAATGGGAGGATAAAAATGAAGACATGACTCTAAAACATCTTTTTAACATATGATATTTCACATAAGAAATTTTATTTGGATTCCATTTTGCCATACAAGTCTTAATGCTTTTTAATTACTCAGCAGATTGGACCTTATTCTGTCACTGTATGTTACATGTTGCTATAATAG
Organism: Marmota monax; assembly: GCF_021218885.2. Taxonomy (NCBI): domain Eukaryota; kingdom Metazoa; phylum Chordata; class Mammalia; order Rodentia; family Sciuridae; genus Marmota; species Marmota monax. The sequence continues at coordinate 1,718,524 of NW_026695230.1, read as the reverse complement.
CATATGTATATGCACATGAATATTTCAAAACATACTATAAATCATAAAATGTAAATTTAGAGTAGTAAATATAAATACTAAATCTGACAGGATTCTATGATATTTAAAAAACAGTTTTAGAAGTGTGTACCCAGAAATGGTTTAAAACTTAATCCTCATAAGCTTTCATTTATTCATTATTTTTGGTACATATATAATGAGAAAGTTAGTTATGGAACTTAAGTACTTAGGTAGCTCTACAAATGTTAATATAGAGACATTTCAAAGACTATTTGCTATCAACTAGCAGATGTAATTCATTTAATCCTTCTACAATTAAAATAAATTGGAACAATACATCCTTTGTGAAAATATTATCTTATGCAAATCCAGAAGTTATATTTATATTCAGGGAAAACCTTATTACTATGTATCATCTCTATCATGAGAGAATGTTTACCAGCTTCCTTTTTATTTTCATGTTCTGTTTAGAATCTATTATACCTTCTTAAATAATAATGACATACATACTATCCGTCCTATAGCAAAAGCAACACTTAGTAATTTTTAAGGTTTTTTAGATAAGTTTCTACATATAACTGGAGACCAAACATCACCTCAACTGAATGTGTATAAGGGGAATTTTGACTTTGACATGAAGTTCTTGTCAAACTGTTTGCTTTCTGTAGAGGAACTAAATATATTTAATCCTAAAAAACTACATGTCCAACATATCTAATTTCCTTGAAAATTTGCTAAAGAAAAAGGACATCTAAAAGTAATTTAATCAACTTATTATGGCCATTTTATATTGCCAGTATATTCTCCTTAAAGTATCTACTCATTCTTTTATTTTTATGTTTGGAAACCACTGGGAATCTCCCAAAAGTTTTTAAACAATGGAAACCAGACCAAATTACAGTTTTAAGAAGATAATTTCAGCAGTTTTAATAGAGGAGAGGATAACCATGACAAGATATTAAAAGCAGACAAAATTATTAGAAAAATTAAATATTCCCGGTGAGAGAAAGTTGAGTGATGGAGATGAAGGAGAAGGGTGGACTTAAGAAATTCAAAGACATAAAAATCGGATGAGCCTGTGAGGAAGTAGAAATGAGGAAACCATGTGATTATTTTAAAGAAGCTTTCTGGGAGAGGAAGGGAGTGGAAAAATGCAATGTGGGCTTCTGTGTTGCATGAACGTGATTGTGTGCCTTGTTAGTAATGGAGAGAGAGATGAAAATATTTTGAAGACACCAATCACATATTGAGTTAGGCATGGAAGAAGAGGTGTGGCAACTTCCAAGACAGGAGATAAGTTGACAAGATAGAGGCATGGATCAAATTTTCTGCAGATGAGAAGGGAGTTCTTAATCTGTGATATCGAATCACCTAATGTTTAGCTACTAAAATTAGGGCTTTAATGACTCTGGAGAAGTCTTTGGTGATACTACACAAATGCCTGAAAAACTATAATTGCACACACTAACACCAATTTCTAAATCCTCTCTATAGTACTCCTGTGAGTATCCTGCTTTGTTTTCCAATCATATGGGGAAATTATCAAAAAATACATTTTCTAAATTACCTCAGGAGAGACTGTTTGGAAATATGAGGTGCAATGAAATGGAGTAGTGATTCAAACAAAAATTACCAAGATAAAAGCCAAAATGATAACAAAATAAAAACTAAAATTTATAATAAATTCCAAAAGAAATATATGCATGTGTATTCAAGCAAATTTAATTTGAAAATAAAATACACTATGAGAAGAAGTCTCCTAGAATTTACCTGTGACTCATATAGTAATATTCTCTCTTTAGAGATAGGCTCAGCTTCTATTTTTTTTTTTTTACTTGAATAACATAATGATACATGTAGAGAAAAAGAAAAAAAAATTTGGGGTTGTAGGCTTATGCTGATTTCTGATAGGTTCTAAAAGACATTGGGAATCTAAATTAGATAAGTAACTGATTATGACATTTTCTCCCTTTAATTCTACTGACCTGGAGTACTTTGTCAGAATCTGTGCCTAAATATCAGCTAATCAGTGCCAAGATTCTTGTGTGAGAACACAATTTGGAATTCAGCAAACCAAGTGAAAATCCTGATTTTTGCCTATTAGTCAATGCAAGTGAGACCTAAATAATTATACTACAGATTTTGATTATTACTTTGCAAAGCAGAGCTAACAATACAATGTTTCTAATAAATAAAAATGTAGATGTGTTCAGTCTATAACATGATACCACATATGTAGAATGTCCAGTGTTTAAGAGTATGGACTTTAAAAGGCTAACTGACTGGGTTTGAATCTGTTTTCTCACACTCCATTCAATGATGTAATATAGTAGAGATGACTTTTTGAACTATTTCTCACCATTAATATGGAAATAATAGTGCTATTTTCTTCAAAGGACTGTGTTGAGATAAATTGAATATTACTAGTTTCAAACTTACTTGGTTTAATAAAATAAGGTTGTGTGACCATCTTTGGGGATACATTCATCAAAAACTCTGTAAACGACATTTGACAATAAGCAAATATATGAACATTCTTCAAAAGTATTTATACAATAATATTTCCAAAAGCAATAGGAAATATAAGATCTTTGTATTTTCCAAAAGTAATTATATTCTTAGTGCTAGAACTTATGAAAGATCAGAGAATTATTTATCATTTCATCTAACTTCACTGTACTGTGTCTTGACTGGAAAGTTACATGCATCATAGAAGATTAGAAAAATTGATCTTGTTTTTCATCAGTATATGGAATGTGTTGATATTCAGGCTATCATGAAATCATAAACAGGATGTTGGATTTCCCTTCAGTGCTTGTAATAAATGTTCATATGACATATATGAACATTTATGTTCATGGCAGTCTTTCACAGTTTCTTTATGAAAGCAAGAACAATTTCTGAGTGTCTATAACTGAGTGTATAGAAATTATTACCTAAATTATACACTAAGAGAAAAACTATCTCTTTTTGAAGGATACTGTATTGCTTTTTATTGAAGTGTAAGCATATATGCTTATAATTTTCAGTTTTCTGCTGATTATGCTTCTTGTATGATAAGAGATAAGAACTCAAATAGGAATGGGAAGATGGCGGCTAAGGGAATGCATTACCCCCGTGTACCGCGTCACTGTGTAGGAGCATGACGAGTTAGAAAGGCTAAAAGCTATCTTGTTAGGAATTTCCAGCAAAATTGGGGTGCTCCAAAACCTAGAGGAAGGATTTCCATCGCACGAGGATCAGCTACGGGGGCTCAAACGCGAGAGATTTTTCCGCACGGAGGGTCACGCTGCTTATTCAGCAAATCGCCCCGCAGCTAGAGTCTGCGGCGCGCGCTGGGAAAGGAGGAAATAGCAACACAAAGATACAGCGCTGCAGTTTCCGCGAGCTTCTGCCAACTGTGCAATCACCGTACTAAGTGCTGAATACTGGGTTTGAGATATTGGAAGGAAGCGGTCCAATTCAGTTATCCACACCGGTCAGACCACAGAGGAAGCCAGCGGTCACCATCGTGGAGAGCTGACGTCACCATCCCTGTTTTCGACTGATCCCAGCTCATTCAGCAATAGAACAGGTAATTTCAGGCTGCCATTCGCCTGCGGCTCGCAGACAACTTACTCAGGCTCAGTGCTAATTAACCCGCGGAAACTGCTTCTTGGAGCCTGCTCCTCTCAGAACATACACCGAGCACGGAGCGGCCGAATTCCGGCTCCCGGAATTGCTCTGGCCCAGGGCTAAAGAATCCGCAGAAACTGCTTCTCGGTCCAGGTCCTACTGAATACTGTGGAGGTAAATACCAACCGAGCCTTCATAGGCAGTGGCAACAGGACTGAGACGGGGCTTGTGAGGGCCGGTCAGGACTCACCCATTGCTTTGGTCACCCGGCAAAGGGAACGAAATGCTGCCATTCTCATGGGATACCAACATGGCAGAGATCTGATGTCATCAGAAAGCAGTGGAGGAGAGAACTTCATCAATACCAGCGGCGACAGAAACAGTCGGTCTCCTGGTAAAGACAGTGAGTCACAAATACCCGAGTCTCTCTCACTTTATCATCAAGCCAGAGGGGCAGAGCAGAGCTGCCGCCCGTGCGCGGAACAGGCCCATCGGTCCGCGGGTGTGGTAGACAAGTCACACCAATTGGAGGAGGGGCAGAGCAGAGCCGCCGCCTGCGCCTGCAAGGTAGGCAGACCTGCAACCAACAGGCAGATCAGGCCCGGTGGCCTGCCAGCATGGTACACATGTCACCCCAATTGGAGTAGGGGCAGAGCAGAGCTTTCGCCCGCGCCCGGGACAGGCCCAGTGGCCCGCCAGTGCGGTAGTCACATCACCCCAATTGGAGTAGGGGCAGAGCAGAGCCGCCGCCCGCGCCTGCAAGGTAGGCAGACCTGTGACTGACCAGCAGAACAGGCCCAGGGGTCTGCGGGCATGGTAGACACGTCACACCAATTGGAGGAGGGGCAGAGCAGAGCTGCCGCCTGCGCCTGCAAGGTAGGCAGACCGCCGCCCAACCCTGCAAGGGAGACTTTTCAACTATACAAGAGCAATATAAATATATAGGGGGAAAAATTTTTCAAAAACACAACAGTTTCACCAAGCAGAAAGAAACGCAAGCAATATGAAAAGACAAGGAAAGAAAGGACCACAAGCAATGCAGGTCAACTCAACTTTAGAAGAGGTAACAGCTGCAGCAGATGGAATGTCAGATAAAGAATTCAGGATATAAATGCTTCAGATGATCTGGAGTCTCAAGGAAGACATTAGACAGCAAAATCAGACAATGAAAGATCACTTCGACAATGAATTACACAAACAAATCCAGGCAGCAAAAGATCAACTACACAGGGAGATAGAGGTTAGAAAAAACAAACAGAAATCCTAGAAAGGCAGGAAGCAATAAACCAACTTTAAAACTCAATTGAGAATATTACCAGCAGAGTAGAACACTTAGAAGATAGAACATCAGACAATGAAGACAAAGTATTTCAACTTGAAAAGAACATAGACAGCTCAGCAAGACGGTTAAGAAACCATGAGCAGAACATCCAAGAAATATGGGATAACATCAAGAGACCAAACTTCAGAGTCATTGAGATACAGGAAGATATAGAGCTCCAAACCAAAGGAATGAGCAATCTATTCAATGAAATAATATGAGAAAACTTCCCAGACTTGAAGAATGAGACAGAATCCCAAATCCTAGAAGCCTACAGGACGCCGAATGTGCAAAATCATAAGAGATCCACACCTAGACACATTATAATGAAGATGGCCAACATACAGAATAAGGAGAGAATTTTAAAAGCTACAAGAGAAAGGAAGCAGATTACATTTAGGGGTAAGCCAATCAGGAAAACAGCTGATCTTTCAACACAGACTCTGAAAGCTAGAAGATCCTGGAATAACATGTTTCAAACACTGAAAGAAAATGGGTTCCAACCAAGAATTGTGTATCCAGCAAAATTAAGCTTCAGGATGGAAGATGAAATTAAAACCTTCCACGATAAACAAAAGTTAAAAGAATTTGCAGCTAGAAAACCATCTTTTCAAAACATCCTGTGCAAAACATTACAGGAAGAGGAAATGGAAAATAACAATGAAAACCAACAGTGGGAGGTAGGACAGTAAAGGGGGGAAAAATAATCCAAGAAGAAAACAAACCATGTTTAGTAACATAAATAAACAAATATGGCTGGAAGAACAACCCATATCTCAATAATAACCCTAAATGTTAATGGCTTAAACTCACCAATTAAGAGACACAGGCTAGTAGAATGGATCACAAAACAAGACCCAACAATATGCTGCCTACAGGAGATGCATTTGATAGGAAAAGACATACATAGGCTGAAGGTGAAAGGTTGGGAAAAATCATATCACTCATATGGACAAATAAAATAGATTTCAAGCCAAAGTTAATCAAAAGGGATAAAGAGGGACACTACATACTGCTCAAGGGAACCATACACCAACAAGACATTACAATCATAAATATATATGCCCCAAACAATGGTGAAGCCATGTTCATCAAACAAACTCTTCTCAAGTTCAAGAGTCTAATAGACCACCATACAATAATCATGGGAGACTTCAACACACCTCTCTCGACACTGGACAGATCTTCCAAATAAAAGTTGAATAAGGAAACTATAGAACTCAATAACACAATTAATAACCTACACTTAATTGACATATATAGAATATACCACCCAATATCAAGCAGTTACACTTTTTTCTCAGCAGCACATGGATCCTTCTCAAAAATAGATCATATATTATATCACAGGGCAACTGTTAGACAATATAAAGGAGTAGAGATAATACCATGCATCTTATCTGATCATAATGGAATGAAACTGAAAATCAACGATAAAAGAAGGAAGGAAAAAGCATGCATCACTTGGAGAATGAACAATAGGTTACTGAATGATCAATGGGTTATAGAAGACATCAAGGAGGAAATTAAAAAATTCTTAGAGATAAATGAAAACACAGACACAACATATCGGAATCTATGGGACACATTGAAAGCAGTTCTAAGAGGAAAATTCATTGCTTAGAGTTCATTCCTTAAAAAAAGGAAAAACCAACAAATAAATGATCTCATACTTCATCTCAAAATCCTAGAAAAAGAAGAGCAAAAAAAGTAGAAGGCAAGAAATAACTAAAATCAGAGCTGAAATTAATGAAATTGAAACAAAAGAAACAATTGAAAAAATTGACAAAACTAAAAGTTGGTTCTTTGAAAAAATAAATAAAATCGACAGACCCTTAGCCATGCTAACGAAGAGAAGAAGAGAGAGAACTCAAATTACTAGCATACGGGATGAAAAAGGCAATATCACAACAGACACTTCAGAAACACAGAAGATAATCAGAAATTATTTTGAATCCTTATACTCCAATAAATTAGAAGATTGTGAAGGCATTGATAAATTTCTTAAGTCATATGATCTGCCCAGATTGAGTCAGGAGGATATAGACAACCTAAACAGACCAATATCAATTGAGGAAATAGAAGAAACCATCAAAAGACTACCAACTTAGAAAAGCCCAGGACCGGACGGGTATACAGCAGAGTTTTACAAAACCTTTAAAGAGGAACTAATACCAATACTTTTCAAGCTACTTCAGGAAATAGAAAAAGAGGGAGAACTTCCAAATTCATTCTATGAGGCCAACATCACCCTGATACCTAAACCAGACAAAGACACTTCAAAGAAAGAAAACTACAGACCAATATCTCTAATGAACCTAGATGCAAACATCCTCAATAAAATTCTGGCGAATGGGATACAAAAACATATCAAAAAAATGGTGCACCATGATCAAGTAGGATTCATCCCTGGGATGCAAGGCTCGTTCAATATACGGAAATCAATAAATGTTATTCACCACATCAATAGACTTAAAAATAAGAACCATATGATCATCTCGATAGATGCGGAAAAAGCATTCGACAAAGTACAGCATCCCTTTATGTTCAAAACTCTAGAAAAACTAGGGATAACAGGAACATACCTCAATATTGTAAAAGCAATCTATGCTAAGCCTCAGGCTAGCATCATTCTGAATGGAGAAAAATTGAAGTCATTCCCTCTAAAATCTGGAACAAGACAGGGATGCCCTCTCTCACCACTTCTGTTCAACATAGTTCTCGAAACACTGGCCAGAGCAATTAGACAGACAAAAGAAATTAAAGGCATAAAATTAGGAAAAGAAGAACTTAAATTATCACTATTTGCAGATGACATGCTTCTATACCTAGCAGACCCAAAAGGGTCTACAAAGAAACTATTAGAGCTAATAAATGAATTCAGCAAAGTGGCAGGATATAAAATCAACACGCATAAATCAAAGGCATTCCTGTATATCAGAAACAAATCCCCTGAAATGGAAATGAGGACAACCACTCCATTCACAATATCCTCAAAAAAAATAAAATACTTGGGAATCAACCTAACAAAAGAGGTGAAAGACTTATACAATGAAAACTACAGAACCCTAAAGAGAGAAATAGAAGAAGATCTTAGAAGATGGAAAAATATACCCTGTTCATGGATAGGCAGAACTAACATCATCAAAATGGCGATATTACCAAAAGTTCTCTATAGGTTTAATGCAATGCCAATCAAAATCCCAATGGCATTTCTTGTAGAAATAGATAAAGCAATTATGAAATTCTTATGGGAAAATAAAAGAGCCAGAATAGCAAAAACAACGCTAAGCAGGAAGTGTGAATCAGGCCGTATAGCGATACCAGACCTCAAACTATCCTACAGAGCAATAGTAACAAAAACAGCATGGTACTGGTACCAAAACAGGCGGGTGGACCAATGGTACAGAATAGAGGACACAGAAACCAATCCACAAAACTATAACTACTTTGTATTTGATAAAGGGGCTAAAAGCATGAAATGGAGGAAGGATAGCATCTTCAACAAATGGTGCTGGGGAAACTGGAAATCCATATGCAACAAAATGAAACTGAATCCCTTTCTCTCTCCATGCACAAAAGTTAACTCAAAATGGATCAAGGAGCTTGATATCAAATCAGAGACACAGAGTCTGATAGAAGAAAAAGTTGGCTACAATCTACATACTGTGGGGTCGGGCTCCAAATTCCTCAATAGGACACCCATAGCACAAGAGTTAATAACTAGAATCAACAAATGGGACTTACTCAAACTAAAAAGTTTTTTCTCAGAAAAAGAAACAATAAGAGAGGTAAATAGGGAGCCTACATCCTGGGAACAAATCTTTACTTCTCACACTTCAGATAGAGCCCTAATATCCAGAGTATACAAAGAACTCAAAAAATTAGACAGTAAGATAACAAATAACCCAGTCAACAAATGGGCCAAGGACCTGAACAGACACTTCTCAGAGGAGGACACACAATCAATCAACAAGTACATGAAAAAATGCTCACCATCTCTAGCAGTCAGAGAAATGCAAATCAAAACCACCCTAAGATACCATCTCACTCCAGTAAGATTGGCAGCCATTATGAAGTCAAACAGCAACAAGTGCTGGCGAGGATGTGGGGAAAAGTGTACACTTGTACATTGCTGGTGGGACTGCAAATTGGTGCAGCCAATTTGGAAAGCAGTATGGAGATTTCTTGGAAAGCTGGGAATGGAACCACCATTTGACCCAGCTATTCCCCTTCTCGGTCTATTCCCTAAAGACCTAAAAAGAGCATGCTACAGGGACACTGCTACATTGATGTTCATAGCAGCACAATTCACAATAGCAAGACTGTGGAACCAACCTAGATGCCCTTCAATAGACGAATGGTTAAAAAAAATGTGGCATTTATACACAATGGAGTATTACTCTGCATTAAAAAATGACAAAATCATAGAATTTGCAGGGAGATGGATGGCATTAGAGCAGATTATGCTAAGTGAAGCTAGCCCATCCCTAAAAAACAAATGCCAAATGTCTTCTTTTATATAAGGAGAGTAACTGGGAACAGAGTAGGGACGAAGAGCATGAGAAGAAGATTAACATTAAACAGGGATGAGAGGTGGGAGGGAAAGGGAGAGAGAAGGGAAATTGCATAGAAATGGAAGGAGACCCTCAGGGTTATACAAAATTACATACAAGAGGAAGTGAGGGGAAAGGGAAAAATAATACAAGGGGGAGAAATGAATGACAGTAGAGGGGGTAGAGAGAGAAGAGGGGAGGTGAGGGGGGATAGTAGAGGATAGGAAAGGTAGCAGAATACAACAGACACTAGTATGGCAACATGTAAATCAATGGATGTGTAACTGATATGATTCTGCAATCTGTATATGGGGTAAAAATGGGAGTTCATAACCCACTTGAATCAAAGTATGAAATATGATATGTCAAGAACTATGTAATGTTTTGAACAACCAACAATAAAATTTTTTTAAAAAAAGAACTCAAATAGATGGATAATAGCAAATATATAATATAAAATATTGCCTTTTTATGTTTCATACTGATAGCAGGTTGCTACCATATATTCAATCATATAATAAGCAATTATTATCTACTAAAATTGACTAGATATGACTCTAGGAGGACATCCTCTTTAATTATCTTACTGCAGAAATTGGTGATTTATCATTATCTCTTATAACTTTTTCAAGGCCCTGTTCTTTGTATTCAATTATAATCCGTGTTATTAAATTGGCAGGATCCATGTATAAAAAGCACTCATGACATATCAAAGAATTATCCAGCAAATCACAGAAATCTTGACTATTTAGTCATTTACTTTATAGTATTAAGACGAAAAATATTAACAGATTTATTACCATCAAATTCTACTACTATCCCAGTAAGTATATAATATATATATATATATATATATATATATATATATATATATATATATATATATATATTGCTTTTTTAATAATATTTTTTCCAATACTTGAAGTTGAATCCAAGGATATTTTGCCACTGAGCTTTTCTATGTAAATAAATATGTATAACCAGTGAATTTCATTGTCATGTATCAAAACACTAATTAAAAAAAAAAACTATAACCAAATAGCAGAAAAATCAGTTGAGTAGAAGGAAGATTAGAGATAAGAAGAAAGGGCAGGGAGAAGAGGAGATAAAGGTAATGTTCTGTGGACTGAATTGGAACAAATCATATTCCATGGTTTTGTAATTATGTCAAAATGAACCCTAATATTATGCATAAATAAAAATATAAACAAAATATTTTGAACTAAATTCCCAGTTCTTTATAAATTTTCATTAAGACAGAGTCTCACCAAATTTTTGAGACTAATTTGGGACTTGCAATCCTTATTCCTGAAGCACCAGTATATCTTAAACCTTGTACATTCATTTTTCTGGGTCATGAATTTAATAAATAGGCCTTCAGCATTTTGAATATACCAAGCATTATTATTATTATTTTTAAGAGAGAGAGAGAGAGAATTTTAATATTTATTTTTTAGTTTTCGGCGGACACAGCATCTTTGTTTGTATGTGGTGCTGAGGATTGAACCCGGGGCTTCATGCATGCAAGGCGAGCGCGCTACCACTTGAGCCACATCCCCAGCCCCCAAGTATTATTTAGGAATTTACATGCATCATTTTTCTGTTATAAAAACTATTTATAAAAAAGTTATCATTTTTATAACCTTGAAATTAAATACCAGTGTTTTACAAGATACCCACTAAACCCTTTTTGGTAGGGTTTGGTAGATACCCCTTAAACCCATTTAAGACCAAATGTCTTAAAAGTGTACAGATTTTGGCTTTCCAGCAAATGCAAGCTCTTTAGTTCTTTGCAGTTTAAAAAAGAAAATTTACTATTAGGCTTATGATTGTTTTCCTTTCCATTCCTTCTTTAATCCCTGCTTTTCTTCTTTCAACATATTTCTTTGATTCAATGACAAGGTACCTAGACTGTATATTTCAGGTCTCACCTTTGGTAAGGGAAGAAAATATTTTAATCTTTTTTCCATATGCTCAAAAATATGTTCATATATGAAAATGAAACTATATATTTTTATGAAATTAGTTTCTATTTAAAGAAACATTTGCATAACTTCATCAAATTTTGCTGAGTTTCTATATTTTCATGTGAACAGAGACTCCCATAGTTTTCCAACTCACATAACTTATTCTCTGATTTGCATCTTAATATCTGGCCTTGACATCTTCCTAAAGTGGGACACTTTTAGTACAAAATGAAGCATACCGAGAAAAGAAGTCTGACAATCTTAATTAATATCACTTAGAAATATATTGCTCCTGTCTCTGATTCTATAGTATGCATTTATGCAGTTTTCAACTCTATTAAAAGTGAAACTATTATAAAACGTTAATTGAACATAGATTTATGAACCAGCATATTTCTTAAAAATTAAAAACAAACATCACTAGTAGAGTGCTAACCCAATTAAAATATATATACAGTCACTGCTACATTCAGCAGATATTCTTGAAGGTGTTTAAAAGAACATTTGAGATTATGAAAAAGTATCCAAAAAATGAACTATGTAGAATATGGATTTCAGTTTAACAGGATATGGATAGTATAAAATTTTTGAGCTATCTACAGATGTAAAATAATATAAACCCCAGGAGTGAATTTTTATTATTCTCATTTACTAATTGTTATTTATTTTTAATCAATATTCATTCATTACATAGTACATACAAGCTATTTAATATTATATTTATTGATTAATAACTATCATTAATTTAAAATTTGGTAATTATTGCCATAGTTTCGTGTTAGTAACTTCCAATTTCTTTTATTTTCTTTTTGCTACATGCAAATGATTGAAACTTATGATAGTTGGAATTCAAAATCATGTTTCTGTTTCCTTAATACTATTGTTTATATATTTGAAAGTATTATTTTTCATTTTAAAAAGAGCAAAATTTGGCCATATAAAACTAATTGAGTAAATGTACTTCCTGATAAATATTTTTGTAAATATCTTGTGAAATCAAATGAAGATACATATAAATAAATAATTCATGATACAAAATTATTTTACATAACTTTATGTACAACTGTAGTTTATGGCAGTAATTGTTCATAAACTCATTAATTCAGAATTTGCTATATCTGTGTAAATAAGATGTAAAACCAACTTGTAATTTTCATTATTACTTGAGTAAGAAAGTAATCATTGACCACCTGTTATGTGACAGACAATGTGGCAATTTTTTTAGTAAAATCAATGTAGTTTTATCACAGTTTCATAACTCTCTTCATTGTTGAACTTCAAGGTCCAGTTCATTAAAAAGCATTGGGGAAGTCAAGGGAAAAAAAAAGTGTGGGATTCAATTACTAATAGAAAGCATTGATATTCCATAACATTTATAATCAAAGTAATCATCATAAATATCTTAAAACCTGAAAAAAATGTTAAATATTAAACATGAATTTATAACATTTATTCACTCCATACATTTAGGCACCATCGTCAACATTATTTTATGGGCAAAAAACAAAAATGAAGCTTATTGAATTCATACACAAATTGCTCTGGGTTACACACTTGGCAAAGCCAGTGTTTATCTGTTACCCATATACTATGGTTTGAACATTTTTATTCCATCAAAAATTTATTTTGAAACTTAATCCCACTATAACAATATAAGGACTATGGCTATGAAGAGGTAATTGATTCATTGTGGCTATGCATTTATGAGTGGGATTAGATGCCTCTAAAAGAGTCCATGATGGAGAGTTTGCCCTGTTTTGCCCCTGTCCTCTGTAACATGAGGGCACAGATTTCCTCTCCTCCAGATGATAAGGCAACAAAGGACCATCTTGGAAGCATGAAGACCATGCTTTCTGATTAGCATTCTGATCTTGAACTTCCCAGTCTTCAGAGCTGGGATACCCAGATTTCTGGAAGTCTTTCCTGTGTCACCAACAAAGTTAAATGTAGTATTGAAAAAAACAACTACTGTATTATACTTCAGGAATTTGAATGTGATTTGTTTGACCCATAATGAGTGTGATCCTAGTTAGGAAGACTTGAATAACTGGGAGGCAAATTTGTCTGGCATCATCACTCACTTAGGTGAGTATTGGGATAATTCAAAGGATAGACATGTTGGGGTCATAGGCTAAAATTTTTACTCAGAACTTCTCCCTTCACTTTTGGGTTCCTCAAGAATGAAATCTCAAGTTAGACAGGTTACTTTCTTGGCAAACACGCAACTTCAAAGGGGATATTTCAGAAAATAGAAATAAGTGACATGTCTTTTATGTGTTTGCCTTGAAAGTTATATAATGTTTCTTTTGCCATTTCTAATGGTCAAAGTGGCACAAATCTTCTTTGATTCAATGACAAGGTGCTTGGACTGTATATCTTGATAGGATCATCAAGATTATGTGACTACAATTTAAACCAGGACTCTTCAAGAAACAGGATTAAATAGAGACAGACAATATCTATAATTTAGGTGCCCAGAGAGTAGGAAGTGACAGAGAAATGTTTCCATTTCGTTTGTATTCCAGATAGTATTTACACTAGTATATGACTACATTTCTCCAAATTTCCTTGCACTGACATCTTCCTTGGCAGAAATATATTTCAGAATGTCATAACTAGAAAATTATTGATTGCCTTCAATGAATTAAAAATATTTTGACCTTTATAATATGATGGGAGCCAGTACATCATTTTCTGACAGTGCTAGCAGAATAATGAGTTGTTTTTGTCATACATTAAATGAATGCACTCAACTTTCACTATCTCCTTTGACAGCATTTCAGATGCCTACATCTTCAGTGACTTAAATACAATCAAATGGGTATACTTGAAGTTTACTGAGTTTTTAAATTTCTACAGCATGTAATTTTTTACAACTAGTGTGTAAAATTATAATTTACATACATGTTTTGCAATTATATAGTGTTATCATCCATGTTGTTAGTTTTTTGTTTTTATTTGTTTCGTTTTTTGTTTTTGTTTTTGTTTTTTTTTGGGGGGGGTTTTGGTATTAGGACTGAACCCAGGAGCTCTTTACCACTGAGTTACATCCCCAGTTCTTTTGTTTTTTATTCTCTTTTTTTTTAAAAACAGAGAGTGAGAGAGAGACAGAGAATTTTAATATTTATTTTTTAGTTTTCGGCGGATACAACATCTTTATTTGTATGTGGTGCTGAGGATCGAACCCGGGCTGCACGCATGCCAGGCCAGTGCGCTACCGCTTGAGCCACATCCCCAGCCCCTTGTTTTTTATTTTGAGATAAGGTCTCACTAAGTTGCTGAGGGACTCACTAAGTTGCTGATGCTGGTCTCAAACTTGTGATCCTCCTGCTTCAGCCTCTCAATAATTGAAATTATGTGTCCAGACCACTGCGGCAGCTGCAATTTATTTGTAAATTTTAATTTCAGTTATTTCAATATGTTTTTCAAAAATGTGAATATTTTTAGTCAAGTAGAATCGCTAATTTACCATCAGGAGAGATATAGGACTCAGCGTTGGTAATAAATTGTTTAACTATTTGCAACTTGGTTATCCTGTGAAAACAACGATGAATTAAAAGATGAAATTAGGAAAATCATTTATGAATATCCTGGGAGTGGTCCAGAGGAAACACTGAAAGAGATTCACTGCAACTGCAATTGCTAGAAACAGAGGATGAAAGAGACTGACACAGTTAGTACATATTCAATTATATTATTAGACAATCTAAGAGTTGAAGATTTAAAAGTCTGATTCAAGTTAGAAAGGAAAAGGAGCTAAATGGAGGTCAGCAGGATTTCCTGCAAATCCTTCCTGATTTTTATTTATCAACAATACTTTTCACTCATAGTCCAATTCTTACTCAAATATTCAGGAACTTTTATACTTCTCTTTAATGAATTCATCTCATATTTCACCTCTTTGACTTTTTATTTATTGCTTCTATGGCATGTATGGAGTTCTATACTGTTAGTATGGCATCTTCTGAAAATTTTAACATTTTAATTCTAACCTGAATACCTTGACTAGGCTGTGAGTTCCTCATAAGTAAACACCTTCATGAGATTTTATTTTATTGTCAACACTCAGAAAGCAGGCTCTTAGTAAATATAAATACTCATTTAGTAATTACTGTCTTGAATTGAAGATTACTGCCAAAGTTGTAAGTAATCTTATACATAGTTTTTTAAAAATATATATTGTCATCAATTTAAAACTGTGTGACTGTATATGTGTGTGTGTGTGTGTGTGTACGGTTGCGTGTGTGATAGAGAAAGGGGGGGCTATGAGAGAACCATTTCACCATGTTTTTCATTAGAAAATAAATTCCATCAAATGTGATGAAGCAGCATAAATTTTAACTGAAGTGGGTTAATTGAATTAGCTGAGGGATAACAAACTCCATGAAAACAGGTATATCGGGTTCTTTGCATGATAATATATTCCAAACATTCAGAACAGGAAGAGACATACAGAAAATTTTCAGTCCCTATTTGTTGCATGAATGAATGGCTCAAAGGGAAGTGAGAGTTCCTTCCATATGACATGATTAATCATACCTGAAAATTTTCTAATCTAAATAAGAAATATTGCTATTTCCTGTCATCTATTTTAAATTTTATTTGAAACTACAATAATGCTCCCAAAATATTATGACTTATAAATTAGCCTATTTGAAGACCTTCCTATTGAAAGTTTTATACATGTGTGTTATTATTGTATTACCTAAAGTGTATGGCTACTTTCAACTTTTTTTTTTCTTTAAACATACACGCCACTCATTCACATTTTTGGAACACTCTTTTCACTTTTCCTAGAAATTTTTCAATAATAAAGTTTGAAAATTTCACTAAGTGACAAGATATAAAATGTATTACTACCTATTAAGTTTCAAGAGAATTATGCAGCACTTCACACAAATCGTTCATCAATTTCAAATAAATAATTTCAATACTCCGTTAACTATGGAGATCTAAGATTTGGGGAAAATAGACCCTTGCTAAAGATTCAATGAAAACTGAAGAGTTAGGATTTGGTTTAAGGGCTGTCTATCTGAATAAAAGAATAGTGCTGTGCTATATTGACTCACCTGGCCAGACCACTTAAGTGGTGTGGAATGGGAGATAAATACAAATCAATTCCAGATCTGTTTTCCTTGGTCTTTCAATTGCAATAAAGTAAACAACTATTGAATGGCAAATAAAAGAGCTGAACTGTTAGAATTTAAACAGTCAATACCAAAACCTATCTATGTCCTAAGGATGTGGGTTATTTGCAGCTCTCCTCTAAGTAACTTTCTCTTGGGAAATATATCAGAGGAGGTGAGAGTATCAATCTTCTTTTGCCTTCTAGTAGTAGTTCATACCCTTATTTGCTTTTGCATCTCCCAGCTATTATTAGGAACACAAAGTATACATATATTTAGAAATTTAATTTATTATTAACAAACTCACCCTGTGCTATTGTAGAAAGTCTATTTTCTCTCCCTTAATTGTTCTTGTTCTGATAACTTTGATTGATTACAATTGTCACACCATCTTTCCTGTGATTAATATTATATCATTTAAATTATTTCACATTTTTCCTGCTTTTTATAAAAATTTTCTCTTATTTATGTTTTTTTCACTTTCTTGAATATACCATTTGAAGCACATTCTTTTTTAATTTGAAGAAGTCCAATATGTGGATATTTCTTTTTTGTGTTGCACATTTGTTGTAATTTAATAAGACTTTGCAAAATGTAATATTATGAAGATTATGTCCTGTTTTATTTTAAAAGACCATAGTTTTAAGTTCATATGTCTAGGTATATATGGACATATAAACTTAAAACCACGGAATGTTAATGGTGTGTGTGTGTGTGTGTGTGTGGTCCAGTCTGGGGTCATTTTTTTGTGTGGTATTTGGCAGTTATCCATCTTCATTCGTTTGAATGTACTTACCAAGTTGGAATTCTCATGGTGTCTTTTTTATGGTCAATAAATCATGATATAAGTATTTACTTCTGCACTTGATTCTAGTTCATTAATCTCTTTACCTGTCTTTCTTCCAATGTCTGTGTAAATTACTATGGATTAGTAAAATTGTAAAATCAGGAAATGTTATTTCTGCAGGGGTTTTTTTTTATTTTTCAAGTCACTTTTGCTATTCTTGATTGTTGCATTTTCATGTGAATTTTAAAATCATCTTGTCAATTTCTAAAAGTAAATTAACCTATAATTTACAGGTATAAAATTGAATCTGTAGATAAGTAGAAAGAATAATATTACTTAACTATATTAAAATTTAATGTTTTTGTTCTTCTGATTGTATAGACTCATTTTCTTCATTTTATTTGTTAAATACCTTTGACAATGTATAAAAATAAATTATAATGTGCCAGGAATGGTAGACTGTAGTCACAGTGACTAGGGAAGCTGAGAAGTAAGGATTCCAAGTTTTAAGACAGCCTAGACTACTCATCAAGATCCTCTCTGAAAATAAAAAAATTTAAAAAGTGGGATCTAGCTCTGAACAGTAGGCCATAAGGTTCAAACCTCAGTATATAACAAACACAATATAATATACAGAAAAACAGTTCTTACCAACTTTGTAATAAATTGAATATCTCAAATATTAAAGTTTTCTATCTGTAGGTTCATGCCACTATTTATCATATATTTCTCTTTTATTTGGTTTTGTCTTTGGATAATTAAATATAGGATTATATCCACTGTAATACCTTTAACTACAAATTATATTATCAGTATTTTTTTCATAAGATTATGTTGAGTGATGTTTCTCCTATTTATAAACCATAGTTTTTTTCATTCTTGACATGCTTCATGATTTCATTGATATTTTTAAGTTATTTTTTCATCCTTTAAATAATGCATCTGTATCTATCTTTCTCTCTCTCTCTCTCTCTCTCTCTCTCTCTCTCTCTCTCTTCAGTTAAACAGATTCTTGTGAAATCATTCATCCCTCAAGACCTCTTTCAAAATTCTCTGGAATAGTCTAGTGTACTCCTCACTTCATGGATAAATCTTGAGATTATGAAATCTCGGAGTTTTACATCAAATACCATATTTTGGGAGTGAGGATACTCCACCATGGTGGTACCCCAAACTGTGTAGCCTCTGAGAATTAACAGCTTACAGTTGTTTAAATAACAATTTTCCTGCTCCAGAGGTTTTACCTATCCTTGAACAATAATGGCTGGATGAAATCCAGATCATCCATCTGAAAGTTCCTGCCTAACTTTCTAATTTCTATATTTATTCCATAAAAGCTAGTGCTCTCAGCCCTTTAAACTCTACTTGCCTGTATTCAACTTAGCAGTATTTCTGGGCTCTACTTTGGGGTATATCATCATCTTCTATAACAAAATGCCTGACTGGGGATAATGTATAAAGAAAAATGGTTTATTTAGCCTACTATTCTGGTGGTTGGCCGTTCCCATCAGTGTGGTGTCGTGCTTGATGAGGGCACCCCCTTAATTGCCTCACGGTATAGAAGATAAGTGGGGAAAAGGCCTCATGCAGGAGGAGCAAGTAAATGGGGTGGCCTTACTGCATAACAAACTACTTTTATGAGAAATAACTCACTTTGTGAGGCCAGCATTAATCCCTTCAAGGGAGCTATCTCAGTGGCCTAATTATCTTTCATTAGGACCAACCTTTAAAGTTTTCACCATCTCAGCACAACTATAATGGGGACTGACTTCACCACACCTGAAGTTTTGAGGGAAAAAAAGTACATTGAAACCAGGTCCTGTGCCAAAGAATTGCTTCTAGACAGAAAGGCTTGAAGCTTGTGAAATTTACCTCTCATTTTCTAATATCTAAGGAAGGTCATTTTATAAATTTTGTGTGGATTTTCTAATTACTTGCTCTTATAAAGATACTTAGTTTTTGTAACTCCATGCTTGTTGAAAGCTGAAGTCGTTTAAAAACCATTTTGAGTGTGAAATTTTTCTTTCTGCTAGGAATCAATGTCAACACTTTTTGTTGTTGTTGTTTTGGCCACATATTTGCTAATTCAAGAATGTACTTTAAACTTTTAATCCTAATTTTGTGTTATTTGTCTCCTTCATATATTTAAATCTATAATGTACATTTTCAATTAATACCATTGAGCCTTATCCATTTCAAATATGATTATTTTCACACTTTGAATATCTTAGGAATAACGATTTCAACTTTATAAACCTCCATCTCTCTCTGACTAATTACTTTTACCCACCTATGGCACTTCAGTTACACTTCTACAAGCAGGGAAAAGGCAAGTTAAACCTTCCATTAACTTCCTGATTCCAAGTAAACCATAGGCCAAGGTATGAACATTGCATTGAGAAATAGCTACAGAAAAAAAAAAAAAAATTCTTCCTGTTCCTGAAAACATGAGTGTCATTCCTATAATTATTCAGAATGTTTCTCTCAATTACATCTTTCACTTCAGACATGTACAAATTTTGATGGCAAAATATGACAAATAAATTTCCAGAAGATATCCACTTGAAAAGAAAACTAAAATTTTTTTTTCAGTAAGGAATTTATCTTCCAATCACAGTGTAAGAGTCTAAAGAATTTTATGTAGTATCTTAATAATAAAAAATAAATTTCTACAGATTTAGGCAGAATGCATGGCTTTTAATGTTTAGAAGCTATCACTTATAAAGTTAAAATTTAGGTGTACTTTTATTGCATTTGGCTATGATATTATTTATTTATTTATTTATCAATTTGTTTAGTATGCCTCATGAATTCTGTGTAACTGACAAATTTATAGGGAAACCAACAGTATATTTATTCTTTTTGGTTCAAAATATAACAATACATTCTCATCACCAAGAATAATAATGACTACACTTTAAAGGACACAAACAATGTATTACATATTACACACTTTACACAGGTGAATATTTTAATACAAAAAATAACTATATAGGTTAAGTCCCATTATTATTCTGATTTTTAAAAAATAAATAATGTTCCTATGACACTTGAGCACAGGATCCTCAAGTGTCATAGGAACATTATTTATGTTTGGTGAAACCAAAACAACAGAGAGCCTATATCCTGTCAATCACTGTAAAAATAATAAGTGGTAAATCCATATTTGGATCCACACTCTGATTACATATTCAGTACCATTTTTGATGAATTAATCCTCAAACATATCCTTGTTGTCTAATTAATAGGGAGGGAAATGATTGCTTTCATGTACTTTTACTACATAGTGAGGACTTAATTGTGGAAATATTAAAAAGTATTATATTAGTGTAACTAAAACTGATTAGAAGTTACTATAATTTGTAAGGTAAATAATTTTCTACCAAATAATTGTGAACAGAGGACTTGTTTTTAATATCCAATGCTGTGTTTATTTAACATTTTTCCAAGCGCCATAATCCTCAAAAGATGAGTAAATAAATACAAATACTAATTAAGAAATACATAAAAGTCATGTCTTTACCTTAAAATGAAACTTCTGAATAATTTCTCTAAATATCATTTCAATAGAATACATATTCCAACAAATTGGGCAATGAAATAGAGTATCTTAACAAAGGATACAAAATTAATCAAAATTCAATTGCTTATGCTCAAATATAAATGGAAATAAGATACATATTTTAAATGACATTTTATTTAACCTTAATC
Source organism: Marmota monax (assembly GCF_021218885.2). Classification (NCBI taxonomy): domain Eukaryota; kingdom Metazoa; phylum Chordata; class Mammalia; order Rodentia; family Sciuridae; genus Marmota; species Marmota monax. Next base: position 1,697,441 of record NW_026695230.1, on the reverse strand, counting down.
AAAAAAGTGATTTTTGAAAATTTCTACAACCAAATTTTAGTCAATGTAGGTCATTGTTCCCATGAGTTATATTATTAATTATTATTTATATTCCACATATAGTAACACATTCTCAAATATCTAACTATTATATAACAAATAAAGTCAGATTTATTAAAGTATTAATTATAATATTCATAATACTTTTTATCTGATGACCCAATAAAACATACAAATATTAACTAATTTTATAGGGTTTTATTTACATTAAACATGTGTAAAGAGATTGCTCTATTATTACAGCCCACAAGAGATTAGAGACACTCAAATTATTTTTTAAAACCTGTTATTTCCTCTTTGATTTCATTTTTGAGAATATCTGAGATGCCCATGACTAATTAAAGGAATTATTTTTTAACAGATTATTTTCACTTGTAGTTTAAGTATTTAAGAATTAATCAAAAAGAAATGTGTGAATTATAATTAATATGGTCCCAGGGTCTCACTTTCTAATAAATTGGCCTATTAACCTTTGATACTACCACTCCTTTGATTCCTCATCCCAACATGGGTTTTCCTCTTCCCTGCATCTTTACTTTCACTTAGGGCCAAATAGGGATAGCCCAAACTTGGCATTAAAAATAATTCTACTTTGGGGCTGGGAATGTGGCTCAAGTGGTAGCGCGCTTGTCTGGCATGTGTGCGGCCTGGGTTTGATCCTCAGCACCACATACAAACAAAGATGTTGTGTCCGCCAAAAACTAGAAAATGAATATTAAAGAATTCTCTCTCTCTCTCTCTCTCTCTCTCTCTCTCTCAAAAAAAAGAATTAAAAAAAAATAATAATTCTACTTTGAATTTCTTGCTCAAGTGTTATAGGAACATTATTAAATATGTGGTAAATCATGATTTTGTTTTATTGGGTATGGTAATATTTTGGATGTTGGTTTTGCTTGACTGCAGAGATGATCAAGCTGATTACTTGTCTTCAATCATTTGGGTGGCAGCTTGCCCAACACACTGTTTTTTCAGTTAATGACAGCTTAACTGACTATACAGCCAGGGTGGGGGATAACAGCAGCTCTAATTAACTAATGGAGGCAGCTCAACATGACTTTGCAGCATGGAATGCTCACAACTGGACCTACTGTGCATTTTGGGTGGATTGTGGTGGTGCCTCACCAGGTCATAAAGATTGTTTGGGTTGATTACTCATCTTGGGTTAATTAGGTTAGTGACATAATCAAGTACAAACTGTGTGGTAACAGGGATGGAAGTGTAGTTCTGTCTCCAATGTGACTTCCATGCACCCTGGGATATAGTGTTTAAGTGAGAGACAAGGCATGTTCTCTCTCTGGAGCAAACCTATGGAACAGACTCCAGAAAACTCCCCTAATTTGGTTCTAAACTTGTACCTTGAATCCTTTGTCTGTGGCCAGGTTGCTCATGTCCGCAATTTTGGTGTCTGCTGGGACTCCATTGTTTACCCTTTAGCCTAATCGCAGTGTGGAGTCTCCCTAGCCAGGGAACTTTGGCTATAGTTTTAGTGTACTTTCTTACATGCTCTATGCCTCAGATGTCCTATCCCACAAGATTCATACCCCTCCCTTGCTAGATTACTTCAAAATTCAACTATTTATTGGTTATTGTGTTTTTTCTTTGTAAAAGAGGGGTGAGCATTGGTTATTTGTATTTGGGCCCCTTTTCATTTTTATTATTATTTTGTTTTAAACTAAGTACCTTTTTGTCTAGACTTTGACTAAAATACAGAGGTGGAGTGACTGGACTACTCTAATTTTGCCACTCCCAGTTCCACACAGGTAAATTTACCATTGAATATTACCCAAAGTGTCTCATCCATTACAGAATCATTACTGATATTCATTACTGAATCCTCCCCACCACTTGCAGCACCCTGCTTCAAAACTCATACAAATAAAGTGAACTATTTGTTTTACCGCATATTTCACTTAATTTTCATGCTTTAGAACATCTGCAGTCTATTCATCTTATGCTTATATTTAATTTTGAATATCAATCTGCTTTGCTGAGCATTTAATTTACATGTTCTCAGGTCTCCCACTTAGACAGAATATAATATGCTTCTACTTCCTGTATCTTGATCAGTCTCTAACATGAATAATCAGGAAATGTGGACAAGATTGATGCTTTCCTTATTGCATGCTGGCAGTAATGCTAAAAACCATCTGCCAGATTTATATCCTTTCTTCTCAACCTCCAAATATAGTGTATAGCCATGACTGAACTGTCCATACCCATTGAAACCCTTTTTGGAACCATTCTTCAAAACCCTTCATATTCTCCTCATCCCTCCCGATTATCCTGCTTAAGGCCTTTAAATGGCCCATTAAAATCTCAAATGTGATTACATCACTAGTAATAGAGTCAGATGCATTCCATGGTCTCATTAACTTGAAACTACACTGAAAACATACCCATAAGCTTAATATCTTATATATATATATATATATATATATATATATATATATATATATATATATATATATAAAACAAATGTTATATATACATGTAATTTTAATTTTAATTTGAAATGTAAAAATATACATTTCATATGATCATGCCAGATATTCTTATATTTTAATTTAATTTTGAGCCATTTGTTAATAACTTTGGGAAAAACTATTATTGTGTGTATGTGTAGAATATCGATTCTTTGTAACATTTACATTCCTATTAACATAAGGCTACCCAACACTAACCATATGTAATATCAACTACTGATTAAAATCACATTGATTATTTTTATTATAGAAATAATATAGAGTTGTAACAGATAATATTTGGAAAATATTTAAATTATAATAATACTAATATAAGTTGGCATTTATTTATACTCATGTCAATCCTCAAAAAAGGCAAAAACGAAAAACACAATTACCCTCATGTTTTTAAAATACATTTGCTTTTGGAGCACTTTCATACTTACAAAATTATTTGATAGTATACATTTTCTGTATAAATTTCACTAAACTTTATGTATGTTAACATCCCTTATAACTATGGCACATTTATCTAAACTAATTTAACATCAGTACATTACCATTACCAAACTACAAAGTTTCCTTAGTTTGCATGTTTCTCCACTATATATTGGATTTCAGGATCCAATCCATGGTACCACATTGAATTTAGTTATCTTGTCTCCTTAGTCTTCCCTGGTCTGTGACTGTTTTAGTCTTTCCTCATTTTTTATGACCTTTACATTTGGGGGATATCTTGTCTCCTTAGTCTTCCCTGGTCTGTGACTGTTTTAGTCTTTCCTCATTTGTTTTGACCTTTACATTTTTGGAGAGGAACTGTCAGATATTTTGTGGAACATTTTGCCAAATGGTTCTGTCTGATGGATTTGCGTGCTTAGACTGGAGTTACGAGATTTTGTAAATAATATCACAGATCCTTTTCAGTAGATTATAATAGACTCATGATACCCACATGAAATTTTGGAGATTTTAAACATCATGACTTGGATAAGGTGATATCTACCAGATTTCTCTAAAAACTTACTATTTTTACCTTTATATATTTTATTACTTGGAATTGAATCACTATATTGAACCTACACCCAAAGGAAGGGGATTGAAGCTCCTCCTTTCAAAGGGAAGGGCCTTCATATTATATTTATATATATTCATTTATGTGTGTGTGTGTGTATAAAATAAAGCACCTTCCCTTTGAAAGGAGGAGCAGAAGTATAAATGTATATTATTCTATGTATATATATATATATATATATATATATATACACACACATGCATATAAAAATTATTCAGAATTCTCCCATGAGGAATATTTATCTCTTCTTCTATGTATATGTATTTATTCAATCTTTTATTTATATTAGTATAAACTTGTAGATATTTATTTATTTTGTCTTTTGGTTATAATCCAATACTATGATTGTCAATTTATTTTTTCTTTTAAGAAGTTCTTATTTTTCAGAGTGCTTTTAGGTTCATGGCTAAACTGAACAAACAGCACAGAGTTCTCATGTGCCTCGCTGTCTCCACACAGGCACAGCATCCCCCAGTGTCCTGCACCAGTGTGATATGTTTGTTAAAAATGATGAATGTACACTGACCTATCACCATCACCTTGAAACCACTGTCTCATGCAGAAATATGAGTGGGAGAATGACTGGTATGTTGTTTTCATATAGTATTGCATAATTTACCCCTTGGAAATGACTTCAGAGTTTCATATCCTAGAATGTGCTTTGATATAACATTATTTAAAGACCCATAAGATTTGAAGGGATTTATAGGTTTCTCCTCTGATAACTGACTATTTTCTGTAGCACTTGCTGCATGTCAAAATCTTTTTGGAAATGTATTTTTTTTTATTTTCTAACATTTTTATCTGAACAAGCAGGAATAGTTTCCCAGCATCTTTACCAGAAAGAAAGTTAGTCAAAGCATGTTCACTTTGGGAAGACTACTATGTCCAATATCACATGTCTGTTGTAACTAGGGCCACCAAAGTCATTTTCTGAAACTTGTAAAATGAAGTGTTCAAGAAAAATCATCTTCCATTTATCATTAACAAATAAAGTATAATAATCCATCCCCCCGCCCCCCTCCATTTTTATTTCATAATATTGTCCATCAGGATGGCCAGGTCCTCCAAGCCTATTTCCTGAAGCTTCTTATGGGGTTTTTAGAACAAAGCTCCATTCTCCTTCATTTGAAGAATCACTCTTATTGCGTTCTATGCATCCTTCTTATGTTTCACAAGTCACATAAACTTCATTTCTGCTGTCATTTCTCTAGAGTTATATTTCTGGTGTTGGTGTATATAACAATAAATATATTCTGTCATTATCAAACACTTCAGTTTTGATTTGACATTTAAATATCTGCCAGCATTATTTATTTTCATATCTGTTTCTCCTGCACAGGTGTTATCTCTTAAAAATACTTTGATTTTTGAAGCCTTGTACATTTCTATGACATGTTAGTGCCCAATTAATAATTAATAATTCTTCTTGATGTCTACTTCAAAAATCCTTCTATTGATCACACTACAAGAGATAAAATACATAATAAGCCTAGGGTTGTATGTAGCCAATAAAGTAATTTGAGTAATTTGGAGAGTTTATTAGATTAGAACTGTTACAGTAATCTCAAAATTACTAGGGGGTATTCTGAATACAGCAGAGTAGAAAGATGAAAAGCACCCCAGATCTTTGTGATGAAGATTGATTGCAAAACTAACCAACTCTAGACCCCTTCTATTTTAAAGATTTCATACTTGAGATAATAAACCCTTGGTGTTTACACTACTGTTAGTTGAAGCTTATAGAACTCACAAGTGATTTTTAACTGATACCAAGTCTTTTGTGTGTAAGAAAAATAATTTTTTTAAACATATATTTTTAAGTTTTCAAAGGACCTTTATTTTATTTATTTATATGCAGTTCTGAGAATGAACCCAGTGTCTCACACATGCTAGGCAAGTGCTGTACCACTTATCCACCACCCAAGCCCCCAGGTAAACTACATCCAGCCCTTCATACCTCCAGGCACTGTGTCCATGGGTTTAGCCAAATTAACACTAAAAATATTAAGGAACAAAAATTTTGTATGTCCTGGACATGTACAGACTTTTTTCCTTCATTATTTTATTACCAATCCATTAGGACAACTATCTGCATAAACACTTATATTAAGTAGTATAAGTAAATTGTTGGTAACTTAAAGCATATGGAAGGATGTGAGGAGGTTATATGCAAATGCAGCACTATTTTACAAAAATATCCTGGGTTTTTTGTACCTGAGAGGAGTGTGTTGGAACCAATTTCTTGTGGATGTGAAGGGTTGGCTATCTATTTAAAAATCTATGAAATAACAGAATGTGAAGAATAGTTTGATGAGACATCCATGAAAAATTTAAGGAAGACTCATTAGTGCAGGTATATTCAAATGGTGTTTCCAAGGATGAATGAGAATTTACAAGGAAAAGGGTAAGGGGAAGTATAAATTCTAGACATAGACAGAGGAGCAGGATCAGGAGGGGATATTTATGAATAATGTAGGACATGAATATACTGTCTATGTACCTCCACACGTGTGTTTATGTGAGAGTGTGTGTGTAGGTGTAGGTGAGACAGGGAGGAAAAGTACAAACAAAGACAGAGAGATATAGACAGTGGATATATAAGAAGAACAGTGGGGGCTGGGGATGTGGCTCAAGCAGTAGCGCGCTCGCCTGGCATGTGTGCAGCCCGGGTTCGATCCTCAGCACCACATACAAAGAAAGATGTTGTTTCCACCAAAAACTAACTAACTAACTAAATAAATAAATATTTTTAAAAATTCTCTCTCTCTCTCTCTCTCTCTCTCTCTCTCTCTCTCTCTCTCTCTCTCTTTCTTAAAAAAAAAGAACAGTGGGTGTATAAGAAGAGAAATGATGAATGTTGAGCTGCTGCTGGTGAGAAGAGTAAGTTAGCATGGACAGAAAGAGGCATCAAAGAATTTTCAAAGGAACTTCTGACCAAGATCCAGGAATATTCTTGTTAACCTGAATGTAGAATGAATGTAGAAGCCAGTTTAGGAAGAGAAACATGATCAGATTCACCTTAATCTTTTATTTTGTTTCTTTCTCAGAATTTTGGAGGATGCAACATGGAGTAGTTCCACTACCAGCATGGCCATCAATTCAGAAACATGAAAGGAAATGGGAGATAGAGAAAAGATAAATAGATACACATAGAGAAAACTGAGGCCAAGTGGGACTTGATACCCCTTGATGAGAGATGAGTGACCCAGAGCTAGCACAGCATGTTTATTATATAGATTTTGTCATCAAACACTTATTTATGAGAAAGTTTTAGAAAAGCAGACAGATTTGAAGGTTTGCAGTGAAACTTGCAAGACATTGAGGACATATTGTTATGCCCAGAATTCTCTATCCCTGGGAACTGGATCCTGAGCTCAAGGTTCTGACTGATTCAGCTCTGTGGCTTTGCAAGTAGCCTCTTCTGGCTGGCATCACCAGAGCAACTGGGCCATCTTAACCTTCACTTTCACACAGGAAGTTCCCAGCATAACTCAGGCATAAACAGTCACAAGCCACAATTCAAATCACTGCTCTACACAGAGTAGTACAAGGAGTGTACTACTGATGGAGAGGAATGGTAGAATTGGAGACCCGGAGACCCGTTTCGAAGCTACTAGTATACAATGGGGATGAATCTGGAGACAAAGATAAAAAATGTAAGATGGAAAGAAGAACTAGGGGCAGCAATGAGACATCCATAGATTCCACTTCAACTGAATTTCTCCCCATCTGTGGTTTATCGCTTTGCAGGGCGGCGGGGGCGGGGGGGGCTGGTTATTAAAGTTATAATAGTCCCTCACTCCTTATTCCAGTATAACTTCTACTTCCTTTTTATGGAAAGCTCTCCCTGGGTTCTTCATCTGGAGAACTACTGCTCATTTATCAGGACTCATACCTGACATCACTTCTTCAGGGAGCACACCTGACTTCTATATGGGTCAGCTCACAGTGTTGTGTGCTGTGTTCTCGAATGAGGCTAAAATTTTCTTTCATGTCAGTTATACAAATTGCATTTAACTAAATTTTTCTGAAGTAGCTTGTGTCCCCAGATGGAATGTTCCATGAACACAGGGCTCATGTCTGTTTTGCAATCTGCTGTTTTTGACCACATCATGATCACCCAAGCTGTTGGTTGTGAAATAAGAACAAATGAATTAAATACTCACTGGTAGCCTAAAAAGAAGGTGTATGTATAAGGCATTCAGGTTATGACAATATTGTGTGTGTATGTGTGTTTGTGATATTATTTTTGAGGTGTTGGTGATTGAACTCAGGGTCCTGTGAATGCTAGGCAAGAGCTCTACCACTAACCTGCATTCCCAGCCCTATGGCAATATTGACATAAGGAAGGTGCTTTGAATCACGTGTCCTTTATCTTTAGTACTTCGTAGATGTTAATAATATCATAAACTCAGTGGAGCTTTCCAGTGGGAAACACCCATAATTTAATATAAATGGATATCTGCTTAAGAAATCATTTTTTTTTAATTTGTTCTTTTTAGATATACCTGACAATAGAGTATATTTTGACTTATTTCACATACATGGAGTATGACTTATTCTAATTAAGATCCCAATCTTGTGGTTGTACATGATGTGGAGTTTCACTGGTGGCATAATCATATACGAACCTAAGAATGTTATGTTTGGAGATACTTATTAAAAACTTACAAAATTGATTTTAGACTGGGAAGTTGAAAGTTATCTGGGCACTCCATGTTGCTGATGAAATATTGCTGGATTATAACTTCAAATTCTTGCATATTTGTGTTAAAATGAGATGAAAGGAAATGCTTTTCAAAATTTAACAGAAAAGTTTCTGGATATGCATGAGAGTTGATTGATTCAAAATTGAGAGTTACAAGGTATTTAAACTGTTACATTGTGAATATGGTTCTTCTTGAAAATCCTTTAGAGATGCTCTGGAGAGTGAAGTAAAAAAATGTAGGTCAAAATAACTTAAGTTTATTTTTTAATGTAGATTTTTAAATTCTTAATATTTATTGATGTTCAGTACTAGCACTAATTTTCAGAAGTATCTGAGTAAGCTCTAAATTTACTTGCTTTGTTAAGTTGGGGCAAATTTCTTACCCTCTGTCCTGTAATTTCCTCATCTTTAAGAGTATGACTGATTGATAGACTATAATATACATAAGTAACAATTTTTCTGCATATATTAAGGGATCTGTAAATTGTCACTATTATTGTTACCCCTCGTTGCTCACACACATAAGAGAATCTCAGAGATATTTTTTCATTTAATTATTTTGTTTCAGCCATTTAAACCTGTGAAAGTTTTTGCCCTTATATAAATTGAATTCTTTTTGTAGATTTTAATCATATATATCCACATAATTGCAAATAGTTCTCATTATACGCCTGGATCCCACAAATCTACAAACATAATAAGAAACAGATTCATGAATAATTATAGTATTTTAAAATTTTCTTGTATCCAGTTGTAGATAGGCAATATTTACTGATTATTTCTAAGAAATTATTAGCATAAGAAAGAATATATTACAAACACAGTCCTTCTAGTGAATACAAGTATTTATGCCACTTTCAAATCTTAATACAAACATTTATTAATAATTTATTAATTAGCAATTCATGTTAGTACAGCAATATTCAACTTCAAAATACTCTGGAAGTCTAAAATTCTACTACTCATGATTAATTTAAAATAATTCTCTTGAATAAATACTGTATGCTGTTATTTACATTAGTTTTGCTTTTTATTACCAACATTGTTAGCATAGATGAATTTTAAAAACACCTATAATGCACTTTTTTCAGTCTTCATATACGTTATTGTTAATTTATATAGAATTTTAAATTAATTGTGTGTCAATTACTAAAGTTAAATTGTATCTACAGGTGTTGAGATAGTAAACATTAGTGTTTAGATACCGCCCACTTTCTTTGCCTATAGCATGGATTCCACACTCCTCCATGTGGAAGTCAAGTCCAAATATTACTTGATACAGCATTTGCTCTACTTGCTCCTTGGAGTATGTTCATGTGCTGGGTTTACTACCCATACTTCCCTCATCTTTTTCTCCATTTCATATTTCCTGAAATCTAAATCATCTTCTCTATCTCCTCTTTTCCTCATTTCAAATTTCAGTGCATCCTTTATATAGGACAACCTTCAGTGACTAGAGTTAATCTCGTGCACACATACAATATTTGATATTTTGATTATTTTTCATTTTAGGAAAGATATCTATGCTGTTTCAAGTAAAAAACAAATATACTGAAAATGGCAAATAATTTTACAAGAACATGAAAAAATTAATAATTTCCTGAAGCAGAAAAAAAGAAAACATCACATACATTCTCTCAGCAACTTTGCTTTTCGTATTTTCACTGAAGAGAATGATACTGCACACAATGTTTTGTGAACTATTTTATTTTTGGATTTTTTTTATAAATTCCATGTTAAAACTTGTATTGTACAACTGTTAGGATAACTATTGCATGTTTTGTGTAAGACATGTAAATAATTATAAAATAAGCACACAGAAGAAACTTACCCACCAACAAACATGATTTGGTATGTTATCAATATTATTGATATTAGCTTGAGGATTCATGTGCAATCTCTGTTCTAAATTTTGTGTTTGTTATTTCCAAGCTTTTCCACTATATATGTCTATATTTCCTTTGTATACTTTTGGCTTTAAGAGTTAAAATTTTTATTGTTTTTGAATTTCATAAAAATAGTACCCTACAATTTTTTGGAACTTTTTCCCAAAAATTTCTATAATATATTCAAGCTTGTTGCTTATAATTGTATTTAAATAGATTTTCATTACTAAAATTAATGCTAGAAGCCAGCGGCCACCATCTTGGAGAGCTGACGTCACCATCCCTGTTTTCGACTGATCACAGCTCATTCAGCTATAGAAAAGGGAATTTCAGGCTGCCATTCGCCTGCGTCTCACAGACAAATTACTCAGGCTCAGTGCTAAAGAACCCGCGGAAACTGCTTCTTGTAGCCTGCTCCTATCAGAACATACACCGAGCACGGAGTGGCCGAATTCCGGCTCCCGGAACTGCTCTGGTCCAGGGCTAAAGAACCCACGGAAACTGCTTCTCGGTCCAGGTCCTGCTGAATACTGTGGAGGTAAATACCAACCGAGCCTTCATAGGCACTAGCAACAGGACTGAGACGGGGCTTGTGAGGGCCGGTCAGGACTCACCCGTTGCTTTGGTCACCTGGCAAAGGGAACGAAATGCGGCCATTCGCATGGGATACCAACATGGCAGAGATCTGATGTCATCAGAAAGCGGCAGAGGAGAGAACTTCATCGATACCACCGGCGACAGAAACAGTTGCTCTCCTGGTAAAGAAAGTGAGTCACAAACACCCGAGTCTCTCTCACATTGTCATCAAGCCAGAGGGGCAGAGCAGAGCCGCCGCCTGCGCCCGGAACAGGCCCAGCGACCCGCCGGCTTGGCAGTCACGTCACCTCAATCGGAGTAGGGGCAGAGCAGAGCCTCTGCCCGCGCCCGGGACAGGCCCAGCGACCCGCCGGCGTGGTAGACATGTCACCCCAATTGGAGTAAGGGCAGAGCAGAGCCACCGCCCGCGCCTGCAAGGTAGGCAGACCTGCGACCGACCTGCAGAACAGGCCCAGCGACCCGTCAGTGTGGTAGACAGATCACCCCAATTGGAGGAGGAGCACAGCCACCGCCCGCCCCTGCAAGTGAGAATTTTCAACTATACAAGAGCAATATAAATATATAGGGGGAAAATTTCAAAAACACAACAGTTTCACCAAGCAGAAAGAAACGTGAGCAGTATGAAAAGACAAGGAAAGAAAGGACCACTAGCAATGCAGGTCAACTCAACTATAGAAGAGGTAATAGCTGTAGCAGATGGAATGTCAGATAAAGAATTCAGGATATACATGCTTCAGATGATCTGGAGTCTCAAGGAAGACATTAGACAGCAAAATCAGACAATGAAAGGTCACTTCGACAATGAATTACATAAACAAATCCAAGAAGCAAAAGATCAACTATACAGGGAGATAGAGGTTATAAAAAACAAACAAACAAACAGAAATCCTAGAAATACAGGAAGCAATAAACCAACTTAAAAACTCAATTGAGAATAATACCAGCAGAGTAGAACACTTAGAAGATAGAACATCAGACAATGAAGACAAAGTACTTCAACTTGAAAAGAACATAGACAGCTCAGCAAGACTGTTAAGAAACCATGAGCAGAACATCCAAGAAATATGGGATAACATCAAGAGACCAAACTTCAGAGTCATTGAGATACAGGAAGGTATAGAGCTCCAAACCAAAGGAATGAACTATCTATTCAATGAAATAATATGAGAAAACTTCCCAGACTTGAAGAATGAGACAGAATCCCAATTCCTAGAAGCCTACAGGACGCTGAATGTGCAAAATCATAAGAGATCCACACCTAGACACATTATAATGAAGATGGCCAACATACAGAATAAGGAGAGAATTTTAAAAGCTACAAGAGAAAGGAAGCAGATTACATTTAGGGGTAAGCCAATCAGGAAAACAGCTGATCTTTCAACACAGACTCTGAAAGCTAGAAGATCCTGGAACAACATATTTCAAACGCTGAAAGAAAATGGGTTCCAACCAAGAATTGTGTATCCAGCAAAATTAAGCTTCAGGATAGAAGATGAAATTAAAACCATCCATGATAAACAAAAGTTAAAAGAATTTGCAGCTAGAAAACCATCTTTTCAAAACATCCTGTGCAAAACATTACAGGAAGAGGAAATGGAAAATAACAATGAAAACCAACAGTGGGAGGTAGGACAGTAAAGGGGGGAAAAATAATCCAAGAAGAAAACAAACCATGTTTAGTAACATAAATAAACAAATATGGCTGGAAGAACAACCCATATCTCAATAATAACCCTAAATGTTAATGGCTTAAACTCACCAATTAAGAGACACAGGCTAGTAGAATGGATCACAAAACAAGACCCAACAATATGCTGCCTACAGGAGATGCATTTGATAGGAAAAGACATACATAGGCTGAAGATGAAAGGTTGGGAAAAATCATATCACTCATATGGACTTCGGAAACAAGCAGGAGTGTCCATACTCATATCAAATAAAATAGATTTCAAGCCCAAGTTAATCAAAAGGGATAAAGAGGGACACTACATACTGCTCAAGGGAACCATACACCAACAAGACATAACAGTCATAAATATATATGCCCCAAACAATGGTGCATCTATGTTCATCAAACAAACTCTTCTCAAGTTCAAGAGTCTAATAGACCACCATACAATAATCATGGTAGACTTCAACACACCTCTCTCACCACTGGACAGATCTTCCAAACAAAAGTTGAATAAGGAAACTATAGAACTCAATAGCACAATTAATAACCTAGACTTAATTGACATATATAGAATATACCACCCAACATCAAGCAGTTACACTTTTTTCTCAGCAGCACATGGATCCTTCTCAAAAATAGATCATATATTATGTCACAGGGCAACTGTTAGACAATATAAAGGAGTAGAGATATTACCATGCATCTTATCTGATCATAATGGAATGAAACTGAAAATCAACAATAAAAGAAGGACGGAAAAATCATGTATCACTTGGAGAATGAACAATAGGTTACTGAATGATCAATGGGTTATAGAAGACATCAAGGAGGAAATTAAAAAATTCTTAGAGATAAAAGAAAACACAGACACAACATATCAGAATCTATGGGACACATTGAAAGCAGTTCTAAGAAGAAAATTCATTGCTTGGAGTTCATTCCTTAAAAAAAGAAAAAAAAAAAAACAACAAACAAATGATCTCATACTTCATCTCAAAATCCTAGAAAAAGAAGAGCAAAACAACAGCAAAAGAAGTAGAAGGCAAGAAATAATTAAAATCAGAGCTGAAAATAATGAAATCAAAACAAAAGAAACAATTGAAAAAAATTGACAAAACTAAAAGTTGGTTCTTTGAAAAAATAAATAAAATCGACAGACCCTTAGCCATGCTAACGAAGAGAAGGAGAGAGAGAACTCAAATTACTAGCATACGGGATAAAAAAGGCAATATCAAAACAGACACTTCAGAAATACAGAAGATAATCAGAAATTATTTTCAATCCTTATACTCCAATAAAATAGAAGATAGTGAAGGCATCGATAAATTTCTTAAGTCATATGATCTGCCCAGATTGAGTCAGTAAGATATAGACAACCTAAACAGACCAATATCAATTGAGGAAATAGAAGAAACCATCAAAAGACTACCAACTAAGAAAAGCCCAGGACCGGAGGGGTATACAACAGAGTTTTACAAAACCTTTAAAGAGGAACTAATACCAATACTTTTCAAGCTACTTCAGGAAATAGAAAAAGAGGGAGAACTTCCAAATTCATTCTATGAGGCCAACATCACCCTGATACCTAAACCAGACAAAGACACTTCAAAGAAAGAAAACTACAGACCAATATCTCTAATGAACCTAGATGCAAAAATCCTCAATAAAATTCTGGTGAATGGGATACAAAAACATATCAAAAAAATGGTGCACCATGATCAAGTAGGATTCATCCCTGGGATGCAAGCCTGGTTCAAAATATGGAAATCAATAAATGTTATTCACCACATCAATAGACTTAAAAATAAGAACCATATGATCATCTCGATAGATGGGAAAAAGCATTCGACAAAGTACAGCATCCCTTTGTGTTCAAAACTCTAGAAAAACTAGGGATAACAGGAACATACCTCAATATTGTAAAAGCAATCTATGCTAAGCCTCAGGCTAGCATCATTCTGAATGGAGAAAAACTGAAGTCATTCCCTCTAAAATCTGGAACAAGACAGGGATGCCCTGTCTCACCACTTCTGTTCAACATAGTTCTCAAAACACTGGCCAGAGCAATTAGACAGACAAAAGAAATTAAAGGCATAAAATTAGGAAAAGAAGAACTTAAATTATCACTATTTGCAGATGACATGTTTCTATATCTAGCACACCCAAAAGGGTCTACAAAGAAACTACTAGAGCTAATAAATGAATTCAGCAAAGTGGCAGGATATAAAATCAACACGCATAAATCAAAGGCATTCCTGTATATCAGCGACAAATCCTCTGAAATGGAAATGAGGACAACCACTCCATTCACAATATCCTCAAAAAAAAATAAAATACTTGGGAATCAACCTAACAAAAGTGGTGAAAGACTTATACAATGAAAACTACAGAACCCTAAAGAGAGAAATAGAAGAAGATCTTAGAAGATGGAAAAATATACCCTGTTCATGGATAGGCAGAACTAACATCATCAAAATGGCGATATTACCAAAAGTTCTCTATAGGTTTAATGCAATGCCAATCAAAATCCCAACGGCATTTCTTGTAGAAATAGAGAAAGCAATCATGAAATTCATATGGAAAAATAAAAGACCCAGAATAGCAAAAACAATGCTAAGCAGGAAGTGTGAATCAGGCGGTATAGCGATACCAGACTTCAAACTATACTACAGAGCAATAGTAACAAAAACAGCATGGTACTGGTACCAAAACAGGCGGGTGGACCAATGGTACAGAATAGAGGACACAGAAACCAATCCACAAAACTACAACTATCTTATATTTGATAAAGGGGCTAAAAGCATGCAATGGAGGAAGGATAGCATCTTCAACAAATGGTGCTGGGAAAACTGGAAATCCATATGCAACAAAATGAAACTGAATCCCTTTCTCTCGCCATGCACAAAAGTTAACTCAAAATGGATCAAGGAGCTTGATATCAAATCAGAGACACAGCGTCTGATAGAAGAAAAAGTTGGCTACGATCTACATACTGTGGTGCCGCAGTCTGGCTGGGCACAATCAGGAGCCACTTGTCAAAAGAAACTAACTTTATTTTTAGAACCACACACGCCAAACAAAACAGCCTCTCAAGAAAAACCCTCAGAGCCTCAACTGCCACCACCGGCTTTCCACAAGCCTCTCTCTCCCACACAAGCTTCTCTCCACCTCCCACAATCCTCCTGCTCTTGAGGCCGATTGGCTGGGTCACGTGGGCGGAGCCAAAAAAGTCCCCCAATGAGCAACTCCGTGGTCTGAAAGGGCAGGGAAACAGACCAATGAGCATCACCGCAGAGGAGCCAATCAGCTAGATGTTGCTGGGGCCGAGGAGCCAATCAGCTAGATGTTGCTGGGGCCGCTGTGAGCCAATCATCAGCTGGCAGCTGGAAGTTTCCTGGCAGCTGGAAGTTTGCTGGGGCCCCTTTGGCTGTGGCTCTCAACATCTCCCCCTCTCTGTTTAAACAACAAGCATGTGGCTTAGGGACCGTGCCTGCCTTAGGTTGTCCAATAGTACATATGGTCCTTAGGTTGGTACCATTGCAATTGGATCTTACCCATCACTGACTACCGGTCCAGTATACAGCCTCACCTGTGGAGAGGTCTTTGTACCAGCGGGGGGGTGAGGTTCTTTGCCTCACCTCTGTTGGCCCCCAAATTTTAGATGGACGATCATGACAAGCAGAAGGGAGGAAGATACACCAAGCCAATTGATGGCTCCTTTTAGAAAAATTGTACCACCAATGACATCATCAGCAAAAATACCCCAACACTACCACAAGTCGCTGCACCAACAGATAGTTCACAATGCATACAGGTGAGCTCACAATGTGTCCAGGCAAGTTCTGCAAGTAGTTCAGTGATGGCTATTGTAGAAGCTGTAGATTGGTTTTATCTTTGACTTCACCAGCACTGGGATGAAGATAGGAATTCTGGCAATAATGGCTAAAGAAAAAATTATGTAGCATTACAGAAGGCACTAAAAGAAAACAATTTTCTTAACAATTTACATTGTCTTCACGGCACTGGGTGAAGATAGGAATTCTGGCAATAATGGATAAAGAAAAAATTATGTAACATTACAGAAGGCACTAAAAGAAAACAATTTTCTTAACAATTTACATTATCTTTAAGAGAATTATTAAATATAATGAAAAGGAAAGGTGAAAGTAAACAAACAGATCTGTTAACCTTCTTTTTTGTTTACATATTAAAACAATCCTCAACAGTTGTTTACCCAATTTAAATTAAACCATATAAATCACATGAAAAAAAAAATATTTGGATCCATTTTATCATGAGCGCTCATCATATATGATATATGGACATACATACATTCAAACATATAACACAAAACACAAGTGTGCACACATAATATAATACATACAACACATAACATTATAGTAAAGGCCTTATAACTTTTTACAGGTGAAATCTCCATTGCAATGTTTAAAAACTCTATAGTCAAAAAATAGAACTGATCAGCAAAACATTAACCTAGGTCTGTATGAGCTCAAAAAACAAAATAGAACTTCATGATATGGCAAAGGGCAATAATAAAATAGATATTGAAAAAAGCATCCTGGTTCTGTTGCAGATGTAAGAATAGCCAAACTGGAGTTTTGGAAATCAGTTGTTATGGATTTGAGCCAAATCATCTTCTTTTTGGTCTGTAGAAATCGCTTTAGTTAATCTTTCTGGAATCCAAATCGGCTGCTGTTCTCCCTGTGGAAACACACAAACAGACCCCCGACTCCAGACAATTACTGGGTCAGGACCTTTCCATTGTCCTGTTAGAATATCCTTCCAAAGTACCTTGGGCTTATGCACATTTTTTGGACACATATGCCTTTCCGCAGCACTAAGTCCTGATGCATCCAAATTTAAAAAGTTTAGAGTAAAAAGGGTTATTTTAAGTTTATCTTTGGGGAATATATACCCCTTCCCAATTCCTTCTTTTTGCTTTAATAAGTACATTTTAATAGTTTGATGAGCTCTTTCAACTATGCCTTGTCCCTGTGGATTGTATGGGATTCCTGTTATATGAGTAATGCCAAATGGTGAGCAAAATTGTTTAAAAGAGGTAGAAGTATAACCAGGGGCATTATCTGTTTTTAACTGTTTTGGAACACCCACAGTGGCAAAATTTTATAAGCAATGAGCTATAACATCTTTAGTTTTTTCTCCGGCATGAAGGGAGCCCATCAAAAATCCAGAAGAAGTATCAACTGTAACATGCAAATATTTTAATTTTCCAAATTCTGGCAAGTGTGTGATGTCCATCTGCCAAATATGGTTAGGTATCAATCCTCTAGGATTGACTCCAAGATTAACTTGTGGTAAAAAGGTCACACAATTTTGACATTGTTTTATTATTTGTCTAGCTTGTTCCTTAGTTATTTTAAAATGCTTTTGTAAAGTATTAGCATTGACATGGAACTTTTTATGAAAATTTATAGCTTCTTCTAGTGTAGAGAAAATATGTATGTCATGTGTAGTTTTATCTGCTAAATCATTGCCCAAACTAAGGGCTCCAGGCAATCCTGTATGTGCCCTGATATGTCCTATAAAGAATGGATCTTTTGTGTCCCAGATTAGACTTTGTATAGTGGAAAGCAAAGAGAAAACAGTAGAAGAAGGGGAAATCCTACCAGCATCTTCAAGAGATACTATAGCATTAACTACATACTGATTATCAGAAAATAAATTAAATACAGAATCTTTAAACATCACAAAAGCTTGTAAAACTGCATTAAGCTCTACCTTTTGAGCTGATTGTTTGGGTACTAAAAATGTAAAAGTTTGATCAGGGGTAACTACTGCTGCTGTACCATTATTTGACCCATCAGTGAATATATTTGGAGCATTCATGATAGGTGTTTTTCTTGTCATTTTGGGAAAAATTACAGGATGCAATGACCAAAAAGACAATAAAGGATTAGATGGTAAGTGGTTATCAAATGAAACATTAGATTTGCACATGATTATTGCCCAAGTATTTAACTCATTAGCTAACTCATCAATTTGATTCATAGTATATGGAGTAATAATTTTATTGGGAGAAATTACAAACACTCCCTTTGCTGCTTTTATTCCTTTGAGTATTAATTGTCCTACAGCCTCAGGATACCTAGTAAGAATAGTGTTAGGAGAATAAGATAAATGTATCCATAATAATGGACCTTCTTGCCAAAATACTCCTGTAGGAATATTTTTTGTTGGTAGTACAATAAATAATAAAGACAAACTTATATCAATTCTATCCAAATGCATATTTTCCATATATGTTTCAATGATTTTTAATGCCTTTCTTGCTTCAGGCATTAACATTCGGGGTGAATTTGGATCTGATGGACCTTTTAGGATATCAAATAAAGGTCCCAACTCTCCTGTTGGTATACCTAGATAAGGCCTTATCCAATTTATGTCTCCTAATAACTTTTGAAAGTCATTAAGTGATTTGAGTTGATCTACTCGTATTTGAATTTTTGGTGGACGGACCATGGTTGAGGATAATAGAACTCCTAAATAATTAATTGGAAAATTTAATTGTACTTTATCTATTGCTATCTCTAGGTTATAATTTTTTAATAAGTTTGTAAGTGTGGCATAACATTCTAGCAATGTGTTTTTATCTTTGTGTGCTAATAATACATCATCCATATAGTGAAATATTTGTAGTTCAGGATTTTGATTTCTAAGTGGCTGGATTACTTTGTTAACATAAATTTGACACATAGTTGGGCTGTTAGCCATCCCTTGAGGGAGTACTTTCCATTCATATCTCTGATCAGGACCTTCATGATTCAGTGTAGGGATAGTAAATGCAAAACTTGGACTATCCTCAGGATGAATTGGAATTGAAAAAAAAAACAATCTTTAATATCTATAACTAAAACATACCAGGTTTTTGGCAAAGCAGACAACTGAGGAATCCCTGATTGAGCAGGTCCCATAATAAACATCTCATTATTAATGGCTCTTAAATCTTGCAATAATCTCCATTTACCAGATTTCTTTTTGATGACAAAAATGGGAGTATTATGAGGAGATACAGAAGGTTGTATATGTCCTTCTGCTAATTGTTGTTTGACCAGGTCATGGGCTGCTTGTATCTTTTCTTTAGTCAGGGGCCACTGAGGAACCCATACTGGTCTTTCTGATTTCCAAGTAATATTTATTGTCTCAGTGGCCCTTTCTGAAAATCCAACCCATGTCTTTCTGTTCCTTGATCTATTTGTATTGGTGCTGCTATACCTTGTTCTTGTTTTTCTAATCTTTTTCCTTTCCTAAAACCTTGTCTAGTCATAATAGTGGGTGCATTTTGGTTGATGTTATTTGTTAATGTCAAACCTAATTGATCTAAGACATCTCGTCCCCATAAATTTACGGGAAGATGATCCAATACATATGGCTGTATAGTTCTTTCACATCCTTCAGGATCCTTCCAATCTAATACCATTGCACTTCTATGGGGATTAGTCGCCACTCCTAGGCCTCGAAGCGTTTGAGTGGCTTGTTGTAATGGCCAATGTTTTGGCCATTCTTGACGAGAGATGATGCTAAGGTCTGCACCTGTATCCAGTAGCCCATTAAATTCAGGTCCTTGAATATTTAGTTTTAGCATGGGGCGAGAATCTAAATTTAAAGAAAGCATAGCCCAATCTACACCTGTGGAGCCTAATCCCTTGGAACCTCTTTCTACGGTACGACTGGAAAATTTATCATGTAGGCTGGGTATTATTAGTAACTGTGCTATTCTATCTCCTGGTGAAATTACTGATATACCCTTTGGAGAACTGGCTATAATTTTTATTTCACCTTCATAATCGGGATCAATTACCCCAGGACTTATCATAAGTCCTTTTAGAGTAGAAGAGCTGCGTCCCAATAATAAGCCTACTGTTCCTTTGGGAAGAGGTCCTTTCACCCCTGTGGGAATGATTTGAACTCCCATCTCTGGAGTTAGTACTGCTCTGGCGGAGGCGCATATGTCCAACCCTGCGCTCCCTCTGGTTTGTCTGATGAGGGATCTGATGGACAATGTGTCCTGGGCACTACCCTGATGGGGTTGCTGGGTTCCTCCAGTGCTCCGTATATTTGTGGTTTTGGGCCCCAGAGCATTGGGCCCCCCTGTCCATTTTTTGGCAATGGAGCCCGATGCCTTTCTCCATGATATCGTGGATAAACACCTGGTCCTTGTTCGTTTTTTGATAATGGAGTACCCTCTATGGTGGTTTGAGAATGGCATTCATTAGCCCAATGTCTCCCTCTACGGCATCGTGGGCAAATACCTGGTATTCTACTCCTTTGATACCTAGTTTTGTTAAACCCTCCTCCAATGGGGCAATTCCTTTTAAAATGTCCTGTTTGTTCACAATTGTAGCATGTTCTTGGCCTGGCATCTAAAGCCTGTTTTACTGCAGCTGCCACAATTTGCCCTTGTTCATTAATGTCTCTGGCATCTAAAGCCTGTTTTACTGCAGCTGCCACGACTTGCTCTTGTTCATTAATGTCTCTACATAATTTAATATATGTGTTTAAATATTAAATATTTGGTCGGGCTCCAAATTCCTCAATAGGACACCCATAGCACAAGAGTAAATAACTAGAATCAACAAATGGGACTTACTCAAACTAAAAAGTTTTTTCTCAGCAAAAGAAACAATAAGAGAGGTAAATAGGGAGCCTACATCCTGGGAACAAATCTTTACTTCTCAACACTTCAGATAGAGCCCTAATATCCAGAGTATACAAAGAACTCAAAAAATTAGACAATAAGATAACAAATAACCCAATCAACAAATGGGCCAAGGACCTGAACAGACACTTCTCAGAGGAGGACATACAATCAATCAACAAGTACATGAAAAAATGCTCACCATCTCTAGCAGTCAGAGAAATGCAAATCAAAACCACCCTAAGATACCATCTCACTCCAGTAAGATTGGCAGCCATTATGAAGTCAAACAGCAACAAGTGCTGGCGAGGATGTGGGGAAAAGTGTACACTTGTACATTGCTGGTGGGACTGCAAATTGGTGCAGCCAATTTGGAAAGCAGTATGGAGATTTCTTGGAAAGCTGGGAATGGAACCACCATTTGACCCAGCTATTCCCCTTCTCGGTCTATTCCCTAAAGACCTAAAAAGAGCATGCTACAGGGACACTGCTACATCGATGTTCATAGCAGCACAATTCACAATAGCAAGACTGTGGAACCAACCTAGATGCCCTTCAATAGACGAATGGTTAAAAAAAATGTGGCATTTATACACAATGGAGTATTACTCTGCATTAAAAAATGACAAAATCATAGAATTTGCAGGGAAATGGATGGCATTAGAGCAGATTATGCTAAGTGAAGCTAGCCAATCCCTAAAAAACAAATGCCAAATGTCTTCTTTGATATAAGGAGAGTAACTAAGAACAGAGTAGGGACGAAGAGCATGAGAAGAAGATTAACATTAAACAGGGATGAGCGGTGGGAGGGAAAGGGAGAGAGAAGGGAAATTGCATGGAAATGGAAGGAGACCCTCAGGGTTATACAAAATTACATACAAGAGAAAGTGAGGGGAAAGGGAAAAATAATACAAGGGGGAGAAATGAATGACAGTAGAGGGGGTAGAGAGAGACGAGGGGAGGGGAGGGGAGAGGAGGGGGGATAATAGAGGATAGGAAAGGCAGCAGAATACAACAGACACTAGTATGGCAATATGTAAATCAATGGATGTGTAACTGATATGATTCTGCAATCTGTATATGGGGTAAAAATGGGAGTTCATAACCCACTTGAATCAAAGTGTGAAATATGATATATCAAGAACTATGTAATGTTTTGAACAACCAACAATAAAAATTAAAAAAAAAAATAAATAAAATAAAATAAAATTAATGCTAATCCCCAAATGCTTAAAAATTAGGGTAATTCATTCTTTGTTCTCATGAACACTTTGGTGATGAGCAGTCGGTTTCGTATCATATGAGTAACACTACATATAAAAAAATCTTTAAGAAATAACCAGGAAGGGAAATGTGTGGTTAAAAGCACATCCCTGACAATATTATGAATTACTGAAGACCATTTTTTCCAAAAATAGGTGTTTAAAATTTAGATTTACAAACATTAAAGATTGATTACTCTCGTTCTGTTCCATGTACTTACGGGCACTTACCACTTTAAGCCTTAAATTTTGCCAGTCTAGTATACAAATTGATAGCTCACTTGGGTATTAAATTGCTTTTTCTTAAATATTAATAAGATAAAGCCATCATTTGCTCATGTAACATGCAATCTGGGTTTTCAATTTGAAGAACGGTTACTTATATCTTTTCCTTTTTCTAATTTGAAGTTTGTTATTTACTTATATATTCATGAGAATCTTTTTTTATATATTCTGGTTAAAACCTTTCGATTTGCAAACAACTATTTATACTGGGGTGTGTGATATGATTTTCCCCACTATATTATTGATCTCTTTCATAAACAAATTTTCCATTTTATTTAAGCATTGAGAAATCATATTTTTCAAGAAAGTGGCTGATTTCCCATGGATTAACATAGGAAAGTGTTCACAGTATTGTCTGTGGCCTATGCGTCTTTTTTGTTAGATTTTATTTTATTCATTTTTATTGTTATTTTATTCTTTATGATGTTCCCAGGACTTTGCACATGATAGGCAAGTACTAGCCTACCACTGAACTGCATCTCTAACCCTATCTTCTAAACTTCTCCTGTAAATAAATTTACACCAACTTCCTTGCTCCAAATAATATATTTTTTAGACATTGATATTCAGGAAATATTACATTTACTATGCCTTAATATTTTCAAATACTAAAATTTTCTAACTTTGCTCCTCCTCTCTTACATCAGCTTTTCCCTCCTTATTTGAACTATTTTCCTAACATTTTAAGTTACTTGCCTTATTCTCTTTTTATATCTAAGCATTTTGAATTTATAAATTTCCTACAAAAGTTTCCTTTTACTATATTCCAAATATTTAAAATAACTATTGTGGCCCCCATGGCCTTTACTCAGTTTCCTGGAAGTCAGGAGGTAAGTCAGATTCGAAATATTAAAGGTATGAGAAACTAAAAAATAAAATAAAATAAAGACAAGATTCAGAAATAAATGAACAGCTTGCGACATGGTGGTATGATCTAGCTGTGATGGAAGCTGTATCTAAAACCAAAATGGAGCTTGCAGTCTTTAATTAAATGAGTTGGAAACAGCAATGGGGAAAACAGGGAGAAGTTGATTGAGGCTTAGCAGGTTATGCCTACTTCCTCTCCCTTCTGGCTGCTGTATTTGAACCTAGGGTTGCCTGGACCAGGGCAGGGTGTCAGCATAATCTGGGCTGTCTCAAGTTGGTGGAGTTTCATTGAGAGTTCTCAGAAAAGCAAACCTCCCTGCCTTGAGATGGCTCAAATAAACCTATAATTCACTCACGGCCCCCAATAATATACCATTTTTATCTGAAATCCAATTTAAGACTTTTTAAAAGTCTATTATGAATTTCTCTTGGATGTATGAGTTCTTCATAAATGTATTTTTTAAAATAGAAACATAGTAAATTTTGAATAGGTTTCATGAAAAGGGAAAATTAAAATTGAAAACCAATTGACAAAAAAATGGAGATTATACAGATTTATCTCTATGAGAACAATATACTTGTAAAGGGACCTTAAAAATAGTCAGTGATGGCAGGAGGGAGTTGGGATTTGCTACTATACCAGGCACAGAGAGTTACAATGTTGTAGGCCTGTAAATAGGAAGGGAGTAAAGACTCAAAGCCTGTGAAATGCCTATTAGCAGATGGAGGAGACCATGGAGTATAATTTTGGTCCTAGTACATTCAGAAAGAAAAACAAACAAACAAAAAAACAAAAAAGAACAAACAAAGACTCATCAGGAATCTTAATTTTAGCCTGCTGAAAATCATACAAGATATCAAGCCACCCAGAACTTTAAGATAATGAATGTCCATTAACTTGGTATGTTGTGATGTGTTATGCTAACAGAGGAAAATTAGTATGTTGGTATTGCTTCAGACTCAGTAACACTAGGACTTTGGAGAAGTGTCTTAATTAATATCTGAGTTTCTATGTTATTTTTTGGACAAAAATGGGGATTCTAAAGCACAATTTTCTTTACCTTTTAGTATTCCTTGAATTAAGTTATATTATTACTCTAGCGCTCCCTACCATACAAATATCCTTAAATAGTGTCAATTTTTTTTCCATCACTTAGAATCACAGAAATGTTCTCAGAAAGTGCTTGGGAAGGAAGGTGTGATTGAACCTGGCCATGTAGCATGCACAGGGTTTGTAATTATATCCAGGGAAGAAACTAAATTGAAATAAGTAGAACAAATTGAAGAAAGACACAGAAGATTGTGTAGGACTGGTTCGGAAAACACTGAATTGCTAGAATTTGCTGCGATGGAGTGCCTATCAAACACACACATCTTTGACAATAGAGACAGTGCTTAACCATCCTGTATACCATAGTTTCTGAACACATTAGACCAAAGGAAGTTTCGAGTAAAGCTCAAGATTTGATTTTGTCAATAATAAAGTCATTTATTTTGCCACTAGGGAGTTATTCAGTGACTCTTATTTAGAAATAACTCTATTATACAAAATCCCACAAGATTTTCTTATCCCTCTTAGCAATCATCTTACTTTAGCAAAGAATCTGAAGTTGCAGAGCTGGAAAGAAACACTACCTTGAACCTTGTGTGTCTTCATTTTAAAACTGTTAATATGGGAAGCACCTTAAGGGTGAGGAATATAAAAGTAACCACAGACAAATATATGTGTATCTCTGTACTTCCTGGTAAGTATTTCCTGGTAAGGTAAACAAGGAAGAAGGGTAACCAAGATGCATATTTTCTTCTGATGCATATTAGAAGGACTTTAATAAATGAGGAACAAAGAAATATTAATGCAAAGTATTAGTTCAACTTTGAAAAATATCTATTATTTATTTTGATTGCACCAAATGACCTCATCTGATGACAGAGAGGCGGAGCTATGGCATATACTCTCCTTTCCACTTCTCTTTTTAAATTTTCTAAAACACTCTGGAATATTTTTCTTGAAAAGTTGTTTTTATTTGCCTATTTATCTATTGATTTTTAGACATGACATTCTGTTCTGTTGCTCAGGGTGGCCTCTAACTCCTAGGTTCAAGCCATCTGCTGCCTCAGCCTCTTGAGTGGCTGAGACTATAGGAACTTGCCACAGCACTTGGATTTAACAATATTTTAAAATGTTGTTACATAAAATGTCTCTCATTTTATATGTTTATGTATTTTATTTTATTCTATTCTGCTTT
Organism: Marmota monax; assembly: GCF_021218885.2. Classification (NCBI taxonomy): domain Eukaryota; kingdom Metazoa; phylum Chordata; class Mammalia; order Rodentia; family Sciuridae; genus Marmota; species Marmota monax. Next base: position 1,671,665 of record NW_026695230.1, on the reverse strand, counting down.
CTCAAAACAATTACTTGGCCATCCAGCAAGGCTTACTGAAATTGAAATGTATTTTGGTGAGCTGTACTGCATAAACAGATTCTGCAAAGTTTTCTTTTTTTCTTTTTCTTTCTTATTCTTATTTATTTATTTATTGTTTGTTTGTTTTGTTCTGTTTTAACAGGTAGCAAATAATATAGATAAACCTGACCCTGGAAGAAGTCATTCCATAATTTGAGCTTAAAGAGGGTGCTTATCATAAGTGCAGATGAATCTCATCAATCATTCTTAAATATAAGGAGGGAGTACTAAGATAGAGTTGAAAAACCAAAGAAATTAAAATCTAACAGCATGGATGAAGTCACTAGCTATATCATACAAATAACAGGTTTTTATTGCTGAATCAATGTAGCTTCCAGAGTTTTCGGTTGTTTACTTAACATATGAAAACAATAATACCTGCCACACACAGTTCTGTTATAATATTTCAAGAGTTCTCTTATTTTTTAAAATTATATCAAGTAATTTTTTTTTTGTCAGTCTTGATGGTAGGTATGAAAATTCACAGTGACAAAAGAAGTGTTGTCCTTGTCTTTAAAGTGTTCATAATCTCACTTTTGGTAAGGATTCATGGGAACTAAATCAAGTCAATTGAACAAAATAACAACTTCAATCATGTCATTCATCTTCATAATCCTCATTAAGCCCTTGGAGAGACAGCTGAAGAGCCCACTGCGTGTGTGGCTTGGTCAGCGTTATTCACTATCAGAATAGGTCTTTAGAACTAATTGTGTCTCATTGGTTCAGCTCTTTGTGGCCCTTTTCTTGGCATCTGATTGACAATGGTATAGATTCTATGCATCTCCTTTGTGTCCCTCAGGAGTCTCTGTTCCTCGTGGCCTTTTATCAGTTTCCTCAATGCTACTATTTCTTATTTTTGCATTTCAGATATCAGAGTAAATCTGATTATTGTTTACTGTATCTTGTTCATAAACATGATTAATATCATTTGGTTTTGAGACAAAAGATTTCACTTAAAATGCTTGTCAGTTAGCTGAGGTATACTTGGTGATTGTACATACAAATATACATATAAAGTGAATCATATCTTATATATTCAGTCTATCTCTATATCCCTACATATGTACATAGTATTACTATGAGGACACTTGTGAGTCCAGAAACAAACCAATTTTTCCATGTTAGCTACATTTTCTTTCCCAGAAAATTATTCTGGATCTTTCTACCTCTAAGGAAAGACCTTTATATATCACCTCTTCCAATTCATTCCTTTTTGTTAAAAGATGCACACTATAGAAAAATCACGTTAAATTAGAAAATGCGTATGTAATATGCATACTACTTCTTTCTTCTAAAATATATGGGAAGGACTATGATATTTCGTTTGTTCTGGAATTCTTGACTTGAAAGTGTCTGAATGGAAATTCTAGTTTTATCCATTTATGAAATAGTTTCTTTAATTGAGGCTTCAATGATTTTCAATATGGATTCTGAACATTATTTAAAATATTTAGGCTTTGCTTTTTATCTCAAAATATGAGAGTTATTCTATGGAAGGAATAATAAATTATTTTTATTGAATAAGACCATAAAGTACATTCAAGAGACAGGAAAATGAATGTCTAGCACATCCTAAATTAGAGGAAGGTATGGTTGTTTTAATAATCTATTACTGCTGTAATGACTTCTCACAAACATGATGGCTATATGTTACCGAAACACCTTCTTTCACATGTCTGGAATCCAGAAGTTTGAAATCTGACAGGATTGCATCCTCTTTGGGGACTGTAGATATGAATTTATTCCATGCATCTTCTGGTTTCTGGTGGTTATTGGGCATTCTGGGATTCATAACTACATCACTCTTACTTCAGCCTCCATATTTGCTCTGCTTTCTCTTCTGTGTGTTTGTGAACTCCTCTTTCTTATAAGCACATTTGTGATGGTGTTTAGACCCATGTAAATAATCTAATGTGCTATGAAATGTATTATATCCTCTTAAAACTTGACTCTATTTTTGGAGACAGGACTTTTATGGATGCAATTAAGTTTAAATGTTAAGTGGAAATAAGCACAAGCATGACCTGACAAAATCAGTGTCTAATAAGAAACCAGAGAGGTTGTTTTCTTGGCATAGTGAGTATAGAGTGCTGTGGCAGCCAACTGCAGGGTAGAAATAATGTCCTTACCAGAAGCAACTCTGCAGGTCCTTGATCTGGGAGTTTTAGCCTCCAGAACTGTGGAAAGAGATTGCTATTGTTTTAAGTCACCCTATTTATAGTACTTCATTTTTTCAGTCCATAATGAGCAATAAAAGTGCAATTCCCTCATCTTGAGATCCTTAATTTCATCATATACTTTGCCAGAGAAGTTAATGTTCCATCTTTTGTCAGAAGATACTGGCATAACTTTTGGGGGGCAGCCCGAGTCCACCATTTAGTTTACTAATATAGTCACTCTATTTCAGGGCCATACTTTCCCAGACTAAGATGGAGGTCTCTATTTATTCAAGTAAATAGTAAATTTTAAAGCAATAGCTTCCCAGAAGGTACCAGACACTTTATATTTAGTTTCCTACTCCCCTGAAACAAATGACAAAAAAAAAGCACACTGCAATTTAAGTGATTTTGCCCTCCTTTGGCAGAGCAGCAGGAAACAGCAGTCCTGCAAAGATATATAAATTGTCTGAAGCCCTATTTCATTTAAGTGCTAATCCAAGATTGAAATCCACATTTCTTTGACTACAAAATTCATTATCTATCCCCAAAGTCAGTTCAAATTCAAGTTTGCTTATCAGATTCAATAAGTTTTATATATATTTTTTTCATTTTGCTTTCTTTATACAAGAGTATAAAGAAGAGATGTCAGTGACAGAGAAATATATATATTAGGCTTAAAAGCAAGCAGTGCTTTAATTAAATGCTCTGCTTTCTTTATTTAAGTAAATAAAAAAAATTATGCATTGGTGCTTATACCTTTGCAGTAATATATAATTTCTTTCCATTGTTAAAAATAATTACTATAGTTCTTTTAATTCTGAAGCAAAATTAAGTGTGATAACCTCAGTATTTAATATAAAATGTAGAAAACCAGGCACCACAGTTATTTAGTTGATGAAAACAGGGGAAGATATTAGCAAATTTATGGAGAAAGAAAGTTGTAGTAGTCTTTCCCTCTCATTTTTGTCAGCTTAATAAAATAAAGGCTCTTTTATCTTTCATTCAAAATATCAAAGGTTCACAAAATTATAGATAAGTAAATTGTCAAATGAATAGTTAAATAATAAATAAAACTTCTCACTTTGGACATATTCTTGTCTCTATTGCACCTCCAAAGTCTGGGAACATTTTCATAAATGTAAAATATTTGCACAAGAATATGTCATTAATCAAGCATTAAAATGTATCATCTGCACAAATGTATATTTTTAGGAATATGTTGAACACCATGAAATATTAATTCCATCATTAAAGAGCTTGTCCAATTCAGTTAGGTTTTAATCTGGTTGGCTCCATGGTAGACCACTATCACGGCACTTACCTTGTGCTGTCAATTTCAACTTATGGCTTTGACATTTTGCATTATTTGGCCCTCCCTAGTTACATGCAACAAGTGCTAATTTGAACATATTGAGTGAAGGGGAATTCAGAGGTAGAATATCAGAAGATCATAAAATCAAGGAAGAATTGCAGAATCAAGCCTGGGGAAAACAGAAACAAAGGCTGCTCCAGGGACACATGAATGATAAGGGTTTTGTTTTAGGAACAACTGAGCCAAGGCATCCAACCAGAGTAATGAACCTAATCACTGTAGCAGTGTTCTTTATTTATTGGGAGCCACCCATGAGCTATATTAAGCATCCTCTCTCATCCTTAAGCCAAGTGGGTGTTGGTCTGGCATTGCATGTTGTTTGTGCTGCGTGATGCAGGTGGCCTCCTCCTTCATTCAGCAAAGAAGTCTGCTTTCCTATGGCTCTGGACCTGGGTGTTACTCTTTGGGGCTTGACCAGCCGACCCCCTGCCTTATGTGGTAAAGAACATTCTATCGAAAATCCTTTGTTAATTCCCCTATAAATAAATGGATCATGAGTTCTGGCTCTCTTTAAATCAGGGAAGATGACCCTTAAGGTTAAAGAGCCATCCTGTCCTCGATTTGAAAAATTATGTCTGTGTTGTGTGATTTTTTTTGTGTGGCCTTGATAGCTTAAAATTGCAGCCAGCCCATTTAAACCCAGTCTATCTCGTCTGTGTATGTAACAGTCCAGACTTATTCTCATCAATTAAATTCCAGTGATGCAGCTACTAATGTCCTAACTCGGATCACATGCTCATATCTTGCATAGGACAGGGAATTGAAAGAGAACACATTCCTTAGTATGTACCATATCTTGAGAGAAACACAACCCTAAAGAAAGAAATCAGAGATGATTAGGAATGAGGAACATTTTAGGATGAGCAAACAGGTGCACTTGGAGATAAAGAGCTGTGTTTTTCAATCTTTGAATTCTAAACATTTTGTATAGAATGTATGCATAGCAAATATTGTGGTCTTATATTGTTGGAGTCATTACAACTGACACTGTTTGGAAAGATTTCTCCAACCATAAATATGTACGTTCCCTTTGATTCAGTTCTGACCTTTTTTTTTTTAATCCTAAGAAACCTATTGCAAATAAACAACAAAAGGGAAAAGATAAACAAAAGTAAATTGACTTCAAAATATGCACTAGCTTCTAAGAAGGCATTGATGAATAAAAAGTAATATCTAAGCTGGTTATGGTGGCACACTCCTTTAAACCTGGATACTAGGGAGGGTGAGGCAGGAAGATGGCAACTTGAGACCAGCCTGAGCAACTTGGAGAGAACTTGTTTCAAAATAAAAATAAAAAGTGCTGGGATATAGCTCAGGGGTAGAGTGCTCCCAGGTTCATTCCTCAGTACCATACACACAAAAAGATCAAAAAGCAAATAAGTAAATAACTAAAAGAGTAAATTTTCTTTTTAAATAAGAAATAAATGATATCTACCCTTTTGGAAACTCCCAGCCTATTAAGTGAGGCAGATGTTTAAATCAATGTCAAGAATGATATGAAATATCCATTCAATCTGGAGACAAGAAGGTTGATGTTCATCACAATATTATTCACATAACCTCAAATTGAAAACTGTCAAAATATTCAAGTGCATCACAGTTTTCCAATTATACCCTATGAATTGTATACCTATAAATCATAGATAAAAACATGTAAGGGTGGCAACATTTATATTAGATGCGCAAAGACAGTACTTAGAACATGGGGGCTAAAATTGTGGCTATATAAGATATCCATGCATTTTAATATTGATGAAGACTGAGCGATGGCATTGAGAAATAAAAATAACTATTGTCAGAATATATTTCTTTTTTCTTAAATGTTGTTAAATATTAAAAGAAATTTACAAGGCAATCCAGGGGCTATGTTCAGTTATCTGATTGTTCAGTAGAAACAAAATATACTAACTTTGCCTCTTTTCTCTTTCAGTGATTTAATCTATTCTTCATAGTGCTGCAGCTGTAGTTCTTATTGTGAGCCAGGGGAGACTTTCCTTCAGTACTAGTGCTTATTTATTGCTTTTATTCTTTTTAACCTGTTTCCTCAATGTGACTGTAAGTTGGAGGCTATGGGAAGATAGGTGGTAGATGTTCAGTATATTTTAGCTGAATAAATAGCTGTTTTGATTCTTGTTAAAACTGATTTTCTTTTTAATGTTGCTATCCAATAGTGCCTGTCTATTTAGGAGTCCTAAATGCTTTAAACTCTCTAATGGAAATATAATGTCACCCTTCTTGCTATAAAGATATTTTTCTTCCAGTTTGTCTATTTCTATAGAACTCATCAAATTTCATCAATTCTAACCTTTTATCTCAATATATAATACTTGTCCAATCTGCTTTAAATTGTCAGTATTGACAACTCCGTCAGCCCTTGTTACCATCTTCCTGCTCATTTTAATGGCTTCTTTATTAGTCTGCTGATCTCTTTGTCTTCTGTTCTATTTTTACCTGTATGCTGCTGTCACATCATGGTAACAAGGTTTTGGCCATGCCATAATTGTTTCAAAATATCCAAGGGACCTCCTTTTGGCTACTAAATTAAGTATGATCTTTGTACTACAATTCTGTAGCTCTCTACTTTGCTGTATTTTTTCCATGTTTAGTCTGCTCCTACGTTATAAAGCCACATGCTAACACAGGACCCTTCTTCCTTTGTATCTTTGGTTAAATGATTACCTTCACACAGAGAGTCTCCTCATTCTTGCTGAACTATTCAGAGAAACATTTTAAAGATACCCCGTCTACAATGCCTTTTCTTATTATACCAAATGAAATTGGTATACCATATAGGTATATGTGTATCTGTCTATATATTTCTTTTCCCCCTGTGATCAAAGTGTCAGACTCAGGAAATAGCATTTGTTGAATTTATTGTTTGTCTCTTCTGCAGAAGTCCCCTCATGCTTTGATGAGTGTAACACCATATTTAAATCAGCTCTGCCTGAAAAAGACATTCACATTTGAGTGGATAATATTAGAACTATCTACAGTGATACAGAAATACATTAGTTGTGGCATACTATTCTCTGGTAAAAACCAGGAAACTTCTTGTTCAATGTAGTGTTCCTAAAGAGATAAATTCTAGAATTATATTTAGGTTTCCCAGAGGTATAAAGCAGAACTTGCTTAGTGAAGCAATGGAGTGAATATTATCCTCTATGTAATTTATGAGGTATTACATAGCATTTTCTTTATTATTATGAAAATTAAGCATGCTAGGGATTTAAATAAAGAGAAAGAACGGGTATCAGCCTTTTTTTGTTGTTGTTATCTGGAATTAAACTCAGGGCCACCTGACCACTGAACCAAAAACCCAGCCCTATTTTTTATTTTCTTTAGAGACAGAATCTCACTGAGTTGCTTAATACCTCACTTTTGCTGAGGCTGGCTTTGAACTCGCTATCCTCCTGCCTCAGCCTCCCAAGCCACTGGGATTACAGGTGCGTGCCATGGCACCCAGTGTGGTATCTGGCTTTTGAGGGTCCAGGATCTTTAAAATAATATGATATTATAAGAAATGAATATATTCATTGGCAAATTAATCCCAATGGACATCACCAATGAAAATTTGAACAAAAAGTATTTATTTTCAATGTGAATAATTTCTAAGTTACAGTTGTAAGGTCTCTGTTATATACCAATTGCTACTTTCTTGTTTTTCTCTGAGTACAATGCTGCCTTTGTACCATGTTTTACAGTGACTATGTGAATCTGTTTGTTAAATCCATTTTTCTTTTTTTAATGCTTTCTTTCTCTCTCTCTCTCTTTTTTTTTTCTCTCTCTCTCTCTCAAGCCCCAGCAAAGTGCTACTGGAAACAATGAAAACACTCGAGTTGAATCAACTAAGAAAGAAAATCCAAGTACCATTCCTTGTGATTCTCAAGATGTAAGACTAACTTAAAGTGGTTTGAAAAAAAGGACATAAGCATTTTAAAATTCTTGTTCATGTCTCCATGAAACTTTCTAATCACATGTAATATGTGCCATATAAACTTTGAAATCCTAAATGTGATAATGCAAATTCTCTTTAGATATGAGCTAAGTAGTTGTTCCATTAGGGAGTTCCACCACCAGATTCTTAGAATGTAACTGTGAACAGATGTTAGAGGCATAAGTTGGTGACTACAGACTCAGCATCATGCTTCGTTTCCACAACCAAGAGACTGGAAGCCATTAAAGTGTTTCAAAACAAAATTTTCAAAAACAAACACAGGATATGATTCTGTAATATTCTCCAGCTAAGGCAAATAATCCAAGTATTATGAGACATCATATTATAGGCAGGAAGATACTTAACCTCCAAATGATATTAGAAAATATAGACCTGAGTCCTATGGTTTTTCATTCAAAATGACAGTAATGAAATTTTAGCTCTTTAAAGTTTCAGTGTGGCAGAATTAAGCTTGTAGATCTATGATGTCTAGGTTTAACAACAAATGCCAACTGTGTTGTGCAGATTTAATTAGACTAAATTAAAAATTAGAAAGTGCATACTCAGATCATTCATACCTGAAGAAACCCAGGCAGCAGAAGAAGGAAATAAGGGAGACAGAAAAATAAATAAATAATATCATCCCTTTTTCCTCTGTTGTCTGCAAAACTGGATTTAGAAAGAGGGATTTCTCAATAGTTTACCTTCAAATCTTTGTATATTGAAACATGTACCAAAACTATGTAATGTAGAACACCAACTTAACTAGTAGCAGAAATACAATATTTTGCAATATGTTTCTAAAGGAACAGTCAGAAAGGCTTTGAGGAGAGAAAGAAATATTTTTTTCTTTTAGTTTGAATGATATGCAGAACTTTCACAATGTGATTAAGTTTTCAGAAGCAGAAAAAGATATCAGAGCAGTACAGAGGTGAGAATACAGTGCAGAAAGGGGTGAGGTATGTATCCAAAACATTAATTTGTAATTATGGAGCTGGGGCCTTCCAAGATACTGAGGTAGAACAAAGACCCATCCTTCAGAACCGAATTTTTTATGATCAAGTCAGAAATATTTCAGACATGTCATTCAGAATAACAGAAATGAGTTTATTGAAAGGATAGGAAAAAGGAAAGAGGACACTCTCAAGGGACAGAGTGGGTCTTCTCAGAGAGGAGGGGGACAGTGTGTCTCTCCTGCACTTTAGCTTTATTGGGGGATCCCAGAGAAGTTTTCTAAGAGTCCCATCTGGGTCCACCTCTTGACTTTTGACTGACAGCAAGAGGACATGAAAATTTTAAGTACTCTCTGCCACGACAATTCTAGGTCCCCTGTGTCTATGCTGAGTGGTTCTAATTAGATTCATAACCATAAATTCTTACATATTTTATGGTTGGGGCAATTATCCTTATCTTCCAGAATCTTGTCTATGAAAGCATCACAAAAATCTCCCTCTTCAATGTAACTTGGGTTCCTCTTGTGAACATTTTTTCCTGCATCATTTCCTTGCAGATAACAGGTAGTTTGCTGAGGAATGTGACATATCCTGTCCACTCAGCCCGGGCAGGGATGCAGATAATTTTTTTTTTTTTGAAAAGAAAGCACATGCAGAATCACATCAGTTACAATTCTGCAATCTGTATATGGGGTAAAAATGGGAGCTCATAATCTGCTGGAATCAAATGTATAAAATATGATATGTCAAGAGCTTTGTAATGTTTTGAATAACTAATAATAAAAAATAAAAAAAATTTAAAAAAGAAAGAAAAGAAAGCACATGGGCATCAGCACAATAGGCCCACTTTACAGAATTATTCTCTTAATCCTGTGTCCCACCATCCTCATCTGTTTGTCCTCTAACACTTAGAAAGTGAGGGCCCCTGAATTCCCTAGCTAAGGAGATTATTTTGAATTAGGGAGATAGTTAATATTCCTAATGTTTATGACCAACTAAGTGGGAAAATCATGGTATTAGTTTTAAGGAGGCTGTTTTAGTATTTTGATGTATTTTTCAGAAACTATATAAAAACATGTTCTCATTAGACACAAAACTGGAATGTTATGTGTGGTTTATTAGTGTCCCCCAAACACCATTCTGTTCTACTTTTTTCTACCAAGAATTGGGCCTTCAAAATCATGTTACATTTTGCTCTTTGTTTCTCTCCTCTTCTTCATCTGTAGCAACTCCTCCCTGCCTTCAGTAAGTCTCATAAACATCTACTTACTTACTAGTGGTCCCTGTCTGAATCCCTTTAAAACTCTTCTTCCACTAGAGCTGGTGATATATCTTAGTGGCAGAGCACTTATGTAGCATCCACAAAGCCTCTGGTTCAACCCACAGCACCCCCAGACCAAAAACAAAAACAAAATCAAAGCAAAAAACAAATAAAGACTTCCTCTACTCGCACAAATATGAAGAATTCTCTCTCTAATCTGACCTCAGTAGATTTTGGTTTGTTGTGTCTACTTTTAAGCAGTTGCAATTTCTAGTGCAAACAGTGCTCAGTGTTCAGAGGTTATAGATTCAGGCACAGTTGCAGGCCAAAAGAATAATATAAATAAATGAAATCAGTCAACATAGCCTATAAGAACTAGTGGAAATTGTGTGAACATCAGTTTTCAAGTTCTAGACCAGTGTTTCCTAGCCGTATCTTTAGCATTGTATTACCTAGAGAACACTTGCAAAATATTATCCCCCAAGATGCACTCCAAGAAACTTAATTCAGCTCTCTTGTGAGTGAGACCTGGATATTTATTTCACTTATTTTTAAATTTCCCCACACAATACTAAAGTGCAAATCACTTTTATTAACAATGATTTTCATATATAAATAATCATAAAATCATTTGAAAAATTAAGATTATGAGCAACTACTCAAGTATTCTATATAAATAGAACTGGGTGGATTGGGTGGATTTTCTATTCTTTTTTTTTTTTTAATAGCATGTGCCTAACAACTCTATTCCAATCCAGTTTATCCTGAGGATTATGATCCATAATTTGAAGCACTTTGCATTTGAAAAAACGTAATCTCTGTAGTTATCATACATTGCTAACTTTTTTTTACTTCTATTACCCTTTATTTGCATTTTAAAGAAGAAAACTTCTGTTGAGTTTTTGTAATGTTGACGATGAACAATTTTGGTATCAGCTTGAAAAGGGTATAGTGAATTTATCCTAGTTGAAACCTTCATTTATTATATAATCACCTTCAATATCCATATATGCATATATAATATATGTGTGTATATACATATTTGTACTTATGTATCTCTGTGTTATTGATCAATAAACTGGAGTACAATTTTATTCATTGCTAGACTTTATAGAGAAAGCTGGTGGACAGTGACCACTCTAAACTACAGAGTCTAGGTTATGATTAATCTAAAGCATTGAGAACCCTATAGTTTATTTTTATGATTCCCCAGTGTTGAATTAAAATCTATTGACTTCTTACAATTTACAGAAAGAAAAGTGGGAGTATTTGGATTGGTTAAAGCTATTGTCCCTGAACTTGTCGGAATTCACCTAGAATATTCTGAATTTTGTTAAGGATTGTGAAATATATCATTTCAACTTCAATATGTCAATATAAAAATATCGTCAACCAACCTGACACTATACAAAGAGAGAAATTTAAGTTTGACCTTTGGATTGCTTCATTGCACGTTTCAAATGACCAAGAAAGCAGAACATTCCTTCATTTAAGAAAAATAAAAAGGCACAAAATACATTCTTGGCTCATTTTCCTCATTTATATTCTGTAAATCTTGTATATATTATAAAATATTGGCATATGCCTTCTTATGACTTTTCTTCAATCAGAAATTGAATCAGTGCTTCTCAGTTTTATACAAGAAAATAAAGTAGGTGATAGTGTGTCTTCATTTTAATCTTAATAACCTTAATTGACAAAATTAATGGTTACCACTTTTATTCCTATTTCCTTTTTAAAAAAGTTTTTTCAAAGAATTTTAATTTTAATTCAGAACTTTTAAAAATAATACAAGTAAGTTAAAATAAGTACTTAATGAAGGTAATAACAGAAAAGATTGAAAACAAAAAAAAAGGGAGGAGCAAAAATAAAGATCCATTAAACTCAGATTGAGTAGAAGATATTGATAAAGGTTAATATGAACCCTCAAAGTTTGATTGACTGAACAGTTGCATCACTCTTCTCAGATAATATAACAAAGAGGGAGATACAGATATTTTAAGTTAACATTTGTACATCTGCACAGAAGAGAGTGATGCTCTCTCAATGCTTTGAATGAATGAAAGGGGAAAATAGAATAAATTATTTGTGAAAAACTTGATAGCTTTATGTAAACAACTTTATTGAGATGAAATTTGAACACCACACTTTCAACCCATTTTAAGTGAATATTTTAGTGACTCTTTGCATTTACTCCATTGTCCAGCCACTACCACAATCTAGTGTTGAAACATTTCCATCTTCCTAAGATTCTACTGCATTTTTTTTACAGTCTTATTCAACCACAAACTTAGTCTCCATAAGCATACATTTCCTCTTTTCCATAAATTTTATGTGAATCGATCATACATGAAATGTAATCTTTTTCATCTGACTTCGTACACCTAGTATAATGAGTTTTAGTTCAGACATGCTGTAGAATGTATCAATAGTTAAATCTTTTTTATTGTTGAACAGGATTTTATCATATGATTATATTTCTCTTTTTGTTTTTAATCCATTTACTATTTTGTACCTTTTGGATTGTTTAACTTTGTGGTTATTCTGAATAATAATGTTATGAAAATTCACATAAATATCTCTGTGGGGTCATATGTTTCAATTTCCATGGGGTAAATGCCTATAAGGGGAATAACTGGGTTTTATTGTAAAGTCATGCTTACCTTTTAAACAAACTTTTTCCAATGTGGCTGCACCTTTCACATTCCTGTTAAAAATGTGCAAGAGTTCCAGTTTCTCCACATCTTTATCACCATTTGTTGATGTCAGACTATGTTGAAAAGTAGATTCTGATGAGAATTTATCAAAAAGAAAAACGAAATATTTTCTCCAAGAACAGAAAGTTTTCTTTTGTATGATTTCTTATAACTTTATTCCTTCATTGAAGTTTGTGATCTATCCCAAATGATTTTTTTTTGAGGATATGGTAAGTTTCTACTTTCATTATTTGTCTTTTGGTATTCAGTTGTCCTAAACTTTACAAATTAGTGGTAAAGAATATCCTTTCTTTATTGAACTGTTCCAGCACTTTTTTCTACAATTGGCGACAAATGCGTATTTTTAAGCTTTCAATTTTGTTTCCTGAATTTTTGTCTATCCTTTTGCCAGTACCACACTCTCTTGATCATTGTAGCTTTACAGGAAATTTTGAATCTGGGAATTTAGAGTACTTGGACTTTGCTCTTCCTCTTCAAGATGATATTAGCTATTCTGAGTCTGTTGCATTCCCATGTAAATGGTAGGATCAGGTGTCAATTAAATGAATCAGAGTTTAATTTCCATAGGGACTGCAACAATTTCTGAAGAAATGTCATCTTAACAATATGTTGATTCTTCCAATCCATAAACATGTGATGTCTCTGCATTTACTTAGATGTTTTTAAAAATGTTTTTCAGCAGGGATGTATAGCTTTTTAACTAAATATTTCAATTAACTTATTCACTGAACGAACTTGAAAATTTGCAGAAGAAAACTTTAAAAACTATAATTTAAAATATGGAATAGCTTCATTAAATGCTAAATTAGAGAGCAATACTATATACAGCTGTTAAAAACATCTAAAGAAAAAATAATATTTAAATCAATCATTGTGTAAATCAGTATGAAGTTTCCTAAGAAATGATTATATATGGAACACTCATATGGTCCAGCTTTACTACTCTTAGGTATTTGTACTAAAGTCAGCATACTGTAGCAATACATGCATACACATGATTATAGCTATACAATTCACACTAGCCAAGTTACTGTCTATCAACAGATGAATGGATTAAAATAAACTCTTAATGAATAAGTGCCAGAAATAGAATAAACAATTGTAGGAGGCACTACCATATGTTAGATTAATGAAAAAGAACCATCATGAAACAGGGTCAAACAAATGAAACATTAGGATGGAGAAAAAAAGCAATCATGTTAGTATCCCTTTCCATTCCAACATTCTGTGATCCTGAGCCACCTCACTGAGAGCTGGTACTGAGTCCTTGCATTTTGAATTTAATTGATTATACCTGAGATTGAAGAGCATAGGAGAGACATAGATTTGAATGCTAATTTGCTATTTCCTAACTTGCCACTCTGGTCTAAGTGAATTTGTTAATCAGATTCATTATCAACATAATGTAGACCAATGGTTTTCAAAAGATGGCTAAGAATCACCAGGTTGGTCAGTTAACTTGCTTATAATCAGGTTCTACTTCCACCTATTATTCTTCAGTAGATTTTCCAGTGTATTTTTCTTCTGTCAATGTTTCATGCTAAACACTCTGTAAAACTCTGATGTTGAGTTCTTGCAGTTTTGTTCTAATTTTATATAATATGTTAAATATTTTATATTCGAGAACATAGATGTTCATATTAATTTATTCTAAGAAAAAGTTACAATTTTGATATATAAAGTCTCACAATATTCTATGGCAAAAGATCCAAACTTAAAATTAGAGATAATGCTTAATCTTGGATACTGTGAGAAGCATGCTCACCTGTCCAAACACAGAGAAGGGACTAAGAGAGAAAAGATACCGGGAAAGCGATGGTCTTGATGCATTTAATCAGCTTTGTATCCCCTAGTGTTCAAAGTTCCTCATTGGTTGAGTATTGTAGTCTTTACAGTCTTCCTGAATGTTGTCAGGTTTTTACTGTCTCCTACTGGGTTATTTAAAGAAATGTACCTTAGTTGTTCTCACTTCCCCTTGTTTTCATGTGTCAGGAATGTCTTCTTGATATGAATGCATTTTGACACATATAAAATTTTTACTTTAATTTACCTAAGTTACTATTTCTTAACAGGGAGATTTCTTTCTTGGTTAGGCCAAACCTTTTCCTCCCCTTTGTGTTTGTCAAGGGGCTGTTTAGGTGAACGGACTTTGGATCTGCCACATCCATAGAATATGGTGCTATTGTGTGAGTTAACTGCTTGTAACTTACCATTCTGCTATATTTACACTCCAGCTGCTTTTCCTACATTCCCCATGTTACATTTAAGGCTAAATCCTATATTCTGAAAATGGATCACTGTACTTTGTATTTTTCACAGATACCTTTGAGGGTTTGTTCCACTTCTTGCCTATGCTCTCTGCAAGCCAACTAGGGTGACTTAGGAAAATGTCTTCTGGATTCCTTAATTCTTTTTTTAGTAGAAAAATAAAGTTAAAATTGCTTGCTAAAGCTTAACACTACATTGAACCATCAGTCTGGGGTATATTTAAATTATTTTAAAACCTGTTTTGCTTAAATGGTAACATTGGATCACATTGAGAAAGCTAAAGATGTACCTACTCTATCCCATTTTCCTGCAGCTTGCAAATGTTCTTCATATTGTTTATTAGCTTATTGAGATTTAGAGACAATGAGCATTTTATTTTAATTTTCACTAGGGATTCAGAGTTAAGGCTCAATGTGAGTGCATTTTGCAATGTTTGTGATTCCTATAAATAGCAAGCATTAATTTTTTCTTAATGTGCTAAGAAAATGCAAAACAACAATGGCTTATGTTTAGTACTGGGAGAGCTTGCTCAGCTTCATGCCATTATGCCTGCTTTGGAATCTCTGAGCAAAGGGAGTCTATTAAACAGTACAGCATTGTCTAGGGAAAGGAGAGAAGAAAATGTGAGGAAAATAAACCCTAGAGCTGCATTGCGGCAAATGATGCAAATTCTTTCATGGTAAAACAATTTTGGCAGAGATTTAAGATATTCTTGTTTCCTGATTTAGGCCACACTGATTGTGTGACATTTGATGAGTTGTTAGCCTGTATGTGGTTAAACTGAACATTTTAGCAAAACTATGTGCTGTTATAATTGGGGTAAGAGACAATACAACATTGACATTCTGGGCCTTATACCATATGAAGAGGTTGATTTACTAGGAAGCATTCTTTATTATGGTACTGTGGTATTTCAAGAAGGAGCAGGCATGCCTGTGGGTAATGCAAAAATGGTAAATAGTTTCCAAAGGTCTTCAATGTATGCTTTTCCCATTGGATATAAATCTTCATGTTTATCCTCCTATAAGCAACTTAATTTAAACAAGCAGAAAAAAAAAACTCAGTTGTAAATTCTTTCTAGAAGCAGCATAAAAGCTTTAATACTGGTTACAATATCCATTTGTTAAGTAAAATATTGCAAACAGCATGCTGATATTTATTATAAAAACACTGGCTAAACAACACTGTGGAATAACAATACTTAATCTAACTAATTATGTTCTGACCTTGCCTATCTCCTGCTTCCTCATCTGGATTCCCATAATATTTGGATGATAAATGCATTTGTCCTTCATTTCAGTTCACCTTGCATTTTAGTCATCTGTATAAGGTTCTCAGTTTGAATTAAAGAATGACAATATAGTAACCTTTGTATTGTAAATTAAGGGTTAGAGAAGGAATATTATATGCCTGGAGGCAGCTGCTTTAGGGACATGGATATTAGACCATGCCTTCCTTACAGCCTAAAACTACTGCTGTCCTCTCTAGCAGCTGAATAGAGAATTCTCACCTGTTTTCAGCATATTTGTTTTGAATTTTCTAATTCTTTGTCTTCTAAAATACTGTGTTATGCTGGACACAGTGCCACATCTCTGTAATACCATCAACTGGGGAAGCTGAGGCAAGAGATTGCAAGTTTGATATCAGCCTGGGCAACTTATGGAGATCCTGTCTCAAAATGAAAGAAAGAGAGAGAGAAGGGGCAGGAAGGGAGGGATGAAAGGATTGGGGATTTGGCTCAGTGGCAAGTGTCCCTGGTTTCAATCCCTAGTACTGAAGAAAGTATGTGTTCATACATATAGTTCTGCAATAAATACGACAAATCAATTTTGTGTACAAAGGTGGCACCAAAGAAAAATTTAGCCAAAATTCATTTGTTTCTGAGTAACACATTTAATTGCATTCTGGTTTCATTTGTAGTGGTCTGAACATAGTAGTTATTAGCCTCTAGTTTGTCCCATCTCAATTAAATATGGAGAATGAATCACTTTTATATCTGTCATAGATTTTTTGTTGGTGTAACTTCAGGTTACCCAGCTGTTATATTTGCATAAATTATTCTGAGTTACTTAATGTTTTAGAGAAAGTTCATAAGAAAAGTAATTAATCTCTCCTGTGCAGTACAACTAAGTGTTTAATACTAATAACAAAATTAGAACAATTGTCAGGGCCTGAGGTACAAACTAAAATACTTGACTATGAGTCTCTATAAATGATTCCTTTTGCTTTAATTCTTAAAGATTTATTTGTTATTTCTGAGAATAGGAATAAAATTAAAAGTACATGAAGATCAAGAGTCTCTTCTCTACTATAAGCATTCTGTTGATAGTTGATTCAATTATTGTGATCTTTTGAAAAGGTTATTCTGAATATGTAACTTTATTTTCATAAATAATTTTCCAATGGAGAGTTTGCATAGAACTCAAATATATGCATGACTTACAATGTATCTCTTCACAAGTGTTTTAGTGCCTAAGTAGATAATATGGACTGATCTAATGATTTTGCTGAAGAGGAAAAAAAAAAAGATAAGAAAAAAAGAAAGAATCCTTTAAAGTTAAGGATGATTAATAATATTTTTATCTTTCCTTATTAATCATAAACAGAAAAGGAGAGAACAAGAACCACAGACCTAGAAGGAAAAAAGAGATGTTAAATCTTTTGACAATGTCAAGATTCTATAACAACTAATCAGTATATTGATATCAGAATAGTAAAATTAAAGTGACTGAATCCCATAGAACTTAAGTATTTATTAAGAACAGGAATTTTGATTGAAGTAAAGCTGCTAAAAGAAGAGGAAAAATGTAAATTAAATTAAATTGAGCACTCGAGAAGTGCAGAATATTCCATTAGGAATTATTATATATATTTTTTATTGAATCCAATTCTTCTAATAACCTGTTGAAGTCGTTGTTATTTTGTTGACCTCACAATTAAGGAATTTACAACTTCAGTAAATTGAAATAAGTTTACACAGCTATTGGGGGTAAAAAAAAAAAATGTCTGGGCCAGGCACAGTGATGCAATTATTTAATCCCAGCATCTAGGCAGGCTGAGGAAGGGGAATCACAAGTTCAAAGCCAGCCTCAGCAATTTAGGCATCCCTAAGAAACAGAGTGAGACCCTGTCTCAAAATGAAAAATAAAATGATCTGGGAAGAATAAAGGTACTTTGCATTAGACAGAGGAGAGTGAAGGGAGGGGAAGGGATATGTGGGTAGGAAAGATAGTAGAATGAATTGGACATTATTAACCTATGTGCATATATGATTACATGACCAGCGTAATTCTATATCATGTACAACTAGATGACTTGCTGGTTGAGTGCCTCAGGTTCATTCCCCAGGACCAAAACAAAGAAAAAAAAATTGTCTTAATCCATTGGGGCTGCTATAACAAAATACCATCAACAGAGTGGCTTTTAAAGAGTAGAAACTTATTTCTCACAGGTTTGGAGGATGGAAATTCCTACATCAAAGTGCTGGTGGATTTCATGTTCCGGTGAGGGACCATTTCCTTGTAATTGCCGCTATCTCACTGAAACCTCAGGACAGAAGCAGTGAGGGATCTCTCTGGAAACATTTTTACAAGAGAAAAAAATCCCACATTTGAGGCGGGTATTCTGATGACCTAATCACCGCCCCGCCCCGCCCCGCCCCAATATCTCTGCTCTCCTAATTCTACCCCCTTTTGGTTTAGAATTTCAACATATATATTTTGAAGTGTGTACAAATACCAGAATTCTAAGGTGGAAACAGCTACCTCCTAACTTTGTTCACATTGCCATGTTACTTCTATTATCTCACACAATTGTGATGTCAACACTTTGGCAATATATACAACATTAGCTTCATTTCACAAGTGAGAGTATAAATGAGATTAAATTGCTATTTTCAATCAACATTCCACCATCAAGTACTGTCCTGTCCTGTGAAATTTTCAATGTGACAATTATAGACAAATTTAAATGAAACAAAGATCCAAATAACTACATATTAATGGACTTTCCATTAACCGCCCTCTTTAAATATAATTTCTTTTGATATCAATTCTTTTAAATGTTCTTCATATTAAAATACTGCCCTTTCTGAAATATAGTAGTCTGGATTTTGATTGATTTATCTTCTCTAATATCAAAATTTAAACTTAATAATGCTAATGACTAGAAACCTCAGTGTTCATCAGCATGTCCACATTATCCCAAATAGTAGAAGACCAGGATGGGTCTCAAATTCATTCATGTGTGACTTCAGAGCCTATTCTCTCCCTATCACAATGAGAATTCTGATAATTATCAGTATACCACAGTATTATAGACCCCTCCACCAAACATTGTGATCACCTGGTTTTTCTTATGCATATAAGTAAGTAATTAGCAGGACTTGTATCATCTACATAGTTTTTTTGTTACCTAAATTGCTTTGTGGTCATAAGCCAACATTTTTCAGATGTTAGTTCATTGACAAATCTCAGAAGAAAACTAATTTTTTTTCATGTTGTTGCTGAAAATGTGTGTGTGTGTGTGAGAGAGAGAGTATTTTTAATCACTTTAATAAAGATGTGTTCATGGCTAGGCCCATTTCATTTTTTCCCAGTTCATAATTTATAAATGCAACTGTACTCCTCCCTAGGTCTCCTACATAATTGAGTAGGTGAGCTGAATATTGAAGCAGCTGAAGTTGTACATGCTTTCCTGATCAGTCTGCATATTTTATTACTTTAATTTCAAGACCTGGGTACTTTAATAATCAGGTTGAATTTTTACCTAATTGAGATCATGAAAGTGTTTTGAAGGCCTGTGCTAGCATTTAATTGTACCATTTTATAAAATTCCCCAAATAATTAACAAAACTTCGTTTCTTTTAAGACAAAAATAGTTATTTTTTGTAACCAATCCATCATTCACTATACCCCATTACATCTCTGTCTGTTCTTCCCCAAGTGAAATAATATTGTTTAATTATACATGCGTGAGGGAAAATTACATCTGAATTTTTTTTTCTGCACAAGAAATAAATGAGGTTCAAATTGATAAAGAAGGTTGAGCTTAGAGAGGCACTTTTCTAATTTACACTTCACATTTTCACAAAACTGTGCATTGACCTATTGGCCAAGTGAAAACAGATAATCCTTGCATAGATAGTAATACTTAATATAAAGAGACACATGAGTTATATCCATAAGAATGGGGGGGAGAATGAAAGAAAGAAAGAGAAGATAGAAAATAGGAAAAGATCTGAATAAAAGGCAAGTGGGGAGGAAATCAAAGGAAGGATGGAGAGATAGATTGAGATACACATAGAAATAGATAGTTACATGTAGGATCAGAGAGGCAGAGAAAAAAAATAATTGCATATTATTTTGAAAATGATACAAATGTCAAAGTACAACAGTGAAGTTTTATGTTTTGCCATCCCTAACTTTTTTGTTTGCTTAGACATTTACAATGTTATGAAAATCTATTTTCAGTGTACTAGCTTTGCATTATTGTGATATTGTCTGTATAATTTTCTATCACGTGTTTTCAGATTAAATATATTTTATGTAAGTATCTTTAAAGAACATTCTCTTCACAGCTATAAATTATTTATCCATTTTTTCACCATTATTCAATTCTCCTACTTATATACAACCACTATTTTATACAATCATCATTTTGTATTCTTTCTTTTATATTATATACAATCCCATAATGATTACTTTTGTGTGCAAAGTTCTTTTATTTTCATTTTCTTTCAATAACAAATTATTTCCTCTGAAGACAAAATATCCAAAATGAAAATATGCCATACCATGAAAATATTTAAAATAATGTGTTAATTTTATTAAATTAATTCCAAACTATATTAATTTATTTCCATACTATCATTATAAAAGAGATATACAGACAGAAGGATTGTTAGTAGACAGAGAACTCTATATTCATATATACTGCTGATAGAACATGTATGGTTTTTATTTCTTCATTTAGAAACAAGATATTTTACCATTTTAATGATTATTTATTAATGTTAGCATAATTCTACATATCAGTGTTCAATATCATAAATCATTACAATTGCCTTTTATTAAATATATAATATCAAGTACTCTGCTATATTAACTATAGATATGATTGATTTATTATATATTTAAAATGTGTCAGATATTTTATTCCCAATTCCTTCTTATTTAAAATCTGTGAACAACCCATAATTTCTATTTTTTTCCCCTATGAATAAATAGGGAACATGATCCCTAGGCCAAAAGCAGTTGAGTTACAGCCCCCATGTCCAATAGTGAACAAGTGAATGAGTGAACTCATTATTAAGTTTTCTGAATGCAAAGCCTGCTCCTCTCACTGCTTAGGAACTTGATATACTTGATCTCAATTTATCCTCAAATATCTCACAATGATACATACATTATTTCTGTGATTTTGTGTATTTTAAAGATTATGAAGTCTTGACTGATTGTACCTCTGATGCCCCCCAACCCTGTTTACAAAATGCATATCTTTTCTCTCTCTCTCTCTCTCTCTCTCTCTCTCTCTCTCTCTCTCTCTCTCTCTTTTTCTTTTTTGGGTACTGGGTATACAATTCAGTGGAGCCATATCCCCAGTCCTTTTATTCATTATTTTTTTATTTTTATTTATTTAATTTTGAGACAGGGTCTTGCTAAGTTGCTTAGGTCCTTGCTGAGGCTGGTTTTGAAACTTGAGGTCTTCCCGGCTCTGGAATCGCAGGTGTGAACAACCACACCCAGCTAAAAAGTACATATTCTTTTTACCAGAAAATATATTTTCAATATACATACTAAATCCTCTCTTATATTGTTTCTCTCCCAATTTTGTCAATATCTTCAAGAGAAAATGAGCATATTCTATAATTATTACTTCCTCATAAAGTCTAAAGTACCATTCATCTTTAAAACAGAATCTTGTTGACATTTACATAGGTGATGTGCATAAAATTCTCTACCATATAGATACCATTTTATAATTAGTAGTTTAATTTAAATCTCCTGTATGATTAACTTTGTTACCTTTCTTCACTTCATTATCCATGTGGAATTTCTCAAGAAATATGAATAGTGTGTTTATCTTAACTATTCAAACTTTTGACGATTTTCCATATAGTTCTTTTGAAGATATTTCATTATAATCAAGTGTTGGAAGATATATTTGTGTTAGCATTTAAAATCATAATCATAACCACTGCCCTGCTTAGACTCTAAATCAATGTCTTCCTCTGTATGAAAGTAACAGGCATAGTAAAGAAATGTTTTAACTCCCCCAAATCCCATAATTCAGTTGCTGAATTATTTCTAAAATACCTAAGACCAAGATATTTGCCACATAATATGGCAAAGATGCTTGAGGGAGACAAATATTTTTGCAGTATTGGTGTTTGTGTCATGTAATGTGTGTGTGTATGTGTGTATATGTTGCTTGCTATTCTACCCAGAACACTGTTATGATTTAGTACATCCTTATTAAAGGATGAGCAAAGAGAGCTTCTGGACATTAGTTGCCTCCTTATGTTAATAATTTTCATCATTAATGTTATAGACAATGTACTGAAATCTTAGTAGGTTTAGGTGCACTGAGATAAATGCCCTAAATTTTTAAATTTAATTCCTGTGAATACTTAGGAGCAAACAGTTCCTCAATGGAAAAAATAAATAATGAAATATATATTGAATACTGAAATATTGAGAAAAAGGGAATACTTTGTCCAAGGCCACAAAAGTAGTAATAGTAAATTTAAGAATTTGAGCATTGGGAAATCATGTACTTCTTAGTCAATGGGTTTAAACACAACCTTGTTGTGCTTAATCATAAAATCTCTCATACAAATAGCACTTTTTGTCTCTTTCTATGAGTTGGAATTCTATTTTAGGTTATAGCAATAAGAATTAAAGAAAAGGATACTTACTGAAAGTACTATTGGGAAATTAGGCAAAGAAAATATTGATTTGACAAAAAGTTTTGTGTTTGTGTATACTTAATAGTGATGGTGAAAAGAAAATCTGAGTTTGAGTAGGTGGCACCAAAAATGAAGCTGAAATGGAATATTTTTGATTGCCAACATAATTGATGATAATAATAGTAAAATGAAGTTCATTGGTTAATAAAATTTAAGATATAAAAATAATATATTTTGTAATGATACTGAAGACTTTTTGAGAGACTTATTGATGATAGTATCATTTAACTTGCTTCCTGGCTTGCAATATTGTTATTCCTACAGAACAGTGGTTATTGACATTTTTAAATTCTTGAGTCCACACGCATCACAAATATAGTAGTTCTATAATTCTTCCCTTATTTTTAACTTTCAAAAAAAAGGAAACAAAATTTCTATTAGAATTGAACTTCTTTGTAGCAGCTGATTTCCATAAGCACTGCTGAGATCTCAAAACTGACCATGAAAACTTGATCTGTCATTGAAAGTCCCACTCAACGTTGTACTGATTTTGTCCCTAGCTTCCCTTTCAGTGTTCATCAAAGTGATGGGAACTTAAGGGAATTTTTCAAAAGAGTTTGGCTCCTACTTTTCTTTGTTTAATTTAACTAAATTGACCTATTTTTATTTGCCACTTTTATAGGAGGGCAGAACCTGTTTAACAAAACACAAGGACAGTCCCCCAAGAAATGCAACTGCAGATTCAGAGCCTGTCCCACAGGTATGTGCTTTCTTGGTCTGTTTTATTTTGATTATGTTGGGAAGTACTTCTTGGATCCATTGCAATCAGTGTGTTTGCTTTAGCTGGAGACAGGGTGGTACTGACTAGTACTAGAGAGTTCCTTCAACAAGGGCCATTGGACCTGTGTGGGGCCGTGCTTTCCACTAAAGATTCTCATAAGATTCACAGTGAAGGAGCTCTCCCTCAACTTCACCCATGCCACAACCAAAAATATGTATATGTACATACAAAATGTATATATGTATATATACGTGTGTGTGTGTGTGAACAGAGTACAAAATACATGCAAAATAAACTTCCTATGGGATGAAAAAGAATAAAGAAGATTTGGGAAAGCAAGGTGGAAAGGGGTACCTATCCCACCTCCCCCTGCCAAAAAGAAAAAAAAAAAAAAACACCATCAACACAACTCAAAGGCTTCATTCTGAATTCTCTTCTGTATTGCTTTATAAGTAACCAAAAATATTCCATTATAGCAATCTTAAGTTTTATTAGGGTTAGATTGGTCAGACGTGAATGGTACAATCAAAATTTTCTGAAAGCAGTTATTGGAAGTCAGGTGTTGATTTAGATATGGATTTTCATTACCATCCTTTAGGATTTTATATTTTTACCTGAAAATGGTTTTATTTTGATTCTTCTAATTGTGTTTCTATGTTATTTGACAGAAATTGCAAATGCCTCTGTGTTCTGAATGTGAAGTGAAAAAGGCTCCAGAGAAACAATTAACCAGCTTTGAAGGGATGGCGGCAAGAGAAGAGAAAATACTGTAAATACCAAGAAACTGTGTTAAAAACATCCATTTGCTCTTGTATTCATACTCTTTTTAGACAACAAGCTTGATGGAAATACTGAATTTCTAAAGCATGCATTTTTTTCACAATTTTATGTAACTTTATAAAGTAATCTCCACGTAGTCTGAAAGTTTCCAAGCTGATTATGATCCTTGAGCAATAACCTATACTGGAAGAGGATTTCTAATCATAAGTGTTTCAATGTCATCACCAAATTGCCCAGTATAAATTGTCCTGTTTTGAACTAAAATGCAACATAACTTTTAATTATTTTTATTCATTTGCATATCTGATACTAGTTGTTTTATGATCAAGTTGTTGAAATCAACTGGAGGATAATTAACTGTTGTGGGTCTTCAGTATTCTGAAAATTCAAATCACAATCATATTATAAAGATTTCAGTCTATACTAGCAAACTGGGGTCACTTTACCCAAGATTGGAATTTTCTCTACCTGAATACATTCTTCATGTCATTGCGGTTATTGCTATCCTTATTCTTTTGAACTAATAATAATTATTTTATGTAAAAAATGCCAAGGCAATTTTGTCAAGGATGTATACAGGTAACAGAAGTTATTAAATATGTTTTGCATCATGTCGACAAAATATTTGAATGAATAGCCAAATTTCTGACACATTCTCTTTTTCTTTTACATTTTGTAGACACATGTTAATAGATATGTTTCTCTCTACTAGAATTATTCCATGCTAGAAATCCAGCTATTTGAAATGAGCAGCACAAATTTTGATATGAATTTGGATAGTGGAATATAGAATAGGAGGAAGGTTCTAAAATAGAATAAGCAAGAAGACATTATATATTTAAAAATGGGTATTTAAAGAAAGTAAAATAGCTATGTAGACACACAAAATAAAAACAGACTCATATTTTTTAAATTAATGTATTATTGAAAGTAATCACTGTTATGTTTTAATCCTCCAAACTAGGTTTCTACATGTGGATGTCAGTATTAAATAGCTGCATTCAAATCTGAAAAAAGCTCAGAATCAAAGGGAATTGACACTTGAATAATAATCTGGTAGAATCAATGGAGCATCAAACTTGCAGACTCAAATTAATGGAGTAACAGACACATTTTATAAATTCAGAAAGCATACAAAACCACAGATTTTATAAAATGAATCTCTAAAGCAAAAATGAATACATTTGGACTTTCTTATATGGAAGTTTATAAAAACATATTAAATGAAAATTTAATTTGTAATCAGTAGATGTACTTACTCTAAGATAGAATGGTGTTAATTTGAGCACAATGGCATATTTGAAGAAATGTAGTGATTTGGAGAATTTAAAAATATCACTAGTAGTAAAAGAAATGTTTTTCTATAGTTATGTAGCAATTCTACTTGCAAAATAGCTCAGTATCCTTTATCAATATTTTGCATATAACAGCCTAATCAGAAAAGAAAGAGAAATAATATTTTAAATGATCCATACAATTTTCAGCTGAAGCAACTAAGATAAAATAAAAGAATCAGGTCAGAAATTCCTGTTGACTCAATTCAAATTCAAAAAAAAAAAAAAAGAAAAAGAAAAAAGATAAACAAGAAAGAAAGAAAGGCAAAAAAGATCATTTTGTTCTACAAGGGAGTGGGGTACTAGTCTCCAGACTCTGGTTGCTTATAATTTTCCCACTGCATCCAGGTGTCCTATCCATCCCCTTTTACAAAAGGAAAGGAGATAATTTAGCTTTAAATTAGAACTACTCTGTCACCCATCCTCTTGTCCTAAACTTTTGTCCTAGTCCCTATGGGTTCTATGAAACATTGATCACCAGTTTTCTTAACTTAGAATGTTTTGAGACATCTAAAGTTGTTATGAGAGACAACATTGGAAAATAAGAATTTGTCTTATTATTAATGAAGTATGAGCAGTTTCATATTTAATTGATTATTTTTTCTGTGTTCTGAATCACTATTCTAGTATGTGACAATGTAATACATTTGCTCTTCTTAATTACTGCCTTGATCAAATGGGCTTTGAATCATTATAATGTACATTAAAAATACACAGCCTTACGCATTCTGCAGGGTTTATCATGCTATATTTATTGCATAAATTCAACCCCTTCTCTCCCTCCCCTCAAAAAAAAACTGGTATCATGAGATTTCTATAAGTATTTTAAAGAAATATTCTGGGAATTTATTTTAATGGTTAAGTAGGGGGGTGCTTGTTAATATGATCCATAACTGTACTTTAATTAACGGATTTCGTTTATCTTAGTCCTTTAATTGCTTTAAAATAGGACCAGAGAGGCTTAAAATGTTTTACTGACATGTGTGGTTTTGTTTATAAAATAGGCTTCATTAATAATTATCAATATTAATTGCCAATTATATAAACAGATGGTGTTTTGAGGAATTACAATTTAGATTCTAACTATCTTCATATGGAAGAAATATTACCTGAAACGTTGACTATTGATAATATAATTGGATTATGTATCTGTAATCATAAACAATGAAAAACTACTTATATCTTACAGAATATGGACTGATTCCTATAGAAAAAAAATATTGTCCAATGGAATAACTTGTTTTGATATAGGTATTACCAAACTAACATAAATTTGATTTCTCTCTAGTTATTTTGATGTATTCTGTAAATTTTAAAATACTAATCAAATACTATGTGCTCATTTCTAAGTTAGAAACTTGTTTTGGACTTTGTCCTTCCTATTATGTGCATTAACTATGTAAATTAAACTAGTGCCTAAAATTTACAAGACCTAAATGAATGCTGAATGTATCTCTCCAATGACAACCTGTTC
This sequence comes from Marmota monax, assembly GCF_021218885.2. Taxonomy (NCBI): domain Eukaryota; kingdom Metazoa; phylum Chordata; class Mammalia; order Rodentia; family Sciuridae; genus Marmota; species Marmota monax. The sequence goes on along the minus strand of NW_026695230.1, from coordinate 1,644,663 downwards.
TGAAGAGAAGTGAATGATTTCAGACACTCATTTGGATGTAGTTTTCTGTGTAATCTCAAATATCAGAATACTGAATATAATAAGAGGCTAACATTTTTTAAGTCCAAGCAAATATTTAGTATTATACTGTGGCTTCATTACAATTCTCTTTCATACTATATACTCAACTACAAGTCTAAGACAATAATATACGAAGGAGACATTTACTGTTTTGATGGACAATGTGAATTGCAGGACTAAAAATATATTTGTGAACTTTGCTATAATGGAATATTTTATTTTTATAGCAAAAGGTACTGTGATTAGCACTAATGGCCTGAGAGACTAAAATAATAACTGATACCATAGAGTAGCATGAACTGGCCAAACCTAGAGAGTAAGGAAATCGTACAATCTCCCCAAGTGATGTGTCCATCTGAATTGTGTTATATAATATTAATGGCCACATGGTGAAGAATAAAAGGTGCTGAAAAGGGCATATTCTTGTTCAATAAAAGTTTGTTACCAAGACTATATAACATCCTACATAAGCTAACCGAAAAAACAAATGTTAGCACTAAAAATAGTATTTGCTTCTGTGTATCACAATCTAAGAACTTTTTTGAAATGTCACCTTGGAAATTTCTTCAATCTCTTTGACAATGCCCCAGAAATATTTTATTTTATTTAGTGAGTTTTTAAAAGTAGAAATCCATGATGGCAGAAACTTTGTCTTTTTTCATTGAATGTTAGTTTTAATTGCTGAATAATTATTGCATATATTCAAGGAGCAAAATGCGATGTGTTGATATAACTATGCATTCTGGAATGGATATATCCAGCTAACTTACATACCCATGAACTCACAATTAGATCTCAAGATCTTAGAACTAACTTCCTTCTAGAAGGCTGTCAAATATTTGTTGAATTAATAATTCAGATTCTGAAGCAGCATAAGAAGAAGCAAAGGAAATGGCAAAGAATCACATTCTATTATGAAAACAGAATGAGCGATGGTTTCAGAAAAAGAAAATAAATGTTTTACGTGCATCTTTGTTTTGTTTTGTTCACAGACTAAACTTCTTTTACTTTTCTCTCTGAAAGGTTTCTCTGTGAGACTAGTATACCTTGACTTCAGGCAAAGCAGAATACAGCACTCCTGGATTAATTACAGTATGCCTGAATATCATAGGCATATAGAAATATGCCATGGAAAACAGGAACATGTTCTACAAAATGCACCATTAGATAAATTCATTGTTGTGAATGTCTCAGTGAATATACAAAAATGTAGATGGGATAGCCTACCACATACATTCTTAAGCTCTCTATACAGCCTGTTGCTCCTCAGCTACAAACCTGTACATCATGCCATTATACTGTAGGCAATTATCCCTCAATGGTATTTGCTCATCTAAACAGAGAAAATGTATAGTCAAAATTATAATCAATAGAAAATTTTCAGCTACATTATAATTTATGAGAACACTGTATCATAAGGATTCTGTTGACCAAAATATCACTAAAAAGTATATGCCTGTATATCATATGGGCTCTGAATCATTAATAGGCATGCAGCTCTGACACGCCCTTGCACATACACAAGTGCCCAATTTTTTTTTCTTTTTTTGTGGTACTAGGCTGTAAACCCAGGGTGCTTTACCACTGACTTACATCTCCGGCTCTTTTTAATTTTTATTTTGAGACAGGATTTCCCTAATTTGTAAAGGCTGACCTCAAACTTGCCATTCTCCTCCCTCAGCCTCCTGTGTCACTGAGATTACACACATACACCACCACACCCAGCTCTTATTTTAGACTAGCACATGAATCTTTTAGGTTTTAATGAGTTGAACCAAAATTTTTCTATACATTCTTTGGAGACCTAATCCTTTAGTAAAAGCAATTCAAGAACTGTTGAGGAGGTAAAGGAGATTTAAGAGGATTGGACCCTGGATTCCATGTTGCTCATTTTCAACTAGAGAATTTATACTTTTATTGCATGTAGTTTTTAGAGTTTCACAATCATCATCTCCTCCTCCTCCTCCTCCTAAATATCATAGGCATATAGAAAGGTGCCATTGAAAACAGGAATATGTTCCTCTTTTTTGGGGTACTGGAGTTTGAACTCAGGGATGCTTTACCACTGAGCTACTTCCTCGGCCATTTCTGATTTTTATTTGAAAACGGGTCTTACTAAGTTGCTGAGGGTCTTGCTAAATTGCTAAGGATGGCCTGGATCTTGTGATCATCCTGCCTCAACCTTCCAAGGATTACAGGTGTATGTCACAAATCCTGGGCACAATATACATATGATTTTAATGGAGAAAGATCCATTAAAATCATATGTATATTGATTAAAAGAAAGGAGTCCAAGATCAGAGTGATCTGAAAATGACAGATTAAGATGACCTCTGTGATCCCCTCTTCCCATTTGCTCTTTTAGTCAATGAGGTGATCAGTTATTCAAGAATTTATTTTTGACATCTCAAAATGTGGCTGCTATTCTCCTTGTTAAAGATCCAATTTTAACAGCAACAATAACGAATACTATCAATTAAATATATAACTTACAATTGCATTGCTTCAATACTTTTAGAAATCATTGATATAAGATATTATAGTTATCATGTTTTTCAAACAGGAAGAAATTAAGATAGAAAAATATTTAAAATAAAATCACATACTAGAAAGAGGAAGAGGTGGGATGTGGAACTGGAGATAAGTTCCTGGAACCCATGTGCTTAACCATCTCAACAAACAGTCTGTCCTGAAAATAATGGGGACCTGCTCTAACAGAACATACAGTGTGTAGGGATACAATGACTAATGTGGGAAACTCCCAAATCAATGCTTGCCTACTACAATATCTATCTATCTACCTACCTGTCTATTCTCTTGGATGAAGGAAGAAAAAGGCACAGGTGAAAACTCAGGGTAAGAAGAAGGGTTTCTGAATGTATATTGGCTATGTGTATCCTTCATGGATAAAATGATGTTCAGCTAAGATTAATAAAACTATAATATTCTACACAAACGTACAGAACTTTAAAAAATGAAGTTTTATAATATTTTCAGACACTAATAATATTTTAAAGTGAGAACTTGAATTCAAATGACCAGATGATTATGAATTAATGTTGTGCAAAATCTAAAAGCATTACACTAAAGAATCAACACTGTAGTCTGTTCCCTGTAAACTACAGTATCTGGGTTTCTTAGCCATAAAGGACACTGAAATGCCAGTTTCTTCCATAGAAGTGTGTCAGGCATTAAAATTAATAAACAAAGTTATCCATGGAATAGTTAGAATATTTGAACCAGAATGCAAGCAAATGTGATATGAATGGATTTTTTTTTCTTTTTTTGGAGGGTTACCGGGAATTGAACTCAGGGCACTCAACCACTGAGCAACATCCCCAGTCCTATTTTGTATTTTATTTAGAAACAGGGTCTCAATGAGTAGCTTAACACCTCACTTTTGCTGAGATTGTCTTTGAATTAGCAATTGTCCTGCCTCAGCCTCCTGAGCCACTGGTAGTGTGCCATGTGTTCCCCTGGATTTCCCTTTCATCCTTAGTAATTCCACCTTCCTAAGTCCCTTGATTCTTGTGAGAGCACCATTTCACTACAAGCCATGTAAATGCAATGGCTACTTGGGAAGGACATATAATGTAAGACATTTTATTTCTCTGAAAAGTGATACTATTTGAAGCTTCTGGAAGAACTTAACCTCAGCAGCTAATTGTGGAGTGAGCTTATCCCCTGGATGTGTCTTTATAAGAATGAGAACAGGAGAACACAGTTTGTTATGGGTGATGTCCTGTCTATGGCTTATCTTTAACACTTTTTTTCATGATGAGGTGCCCATGCAAAGCAAGTCTAGAGACAGACCTTCAGCAGTTGGACCCAGTGCAATTTCAGGGCAAATAGCAGAATACAGAAGGATGCCTGTCAAATTGGCAGCTTATTTATGACAGCAAAGTGACGACTTCTGCTCAGCAAATATCATGTTGAACCCCATCACATCTCCTGATACCTGTTCCCAAAGTAAAATTTGTTTGGGCTAGAAATCCAAAATCTCCCTTCATGCCTCTTCTTGAGATAATGTCTTGAGTGAAAATCAGAGTGTTTACTTGGTAGAGTTCACATACTGAAATGGTCATGTTCCCCACATGAACAAAATGTTGATACTTTGATTATGAAAACTTCTAAGGATGGCTTATCTTAGGTGATTTTCACACAGAGAAAGAGAAGCAACATGAAGAGGAGCAGGATAATACTAATAGATATGTTTTTCATAAAGCACATTTTAAATTTGTTATTTTGATTCTTGAAATAGATCCTGTTGAATTAAATAAAGCATGAATAAATTGAATTATTTATTAGATGTGTTTCCAATCATTTGTAACTCCTAAATGATATAGAATTTTTAATGACTATTAGCCAAATTAATAAGTTTGAAAAGATGTGAAGAGATAATAAATGTTATCTGTGTGAGGAGAACTGGGAATCAGCTAGGTGTGTTCAAAAAAAGTAAAGTAAGTCATCAGCAACTTGATGAAATTAACTGTACATTGTAGAAAGGTACTCCAGTTTCACATATTTTATTTCCCTGGAAGTAAACTAAGCAGACTATTTGTATGAATTCAGTGTAATGAGTAAAGGAACACAAGGGTATCTGTGGTTTGGGAAAGCATAAAACTTCAGAGAGATACACATAATACCATTCTGCCCAGATACTCATTCTGCCTATGATAGAATTTTTTTTGACTGAAAAGTTAGTACAGATATTTCTCTACAATATTAATCTGAAATGTCTATCATAGCCCTTTCATTACCATTTCATATCAGTTTTAGGTATGTAATAGTTTTAGATTTTGGAGTCTATAAATAAATATCAGCTGTTTCTGGAACCATTTGTTTTTTCATTGGCCTATCATCTATTAACTGAAACCCGATAATTTTAAATATTTTCCCATACACATATATGTGCACTAGTGTCACAATGAACACACTATATAATCAAGGATATAAGAATGGATATACTATATTTGCAAACCAAATCAGTCATTTGATGCAGAAAACCAACACTATTTGGAAGGACACAGGCTTAGCTCCTGTACTTTTTTGTGTCAGCTCATTCAATTTCGGTAAAATCTAGACTTTAGATTTAAATGTGGAGCTTTTCTACAGATACCCTAAAGCAGAGATTTCTGTCAACATGAATCTGTGTGTATGGAGCCTGAAAGAGATTTTATAATTTATCCTGATAATAACCAAAACATTTTTGTTATCATTGTTCATTTGAGGAAATGAAGTAATTGAATCAGATGAAAACAAAAGTGCTCTGGTAAAATACTGAATGTAATCATGAAGATCAAGGAAAGGGGGCAATTTATTTCATTTATCTCAAATGGTAATAGAAGAATGTTCTTATGAAAGAAATTTACCATAGAAGTTTCCAGATATTAACTACATTGTAATTCAATATACTTTCAAACAACTATGTCTGTTTATGAAAAAAAAATAGTTTGCTAAGATTTTGTCTTCAGTTTTTTATTGTGTTTTATTACAAATTTGGGATAAACACAACCAAATATATGCCTAAAACATGCAGAATTAAAATACTGAACACTCTATGGTGCAACTGCCAAGAATAATTGACTTTGACTGAAGATCTGGTGTGCTTTTTATAATTTTCTTTTCCTAGATAACCTGAAGATAAATATTAAATATATATTATACTATATAAATCAGGCATACTGTAAACAATATCTGCAAAATAATTATTTTAAAAAAATATTTATATAAACACACACACACTTTTGGAAATAACCAATAATAAAATGCTAGCTGTATCTGTTTTATAGGTACTATGCATACATAAATGCCTCAAAAAATCCCCGATAAAAAAATTATTATGCATGTGGATTTGAGCCCATGTTCAGTATCTCTCTCTCTCTCTCTCTCTCTCTCTTTCTCTGTATGTGTGTGTGGGAGGGGGGGGTGTATATATCAGTGAGCAGAAGGTATGATTTGTCTCATTTCCAAAGAAACGCTATCTTTTATTACCTGAAGAAAATGCGGGAATTTGTCTACATATGCTTATGGTGAGTTCAAATTTCTTAAGGTAAATTAATTAAGATCTGATTATCACTGTTAGTTTGATGGACGTGACTGAGGAACAAAGCACCAAGCAACCTGCATGTGCGAAAGAAACACCAATCAGGCACTGACAGAACTGCCTGTCAATCAGCGGGGTCTCTTGGCCAATCCTGGATCTTATACAGCTTCCCCAACCAACCCCAGTAGGACAAGGGACTCTAAAAACTCCTCTTTCTGTCCCCAGCCCTCCCTTCCTGCCCTAAGCCCAATAAAAACTCCAGTTCAGGTGAGCCCCTGGTGCTATCCTTAGACCCACTCTGTAGGTCTGAGGGTCCCACTCAGGAGTGAAATCTCAATAAAGTCTCATTCAGTAGCCTTTTAAAATCTGCCTTCTTTTGGTCGCTGCTGCCTGATCTTACAATCACACTTTTAATACCTGTACACTCAGAAAAATTAGAAATTATACCCCATCTGATCCAAATGTATGATATGTCAATATCATTGTACTGTCATGTGTAACTAATTAAAACAAATTTTAAAAATGCCAATAAAATAAAATAAAATAAAATCCCTGTGTGGAGGCATCAAGTTGATACAGTGATGGGCCTAGTCCCATTTCCCCAGATGTGAAGATTGAACTCCTGAGAAAACACCAAGGTGAGGGTAGAAAGCAAGTTTTGTTTAAGGGACAGAACAGAGACAGACTTCTCCCAGGAGGAATAAGGGGATCCAGAGCTGGTATCCAAGGAAGTGGGGGTGTCCTCTCCCTTTTATACTTTTTAGATTTTCTTTGTTCTCATGGTCTCTCCTCCCCATATCCTATGTGCATGGTTAGTGGCCAAAAGGTGGGCCAAAGATGGAGTGATGGGGTGGGAAAGGAAGGGATCAGCCCAGGAGGCATTCATTCATTAACAACTACTTGTAGGGAGGAACAATCCCTGGAGACAGGTCATCTTGTCAATAGGTAGATGAGGAAGAAATGTCCTGAGGTGTTAGCTTTTTATGTCTTGTCCTTTCTAATCAGCCCCCATCTTCCCAATCAGACCCAAATATTTATTACCTATACTAACTGTTCTTTTTCTCCCCCTACCTCAAAGTGACTCTTTGTTTATTCAATCAATATTGCCAATATTCTAAAATCATGTAATTTCTCTCTCCTGTGTTTATTCATAAATACTAATTAAAACTCTGGGAGTTTGTGCATTTTTCCCAAAAATTCTATAAGAATATGATTATTTCCTTTACTCTTCTGATATAAGTTATTTTCTAGATTTTTTTTTCTTATTGAATCATAATGAACAATGAATGAGATATGGGAAATAATTAGAAATGTATTTGCCAAAATTAACATCTATAATAATTATTAAATAATAAGATGAATTATAGATTATAAACTGAGGATGTTTTGAAAAGTCATTTCTAAAAATCATTAGTAACTTGATGTAAAAATAAAAAATTGCATGAATCAATAATACTTTTATTGAAAAAGATATATAAAATTCATGCACAAGTGTAGGAATTACAGTTTTGTCTTTTGCTGCCCATATTTTAAGTGAGTTAGAGGTCCCAATACTAGTTTTACAGGAACTTTAAAGACTAATAAATCATTAATCAAAACCAAGCCTCATTTCAGATTGTATGATAGAAATGATTCTATACACATTATTTTTTTTTTAAATCAGATTTTTATTCTCATTTAGGACATAGAAGCATCAATTTTCCTTTTCAGTGTTTCTTCATCCCCACTTCAAAGCTTCAAAGACTGGTGAACTTTACATCTTCCCTCTTTCCAGTCATGCCTTTTATTAAAGGAAAGCATGTGAATAGATACCTTCATGATGTGCCCTCAAATTTCTTTTGAGGGTGTAAATGAGATAGTCCCAGAGAAACTAAAAGCCCCTTGAAAGACTTAGAATTCACATACCCACCTAGTCTTTAGATACAAAGTTTTTACACTTTTTGAACTGCTCTAACAGGCTTCTAATTGTCATTTCATGTCACCTCTGCCCCTTGCATTCTATTCACCACAGAGTGTTCATACTGATTCTTTAAAAAAAAAAAAATTAAACATATGACAATAGTTTTTTTCTTTAAAACTATACAGTGGTTTCCAAACTCACTGAGAACTGTATTTGAAGCAAGAAACCCTCTTTTGTCTTTCGAGGCCTTGCTGTGCTGTCCAGCCTCCTTTCAGCCTCATTTCCCACCATTCTTTGCCCCAATACCTAGGCTCCACTTATTGGCCTCCTCATCCTTCCTTGAATTTGCTGAAAAGCTCTTATCTCAGGGTCTCAGTACTTGTCCATGTCTGACAGGGATGCTTCTCTCTAAATATTCATGCAGCTCACATTTTTTAAAAAATCTCTATTCAAATACCACTGTTTAAGAAGGACTCTTGATTAGCCAGATGCAATGGCACATGCCTTTAATTCCAGCAGCTCAGGAGGATTGAGAGTTCAAAGCTAGCCTCAGCAATTTAGGCCCTAAACAGTTCTGTGAGTCCCTGTTTCTAAATAAAATATAAAAATGGCTAGAGATGCGTCTCAGTGGTTAATTGCCCTGTTTTCAACTCCTGATACAAAAAAAAAAAAAGACTCTTGATTATTTGACCTAAAATTGTAATATCTCCCCATCACTCTGCTTCCATCATTCTGTCCCCTTAGCTTGTCTTCTGCTTATGAAACGTATAAATATCTGACAGTGTATGTATCTATTCGTTTTCTACTTTTAATACACTCTTTCCTAGAGACTAGGGGCTTTGTTTTCTTTATTGCTATATTGTCACAGTCTGGAACAAGTAGGTGGTCAGTGGGTATTAGATGGATAAATAAATAAACACTCCACTTTCTCAAATGTTTCCATGCTTTCCTATCATGCTAGCGAAGTGAACTTTAGAAGTTTAAATAAACTAAAAGTCTTGAGGCCAGGCCTCTGCTCTACAACTTGGAGGTAAATAAGTGTAATAGCCTTGGATAAGTGACTCAGGAAAAAGGGGGAAAGCTTAAGCATTAATATTTTGTGGGGCTGTAAATATTGGAACTTTATCCTTCACAACTAAATTGCTACAAAAGAGATGAAAACAAATAAACTTTAACTCTAATTTAGAAAAGTCACAGATATTATTTTTCCTAAATAGTAACGATGAACAAATTTGAAATGAAGATAGGTGATTTTTAGAATACAACAAAATAAATAATAAAGCTTTACATAGTACACCAATTTACCAGGTTGTGAATTAGATCAACTAGGTCTTTCTTTTCCTCCCACATTTGGAAGCCAGTGTCTTCTTACCTAGCTAGTATTTAATGTATCCTCTGTATCTAGCCTTAGTAGAATTAACATTACAAAACTGATTCCTGGATCACATTCTGGATTTTTCTGGAACTGGACTCTAAGTTTTTGTTTACACTAACATTATAACTATGCAAAATAAAATTTAAATCACTGAAGTATTTGGGACATAACATGACCTTAATTACAATAATCTGTATCCCATAGATGCCCCATTTTGTTGATATATGATATCAATGTAGTTTTATAAATTTTTCCTTCTTCTAAGATTTTTCCTTATGGATCCTTTTAACTCTATACAACAAAATCTCTTTCAGCCTCTCTCCTGTACTGCAATTTTTCAGTAGGTGGTGAGGCAATTTTTTTCTTTTTAAATTTCTTATTTTCTATGAAAAAAACAAGGTATCAGACTATGCCACCAAGTTAGCAAGATAATGGCTTTGCAACACCTTTCTACAGGAATGTATTAAAACAATGAATACGTTAACTGATGGCTGATAATAGTAGCAATTATTCTAACAATAATTATATAATTGGCTGCCATGCAAGATTACTGGAAAGGGATTTCCATAACAACAGTTCCTTTTGGAAACTGCTAGCTTCATTATTTTTATATCATTGTAAATTGTTTTGAACTGTGATTATATTTCTCCCTCAGGACGAGAGGCTTTGGGTTTGACAATGGATCTTGGACTTACAATAACCTGCAGATATCTTTTAGTAGAGGAAAAAAAGGTGCAGCTATTCTCAGGAACAGGGGGATTAGAGAGCAAAGCAAACTATAGGAGTGAGAAATTTCCCCCCTACTATTGTCTGAGAAGGTAATATGAAGTAAACTGGATGTAGTCAGTGAATTTGAAAGGGTCATAAAGAGAATGGTTATTAAGAGAATATTTTCAACAAGTGTTTGGTGAGCCGTGAAGGGACCTGGACTGGAATCGTCTCTGGAGTACACCGTACTGTTAGCCACAAGTCTTCTGTGCATTCATGGAAGTTTAAGGATTGAAGCCAGACTTGAATTCAGTGAAGTTGCTGTATTTTGAAAATGTCAACAAGCATCGGAAATTCAAAAATTTCCTCTTATTATTTTCTGAGTGGATTCTGAGACAAAACACGAGCTTAAATCTTTTAATAGAGAGAGGGCAACCTCGAGAATAGCATGCAAACCAGAGCATTTCACTCTTTAATATCAACATTTCTCTTACTTAAAGCCCAAACTTCTCACCAAGGATGACACACTCAACAAGATCTAACCACTCGTTATTTCACATCTAACTTCCCTTCTTGGCACTTCTTCTCTCAATGCTACCCCTGCTCTAAGCTAAATGGCCAGCAGTATTTTTTCCCACATTCCTATTGATGCATTATAATTGTACATAATGGTGGGATTCACTGCACATTATTTGTTTATATATACAATATAATAATGTAACTTGGCCAATATCATTCCTCAGTATTTGCTCTTTCTCTACCTTTCTGCCTCCTCTGTCCCTTTCTTCTACTTTATGAGTCTTTGATTATTAAGAAACTTGTTACTAATATCCTAGCAATGCTACTATCACAGTAGCTAGCTAATACTATATCTTTCTTAGTATATAATTAATACTAAACAGTACAACTGCTACTATCCTATATTATACTATACATAGTACGTAATGCTATGAAACTATTAATATGCAGTACTTATAATAATATCTAATCATGCCATATATGTTAACCCAATTAACACACACATATATACACAGGCACACACATATAATACACATACCTAAGCCCACAACCAATGTGATAAAATGAACCGATTTCTCATTTTATACTCAAGGACACTAGAGCACAGAGAAGTTGAGTAAGATGTCTAAAATCACATACATAGCAAATGACAGAGCTGATGTGAACCAGAGTGGTCTGCTTTCAGAATCCATATTATTAACCAGTGTGCTAACCATCAAAGCAGACCAGATCTCTCTCTGGCTTAATACATTCTAATATTTGTCCACTTAACTTCAAATAAAATTCAGTGTAAATATCTTTCATAGGGTGCCTGTCCATACCTTTAAGTCTGTATTCTTTTATGGTATCAGCAATATGTTCTATACTCAAAGCAAAATAAAACTATGGAATGCTTACTCAAAAATCACTAATTATTTGGGCTAGGGTTGTAGCTTAGCAGTAGAGTACTCACCTAGCACGTGCAAGGCCCTGGGTTCAATCCTCATCACCACACACAAAAAAATAAATAAATAATAAAAATAAAGGGAATTAAAAAAAAACTTTAAAAAATCCTTAATTATCCATTGATGATAACAGCAAAGCATTAAAACCATTGTGGCACGTTTTTGATATTAGGGACCTTCTACCGCAAAGTGGTTCACTCCTGGGCTGGCCCTGATTTCCTGTCATCCTCTCCTCTACTCAACTATATTTACATTTGCTGAAGTGCTAGCTACTCCTTGATTAGTCCAGCTGCTTCTGCCTAGGGCCTCTGTAATTGCACACCATCCTGCTATCACATCTTCTTGCCTGAAGCTGCAAAGACCCTTGGGACAACATCATGTGCACTAACTGAGATAATGGGGACAGTCCCAAAAGAAAGCAGCAGAAATCACACTTGAAAAAATAATTGCAGAAATCTTTTCAAATAATGATGACAACATTAATCTGAAGTCTTAGAATTTCAATGTTTTTTAGTTTAAATTTAAGAGATCCATATCTAGACACTTAATAGTAGAACTATGGAAAGTCAAAGAGAATTTTGAAAGAAATAAGAAAGTGGCCTAACACGTTCATGAGATTGTCAGTAACATTGGCATCTCAATCCTCATCAATTCCATGGAAGCCTGAAAAGCCATCAGATGATGTACTAAATGTATGAAAAGAAAAAAAAAAAAGGTAGTCCATGGAAAATTAAAACCAGCACATAATGGATAGAGAAAGTAAAATTGAAACATTAGCATAGAAGCAAAGCTGACAGAATTCCTTCTTAATTGTTTTAGTCAGCTTTTTTCCTGCTGTGACTAAAGGACCAGACCAGCACAATCATAGAGGAAGAAGAGTTTATTTGAGAGCTCAGGGTTTCAGAGGTCTTAGTCCATAGAAAGTCAGCTCCATTACTCAGGGCTTCATGATCATCATGGTGGGAGAGGGTGGCAGAGGGAAGTAGCTCACAGGAAGAAGAGAGTCTTCCACTTGCCAGATACATATATGTACCCCAAAGCCAAGCCCCTACTCCCACTTCCTCCACCCATACCCAACCAGTCAGTTAATCCCTATCAGGGGATTAATCCACTCAGTGATTGGATTAAGACTCTCACAACCCAATTATTTCTCCTCTGAACCTTGCATTGTCTCACATGTGAGCTTTTGGGGGACACCTCACATCCAAACCATAACATTAATTGACCTGCCCTTTGAAAATTAGAATAGATGGTATTTAAATTAGAGTGAAATGATCACCGATAAAAACTCATAGTCAGTGAGTAAATAAAGAACACATTAAAGAAATTACTGTCGATAGGCTAAAAATGTATTTTAAAATGTTTGACTATTTTTCTCAAATATTATTTTTAAAAACTACATAGAATAATAATTAAAAATTTGTGTTGAGGGGCACACAATATGTGAAGATGTAATTTATATGATAATAATGGCATAAGGGGGGCAGCATATTACACAGGAACAAAAATTTTATTATTGAAATTACTTTGCATTTAGGCTTATCTAGATTGTTATAAATTAAAATTTAATTGCAATTCTCAGATGGACTACTAAGAAAAATAATCTAAAGATATGGCAAATAAAATGACACCTGAATTAAAGGAGCACACTAGAAAATATTAAACATGAAAGAAAGCACTAACGGTGGGATAGAAAACCAAAAAAAAAGGACATGACATATAGTTAATAATAAAGTGACAAGCATAAATCCTACTTTATCAGAAATCACCTTAAGTGTAAGTTGATTAAATCCTTTATAAGGCAGCAATTAATCAAACTGGTAAAATAAATCATGATCCAAGTCTATGCTATTGAATACACAATTGGATTAAAAGACACAGATAGGTTGACATATGTCCATGTATCTAGAACGTAGCTATCAATGTGGCACTTTTTTTCTCAAAACTTTCTGGTAAAAAATTACCAGAATCTGGTTATTTTTAGATGAGAAGGCTACTAATACATTTTAATATCTTACCTTTGGACTCTATCAACTTCCTAGGCTTGTTTTAGAATTTATTGTAAAGGAAACTTGATTGAATTTCTCTTCTATAGTACATCATATCAATTATATAGAAAATATTAGGGTGACTATACCTAAGGATCAAGATGTAGTAAGTACTGTAGTATATAACTGAGACATTTGCTTGTTAGAAAGTAGGAAATAAATTCAACAAAAGATCATAGTTTTTTAAATTATTTTTTAAATTTATATATGACAGCAGAATGCATTACAATTCTTTTTACACATATAGAGCACAATTTTTCATATCTCTGGTTGTACACAAAGTATATTCACACCAATTCATGTCTTCATACATGTACTTTGGATAATAATGATCATCACATTCCACCATCATTTCTAACCCCATGTCCCCTCCCTTTCTCTCCAACCCCTCGGTCCTATCTAGAGTTCATCTATTCCTCCCATGCTCCTGTGCCATATCCCACTATAAATCACTCTCCTTGTATCAAAGAAAAGGATAAATAGAAAATAGAATTATTGTTTGAAATATTAAATGTGTTTGCCAGACATCTATGTATGAACAACAACCCATCACTGGGAATTTATAGAAAAAACAATTCCTTCTTTTATGGACAAATACTGACCTTTGGAAATATCTTTATACTTCCTTTTGAGCATTATTGGAGACTGAACAATTAATCATGGGCTGCCAAGTTACCATGAAAATTGAACATTATGAACTAAATTAGTCATGAGTAAGGCATGCATAGTCACATTCTATCATTGAATGGAAGCAGTATATATGAAATCAGATTGAGCAAACTTGGAAGGTGCAAGCAAATTTCGTGAGAAAGTGACTCAAAGGACTTATCTCTACTCATGCCACATGTGCTTTTGTCTCTTGCCCCAAAACTAAGAGGAATTTCCTCTGATCAGAAGTTGAAGGATAGAATAATTAGGCCTAGTTTAAAGGTGATTCTGCATGGTATGCAGACATTATTGAAAACTGGACAATTGTTGCACTGTAGTCCACTTCTGAAACATCCGTGAAGCACAGTCTTGAAGGAAAATCCTCTGGTTATTTGTCTGGCTTGGAAGGAAAAATGGTAAAAAAAAAATCCAGGTATATACACATTTATTAATGAGTAGCAGCTACTAGTTGGGTGAAATATCAGGGAATTTTAAACAACACAATTTGAAATTGCAGAAGAGGAGGGTTTTGGAAGAGGTTCATGGATAGATATTACATATGGATAAGACATAAAAAAACTATTTAAAAAATTAGTAATGCATGGCAAGTAATTTTACTTTGGAATAAAATAAACAATATTATATACTAAGTGCAGAAAAAGTTTAGTGGTAAATTAAAACACATTTTACAGCTGAATGTGGTGTCAAATACTGCTAATTCTCTCAGGAGGCAGAAGCAGGAGTATCACAAGTTCAAGGCCAACCTAGGCAATTAGTGAGACCCTGACTCAAACAGTTAAAAAGAAGTGCAGATATGACTCCATGGTATAGCAATGCTGATTTCAATTCTCAGTACTGCTACAAATGCATTTTTAGCACAATTAAAAACTGCTTCAATATGTACTTTGAAAGGCAGTCATTTCAGGGTCTTCTCCATATACATTTTTTTTGAATTTTTAAAATCAGTGCATCATAGTCATATATTACAGTAGGTTCATTTTGACTTATTTATAAGTTCATAAACATAATTTGTTTCATTCCAACCCTCAGTACTTTCCTATTCTATCCCTCATTCCTCCCCTGAAGCTCTTATTTTATTTTACTGATATTCTTTATCCTTACTTATTGCTTTTTAAAAATTGGTACAGTATAGTTATACATAAAAGTGGAATCCATTGTGAAATATTCATACATGCCCATAACATAATTTGGTCAATTTAATTCCAATCCACTGTTCCCTTTTATTTTCATGAGATTCCCCTTTTTTATTCCTTGGTTCTCTCTAGCTTCCTCATATGAGAATAAACAATGTTCCCTTGACTTCCTGAGTCTGGCTTATTTTGTTTAGCATGTTTTCCAACTCCATACATTTACTAGCATTTACATTTGATGTCCTTTGCTTGTAGGAAAAACTTAATCTATGAACCCAGTTGTATATATTATGGGCACGTTGGTACCATAACTTGGCTATTGTGGATTATGCTACTATAAACACTAATATGCATGTATCACTATAGTATGCTAATTTTAGTTCATTGGGATAAATACTAAGGAGTGGAATATTTGGGTCATATTGTGGTTCCATTTCTAGTCATTTGAGAAATTTCCACTTTATTTTGCTGTAGTTACAAAACATTATATTAGCAGAAACACAGACATGAAGGCAAATGGAATAGAATAGAAATCGCAGACAAATACATATAGATACAGTCATCTGATCCTTGACAAAGGTAACAAAAACATAAGCTTGGGAAACATTGTGTTTTTTAACAAATAGTACCATAAAAACTGGATAACCATATATAGAAGAATAAAACTGTATCTTTGTCTCTCACCCTGCACAAAAAACAACTCAAAATGGATTAAAGACATAAGAATTAGACCAGAAACACTACAGCTGCCAGAAAAACAAAACAAAACAAAACCTAGGATCAATACTTGAACAAAATGACACAGGCAAAGACTTTCTTAATAAGACAAATAAAGATCAAGAATTAAAACCAAGAATCTATAAAAGGGATGACCTCAAACCAAACAGCAAAGGAAATAATTAAGAGTGTGAAGAAGGGCTCTACAGAATGGGAGATCTTTGCTAGCAACTTTTCTGACAGTGATAAATATTATAAATATATAAACAAATTAAAAAAAAAACATGAAAAAATCTGAAGTAATGCAATTAATGAATGGGCAAATACCCTAAATAAATATTCCCCAAAAGAAAAATGTAGATAGCCAACAAATACATGAAAACGTTTTGAACGTCCCAAGCAATCAGAAAAAAAAATAAATAAAATATATATATATATATATATATATATATATATATATATATATATATAAACCATTCTGAGATTTAATCTCACTCCTGTTATAATGGTAATAATCTTCCCCATTTTTTTATCTTTCATAGGCCCAAAATTTATCAGATGAGGAAATCTCATTTATTATACAGAATATAATTAAATAAAACATGCAAAAATATTTTATGTATAACAATATTGGAAGAAGAAATTTCCATTTTTTTCATTTCTTAATAGATTAAAAAATATTTCTAACTCAATTATTCTAGGAAAATCTGCTGACCTGTCTTCAATGCTATTACCTGCATCAAAAGTCAAAGTTTAATTCAAAAGGCAATGTGAGGCTTATCATATTAGAAATAAGGGTGAAATGATCTTATGTTGTAGCAGCTGTAAATAACTTCAGCCAACTCCATTAGATAATTTCACTGGTAAAGGAAGGAAATACGCAGTGATAATAAAACTGCTTTATCTTTTAGCACATGTGTGTGAGAGTACAATGGAAGATTTAAAAAGTGCTTAAAGAAACCCCAATCATTAATTACTAAAAATAGAAGTAAAAATACTATCAAGGAACACTTTCAAATTCTAAGGAATCTGTGACATATTTGCAGAGACTATTCCATAATTGTAGTGTTTTAATATCAGCATGTGGTGTATGTGATGTCAGCTTCCATTAATTATAACTAACTTAATGTATCTCTTGAGCAGCCTTTCTGTGCCCTGTTCCTAGAACAGTTCTGATCACATCTACACCTGAAGGAGCAAGGAGAAGAAACAGTAACATTGTAGAGAACAGTGGAAAAGGGAGTTCCACACTGAAGCTCCCATCTTCAAATATTGCAACTTCTCAGGGCCTCAGCAAGGAAGAAAGGGAATATCAGGAATGCAGCACAGGATCAAATCCCAAGGTGTCTCCTTCTATTCTATTCAATACTCTTGCAGATTCTCTGATCACTCATCTAGAAACCAGAGGACAAGGGACCAGCACAGTACAATCTAGAGTTCATTTTCTTGAATGACAGAACATGTGACTAAACCAGAAGGGTAAGCAAGTATAAGAACACGGCCTATTATTATCACATCCAACATTTGCTGACGTCCTTTGCTTGAAGAAAAACTCAATTTGTGAACTCAAGTGCAAGAATGAAAATGAAGAATCAATAAATGGTATGGTAGCAAATTAAAAAGCTTTTGCACAGGAAAGGAAACAATCTAAAACATGAAGAGAGCGCCTGTAGAATGGGAGAAAATCTTTCCATCAGCACCTCACATAGAGTATTATTCTCCATGATATGTATAGAACTCAAAAAACTTAACAAAAACAAAACAAACAAACAAACAACAACAAAAAAACACCCACAAATAACCCATTCAATAAATGGGCAAAGGAACTGAATAGATACTTTAGAGAAGAAGATCAGTTAGAAAGGCAATAATCAAGAATACAAAGTATAATAATGTTAGTGAGGATATGAGGAAAAAAGGTACACTCATCATACATTACTTGTGGAACTTCAAATTGTTGTAACTACTCTAGAAAGCATATGGTGGTTCCTCAGAAAACTTGGAATGGAGCAACCATGAGACCCAGTTATCCAACTTGTCAGTATATACACAAAGGAGTTACAATGACACAGTCCCATCAATATTTATAAAAGCTCAATTTACAATAGCTGAATTATGGAATCAACCTTGATACACTTCAACACATGAATGGATAAAGAAATGGAGAATATATACACAATGGAATATTACTCAGCCATAAAAAATGGTGACTTCATGGCATTTCCAGGAAAATGGATGGATCTGGAGACTTTTATGCTAAGTAAAAATAAGCCGATTTTTCACACACACACACACACACACACACACACACTCCACCAAAAAAGGAACACAGATCAAATATTCTCTCTGATGTGTGAATGCTAACACACAACAGAGAGGGTGGAAATAGAAGTTCAGTAGATTAGACAAAAGGGAAAGAAGGGAATGGAGTGAGGACAGGAATAAGACAGACAGTAGAACAAATCTGACTTTACTTTCCTATGGACATATATAAATACTCTGCAGTACATCTCCACATCATGCACAACCACAAGACTGGAATTCTCATTAAAATAGGATGTACTCCATATTTGTACATATATATATATATATATATATATATATATATATATATCTCAATATATATATATATATCGATATATATATATATATATATATGTCAAAATATTCTCTACTGTCATGTGTAAATAAAAGAAATTATAAAAATCTGGGTGAAATGACAAATTAAAAAAGATAAAAAGAATTAAAAATGATAAAAAGAATGTACAATTAGTGTATGAGTATTTCACCTCCAAACTCTGAAAACATTAAAAAGATAATATGAAAAAAACAACAACAACAAATCTCTACATACATAGTATGTTATTTATAAAAATGAATCTCTACTTCAAAAGTAGAAAGTATCAAGACTCACCAAACAGAAAAATAGCATAAAAATTCATATAACTTTTAAACTAGGTTCTAATTTAATCATTCAGATAAAAATTAGACCAAACTATTTCATTTGAAAATTTTATCATTTATAAACAAAAATAACAAAAAAAGAATCTAATTCTCTTCAGTATTTTCCGGAAAATAGAAGAAGAAAAATAATTCCCATTTAATTTTATACTATTTTATATTTTTGGTACTGGGGATGGAACCCAGAGGTGTTTAACCATTGAGCCTCATCCTAGCCCTTTTTTTGTTTATTTCATTATTATTTTTCTTCTTTTTTTGAAACAGGGTGTAAGTTGTTTAGGGTCTCAATCTCACTAACATACTGAGTCTGGCTTTGGACTTCTTATCCTCCTACCCCAGCCTCCCCAGACACTGTGATTACAGGCATGAACCACCACCACCATGTCCATCTCAATTCAATTTCTAAGATTTATCCTCACAAGTGACCTAAGTGTGTTTCTGACACTATCACGTCTGTACGGGAATATAAGACATTGTGTTAATGCCTTAGAGGAATAATAACTTTTTAAGCATATTGTGTTAATTCATCCAGTAGAGGTACATGCAGTTTTTAGCACTTAGCAGGCATTCATTAAGCATGTGGTATATAAAAGTACCTTCATATGCTTTATGTGACACCTTTCAGCGAGAAAATTTACATGTACTGTGCTGCAACACATATCAAGCACCACTCATTTAAATTTGAATTTAAATCTTCACATTTAAATTTTGCTGTATTATTTATATCCTATGACTTTTATGTATTATATTTAAACATTGATATTCTTACATTTTATCCAAAAAAAAAAATATGAAAGGCAGAAAGGGAGACTAACCTGCCCAATGTCATGATACTTGCAAATTGCACAGTTTTAATTTGAATGCAGAACACCTTATTTTAATTTTTATGTTAGTTTTAATGCAACTCAAATGTTCCTATATTCATGTGTATTGTTCCACTCTTTTACATACATGATTAAATTCTGTATCTTAAGGGAAACTTTATTTTAGTAAAAACTTAAATTTTACTTGGAAATTGATCTATTGATTACAGAGGAATCTTGGGGCTAATGATTTTTGCAGGTTTGTGATTGAGAGACATGTCAGAATAAAGGTCTTTAGTCCTGATAATACCTCAGTGAAATTGTCTGAGATTGACGGCTTAATATGCAGAAGATGCTGCAAATGTCATTCTATTGGGAGCCAATAAAAAGACAGGTAATGATTCAAAACCATATTTTAAAAACTATATTTAAGCTAATTTGTTGCAAATTATAGTCTCTCATTCAGGGAATAATTTTTATGGAACTCATTATTTTGAAAATTGCAGCTGGGAAAATGCTGTGCATGTGACAATACATTATCCATTTTTAAAATGGAAGTTTTAAAAATGAATATTATTTGAAAGAAAAAGACATTAAGAGAAAATACTTCACAATAATTTCAGCCTGCATTGCACAGGCTATTAAAAAGCAACTGCTCATTCTAAACTGCACAACCTAAGGCAAACAGGGTGTACCCAAAGTGAATCATGGTAGAAACTTACATCTATAGAGTAAGCTACAGAATTTATTATGTGTATGTTTGTTTATTCCTTGGCACTAGGTAACCAAGTTATCTCATAGAACATATACTTTCTAAATCATTGACAGAATTCCCTGGGGAAACAATTATGTGTAAATTATCAGACTACAGATTGATGTAAAAAGCAATGTGAACAAACCCACCATCTAACCCAAATGCTTTGGGTGCACAGAAAGCCAAGTATTTCTGGCAATTTTCTAGGACCTCATCTGGTAGGTTAGGATCAGCCAGGCAATTGCAACTTATAGAAGATCTGTGAGTGAGTCTGTCATAAGGATAAAAAACTCTGTCCACAGAAGTAAAATGAGCAAGGAGTTCATTCCATGCTCTGTTTGTGAGAAGGAGAAGCTAACTCACTGTACAGTTACTGAAAGTTATGATACAATACTCATCCAAATGTTAATGATGAACATATCACATTAGACACCTTCTGTGCACAAGGAATAGTGAAATCATAACACTCTCCCATTAAAAGAATCCATTTATCTCCCATATCTTGTAATAAGGGATATGGCACTATGCTCTTGACAATATTGAACTTTCCCTGAACCATACACTTCTGGAAAACAGGAACAATGAAGATATTCCCTGCCATTTTGTGTTCTAAGAAATAGCTCGAAACAAAGAGCTAGACTTCCCCCACGTGACACAGTTGGAAATACTGTGCACACTTTCTTATAAATCCCATAAGATTTGCAGATGACTCTTGTTTACAAGAGGCTGTCCTGCTAGTTTTTGTTGATAAAATCACACTCTCCCACTCCTTGTTCTTTGGTTTATAAAGGCTAGCTGAATTGTTTGACACCCTGAAATCAGAAGAAAATGGCAATACACTTTTTTCTATTTATTGACTTACTAACACTTCCTTCTAAATTACCTTTAATTTGTACCCGCCTCCTTATATAAATGTATGAGGCAAAACCTTCTCATGGAGACCCTCTGCTTTAGATACAGACTCCTCACCCTACTGTATCAGTCCTAAGAAAGTCAATTTCCTTCATTGTTTGGATTTGGTCTTTGACATACCTAGTAGTCCTTTCTCTTTGATATGAATTAAAATTTTATCTGCAATTCTGCAGAGAATCTCCATTTGATCCTTACGGCTGCTCATATGAAATTCACAGAAACTCTGGTTCAAAGAAGTTGTGCAACGGTAGAAAAGTTTTCTCTTTTCTAATCACTGCACAAATTCTTTTCATTTTTTTTTCTGAGAGGTGTATAAGGGCATTCTCTAACCTCATAGAGCTTCTAGAGTTGTTTGTTTCTCTAAAAAAGACTTTTTATTCCAAGGATCACTTATGCATGATGAAGGACAAGGACACTTAATCTTCACATATCAAATGATTGTTCAGCTGTCACAAATATAGTAGGTTTGAGAGGTGTGAAGGATTTTTTAGTCATCAAGAAATATAAGTATTGTGATGGCTGCAGTTTCCCAAAATGGAGGTAGGCTAGGCCTGGGCTCCCAGGTGGGCCCAGGGGGTGCAAAATCACACATGGTGCGATGTTCCATCATGTACATCCAGAAAAATGAAAAGTTGTGCTGCAGTTGTATACAATGAATCAAAATGCATTCTGCTGTCATACATACCTAATTAAAATAAATTAATTAAAAAATATGTCAGGACAATATGTACACTTGGAATTTAAAAATAATGATAACTGTCAAAATAAATAAGAGAATTCTTAATATTTATTAATTTTTTTAGGCTAGATGACAGTTTGTCTCTTCCTATTTGTGTCATAAATTTTTTTAAAAAAGAAGAAATATAATTATTACTACTTGTAAAATATTTTTCCCAAATAATTATAGCTCATAAACGAGGCCAATTGTTTCAAGCAAACATCCATATCATGCTTAACAATATAAAGAAGGTGGATTTAATAAGTAAGTTGGAGAAGTCATAATTTCAGCTTATCCTGTGAAGTAGTATATGGTATATCCTGCATTCCAGGAGTTGGGATCAGCCCATACCCTGTTTGCTTGACTTCATTGTGACCACACTTTAATTGTAAACTAAGTTAGAGGAGCATCACATATATACAGTTAAGGCTCTGATGGAAGGAAAGTAGACATTATTTACAAGTACTACTCTTCAGTAGTTTTGGCAATTAGTAAAAATTTTAATGTAAATTTTAGTTCTCAGGACCCCTAGAGAGCAGCGAGTGCTTTAAGTGGGAAGCCCTTGATATATGTGTAACAAGGACTATTTTAATATTTGTCGTTTAGTATTATTATACAGTGCAGAATACCAAAGCACCCATATGATTCTTAATTGCTACATATTTTTTTTGGAAGATGGGTACTGGAAATTTAACCCAGAATGATTTTCCACTGAGCTATATCCCCAACCTTTTAAAATTTTATTTATTTAATTGAAACAGGGTCTCACTAAGTTGCTCATGCCTTGCTAACTTGCTGAGGCTGGCCTTGAACTTGTGACCTTCCTATCTCAGACTCCCAAGCCATTGGGTTTAAAGGTATGTGCCATCATGCCAGACCACAACATTTTTGAAGTTATCTATTAAATGAATTTTAAAGTACTTTTTCCTTATGTTAAAGGTAGCATTCACTAAGTATCTAGGGCTTAATTTATTTACAATAAATAGTTAAGATCCATCTTATGATAACATCATATGTATCAATTTCCTAAAATGGTTGGGAATTTATGGAATATCATTATCATGACCTGCTCTTTTAAATTTATATTTGCATAAAAATTTAATTCCAACTTGATTTCATGCATTTTTCAGTTAAATTACTTGAATTATCAATGTTTACTATAGCCAAAATCAGCTAATATTTTTCAGCATATCAAAGCTAACAGAAATACCTTTGCACATTAATTCATACATCTTTCTTTCCAATCAACAAATTTCTAACATTAATTTCTAACATAATTTCCTTTATTGATTGAATTTTGTCTTTGATATACCTAGTGGTCCTTCCCTTTGATATAAATTAAAATTTTATCTGTAATTCTGCAGAGAACCTCATTTGATATATATACATAGACACACACACACATATATACATGGATGTGTGTACAATGCTGTTCTAAGAATTGGATTTACAGTAATAACAGACACACACGAATAACCTTCTTTCTTTTTCTTTTTTTTTTTTTTTTTTGGTACTGGGGATTGAACTCAGGGGCACTTGACCACTGAGCCAAATCCTCAGCCCTATTTTGTATTTTATTTAGAGACAGGGTCTCACTGAATTGCTTAGCACCTTGCTTTTGCTGAGGCTGGCTTTGCACTCATGATCCCTCTGCCTCAGCTTCCCGAGCCCCTGGGATTACAGACATGCACCACTGTGCCAGGCTCACAAATAACCTTTTGACATCAATGGCTTCATGGAATATGAAGCCTTTGGTGGATATCTACAGAGATGGAGAAACAGACAAGAAACAAATATATCAATGAAAAAAATAGCAAGGTCAAATGCTGGTAAGCAATAAAACTGATACTCTGGAAAGGAAGGAAGTGTGGGAGTGGGTGAAGTGTGAGTATTGCCTTTTTAAGTAAAGTGGCCATGAAAGACCTTGCTGAGAAGTTGAAACTGAGAAGGAAGGGAATCAAGCCATGAATGTACTTTTATAAAGATTATTCCATGCTCTAGAGGTGTTAATATGAATGGCATATTTGAACATACATAAGGTAGAGTCAAATGAAAATATAAAAATAGAGAATAGGAGAATGCAATAACACATGATGTTTTAGGCCAGGTAATATTGGCAATGATCAGACAGACTCCATTTTGCCCTGAAACTCCACATCAAGTATGAAATTCTTCTCCCAGGAAAAGCCCCACCTCTGTACCCATCAACAGTTGCTTAGTATAGCATGTTTCACAACATAAAATTGCAATTCTTATACAATGTAAAAGTGTTCTCTCTTTGGTTCCCATTTTTCTTGGACATTGTACCCTGTCAGAGATTGAGTGTCTAGATGTTAGTGATCATTCTTTAACATGTATATAACTAGGGGTGTTTTGACCCACTCTCTTTTCTGCTCACGATTTTATCTCATGACATTTGTTTATGGTTTTGAATTATAGCAACAGCCACTTATGCTTTAATGTGGTTTTGGACTATAAAAGGTATACTCAAACCTTGGAAGGGGGTTGAAGGATGTAGACTTGCAGCCTGCCCCTTGACCTGCCTACTGGTGAATAAAGTTCCATGTCCTGCTTTAAGATCAAATTGGTGATTTATTGCAGTCTCGCCTTAACAATGACCATATAGGCCATTTATTATGATTTTGCCTTATATACTGAAATTAAAGCATTACATATTTTTGAGAAGAGAATAGCACCACATAACTAGACTTTCAAATCATTGCTCTGAATTCTTTTCTCATTCTGTTCGTTTATTATGCCCTATAGAGCCTTTTAGTTTCATACTGCTCCATTTGTCCATATTTGCTTTGTTGTTTTTAATTTCATGTACAAATTGTTACCAAGATTAAGGACAAGCAGATTTCACCCTGTGTTTTCTCCTAGGAGTTTTAATGTTTCAGTTCTTACACATGAGTTTTCAATCCACTTTGTGTTGATCTTTATGCATAATGTAAGATGGGTGTCCAATTTCTATTTTTTTTGCACATGAATATCCATTTCTTCAATGTCATTTTCTGAACAGATCACCCTCTCCATATGTGTAATCTTGGCACCATTACCAATGTTTGGTTAACCACATATACAGGGGTTTCTTTCTGGGCTCTTGATCCTGTTCTATTTATCTACGATATGTCTGTCTTTATGCCGAAGTACCACATTGATTTAACCACTGTAGTTTGTAACATTTTAAAATCTGGAAAAGTCATTATTATAGCTTGGTTCTTCTTCTCAAGATTCCTTTTATTATCTTTTGGATGTTTTGAGTTTCCATGTGAATTTTAGAATTGTGATTTTTTTTTCTACTTTGATAAAAACTGCCTGTGATCCCACTTACTCAGGAGGCTGTGGCAGAACTATCATGAGTTCAAGGCCAGCCTGGACAATTTGACCAGTTATAGGCCTGTACCATGAGCCAGAGGTTCTTTTTAGCCTTTAAACCAGATGAATAAATGTTGCTTTCTTTGCCCTTGCATCCATTATGATAATTGAAAAATGATTCCTACTTTTCCTTTGAATATAATTTGTCTGTGGTTAACTTTATGATTTATTTTCTTTTCATGAATGAATTTCATCATTTGACTATGAACTACCTTGGTAAGTTTCTTTGTGCCTATCCTTTTCCAACTCTTTTGAGAAATTTTGGGATTCTGTATTTAGAATTCTGTATTTATCAATAAAGAATTTTTTTCTTAATCTTAGATATACATTTGTTTATTTATTGCAGTACTGGGGATTGAACTCATGCGCACTCTACAAGTGAACTACATCCCCAAATGTTTTTATATTTTTATACTGAAACAAGGTTTATCTTTGTTGTCTGAAATTTGAGAAGTGTGACACTGTGCAAGGTTAAATGTACAATAAACATTGTTTCCTCAGTTTTGTACTATTTCTACATTCACTCTTTTCTTCTGTGACTCCAGGTACACGTGTGTGAGACACATACTATTCCTCAAATGCATTTTCTGTTACTCTATTTTTCAAGTTCACTGATCTTTTGTTCTGCAAGATGCTACCCACTGGTAATCCCATTTAGTGAATGGTATATGTATTATTTTTTAGTACTTACTTTTTGTATGTGCTTTCTTTTCATGAAGTACACTTCCCTCCTTTGTATGTTCATATATTCCATATGTTCTGGAGCAGTTTTACATAATGAGGCTTAAAGGATTTACACTAGTTGAGCCCCATGATTAATGTGTAACCATTCTGGGATTTTAACCACCACTTAAGCCACTTGGAAGGAGAACACTTTTTTATCTTATAAATTCTAAGAATTGGTTATTCTACAGCTTATTGTTCAGTTAAAATTCAAAGGGATATCTGTGAAGATTTCCGAAAGATTTCTCCTGGTAGCTTTCTTCCCTAGTAATTTTCACTGAAAATCTATTTCCCCTGAATGTTAATATCCATCTCCTACTTTGGCAAGACTCCCATGCTCTGCTTAGGTTTCACCTGTCTCACCTTGAAAACAAGGTGATCCCCTTCAGAAATATATGGCAATAATAGATATCATATAACTTATTTAATGTAATATTGTTTAGATCTTCAGAGTCTAACACTGGACATTTATGTGTTTGTGATGATGTAAATTCAGTCCCATGTTTGATATTTCTTTATAATTAACTATTTAAATATTGTGCACTGGACCTTGCTGATTTATATTGTACAAACTCTGCATTTATTTCTTTCCTCTGAAAAGGATTACTTTTATTATGATAAGTAGTTCACTTATTGGTTGGTCACCTTGAACTTTTATATCTGTAATTTATATGTTGTTGATGCATATTCTTGGGATCCTACATTACTATTCAAGTGTCTCTATCTTTGCAAAATTTAACTTCCAGATTCTGTTATTCCCTGATTGTATCATTCAATTGCTTAAAACTATTGCCTCCTCTGTATTAGTGCAATTCTGTGAGTATTTTCACTGGGAGGGTTGTTCTACTACTCACTTTTCCACAAGAGAAAAACATAGAGAACAAAGATATTTTGTGTGTGTGTGCTGGTTTGTTACACAATATTATTTTATCAAGAGTTGAATAATTCTGCACCCTCTGTGTGCACTATCACAATGTGATGTGTTTCATATATCATAACACATATACAACTATTTTTGAATATCCTTATTTTTGTTATTTTATAATTCTCATCCAGACAGTATACTCTAAAAGAGCAGGGATTCTATTTAAATTGCTTTCTCTCACAACTCTAGTAATAAGTATATTGTTTAGGACAAAATAAATAAATGTTTAATATATGTGTTTTGATGTCTGTGAAGTTTAAATTTTCTGAACAGTTTATCCAAAAATGAAAACAAAATTGCATTTTAAAAAATGCACCTTTTCTAACAGCACAGAATACTTTAAAAAACAGGAGTATTGAGAAGGTGGTCAGTGCTGACAGTTAACTGCACTGTTCTTTTTCTGATTAGAGCTTTGTCTCTCTCAGCTTTTGACCCTGTCTCATTTGCATAAATAAGAAATAGCAGGATGAATATTTGTCATTTCTAATGCCCAATCTCACTTTCATATATCAGTTTCTCTAAAAATACAAAATGAGTTTTTACCCCAGCTGGGCAGATTAAATACCATTGACATAGTGTGAAATGGCACACTAAAAAATTTGTAAAGCAGTATTATAACTAGATATAATATTATTTTGTGTGATATGATAGGCCAACATTCCTTATGCTCAGCTGGGTAAATTGGTTTAACCCTCTGAGAATGTTTTTTTGTCTATAAGATCAAGCAAATGGATGAGATGACATAGAAGATTTCTTTCAGCTATGAAATTCTATCAGTAAAAAAGACACACTGTATTAATAGTAACAAGTAATTAACCTGCTGGAAAAAAATCCTTTATTTTTCTTAAAAAGATATTTTAGGCTTAGACTTCTTGTACTTGGCCTAAGCAATTTTTCTTATAAATAGTATATCCAGCCCCTTTTGCAGTACAACTTTCTACTTCCGTGTATATATTAATTTTTTTTTAAATTTTTATTTCTCAGGAAACCATAATGGATGTCAGTAATTCATCTAAAATGAAAATTAGATCATGTCACTTGTTCTTCAAAAATATGTAAATCTTTAAAAAGAAAAAAATTTTATGGTGGCCCTGTCATCCACATACACCACACACAAATAATGTCACTAGAAAAATAGTTGTATTTTGCAACCAAAACTAACAATGAATAAGAATAATGCTGTTAACATAAAGGCAAATTTATATCAAATGTTTGAGAAAAAAGCTTCCTATATTATCTGAAGTTATCTATACATATCTGATTAAATATATTACTGGTAGGACTCTTGCACTAAGATATATGTTGGTGATATTTTTATTACATTCTTGCCTTCTATAGTTTTTTTTTAATAAAAGTAAAAAAATGACAGTCATTGGAAACTATCTGGAAAAAAACTTATGTGAATCTGTATGATTACTGTGATGGTAAAATTAAAGTTACCCTGGTAATAAGGAGGTAGAATTGATGATAAACAACTGTCCTGGGTCTGGGGGTAACCCAGTGGTAAAACACTTGCCTAGCAATGTGTGAGGTGCTGGGATGGATACCCAGTGCTGCCAAAAAATGATTGTGCTATATTTATATGTATACTAGCACTTTTCCTCAGACATGATTATAATAAAAATGGTTTAAAAGACATACACTAATTCATATTACCAATAAATATGTGGCCAATAAAAACTA
The DNA here is from genome assembly GCF_021218885.2 of Marmota monax. NCBI lineage: Eukaryota > Metazoa > Chordata > Mammalia > Rodentia > Sciuridae > Marmota > Marmota monax. Next base: position 1,615,690 of record NW_026695230.1, on the reverse strand, counting down.
ATTTAAGTATAATTTGTTCATGTTATTTTGTCCAAAAGTTGTGCAATATACAACCTTGATTTTATCAAAACCTTGATTTTATCTTTCTTTACCTATAACCACACATACATGCACATATATATATATATATATATATATATATATATAACATTAACATTGAATTGCTTAAAATGATCATTTATAAAATCATTCAAACTCTATAAACAGGTTAGAGAAATAATGAAAACCCTTCTGTGTGCATCATTCCCAGATTCCCAAATATCACATCTTATGTAATTGTAAAATAATATGCAAAACCATAAAACTAACAGTGATAAAATACTTTTAACCTAGCTATAGAACTTATTATTCATATTTTTCCAAATTCCCCATTTATGTAATTTTTCTGGTCTGGGATTAATTTAAGGATCACACATCTTTAGTACAATTTGTAATATCTCCTTAAGCTCCATTCTTGTTTTTTATTTGTTATTTTTAGATATAGATGACAGTTAAGGGTATTTTGACATATTATACATACATGTGGTGCAACCCACTACAATCTGATCCCATTCTTGTGGTTGAACATGATGTGGAGTTACTCTGGTTATGTATTTATATATGAGCATAGGATAAGAAAGTTATGTCTAATTCATTCCTACCCCCATAACCCTTCACGTCTCTTCACTTCCCTCTGTCTAGCCCAAAGTACCTCTATTCATCCCTAGACCCTCACCACTTGTTGTGAATTAGCATCCACATATCAGTGAAAACATCCGGCTATTGGTTCTTTGGGATTGGCTAGTTTCCCTTAGCATGATATTTTCCAGTTCCCTCCATTTACCAGCAAATGCCATAATTTTATTCTTCTTTAAGGTCCAGTAATATTCCATTGTATATATACATACTAAATGTCACAATGTTTTAAAAATATGTGTTTTTTAATTGTCGATGGACCTTTATTTTATTCATTTATTTCTATGCGGTGCTGAAAATTGTACCCAGTGCCTCACACATGCCAGGCAAGTGCTATACCACTGAGCCCCAACCCCAACCCCTATGTCACATATTTTTAATCCATTTATCTGTGAGGGAAACCTATGTTGTTTCCATAGTTTAGTTATTATGAATTTGTGAATTGAACTGCTATAAACGTTGATGTGGCTTCATCACTGTAGTATGCTGATTTTAATTCCTTTGGTATATACTGAGGAGTGGGATGGCTGGGTCAAATGATGGTTCCATTCCAAGATTTCTTAGGAATCTCCATACTGCTTTCCATAATAGTTGCACCAATTTTCACTCCCACCAGCAATGTATAAGTGTACCTTTCCCCCAACATCCTTGCCAACACGTATTGTTGTTTTTATGCTTGATAATTGTCATTCTGCCTGGAAGGAGATGGAATCTCAGTATAGTTTTGATTGGCATTTCTCTAAATGCTAGAGATGTTGAATATCTTTCATATTTTTTTTGATCATTCATGTTTCTTCTCCTGTGAAGTGCCTGTTCAGTTTCTTTGCCCATTTATTTATTAGGTTTTTTTTTTTTCCTCTAGGGATGTTTCTCCATCGTTTTTTGTCTACCATGACCTTGACACTTTAAAAAAGTGGTGCTCTATCATTTCTTAGAATGCCTATCAGTGTTTATCTGCTGTTTGCACATGTTTAAGTGTGTACTTGTCAAAACTGGTTCAGGGTTTATATTGTGTGTGTATCAGTGCATTATATCAGGTGAAACATAATGCTGATCTGTCTTCTTACAGATGGTATTATCTTCAATCATTTGGTTGAAGTACTGAATTCTAAGATTTCTAATTGTAAAGTTAACAGCTTTCTACCTATGATAAAAATGTCCTCTATGGGGAAATAGTTTAAAAATATAATATTATCATTTTTATAATTTTAGGATCTTGCAAACCTAACAATAAATAAGATTAATGTTGTTAACATAAAGGCAAATTTATATCAAATATTTGAGAAAAAAAGCTTCCTATATATTATCTGAAGTTATCTACACATATCTGTTTAAATATATTTAATTAAATGGTGTTGTTAGTTAAATGGTAAATGCCTATATTTATCATACTTTCTACCTTTATTAAATAGGACTCCATGAAAATCTATTCTTTTTTCCTATTTTATTATTTACTAATTTTGTGTATCAGTTTGGATGTGTAAATATTTATTTTTTCTATGGATCACAATTCTTTACTATTATTAACATTATTTTATTCCTTACTTTATTCTAGAAATGTCTTTTGAACTCTTCCAATTTGGCTACTGTGTTGCTTAGACATGCTTATGCCTAAGCCCTTCCATCACTCTTAAAAAATATTCTTTACCTTATAGTCCTAGATTCTTGGTTCATCTTGTGACTTTGCTTTATAGGTCCTGAAATCAGCAATTTCTTTAAGGAGATCTATATCTTAATCCCTGTTATTGGTTCAGGGTATATAAAAATATAATACCTAGGTGCCTAGGTGCTAGGTGTATTCAATGTTACTCATGATTATTTTAAGTTTATTTCTCTGAGAAGAAGATTAAGAATATATGTGTGATAACATAGAAGATACTTGTATAGATCTATATATTTTTGTATGTATCTGTGTGTATGTGTGTGTGTGTATGTATGTTTTAAATCACCTGTTCACATATTTCAAATTTAATACTATAGGGTATACTCTCCTTCTAAGCTTTTTTAATCTGTAACTCTTTTCTCCAACAATGAAAAACAGCTTTCATATTCATAAGTACGAATTAGTTTTAGAGTTAAAAATCAATAACTTCAATCCAGAATAAGTATGTGTTAGTTTTAAAGTTGAAGACCAATATCCCATGAAAACACATGTCAAACTAATACACTATATTTATATAGTTATGTTTTCTTTAATTTCAGAGTATATGATAAAAACATTTTCTTGTATATTGAAGAAATATGTTTTTTCTAAAATATAATTTAAACTGAGAGCTGTAGGAAAATTATTTAGTCTAGGAAAGGGGTAGAAAGCTGAAAAAAATCTCAAAGAAGAAATTTTTGAACTTTATAAATAGAAAAATAACCAGTGAGATATCTTTTTGTGGTTTCCTAGAGCAGTTAACTATACCTAAAAGAAGGATTAGGGACATAAGAAGAGTGACAATGACATTAAGGTGGTTTATTTTCTTGTACTTGAGTTGCAACAAATCATTTCAGCTCCCTTGTGTCACAAACATATCTAAATCAAAATTGATATGCATTAAAGTAATGTTGCCATTCTGTACTGGAAAGAGGGCAACTGTTTCATAATAGAAGAAAATCTAAATACATATCTATTTGTTCAGTCTCTCTATATTTGCTATTATCACCTAAAGTGAATAAGTGTAATTGTCCAATGACCTACCATGTAAGTATATGCTATTGTGCTTCTCTCAGACCTAGGTAATTGAGAGAGGAGAGGTTAATTTATGGTTTTTTGTTTTCTCAAATCCCTGTTTAGTAAATAGTATTGTAATTTTGGGAATTTATTTATTTAGAGACAGGCAAAACAAAAATAATTTGAGGCAGCTTGACAAACGGTGAGCAAGTAATATATAAAGTGAACTCTTAATTATAATTCTCTGGAAGTAGAGGAAGAGAAAAAGATCACCTTGCAGATGATAAATAAAAGTGAGTAAAACAAATATATTAGAAAACTTAAATATCCATTGTTAAATAATTCAAGGACAATCAAGTAAAGTACTACTTTTCTTTCTAGGTTTGTGACATAAAAATAAGTGATGTCTGACTATTGTGGCTTGTTCTTTTTATGACTATTATACTATTACACTAATTAGGTCCCTGAATAGGATACACTTCACAACTTAACCTAAACTATCCCCATGTGTAGAGTCCAAAATTTCTGTAAATCCTTTCTCTTTCCTGCTAAATCCTAGCTATACTCTTTTTAAGATTTATACCATTAACTTAATCCCTCCTAATTAGAATAAGTTACACTCCATGTATATATAATATGTCAAGATACAGCCTACTGTCATGTATATCTAAAAAGAAAAAAAAATCATATAGGATTTGTTCAGTTAGAAAGCTGGCTCTACTCTTAATAGTAATGTTGTTTCCATTCATTATGATTCATTTTGAGTGTGAGATTGAGAGAAAGATTTTGAATTCCAATACTTAGCTTTTAATAAATAATTTCACAAATTCTGTGACAAAGAAAGGAATGGGAAATAGGACGGTGGCAAGTACCTTGACCTTTGCAAGACTCCCTCTCAACAGGAAATAAGGAAGGATTCTTATACTTAAGAGCCATGGTGGATTAGAGTGGTGCTTACATAGCATGTGCTTGTTCTTCTTTCCTTGATTTCTTAGCCTCTTACATACAGTACTTTCTAGAATTAGTCACGTTCATTTTAGTTCATTGACTAAATTGTACTCATAAGAGATAAAAATGTAATTAACTAAAAAATGCAGATGATTTTACATTTTCAATGCCAGAATCTTGAAGTGAAACAATAAAGGTAAAGGAAATGCCCAACTACTGAAGGAACTGAGTAGTTCCAACTACTGAAGGGACTTTCAAACAAAGAAGTGTCTCTTTAAACTGACTGTGCAGGTGGATCCCAAAAGCATTATTATAAAGGAAGGAGAGTATGTTCATGTGTTTTCTGGAAGATTATGTGGGGGCCATGGGGTAGTGTGTGTACCACTAGGGGACAGAAAGCTTCTTTGCTTTCTTCTAAAAAGAAGAAGAGGATCTTTCCTAAAAAAATCTTTTTTTTTTTTTGAAACCTGTGGAGGCTGCCTTTACACTTCACAAAGAATAAAGGGGCTGGGTAAAGTCTTAAATTGATCCTAAGAGGCCTGGGGACAGCTGGTATAAGCATCATGTGGATTCCCCAGACTCTTGTTATAAATCCAAACAGCACATGAACTCTTTCAGAGAAGGTGTTGGTTGTCAAATGATTGCCCTTTCTTCCATAAAATAATTCATGAATATATTGGTCTGAAACACTTGCTTTCAATTAGAACAGGATATATCTGAAATTCTTTGGATTTAGATTTTACAAGCTAATACACAGATATTTTGTATTTTAAAAAATGATATCAGTAGAAGTTTCAGATAGTTCATAAAAAAGGGATATTTTTCAAGTAATTTCTAAATATGCAACCAGCAAAATATAGTATAATGTTGTCCTTGGCATATCAAACTTCATTTTTATATTTTCTTATCTCTTTCAATAATCCTGATAATGTGTTTTAGTTAATTAACATTTTATGTAATTTGAAAATAATTGTAAATAGACCATTCAAAGTACAAAAATATTCACAAGCTCTTGATTTTGGAAATGACAACTGAAAATAAATAAAACTAGTCATTTAAGAGTTTTCTCCTTACAATACATCCAATTCAATCTGTTCTTTTTTGTTTTGTTTTGAGACAGGGTGGTGCTGTGTTGCCCAGTTATCAAACTCCTGGACTCAAGTAATCCTCCTGCCTCAACCTTCCACCAACTCAGTGTGGAAAGAAATATATTATTTCACGTTTCCTTAGCTAATGTTTGTATTTAATATTCACAAACCAGCATAAAGAAACTGTGATATAGTTAAATAAATATCCAATTTGGAGACACAGTGAGTTTGAAAAAACATCTCTATCATTTAATGCCTTTGGAAAAGTTAATTGCTGGATATTAGTCTTTTGTAAAATGATACTACTAACTATCGAAGAGTTATATTTTAGTGATATTAACAATACACCTAAAAAGACACTCTAAAACTTCTTAGTCATGCAGCAAAGTTTTAAAAAGGGCTTGATATCTTCCATCATATATTCTTTAGGAGAACAATAATATACATATTTCCTAAAATTTTAATCCCAAAGGGTGTTAGTGTTTGGATATAAAGTGACCCCCAAAAGCTCACATATGAGACAATGCAACAAGATTCAGAGGAGAAATGATTGGGTTGTGAGAGCCCTAACCCAATCAGTGAATCAATCTCCTGATTGATTGATTAATTAATTAATTAATATCCCTGAGTGGTAACTGAAGGCTGGTATGGTGTGGCTGGAGGAGGTGGGATTTGGGGGCATGACTTTGGGGTATATATTTGTATCTGACAAGTGGAGAACTCTCTTTGGTTTCTGATCACCATGTGAGCCACACTATTCCACCATGATGTTCTACCTCACTTTGAGCTCTGAGGAAGGGAATCAGTTTTCTAGAGACTAAGACCTCTGTATCCATGAGCCTCTAAATAAATCTTTCTTACTTTACAGTAACCCCTATGTAAACCTTTCCTCCTTTATAGTTTTTCAGATCAGGTCTTCTAGTCACAACAGCAAAAAAGCTAACTGAAACAAGACATAAGTTAGCTCCAATTTACTGCATTTATTTATTGACAGGTGCCTAAGATAAATAATCAATCATTTTTACGAATTCTACTGGCAGGTATCTTGGCAGACACAAATGGTAAATATGACCTGAACTGTCCACATCCTTGAAATATTTTAACCAGGCTGTCTCTGCTTCTCTATGATATAAAATGGCTAGGAAACTAAATAAAACTAAACAAACAATTAAAAAAAAAACTTTGAAATTTGGGACATGTGTGATTATACGGGTATAGTTTATTATTTCATGGCCAAATTGTTTCCCATTTGTATGAGATAAACACACACACACACACACACACACAGTATACTTAGAGGATTCTTATGTTAAGTAAGGCTCAGAGAATGTCCTAATTTGTCAAGAAATAAATTAGAGAGCAGTGTTCATGTGCCACAGTCTGGGTTTTTTGTTTTGTTTTGTTTTGTTTTTTGTGTGTGTACCTTTTATTCAGTTATATATTTGAATTTAGACTAAATATACTTGCCGAGTAAGATATTTGAGTCTTTTGGGTCTGTTTGGCAATTTAATTATATGTGCTTTTTAAAGATTGTAAAAGTCATTTATAACACCATTCATTCACCATCATTCATTTCATTTGCTCAGGCTAAAAGCCTAGAAATTACACACGTGCGCGCGCACGCGCGCGCATACACATGTTCTTACCCCCAAATCTACTCAATGATCATATCCTAACATTGAAACCTGATATTATGCATTAGGTATATTTATGTATGTCTGCTATTGCCTAGAGTTAAGGCACTCCTTCATAACATATGTAAAGGTTGTCTAATTTTTCTCGTTGCCCCCATTACTCTGTTCTGTAATCTACTTTTTTTTTTAAGAGAGAGAGAGAAAGGGAATTTCAATATTTATTTTTTCAGTTTTCGGAGGACACAACATCTTTGTTTGTATGTGGTGCTGAGGATCGAACCCGGGCGGCAGGCATGCCAGGCGAGCGCACTACCACTTGAGCCACATCCCCAGCCCCTGTAATCTACTTTTTTTTTTTTTAAAGAGCGAGTGATAGAGACAGGGAGAGAGAGAGAATTTTTTAATATTTATTTTTTTAGTTCTTGGTGGACACAACATCTTTGTTTGTATGTGGTGCTGAGAACCGAACCCGGGCCGCACGCATGCCAGGCGAGCGTGCTACCGCTTGAGCCACATCCCCAGCCCCTGTAATCTACTTTTAACACTGCTGTTTCTCAGTCTACTGTTACTCTGTGGATTCCAGTTGGTTCACTTCTACCTTTGCAAATCCTTAATATTTTCTCTCCTTATGAGAATGATCCACTTCACTATCTATGATCCAGTCACACCAACTTAATATTGTTCCACTATCAAGCTATTTCCTGCCCAAAGACATAAACATGTAGTTTTCTCTGTGTATTTCTTTCAATTGATCAATGCCTTAGTTTAAATTTTACTTTTTTCTTTAAGATCTCCCTAAACCCAACTCTTTTATTATAAAGTGTTACAAATGTCTTTGTCTCATGATCAACTTTACCAAAGCTGCAAGGTTTTGTCATTTTCTATTCTCCCTCAAGCTCAGTGAGAGCGAGGATATTTTCACCTCTAGTTCATTGCTATAACTTTATGGAATGAATTGCCAAAAGGACATGTTCAAAATGTTCTGTGACCTAATGTAACAGCTAAATCCCACGTGAGGAAAATACAGTCAATAGTTGCCATAGTTTCTCAGATGATTAATATTGAATTATCCTTCCTTTTTTTGCTGATCCCCATTTGGATAAAATATGCTATTGCATTAATCCCATTTTCTGGGCCAGGGAAATTAGGCTCACTGGTAGAGCACTTTCCCAGCATGCATAAGGCCCTAAGTAAAATCCCCCCATAAAAAAAAAATGTCCTACTTTCATGATGGAGTGAATATGATTATTCAAAGTGAATGCCCAGCTTTAAACAGTCAAGTCTTTGGGGTGTTTATTAAAGGCATTTGTTGAGATTGAAAACTATGAACTTGTTTCTTTCCTTGAGAAAGAAATATGAATAGCTATTCAGAGAACAACAATTAAATGACTCTTTTAGGAGTTGAATATCAAATATAAGATGAATGTGGGACCAACCCTGTTCTCTCAAATGTTTGTGAGGCTGAACTTGCCAGGTAAAAGAAATATATTCTGAGTAATACCCACAGTATAATTCTATTGATTGTCAACACAACTCCATTTCTGAATGCTTAATATCTACTCTGTAAGCTTTAGAATCTGTTTCAGGCTATAATTTACTGAAACGTCAAGGGAAGATATCTGAAGAAAAAGACAATATGTGGCTCAGAAACTGACTCCCTTAACAAGACTCCTAAAGCTCGAGAAACAAAATCAAGAATCAATAAATGAGATGGGCTACCTTCTTGGCCTTTTGGCTAAGATCAAATGTATTATCTGTTCTTATCAGTTTAATAAATGGGATGGAATCAAACTAAAAAGATTCTTCATTGCAAAGGAAACAATCAAGAATGTGAAAAGAGAGCCCACAGAATGGGAGAAATTCTTTGTCACTTGCACTTCAGATAGAGAATTAATGTCTAGGTTACATAAAGAACTGAAGAAATTTAATACCAAATAAATATTCCAATCAATAATGGGCTAAAGAGTTGAATAGACAATTCTTGGAAGAAGAAATAGGATCTGTCAACAAACATAAAAAACTGCCCTACATGTCTAGCAATTAGAGAAATGCATACTAAAGCCACACTGAGATTCCATCTTAGTCCAGATAGAATAGCAAGTTACAATGAATTTTGGTGAGGATGTGTGGAAAAAAGTAAACTCATACATTGCTGATAGGATTGCAAATTGTTGCAACCTCTCTGGAAAACAGTATGGAGATGCCTCAAAAAACTAGGAGTGCGGGGGCTGGGGATATAACTAAGTTGGTAGAGTGCTTGCCTCACATGCATAAGGCCCTGAGTTCAATGTCCAGCTCCACAAAACAAACAAACAAACAAACAAACAAAAAACCTAGAAATGGAACCACCATTTGACCCAACTATCACACTCCTCAGTTTACATCCAAAGATTTAAAATCAGTATACTACAGTGATGAAGCCACATCAATGTCACAGCAGTTCAATTCACAAGAGCAAAGCTATGTAACCAAACTAGATGCCCTTCAGCACATGAATGGATAAAGAAATTGTGATATACATACACAGTAGAGTATCACTCATCCATAAAGAAGAATGATTTTATGACATTTACAGGTAAATAAATTTACCTGGAGATTATCATGCTATATGAAATAAGCCAGTTATAAAAAAAAAAAAACAAAGGTCAAATGTTTTCTTTGATATATGGAAGCTAAGCCACAATACGTGGGGAGAGGGGAAGAATAAAAGTTTGATAGATTAGACAAAGTGAATAAAGGGAAAGAAAGAGGAAAAGTAAGAGGAAAGGTGGATAGGAAAACGAATGACAGTGGAATGAATCCAAAACAACTTTCTTATGTACTTAGATGAACACAGTATTTTTCTATGTACATGAATACACCATTGTGAATCATATCATCACGTAAGTCTATAACAATGGGGTCCTAACTAGAACAAGATATATTCCATGCTAGTACAATTAAATCAAAATGAATGCTATTGTCATGTTAAACTAAAAAGAACCAATATTTCTTAAAAAAAGAAAAAGACAATATGAGCAATTACTTTCTAGTAGAAGAGGTGAACATCAGTTTGTTCTTAGAGATTCTTCTGGCTTTTAACAAGCATACAAGCATGGCATAAACAGCTGTGAGCAAAAAAAAAAGCAACAATTTAATCAAATTTAGATCCCATTTTATTGACAGAAAGAATGTATGGATTTGAATTTGACTTGTCATTTATGTCATTTAGAGAATGGTTGTTAGTAGACTGGTTTTTAAGCCTAATTTGCTTTATTAAATCCTGCATGAATTTTTTTTTATTTCGTTCTGTGGCCCAAAATGTTCATATTAACCAATCATTGTCTTTTTTTAATTGTGGTCTAGTATATTAAATATGCATTATTTGAAGCTTTTAATTGTCTTATAAAATGTATTTTAATAGGAGTGTAATTACAATAAATGCTTTCCCTCATGCATACATTAGCGACAAGCGTATTATTAGGTGAATATACATATGTGCATTTGCTAGTCATTATGTTAGCATCCAAATATGATTAGCACTCAAAAATTAGATAGTAATTTCATCTTAACAGTTTTTATCATTAAATCATCGAATTATTTTGGTTTTGAAAGAAATACTTTTAAATTGTAGAAACTCTTTTCTTTTTACTCAACATGTGCCCATCATAAACTTGATTTATTCTACAAAAAAATGATGTGCATAGGGACCACTGAGCCGCCCAGCATTATTGGTCATTCTCTACATTAATACTTTACTTTTTTTAATTTGAGATTTTATTCTATTAATACTTTAGAGGTTTCTTTTCTTTTCCCTTTTTTGAGACTTTCCTTCCATTTTTACATTTCCTTCCCTTTTTTTCTGTTCCTCAAATTTCTCATGCTTTTTCTCTTTTCCATCAAGATTCTGTTTCATCTACTGTAATCTTTTTTCACTTCTTGCCATCAATAACATCTTTGTTTCTACTTTAATCTTCCATAAGCAGAGCAAATAAATGACCATGTGTTTTATTTTTTTTTAATATTTTATTGTTGGCTGTTCAAAACATTACATAGTTCTTGATATATCATATTTCACACTTTGATTCAAGTGGGTTATGAGCTCCCATTTTTACCCCATATACAGATTGCAGAATCACATCAGTTACACATCCATTGATTTACATATTGCCATACTAGTGTCTGTTGTGTTCTGCTGCCTTTCCTATCCTCTACTATACCCCCTCCCCTCCCCTCCCCTCCCCTCTTCTCTCTCTGCCCCCTCTACTGACATTCATTTGTCCCCCTTGTATTATTTTTCCCTTTCCCCTCACTTCCTCTTGTATGTACTTTTGTATAACTCTGAGGGTCTCCTTCCATTTCCATGCAATTTCCTTCTCTCTCCCTTTCCCTCCCACCTCTCATCCCTGTTTAATGTTAATCTTCTTCTCATGCTCTTCGACCCTACTCTGTTCTTAGTTACTCTCCTTATATCAAAGAAGACATTTGGCATTTGTTTTTTAGGGATTGGCTAGCTTCACTTAGCATAATCTGCTCTAATGCCATCCATTTCCCTGTAAATTCTATGATTTTGTCATTTTTTAATGCAGAGTAATACTCCATTGTGTATAAATGCCACATTTTTTTTTTATCCATTCATCTATTGAAGGGCATCTAGGTTGGTTCCACAGTCTTGCTATTGTGAATTGTGCTGCTATGAACATCAATGTAGCAGTGTCCCTGTAGCATGCTCTTTTTAGGTCTTTAGGGAATAGACCGAGAAGGGGAATAGCTGGGTCAAATGGTGGCTCCATTCCCAGCTTTCCAAGAAATCTCCATACTGCTTTCCAAATTGGCTGCACCAATTTGCAGTCCCACCAGCAATGTACAAGTGTACCCTTTTCCCCACATCCTCGCCAGCACTTGTTGTTGTTTGACTTCATAATGGCTGCCAATCTAACTGGAGTGAGATGGTATCTTAGGGTGGTTTTGATTTGCATTTCTCTGACTGCTAGAGATGGTGAGCATTTTTTCATGTACTTGTTGATTGATTGTATGTCCTCCTCTGAGAAGTGTCTGTTCAGGTCCTTGGCCCATTTGTTGATTGGGTTGTTTGTTATTGTCTAATTTTTTGAGTTCTTTGTATACTATGGATATTAGGGCTCTATCTGAAGTGTGAGGAGTAAAGATTTGTTCCCAGGATGTAGGCTCTCTATTTACCTCTCTTATTGTTTCTTTAGCTGAGAAAAAACTTTTTAGTTTGAGTAAGTCCCATTTGTTGATTCTAGTTATTAACTTTTGTGCTATGGGTGTCCTATTGAGGAATTTGGAGCCCTACCCCACAGTATGTAGATCATAGCCAACTTTTTCTTCTATCAGACGGCGTGTCTCTGATTTGATATCAAGCTCCTTGATCCATTTTGAATTAACTTTTGTGCATGGCGAGAGAAAGGGATTCAGTTTCATTTTGTTGCATATGGATTTCCAGTTTTCCCGTCACCATTTGTTGAAGATGCTATCCTTCCTCCATTGCATGCTTTTAGCCCCTTTATCAAATATAAGATAGTTGTAGTTTTGTGGATTGGTTTCTGTGTCCTCTATTCTGTACCATTGGTCCACCCGCCTGTTTTGGTACCAGTACCATGCTGTTTTTGTTACTATTGCTCTGTAGTATAGTTTGAAGTCTGGTATCGCTATACCGCCTCATTCACACTTCCTGCTTAGCATTGTTTTTGCTATTCTGGGTCGTGACCATGTGTTTTAATTATTTATTTATTTTTAAACATTTTTACTTGTAGATGGACACTTTCATTTTATTTCTTTCTTTTTATGTCGTGCTGAGGATTGAACCCTGTGCCTTTCACGTGCCAGGTGAGCACTGTACCACTGAGCTACAGCCCCAGACCAAATATAATTATGTCCAAAATCAAGCTAAATTGATTTTGAGTAAACAATCTTTCTAAATTCCCTTCTACTATAGTGCATAAATTTTTGTATATGACCCTTAAAATCTAACTTTAATTTTTCAGATCCTTTGGATCTGATCTCTATTTTCTATTTTTAAATATCATAGGTAGGTACAGACATTTTCTATATAAATACAACATTTTTAAGGAACACAGTTTATATATATATATATATATATATATATATATATATATATATTACTTGATATATATTTGATGTCCATATAATAAATGAAATGCATATATGTCATTTTATTAACTATTAATGTATGCATATGTAAACATACATGTACACGTATATGCATGTATATATTTTTTTAAATAATTAATAGTAAGCTTTAATTAATGAATATTTTTAGAGTGAAAACCTATTTTATAGGTGATAAATAATAATCAATTCACTGTCAATGTAATAAACAGTCAATTTTATTGTAAAATGATTTACAGTATTCATAGCAAGTAGTTTAGATTATGTCAAATATTTTTTTACGTTAGAAATATTTTGCTATTTTCTAGGTTCTAGGCATTATGCTACCTAGTAGCTGTAGGAGCCACATTTAATTGGTGAGATTCCTGAACTTCAGATGTTATTTGGTGTTGGGAGTGAGAAAAGCTACAGAGAAGAAATAGCTTTTAAGTATCTGTTGTAGAGAGGTAGGAATTCTGTATTGTCAGCATTCCATTTCTAAAGGGCAAGTAGAAATGGAATCAGAATGTACTAAGGATTCAGGAAAGATTACGTAGTATGTTTTTGGAATTGCAAGTAGTTCAATAAATATCAGAATCCTTTTTTTCTTTGGCTCTCTCAGATCTTTGTGAACAGATTATCTGAGTACTTGTTTTTTTTTTTGTTGTTTTTTTTTTTTAGAATAACTCCATTATTGTTGTAATTTATATCTTGTGTTAGTCAGCATTTTGTCACTCTTCCATAAGTAACTGATGAGAGCAACTTAAAGGAGGAAAGAATTATTTTGACTCACAGTTTCAGAGTTTCAGTCTAAAGTCAGCTGGCTCCATTACTTTGGGGGCAGAAAGTTCTGGAAGAAGGGTATGGCAGAGGGAGGCCATTTAGTTCACAGCAGACAAGAGGATACAGGGAGAAAGAAAGGGGGAGGAAGTGGAAAGCAAAGGGGAGAGGGAGGGTGCAAGGAGTAAAAAATTTCTTTGCAGGGCATATCCTCAGTGTGTACTTCCTCTGACTAGGCCCCACTCCCTAAAATCTTCACCATCACCCCCATAGTGCCATAAAATTACTAATCTGTCAGTGAATTAATGCACTGATGAAGTTAGCACACTCCTGATCCAGTCACTTCTCAAATGCCCCACCTCTGAGCATCACTGCTTTGAGGCTCAAGCTTCCAACTCTTGAGTTGTAAGGGGACACTTCATGTCCAAATCAACAAGAATAGAGTATTAGTCACATAGAGGACAGTTGTGTATATATATATATATATATATATATATATATATATATATATATATATATGAATGAATTAGGATTTGACATGATGCAGCAAAGGAATGTCCATGGAGATTATGTAGCTATTTTCCTGTGTGAAATATTTCCACAGTGGGAAGAAAGTTGTTTTTTGTTCTGTTCCTATTTCACATATTCATTGAATTTTTGTTAGCTAGTTACTTATTTGTAGAATTGTTTTTATTTTAAAATAGGTTGCAATCAGGTATGTACTCTAAATATTTAGAAAGGAAAAAGTCATATAAGCTAATCTTACACATTGCTTTTCAAGTCTTGCCTCTATTTCTAACTAGCTACCAGACCCTTCACGATAAATTCAGCCTTGCTAGTTTCTAATGTCTTCATCTTTAGGAAAAGGCAATGGAGTCAATGATCTTCTGCCACTGTTTGAGTCAAGATGATTATTATCTCTGTTTTGTTGTAGTCCAAACTGATGCCCAAGTAAAAGTTCCCATCTACTTATCCTTGTTCTTTCTTTCTTTCTTTTCTTTTCTTTCTTTTTTTTTTTTTTTTTTTTGGTGTGTTTGGTGGGGGTGGGTACTGGGGATTGAACTCAGGGACATTTGACCACTGAACCACATCTCCAGCTGTATTTTGCATTTTCTTTAGAGACAGGGTCTTACTGAGTTGCTGAATGCCTTGCTCTTGCTGAGGCTAGCTTTGAACCTGCAATCCTCCCATCTCAACTTCCTGAGCTGCTGGGATCATAGGCGTGCGCCACCACGCCTATCCCTTGTAGTTTTGAACACTGAATTTTAGAAAGATTTGTAAAAGATCTCTGTATTTTCCTCTTGTTGTCTGTATGAGCATCTTCTTTGAATGTTAATAGAAATGTGAGCTCATGTTGAGCCTGCTCATTAGATCTGTTTACATAATGATTTCAATTAAAATGCTCTTGCAAAATAGTAAAAGAATTATCATTTATGGAAGTAATTGAATTCACCAGACATTTTATCTATATTGTAATTAAGCAAGGTAGGCAGTTTCCTTCTCATCTGGTAAATGAGAAAAAAATAAATTATTTTCCATAGTTGCTTGATTTATGCTATATGTATTACACTACAATTTTTAAAACCCCAGAAATAATTCTTAGTTGTCCCTGATATTAAAGTTTTGGAAAATATATTTGACTTCAACTCAGAGTTGTATGAAGGTCAAGTTGATATTATAACATAATTTGCTCTTAAAAAATGGGGTTAGTCATATATCCTATGAACTATGACTGTGTCTGATAGTCAGATTTGTGGAATTTTTCCATCCCATCCATCTCCAGCCTTTGCCCCTAAGTTCTATATTTTTCATAGTTTATTACTCTTTTCATCTTCCAGTGACCTCATGTCAATCACATAACAACTAATAAAAAAGGAAAAGTCTTATTGGACTCATGTCACTCAAATCACTAAAATATTGTGGAACATGACATAGCAGAGTGTTTAAGTGCAAGAATTATAGGAATGGAATTTTTGCCTTTAAATCCAGGATCCAAGACTTAATAGGCTTGTGATCTGTTCAAATTAGGTAAATTCTCTGTACATTAATGTCCTTACTTGTACAGTGGAACAATAAGAGTAATATCTAGCTTGAAGTTTTTGAGATGAGTTAATTTTATGGACAAGCTTTGGATATTATAAGCTATGTGATTATATGCATTGTTTTTACAGCAATAGAAACCTGAGATATTGGAGTGTTTTAGCTGTTCCATCTAATTTGAGCTTCCCACATTTGTAATTATAACAATTTATGCATTTGGAAGTTTACTTCTAAATTCCTGAATTCTTTTCCTGATTAACTGACCACATCTCTCTCTGATACCATTGCTATGTTTCATTCTAATCATAGCATCTCTGATTCTAAATTGCCATGAGACCCATACAAATTCCATGATTTCACAGATGACGTTGGAGTCATAATGCTTGGACTGCATCAAATATTTTATTAATATAGCCATAATTTCTCAGAAGAAAATCCTTGAGCATCCATTTTCTTGTTCCAGTTTTATTATATTGGCTCCATCTATAATAGGAGTGAACTCTAAAAATACCTAGAACTCTGAGCTCCAGGAAATAGATTCCATCCCATTAGAGACACCCTGACATGTCGTTTTAGAATGTGGAAGATGGAGGTACAATGTGCTGGTTAATGGGAAATTTATCCACAAGATGGTGCACACTGCTTATATTTGATTATAAACTCTCTACCTTGAAAAAAATGTTAGATATTACATTTTCAATGAATGGGCAGAATAATGCCTTTTGATGGATAGATTTAATGTCATGTATTATAATTGGTCATATTTTATGTTTCAAGCTCTATTAAGTTTTAGAAAATTAACTTTATGTGTATGTGCATGTTTGTGTGTATGTGTATGCCTGTTTACATTAGTAACTACAATATATAGATTGCATCAATGCCACACTACTCTTTATTAGATAGCAGAGATCAAGAAAATTTGAGAGAATGATGGGTGACACAGACACAACAAGAAGGGGGAACTTTTGTTTTCTTTTAAGTTCTGTGCAAAACTTAAACAATACAGATATATTAAGTATTTTAGAAACATTTGCTCTGAGTAAAGGAATGTGTAGACATTGATGTATTTATTCTCCATATGTTAAATTTAATAGTTTTTTTGTGAAAAAAAAATGTTTGTCTGGTGCTTCCTTTTTAATCTCCTCACTGGGCTACACAGTTATCAATAGATATGATTTGCAATTTTTCTTAGACTGGTGGTAGGTACAACAAAACAGAGATAAGATGTGTATGTCATGGGAGTTATTTACAGAAGTAGATATGATATGACAGGCACAACAACCATAGAAGAGGTGCCAGTTGCTAATTTATGTTGGACCTGTTCAAGCCTGACCTCATATATGTCATTTCCACTAAAAGGAGTATTGGTGGATGTATCCAATATTACATTTGATAGATCAGATGTCAGCTGGTTAGACAGCTCAGGTCAGGATGGGCCATGGGGAGATTTCCATATTTCCTAAGGCCAGAGAAGTCAGAAACTACTACCCAGTAAAACAGATATAGAATATATAGAGAATTACAGAGCATTGTTCCAAAATTCTAAAATTCTGCAATTTGATTTCCCTGTAGGGGTCCACAAAAGCCTCTCTTCAGTAATCCTCTTCATCAGATACTCTAAAAAACACATCACTTCCTCTTGCATCCAGATGGTCCATGTAGCAGAAGAGCTTTCCCAAGATCTTGTACCTATTACTACAACTTTGCTTGCTTCGAGCCTCACTCAGAAGTGAAACTTTTGGATTAATTGGCAAATGAGCTGGAATAGCATGCCCAACCAATATATTTCTTCAAAATTCAGAGTCTAAATATTATATTTTTCACTTTAAAAGAGCTGTATCTACAATATATGTCTATGCTATATACATACATATTTGTTTAAAATTTATCAACATACAAAGTCTTTGGATTGCTGTATGTCTTTCCCATCCTTCAATTCATTTGAATCTTATGAAATATCTAAGCTAGTCACTATTTTTAGCTCATCAGCTCCAATCTGCATAACATCATCAATTTAATGGATGCATATGGTAATAAGGAAGAGAGAGGAACCAATATCCCTGTGGGCTACATTACATTGTATTTGATCATCTCTAGAGTAAAAGAATGAAACTATGTTAAAAAACTTGCTAACTGTATGAAAATGGTTCCTGATGTCCTTATAATATTATAGTCAGGAAAAGAAAAATGACACTCAACACCTAAACACTTGAATATCAGGTGTTATGATATTATCTCACCTGCAGCAGTGGTTGAAATGAAAGACACCCTCAATTATAATAGCCCATTGTCTTTCTCCCATATCTATTTACCTTTGCCGCAGGAAAATAAGCAAGCAGAACTGGAACGTGACCAGAATCACAAATTCTAAATAATCTGAATTTGAGATGGTGGAATCATCTTCCAGGCTTTCTAGGTAGACTGTATATTTATAAGTCAAGTAATACATGTGGTGTTTCTGTCAATTTCCGCGTGTATCTGTTCCAATTATAATGTAAGAACTGAGAAAGTGACTATTACATTGGTTTGAAGTCCCACTGGTCCCAGCTATGAGACAAGCCTGAAGCAGATGTATTATTCACGTGACTTCTACATCCCCCTAAACTGCCTGTGGGACCATAGTGCCACTTTTACTTTTAGTAAGTTAACTCCCAATTGTATTTGAAAACTATAATTATGTTTCCTTTCCCAGATCGAATCACCCTGATATAGGATCAAGATTTCATTGTGGAAAGTTTAGGAGAAAGACTTACAGATCCAATTTTTTAAAGATTTTCCTCAAAGGAGTCACCCTCTCTTCTAAAAATCATAACACCATAAACTGATTGGAACCTGAACAATGATATGAAGCAAAAATTTCTACCCTGGCTATGAGCTTGAACATTACCCAGACTTAAGCTGTCAAGTAAAAATTTCAGAATCTGACCATTTATTTCAGTCCCAGGGATACCATGATAAATTAGCCAACATTAAAAATCGCTGTATGTCTCTGTAGCCCTTCACAGTAAGCATGACAAAACTTGTAGTTCAGTGCAAAAATCCCTTTCTTCTGACAGCTCTGTTATCCATCATCTCCATTTAACTCCAGAATCCATTTGATAACAACGGTTACCACTGCCACTTCAGGCTTGTAGAGAATAGCTACTACAGAGGCATTTAAGAAGTCTGCTGTCCTGCTTACCAACACAAGTTGTAAAGCTTTGGTGAAGAGTCTGTCCTCCTCCAAGACATAAAGTAGGCATTGGATAAACAGGCACCCAATATATCTACTCCAGCATTCCAATCTCAGCTTGCTCCTAGATGCTGTCCTCCAGAGCAAGTCTGTCCAAGAAAACTCCTGTAATTAAAGGGTTACTCTGTATCTGTGTTATCTAGTATGGCCATCACTAGTTACATTTTACTATTGGACATTTACAATGTGACTAATACAACCAAACAAATTAATTTAATTTTATTTCATTCTAATTAATTTTAATTTAAACGACCATCTGTATTTAATACTGTCATCTTAAGAAAACACAGAGTTACAGTATACCAAAGAAGTTCTGGAATTATGACATTTGGAAGAATTACATTTGATTTGACATTTCAGGGAACAAAACAAGCAAATAGTTAAGAATATTTTCAACTGCTTTCCCAAACACAATGAGGTCAGACACTGATTAATGCATTCATATCAGTAATATTGGTTTAAGTCAACACTATCTCCACTATGATCCAGCAAACTTAGAATCTGTTATATGTTTTAATATAGTTAAATCAAGAAGCCAATATCAGATTCCTATTCTTAAAGTTTCTACTTCCTAGGAAACCATTTCTGGTGTTAATCATTGCTTCATTCAAACTCCGGTCAGGAAAACAAGATTTCAGAGTTACTATGAATGTTAGGTAATAATAGATTCATTTACAGGAAGTAGAACAACCAGAATTGTAAAAATAAATAAATGAATCAATACCTTCCAGAAGGGGAAATTAGAAATTCAGAAAAAGAGTAACTGACCTAATTTCCTTAGACACAGGTTGGATGAACTAGCTGAAGAGTTTCCCAGGAAATCTGAGGTTCTCAGCACATTCAGCCACTGAAATGAGGCTGTGAAGCAAGCCTTTGGAGAAATCTTTGGAAAGCTGTTGGCCCAATTAATCACCACCTCTGTGAGTCTGCACCCTATGCCTGGGGATGCGATTTGGACCACAATTTATTAATATGGATAATGACAGGACAAATGAGGAGGACATAAGCAGAGAAAAGGAAGGATAAATAAGGCCTGTGTGTCTGTTTCGGATCTGCATATCTGATGGTGAAAATCAAAGATTAATGGCTACTGCTTAATTTACATCTTAAAAATCTCATGAAGTCTTCTTTGTTGACCAAATCAAGCCTGAAAAAGTTCAAATACAAAGATATGGTTATGGGAAGTGCAATTACCATTTTGACCAAATTGAGTCAAAATCAGCATACTTCCCAATTTGATTACATATTTCTTAGGTTAACACTGATATATTGAAAACAAGGTATGTCTCAGGGATGAGATGAGAAATTGATGGTAGTTAGCCAGATTTGAGGAGTGATAGATAGTGTATGGTGGTGAGAAACTCCAAACTGAGCTTTTCTTTAATACTATTCACATATCACAGCTCCTGATCCTTGTTGTGATATAGTCTGTGTTGAATAAACAACTCTGAAAACATTTCATAAACCTCTGATTTATAGGGCTGATCTACAATAGCTCTATTTTTGTACTTAAGAAATCTCATGGTTACTACTAACTGGACCAAGTTATATTTACTCAAAGGTAGGACAATGCCATTCTATCTTATGGCTTCTTTAGAATTAGGACCAGGAGAAAGTTTGGTTATTCATTTTCACCACGAATCACAAATGCAGGAGCTGCCAGTCTTCATGGTCTGTGTTGTGGAACACATAAGCAAAGCGAAGTGATCTGTCTTGAGAATGGAAAAAATAAATAAAAATAAAAAAAGTTCTAAAACTGATCTGCTGGGGGTGTGATGTCTAGAGAAAAGTTATTACTCTTCATCATTTGTTAGTATGTAATTTTAATTTAATTATGTGGTTCAAGTCTGTCTTGCAACCATGCAAAACCTTTTTTCTGTTTGTTTTAATTTTTGAAAGTGTTCCCCTAATATGCTTAAAGTAGCTTGGATTTGTTTTTATTAAAAATTTCCAATAATTGGCTCTGGTACATGTATAATCCCAGCACACAGGTATAAGTCCAGCTACTCAGGAGGCCGAGACAGGATTGCTAGTTCAAGGCAAGTCAGGGACACATGGCAAGATAAAAATTCAAAAAGGACCAGTGTATATCTCAGTGGTTGAGCACAGATCCTGAGTTAAATTCCTTATACCACAAAAGATGTAAATAAAAATAAAAATGTTCTAATATGGCTCCAATAATTTAATTCTTCCATATAGTAATATAACAGAGAGTAACTAGGAAATCATTTATCAATATACCGTATTCTAGTGGGTAGTACAGCAATGCCAGTTTCTCAAGATTTGCCTGTATAATACAGTTTCAAGAAGATAGGTCAGAGATATTATTATGTGTACAAAAAAAGCAGAATTAAATATCAAATATCCCCATGTCAATGAGTTAGACTAAAATACTGATTAAAAGAGCCAACTGTTGAGTCAGATGACGTTGGTCCAAGTCTTGGTTCCTCCTCTCATTAGCTGTAAATCTTTGGACAATTTATCTTTATTCCTATTTCTCTTCTATGAAAAAAGAGGTTGATATTAGTTTCAACCTGACAGGGTTTTTGCCAAAATTGTGTGAATTATATATATAGAACAGAAATATTGTATTGCATATTTAATCTGTGGGTATTATTATTATTAATCTCATAAGTTTTTATTCCCAGTATGAAATAATTTTTATATTAGGTAGAATGAATTAAATAGTTTTGAAAAGATGTCATTATGAGAAACACAGTGTTAAATACATGGTGTTTCAGATTCATTATTTTTCAGAGATTGTCGCGACCCCTTGCCCGCAAGGAAGACGCAACTCAGGAATCTTCTTTCAGCAGTTTATTCAGGCCCTTGATATTTCTTCTTCTTCCTCTTGGATGCCCCTCCCAGCCTTAATAAAGCATCCCAAGCCCCAATGCAAAGCTGCCGCGTGGAGCTTTCTCACAGGGTGGTGAAAAATCATGTGCCAACTTTCCCAGATAAGGAGTTGTTTGTCACAGACCACAGCGGAGCCAGCGTCATCTTGTAATGGCAACCATAGTCTGCAGAAACGGCAGAAGCGGCTCACCACAGTTCCCCCTTTCTGTTTTCTTAAAACAATACAGGCGAGAGTAGAGGTCCTATCCCACTGTGCAGAAGTGGCTGCATAGTATGACTCAGTCCTAAGGAGGGCCCTTCCCCAGATCTGAGGCCATATCAGCCGACGCCTTTTTTCGTGGGGCGGGGCATGTACGCGTCTAACCCGCATGCAATAGGACATGCTCTCCTTGAGGTCCACATCAAGGATCACTCAAGTGCAGTGCCTTGCCTCGCATCCTGTATCGTGACGATGGTGGACGAAGGGGGATAGCTGAGGCTGAACTGTGGCTGTTTATAACGACAAACAAGTTGACAGCACCCTGAAAGAAAGGCACGGGCTTTAAGGCGATAGAAAAGCACTAGTGTGGAAACCCATCTGCGTGCAATGGCAGTAAGACCGGCAGAGTGCAAGGGCTTTCCAACACTAAGAGAATAACAAGGAAAGTCATGTCGATCCCAGTGCAATGTTATAATAACTTGGGGTGTAACGACCATGACAAAGGTTTACTGCTTAAGATGCGCAAGCCAGACTTGAGGTGAGTTGCCATTTTCTAAAGCTGCAAGAGCTTGTATGATCATAGCCTTTTCTTGTGCATGGCGAGTTTTAAGGCGACAGAGAAGCCACAAACAAAGTACAACACTGAAGCAACACATTGCACCAAAAATGCCTACTCCCACCCACTCTTTGAAGAAGGAAAAAGCAGAAGATATCCAATCGGTGAATTGACCCAAAGTCACAGGATCGACACGGGTGCTATTCAGAACAGCAATCTGAGTTAGTTGAGACTGGATCAAGTTTTCTGCTTCCATGGACCAGGTTCCGGATGGATACTCTCCGATGATGCGGGAGGCATTTCTGGAATCATTAAATCTGACAGAGGTTATACATAAATGTGCACGTTGATCAATACAACCCAAATGTACTAGGTCAGACAATTCCTCAACTTGAGCTTGAAGCAGATCTATCCTTTGATTAGCAGCCAAAATCCCAGATAGAATGTGTTGATTAATTCTACTTTGAGATTCAAGTATGGTGGATGTTTGTTGAATAACCTGATTAATAGTGGCAGCAGTTTGTACCTGGCTGGCCATGGCTACTCCAGCTATAACTGCTGCAGCAGCAGATACCGCCACAGCTGTCACTATAGCTGCCGTAATTCCAAAATCTCTACGGGCTCTAATCAGTTCAACAATAGGAAAAGACTCTGGATCTGCAGTAACCGGGATCGGGACAAAAGTTGGAATTTTTATAATCACTGCCATAGGCCAGGATCCATTCCAACACTCAGACAAATAACAGGTAATATTAGAGCAATTAAGCATCCCCTGTAATGTAACATTAGCCAAAAGAAACAGGAACGGAGATTGGAGACGGACTGCTGCGGAGGGTAATGTAGCATTAGATAATTGTGAATTATTTGCAGAAATTTTAAGCCTCCTACCTCGCTCCGAGTCTTGGGTACTGCCAGAAACATTAAACAGCCAACTTTGGACTCCTAATATTTCCCTGGGGAAACACAAGCGCGGACTAGACTAGCCCAATCTGAGGGAGTCATGCAAAATCTAGTAAGTCCCTCCACCTGAGTGAGAGTGAAAGCGGCATCTATGCCATAAGTGCGGACAGATTCTGCCAAGGTTTTAATTATCTTAAAGTCTAAAGGCTCATGATATCTTCCCCTGTTATTGTCCTGAAATACAGGGTATGCAAGTCCCATATCTGTATTAACTGTCCTCCAAACTTGTGCATGAAAAGATCTCCCGGAACCTTGGCTCCCCCCCACATACGGAGGTGGGGCAATTGGCACCATATCTTCTTCTAGATATTCTACCTCCTCCTCCTCAGAGTTTTGTTGACCGATGTTAACTCCCTTCCCCTTCTTACAGTAGGCCTGTGTGCCCTGTGTCTCCTTTTTCTTCTTTTTCATTTTTATCTTATGTAGTTGTTGTAACAATATATCAAGGTCCTCAGAACTCTCTGAGTCGCTTGTGTTCTCAGGCGTTTTTAATTCGGTCAAGTCTGGGTAGAGCCTTCTCCTATTTTTATCTTCAGGCTCTTTTGCCTTCTCACTACTGTTACTTTTAATACTCTCTGCCACTTCACTACATGATCCTTCAGATTTTTCCTCATGCAGTTGCTCAAGAATAGCTTGACCCTCACTCACAGCTTCCTGGCATTTACCATCTGTAAGGCAACCACGGACCATTTTCCAAAGGGGTATCACCCCACCCTCTAATATGCCCTGCTCAGAAGCAAAGTCAAGATCTTTGCCTAATTTATCCCAACTAGGCACAGTAAGGCTGCCCGAAAATGCAAACCACGGTGCAGCGATATCTATCTTCTGTAAAAATCTCTGTAAAGTACTATGTTTCACTTCCAGTCCCTTGGAACGTAACAGGCCATCTAGGGCCAGGAGAAGCGGACTTGAAGATGCGGCACCCATGACACAACAACAAAGGAAGCACAAAAAACAGAAAGCGAAAGTAGGAGCGAAAGTACACAGTGCAGCTGCAATAAAATGTAAGGCTCTCTCTTTCATTACAGAGGAGCTGTCCCGCTTTGGTCGCGGATCCCACTTACTAGGGACTAATCCCGCTTTGATCGCGGATCCCACTTACCTGGGACTAACCCCGCTTTGATCGCGGATCCCACTTACCTGGGACTAACCCCGCTTTGATCGCGGATCCCACTTACCTGGGACTAACCGGTGCACCACCCCTGACTGTTGAAAGTTCTGGTTCCCGGGTTTCGGCACCACTTGTCGCGACCCCTTGCCCGCAAGGAAGACGCAACTCAGGAATCTTCTTTCAGCAGTTTATTCAGGCCCTTGATATTTCTTCTTCTTCCTCTTGGATGCCCCTCCCAGCCTTAATAAAGCATCCCAAGCCCCAATGCAAAGCTGCCGCGTGGAGCTTTCTCACAGGGTGGTGAAAAATCATGTGCCAACTTTCCCAGATAAGGAGTTGTTTGTCACAGACCACAGCGGAGCCAGCGTCATCTTGTAATGGCAACCATAGTCTGCAGAAACGGCAGAAGCGGCTCACCACAAGAGATGGCATCTATTTTATGTGTATGTGTGTGTCCACACTTTACACACACACACACACACACACACACACACACATGCACAGACATACATTCACACATATAAATTCCAGCATAAAATATTTTAAAAAAAATATTATTTTCTTCTAACACTTCAGTCTTTTGACCTATTCCAATTTTTTGAAATTCCATAATATCCAAAAAACTACAATTGTAAATACAGAAGTATTAGCAGCAAGAGTGTGATGGAGATAAATGTGAGGGTGGGGTGCGGGGTGGGGGTGTGGAGAAGGGGAAGGAAGAAAGGAAGGAAGGAAATTTTGTTTCAAATTGTTTTGTTTCAAATTTTGTTTGTATTATAGCAGATATCAAAAGGATCCGGCTACGGTCTGTGAATTTTTACTTCTTAGACACTTGCATGTGTATAGACAGAAACAATAAGATACTCAACATGACAATATAGTTAGACAGTTATATTATTTGTAAAATAGTATCTTTGCTATTGTATAAGTGATTTGGTAATTTATTGTTTTACTTTTCTCTAGAAATCAGTGATGCTTACAATTTCAGGTATATACAATAATATTTCCATTTTGCTAGCAGATTTATCATAAGCTAGTATAAAGTTTTGCAGCATGTCTGCAAGTATTGTTTTTAGTTTGAATAATTCAATGAAAGTTGTTTTTGTTTTATTTTGCATTGCTATGTATTTTTGCACACTCTAAATTTTTATTGTGACTTTTTTGGTACATCTGTCCAAGTTCTTTACACTTATATATCCATAAATGATAAGATCTATGAGATGATAGAAAACAAAAGGATATCACTACAGACATTTTAAAATTTCCTTTTCCAGCACCTCTGCAAAGAATGCTTTGATTTTCATCTCCTCAATACACTTTTACAAAATTCTGAGTCCTAGAATGATTTTTCAGAGCTAGAATGAGTTTTACAGATTACATTACATTAAGAAATCTGAATTATGGGCTCCTACTTTTCATTCTATTCTTTATTGCAACTACCTCACATTTATTGCTTTTTCAGTTATTAGAGATATATTCTTCAATTGCAATGATACATTCAGAAAGATAAAGAAATAGTTTATTTAGCTTCTTAAGTCATAAGTTAAATTGATGAGCTCTGGAATGCTTAATTCTAATTTCCAAAATTGAGCCAATCAATGTTCAGATCATGTACAGTGGATAGTTCATTTAAGAATCTGCATTGGTTGAAACATGCACAAGTTCCTGTGTTTTTATATCTGATTGCTCCTCATTGCTCATGATTCCAAAGAGGCTCAAGATGACAGTCTGTTATGATTGTATTCAGAAAAATTCTCTCTCAGATCAATATTTGAGATCTTTTACTTTTTTTCATAAATGAATCCTGTGATAGGATGTCAGAACTTAATCTCACTTCATACTGGTTTACTTCTGTTAAGGATTAGTAATAGAAACCCATTGCAGTTGGAAAAAAATATTTTATATGCTGCTTATTATCTTCTATGAAGACTAACATTTGCTCTATTCTGAATAATGTCCCATGTCCTCTGGAAAGAAAGCCAATGCTGTTTTGTGAAGTGTAGAATTCTACATATGTCTCTTTAATCTAGTGGTTTATTGTGTCAGAGTTTCTATCTCCTCACTTATCTTCTTTTAGTTTCCCGAGTTGCTCAATCAAGTATTGAGAACTGTGTATTGAAGTCTCCTTAACTATTGTAGAACTATTCCTGCTTAAATTCTGTCCATTTGTTGCTTCATATTATTTTATCTGTCATTAGGTGCATGAATGTTTCTAATATATATATATATATATATATATATATATATATATATATATATATATATATATATATATATCTTCTTGTTATGTTGAAACTTTTAGTGTTATGTACTGTTGACCTTGGTTTTTAATTAACTTTTTTACTTAAAGTATATATCATATTAATATAACAGTCCTAATTTCTTTTCATTATTATATGTGTGTAATATTATTTCCATCCTTTAACTTTCAATCTACTTTGCATTTGAATATACAGAGTGATTTAAACCTAAAGTGAGTCCTTTTTAGAAAATGTGTGATTGGACTATCAGATTTTAAATATCCATTCTGTTTACCTTTGTCTTTTAATAACTGAGTTTAGCCCACTTATATTTAAAGTGTTTACAAAGGTGAATCTGTCCAATTATTTTTAATTTATATGTCTTTATACACTGGATTTCTCATCAATGACATACAGTTACATTTAGACCATTGACCTTCATAACCATTATGAATACACTTGGATAAACATCTACAATATATATTCTTTTTTTTGTATTCATTGCCTTTTTTCTTCTTTTTTCCATTCTTTAATTTTTTGGTCTTTGTTTCATAATTGAACATATTATATAAATTAATGTTCTCTCCTTCCATAGCATATTAGCTATACTTTTGTATTTTTTAGGTTATGCTCTAGAGTCTGGAAAATACATTCACTAATAATACACATTCAATAATACTGTACTGCTTCATGGATGATATAAGGACCATATATTCAAATTATATTAATTCCTTCCTCCCAACCCTTGTACCATGGCTATCATAAATTTATTTTAAGTACAGGCATACATAAGCATAAATAGAGTCATAATATTTACATAAACATTTGTACACATAAATATGTATATGTATTAATAAAACATTTATATAAGTAACTAATTAGGGCTTTTGCTATTGTTACATGAAATTAATTGACTGTTAGATCAATTAAGAAAATAAAATAATTTTTTAAAAATTTTACTACCACTTATTTCTTCTTTGATGCTCTTCATTTTTTCATATGGATTCAAGTTTCTGGCCTATACAATTTCACTTCTCTTCAAAGTATTCCTTCCTTCCTTCCTTCCTTCCTTCCTTCCTTCCTTCCTTCCTTTCTTTTTCAATTATTAGCTTCTTTGTATATTGTTTTTAGTTTCTATGCCTATATGTTTTTAACAAAATTGAAATCAGTTTCTTGATTTGCATTTTTTCTCTTTTTTAAGTTTTGATTTGTTACATATTACAACAGAATGCACTACAATTCATATTACACATATAGAGCATAATTTTTCATATCTCTGGCTATACACAAAGTAGAGTCACATCCTTTGTGTCTTCTTACATGTACTTAGGGTAATAATGACCATCACATTCCTCCAACTTTCCCTACCCCTATGCCTCTTTCCTTTCCTTTTCCCCTTTACCCCATCTAGAGTTCATTTAATCCTCCCATACCCCTCTGCCCAGCATTTTATGGATCAGCATCCTTAAATTGGAGAAATCATTTGGCATTTGGTTTTTTGGGATTGGCTAATTTCACTTAGCATTATATTCTCCAGCTCCTTCCATTTACCTACAAATGCCATGATTTTATTTTCTTTTAATGCTGAATAATATGCCATTGTGTATGTATACCACATTTTCTTTATCCATTCATCTACTGAAGGGCATCTAGGTTGGTTCCACTGTATAGTTATACAGACACTTTTCAGAAGAAGATATACAATCAATCAACAAATATATAAAAAAATGTTCATCATCTCTAGCAATTACAGAAATGCAAATCAAATCTTCTCTAAGATTTCATCTCACTCCAGTTAGAATGGCAGCTATTAAGAATACAAACAACAGTAAGCATTGGACAGGATGTGGGGAAAAAGGTACACTCATACGTTGCTGGTGGGTCTGCAAATTGGTGCAGCCAAATCTGGAAAGTAGTATGAAGAATCCTTGGAAAACTTGGAATGGAACCACCATTTAACTCATGTATCCCACTCCTCAGTGTATACCCAAAGGACTTAAAAATAGCATACTACAGGAACACAGCCATATCAGTGTTTATAGCAGCACAACTCAAAGAATTTCTGCCGGGTTTATGTTCTCACGACTAAAAGGCTCAGGGGTCACTCCAGTTAAAGTGGACTAATTGGACTGCACGAAATAACCACACAGGAGACACAAATATATTTTTCTTTAGGGTCACTGTGACGGCTTCTCTGACCTTAAGTGTCCCCAGAAAGAGAGAGAGTGAGAGCATGCACTGACCCCTTTTATTGAGGAGAAGCTATTCAAATGAGGCAAGGGGTCAGGTTTCAGGGGGCTAAGTCTATCTTCATGATGTCCACTGTCAGCAGGTTGACTGACACCTGGGTAGGCCTATCCAAGGGGAGAAGGGGACACACACAACACACTTCCATGGAAGATTCTATCCTAAACAGGGCAAGGGATTATATTACAAAGAAACAGGTAAGCATAGCTTCACCTATGGGGCTGTAGCAAGACACACCCATACATAAGACACCAACCCTCAAACCCAAGAAGGGTGGAGAAAGCTCTGCCACATTTCTGTGACAGAGCGCCTCAGCACCCAGCCAGGGAGTGTGACTCAGTCACGTGTAAGGTTGGTCTCTCACAAATTTCTTTTAACATTCCTTGAAAAATCAGTTTATAGGCAACAATTGAGTTACCTGAGAAAGGATTTATTTCTTTCATTAGGAGGGAAATTTTCAGGGTTCTTGAAACAGTGATTCTGTTGTCTCAAAACTTTAAATTCATGCTTTTCTGTTCTTACCTGTATGATTTATGATCAGTAGCATATAATTCTTGGTTTTGCTCCTGTATATTGGTAAGGTGTCCCACTGTCTGCTATTTTAGGAGATTTTTTTTTCTTATTTTGCTTTTCTGTTGTTGGAAAATGATATGGGTGAAGAGTGGTAACTTGGATTATGGTCTCTGCCTCATGGGTGTGTTTGTGCTGGGAACTTGCTGTGTAAAAGTACAGATCAAGATTGCCCGTTCCTATCGTGATGCCTGCCCTGAAGTGGCTCTGTGCACAGAGTTATATTAGTCTGGACCTTGAGTTCAGTTACCAGCTGCAAAAGATAGAGAATTCTGTGTATAACAAAGTAATCACTATGTATTTAAAGTTTCACAGCAACCTTAAAGATCTATCTGCTTTGCAGAAACTTTCCCACATATTACCTTTGATGATGAAATCTATATAATAAACATGCTGGTCTAGCTCTGGATCACTGCTCCTCTATCAGAGGATGGTATCACTCCTGGTCCCAGCTTTTTCTTTTGTACATGTGTTCATTAGTCTTTTTCAAACCCCCATCACTCCTTGATGGTTTCTGAATTAATGGCTATGCTGGTCATAACAGATATACCTCTGTATAGTTTTCTTACAATTATTGATTTCTCTAAGCCTCCAGAATCTTTGATTTGGTGTCTAACACAAATTTGGAAAGCATCTCAGTCATTGTTTTTTTCAAATGCTACTTGAATTCTTGCCTTTAGTTTTCTCCTCCCAACATTACCATTTTGCACATGACTTCTTTGTAGTCGCCACTCAGTTGTTGATTATTTTAGTTTATTTTTCTATTCTTTCTTTCTTTCCTTTAAGTTTTTGGAGGTTTCAATCAATTACATAGATACACAATTGTATCTACATTTGAATCTGAAATTAATGATACATCCTGATCTTCAGAGCTCCCTTCCTCAGATACATCAGTGTAACAAGAAGCCCAGGAAATCCCAGTATTCACATCTTTTACAATGTGCTTTTTTTTAATCTACCATTTATTTTTAATTCTTCCTTAGGATTGTCACTTCTCCACTTACATTGCACATCTGTTCTTGAATTCTGCTACTTTATCCATTAGCATATTAATTACTGTTATTAATTTTCTGTCTAGTAATCCTAACATCCCTGGAAGATCTGCTCATAATGTATGCTGTGTTTCTTCAGACTTTATATTTTAACTCTTATTACACATTGTACTTTTGTGAGATAGGTCAACATGTTACACTGAGTGAAACTGAGGCAAGATATAGAAATGGGAACTCAGAGAATGGGGGATTCCACCAGATTAAAAACCCTAGGTTAAAGCTTGTTTGTTTTGTTGTTGTTGTTGTTGTTGTTGTTGTTATTGTTGTGGCTGCCTGACTGGATGTTTCCAATCCTGTTTGGATGTCTATACATTCTATTGTCTTGAGTACCCTAACATTAATCAAGCTCAGCAAGTTGTTTTAAACCCCAGCAAATCTTTTAACAAATGAATACATGACAAATTCAGGTTAAAAAACATATTAAACCATCCCAATATGGGAAAAGGAATTGAAATTGTGTAATTTCAACTGAATCAGAAAAAGAGAAGATTCTAGAGAAACTTTCCAATGAAAGATTAGTTCCTCAACAAAACAGTATAGAAACCCTTAGACAGTCACCAATGGTAGCTTCTTAGGGATCCCTCCCTTGCTGTGGGTACTTTCCTGGCTTGCTTGTGGTAAATCTGTTACTGAATTCTCACCCTCTGTCATCCACATACTTCATTCTCTACAAGCATGAGACAAGAACCCTCCAGCACTCACATGCCCCTCGTTACAAAAGACGCTGTTGTAAGAAGGCTTTTGGAACTGTGACTGTAACATGTAGGTGGAGGGGAAGTGTTCTTTAGACCCTAGTAAGATCTCAGTCTTTTATTAAACCTGTCTCTGAATTATCAACCTCACAAGTATTTCTAAGTTCCTTTGCCTCCTTTAGGAGGAATAGAATGGCTGTTCTCAGCTGCAGTTAAGTGATTCCATCCTGCAGGTCAACTGGACTTTCATAAAACCTAAGCAGGTGAGGTTTCACTTAACTACTTGCTCCTGAGGGCGGACCTTGCTATGAGAACACTACCTCAGAGTGTTTCAAAATGATTGACGCCCCCTCCCCTCCAGAAGAAGAAGGGGCTTTACCTCCCATATTTGCTGGGAGAACCTAACTAAATTCCTAGAAGTAAAAATAACAAAAGTATATGGCCTTAACAGGATCCAGTCTTTCTACAGTTTCTAACTCTCAGGCTCATTTCTTGCTTGGCCTCCAGTATGTCAATAACTGCAATTCAGATTTTTCTTCCCTGGCATTGATTCCCTGGCAGGAACCTTTTCTTTTATGGTGTGATTCTCTGCATCTACCTGTCAGTGTATCCAATTTTAGCTCCAGTAGTCAAGGCTCTGACCTCTAGTCTCCTATGGATCTAATAAGATATATTGATTTTTCATTTTTCTCAACTGTTTACTTGTTACAAGGATGAAGTGTCAAATTTTCAACTCCCTACATGTGGAACTGGGCACAAGAATTTGCCTGTGTAATTTTGAAGAGAACAGTAAGAAACGAGCAAGAAAAGACCACATGAAATTAGCATCATAATACATTTTTATCATATGGAAAATTCTAAAACACACATTTCTGAGACTTTTCAGTATGGATGCTCAGCTTGTATTTGGGGCCAGTGCCATAACCAACTTCTATGTGCAAAGGCAATTTCATAGGAGGGACTATAATCTACATTGAGCATTAACAATAATTCTAAGCTAGTCCTTCTGCCTCTGCATGTCACTCATTTAATAATAAACTGTCTTTTCCCTGTAGTTGGTCGTAAGCAATAAATATAGAGATTAAGCGTGCTGTGCAATGGAGGTTAACTTGAGTAAAATTAGTTATAAGTTAATGCTGAATATAAAACATTTTTTTCAGGCAACAATATTTTTGAAAACAAAGTGGAAACCTTTTAGAATAGAACCAAGTTTAGGTTAGGTGTACTATTGTTGTCTTTAATCCCAATGCAAACAACATGAGATTTGAATCACACTCTACGTTTTGCTATGTAGAATAATTCTGATAACATCTGGTACCAATATTTACCCAATCTCTACATTCTACTCTAGCTTTTTTTTTAAAAAAAAAATTCAAATTAAAAATCCCTACTATTTATTTAATATTTTATACATATACACATACATATATATAGATATGATATAAATACATATATGTGTATATATATTCATACTCACACATATACATATATTTATATGTATACTTATATGTAGGCATGCATGCTGTATATTTGCATATATGTGTGTACATATAAAAATATGCATACATATATGTATATATGCAGCCATGCATTATTTAACAACAGCATGTATTCCAAGAAATTAATCATTATATGATTTCACTGATGTGCAAATATCATGTAGTATATATATATATATATACACAAAAAAGATTGTTCTGACACATTAGAAGGTGATATAATCTTATGAGACCACAGTTATATGTGTTGTGCAATTATTGACCAAGATGTCATTATGTGGCACAAGTCTCTCTTTCTTTCTCTTTCTCTTGCTAGTAAGATAGCTTTATTTATTTTTTAAAATATCTACTATCTTCCAGTTGTTTCTGTGAAACATTTTCTATTCTATTAGTTTTAATGTTCTTCTGATGCAAAATCTGCTTTTGAGATATCTTTGTGTGCTTCTGATTCACAGCCTTGCTCCATGATCAATCATCCAAAATGATCTTATGACAATCTCCTTCAGAAGGAGGCAAAAAAATAAATTAGATAATGCAACACTATTTTTTTTAACAAGGATTGTTTTTTCATTGATTGACATCTGAACCCAGAAGAAATACAATTTCATTTTTCCACAGAGGGTGAATCAAGTATGTTACCTAAATTTTCCCAAGCCAAATATCTATCTGTCATGGCAAAATCTGAAGAATGGCATTCACTAGCCAGAGGATAAAGCCTAATGCTTACTTCTTTGCTTAGTTCTATGATCTGTGTGTAATCAAGAGGGAGCCAATTAATGTACTGCTCTTTTGGTTCTTCTTAATTAGAAGACATGTTGAAAACTTCTGTAATAATCACATTCTTACATTATTAACATTATTATAGAGAAAGGAAGAATTATTGGTTGGTATGTCTATGGTACAATAGATTTTTTGAAGTAGTTTCTTAGTGTCTACTTTTCATTCCTTGATGTTCCTTGTGTATAGTAAAATGAATGACTCAGGTCAATCATGTAGATAAAAAACAAACACTAACTTCTTTGAGGGAACTATAGGATTTAATTATTGTCAAACTAATGTTCAAAATTTTTCATGTTTAAAGGAAAACCTGCTGTTCTTGCATTCTAAATCAGAAGACTAATAAATGTCAGGCACTATCCATAGCCAAGTGTCTGAAGATTGAATTGGTCTTTATTGTAGCTGGACCATAAAAGTAAAAAATAAATAAAATAAAAATCCAATAAACAACTTCAGTGTTAAAAACATTTGAGCACTTTAGCTGCCACATGCAATTTGCTAAAATTCATATGGCAATTCAACTTATTTTTAACACAAGAATCAGTAAATGCTTCCAAAGACAATAAAAAAAGTACTGTGGAACTAATACAAAATGAAAGGGTACCGTAAAAGAATGTAATAACATGCAAATGTGTGTGTGTATGGAGATATATATATATATATATATATATATATATATATATATATATATATATATATATATATCCTACAGAATTGTACACATATATGTATTCTATACTATTGCATCTCACGTAAGAAGTGTTTTAGCACATCCTGACAGATATCCTTTTCTTTAAACAAGGCAATTCACTTTCCCTGGCCCACTCTGCCAAATATTTTTTTTTCTTTTATCAGAGCAAGAAAAATGGATATACCATTCTAGAACTTCACCTGTAGCTGTTTGATAATATATAATACCATCTCGGAGTTGAGAGAAAATCTAAATGACTTAGTTTA
Source organism: Marmota monax (assembly GCF_021218885.2). Lineage (NCBI taxonomy): Eukaryota > Metazoa > Chordata > Mammalia > Rodentia > Sciuridae > Marmota > Marmota monax. Next base: position 1,580,807 of record NW_026695230.1, on the reverse strand, counting down.
ACCTGCAAAGAAATGCATTTGATTATGTTATAAGCTTGCAACTCTAGGTATAAGCAATGGATTACCAGGGTAGACATTACCTAGGAGTTTATTTGAAATGTTAAATTACAACTACCACTCTCATATGTCTTTTCATAATCTTCATTTAAATCTGTTCCCCAGGTGATACATGTACATGTTGTAGTCGGAGAAGTCCTACTGGCAACAGTCCTTCTCATTATTTATCTAGGCCCAATATCTGGGTAATAAGCCCCTATGATCCCTACTGTATTTTGGATAACTCTAATAGTGATGAACATTTTCCTTACCCTTAGAGAAAACAACCTGCTTCTCTTTTATTTCTGCCCATTAAACTAAATGTTTTCTTCTAGGGTCAATCAAGGTAAATCCATTTCTCTTTGAAAATTATGTTTTAGATTATCATAACATTTGTTATACTCTCTTATTCTTTTCCAGTTCCTTTAACCAATTCTCAAATTACAAAATGATTATCCTCCTTAACCACATTGAATGTTCTTTGCAATCTCCACCCTGAAGATTAGGTATCAACATGTGATCTCCCAATTTGAACATGATGTTCTTATGATCAAGGCAAATTTGAGCAAAGTTCTTGCTTCCTCCATTCTACATCTATCTATGCTACCTAAGGATATGTATACCTACCTTGAGAGAATGGAGATGGAACCTTAAGCCTGAGACTTACTATTGATGGTATAGCAGTGCTAAGCCAGGTTTCTGTTTTTCCACCTTTTTTTATACAATGTATGTCAAATTGATCCTTTAAACCTTAACGTAGAACTCTAAAAAAAAGTTAACTATGCATTGTTACATGACATTTTTTATACATAAAATGATTTTGCCATAAATTTTCCCTATCACACTGAGTACATCATCTTAATTTTGAATCGTATTTTTTGTGTTTTATATATATTCTTCGTTTCTTTGAATGCCTTTTGAAGATAGGTGAAATTTTCTGCTATCATCTTGTATATCTAAGATATTAATTTGTGGATTATTATTTCATGCCACTGTGTATACATCTTGATGTGTGTGTGTGTGTGTAGATTTTTTACCACATTAAGTTTAATTACATTGAAAAAGTATAATTTGCATTCTAATATATTAATTGACTTTAATTTAGGAGAAAATCAATCTGAAGGTCTAAAAGATACTATATAAACTGATCCTTTGCCTTTTAATTTTACCTATTACTCTAAAATTCCTCAGGTTACTTCATTTTCTTTCTCAGATTCCAACTAATAAGTACTGTCTATCCCGAGAAACCTCATACTGCCCAATTATGATTTCATATTATGTGTTCATTTTTTCATAGTTCAACATCTTCCAAATACAAAATTTTCCTTATTTTACTTGATGGGAAACTTGTATAACACAAGCATGCTCAAATGCATGCTTGTATGTTTTCTCTAAAGCCTAGATGAATGCTAAGCACACCATGAGCACTCAAAAGTATTTGCTGGTTGAATGACAATGTGAACTGTTTTCACCTTAACTGTACCTGAGTCTGTTTGGTTTTTTATAGGTTAAGAAAAACAACACATAGTTAGTGTTAAACATTAGTGTTCAAAGGAAGAATATAGTTTCTCCCCTTCTAAACCCCCAGGGCAGCTACTCTGATGATTTAAAACCAATTTTTCTGGCAGTGGACTGAATACCGGTGAAGTCCATAATCCCCAATATAGCTAAAATATGAAGATGAATGGACATAGTCTACAATGTCTTTTTTCTCATTTCTTTTTAATAGCAGTATTGCCAATATGTATAAAAAAAATCTTACAATTATTCAAACTTGCATAAATAATTTGTTTCTTACTTTGCCTGATTTTATTGGAGTTGTCTTTTATCTGTTTTCTTGATTCATAAAGTAAGGAGTAGGAAGTAATGAGAAATAATGCCCAGCTCTGCCCTAGAGGAGAAATGGACCTTTGAAAAGTCTAAAGACATAAGTGCTATAACTTCGGATAATAAGTGAACTGTGTAGTGTTAATTATCTCTCAGTGGTAAGCCAAAATTATTGATAGCATTTATTTAAATTTTTAATTTACTGATTTGTAATACATTTTTTGTTATTTCAGAAATTTTATGTCTTCTCAACTATGCCATATTTATTCTACCCCTGTTCCTTTTTATGTGGTACTGGGGATTAAATTCGGGGGCACTCTACCACTGAGCTGCATCCCCAGCTCTTTTTACAATTTTATCTTTTTGAGACTGGGTCTCTCCACATTGCCTAGGCTGGACTCAATCTGAACAGCCTTTTGACTAAGTCTCCCAAGTCACTTGGGTCACAGTCTGCAATACCATATCAGACTTATTTCACTGGTTGAATAATAAAAAAAAGGGAAAAAACATATCATCAACAGTAGCATGGCTGATAAAGATGTACACACAACTTAATGGGGTAAATCAGGAGAACTCAAAGATGAGGCAAGTTCTGTAAAATCAGAGGAAAAGTATCAGGATTGATTTTGCTTTTATATATTTGAGCAAGTTGAAGAGGCTTGGCACTTTTATTAACAAATTGCAGAAATAATATGTAAATTTTATTCATTATGGTATTGAGGCTATACCAGAGGGTCTGAGTGTCCGACAGTCATGTTAATGGTTTGTGAACTCCTGGACTCAGTAATTGATCAGTTCTGACTTCACCATATTATGACTCATCAGACATAGCCTTTCAGCCTTTGGTTTTACAGCATCCAGAACTGTTAAGAATTCAATTTATTAATTTATTTTTATAAAAACCCTGTCTCACATATGGTGTTGTAGCAACACAGAAAAGAACAAAATATCATTTCATTGTAAGCTTTTTGCAAAATTCTCAAACTTTCAGGTAAACTGGATGGAATTGTTCTGTTAAATGAGGTAGAAATATAAATGTTTCACCACCTCAGAGGTCTTTAACTTGAGACCATGATGGGATCTTATGGAATCTCAAGCTAGTTCATACAAATGGCATATACATTTTTGTGACTGTGTTTTATGTTAATATACTACATTTTTTCAAGTAAACAATGAACATATATTCATAAGGGGAAATCCACAATTGTCATACAATTTCTTAAGCTCTATGTTCTGGTTTCTATGTGAGGTGACCCTCAAAAGCTCATGTGTGAGACAATGCAAGAAGGTTCAGAGGAGAAATGTTTGGGTTGAAAGAATCTTAATCCAATCAGTGAACTAATACTCTTATAGGAATTAACTGAGTAGTAACTGCAGTGGTAGCATGTGGCTTTAGGGTTTATATTTGTATCTGGCAAGTGGAGTCTCTGCTCTCTGATCATGATGTGAGCTGCTTGCCTCTGCCACACTCTTACACCATGATGTTTGGCCTCACCTCCATCCATGAGGAATGGATCCAGCCTTCTATGAATAAGACCTCTAAAACTGTAAGCCACAAATAAACTTTTCTTCTTTTAAAATTGTTCTGGTCAGATCTTTTAGCCAAAGCACAAAAAAAAAAAAAAAAAAAAAAAAAAACAAACCTGACTATCTATTTCACTAAAAAGTAGTTTGACTTACTGCTTAATGTATTGAAAGTAGGTTTTTCATTGTCTTGGATATCTAGTTTATTTTGGAATTGACAGATATTAACTTGAACAGTTAAACATTTGTTCAATACAAGTGCAAGGAACATAGTTTGCACACTTATTAGTACATTCATTATACAAATATGGATTTTAAGATGGAAATGGTCTGATACAAGAAAAGTCTAAGAATGAATGACAATTAAGACTCCACAAGAAGATCAAGTATAGAGGCTTACTACATGGGTTTTATTTATTTTATTGTCTCCATGAGGATACTAAGGTTTTTTTTAATGAATGAAGAAAAAGATGCTATTTTTTTAGTGAATTCATGAAACATTTTTTTAAAAATATTTTTAAATGTGTTGTACCTTTATTTTATTCATTTATTTATATGTGGTATTGAGAATTGATCCCAGTATTACATACATGCTAGGCAAGTGTTCTTTGAGCTGCAACCCCAGCCATCATGAAGCATTTTTGAAGCACATTCTGACCAAACATTTTAAAAATGATTTTGCTTTTCATATATTTGAGAGTCATAGAGGCTAACTTCTTGGCACTTTTATTAACAAATTACAGAAATAATATGTAAATTTTATTCATTATGGTTTTGAGGCTATCCCAGAGGGTCTGAGAGTCCCACAGTCATGTTAATGGCTTGTGGCCTCCTGGACTCAGTAATTAATCAGTTCTGATTGCACCAGCTGTGAGTGACTTTGAAGCAGGAACCCATCAAAAGATCATATCCACACAGATACATTAATTGTTTTGCATTATTATTTTTAAGATTTAATAAGGTTATTCAGAGTCTTCCTATAAAATTAATTAAAAGACACAAATATCTTTTTATATAAGGGCTAGAACATATGTAAGGATTAGAATATCTTTGTTCACTATATCATTTTCCAAAAGGAAGAAAAGTCAGCTTATACTAACATGAATTGAATTTTTAAATTAACATGAAAAAATGCAAAAATTTATTTCAGCAATGCAGTACTTTGATGATATGCAGTAAAACAAAAAAATCAGCAAATATTAAATGTTGCAAAGCCATATTTTGTAATAATTTTTATGATTTTCTATCTCTTAACTTCTCCGAAACATTAATCTTATAAATAAGAAATGGAGGAAAAATATTTTCTAATGACTGTCTTTCATTTCCTGTGTTTTCACTTCTCTGAATAATCCTGTCACTGAGAAAGTTGTATGAATGTGGAAAGTTGTGTTTAAATTCAGGAAATTTCTATATATCTTCTTAAGAGCACTGGTATAAGAAAATACTTAAATATAACCTCAAGGTCAGTGACAATGTTGAGAGATGTCCAGACTTCCAAAAAAACAGGGAAACTTCTTTAGGAAGCAAAATCCTGGAAGATGATGATCATCTGCTTTATTATAGAAAGCAAAGAAAAAGAACTCACAAAATCAATGATAGTGGTGAAAAATGTATACTTATACATTGCTGATGGGACTGCAAATTGGTGTAACCACTATGGAAAGCAATATGGAGATCCTTCAGAAAATTGGGAATGGAACCACCATTTGACCCAGCTATCCCACTACTTGGTTTATACCCAAAGGAGTATATACTTAAAGTCAGTATATTATAGTGAGGCATCCACAACAATGTTTATAGCAGCTCAATACACAATAGATAGACTATGGAACCAACATAGTCATCCCTTAATAGATGAATGGATAAAGAAAATATGGTATATATACTCAATGGAATATTACTCTGCTTTAAAGAAGAGTGAAATTATGGAATTTGCCAGTAAATGGTTGGAGTTAGAGAATATCATGCTAAGAGAAATAAGCCAATCCCTCAAAATCAAAGGCTGAATGTTTTCTCCAATATGCAAATAGTAATTCATAATAAGGCAAGGGGCACTAGGGAAGAATAGCATTACCTTAGATTAGATAGAGGGAAATGATGGGAGAGAAGGGAGAGGATGTGGGGATAGGAAAGATAGAATGAAGCATTTTTGAATCACATTCTGACCAAACAGAGCTGATCACACATCATTGCTTAAGAACAATCTGGAGTTGCTTACTGTATGCATATATGTGACTACACAACCAATATGATTCTGCAACATGTACACTCAGAAAAATGAGAAATTATATCCCAGCTATGTATGATATATTAAAGTGTATAAATGCATTCTACTGCTATGTATGGTTAAAATTTTTTAAAAAATTAATAATTAATACTAGCCTCAGGGACTGTTCCAAGTCTGTGCAGTGTGTCTGCTTTTCACTTCGCGCCAGGTTCGCAGCTGAACTGCCAGCTCTGCACCGCCATGTGGGTAGACCTCAGCAAGTGGCCCCGGACATTGAGCCTGCAGGAGGTGGAGAAGCAGCCCCAGCACCCACTGCGGGTGGCTTATGGGGGTGGACAAGCTGGGCAAAGTACTGAAGACGGTGATCCAGGTTAAGAACAGTCCCACCAGCATTACATGAGATGCTCTTGATCCAGAAAAACTCCACACCATGGTCCTGACAGACCCGGATGCTTCTAGCAGGCAGTCTCCCAAATACAGGGAATGGCACCATTTTCTAGCATTCAACATGAAAGGCAACGACAATAGCAGAGGTAGGTCCTCTCGATTTATAGGGGCTCGGGGCCTGACAGTGGCACAGACATCCACTGCTATATCTGGCTGGTCTTCAAAGAGGACAAAGCCACTGAAAGTGGGATGAACTCATTCTCAGCAACCATGGGGAGACAAGGCAAATTCAAGGTGGCGGCCTTCTGCAAGGAGTACAAACTAGGGTCCTCAGTGGCCGGCTGAGATACCAGGCTGAATGGGACTACTATTTGCCCAAATTGTATGATCAGCTGTCTGAGAAGTGGGAGAAACCGCAGAGGTAAATGGTCCTGAAGACCCCAGCAGTATTCTCTACTTCAGAGATGATTGTAGAGCTCTCCTATTCCCCACTCCCTTGGCACAGGTGAGGTCTGAGCTTTCAGGTAGCGATTTAGTGTGACTTTTCCTGCTGCTTCTTCCTTGCGATTTTAGATAGTCCCACATCCTGGGTTACATTTTCATCTAATTTGAACTCTGTGTTGGGGGATAGTTTGGTATGGGGATGGGGTCATCACATTGTTAGTAAAAGAATAGCAACCCAGAATTTAAAGAAAAGGAAATCCAGGTGAAAATATTACAGAAACAGAGCAAAGTATCAATTAATCTTTAAGGAAAGTTTAGAAAAGGAGAAGGGTTTGCTGTCTTTACCTTTGTGATTCTGAGTCCAGAATTGTGCTCAATGACATCTATGAGATGTGTTTTTGCAGTGCTCTCTCTGACCAAGACAGAGGCTGGGATCTCAGCTGCCCCCCAGCATGTTTCAGGTAGCTACTAGGTGTGAACGTCCTGTTCTGGCTCCTTTAAAAGAACAAAACTGGATAAAGCAAGAGGGAGGATGGCTTGCTGCTGATGAGGCCTGGCCCTGTAGATGGGCAGCATTGCTATGCCTTGGGCTGTTGGGGGTTCCTGAAACTTCTGAGCCGATCACACATCACTGCTTAAGAATAAACTGGAGTTGCTTAATGTTGTATTCATTCTGCTGTTTGCTTATTGTTGAATAAAATAAAACATTGGATAAAAAAAAAAGAATCAATAAGTTATCACAGCTAAAGAAGCAGAGAGCTGGAATGGTCAATACTGTGTTCCCATAGCATTGTGAGAGCTGCCACAAATAGAGGCCCACCTAAGGGATCATAGGATGATATATCAGGGAACAGGATGCCTTCTTCTAAAGATGGTAAAAACAAATCTTGTGTTCTCTGTATTGCGATGACCTCATTTTGTCCCTATATAATGTTCTAGAGGAAGCAGGAAGTGCCATTGACAGAAGGTCATGATTCATACATTTTAGTATCACTCTGTAAATTGAGAGGCTGAGGCTCCAAGAGCATATGGGCTGGCCTAGTGAGGCAATCAGGCAAGTCAATGGCAAAGACAAGACAAGTCCTCACTTCCTGACTTCTCAGTCTTGATATCTCCGTGAGTAACAACTATCAAAAATACTACTGATATTTTAAGTCTTAAAAGCTGTTTCATAGTGTGAGATGCTAATGTGTATCCTATATTGTGTACAATATTTATGCTTTCTCAAGTTGAAATTCACTACAAAAGGCTTGGTGAGATTAGGATTATTGTTCAATTCCATGGATAAAAAGCAATCAAACAAATGAGATCCACCAAGTCCCCAAGTTCAGGAAGGTAGTCATTCCAGAGTTATGGGAATGTATCTAGCTCTGACTCAGAATCTTTTGTTCTTTAATATGAAAATCCACCACTTCACTTCCATTGAGATTTTTACACTTAAACTCATTTAGAATAGATATCTATTCCTGGAAAATTATTGTTTTGATCATTATTGTATATTCTCTTGTAATGGTCTCTATATGAAGGTCTACTTTGTCTTTTACTAATATATAAACATGAATATGTGTGTGTTTATGGGATGTATCTTTTTTCATTTTTGTTTTAGACATCTATCAGATTTTAGGTGGACATCTCTCTTTTAATCTGCATAGTATTTTTAGTGCATCTAAACATTTTTATTCTTAGTTTGAGCATGTAGACAATTTGGCTATGTTTCCTCACTTCTGTGTTTTGGTTTAATTATGCCATCTTCCTGTATCCTATAGTTTTTGTTTTACCTTTACACTCTTTATTAGGACAATTTTGACTATTTTTAAAAATTTTGGGTTTTGCTACATTTTTAAAATTTTAGATAGCATTTACTATTTTGTTTAGTGGTCAAAGTTTCAAATTTATGGGACTCTAATGTTGAGTAATCAACTTCCTGAATGAAGAAAGAATCTTCATCAACTTCCTCACACACATTCTCTTTCCCATGGAATTTATATCTAAGTAATTTTAACCCCACTGCAAGTCATAATTTATATTTCAAATGATAAATGGTCAGTAAGATTTAAGCAAATATTGAGCCTTCCTCTGACATTAGAATACATTCTGCATCTCTGACCTTCTATCAGAAATTATAACCCTCTTCAGATCATAACCTCGGTATAAATTTGCTGATTATGAAATCTCTGTCTTTATAAGTTTTCTAAAACTAATTTTATTTCTTGCAGAGCATTTACATGAAGCATGAAATTCTAGATTGGCTGGCCCTTATTTTCTTTAAAGACATCATCACATTACTTATTGGACTCCACTAGGAGTCATCTACACCTCTATTTGTTTTTCCTTTGAAAGTATTTTCAATTTGTTTTCTCATTACTTTTAATATTTTTATTTGTTATCGAATTTTATGAAATATCATTATGTTTTGAGGTAATTTATTTTCATTTATAATTTGAATTGTATGTCCTTTTTCTATAGATTCCTTCTTTAGGTCAGATTCCAGAAATCTTCTTTAATTATTATTATTATTATATTATTATTATTATTATACATTGTCTATAGTCTTAATCATTTTCCTCTCAACTAGGATGCAAATTGCTTATGATAGATCCACTAATTGTGTTTCACTGTCTCTGTAACCATGACTCATCTGATGAAAATCCAGTGGCCAATCAGAGAAGAAAAAATTCTGCTACAACTTTCAGGCTACTGGAAAATTGCCAAGAGAACAGATTTTGAATATTCTCACAAATAATAAGTGTGAGGGTATGGTTACATTAAGTACTTTGATCTATCCATGTTGAAATATATCAAAATATGTTCTTATATACTGTTAACATGCAAAAACTCTATTTGTCAACTATACATTGTCCGTGCTAGTGAAAAATGCTGCTAAAGCATGAAATTTTTGAAAGTCAACACAAAATCTCCAAAAAGTTAAGAGTGTCTCAGTTTTTAGATTTTAAGTTCTCTTCAATTTTCACAGATCAAACATCATAAAATTAAAGGATGTTTTGGAAATATTGATTAAAATAAATTGCTTGATGAGAAAATAATTTCTACTTAGGTGAAATACGAGGTTGTATTCATAGAACTGAGTCTTGGAGTTCCTTACTGGATTTTGCCCTTCAGCATTTACACCCTGGATATATAATATCCAAGTCTTGCACTAGAAATACAGATTCAGATTTTACATATTATTGGTTTTTATCATCTTTAAATCTTTTAAGCACAGCATTTGGACATAGGTTATATGTCCATTTTTTAAGGATTTGATACTAGTTTTAAGGATTTCATGGAGTGGCAGGGATTTAGCAGACAAGGCAGATAATCCCCACTGTGACATCCAAGAGAGACGCACTAATTCAGTAATTATCTCTGAGGTCTTATGTGCTTTTCTTAATACTTAATCTGAATTGATAGACATGCAGATTGCTTTTTAATTCAGGAATATTTTGACCTTTTTTTTTGCATTGAACTTTTGCCTTTGTAATGTTTGGCATCAAAGTTAGTATTTATTGTCTTTTCTGTACACCAGAGTCTTACCTAGATTTGTGATGATTATTGATGATTATCTAAACTGGAGAAAAACAAATATGAAGATGGTTCCTGGGTTATAAATAAAGTTGTATCATTAATTATATTTGACAGCATCCCCAGAGATGTAGATCTCTTTACATGTAAAAAAATGTGTAAAAACTTTGACAAATTCTCTGGGTGTGCATAATTCAAGGCTTATTCAAATACTTCACATAATCCTCTAAGAGTATGGGTTTAACTCCCAGGTTTTAGTGACAAAATTTTACATTTAAATTTTATTAATGCATTCTATAATTTTTATTGAGGGCCTACTTTCTGCCAGGCATTAAATGAAGTCTGTGTCCTCATAATTTACATTTTAATTGATTTTTCAGATCAAAAAATGGAAGATCCTTTAAAATTTTTCTAACCATGAAATTAATTTTCTGGTGAGAAATGGAGGCCTCTGGAGGGATGGATGAAATGTTTTATACACGTAGTTCTCAAAATGGCTCTATGAGGTGTGTTCTATTAAGCTTCATTGATTTTGGGGGGTTCATTGTCTTCACTCAATCTTTAACCCTCTGCATGTGATTTCCAGAACAAAAAGAGTTAGTTAATGTTCCTTCTTTAGATTTACTTTTACTTTCTTTTTCTTTCTGTTTTTTTTTTTTTTTTTAAACCCCTTTGGTACCAGGGACTTAACCCATCACACTTAATCACTGAGCTACAACCCTAGAACTTATTTTTCATTTTGAGACAGGGGCTTACTATGTTGCTGAATCTGTTATTGAACTTGTGATCTCCTGCCTCATCCTCCTGAGCCACTAGGATTACAGGTATGCACTACCATGCCCAGCCGATTTATTTTTTAGTTAGATTTTTTTTTTCAACTGTAGGTCTTAGTTATCTGACATAGTCAATAAATTGTTAATTTTTGCCTGCAATTAATTACCCTATATGACATAAAAAAATAAATATGTTTGACTTTATAGGTCAGAGAAATTGCATAGGAAGAACCTGTTTAAACAAAGCTTTAAGAAGTTGACAGATGAAAACTAAAGGCTTTATTATTTGGGGGGTGGGTTACCCAGGATTGAACTAATGGGCACTCAACCACTGAGGCACATCGCCAGCTATTTTGTATTTTATTTAGAGATGGGTCTCACTGAGTTGCTTAGCACCTTGATTTTGCTGAAGTTGGCTTTGAATTGTATCCTCTGCCTCAGCCTCACGAACCAATGGGATTACAGACATGAGCCATAGTGCCCAGTTCTAAAGGATTTATTTAGATAGACAAAGAAAAAAAACATATATAAAGTTGATGAATCTAGTTGGCAAATTGATTTTTTTTAATTTTTTTAAAATTTTTCAACAATGTCACATATAATTTCCGCCAGATATTAAAACATGGCTGACCTAATAGTTAGATTTTAAACTATTTATTTATGAAGAAATGGCTGGAATACTGATACTTTGAAGAGTTAACTGAAACAAACATATTCATAGTGTCAAGCCTCACAAATCTTATACAACATAATTTTGAATTTCACAGTAAATTTTAATGATTGATATAGAGTGGTAGTCATACAATTTACTTTCTTTGAATTAAATTTGCTATACTTTGAGTTCTTAAAAAAGAAGCTTAAGTTCTTATTTTGGAATATTTCTTATTCAGCAATATAAATGGTTAGTGTTATAATTTTAACTACATTGACATTATTTAGTTGACTCCAACAATTTTTATAAATAGATTTAAAATTTTCTTGAATCTCAAAATAACTGTATGTATGTCTGTGTGTGTGTGTGTGTGTTCCACCAATTGTTTACAGATATATTGCTTAGATTCAAAATTGTTGGTATTTTCTAGCTATTTTTATGTTGTTGTTTTATGATTTAATTTCACTATGGCTGAAAAAATGCTTTGCTTTAGTCAGATCACTTTGAATGTATTGTGACTGTTATTATATTTTAAAATAATGTCTATCTTGGTAGAAGTTTTATATAAATTTTTATAAAATGAGTGTTCTGCCTTTTTGGAAGTGATGTTCTATAACTGACAATTATATCAAGTTGTTGGTAGAGTTTGTCTTTTATTCCCCTATTGCTCTTCTGTCTACTTTTTCTTCAATTAGTAGGAGTTATTGAAATCTATGATTATATTTGTTATAATCTATTTTCTCTTCAATTTTGCAAGTTTTCAATTCTATAAAATTTAATTCATACATTTTAAGTTCTGTAATATAGAACAGTTCAGTCACCTGAAATAAGAAAACTTGTTAATAATGTAATATGTCTTGAATTAATTGAAATATTCATACCTCTACAATCTGCATGTCTCTTTCCTTCTACTGTTTTCTTCATATTTGGGTACACTCTTTTCTGTTACTTAAGTTTTAAACTTTTCTCTTTGATACCAAAGTAGAATTCTTTCTTATAGGAAATGTATAGTTATATTTTATTTTTTTAATCCAAACTCTCAATTATGGTTTTTAGTTGAAGGGTTTAGAACTATTAAAATTATTTTTACTACTTATAAGGATACTAATCTGCTACTATTTATCCCATCTCTGAGTATTTTTTTTGCTTTCTTCTCTTTTTGCCTAATTTTGATTATTTGATTATTTTTCATGGTTAGATTTTATCTGCATAAAACAGCTATAAAACTCTTTGTTTTTCCCATTTTTATCTTAAGGTTTTTTTAATGTAAATATTTATCACATCTTCTGTTTAACTAATAATAAGTTATTTGTGCTATTGTTGGCATATATTTTACTTCTACTTGTTCCTAAAATACCTGACATCATATTATTATAATATTTCTAGAAATTGTCAAGTATCTTCTATAGAAATGAAAATAGTAAAAGAAAATATATATTTACTGAAATAACCCTTTGGATACTCTTCATTTCTTTATGTAGCTTCAGATTTCCATCTTGTTTCATTTCCTTCCGTCTAAAAGACTTTTTCTTTTCTTTTTCTTAAAATCCAGTTTTGCTGGTGATAACTTTTTTTATTCTTCACATGTCCAAAATGGAAGTTTTAGGATTGCTTTTGGAAATATAATTTAATTTGTCATACAGTTCTTGATTGACTTCTTAGATGCCATCTAATATTTTTTTCCAGCACACATTCTTTCCTTCAAGAGATCTGTCATCCTCATCTACTTTTCTCTGATCATATTTCACATTACCTGTGGTTGTTCAAGAGTGATTTCAGTATTACTGGTATTGATCTAGTTAAGATGTTTCTAGATATAGTTTTATCATTTTCATCATTTTGATTTTTTCTCTAGCTCCTTAAGAACTATGAATTTACTGTTTTAATTAAGTTTAGAACATTTTTAACAAATATTTTTAAAACTGTTTTTTCTCTCTCTCCTTCTTATTTTAAGGACTCCTATGATACCTTATTGTGTTGCTTAATAATGCACTATGACTTATGATAATTTTATTTGTTTTTTAAATATTGTTTCATTTCAAAATTTTAAATATAGCCTGATGCTGTTTCTCTAACTTCATTAAAAATCTTTCTGCAATATCTGATCTGCTGTCATTACTACTTTTAAAACTTAGACGTTCTTTTTGTGTACAGAAATTCAATGAGGATTATTATTATTTTTTCTTTATATATGTTTCTTTCTGTCTGGTCTCTCTTTCCATCTCTCTTATGCATAGTGTCTTTTTCCATTCAAGCTGCTATTAAAAAAAAATACCACCATTACGTTGGTGGCCTATAACAAATGCATCTTCTTTCTCACATTTCTGAAGACTTGAAATAACAAGGTAAAGGTATCTTCTGAGGACCCATTGCCTGACCAATTAATGATGTGGCACCTCGTAGCTCTGTTTTTCCAGGAATCAAGCAGTATTTTTTAGACAGCTTTTCCTTTCGTAGACCAAAAGACCTATCATGAACAATTTTAGGGGGACAAGTATATTCTGGGGCTTACAGCTTCAGAGGACTTAGTTCATAGATAGTCAACTCCATTCTTCAGGGCTCGAAGTGAAGCAGAACATCATGACTAAAGAGTGTGTTGCAGGGAAGCAGCTCAGGGTATGGCCAGGTAGCAGAGACAGAGAGATACTCCACTAGCAAGGGATGAATATATATTACAAATGCAAGTCGCCAGTGACCCATCTCCGTCAGCCACACCCTACCTGCCTTCAGTTATCACTAAAATAATCCCTATCAGAGGACTAATTCACTGATTAGTTTTTGGCTTTTATAAGCCAATCATTTTACTTATAAATCTTGCATTGTCTCACACATGAGCTTTTGGGGAATACTTCACATCTAAACCATAACAAGCAGGGATAAGATCTCTTTTATAAGGAAACTAATTCCATTCATGCAAGCTATGTCCCTATGACCAAAGTGAACTATCTTCTAATACCATCAACTGGAGGTATTAGAACATGTAAATTTTAGGGGGACACAAATATTCATACTACTATACTTTCCATGTATCTCATATGTATGTTTTATTTTGCCCTCTTAAACTTATTGTTTATAATTATATTCACTGTTCAATATTGTTTATAATAAACATATTTTTATTATCTATTGTTGCTTATTTTATTAATTTTCTTTCATTATGGTTGACATTGCTAATTCTTTGCATGTCTTTTAAATATTTTGTTGAAGTTCAAGAATTGTGGTTTTTAATTGTAGGGTTTCTGAATAGATAAGAATTATTCACAGCCTAACCCCTCACTCTCCCCCCACTCCCATACTACTTGCCATTCATAAGCCAACCATCCCTATTAATCTTGCTTCTCTGCATCCACTTTATCCCAGTAACTTCAACATGCCTGGTTTATAGCAACAAATTCATTCATATCTTGGATGAATGTGCATTTTTTTTCTTTTTAAAAGAAAGAAACTTTTCCTTTTGAAGAGGACTTTTGGGTGGGAAGCCCATTAGTACACCACAGACTGCTAAAGGGGCCATATTTGCTATGTCCTTCTCATATGCAGATTTTGAGAGTATAATGGATTGTGTAGCCAGAAAGACAAGTAGGTACTGGAATGTCTCCCCAAGTGAGCATTTTTTTTGGCGGGGGGTGGGGGGGGGGGGGGTGTCTCAAGGGTTGTGTAACCGTGGTGCTGGTGATCCCTGATGGCATTATGTAAAAACATGGATGTGTAACCAATGTGATTCTGCAATCTGTATACAGGGTAAAAATGGGAGTTCATAACCCACTTGAATCAAATGTATGAAATATGATATGTCAAGAGCTTTGTAATGTTTTGAACAACCAATAAAAAAGGGGGGGGGTGGGATATACATATATATATATATATATATATATATATATATATATATATATATATATATATTTTCCTTCAGGCAGAAGAAAATGATTCAGAATAGAATTTTAAACAAGTGAGGACTATTCAAAACAGTCATTGCCTTAAATAGAATTCTCTTACTGTTTAAATTTCTTTAACAGAAGACTTACTATTAGAGGTAATGTTATAGCAGTACAAAATGAGGCTTTTGAATATGTGGAATAAAATATAAACCAACAATAAGAAAAGCCTAAGAAAGAAAATGACTATTTTACTCTACAGCAAATGGCTTATTATTAGTTGAATATAAACTGTGATAAAGATTTACATTAAAAAACTTTGAGATGAATATTAGGAAAACAAAGGATTATAGCTTACTGGCTAATAAAGAAGATAAAGTAACACCATGAAAAATATTCAGCTCATGAAGATAAGGCCAAAAAAAAAAAAAAGAAAATGGTAAAAAGAAATAGTGACAGGATAAATAGAAGGCAAAGAACAAAATAGTTGATTTAAAGAAATTTTATAGATAATCAAATTAATTATAAATGTTGTAAATGTTTCAATTAAATATTGTATAATGAGAGTTTATGTAAACCCAAAATGGGATTGTATTTGTCCATAACAAATCCATTTTGGATACATAGAAATAGTTAAAAATAAAATGACAGAAAAACAGTGGGCCATACTAACAAGAATAAAAAAACAAACAAACAAACAAAAAACAGGAACAATAAATCAGACAGACTGCAGAGGAAACAATATTTAAAAAGTTAAAGATGTAGAAAAGCATAGTATAGTAAGATATTCTATTCATTATATAAAGTATTTTAATTAACAACTGTGATCACCTATTAAGAATGGACTAAGTACTATTATATAAGATGTTTTGTTTAGTTGCTCTTTAACATAATATCACACAATTTTCTAGGTTAACAAATTCTATAGGTACAGATAAATTAGATCTGTAAAAGCTTATGATCAGAATAAATTTTTAGCCTATAAATTATAAGAAATGATTAGAAGCACTAGCTTCACAATTTAATTAATAAATTACAGGGGAATTGAAGAAAACAGACTCATTCTACATAAAGAGTCTTTGGTACTCTCTATACTTAGTAATTTGAGAGTAAGGATTCTCTCCAAAAGTTCTTTATCACACAGTACATGGCAGGACTTTTATTCCTTAGAAACAACTAGAAATGAAGTGACAAAATTTTTTAAGGAAATTGACTATGTATTTTGCTAAAATTGTAATTGACATACTATTTACATTTTTCAGTTGTCCTGAGAATATTCCCAACTTCTCCACATTTCTACTCACTTCAATCCATAGGCTGTTAGGGAGGATGGTTTTGTTGAATTCAGCCATGAAATTTTATGTCTAGGTTTGACATTCTATTGTATCATTAAAAGACCAAAAATCTCTTTGCACAATTTACTAGAAAACTTCAGGTAAAAATTTATTTTAATGATAACAAATTTTAGCCAATATTGCAAACGTTGTTAGATATTATATAATATTAACTTTAATGAAAATTAATTCTTACCATCCCTAGTACATCAACAGGGTTTAGTTGAGCCTGCTCAATGTGAAATTCTTGACAGCATAGCATAAATTTTGATTTACTTAAGTTACCTGGATGACATCTAGGAAGTCAGGTTAAGTATGATTGAAAGCAGTTACATGAGAGGCTCATAAAATTTGTTTCTTGACTTGATGAAAAATAATTTATTGGATTTAACATGATTTGGAGAGTTATAGAAGCAGCCAACATTTTTATTTCAAGGCAATATTTCAAACTCATTTGAAGTTACAGATTATCTAAGAAATAATAATGCTATATGAAATGTCTTTTTTGTTGAATATTTTAACTGAATCCTCCCAATGAAGAGTTTGAGGAAATTTATAATACATCTCCAGGACTAATAAAATAGAAATAAAATAAATACACAAGAAATAATGAGGCTGTTATCTCTGAACACTGTTTATATCATTATTTGGGCATTGACTCTACCTTTGTTCTTTTTTCAAGTTGAAATTAAATAAAGACTGTATAAAGAAAAAGTATATATACATATATAATGCATCATGTTATATAGACTATTTTATGTTACATGTCTATATGTTACTTGTTTTCTTGTCATAATTAAAATTTGGAATTAATTCATTTAATATTTTAGTATTTGATGAGTACAGTCAGATAATTACTTTTAAATTTAATTCTCAGTATTTTATACACAAATATAGCTTTAAAGATGTAAAAGTAACCTATCAAAAGTCATAAATCTCATTTATAAAACTGGGCACAAATTCATATGTGTTTGACCTCATTATCTAAATATTGTTTTTAAAAGATGAGGCTCAGGTCTCTAATGGTTAATTCCGTGATGGCTCACTAATTTGTCTCATAATTGCCTCTGTTTACCATAATATTGTTATTACCTTTGGAGCAGAACAGTTTATACATTAGTTTTGAAGTTTCAAATATTTAACTCTTGTTTTGACTATTAGCATGACACATGTTTCATGAAATGAGCCTGAAACAAAATATCTTGGTCACTAATAGACTCAGTTACTACATATCTAAAAAGAGTTAATGGTAGCCAATTTCTTGTGTTTTTAAAATGCTTATAGGAGATAACATGTGCAGAATTCCTGGTATAATTACTCACATACTATTATTGTCAATAAAAACTATTTCTCTTTCCAATTCCACCCCACTGATGTATGAATAAAGATATCCTTGTGTGAACAGCAGTTCCAGAGTAGGTTCATAGTATACATTGAAAATGATTACACACAACTGACTGATTTTTCTTACTCCATTGATAAGGTTGATTTTGTATTCAAATTATAGCCAGCAAAGAGGAATCAGTATTAACTTGGGAAGCCAGAAGACAAATATCTGCCTTTACTCAAAGCAGTAATAATCTCAGTGATTCTCTCTTCTCATGGGGCCTACCTTTCCCTCTTCTCTACTGTGTGTGTGTGTATGTGTGTGTGTGTGTGTGTTTCTGAAATAACTACGAATTTTCTTTCTTTTCAAAAGTTTTTTTTTCTGATAAAAACAATTGATTATTTGTGGAAAACTAGATGGTATTGAATACATACTATAACTAGGATATTGCCTATTTTAATCTTGTTTGCAGGTAATAAAAACCTACTTGAACTCATAGAATACAAAGAGACATGTATTTAAGGGATAGTGCAGTATCTTTCAGAGTCCCAAGGAAAACTGGATTTGGTATTCACATCAAATTAGAAAGTAGTGGCTTTATTCTCTTTTCTCTACTCCACATTGTTTAGTGAGATACTCACTTTATGCAGGCCTTCATTTCAAATACAATTTTTCTTCTTCTGTATATTTGAAACACTTTGCATTCCTCAGTTTATTCTCAAGATGCTTCTGAATTTACAGTTCATGTGCCTTAATGACTTGGATCATTTTTCCTACAACCTCTCAGTGAAGTTGGGACAGAATAACAGCTTCCAAGGTTCTTCACCTAGGGGAAAACAGAGAACAGGCATTACTGCATCCTGGGTGATATTTGCAGAGCAATTTCATAGCCTTTCATTGGATGGTTGGTATGAGTTGTTCTAATCTTGCAGATTAAGTTAATGAGAAAGCCAAAAAAGAATTCATTCAACTGATGATAGACTCCTGAGATTTGAGCCCAATCTGCTTAAACTTTGTGTTCATTCAAATATTAGTGCCCTTAGAGAATATATACAGTCACATAGGTAACATGCAAGGGGAGTATGTTTTCTGAATACAAACTAATATGTATTGCATTTGATTATTGTTTTCTGAATAAATGAGAGGGAGAAGAAGGAGAGGAGAAAGAAAAAGAGAGATCCATTTTTAGGTTCTAGATTCTAGAAGATAAGACAGTCAAAGCTGTACCTACCAAAAATCATTCAAATCCTATTTGTAAGAACTTATCTTTATACTTTTAAATTATTTATTTTTAATATTGGCAGACATTTAAAAAATAAAATTTAATCAGTTGAAAAGAAAATTTCAGACTTCTATTTCAATTAGAAAGAGAAAAATAATGATGCTGTGTCCTTGAAGGGCTATGGTTAAACTTTTTCTTATTTGTACATTGGACTTGATGAAATTGTAAATGGATGAATGACATCACAGAACATCATGTCAGAGCAGGTCTAGGTCTGTAGTGCTGAGTTATAAGTGCATATTCTCTTAAAGTGCTACAGACTCTCTGTGCATAAGAATGCTAACATTAGTGTATTCATGAAATGTAATCTTCATGGCTCAGCAAAGCATAGAGAGTGTTTGATATTTCAAAGGTTGAAGGTTGATGTTCATGGTCAGAAACAAATCTTTATGTCTATGTGACTTAACTGCTAACATAAATCCCTTGTCTCTTTTCTTTTTTTTTTTTTTTTGTTTTTTTTTTTTTTGTTTTTGTTTTGTTTTAGGGATTGAACTCAAGGACACTTGACCACTGAGCCACATCCCCCAGCCCTATTTTGTATTTTGTTCAGAGACAGAGTCTCACTGAGTTGCTTAGCACCTCACTTTTCCTGAGGCTGGCTTTGAACTCATGATCCTCCTGCCTCAGCTTCCCAGGCTCTGGGATTACAGATGTGCACCATGGCACCTAACCAATCCCTTGTCACTATATCTCATTTCTTAGCCCTCTACTTAGATCCAGCTGTAACATGAAGTGTCAGGTGAATTTTCAGATGTGATAGGGGAATAAAGAAAGGGAGGAAGGGAGAGAGGGGAGGAGGAAGGGAGAGAGAAAAAATAATTAATGTTGAAATTAGTTTAAGGGTATGTTACTTATGATTAATAAGGAATTCATGGCTTGTTTAAGCAGCCATAATTATCTACCAAGGTAAAACAATGCAGTTTTATGACTTAAAGTTGTAAAAGTCATTCAGCTAGCTTTGACTTTAAATGATCCAGTTTGTCTTATTCCTAGTTGCCAATGAAGAGTCCATTAAATAAATTGGTCAAGACAGGATCAAGGTGCTCTCTTAGAAGGTTAATGTGAGAATTGGTCAATTTAGAGTAAATTTTTCCTCAATAAGAAAATATGAGTTTTTCCTCTATACTTGATATGAGGTTTGAGAAGGCTTAAAAAATAATATATTATTGGGATATAAGAACTATTTTCTTGAGAAACTAAATGGGAAAACAGACACATCCAGAAAGAAGACCCTTGTAGTATTTTTTAAAACTTTACACTTGGTCCTCAAGATTCTACCAGCTCCACTTGAAGTCCCTGGCAACCATGAGTCCACAGATATGGAGTGACACAAATCTTAGCTCTAATTTATGGCAATATGTGGGCAAAAGGAAGAATTGAGATGATTGCAGATAGAGAACAGAATGTTTATTATTCAGGAAAAGTTAGGAATCTTGCCACACAAAAGGTGGAATAAAATTCCAGCAAGAAAAATGAGGGTGACCATTTATCATCTCCAGGAGTTGTGCCTTTGGAATTATCAGTGATAGAAAGAGAAGTTGTGAACCAAATTTGATTAGTGGTTACTCTAGAAGAGGTAGATAAAGAAAGAGTGAAACATGGAGTAGTTCCTTTAAGGACAGCTACTAGAGACTTAAATGTTCCTTTGACCTGAAACATTACCAAGTTCATTTTGCTGTATAAGTAATTTAGGCTATAAGTCTTGTATCTAGGAACTAAAAACGTATGAAAGTCATAAGCCCCTCTCTGACTTCCTTACCACATTACAAAAAGTGCACGTGTTGTGTATAGAATAGCAATACTTAACCAAGCCTTTTAAGAATAACTCTACACTACAATATATATATGAAATTATATATATATATATATATATATATATATATATATATATATATATATATATATATATATATATTTCATATCTTGATGTTACATTACAAAACTTCCTTCTTTATGCATAGTCTCCATATTAAGTAATATCTAGTGGCTATATAAACATCATTACATCATCATTAATATATGACTTACGATTTTGCATTTTGGTTACTTCCAGTTTTTATCTTGTCTATTAAGATAGATGATTCATTAATAAGCATCAAGCAGTACAACTGTGTGTTTGTTGTTGTAAAGCCTCAGAATAAATCTCTGAGGTCAAATCGCAACATCTGTGCACATACATGTCTTGATAACTATGGTGAATTACATGTCTTTATAACTATGGTGACTTTTCACTTTGGTACATTTAAGAAGTTTGTAAAATTTTGTAATAGTGAAGACATTGCATCCAAGAATCAGTTTTGCAGAATCTTTGTTTGCAACTTATATTCTACAAGTTACAATTAATTTTCTATAAATATTGATGGTGTAGGAGTAGAACCTAAGGATTATTTTAATCAATATTTATGCAATCATTCTAAGGATGAGCACTTTCCCACGTGTGTATGTGCTCTGCTTTTTGTAAGTGTGTGTTATCTCTTTGCACTCATTTTAGATTTTAAAATTACAAAACCAAATGTGGAAGCTTATATTAAGGCATTGTCTTCTCTTGGTAGTTATAACTTACTTGCAAGACTAAAAGAGGAGGGGAATGGTTCATTTGACATGTCTATTTGCAGCAGTGTTGTATCCATCAGTATGAATGACACATTATGTCATAATGAGTGATACTTGATAGGTAACTGGGACTGTTGGAGAACAAAACTCTGAATCATGTTTAGAGTTTCAATGATGCCAGATGCTCTTTTCCTAAAGCTGCCTTATTGACTAAATTTGAGATGGCTAGCAGGCAAAATAAAATTAAACCAAAAATGGATGATGAATGAATTCAAAAGGCAAAGTCGAGGATATAAACAGGTAACATTTCCCTTGAAACCCAGTTTGTAAAAGACAGACTATAATTCTTCCAAACAATATAACATAAATAACACAGAAGTTGGCTTTAAAGTGTAATTGATTGCACTATTTACAGGAAAACATAAATCCAGAGACAAGCAGGACAAGGGTGGGACATATAAACAGGAATAGAATATGGAATTATAGATTAATGTAAAGCCTCAGAATGATAAAGAGATATTGAGTTATTAAGTAAATTATAAGCCATTCATTTCTATCTTCTGGTGTTTTTTTTTCTAGATATTGATAATGAAAATGATTAACACTAGTTTGGGAATTGATAAACAGTATTCTTGGACTAGGAGCTCCCATACGTTGATTATTCTGTAGTATAATTTCTTATTAGCTCCTAACTACAGAGACTCTTTCTGTTGATTCTAGTTGAAGGAAATAGGTAAATGCCAAAGAAATATTTGGAAATAATGGATAGTGATTTCTCCCTACAGTTTTCTCTACATTTTGGCTGATAAAACATCCTCTATAAAGTTTGATTCTTGTGTTGAGACTGACTCATGCTGCCTCGACTTCTGGACCATCTCCACCTACACAGAGAGTTCTTCCATTCATTCAATGTGGAAAAATATGTTTTTTTCTATGAACAGACCTATCAAACCAGCACTTGTGATTCTATTTATTTATTTATTTATTTATTTATTTATTTATTTATTTATTTTGTGTATACATATGTGGTTAGGGAAAACCTCTTATGAGTGTTAATAAATGTTTTTCCTGGGCTATTTTGTCTCTGATGTTATGAGAGATTAGTTGTCCTTCCAGATTCTTACATATACCTTCTTTTGGTTTCATTTTTCTCTAGATAAATTTTTTTGAAATATGGTGAAAACTTTGGGGGGGGGTAAGAAAAATAGTTCTCTTTAGCATTGTTTTGGATGAAGTCTTTGATTCCTAGGTGGAAAGCAGACTCTTAAATGGTGGGTTTTCTTTCCTTTTAATTCTACTTATTGAAAATGGCAGTGGTAAGGCTGCTGCACATTCTGAGCACAGATGTCCTCCTTGGATGTCTCCCAGAGCATCTAACAGTCCTTTCTTCCATGTGAGGCTCACAGGTTACTTATAAGAGAAAGAAGGAGCAGAGTCAGGGAAGGAGACATGACTATATGAACAGAGGCAGAGAGAAAGACAGATTTGAAAACAGTAGTCAGTGTATTGAAAATATAGAATGGAGCCATGCACAGAATTATTCAGGAAACCTGTAAAGCTGGAAAGGCAAAGAAATGGATTTTTCCTGGGAGCCTCCAGTAGCAATACAGTCTTGCTGACATCTTAATTTCAACTCTGTAAGAATCATTTCTGATTTCTGAGTTAGTGAAATTTTTCCTAATAAACACATTATTTTAAGCCATTAAATTTGTGTTACTTCATTATAAAACCAATATAAAATTCATACAATATTGTCTCAAATATTTTCCTATATGTTAGATATATATATATACACTCTATGTATAATATCCTTGGAAGGAGTAACTATTTTTATATAAAGGCATATATAAATATATAAGTAGACAATTTAAAATAAATGTATATGTGTGTGTGTATACACAGATAAGGTATTCACAGGTATATGTATATGTAAACATATATGTTTTTATATATTCAATAAGTAGATGTATATGTACATCTTATTGATCCGTGTTACTAACAAAACTGCAATATTCTTTTCAAGTTGGCCTCAGTTTGGAGAAATACTATACACAGTGTAATCAACCAGTAGAGTAGCATATAACTAGCTAACATAAGCTAACTCAGTTTTTTATGAAATTCTGGGTTGTGGATCATGTGGAACAATCCACTGATTGACCTAAGACCTCCTAATATTTTGCATATTTCAGATGATCATTTCTAGGATATACAGAGTCATATATTATTTTTCAGTGCTAAGAGCTGTTTATAAATCTAATTTTACTATTATGTAGCTTCTAAGCATTTGCTTTCAAAATGTTACCAATTTGATATTCTTTATTTATTATGCTTATGATTTGTACTCTAGTATATGAGCAAAGGTAAGGACAGTTGGCAAACAAATGTTACACTTATCAATTTTTTGGTAATTTTATTTTGTAGAAAAATTGCTTGTATCTGAAAACATCTTTTGTTACAATAACTTAGCATCAGTCTTTAACTCTGCCTTTTCTTGAATTGTTTTATCTTTCAGAGATTATTTATCCAAGTACGTTTCATGCATTTTTAACTTGATATAAATTGTATTTTCCTAAAAGAGTGTGTTTTGTATGTAGATGTATATTTGTGTTTATGTATGTCTCTAAATGAATGTGTAAATAATTTTCACAATAGGTAGGAAAGAAAATTTGCATTCATATAATCCAATCCTTGTGATAATATTATTATTGTCTTATTATTTTGATACATCTATTTTGGCTATTTAATTTATAAATTATATTGCCTTATACTTACATATTTCAAAATAGAATTGACATTTTAATCATATTGTTATTTAACTATAAAAGATTAGACACATGATATAAACATTAAAGTGTATACTTTTAAAATATCATTTAAATTATTTTGCTTTTATTTAATATATTTTAAGCCCCCCATCAACAAAAATTTTCCTATTTTGGCTAATTTTCTGTTTTTATGTCATCATTAGTAGCTATGTTTTCTAATATTGCTATGATAATTAGAGTAATACTTCTAAGCTAATTCCAACAGTAATTAGGGGTTAAAGTTCTTGTGGTTTGCCAGGATTCACAACATGCAATGTCTATTGGCATTTTAATTTGCATTTTGTTATCTACTTTTGAATTTTAGCATTACTTTTAATAACACTATTGCTAACTTCACTTATCTTTTCTTTGAATGGTCTTCCCACATTCTGTTTCCATTTTTAAATGAGTTATTGTGCTTTTTCTTGCTAATATTTATATTTTCTCCATACAATTGTGAATAAACTTTTTCTGCCTACATTACTGATTTTCCAGGCTAATTGTTTATCTTTTGATCTTGTTTAATTTTAACCACAAAGGTACATAATACTTTATAATTATATCAGCCTATCTTTTCTTCTATATCATCAATAGATTTCTTATGTTAATAAACAATATAAATCTGAGAAAGTCCTTCTATTTGGCTGGGATGTTTTTATTTATTCATTCTGAGTTCACAAATTGTTATAGAAGAATTAATATTTGACATGCATTTAAAGAAATGATCAAGTATTCAACAATGGATGAAAGACACCCCAGAAAAAAAAGAAAATTTTAATAAAATTTTGAAACATGAAAAATATATTCATCCCATACTTCCATGCCTGTGTTGAAATAACTAATTTAACGATTCTCAAAGAGTCTGTTCAAGTAGTATTAACTAAAGACTATCTTTCCTATTGCTCCAGGTGGGACTAAAATCATTTATACACTTTGGACTGGTAAAATGAGCGAATACTTATCTATTCACACAGCATATTATGTTTTAGTATTCTGTACTCATATTCTTACTGTTTAGTAAGTTATTCAGCCATAACAGTACAGTACGTAGAGGACAGGGCAATGAAGGGCAGTAATTTATGGGGGAAATATCAGACTTATGCATTCATTAAGAAAAATCTTTGAATTATAAAACTGAAACCACAAGAAGACTTATGCATCTGGGAATGGGGGCCAGAATGACAAGCCTTCCCTAAGCCATTTATAATCCTAATCCCTTAAGGGAACTACTGTTTCCAGACCATGCAATCAGTGTTTCTTGTGACTGAGTTGCCAAAACCCTCCATTATCTCCAAACCTATACCCTGGTCATGACCTCGCTGACCACTCTGGCGACCAAGATATGAAAACACTCTGAAGAAAGTTTGCTGAGGGCTGTCTAAAAGGTTATAAAACTGATAATGGGTATATGAGAAGTTAAGGCAAAAACAAGAGGATTCAAAATCCTTTAAAAATCCCCAACTTTGTCAGGGGCATTTTGACTTCCCAGAGGCAACCCTTTCAGTCTATCCTGAACACTCCATCTTTCTAACAAATTCCTGCCAATGCTCTGTGTGACTCACTTGGATTTCATCTTGCAAGATTGCAAGAGCTGGTGGTCACAGTCCGGGGTCACTTCAGTTCCTGAGTTGAGCTCCCTCTGCAACACTCCCACCAGCAGTACTACCCCCAATGACTCTCTTCCCACTGGACTGCTGCTCCTTGAAAAGCGGAGATATCATCCTCCTTTTCTTCCATCAAACACACATAAGTAGTCAATGTGTGATTTTTCAACCAAATTCCTAGCATAGTTATAGAATTTAGACTGGTTTAATCACAGTGTAAATAAATACATGGAAGAACAGACTTTAAACATGGAATGGACCTATGTTACTAAATGTCTTGTCTTCCATTCTAAGCGATTTAGGTTTGATCTCACAGAAAATTTGAAGACTCAGATGTTGAATACATAAAGGCTTAGCATAATTCAATATACTTTTCCAAAAGTAGCTCTTATCATAATGAGTCCTGGAAGACTGTGAGATAAAGAGACTGGAAATTGATCTAATTTATCCTTATTATACCATTTCCCACCTTATGCATAAGCCTTATGTATTATAATGCAGGTTCTTAGATATATGACAGTCACCTTAGTGGCCATGGAACACAATTAGCTTTGTCTTTTAACTTTGATAACTCCAAAACTTCTGATATTGACTTAAATATCAATACATCAAGCAACTGAACCTTTATATACTCTACATCAAATAATTTTTCCATTTTCGGCTTTCACAAAGATTTGTTCTTTGTAAAAGAACAAATCTTTGTGAAATATTTAATACAGCAATTGTTATTTACTCTTTCTCTGTTGCTGTTTATTATTAATTATTTCTGTTTATTTATATTTGGACATAATTATATATTTTATACATAGAGTGTCTATAGATAGGCAGATAAATAGATGATACTATAAAATAGTATCTGAAAATCATATTATTGAATTCATGAACGGAAAGATAAAAATGCACCTTGAAAGAAGTACTTTCAAATTGCTACAACATAATTATTGTATATAATTAACAGATATGAGTAATTTTCTGCAAAATTGATTATTGATATACAGAATGGTCTGTCATTTTGCTAGAAAACAAAAGCAAAGATTACATGAAGTAACCAAAGAGAGAGAAAATTTATGGAAGTTTTAGAAGCTTTTAGAATTTATCTTCTTTATAGACATAAGTGCTGTCTGTCATTGGGAGCTTTTAGAGTCTGAAATGTGTCTGGTAAAAAGACCTCTCACTGGTTTTGATGGATTCAAAAACATTTTGGGAGTGCAGACTCATGTTTCAACATCCCTGGTGACCTTTTATTGCCAGAAATAAACAATCCAAAAGATCTGATGAATCCCTGATTTGTGAAGAACCATAGAAAAGGATAGCAAAGACTTTACAAAAAGTCTGATCAGCAGGGAGGACTTGTCTATAAACAAATCTGCATTTCTTTCTAGGATGTTATACATCCAATTTTTGGTCAGAGGTTGATGACTTCTCTTTTCCTGGGATTGCAATGAAAATATTGTAAATCTACATAAAAGCGCCAAACTGAATTTAATGTCAGTTATAAAGTTCCTGGTGGGAATGGTGGCACACCCCTGTAATCCCAGTGATCAGGAGGCTGAGGCAGGAGGATTTTAAGTTTCAGGCCTGTCTTACCAAGGCCTTTCAGTAACTTAGCAAGGCCCTAAGTGATTTAGAAACACGCTGTCTCAAAATTTAAAAAATAGATAAATAAGAAAGACTTGGGATGTAATGCAACAATAAAGCATCCCTTGGTTCAATCTCCAGTACTGAAAAACAATAAAAATAAACAAACAAATATATACCTTGATGTGTGTGTGTGTGTGTGCACACACATGTGTATACACTCTAGGTTGCTAACAATTATATATATACACACACACATATACATATATATATATATATATATATATAAACACACACACATTCACATAGTCATAATAATTTCTAGCGTTTTCAGTTAATTAGTAGACTTACACAGTGGGCATAAGGTAAACAATTTGTGTCTTGAATATTCTATTGTACTTCTTCATTCAAGAATAATGTTGACCAGCTTTTTTTTTTTTAACCTTTTTTAAGCTTCAAAAGTGTTCAAGGTGTAGAGACTCAGATTCCCAAGTTACAATGGTTTCATGAAAGTGGGAACTCAAACAGCATCATAAGAAGCCACTCTGCAAAGCTTTGGCTTTCACACATAATGCATTATTTGAGCAGCAGAGCAGGGCATACCTGCTATAATCATCCTTTGAAACTTAATACATTCATATTACCTACCTCCGATATTGACAGCTTTTCATCCTTATCTATATAAAGAAACAGACTTTCAGAAAAACAGATGCATCTTTGATCAACATGTAAAACATAAAGGACATGATTTCAATAAAGCTCAAAAAAGAGTCTGTACTTTACAACACTTCTTATAGCCTTTCTGTCTTCTTTCCTCAGAATGAAAGTTGCAAGTCCTGAAATGATGTTGTCCATTAAAAAAATTCAAGTACAAATATTTTATGATGCTTTTTAGAGTAATCTCTTTTATCTTTAGTATGCCCTAATGCTTCTAAGTACATACACATACATGGTCTCATTTTTATTCCAATCCTGATTTAAAATAAAACAAAACTAAAACACACAAAATAAAAACTATGTCCTTTTGTAAGACAACAGACAGATGAGAATGGTGGTAACTTGAGGTTAAGAGAGTAATTCCATAAAATGGGCCCACTGTGCTGACCTGCCACCTACCTGCTTTCTTTGCCCCAAAGCAACCTACCTGCATCCCCACCTGGCCTAGGCAGGCCTGAAGGTCAGGCAGACCATGAAAATAATGAATGATGGTGGAGGAAGAGAGGATGAGAACTGGTTATCAAACAGATAAACACAGAGGTTATTAAACAGAGAACAATGGGTTGTTAACCTCTGGGATTCTGCCCCTGGGCACTCAGGGTTGCTAACAATTAACCTCTGTATATCTGCTCTTGGTCACCTATATGAGTAAGAAAGAGATCACAATAATTTAAGATAGGAGTTCTGGGGTCTATGAAAGAGCAAGGCAGGCTGGTTGTGGTGGCACATGCCTATAAGCCTAGTGGCTCAGGAAGCTGAGGATTGCAAGTTCAAAGCCAGCCTCAGTGAAAGCAAGGTACCAAGCAACTCAATGAGACCCTGCCTCTGAAATAAAATACAAAATAAGGCTGGGGATGAGGTTCAATGATTGAGTGCCCCCAAATTCAATATCTGATACCCCACAAAAAAAAAGAAAAGAAAAAAGAAAAAAGGGAGACACTCAGCTCTGGGGCAACTTCTCTTTGGAGAAGTCTGTCTCTATGATTTTCTTAAATAAAAATTGCTTTCTATGCTTGCCTTGGGTTTTCTCTGGTGTTTAGTCTTCAACACTAGGGAACAAGGACCTGTTCCTGATCTTCGAAACCAATATCACTTTAACTCCATTTTTTAAAAAAAATTTATTATTTTATTTTATTTTATTTTCACAGTACCAGAAATTAAACCCAAGGGTGCTCTACTACTTTACTACACTCCTGGCCCTTTTTATGGTCTTATTTTAAGATACACGCTTGCTAATTTGTCAGGACTGGCCTGGATTGTGATCCTTTTGCCTCCTCAAATTGTGATCCTTTTGCTCTCCAGAGTTGCTGGGATTCCAGATGTATGCCAGCTTGCCTGGCTTCTTATTTCATTTTTAAACATAAGAAAACCGAGACTCCAAGAGTTTACATAATTGGCTCCAGAAAATACATAAAGAATCAAATATAGACCCAGGACCCAGGACCCAGGACCCAGTCCCTGATGTGGTATCCTGGAAAGAATTTTAGTGCAAGGCAGCATTATCTAAAAATCAACTGGAAGGAATATGAAAATCCAATAGAATGAAAGGACAAAATATTTATTAGCTATCACAAAAGATAGTATCAAAAGGACCAATAATCAAATGAAAAGGTATATAATATCATCCTTTAATTATTGGGAAAATGTGAAGTAATATCACACAAAGACAGCCCTCTTCACCCACCAGAGCATCTAAAGATAAAAAAAGACTAAAACTACTAAGTGTTGACAGGGACATCCATTGAGGAGAACATTCATTAAATTCATTAATCTTAGTTACAACTCTAACTATTTGCCCCCCATAACCCTAAAATTCCAATTCAGAATGCATGTTCAACTATGATCAGGCAGCTTGAAAAAATCAGGTAATAGTTGTCAAATGGCCCTACTGGCCCCACAGTCACATGAACAAAAACTTTGTATTCATGCACAACAATGTGCTTCATAAAAACTAACTTAATAAAAATTGATTAGATTCACAGAAATAATGTTGAGGAAAATAAATAGAGACTACAGTGTACCTGCTCTGTGATTTCAACCTGAAGCATAGAAGGACTCTATTCTTAGGATATATTTGAAAGCAAACATATAGATGCCTGGAAATGTTTTACATGCTGATATGGATGGTAGTTACACAGATGTTTACAAATATAAAACTATAGTGAGCAATGCACTTAAGATTGGTTCACTTTTATGTATGTAACTACATCAAGAATTATAATACATGTATTGATGATAGCTAAAAATCAACAATATATTTTACAACAGCTACTAACATTGATTTTCTGCATAAATCAAAAACAGGAAAGAAACTAGTAAAAAAAATCACACTTAATGAAAAACGAACCTCTACCTCAGAGCAAAGCCTGTCCAAGGAAGGGACATCACCTTTGTCCTTGGAAAGACCCACAGAGCACTCCTAGGCACATTCCCACCCTGCTAAGTTGTTTATCTACAAATAACAGGAGAGATCTGCTGCGCCAGGTGTCCCTGACTTAGTCAGGCTAGGTGGGGATCCATAGCAACCCCCTAGTAGCCACCAATCAGCATGAGACAGGGAAATACCTGGGATGCCAGATGACCCTCCCAGTAATTTATGGTGGTTGATAAGGTGTTGGGAAACCATGTAGTTCAGCAAGAAAACCCCTCTTGGCTTAAACCAATCAGTTCAAATGAATCTCCCTCTTGTAGTAACCAATCACCTCTACCCAACTTATTCCCACCAGTGAATGTGCTAATCATGTTTTAGAGTTGTTATTTGATTTTCCCGCGGTGTGTGATGATTTGCTAAGAGATGCTATGATGTATGTGGGGGGTCCCTGCCTTCTCCAAAAAATGTATAAAACTGCTGCAAACCCTGGGCTCGGGGCCTCTCAGCGTCATCAGTTGCTGTGTGTGTGTGCGCGCGCCCGGAGGACAGAGCTAGCTCCCAATAAACACCTCTTTGCTGTTTACATGGATCTTGGTCTCTGGTGGTCTTTTGGGGGTCCCGAATTCAAGCATAACATTAACATGATAGGTAAAAAAAATAAATAAATAAAAGTAGAATATTATAACTTATACACTTAGAGAAATAATTTATATCCACATAAACTTGTGAGAAATTACCAGTGTAACTAACAGGAAAATCCAAGGTGACCGTGTTTCATTTTTAATAAGGAAAACATTAAAAAAAAATGAACACAATGCAAGAAAGTGAAATTGATTACTCAGATATTTGTGATAAAGAAAATATTGTTTTTATTTATTTTATTTTATTCTTGTTTGTTTGTTTTTTGTTTTAGTTAAAAGTTAAAGCTGATGGGCATGGTGGCAAACACCTGTAATCCCAGCAGGCTGAGGCAGGAAGATCGAAAAGTTCAAAGCCAGCCTCAACAAAAGTGGGGTTCTAAACAACTCAGTGAGACCCTGTCTGTAAATGAAATATAAAATAGGGCTGGGGATGTGGCTCAGTGCCTGAGTGAGCTCAATCCTGGTGCCCCAAATTAAAATAATAATAATAATAATAATTATAATAATAATAATAATAATAATAAAATAATAATAATAACAACAACAATAATGCCAAATTTACAAATTTTGGATTATCATGTTTTCTGGAAAGGTAAAATCCAAATAAAGAGGAATAATTTAACAGGAAAAAAGGGGAAATAATACAAAAATATTAATACCTTTTGAGTATGCTATTTTACTCCTAATGTCTAATACAAAATTTGACATATATAAGCTCACACTTGTCTAGTGAAGACAGAGGTTTCCCAGCACTGATTTTGTATAATCAAAGAGAAAGCTCCCTACTTTGCCATTTTATATAATGAGAAAAACACTCCCATCAAACCATGCAATTGCAAATACTGGGCACTGTAAAATAAAGGCCCTGAGGCATAGTAAGATTCCAGAGATAAAATCAACTTACAGTGAAAGAATATGAGACTTCTTTCTCAGGTATGTGTGGTGGAGACATCAGCTATTTCTCCCTCCCATTGCCACAGCCAAGTGCCACCATCCATGACATCCTAGCAACTGCTGCCAGGCATGGGTAGTGAGCCATTCTTCTGGGTTTTCATGGCTAGCTGCAGCACAGTCATCAGTACACAATAAATCACAGTGTTAACAAGGTAATGAGTGGGAAATTAGGTCCATGGTGGGAGCAATTTCCCATGTTGTCCTCAAATTTCAAAAGTTTATTCTGCCAGCTTTGGAATGGATGATTTCATTAAAATAAAACAATTACAATTATGGGAAACAAACAGCATTGACAGTATTTCTAAACAAAAGAACAGTCCTGAAATCCACATGAATGCCATGCTTCAGAGCATTCTTGGGGTGACATAACTATGAAGGGCTTCAAGAGCAAGAAAATTTTCCAATAATAATTTCTAAAAATACATTGAATTATCTCCACACAGATTACCAGTGCTCAGTAGTTTGACCATTTAAAAATATAGGGTTCAAATTAAATAATGGGTGCCAGGTTGAAATATTTCATTTTTTTTAAATAAATAAATTCTAGGCTGGAAAAAAAAAACAATTTTACAAACTTAAAAGGAATATCAATTTTCAAGACGATCAAGATTAATACTCTTTATTTTTAAGATAATGGGGAAGAGATATTGATCAATACATGTGACACTGGTTCCTTCATCTTCTGATTATAGCCTTCATTGCTCTGAGGCTTAGTTTTTAAAAAGAAGATGTTTTGTTTTGTTTTTTCTCTCTCTTTTCCCTTCTCCCCTTCCATAACAAGATTAGGGAGACAATATTATCTTTTTCTTCCCCTAGTTAATTGCCTCTGAACACACCCACTACAGGAAGGAGATGCCTGCTGAGGAAGTGAATATCTCTCAAATTAACAAGTGAATCCTAACAAGCTGTCAGGGCACTCTGATACCTGAGCACACCTGAAATGTAACCCTTGAATAATTTCTTTAAACCCCTACACTCCACACCCCACACCTCCACCCCATGGAGAATCATAGCCTTTGAGACAGGATTTCCCTGTGTTTGTCCTTTGTTAGCAAAGCAATAAATCTTCTTTTTTTCTTTTTCTCAAAACCATGTCCCCATTATTAAATTGATATTATTGGGACAAGGACCAAGCTTTTGGTTACATACAGATTACACAATTAATTTCCTTCTAAATTCTCTCTCTCACAAAGAAACCAATTTGGGGAACAGGATACCTGATGTTTCTTCTGCCAAGTAAATCATAGATTCTTTTGTAAAGAGTAATGCAATTAATGCCAATAAAAGAGCTAAGAAAAAACTTCTGATAAAGGAAAGGTAATGACAGAACACAAATGCATGTTCAAAAAATGTGTTTGTCTTAATAATGATACAGCCATTTATCAGTGATGAGTTCGGCTTCCTCACATTAGAGGAGCACACCAAGGCAAGCATATAAATCAGGGTTTCTTTAAAAAGAGATAACATAGACTTCTCCCAGGAGAGAGAAGGGACCAAAGCTGGTATTCTGATATCCCAAGAAGTGAGAGCATTTTGCCTTTTTATCTCCTGCTCTCTTCCCCTTGTCTTTCTTCTTCCTGCATGCATGACTAGGCCCAGGAGATGCTCTGGTGGGGTGGCCAAAAGGTGAGAAGCAGAAAAGCTGGAGAGGTCGAGCAGGAATGGGGCACAGGGTGCATTAATTAACAACTTTTACAGCTCCCTGTAGGGAGGGACAACCCCTGAGACAGTTTACCTTATTGACAGGTTACAGCAGGACAAATTATCTTGCTAAGAGTGGAGAAAGGGCTCTGAAGTCATTAGCATTTCAATTCCTCAGGGGCATTCTCCAACTTCCTAGATGCAAATTGGCCTCAGTTTCTTTTTGGACTGATTTATGCGTCTATACTGACTGCCTGTCTTTAATTCTGGCTTCAATAACAGAATGGAAGAGATTGCCTACAAAGGTTTCTCAGAAAGAAAGGTCACCAAAGCCCCCAAACCCTTAATCCAAGTACTGGTCATCTGTCCAAGATAGTTCACATCTGTATCTTGGTGGAAGTGTAGGGGGTAGGGGTTAGGCTGGTTGTTTGACGTTAGCTTGGATGTGAGGTGTCTCCCAAAAGCTCACATGTGAAAACAATGCAAGAAGGCTTGGAGGAAAAATAATTGAAATGTAAGAAACTTAATCAATGAGTGATTTAATCCCCTGATAGGGATTAACTGAGTGGTAAATGTAGTGGTAGATGGGGCTGGAGGAGGTGGGAATCAGAGCTTGGTTTGGGTATATATTTGTATCTGGTGACTGGAGTCTCTCTCTGCTGGCTAATCACCACTTGAGATGCTTCCCTCTGCCACACTCCTCTTCCATGATGTTCTGCTCCACCTGGAGCCCTGAGGAATAGAGACTGCTGCCTATGGTTTAAGACCTCTGAAACTATGAGCCCTTAAATAAAATTTTCCTCTTTTAAAATTATTCTGGTCAGGTCCTTTAGTCACAGCAGTGAAAAAGCTGACTAAAACAGTTTTGGGAAAAAAAAGTGTCTAATATTTGGGAAAACTGACGTATTCTTCTTTGTAAAGGAAAAATACTAAGTAAACTTTTCCCTGACATAAGTAGGTAGCATAAGTCATAGAAAGATGAAACCTGATTTTAATCTGAAAGTGAGAACAAATAGAAACTTTATGTATTGTGTTATAACTTGTAAGCATATTGTTCCTTACTTTCAAGTACAGAAATTGTCTATGAAGACTATACCTCAGATGTTCAGCACAGGTAAGTGAGTTGGATTTTTTTCCTCTAAAGAATGCAGACTTATTTACAGAAGAATTGACAATAATGGGACAGGTCTAGGTGACTCAGCTTCTAGCACAAAAAGGGAAAATGTGGAAGAAAGAGTGACCATCATCTGCTCAGCCAACAAACCTTGTTTTGGAGAGCTACTTTTTAAACTCTGATGTTATCTGGGGAAATTGTGTTTTTGAATGATGACTCTGTCCCCTTGGCTTTTGTATTCAAAATCTCATTCTGGCTGTGCAGTTAAAACATCTGTGCCCTTTGTTTTCAATCAACAATGAAGAATTCATTTGGGCTTAACACAAAGCCTAGCAACTCCTTCAGTTTTCTTTTCAAAGATGGGGGGATGGATACACATTGTACTCAGCCACAGTATTCAATATTTCTGACCTTCATTGAATAAGTCTGTAGGGGTGAATAAAGTTTATTGTGACTCAAAGTCCATCCTTTGAATGGCAATCTTTCTCTTCCACATTCACAGGAAATTTTCTAAATAATAACACAATTCTCTTGTGAAAAACTCACAAAACACTTCTGAAATATTTTGTCTATAAAAATGCATCTTAGGTCCAATTATGACCCAGTTATTTTATCTATCTTTCTTCCAATTAATGTATAAATACTTAGAAAAAATAATTTTTAAAAAAGGTGCCCCAGGAACAAAAAATAAAAGAGACCACTGAGATGAGTAAAAATGAATGGTAGAATTTGTATATAGATGATTTTAAATGTTGCTTTGAAAGAACTAAAGGCAGTTGAACAAAGCAAACTTGGATAATTTTTCTGCCCTCATATACTGAACAGAAAACTGACACCTATGCACAAAAGATTGGTCACATTCTTTTATTCATTTATTCATCCATCTAAAAAATATTTATTATAATTTTATTATGAATCAGAGATTTATTGAACAAAGTATTAGAGATAAATGTCGGGAGCCACTCTGGACAGGAGCTATATACACACTATTAAGTCCTAAGTAAAGAGGTACTGAACTGGTATTGCACTCATTGCAATGTGTTTGGTCCTTACCTCCGCTGAGATAAGAGAGGTGCAGCTCTAGGAGTCACAGGATGGGGTTAGATCACACCCACTTGTAACCCTACCCCTTGCATCATTTGAATGGCTTCTCCCCAGTAAAACCCCAGGCTCCAGGCTTGCTCTCTCTCTTGCCTGCCTTGCCCCCTTGTGGAAACTACAGCTGAGGAGCAGTCACTGAACCCAAAGAAAAGTTACTTTCTGTGTCTGTGTTTTTATTTAGTCAGCCCAAATTCACTTGGAGTGACCCTGACAGGTTTAGTTGTGTGTTGCAACACATAAATCCAACTAGTATGATCTCTAAACTTGTGGAATTTAATCTAAATAAAAAACATGGACATTATATAAATAATTTCTCAATAGTAATACTATCAATACAACTGTAACTGGGTGATTCAGGTCAAAGCATTTTCAATCAGGCTATGATGCACTGAGACAAAGTCTTCATGGTTGGTGCTGATTTAACAGTATATGTTGGAGAACCTATTAGGGTAATTGTCCTGTGTCCACCACAGATCCATGATGATGTCAGTCCATTCACTTACTATGCACTTGTACATTGAATGTTCAGATCTCTTCTTCTTGCTTCCTTTATTTATTTATTTATTTATTTTTTAGAACTTCTGATTGAAAAAAATGAAGAACTGCCTCAAAAGTAGAGAGCCTGGTATTTTGATACACACTTGTGTTCCCAGGTACTTGGAAGGCTTAGGCAGTTGATTGAGTCATTCTGTTCAAGACCAGCCTGGGCAACAAAATGAGACTACAAATTAAAAAAAAAGAAATATATATACACACACACACACACACATTTATACTCAAGAACAAGAGTCAAATTTTATGCTTTGTGGTTAGCACAGTTCTAGTAATTTAATGATATTCTTAAAAATCAGATATCAGTATCAGCTGGGTGTGATGGTGCACGTCTATAATCCCAGTGGCTCAGGAGGCTGAGGCAAGAGGATCTTAAGTTCAAAGCCAGCCTCAGCAAGAATGAGGTGCTAAGCAACTAACTGAGAACCTGTCTCTAAATAAAATACAAAAATATGGCTGGGATGTGGCTTAGTGGTTGAATACACCTAAGTTTAATCACCAGTACCAAAAACAAAAACAAAATCAGATATCAATGGCTTCTTCCACAGAACTCTATTGATGTAATAAGGTGATATTTCAGTATTAAGTGTGTTCAATTCAATTCTTATTATGATGAGAGTGAGAAATTTATAAAAAATTAAAATTACATTAAGCACTTAAATGCATAATAATAATTCCAAGTCCATACCTTTACCTGCAACTCTCCTCCACCACATTCAAAGAAAATTCCCCCAAGTAATTACAAAATTGTAAAAACCCATAAAGTCCTCCTGAAGTGTTTTATCTATAAAATGCATCCTACATTAAATTGTGTCCCAGTTACTTTATCTATCTTTCTTCCACATAATGTATTATTTCCTTAGAAAATAATAAAAAATATGCACCGAGAAATAAAAGTAAAAGGGAACAACTGAAGTGAAAAAAAATGAATGGACAGTTGGAAAAATTAGTAAAGCATAAAATAATAGCTTCTGGGGGCTGGGGATGTGGCTCAAGCTGTAGCATGCTCACCTGGCATGCGAAAGTCACTGGGTTCGATCCTCAGCACCACATAAAAATAAAATAAAGATGTTGTGTCCACTGAAAACTAAAAAAATAAATATTAAAAAATTCTCTCTCTCTCTCAATAATAATAATAATAATAATAATAACTTCTGATTTAAAAGTGATATTCTACAAGTGGCAGAATTATTGCCAAGGGGAACATTTCTAGGTCATGATGAAATCACACATAGAAGATAGAACACATTTATATATGGAACTGTGTTATTCAGGAATCCAAACTTTATCTATAGAAACCCCTACTAGAAAATCCTCATATGTAAGTGATAAGATATTTGCGATTTTCAACAAGCATGTTTTAACAATGCTTAAAATTGCCTGAAGCCTATAACTGCTAGAGCAGGAAATCTGAGCTAAGGCTGAACTGTTCTTTATCTTATTCACAAGAAACCATAGAGAGAAGAAATGTGTTACATTTACCAGTTACTTTTTTTTTTTTTAAGTACAGCAATGTTTGCTAGTGGTTCTCTTTAAAGTGTTCATAATACAAAGAGGTTTATTTCATTGTTTGAATAAAAAGGCAACCAGAAATAAGACTGAAAGCAATAGTGTATTTAAAAAAGATAAGACATCCTAATTATTAGAAATCAACGTTTTCAGTATATCAGTTTCTTCATGTGTAAAGTGGAGATAAAACCAGACTTGTCTGAAGTCTTCTGTTTTTCTACTATTGTGACCCAGTCTCCTACTCCATCACTCCATGAACTTCCCTGATTGCTAGGTGCCAGATCACTTCTGCTTACCATGCATTAAATCATTAAATATTGAACAGTCCAAGAAGGTACTCACTATTTTTGTTTATATATATATATATATATATATATATATATATATATATATATATATATATATATATGGAGGGAGGGGAGTTGGAGAAAGGTTGTTAGGGGACAGAGCAGTGCAAATGGTTGAAACACAAAGTTAAGAAACTAATCCTATACATTGGGCCTACTGTACTCACCCCCATATGCTTTCTTTTCCAAGAAGCACTTTACCAGCAGCTTGCCTGGCCTGAGTGGACAGCCTATATCACATTTATCAGCAAACTACTTGTTATCTGTAGGAGAAATGCAGGCCAGAATTGAAAGAATGATCAAGGCTTGCCATAGGAGAAAATGCCCATTTATTGAGGCAGCTCTGCATATTTATAGAGCCAGGGATGGTCTGATGGTTGAAACAGTTTAACAGTTTAATGATTTTGGCAGCTGGCATGGGGTGCTTTCTGATTGGTGGGTAAGGATCATGTGAATCAGCAGGTCTCACCATTGGATGGCTCTTTTCAGGAGATGGGGAGGTTAGTCTTTGGAGCTGGGGCGACTCCCAACATTCCTCCCTCTTTGTTATTAAATGAGAGTGGGTGTCAACTCATTCTGGCTGCTTCCTGCTGAGATGGGATGGTGTGGGAGAAAGAGAGGAGGGAAGTAAGGAGCCCCCATAGGAGGGCAGAGAAGACCAGTATCAATGAATGTTCCTTGCCACCATAGATCCATGATGATGTCAGTCCATTTGGCATAGGTCTCAACTGGAGGTATCATCAGTAGCCAGGAGTTGGTAATTCCTGAGGAGAAGCTGGCTAAAAGCTTGATTAGGGTAAACAAAACACACAGGTTCCTCCTTAGGCCCAGAAGGCAACTGGTAAAGTGCTCTCTTATGATCACACTTATTCAGGGGTCACGATGCTCTGGACACCTAAGTTGTTTGTCAGAAGGACAACACACAACATCCCACTACCTACCAGCCAGATTCAAGCAAGTAGGGAGGTCAGGCTGGAGGGGGCCCTTAGGGTCACTTGCCTTGAATCTTCAGACATAGGGCAAAGAGAGGACCCAAGAGGGGCCAGAAATGAGGGCGAGCATTGACAAGAGTACTTAATGACAGGTGACAATCGTTGGCTCTTCTGATGAAGGTGAGGAGTGCCGGGCTTAAGCCTGGAAATATGAATCCATGGGGTAAATTGGTTGTTATGTAGTCTGAGTTTGGCCACCAAGGGAGTACACATAATTACCTGAGCAGGATTCTCCCATTTTGGTTTTAGAGGGGGCTTTTCCTCTGGTCTCGGCAATAGTAAACAAGTTGACCAGGTGTTAAAGAGGTAGGGTTTTGAGAGAGACTGAGGTCAGGAAGGAGCCAGTATTGATAGCACAAGAGTTCAGAGCATAGATGGAAGAGGAGGAGCAGGGCATAGGTTTCAGAGATGGGTACGGGTTCTGTAGGCAGTCCGGGAAGAACCAGGGGATGGCCATACATGACTTCAAAAGGTGAGAGATTAGAAGGCTTCTTTGGTAAGGCCCTAATGTGCAATAAAGCCAAGGGGAGCACCTTTACCCAATCCAGGCTTAATTCCATGGTGAGCTTGGTGAGGGTCTCAATAAGGGACCAATTGGTCCTTTCAACCTTTCTGGAAGCCTGGGGGTGGTCAGGGCAATGGAAATGCCAAGGAAGTGATAGCACGTGAGCCAGTCACTGAGTTATCTGAGAGGTGAATTCTGGGCCATTGTCTGATTGGATAGAAGTGGGCATCCCGAAATGGGGGATTATGTGAGTAAGCAACAGATCAACTACCATAGACGAACATTTGTTAGAAGTGGGAAAGGCTTGTTTTTTACTCAGGGCATGTTGGTGAAATCAATCTGCCAGTCTACAGCCAGGGTATGACTGCGGGCCTGATGAGAAGGAAAAGGTTTAGGTTTTAATGGAGTATTGGTATTGGTTCTCTGGCAGATCTGACAAGAGGAAGTGATCTGTTGTAGGAGGGTCTTATCATGTGGGGAATGTAGGAGGCCAAGCTTACAGGTGACTTGAGTTACACCCCCCAGCTGGGTGCTGAGGCGCTTAGTCACAGAAATGGGTGTGTCTTGCTACAGCCCCATGGGTGAAGCTATGCTCACCTGTTCCTTTATAATATAACCCCTTGCCCTGTTTAGGATAGAATCTTCCATGGAAGTGCCTTGTGTGTGTCCCCTCCTCTTACTGTGCTCTTGGGTGTGGCCTACCCAGGTGTCAGTCAACCTGCTGACAGTGGACATCATGATGATAGACTCAGCCCCCTGAAACCTGACCCCTTGCCTCATTTGAATAGCTTCTCCTCAATAAAAGGGGTCAGTGCGTATGTGCTCTCTCTCTCTCTCTCTCTCTCTCTCTCTCTCTCTCTCTCTCTCTCTCTTTCTCTCTCTCTCTATTCGGACCCTTAAGGTCAGAGGAGCCGTCACAGCAACGATGCTGAGAGCCATTACCAATTAGGAATGACACATCACAATTTCTTTGTCAGCCTACTCCATGTTGCTTAGAGGAAGGACTCTCCATAGTGGACCCAGGTTTTGCAGTGACTTTGCATGAAAGGTGACCTTGCTCAAGGACCAGGGCGGATCTGGGTTTAGGGTAGATCAGGGTTTAGGGTGGATCGGGATTTAGGGCGGTCCAGTTTAGGGCAGTTCCAGGTTTAAGGTGTACCCTGCTAGGAATAGGGCGTATCCTGCTGCCTCAGGCGCGCCCGTTGAGTTCTTGTGGGATTCAGAGAGTATTTGGGATTCAGAGCCTGGTGGAGTGGGTGGGTTTTGCCCAGAATGTGTGTGTAAAGTGCTGGTGACAGTTCGAGAATAAAGAGTTGCTGTTTGAAACTACAAGGTGTGTGGTGGCTCGTGATTTTGTGCCCAGCCAGACTATGGCACAACCCCAAAGAAAAAGGTATTTGTGTCTCTTGTGTGGTTATTTTGTGCAGCCCAGTTAGCCCAGTTTAACTAGAGTGACCCCTGAGCCTTTTAGTCACGAGAACAGAAACCCGGCAGGGGAAAGGGTGAAAAAGGAATGAAGGAAAGTAGTGAGACTTTGTGGACTGGAATGGAATAGAAAGTGAAGAAACTGGAAGAGTTGTTGGGGATCTTTGGGCAGATCCCCGGTGGTAAGGAAGAGTAGTGGAGAGGAGGTAAAGCTCTGTAGGGCAGCTGATCGAGCCACTTGATAGGCCTTCTTATTCCCCATAGTAGTAAGTGTTGGGTGCAGAGCAGGCTGAACTGTGTTGTCTGCAGGGCAGGCTGAACAGATGTTGGCTGCAAGATAGCCCACACACTCAAACCCCCCTCTGTCTGGTCCTTTATCATCTGTTTGCGTCAAGTCTGAACATTCAACCCCACTCAAGGCTGAACACTTAACCCTCCCTTGGGCCAACAAGGCAGTTTGCACACCCAGAGGCCCCATTAGACTTGGGCTATAAAAACTCCCTTCTGCCAGGCCCCTCTCTGTCTTGCTCTCTCTCTCTCTTGCTCAATTTGTCTTTCTTGCTCACGCTCTCTGTCTCGCTCTTGCTCTCTCCCTCTTCATCTCTCCTCTTCTCTCTCTCTCTCTCTCTCTCTCTCTCTCTCTCTCTCTCTCCTTCTTTCCTTCTTTCTTTTCTCTTTGTTGCATTGCTGCAATAAAGATCTTTCGGTTGCTCTGAGTGTTGTGGTCATTTTTCTTTCAGTAAGGAAGGAGTCAGTTGGTGGGCCTTGCAATGGATTATTCCCAGTTGGGAAGGCAGCCTGGAGGCTCATAGTAGGCCAGAAATAAGTGTGGAATTAATGACTGCCATCCCTCTGGTGGTCAATAGCCCTCTTTCTTCCAAATGGCTGCATGGGAGATCTGTATATAGGGAGAGGGTTTTTCCCTCTGCTAGCTCATATGCCCTTGTGGCAGCTATGAGTTCAGCTTGTTGGTTGGTGGTATTGGGTAGGAGAGGTTTTGCCCCTATGATGGATGAGAAGTAAACGACAGCATACCCTGCTACTTTTACCCCTTCGTGTATAAAGGAGCTACGATCTGAGAACCAGATGAGTTCTGAAGAGGGCTGGGTTCCCTCAGAAATGGTGGCAGGGCAGGGTAAAATCATCTATAATACCTCCAGGCATTTGTGGACGGGATCTTGTAAGGGAGAAGATGGGAGGAGGGAGGCAGGGTTTAATGGAGAGCAGGACTTAAAAGAGAGGGAGGGATTTTCAAGGAGAAACAAGGAGGGATAGAACCCTGGAAGGAGGAAGTGACTGTAGCCCCTTGTAAGTAAGAAAATCCTTTAGATGGTGAGGAGATGAGATGGTTAGCAGGGAGCCAAAGATAATCTTGTATGCTTCTTTCTGGAGGTCATGGGCTGCTGCTAGGGATCTGAGGCTTGGGGCCCAGCCCCTGACGGTGGGTTGAGCTGTTTGGATAGGTAGGCCACTGGTGCAAATGTGGGGCCATATTCCTGATCCAGAACACCCAGACTTTGTCCCTGTTTTTCATGTACATAGAGGGTGAAGTGTTGGGAGAGGTCGGGGAGATGCAGGGCGAGTGCCCGGAGAAGGGCCTTTTTAAGGATTGTAAAGGGCTTCCCTGCCACTGAGGGTAGGGGCTCATCTTGAGGGCCCTTGGCCAGATTATATAGTGGCCTGGTGAGGAGGAAGAAATTAATCCAGGCCCTGAAGTACCCAAACAAACCCAAGAAGGAGAGTATGTCATCTTTGGT
This sequence comes from Marmota monax, assembly GCF_021218885.2. NCBI lineage: Eukaryota > Metazoa > Chordata > Mammalia > Rodentia > Sciuridae > Marmota > Marmota monax. Next base: position 1,537,432 of record NW_026695230.1, on the reverse strand, counting down.
CTTTGGTGTAGGTATAGACACAATAAGCTATTTTCTGTCTACTGTAATGGCCTTTTTCCCTTGAGAGATAGAGAACTCTAGATATGTGAACTCTTTACATGCTATTTGAGCCTTTTGTGGAGAGGTCCGATACCCTTTAAGGCCAAGAAAGTAGAAGAACTGTGTCATCTGTTGAGCACACTTTGGACAGGCTAGAAGAATTTGTAAAGGTTTGCAAGAGGTGCAGAGAGCAGGATGGGATCAGAGCAAAATGAAAGCCTGGACATAAGCAATCTCTACCAATTTTTACGCTCACAGTAATTGTAGAGATCCCTTAGAATGGAGGGATCCAGTGACCCAAAAAGGGGTCATCTGCTTTGGTTGTCTAAGGATTAAGTGGGCCAGGCCTGGGTGCTATAGGGAAGAGTCTACTTGCAGAGAAGACATATTACCCATGTAAGGAGGAGGGAAGAGGATGCAGAGAAGGAGGAAACTGTTTATTGGCAAAAGGGGTGTCCCCGCTAGAGCCAAAAAATCAGGAGTGCCTAAGTGGCAGGTTTGAGCTGCAGAGATTGGTCATCACCGAATCCTGACAGTGGAAGAAGCTCTCATCCTGGATGGAGCCAGCCATGGGAGACCTTGGCCAAGGCTTTTCAGGACCCCTCCTGGAGAGGCTGGATACTCCCAGGGCCGGAAAGAGGGGAGAGGCAGGGCAAGAGAGAGGAAGGGTAAGCGTCTCTCTAGCAGCCAAGTCTTAAAGGTGAGAGAACTAGGACTTTAGGAATCTACCCAAGGAAGGAGTCCCTGAGGGCCACTGCAGCCTTAAAGGGGTGTTTTCTCCCCACAGGTGGGCAAAGAGATTTGCCGGATGATAATCAACATATTGCAAGAGGGTGGATTTGGATCACTGGGGGTGAAAAGATTGGAGGTCGGAGGCCAAGGTTTGTCCAAAGAGGTGTGGACTATCTCGAGATCCCTGAGGAGGAACAGTCCAGGTTAAAGGCAAATAGATATCCTTTAAATCTATGATGGAGAAGTGGGTGGCAGTGTGGGGGATCTGAGACAGCAGGGTGTATAGGTTGGGAACCAAAGGATATATGGTCCTAATGGAGGTGTTGATCAGTCATAGGTAGGACCCATTGGGCTTTTTTACCGCTAGTATGGGAGTAAGGGGAATGAGCAGGACGGAGTTACCCCTTGCTAAGAAGGTTCTGAATAATAGGTTGTAGGCCCAGAAGAGCTTTTGTGGACCAGGGGGTATTGAGCCTGATTGCTGAAGGTGTTAGGATCTTTGAGATGAATGTTAACTGGTGGGCAGGAAATGGTGGAGGGGGTGTGGGTATCCCATACAATTGGGTCAACCAGGTTAGTATGGTATTTCATGTCAGCCTCACAAGTGGAGCAAAATGGCCTGTGTTCTGCCAAAAGGGCCAGAAAAAAAAAAAGATGAACAGGCCAATTCTGGGGGCCTGACTAAAGCCAGGAGTGGATGTTGATTGTTATACTGAATTAGAGAGAATATCTCAGCCGAGCAAAGGAACTAGACATTGGGGCATAACTAGGAATGTCTGAGAGAATGGGAAGTTGTCTATGGAACAGAGTAATAGGGGAGTATTTCTTGGATAGATGGTCTTTCCTCCTACCCTGAAAATAGGAGAGGTGGATGGTACTGTTTGTCCCCAGAATTCTGTCAGGACTGAGAAGGTAGCCCTGGTGTTAAGGAGAAAGTCAACCTTGTGCCCATCCACCTGAATCCACACCCTGGGTTCCTGTCTCATTACGGCCGGGGACAAGGACCCAAGTCTCCATCAATTGATTGCCATGCCCAGAAATTCAGAGGGTTCCCTGGCCATAGGCCTCCTATGGGATCTAGGACAGTCAGAGCCCCAGTGACCTTGTTGTTGACATTTAGGGCATGGGGTACGTGGAGTGTGTGGTGCGGGGCATGCCCTGGTCCACTGTCCCTCCTTGCCACACTTGAAGCAGGCTCCCGGGGGGCGCGGGGGGGGGGGGTTCAGTGATGGGCAGTGACCCGAGGAAGCACCCTGTAGGGCCTGGTTGAGCATCTGAAATTTCTCAGTCTGGGGGGTGGCAGGGCCTTGTTCGAGCTTTTTTAGTTTGGCCCGGATATTGGGGTAGCTCTGCGAGAGGAAATATGTCATAAGGACATGATAGCCATCTGGGGTTTTGGGATCTAGGTTAGTGCTGAAGGGCTTTCATAAGCCGATCCAGAAATTCCAATGGGGTCTCTTGTAATTTTTGGAAATTGACAGCCTTACGTGCTGCTTTTTTTGAGACTGGCAATAATACATGTGGAGAATCGGTCCCTACTCTGTATGCCAGCTTGTGTTTTTTTTTTTTTTTTTTTTTTTTTTTTTTTTTTTTTTTTTTTTTTTTTATTGTTGGCTGTTCAAAACATTACATAGTTCTTGATATATCATATTTCACAATTTGATTCAAGTGGGTTATGAGCTCCCATTTTTACCCCATATACAGATTGCAGAATCACATCAGTTACACATCCATTGATTTACATATTGCCATACTAGTGTCTGTTGTATTCTGCTGCCTTTCCTATCCTCTACTATCCCCCCTCCCCTCCCCTCCCCTCCCCTCCCCTCCCCTCTTCTCTCTCTGCTCCCTCTACTGACATTCGTTTGTCCCCCTTATATTATTTTTCCCCTTCCCCTCACTTCCTCTTGTATGTACTTTTGTATAACTCTGAGGGTCTCCTTCCATTTCCATGCATTTTCCCTTCTCTCTCCCTTTCCCTCCCACCTCTCTCATCCCTGTTTAATGTTAATCTTCTTCTCCTGCTCTTCGACCCTACTCTATTCTTAGTTACTCTCCTTATATCAAAGAAGACATTTGGCATTTGTTTTTTAGGGATTGGCTAGCTTCACTTAGCATAATCTGCTCTAATGCCATCCATTTCCCTGTAAATTCTATGATTTTGTCATTTTTTTAATGCAGAGTAATACTCCATTGTGTATAAATGCCACATTTTTTTTATCCATTCATCCATTGAAGGGCATCTATGTTGGTTCCACAGTCTAGCTATTGTGAATTGTGCTGCTATGAACATAGATGTAGCAGTGTCCCTGTAGCATGCTCTTTTTAGGTCTTTAGGGAATAGACCAAGAAGGGGAATAGCTGGGTCAAATGGTGGCTCCATTCCCAGCTTTCCAAGAAATCTCCATACTGCTTTCCAAATTGGCTGCACCAATTTGCAGTCCCACCAGCAATGTACAAGTGTACCCTTTTCCCCACATCCTCGCCAGCACTTGTTGTTGTTTGACTTCATAATGGCTGCCAATCTAACTGGAGTGAGATGGTATCTTAGATGCAAGGCTGGTTCAATATACGGAAATCAATAAATGTTATTCACCACATCAATAGACTTAAAAATAAGAATCATATGATCATCTCGATAGATGCGGAAAAAGCATTTGACAAAGTACAGCATCCCTTTATGTTCAAAACTCTAGAAAAACTAGGGATAACAGGAACATACCTCAATATTGTAAAAGCAATCTATGCTAAGCCTCAGGCTAGCATCATTCTGAATGGAGAAAAATTGAAAGCATTCCCTCTAAAATCTGGAACAAGACAGGGATGCCCTCTCTCTCCACTTCTGTTCAACATAGTTCTCGAAACACTGGCCAGAGCAATTAGACAGACGAAAGAAATTAAAGGCATCAAAATAGGAAAAGAAGAACTTAAATTATCACTATTTGCAGATGACATGATTCTATACCTAGCAGACCCAAAAGGGTCTACAAAGAAACTATTAGAGCTAATAAATGAATTCAGCAAAGTGGCAGGATATAAAATCAACACGCATAAATCAAAGGCATTCCTGTATATCAGCGACAAATCCTCTGAAATGGAAATGAGGACAACCACTCCATTCACAATATCTTCAAAAAAAATAAAATACTTGGGAATCAACCTGACAAAAGAGGTGAAAGACTTATACAATGAAAACTACAGAACCCTAAAGAGAGAAATAGAAGAAGATCTTAGAAGATGGAAAAATATACCCTGTTCATGGATAGGCAGAACTAACATCATCAAAATGGCGATATTACCAAAAGTTCTCTACAGGTTTAATGCAATGCCAATCAAAATCCCAACGGCATTTCTTGTAGAAATAGAGAAAGCAATCATGAAATTCATATGGAAAAACAAAAGGCCCAGAATAGCAAAAACAATGCTAAGCAGGAAGGGTGAATCAGGCGGTATAGCGATACCAGACTTCAAACTATACTACAGAGCAATAGTAACAAAAACAGCATGGTACTGGTACCAAAACAGGCGGGTGGACCAATGGTACAGAATAGAGGACACAGAAACCAATCCACAAAACTACAACTACCTTATATTTGATAAAGGGGCTAAAAGCATGCAATGGAGGAAGGATAGCATCTTCAACAAATGGTGCTGGGAAAACTGGAAATCCATATGCAACAAAATGAAACTGAATCCCTTTCTCTCGCCATGCACAAAAGTGAATTCAAAATGGATCAAGGAGCTTGATATCAAATCAGAGACACGCCGTCTGATAGAAGAAAAAGTTGGCTACGATCTACATACTGTGGGGTCGGGCTCCAAATTCCTCAATAGGACACCCATAGCACAAAAGTTAATAACTAGAATCAACAAATGGGACTTACTCAAACTAAAAAGTTTTTTCTCAGCAAAAGAAACAATAAGAGAGGTAAATAGAGAGCCTACATCCTGGGAACAAATCTTTACTCCTCACACTTCAGATAGAGCCCTAATATCCAGAGTATACAAAGAACTCAAAAAATTAGACAATAAGAGAACAAACAACCCAATCAACAAATGGGCCAAGGACCTGAACAGACACTTCTCAGAGGAGGACATACAATCAATCAACAAGTACATGAAAAAATGCTCACCATCTCTAGCAGTCAGAGAAATGCAAATCAAAACCAGCTTGTGTTTTATAATAGCAGTTGGGAGTTTGATCTGGGGCAGCAAGTGGCCCCAGAGGGTGATTGGGATTAACTCGGTGAGTTTCATCTGCATGGGCTCTGGCAAGTTCCCAGACTCTGGTACATTCCTCAAGAAGGACAGTATTAGCCAATAACATATAAGTGAGGCTATAAACTTGGAGGACCCATTGAAACTCTCTTCTGTGGTGAATGAGCCCAACCTTCGCTTGAATTGCATGAGGTCATTCATAGAGAATGGGACATGTACACAGATAATGTCCTCAGGTCTAGCAACCTCTCTTAAGGGGGCCATGGTTTGTGGGACTAGGGAGTGAGATCTAGTATGGGGGGATTAAAGGTGTCAGCCTAGTCAGGGGGAACACCTGAGGGGCTTGACGGAGCCGATGTGGGAGGTCGGTAGGGAGGGGGTTCATCTGCCAAATAGGTCAGGGTGAGAACAAAGAAGAGAAAAAGCCTCAACATAGGGGATCTCCTTCCACTTTTTTGAGCACTCGCAGAAATTAAACAGATCTCTGAGAATTGTGGGATCCAGGGATCCTCCTAGGGGCCATTGACTTTGATTGTAAGGGTTAGTCTGCAGGGAGGGAAGAAGAGGCCCCCATCAGTCAGGAGAGGGACAAGGGTGGTCAAGTGAGAGAGAGAGATAGAGAGAGAGAAGTGCCTGTTCTTCCACCCCTTAATACCTCCTGCTCATGAACCAGGTTCCAGAGAGTCCACCATGACCGTGAAGGTCATGGTGGGGTGCATTCTCTCCTCTAGATTGGGCATCAGAGGTTTTCTGGATGATTATGGTCAAAGCCCCTGCGAAGCCCGTCTGAAGTTGGATACCCTATAGGGGAACTCACCTACTGAAGAGCCAGTGTTGTGTGAGTAGCAGCGCTTGAAAGAGTGGTCGAGGACGGCAAGCCTTGAGAGAGGGGGCCCTTGAGCAGACAGGAATTCCCTTCCTGGGTTTCGGCACCAATGAAAGAATGAACAAGGCTTGCCATTGGAGAAAATGCCCATTTATTGAGGCAGCTCTGCATATTTATAGATCCAGGGATGGTCTGATGGTTGAAACAGTTTAATAGTTTAATGGTTTTGGCAGCTGGCATGGGGTGCTTTCTGATTGGTGGGTAAGGATCATGTGAGTCAGCAAGGCTCACCATTGGACGGCTCTTCTTGGGGGATGGGAGGTAAGTCTTTGGAGCTGGGGTGACTCCCAATAAGAATTAATGTTGATAATAGAAACCCAAATTACCCTGAAGGGGGGAGACTTTTGTGATCATTTTCATAAATCAGATCCCAAAACACTGGGAGATAGGAATAATTCCTCCTAATCATAATATCTGTAGGAATTTGTGATTTAGAATCCAACCAGTCACCATAGGCCAAGAGTTGTCATGGAAGTGGGGACTTAAAAGTCTAATATCATTTGGTCATCAGTTAAAAATCAAGAGGTGGACCTGGGTTGGACTTGCTGGAAACTTATCTGGGATCCTCCAGTAAAACTGGAGAGCAGGAGAGGCATTATATCCCTTTCTTCTCTTAGAAGATCCACTCTCTCCATTGAGTGTGACCCATTTCATTTCCCTTTTACTATTCTTTCAATGTATTCAGTCCTGTTTCTCTGAGTGACATGTCTGAAATCTTTCTGACTTTATTGCAAAAATTGAGGTTTGAGGGCAGTTGGGGAGGTCTTCACATTGCCTCAGTTTCTCAGAAGACCCCAGCACTCTAACGTTAAGAAGCCCGCAATTTACCCATCTATACTTGCACTTTCTGGATAGAGAGTGATAATGTTAAGTAACTTCCTGTAGCACAGGTCCTTTGAAATTTCTACACCAAAATTTTACTTCTGCTTTTTTCCTAAGTAATACATTGTTACATTTCAAGTTTCAGTCTGCATATTATCTCCTCCAGTAATTCTCCTATGTTTGTCTGACTCCCATCTGAATAAGAAGCCACTGGTACGTGATGCTACTGACTTCAGTAATAATAGCATTCATGACACTGACTTTTAATGACATTTTACCTCTGTCTTTTCTACTTACTTGGGATCCTTGAGGGAGACATAATATGTACTCAATAAATATTTACTGAATTTATACATGAAGTGTGAAGGTATCATAAGATGAATTTTTTAAAACTGATTTGAAAGCTAGAAGAAACAAGTGAGTACCACAGGTTATTACTCCACTTCATGATAATAAATGAATCCTATGACATGAGGGTACCTTGGAAAATATTTTTCTATATAAAAGAAAATAGCAAAATAAAAACAAAAAGATGAAGAAAGTGGTTCAAAATAAGGCAAACACTGATTTATGTTCACTACATAGTATTTTCAAAATTGGAAAAGTGAATAAAGTTATGTCATTTTTAAAGAGGGTAGAACTACATGAAAATCAGTACTGTCTAATCAAAGTATAATATTATTAGCTTTTTTGTCAGAAAAAATTGGTTTCTTATCCTGACTTGCTTAGGAATAATTGAACAAATTAAGAAGAATAATAATTTACCTTTTTGATTATAATGAAAGCAAGAGTATTACAGATGAGTCTTAATTTTAATATATTTAATATGAAAACATAACTAAATAGTGATAATATATAAAATAGATAACATTTGAAGAAATTTTCATAGCAAATACATCATGTCATCAGGAGATTTCAAAGAATGACAGAATAGCCCAGATCAATTACATTTGTCTTTTAGAAGAAGGTGATAGCTAATCCATTGTTTGGATTCACAATGGCAAGATAAAATATCTTGTTCTCAGAAGTATCCAAGAATATTCAAGGAAAATTGACAATATACTTATTCCAGACAAATGGATTCATCAATAGTTTGTGAATTTAAATTACCACTAGCAATCAAGAAAACTTAAAGAGAAGATTATCATAAGAAATAAATTCTTTCTGAAATAAACAGTCTAAATCTAAATATGAATCTACCTCCTTGCCAGCAATGAATATTACAATAAATTATTTTACACATGATCATCTTTAACACACATTTAGTTGTAAACTCCTGATGAGATTGTTATGTAGGTTGAAGGAGATCATGTTTATCAAGTTGCACACCAGACATACAGTCTTGGTATTATAAATAAATTTGTTGTAGCTATTGTTACTAATTGCATGAAGGCTAAGATGATCCCAATTCTAAGAAAGTCAAAGTGTCAATTATTTCATTTTCTGTTTTTTTTTTTTTACCCCATCCCTTCCTTCAAGACAGTTTTGTTGTTGTTATTGTTGTTCTAGTAGTTATACATGACAGTAGAATGCATTTGAAAACACCATACATAAATGGAGTATAACTTTTCATTATTCTGGTTGTACACAATGTAGCATGAAAGTTGTCATGTAATTATATATATACATAGGGTAATAATGTCCATTTCATTCTACTATAATTCCAACCCACATACCCCCTCCCCACCTTCACTCCCTTTTGCCTAATCCAAAATACCTCTATTTTTAACTAGACCCCTCTCACTGTGAACCAGCTTTTGTGTATCAGAGAAAATATTCAACCTTTGATCCTTTAGGATTGGCTTTTTTACTTAGCGTAATATTCTCTAGCTTCATCCATTTATCTGCAAATGCCATAATTTCATTTTTATTTAAGGCTGAGTAATATTCTAGTATGTATATATACCACAAATTAGTTAGCCATTCATCTGTTGAAAGGTATCTAGGTTGTTTCCATAGTTTGGCTATTGTGAATTGAGCTGCTATAAACATTAGTGTGGCTGTGTCGCTATAGTATGCTTATTTTAAGTCGCTTGGTTATAAATGGAGGAGTGGGATAGCTGGGTCAAACGGTTGTTTCATTTCAAGTTTTCTGAGGAATATCTATACTTCTTTCCATAATGGATGCATCAATTTGCATTCTTACCATAAATACATGAGTGTATCATTTTCCCACATTCTCACCAACATTTATTGTTGCTTGTATCCTTCATAATTGCCATTCTTTTGTTGTTGTTGTTGTTTCTTTTGGGGGGCAGACATAGTGGGTACTCAATAAATATTTACTGAATTTATACATGAGTGTGAAGGCATCATAAGATAAATTTTGTAAAACTGATTTGAAAGCTAAAAGAAACAAGTGAGTACCACAGGTACTTCACTTCATGATAATAAATGAATCCTATGGACCCGAGGGTAACTTGGATAAGATTTTTCTATATAAAAGAAAATTGAACTAAGGAGCACTCGGTCACTGAGCCACATCCCTAGCCCTTTTTTGTATTATTTAGAGGCAGGGTCTCACTGAGTTTCTTAGTGCCTTGCTATTGCTGAGGCTGACTTTGAACTCAGTATCCTCCTGCCTCAGCTTTCTCAGATGCTGAGATTACAGGTGTGTGCCACTATACCTGGCTGGATAATTGCCATCCTGATTGGAGTGAGATGAAATCTTAGAGTAGTTTTGATTAGCATTTGTCTAATTGCTAGAGATGTTGAACATGTTTTTTTTTCCTATGTTTGTTGATCAATTGTATTTCTACTGTGAAGTGTCTGTTCAGTTCCTTAGTCCATTCATTGATTGGGTTATTTGTTTTTTTCGGTGGTGAGTTTTTTGTGTTCTTTATATATCCTGAAGATTAATGCTCTATCTGAGGTGCATGTGGTAAAATATTCTTCTATTCTAAAGGCTCTCTATTTATGTTATTTTTTCTTTGTTGAAAATTAACCTTTTAGTTTAAATTCATCCCATTTACTAAGTCGTGATTTATTTATTGTGCTTTAGGTGTCTTGTTAAGGAAGTCAGGTCTTAAGCTGGTATGGTGAAGATTTGGGCCTACTCTTTCTTCTAGTGGTTGCAGGATCTGTTCTAGTGTCTAAGTCTTTGATCCACTTTGAACTGAGTTTTGTGAAGGGTGAGAGATAGGGGTTTAATTTTATTTTTTAACATATGAATTTCCAGTTTGCCCAGCAGCATTTGAGGCTATTTTGAATGGGGTAGTTTTTCTAATTTATCTTTCAGTGGACTCATCACTGATGTATAGGAATGTGTTTGATTTATGGGTGTTGATTTTATATCCTGATATTTTGCTGAATTTTTTAATTAATTCTAGAAATTTTCTTTTGGAGTTTTTTTTTGTTTTTTTTTTTTTGATATTCTAAACGTAAAATCATGTTGTTTGCAAATAGTGATAGTATGAGCTCTTTTTTTCCCTATTTGTATCTCTTTAATATCTTTCTTCTAATTGAACTGGCTAGAGTTTCAAGAATGGTGATAGAGGGCATCCTTGTCTTTTCTAGATTTAGAGGGAATGCTTTCAATTTTTTCTGCATTTAGAATAATGTTTTCCTTGTGTTTAGCATTGATAACTTTTGCAATGTCGAGGTATTTTCCTACTATTCTTAGTTTTTTCTATTTTTTTGAACATGAAGGGGTGCTATAATTTGTCAAAGGCTATTTCTACATCTATTGAGATGATAGTATGTGTCATGAGCCATCCTTGGGCTGTGTGTGGACTGTTGGGCATAGTAGCCTCTTGTGGGAATAAGTCTGGCATTCGAAACTCCCTGTGGCATCCCCACTAGGGATTGACTATGTGATGCAGGTGACCTTCCCAGTCAAGATCTGTCAAAGATACCACACAGCTGCTGAGATGGATGTGACCTGCAAAGATGTCAATCAAATAAATCACTGGAGACATTTTATTTTTTTTAAATTTAATTTAATTTAATTTTTTATTATTAGTTGTTCAAAACATAACATAGCTCTTGATATATCATATTTCATACATTTAATTCAAGTGGGTTATGAACTCCCTTTTTTCCCTGTATACAGATTGCAGAATCACATCTGTTACACATCCACGTTTTTACATACTGCCATACTAGTGTCTGTTGTATTCTGCTGCCTTTCCTATCCTCTACTATCCCTCCTCCCCTCCCCTCCCCTCCCCTCTTCTTTCTCTACCCCATCTACTGTACTTCATTTCTCTCCCTTGTTTTTTTTTTTTTTTTCCATTTTCCCCTCACTTCCTCTTGTATGTAATTTTGCATAACTCTGAGGGTCTCCTTCCATTTCCATGCAATTTCCCTTCTCTCTCCCTTTCCCTCCCACCTCTTGTCCCTGTTTAATGTTAATCTTCTTCTCATGCTCTTCCTCCCTGCTCTGTTCTTAGTTGCTCTCCTTATATCAAAGAAGACATTTGGCATTTGTTTTTTAGGGATTGGCTAGCTTAAATTAGTATAATCTGCTCTAGTGCCATCCATTTCCCTGCAAATGCCATGATTTTGTCAGTTTTTAGTGCTGAGTAATACTCCATTGTGTATAAATGCCACATTTTTTTTTTAACCATTCATCTATTGAAGGGCATCTAGGTTGGTTCCACAGTCTAGCTATTGTGAATTGCGCTGCTATGAACATCAATGTAGCAGTATCCCTATAGTATGCTCTTTTAAGGTCTTTAGGGAATAGTCCGGAAGGGGGATATCTGGGTCAAATGGTGGTTCCATTCCCAGCTTTCCAAGGAATCTCCATACTGTTTTCCAAATTGTGCGCACCAATTTGCAGTCCCACCAGCAATGAACAAGTGTACACTTTTCCCCACGTCCTCACCAGCACTTGTTGTTGTTTGACTTCATAATGGCTGCCAATTTTACTGGAGTGAGATGGTATCTTAGGGTGGTTTTGATTTGCATTTCTCTGACTGCTAGAGATGGTGAGCATTTTTTCAAGTACTTGTTGATTGTTTGTATGACATCCTCTGAGAAGTGTCTGTTCAGGTCCTTGGCCCATTTGTTGATTGGGTTATTTGTTTTTTATTGTTTAATTTTTTGAGTTCTGGGGCTGGGGATGTGGCTCAAGCGGTAGCACGCTCACCTGGCATGTGTGTGGCCCGGGTTCGATCCTCAGCACCACATACAAACAAAGATGTTGTGTCCACCGAAAACTAAAAAAATAAATATTAAAAAAAAATTCTCTCTCTCTCTCTCTCTCTCTCTCTCTCTCTGTGTGTGTGTGTGTGTGTGTGTGTGTCTATCACTCTCTCTTTAAAAAAAATTTTTTTTTGAGTTCTTTGTATACTCTGGATGTTAGGGCTCTATCTGAAGTGTGAGGAGTAAAAATTTGTTCCCAGGATGTAGGCTCCCTATTTACCTTTCTTATTGTTTCTCTTGCTGAGAAAAAACTTTTTAGTTTGAGTGAGTCCCATTTGTTGATTCTTGTTTTTAACTCTTGTGCTATGGGTGTCCTATTAAGGAATTTGGAGCCCGACCCCACAGTATGTAGATCGGAGCCAACTTTTTCTTCTATCAGATGCAGAGTCTCTGTTTTGATATCAAGCTCCTTGATCCATTTTGAGTTAACTTTTGTGCATGCTGAGAGAAAGGGATTCAGGTTCATTTTTTTGCATATGGATTTCCAGTTTTCCCAGCACCATTTGTTGAAGATGCTATCTTTTCTCCATTGCATGCTTTTAGCACCTTTGTCAAATATAAGATAGTTGTAATTTTGTGGATTGGTCTCTGTGTCCTCTATTCTGTACCATTGGTCCACCCGCCTGTTTTGGTACCAGTACCATGCTGTTTTTGTTACTATTGCTCTGTAGTATAGTTTGAAGTCTGGTATCGCTATACTGCCTGATTCTCTCTTCCTGCTTAGAATTGCTTTTGCTATTCTGGGTCTTTTATTTTTCCATATGAATTTCATGATAGCTTTATCTATTTCTACCAGAAATGCCGTTGGGATTTTGATTGGCATTTTGTTGAACCTGTAGAGAACTTTTGGTAATATCGCCATTTTGATGATGTTGGTTCTGCCTATCCATGAACAGGGTATATTTTCCATCTTCTAAGATCTTCTTCTATTTCTCTCTTTAGGGCTCTGTAGTTTTCATTGTATAAATCTTTCACCTCTTTTGTTAGGTTGATTCCCAAGTATTTTATTTTATTTTTTTTGAGAATATTGTGAATGGGGTGGTTGTCCTCATTTCCATTTCATAAGATTTGTTGCTGATACACAGGAATGCCTTTGATTTATGCGTTTTGATTTTATATCCTGCCACTTTGCTGAATTCATTTATTAGCTCTAGTAGTTTCTTTGTAGACCCTTTTGGGTCTGCTAGGTATAGAATCATGTCACCTGCAAATAGTGATAATTTAAGTTCTTCTTTTCCTATTTTTATGCCTTTAATTTCTTTTGCCTGTCTAATTGCTCTGGCCAGTATTTTGAGAACTATATTGAATAGAAGTGGTGAGAGAGGGCATCCCTGTCCTGTTCCAGATTTTAGTGGGAATGCCTTCAGTTTTTCTCCATTTAGAATGATGCTAGCCTGAGGCTTAGCATAGATAGCTTTTACAATGTTGAGGTAAGTTCCTTTTATCCCTAGGTTTTCTAGTGTTTTGAAACTAAAGGGATGCTGTACTTTGTTGAATGCTTTCTCTGTGTCTATCGAGATGATCATATGGTTCTTTTTTATTATTTTTTTTATTTTTTTTATTGGTTGTTCAAAACATTGCAAAGCTCTTGACATATCATATTTCATACATTAGATTCAAGTTGGTTATGAACTCCCAATTTTACCCCAAATACAGATTGCAGAATCACATCGGTTACATCATATGGTTCTTATCTTTAAGTCTATTAATGTGGTGAATAACATTTATTGATTTCTGCATATTGAACCAGCCTTGCATCCCAGGGATGAATCCTACTTGATAATGGTGTAAAATTTTTTTGGTATGTTTTTGTATCCGATTTGCCAGAATTTTATTGAGGATTTTTGCATCTAGGTTCATTAGAGATATTGGCCTGTAGTTTTCTTTCTTTGAAGTGTCTTTGTCTGGTTTCGGGATCAGGGTGATGTTGGCCTCATAGAATGAATTTGGAAGAGCTCCTTCTTTTTCTATTTCCTGAAATAACTTGAAAAGTATTGGTATTAACTCTTCTTTAAAGGTTTTGTAAAACTCCGCTGTATACCCATCCAGTCCAGGGCTTTTCTTGGTTGGTAGTCTTTTGATGGCTTTCTCTATTTCCTCCTTTGTTATTGGTCTGTTTAAATTGTGTGTATCTTCCTGACTCAATCTGGGCAAATCATACGACTTAAGAAATTTATCAATATCTTCTATTTTATTGGAATATAGGGTATCAAAATAATTTCTAATGATCTTCTGTATTTCTGTAGTGTCTGTTGTGATATTGCCTTTTTTTTTAGTAATTTGAGTTGTCTCTCTTCTTCATTAGCATGGCTAAGGGTCTGTCGAATCTTATTTATTTTTTCGAAGAACCAACTTTTAGTTTTGTCAATTTTTTCCATGGTTTCTTTTGTTTCAATTTCATTGATTTCAGCTCTGATTTTAATTATTGGTTGCCTTCTGCTACATTTGCTGTTGTTTTGCTCTTCCTTTTCTAGGGTTTTGAGATGAAGTGTGAGCTCATTTATTTGTTGTTTTTTTTTTTTTTTTTCTTTTTTTGAGTAATGAACTCCAGGCAATGAATTTCCCTCTTAAAACTGCTTTCATTGTGTCCCATAGATTCTGATATGTTGTGTCTGTATTTTCATTTGTCTCTAAGAATTTTTTTATTTCCTCCTTTATGTGTTCTGTAACCCATTGATCATTCAGTAACATATTGTTCATTTTACAGGTGATGCAGGATTTTTCCTTCCTTCTTTTATCATTGATTTCCAGTTTCATTCCATTATGATCAGATAAGATGTATGGTATTACCTCCACACATTTATATTTACTAAGAGTTGCCCTATGGCATAATATATGGTCTATCTTTGAGAAGGATCCATGTGCTGCTGAGAAGAACGTATATCCACTGGATGATGGTTGATATATTCTATATATGTCAGTTAAGTCTAGGTTATTGATTGTGTTATTGAGTTCTATAGTTTCTTTATTCAACTTTTGTTTGGAGGATCTGTCCAATGGTGAGAGCGGTATGTTGAAGTCATCCATAATTATTGTGTTGTGGTCTATTTGATTCTTGAACTTGAGGAGAGTTGTTTTTTTTTTTAATAATGAACATTGCAGCACCATTATTTGGTGCATACATATTGATAATTGTTATGTCTTGTTGGTGAATGGTTCCTTTTAACAGTATATAGTGTCCTTCTTTATCCCTTTTGATTAAGTTAGGTTTGAAGTTGATTTTATTCGATATGAGTATGGCCACTCCTGCTTGCTTCCAAGGACCATATGAGGCGCATGATTTTTCCCAGCCTTTCACCTTCAGCCTGTGTATGTCTTTTCCTGTCAGATGAGTCTCCTGAAGGCAGCATATTGTTGGGTCTGTTTTTTTTATTCCAAGTTACTAGCCTATGTTGCTTGATTGGTGAGTTTAAGCCATTAATGTTTAGGGTTACTATTAATATATGGTTTGTACTTTCAGTCATGTTTATTTATTTATTTATTTATTTTAATTTGGCTTGTTTTTCCTCTTTGGTTATTTTTTCTCCCCGCTTTACTGAGTTACCTCCCACTGTTACTTTTGGGAGCTGTTTTTCATTTCCTCTTCTTGAAGAATTTTGCTCAAAATGCTTTGCAGTGCTGGTTTTCTGGCTGCAAATTCTTTTAACTTTCGTTTATCGTGAAATACTATAATTTCATTGTCAAACCTGAAGCTTAATTTTGCTGGATACAATACTCTTGGTTGGAATCCATTATTTTTCAGAGTTTAAAATACGTTGTTCCAGGATCTTCTCGCTTTCAACGTCTGTGATGAAAAATCAGCCGTTAACCTAATTGGTTTACCCCTGAATGTAATCTACCTCCTTTCTCTTGTAGCTTTTAATATTTTCTCCTTGTTCTGCATGTTGGATATCTTCATACTAATGTGTCTTGCAGTTGGTCTTTTACGGTTTTGTATGTTTGGGGTCCTGTAGGCTTTCAGAATTTGGCAATCCATTCCATCTTTCATTTTTGGAAAGTTTTCTAAGATTATTTCATTCTACAAATTGCTCATTCCTTTGGTTTGAATCTATACACCTTCTTCTATCCCAATGACTCTTAAGTTTTTTTTTTTTTTTTTTTTTTTTTTTTTTTTTTTTTTTTTATGACATCCCATATCTCTTGAATGTTTTGCTTGTGGTTTCTTACCAGCATTTCTGCATTGACTATACTCTTTTAGAGTTGATAAACTTTGTCTTCATTATCTGATGTTCTGACTTTTATTTGATCTAGTCGATCTGTTATATTCTCATTTGAGTTTTTGATTTGTTTATGGTTTCCTGCATTTCTAGGATTACTTTTTGATTTTTTTTTTTTAAATCTCTGTCTCCCGGTAGAGTTCATTTTTTGCTTCTTGAATCTGCTTATGTAATTCATTTTCAAAGTATTCTTTCATAGTTTGGACTTGCTGTCTAATGACTTCTTTAAGATTCCATTCCATCTGAGTCAGGAATGCCTTGAGTTCTTTCTCTGTCCATTTTTCTGATGCCTCTAGGTTCTCCTGCAAATTTAAGTTGTCCTGCATTGTTTGTAATCCTTTTTTCCCTTGTTTTTTCATGGTGTTCATGTTACTTTCCAACTCTGTTTAACTGCTGTGTTTCTGTTTTCTCCTATAAATTTGTTTTGGTTTTGTATATCTCTGTGGTCTCTCCTTTGTGGTGGGAGACTATGTCTAAAGATGTTGGGCTTTATTATATTTTTTAGCTGATTTATTCGATTCATAAAAGGCTTACAGATTCTGTAGTCATATAGTGATCTGTTGTTTGTTCTTAGGACTTTATGTTTAGGTTGGGTGCTATGATGGTATGAAGGTTAGTATGTCTTGGCTACATTGGAAGATTGCTCTACTGAAGGGGGATATTAACAGGTGAAGAGATCAGAGTATTTGGTAATAGCTAGGTACTTAGGAGCCCTATAGACAGCCTCAGAACATTCACCTATTTGCATTTAGAAAATTACACATAATGAAAGTCGTAATGCTTGGGATGAAAGTTAGGGGGGAAGGGGAAGGAAGGAGTCCTTAGAGAGAAAGAGGGAGAGAAAGATAGGTAGAATGAAGGAGAATGGAAAGAACAATAAAAATTGAAAAGGGGGAAAAAAAAAGATAAATGAAGTCATAGAGTTCTATTTTCTTCTCTTCCAGTAGGTGGAGCTGTACCCTCCGAGTGGAGCTTCTGCCCTCTATGTGCAGGCAGCAATCCCTGTAAGGCGGCTCCTCTTCCCCTACTGGGCGTTTCTCCAATCCTGTTAGTCCAGAGCCATTTCTCTTCTCTGGTCCCTCCCCACCTTCCTCCTGCCAGCCAGCCAGGCCCCTCTAACACCATCAGTTTAATTTGTCTGGACCCCTTTGGTGGCCATGCCCCCGGGAACTGGCAGCTAAGGCCTTAGGAGTCGCTGCTGGTGGTAGGGGGAGTTGGGGGTCGGGAGTCCCCTCTGCTTCCCTCGGCCCCTACAGTCACACCCACGGAGCTCTGGGGCTAGATTTTTGAGGTTTCCAAGCTGTATGTATCTGGTGGGGATGGGAGTCACACACTTGCTAAAGCCTATTCCGCTGGGAAGGGATCCTGTCCACCGAACACTGGTGACATCAGCTCTCTGCTACGGCAGGCCCCAGACTCCTTGCTGGAGTGTCCAATGGGAGGGGTGGGTCTTGCCTGTATGTGGTCTGTCCCAGTCTCCGTTTCAGTTCTGGTCCGCTGTTTCATGAAGGCTTGGTTAGCAACCTCTTCATAGGGTCTCTACGCCACACACGTTATCCTTCTGAAACGCCTCCTTCTGCGCTGGTCACCAGGCAGCGGTGGCCCAGACCTCCGCGCAGGGTGGCCGAGTTTCACCCGTCCGGGGCAAGTTGTCACCTCAAATAATCCCAAATTCCCCAGCTAGGTCTCACTTCAGCGGAATTTTGCTGGGAGTTTCTCAGTAGGTAGAATCCGAACGTTCTGATGTGTCTCTCTGTCCGCGTGGCTGAGGAGGTACTGAAAGCGCTGCCTCCTCGCCCGCAGCCATGTTGAGTCTCTGACTTTTTATCTTTTGTTGAGTTCCAGAACCCATGTTGACTAGATCTATCAGGGGCTTTGCTTTCTGTAAATATTTCTGAAAATTTGTGATTTGTTATTTACTAATTATTTGAGATTGTAAGTCTTAGGGTGACTTGGATTACTCTGGGCAGGAAAAAGGTCCCTTAATGAGGCACTGGATATTGTCCCCCAGATAGTATGATTTTTGTCTTCATGTGTATATATTTTTGTCTTTATGTGTATATTTTTTCTTTATTGATGTGATTAATTATATTTATTGATTTCCATATGTTCAAAAAAACTTGCATCTCTGTGATGAACCCCACTTGATTGTGCTGCACTACCTTTTAAAAATGCTTTTTAATGCCATTTGCCATAATTTCATTGAGAGTTTTTGCAACTCTGTTCATCTAAAGTTTTCTTTATTTTTCTATATTTTTCTAAAGTTTCTTTCCTTGATGAGTCTTTGTTTGTTTAGGGTGTCAGGGTAAATCTAGCCTCATAGTATGAGTATGAAATGGTTCCCACCTTTTCTATTTCATTAAAAACTTTGAGGAATATTGGTGTTAATACTTCTTTGATGGTATTGTAGCATTCAGTTGAGAATCTATCTGGTCCTGGGTTTTTCTGGGTTGGTAGGCTTTTTATGGTGTCTCCTATTTCATTCCTTAAAATTCATCTGTTTAACGTGTGTATTTCCTCCTGATTCAGTTTGGGTAGATCACATGTCTCTAGAAATTTGTCAATGTCTTTGAGATTTTCTCTTTTATTGGAGTATAAAATTTCAAAATATTTCCTAATTATCTTTTGTATTTCAGTAGTGTCCATTGTGATATTTCCTTTTGGTAATTTGAATTTTCTCTTTTTCTCTTCGTTAGCATGGCTAAAGGTTTATCGATTGTATTATATTTTGAAAGACCGAACATTTTGTTTTGTCAATTTTTTGAATTGTTTCTTTGTTTCAATTTCATAGATTCCAGCTCTGATTTTAATTATTTCCTACCTTCTACAGCTTTTGGTGTTTACTTGTTGTTCTTTTTCTAGGGCTTTGAGATGTAAAATTAGGTCATATATTCATCGACTTTTTATTCTTGTAAAAAATGAGCTCAATGCGATGAACTTTTCCCTTAGCACTGCCTTCATAGTGTCCCAGAGATTTTGATATGTTTTATCGGTATTCTCATTTTCGGCTAAGTTTTTTTTTTTTTAATTTCATCCCTGATTTCTTCTGCTCTCCATTTATCACTTAACAATGTATTTTTTAGTCCACAGGTGTTGGAGACTTCTATTTTTTTTATTTTATTCTTAATTTCTGATTTCCTTCTATTATGATCTGATAGAATACAGGTTAGTATCTGTTTATTTTTGTATTTACTAAGAGTTTCTTTGTGGCATAAGATATGTTTTATTTTAGAGAAGGATCAATGTGCTGCTGAGAAGAAAGTGTATTCACTTATTGGTGGATGAAATAGTCTATATATGTTGGTTAAGTCCAAATTATTGATTATATTATTAATTTTATTGTTCCTTTGTTTAGTTTTTGTTTGGAAGATCTGTACAGTAGTGAGGGAGGTGTGTTAATGTTACCCAGTGTTTGTTGTTGTTGTTGTTGTTGTTGTGGACTATTTGATTCTTGAGGTTGAGAGGGTTTATTTGATATATGTAGAAGCTCCATTGTTTGGGGCATCAATATTTATGATTATTATGTATTGATGATATATAATTCCCTTAAGCAGTATGACATACCCTTTGTCCATTCTGACTAACTTTTGCTTTTATCTGATATGAAGATGAAAACCCCTGCTTGTTTACACAGTCCATATAAGTGATACGGTTTTTCCCATCCTTTCACCTTCCATCTGTGGTTATGTGTTTGCCTATGAGGTGAGTCTCTTGGAGACAGCATATTGTTGGGTCTTGTTTTTTAACCTAATCTGCCAGTCTATATCTTTTACATGAGTTTATGCCATTAACATTCAGATTTATTATTGAGTAAAAATTTGTTTTCCCATTCATTTTGCTTTATTTCTGATTTTTAAGTTCACTTAATTCCTCCACTGATTATATTTTTCTTTAGCATAGTTCTTCCCTTTGCTTATTTTTACTTATTTCCTTTTTCATTTCCTCCTCATGGAATATTTTGCTAAGAATGATTTGTACTGCAGGGTTCCTAATTGTGAATTCTTTTTAACTTTTGTTTATCATGGAAGTTTTTTATTTCATCATCAAATCTGAAGCTTAATTTTGCTGGATATAAATTTTTTAGTTGGCATTGATTGTCTTTTAGTTTGGTATATGTTATTCCAGCACACCCTAACTTTGAAGGTCTGGGTGGAAAAACCAGCTGTGATCCCAGTTGCTTTCCCCTTATACGTAATCTGATACTTTTCCCTTTAAAATTCCATCCTCATTCTATATGCTTATTGTTTTCATTATAATGTGCCTTGGTATGGGTCTGTTCCAATTTTGTACATTTTGAGTATGGTAAAGTAAATTTGCATTAACATCCTCCAGACATACATTGTCAACAGAGGATACATGTGCAGACATTTGTAAAGATTTATTATAAGAAAATGACTCACACAGTTCAATAAGCTGGCAAGTCCCAAGATCTGCAAGCTTGATAAGTAAGCAAGAGACCCAGGAAAGTTGATACTTTGGTTCCAGTCTGAGTCTGAAAGCCTGAGAATCAAGTTTGCTGATGGTGTGCTTCCAATCCATACCCTGCAAGTCAGCCATGTTTCAGTTTAAAAGGAAAGACATGGGAAAATGTTAAAGTCCTATTTCAAAGACCATCAGACAGGAAGAAAACTCTTACTCATGGGAGAATCTTAATTGCTGTTCTACCTAGGCCTTTAATGAGATCAACACATGCTTTGTACCATAATCTGTTTTCTCAATCCATAACTTTTATAGTAATATCATGTAGAAACTCCCTCACATCAACACACAAAATAATGATTAACTAAATAGTTGAACACCCCTGACATGGTCAAGTTGACACATGTAATTAATCAAAAGGATAAATTTCATGATTTCCCTTAAGACCATGTACAACATATTGGGTTTTAATTACAGGGGCAAGAAGCTTATCTTAA
The DNA here is from genome assembly GCF_021218885.2 of Marmota monax. Classification (NCBI taxonomy): domain Eukaryota; kingdom Metazoa; phylum Chordata; class Mammalia; order Rodentia; family Sciuridae; genus Marmota; species Marmota monax. The sequence continues at coordinate 1,516,454 of NW_026695230.1, read as the reverse complement.
AGAAGTTACTCTGCATATGTGTTTTATATCATCAAGAAAAATCTATTTATCATTAGGGATGTAGTTCAGTGATAGATGATGTGCTTAGCATGTGTGAGACCCTGAGTCCAATTCTCGGTACTGAAAGAAAAAAGAAAAAAAAATAAAATATATATCTATATTTGTTTTTTTTATATTTATTTTCCTGATAATAACATTATTGTACGGCATCTATGGTAATAAAAGAAGAAGGTGGAAAATGTCTGCTGCTATTATTTTAAACAATATGTAAATGTAGATTGATGGAATACTGGTCATAACAAAAGATAAATCATCAAAGAAATATTTTTTCAATTTTTTAATCACATGCCTTATCACATTCAGGTCTGATAATAAAAATAATGCCTCCTACTAATTGTGACACAACATATGCTAGGTTCTCTTGAAATAGTATCTCAGACAATCTTCAATATCTCTCTATCCATCATCATGGTTAATAAGGATGCAAGCTCAGATCTTGCTTTTTCACTATATTTTAAGCTTGTCTAACTATAACCAACTATCATTTTAATTTTCACTGATTACAAATTGCATATATTATAAAACATGGCTAATATTATAGCATGTCTTAATTCTATTTATTTGGATGCTCTAATGCAATCAATATGATAGTAACCTGAGACAAGGTTATAATTAGTCACAGCAGGTGACTAAATCTGTAGTTGTTTATACCTGATTCTCATTTTTTTTTTTTGCATCAAGAAATAGTCCAATAATAATATATTATTAGGTATTCACTGTAAGAAATAAAATTTGGTTTCCTAACATATTTCTTTAATACAAATTAGGCAGAAATAAAATAAAAGCTGATTTTAGATGGCCTGAGGAGCTGAACTGTATCTCTGGAAATGTTCTTTTGAATTCATAACGATGATTTAAATGTTTTTATAACATTAGTGATTAACCTAAGTAGCACTAACATCAAAATTTTTGGTGCCCATGATGAAGATTGTCCTGCTTACTAAGAGAAATTAATTGGATAAATGGTCTAGTGATCAATGTATGGGTTCATTAAAGGGCAATGTATTTGTAGGTAGCATTGAGAAAGCTAAGAAATATAAAGTGAATTTTTCACTTTTAAATTGATATCAACATATTAACACATTTATGAAGAAAGATCTTTCCCCCATTTCATAAAAGAGAAAGATTCAGAGATTTAATGTTCTGGCCAGCGTAATACACAATATTAAAAATGTTTTAAAGTATTAAAATGCCTGTGAAGCCAAAAAGACTATAAATTACCTATGAGAGCAACACTGAATGTCTACAATAACCAGGTACAAGCTGCTATAAACCTTGAGGTGAACAAGTCAAACTTTCTGATTTCATAGGGCTTGGAATCTGGTAAGGAAAGTGGCAAATAAAGAAGAAAACACAAAATAAATCAGAAAATGATAGGTATTATAGAATAAATAAGAAGCAAAGCAGATGGAGTGTGATAAGGAAAGCACTTGAAATTTAAATAGTTCAGTCACTAGTATGATGGGTAAAATTTGAACATTACGTGATTGAAGGAAGGAGCAACTATACAAAGACATCCTCGGAAAGATCACTTAGACTAAGTCTATCTTAAATGACTTAGAGCCATAGTGGGTGTGAGCAGCTGTAGTAGTCCTGCAGGAGGATCACTTGAGCATGGCAAGACCCTGTGTGAAGGGAAGGGGGGGAAGGAAAGAAGAAAAAGAAGAAGGAGGAAAAGGAGGAGGGAGAGGAGGAGGAGAAAGGGGAGAAGGGAGAGGAGGAGGAGGAAGGGGGAGGAGAGAGAGGAGGAAGGGGAGGAAGAAGGAGAGGAGGACGAGGAGGAAGGGGAAGGAAGAGGGAGAAGACGAGAGGAAAGAAAAGAAATTGCAACAACATTGGTGGTTAGATCAAAATCAATGTGGGGTGGTTACAGGATATGAAAAAGGCAGTGATATGATCAGATGTGATGTTGTAGGAATTTTAAGTAGAGTGAGCAAGTATTTCACAAAATATGATCATGGTTGTTAAAACATTGTCCTTGACATGGTGCAAAGGTCTGATATAGCTGACAGTTTTCAGAAAAAGCTAGCAAAGCTAGAAAGGTGATTAGAGGTAGACTGTATCTTCAAGGAAGAAGCAGAAAGATGTAATAAAAAAGCAAATGTAGAGAGGAAGGGAATAAAGAACTCAAGTTGTCTGGATTAACCAAGTGAGTGAATAAGATGATATCACAACAAGTAGGAATCACAGAACATGTTTTTATTGTATTTTTGAGTGGCTGGATGTTTTATTTTGGATATTTTATCTGACTTAGTCTTAGGGTTTAGGTACCTTTATACATTCACATATGTTCAATCATAATATGTTTACATCCATAGATGAAGAACTACATTTATTTGTTTGTTCAGAAATACTAGAAATATTATATTCCTTAGAATTGCAGATGGTAAAAAGTTCTACATAACAGATGATAGTGCACAAATTTCTACTCATAGATTCATGCTGGTTTCTACATTCAGTCCCTTTAGTCTCACGGAATTCTATTTCCTGTTTTATAGTCAGGAAAATCACTCAGGGCAGGAGAAGTATAGCCTTTCCTGCAACTTGTATTACTAGCTTGCAAGTGGAACATCATCCCTAGTATTCCCTGGAGTACTAGGTCTTCTGAACTCACATAGCTCATGTTTATAAGAATGAGAAACAAAATCCCTAGAGTTATTAAGGGGATAGTGATAGTGGCCATGCTCAGGAGAGGCTGTTAAAGCTCTTGCAACATCCTATTGGACAGTAACCCAGTACTGCGTCCTGTCTCACTTATTACTGTAGCAGGTAGTAGGATGTAAGTTCTGCAGCACAATGTAAAAGGTCATTCCACAGATCCATCAAACAGATACCTTCTGATTGAAGAAACATGAGTAAAGATTATTAAAGTGACTGTAAGTGATTAAACTGACTCATTAAATCTCAGGCAAGTGTATCCATGTTGATAAAGTTAACCTTATAAAACTGTTATGGTTTATTTTTCTTCCTGTTTGTTTGATTTCTGTTCCACTTATTCTGATATCAACACAATCCTCCCCCAATCCTAAAACTGCTTATTGTTAGTCTCAGATCTATTGAACAAAGCCAGATTCCATTTCTGGCCTGAGCCATGCCTTCATTAATGGCTTCAGGATACTTAGGGGTAAATAGAAAGGTTTCCTAGAAAAGAAAGGAATGGACTTTGGAGTCCAAAGTTTTCAGCCATTTCTATATTTGCTTTGCCCTATTTTATTTCTCAATGGATAATTCATTCTCTACAATTGCTACATCTTTATTAAGGCACCTTATTGTTATAAGCACTTAATTGTTTCAGCAATTCTCAACCCTTCACAGTCTGGCCTTGGGACTGCTAATACATGTTTGCTTCTGTACTTGAATGAAATAATGAGTTTTCCAGAAAACTGCTACATAGACTGATTTTCCTCTTGTGCCTTGTGTTAGACTGTGACCATTTTATCTTGTACTTTGTATGCTTTTTCTATTTTTTTCTTGAAAGATACAACTTAGGACATGCTAGATTTTTATAAATATTCTCATTACAATGAAGAGGTGCCACCATTACTTAATGTCCCAGCAACTTGCATGGTATTCATGCTATTTCCCATCCATGATCAGGGAAATCAGTAGTATTCAGAATACCATAAGCCATGGATCATCGGGAATGATACCATCCTGAATAAAATAAACACGAGTCCATCAAATATATGACCAATTGATGTGTTCAAGAATATGTGGTTTATTTTCAACATATTTGTTAAGTTTTCATTTTCTTCTGCTATTAATTTCTAGATTGTTCTGTGCCTAAGATGTCATCTTCAATGGAGAATAAAATGGAGAAAGTTTTGTGTGCACTTGAGATGCATGTGACTTCTGTCACTGTTGGGTTGAGTGTTCTTCATGTGTCTACTAAGCCCATTTGGCAGCAGGAAGTGCTGTTCACATCCTTTCTTTTCTTAATAATCTTTTATATGGATATGCTATCCACTACTGAAAATGAAGTAATGAAGTTTTCCACTCTTCCTCTATTGATGTCAATCTCTCTCTACTCCTCTGTAAATGTTTGCTTTATGAATTTAGGTACTCTGCTGTTGTTTGCATAGATATTTATATCTTCATATTTTTCTGATAAATTTGTACTTTGCTGACTGTAAAATATCCTTTGTAACTGCTGACAGTTCTGGAATTAGTCTGGTTTTTTTAAATATAAATATATCTGTCCTGTTAGATATTTTGGTTGCTAATTGCATGGGACATCATTTTCTCTTTTCACTTTCAGTCCACATGTGTTCTTAAGTCTAATGTGAGTTTCTTATAGAGTAAGTCATGTGTTATGTCCATTCAACCATTCCAAGTCATTTAGTTGAGGGCACTTAATTCATTTTTATTAAGATAATTATCAATAGGGTTTTCCTCCATATCTTGCAATCTTCCTTTGTTGTGTTGGCTTTTTTTTTTGTATTGATGTATTTCAATTTTTCAATTTTTGTAACTCATATTTTCTTTTTGGTTGCCATGAAGTTTATGTGAAAAATATCTTAATAGCCTATTTCATATTGATAACAAAGTATATTTTTAATTAAAAATATATTTTAAGAATTTAAAAATTTCCTTCATATATGGAACTTGCAACAGTTATATAACTGACATTATATGAGTGTAACAGACAGGCCCAAATCTTAGTGGCCTAAAGCAACAAGTGTTGTTTTCACACTCACACTGTTTACTGTGAGTTGGTGGGACTTCGCTTCATGTCATCATTGCCCTTACTCTTGTGTAAAATACTCAATAATTTTAGTTCTCCATTCCCTGTTTTATTATTGTCGCAATTTACATCCCTTATGACTATATTAATATATTTCTAGTTATTGGTATTTTTAATAGTTTTGTGTTTTGGTTTATATTCCAGAATGAAAATTATTTACCTACCGTCATTACAATATTATAATATTCTGCATTTACCAATACATCAACTTTTACCAACATGTTTTTTACTTTCTTATGCTACTACTTTATTTTGTATCCTTTCATTAGAATTAATGAGCTTCCATTAGCACTTCTTAAAAGGCAAGTTTAGTGGTACCTAATTATATCAGCTCTAGTTCTATTTAAATACAGCTTTGGTTTATATCATACGATTGATTGACAGATTTTAGAAACTTTTTTCTGTTTTTATTATTTTCAGCACTTTGAACATACCATACTAGTCTCCTCTTACTTACAAGATGTCTTTGTAAATCTACTGGAAACTTTATGAAAAGTTCCCATGTATATGGAAAGCATTTTTTCTCTTATAGCTAGGGTTTTTTATCTGCTTACTCTGCACTAGTCTGGGCAGTGGGTCTATGTCAGTGACCAGTTCAAACCTTCATCTCTGTTTTAATTCATACCTAAGTGACATGATTATTCCAGTTACCATTAATAGCCTGAGACACACAAGACAGAATCAGTTATTTGAGCACAGCCAATTCTTTTGGCAGCCATCAGAAATGTTGAAACTTTGCTCTCTTGACATCTCCAGAGAGTAGCTGGTTGCTGGTATTTTTCCTGTGTTCTCTCTACTGAGTCTTGCAGCTACCAGCTCAAACTATCATTTTGGTTCTTCATAAAAACAACTAGATTTTACTGATCTTGTCATTACTTCAACACTGCAAGGTGAAAAGCCGGTACTCTCGGGTACCACTGAAGAAAAGCTTAGGTTCTGAGCACTTAACCTTCCTTTGGGAAATACTGGAATCCTGAAATTTCTTCCAATCATATGACATTGTATCAAAAATATGTCTAGTGAATCTGGTTTCACATTTCCCCTTTAAATTAGATTCTGAATTTTTCACAAAAATTATTGCTACTGAATAATAATATATTGTTATTGAATCTGTGCATTCAGTAAATCTAGGGCTTCTCAGTTCCCAATCCTGTGGATGCCACTATATCTCAAAAGAAAATGTTTCAGAGTTCATGATCTAGAAAGATTAATATGAGTCAACACATAATTACTTATTTCTCTTCTAGTGTTTAGCTACCTCTCCTCTAGACTGTCTTTTAAGACATCCAAGTTATTATGTGCTTCACTGAAAGAAAAAAAAAACATGACTTCAAAATACTTAGAGAATAATATTGGTTTCTGAATCTGATAGTTATCTCTGCAAACATCAGATGTCACTATTTTAAGCATAAAATAATTTTATTAGAGTATTTAAAGTAGCTTATTATAATTCTGGTAGTCAAAGTGTAGCAGTTAGGCTATGAGGTTTGCAGCCATGGTAAGTACTGAAAGTACACCATTAAAATGTTAAAGCAAAGATCCTTCTGGGCACACACAACCGAGTGCATCTACTCACCTGGGGAACCAGGCATAAAAGACTCTCTGATGCTATGCCCTCAAGCTCAATATTTTCTCTACCACCCTCACTAGGCAAGGATTAATTAAAACCCTGCTTCTTTACACTGTTTTCCCCTGAAGACAAGATGAATAAGAAATGCAGAAATATGATTTTAAGATCAAGTCCTTCGAGCACTAAAATTTCAGATTGTGTTTTAAGTGAGAGAAGTATTTAGATGTGCATAGAGATTTTAAAAGTGTAAGAAGCTTAGAAGCTACATATTCTCTCTCCTCTATGAATATGAAATAGTTTAAGTTCAGGGTATAAATTTCAGCCTAGCTTAAATAAGCTCTAAAGTGACAGAACTCAGAGTTAGCAGCCTTTGGGAATGGATTAAATCCATAGAAATCAGCTAACATAATGGGTGGGTCTTGGTAATGAAAAACAAGGTTAACCTAAACTGTGGTCATAAATCACTGGTATTTAGGAAGCTGTGTGACAAATCAGCTGAGCTTCTCCAGTGGAGAACTTATTGAAATGCAAGTTGTTATACAGTAGAGCTACAGTGGGACATGAAAAGTGCATTCCTAACTAGCTCTCAGATGATGGCTAGGCTTCAGGTTCCCAAGCCACACATCTGAGTATATTACTAAGTTGTAATAATAGGTATTCTAGCAAAAAGAGATTCAGTGCTTAAGCCAATATGGATAATTCTGACTTAAGTTCTGTCTGTCTTCTTTCTTAAAGATTTCTCCAAGTTTGTCATAAGCTAGGATGCTTACAGTCAGCCCAGGGCATAGAGGGGAAGGGGGAATGAGGGGAGGTTGTGCAATGTAACATGTTTTGTCTATTAAAACTTGACCATGAGGGTCTGGTGTTGTGGCTTAGTGGTAGAGTGCTTGCCTAGCACATGCGAGGCCCTACGTTCGATACTCAGCACCACATAAAAATAAATAAATAAAATAAAGGTATTGTGTCCAACTACAACTAAAAAATTTTTAAAAATAAACTTGCCTATGAAATCTTTATGATTCATCAATTATTTTAAGGAACTAATATTTCATTAAAAATATTTTTCAAAAATAAAATGTTGGACTTCAGAAACAGATTATTTTGAAATTTCTGTATCATCTCATACAGTAATTTGCATTTACATTATTAATATTTAGTGATAAGGAATTCTGTTTAGGAACATCACTGTTTATTAAAAACACAATTTGTGATTGTATTATCTTTCAGGAAGGTTTATAGCTCATTAAAAAATATGCAACATAATTCAAAACATTGGTAACTACTGACAGAAACTCAAAGGAAGATACAATATTCTTAATGGTAAATATATATAATTGATATGGGTAATTTATAAGCTCAAACTATAATGGAGTTAGAAAAAATAAAATACTTTTAAAATTTATAATATTATTACAGTCTGTTACAGACTCATTTTTATTTCCCACTATTTATTTGCTCATAAATTCTTTTGAACATTTTTTAAGCCCCTGATATTCTATTGCAAGTGAAGGGAAAGAGAGTGTAGCTAATTCATGATGACAGAAAGAAAAAAAAAGATAATTAAACTTTAAGAAAGCTCAATGGAAACATTTTAAATCAAAACACACATGCAAAAAAGTGCAAAATATGGATAGAAGTTGATATAAAATATTATGCAGTTTAACATGTACTTGAAATTCCAGAAGATAAGAGAAATGTAGTAGAGAATGACATTTGGAAAAATACTGACTCAAAGAAGACATAAATATAAAACTACGTTATTAAGGTATATGCCTGGAAGCAGGAAAGATGCTCTAGCTGGTTTCCATGTACAGTGACAGCCCTTGATTGGTTACAAGGGAGCAAGGAGGGATCTGGAATTTCTGAAAAGGAAAGACTGACTGTTCAGTGTTAGAGGCCAATGACTTTCTGTGCCCCCTAATTCATAGTTTCACTTTCTGTAATAAGTAGACATCAATGGTGTATTATATTGTGGTCAATGTTTCATATGGTGGAAGGAGAACTTCTCAACATGAACTGATGGAAATGAGTAAAATAGTGAGATAGGTGTGCAAAATAAGATTAAAAATAAAACTTCAAGGACTGTGCCTTGGTTATTGTATTTATCATAATTCTTTTTCTCTGGAGAAACTTGCCCATTCAATAACCAAGACATATCATGGCACACATGTTTATGTGTTCCATATTCCTGCATTCATCCAGCCACAGATAAAAATGTTTGGGTAACAAAACAAACTGTATCTCTACTAAATATTAGCAGACTTATATGTGAGGATGTGCATAGATTATAGGAAAATACTTTGCTACAAAGCAACTTAAGCATCCATGTGTTTTCATATCTGTAGGAGGTTCTAGAACCTACCATGCTCAGATAACTAGGCATTACTCTATAAAAAGTTGTTTATTATAAGGAAATAGCTCATGCAATTAAGGAAACTGACAAGTCTCAAGATCTGCACAGTGGCTTAGCAAAGAGAGCCAATGGTATCACTCCAATTTGAAGGCCACCAGGTTTGAAACAGAATCAATATTTTTGTTTGTTCCAAACACAAGAGAAATGTGATTTCCTAGTGTTCTGTGCACTTGGATGAGAGTAATCTTGTTTTCTTCCAATGCTCAGGCCTTCAACTGTTCACATGAAGCCAATCTACATTAGGGTGAACAATCTGTTGTATCAAGTCTATAAATTTAAATGTTAAGCTCATGCATATCATCAATGCCATCATACAAGAACACTCTGACCTAAACAACCAAAATAATATTTCACCAACTATCTGAGTTCACCAAGACTAGCCAATAAGTCTTTTGTATTGATTTGTTGTGCAGCTCTAGACAATGATTGTCCATATCCAGTCAATTTTTATATTCTGTGTAACAAAAGATGATGAGTAAATGATCATCACAATTTCTCTCTTCAAGTAATATTTTTCTGTGATGGCAGACTGATGAAATCATTAGTAATCTGAAGCGAACTGGACACAAGTCGCCTATAGAATTTTTTTTTTTTTTGCCATGTTTTCTCCCAATGTTGGAATGCACAGTGTTGAAATCTAATAAAAATCATGCACAGGTATTTCATGTATTTCATCTTTTCATGAAGGGAGAGCTTCATGGCACAGATTGCATTCTTAATTTTTAGTAGAAAGTAACTAAAGCCCCAGGTGGTTAAGAAAGCTCTGAATTACAGAAGTGCATAGTGCCCTTTCAATTTACAACACTGTGACCTAGTCTAGGCAAGAGGCCATTTATGCTAACTGTACAAAAAATTGAGCTCTTCCCCTCAAGGATTCTCTTTCATTTATTACGTAAATGAATGTTTTGCCTTTCTGTTATTGTTGTTAGCTCCTTTTTATTTTGTCATTTTCCTGAATGATTCTGCAAACCAACAAAGATTTTGGATTTATTTGTTCTATTTCTTTTCATCATTAATTTATTTTTCTTCTTGATATAAATAGCAAGCAAAATGTTTCAATGAACATACTAAAATTTTTGACCACTCATAGCATTGCATTTATGTATCTGTCAATAAAATATAAAGTTTCATTAATATGAAGTAATATATAACTTGGGAAGACAAAAAAAATTCTTATTAGTTGTGGCGAACTCTTTTAAAAATCTTAGTGGAACAGGATGACAGTGCCAATTTGGACTCTCTCTCTTTCAACCCAAATGGTGACCCAGTCTGGAAGGCAAGATAATTTGTTCCCAGTGTTAAGACTAAACAATCCTTAGAATATCTATCTTGACCCATATCACAATGTACAAAGTCTTCAGAAAAAATAAATGTAAAGCATTGACAGACCCATATTAGCAGCATTGATGGATATAATATATTTACAAAAAATGAAAAGATCATCAATTGAAATAAAAATGAAACATATGTACTTTTGCCAAACAAGCCAATGGTTGTGATTTCCCATTCCAGTTTAATCAGTTTCAACTATTTAATTTTGACCTAAGATAACCATTGCTTGTGTATTCATGCTTAGTTATTTATAAGATAATTAGGTTCAGCTTTGAACATGCAAAGCAATAAATGCCTCCCTAGGCTCAAATAAAAATTTTGCAGGTTGGCTGCTTTTGAGCTTAGTAGTTTCAACATAAATTTCTTTATTTCTCTTTCAACATACATTTTAATAACTTTCGCAGCTCAAGTGCTTATAAGTTTTGCAATTTTAAATCTTTCACAGAGGAATAATATAGGATGGGCTGTGGAAGGATATAAAGCTGATTTGAAAAGATGTACTTTAGAATGTTGCTTTTAATCTACCACTTGAGAACATGTTCCACATCAAAATCAACAGCACCCAATATCCTCTAACTCTCTTACTACACTTGGCCCACATTATATCATTATTTCTTATCCTCAAAGTCCATCATTCCTCTAAGGAATTTTCTTCAAGTTGCAGTAGCTGTAATACAGTCTATACTTTCAATTTGTAACATTCTGACCTAGTCCAGGAAATCCTGACCAATTGAAGGTGAGTGTGAAATTCAATAATTACAAGGTATTATTAAAGATGAAATTCATTTATTCATTTACTTAATATATATTTATAGAGCACCTTCTAAAGTTCAGGCACTACAAAAACATATTACAGATATGACATCTCATGAGATTTCTAAAACAGCAATTTTTAAACTTTAATAAAAAACTAACCTAAGGATTTTGTTAAAATGCTAAAATTAATTCTGTAGGTCTGTGTGCAGTTTGTGATTCTGTTTTTCTTACTGGATCTAAAAAGATAAAAAAGATAAATTCTACAGAATTAAACTAAATATTTAAAATAAAAATAGATAGACTATACAATAGAAATAGTTATACCATAGAGATGTATAATGGTGAACAATACATAAAGAAACTATGCTAGTGAGTTTCGAAGGGAGATTAAATCTTAAATACAGTACTCAGTATTGAATTAAAGGTGACAGTGAAGTAAAACTTGAAAGATGTGTCAGAGCAGAGCAAATGTAATTTGGGGAAGAAAACTCTAGGTAGAAAAACTTGCAAAGCACTTGGTTTAGAGCCTGTTATGCTTGAGGAACAGCAAAGCATTTTTTACCACTTAAATTGTAAAAGATTGAGAAAAAATAGTAGAAGAGGTCTTGAGTTAATTGAAACCAAATTCTGTAGGCCCTTAAGATGTTCACTTTTAAAATTAAATTAAATTTTAACTGGTACACAAAAATAAAATTATATGTATTATGGGGTGTTATGATTCAGATATGGTGTCCCCTAAAATGTGAGACAATGCAAGAAGGTTTGGAGGAGAAATGATTGGGTTATACCCTTAACCCAATCAGCTAATTAATCCCTGATGGGATTAACTGAGCAGTGACTGGAGAAAGGTGGGATGTAGCTGGAGGAAGTGGATATGGAGTACATATTTTGTATCTGGCATGTAGAGTCTCTCTGCTTTCAAATCATCATGTGAGCTGCTTCCTTCTGCTACAGTCTTCCGCCATGATGTTCTGCCTCACCTTGTGCCTGAGGAATGTTTCTAACCAAGGTTGTTTCTATTCCTTGGCTATAATGAGTGATGCTGGGATAAACATGGACTATCAGAGGTCTCTCTAATATGCTACTTTCATTTTGTTTGGACAAATAAATGGTAGTAGGATTGCTGGATCAAATGGTAGTTCTGTTTAATTATTTGAGGAGACCACATACTATTTTTCAGAATGGTTGTACTAATTTACATTCCCACCAACATCACGTAAGGAATTCCATTTTCTCCACATTCTTTTCTCTCTTTCTTTCTTTTTTTTTTTTCCTTTTTTTTAAATTTTGTACCAGGGATTAAACACAGGGGCACTTAAGAACTGAACCAATTCCCAGCCCTATTATATAGAGATTTGCTTTTCTCTAAATATTATGAACTTATTAGGCCTTAGTCCTGACTTTATTTCTCTTTGAGGTTTTGGGAAAAAAAAGATCTTGACAACAAACAATAGCAACTCAGTTAACTGTATCATTTTGTTAAGCATTATCTGAAAATGTAAATATAGAATTATTTGGTAATCTAGGCTTGAGTTTCCTAAAGTTTCTAAAGACACAGTTTATTTACATCCCTAAAAATAAACTCAAATATTAAAGTATTGTTGAGCATATTTTAGGGGAGGCTTGAGAAGTTGTTTCTAACAGATTAAAAGACAACAGGAGTTGACAGGTATGGGAGCGGGGGAAAAAAGATATCTTACCAGGCTATACTTGCTCAAAGAATAACAGTGAGGTCAATTTTCTACTTCTTTCATTATACAATCAGTGAATAAGAGTTCTAGAAAGAGATCAAAATGCCATGTATGGAGGTATTTCCTTCCTACAATGTTGAAATCTCGTTTTGCAAAAACATATTAAGATCAAATTGAAAATAGTATTGAGATATCAAATAGATTTGCGTTTAAAGAACTATTTAATTGTAATATTCATGGATACAGTACTTAGACGTTTTGTTGTGGGACTGAGCAGTGGGTGATATATCCAGTAGTTTATCAAATTCAAGGCAGTTGCAACTTCTTACAACAGTTATATCAATAGCAAGGCAGGAGTCAAAGAGTATACTGTGGCAGGTAAAAGACAGTAGAATCCCCGTTCCTTGCTTCCTTATTCATTGTCTTGGGTCTGAAGCTGCTCACATACTATCAGTCATGCAGACTTCTGTAAGAAAAATAATAAGAGGCACAGAGACAAGATGCAGAGGCAGGAAAGAAAGATGGCAGAATGGAAAAGAAGCCAATCTGTCAAGCTTTATTTATATCAATAGGTTGCTTTAAGTTGTTGGCATCATTTGTGCCTATTTTTCAGTGCATTACCAAACAGATTACCTGCTTAGCAACATTATGCAGCTTATTCCTCAGTTACATACTAAATTACAATATACACTGTTAGAAGCTTTGTATAGCTCTCAAGAAAGTTCATTGTATAAAGTTACTGTTATGAGGACAGATTTAGGTTCAGTGAAACATTGTGGTTTTCTAACAAGAGAGTTCCTTTATTCCGAAGAGCTGTGTGCCTGACATCAAGGTTGAGGCTCATAAGACTCTAACACAGAGTTTCCTCATGAAGGACATTGTAATAGCAGCCAGGCATTCTGTGTTTTGCACAGAAAATTCCTAGCAGCCAGGCATTCAGAGTTTCCTGATGAAGGACATTGTAATCGCAGCCAGGCATTCTGTGTTTTGCACAGAAATTTCCTAGCCACCAAGCATGCTACAGTCATGAAGCTATCAGAGACCTCAATCCCAAACACAGAACACCTATAGATTTCTCCCATTGACTGTGTCCTGGGACAACTGCTCTATATCATGGGCAAGGACAGAGTCATTTATGTAACCCACACAGTGGTAAAATCAAATCTTATGACTTCAATCATCTGGTGGTTTAGTAAAATTAAAAATGATATATATTGATATTCTACCCTCCTTGGGGCTGGCCAGGATAAAAAGCAGAGTCACTTTAATCTCCTAATTTCCTGTTCTACTTTAATTTAAAAATAGGCTTAAAATTGATGGTCATTATTTTTAAGGTTATTGTGAGCAAAAACTCATGTCCTTATTTTGAGAGTTAAATAGAGGAGTGTACTATTTCCCATCCCATGATCTTATTGACTGGAATTTACATGATTATGACTTTTTATATAAATTATATAATTTCATGGAGTATAATGTGATGATTCAATAAACATATAGAGTCTAATGACCAAATCAGGGTAATTTAAATTTTCATCTCCTTAAACACTTAAATTTTGCTTAACCTTTATTCATTGCACAAATTTATGGGGTACAGAGTGATATTCAAATACACAAAATATGCACTGATCAATTCTAAATAAATAACATTGAATCTTATTGATTTTTTTATTGGGAACCTTGGAGCTCTTATTTTCTGCTTTTTCATCATATATGTAATAGAGTGTGTGTATTATAGTCACTTCACTGTGTTTTGGTACCTGTTTTTCAACCTCTTCCTATTACTCTCTTCTTCCCATTTGCCATTCTCTAGCAATCACTGTTATCTCTTCTGATGGACTTTTTTTTTAACATCCATATATGAGAAAAAATACTATCAACTTGCTATGTTTGGCTTGTGTCAGTTTGTTGGGACCTCTGCTGACCATGGAAGTTCAATCGCTGGGGAAAAAGAAATCCCCAGTCTTGTGATTCTGGTTTTGTGATTCTCCATGTACATGACAGTTAGAGCTTGAGAAATGGCTTCCATATACGTGCCTGAATGGCCCCAAGATATGGCTTCTGCAAACACAAAGAATAACTCCCCAGCAAAGGGGCACACATACCTAATGGGGTATTGTTTCTGTAACTGGGGTGCCTAGGCTACCCCAACCTGGGGGACTCTCCGATCTCTGATTGGCCCCTGCCTTTGTCCCCCCCACCTTCTCCTCTTTCTATGTAAGTCCTCTCCCTCCACAATAAACTGAGTTGCTGCGCCATCTCGGCTGACTCAACTCCCAACTGTGATTTTTGCCAGGCAGGGTGGCGGGCCGGGTCGCGACACTCACCCTCTTGCTCAGCCCCGAGACACTCACTAGCTGGTCTAGTGATTCTCCTCAACCTCTGTCGGAGGGCGGTCTGACATCAGTTAACATAATATCCTCCACTTTCTTACATGTTCTTACAAATGACAGGCTGTTATTCTTTATGGTTAAACAATATTCAATTTGGTGGATATATCACAATTTCTTTATGCATTTGTCTATTGATGGGCATCTTGATTGATTCCATATCTTAATACTATAAATAGTGCTGTGATAAATATTGGAATACTGCCCTCCCTTTGCTTTGTTGATATCATTTCCCTTGTTTATATATTCAGAAGTGGAATAGTTGGATCACATCATAGATCCATTTTTAGTATTTTGAGGAGTCCCCATACTATTTATCATAGTAGCTGTACTGATTTTCATTAATTTCAACAGTGTATAAGAATTCCCTTTTTTTTACATGATAGTCAGCATTTATCTTTTTTTTTTTTTTGTCTTTTGGTAATAAACATCTTAACTAGGGTGAGATGATGTCTCATTGTGGTTTTTGACTCATATTTCCCTGACAGCCAATTAGATAGAACTTTTTTTTTTCATGAATTTGTTGAGCATTTGAATTTCTTCTTTTGAGAATTGTCTACTCATATTCTTTTCCCATTTTAAAATTTAATTTTTTATTTGTTAGCAAATTTTTTGCATTCCTTATATATTCTGGATATTAATCCTTTATTAGGTGAATAGTTTGCAGAAGATCTTCCCATTCTGTAAGCCACTCTGTCACTCTGTCAGTTGTTTCCTTTGCTACGAAAGAGATCCTTAGTTTGATAAAATCTTATTGTTTATTTTTGTTTGTGTCTTTTGGTGTCTTATTCAAAACATTGTTCCTTAGCTTGATGCCTTAAAGTGTTGTGCCAAGTTAACATTGTGAAAGGTGAAAGGAGATAAAAATGTTTTTACAATCCCCTCCATAGTAACTGATATGTCAATAATTATAAAAGAATGGTGTGTAGTTGAAGGAAAGGAGCAAAAGTGCTGCTCAAAAATATGTCAGAAATGAGAAGTATTCATTTCAGAAATTTGTCACAATGAGACCCCAGATAATTCACTTGACATACAAGTCCACGTCAGGGTTAACAGTCACTTAAGTCTATTCATTATTTTTGTATTAAAACACTCAACCATTCCTGTGGCTTAGGTGTGATTAAAAGCGTGGAACAACCACTGTATGCTGTATGAATGGAATCCTTGATATGTAACTAAAGCTGAATATCTGAGTCCATTATCAAATGTCATATGCTAAGAAAACCCAAACAGAAATCAAATATTTATTTTAGGTCTGCATGTGTGGCCAAACTCAATGGGTCTTATGGGGAGGGTAAGGCCAAATTTGGATAATGGTAAAATAAAGTTAGAAATTGGTAGAGCCCTTCAATAAAATGAGATACCTCAAATAATTAATAAGCTGTGAATTTCTTGTAGTGGTTGAGTAACAGGATCTGAGGATAGCTATTAATTTTAGTATTGGCCAGAGTCAGAGAGGTAACACATTTTTCCATGCTGTTTTAATGTCATCTGATGGCAAAGACAATCCATGTGGGCCCTTTTCTGTGTTGGTGTCTTAAGCTTCGTAAGACCTCTTCTTTTTGATCCAGGAATTAATTAGGTGAACATATATCTTATCTGGGGCATAAAACGATTTAGTGTCTTCATTTAGCTGACAAATATGTTCTGTTCATTGATTATGTTCTTCTTTTCCTCTTAAGCACCCACATGGCAACCAAAAGATTACTAGGAATAGAGACAGCTTTTTTCCAAATGCCTCATCTCCTGCAGGGCAGCTTGTTTTATAAGTCTGTTTGAGACTTGCCAGTGGATTAACTAAACAGTCAGATTATTAACCATGGTCCATGAGTCAGTAAAAAATCAGAGCACAGCTCATTGCTGTGTGGCTTGGATGGTCATGCTATGTCAAGTTCTGCCTATCATGTCAAAAGTGTTGCACTGTGCTTTATAAAAGATAGGTTTCTTTTAAGTTGGACTATTTGGAAAGACAATGATAGTAATCATCAAGTGAGTTCACAGACTTCCTTATACCCTGGTAAAGTGGCCTTGATTATAAAATTTCCTTTAGTTTTTCAGGGAAAAGGAGAGCAGGACTGTACACAGACTAAGTATCTGAAGCAATAAAGCACCCAGTAGTGGGGTGCAAAAGAGTGAAAGTTTGTAGGGACGTAAAGCAGCCTAGGGCACAGCCATAGATCTTATTCCAATTTCCTATGTTGTTTATTACTTCAGTAGTGATACATTGGATGTCCAAGGGAATGGGATTGTTATTTTCTATGGCTTTAGAACTTTTCACTTATATTAGTATTTAATTTGGGTAAGATGGAGTAGGTGCTTTCGCAAATTATTAATTTCAATTTGATACCACCAAGAAGAGAGCATATTTGCCTGTTATTGGATGAAAGATTCTGTAGATGTCTGTTGATTCCATTTGATTGATACTGTTTGAGGTCTGAAGCATCTTTGCTGACTTAATGGCTAGACAAAACCTACCTATTGGTGATAGAGGTGTACTGAAAAGTTCTAGTATATTATTGTATTGGGATCTATATAAGCCTATATGTGAGATAGTGTCTGTTTTGTTTAATTAGGTACATTGATATTTGGATCACAAATACTATCCTTTTGTTTTATTCTTGGATTTTTCCCTTTACCAATATATAGGGAACTTCCTTGTGTCTACTGGTTAATTTTGGCTTGAAGTCTGCTTTGTTGTATGTGAAAGAAACAACTTCTACTTGTTTTCACTTACATTTGAATGAAATATAATTTTCTATCCTTTAACTTTCAGCATTTAGGTGTCTTTGTCTATGAGATGTGTTTCTTAGATACAACACTATTTTTAGAAGATAAATCTTTGCCAAAGTCCATCCCCGGCAGAGGGAGTGACGGTCCAGGGAGTCCTGAAGGAGGAGTGGTGTTGGCGAAAGAAGTAGACTTGGGACGACATGTTGCAAGTTACTAGCAACCTCCAGAAGACATCTCTCTGCCCCTGGAGGGACCTTTATTTTTATACCTTTTTTACAGGTATTTTTTCAGGTTAGTTGATGGATAGCTTTAAAGTCTGAAACTTTTTTGATTTACATAATTTTCAAGAATTACAATCTTTTCTGACATACATTGATTACCTAAGATATTGAGTACATTGTTCAAAATATTTTTTTTTGTAACCTTAGACAATCATGATTAAGCTTTTACGTTTTCACATCAATCACTAGTTGCTAGGCGACGCAACTAGACTACAGGACTCCTGACCTATTATTCACTTCTGACTTTAAAGCATACCTATAATTATTTCATTAACCTTTAACTTTAAATCATGTCTATGATTATTGGAAAGTTTTCTTACTTCTAAACTAAAATCCCAGCAAAACACACTTAAAAGAGTGAAAGTCTATTACTTAAAAGCCTACTACTCTCAAGTGCCTCTAAAATAGATCTATACTAATTTTACATTAGTCTATTTTTAATTTCTAATGCAATTTTCTTTTTTTAGATGATCTGTTTAATTGATTTATTATACAGTTTCCTTTATCATTGGTCAAAACACACCAATTCTTTTTTTTTTCTTTTTCTTTTTTTCTTTTTTAACTACACAACAGCAGTGGAAATCTGTATTCTTATTACACATATAGAGCACAATTTTTCATATATCTGTATATAAAGTATGTTCACACCAATTTATGCCTTTATACATGTACTTTGTTGTTTTTTATTTGCATTACAATACTTAATACACATATATACCACGGTTTTTGTATCTGTTTGTATATAGAGTATGTTGACACCCAATTCAAGTCTTCATACATGTACTTTGTATAATGATGTCCATCACATTCCACCATCCTTGCTAATCCCCTACCCCCTGCCTTTCCCTCCCATCCCACTTCCCTGTCTAGAATTCATCTATTCCTCCCATGCTCCCCCTCCCTTCCCCACTATGAGTCAACCTTTTTATATCAGAGACAACATTCCACATTTGTTTTTTGGAAAGTACACCAATTCTTATGTCTTTGTAATCTTGAACTAAAGGGCAGGCTTTATACCTCAACCCATTTGTCATTTGTATTAACTATGTTTTTCCATTCTCATCATAAATTTCTGGGTAAGACAAAGATGGGTGTGTTGGTTGGGGGGATGTAGTTTTATTAGCCTCTTGTCCTTGAGGGGGATACCATAAGCTACATATGGTGGTCCTTGTACTGTGGGCACAGCAATTGTTTTTCTGTAGCTCGGCTGTTGTACAGGTTGTGGCATTAGGAAGGGTTGGGGTGGGTAGTGTAAATGGTTAACCATGGGATAAATATTTCTTGTTGCTTAGGCTTGAGGAATAACACCATTGTTTGTATCCTGAGAGATATTGAAACACACCTCATGGCATGTCTCCATTGTATCTTTAGTCTCATTCTGGCAATTTTCCTGCAATCTCAGGCAATACGTACTTTTATTATACATTGTCGTATGCCCTATTATCCATATCAAAAGTATCATAAACAAAACACTTAACATTCCTGATGGTTCCAATTTCCAGATGGTGTGGCTCTGCGGCAGCAACCCCCACACTGTGACCCTGTCAGACAGCAGGTGCAGGAACGCCTTCACCAAATCCTCCAATCTGTGTAATCATTAGAGGATAATTTATGTATTGATAATTCTGCTTTTGAGCTTAGAGATTTTTGAAGAAATAAATATTTCTTTTTAATCAAGCTATTAGGCATGTCAAGATATGAAAGATGATATCTCAGCTATGTATGACTTAGATGTGATTAATATTAATTAAAAGGAGATAATGGATGCTTTTTCTCTACCAGAATATTCAAACTATTATGAAGGCTTCAATTATTCTATTGGTCCATATAAACGAAGGCCAGAGAAAAGTTGTGGGAGAATTCTGCAACACTATGTATCTGTACATCTTTGTATCTATCTATCTGTCATCTATCTAAATATAGGTATATGCTTATCCTAGAATAGTAATAAATTTTAACATCTGCAGATAATCATTTTGGCCATTTATCATTAGGTTTTTTTTTAATTACGTAAGAAATTCAATTTTTTACTCCAAATTTTGGTAAGATGGTATATACTTAATGCTGGGGAATGTCTGCGAGAATGAAACAACAATTACAGTGATAATATTGGTTCAAATTTGCCTTTTTCATGCTGGAAGGACAGTAGCTTTCAGTAAAGATTTGAAATACAAGATCTGGAAACTACTTAAAATGCCATCTTAAATTTTTGAAAGAAATATGTCTCCCAATTTAGACCTGGAACAATCTGAAGCAGAATGCAGTTTTCTGAGCCCCACTTGATAAGTGAAATCAAAATTTCTGGGCAGTCAAGGGAAGGAAGTTCTACAGTTTGTTGTTTGTTGTTGTTGACAGCCTTTGGAAAGGTTCTGAGCACTGAGACTGAGAAACACTGTCCAGATTATGTTATGTAGAAAGAGTTACTCAAGACACATATCTGAAGTTTAGATGGAAAACAGTAGACACAGAGATGCTCAGAGGTAGGTACAGAGGCTAGAGTGTATTCTGCTTAAACACTTCCTTCAGCCTATGGAGCTCTGATCAAGTTTCAGTCTTTATACTTTTAAACTACTTCCAAAGTCCTGATAGACCCAGCCTGATTTTCTCTTAAAATTGGGAGCCATCTCACCACAAAGCCGTGAAACGATAATTTTGGCTTTACTATAAATTACTGCAAATTCTGAACTTGCTCGGAATGCCTTGAAGCCTGGCTCTCTGACCAGATAGCAGCCCTCTCTGAAACTTTAGTGATGCCTCACAAATCTTAGCCTTCCCTTACCAGATAACGACCCTCTCTGAGGCTCTAATGACCTTTATAAATTCTGATGTCGGGGCCAGCAAAAATGTAAACTAGCCTTTGTGTTAAGCTCCTCAGAGTTTTGTTATCTGTAACCCCTCTTTGTGTAACTTTCTGGGCTATAAAGCTGGGCTGCAGGAAAGATGCAGGGCTGTCTTGTTCCAGTGGATTTTGTTGGGAGAGGCAGCCCGGCCGGTCAAAATAATAAGCTTGCTTTAATTTGATTTTAATTGGAGTCAGTGGTCTTTTATTGTGTCCTGGTCTAACAGTCCTTCATTCATTCTATGCTTATGTGCAATTATAGTGTATATCTGGAACTGCTTTGCTCAATGGAAGTAGGAAAGCAAAAGTCCTCTTTTTTTCTGTAATTAATGTGTCAGAGGATGACTGGTTTTATGGAGAAAAACAATTGGGAAATGATATTGAGAAATTTAGAATTTAAAGTATACAGTCCAAATAGAAAAGAACATGAGGAATTTATCTTTGGAATTCTTTTATTTTCTCAACTCAGTAGAGAACAAGGTCATATGCTGAGAATAATAGAGGAACATTGTTACTGGAAGTTTTGGAATAGAGGAGGAAATTGAAACAGTCATCTGGGAGAAAAGGAAAGAAAACAGAAATGGACCATTGTATAGTAAATGCGTAACATTAAGGCTCACTTGAGATTAGTGATAATGAATTTAAAGTGAAGCCAGTCGGCATTTCTCCCCAGACATGCTCCCCTGCAGTGTTACAGTCTCTGAATGCAGAAAGAGTTGAATATTATGAATACCGTTGACTTTTCAGGGGAGTAAAAAACAGTAAAATGAAAAGAGTTTAGAGACACATGCAAGGGACTGATGATAATTAGTGTCTGGGGGATTTTGAACTGGGGGAGTATGCAACATGGATGTGCACAATAAAAATTAAAATAGGCCTAATTTTTTTAAAGTGTGTTAGCACAGATGTTTCTGAAATGGTGCTATTACCCATTTTTGTTGGAGCAAATATCAGTCACAGTTTATTTTTTTCTGAAATGTGTAATGTCAGATTACCTTAGTTTCCTCACAATACTTTGTATAACACTTTCTCATTGTAGTTCATTATCTGTGTGATTCCCTCTTCCAACTATACCGGGAGGTCATAAAAGGAAAGCCACTATCTTTTTTCCTCATACACAAAAGCCTAGGCATAGTGAAGGGACAATCAGAACTTTATTTCACTTGTGTGACACAATAACATTTTGCAGTCCCAATAATATTGTCTTTATATATGTTTAAATTGTATCTTATATTTAAGGCGATCACTTTTTGTCCTTTGCCTATAAACTAGATGGAAATAATAGGTGAAAAAATAGGATCTTACTTGGAAGTGCTTGTTTCATATATCTCTTCTCTAAACTCTGTTTTCATAAATCATACACACTATATTTCAGTTTTCCTTAGAGGTTGGTTTTTCAAAAAAATGATGTTTAGGGAAATACTCAATGTTTTATAAATTAAATAGAGCATATTTATTGTAGTCAAAGGTTATACTTCATAAGAATCCAAAAACAGAATATAAAATACTGCTGCTTTTTTTTCCCACTGACAAGCCATCAGGGACACAGGTTAGTTTATTCATCTCCTATGAATAGGGAGATCTTCCCTTTCTGTATCTCATTGAATTTCTCTTTCACACTTCTTTCTCAGAAAGTGATATGTTCTTGTTTTTATTTTTGCATTTTGTTTTTCTTTTTTCCTTTCAGTGGTCTTAATGGACTAGTCATAGCCTATGAAGGAGGCATTGTATATCTAAATTCCCCAACTCCACAAAGCTGGTTACATTTATCAAAGCAGACTCCATATTTGGATTGATTATTTGGTGAATTTTCAACACTTGAACCAATAAACTGAGAAGTAAGTCAATACCTGTGTGCAGACATTTTATCAAATTATGATTAAGACAAATACTAATTGGCTTTTGTTAATCATGCTTTCAATGGATGCCATTTTTTTAGCTAACTAATATCTTCTTAAACCATTATTATTTGCACCCTTTTAATTACTCATATAAATAAACTTAGAGATATCACCATAAAAAGGTTTTGGAAGATTGATTTATAAATTAATTCAGAACATCAGAAAACACATAGCACAAATTATTTATTTGAGTGACTACATCTTCTATATACCAGCCACCCTGCTAGGTACCTTCTACATATTTTGTAATGTCTAATAAAATTTGTTCCTTTCAAGGTTTTGTTTATAGCACTTAATAAGCCTATGTGAGACAGAGATTAGTAGGCATAAAATAATGGATAAAATCAGTGATCTCAATAAATGTTGCTTTGATAACTTAAATGAATAATATAATATAAATTTCTAAAATAAGAGTAACAAAAGATGAAAAAAGTACTAAATTTTATTTTATTTTATTGTGTTGCTAAGAATTGAAACTGGGGTTTCATGCATGCTAGGAAAGCACTTCACGCATGCTAGGCAAGGACTTTACCACACCAAGCCTGAAAAACTAAATTGAGTTATGCAACTTTTAGCTCCCTATGAACAATATACATCTTTACTAAATGCACAGTCAGGTTAAACAAACTTGTACTAAATATTTTGAAAAAAGTGGGGAGGTATACCAAGATGAAAAACTTCAGGAGTGTAAAGCCACGAGGGAAGGATAATATAACATAGCATTACTGAGGATAGGATTGTGATCCAAAGTATTCTAATACTGTCTGCTCAATTATTGGTGAACATGTCAGATAAAAATTATAATTTTCATGTAGAAGGATGTAGTAGTAAAATACCCCTGGGTTCAATCCCCTGTTTTAAATAACTCTAAAAAATAGTCATTTTTTTTAAAATCACTGAATATTAATTGGATTTTTTTTCTGAATTCCATATGTATGGGTATTGAGTTGATCAAAAACATTAAAAAAGAGAAGACATTTTAAAAGAGAGCATAACTATAGGTATTTATAGCCAAACTTGACTGTTTTTTTCGAGACAAAATAATATAGATTTAGTAGAAAAAAAATCTCTCAGAATTTATATCTTTCTATTAAGTTGCTGTATATTAGAAACACAGAGTTCAAAAGTGCAATATTACATACAAAAGTAATCAGTTAGTAAGTATCATCAGTGTGAATTCTTTAAATCAGTGTAGAGCTCAGAGTGTCTAATTATATTACCCTCTAGTTTAAAAAATAAAATATTTTAAATTTATCTACTGTTGCTATGTATAGTAAGAAAAATATTAAATTTAAATAATATGTCATAATGAGGAATATATCCTGGAAACAGTTACAGTTTTTAATGCTTTAATATTTTTTTCATGTTTTTAAAAATATCTTTATTTATTTTTATGTGTTGCTAAAAATTGAACCCAGTGCCTCGAATTAGTGAGGCAAGCACTCTTCTGCTGAACTATAGCCCCAGCCCCTGCTTTAATATTTTCTTTAAATGTGTTTATATTTTGGAAGTCGTTGCCTTTTTATTCCAAAGCATCTATGCCAGGTCAAAATGCTAAAGTAAGGAGTTTTTAGAAAGCTTTTCTCAGCCATTTTCAATTTACTTGAATATTTGCATTCAGATTTCTTGAATAGAAAGTAAAAAAAGTAAATGTATTAGAAACCAATACTAAAATTTCCATGCTTGAGTATAAAAAAAAATGTGGTCACAGGTGCATGATGTCCCTGATTGCTTAAGCTAAATTCTTAAGCATTTATAAATGTCCAAAGCCCTATGATTCTCTAATGTCATCATCAATGTATTTCTGATAGTCAATGTATTGAACTTTACAAGAACAAGTCAAGTGATGATTAAACATGGACATATTTGTAGTATTAGGAGTCTCAAAAGGGTAAAAGATTTAATTATAAAATATGCTATATGGTCCATGAGTATATCATATAAGTAAAGCCTGTTAGAATATAGTAGTAAAGAATTCATATCACCCAAATAAATGATGCCAGTGTCAAAATAACTTTCCTTTGTGGTAGTAGGGATTGATTTAGAAGTGTTCTATTTCTGAATTACATCCCCAATACTTTATTTTTATTTATTTATTTATTATTTTTTTTAAGACAAGTTCTCACAAAATTGGCAAGGGTGGACTCGAACTTCCTGCCTGAGATTCCGAAGTAACTAGGATTACAAGCTGGTACCACTACAGTCAGCCTCTTCCTTAACCTGCAGGGTTTTCAAAGTTCAGTAAAATTCTAGCCACAAGCTTTTACTTGTGCAGTTCTGAGTTTCTACATAGAAAGATGTCTCTACATTTGTAGTGTCATAGTTTTGTGTCAAGATCACACTGAGTCAGGGTGATGGAGAAAAAATCATTTGCCAGATGGAAAGAATGATATTTACAGTAATTGGATTTCGCCATTTAGGAGAGTACTGATAACTGCTTTCTTCTCTCCATTCTTGGCGATGTTTAAAAAGTGCAAGACAAGCAACAAGATAACTGTCTCGCAGTGAAATTATTGAGTATGTCCTGACTACTTCATATATGACAAGAAAGCAAGCAATACACCAGATTTTTAAAAAATATTTAATTGATTTTATTTTTAAAATACATGACAATGGAATGCATTACGAATCTTATTACACATATAAAGCACATTTTTTCATATATCTGTTTTTATATAAAGTATGCTCACACCAATTAATGTCTTCATACATGTATGATGTCTATCACATTCCGCCATTATTGCTAACCCCTGCCCCCTCCCTTCCCCTCCCAGCCCTCTGTCCTATCTAGAGATCGTCTATTCCTCCCATGCTCCCCCTCCCTACTCATTATGGGTCAGTCACTTTATATCAGGGAAAACATTTGGCATTTGTTTTTTGGGGATTAGCTAACTTCACTTAGCATTATTTTCTCCAACAGCATCCATTTACCTGTAAATACCATGATTTTATTCTCTTTTATTGCTGAGAAATATTCTTATGTTAATCTGATTTACAAATCTGATTAGTGAATATTTATTGAGCACTTACTCTGTAAGGTGATAAAATTTAAACAAAAAGTAACAACAGATTTTAGGGAGGAAGGAGTAATTATCAGAAACTAGGTTTGGAGAGTACTTTCAGGTCAAGTCAATCAGAGATTTTTTCTTTCCTGGGACTTGGAGGGAAAAGAAGAGTTTTTCATGGAGAAAGAAAGGAAATGGATATTTCAAGATATTTGTAAAGACATGTTCTATAAACCACCAACAGTGATTGAATATTAATAAATGTGAGACAGGAATGAATCTGATACAGTGTATCTATACAGGACAATTCATGGAATAGAGCAGTGTGTGAAAATGGGAGAACCGGTGAACACTGAGCTTCAACCAATAAATAACATTAGAAAATAGAAAAGATATTAATCACAATAATAGCAGAAAAGAGATGGCACACTGAAATTTGACTATTTATGGAAAAATGTTATGAAAGGAACTATTTTGTAGTTTTGTAAGGATAAATGTAAATCAAAAGGGATAGACAATACATCAGAAAAAAAAATATCAGCAGGCTTCTTTACCACTCATACTGGTGGGAGAGGGAGCTGGAGATTCAGATGTTTAAAAAGAAGCACGGACTTTAACCTTCTTAATGTAGCCTACAGCAGAGCCCCTATAGAGTAGGACATTGTGGGAATAAATATACTGGGCTCAGTATTTTCTCTTGTTTCTGTTGTGTTGTTACTCTCCAATGGCCAGACCAAACAGAAATCAGAAGCCTGTGAGTAACTAATGTCATCTACTGTAGGAATGGAGCATGGCAGAAAATGGTAGGAGGTTTATCTAAAGAGGCCTGAGAATGACATCTATCCCAGGGCTCAACTTCCACCTTAATCATTGACTCTCTACATCAAAGACAAGTGAGAATGATCCAGTTAACTGATCTTCCTATGAAAATCTACTATCATTGAACTTGTAGAATGCTATATTTCCATAAGCCACAAAAATATCAGCATATATATGAATGTGTTTTATTCAGTTTTCAGAGAAGCAAAAGCAACTAATTGAAATTCTTGTATTTCATGGGCCCAGCTTAGGGATCAATACATTCAATTCCCATAACAGTTGTTAGCTCCTTCCATCTGTTCCAAGGTAACTGATTTTCTACAAACACACTATTTCCTGTGACCTAGGTAAACAGTAGTTCTTACTGACATAGTTATACGTTTTAAAGGAATATGAAACATAATCTATAAAGGAAATGTGAAATTGTATCTTTAGTAAGAAACTCAGGTTAATAATAAATGATGTATTTGACCTAGTATCCACCAAAAATGCATGCAAATTACATTCAAATCTTTTCAGTTACCTAGTGCCATAAGCAGTTGTGAGAAACAAAGAAATCATTGGTCAGCACTCATTGTGTAGAGAGTTTTTGCTATGAAATGTAATTTCACAAGATGACAGGGTACAAGTACTAGGAATATTTACAGTGAACATAAAACCTGACAAGCTATTAAAAATTGTCATTTTCTTGATTCTAGGTTACAATAATTGCCATGAATTACTCAAGGTTATCTTCTGAAGTTGACTTGAACAGAAACTACAAAAATAAAGGACTATATGAGGCCTATAGTGTGAACAATTTTTAAACAGCTCACCTTTCTTCCGTATTAATGCTAAAAATGATATTCATTATGCAAAATCAAGAGGAAAAATGCAATATTTATTTTTATTTTTACTTCTTAAAATACACTCTTGAACTTCCAAGTATATAGACATTGAACCAGGGTTCACAGTATAAAAAGGAGATAGAGAAAGGGGTGGGACTTAGTGTTCTAGATGTAAAAAGGGTGAAATGTTTAGAATTATTATGAAGAGAATTAATTCACAGAATTTTCTGGGTCTCTAGTTATATTACCTGCATGACAAGTTAGGTGTTGCGTTTCTGGATTTTTATTCTCAAACTAGACAACAAATTTTGTAATTATTTCTTTTTTATTTGGTATTGGGGATAGAACCCAGGGTTCTTTATCACTGAGCTACATCCTCAGCCCTTTTGAATTTTTAATTGATTATTTTTAGTTACATATAACATTAAGGTAGATTTTTACATAATCACAACAGCATGGATTCAACTCTAATTCAGTCCCCAGCATTTTCCCCCCTCCCCTTTCTCTACTGTACTAATAATTCTGCAATTTATTTATAGTTGTTACTGTTATTTTTAATTAGTGTCTTGTGGTTATATTGATGCTGAAAAATACTGTAGTGCATTCACGTATGTACACATGAAAGTTCAGTCAGATCCATTCCTGTTTTTCCCTCATCCTATCCCTCCTTCTTCCCCCTCAATCCCTGCTCAATCTGCTTTACTGCTCCTTTCTCCAATTTGATGGCATTCCCTCTCCCCTCCCCACTTTTCTGCACCAGCCCCACCTCCATTTTGGATTTTGGATTAGCCTCCTGATAGGAGGAATCTAATCCCTTTTAATGTTTTACTTTGAGACAGGATTTCACTAAATTGCTTAGGCCTCTCTTATTTGCTGAGACTGGCTTAGAACTTGCAATTTTCCTGCCCTAGCCTCCAGAGTCTTTGGGATTGTATAGTGCACCACCAAGCTTGGCTTGTGTCTCAATTTCTTATTGGGTTTAATGTCCAAATTAAAATACATGCATATGTTTTTATCAAGTAAGCTAAAAGTAGGAAGACAACATTTTACCTTTCGTAAATGTATTCTACTACTAACTTGGAATGGAATCCTAAATAGAATGTTACACTCTGTATATGTATAATATGTCAAAATACACTCCACATCCATGCATATCTAAAAATAACATTTTTTTTAAAAAAGCAAACATAGATTTCCTCCCCCACTTCTCTCCATTATATTCTCCCAAACTCAACAAGTCCAAACCACACATACTGTCTCATTACCTCTATTCCCACTTCTGCTTTTACATCACCATATGGCGCCCTTCAACCAATGATAACTACCATCTCAGTTTGTCAATAAATTCCCAGTATTGATAGATGTTTAGTCCAATTAACAGACCATCACTTAAGTAGAAAAACATTAAAACCTAATTAACAGCTTGCATGGGTGCTTTACTATGTGATCCATGAGAAAAAGCTCAGAGAAATGTAATGAGGCTGGGAATCAGTTCAGGGAATATTATCCTTATATCTAGAAGAGTTGGTCACATAGCTGGCAAAAGGAAGTCCTACTTTTCACACTTGATCCTGTTTTCATTTTGACATCATATCAAAATACATTCCATTAATTAATACTATTATGTATAGAAAGAATATTAAAATTATAGCTGTCTTCTTGATATAGAGACAGAAGATACATATTCCCCCTTTTTTTTCTTTTCTATTTTTTCATTGTTGACTTATTTTAGTTATACATAATGTCAGGGTTTGTTCTGTCATAATTATACATGGATGGAATATAATTTACAACACTTTAGTTCCCTTTCCCTCCCCTCTTCCCACTACTGCTCCTTTTTCTTTACTGATATTTCTTCTGTTTATATATAGTATTTTAATTAGTATGTTATTGTTATACATAAAAGTGAAATTCACTATGTTGTATCCACATTTGAAAACAGGAAATTTTTGTCAGACTGTATCCCTGTAGTATAGTGACTTTTAATCTTGAAAATATTTAAAATATATTTTTAAATGAGTATAAAAATTATTTAAATGAAACTAATAAACCCCAGGGTACTAAAACTATTCTGAAAGCTTCATATTTATCAAATAAAATAGTTTTAACTTTATTAAATACACATAGTTATTATATTCATTTACAAATTTGAAAACAATTCAGAAACAGGAAATTCAAAATAATAAAGAATATAAATATGTATTTTTTAAATCTCACATATATTTAAAATAATTGTATATTGAAATCATAGGAACATAGACTTTTAAAATTATTCTAATTATCTTGGTGAATAAGAATTTATTTCAGTACCATATTAAATTATATATTGGAGTTGAAACGCCAAGTTATTCTAAATTATTTTAATAAAGAAAATATTTTCTTTACTAGAAATTTCCTTTATTATAAAATTGTGACTAAGTAAGTGAGTTCTTTTACCTTTATGATTATTGTATCTCATTAGTATTTACATCTTTTGACTTTAATATTTACTCTTGAAAGACATTGAGTCATACAAGGAACATTAAAATGCAATGTTTTTTTTAAAAAAAAATGGCAGTGGTGGATTTATTTATAAATTATTTGAATTTTAAATTTAAGATTGACAAGAAAATAGTTGGTTATGGAGACTAAGTATAACATCCACAAATATATTGTACAATATTTCAAAAGAATATCCAATGAATATATTCTACAATAAAATATCCTCCACATAAAATCACACTTGAGGTTGATGTTTCCTAAAATTATCTACATCATTTTTTTTGTTTTTTTATAATTCTATTATTTCTTCTATTAGTGCATTATATTTATACATAATTAATGGATTTGTTTTGACACAATACTGCATGGAATTTAATTCTATCCATTTCAGTCATTGGTACCCTCCTCTGCACTCCTTCTTCCCCTCTTTCCTCTACTCTGTTGATCTTCCTTTCACTCATTTATTTATTTTGATATGTGCTTTACAGATGTGCATAAAGGCATAATGCATTGTGATATATTTGCACATGCGCATTTAATAAAATTCATTCTGCATTTCTTCCCCTCTCCTGTTACCTCTCCCTCCCACTTAATCTTATTTTACTCCTCTGATCTTTAATATAGCTTTATGATATCCACCCCCTCAATACAGAAAACTCATATTTTCACCTCACTTTGCTCTAGATTCTGCATTTGAGAGAAAACATTCAACCTTTGATTTTCTGAGTCTGGTTTATTTCACTTAGCATGATGTTCTCTACTTCACTTCCATTAATTTATTGATAAATGCCATAATTTTATTTCTTGCTGACTTCATTTAACAGCTCTAGAAGTCTTCTGATGGAATTATTGGGTCTTACAGATACGATTGTATAATTAGCAAAAGTTAATTTGGATTATTCTTTTCCTGTTTGTAACCCTTTAACTTCCTTCTCTTGTCCGATTGTTCTAGCTGACAACTAACCATATTATAGATGAGTAAAACTCCATTATGTACATGCACCACAATTTGTTAATCTGTTCATCTTTTGAGAGCATTGTGGGAATGACTATTGTGAATTTTCCTGCTATGAATACTGACTTGGCTGATAAGTATCAAGGAGAAGGATAGCTGGGTCATATGTATTTCCATTCCTACTTTATTGAGAAATCTCCATACTCTTTCCAGAGTAGTAGTATTGATTTGCAACTACTTATGATACTACTGATTTGCAACAACTTATGTACTGATGGCTATAAAGAAAGAGGAATAAAAAATAAATAATTGAAAGTAATAAAACTATGAGAGAAAGAGGGAATAGAAAAAATTTCAATTAATGGTTTAAGATAGTAAAGGAGGGATACTTAAAATGAAAATAAAGATATATGAATATATATATATATAGGATATATATATATATATATATATATATAGGATATATATATATATATATATATATAGGATATATATATAGGATATATATATATATAGGATATATATATATATATATAGGATATATATATATATATATATATATAGATATATATATATATAGGATATATATATATATATATATATATAGGATATATATATATCCTATCTGGTGGTGAGAATACACACACCATACACTGACACATACATATAATCATACACAATGGAAAAAGAAATTGAAAAATAAAACAATGAAATAAATTTTAAAGATTAAAATTTTAAAAAAAGCGAAAAAAATGGGGGTAATAGGAAAAAAATAAAATGTGTAATGAGAAATGAAGGAATTGTTTTCTAAGTAGAACTGGTCAAGATAATTGTCAAGGATATCTTTTCATCCTTTGTATTTATTTTTTGGGCTCTGTAACCCTTAGGTCAAAGGATAGTATTGTTTAGTCCAGTATTTTTGTTAAGCTTCCAGCCATTGTGTCTGGAAGTCAAAGCTGTTTGCAGTAGATCTCAGTTTACTGTCTCCCTCTACAGAATGGAATATATTGAAGAGTGCTGACAGTATCCTCATAGCAGAGCTGGTACAGATTTCTAATTTAGAAGTTCCAGTAGTTGGGATTTAGTCTTTGTTTTGGAACTCTGTTAATTGGTGTATGAGATTTGATCCACACCATCTGTTTATTGGGGAGATGCCAATCTCTAATGGATGTTGGGTCTCAGGGGTCTCCCATATATTCTTCTTTTGGGTTACAGAATCAAAACCTTCCCATGTCTCAAATTCATATATTTGGGTGTGAATTACCCATTATCAGATCTGAAATTGTAGATGCTTGTGCCTAGTCATTTATTGGCTTCTTGACCATAGCTCTTATAGGACACCAGCAACAAAAGGAACTCTCTTTCCAGGGTATCCTGAGCCTGAATCACCCTAGGCACAATTCTCTTTGTGCCTGTTTCAGTCACACTGATTCAGACACTCTCTAAATCCCATGATAGACAAATGCTGGGTTAGGTTGGCAACTTCCTTTACGGGTTCCCAAACTCTTCCCTCTACTCACTGTGATAAAACCACTTAGTATTTCCCACCAACTGACCCACTGGCCTATCCATTATTGGCCAAGCAATTCTGGTTACTTTTCGCTTAACAACTTCCCTCATCATCTCTGGGTCTGTTAAGATCACCCTCCTTCTCTATTCCACGGGTTCCCCAAGTAATATATTTATTCATAAAATGTTCCTCTCTTGGCCCATGCTTCCTCTGCTCTCAGCAGTCATGCCACCACTTACCAGTGCAGCTGGTACATCTCTAATGCATTATTTCTTATATATGTTCAAAGTTTTCAACTACAAATCCATATCTACTTCCTTCATTCAAAATCTCATCACCTCTACTACATCATTATTTTTGTATTTGTACCTTCACTTTCACAGTTCAAATATTCTATTTAACAATACATCTTCCATTTGGGTCATTTTTTTTTTAAGATTAAGGGGTTAGACACTGATTTTAAATGATTTAAAGAAAATAAATCTCCCATATTTCTAACCTCATAATCAACTTTCTGAAACATTTCTATATACTTACTTAAAATGTCCACTTTATTAATATTTTGAAAAAGACTACAAGAGTAATACATAATACTTTTATTTATAAATAATAGAACATTAAAAACAAAAACTGAACATTTTTTCTTACATCTATTGGCACAATATTGTTTCTTTCCCACAGGACTTTTCAGATGTATATTAGATTTAAAAAAAAAAAAAAAAACATTTAGTTAGAATAAAGTTGCATCCTTTACACTCAGGTAGATTTTCTGTTTTAGGCACCAGTCTATAATGTCATGAACCTAAATTCCTCTGGGTTCTAATAACTTGATGCCTTTGTTATCAATCAACACACTTCTATGTGGACAATTGGACTTTCCTTTTATGTTCATAAAATTATGCTCACTTTAGGTCCCTGTGGCTCAGAGTGAAAAGTTCTCTTAGATTCTTTCATACAAAGATGATTCTTCTTCTTTCAAATCCATTCAGTGGAACTCCTACTATCAAAGTAATCACCATGTGCTGAAACTGGGTTTTCTGTGGGATGCTCCTTCTGAACCCAGCTAACACTGGCTTGGCTGCATCTTCATACATTTAATTGTACAAAAAGTATGTAGATGGGGTAATTGGTGTTGAAGGAAAAGAGATGAGTCTGTGAAAATTTATATTTGTTATTTATTAATTTATACTAATACAGTTTTAGATAAAATAATAGGGAATGGTAATTAAAAAGATGAGAATATTATTGACATGTTTCCTTTGATGTTTAATTGATTCACTAACTTTCCTGAAGTAAAATATGTGTGCCAGAGACAAGATTTAGATTTTAGCACTAGGATAAAGTTTTATTGGATACAATGAGATTTTATAATTAAAATGAAAGTATGTAACAAATCTTCCTTGTCCTTGGATAAATAAATGAGTGAGTTGTCTACTTCTATAAATAATTTAATAGTTGATATTCCTGGAATAATCCTTCATAATACTTGTCAAATTATTCTGAGTATTTTACTTGATTTCTATTTTATGAATTTCAACTGAAACTTTCTGTTTGCTTAAAGTTCAGTGAAATGCAATTCATTGATAGGAAATTAATGGCTGTTTATATATAACAGTTAATTTGAAAATTTTGCAAACAACCATGTTTCTAGGAATATATTAATTAGACAGTACAAAACAATTTCAGAATATATCAACTCTGAACAATATTATAGTAAGTTATTCCCATGAAGAAGACTAATATCAACTTATTAAAAGAGGCATTATTCATACATTCGTGCTTATACCTATGAAGTATTGATTAGCCTATACTCATACATAAATTTGATAAATATTGAAAGAAAGGAATCAGTTGATTTCAAACGAAGCATGGTAACAAAATTTGTTGGGCATATGTATGTATGGAGACGGTGGCTGAAGTAATCTTGTGTAGACCAAAACCATCTCACCAAAAGCAAGCAGTTGACCAAGAGGCTGGGTAATCTCAATCAAATAAGAAATGTCCTTCAAATATGATGACTATTTTATCTTCATAGAACTTTAGTTCATTTAATATAAAAAGTACATAAATTTTCTACTCTCATTAAAATTTCACCATCTTTCCAGTGCATGCTAAAGCTTTGCCAGTTAAAACTTTTCAGAGTATCAATTAATTTAGGAGACACTGTGATGGCATAAATGTCTGATCCAGATAGGAGAAATTTGATGATATGGAAGGATATGTCCCAGGAATAGAATTTCTTGGTTTCCCTTAAATGGCCATATAAAGTAAAAAAGAAATGTATTCAATTACATGAAATAAAAGACATAGTGTCAGTCAGAATTTTCTGTATTAAAAATTCTTTGTGCCTCAAAATATGTACATTTTTTTTTTAACTTTGGTGTGATTGAGGTTGTGGTTCTGTATCAGGCTGCAGGTTAATTTTGTTTTTTTCTCAATGTTTCATGCTTCTCAATATTCCCAAAGCAGGTTAGACATATTCTCATATCAGAATGGATTACCAAAGTTGAGATTATTTCAGGTCCCTATTCATATCAGTTCCACTGACATTCTCTGGCCATATCATGTCACATGGCTGAGACCATCATTAATGAAATTGGGAAATAAATTCTGCCCATAATAAGAAGTGTTAATAAGTAAATATTCGTTGAATGTTAATGCAAATAGTATTTATTTAGTAAAATGGAGTCAAATTAGCAAAATTTTTATTCAATGACAATTTATGCAAAAATCATCACCTTTGTAGCTTCTTTGCCCTATATGAGACCACTGCTGTGTAGAAATAAAATTTCCATAAGTGTAGGGTGAAAAAGGCAGGAGGGACTATTAGTGAGACACTTAAGTAAAATTCTTCTGAATACACAAAAATAAAATAGGCTACTGTGGAAGGTTTGTGGTAAGTATAGATTGTGTTTATTATTACTATTTCCATTCCACTAGTTTTATTGCTGATGCTACTGTGGAAAAAATGCTAAATGTAGCCATTTATTCAATGTTTTCTCTTAGACCCATAGAGGTTAAATTAACATGGGGACAAAAAAAAAAAAGACTGCATTTTTCCAAACTCCCATGCAGATAAATGTAGACAAGTGAAAAATTCTTGTCAATGAGATGTAAGCAATAAAGGTAAATAGAAACTCGCAGAAACTTTCTCTAAATTAAACAAACAGATAAGTGCAAGGCAAAATACAGGTGACAGCCTAATGAAGGATGAGTTACTAGAGTCACTTTAAAGGTTATATTGTAAATAAAGCAGAGATGGTATTTTTATTTAATTATTTTTTGTTATTGTTGTTCTTTTGTTTATACCTGGTGATGGCATAAGAAACTAATGCCATTTTAGTTATATAATTAAATAAAATCAGACTCTAAAAGTGTATGCTGTTGTATTTTATTTTAGAAACTCATTCCTGTAAGAATCAGGGATTTATTCTAACTTAAGGTGATTTTATTTCACAAACTCATTCCTGTGAGGACCAGGAATTTATTCTAACTTAAGTTTTTATTAATTTCATCTTCGTAAATTGAGACATATAGACTGGGAAAGTTTTAAAACATTTTTAAAGCATGATATTTAATGAAATTAAGTCTGATATTTAGAAAATGCCCATCAGCATAGTTTATGGGTAGAAGAAATAGCTATATCCTTTATCTGTAGCTTAAACAAATCCATTTAAGTCTTAGGTAACATGTCTAAACTACTTAAATAGCTCATTGTTCTTTATTATTCACGTTCCAGTTTGACATTGAGAAGGGTTCACAATATTTATGTAAAGACTTGTGAATCTCTCAGAAAGCATTCATTTTATATAGTATAGGTCTATGATTATCAAAGGGTAATATGAATACAGATGCATTCTTGCTTCTCATATACTTGGATAAAGTTCATGGCAAAATCTTATAAAGCTTATTAAATGAGTAAGACAGTCAAAATTTCAAAAAAAAAATTCTAATAAAATAGATAATTGTTTGGATATGTAGTGTCCCCAAAATCTCATGCATGGCAAAACACAAGAATTTTCAGATTTTCATGCCTATGGGGATTTTATTTGCCCTTGGTGATAGAAGTTCTCTCTCTGTTTCCACCCCTCTTCAGCTGCTTTCTCCCTCCATACTCTTCCATCTTGACATTCTACCTCACCTCAGGTCCAGAGCTATTAAGTTGTCTCTCTGTGCACTGAGAACTCTGAAACTAGGAGTGCCAAATAAGCCCAATCTAAAATGTTATTGTCAGGTCTTTTGGTCACAGTGGTGGGAAAATCTCACTAAATCAAGAGATAAAATAATTTTCACTTGTTATTAAAGACTTTTTTTTCTTTTTACCAAATTGAGAAACTTTCAAAACCAAGAACATTAATGGTTCTACAGAATACTAGTTTAGAAACAAATTTATTTGCATAGCAAGAAATAACATGCAAAACTTATTTAATTTCTACTAAAGTCTTGAAAGATGGAGGGATTGAGAGGACAATTAACTTTGTTACTGGGTCTAAATGCAAGAACACTGGCTATTGATTAAATGTGTTATTTAATTCTCTGCAAGGGTAGAAAAGAGATTGTTTGGAAAAGAGCAATGACATTGAAAGATTAAGATTTTGAGTGTTAGTCTGACATGACCCCTCAGCTCCCCCTCCCCAGCATTATTCCAGTGCTGGAGGAAGCTGAAGCAGAAAGATTGTAAGTTCGAAGCAAACCTCAGCAACTTAGTGAGGCTCTGAGCAACTTGGTGACACTTGTCTCAAAATACAAAATAAAAAAAGGGCTGGCAATATGACTTTTTGGTAAAGTGCTCCAGGGTTTAATCTACAGTGGTGGTGTGGGGCAATTTTTAGAGTGACAGTAACACTGCTAAAAGACAGAAGATACAGGGCTAGGAAACAGGAAATCACATAGATAGGGCATGGCTGAAATATGGTTTAAAACCAAGTTCATGCATTCATGTACTTCTAAATCTTATACATCTTCTGAATTTAGAAATTTTCATCTATTCATAAGACACTTTCCAGATTAATGCTATAATTCTAACATTAATTTGCATGATATAAGTAAATGATTAAACCTTTTTACTAAATCGTTTGCAATCTATTCAGAAAACAAATATTATACTTAAAATTATAAATGCAAATATAAATGAGTTTTATATTATTAGAATATATAATTAGCATGAGCCAAAATAATTTTTTATTTTCTGTCATAAGTTTCAAAGATGAAAGAAATTATGAGCACTGACATTTAAGACTAATGTGAATAAGGAAAAAACTTTAGTATGAAAAGAATGACAAAACAGTCTAGAAAAACATAAGACTGATTTTCCAGGCAATTATTTAAAACCCATTTATATTACTTTTTTATTATATCCCTCAGTTTGTCCATTTATAATATGTGTATAATAATTCCAGTGTTTTCAAATTATATATAAAATGCATGAAAAAGCAACTGGTAAGCTATTAATTTGAAATCCAATTGCAGAAAGACATAATTTGTTAAAATTTAAAATTGGCTACATTGAGAGTAATTTTAACACAAACTTCCAAATGTTTTAAAAATATACAATATTTATATGTTCTTCAATTTTAAAACCATTCTTTGAATTTTTATGATTCATCAGTCATTGAAATATTTGTATATATAGCTTACTGATATTCAATGGGAAAACCTACCTCTTAAGAAAGCTCTTTAATGAAACAAACATTCAGACTCTACCCAAAGATATTAAAAAACAAAATGAGAACAGAAAAGACACAATTCTAAATAGAAAGAGTTAAAGCCTATAAAATGTAAATAACAAACTAAAATTTGTCTAGATTATATTCCTGAGAAAGCAGAGTTGGGTTCCATATGTGAAGCATGGCATGCATTTTGTATTTGAATTCATACACATATGCACACCCATAAGTAAATATACATGAATTCACACACATGCACACACGTAAATAAATACACATATGTTTATACACATCTGTTTATTCATACACAACAATTAAAATGCTACAAAATGTGAAACTTTTTGAGTACCAATATGAGTGGAAGATTTCACACCTGAGCTCACTTGACCTCTTCTGTTGAGTCTCAGTTAAAACACAGATGTACATGATATGTCAAAATACATTCTACTGCCATGTATAAATAAAAAGAATAAAAGAAATTTAAAAACACAGATGCACTGAAAATATTGTATAGAATTACCTTCAGACTAGCTGTATAATGTGTAGAGGAAACACAAATTAACTTCACATTTAGAGTTGGTCTCATCCACAAGATGTTTCATTATGTATATGTAAATATTACAGAAATCCAAAATTCAAAACACTCTGGTCCCCAAACATTATGGGTGAGAGATAATCAACCTGCTTACATATTCAAACATACACAAAAAGTTATAACAGTTTCAATTTAACTCCATCCAGGGTAACAACACTCAGCTAACAGAGCAAAATTTACAACATTTTTAGAATGTCTCTTAATCTTTATCACAGTAAAACTTTCCTCCTATATAGAATAATGAATGTAAGACTGAAAGTCAACAAAACATATATATGTGGGGCAACAGAAGGGATAAAAACTTCAGATATACAGAAAGATGGTCTTAGTTTAAGATTTAGTTTTAATGTTTTTTAATATGTGACATTAGGATGATTTTAACATCAAAACTAACATTTGTTGAAAATTTACCACTTGTAAAATTCTGCTTTATAAGCTTTATATTAGTCATATTAAATAATCATTAAAGAAGTTTTGGAGGTTGGTATTATTGTTATCTTGCAGTCTTCATTTTACCATTGGAAAATTAAAAGAATTTTTTTCTAAGTCATATAAGTACTCCCAATGTTACCCTAGGGATGAGGTAGGATCAAGAGTTGAACCTTCATCCAGAAACCCAGAGTTACATACTCTTCCACATTTTTTCACCTTTGTCTAAAGACTTCATTTCTATAATATATTAAAAGAGAATAATGACTACTTTAATCATGATTTTATGAAGATCAATGATGGGCTTACGAGACTAAACTCCATACTTGTAAGGTCTCAAGCGACATCACAGAGAGGAAAAGACTTGTATTCTTGCATGTCACTAGTTCTGCTTAATTACTACTCATTTAATCAAAAACAGAGTTGAAGTGCTCAGTATCCAACAAGATCACTGTACAACAAGACTATATCAAGGACATTGTTATGTGTCATCATTGAATTGTCATTAGATTTGTTAGAAATCAAGTAAGTAACCAGCCACACTGGGGAGAAATTAGTCAAACAAAAGGACACATTCTTCTCTGTTTCAATTATCTCTGTATTAGAAAGTTACACTTTAGCCTTAAGGAAATATATCATAAAAAGCCAGGCACAGTGGTGCACACCTGTAATCCCAGCAGCTCGGGAGGATCCTCCAAGAAGGGGGATCATGAGTTCAAAGTCAACCTCAGCAACTTAGTGAGGCCCTAAGCAACTCAGCAAGATCCTTTCTCCAAATAAAATATTAAAAAGGGCTTGGATGTGGCTCAGTGGTTAAGCATCCCGGGATTCAATCCTAAGAACCAAACCAAAAAAAAAATATATATATATATATCAGAGCTAACTAGAATCCCTAATAGTTCACAGCACTTTCTCTAATTATCACTGAATACTGATGAATTTCTGCAACGTTCTGATAGAGACATCAACAAACTGAGATTCAGAAGATAAGCTTTTGATATGTTAAAACTCCTCGGTTTATACTTAAAAATAGCATAACATAGTGAGTCAGCCACATCAAAGTTTATAGCAGCACAATTCACAACAGCTAAATTGTGGAACCAACTTAGATACCCTTCCGTAGATGAATGGATAAAGAAACTGTGGTATATAAATGAAATAAAAAAGAATAAAATTATGGCATTTGCAGGTAAATGGATGGAGTTGGAGAGTATCATACTAAGTAAAGTAAGCCAATCCCCAAAAAACAAAGGAGGAATATTTTCTTTGATATGTGGATGCTGATCCATAATGGGTGAGGTGGGGAGAACATGGGAGGAATGAAGGAACTTTGCATAGGGAAAAGAGGCGGGAGGGAAAAGGAGGGGCATGGGGGTAGGAAACATGTTGGAATGAGATGGACATCATTACCAGTATGAAAGTACCAGTACGAAGACACAAATGGTGTGACTCTACTTTGTGTAGAACCATAGAAATGAAAAATTGTGCACTATATGTGCACTATGAATTGAAATGCATTCTGTTGTTATATATAACAAATTATAATAAATAAATAAATTTGAATTTAAAAAACTGTGCTCAGAAACTACATTCTGAATGCATTTTGGATATATATATATATATATATATATATATATATATATATTTATGTGTATATATATAATTTTTTTATATATAAGCTAACAATATAATCTTTCTTTGAAAGCATTAGATATACTCAATAATTTATGGATTCATAAACTTCTAAAAACTCTAAGGGAATTGTATTGAAATAAATAAAGATTATTGGTTAAAAGCATGGATTTGGCTGTGCGTGGTGGTCCACCCCTGTAATCCCAGTGGCTCTGGAGGCTGAGGCAAGAGGATAGTGAGTTCAAAGCCAGCC
Source organism: Marmota monax (assembly GCF_021218885.2). NCBI lineage: Eukaryota > Metazoa > Chordata > Mammalia > Rodentia > Sciuridae > Marmota > Marmota monax. Next base: position 1,475,578 of record NW_026695230.1, on the reverse strand, counting down.
TCAGCAAGAACAAGGCACTAAGCAACTCATTGAGGCCCTATCTGTAAATAAAATACAAAATACGGCTGGAGATGTTCCTCAGTTGTTGAGCGCCCATGATTTCAATCCCCAGTACCAAACCAAACAAAACAAAACAAAAAAGCATAGATTTTGAATTCTGGAAAATCAAACATGTAATTGCAGTTCTTAAGGATTATCTCTATGACTATAGATAAATTGGTTCATCTTCTAACCTTTACATTTTATTTGGGAAATTGTTATGAAAATATATATTTTCAGATATTAGTGTAATAGTATGTTGTGTTATAACAATTAATACATATGAATAACAGATACCAATTTAATTTAGTTGAGGACACAATGAATAGTACACTTATTATAGAAACTATATTTAGTATATTGATTTTATTAAATTCATATTTTAAAAAATGGTATTAATATTATAACTTTTGAATTCATTTAAATTAATAATGGGAAAATTGAGGAATACACTATTGAAGCTTTTTGAAATTCTCTTATCTGATATTTTCTATCTAAAATATTTGGTAGGATATGTATAATATCTGTTTCAAAGTTATATACTAATGAATAGTAAGCGTAACACACTTAATTTGAAGCAAAGCAAATAAATTGCATTTGAAATTACAAAGTTTAAGTAATAGAAATTTGTCAATTCAATCTTGGCAAAAAAGTAGACATAATTAAAATCATACTCAATAATTTTTTTGAACCTAGGTATATATTGTGAGCTTTTAGAACAGAAAAAATTAGCCAGTTAAACATACTTGTAGTTCTTTCTTTAATCCCTAAGTTTTATAAAGTTGTCACTTGCAACAGTATTATCACTATTTTTCATCATCTGTTTAAGAGTGGTACTTAATAACTAGTAATGTTAGTTTCCCTAAAAGGCAGTGTGTTATTTTGTTTATGTGCAGAAATTTACCTCTAGAATGGAGATCAAAATCAGAATTACACCCACCTCTTAGAATTAACATTCTATACAATAGACATTCAAAAATAATAGCAGATGTAAATCTTGAAGTCCTCCTTGACACTTTTCATTCTCTTGTAGCTCATTACAATTCCATTAGCACATTTGTCAACTAGAGTTTCAAAATACATCACACAATAAAATACATCTCACCACCCCCATTGCTAACACCATATCTAATCCCTGCTTCTCTCTCACCTTGACTACAGCGTTAGACTTCTAATTTGTACCCCTGCTGCTGCTCTTAGCTCTAGAGACGTCTCACACACAGCAATCACAATGAGAGTTCAATACAAACCTCAGAGTATGTGACTTCCTGCTCAAACTCATTCCTTTCCCATCAAACCTGTATAAAAACTCCAAAACCTTTATGTACAATGTTCATTATCTTTCCCCTTGCTCAGTCAGTCCTTTTCAGGCTCATGTCCAGTGCAATCTGCTTCTTTCTACTTCTGGAGGTCTCTTCTCCTAGACAGACTTAAGGCTTAGCTAACTATGTGTTAGTCTCTGCTCAGAAACCACATTCTAACTGAATTTTTGCACCCCCTTTTACATGCTGTCTTTATACCTACTTTGAATTTCTTCAATGGGCTCATCACTGTTGTTTATCTATTTGTTGTCTGTCTTCATCACCAGGATGCACACATCTTAGATAGAGCTACAAAGTTTGCTTTGATAATAAATGTCCTTCTTATGCACAGAGATGTGCCTGGAAAATTGAAGACTATTAGTCACCCCTTGCCATCTGTGAGGGTTTGTTTCTATGACCCTTTGCTGATGCCAGACTCTACAGATACTTAACACCTTCTATACAATAACATAGCATTCTTATATAACTTTGTACTTCTTCATGGATATTTTAAGCCATTTGTAAATTGAAATTGTTTATATCATGTTAATATAATGTAAATTCTACATAAATAGTTGTAATACTATATATTTTCAATACAGATACAGATTTTTTAAAAATTTATTATCTTTGTGGTTGGCTGAATTTGTTCATGCAAAACCTGTGCATATAGAAATCTGTTTGAAAATATGTGTATGAGTTGTCATGAGCCAGACAATATTCTCAGCATTTTAAATATATTATCTTTTTTCACATTAATATTGTTAATTATGGAGAGTCCTGCACTAAATAGAATATTTGTCTTTAAATGTAATCATTGTCTACATCATAAAATGTTTTTATTATTCATTATAGTTATATGTAATAGTAGGGTTTATTGTGACATAATCATATATGTATGGAGTATAATTTACTTTATTTCAGTCTCTTATAATCGCTCCCACTCCCATAGTCATGTCCCTCTTCCTCTCCTATACTTCTATTTCCTTCTGTTTATTTATTTTTTAATTGGTGATTTATAGATAACACATACAAGTAAAATTCACTGTGGTATATTCATGTGTGGACACAGCAAAATTTACTCAATTAATTCTGCAGGTTTTTTTCTCTTCTTGTTCCTTCACTCTCTTCTTCTATTCAACTGGTTTTCCTTTTGTTTTCATGGAAACTCCCTTTTATGGCTTTATTTTGTTCTAGCTTCTGATAGGAGAGAAAACAATCCACCCTTGAATTTCTGAGTTTGACTTTATTTCACTTAGTATGATGTTTTCTAATTCCATTCATTAGCCAGGAAATGCCATAATTTTGTTTTACAAAGCTGAATAAAACTTCATTGTGTATGAATACCACATTTTCTTTATTGTTTCATTTGTTGACAGGAACCTGGGCTGGTTCCATAACTTGGCTATTGTGAATTGTGCTGCTGTAAATATTGATGTGCCTGTGTCATTATAGGATGTTTATTTTAGGGTTTTTGTTTTTGTTTTGTTGTTTGAATTAATACCACAGTATGGGATAACTAGGTGATTCCATTCCTAGTCTTTTAAGAAATAGCTCTATCACTTTCCAAAATGGTTTTTACTAATTTGCAGTCATACCAGCAATGTATTATTATACGTTTTCCCCAAAACGCTCACCAGAATTTAATATTATTTATATTCTTGATGATTCTCATTCTAATTGTAGTGAGATGAAATCTCAATGTAGTTTTGATTTTCATTGCTCTTACTGCTTTGTATGTTGAACATTTTTTTTCAAAAATATAACTATGACAGCATGTGATGAGGTTAGAAGTCCTCTTCATATTTATCCTACTGAACTAACAACATGCAATTATTAATGATGAATTGGGTTCAGACCTAGATTGTTTTTAATGCTAAGATGTTACCCATATATATGAACATGTTGATTATTTGTGTTTTGTTCTTCTGACAAATGTGTTTAGTTCTTTTGCTCACTTGTTGATTGATTTTATTGTAATAAGATTTGAATTCTTTATATATTCTGGATATTAATTCCATGTCAGAGTAGTAGATGGCAAACATTTTCTCCCATTCTGTAGATTTTTTACTCTTCCAAATGAATTTTAGGGCATTTTTCTAACTCTGTGAAGAATGTTACTGGTACTTGGAAGGGGATTACATTGAATTTATGTAACATTTTTGATTGTATGAACATTTTGACAAAATTAATGCTGTCCATTAAGAATATGGGAGGTCTTTTCATTTTTTAATGTATTCAACTTCTTTCTTTGGTATTCTATAGTTAGCATTGTAGAGTGCCGCAGTCCGGCTGCAGAAAAATAACCAGGGGGGTGACGAGCAACTTGTGTAGATTGATACAGCAGGAGTAGGAGCCCTTTATTGTAGGACAGGAGTGGTATATATATACATTCCACACAGCTTATCTTAATTAGCATGAACTAGATACATCAGTCAACCAATAAGGAATCTCCACACTTAATGGCTCGCTGGCCTTACTTCACAAACCACTCCCTCTGGCAAAATGCCAGGCGCCATCCAGACATGTTTACAGACTCTAACATTTCCCCCTTTTGTGTAATTTAAATAACGACCATAGTGGTTTTTACACAAACACCATAAATAATCTGCTACAAGCAAAAGGGGAGGATACAAAATGTCACAATACCAAACCATTTGATGGCTCCATGCAAGAAGCCCTTGGAAAAATTATACCAACAATGTCACCGTTAGTAAAGATACCTAGTTACAATTTGTTGTAGATTACAGTTTGTTGTTTCAGTTCAGGTAAAGCAGTGTCTCAATAGATTAACTCACAGTCCAGGTAAATCACAGTCCAGGTAAATTCTGCAGGCAGCTAGCTTAAATCACAGTCCAGGTAAGTTCTGCAGGCAGCTAGCTTGATCCGAAGTGTCATCCGGTTCTCAGCAACACTGGAAATTCTTCCACCCTCATCCTCACCGGCACTGGGACAAGGCAGGAACTCCAGCAATGATGTTAAAGAAAATCCTGTAGTATTCCAGCAGGCGCTAAGAAAACAACCTTCTGAACAATTTAGTACATTATCTCAAGGTTTTTTACATTTGAAATAAGCCTTAATAGTGCTCATTACTCATTAGCTTCCAGGTGTGGGAGAACCATTGTAGTTACTGGCCTTGGAAATGATCAAACTTCAGGGATGAGGGCTGTCTTCCACCTGCAGCCTCCCAGGCAGCCCCAGATGGCCCCGGGGAGTGTCCCAGACTCAAACTTCTTCCAGGCACAGAGGGGGGGGGGCGGGGAAGAGCCAGCTGCCACAGCTTGGAAAAACCTTGCTGCGCCTTGACTGGCTCGCACACGTGGCAGCTGCCACTCCTATTCATGCACCCTCCGGTAATGAAAAGTATTCAGTAATAACCTTTTGCTGCAACTTTTTTCCTGACAATCCTTCTTCTTCTGAACTTTCTTTTTCTTTCTGACTAGAGTTCCTGGGCTCTTATCAACACATGCCCTAACTGCTCTTGGTTCCACTGGGGTGCCTCCTTCCCTTGGTAATTTACTTCTCATCCCTTCCATATTTTCATCACAAGGACAATACAACATTTCAAGACAAAACAAGACACAAACATACTGTATCAATCTCCATTTTCTCAAAGTGGTCATTTTCCCTCTCGCCCTATCTGCCTAGGGACGAGCAGATTTGCTCCTGTCCTATCTATGGACGGGCAGCTTTGTTTTTTTTCTGGTCACTTACCCCTGAGTGTCCCGGGGCTCCCTGTAATGGCCACCATCTGCCGCAGTCCGGCTGCAGCAAAATAAACAGGGGGGTGACGAGCAACTTGTGTAGATTGATACAGCAGGAGTAGGAGCCCTTTATTGTAGGACAGGAGTGGTATATATACATTCCACACAGCTTATCTTAATTAGCATGAACTAGATACATCGGTCAACCAATAAGGAATCTCCACACTTAATGGCTCGCTGGCCTTACTTCACAAACCACTCCCTCTGGCAAAATGCCAGGCGCCATCCAGACTTGTTTACAGACCTTAACATTAACCACTCCCTCTGGCAAAATGCCAGGCGCCATCCAGACTTGTTTACAGACTCTAACAGTAGAGGCATTTTACCTCCTTGGTTAGATTCATTCCCACATATTTTACTATTATTATTATTTTTAATTTATTGTGAATGAGATAGTTTTCCTGATTTTTCTCTTGAGAAGATGTTGGAGCATATCTGGGCAGCAACTCTCAAATCCTCCACAGCCCAGAAATTAATCAATGAAATAACAAGTGACCAGAGAGGTGGGTACAGAATAAACCCTCTAAACTCAATATTTGAAGAGTTGAGAATAGAAGGCCCTTGAAATTTTCTTACCTTGGTTACTGGAACAGGAAATAGAAATGGAATTCTTTGACTGCAAGTCCTACCAGAGCGGACGGGTTCCAAAGAGAACAAGGGAAGGGAAATGCCCATACCATAAGTTTACTTTCTTAACAACAGTTGGAAAGAAAAGCAGATCAAGATAAAATGAGACAGGAGCAGTAAAGGCAGTTAAGGAGAAGACACAGTGTTTCCCAAATTTGCTGAAAGCTGTGCTGGGCAAGTCAGCCATTTTAATAATTATGCTTTTGCTTTTTAAAACATTCCTAAACAGAGATATCATTCTTCCTGATTTTACACCTTACAAAATGAATAAAAACAAATACATAAATAAACAATGAAAAAATAAAAGTAAATCAAGTCCTTGGAGGAACATAATATTTTATTGTCATCCAGCATATAAATCTAAACCTTAATGATACTGGAGTGCCTGCTATTCTCATCTTTCTTCACTCCCTTTGTGAATTGGAAGCCAGGGAAATTGGTGCTTTTATCTCTGTGGAAAGTCACTATATTACATCTTGTCACAATGGGTTTCTCAGTGAATGATTCCCATTAAGCACTGTTTGTAGTTTTGCAAATAATTTATGTTCAGACCAATACAATCTCCTTGTTTTTGATAATATGCTTTTATCTATTCCTGTTAGCTGCATGAAAACATACAATATGAATGCTTCACTTAAAATACTGTGTGTAATCTTTGAGAACATCAGTACTCATATTCTTCTATACCTCACAAACCTTGAAGTTGATTCAGCATGCCCAGGATGAAGCCTAAGATATTCCTAAAATGGAACTAAGTGGTTGCTTTAAAATAATCTTTGGCATCCTGAACACTCTTGTCTTTGCCACGCTTGATATAAAGGTGCTGACTTATTTCACTTTAGTCTATATATTATAATTCCGAAATATCTTTCATTCAAAATAAATCAAGAAACAGTGCTGTGACTTTCTTGTCCATAGCCATTAATCTCATTTGTAAAATAAAAACAACTGCGAAGTTTGGTTTTGTTTGCTAAGAGTCTGGGGGACACCAAGATAGCTGTTAAAGCATTGTTTATTTTCAACCATCACATAACTTTTCTTCAATTCTTCAATCTTTTCACAAATACCCAAAAATCCACTGACTTGTGGATTCAAGCTAGACACAAATTTGATTGATTTTATGAACTGAATATGAGAGTTTAGACAAATAAGTTAATTTCAGCAGAGTTGTTAAATAAGATAAAATAAGAAATTATTTATCTCAAAAAATACTTTCAAATTCAAAACCTAATTCTTTGACAATACTCTGGATAAAGGATCCAGTGTATCTTAAAATAGCTGAAAGTTTCTTTTTGAAAATATCATTAAGAATTTCCCAAATCAAATTTTGTAGAGAGTTGTTGAAGCATGCAACTCCTCCAAACAGAGAGAAAGCATTTCTGGTTCAATAATTGTTACATGGGGCTATCAAATGAGTATTTTTTTTTTTTTTTAGTATTCTTGAGGGAATTGTTTAAAGAAAAAGGCAGAACTGGAAAAATGAATAGTTAGAAAACATTCTTCAAAGTTTAGTACACATGTTGTAATAAAAAATTGCTTCTTGAACAACAGGGTTTTTTCTTATCTTTTTTTATGCCTTTTACCTAATTGGGACTTTACCATATTTAATTCACAAAAGGGTTTTCTCCTTTCATGTAAATTCACAAATAAAATGAGATGAAGAAGGACAGTGCTCTCCTAAATGCCCACACAGACAACACCATTCCAAAAATGAAAATCAAAAAATGGAAAAAGTTTAATTCTTAATTTCAAACAGAGGTTACTATGTTTAAAGAATATTGCTCATATATCTCATCAAATGTATTCACATTTAGAAACAATCACAGAAACAAATGTGCTATAATGCGATATTAAAACATAGAGCTAGAACTAACTTCTATCTAACCTTATAATAGCCACTGATCAACTTTTCCTTAACCCCCCTCTCAACCTCGTTCCCCAGACTCTCATTTTCACAAATCTACTGTCAATTTCTGAAAACAGATTTTTAAGTATTTTGCATTTGGATGAGACCATGTGGTACTTATTTTCCGGCCCTTAGCTTATGCTGTAAGGGACTGGCGAACGACGGAGGAAGAGACCACCAAGAGACCGACTCATGCAACAGAAAAAGGGGGTTTATTGAAGATCCAGCATGCTGGGGCGCTGTGCTCACTCAAGGAGCGAGAGCAGCCCAGAGCCCTGAGCAGGGGTTGAGCAGTGTTTAAGTACACTCTTTTTAGGGAGGGCAGGGACTTTACATACATCACAGTCCCCTTCAACAAATCACCATACATCGCGGGAAAATCAAACAACAACTCTGGAACATGATTAGTACATTCATTGGCGGGAACAGGTCGGGGGGGGATGATAGGTCAGGCCTAAGAAGGGGGTACATTCAAACTGATTGGTTTGGGCCTTGAATGACTACGTGCCAAATTGCACAGGGCCCAGGTTATTTAACAACTAAATGGTCAGGGGGAATATCTACTGGGCAGTCCCGTGAATTGTCCTAACAGCTACAGAAATTTCAGGTTTTGAGTGTAGCATAGGAGCTTAACAATACCTGATCCTTTACATTTTAACTCAGGCTTTGCAGCTTAGAAACTTTACAATGCCTGGTCTTTAACTTCAGTTTCTTTTATCCTTTCAATGCCACTAAACATGATGATCTCCAGTTTCATCCATGTTGTCCCAAATGATTGATAAAATATTACTTTTTTATGGCTTTTATCCTTTTTATCTGTTCATTGATTAGTAGACACATAGGTGGTTTCCATTTCTTGGCTGTTGTGAAGAGTGTTGCAATAAACATGAGAGTGGAGATGTCTCTTCCACATACTGTTATCATTTGCATGGAACACATACTCAAGGGTAAAACATCTGGATCATATAGCAGACCTATTTTTAAGGTTTTGAGAAACTTACATACTACTTTCCATATAGCTTTACTAATGTATGCTCCCATCAACCCTTTGGAAGTGTTACCTTTTCTTCACATTCTCACTGCATCTCTTCTTTTTAGTCCTATTGATCATGGCCATTCTTACTAAAAAAAAAAAAGTGATACCTCAGCCTAGTTTCAACTTGCTGGGAGCCATTAGCCAAGTAGGTATGACAATTTCCTTGCCAGCATACCCCATGTTGCTGACATGTTGCAGTGACATTGAATGTAGGTGACCTTGCTCAAGGACCAAGGCAGATTAGGGTGTTCCCGGTTTTAAGATAATCGTGTTTAGGGCGTTCCCAGTTTAGGTTCCAGGTTTAAGGTTTAAGATTATTCCTGCTGGGAATAGGGCGTATCCTGCTGCCTGAGTTCCCCTTGAGTTCTCACGGGATTCAGACAGTATTCTTTGGGAGATAGAAGCCCAGTGGAGGTGGATTTGGGAAGAGAACGTGGATTTCCCCAGAACGTGATTGTAGACGGCTGGTGTGAGTTCGGGAATAAAGAGTTGCTGTTTGAATCTACAAGCTGTGTGGTGGCTCGTGATTGTGTGCCCAGCCAGACTGCGGCATTTGTGCCCAGCCAGACTGCGGCATCAACTTGTATTTACTAGATGATTAATGATGTTGACAGCTTTTTCATATACCTCTTGGCTATTTGTATGTCTTATTTGAAAAATTTCCATTTAGTTTTATTGCCCATTTTTATCTGGGTTATTATTATTTGTTCTTTGCTATGAAGTTTTTGGTGTTTCTTACATTTTGGATATGAAATATCAGGAAAAAACATGTGTAGTCATAAATGTCATAAAAATATGTGTAGTTCACAGATATTCTCTCCCACTGTATAGTTTGTCTCTGTTCTATGTTTTTGTTTCTATTATTGTGAAGAAGCTTTTTAGTTTGATATTATCCCATTTGTTTATTGTGGCTTCTGTTTTCTCTAAGTTCAGGGTAATGTCCCAAATCATGCCCATTCCAATATCCTGAGTATGTTCCCTTTTTTTCTTCAAGTAGTTTTGTAGTTTCAGGTCATAAATTTAAGTCTTTAATTCATTTTGAGTTCATTATTTTAAGTGGTGAGGGAGAGAGAGGTCTAGTTTAACACTTCTGCATGTGCTTATTCGTTTTTTTCAACATTATTTATTAAAACTCTGTTATTTTTCCAATGCATCTTCCTAGCAATCTTTAAAAAAATATTTAAAAAATCTTTTGTCTGGCATGCATAGATTTACTTGTAGGTTTTCATTCTTCTTCTGTGGGGTATGTGTCTATATTTATGCCAGTATCATGGTGTTTTGATTACTAAATTTTTCAATATATTTCAAAGCTAAAAAGTCTACTGCCTCCTGCTTTGTTCTATTAAAAATGTTGTCTTTGAATATTTAGAGTTATTTGTAGATCTGTGAAAATTTTTAGGAGGATTGCTTTTTCTAGTTCTGTGAAAAATACCATTGAAATTTCAACAAGGATTTCATTGACTGTGTATCAGTTTTTATTGTATGGACATTATGACAATATTAATCAAACAAAAGATGCCTCTTCATTTTTGTGTGCACTACAATTTCTTTCATGAATATACAATAATTTTCATTATACGTATCTTTCATCTCTTTGGTTAATTTTTTTTCCAATTTTTTTGTATCTGTTGTAAGTGCAATTGTTTCTTGATTTCTTTTTCATGTAATTTATTATTGGCATTCAGTGATGCTATTGAATTTTGTATGTTGATTTTGCATTCTGAAGTTTGTTGAAATTTATTAGGTTCAATGATTTTTTTGGTGGACTGTTTGAAGTTTTCTTTCTCTAGCATCATGTCATCTGCAAACAGTGACAATTTGACTTCTACAATTTAAATGTCCTTTATATCATTCTCTTATCTGACTGTACTGGTTAGGACTTACAACACCTTTTTGAACAAAGTAATCTAACTAAAGACAACACCTTTTTATAAAAGAGGGTATCTTTACACTCTAGATGACTAAGAGAAAGGTTTCTCATTCAATATAATGTTAGCTGTCTGCTTATTGTAAATGACCTTAATTGTGTTGAGATATATTCCTCTATTCTTCAAATGTTTGTTAGAACTCAGCAGTAATGCCATCTGATCATGGATTTTTCTTTGACGGAAGACATTTTAACACTGATTTCATCTCATTACCCAACATTGGTATGTTTAGTTTTCCATTTCTTCACGATTTAATTCTAGTAATGTGTTATGTGTCCAGTGAATTGTCAAGGTCTCTTAGGTTATCAAATTTGTTAGTGTGTAGTTGTTTGTGATACCATTTAATGATCCTTTGTATGTCTGTGGTGATAATTTTAATGCCTCCCTTTCATCTCTGATTTTATTTATTTCAGTGTTCTTTCTGTATTGTTTTGGTTAAGGAATTGTTAAATTTGTTTTTGTTTTTTTCAAGAAACATCTGCTTGCTTCATGTATTTATTTTGTATCTTTTTGTTTGTATTTTATTTATTTCTGTTCTAGTTTTTATTATTTTTTTCATTTTATTAATTTTTAATTTGGCTTCTTCTAGTTTGTATAGTTTCTGGAAATGCGTCTTTAGGCAGATTACTTGAGATCTTTCTGCTTTTTTGATGTAGACACTGTTTGATATAATCTTTAATCTTAGCTTTGTTTTTACTGTGTCATAAAGGTTTGGAATTTTGTCTCCAATTTCATGTGTATCTAGAAATATCTTAATTTTTCTCTTGATTTCTTCTTTGATTCACTGATTTTTAAAGAGTAAGTTGCTTAATTTCCATGTGTTTTTGTAGTCCACAAAGTTTCTGTTATTATTATTTTAAAACTTATTCCACTGAATTTTGGTCAGCTATTCACTGCTGTAACCAAAAGACATGACTTGTAGACAAAATTGCATAGGAAATATAAATTATTAACAAGTTCATGAACAAGGTGAGCTATCTTAATAGCAGGTATCATTTGAAGAAAATTTTATTGTTTCAAAATATAGACATTACTGTTTTCTTTATAATATTTTAGGCCACTTATCTTAGAAATGAAAATAAATCCAAACTTTCAATTATTAATTTACTTCTGAAGTCTATATGTATTTTCTTCCTTCTCTTTCATTTTTGTTATTTGCCTATATCTTTAACTAATCTATCTTCAAGCTCAGTAGTTCTTTTTTTTCTGTTTTATTTATCCTGTTATGGAAAGCATTTATCATATCTTTCACTTATTTGATTTTCAGCTCAAGATTTTCTGCTCGCTTTTTCTAATTGCTTATCTCTCTATGCTAAATTTCTCCATTATTGTACTCAACAATTTCTCTGTGTTTTCTTGAAGCTCCTTGAGTTTCCTTAAAAGAGCTTTTTTAAATTCTCCATTTGAGATTTACTGATTCCTATCTGGTAATTTTTGCCACCTTCTTTTGACCATTAGCTGAAAATATTGTGTCCTGTAAGGTCTTGTTATATGTTGGTATACAATATCATCTGGGCATTGAGAGGTATAGTTATTCTAATCTTCCTAGTTTTGCTTTGTTTATTCCTGTCTTCCCAGAAATGATAAACAAACTGCTTGTTTTCTCTCTGTGTTGTAGTCATTTCCTTATTTCAACACTGGACCGTGTGCAAGTCCAAGTTTACAGAGTCTCCTTTTTTATTGGTGCATTACAATCATACAGATTACTAGGATTTGCTTTTACACATTATGACATATAAATGACATAATTTAGTAAATTTAATTCTCCTGATTTTAAAAGAGTAAGTTGCTTAATTTCCATGTGTTTTTGTAGTACATGTGTTTTGTATTCTCCTGTACTCTCCTTTCCCACCTTTCCTTCCTCTTTCAGGTCACCTTCTACTACCTTCTACTACTTCCTTCTATTTTTGTGAGATCTTATTCATTTTTTCTAATTTCCATGTGTGGGAGAACACACAATACTTGACTTTGTGTGTCAGCCTTACTTTTTTTTTTTTTTTTTTTCGGTGAGGTGGCAGGTACTGGGGAATGAACTCAGGGGCACTCAACCACTGAGCCACATCCCCAACCCTATTTTCTTTTCATTTTATTTAAAGAGAGGGTCTTGCTGAGTTGTTTAACATGTCACTTTTGCTAAGGCTGTCTTTGCACTTGCTAACCTCCTGCCTCACACTCTGAGTAGCTGGGATTACATGCATGAGCCACTGTGCCTGGCTGCCTTATTTATCTTAAAGTCTACTATTGGTGTGCTGTTACAGTGTCAGCACTAGAGTGTGATCCAAGCTCAGGTTTGTCCCAGATCTTTGGTAGGTGTGTTGGTCAGAATAAATCAATAGAGTTAATAAAAAAATATGGTGTATTTTTATATGACCTTGCTCCAGGATAGGCCCAGAGGCTCATCACACAATCACTGTCCTATGCTCAGGAACTGGCGAGTTCAGCTTAGCGAATTCAGCTTAGCTTTTTAAGTCCCTGAGCCCACGATCCACTGAAACCCACTCACTACTGGGTAGAACCAAGATATGTGATGCTATGAAGTGACCTGACTGCCTTTAACTGCTGCAATCAGCCATATATGATGCTGGTGTAATAGAAGTTCAATAAATTTTATATGCATGTCTTTCCCTGACCCTAGGGTTGTTCCAGAGGATCCATTCACAAGAAAATCTGGGGAAGGGGATTACTAATATTTGCCCAGTAACTTTCACCAGATTGGCACTAAGAACAAATTTTTGTATTTTCTTATCTGTCTTTCCCCTAATAGATGGATTTTTGTTCTATGCAATTGGGGTTGGGTTACTGTTCATGATGGCAGTCCCTTTACCATCCCAGCTGATGCTAAGATGAGTCATCCCTGAATCTCAGAGTTGCATAGACCTGCACAGTCTCAGGTGTACAAAGTACAGTGCTGCAACTGGTGCTGACCCATGCCAAACCCAAGTTGGTCCCACATGGGTATGTAAATCTACCTGGTTCCGTGGTAGTTCTAGAGCTGTCAGAAATAACTGGTATAGTAATACCTGTACTACCTGAGATTAGGGAAAGAGTGGTGGACACAGTCCATTCACTACCAAGGCAGATGCTAAGTTGAGTCTCAATAGCATCTCACATCTACAAAAAAAATTACTTGTTACTGGGGATATAGTTTGTACATCAGGCCTATGTCAAAACTGATAATGATGCAAACTGAAAATTGAGCTTGTCTGACAGGTATATCAGGATAGATTTATGAGCTCATTCTGGGACATCTGGCCTGTGCATAGGGCCTTTGTATTCTATTGGTGCTTGTTTTCACCATGGAAGGGCTGACACTGACTCTGAGGGCAAAGTCTAATGTGGCCTTTCCATCCCTACTCTCTAATGGGTAGAGCCTATCTTCTCCCTCTGCTGTCAGTATTAGAGTATGAGTAATAGATGCAGCCTGTTTTACTGTCTGGCTAGGACATTTCCATTATCTCAGTGAACAGGTAGTATCCTGGTGATAGGGATAATGGAACTTGCCAAGCAACCAGCTTCACGATGGCATACCTGGTACTCAGTATCAATTCTGAGGTCTGGACTTAATTGTGTCTCCCTTTGCTAAGCAATAGCCATATTTTTCCTGGGTCTGCTGCTTGGAATAGGGAAAATTGTTGTATGGACAACTCTTTTCTTCTTCACTTCTTCAATGTGTATATTCTCGTTATATTAAAACAATGTACTATGGCCTCTTACAGGGTTTCCTGGGCTCTGGGCTCTTGTGAATACAGATGGGTGAGTAAATAGATGTTTATTTTGCTGTTTTGAAGTTACCTTACTTTTACCTTTCTTTCCACAAAGTGAAAATAGGGATGAAGAGAAGTCCTGTGATAAGCTGTGGATCAAACAGCTATTTTCTTTTTTCAAACTTGAGAATGAAACTGTACGTACGCAGCAATTCCCATCCTAGAAATAATTGTTTGAATGGTTTAGGAGATTGAACCTTGGGCTTTGAGCATATTAAACTCTATCACTGAATAATTCCCAGCTAGAGATAAATCTGAACAATTCCCAGCTAGAGATAAATCTTTTGTGATCATCTGTGTTTTTTTTTTTTTTCCTCAAGGATGTTGCTTAAGAAATGTTAAATCATGGCAGAGACAACTGTAGGATGGCATGCAAAATTCACCTTTTAAACAAAGTTAAGGATTGTACTTGAGACAGCCATCCATCCCAGTATATCAGTGTTGGTTTCAATTAATATCTACTGTCTCCACTGCTGGTGCTATTTTGCATTTTTTTTTTGAGTTTACCTTTGTTAAAATGCTGTATTCAATGAAATACGCCTGTTAGAACTTCATTTTGCAGCTTTTGCCAACAGCTTTCCTGTTGACATGCATTCTGATTTTACACAGTTGAAACTAAATAAAAATAATCAAAACATCTTTTCTTTATCAAAAGTTTCTAGATCAACAAAAGAACAAGTAACAAAGTAAAAATAGGTAAATGAAATTACATCAAATTAAATAGCTTCTATATAGCAAAAGAAATAATGAACAGTGAAGAAACAAGCTACAGAGTGTGAAAAGTATTGCCAAACTATTCACCATATAAGGAATTGATATTCAGAATATATAAAAAAACTCAATACTAAACAACAAAAATAATAATCCAGTAAAACTGTGCACTAAATATTTGAATATACCTTTCTCAAGTAAGATATGAATGTGTCCATACAGTGTATGAAAAATGCTCAATAAAACTAATCATCAGAAAATTCAAATCAAAACCTCAATGAGACATCATTTCACCACAGTTAAAATAGCTATAACCTCCCCCCCCCAAAAAAAAAAAAAACAACAATAATCTATCAAATACTAGTGCGGTTGTGGAGAAAGTGGATCTCTTTTATGTTGATGAAAATATGGATTAATAGAGCGATTATGCAATACAATATATAGATCCTTAAAAAACTAAAAATGGAACTACTATATGACAAAGCAATCCCACTACTGGACATACATACAAAAGATTTGAAATCATTATATCAAAGAGATACTTGGTCTCCTGTGTTTATTGTAGCACAAACCACATTAGCTAAATTATGAAGTAAATCAAGGTGTCCAACAATAAACAAAATAATAAAGAAAATGTAGCCTGTACACACAAAAGAACATTGTTTAGCAGTAAAAAAATAAATAAAATCTTGATATTTGCTGCAAACTAAATGGAAATCTACATCATTATGCTAAGTGAAATCAAACACAGAATGACAAATACAATATGTTCACTCATTTGTGGAAATGAGAAGCTCAATCTGAAAGAAAAATGCTAAACCAACAGAAGAAAAATATACTTAAACTTAGTTACAGACGACAGCTAATCTAAAATGCATTAAACTGAAAGAATCCTTTGCAAATATAAGCACTTCATATAGTATATATGCAAAACATAAGTTAAAAACTCTTCATGTTTTCTAACTGAACTGTAGATTTTGGGGAGAGATTTAATGTGTAATTAATATGATCATTTATATTTTTCTTTTTACAATCTATAATTATCAAAAGCTGCATGGTACTGGCATCAAAAATTCAGGAACACCAATGGAATAGAAGAGAAGACACAGAGACAAACCTACATAAATGCAATATCTGCTGTTAGCAAAAGGTGCCAAAAACATGTTGGACAAAACATAGCCTTTTAAAACAAATGGTGCTGGGGAAAAAATGTGTGTGTGTGTGTGTGTGTGTGTGTATTTGTATCTATCTATATCCATATATTATATATGGATATAGATAGATAGATAGCTACACATAGAAGAATGAAACTTAACCTCTGTCTCTCATCTTGCACAAAAGTCAACTCAAAGAGCATGAAAGACCTAGGAATTAAACCAGAAACTTTGCATCTGCTGGAAGAAAATATGAGCCCAGCACTTCAGCATGTCAGCACAGGAACCAACTCCTAAACTAGACTCCTAAAGTACAGGAAAAAAAATTTAAACAAATAAGCAAGTGGGATTGATTGCATCAAATTAGAAAGTTTCAAGAGACAAGAACATGAAGAGAGGGCCTACAAAATGGGAGAAATGCCAAAATGCCACCTGCTCCTCTGATAGGGCATTAATATCCAGAATATACAAAGAACTCAAAACACTTAGCCCCCAAAACAAAACAAAAACAACAAAAAGCAAGCAAACAAAAAACAACAACAAAACTCAATAAATAAATGAGCAAAAGAATTAAACAGACACTTCTCAAAAGAAGAAATAAAAATGGTCAACAAATATTTGAAAAAATTTTCAACATCTTTAGCAATTAGGGAAATGCAAACAAAAACTACATTGAGATTTCATCTCCCTCCAGTCAGAATGACAATTATTAAGAATAAAAATATCAAAAATATTGGCAAGGATGTGGGAAGAAAGATACACTCATTTACATGGTTGGTGGGACTGCAAATAGGGCAACCACTCTGGAAAGCAGTATGGAGATTTCTCAAAAAACTTGGAATGGAACCACCATATGACCCAACTATCCAACTCCTCAATATATATCTGAAGGATTTAAAATCAGCACACTACTGTGATGAAGCCACATCAAAATTATAGCAGCACAGTTCAAAATGACCAATCAACAGGTGTGTCAGAAAGAAAATAAAAATTAAAAAAAACATAAAAAATTTAAAAAAATGATCCAGATCCAACAGATGAATGGATTAAAAAATGGGGTATATATACACAATGAAGCATAACTCAGATGTAAAAAAAAATGACATTATAACATTCGCTGGTAAATGGATAGAAATGGAGACTATCATGCTAAGGAAATAAACAAGTTCCAAAAAGTAAAAGGTGGAATGTTTTCCCTGATATATGAAAGATAATCAAAAATAGGCAGATGGTCGAGTTGGGAGAATGAGAGAGACAGAAGAAAAAAAAAACAGGGGCAGGGGGAGAATTTCTTCAACATGGAGAATAGATAAATAGAGCTGATGAAGAGGATTGAGGGGAAGCAGGAAGGACAGGATAGGGGAAGAACACTGGAATGAATCTGTCCAAACTTTCATGTATATATATATATATGAATAGAGAACCATGAATCTCAACATTACATATGTATACAGAACACTGATTTCAGAAAAGTATAAATAAATGGCAGAAAGAACAATAGAGTAGAGGGAAGGGAGCAAGGGGTAGGAAGATGTGGGGATAAGTTCTAGAGACTGAATTTAGCAAATTTACCTCCATGCTCTTGTGATTATGTCAAATTGTATCCTAATGTTATATATAACTAAAAAGAATTTTTAAAAAGTAGTATGACAATGATCCTAGTAATGATTTCATGGATATAACTTTTAAAGTACAAGCAAGCAACCAAGCTAAAAATAAAAAAGTGAAGCTACCTCAAACTGTTCTTGACTTCCTTGAGTGATCTCTGGTTTTTGTAGTCAGTGTGTACCCTTTACAATGTGATTATTTATCAACTGATAGATTAAATTTTAGGTTGATTTTTTTGTTGTTGTTCAGGATATAATTTACACATAGTAAAATACACTTGTTTTAGGAATACAGCTTTTAAATTTGATTAAGTGTATTATGTAAGGTTACATATTGATAAAATAATGAGAATATAGAACACTTCATTATCATAAGTTTTTCCTGTGAGTCCAATACAAGACATTTCCAACCTGGCCACATTATTTTAGATCCAATGTTCAACTTTGCCTATTCTAAATTTCATATAAATAATTTTTTTATTTAATGTAGCCAAATTGTATTTGGTCTTTTCTCAATCAGTATAGTGTTATGGAGAATGTTTTTTTTTCAAAGCAATAATATCTTAGTAAATGGATTTAGCCCAAATAATTTTCCATGTATTTGTTAATTTGCAAAGAGAGAATGTTTAGGTTTTGTCAGGTATTACATTTTATGAATAAGTGCTTATAAACCCATTCTAAGTTCAATTAATTTACATAAGTACATAGAGTAAAAGAATAGAAATATACTGAATGTTTATATTTAACTTTACATAAATCATAACTTTCTATAAGACAGAATATCTATTCTACAAAGCAGTTGTGCATTTATTTATTTCCTCCAGTAACACATGAGATTTCAATATTTAAAGACAAATCCTTTGTGCACTGGGATGCATTTTTTGATTGTCATCAATGTTGAGCAATTTCTTCACATACTTATTGCACATTCATGTGTTTTTTGTGAAGTATCTGTTCAAATGTGTTCCCCAATGTTAATTCTACTTTCTATTGACCTGAGCTTATTCTTTCTGTATTCTTTATACAAGTTCTTCTACATAAATACTTACATACACAGTCAAAATTAATTTTTTGATTCATTAAATCTTTTCACCATAAAATGATATTTTTTTTCTGTATGTGTCCATTATGAGGTCCAGAAAGTTTACTTTCATCCATAATTTGAATAAATACTCTTTTTTTCATGAATTGACATTTTATTTTAGCAAATGATCATATCCCAAGATGATCATATTCCTGTTACTCTTTCATCTATTAAAGTGATGAATTCCCTTAATTATTTTTCAAGTTAAAAAAAATGAATTTCAAAGACAGATTTGATTTTCTAGCATTATCATTGCTTTAATTATATTTGTAAATTTAATTTACTAAAATTTCTGAAGTATTTGGAATGTATTTATGAGGAATATTATTCTGAAACTTTCTCTTCTTTTAACACCCTTGTTTTAATAAGGTAATGATAACCTTATGAAATAAGGTGAAGATTGTTCAAATCACCTTTATTTTTTAAAAAAAGGTTTTGTACAAATTATGTACTCTTTATAAAACTGTTCATGATTTTATTAGTGAAGCCATTTTTGACTGGAACATATAAGAGGAACTTTTAAGTAGTATAGTTTCACAATAAATATAGGACAATTTAAATAATAAAGTCCTTCCTTTAATTGTTTTGGAATTCAGTCATTGGAAATTTTTCACTTTATTGAATCTGTCACATTTTTCATAATGTTCACTCATTATTCAGTGTCTCTCTGTTGGAACTCCAATTTCATGTGTAGTAGATTGTGTGATTTTTTTTCCCTACAGGTTTTCTTTACCGTGTATTTTCCTTCCTTCCTTCCTTCCTTCCTTCCTCCTTCCTTCCTTCCTTCCTTCCTTCCTTCAATTGTAAGCTTAAATTTAGGTAGTTTATTTTCAAGTTAGGTACTGAGTTGTTATTTTTTACTTTGCTATTTTTTCTCAAAATAGCTTTGGTGATTAGGGTTTGTTTTGTTCTACCATCTACATATTGGAAGGTTTATTCAATGGCAGTGCCAACAGTTTTCATTATCAAATAGGGTAGTTCTTTTGTCTCTGTTTTTCCTTTCAAATTTCCTAACATTGGTTTTATTTATATTACTATAGCATTTGACCAATTTGTGTCCCCCAAACCAGTATGTTCAGGAAATACATTTTCGAGAGAAAAATTCAGTGAACACAATAATTGAATATTGAGAAAACCAGTATTTTTTCTCTGACGATACACAATATGCTCGCTCTTTTATATTGTTGATTGTGAGAGCTATTGGGTTAAAAGAAAACTTGAATATCATCTGTCAGAATGACAAATTTTATGGCCCATTATGATTACAAATAAAGGTGGCTATTCCAAACATGGTATCACATTTTGTAGTAGAATTCAGGGCAGGGGATGTGAGCTTTTATTAATGTTGAGCAAAATCTAATACTCAAAGGAATGTTTAAATATTGATGAGAATTTAATGCTGCTCTTTTAAATGAAGAAGTATATGGTACTGCAATATTTGTATATTACATGGTATTTAGTGATTAGAACAAATTGCAAATTTTTGTAAACAAGAGAAAAACACTCATTCTCCAGTTTTGATTGAACATTTGCTCATTGGGCTCTGTGAAAATAAAGATTATCAAGACTAGATCTTTCTGAAAAACAAGAGCCAGAAAATATTGTAACAGTATGTGAAGTTTTCTGCTTTTCATACCAGAGGCCTTTGTAACTCCTATAGTTTTCATTTTCTATTACCTGGCTTTTAGAAATTTAGAAGCTATTAAAAATGCATCACATCTCAAGAACTATCTAATCTAATTTCTGCAAAACACTATCAAACATAATTTTTAGATTTGTGTTCTACTGTTGGAAACTAAGCATAAGCAGATAAAATAATGTGAAACAAAGTAAAGATGACAGTATCAGAAACTGAACTCCAAAGCCCACACAGTGTTGTTGTAACAAAATACACAACCCCGGGAAACTAAACTACAGAGCCAGAGTTTTCTCTCCTTTCTGATGCTACAAATCCCAGTTCAAGTCAGATGGAGATGGTTCCTGGTCACGCTGTCTTCTTGATTTTTAGAAGGCTCTTTATTCTGTGTTCACATGTGTTTCCTTGATTGTGTGTGTGTCCTTGAGTGGGTCCTCTTCTTTCAAGGTCACAAATCCTAATAGGTAAGGAACCCACCCTTATGATTTTATTTCATCTTAATTACTCCTATAATCCCTAACTCCAAATAAAGTTGCATTAGGGATTAGGTCTCAATGCATGAATTTATATGAACACACAATTCCACAATTCGGTGGTAGCAGTCACCATATTGTTTTTTGGACTTGGTTTTCTATTACACTAATATACAGGAAAGATTAGAGGTCAAAACTCAATATTGCCTACAGAACTGAGATTGAACTAACATGATTTCTGTTTTGTTTCTTAAGCAATTTGCTTTATTCTTTTACCTAATTCAATTATCTTTGTCCACTGAAGAGGCAATCTGCTTTAAGTAACCGAGTTAGCAACTGATTTTTCTTTTTTTCTTTTTTAACTTCCATGACTATTTATAATTTGAATAAATGGAAAAGACTAAATTTAGGTAGGTAAGGTAAAATATGTTGCACTCAGATGGAAATAAAATATACCTGATATTTTCTTCCTCAAATGAAATGCTTTGGCTTGTCTCTGCTTGCAATTGTTTTTATATTAGAGGCATGAATTTCATGTTGTGTTCTCTGGTATAAATCAGAAGAAAACAGGAATGGATGTGAGAAGCTCTGGTAGCCATGATACGCCTCATTAGATTATAAATCCCTTGGCAACCAAACTAAATATGATCATTTTGTCCATAAAATCTGGTAAACTAAGCAGTCAGGAAAGTCTTGCTGACCAAATAAGAGAACAAGGGGGTGAATGACATTACAGAATGATGTCATCAAAAACACCTGCATAGCACATGGAGCAGGAGGCATTCATTACTTATCTGTGATCATCTTTACATGGAGGATTTTGCTGGTGATTCTGTCAAAGCCTTTCTTTTCCGCCCTTCCATACAATAAAATAATAAAGATGAATACAGCCCCCATGGTTTCATTGAATCATTTTACCTAGACAGAACTTTTGGAATACCTATTGTCTCCTGCAGTCACTTTGCTATGTGTGTGCGTTCTGCATTTTAATTGTTTTAAACTTTAAGGGTTGTCTACATCTATACCATTAATCTCATTAACTAGAAAATGAGCTTTTACCACACAAGAGACATTTTGAGCTTCTCTTCTGCTCCCCAAAGATGGGTTATTACAAAACTCCACACAGAGTAAGTTTCAGTTAGTTGTTGCTAAGATGACTTTTCAAAAATAGATAATAGAAATCTGCTTTCTTATACTAAACTCAGTTCTCTTCTGAATTATAAATCTTTATGCCTAGGGACTTCAATACCTCCTCTATGAATTACAGCAATCTAGACTCATGCAATATGCATTCATTCATTATGAGGATATCTTAGGAAAATGAAAAATTGAAATTAATGCAACTTTCAAAATCAAATGATCCATAAAACCCATCATTTTTAAAGGAAAAAAATGCTCCCAAGAGTTGAAGAAAACCTATATAATTTAGAGTGATTAATAAAGAATTATTCTGTTTCTCCCATCTGCTAATGTGCAAGTAAATTATAATGGAGAAACATCAATACTTTAGAGCAGCAGGGTGTAATGCACCAAAACTGTATTATGTGTCTGTCTATATGTAAAGAGAGTGATAGACACACATAAAAACATACACACATATAACCCTCAGCCTCCCAAGTCATTGGGATTACAGATGTATGTCACTGTGCCTGGCTGGTCAATGTTATTTTATTAATCCAATTCGTTTTGTTTTTGTTGTTGTTGTTGTTGTTTTGTATTTTGGCTTATTAAAATAAAATGCATCTAATTACTTGACATATTTTCTTATCCCCCCACATCTTTTTTATGGGGGGTGGGTGTCTAACCAAGAGACCCACATGTGCTAAGCAAGTGCTTTACCATTGAACAATACTCCCTGCCCTAAATTTAATTTCATTCTGGAGAAGCACATCTCATCTTTCAAATTTTAGCTTAATTATGACTCCCTCCAAATGATTTTCAAGGTCACTTTGGCAGTTAGTTAGTCACTCTTATAACATTTATTATGTAGAATTCTAATTTGATGTTTTGTGTATGTGCCCTGGTATAATGTATTCAAAATTTGTATTGAGCATCTATGCTGTAGCCCTGGAGATTTGATAGTAATAAAGATGAATGCAGCCCCCATGGTTCCATTGAACCAGTCAACTAAGTAGCCTCAGATATGTTGTGTTTCTAGTAGGGAAGTGCTGAGTGTTAGGGAAGTCTTGTCTTTGTGTTAGCACAGGTGGCCACGTCTCTTCTGTTTCTGTATGTATATGTAGGTATGAGTATACATCTGTGTTTGTGTGTATTAATCATCACACAGTCCTGTAAATTTTCAGTAATTAAAAGCAAGAACATGACATACATTTCACTAAATTAATGAAAAAATAAAAACATATGTCTTTCTGAATCTCCATCTCCACAATACCTTTCCTTTTGTAAATTCCTGAAGCAAATTTGCTATCCTTATTCTTTGTCTTTTCTTCTTTTTTTTAAAGTTAAGGCACAGCTACTTGGAATTTATAAACCATATTTCTGAGACCTTTCAAACTCCCATAATCATAAAATGATATTTTTTGCTAAAACTTACCAATTTTTTCCTGAATTAAAATCACATCAAAGTCCAAAGTCTCCAACCATAGACTATTTGTCATAATCTCACATGACAAATTAGCACTATTTCAACTTTCCCATTATAGTCTACATAGTTTTGCATTGCCTAGATTATATATATATATATATATATATATATATATATATATATATATATATATATATATATAATAGTTGTCAATGGACCTTTATTTTATTTTTTGATTAGAGGTGCTGAGAATTAATTAAATCCAGTACCTCACACATGCTAGACAAGTGCTCTGCCACTGAGCCACAATTCAGCCCTGTCTAGGTGATTTTTAAAATAGTTTCATTACATGTCCACAGCCAAGAGCACTTATTATAAAGAAATATATTTGTTATT
The DNA here is from genome assembly GCF_021218885.2 of Marmota monax. Lineage (NCBI taxonomy): Eukaryota > Metazoa > Chordata > Mammalia > Rodentia > Sciuridae > Marmota > Marmota monax. The sequence continues at coordinate 1,451,607 of NW_026695230.1, read as the reverse complement.
CTGAATTTAATGATAAAAGGGCAAAAATCTATATAAAATATTTTCATATTAGAGATAATAACTATCTTTTCTCACAAGCAAAGTAATTGATGTTGATCTCTTTTGTGGCAATTGTGAGTTACTATTTTACAAAAAAAAATTCAACAACAAAAACTCTGAATTTTCAGAGTATTTAAATATTCTAGAAATCATCAATATGAAGCTCACAAATACCATAAGTTTGCTTAGCTAATATGCTTTTTTCTTGCTTGGATTTAAAGGGATAAAGATTTAGATATTTGAACCAAGGCCATGGAAATTGTTGCTACTATAGAAATAACAAGGGAATTGAAATCAGAAAATAGATATCCTGCATTTCAAATGCAAACACTTATAATTGGGGTAGATAGAGCTCTTAATTTCTATATATCTTCATTTTCTCATTCCTTGAGTACAAAGATTTTTGTTTCAGTTAAAGAACTCCAGCTTTAGTTAATGTTTACCACAATATTTTTGCAAAAAGAATGGCTATCACTAGAATATATGTTGAAGTTGGTCAAGTAGACTGAGAACTTTCAGCCTGTCTTTTTACATTTGGTATTTATTTGTGGAGCAATCAGTTTGAGTGAGCTAGTTACATTGTGGACATGGAAGAGAGTGAAGTAATGTGTTCTATCAAGAATGGATTTAATGCTAACTTTTATCGGACTCATAAAATTGGTTGGTCAAGATGGGAAAATGTCAAAATTTGTTATTGGTGAGAATAATCTTTTATATCCTGGGCATCATTCTAGACATCAAAGTGTTCTTCATCTATTCACAGAGACAAACATGCACACAGTGTATACAAATGTGATGTATTATACTTTTTTGTATGGTAGGTTTATGGATAAAATTATAGAACTAAAGTAGACAGAATACTAAGTTCTGCCAGAGGGACAGGAAAATGGTGTCAGAGAACACTTTCAGAAAAGGAAAACTTTGAAATGAATCATTAAGAGTGGGGGAGTTTTTGCCAGAAGGATAGGAAGGAGCTCATTTCAGAGAATGGCAAGAATCTCAGCAAATTTAAAGTATGAAGATGCACACTATAAATAGGAATCAAAAATGCGTCATTGTGTCATCCATGGGATCCTCCAGAGTTAATCACCCTTCACCCAACAGCCAAAATCAGTTTGTTTATAAAATCTCTTATTATCAGACTCTTAAAGTCTGAAGAGTGGGGTAAATGCTGATAAAACAGGTTCAAAGTCTGATTCAGGATATGTGATGTATACTCAACAGAAAGTTGTTGAATAAAGTTTTAACAGTCATACTGTGTAGTTAGACCATGTTTTGGGTAATATTTGGAAAATTATTAGAATTTTATTTTTTTTAATTTTTTTTTCTTTCAATAGATATTTATTCAATGACCATGGGCCAGGCACTATGTTGGTAATCAGTAAGCAATGGTGAAGATGATCTAGATCCAGTTGAGGGATAGGTATGAAGCAAACAACCACCAAGCAAAGTAAAAATGAAATTATCATCAGTGCTGAGAAGGAAATGTATTCATTTCCCAGGACTATCTTAACAAAATGCTATAAATGTGGTGGTATAAAAGAACACAAGTTTGTTTTCTTATAGTTCAGGAGGTCAGAAGTTAGAGATCAAGGTGTTGACAGGGTTGCCCCTTTGTGGAGGCACACCCCCAGCTACTGGTGCCTACTGGCAGTCCTTGGTGTTTCTTGGCTGATGGCAGCACAACCCCAATCTCTGCCTCCATTGTTTCATGGCATTCTCCTAATGTGTCTGTCTCTGTGTCCAGATTTCCCTCTTCTTTTTTTTTTTTTTTTTTTTTTAATTTTTTATTGTGGGTTGTTCAAAACATTACAAATTTCTTGACATATCATATTCCACACTTTGATTCTAGTGGGTTATGAACTCCCACCTTCACCCCATACACAGATTGCAGATTCACATCAGTTACACATCCATTGATTTACAAATTGCCATACTAGTGTCTGTTGTGCTCCGCTGCCTTTCCCATCATCCACCCTCCCCCCTCCCCACCTCTCCCCTCCCCTCCCCTCCTCTCTCTCTACCCCCTCCACTGTATAACCCTGAGGGTCTCCTTCCATTACCGTGCAATTTACCTTCTCTCTCCCTTTCCCTCCCACCTCTCATCCCTGTTAAATGTTAATCTTCTTCTCCTGTTCTTCGTCCCTACTCTGTTCTTAGTTACTTTCCTTATATCAAAGAAGACATTTGGCATTTGTTTTTTAGGGATTGGCTAGCTTCACTTAGCATAATCTGCTCTAATGCCATCCATTTCCCTGTAAATTCTATGATTTTGTCATTTTTTAATGCAGAGTAATACTCCATTGTGTATAAATGCCACATTTTTTTTATCCATTCGTCTATTGAAGGGCATCTAGGTTGGTTCCACAGTCTTGCTATTGTGAACTGTGCTGCTATGAACATCGATGTAGCAGTGTCCCTGTAGCATGCTCTTTTTAGGTCTTTAGGGAATAGACCAAGAAGGGGAATAGCTGGGTCAAATGGTGGCTCCATTCCCAGCTTTCCAAGAAATCTCCATACTGCTTTCCAAATTGGCTGCACCAATCTGCAATCCCACCAGCAATGTACAAGTGTACCCTTTTCCCCACATCCTCGCCAGCACTTGTTGTTGTTTGACTTCCTAATGGCTGCCAATCTTACTGGAGTGAGATGGTATCTTAGGGTGGTTTTGATTTGCATTTCTCTGACAGCTAGAGATGTTGAGCATTTTTTCATGTACTTGTTGATTGACTGTATGTCCTCCTCTGTGAAGTGTCTGTTCAGGTCCTTGGCCCATTTGTTGATTGGGTTGTTTGTTCTCTTATTGTCTAATTTTTTGAGTTCTTTGTATACTCTGGATATTAGGGCTCTATCTGAAGTGTGAGGAGTAAAGATTTGTTCCCAGGATGTAGGCTCCCTATTTACCTCTCTTATTGTTTCTTTTGCTGAGAAAAAACTTCTTAGTTTGAGTAAGTCCCATTTGTTGATTCTAGTTATTAACTTTTGTGCTATGGGTGTCCTATTGAGGAATTTGGAGCCCGACCCCACCGACTGTAGATCGTAGCCAACTTTTTCTTCTATCAGACGGCGCGTCTCTGATTTGATATCAAGTTCCTTGATCCATTTTGAATTCACTTTTGTGCATGGCGAGAGAAAGGGATTCAGTTTCATTTTGTTGCATATGGATTTCCAGTTTTCCCAGCACCATTTGTTGAAGATGCTATCCTTCCTCCATTGCATGCTTTTAGCCCCTTTATCAAATATAAGATAGTTGTAGTTTTGTGGATTGGTTTCTGTGTCCTCTATTCTGTACCATTGGTCCACACGCCTGTTTTGGTACCAGTACCATGCTGTTTTTGTTACTATTGCTCTGTAGTATAGTTTGAAGTCTGGTATCGCTATACCGCCTGATTCACACTTCTTGCTTAGCATTGTTTTTGCTATTCTGGGTCTTTTATTTTTCCATATGAATTTCATGATTGCTTTCTCTATTTCTACAAGAAATGCCATTGGGATTTTGATTGGCATTGCATTAAACCTATAGAGAACTTTTGGTAATATCGCCATTTTGATGATGTTAGTTCTGCCTATCCATGAACAGGGTATATTTTTCCATCTTCTAAGATCTTCTTCTATTTCTCTCTTTAGGGTTCTGTAGTTTTCATTGTATAAGTCTTTCACCTCTTTTGTTAGGTTGATTCCCAAGTATTTTATTTTTTTTGAAGATATTTTGAATGGAGTGGTTGTCCTCATTTCCATTTCAGAGGATTTGTCGCTGATATACAGGAATGCCTTTGATTTATGCGTGTTGATTTTAAATCCTGCCACTTTGCTGAATTCATTTATTAGCTCTAATAGTTTCTTTGTAGAGCCTTTTGGGTCTGCTAGATATAGAATCATATCATCTGCAAATAGTGATAATTTAATTTCTTCTTTTCCTATTTTTATGCCTTTAATTTCTTTCGTCTGTCTAATTGCTCTGGCCAGTGTTTCGAGAACTATGTTGAAGAGAAGTGGAGAGAGAGGGCATCCCTGTCTTGTTCCAGATTTTAGAGGGAATGCCTTCAGTTTTTCTCCATTCAGAATAATGCTAGCCTGAGGCTTAGCATAGATTGCTTTTACAATATTGAGGTATGTTCCTGTTATCCCTAGTTTTTCTAGAGTTTTGAACATAAAGGGATGCTGTACTTTGTCAAATGCTTTTTCCGCATCTATCGAGATGATCATATGGTTCTTATTTTTAAGTCTATTGATGTGGTGAATAATATTTATTGATTTCCGTATATTGAACCAGCCTTGCATCCCAGGGATGAATCCTACTTGATCATGGTGTACAATTTTTTTTATATGTTTTTGTATCCGATTCGCCAGAATTTTATTGAGGATTTTTGCATCTAGGTTCATTAGAGATATTGGTCTGTAGTTTTCTTTCTTTGAAGTGTCTTTGTCTGGTTTAGGTATCAGGGTGATGTTGGCCTCATAGAATGAATTTGGAAGTTCTCCCTCCTTTTCTATTTCCTGAAGTAGCTTGAAAAGTATTGGTATTAGTTCTTCTTTAAAGGTTTTGTAAAATTCTGCTGTATACCCATCGGGACCTGGGCTTTTCTTAGTTGGTAGTCTTTTGATGGTTTCTTCTATCTCCTCAATTGATATTGGTCTGTTTAGGTTTTCTATATCCTCCTGACTCAATCTGGGCAGATCATATGACTTAAGAAATTTATCTATGCCTTCACTATCTTCTAATTTATTGGAGTATAAGGATTCAAAATAGTTTTTGATTATCTTCTGTATTTCTGAAGTGTCTGTTGTGATATTGCCTTTTTCATCCCGTATGCTAGTAATTTGAGTTCTCTCTCTTCTTCTCTTCACTAGCATCGCTAAGGGTCTGTCGATTTTGTTTATTTTTTCAAAGAACCAACTTTTAGTTTTGTCAATTTTTTCAATTGTTTCTTTTGTTTCGATTTCATTAATTTCAGCTCTGATTTTAATTATTTCTTGCCTTCTACTTCTTTTGCTGTTGTTTTGCTCTTCTTTTTCAAGGATTTTGAGATGAAGTATGAGATCATTTATTTGTTGGTTTTTTCTTTTTTTAAGGAATGAACTCCAAGCAATGAATTTTCCTCTTAGAACTGCTTTCAATGTGTCCCATAGATTCCGATATGTTGTGTCTGTGTTTTCATTTATCTCTAAGAATTTTTTAATTTCCTCCTTGATGTCTTCTATAACCCATTGATCATTCAGTAACCTATTGTTCATTCTCCAATTGATGTATGCTTTTTCCTTCCTTCTTTTATCGTTGATTTTCAGTTTCATTCCATTATGATCAGATAAGATGCATGGTAATATCTCTACTCCTTTATATTGTCTAAGAGTTGCCCTGTGACATAATATATGATCTATTTTTGAGAAGGATCCATGTGCTGCTGAGAAAAAAGTGTAACTGCTTGATGTTGGGTGGTATACTCTATATATGTCAATTAGGTCTAGGTTATTAATAGTGTTATTGAGTTCTATAGTTTCCTTATTCAACTTTTGTTTGGAAGATCTGTCCAGTGGCGAGAGAGGTGTGTTGAAGTCTCCCATGATTATGGTGTGGTGGTCTATTAGACTCTTGAACTTGAGAAGAGTTTGTTTGACGAACATAGCTGCACCATTGTTTGGGGCATAAATATTTATGATTGTTATGTCTTGTTGGTGTATGGTTCCCTTAAGCAGTATGTAGTGTCCCTCTTTATCTCTTTTGATTAACTTTGGCTTGAAATCTATTTTATTTGATATGAGTATGGACACGCCTGCTTGTTTCCGAAGTCCATATGAGTGATATGATTTTTCCCAACCTTTCACCTTCAGCCTATGTATGTCTTTTCCTATCAAATGCGTCTCCTGTAGGCAGCATATTGTTGGGTCTTGTTTTGTGATCCATTCTACTAGCCTGTATCTCTTAATTGGTGAGTTTAAGCCATTAACATTTAGGGTTATTATTGAGATATGGGTTGTTCTTCCAGCCATATTTGTTTATTTCTGTTACTAAACATTGTTTGTTTTCCTCTTTGATTGTTTCCCCCCCCCTTTACTGTCCTACCTCCCACTGTTGGTTTTCATTGTTATTTTCCATTTCCTCTTCCTGTAATACTTTGGCTAGGATGTTTTGAAGAGATGGTTTTCTAGCTGCGAATTCTTTAAACTTTTGTTTATCGTGGAAGGTTTTAATTTCATTCTCCATCCTGAAGCTTAATTTCGCTGGATACACAATTCTTGGTTGGAACCCATTATCTTTCAGTGTTTGAAATATGTTATTCCAGGATCTTCTAGCTTTCAGAGTCTGTGTTGAAAGATCAGCTGTTATCCTGATTGGCTTGCCCCTAAATGTAATCTGCTTCCTTTCTCTTGTAGCTTTTAAAATTCTCTCCTTATTCTGTATGTTGGGCATCTTCATTATAATGTGTCTAGGTGTGGATCTCTTATGATTTTGCACATTCGGCGTCCTGTAGGCTTCTAGGATTTGGGATTCTGTCTCATTCTTCAAGTCTGGGAAGTTTTCTTGTATTATTTCATTGAATAGACTGCTCATTCCTTTGGTTTGGAGCTCTGTACCTTCCTGTATCCCAATGACTCTTAAGTTTGGTCTCTTAATGTTATCCCATATTTCTTGGATGTTCTGCTCATGGTTTCTTAACAGACTTGCTGAGCTGTCTATGTTCTTTTCCAGTTGAAATACTTTGTCTTCATTGTCTGATGTTCTATCTTCTAAGTGTTCTACTCTGTTGGTAGTATTCTCCATTGAGTTTTTAAGTTGGTTTATTGCTTCCTGCATTTCTAGGATTTCTGATTGCTTGTTTTTTATAACCTCTATCTCCCTGTATAGTTGATCCTTTGCTTCCTGGATTTGTTTGCGTAATTCGTTGTCGAAGTGATCTTTCATTGTCTGATTTTGCTGTTTAATGTCTTCCTTGATACTCCAGATCATCTGAAGCATGTATATCCTGAATTCTTTATCTGACATTCCATCTGCTGCAGCTGTTACCTCTTCTAAAGTTGCGTTGACCTGCATTGCTTGTGGTCCTTTCTTTCCTTGTCTTTTCATACTGCTTGCGTATCTTTCCTGCAGGTGCGGGCGGCGGCTCTGCTCTCTCCTTATTCCAATTGGGGTGTCGTGGCTACCACGCCGGCAGGTCACTGGGCCTGTTCTTGGAGCTGGTGGCGGCTCTGTTCTGCCCCTACTCCAATTGGGGTGACGTGTCTGTCGTACCAGCAGGCCACTGGGCCTGTCCTGCTGGTCGGTCGCAGATCTGCCCACCTTTCGGGCACGAGTGGAGGCTCTGCTTTGCCCCTACTCCAATTGGGGTGTCGTGACTACCCCGCCTGCAGGATGCTGGGTCTGTTCCTGGCAAGGGAGGCGACTCTGCTCTGTCACTACTCCAATTAGGGTGGTGTTTGTACCCCGCCAGCAGGCTCCTGGGCCTGATCCGCCGGTCTGTTGTAGGTCTGCCTACCTTGAAGGCGCGGGCGGCGGATCTGCCCTGCCCCTCCTACCACGCCTGCGGACCCCTGGGCCTGATCTGCAGGTTGATCACTGGTCTGCTCACCCTGCGGGCACGGGTGGCGGTTCCGCTCCACCCCCACTCCAATTGGGGTCACGTGACCACCACACCGGCAGGGCCTGATCCGGGCGTGGGATAAGGATCTGCTCTGCCCCTACTCGAGTTGGGGTGACGTGTGTACCACACTGGCAGGCCACTGGGCCTGACCCGCCAGGCTGTCACAGGTCTGTTTACCTTGCAAGCGCGAAGGGCGGCTCTGCCCTGCCCCTCCTACCACGCCCATGTACTACTGGGTCGTGGGTCTGCCCACCTGGCGGGTGTGGGTGGCGGCTCCGCTCCGCCCCCTCTCCAATTGGGGTCACGCGGTCACCACGCTGGCGAGCCGCTGGGCCTGCTCCGGGGGCTGGCGGCGGCCCGGCTCCTTCCCTCTGGCTCGAGGACAAATTGAGGAGACTCGGGTGACTGAGCCTCACCCCCCTTACCAGGAGACCAACAGATTTCCCTCTTCTTATAAGGCCAGCAGTCATATTGGATTTAGAGCGCACTGTAATTCAATATGACCTCATTAAAACTTTTTTTTTTAATTGATTGTTCAAAACATTACAAAGCTCATGGCATATCATCTTCCATACATTTGATTCAAGTGGGTTATGAACTCCCATTTTTTACCCCAAATACAAGTTGCAGAATCACATCGGTTACACATCCACATTTTCACATAATACCATATTAGTGACTGTTGTATTCTGCTACCTTTCCTATCCCCTACTATCCCCCCTCCCCTTCCCTCTCATCTTCCCTCTCTACCCCATCTGCTGTTGTTTAATTCTCTCCCTTGTTTCTTTTTTCCCCTTTCCCCTCACAAACTCTTATATGTAATTTTGTGTAACAATGAGGGTCTCCTTCCATTTCCATAGTTTCCCTTCTCTCTCCCTTTCTCTCCCCCCACTCGTCTCTGTTTAATGTTAATCTTTTCCTCATGCTCTTCTTCCCTGTTCTGATCTTAGTTGCTCTCTTTATATCAAAGAAGACATTTGGCATTTGTTTTTTAAGGATTGGCTAGCTTCACTTAGCATAATCTGCTCTAATGCCATCCATTTCCCTGCAAAATCCATGATTTTGTCATTTTTTAGTGCTGCATAATACTCCATTGTGTATAAATGCCACAGTTTTTTAATCCATTCATCTATTGAAGGGCATCTGGGTTGATTCCAAAGTCTAGCTATTGTGAATTGTGCTGCCATGATCATTGATGTGGCAGTATCCCTATAGTATGCTCCTTTAAGGTCCTTAGGGAATAGACCGAGAAGGGCGATAGCTGGGTCAAATGGTGGTTCCATTCCCAGCTTTCCTAGGAATCTCCATACTGCTTTCCATATTGGCCGCACCAGTTTGCAGTTCCACCAGCAATGTACAAGTGTACCCTTTTCCCCACATCCTCGCCAGCACTTATTGTTGCTTGACTTCATAATGGCTGCCAATCTTACTGGAGTGAGATGGTATCTTAGGGTGGTTTTGATTTGCATTTCTCTGACTGCTAGAGATGGTGAGCATTTTTTCATGTACTTATTGATAGATTGTATGTCCTCCTCTGAGAAGTGTCTGTTCAGGTCCTTCGCCCATTTGTTGATAGGGTTGTTTGTTATCTTGTTGTTTAATTTTTTGAGTTCTCTGTATATTCTGGATATTAGGGCTCTATCTGAAGTGTGAGGAGTAAAGATTTGTTCCCAGGATGTAGGTTCCCTATTTACCTCTCTTATTGTTTCTCTTGCTGAGAAAAAACTTTTTAGTTTGAGTAAGTCCCATTTGTTGATTCTAGTTATTAACTTTTGTGCTATGGGTGTCCTATTAAGGAATTTGGAGCCCAACCCCACAATGTGTAGATCGGAGCCAACTTTTTCTCCTATCAGGTGCAGAGTCTCTGATTTGATATCTAGGTCCTTGATCCATTTTGAATTTACTTTTGTGCATGGCGAGAGAAAGGGGTTCAGCTTCATTTTGTTGCATATGGATTTCCAGTTTTCCCAGCACCATTTGTTGAAGATGCTATCCTTTCTCCATTGCATGCTTTTAGCGCCTTTATCAAATATAAGAAAGTTGTAATTTTCTAAAAATGGGAGCTCATAACCCACTTGAATCAAATTGTGAAATATGATATATCAAGAACTATGTAATGTTTTGAACAGCCAACAATAAAAAATTAAAAAAAAAAAAAAAAAAGAAAGTTGTAATTTTGTGGATTGGTCTCTGTGTCCTCTATTCTGTACCATTGATCCACCTGCCTGTTTTGGTACCAGTACCATGCTGTTTTTGTTACTATTGCTCTGTAGTACAGTTTGAAATCTGGTATCGCTATACCTACCGATTCACACTTCCTGCTTAGAATTGCTTTTGCTATTCTGGGTCTTTTGTTTTTCCATATGAATTTCATGATAGCTTTATCTATTTCTACCAGAAATGCCATTGGGATTTTGATTGGCATTGTGTTGAACCTGTAGAGAACTTTTGGTAATATCGCCATTTTGATGATGTTGGTTCTGCCTATCCATGAACAGGGTACATTTTTCCATCTTCTAAGATCTTCTTCTATCTCTCTCTTTAGGGTTCTGTAGTTTTCATTGTATAAATCTTTCACCTCTTTTGTTAGGTTGATTCCCAAGTATTTTATTTTTTTTGAGGATATTGTGAATGGGGTGGTTTTCCTCATTTCCATTTCAGAAGTTTTGTTACTAATATACAGGAATGCCTTTGATTTATGCGTGTTGATTTTATATCCTGCCACTTTGCTGAATTCATTTATTAGTTCTAGTAGTTTCTTTGTAGACCCTTTTGGGTCTTCTAAGTATAGGATCATATCGTCCGCAAATAGTGATATTTTAAGTTCTTCTTTTCCTATTTTTATGCCTTTAATTTCTTTTGTCTGTCTAGTTGCTCTGGCTAGTATTTCAAGGAATAAATGAAATAGAAGTGGTGAGAGAGGGCATCCCTGTCTTGTTCCAGATTTTAGCGGGAATACCTTCAGTTTTTCTCCATTTAGAATGATGCTAGCCTGAGGCTTAGCATATATAGCTTTTACAATGTTGAGGTAAGTTCCTGTTATCCCCAGTTTTTCTAGTGTTTTGAACATAAAAGGATGCTGTACTTTGTCGAATGCTTTTTCTGCATCTATCGAGACGATCATATGGTTCTTATCTTTAAGTCTATTGATGTGGTGAATAATATTTATTGATTTCCGTATATTGAACCAACCTTGCATCCCAGGGATGAATCCTACTTGATCATGGTGCACAATTTTTTTGATATGCTTTTGTATTCGATTCGCCAGGATTTTATTGAGAATTTTTGCATCTATGTTCATTAGAGATATTGGTCTGTAGTTTTCTTTCTTTGAAGTGTCTTTGTCTGGTTTCGGGATCAGGGTGATGTTGGGTTCATAGAATGAATTTGGAAGAGCTCCTTCTTTTTCTATTTCTTGAAATAGCTTGAAAAGTATTGGTATTAATTCTTCTTTGAAGGTTTTGTAAAACTCCGCTGTATACCCATCTGGTCCAGGGCTTTTTTTGGTTGGTAGTCTTTTGATGGCTTCTTCTATTTCTTCCTTTGTTATTGGTCTGTTTAAATTGTGTGTGTCTTCCTGACTCAATCTGGGCAGCTCATATGACTTAAGAAATTTATCGATGTCTTCACTATCTTCTATTTTATTAGAATATAGGGTTTCAAAATACTTTCTAATTATCTTCTGTATTTCTGTAGTGTCTGTTGTGATATTGCCTTTTTCATCCCGTGTGTTAGTGATTTGAGTTTTCTCTCTTCTTCTCTTCGTTAGCATGGCTAAGGGTCTGTCGATCCTATTTATTTTTTCAAAGAACCAACTTTTAGTTTTATCAATTTTTTCAATGTTTTTTTTTGTTTCAATTTCGTTGATTTCCGCTCTGATTTTAATTATTTCTTGTCTTCTGCTATATTTGCTGTTGTTTTGCTCTTCCTTTTCTAGGGCTTTGAGATGTAGTGTGAGTTCGTTTATTTGTTGGTTTTTTCTTTTTTCGAGGAATGAACTCCAGGAAATGAATTTCCCTCTTAAAACTGCTTTCATTGTGTCCCATAGATTCCGGTATGTTGTGTCTGAATTGTCGTTTATCTCTAAGAATTTTTTGATTTCCTCCTTTATGTCTTCTGTAACCCATTGATCATTCAGTAACATATTGTTTATTTTCCATGTGATGCAGGATTTTTCCTTCCTTCTTTTTTCCTTGATTTCCAGTTTCATTCCATTATGATCAGATATGGTGCATGGTATTATCTCCACTCCTTTATATTTACTAAGAGTTGCCCTATGGCATAATATATGATCTATCTTTGAGTACGATCCATGTGCTGCTGAGAAGAACGTGTATCCACTTGATGATGGTTGATATATTCTATATATGTTGGTTAAGTCTAGGTTATTGATTGTGTCATTGAGTTCTATAGTTTCTTTATTCAGCTTTTGTCTGGAGGATCTGTCTAATGGCGAGAGCGGTGTGTTGAAGTCACCCGTAATTATTGTGTTGTGGTCAATTTGACTCTTGAACTTGAGGAGAGTTTGTTTTATGAACGTTGCTGCACCATTATTTGGTGCATATAAATTGATAATTGTTGTGTCTTGTTGGTGAATAGTTCCTTTTAACAGGATATAGTGTCCTTCTTTATCCCTTTTGATTAACTTAGGTTTGAAGTTGATTTTATTCGATATGAGTATGGCCACTCCTGCCTGCTTCCGAGGGCCATGTGAGTGGTATGATTTTTCCCAACCTTTCACCTTCAGCCTGTGTATGTCTTTTCCTATCATATGAGTCTCCTGAAGGCAGCATATTGTTGGATTGGTTTTTTTGATCCAGGTTACCAGCCTGTGTCTCTTGATTGGTGAGTTTAGTCCATTAACATTTAAGGTTACAATTGAAATATGATTTGTACTTCCAGTCATGTTTATTTATTTATTTATTTTAGTTCGGCTAGTTTTTACTTTTTGGTTGTTTTCCTCCCCCTTTACTGAGATACCTCCCGCTGTTGGTTTTGGGCACTGTTTTTCCATTCCTCTTCTTGTAGAATTTTGCCCAAAATGCTTTGCAGTGCTGGTTTTCTGGCTGCGAAATCTTTTAGCTTTTGTTTATCCTGAAATATTTTAATTTCATTGTCAAATCTGAAGCTTAATTTTGCTGGATACAGTATTCTTGGTTGGAATCCATTATTTTTCAGCGTTTGAAATACATTGTTCCAGGATCTTCTCGCTTTCAAAGTCTGTGATGAAAAATCATCCATTAACCTAATTGGTTTACCCCTGAATGTAATCTGCCTCCTTTCCCTCGTAGCTTTTAATATTCTCTCCTTGTTCTGTATGTTGGCTATCTTCATAATTATATGTCTTGGAGTTGGCCTATTACAGTTTTGGATGTTTGGGGTCCTGTAGGCTTCCAGGATTTGGCAATCCATTCCATCTTTCATCTCTGGGAAGTTTTCTAGGATTATTTCATTCAATAGGTTGTCCATTCCTTTGGCTTGAATCTCTGTGCCTTCTTCTATCCCAATGACTCTCAAATTTGGTTTTTTGATGAGATCCCATATCTCTTGGATAGATTGCTCATGAGATTTAAGCATCTTTTCAGTATTGACTATATTCTTTTCAAGTTGATAAACATTGTCTTCATTATCTGATGTTCTGACTTCTACTTGATCTAGTCTATTTGTAATATTCTCGTTAGCATTTTTAATCTGGTTTATGGTTTCTTGCATTTCTAAAATCACTGTTTGGTTTTTTTTAAGATCTCTATCTCCTGGTAAAGCTCGTTCTTTGCAGTTTGAATTTGTTTGTTTAGTTGGTTTTCAAAATATACTTTCAATTCTTGGATTTGCTGTCTCATGTCTTCTCTAAAATTCCGTTCCATCTGAGTTAGGTATGCCTTGATTTCTTTCCCTGTCCATGTTTCTGATGCTTCTAGGTCCTCCTGTAGATTTAAGTTGTCCTGCATTATCTGTACTCCTTTTTTCCCTGGTTTTTTCATGTTGTTCACGTTACTTTCCAGCTCTGTTTGACTGCTTTGTAACTGCTTTCTCCTATACATTTGTTTTGGCTTTGTTTATATCTGTTGTTTCTCCTTTGTGGTGGGAGATTATGCCTATAGATGTTGGGCTTTATTGTACTTTGGAGCTGATTCATTCAATTTATAAAGGGCTTCCGGATTTTGTATGCATATAGTGATTTGTTTTTTGTTCTTAGGACTTTATGTTAGGTGCTATGAAGGTATAAGGGTTAGTATGTCTTGGCTACTTTAGATGATTGCTCTACTGAAGGGGGATGCTAACCGTCAATTGGATCAGGGTGTTGGTAGTAGCTAGGTATTTAGGAGCACTATAGACGGCCTCGAAACATTTACCTGTTTGCATTTAGACAGTTACACGAAATGGAGGATGTAATGCTTGGGATGAAAGTTGGGGGGAAGGGGAAGGAAGGTGCTCTTGAAAAGAAAGAAGGAGGGGGAGTTTGATAGCATAGAGGAGAATGGAAAGAACAATAAAACTTGGAAGGGGAGAGAAAGAGGGAAAAAGGGAGAGAAAAAATAAAATAAGAAATAAAATTAGGTCTTAAAGATCCATTTTCTTCTCTTCCCGTAGGCAAAGCTGTGCCCTCCGGGCTGAGATTTGCCCTCAATGTGTCAACAGCAATCCCTGTAAGACGGCTCCTGGGAGTCTCTCAATCCTGTTGGTCCAGAGCTGTTTCACTTCTACAGCCCCTCCTACCCTTCCTCCTGCCAGCCAGCCAGGTCCTGTGCACCGGAGGAGGTTCTCCAAGGATTTGGTTACACTTTCAGCCCCTCTGGGTGCTCTATTTCCCTAATGACTGAGCACTCTCTCTGTCATTCATCTAAGCCCCAGTGCTGTGGAGCTGTGTTCTGGGAGTCAATAGTTTAATTTTTCAGGACCCCTTTGGTGGGCACACCTTCGGAGTCTGGCGGCTAAGACCATTGGTGTCGCCACTGGTGGTAATGGGAGTTGGGGGTCGAGGATTCCATCTGCTTCCCTCAGCCCCTACAATCACGACCACTCCGCTGGCAGTAGGAGGAGTTGGGGGTCTGGAGTGTCCTCTGTTTCTCTCCGCCCCTACTGTCACGCCCTCTCAGTTGGCGGTTGGGGAAGTTGGGGGTGGGGAGTCTTCTCTGCTTCCCTCCGCCCCTACAGTCACGCCCAAGTCACTGGCAGTATTGGGAGTTGGGGGTCGAGAGTCCTTTGGCCCTTACAGTCACGCCCACGGAGAGATTTTGAAGTTTCCCGGTTGTTTGTATCTGATGCGGGTGGGAGTCACACACCTGCTAAAGTTGATTCCGCTGGGAAGGAATCTCTTTGGCCGAACTTTGGTGACTTCCCCTCTCTGCAATGGCAGGCCCCTGCCTCCTTGCTGGAGTGTCCGAAGGGAGGGGTGGAACTGGCTTGTCTCTGGTCTGACCCAATCTCTGGTTTTAGTTCCCAGTTCGCTATTTCATAAAGGCTTGGTTAGATTTCGTTCAGGTCGTCTCAGAGGGGGGAGCCGTTTGCCGGGTGGGCGGGGCCATTTGCAGTGGGGGCGGGGCCGTTAGCAGAGCTGGGAGGGCACAGGCTGTCTGCCGGGCGGGGACCCTTCTCGGGGACCCTTCTCGCCGCCTGCAGAGCCTGGGGCGCTGGCCGCGGGCGGGACGCCAGCAGAGCCCGGAGGGTGGGGGAGCCGTTTGCTGGGTGGGCGGGGCCGTTTGCAGAGCCAGGCGGGCAGGGGGCCTTTAGCCGTGCGGGCGGGGCATTAGCAGAGCCAGGAGGGCACAGGCTATCTGCCGGGCCAGGCGGGGACCCTTCTCGCTGCGCCTAGAATTTTAATTGAGTCAAATAGTGGTGGGCTTTAAACAACAGAATAAGGAGTTGGATTTTATTTAATAAGTGAAAATAAGCCACCAAGTATATATAAGTAGGGAAAAGAGAGTGTTCTAGTGTTCTTGAAAAAGTTGGAATAACAATTTTTCTAGCCTCAAAACAAGGCCACCTTGCCCCAATAAAATAAATGAGGTTTTTTTTTCTTTTTCTTTCTTTTTTTTTTGTGTGTGTGTTTTACACTACTGGGGATTGAACACAGGGCTTGGTCAATGCAAGGTGAGTACTTTGCTACTGAGCTACACTAACAGTCCATGAGTTTTTCCTTTGTAAAAAAGTAAGAATGTTGTATGGGTCTTGCATGGATACTACATTCTTTCCTAAATATCATCCACTTTAAATAGTTGAAATTAAGCAAATACCATACTTTCTTTCCTCAAAGCCTTCTACCAGTATATTATGAAACTATTTCAGAAAAATTTCTGCCACAACTATGGTTACTATTATTTTGGGGGGAGGGGGCATGAATGGTTTTAATTTTCAAGAAAACTACTTCAAGCTCCTAGAATCACTGTATAATATTTAATATGCCATATAATCCTCTATATGATTTTTTAAGGTCCTCTTAAGCCTGGATGTGATCATTAGTCTCTCTTTTTAAAATTTGTTCTAAATAGTTATACATGATAGCAGAATGCATTTTGATTCAATATACACAAATGGAGCACAACTTTTCATTTCTCTGATTATACACAATGTAAAGTTGCATCACAGTGCAGTCAAACATGTAGCTAGGGTAATGATCATTTCATTTCACCATCTTTCCTGACCTCAAGCTTCCCTTGTTCTCCTTTACCCAAAGTTCCTCCATTTTCCCCATACCCCCCCGCCCCCCATTATTATGGATCAGCATCCACTTTTAATTTTTTTGGAATTGGCTTCCTTCATATAGCCTGATATTCTCCAACCCCATCTATTTACCTGCAAATGCCATAATTTTATTATCTTTTAATGCTGAGTAATATTGCATTGTGTATATATATCTTGCCGCAGTCTGGCTAGGCACAATTCAGGAGCCACTTGTCAAAAGAAACGAACTTTATTTTTAAAACCACACACACCAAACCACACAGCTTTTCAGGAAAACCTTCAGAGCCCAACTGCCACCACCGGCTTCCCACAAGCTTCTCAACCTCCCCCACTCCTCCTGCTCTTGAGGCTGATTGGCTGGGTCACGTGGGCGGAGCCAAAAAAAGTCCCCCAAAGAGCAGCTCCTTGGTCTGAAAGGGAGGGGAAACAGCCCAATGAGCATCACTGCAGAGGAGCCAATCAGTTGGCAGCTAGAAGTTGCTGGGGCCGATGTGAGCCAATCATCAGCTGGCAGCTGGAAGTTTGCTGGCAGCTGGAAGTTTGCTGGGGCCCCTTCAGCTGTGGCTCTCAACATCTCCCCCTCTCTGTTTAAACAATAAGCATGTGGCTTAGAGACCGTGCCTGCCTTAGGTTGTCCAATAGTACATATGGTACTTACCTGTAATCGGATGAGCTGACCTCAAGGCGTCAGCCTCCTGTCTTAGGTTGGTACCATTGCAATTGGATCTTACCCATTATTGACTACTGGTTCAGCATACAGCCACACCTGTGGATAGGTCTTTGTACCAGCGGGGGGTGAGGTTCTTTGCCTCACCTCTGTGGCCCCCAAATTTTAGCTGAACAACCATGACAAGCAGAAGGGAGGAAGATACACCAAGCCAATTGATGGCTCCTTTTGGAAAAATTGTACCACCGATGACACCATCAGCAAAAATACCCCAACACTACCACAAGTCACTGCACCAACAGATAGTTCACAATGCATACAAGTGAGTTCACAATGCATACAAGTGATACATAGTCCAGGCAAGTTCTGCAAGCAGTTCAGTGATAGCTCCTTTTGGAAAAATTGTACCACTGATGACACCATCAGCAAAAATACCCCAACACTACCACAAGTCGCTGCACCAACAGGTAGTTCACAATGCATACAAGTGAGTTCACAATGCATACAAGTGACACATAGTCCAGGGAAGTTCTGCAAGCAGTTCAGTGATGGCTATTGCAGAAGCTGTAGATTGGTTTTATCTTTGTCTTCACCGGCACTGGGATGAAGATAGGAATTCTGGCAATAATGGCTAAAGAAAAAATGATGTAACATTCCAGAAGGCACTAAAAGAAAACAATTTTCTGAACAATTTACATTATCTTGAACAGAATTATTAAATATAATGAAAAGGAAAGGTGAAAGTAAACAAACAGATCTGTTAACCTCCTTTTTTGTTCACATTTTAAAACAATCCTCAACAGCTGTTTACCCAAAAAAAATATTTGGATCCATTTTTTCATGAGCGCTCATCATATAAGATATATGGACATACGTACATACAAACATACAACAAAAAACACAAGTGTGCACACATAATATAATACATACAACACATAACATAATAGTAAAGGCCTTATAACTTTTTACAGGTGAAATCTCCATTGCAATGTTTAAAAACTCTATAGTCAAAAAATAGAACTGATCAGCAAAACATTAACCTAGGTCTGTATGAGCTCAAAAAACAAAATAGAACTTCATGATGTGTGAAAGGGTAATAATAAAATAGATATTGAAAAAAAAGCATCCTGGTTCTGTCGCAGATGTAAGGAGAGCCAAACTGGAGTTTTGGATATCAGCTGTTATGGATTTGAGCCAAATCATCTTCTTTTGGTTCTGCAGAAATCACTTTAGTTAATCTCTCTGGAATCCAAATCGGCTGCTGTTCTCCCTGTGGAAACACACAAACAGACCCCCGACTCCAGACAATTACTGGGTCAGGACCTTTCCATTGTCCTGTTAGAATATCCTTCCAAAGTACCTTGGGCTTATGTACATTTTTTGGACACATATGCCTTTCCGCAGCACTAAGCCCTGATGAATCCAAATTTAAAAAGTTTAGAGTAAAAAGGGTTATTTTAAGTTTATCTTTGAGGAATATATACCCCTTCCCAATTCCGTCTTTTTGCTTTAATAAGTACATTTTAATAGTTTGATGAGCTCTTTCAACTATGCCTTGTCCCTGTGGATTGTATGGGATTCCTGTTATATGAGTAATACCAAATAATGAACAAAATTTTTTAAAAGAGGTAGAAGTATAACCAGGGGCATTATCTGTTTTTAACTGTTTTGGAATGCCGACAGTGGCAAAATTTTGTAAGCAATGAGCTATAATATCTTTAGTTTTTTCTCTGGCATGAAGGGAGCCCATCAAAAATCCGAAGAAGTATCAACTGTAACATGCAAATATTTTAATTTTCCAAATACTGGCAAGTGTGTGATGTCCATCTGCCAAATATGGTTAGGTATCAGTCCTCTAGGATTGATTCCAAGATTAACTTGTGGTAAAATGGTCACACAATTTTGACATTGTTTTATTATTTGTCTAGCTTGTTCCTTAGTTATTTTAAAATGCTTTTGTAAAGTATTAGCATTGACGTGGAACTTTTTATGAAAATTTGTAGCTTCTTCTAGTGTAGAGAAAATATGTATGTGATGTGTAGATTTATCTGCTAAATCATTGCCCAAACTAAGGGCTCCAGGCAATCCTGTATGTGCCCTGATATGTCCTATAAAGAATGGATCTTTTCTGCCCCAGATTAGACTTTGTATAGTGGAAAACAAAGAGAAAAGAGTAGAGGAAGGGGAAATCCTACCAGCATCTTCAAGGGATATTATAGCATTAACTATATACTGACTATCAGAAAATAAATTAAATACAGAATCTTTAAACATCACAAAAGCTTGTAATACTGCATTAAGCTCTACCTTTTGAGCTGATTGGGTACTAAAAATGTAAAAGTTTGATCAGGTGTACCTATTGCTGCTGTACCCTTATTTGACCCATCAGTGAATATATTTGGAGCATTCATGATAGGTGTTTTTCTTGACATTTTTGGAAAAATTACAGGATGCAATGACCAAAAAGACAATAAAGGATTAGATGGTAAGTGGTTATCAAATGAAACATTAGATTTGCACATGATTATTGCCCAAGTATTTAACTCATTAGCTAACTCATCAATTTGATTCATAGTATATGGAGTAATAATTTTATTGGGAGAAATTCCAAACACTCCCTTTGCTGCTTTTATTCCTTTGAGTATTAATTGTCCTACAGCCTCAGGATACCTAGTAAGAATAGTGTTAGGAGAATAAGATAAATGTATCCATAATAATGGACCTTCTTGCCAAAATACTCCTGTAGGAATATTTTTTGTTGGTAGTACAATAAATAATAAAGACAAACTTATATCAATTCTATCCAAATGCATATTTTCCATATATGTTTCAATGATTTTTAATGCCTTTCTTGCTTCAGGCGTTAACATTCAGGGTGAATTTGGATTGGTGGACCTTTTAGGATATCAAATAGAGGTCCCAACTCTCCTGTTGGTATACCTAGATAAGGCCTTATCCAATTTATGTCTCCTAATAACTTTTGAAAGTCATTAAGTGATTTGAGTTGATCTACTCGTATTTGAATTTTTGGTGGATGGACCATGGTTGAGGATAATAGAACTCCTAAATAATAAATTGGAAAATTTAATTGTACTTTATCTATTGCTATCTCTAGATTATAATTTTTTTAATAAGTTTATAAGTGTGGCATTACATTCTAGCAATGTGTTTTTATCTTTGTGTGCTAATAATAAATCATCCATATAGTGAAATATTTATAGTTCAGGATTTTGATTTCTAAGTGGCTGGATTACTTTGTTAACATAAATTTGACACATAGTTGGGCTGTTAGCCATCCCTTGAGGGAGTATTTTCCATTCATATCTCTGATCAGGACCTTCATGATTCAGTGCAGGGATAGTAAATGCAAAACGTGGACTATCCTCAGGATGAATTGGAATTCAAATAAAACAATCTTTAATATCTATAACTAAAACATACCTGGTTTTTGGCAAAGCAGACAATTGAGGAATCCCCGATTGAGCAGGTCCCATAATAACCATCTCATTATTAATGGCTCTTAAATCTTGCAATAATCTCCATTTACCAGATTTCTTTTTGATGACAAAAATGGGAGTATTATGAGGAGATACAGAAGGTTGTATATGTCCTTCTGCTAATTGTTGTTTGACCAGGTCATGGGCTGCTTGTATCTTTTCTTTAGTCAGGGTCCACTGAGGAACCCATACTGGTCTTTCTGATTTCCAAGTAATTTTTATTGTCTCAGTGGCCCTTTCTGAAAAATCCAACCCATGTCTGTCTGTTCCTTGATCTATTTGTATTGGTGCTGCTATACATTGTTCTTGTTATACCTTGTCTAGCCATAATAGTGGGTGCATTTTGATTGATGTTATTTGTTAATGTTAAACCTAATTGATCTAGGACATCTCGTCCCCATAAATTTACAGGGAGATGATCCAATACATATGGCTGTATAGTTCCTTCACATCCTTCAGGATCCTTCCAATCTAATATCATTGCACTTCTATGGGGATTAGTCACCACTCCTAGTCCTCGAAGTGTTTGAGTGGCTTGTTGTAATGGCCAATGTTTTGGCCATTCTTGACGAGAGATGATGCTAAGGTCTGCACCTGTATCCATTAGTCCATTAAATTCATGTCCTTGAATATTTAGTTTTAGCATGGGGCGAGAATCTAAACTTAAAGAAAGCATAGCCCAATCTACACCTGTGGAGCCTAATCCCTTGGAACCTCTTTCTACAGTACGACTGGAAAATTTATCATGTAGGCTGGGTATTATTAGTAACTGTGCTATTCTATCTCCTGGTGAAATTACTGATATACCCTTTGGAGAACTGGCTATAATTTTTATTTCAACTTCATAATCGGGATCAATTACCCCAGGACTTATCATAAGTCCTTTTAGAGTTGAAGAACTGCGTCCCAATAATAAGCCCACTGTTCCTTTGGGCAGAGGTCCTTTTACCCCTGTGGGAAGGATTTGAACTCCCATCTCTGGAGTTAGTACTGTTCTGGCGGAGGCGCAGATGTCCAACCCTGCGCTCCCTCTGGTTTGTCTGATGAGGGATCTAATGGACAATGTGCCCTGGGCACTACCCTGATGGGGTTGCTGGGTTCCTCCAGTGCTCCGTATATTTGTGGTCTTGGGCCCCGGAGCATTGGGCCCCCCTGTCCATTTTTTTGGCAATGGAGCCCGATGCCTTTCTCCACAATATCATGGGTAAACACCTGGTCCTTGTTCATTTTTTGATAATGGAGTACCCTCTATGGTGGTTTGAGAAAGGCATTCATTAGCCCAATGTCTCCCTCTACGGCATCGTGGGCAAATACCTGGTATTCTACTCCTTTGATACGTAGTTTTGTTAAACCCTCCTCCTATGGGGTAATTTCTTTTAAAATGTCCTGTTTGTTCACAATTGTAGCATGTTCTTGGCCTGGCATCTAAAGCCTGTTTTACTGCAGCTGCCACGATTTGCCCTTGTTCATTAATGTCTCTGGCATCTAAAACCTGTTGTACTGCAGCTGCCATGACTTGCCCTTGTTCATTAATGTCTCTACATAATTTAATATTTCTGTTTAAATCTTCATGTTTCCATGGTCTAATGACTTCTCTGCACCAACAATTCGCTTGCTCATAAGCCAGTTGTTTTTATTAATGGCATTGCTTATTCTGTATTCCCAAAAACTCTGGTAGCTGTTTGAATAAGCCTATCTACAAATTCAGCGTAAGGTTCTTTAGCTCCTTGTATTACCTTAGATAATTGACCTTGTAAACCTCCATGTCCTTGTAAAGTCTTCCATACCCTAACCGCATCTACAGCAATTTGTATGTATACGCCAGGATCATATGCAATTTGTTGCTGCTGATCCTCATAAGGTCCCTTTCCTAACAACATATATAGATTTCTCTGAGGATAACCAGCTGCTGCATTTTGCCTAGCTGACTCCTTGCAAAATTCCTCATTGGCAACCTTCCATAACAGGTATTGTCCTCCATTTAGCACAGCTTTACACATATTAGCCCAATCTGCTGGCGTCATGTTCAAGTTGGTAATGGATTCGACCATACAGTGAAGGATGCTTGAGGACCATAGGTTGTTACAGCCTCTTTTAGCTGCTTCACTTTTTTTAAATTTAAAGCATGGTGAATTCGCTGCCCTCCTGCCTGCTCAAATACAGGGCATGTTAATATTTGAGATCCTATCTCAGGATCCCAACTATCAACTGCGGGGGTTGAGAGCCTCCCAGCATATGGAAGTGGCACTGTTGGTTGGACACTTAAGTCCTCTGGTGATAGAAAGGTGTTAGTAGCAGTCTCCTATTATAACTTTTCCCCTGATGGCTTTTTCTGCTCTAAACTTTCTTCCTCTGTCTGACTAGTTCGAGAGACCTTCTCTTTTACTTGAATCTTTTCCTCTGTCTGACTAACTTGAGAGACCTTCTATTTTACTTGAATCAATATGTCTTCTCCTTCCTCTAACATTGTCTGAACTGAAGGCTTTGGACTAAGCAAACAAGATACGAATGTCCACAATGGCAATGTGCCAACTGGCAGAATCCCTGGGCTTTTCTTTTCTATTCTTTTTAAATCTTCACCATGATGGTTCCATTGTGATATATTTAACAACTCCTCCTTAAAAAGCCATGGGCTACATTTTTGTATTGTATCAACGTATGCCCTGACTGTTCTTGATTTTACTGAGATGCCTCCTTCCTCTAACAATTTACTTAACACTCTTTCAGTTTGTTTTTTACTAATTTCTGATCCCATATTTCTACTATAATACAACCCAACAAGATGACACCAAACAAAACCGAGACAGAATGAAACAAAAATGGAAAAACACAAAATCATTATAGCCTTTCTATCCTCCTGAAATGACCATCCATCCTTTCTCCCTATCTGTTCCTCAGACACAAATAGTTTTTCCTCAGATGTGAGCAGTTTTTCTTACGTCTCACTCATCTCCAGGGACAGGCAACTTAAAACAAAAGCGAAACAAAACAAAAGAAGAATCTTAAAATGGCTACTCATCCTCTCGCCCTGCCCTCAGGGGCGAGCAGTTTACCTTATCACTTACCCTCAATCATTCCCTGTGCGGCCCACCAAATTCCGCAGTCTGGCTGGGCAGAATTCAGGAGCCACTTGTCAAAAGAAACGAACTTTATTTTTAAAACCACACATGCCAAACCACACAGCTCTTCAGGAAAACCTTCAGAGCCCAACTGCCACCACCGGCTTCCCACAAGCCTCTCAACCTCCCCCACTCCTCCTGCTCTTGAAGCCGATTGGCTGGGTCACATGGGTGGAGCCAAAAAAAGTCCCCCAATGAGCAGCTCTGTGGTCTGAAAGGGCGGGGAAACAGCCCAATGAGCATCACTGCAGAGGAGCCAATCAGTTGGCAGCTAGAAGTTGCTGGGGCCTCTGTGAGCCAATCATCAGCTGGCAGCTGGAAGTTTGCTGGCAGCTAGAAGTTTGCTGGGGCCCCTTCAGCTATGGCTCTCAACATATCTGTTGATTGTGTATATATCATTCAGTTTCTTTATCCATTCATCTGTTGAAGGGCATGTAGTTTGGTTCCACCATTTAGTTATTGTAAATTGAGCTGCTATGAACATTGATATGGCTGTGTCATTATAGCATGCTGACTTTAAGTCCTTTGGGTGTATACCTAGAAGTGGGAGAGCTGGGTCAATTGCTGGTTCTATTCCAAGTTTCTTTTAGGAATCTCCATACTGATTTCCATAGTGGCTGCACTAATTTGCAGTCCCACCAGCAGTGTATGAGTGTGCCTTTTTCTCCACATCCTTGCCAACCCTCAGTATTAGTAGTTTTGATTTGCATTTCTCTAATTACTACAAAATGATTACTTTTAAAACAAAAAGTAAGAGAAGAAAAGGAGGAAAGGAAGGAAGGAAAGAGGAGAGAAGGAGGGAAGGAGAGAGAAAGAAAGGGAAAGAAACAACAACTGTTCTGCTTCTGACCTCTGTTATCTTTGCAACTTTAATAATAATTTAGCTTTAGGGTTCAAGTACTAACATTAGGCTCCCAAGTAGCCTGTGAATTAAAGTGAAAAAAATTAGTAGGCAGTAAGCTTAGGATGCCCAACTTAGGTCTATGGAGTCTGACTTTCAAAGGTTTCTCTCTCCTGTGCATGTAAGGCAGAGGTGTCAACTCACACATGATTAGCAAATATATATTATTGAAAGAGAATAATTTGATCCAATGGAAAATATTTTTATCAGCCATTTTCAATTAACAAACTGTCTGATGTGGACTGAGAAGTAAAAGAACTTAAACCTTGATGTCTCAGTTGACTCTGGAGTGTGAAGTTTGTTAATTAATTGTAAATCCTATTTACCTCACTAAATTCCTCACACTCCCTCCTGAGACACAAAATAAAACAAAAAAGAACTTTCCATCGCACATTCTTGTTAACAAACTACTGACCACTCTTTTAAGGTTTGGGTTACAACTTGCACCTGCACACTCTAGTTACTCCCACTGCACTGAAGTAATAAGGAAGACAACAAAACAACAAATGCCTATATATTTTGTTTGGTACTACACTAAACTTTACTCATATAATCATGAGATCTCCTTTCCTTTAACCTCAGACAGATTCCCATTTTCTCTAATCACTTCCAGGTATTTGAACAGCTCATCATGGATACTAAATGTTAAGAAAGAATCTTTAGTTAATTGTTTGATTTAATGTAATGCTGCTCCTTTTTGGCAAGCTGCAGATCAACCTTTTCATTTACAGGAGCAACTGTGAAGAAGACAGAAGTGTAGTCTGTAAGTTCCCTCTTCCATCACTTGATCATTTCATCCTCCCTTTCTAAGTACATAAGCTTTCCTATCTCATGAAGACTTAAAAGTGAGGAGCAAGGAATATGAAATAACAAAATAAGGCATTGTCTATCTACTAGAAGCATGGCGCTCTCACACTGTGTGACAATATGCACGTTCTCTCTCTCAAGTCTCTAGTGGGTTGTGTAGAAACTCACCTCTACTTTTAGTTCTACAGACTCTCTGAGAACTTCTCACTGGACCATTCTGTTGTGCTTAACACAGTCTCCAAGTGGCATGGAAAAATTCCTGCCTGATTCGTGTGCGCCGTATGTGCGCAGCTTATGTACACCTTTCCAATGGTGCTTTGTTTGGTTTTCCCTGGGGCAGGCTCTCCACCTGACCATGTTCATTTTATATTTTCATCTGTTACACAGGAAAATAACCTTGGTATCTTTCCAAACCTCAGAAAGAAAAGCACTGAAGTTTCTATTCAAACTCTTTTTTATTAACTTTGCTCTTTGGGGCATGTCCCCTAACATTTTTCCTTTAGAGTTTTCCAAGCAAGAGTTAGGCATCAATATGTGTCACTCAAACTCAAATGGACCAAGTCAAATTTTCCTCAGAAGACATTCATCACTTGTCTGCTACTGCAGCAGTACCAATATCCTTAAAATCCTATGACTCCACCAGCAAGCTTGGGAAGTGGCAAAAACAACCAGCCTCCAGGGTAGCTCAAGCGGTAGCGCTCTTGCCTGGCATGCGAGCCGCCGGGGTTCGCTCCTCAGCACCACATACAAACAAAGATGTTGTATCCGCTGAAAACTAAAAAAAAATAAATAAATAAATAAAAAAAAATAAAAAAAAAAACAGTTTACCAGCATCTACACTGAGTCAGATTTCTGGCTCATGCTAATATTTTATTCATGAACTTCTCAGTTTATTTGAGCAAGGAGGCTGTTCAACAGAGCTGACATTGACTGAGAACAAAGGATACTTATCTGAAAAATAGAATAGAAATTTGGGTGTGTGGTATGCACCTGCTAAAACCTTCACTCTCAAAAGAAGGCCCTACATTTCAGAAGGCTGCTCAGGAATTCTGGAGGATCTTGTTGCTCTATTAACATGTTGAGTGGATACATTTGCTAATCATAAGCCCTCATAATTTCTCATACCTGTAAATTTAATGAAAAGTGGACTTGACTACAATAGACAATAATAATATGTTCATGATTTTTGTTTGTTTTGTTTAAAGCTGTGAAGGTTTGCATTGTTTTTTGGTCAGGGAAAAACTTAGATTACATATTCTTAGACCCCAAGTCTTCAGCAGCCTGTTCCTGAGGATCTATATTTAGGACAAAAGACCAAGTCTATTTCTCTCATTGTTCCACTAATTAGTTTATCAAAATTAAATAACTATGTATGATATGTCAAGATCATTGTATTGTCTTGAACAACTAATAAAATAATTAAATACTTTAATTAACGTCAAATGTCATTTTAAAAATATAATTAAATAATAAAGAATACTGGGAAGGATGGTATTCCCAGAGTCTCAAAGACATTTGAGATGTTCTGGACACTATTTGCCACTTCCCCCCATCTCTCCCATTGTGACCAGTTACATAACGTGTTCAGTGTTTGGATTTCTCGTATTTTAAATAAATCATATATCACAAGGTAGTTGCAAATAAATATTTGTTTCTATATGTGCTTATATTGCTTAAAGCCAAAAATAGCTATTAACAAACTCTAAAGATGAGAACTAGATCTTCTTTTCCCTAACGCTTTACATTCTACTCAGTATATGCAATAATTTTATTATTCCCTTATCTTAATTATGATAACATTATGATTCCAGGAAACTCTTTTCCAGGTAACTTACTCAACTACTCATTTTATGAATTTACCATAGAAGCCATCAATTTTTCAACAGTATATATTAACAGAGAATTTGTCTTAAGACTCCACTGAATTCAACACCTAAAAACACTACCTTCGATATTCCAAGAATTCTAATCTGTTTAGAATCAGAATAGCATCCAGGATCTGTTCTATCACTATCAACTAGGATTCGGTGTCCCCTGCTGAACACCAACAACTTCACAGAATATCAATTTCTGATAAAGCCTTTCTGTAACCATGATGGATTAAGATACATCAACACCAACTGGTAGGGAGCCTAGATACAGACAATATGAACATTGTTAAAACCATGAAATACCCTGTACTCTCTTATTTTTGCTAAAATGAATAAGTGAAGTTTTGTTACCAGCTACAATTTTAACATTAGTATAATTTTTCCCCTTCGTGGATATAATTACAGAGATGATTGTATAATTAACCTTACTTTCTGAAATCACCCAAAATCATCCAATAAGACTGAAGTCCTTCTTCTTTAGCCCATCTACCAAATTACTAACACAAGCCCAAATCCTGTAATAAGTCATTCCTAACATCTTCCAACTGTTAAATCCCCTCATACCCTACAGCTTGTGTCCAGACTCACAAAGAATTATTCTGCTTATACGATTACAGGATTGTTCCTTTTGATCTTTGCCTATAAGTCCTTGGCATTGTTATGCTGTGGCCCTTACTCAAGTCTAATGGATCCCCTTCCCACCCCTACCCTTCACACTATGCTCCCAGCTCACTGTACATGTCCCTATATGGAAAGGCATGTTTTAAAATGACCTTCAAATTCTCTATAAATCCAGATATTAATTTTTTAACTCTGCTGAGGTACTGTTTTTCATTGTAAGCAAGACAGGTAGCTTTGTCTTTCCTCCTATGTGTCTAGCGGATACTTGACATCGATCTGCAGCAGGCATTCTGCTGGTATATAATAAAACCAACAAGTGTAATTTTGGTAAAACATAGTCTCTTATATTTTACTTTAAATGTGTTTTCTGTGTGATCCTGATTGATTAGGATAATATACAATTTATTAGTTGACTTACAATGTTTATGAGACTATAGCCCAAGGTTTTAGATTTTTCCTTTTTCCACAGAGAGGTCTGAGCAATCTAAATTATTGAAATTATATGAATATTTTAAATTTTACAGTGGCTTCTAATCGCACTTACAATGCTGTCCTAATTCATATTTGGTGTGCAGACCCCAAAATGATGTGGCTCTTATCTGTCAGGTCTCATTTTCTGAAATTTTCCTTGCTTGCTTCTGAGTTCATTCCTATTGGCTCTCCTCTTTTTCCTAATGCATATCAAACTTATTCCTGCCTCAGGCTCCGGCAGTAGTTACTTTCTCTGCAAGAAAGTCTCCTCTTGAAAAACTTTGCATGGACTTTCATCATTCAGAGATAATCAGTGGTCATTCCTGGTTTCTATATAATATTAGTCAGCCTTGGGCATTTTGTTCCATTAACATATCTTGCCATGCAGTTGAGTGTTTAAAAGTATCAAGTACACTAATAACAAGAAAAAAAAAACTGTAATGAGATTTATTTTTATAGTCACATTTTTAAAGCAACATGGCAGTTGGATCAAATTTATCAAATCATGTACCCAAGAAACATTGATTGTAAAATAAGTTTAAAAGTTTATTTTCATTAGTGTCATCTGATTTTCATTTAGATTCTTTTGTGTTTATTAAAAAAATACTAGAAAGGAAATATAGTTCCTTAATTAAATTTTATTTTCCTTTTCTAATTAACTGTATTTAAAATGTTCAATATAATATTTTTTCTTTTTCTTTTTTTATTATTATACCTTTATTTTTTATTTATTTTTATGTGGTGCTGAGGATTGAACCCAGGGCCTCACATGCACTAGGCTGAGCCACAACCCCATCCCCAACAACATAATATTTTAAATGAAATCCTTACTATAGTCAAGCAAGCTGGCACATTCATTACCTTACACAGTAACTTTTCTTTCTTTTTTTGTATGATCATCTAAAATGATTATTTCCTTAGCCAAGTTCCATTACCAATACAATTGTATCAACTATAGTATTCATGCTAAACATTAGACCTTTGGATTTATCTGTCCTATGTAACTGCAACTTTATACTCTGACCTGTATCTTCCCATTTCCCTCCCTTCGGAGAAGGATCATGAGAATCTCTATTCTACATATCTTGATTAAAAAAAAAATCCCACATATTGGCGAGATTGTGTAGTTCTTGTTTTTGTTTTTTAACCTTATTTCATGTTTTATTTTAAGCTTGAGTAATATTTGACTGTATATATGTGTGTAAATTCTTTGTGCCTTAATTTATTGATGAGCTTTTAGGTTGATTATACATCTTGGCTTTTTTTGAATAATGCTGTAATGAACAGGGCAGAGCTAACATCCTCACATAGTCCTGACCTTTTGTTTGGACATTTTTTTTAATAATTATTTTTAGTTGATATAAAACCAAAAAATGATACATATTAATGGGATGTCATAAAATGTTTCAATGCATGTGTACATTAAGTAATCAGTAAGCATATCTGTCTTTTGAAACATCTATTTACCTCTTCTATATAGAAAAAATCAAAATCCATTACTCTTTTTGAGATATAGGTAATACAATCACCATATGCCCAGCAGACGGATTGATAGGTAATTATTTTTCTGTAGTCAGCTCAAATATCACCATCCAAATTCATCATAGGCTATTTCTGATTGAGACAATAGAATTAACAAATCAAACCTGAATAAACAGATTTTCTTTCCTGTTAAAATATAGTTTTACTTTATAACACTAATATTTTATACATTTTGAAAGTACTAATGTGAGCTTTTTCGATTATACTAGTTTGCATTTGTTTCTGAATTGTGTGTGAACAGGTAACAAAAGTACAAGGACAGTGATTTTAAATACTGATAATTTTTCCTTTTAATGTAATTGCCTCAAACAGCTTGAGTCCTAGATTTCTTTAAGGCCAGTGATTAGTGCATTAGATGGAAAGTGTGGATTATCTTTCTGAAGAACCATCAAAACAATTTTCACTAACTATCTGTCCATTAGTATGCTTTGTTTATTTCAAAACTCATAAGGTAATGAGTGCCATTTTATTACAAGCAAGATAGAAAGCTTTTAATGAAGGCCAAGAGATCATGATAATATTTCTGCTTCAAAATTGATTTAGGGTAGAGAATGCATTTTATTTTATTTTTTAATATTTTTTAGTTTTTATAGTTGGACACAATAATTTTATTTCATTTATTTATTTTTATGTGGTGCTGAGGATTGAACCCACTGCATCATGTGTGCTAGGCAAGCACTCTACCACTGAGCCACAACCCCAGCCCTGAGTATGCATTTTATATGAAACTTGATGTCTATTATTTTTCTATAAGAACTTTAACACAGCAATATTTTACAATGAAAAGAAGGAATATAATGAAACTATTTTTAGGAGAGTTGGAAATTGAAGTCACTTTAACTCAGGGTAGACAAAAATTTATTTTCCAGATGATTGCACATGTCTTAAGTCTCCCAAGTGAAGAAACAAATATGATGAACACTTGAGTTACAAGTATTTATAAATTAAAACTTAAATATCATTGTATCATTGACTAAAGTGCTATATTTGTAATTTTATCAGCATCTTATTATTTTCATGGTACATTTCTTGCCATTTTAAATAATTTATCTGCACAAAAATTGTTTAGCCTTCTGAATTTCCAAATAGCATATATCTAGCCATTAGAAAACAATGGGTTAGATGAAGAATTATTTGACTTTTATTATCAATAAAAATAAAACCAAGAACAAAAGCAAAGGAAACTTTGGTACGTGATTAGATATTACCCCTAATTTGATCAATTTTGTTCCACAGTCCGTCCACTTCCCATGCTTCCTCCCTCCCTATTTCCATTCTCTGTGCCACTCGTCTATTATCTTCCTTCTATTTTCATCATAACTGCCACCCTGCTTCCCCTTATATTGTTCTACCTTCTGCATACAAATGAGAACATTCTTCCTTTGACTTTTTGTGTCTAGCTTATTTCATTTAGCATTATGTTTTCCATTACCTCCCATGTACCAGCCAGTGCCATAATTTTATTCTTCTTTATGTAAGAGTAAAAGTCTGTTGTGCAGAGATACCACATTTTCTTTATTCATTCATCTAACTGGTACTTAGACTGGTTCCATAGCTTAGATATTATGAATTGGGATGCTATAATCATTTTTTTTTGTGTGTGTGAAAGTACCACTGTATTATGATGATTCTGAGGACAGAGAACAAAAAGACAGTCAGTGTATGTAATAAATAACTGGGTCTGATCAGGAAGATGAAGGATAATTGGAAAGGAAAGAAAATAAAATGCTAATATCTCCTGGACACTTTCGCCTTTCTCCACAGCCTGTTGCCAAGGCTACTTGCTTCCAGGGAATTGTTCCTGCAGGGAGTTGCTGGAGTTGTTATTGAAACATCTCTTGGATGGCTCCATTCTGCCCTATTGGGCAGATAAGGAGAAGCATCGGTGGAAGGATTCTTTCCCACCTTTTAGTCACTAGTTATGCTTGCAAGATAAGGGGAAAAGGAGGACTTTTTTTGTATGAAAGGGGCCAGACACACCCACTTCTTTAGACTCCCGGCCCTGGGACCACTCTCTGTAGAGAAGTCTATATATGTTCTATCCTTTAAATAAAACTTGCTTTCTATTCTTGGCTTGGCATTTCTCAGTTGTTCAATCTTCACATCTGGACAAATAGGACTTGAACCTGTTTCTGATTGATTCTCATCACCAGCATAAATTTTAGTTCCTGTGAACAAATACCAAGGAGTATGATAGTGGGTCATATGGTGATTCCATTCCTAGATTTTCAGGAATCTTTACACTGTTTTCCAAAGTGTTTGTCCCAATTTGCATTCTTGCAAGAAATGTATGAGCATACTTTCTCCCTGTATTCTTGCCAGCATGTGGATTATTTGTATTCTTGATGATTGCCATTCTAACTGAAGTGAGATGAAGTTTTAATGTACTTATGA
This sequence comes from Marmota monax, assembly GCF_021218885.2. Classification (NCBI taxonomy): domain Eukaryota; kingdom Metazoa; phylum Chordata; class Mammalia; order Rodentia; family Sciuridae; genus Marmota; species Marmota monax. The sequence continues at coordinate 1,419,419 of NW_026695230.1, read as the reverse complement.
TTTTCATTTCCATGATTGCTAGAGATGTTGAATGTTTTTTTTTCATATATTCTTTGACCATTTGTATTTATTCTTTTGACAATATGTTTAATTCTTTTGTCCATCTACTAAGTGGGTTATTTGTGTGTATGTTATTTTTTGGAGTTACTTATATATTTGAGATATTAATCCTTTGTTGGAAGAGTAGCTGTAAAATATTTCCTTCCATTTTGTATTCTCTCTATTCATGTTCTTGTTTGCTGTGCACAAACTTTTAAATTTGGTGCCATCCCACTTACTGATTCTTGGTTTACTCAAGCTTTAGGAGTCTTGTTAAGGAAGTTGGTGCCTGCTACCCATATGCTGAAGGGCCCAGTGTTATTTTTTAGCAGTTGCAAAATTTCTGGTTTAATTACCAAGCCTTTGATCCACTTTGAGTTGATTTTGTGTAGGGTGAAAGATAGGGATCATGCTTGTTTCAGAAGCATTCCCTCTAGTTTTATTTGTTACTATTTGTATTGGAGAGAAGCTGTGCAGATTTAATTTCTTCTATAGAGTCTGACTACCTACAGACTCTTCAAAATGGTGGTCCTGATCAGCATAGCTTTCAGCAAACAATGTAGAATAAACTATGTGATCTCTTTTCCTGTTTTTATAGCTCCTTTCCAGTTTTAACTTGGTCTGCTTTTCTTTCTCACTGTTGTTAAGATTGTAATCTTATGAACTTTTTCTCTACTTTTTTCCATATTTGTTATCCCTTCCCTTAGTCCTATCCTGGTCAGGTTTCAGAGCCAAAGAATTCTATCCTTATTTTCTCCTTCAGTAGTCAAATGAGACTAAGTTTGTTTCCAAAAAGCACTCTTTCTTGTCCCCAGAGATTGGATCCAGGAATTATTAAACATGAAGCCACATCCTCAACCCTTATTTATATATTTGTTTGATTTTCAGTTTTGAGATAGGGTTACACTAAGATGCTAAGCCTGGCTTTGAACTTGCAATCCTCATGCCTCAACCTCCTGAGCCACTGGGATTACAGACATGTGCCACCATGTTTAGCTCCAGAAAGTTTTTGTGGACATTGTTATCTAATTAATTAAATTTGCTTGCTACACAGTAAAGAATTAGCCACCTATAAATAATTTATTGTCAGTAGTAGTAATTTTCCATTAATGAAAGTAGCAATGTCAGTGTGTTCTCAACAATTTGACACAAAATTTGAATTTTATGTGCAGTCTTTGTATTCTTTATATTAATCATAGAAAAAAATCAATTTAACTTCCATAGACACATTTATTTATTTCCACATTTTATATTATACGTGTTAAATTCTAGACAAAGTCACAAATTGAATTTGAAGTTCAGGTGTGAAATATCTATGGCAAGAAAATAACATTGCAACAATCCTCATGATGGATGAATTTGAGTCAAACACCTTTGCAGTGTCCAAAATAAAGATGCCATCAATTGAACTGACCAGTTCAAGAGTTTCTTATCATCAAATAACTATTTTTTTGTAAAGACACTTATAACCTACCTTGCCCTGTTAATGAGATTCAGGCTGTCACCTACTTGGAAAGAAAAACACAAGTCATTACAGAATCTTTACTCTTTAAGTGCAGCAATTGTGTTCATGCTTCCCAATCACCCCAGGTGTGTATACATACTATTTTAACAAGACTCATCCAGGATGCCACTTTACTGTAAATGACTTCCTAGATAGGTAAAGAAAGCAAAAACCTTGATGTTCTCAATGTATCATTACAATTATAATCAGGTCCTATCTAAGGGTGAAATTTGAGATTGGCAGGTAGATTAGTAGGCACTTTTAAGTGCCACATAAAGGTCAAATTTATTCTTTTTATATTTGTTTTTTTTCAAAATCTCTCTTTCCTAAGAAGTCATCAATGCTTTATAGAAATAATTTTAAGCTTGAATTATTCATTATTGAGCCTCCTTGATCTAAAGTGGAAGGAACAACCCAAATTAGGCATGATTTATTGTCCATAGGAGTTGTCACATAGTTAACCTATATTGTTAGAGTCTGTAAACAAGTCTGGATGGCGCCTGGCAAAATGCCAAAGGGAGCGGTTTGTGAAGTAACGCCAGCCAGCCATTAAGTGTGGAGATTCCTTATTGGTTGACTGATGTATCTAGTTTATGCTAATTAAGATAAGCTGTGCAAAATGTATAAATACCTCTGTTGTCGTACAATAAAGGGCTCCTACTCCTGCTGTATCAATGTACACAAGTTGTTCGTCACCACCACCCACCCCCACCCCACCACCCCCGGTTATTTTGCTCAGCCAGCCGGGCTGTGGCAGATGGTGGCCCGTACCGGGAGCCCCGGGACACTCGGGGGTAAGTTGACGAAAAAATGCTGCCCGTCCATAGATAGGACGGAAGCAAATCTGCTCATCCCTAGGCAGATAGGGCAAAAGGAAAAATGGCCATTTCGAGAAAATGGAGAGGATTGATTCAGTATGTTTGTGTCTTGTTTTGTCTCAGTGTATTGTATTATCTTTGTGATGAAAATATGGAAGGGGTGAAAAGTAAATTGATAATGAAAAGAGGCACCCCAGTGGAACCAAGAATAGTTAGGGCATGTGTTGATGGAAGCCCAGGAACTCTAATCAGAAAGAAAAAGAAAGTTCAGAAGAAGAAAGATTATCAGGAAAAAAGTTGCAGCAAAAAGCGATTACTAAATACTTTTCGTTACCGGAGGGTGCATAAAGCTGCGTGGCGGCTGCCACATGTGCAAGCCAGTCATGGCGCAGCAAGGAGTTTCCAAGCAGCGGCAGCCGGCTCTTCCCCGCCCCCCACCTGGGGAGCGGGACGCCACTGAGAGAGCCCAAATCCAAACCTGACCCGGAGGCACAGTCTCGCAGGCTCTTTGAGTCCAGGACACTCCCCAGGGCCATCTGGGGCTGCCCTGGACGCTACAGCCGGCAGAAGACGCTACCTGCGTCCCTGATGTTTGGTCATTTTCAATGCCAATAACTAAGCTACAGTGGTTCTCCCACACATGGAGGCTGATGAGTAATGAGCAATATTAAGGCTTATTTCAAATGTAAAAAACCTTGAGATAATGTACTAAATTGTTCAGAAGGTTGTTTTCTTAGTAGAATGCTACAGGATTTTCTTTAGCCATCCGGAGTTCCTGCCTTCATCCCAGTGCCAGTGAAGACGAAGGTGGAAGAATTTCCAGTGTTGCTGAGAACCAGACAAAACTTCGGCTGAGAAACGGATGAAACTTCGGAGATGTTGCTGTTTCTGCTGCTACAGCTTAGGCTAGCTGCCTGCAGAACTTACCTGGACTGTGATTTACCTGGACTGTGAGTTAATCTATTGAGACACTGCTTTACCTGGACTGAGACAACAAACTGTAATCTACAACAAATTGTAACTCGGTATCTTTACTAACGGTGTCATTGTTGGTATAATTTTTCCAAGGGCTTCTTGCATGGAGCCATCAAGTGGCTTGGTATTGTGACATTTTGTATCCTCCCCTTCTGCTTGTAGCAGATTATTTATGGTGTTTGTGTAAAAACCACTATGGTCGTCATTTAAATTAAACAAAAGGGGGAAATGTTAGAGTCTGTAAACAAGTCTGGATGGCGCCTGGCATTTTGCCAGAGGGAGTGGTTTGTGAAGTAAGGCCAGCGAGTCATTAAGTGTGGAGATTCCTTATTGGTTGACTGATGTATCTAGTTTATGCTAATTAAGATAAGCTGTGCAAAATGTATAAATACCTCTGTTGTCGTACAATAAAGGGCTCCTACTCCTGCTGTATCAATCTACACAAGTTGTTCGTCACCCCCCCGGTTATTTTGCTCAGCCAGCCAGGCTGCAGCACTATATATTTACTAAAGGGGGTTACTTACTTTAAGGAAAATAGATTCATTTTTCTACCATTTTGGCTCACTGATATAAAATAATTCTATTTTCACCTCAATATGATCTATTATTTAGTACTTACTCCTAAACTTGTTCAGGGTTGGTAAGACTTTACAATTATTTTGTTTTGAATGCTATTAACTCACAGTGTTTCTGATACTATATGCTGGGTTTTCAAATGTATATACAACATTGGTTGAAGTAGGTGAATTCATAAAATTTTATCTAAGCCAATATCTAATGTTCTCCTTCATAATGGATGTAATGAATTCTCCCATGTTGGAATGATATCTTCCAGAATCACTGTATCAATTTTGGTTCTTTATGAAGACAGATTTAGAAGTAAAATAAATTTATTGAAGGCAACAGCAGTGAAACATAAAGAAGGTAGGAGTAGGCAGAAAAAGCCTTTAAAAATCAATAATGATTTGTTAACAGTGAAAAAAATCAGAGAGGAAAAAATAAAATCAGTACAGACTATCTTCGCAATGCAGTGCAGCTCCAAAAGCTTTTCAGCTATCACAATGGGGAGGCCAGTATACTAAATTATCCATAAATGGGTCTCTGGGTAACATCTATAGTCTGTAAATTATATGTACATTTGTGATAAGCAGATAATGGACCCCCAACTGAATGTACTTCCTAATTGTCAAAAGCTGTGAACATGCCATGGTACATAATAAAGAAAAATTAAAGTTACTTATGGAATTCAGCTTCCTAATGAGTTGTCCTAAAAATAGGGATATAATCCTGAAGAATCTGGGAGTTTAAAATGTAAAAAAGAGTAAGACCCTATGACTCTTCACTGTTCAAATAACGTCAATAGGTGGAAATATGGAAGCCCTATGGGCTCATGTTCAGAATTAATTACAGAATTTTCCACAGCAGGTATATATACATTGTCTTGCTTCCACTGTTTCATTCTTTTTTTCCTTTTTGTTACCATATGGCCCTTCACAAGTCATATAATACTTTTGTACCATTTTGGTTACTGTGGGTATTTCCTTTTCAGTTCAGATCAATGCCTCCAAATGTGATGCAATAGAGTTCGATTTTACTTTCTTTTCTTTTTTTTTTCATTTTTTGTGGTAATGGGGATTGAACCCCAGGCACTTTACTACAAAGATACACCCCTGGTTCTTTTCTTTTATTATTATGAGACAGATCTCACTAAGATGCCTGGGCTGGTCTTGAAACTACAGATCCTCCTGCCTCAGACTTCAAAGTTGCTAACATTACAGGCATGCTCCACTGCACCCAGCCTGAATTCATGTTATGTCATTACATTGTTGTGACCTACACTTCCCCTTAAACCTCTTGCTTCTCATATAAAGAAAACAAAATGAACAACAGGACATTATTTCCTTGGTACCTGCAGGGAAGTCCAAATCATTCAAATCCCCAGTAAGTAAGCAAGCAATAAGCTTACCTGGTCACCATAAATATCAAAATTACAACCCCCTCCCATCCATTAAGCCATGAAAACCAATTACAGTGACTTGTCTTTCTTTCTGAATTAAGTCTCATGATGTTTGGAACAAAAATATTCATACCTTTTTGGTATGTGTAGTATCATTAGCCTTCTAGTCTGACCAATTCTGGGTAGGAGTCTGAGTCAGTCATCTGCAAGGTGGAAATAAAATATGTGAGTACACAAATGTGAATTCCTAATTATTCAAACTTTAAGTCATTAACTGTAACTGTCTATTATCCACTCATCCTGAGACCACTAATACTGGAAAAATACAGAGAAATATCATTGCTGCCTATGTTAGCTTATTTTTTTAAAAAATGTTATTTGTTTTAATTAGTTATACATGACAGCAGAATTCATTTATGTACTTTGATATACATAGATGGAATATAATTTCTCATTTTTCTGAGTGTACATTGGCAGAATCATATTAGTCATTTAGTCACATATATACATACAGTAATAATGTCTGTTTCATTCTACTATCTTTCCTATCCCCACATCTCCTCTTCTTTCCTCCCATCACTTCCCTCTACCTAAAGTAATGCTATTCTTCCCTACTGCCCCCTGCCTATTGTGAATTAATATCTGCATATTAGAGAGAACATTCGGCCTTTGGTTTTGTGGGATTGGCTTATTTAGCATGATATTTTCCAACTCCAACTATTTACTGGCAAATGCCATAATTTTACTGTTCTTTAAAGCTGAGTAATATTCCATTGAGTATATATAATACATTTTCTTTATCCATTCATCTATCGAGGGATACCTAGGTTGGCTTCATAGTCTAGCTATTTTGAATTGAGCTGCTATAAACATTAATGTGGCTGAGTCACTATAATATGCTGATTTTTAGTTCTTTGGACATAATCCAAGGAGTGGTATAGCTGGGTCAAATGGTGGTTCCATTCCCAATTTTCTGTGGAATCTCTATACTGCTTTCCATAGTGGTTGCACAAATTTGTAGTCCCACCAGCAATGTATAAGTGTACCTTTTTCACCACATCCTCACCAACATTTATAGTTGCCTGTATTCTTGATGATTGCCATTTTGACAGGAGTGAGATGAAGTTTATTCTCAGCAAAGAGAACAATAACATGCGGAGAGAGCCTACAGATTGGGAGAAAATCTTTACCACATGCACCTCCAATAAAGCATTAATCTCTAGGATATATAAAGAACTCAAAAAAATTAATGCTTTGCATATGTGGGAAAGGGGGGATTTTGGAAATACTTATTCCTCCTATTCAATTTTAGTGCGAACTTAAAACTGCTGCTAGGATTTCTGTGCCTTAATGCAATTGTCATAAAATGACAAAGGTATATCTCCACATTTTCAACCCTTCTGTGTGAAACAAAGTTAATATTGACAGGTATTGTGAAAAAAAATTCATAGAAATTATCTTTGTTAATAACTTCAAGAAATTATTTCTTTGATATGTCATGAGAAACTCTACACTTCCATTTACAAATTCCTTAATACAAAAATCAGATATGACAGATCTTTGATTACATGGTTCTATTTCTGATTCCCATGTTCCTATGACAGAAATCTTTCTTCAATCATGGAATCTTGTAACTTTAAAACCTTAGATTTCGTTTAGTATAGCAATCCAGGAAGGCAGTCTCAATTGTGGTTAACTAATGAGTTGTAACCTGTTCGACATCGTTGCATAAAATGGTGATTTCTTTGAACATGATTTTAATTTCCTAAAGCTACTGCTTAGGAAATAAAGTTTATGTCCACTTCAGTGGAAAATCAGCCCATGAGAAAGGAAAACTGAACTTATAGCTTCAAAATAAATAAGTAATAAAACCCTAAAAATCTAATTTTCAAAAACAACATCAGACAATGTCTTGTTTGGTGAATACATGTCATAACTTACGTAAGTCACCACAAAACATTGTAACATATTGAGGGGTCAAATATTTCATCTTGACTATAAGTCTGAGACTGTGTTTTGCATTTTTCTTAGCAAAGATTATTTTATACATCTTGATGGTGATAAGTGATATGAGTTGTCAAGATCTTGAAATATTTTTCTCATTCTAAGAATTTTATTCATTTCTAAAAAACCATGAGCAATATTGTTATTTGGTAAATAAATAAGAGTTGACTACAAAAATTTAAAAAAGAAACAAGCAGTATTATCACACATCCATCATCATTGTCCTCTAAAATGCATTGAATGTTTAGTATTTCCTAGATATTTTGCTAAGTGCCTTGAACTTTTATCTGATGCATATAATAAACCACTATGATGTATTATTACTAATTTCCTTCATACATGAAACTAAATCATACCCACAATCACAATATACAAATGATGTTATTAGAACAGGAATATGGACTATAGCTTTCAAAATCTAAGAAACCTTAATCAGAACCTAAATACATACCAATCTTAAATTTATGCTTTGTTAATACTTAAAAAAAGTACTTAGACTCTATTTTATAAAATGAATCTAGTGTTTTTTTTTTTTTTTTTGGCTTTTGAATGTGTTCACAGAGCACTCAAATGCTCTTCATATTTCACCTTCAAAACGATCCTAGGACATTATAGTGACAATTCTAGCTTTACATAATTAGAAGCTGAGATTTAGAGAAATGAATAAATCCACATGTGATTCTGAGCTAATAAATACTAAGATTTTATTTGAAAACAGAATTTTTAGTTATAAATTCTCAACCTTAACACTCATTTTGAGTTAAATTCAGGTATATAAATATTTAATATTCATAAATCATTGCTTAGTATCAGCATAGCTGTTGAATTTATAATAAAAGATAGTATAAAGATTCACATGAGCAATTTAAGTCAATGAATGGCCTTTACCTGTACAGAATGCATCCATGAACGTTATAGTCATAAATTTGGGATTGGCGGTTAAAAGTAGCATTGGACCATAAAGGAAACAGAGGGCTTTTGGACAGAGAAAATGTCCCATATTGAAAAGTCATCAGCACTACCAAATACCAATTATCAGAGCAAGCTTTAAGCAGAACCTTGCACAACATGGTCTAATAGAACACTGATATCTCTCATATTGACATTTTTGTAATGCAACAGTTCTACTGCCAGCAATTTTTCCTTTGAACTAAAATAACCTTCTCTTTTTAAGCAGAGACATAGCAAAGAATAACTAACACTACACTATCTAATTTTCTTCATGTGGTTTTGGAACAGTGAGTATGCAATACCTGTAGAACAGAAATGAAAAATTGGCTGGTATAGTAAATATGAAGAAAAATAATGTGAGTCCTCATAACCAAGTGTCTCCCAATTCTATGTTTTACTAGGCCAGTATTACACATAGAAATAAGATAACTTGGCCAAAATAGCTGCAGCAGAGGATCAGACTGTTGATTTTTATACCATTTTACAATTGATATTTACATCACCATGTAAGACATAATGTTTTCCCAAAAGTCAGGAACTATGCCTGCTTCATGAGAAAAAGGAAGAGAATGAATGAGCAACAATGAAGTCATAATTCTTAAAACAAAGGAAGATACATATATTCATCTTCATAATTGTCTCCATATGACCTGACCTATCAACTTTATCTGTTTTTAAAGAAAGGTTATCAGTGGGGGATGTGGCTCAAGTGGTAGCACGCTTGCCTGGCATGCGTGCGGCCCGGGTTCGATCCTCAGCACCACATACAGACAAAGATGTTGTGTCGGCCGAAAACTAAAAAATAAATATTAAAAAATTCTCTCTTTCTCTCTGTCTCTCTCTAGACTCTCTCTCTTAAAAAAAAAAAAGAAAAGAAAAAGAAAGGTTATCAGATGCTATATGAAGCTAATTACTGTAGTTAAATACTTAATAAATGCTAGTTCCTAAGTCCAAAGGCCAATATCATTATCTCAGCTTAACAAGGATAACTAATAGTTTGAATCCTGTGTAGGAATAGAGATCCAATTCACTATTCTGCTTTATGTTAGTTGTTTACTCTTTAAAGGACTCATATTCCATTGGAAGGAGACTCTAGATAAATAGACCATACATCTTGGCTTATGGAGAAGATAATATCTACTTATATATCTACAACAGAGCATTTACCAAAAGAGATGTTATAAACTATTATATTATTGTCCTACACTCCTTATTTTCTATATTGTCTCAAATTTAAGGAGTTTAATATTTTCTATGGTGTAAAATTAAGAATTATATAAATAAAATGGGTACATAAAATTGTAAGGCTATTTACCAAAATATACTTATAATAGTTTGTTAAAAAAAATTCCCAAATTAAGTCACTACTCTGATATATTGTTATAGTAATTTGGTCTTATGTAACAAGTTGAATATATGCATAATTCTATTCAAGATCTGTCACTATATCACTTATAAAAATTCTAATTCAAAGGGATCACTCACAACATATTTAGAACAGAAGAAAAATAGATATAAATACTTGAAATAATTCTCTGTATTTGTTTCATGAAGATCACGTAAAAATAAATAAATAAAATAAAGGGATTGTGTCCATCTACATAAAAAAAAACATTTTGAAAAAGAGAGGATATAGTTCAACAAGATGGTTAGACCATTTTAAGTCTATTGAATGTTTCATAACATTTAATTAATGTATTTCTAATTTTAATTAATAAAGATATTTCTCTTTAAGGAAGATGTCACTAATTGATCTAAATTTAGTATAATGCCATGGAATCAACCTCAATTGTGAAACAATGGACATAGGATCTAAGTTTCATCAACTACATTTAGGTCTAATAGGTCTATTCAAAGCATGGAGATGGAACTATTCTACTTAATTAAGTAAAAATATGGTAAAAAGAGGACCTGGAAGTAACAGGGACAAACATGACTATTCTGTAGGTATGGATTTCCTGAGAATGAAAGAAAATAGAATCAAGGAAAAGAGTCTGATTTTAAGTATATAGTTTGGGCTTTTTAAGCCGGCTTTTTTTTTTTTTTTTTTGCCAGTAAATTAAACTCAAGACATATAGTTACGTGGGTGACAATATTTTTATTTCATTAAATCAATTAAAATTTGAATTGTGTTATTTGTAGTCAAGATTTCTCATCAAGATAGAGGACTAATAAACCCAACTAGAAAAATACAATTTAACCTCATCTATGTTAACTCAAATTTATTATCTTCTTAAATACTTATTCATCAATTACTCATTAAACTTTTAGTATTGCTAAACTGGATTGAATTTTAAAAGGTTTATTCAGAGTCTTAGTAGACCAGAATTATATGTAAAATCTTTGCACGACTTCCTGTTTGTTGAATGGGGGAAATATTATTGAAGAATGTAACAAGATGATCAGGTCATGTTAAGTCTCTCTGCTGAATGACTTACAGCATTCTGTTAGTATATCCTAATATAATTATAGCTAATAAATACTAAAATAGCTGTGAGTAGTAATCACTTCTAATTTCAGTTATTTCATGTACTTATTACTTATACTAATTGGCCTAAATAAATTTACTCCTTTTATGTTTTCAGAACTCTGCTACGCCTTTTACATACCCCCATAATTAGGACACATAATTAGAACACAAAATTATTTTCATATTCTTAATCCACTTAACTGAATTCACCTTATGGTACTCCAAGTGAATAAATAAATATTAAAGAAATAAATGTATTCCAAGTGAATAAATAAGTATTAAAGAACCTGGTACATTCAAGATAAGAACAATATTAAAAACTTTGTCAAGCCATTCCATTTATCGATTTTTAATTTTACGTAGGAGTCTTGTGAGGATGTCAGTTCCTAAGCCAACAAGTTGGAATGATGGGCCTACAGTTTCTTCTAGTATGTGCAGGGTTTCTAGTCTAATACCTAAGTGTTTGAGTTGAGTTTTTCGCAGGGTGAGAGATAGTGGTTAAAATTAATTCTTCTATATAGGAATTTCCAGTTTTTGCAGCACCATTTGTTGAAAAGGCTATCTTTTTTCCAATGTATGCTTTTGGTGCCTTTGTCTAGTATGAGGTATCTGTATTTTTGTGGGTTTGTCTCTGTGTCTTTTATTCTGTTCTATTGGTGTTCATGTCTGTTTTGGTGCCAGTAACAGGCTGTTTTGGCTCTGTTGTATAGTTTAAGGTCTGGTATTGTGATAAACTATAACACAAATGGAAAAGTTGAAATGATCTAGAGATGTTAGGTAAATTATAAGAAGAAATGTTCAGTAGGTTACAAGGAATATAAGACTGGACTTGAGAGTATATACATGTTTACAGGTGGATTTCCCTGTTATTTACAAAGAAATATTAAAGAGCTAGTGAAAATGAACAGAGTCACTTTTTGGTAGAAATTATGAGAAAAGTAAAAGGCGTATATAATAGAAGAGAACTTTGGATAAATTAAAATATATTCATCTTAAACCATATATTGAGGTACAGTGCTTTTTTAGTAAAGTTTATGAAATATATTTTGTAAGTCATCTCTAAATGTCATTTCTAAATGTGTAAAATTATGTTATTATTGAGTTCCCTGTATAGGATATATTAAAAAGAATGTCAAAGCATTTAAAGTATATATTCATACTCCTTATTTATAGAGTAAATGGAGGCTCTGAGTATTGTAATTTGACCAAGGATAGAACACAGTAGCAGAACTTCAATCCACATTGGGCACATTCCAAATCCCATGATTTTTTTTTACTACAGTCATGTTCTAGAGTGTGTTCAAATCAGTATTTCTGATCCCCCTAACCCCTGCCACATATGGCACAGTATTTATTGTAGTTGCCCTGTGTGTATGAAATACTCTCATAAGCTTTAAGTAAATAAACCAATTTATTTTGTCTAATGCATTCTCTCTCAAATTTGCCTGGTGACAATACAATTTCTTTCTGCATAAGATCTTTTGTATTACAGGCTATCTCCAACAATAGTTCCATATAGCTGCTTTGGCATATTAGGGAATGCAATTCTCCATTCTGGCAAAGATATTTCACCAGGGGTTCATTGTAGTCAGCCTTTCTGCATAATGAGCTGAAATATAAGGGGACGGGGAGGGAGAGAGATAAGGTCTCAAAGAATGCCAAGTTTTTCCTCTTTGAGAACTAATTTTTCTAAATAGGTCAAGACGTGTTTAGCTGTAGCTTATATTCTGACTGGTATGAAACAAAATCATTTGAAGAGCATGTTTCTCCATTCCCAACATTCTTAAAAACACTAGATTTTTTCATTATTAGAGAAGTTAATTTAGCAATTACAGAGTTTTTAAGTCTCTGTGATTTTTCTTCAGATTTGAATACAACTATCTTTGAGAGTCACATGACTCTAAAATACCACAGGGAAGTGAATTCGTAGTGACTATGTTTTCATTAAATATGTATTTAATATATTAACTGTGTATATACATATATGTGTGTGTGTACACACATACACACCCAGTTTCAATATTGGCACAAAGTTATTTGAATGCACCAGAATTAGAGTCCTGAAAGCTTATTTTGTTTAAGAAAGTCTCTCAAGGCTCTAAATAACCATTCTAGTCAAGCATACTTATCTCACATGTGGAGAACCTTTGAAACAGCTAAGAGACTTGTCTGGAGTTACATAAAAAAAATCACCCATCTTTTTCTTAGTTTACATACTGATAGTAAAACTAAGAAGGCTTTTGAGTAAAGTCTTCTTTAGCTTATTTATTCCTTACTAACATATCAAGAGGTAGGTACTGCTGACATTCCTATTTTAAAGATGGGAAAACTGAGAAAAATATCAAATTGGCTGAAATTACAGTCATTTAATGGTAATCCAGTAAAAAAATTAAAACTCAGAAAATGTACCTCCAGGATCAATGCCTTTAACCACATGCTACATGAACTTATCACATTTTTTGTCTTCTGCTATTGGAACCATTAAAACTTGTATAATAATGGGCTTAAAATTATTAAGATTTCCCATGATTGATTCTGGCAATCTCTTAAGAAAGAGTATTACTTGATTCTAAAAGGTATATATATATATATATATATATATATATATATATATATATATATATATATATATATACATACTTTCTAAGCAGAAATCTGAATTGGCTCTTTAATGCTAATATATGACAGGTGGAAACCTCAGAGAATCATTGAAGGTTCTGCATAATTCCCAGCAATCAAGTAAATATTCTGTTCATTTTAACAATTTACCTTGTGAATATTGTAGAGTCAGAAACAAAAACCCAAATATTTGTAAAAACATTTTTAAGTTTGTAGAAAAAAAGGCATTTTAAGTCAAAGATGAACTTAGTAAAAAACAAAAAAGTAACCAATGCTGCATCCCATCTCTCCCAGCCCTCCTCTCACTTCTCAAAAGACAGAATCATGGGTGCATGCAAGTTTTATAATAATTCTGAGTCAATAAAATTTGATTTACATTCTATATTTTGTACCTATGGGCAATTTGTTCATTTTTTATGACTCAAATTCTCTTTATTTCATCATTAATGAAACTCAAGGGCTTATACTTACTTTGCCAAATATTTTGAGGTTTAAGTGGCATGACCTATGTAAAACCTCTAACTTCTATGAAATCTGTGTCTAGGGCTGGACTTAGTGTAAGCTTTGATATGTACTCATTCTTTCCTTGAGTCAATGTGAAAAATTGGGATTTGACCTTAATTTGTGAAAGGCATGTGCTTGCTTTGTTTTTGTAAGTGATATTCATACTTAAAGCATAATTTACATCACAACTATGTATCTTTTTCTTTTACTGACTGCTTCAATAATATCCCATGAAAATATTTTTTTTAATTTTTTTCTCTGATAATAATGTTGATAAAAACAGTCATAAGTGCATCTTAACAAAATTATTATTTTCGAAAGGATTTTCTAAAACAATTATGCATGCTTTACTTTTCAAGATAGCATGAATTATTGTTATATACCTAAGATATGATACTTACTTTTGAATAATGTTTATTCTGGAGATGAACTGCAGTATAAAATTTGATAAGATGTATATTATTATCTTCTTAGATAGAATAAAAATGGAAGGTGAAAAATAATTTTCCAAAAGGCATTAGTCAAAATTTAGGTTTCAGTCTGTATGTTAGTTAATGATGTAGCACACTGAGTGGCAAAGATTTATCTTTAGTTAGAAAATTTGTTATGTTTAAATGAAAATATTTATGAATTTTAAAAAGTGTTTTAATACTAAAAACATAGCATTTATATTGTTTGTGGTTTTGGAAGGTGAATTCTTCTATGTTATGATGGGTAGTTATATAAACTGAACATTAAAACTATAAGTTAATCATGCCGAAGACTTGCTTCTTCCTTCACATCAAACTTTTATGAAAATTATGTATATGGCATAAGGGTATGCATTTGCACAAACACAAAGCAAATGAATTTTCATAGTTTCAACTCAATTGGATTGATGTTTTTAAGTCTGGATTATCATATGATTTTAGAAATCTCAAAAAAAAATTGCTACCAAAGATATAAAGCTCATTCATTTTTTTTCTCAAATACTTTAGAGATTGATGGAAAAAAAGTTATTAAACATTGGCCCAGAGTTAATAAATATATAAGCAAATATTTATGTGTATATTGTTGTGTATATACTAACTGTGATGCAAAGTACATGTTAATTTAAATAGTTGAAAATTTGGCTCATGGATTAAAATTTATAAGAGCATAGGCAATAAATTGCTTCAACCACAGGACTTTCAATGTGCTCATCCTTTCTATCGACTCATCAAAATTAAGTAATATTTTAAAAATTTGTAACCACTAAACATCATTTTGAATTATTATTTATTAAACCATAGGCATATTAATGTCTAATAAGTACAAAACATATTTTTTATTCTGTACACTCAAGAAAATAGATAATAATCTCTGTATTTTTGAAGTTCATTAGTCATTAAAGAGAAGTCTATAAAAAATAATGACAAAATATACAACCAATAGGAAAAGTACAGATGTGAGTACATTTAATGTAAAACTATTCTATATAATATATCCATAGACAGATGGCATAACTATGATCATGCATTTGTTTACAAGCAGAGAAAAAATCCAAAATGCTTTAAATAAGAAAGATTTTCCTGTATTAATTATTAAGTGGATCTTAATTGGTTTGCAGGGAGCTTGGTCTTTGTGTCACTTGTACTCCAAATTAATTGTTATAATTAACAGGAACTCAAGTTGCTGACCTTTCATTTATCCTTGTTAAGACCTATTTTGTGGCATTGGTTGCTGTATACCAATAATTTTACTCCAGGTAACAAGACTCAAATAGCATCAGTTAACGGCTGCATTTGCAGAACACTTACCACATGGCAGACTACGTTTTAACACTCTTTTATGTTTATTATTATTATTATTATTATTATTATTATTATTATTTTCATTATTTAGAGAATACTTTATTAGTTTCTGTACTCAAACCCACGTAGATAAGACCTTACATATTTAATACAGTGCATTACCCCTGTACAAATGGAAAAAAAATTAACGTTTCTAGAACAATATGGCTGTTAATTTCTGTACAATGCCAACTCAACACGGTAAACTGGGATACTTTTCCAAAGTTGACAGCACAGCTAAAGTTTCCAAAAATTCAAATTATCTATATATGTGAATATATATTTATATTTATATTCATATTTATATTCATATTCATATTCATATAAAAGACCAATAATAGCAGTATGTTCTGCATCAGCAGCAGCAACAGCGTTTCCAGGTTGTGTAGTCATCTGAACAGAATCATAGACACATCCAGCACACTCCATTTAAAAAAGGGGGGAAAGTAAAAAAAAATAAATAAAAATAAAAATAAAACCCGAGAAAACAGCAAAGTTCTGTTACTGTTGTGATACCTGGCACCATTTTTTTTTATTAGCTTCTCAATCATCATCTGAAAAGAAAACATGCTAGAGTAACATCATTAAAAACAGCTCTGATAAAGCACGGTCACTACCACGTATCATAAAGCAGGTACGAGAGGTTTAACATTCACAGCATATGATACAGTACTGTCCTACATCTACAATACTAATGGGTACGATTACAAAGGCAATTATTTGAGACTTGATTCTACTTTTCCAGCAGAGGGCCCAAAGGATGGTATGACACAGCTCTGTAAAGAAATGTAGTTCCTTAGGATTTCCTTTCATTGGCGGCACAGTTCCAAGTACTCACTCTCTTCAGGAACATCAGCTAAAAACTGTTAATGGGGGAGGGGAAAAAGCCAGGGAGAAAAAAAAAAAAAAGGTAGATCACATGTGGTTTCCTTGCTCCCTTATGTTCATTGGATATGGTTATGGTGTTTGTAGAAGTGAAGAGCTAAAGATAACTGGTGCTGGATAGAGGAGCCTTATTTTTTATTACGGCAGTTTGCTATTTTTGTAATATGATGATTGAGTTGAACACAATCAAAGTACAGTCGTAACTGATGTCCCCTTCTTCCTGAATGAGTGAGCAGATGGTTCAATATTGACATCAGCATCCTTGAGCATACCCGAATGAGCTCAAAATGATGTTTGAAATGATGCTGTGTTTGGTTGTGGTCTGAAGCTTGGAATGCTACTGGGCATCTCCTTTCTTCCATGGAGTGCTCACTATTCAAACATGACATATTTGGTTATAGTTAGGTTGAGTCTTGCTTGCCTCCATTTGGTCACCTTTGTATGGATCCAATGGCTGTTTTGTTTTGCTTTTTTTTTAAATTTTATTTTATTCTAATGAATCCTCCCAAGTTGTGTATGATGTGGACGTTGTTTTAAATCTCATTTGATAAATGAGGTCTTTCAGACTCATTTCATTAATGAATATGCTAAAATCAAGAATGAATAGAATTTGTTGATAACAAAGATGAGTAAATTTAAATATTCATTTAAAATGAATGCAGAATAGAGAGATCTCAGGGAAAACAATAAAAAGTGTGTGATGTCTGAACTGGATCTTAAGGTTCAACAGGAGGTTTGGGGCAAGTGGTCAGAAGATTTCAAACAGAAGAGCTGACAAAAGTGTAGAAAGAGCCTTCAAAACTGTACTAACTTTGAGAGGACAGATAGAATATACATACTTGAGGAAAGGGAACTTTACATGCTGATCTCTGGATCTTCTGATGGGGATGATAAGATTGGAGATATTCAGAACTTTCTCCAAGAATATAGTGGCTGTGTTATGCTGGTATTTCAGAGCCCATAGGATTGCCCCTGTTTAAATGTCTAGTCCTGTCTTCTACTGTACCTACTCTTTGCATCCTGAAATATCTGCTCTTCCTCTGACCAACTCTGCACCATCCTATCTAACTTACACTCTCTCTCTCTCTAGACCTCAGTCCAATGAAGCAATCTTCAGTTCCAAAAGGCAGCCAGGTGATTCTGGTGCAGATGGAGTACTGACCATAATTTGAGAAAACAAGTTATGAGTTAATGTTAGCAAAATCCTACTGAAAGAATAGCGTACTTATACAGCAAAGTGTTATGGTCTTATATAATGAAAGGCTTTCTTTTTCTTTTAAAACATTTTCCCTTTGAAAATTTATTGACATAAATGAATTATAAAGAATGAAGGGATTCATTTTGGCACACTCATACATACATAAATATAATTTTCTAAATTTCACTTCCAAATAGTTCCCATTCCATCCATTTCTACCTTATCCCCTTTACCTTCCTATACACTAATGGTCTCCCTTCTGCTTTCAGGGAATCCATTTTTCCTGATTTTCCCTCAATTTTCCACATATGAGAGAAAACATAGGAAAACATGGGTCAGATTTTACTTCACTCACAATTATATTCTCTAGTTCCATCCACCTTCCTGAAAAGACATAATTTCATTCTTCTTTATGGCTGAATGAAACTCCATCATGTACATATACCACAATATCTTAATTCATTGATCTGTTGATGCATACCTAAACTGATTCCATAACATAGCTATTGTGAATCGCACTTCAAAAAATATGCTTATGCTTGTTTCTCTGAAGTATAAATGTATGCTGACTTTTATGCTTTGAGATAAATACCAAGGAATGGAGTAGCTGGATCATATGGTATTTCTTTTTTAAACTTTTTGCGGGACCTCCATACTAATTTCCAAATTTAAGTTCCCAAAAGCAAAGTGTAGTAGTTCTTTTTTGACACATCCTTGCAAATATTTATTGTTACTTGTATTTTAGTATCGATTTTGTTAAGTGCATTATAATTATACAAAGTAGTGGGATTCACTATGCCATAATCATGCACATGATAGATGAAAGTTATTCTCTAGTGACTGCCATGTCCCTCTCCCTGATCCTATTGCTCTACTCTACTGATCTTGCTATTATTTATTCTATTTTCAATTAGGACATTACAATTATATCTGAGTACAAATTTATTGGGTCTGTGAATATGAACCTAGTAAAATTGCATAGACTTTGTTCCCAATGTCCTCTTCTCTTCTTCTCCCCCTCTACAACCTCTCCGTTTACTACTCTATTTATCTTCCTTCTATTTTTATGAGATCCCTTTTAATTTTTTTTTCTCTCTAGATTCTACATATAGAGAAAATATTGGACCTTTTGCTCTCAGAGTCTGTCTTATTTCACTTAATATGGTGTTCTTCAATTCCATCCATTTACCAGTAAATGACATCGTTTTATGGCTAAAACTCCACTGTGTATATATACCACATTTTTAAATTTTTTTTTTTCATTGTTGATAGACACCTAGGCTGATTTCATAACTGGGAATGTGCTGTTATAAACATGGGTATGTATACATCAGTATATTATGCTAATTTTAGGGTTTTTTGGTTAAATATCAAGGAATGGAATAGCTGGATTATATGATGGTTCTATTCATAGTCTTTTGAAGAATATTCAAACTGATGTCCATACTGATTGTACTAATTTGTGTCCTACCAATAGTGTGTAAAAATTCCTTTTCCCACACATTTTTCCTAGTATTTATTATTTGCATTCTTATTTTTATGTCTATTTTTTTCATTGCTTCTTTAGTTATACATGACCATATAATTCATTTTGATATGATTATACAAGCATGGAATGTGACTTATTATAATTAGAACCCCATTCTTGTTCATGTCCATGATGGTAAGATTCATAATGGTGTAATCTTATATACACACATAGGAAAATTATTTCAGATTTTTTCTACTTCCTTTTCCTATATTCCCTCCCTTCCCTTCATTCCCATTTGTATAATTTACTATATATCTATTTTCCCCTGGTTTTCTTTATTGTGGGATAGCTTCCACATATCATCAAAAATATTTGATCTTTGGCTTTTGGGGATAAATGAGTAAAATTGTAAAAAGCAATTTTGAAATTTATCTGGAAATATAAGAGACCCAGAAGAGCCAAGTAATCCTTAGATGTCTTGGAGACTCACAATACCAAATTTTATACTACAGAGCTATAATAACATAAATAGCATGGTATTGGCACCAAAACAGGCATGAAGATCATTGGAGCAGAATGGAAGACACAGACAAACCTAATAAATATAAGTACTTCATACTAGATAAAGATGCCAAAAACTGCAAAAAAAAAAAAAAATAGCCTTTTCAACAAATGATACTGGGAAAACTGGAATTCTTTATGTACTAGGATAAATTTGAAGCCCCTATCTCTCACCCTGCACAAAACACAACTCAAGAAGAACTAGACATTAGACCAGAAACCCAGTACCTACTAGAGGAAAATGTGGGCCCAACACTTCCATATATTGGCTCATGAACTGACTTCCTTAACGAGACACATAATGTGCAAAAAGTAAAATCAATAATAAATGGAATGGCATCAAACTAAGAAGCTTCTTCATAGCAAAGGAAACAATCAAGAATGTGAAGAAAGAGCCTAAGGATGGAGAAAATCTTTGCCATCTACTCTTTTCTTTTGATAGGGTGTTAATTTTCAGGATGCATAACGAACTCAAGAAACTTAACACCAAAAAATCCCCCAAACAACCTAACCAATAAATAGTCAAAGGAGCTGCACAGTATCTCAGAGAAGAAATATGAATGTTCAACAAATACATGAAAAAAAAATTTCACCATCTAGCAATTAAAGAAATCCAAATTAAAACTACACTGATATTTCATTTTGCTGATATTTCATTTTAATGATTACATACAGTGTTCAGTTAATTTGCTCATTTATTGATTGGTTGTTTATTTTTTTTTTTGTATGTTGAGTTTTTGTGTTCTTTATACAGTCTTGAAATTAATACTGTGTTGGAAGAGTAACAAGCAAAAATTTCCCCCCTTTCTGTAGGTTTCTTTTCATTCAGTTAATTGTTTCCCTTGCTGTTAAGAAGCTTTTTAATTTGATACCATACATTTTATCAATTATTGCACTTATATCCTGAGCTAGAGATCCTATTTAGGAATTCTTTGTCTGTGCTTACAAGTTTAGGTGTTTATTCTGTTCCTTTTCTTCCAGTTTCAACTTTTTATTCTTTTATTTGAGGCATTGATCCATTCTGAGTTCACTATTGTACAAGGTGTGAAATGGGGATCAAGTTCCATTTTCCTACATACGGATATCCAGTTTTCTCAGCACCTTTTATTAAGGAGACTTTCTTTTCTCTATATGTTTTGGGTACTTTTGTCAAAATCAGATAACTGTAGCTGTGTGGGTTTGTCTCTGTGTCTTCTATTATTTTTTTTTCCTTTGGTTATTTACTTTTTTCACCCTCTCATATAAATTTACTTTACTTATAATACCTGTCCAGTTTATATGCACCTTTCCAGTTAAAATAAGTCAGACTTACTTGTTATATCTTCCTATATTATGATTCATCATAATTATAAGCATAATAGAAACTAATATGAATGTTAAGAATGAAAGTGAAGTGGAAGTTATTGTCTTATTCAAATGCTTATTTTAATTTGGTATAACAAAATTGACTTGGTCCTAAAAATGAAATTTAATGTGGTGCAACGTATGCATTTTGTGCTTATGTTATAAAAGTCATAGCATCTTTTGTTTGGTAGAAAGATACCAGGTATGTCCATAAGTTCCCCAAAATTTCACCTAACATAACTCCAAGTCAGAAGTCCATAAAGACTAATTTTGTTTGTTTCCTTGTTTCACATGTTCAGAATTTTTAAACCACAAATTATAGATCTCTTTTTAGTGATTTTGAGTTAAGTATGTCGAGGTCAAGTAATCTACATTTTGGAAAACCTCCTCAGCTAAGTTCATTCTTAGCTAGATGTGAAAAACTGTAACTATCTTTATCTAAAGTGAGTTTCATAAACTAAAGTTGCTTTTAAGTGCAACTGAAGTTCTTTCAGAGTATGCATTTTTGTAACACGACTGCTTTACTTTCTTATTACATATTCAGGATCACAGAAATATGTAATACAAATGTGTACAAATGTGTGTGTGTGTGTGTGTGTGTGTGTGTGTGTGTGTGAGAGAGAGAGAGAGAGAGAGAGAGAGAGAGAGAGAGAGAGAGAGAGTGCAAGAATGCATGCCAGACTTAAAACTTGCAACACATTAAAATGTTGTCTCCTGACTCATGACTAACAAAACAAAGGACTATCAGGAACTGACCAGGGATTGACTTCTTAAATCCATTTCTAAGGCTTCAGGTTAAAATATAATTTCTTATTTCTTGTGTCCCCAGTTTATTATTTTGAAACTATTAAAGCACACAGAAAATTTAAATAATACTGCAAAAAACACTGATATTCTTACACCTAGATTCATTATTAGTAATGATTTCTTTCCTCTTTTTCTTTCTTGAACCTGTTGGGTGTCTATTGATAATCCCATACACTAAACCCCTAAGCATTTTGGACTCCATCTCCTCTTTCTTCTACATAAACCAAATACAATTATTGTGCTCAAAATGCATTATTTCTGACAGGATTTTGCAAAAAAAAAAAAAAATGACTGCTTATAAAACTGAGAAAGACTTTCTTTTGAATTTGCATATTTTGATACCTCTTTATATCTCTGCTCTATTCATTGCTCTTATCTCTTTGTGTTTGTAAATTCACATTGACATTGGTAGAATCATTTTTTCTGTGATTTTAGTTCACCTAATTGCCTTTGAGATAAAGATGAGCCTCCATTTGGGGAATAAAAAAAAAAGAAAACCATTTCCTTCTATGTAACATGAAAGAACAAAATCACCTCGATCAAAACACCACAGTCCTGTTTATCATTTTCTTCTCATCAATCAATTTCCATAACTGTATGAAGTAGCTACACCTATATTTTCTAGCTTATATAAGCTATCAATGTAAGCTTAAATCTCTATTTAATGTCACACTGTGATTCCTCTGCACAAAAACAGTTTTTCATAGGATTATAGAGATAAGACAATGATCAGTGATAAACCACTCAGACACCTTATGGAAGAGTGAATGTACTTGTGTGTGTGTGTGTGTGTGTGAAAGAGAGACAAAATAATATTATATTTGCAGATAATTCATAAATTAACTTTTTAATAGGTTGTATGTATTGGCATAAGATGCAGATATTCCATAACTATCTGGCTTATTTACAAAATTGAAAGCAAGCTGTATATTGGTAAAATGTACTAAAGTACTTCTTGTTACCCACTGCTTACAATAGAAATCATGCTGCTTAATGATTACATACAGTGATTCTTAAATTTTCATTGTAGAAGCTTAATGCCTCTCAGTGATCAGAGAATCTGATGTTAATTAGTAAAAATAGAAAGTGCAATGTGACAGTAGTAGGGAACTTGTCAGATACGTAGCACTGAATTAAAGGACATCAGAAGGATGTGCAATATTTATTTCTGATCCTAAGTAGTTATTCTGCCTCTTGCTATTTGACCTTGCTTCTCTAACTCTCAGTCTTCTAATCGTTTCATTGAAATATTTATATGTTTAGTTTTCTCTGCATACATTATTCTAGCAGTGATCATCCTTTTCAACATGGGCATATCTTAGAGTCCAGAACAATAAAACAGATAAAAAGAAAACTCTCCAATGTAAATGGGATCAAGATTTACAGGGTCAAACTTTGAGATCCCTTTATACACATTTGGCAGGCAGTGTATTAGACAGCCTTGAAGGTTTTTCTCTACATAGTTTCACACATTAATTCTATGTCTCAGAGCTGTAATATAGATATACATATATGATTTTTTTTGTATTAGGGTTTGGACCTAGAGGCACCTTACCACTGAGCTACACAGCCTCATTCCTTTTCATGTTTTTATTTTGAGACAGGGTCTCACTGAGTTGGTTAGGGCCTTGCTGAATTGCTGAGGTTGACCTTCAGCTTCTGATCCTTCTGTTTCAGCCTCCAAGGTTGCTCAGATTATAGGCCTGTGCCACCAAGCCAAAGCTTTAATTTTTGAGAATTAAAACACTCATGCAAAAGTATGCTAGTAAACACTATCCTGAGAGAAGCCCAAGCTAGTGAGCTGTACTAGGTCTGTGCCTCATCACCCTCTTCTTCACACATGAAAACAAATCAGTCACTAAAAGACAATAAAGTGAAATGCAAAAAACCTGACTTTTCTATTCATTACCTTGTATAACCCTGGGTGAAACACTAAGTATTTATTCTCCCATATAATATGCAGGTAATAACTACTACCTTATTGTGCTAGATTGGGGTTAGAGAGTGTGTGTATGTGTGTGGTGTGTCTGTGTGTATATGTATACATATGTATATACATGTGTGCATATGTATATATGTGTGTATATGTGTGTATGTGTGTGTATGTATATATACATGTGTGCATATGTATATATATGTGTGTATATGTGTATATATGTGTGTATATGTGTGTATATGCAAAAACATACACGTATAGGTAGATTCAGATATAAACGTGGGGAGTGACTCCTGAGCTATTTGAACATCTTGACTCAGCCTTGGAGCCAAGGAGATTTTGGTTTGGCATTGAAAACTATTTTGTGGCTCCCACTTAATGGCTTGTGCAATGTCTGTGACCTCTGTAGAAAGACGGATCTCATAGCTCCAGAGTGGGGTGTGACCCATTGGGAACTGGACAACCCACCTCCTACCTTATTTGGCTAAGAACATTCTGTAGAAAGCCTTCGAAGTTCACCCATATAAATAAAGCAAACAGTGGCCCTCACGCTCTCTTTCCAGTGTGGAAGCTCAACCCTTAAGGTCAAAGAGCTGTCCTGCCCCACCTCTTTAAAACTATTTTCTGTGTCATATGATTTTTTGCTGTATTTCTGATGTAGGGGAACCCAGCTCCCATAGCCTGTGCTGGCTACAGGTAAGATATGTACAATATATGATATACATAGAAATTATTCAATTAACATCATTTGTTTTTATGAATAACAACAAATCATTAAACAACACATGTTTTTAATGAATAATAAGAAATCAAAGTCAAAATTCTCTGGCATAATATGTGCTTGTGCTTTAATATTTTTGGATGCAGTATAATTAAAATACAATTAAACCTTCCTAGAGAGAAACTTCTTCAAGAATCGTTCTTATTTTGAACTTTCAGAAGTTGGAAATTACTTTTACCCATTTCATTAAGATGAAAAAGGAAATCACATGATCTTCATTTGGAGTCAGAGAGATCTTGCTTTCAATTTCAGCTTAGCATGATACTTTGCTGGGTGATTTTCGTGATTTGAGCTTGATCTCGTGTTAAAGTAGGAATATAAAAATATCCAGGTTATTATTGTGGTTTGGAGGGACAAGTGTGATCCAATTAAATATTTTGATTTTGTAGAGCAGTAAAGGTCACAGAAAAGATGCTATGCAATGTTGGATCATTCATTCTTTCTGAAGTTCAGGATGTTTCATTAGACTCTTTCTTCTGTGTTTCCAACAAATCTTCTTTGTCTTATTAGAACTGCACTTGTTTTTTGTATGCTTAGTCATTCACCGAATGCTTTTATAGAATTCAAAAATAGTTTCTATCCTAATTTTATGTTTTGGTATATTATCTAAGGATTACATGTCAAGTATTCTGAGAAAAAAATAAAGTGATTGAAAAAAAAAAGGCAAAACACAGTTCAGTATAGATGACTTACATAAGCTGAAGTGAAGAGTCTCAAGATGTTTCGTGGTAGAAAAGCCAGAAGTAAAGCATGTCTAGAAGCACAAAAGAATTATTTCAAGTAGCAGAATAGTGAGAAAATTGCCCAATACATCTGGTGTCTACCTAAACAATATATCTGACCTACCGACTGTGGAGTGTTAAAAATAGACTTCTGCTTCTTATTGTCAAAGAAGTAAGATAATACTGGGGAGCATTGTAGTGATTTTCCTCAATAAAACTTTCATATCATCTTAACTATAACACTATTTTTAGAGTATTTTGCAAAAGTATGAAAAAAAAATCAAGGACAGTTTGCAAAATTACCTGCTGTATTAAGGGTACAATAAAGAAGATTAAGAAAGAGAAAAATATACTTTAGAGAGTTATAATTTTCACAATATTTAAGGTGAAATATAAGATGATATTAGCATAAGTTTTAATACAGGTAATATTTATGTGTGAAAGTAATCATGCAATTAAAATTATTAATAACATTTTTTATACAAGACATAGGGTAAAATATAGAATTTTATTTTTAGAATGTCACTTCACTACTTAGTCTTAAGTGGTATAAAAATAAAACATGTTTGAAGTTCTTGTTTAATAAAAATATTAAAACCATGATCATACATTCCAGGTTTATGATTGTGAAGATCATACATTCCAGGTTTATGATTGTGAAGAAGATTGTTAAAAGATACACAGTACCTAAAGTGATTCATAGCTATTCTAATCAAAATGCATGGCATTATTAAAAAAAAAAAAACTAGACAAAAAAATAATTCAAAACTTTAAATAAATCCACAAGAAACTCAGAATACCTAAAGACATTGAATAAAAAGAAAAATTTGGGACACTATTCTCTGTGACTTTAAAATATTCTGCAAAGTTGTAATACAAAAACCAGCATGATATTGGCATTAAATCAAACACAGAGACAAATGGAAAATAATAGAGAGACTATAAATGAACCCACACATCTACAACCAATTGGTTTTTGATGAATGGGTAAGGAAACACATTGGGGAAAGAAAAGCATTTTCAAAAGTTGCTCCTGGGAAAATTGGATATCTGCATGCAGAAAAATGAAACTAAGCCCTATCTCTTACCAGTCACAAAAATCAATGCAAAATGCATTAAACTTCATTGTAACACCTGAAACTATTAAATCAAGTAGAAGGAAATACAAAGAAAATATTTTGGAACATTGAAATGGGCAAGATTTTTGGACATGGCCCCAAAGTATGGGAAATAAAAGCAAAAATAGGTGTGTGGGATTATAGCTAACTAGAAACCCTTTACACAGAAAAAGAGATAATCAACTGAATGAGGAGAAAACCTACAGAATGGGGGAAAATATTTTCAAACTATACATTGATAAAGAATTAATAGCAAGGATTTATAAGAACCTCCCCCCCACAAAAAAACCCCAATATTAAAAAAAAAAAAAAAAGTTCAGTTGACAAATTAGCAGGAGATAGATTTACATATAAATAGACATTCCTCAAAGAAGAAACACTAGTTTTCCCAGCACCATTTCTTGAAGTGGATCCTTTTTTCAACATGTGTTTTGTGGAGGTTTGTCAAGGGCTAGTTGGTTGCAGTTACACAGGTTTATATCTGGAATCTCTTTTCTATTTCATTGTTCTACATATCTATTGTAGTCCAAGTCTATGCCATTTTTGTTATATGGCTCTGTTGTCTATTTTGAAATCAGATATTGCAATGGCTTTGACATTGTTTTCTTGTGCAGATTGCTTTGCCTATCCAAGGTATTCTGCCTTTACATATTAACTTTGCAATTGTTTCTTCTAGTTATGTAAATAATTGAATTTTGATGGGGATTGCACTGAGTTTGTATATCTCTTTTAGCTATAAGGCCATTCTAACTATTAAATTTGCCAATATACGAACATGAGAAGTCCTTCCAACTTCTTTTCTAATATTCATTGTTGAGGTCTTTCATCTCCTCATTTTGTTTATTCCTCTGTATTTTGTTGTTTTTTGTGCTGTTGTGAAAATGATTGCTTTCAAGATTTCTTTGCCAGTCAGTTCATTATTGGTATATAGTAAAGCTACCAGTTTTTCTATATTGACTTTGTTTCCTGTTACATTACTAAATTTTTAAAAACCAGTTCCAAGTGTCTTGATAACATATTTAGGGGCTTCTAAATATAGAAACATGTCATCTAATACAGGGATTATTTAACTTCCTCCTTTAGTAGTTATGTCCTTTCATTTGTTTCTCTTATCTAATTAATCTGGCTAAAATTACAAGCTCCATATTGAATAACAGTATTGAGAAGACACCCTTTGATTGTTCCTGATTGTAGAGGAAATGTTCTGTATCCTTCCCAACTTAATATAATGTTGGTTATGTATTTGTCATATACAGCCTTTATCATGTTAAGTTATAATCTTCCTATATCTAACCTATTCAGGACTTTTATCATAAAGGGTTGTTGAGTTGTATCAGAGACATTTTCTACATCTGTTGGAATGATTTATATGGTGTATTACATGTATTGATTTGCTCCTGCTGAAACAACCTTGCATCTCCAGAATAAAACCATATGTGTGGTATTTTTAATTTGCAGTTGAATTTGTTGGTAAGTATTTTATTGAGGAATTTTTCACTTTGTTTATCAGGGATACTGGTTGACAGTTTCCTGTCCCAGACGTATTCTTAATAGGCTCATGTATTGCAGTAATACTGGCTTCATGGAATGAATTTGAAAGAGTTCCTTTCCCTTCTATTTTATGGACTACTTTGAGGATGTTGGGATTAGTTGTTCTTTAAAAGTCTGAAATTCAGCAGTGAACCCATCTGGTACCTGGCTTTTCTTTGTTCAGAGATTTTTTATTACTGCTTCAATTTATTTGCTTGTTGTTGATCTATTTAGATTTTTCTTATATCCTTGTAGTTTGATTTTTGAAGGTTATCTGTATCCAGAAATTTGTTCCTTTCTTCCAAGGTTTCAAATTTATTAGCACATTGAATTTTTTAAAAATCCC
Source organism: Marmota monax (assembly GCF_021218885.2). Classification (NCBI taxonomy): domain Eukaryota; kingdom Metazoa; phylum Chordata; class Mammalia; order Rodentia; family Sciuridae; genus Marmota; species Marmota monax. The sequence continues at coordinate 1,391,068 of NW_026695230.1, read as the reverse complement.
CTAATGATCCTAACAATTTCAGTGGTCTATTCTGAAACATTTCTTTTTCATCTCTAGTTTTATTTACTTTAATTTATCCACAAATAAACTCATCAATTCAAAGTGGATTAAAGACCTTAATGTAAGACCCCAAACACTAAAGAAATATAGGAGAAATATTTCAAGATATTAGCAGAGGTGTTGATTTCTTGAATAGGATTCCAATAGCCCAGGAAATAAAGACAAGAATCAATAATGGGATTATATCAAATTAAAGATTGTGTGCACTGTAAAGAAAACAATCAAGAGTGAAGAGACAACTCACAGAGTAGCAGAAAATCCTTGGCAGCTGCTCATCTGATTAACAATGAATATTTAAAATGCATACAATCTCAAAAAAACATCAAACAACAAATAAGCCAGTCAAAAAATGGGCAAATGATCTGAATAAACATTTGAAAAAAGAAGACATACAGATGGCTAATAAATATATGAAGAAAATATAAATATCTTAGCCATTATGGAAATGTCAATTAAAACCACAATGAGATCTGATCTCACTACAGTAATAATGGATATTTTTTTAAAAAATAATGACAAATGCTAGCAATGATGTGTAGCAAAGAAACCCATACACACTGGAGGTGGATTTGTAGTACAAGCTATTATAGAAAAGAAATTACCCTTAACACCTGGGCACTGTATCCATTGTTACATATTATCAAAAACTTTATGGCAATACCTGTTTTTTTACCCATCTTTTTATAGCCTCAGTTGGTCAGTTTTAGAACTATGTACTACTCCCAATACTTTGCAATGAAAGTAATTTTTTTCTTTGTTTGTTTAATAAAGTTACACATTATTTGACACTTCTAATATTCAGGGTTGTGAAATGCTCTAAATTTCTTAGATAAATAAAATGATGAAGAAGAAAGGCTACATGAGTTTAAGGATCATGATATAAGAAGTTTCAGTTTCCCACTTTAATGAGCTCTCTGTGAGATAAGTGGTCTATCGGGTAAGAAGTCCACTTATTCTGGGAACAGCATGCATAGACACTCCAACTAGATAGCACAAAGCAATTTTAATCAATATCATGTAAGGGGAAAAAATTAACTAGCACAGCCTAACCTAGAATTTTTTTTTTATTTTGTATATTTATTTAGTTATTTCTTTTGGTACTAGAGATTGACCCCTAAGGTTCTTTAACATGGAGATACATCCCCAGGCTCTTTTCATTTTTTTGTTTTGTTTTGTTTTGAGACAGGGTCTCACTTAGTTGCTTAGGGTCTCACTAAGTTATTGAGGCCAGCTTTGAACTTGTGATCTTTCTATCTCAGCCTCCTGGACCACTGGGATTTTGGGTATGCAACACTGCATCTGACCTGACCTTAATTTTTAACCCCACCATAGAAATAGTAGACATGGTACAGTAAAATCCTTATTGTTTTAAGGCCTGTGTTAGCTTTCTGTCGCTGTGGGAAAAAAGCCCTAGAAAATTGACTTAAGGGAGGAAAGATTTATTTTGGCTCTATGTTATGGAGGTTTTAGCCTCTGTTTGCTTGGTCCTGTTGTATTCATCATGCAGTGAGGCAAATATCTTGTTGAGTGGCAAGGAAGCATAGAATGAGGGGGAAGGTGCTGGTGTCTCAAAAACCTATTCAGTGAATGCTTCCAATGAGCAGATTTCCTTCCTCTAGGCCACACTTTCTATGACCTTCCATGCTGGTGCCCATGTGTTCACCATGTGCCCATGTGCCCACCATGGCCCCACTTCCTACTCCCCGTGCTGGTGCCCAGGTGTTCAGTGCATGGCCTTTGGGTACATTTTAGTTCCCAACCATGACAAAGCATTGCATTTAGGGGTTATTGGTTATAAATCAGAACTTATCAAGAAGGTATGTCTTAAGTAAAAAGATTTAAGATTTAGTTAGATGTACAATTTTATATACCAATCAGGCATAGTTTCTGAAATTTTGGTTTTCCAAAAGAAAATTGATTCCTTTATTTCAAAATACCAAGTCTTATTTTGCTGTTGTTTGTTCGTTTGTTTAACCAGAAGTAAAAGCCTAGAGTTAATCTGAAGTGGGATGCTTTGTCTCCTTTGTCACCACCTGAAGTTGCAGACTGAAACCTGGTAAGGAGTAACTGCAGACATAAGTTGAGGTAAATTTAGATGGAGTATGTTGAAATGGTAAGAGGCGATTGCAGGCACTACTGGGAGTGTAATGTTGGAAGGTGAAGAACAGAGAAAGGCAAGAAGAATGGGTTTTCCCCAAATAAATCATCTGAAGTTAGAATGCCATTTCAGCTCACAAAGTGAATTTTGTCCCCTTTTCATTCATCTATAGCACAGTATTAGCCAAAGAACCAAGAAGACATGTAATAACTTTTTATTTTCCAAGACATATTTGAACTCAGAAATTTTGAAAAGCAATTTATGAAATTGAATAAGATTTCATCATAGTTTATTATCTTATTTTGGTGGCACTTAAGAATTTTAACCAATAGATTTGAGAGAAATAATAAACCACTAACAATTGAGACATAAAACACAAAGTATTTTTGTTTGTTTATTGTATAAGACACCAATCCAAATGGAATGGCTTAAGTGTTTAGTGGTTTCCTATGTTGCTTGTGTTGACTAATGGTTCTTCTTCTCCATGTCACATTGACTGGGATCATTGTGTGATAGCATTGAGCTGATGCATGGGGTGGGGCTAGAAGATGAGAACATTTCTCTTCACATCTTCCAATAAGAATTAATTTTTACTTGGATTCCTCAGTTCTTCCCTACTTGGACTCTGCTTCTTTATCATCTGAGTTCAAGATCATGAAAGCAGACATCGCCAGGTCTTACAAGGGCTAGAGAGAGGATTAGTACAACTGGCCATACTGCACTTGCTAAGGAAAGTTCATAGAGACAGTTCTTATTAAGGAGGAGGAAAAGTAGATATCACCTTTGAATGGGACGAGTGTCAAGTATACCCATGGAGATGAAAAATGCTAACAAACACCTAAAGAGCAATCTCCCACAATCAACCTTCTTGTGGTAAAATAAATGGCTTTCCCACTTTTAGAATACTTACTCTCACTCTTCTTTGGTAGGGCCATTTCATTATGGGATGAGATCAACATCTTGTATCTTGGAATTTGCTTTAATTGCAGATGTGTATGAGAATTTTATTACTCTAAATCTTGCAATTACTTCTCTAAAATGACAAACTAATTAACCTTAAATGGACAATACACAATGTTGAGGCAGAAGCAGGATAACCACCATAAACTAAAAGATTGTGGGTGGCACTATGTTTCTCAGTAATTATGAAGTCCAGACAGGCAAATGGTGCCAGAGTTTCTGACTTCAGATGCAGGAAGTTTGCTCTGATTCATGCTCATATGGGAACTGTCCTTAATTTATTATTCTGCATGTTTCCTGGTTCTGTCCTTTGGGTTTGAGACAATGTCCTCTGAGTCGTCCTTCTCTGTCTATTAGAAATGGCATGGATTTTCAGTTAGGTGACTTTCTCAGTCTACTTACTACGTATGGAAATTTTGGATTTCAAAAGTGACACAATTTTTATTTCAGTGCAAGCTGGGACAGTTTCCTTAGAAATGTATGGGGTTCCTATGTAACAAAATGCATTTGTCCATGAGGCAAAATATGTCACACAGAAATCTATCCGAGACACCCACATTTCTACCCTGTGCCACAAAATTCAAATGAGTTGTTTTGCCTATAAGAAAATGCCTAAGAGGTAACCACTTAAATGCTTATGAGATATTAACAAGTCTTCCAGTGCCATCCTGTAACCACATTTTATTATAAGTGTTCTATATCTGGTCTTTTCCCTGAGTGCTACCTTTCTCCTAGCTTTTACCTTTGCTTCCTGATATACAGATATATGTATTTTTATTTACATGATATATGTATGTGTATATGTGTATATATATATATATGTATGTATATATTTATATTTATATATACATATATATATTTGTTTTCCCTAAATTCTTCTTTCACACTTAATATTTCCTTCTACATTTTAAAGCAGTTTTGATTGTCATCAGTAACATTCTGCCTTTAAGTGTTCCCAGGTAAATACACATATTTAATAGGTAAATTTCTATCTTACATGCAACTATTTTCCCTTATCTCACTGAGTGATATGCCAACAATAATGAGGACAATATCACCTACCTTATTGGTTTTATTGAGAAGTGTAAATGAAAAAGTTTATGTTAATTGCCTATGCTGGTGACTAACAAATGTATAGTTCTTACTTATTTGTAGCTGTTTTAAGTATAAGCTTAAAATCATTATCCTGGCATTGAAGAATAATGGATCAATCAGTTTTTAAAAAGTTAACGTCTGACCTCAGTCACAATTCCATGATCTGTAGCACAAACACCATACTACAACCAAACTGATATATTCTATATCTACCTTCTATAGAGATTAGCAATGCTATACCCAGCAGCTTGACTTTGGCTTTCACACATATTATTTTGGGTTTGGAATCCAAAAAAATTTTCTTAATCCCTGAAACCTCAAATTATCCCAACATTCTTTAAGCCCTCTATATTGAATTTCTATTTAATTTATTTCTGAAACTATAGAATATGTTCTTGAAGGCAGTAGTTAGGTCATTACATTCTAATTTGGTAATATTCACTTTTGTAAAATTAATAATAATGACTATAACGCATCTCACAAGAGTACTGTAAAAATTCTTATTCTATCTGAAAATGAATTATAGGGGCTGGAGTTGTGGCTCAGCAGTAGAGTGCTCGCCTCACACATGCGAGACCCTGAGTTTGATCCTCAGCACCACTTATAATTAAATAAGTGAAATAAAGGTATTGTTTCCAACTACAACTAAAAAATAAATATTTAAAAAAATGAATAAAAGTGAATTATAAACTGTGAAAAAAATAATAATTAGTATCATTCATAGCACTAACCTTATGAACCTTGATATAGAATAAAAAAGGTGATATCAAGAATTAAATGAACAAGATAAGAAAACTAGATACAAGATAATATGCAAATCATTATACCAAATAGAAATAGAAATAAAATACATTAATCTCCATATGGCAAAAACAACATTAGTAGGGAAATTTTCTCATTATAGTATTCTGTGAAAATATAGAAATGGAAAGTATTTTATTTAAGAAAGGGTTTTAGTGAAATTTTGCAAAATGTTCAATACAACTATTAATATAAACTCTAGGAAAATCATAATAACAAGTTTCTCTTATCCTGTATTGAAATCATATAGTTAACATGAAAATAAGTGAAAAATTTTAATAATCAAAATGGAAAATCAGGCATTTTGGCTCATATATATGAACAGATGTCTTTAAAGAGATGCCTACAGTAGACATAAACATAAATTGTATTTCATGTCTCTGACCTCTCTGAAGTTTTCATGCACTTAATTTTCACAGAAAAAAATCAGGACCAAAAGCACTGCCCACAGGTTACTCAAGGTTTCATGATACAGTTCTTAGGGTAGCTGCTATTTCCATTCATTATCTCCTAATCTTTGCAAATGTGTCCAATTTGTGTTTGAGAAAACACTGCATTTTAAAATATATTTTCTCCTATATACTCTCCAATATCTGTCACCAATAAAAACAGGTTGTGTTTCCATGGAACAGACTCTATGTTTTACTTTACATATCTTCTAATGGTCAGCTACATGATGTTTCAGCAGTATGCAGTTGCATGGCCAGCTTTCAACACTGAGACCCTCACTGGAACCTTGTGAGTCGTAGTATTATTATTTATTTTAAACACTAATGTTGAAACAGTGTTTAAAGTAACATCAAGGGCAATTTAACTCCTATATCCAACTCCTATTTTTCCTCGCCTTAAGTTGTTCTTCATTTTCTTTCTATAACTTCTGATTGCTTAAACTAGTAATAAAAATAAAATTTTAAATATAGCCAGTAGCAGGAAAAATGTTGCATACAACAAGGGAACAATAATAAATTCAACCTTAAATGCCAAACTAATGCATTTCGAAAGACAAAAACAATGACTTTTTTTAAATTAAACAACACACTTTTACAGAATCAATGGGTCAATGAGGAAGTCTCAAAGTAAACTTTAAAATACTTAAAACTGAATGAAAATACAACATATAAATACATGTAGGATACAGCTAAAGTAACACTAATAGGGAAATCTATTGTACTAATTATATTTTTATTTATCAGTTCTTTTTAGTTATACATGACAATAGAGTCCATTTTGATATAATTATACAAGTATGGACTATATCTTATTTTAGTTAGGATTCCATTCTTATGGATGTATATGATGATAGGATTCACTGTGCTGTTTTCATATATGTACATAGGAAAATTATGTCAGATTCATTTCACTGTCTTTCCTTTTCCTAACCCATTTCCCTTTCCTCCATTCCCCATTGTCTAAAATACTACATTTCTATTCTCCAACCACCTCCCCCCTTATTGTGTTGCCTCAAGCAGCTCAATTCACAAGAGTTAAGCTATGGAACCAAGTTAGGTGCCCTTCAACAGATGAAAAGAGGAAGAAAATGTGGTGTATATACACAATGTAGTATTACTCAGCCATAAATGATGACTTTATGACATTTGCCAGAAAATAGATGGATCTGTAGACAATCATGCTAAATGAAGTAAGCCAATCCTCAAAAACCAAAGGTCAAATGTTTTCTCTGATATGTGGAAGCTAAGGTTCTTTATATTCACATGACGTCTACGTTCAGATAAGAGTATCTAGTGAAACAAACAGTGTAAACATTGAAATAATTCCCATAAAGAATTGTCACATTGTTTGATAAAAGATACTACTAATAAAATAATAATGATGTAATTTTACTGGTTCATTAAATTTATTGTTTTCAAGTATGTATGTATTTATTCAATAATCATCCAAAAATTTAATATATCTTTGTTAAAAGTGATTAACAGATGACATAAGTTAGTTTATGCCTTTCAGGAGACTAACACACATACAGACACATAAACTGGAAGAGAAAGGGGAAATCAGTGCTTTCTCTATGGTACCAGAAACCATGACAGGTGTGACAACATAGATTATTTCCTGAGATTCATTCACACTTGTAAGACAACTATTATTATTCTAGTTTGACAAATGCATGCAGCAGTTCATATAATGTGATATTCAAAGTCTTATAAGGGGCAAAGAATAAATGATGAAAATGTGGAACTAATGTTTCTCAAACAAAAGTCCTGTGTTTCCCTCACACATCTGGAAAATAAGTGGCATCATAAAAAGAGACAAAAACAGTAATAGAAAAGGAATCAGAGTGAGAGATTAGCAATGTTTCACAGGGAGGAGGGTTTTCTTGTAATCAGTGACATTGCCTTCATGGATTCAACAACCAGGAGTGATAATCCCTATGTTTATGTCTCTCTATGTTGATCTGTCCAAGGCTCAGTTTACTCATAGAATGAAAAAAGAGAGGGGGAAAAAAGAGTGGGGGAAAAAAGAGAGGGGACGTCTCAGAAAATAGGACGAACAAGGAAAAGAACCTTTAAACAGAAATATAAATGAACTATCATCTTGAAGCTTGAATACATTGGCTAATACTAGTGAGTTTTTCTGAAAGCATTTTTGTAAATAAAATGTATCTGCCACCATCTTTAGCCTTCAGAGAACAAGGAATTGTACTGGACAACTTAGTCTTCTGGATTAAAGGTCCCTTTCTTTTTCTCACCCTGCTGTCCGAAATGCCCCACTTCTTGTTTTATGTGCTGAGAATTATTTACCTGCATCATCATCTTTTGTTATTTACCATCTGCCTGAAAAGAAATCATTCCACAGGCCAAAAGACAAGAAAATAAGGTCTCCACAGAGCAACCAGGCTCCCCAAAGCAACACTGAGATAATTTTTTTTTTAAAGAGAGAGTGAGAGAGAATTTTTTAACATTTATTTTTTAGTTTTCGGGGGGCACAACATCTCTGTTTGTATGTGGTGCTGAGGATCGAACCCGGGTCACACGCATGCCAGGCGAGCGCACTACCGCTCAAGCCACATCCCCAGCCCACACTGAGATAATTCTAATGGGTCTGAAAACACTAAGACCCGCTGTTCCATGTTGAATCAATACCATATTTGCACCTGGAGAGTGTTACCACAGTAAAGGACCATCACGGCCTGGGGTGTTTGCAGATCCCTCAGTCTTGTCACCTTTTTTTGGAGGTCCCTGGTAAGTGTTACAAACACAAGCTGACAACTTTAGGTGAAGAACGCACCCATGCCTCTAGGAGAGGAGAACAGAACCAGGAGTTGTGATCATATCATTGTTTATGGAAACACTTTAAAGAATTCAGTTGAATTAATAAATGTATCCTAAAAAGTGTGAGGTGACATCTCTGTGTGATCTCAATTTTCCTGATAATTTGTGATGCTCAGTATGTTTTCCTATACCTGTTGGACATCTGTATGTCTTCTTTGGAGACAGCTCTAATTTAAGTCCTCTACCCATATCTAAAATTGTGTTTAATTGGAGTTATTAAATTGAGTTGTAAGAGTTTCTTGTATACTTTGGAATCTAACTCTTTAGATATGTGGATTGTAATTTTTTTCCTGTCTTTTTTTTTCCTTTTTTTAATTGTTTTTATTGTTATGGAGAAGTTTCTTAGTTTCTTGTGCTACCATTTGTCTAATTACGTTTTTCCTTTTTGAGTATGACTCTGTGTGTATGTGCATGTGTGTTTGTGTTTCATGTTCTATCTTAGGAATCATTGCCAACAACAATGTCATGAAGTTGTCCTCCAACATTTTCTTCTAGGTAATTTAGTGTTCAGGTCTTACATTTCAATCTTGACATTTTGGGTTGATTTTTATATAATGTGGCATAAAACAAATACTCAGATGAAATTAAAAAAAATGCTCAGTATCATTCTTATGCATGTGAATATCTATTTCCTAAGCACTGTTTGGTGAAGATACTATCATTTTCCCAGTGTGCATTCTTAAAACCCTCATAGAAGATCAGTTGATTGCATATATTCAGGTTTATTTCTGGGTTTTGTAGTCTGTTCCTTTGGTGTACATGTCTGTTTTTATGCCAGTACTATAATCTTTTACAAAAGATAATTAAAGTTAGTGAGGATGTGAAGAAAATATAACTCTTGGACACTATTAGTTGGAATATAAATTTGCAGAGCTGCTATGGTAAACAATATAGAGGTCCCTCAAATATAATTAAAAACATAATTACATATGATCTAACAATACTACTTCTGGATATATATCCAAAAGAACTAAAATCAGAATCTCAAAGAGATTGATGCATTCCTGTGTTCATTGCAGCATTATTCACAATAGTCAAGATATTGGGCAAGGGTAAGTACAGGGAGTGATGATGGCCAAATTATATTGTTATATTGTGTATATGTATGAAAATGTGACAAAATTTTCATCAATATGTACAGCTATCATGTACCAATAAAGATGGAAAAATATTGTGGAAAAATCCAAGCGTCCATAGATGGATGAGTGCATAAAAATATGTTTAAAACATACAACCAAGTATTTTCAGCTTTAAAGGGAAGAAAATTCTGTCATATGTGACTCTGGGAATGAACTTGTAAGAGATTATGCTAAGTAAGAAAATACAAGCAAGACAGAGAAGGACAAATAGCATCACTCTACTTGCATGAAGTCTCTAAAATAGTGAGATTCATAGGAGGAGAGATTGCATGATGGCTACCATGAATGCAGGGAAGGGGAAGTGGAGATTATTGTTCAATGGGGTAGAGTTTTGGTTACACAAGATGAATAAGTGCTGGACAATACAACATTGTACTTTCATGATACTGTTTTGTACACTTGAAAAATGTGTCAGGAGGATAGATCCCCTGTTAAGTGGTCTTATCACCATGTAAATAAATACATTGATAAATTAATCTGTTAATGCAATAGTTTTAATGTCCTTCCTAAATGTGCTAACCAACAGGTGTTGTCAGGGGAAAATCTTTGTCAGTGGAGAATTTTCCATACAGTTTACTAGTGCTAGAGACATGGCAACAAAGAAATGTATATTTAATATTTAATTTCAAGATTTAGTTAATCTTGAATTCCTGCTTCACCTTTTGCTTGCAGTCTTTTGGTAATCAGGTGACACATACAATCTTCTCCTCAAATTTCTTATTAAAAAAATGAGAGCAGTGATATTACCTAATTTTTGTATTGCCATGCAGTACTTCAAGTGGATCCCTGTTAGCATTCAAGGTATATGATCATTTCATTATTTTATCTTAGATATTATAGAAATCTATTCCTTTTAGGGCTTCCATTATTTTTTACACAATAGCAATTTTAGTTTCCAGTGAGTCTCAACATTTAAGTATCAGAATTAAGAATGACAGATCCAATATGATCTAAGAAATGGAGGGATATTATATGATCCTGTGAAATGGTGATCTCATCAAAAATAGTAAAAGTGTGATTCTTTTTTTTAAATAAGCTTTAACCTTTCATAAACTGCCAATCTTTTGAATTTTTCCAGACCAGATCACCATTGCACAGCATCCTTGTAGTACTTTACCTCATTCATAATATACAACAGCTAAGTGAGATAAGCCTTATATTTCTTTTGTTCTTATATTTTGAAATACATTTTATGAGTGGTCAAACTCATCAGTATACTAATATGACTATTTCAAGTATTGCAGAGAGTTCTGTGGGTCACAGAAATAGCCCTACTAGTAATGGTTCATTGTTCTACATCTGACATCTTGTGGGAACCATACTCCTGGATCACTATTTCCATATCTGGTCTTGGTTATTTTTTCCCTTCTGAACTGGAGTTGGGCTTTCTTAATTTCTCAAAGACATAATTACTGATCCTTCTCCCCTACTCCCCAGGAACTTAGGCCTGAATTGTTAATATGACCAAACCAAAACTTTCAACTCAACCATATAGAATATATTCATAATTTCCCCTTGAATCCTCACTGACATCTGTTATTTCATTGTCTATAGCAATATATAACCAGGCACTAAACATTACTAGTATTATAAACACTGAAGTTAGATTGATCTGATTTATAGTTGATACACACACACACACACACATATATATTGATATGTACATATATTTGGTAGTTATATGTCTTGAAAATTTCCACAACATTCCCCAAGTTAAATTTGTTCATCTTTGGAAGGTAAATAATAATGAAGACTCTGACATGCTTGTGGATTACATGTGGAAATTATAATATAAAAATATATATGAATGTGTATGTGTACAGATACACACACATAAAACACAATCCTGAGTATGTATTGGATTTTTAATAAATTGTGGCAGTTTCTACAATAACAATGAATGTGCTGATGCTGATAATGATTATAATATTACAGGAATATTTTATGCTAATTTATCTAAATATATAAACTAGTCCTTTTAAATGTGTATATATCAATGGCAAACGTAGATCTTAAGATGTAACTAAGGAAAAAACACAAATTGAAAAAGAAAGTCTGCTTGCTTCCAAATATTTTGTCTTATAAAAACTATCAGGGATTATTCTATTTTTTTTTAACTGTGAGCAGTTCATCTATTGCAGCGTATGCTAATTCTTTCTCAGAAACTCATAAAAAGATGATAAGGAATTTAAGTGATGTATATAAAATCTCTCATGAAAAGTAGTCTGTCTTCTAGACTGGCATAAAACATTATACAGAGACATTGCCTCTGCAATCTCTATCTCTGATATCCCTGAGGCCCTTTTGATTTAGCCCTTTTATTGCTCTCCTACCTCAAAACCAGCCACATTCAATCACACACCAACTCTTTTTCTAATGTATGATAAGAAACCCACTAGCCCATCTGCATCTTTTAGTATCATCTTCAAATATCACTACTTCTAGGGAATTTTGATTGTATACATCCCTGTAGTCTTTCATATTTTATTACTATTTTTATTATCTACTCTAAAATTTATCACATGAATATTGTGTGACTTTCTCAATAGATTTCAAGTTCCAAGAGGATAGGGAAGCATCCATTCTTGGTCACCAATCTACTTATAACAATTACATCAGTTTGCATGGTGCAAATAACTTTCATGATGGGATGAATAATCATTATGATTTGGAGTCTAATTTATTTATTTATTTATTTTAGGATTTGTAAGATAAAGCTTCTCTGCTTTTTTTGTGTGTGTGTGTGTGTGTGTGGCACTTAAATTTCCATAAAAGGTAACTTGAAATTGTGATGTTGAATCTTGGAGAATATTTCTTGAGGCTTTATCATGAATAAACCTCCATATAACATAAAAGGCAGCGTCAAAATGTACAAGTTTTGTAGTATATAAATATATATTTAGTTCCCTGATGTGCTGCATATTAGCTGTGTGAGTTTAGACAAGTTACCCAATATTTCTGATTTTTCTGTTATTTTCCCTGGATAGCTGAGATTATAATCCCAGCTACCTACTAATGTTGAGAGGAAGATTTAATACTTTTATGCACCTGATATGCTACCAAAATGTCTGAGCCATGGTAAACATTAAATATATATCAGATCTTATCACTCATTGTGATGAATGATTTAGTTTTTATTTATTATGAGAATTTGTCTGGTTCTATGATATCCTCATTTGTAGAGAATTAAAGGGCAATGAACTTCAAAAAGTTTGAGTCATTTTTTAAAGGCATTTAGTTAACACTTGGCAGAGTCATGTTTTATTATCAGGAGATTAAAAAATTTTTCCTTTGGATTGCAAAATATATGATTCTAATCCTTTATGCCTAAGAAAATGAATCCCTGTATAACGTTCTATTAGAAAGATTCTTGGCTATCATTTAAACAATCCTGCATTCTAAATGACTACAAAATTATAACTTATAATGACATTGTTTGAAATATGACAATTCTTTAAAAGCAATCAAACACTTATCACTTACAGGTGAGAAAAGGCATTAAAAATCCTCTATAAAATCTATCAGAAAGCACTTAAATGAAAATGGTGATAAATACAGCACATAAAAGAGCTGAAAAGTTGATATGGACAGGAAGACCATTTTGACCTTGAATTATTTTCAGCTTAATTGATCACTGACTAACAAGCCAAGTTGAGACAGTTTTAGGGAATTGATTTTTTTTTCATTATTCAAAATTCTCTTTAATGACACTCAAAAACTAATGATACCACAACAGAACAATTGTTGGTCTGAACACACACACACACACACACACACACACACACATTTTGTGTTCAACATTTAAAATTATTTTGAATAAAATTGTAAGAGAAGTTAAACTCTTCGTTCACTATAAATCTGATAATTTGAATGTCTTGATTTATTTGGTATTTGTCCCATTTCCAAGCCTTCTCCATCAGTTAATTTTATTATTTTTGTGAAAGTGAAAAGAGTAATGTGGTGTTGGCCCATCTCTGTTCATTTAGTCCTGAACATAGCAAACTTGTCAAGACAAATGTCCTTGAAATTTTGTTACTACAATATTTGACCAAAGGACAAAGAGAAACAAGTAGGGTATTAGAACAGTTCGGAAAGAATACAAACATATGAATGTGTGTATGGAATTATTCAGTTAAAAAAAACATAAGCTGAAAACAATTCACAGTAGAATCATTTGCCTCTATTTTGAAACTGTGTCAGTAGAGGGAGCAGAGAGAGAAGAGGGGAGGGGAGGGGAGGGGAGGGGAGGGGAGGGGGGATAGTAGAGGATAGGAAAGGCAGCAGAATACAACAGACACTAGTATGGCAATATGTAAATCAATGGATGTGTAACTGATGTGATTCTGCAATCTGTATATGGGGTAAAAATGGGAGCTCATAACCCACTTGAATCAAATTGTGAAATATGATATATCAAGAACTATGTAATGTTTTGAACAGCCAACAATAAAAAATTAAAAAAAAAAAAGATAAGGGGGTATTATGAATAACTATATGCTAGTAAATTTGAAATTTTAGATAAAATGGAAGAACTGCTAGATAAATGCAATTTACCAAAGCTGACAGAAGAAGAAATAGAAAATCTGAAAATTACTATATCCATTAAAGAAATTATATTCATGTCTAAAAAAAAAAAAAAAAAAAAAAGAAAGTCTACTAGGAGTGGAAGATTTCCCTATAAAATTGTTCATAATTTCAAATTTGCATTATATAAAATCACTGATTTACATACAGGGGAGAACATTTTCACTAGTTATGTTTTTTATTTAATATGTTATAATTTGAGACGTTTTCCCTTGCAGCATTGCTGCTATGATGAGGAATATATCCTTAACTAAGTGTGATAAACAGGATAGCCATGTTTCTGAACCCTTAACTTTGTCCCACCCCACTAAACTAATTTTATGTGTGCTGTCTTTGAACCCCAACTTGCCTGACAGTACCTGTGGCTGATCAATGACCCATCTTGTCCCTCGGAATTTCTCACTTTCTGACACTGTGGCTGTGACAAAACCCACTTTTATTGTGGGAGAAGGTGAATCCTTAGGTTTTGGGACATTGCTCCATACAAATATATACTCTTAATTTCCCACCCTTATCTCTATAATTCATGGTTTGGTTAAAAAGTAGAGGCCGCTTTTCTTTAATGTAGGGTCTTTGTATATCCTTTTATTTATTTTACACTTTCTCTACATATGGATTTAGATTCAGTGTTACCTTGTTTCTGTACTGTCATCCTTTTGATACAAACTTCTAAACCTTAACTTATCTACTGAAACTAAGCCCCAGCCATCCTAATTATGCATTTTCCCCTCCATTCCTTGATTCACTATATTTTACTATTGGGGATTAGTATGGTTTACTATGAATTTATAGTGAACAACATCAGGTAATATTCAAGCTCTGCCTGGAAAAGTCTCATTCCCAGTCTGTTTGCTTCCTAACATTCCATGATAGCTATTTCTAGTGAATAGAGTAGGGAGGTACTGTGTGGCGGAAGTCTCAATTCAGGCAATAAGTTGATGTGATATCTAAAGAAATATAAAAATAATAATCAAAGCACCTAAACTCTATCAATCCTGCTCCTGTGATCCTAAGTAATATCAGTAATACAATCTTTCGCCCAGCCTACTATCATCATGCTTTAGAAGGTATTTCAAGTCTTTTTTCAAATTGATCAAACATCTGTTACCACTTTAGCAATTACAGCAGTTGATGTTTCCTCCTATTTTGTAGAGAAATATTATTGTTAAAGCTAACTTTTTCAGTGCATACATTATGTGTTAGGTCTTATAAAAGTTTATTTAATTCTTGCTATAGATTTATGAGATATATTCCATAAATATATTCTGTTATTCTGTTTTACTGGTAAGAAGCTTAGGTAAATAAACTGAAGTGACATATTATCAAAAAAAAAAAAAAAAACAAGCGTTAAATAGCAAGTCTAAATATTGTATCCAGATGTCATAACCTCAATTCTTTTTTTCTCCAAATTTGTTATTGATTTTTTAAAAAATAAATGACAGTGGAATGCATTACAATTCTTATTACACATATACAATACAATTTTCCATATCTCTGGTTGTATATAAAGTATGTTGACACCAATTTGTGTCTTCATACATGTGCTTTGGATAATGATGTCTATCACATTCCACCATCCTTGCTAATCCCCTGCCCCCTCCCTTTCCTTCCCACCCCTCTGCCCTATCTAGAATTTATCTATTCCTCCCACAAACCCCCTCCCTACCCCACTATGAGTCAGCCTCCTTATATCAGAGAAAACCTTTGGCTAACTTCACTTAGCATTATATTCTCTAACTCCATCCATTTACCTGCAAATTCCATGATTTTATTCTCTTGATTGCTGAGTAAAATTCCATTGTGTATATATGCCACATTTTTAAAATTCATTCATTCACTGAAGGGCATCTAAGTTGGCCCCACAGTTTAGCTATTGTGAATTGTGCTGCTATAAACATTTATGTGGCTATGTCCCTGTAGTATGCTGTTTTTAAGACTTTTGGGTACAGACCGAGGAGAGGGTTCCCTTCCCAGATTTCCAAGGGATCCCCACACTGCTTTCCAGACCAGCTGCACCAATTTGCAGTCCCACCAATTTATGAGTGTGCGTTTTTCCCTACATCCTTGCCAACTGTTATTGTTGTTTGTAGCTGCCATTCTATGAGTGAGATGATATCTTAGAGGAGTTTTGATTTGCATTTCTCTGATTGCTAGAGATGGTGAGCATATTTTCATATATTTGTTGAATGATTGTATATCCTCTTCTGAGAAGTGTCTGTTCAGGTTCTTGGCCCATTTATTGATTGGGTTATTCATTATTTTGATGCTTAGCTTTTTGAGTTCTTTATATACCCTAGAGATTAGTGCTCAATCTGATGTGTGGGAGGTAAAAATTTGCTCCCAGGATGTAGGCTCCCTATTCACCTCACAGATTGTTTCTTTTGCTGAGAAGAAACTTTTTAGTTTGATTCCATTCCATTTATTGATTCTTGGTTTTAATTATTGTGCTATAGGAGTCTTATTAAGGAAGTTGGGGCCTAATCCCACATGATGAAGATTAGGGCCTACTTTTTCCTTCTATTAGATGCAGAATCTCTGGTTTAATTCCTAGGACCTTGATCCACTTTAAGGTGAGTTTTGTGGTGAGACATAGGGGCTTAATTTCATTTTTTTGCACATGAATTTTCAGTTTTCCCAGCACCATTTGTTGAAGAGGCTATCTTTTCTCCAATGCATGTTTTTGGCACCTTTGTCTAATGTAAGGTAATTGTAATTTTGTGGTTTAGTTTCTGTGTCCTCTATTCTGTACCATTGGTATACGAGTCTGTTTTGGTGCCAATATAATGCTGTTTTTGTTACTATTGCTCTGTAGTATAGTTTAAGTTCTGGTATAGTGATGCCACCTCCTTCACTCTTCTTGCTCAGGATTGGTTTAGATATTCTGGGTCTCTTATTTTTCCAGATGAATTTCATGATGTTTTTCTATTTCTATGAGGAATGCCATTGGGATTTTGATCAGAACTGCATTAAATATGGATAGTGCTTTTGGTAGTATGGTCATTTTGATAATATTAATTCTGCCTATCCAAGAGCAAGGTAGATCTTTCCATCTTCTAAGGTCTTCTTTGATTTCTTTCTTTAGGGTTCTGTAGTTTTCATTGTATAGATCTTTCACCTCTTTCATTAAATTGATTCGCAATTATCTTATACTATTTTTGAGATTATTGTAAATGGGGTAGTTTTTCTCATTTTCTTCTCAGAGGATTTGTCACTGATATTCAGAAATGCCTTTGATTTATGTGTGTTGATTTTATATCCTGCTACTTTGCTGAATCTCATTTACTAGTTCTAGAAGTTTTTTGGTGGAGCTTTTTGGGTCTTCTAAGTATAGAATCATACTGTCAGCAAACAGTACTAATTTAAGTTCTTCTTTTCCTATATGTATCCTTTTAATTTCTTTCATCTGTCTAATTGCTCTGGCCAGTGTTTCAAGAACTATGTTGAATAGAAGTGGTGAAAGAGGGCATCCCTGTCTTGTTCTAGTTTTTAGAGGGAATGCCTTTAATTTTTCTACATTTGGAATGATGTTGGCCTGAGGCTCAGAGTAGTAGCCTTTACAATGTCGAGATATGTTCCTATTTTCCCTAGTTTTTTCTAGTGTTTTGAACATGTAATGGTACTGTATTTTGTCAAATGCTTTTTCTGCATCTATTGAGATGATAATATGGTTCTTATCTTTAAGTCTATTGATGTGATGAATTACATTTATTGATTTCCATATGTTGAACCAAACTTGCATCCCTGGGATGAATCCCACTTGATCATGGTGCACAATCTTTTTTATATGTTTTTGTATTTGATTTTCCAACATTTTATTGAGAATTTTTGCATCTATGTTCGTTACAGATATTGGTATGAAGTTTTCTTTCTTTGATGTGTCTTTGCCTGGTTTTGGGATCAGGGTAATATTGGCCTCATAGAATGAGTTTGGAAGTGCTGCCTATTTTTCTATTTCTGAAGAAAATTGTAGTGTATTGGTATTAGTTCTTCTTTAAAGATCTTGTAGAACTCAGCTGTGTATCCAGTGTGACCAGTTAACCTCACTTCTTAATCATAAGCCTTACTGCTCTCAGCCCTTCAGTTTTGAAAACCATTAATTAATCTGCAGCAAAACTCAAAACTTGCCAGAATCTAAACCAACCTTTATTCTTTCTTTTGTTATAGGGAAAAAGGTTTCCCACATTTTACACTGAGTGCTTGAGAAGTACTCAGTCCTCTTCTTCCTCATCCTCAGAAACCCTCATCCAGATGTTCTCTTTAATTTCAGGCCTTTTCCTGTAATGTTTACCTTTATTTATTACTCCTTCACTTATGAGAATGATTTTGAAATTTTTGTAACTGTATTATTTGCACAATACTATGAAATGTTTTATTTAATTTTTAATGTGTAAAATGTGACTTTACCTTACATGCCAGAAGTGATTACATCAAGTTTTTTAGAAGATAATGTTAACCAAATTTTAACTCAGTCACAAATAAACATTCTGGCTTAAAATATTTATAGCTAATTATGCTTGAAACTTACTGAGTTATTTCTGATGGTGCACAACAAGCACTTCAATTCTGAGTTTATAGAGTCATTTGTTATTAGAACAACATAATTTGACCTAAATGGACTGATGATGTAGTTTTGTGTACAAATACAAAGATAGTCTATATTGTTAGGTAGTGATGAATGATCAGAAAACAGAAGGAGAAACTCCACTTGCCAGATACAAAGTATGTACCCCAAAGCCATGTTGCCCACCTCCTCCAACCACACCCTACCAGCCTTCAGTTACCACTCAGTTAATCTTTATCAGGGGATTAATTCACTGATTGGGTTAAGACCCTCATATGCCAATCATTTCTTCTCTGAACCTTTTTCATCGTCTTACACATGAGCTTTTGGGGGACATATCACATCCAAACCATAACACCAAAATAATATCATTCAGTTTAGAAGGGTCTAGAACAGGAAAATCAAATGGAAGTGTGTGATTTAAGTTCATGAACAAAAATCATACAGAAAAGAGCTAGCAAACCCTTGCTCAAGATGATGGGCATAATAAGTAAGTGTTATACTAGTTAAGGTGCATCTTGATTTTAGTGTCAAATGGTTTCCCAAAGGTTTTTCATCCTAATCCTTAAACTAATTTTTTAATGGAAAATGCTAAGCAGTTCAGGTTAAAATTCTCTGCTAACCCTCCTTGGCTTAAGTTAACCTCAGAGGTGAAGGTAGAGTAATTCAGTTGTTCAGTTCTCACAATTAGCTAAATCCAAGTTGCTCTGTAATAAATGAGACAAAACAATTCAAGAAAAGAAATTGCATTTATTACATGATTTTAAGGAAGAACCAGATTTGAATCAATATAAACTTGGCTTGAGCATGGCAACATGCTCATTTCCTCTAAAGATTTCACAAAATGCAAAGATCTCATGTTAGACCTCTGGGACTAGTTTCTTAATAACATAGCTTTTAATCTTCCAAATATAGGAACAATCAATGTAATTCTTACAACATAGTATGCCAAATAATAGGAAATTATTTGACTATTGATGTATCTTTAGGAAGCTTCAATGAAATCTATCTTTTTGGATATATCTTCAGGAAACTTCAACAAAATCCATCTCATATATCACTGGCTCACTGACATGTTCCAGTCAAAACTCTATTCAGAGATATGACCACAAGTATTTTTTTTTCTTTTTTGTGTGTGCATTTTATCTTAGTTTTTGTTTTATTTTTATTGAACTCAAATTCTGTACCGTGCTAACACATATCATGGTCCACTTATGAATGTGAAAGCAATGTTTGATTAGGATGGAGGTGTAACTAAGAGGTGGAATACTTTACTACTATGTATAAAGCCCTGAGTTTGACCCTAAGCACACACAAAAAAGAAGGAAGTAAAGGAGGGGAGAAAGGAACATTTGTTTTGGTAACTATTTGTAAATGAGCAAATTTGTATTTCATATATTTTAAGTTTTATTGTAGGTAGTAAGCCAAAATTTCATTAAGGACAACCTGTGTAACTTTGGGAAGAACATAATTTTCAACATTTTTCAAAATATAGCATGTTTGAGGACTTTATTTATTTATTTGTCTGTTTATTTATTTATTTATTTATTTTTGTGGTGCTGAGGATTGAACTCAGGGCCTTGTACATGCAAGGCAAGCACTCTACCAACTGAACTATATCTCCAGCCTGACAACATCAATTTTTAAAGGAAACTGTGTACTATGAACATACTGAAAAACACATGATATCAAGATGCAAACAAATATAATAAAGTGGAACTGCACACAATCCAATAATGGGAAGCAGTTCAGGAAAAAATATTCTAGATGAGAAAAATTTATATTGGGGTATATAAAAACATATTCAACATGGAAATTCACAGGGAATGAAAAATATAGATTTCAAGGCAGTCCTTACCAGTGAGGAAATGCAAATATAAATAAGTAAGTTGTATAAAATAGTACTGATAATTATGAATGAGGGCAATTGCTATTTATTGGCTATTTCCTTTTTATTTTATTTTCTAAAACACCTTTTCTGTGCATCAACTCCATAACCTCCACACACTTATCAGCTACGGGACAAAAACTACTATTATTCTTATGTCTATGGTTAGTACCCCTAGATGAGAATGGTCAAATTACCTAACTAGTAAATTGTGGAGCCAGCATATTTCAGACATGTTCTGTATTACTACAGAATCATTCTTTCACACAACATACTGTATACTTTATCACATACAGGTAAGTTTCTTGGGGGTAATTTAAGAAAACTTACTGATTATTTTATAAAGATGATATATAATATTTTCTTTATTTTGATTCTTACAATACTTCTTTTGACACCCTTACATGAAATAAAATACTTAAGGGCCAGAATTTTTATTTGTTCATCCCTGTAGCACTCACTTATACTGCTCAAAATATTCTTGCACAGCAAACGAAGTTAAAGATATTCTTATTACACTTGATTTATGTATCAACCCCAAATAATATTTTAATGTGAACATAAAAATTAGGGTAAATGTTTTTGAAAAGGATGCTTGAGAAATTTATATTGTCTTGTTATATAATTAGAAGTCATAATCTTCCTAATCATGGACTTAATATGATTAGAGCAGAATGTGTATGTGAATAACATTTAACCAAATTAATCAAGTGATCTTCCTGAGGACATTCTAAGTAAACAAACTTGAAAAGTGCTAAGGACTGAGCAACAACTAATTCCTGATTCACCCAGTTTGAGATTGATTCTTTGCCTCCTGAAACTACCTTTGATTTCTTAAGGGAATAACAACATATCATTTGATAGGAAAAGTTGTTACAAAATCTTTAGAACTCTAATAATTTAAATAGAAACAAGACAGGTGATATCATAAATCAAAAGTTATTTAAAAGCTAATAGTGATCTTGAAAAATTTAGGTGTCAATACACTACTCCTGGTTAGGTAACACATAGCATTGGCAAAGAAAAACAAAACAATACAAAACAACAACTACAACAACAAAATTCAACTCTGTGGAAAACAAAACAAACAAACAAACAAACAAAAAAAGAAATACCTTGGCTCAGAAATAATTTACTTGGATCAGAAAAAATAGACTCCAATTCTTTTTAAGAAGGTTTGCAATGCTTATAAAAAGGGACAAGGTAAAAATTTAGATTCATATCCACAGTCAGTACACTGGAATGTGATCCAAATGAAGCACTCAATACACACAATAATTCTATCCTTTCTGCATAAACATTGTACTTAAATGATCAGATCCTCCATAAAGGACAATATTGAATATGAACTGAATTTAGAATACAGAGTACTGATCTTTATAAATAAATTAATAAAAATAAAACAAATTCAATATTTTCAAAGATTTGCCTTCATCTATCATTGAGGACCTCATAGAGCTTCCCTACAATGCTATCTCTCCAGTCTTATCACTCATCCTTAATACAAGCCCCTTCGATACAAACACAGTGAACTTACAGCAATACTTTGTGCACATAGTCTTACTTGGCCTCAGTTCATTTTTTCTTAGTTGGCAGATGCTGTCACATATCTAAAATTTCCTATCAGCTCTCTATTGTTTAGATGTGTAATCACATCATATACTCCTTTCAGATCCTGGGAATTTTCTGTCAGCTTCTTCCAGAAGATCATGAGCTCTTACAAGGCAATTTCCACATTTATCTCTGTACCCCCACTGGCTGGAATGGAGAAGGCCTTGATTAAAGAAGAAATGTTTTTCTTTTTATGAAAGTGTGTTCTGAAGTAAACGTATTCTCCTTTACTTAATCCCCTTTTTTTCCACCTACTATGGCAGAGCACTATAATAATTCTAGGGAAATAGTAATAAGAGTAGAAGCAGAATCCATTGCCAAGAAAATTGTTCTGCAGCAGGTGGATAACTAGAGACAAATACCATCAAGAATTGTACCTGTCATCTTAGAGTATTCATCATCCTGAATCTTTACTTTAGAACAAAATAACAGTAGATGTGGATTGTAACTATTATAAGCACTGTTTTAATTTAAATTGAAAAAACTCTACTGAGAAGTAACCAAAATTTCTTTGAAAACTAAGCAGAAAATGCTTATTTAAAACATGTGCAGCCAGGTGAGGTGGTGCCTCCTATAATCCCAGCAGCTAGGCAGGCTGAAGCACGAGTATCACAAATTCAAAGCCAACCTCAAGAACTTAGTGAAGTCCTAAACAACTTAGCAAGACCCTGTCTCAAGAATAAATAAATAAAATAAAAATAAATGGAGCTGGGATTGTTGCTCAGTGGTTAAGTGCCCTTGGATTCAATTTCTGGTACTAAAAACAAAACAAGCACACACACACACACACACATGCTCTATGCAGTTACTTAGTTGCCCTCTGTGGGTAGGATCACTACCATTTTTTACATAATAAATGGTGAGGTAGATTTAATCATTTCAATACTACACATTAAGTAAAGAGTCCAAAAAGTCTCCCTCTAGTCTCAAGGAAGAATAAAAGATCTAAACTAGACAGTTAGTGGTAAACTAGAGAATGTGCCTCCTCAGCTGAGTAGTGGTTATCAAATATGGTGAGAGATTCTGCAGGATACATGAGAAATTTTCTCATGTTCTGGGCAAATACTTTTTAAATGGTTAAAATTACAATAATCAGACTGTAGTTAAAGTGGGTTACTCACAGAGAAATCCTTCTAAAAATAATTGTTCTTAGCAGTGGTGGTACTACCCATAGTTGTTTTGTGGAAATAGTGAAGGGTGCAATGTGGTAATTTTGCTCTAGATTAGGAAGTAATGTTAGGGTGAATCAGGAAGCTGAATATTGTACAGTGCCCAGGACATAAGTAAACAAAGAATTATCTCGTCTCAAGCCTGACTTTAAAATTCTTGTCAGATAATCCTGGAGGTTAACAAATATGCATTCTTTGTCTCTTCCTCACTCTTTATCTTATATGATTACCTTATATGAGTCCAGACTACAACTATATTGTTCTGCATTTATAAATCAAGATAAACTGTTTTGCAAGGTTTTATACATTTATACATTTCATAAACTAATTTATAAAACATGCATGCAACTATACAGTAAATTAAGGAACAAAATGCCTTATACAGAAATTAACAAATAACTGTGCGAAATTCATAAACCATGTCACCAATAACAGTACTGTTTGTGAGAATTATGTCATTAATATAATAGTATTATAATGTTTCTCACATTTGGTTTCAGGTACCTTTGGTTTGCTGTGGCTGTTGGTAATTAGGCTTATTTCTAAACATCGTGAAAGTAACATGTATTATAGATAGATAGATAGATATACCTTTTGTCACTTCATTTGGTTTTCAAAAGTTATTATGCCTAAATATTTATGTATTGAAATGTGTTAATTTAGTGCAATAACATTTCATTTATTCTTATTATAGTGAAAGCCTTGTTCTTATTTTAACTATGTATATTTGATTATGTTGTGAGTTATATTACTCATTTACATATTTTTAAAAGAACAAATTTTATTTTTTGTGAAAAATATATATTGGTTTTGGTAAGGTTGAGAACTACTATGTACGGTGAAGTTGAAACAGATTGTGTTTTCAAAATGAGTAGAGACTACATTTTCAATGCCTATGCACTAATTGAACAATAACTGTCCCTGAAATTTAAAAGTGTGATCAAATATCATGAGGAAAAACATAGTTGTATCAGTAAATTGTTTGAAAGTCAGCATGCTATCTTCCATTAGCTGTGCCTCTGACCCCTCTGAACTGATTGCGATTAAGAAAAACCACAGTGGGAGATCCTATTGACAAGATCCTCCCCCACCACTTCTCACATTTAGTTTCAGGTACCTTTGGTGCACTGTGGCTGCTGGTAATTAGGCTTATTTCTGAACATCTTGAAACTAGCGTGAATCTCTGTTATTCTTAAAATGTGACCATTAAATGGTGATTGAATGACATTCTATGCAAGATCCCCTCCAGACATAAGAAGCAGATTAATACTAAATGCACTGCTGATTATATATTCAAAAGTGTGATAACTACACGTGAATATGATGAACTAGTAGAGTGTAATAAAAATATATTGGAATACGACTGTGATAATAAGGAAATACAGTTATCAAAGAAATATCTACAATTTAGTAACAATACCATAAATTGATGAAAGACATACATTTTTTTTTAAATAAAGAGGCTGCATAAGTCTTCAAAAAGCCAATCCTGATTTTGAGTCAGAATGTGTGATAAATAAAGTAGGTATGGATCCCAGAGAGCACATCTGAATGGGATTATGGGTCCTTCATAGAGAGAGGAAGTATAATGAGATGTTGAGAACTCCTTATTCACTAACACCGACAGATAAGACAATTCACATAGACAACATATATATTATCTTGGGGCATACTTGCAGGTATTAAAGTCATCATACTATATAGATGCCTCAAATATAAAATTTTAATATATTCTGCAATGACAATTTGTCATATAAATAAACATGGTAAAATGTTTAGAATCATTGAAAAGAGGAGTTAATTTATCATTATATTTGAGTATATTAATTCATTTTTCAAAAGCTGATCTATGGAACAAATAGGAATGAAGGGAAGAGAAGGGGGAGTAGGAAAGACAGTAGAATGAATCAGAAATAACTTTCTTGTGTTCATACATGAATATATACCACCAGTGAAACTCCACATAATCCTAATTAGAATGATTAGGTATAATATGTTAAAATAATGTATAATATGTTAAAATAAGGTCATGTATATCTAAAAGGACAAGTATTTTTTTTAAAAAAAAAAGCAGCTCTGAATGTGAAGAGAAAGATTTAAATAAAATTTATATATGGAGATATGCATAACTCAAAAAATATTACCATGCTGGGGATCAAGCTCAGGGCCTTGCACATGCTAGACACATATTCTAAAACTGATACAATCCCAGATCTGTATAACATTTTGAAAACAGCTCCGTCTCTAAACTGATTCATTTGAAGATAAACCATTACTGTACTTTTAATATTTTGTACATATCTGGATAAAGGAGACAGTGTAGTACATTCCATCTTTAGAAGCCAGTGATGTACATTGTTATGAGTGTATTTTTGTTTTGATTAAAGGTCCTTAAGCTGTGGTAGCAAACTCTCCTTAAGGTACTGTATTCATTCATTTATTCATTCAAAAATATGTATCTAATGCCCAAGTTATTTCTTCACCAAAGATAGCTGTTAGAATTTAAAAAAAAATGGAGAAAACAGTGGTTCTTAAATATAAAGGGCTCCTAATCTAATGAAAAGAGCTCAAATGTGAACTACAAATGCAGATATATCCTAAAGGAATAAAATGTTCTAGGGGAGTGCATTGCAGGGGTTTTTAAATATCTGCTGTGTTTTTATGAGGGTTCAAGATATCAGAGAAAAGACCAAATCCCACTACCACTGCATAGCACTTCTGACAGTTTTTTCATTTATGTGCTCAAGCTCTGCGAAAACCAAGATAGTAGAGATTGGAGATGTTTTCTTTTCTTTTTTTCTTTTTTTACAATTGCATATTGATTATACAGAATGATAGGCTCCACTGTGACATATATCATCATGCAAATAACATAATTTGTAGGTGTTTTTCAGAAAAAGATTTATGATTTTCACTTGTTAAGTGAACTAATAAAACACATCTATCACTCTGAAGCCATTAATTGTTGAGTCACTACCTAGAATCAAAATCATTTTCAGTGACAAGTATTTGCTGAATACGAACTACAACTATGCACTCCTCCTAACACTGAAAAACCTAAGGAATAATCAGACGGAGACTACAGTTTGAACAGGTACTCAAGGCAACTGGCAACAATCAAGTTGCCTATTGAAATCTCAACGCTTCTGAATTATTTTCCTTATTATATGTTGTCCACAGCATGTTTAATCATTTTAGTTGGTATAATGCATTCTCTCCCTACTTATACTTTAATATTTAAATGTAATTCAAAATTATTTATCAGCATATATAGAGACACATGTAACTATGTTGACATAATACACTTTATTAAAATAGAACATAAGTATGTGAAAAATTTTACACATAATTTTCTAAACTCATCAGGTGAAGATTTTTTTTCATCTGCACATCTGTCATTCTAATACTGAAACATATGCTTGTTCAATCTTTCTCTATATGAATTTGAACTATAAATATGACAGTGTTAATTTCCAGGAACTCACGTTCCAGCATAGATCACAAAATTGTGTGTTATACACACACACACACACACATGGAATTATTTTTCAAAAACAGAATCATAATACTGATGATTATTTACAACTTGATTTTCTTACTTTACACTATAATAGATGTAACAGAGATGTCCTTTTAGGACAGACATTATATATATTTATACTTTATCATATGTAATATATGTGTGTGTGTATTTCCATATATATGGAATTTGCATACACACATACATGATATTTGCACACACAATTAAAATCTCCCAGTTTTAGTTGTTTATCAGATAGTGTGCCATATCTGAATCTAGAATATAAGAACTGTGAGTGCAAGATGGTCCCTGTATTTGTATTTCTAACCACAAGTCACAGTAAAATGTGTCTCATAGTCAGGTTCCCAGTGGATAACTGACTTAAATTACAGGTTTTAGAGTTATTTAGTAACCATAGAGCTACCCCAATATTGCATCATCCAGTGAAGGCTAGAATTCACTTACAAAAGTTGAATTCTGTTTCAGTCAATGTGTTTCACTACTGTGACCAAAGAACAATATTAGAGGAGGAAAAGTTTATTTGGTTTCAGAGATCTCAGTCCATTAAAAGCAGGTTCCATTTCTCCAGAGTCAAGGTAATGCAGAACATCATGGCAGAAGACTGTGGTGGAAGGAAGTAGCTCACATGATAATCAGAAGCAGAGAGCAAGACTAACCTCAGCTCACCAAATTTATACCCCAGAGTCATGCTCCCAGAGACCTACCTCCTCCAGCCACAGTTACCATCCAGTTAATTCCTGTCTGATTGCTATAAGGCTCTTATAACCCAATCATTTAAATATGATTTTTAACTGAGGAAAATATAGTTTTATTATAAGAAATTCATAAAATATGTAAAATTAAATATATATCAAGTCCCCCTGATATGTTCATAGATAAAGACCTCCAAGATATTAGATGGGAACTATAGCTATAAAGCAACGTTAAACTTGTATTGCAAATTTATGTTGTTTATTAATTAATTTAGTTGCTACTGGCACATTCATGAAGAATCAAAGTCTTTAAAACACGTCCCTTGTTTTAACTGAGAGTTTTGCAACTAACGTAACATTTAGAAAAACAAAATCTTGGCTTTACTGTACTTTTAAGACTCTTGATTTAACAATAATTTATATGTGTTCTTGTTCATTAAACCTTGGAGTATATATTACCTTTGCATTTTTTATTAGTGTCTAGGTGATTCACATAGTATATACTTTGTTATAGTGCATTGCCATATCTTCATTATAACTGCATCATTCATCCTACATACCTATTTGCTTATTTAGTGAACAGATTTAGAATTTAACATTCCGGAAGAAGGGGGATTACTCTTTCACTTTTAAGAATTGCAATAGTATCTAATTCATCAGTTGAACCAATTATGGTTAGTCCTAAATATCAGGCAGTGGTGCAGGACATAAATGTAGAGAGACTTACTAGCTCAATCAATAAACCCTATTTCTAATTCATGAAAAACACAATTTCTAAATCCCCATTGAAACTAATGTGAGAATCTCATTTCTTTTTCTTTTTCTTTTTCTTGCTTGCTGGGGAATAATATCAAAATGAACAGCAAATAGCATTCTCATTAGCTTCACTATTATTTCATGAAAAAAGTTATTTTAATACCAAAAGTTAGGAAAGAAATAATTTAAAGTAGTCAATGAAGGAATTATACTTTATTACCATTATTTTTACTATATCATAGTGAAAACTGTGACTGCAAATGCACAATCCATAGCATGGCATTTAGGCACAGTAAACTAGATATATTTAAATCCCTTAAAAACCTTCTATGTTAATATCTCTGTTGTTTGAGGGCTATGACTAAGTAACTTTGACTATACAAAATACTGTGAAAAGCTAAAACTGACAGTCACTATATCAGATGGTTTAAATCCACTTTGCAAGAGAAAAGGCTTTATTTAGTGTGCCCACGTGTGCTTGAGAGTGTTCACGCATGTGCACATGTGAACGCACCTGCGAGCACACACACACACACACACACAAACACACATTCTTAATAGACTTCTTCTTCTAACAAATGCTGGTTTGAGATCTGCTTACCAGTGTCCTGAAGATTAGAAGCAACAAATTGAAAACATTCACTCTGGAGTATGCTCTGGCAAAAAACTCACAGTACAGAGGGGTGGTGAGTAGCAATGAGGGGAATCTTGTAAAATAAAAACAAGTTTTAAAATATGACCCAAGTGTTTAAGAAATCCAGCTGTCCATCATAAGTTAAGGTTGAAACAAAAGTCCAAGTAATATAATTAGTTTGAATGAATACTGAGTTATATCATAACTGATATCTTCAAAATTATTTTATAATTAATTCTGTAAAATTTTGTTATATAATGAATTATTAAATTTAAAATAACTTGTTCAAGCTAAACCCTCATCTACCTTGCTTTGCCTGTTCTGTTTTTATTTTTTTTGCAAATTTTACTGAAGTTTATTTTCATATTAGTTTTAGTTGAAAAAAGTTGAGATCATAACACTGAAAATTTCCTTATACTCCATTTTCCTTTATTTTACCACCTTGCATTTGTATAGCACATATCACCAACAATGTTGATACATTATTACTAAATGAAGTCCTTACCTTGTTCATAATGACTGTTTACTTAATGTTTCTTTCTATTGCAGTACGTCATTCAAAATATTTCCTTACATTGGGTATCATGATTCTAATGGTATTTCTTGGCTGTGGTCAAATATCAGACTTTCCTTGTTTTTGATGATTTCTGAGTACTTCCCAGATGCTTTAGAGAATACCTCTTAGGTCCAACTCTCCATCATATTGACTCAGGGACAGATTTCCTCAATGAGACAAAAGAAGTAAAATCAAGAATCAATCAATGGGATGACATCAAATTAAAAAGCTTCTTCACAGCAAAGGAAATAATCAAGAATTAGAACAGATAGCCTACAGAATGGGAGAAAAATATTTACTACCTGCACCTCAGATAGAGCATTAATCTCCAGGATATACAAAGAACCCAAAAAACTTAACACCAAATAAAATAGTAATAAAATCTAATGAATAAACAGACAAAGGAACTGAACAGGCACTTCATAGAAGAAAAAATATGAATGGTCAAAAAATATATGGAAAAAAAATTCAACATCTCTTGCAATTAGAGAAATGTAAATTAAAACTACACTAAGATTCCATATCACTCCAGTCAGAATGGCAATTATCAAGAATCCAAGAAACAGGAAATGTTGGTGAGGATGTGGGAAAAAGGATTCATTCATATATTGCTGGTGGGACTGCAAAGTGATGCAATCACTTTGGAAAGCAGTATGGCAGTTCTTTAGAAAACTTGGTATGGAGCCACCATTTGACTGAATTATCCCACTCCTTTGCTTATACTCAAAGGACTTAAAATCAGCATACTAGAGTGACACCACCACATCAATGTTTATAGTAGCTCAATTCACAATAGCCAAGCTATGCAACCAAAATAGTTGTGCTACAATAGATGAATGCATAAAGAAAGTGTGGTATATATTTACAGAGAAATACTAGTCAGCAATAAAGAAGAATGACATTATGGCATTTTCTGGTAAATAGATAGAACTGAAGAACATCAGGCTAAATGAAATATGCCAGTCTCAAAAAATCAATGGGTGAATGTTCTTTCTGATATGTGGATGTTAATCCATAACAAGGGAGGGTAGGGAGGAGAAGTATAGATGTTAATTGGATTAGACAGAGGGAAATGAAGGAAGGGAGGGGCAGTAGAATGACTCAGACATAACTTTCCTATGTGCATATATGAATACATAACCATCATAACCCCACATCATGTTCAACTACAAAATGGGATCAAAATTGTAATAGGTTGCAACCCATTGTACACATAATATATCAGAATACACCCTACTGTCATGTATATCTAAAAACAACAAATAAAAAATAAGGGAATACATCTTCATTAGAATTTAATAATCCAATTTTAAATTTGAACAATGTGGAAAAAATTAAATTAGATATGAAATATTCCAAATGGAAAATCTTTTTTATAAATATTAGTACATAAAATTGTTAAGCAAGTTATTTCCCATTTAAAATATATAGCATTCAATTTTACAAATGTACAGATTAGGGTTGGGACATAGGGAATCATGTATATATCCACTTGTATTTGATAATCCAACATTTGCTAGGGATAATACTGAGCATTGGTGTCTATGTTTAAAAACATGATATGTCTTGAAATCACTGGAATTTATTTTTTCCTGCCATACCTACTTGGCTCTCAGTAAATCCTAGGGAGCAGATTGGAAGCACAGGTAGTGGATGCAAATCAAATTTGCACATTTAGAGAAAAGTGACAGTAACAGACCTTGTGCTGACATTGTTAAGTCAGATTTAATAATACTCCTGTAAGCCAGGAATTATCCCAGAGATAAAATGACTATATAAAGACAGAGATACTGGTTCCAGAATATCATTTTATTTTATTATCACTTTGCAGTCCCACCAGCAATATATGAATGAATCCTTTTTCCCACATCCTCACCAACATTTCCTGTTTCTTGGATTCTTGATAATTGCCATTCTGACTGGAGTGATATGGAATCTTAGTGTAGTTTTAATTTGCATTTCTCTAATTGCAAGAGATGTTGAATTTTTTTTTCATATATTTTATGCATTTATTGCATATGCATAAAATGTATATATATACATTTTTATTTTACAAGATTCCCCTCATTGCTACTCACCACCCCTCTGTACTTTATTATATAAACCACTTTACAGTAGGCACATCTCTAGGCTCATTTTTTGACAGAACTGGCAGAGCTGATCCTATCTAAAGGGAAAAATCCTCCCATTCAGGGATTCCTTTTAAAATGCCAGCATTCCAGCACATAAACTCAATGCTCTCTTTTTGTCTTTCGAGGCTTTACTTTCTCTAGACATAGCAAGAGATAGAGGATGTCTGTTTACAGAAAGAGAAAGTACTTGCTGGTGTGTGAGATGCAGCAATTCCTGCATCCTCTAGCTCCAGTTGAGGTTTCTCAGCCAGAAGAAGGCACAGCTATAGCTTCTTTTATGATCCTCAGTCACCCTTATCAACCTTGTGATTCAGTGATGTGGAAACAGGATGGCTAGCAGCACATATTTCTCTGTGGAAATGTGTTAAAAAATGTTAGACCCATGTAATATGATGATTCATTGAAAATATTTCCCTGTATTTTTTACAACATGGCCAAACATGATAGAATTTAAAATGTTCTGTGTGGAAGATATATTCCATTGTGGCTCAATGGAAGAGTGAAAATAGCCCAATGTATCCCAAGTAATAACATTTTTTTTTAATAAAATAAATGGCACACATGAACACAATCAGACACACTGTATACAAAATATTGGGCAAATGATGTAATCGACAACCTAAGTGTAAAATATTTTGCTGCATTTGTCCTATGGATCATTATATTTAATCTTGAAAAAAACCTAGTAATACAGTTATCGATATTATTCTCATTTCCCAAAAGGGATTTAAGTACAGACAGGATACATACATTTTTTAAGGATATGAAATAGTTTAGAAGTAAATTAGGACTCAAACATAAGGACATGCATTCCACAGCCTGTGTTTGACTAGTGGGCCTGTGAGACAATTCACAGCCAAGGCAGTGCAGCCATTCAAGGAGGCAGTTGCTACCTGTACTTCTGTTGGTTCCTCACATTCTTTATGCTTCGCTTAAATGTATAACTCAATAGTTCCATACTGTCCCTGAATGCTGGCTACTTGCTCATTTGAAGACCTTTTTCTTCCAAGTTCCCTGCCACCTTCCTATTGCTTATTCTTTGTAAAAGGTTTTTGCTTTTCAGTTTTTCTCTGTCTTCTGACGTTCATGTCCTTGTTGTCAGTGTCTACACATAGTATAATGGACCCACTTCCTAGTTCCAATGCTTATTCCTCTTTTCTTGGACTCTTGTGGCCACATCTTGGTCTGCTTGTAAAAGACTAAATTTTAATCCATTTTGTTTTATGAAGTAATTTATGACTTAATATATCTGAATTAGGTGTTGTTAATTTTAAAACAATTTATGCACATCATTCAGGAAGAATTTGATGTCTACAATGTGGCATTACATGTACTGATGCTCATTTAAATTATAATGGTGAATATATTAAGATTTCTATTCTCAAGCAATTTACAGGTTATATGCAATTGAGGAAATACTTTTAATGCTCCAGTACTTACTTATTTTTCTTTCTTTTTCTTTTGATCTTAATTTTTAATTCCTATAAACTAAATAAAGAAGATGCTATTTGACCCAAATTTGCAGGCAGGTAAATTAAGGACAACAAAGCTCAAATACTTACTAAAATTGACAAAACTTCTTTGGTGGCAGAATGAAAGCATCCAGTGTGGCATTGTTTTTCTGTTGTTTTGTGTATTGTTTTTATGCTTTCAAAGTTTCGTTGACCCAAATGAGCATCACCGCTTAAGATATATTTGGTAAGGGCCACATGTAATAAATAGATTTAATCATAAATGTAATCATATTTATATTGAATCATGTATACACTTGTGCTATTGGATCAATCCCAACATTCTGGCATTTTTCCTGATAGAACCAGACACACTTTTTCAATGTGTGGGTGTCGGGCAACAACAGGCTCATGTTTCCAGCAACATTTCAATTGCCATTCTCTCTCCAAGCATTTGGAGTTAATTTCAGACCTCTTAGACTTGGTGCCCATTGTTATTTGCTATAGAAATGGGAGACATTACCACAGACAATTAACAATGAGGAAATAAACAAGGTGCAGATTATTTTCCACATGAATCGAGCCTTCTAAGAGGGAATGATGTCAAAAAAAAATTTTCCCCTAATTATCAAGCCCTAGAATAATACAATGTAATTTTTATGCACCTGATTCAAATTAATTTAAACTTAGAAAATGAACATTGTCCACTAGCATTTAATGAACACAAGCAATTAGAATTTTATTCAATTGTTTGATATATTTTGTCTCCACTTAAATAACTTCAGTCTTAACAGTCAGGCACATTGTGACAAAGATTTTAACAATTGGAGGGTATTTTTTTATATAATTTCTTACATTTTGAACAAGTGGAGTTGTCAAAACACTTCTCTTTTCCTGTTATAATTTGTGCTTCAGAATAATCCCATAGGGCATTCAGGGCATGAAAGTTTGTTCCCATGTCATGAAAAAGGAAAAAGGAAGCTCATAGATATCAAAAGGTTCTCTAATCCATAGGATTACTCAGTGACAGAATTTTATCTGAGTTTAGTCTTCTAACTTTATTTCATATTTTTTCAGTATATGGCCCTACATTTATAGAGTATCAACCATAGATATGCACCTTTGAAAATGCATTAAAAGAAGATACAGCTCACAAAAATGCATTGCTCAGAATATATATTTGCAATATAGAAATAAACATTCACAATACCCATTTTTCACATGTGGATATGATGAATTCTTTATGGAAGTGGACAGAGGTGTCATTTAACCAGACCTTGCCTCTCTACCTCTCCACCCTCTTTGTATCTCTGTCTCTGCCGTTCTGTCCCTGTTTCAATGTCTCTCTCTCTCTCATACAAACACAAATACAAGAATATGAACACCTACATTTAGGATGAACAGTATCTCTTAACAACTTATTATCAGGATTTATAATACATTTGTAGTTAAAAAAACACGAGAAAAGATATTGAGGTTAAAAATGTCTCCTGGCTTTTTACAGCCATTTTCAAACTCCATTCTCCAAGCCATTTGTTATTTTTCATCATTCAACAGATGAAACAATAGACAAACTTGTTAGGGTGAGGTTATTCTTTTTCATAAGGTACGCCAGTTCAAATTTGAAGCAGACATAATTATTCCACTATAAATCTACATGTACAGAAACATTAGATTTAGACAAAGCATCTTGAAATACATAGTCCAATTAATATATTGAAATATTAAAATTTTCTACCGTGTTTTAGAGATTTACACAAAATTAAAAAGCTTCAGTCTAAATCTAAAACTTAATGTACTCATCGGTCTACTTATTCAACACATTATTAAAGATATCATCTATTATGTTTTTTTTTACTAGTTGTCTTGTATAGTATTTATAAGCAAGAATTCTTTATTTGGCGACCATGAGGTCTTTTAATTTCCAGTACCTATATAATTCATAATATTTCACATGTATTCTTTTTCTGAAGGAGGAACAATATAATTTATGAGATTTTAAAAGAGTCTATAGCCCCCAGATTACTGAGGCACATTGCTTTTTAGGTTGAATTTCACAAAGTGCTCTTTTCTGTCCATTTCAAGCAACTTATCTAGTAGAAGAAATGATATTACATAGCTTTCTCTTGGGAGAAAAACGTGCTCATTTGAGGTAGGGGATAAAGCAAAGTGGTTGAGTACTTGCTTAGGGGGGAAAATTTGCTTATTGTATTTCAGCCTTTATCTTTTGCTCCTATTTTTCCATTGGTTTAATGTTTTCAGTAAATTTTTATATTGCTATAAATTAAACTTTTCAAAGTGTTGATTGATATTCATGATATGAAATTTTATGAAATATTATAGAATATATACTTTTATCACTAAGTCAAATTTTGGGAAAATACTTTGGTATATTCTAACATTAAAGTGGTATAATTTAGAGATAATAGCACTTCAAATTAATTATATAAATCTATTTATGCCAGACTTTATTCAGCTTTTTTACTGCTATGACCAAATGACCTGACAAAAACAATTTTAAAGGAGAAAAAGTTTATTTGGTGCTCACTGCTTCAGAGGTCTTGGTCCATAAATTGCCTACTCCATTGCTCTCATCCCAAGATAAAGCAAAATAACATAGCAGAGGAAAAAGTACGTCAGGACATAGTAACTAGGAAGCAGAGATGAGCTAAGCTCACCAGGGACAAAATACATACTCCAAAGGATTGCTCATAACGACCCATATCCTACAGCCACATATGTGCCTACAGTTAATCCATTCAAGTGGGTTATTCATTGATTATATTAAGATTAACCCATCATTTCACCTTTGAACTTTCTTGTATTCTCTCTCACAAGAGCTTTTGAGAAACACCTAATATCTACCATAACAATGTCCCACTCAGCTATGTTGTTATTGGATGATGGTGTTTTTCTATGTTGAGTTTGGAGTCAGTCTCAGATTTTGATTTTATCAATAGAGAACTAGAATCATCTTTTTTAAAAAAGTTAATGGGTTGATCATCAAGTTATAACATTTTTGTTACCCTGGGATAAACTCCAAATATATTTTCATTGCTGGTCTTCAGTTTCTAGAAAGGTTCTCCACTAGTATGTACTCATTATTTCCTTTCTATGCCAATTGATCATTATATATATATATATATATATGTGTGTGTGTGTGTGTGTGTGTGTGTGTGTGTATTTTGGAGGAAATATGATCTAAAAGCTGAGGAATATTAGGGTAAAGAATTATCTGGTTATCTTTATGAGATAAACCAGAAGGACATTAAGTTTGGATACTATAGAAAATGTTTATTCCTTTGCAGGAAAAGGTGACTGATGTCCCTCATAACAGTCCCCTTATACACTTGACTTTTGCAGGCTGGTATTCTGCTGAGGGGCACATAAGTTTCCATGTAACAACTAGGGCTAAAATGTGTCCTTGGATAGAGTATGTTCAGCAGCAGTGGAGCTGTTATCAGACCTTCAGAGGAAGACTCATGCTTATAAAAATTATCTGTGAGCCATTGATAGCCTTGTGAGCACAGATATCAACTGATACAATGTTTTTCTTTAAGATACAAGTTCTATCTCTGCAACTATACTATTTATGAATCGTCAAGGATTTTTTTTTTAAATTTCCCAAACACACAGAATGACCAACACTAAGAAGATCAATCTTAGATTATAAATTTTAAATTCAGAATATTGGGCACTTTCATCTGAAAACATATTTGTATCTTCTATCAGGATTCATTTTGAAAATGTGTTTGGATTATATATTCTCTTTTCTTACTTGCTACTCAGGCTAATGATTTTTCTTAGTCTGATAGGAAAAAAAAAGAAACTGAGTATGTATGAAAGTAATTAAATGTAATGCAATAGCAACAGACAATATTTAGTAGAGAAAACCAAAAAGAAAAAAGAAGAAGAAAATGATGATGATGATGATGATGATGATGAATGCAGGGCTTAGCTGTGAATACCTGTAATCCCATCTACTTGGGATGTTGAGGAAGGAGAATGGCAAGTTCCAGACCAGTTTTGACAATTTAGCCAAATCCTGTTTCAAAATGAAAAGAGGTGGGAATGTAGCTAGCTCAGAGGTAGATCACCCCTGGATTCTATCCTCTACTACAAAAAGAGAAGGAGGAAGAACGGAAGGTAGGAAAGGAACAAAAATTGAAAGAAAGAAAGAAAGAAAGAAAGAAAGAAAGAAAGAAAGAAAGAAAGAAAGAAAGAAAGAAAGAAAGAAAGAAGACAAAAGAACAAAGAGTAAGAGAAGGAAAAATGACAAACACAGTAGGGATATGACACAGTTAACTTATTCATGGATGTAAGCCTATATTATCTGTGGGTATCAGTAAAAATCAGTTCTTTTCCATGAAGAAGGTAGAATTTTCCAAAAGACAAACGAATAAGGAAAGAACAGCTCAATTGTTGCTCATTGTTCAAAATTCACATGTTCAGAGTCTAGAAGAGCACCCTGAGGAAATGTGGGGTAATCCATACGTCTTGTAAGTAGATGAACTGAAGGACTTTTCAGGGTCCTTCCAATTTGGAATTCTGAGTTCTTGGAAATTTCTAGAATTAATTGTACATATTGAAATATTAGATCCTGTTTGAATCAGTACTTTTCAATGGTGTAAAAAGTTCCTCTTCAAAAAGTTCTTTAGGGAGACACTCTCAGTAAAGAAATAGAAGTGTTGACTATTTGTACAAAACTTTTAGAAGTACAAATATAGACTATTGTTTTATGAGTTTAAATTCCCTTCCATAAGTTACATATTTTTGTTTTAATCCAATTGCAAAATGATTATTCTTTCTTTTCCCTGAGGATGTTTTATCTTATTAACTTGTGAACTTGTGTTTTTCAGTTTCTGAGACAAATTGAACAATTTTTTTTTTCTAACACTCTAGTTGTTCTTGTAAGCTAAAAGAGAGCCATTCACTCATTTTGTTTGAGAGGCAACCTAGTTTTTATGTCATGAAGGCAAAAATTTCCTGACTCTATTCAAGACCAGACTTAGATAATATTCTCTTGTATTCATCAGGCTATCAAAGGGGACTGAAATCATGTGCCTTTCATGTATAATGTTGTCAAAATGAACCCAAGTACCATGTACAACTATACTGCTCTAATGAAAAAGCCCAAATTTGCATAGCTTTTCTAAAATGAGATTATCGCTGGAATATATCTGCAAATTCACATTTTTTGATGCACCTGTTTACTAAGGCAATGGAATGGATATTGAGAACAAGAACTAAATGCAATTCATTAATCAATTCACAGTTTATGTCTACCTATAGAAAGAAACCTGAAAAGTTATATTTTTCTTATCAATGCTTATAGCATTTTCTCTGAATAACAGTAGCTCTCTCATTTTGAGAAAATGCATAGAATTTTTACAATAATATCCAGTTTTCTTTGGATACTCAAATTAATGAACCTTGGTATGGTGATTTTCTGACCATTTATATATTCAAATATGCAAAATTCTAAAAATAAATATGAAACTATCCACTTAGAAAAAAAATGGTATAGCGCATAGGGATGGTGTGAGGGTGTTCAAAATGTTGATGGGTATAAGAACTATTTCAAAGAAATAATTAAATTTTAAATTGAATTTAAAATAATAAAAAGAAGTAAAACAGGTGTAGGAATTGAGGACAGATAAATGGGGCAAACACAACCGTATGAACAAATGCACAGACGCAAGAAGAAAACACATGGAAAATCCAGATTTGACAAATAGTGCCAAGACAGCAGTGGTTACCTGACAGGATTTGAAAGATGCTGGGAAACCTTGTAATCCAG
Organism: Marmota monax; assembly: GCF_021218885.2. Taxonomy (NCBI): domain Eukaryota; kingdom Metazoa; phylum Chordata; class Mammalia; order Rodentia; family Sciuridae; genus Marmota; species Marmota monax. Next base: position 1,352,253 of record NW_026695230.1, on the reverse strand, counting down.
GATAATGAATGTAAGCTTTACTACTCATCAATAGTAGTGACTTTTTGAATTTAATTTAAATTTAGTATGCATAGAACATTTTAGTGACACTTTTATCCCCTTAATTGCATCTTGAAAAGTTCTGATTCGGAGGCAATGATGTTGAAAGCTGCAAAGAAAGATTCTTCTTTTTAAAGCAGTGCAGAGTCATCTTAAATCCTTGGCAACTTGCGAGACATATTTCAGCACTAATTGCCAGATGCCACTGGCAAGAAGCATATTTCTCAAAGTACACTCCCATTTGCTGGTTTCTGAGATTTAGAAACATATTCAGATGTCAAAATACATCCCTTCTGCATCTTTCTTCACTCCTTCCTGCTGTTTTGATAATAAGAGAAACCAAAAACAAAGAAAACATGATCATACTTTTCTAATTCTAGAATTCAGAAGTAGGAGATAAAAGAGATAATAACATTTTATTTATGATACAAAGTTAAAATAAGTATTCCATCCTAAATATTCCACATTTCTACAACCATTGTTCTTTTCCAGTTCTTATCATCTTTTCTCAGTCACTGCAGGATTCTGTCACAGGGGTTCACTGCCTCAGTCTCCCTGACATTTTATCTTCCATATAACAATCTGAATAGCTATCTGTCCAAAATGTCAATTGCTCCTCTCCTCTTCTTTCAAATTCTTTTATTTCCCAACTCTTACAGAATTAAGCCCAATCTCTTCAGCGTGGCATACAGATCTCTCCATAAATGATCTCTCTAGCTACCTTCTAGAATTAATAGCAATAAAAATATTAGTTAATAAGAGTTTTGTTGTGTACATTTCTCCATTTCTTATATTTGCATGGCTTTGCAAATCAGAGAGCAGATTAGATACAAAGCAACTTGAAGCCTAATACTAATAAAAACTTGAAGACAGGAGGGAGAGATGTGCTTCAGAGCTGCCACTAGAAAAAAAAAAATGGCTTTTGTACTGTAGTCAGCTATGCTAATAACGAAAAGGGAGAAAATGTTATCTCAGTATACACAGAAAGGCAAAATCAGCAGAAAGCAAAGAACCACAACACCTTATGTCTGCTGAAAAGAAAAAGAAGGGGGTCAATAGATTTTAGATTCTTAACCCATCAACTCACAACCCTATATCCTTTTCCAAATTTAATAAGAAGGAATGAAGAAAGGATGCAGAAATAATACATCTCCAGTACAGTTTTGTCCTAGAAATTGGAGGAGTTTCCTCACAAAACTATAAGATTTGCATATTAAGAATTGTTTTACTTTTTTTTGTTAATAAATACTAGTCATAAAATGAACTATTTTTCACTTCACTACCACATGTAGTATTATTTGTTTGTTGCATATGTTTATTGTGCACACAGTATGCACATATTTGCTTGCTATATAGAGTTTTTTGTTTATCTTTGCATAATATGGGATTTTCAGTGTATAATGTCTTATTAAAATATTTATTTACCTCCTCAAAGTGCTCCATAGAAACATTTTATTGAATAAAAGCTAACTATAGGATTTTTTTAAAGCTAGTGGTTCCCAGTGCTGTTTGTGCACCAAAATATGTAAGGAGATATGAAACCATTCTGTTGCTTAAGATTAGTTTCTGGATATTCTGCAATAGAAAGTTAGTTTGGGAGCCTAAATATATATTTTTCTTAAATTCAACAAGTTTTATTTTCTTTCTTCTGACCACATACCTCTGACTATTTAATAAAGTAAGAACAGATAAACATTGAAAAAATCATTTGTAAATCATTTGAAAATTTTAAAAAAAATGATATAACTGAAGGAAATCAAGCTTCTCTCCTCTCTTTTCTGAAAAAAATATATAATGCAATGTTTCCTTCTTTGTTCCTCAAGTGTCTGCTATGATAGGATAACTAACTGTCAATGAGTTTTAATTATATTGGCTAACAGGGTGGTGGATGGCTGTTGGACAGATGAATTGATGAATAAATGGTAGGTTATGGATGGTCACTTGGCAAATGCATAAGTGTTCAGTCACATGGATGCACACAGACAGTACATTGAAGGCATCTAAATGAATAGCAGATGAAGAATTAGTGGATTCTTTGATAAGTAACTGGGTTAATGAGGTGGAAAGTTAGTGAAAGAATGGATGAATGAATGAGTGAAGTGTGAATAAAATTAATATGAAAAATAAATTTTCTAGGGTCTCCTTGCATTCTCATCTATCATATTGCCCTATCTAATTTAAAAAAAAAAAAAAAAATTCTTTGGTTTTTCAACAAAACGATTTCAATTTGAAGAAGTTGGCTCCTTAGTTTTCAAGTTATGTATTACAGATGACAGGAAAGGAACACTTTAATTTCTGTGGGGGGCTATAGTACATTAAATCATGGTGGACAGCTGTAAGACTGTCTAGATACGTATTTTTTTGACTTCCATTTGACAGCTTAGGTTTAAAGGATGTAACCTGTCTAACTGTAAGAAAAGTGACACATAAAGCAAGGCTGTAGAATGCAAGTAGTCATTACAGAAGTTCAGAGGGAAACAATAAGGCTCAGAGATGGGTCTATAATTATAAAGAACCATTTTTACCTAAATTACAGCTCTAAACTGAAAATTATTCCAAGGGCAAAATGAACAGATTGCTAGGTGTCAGTGTTTAGTCATAAATTAATACACAGATTATTTCCAGCCTTTACAGAAAATATTATTAGCCATGAAGAAACTAGTTGTGAATTATGTGTATTTTAATTTCTGTGCTGAAAAACTGATCATGAGCTACTGAGCTGATAAGACTTATCCAAATACAAAAAAAAAAAAAGATTTAAAACATTTCTAAATTTTTGTTTAGATCCTGTAAGGGAATGATCCCTAGTTTTAGATACTTGTGTAGTGAATTTAAAATAACCCAGTGAAACTGGGCATCATAGCACTCCCCTCTAATCCCAGCGATTTAGGAGGCTAGGGCAGGAGGATTGCAAATTTATGGTTAGCTTCAGTAACTTAGTGAGGCCCTCAGCAATTTATCGAGACCATATCTGAAAAAAATAAATAAATAAAACAGATTGGGATGTGGCTCACCGGTTAAGTGCCTCTCGGTTCACTGATACCAAGAAAAAAGAAAAGAAAAGAAAAAAAAAAAGAAATCAATGAAGGAAAACATTTTATTTTGCTACATCTCACATGGTATTTCTTAATTTTATTTTTAGTTCTATTTAAATTTAAAAAGCAACATTTTTGAAGTAAAATTTCAAGTAAAACCTGCACAGATTTTTAAAAGGCATAGATTTGTGATATTTTACAAATGTGTGAATAAAAATATACATCAGTGCAACAAAATGGTAGGACATTTCCAACATCCCAGAGATAATATTTTTTTTTCTGATTCTATCATGATAGCCTACTTTTCACTGTTCTAGAATTTTCATATGAATGGGTTCATTAAAGATAAATAATTTATTTGGGGTCTAATTTCTCTCATTCAGCATAATGTTTCTGAGATCCATCCATTTTATTGTGTCAGTAGGACATTTTAATTATTGAGTATATAATAATTCATTTTATAAACATGTCACTATTTAGATTTCCATTGGCTTTTTCACATACATTTTTGACAGTTTAATGAATTTTAAAACTCCTTACACTGTTATAAAACATTTATGTTTATCAAGCTCACGATATATACAGCATCTAACTAGACTCTCAAATGCCAACATTATCTGCCAAATATGTAGAAAGACATTATTATTTCCACTTTGTAAATGAAGAGTAGTGGAAATGCATACAACTAATATTGCTCTCAATGACTCAACATTTGGAGACAGAATCAGAACTCAGGGTTTAACATACTGATATAAAAACCTGTTTTAGAATAAAATTATAATTACTTGGGTATTCCCTTGTTCAATTAGTAATGTTGTATACTAAATGAAAAAACTAAATCTATTATTTATTAAAATACTTGTTTTAATTCATTAGTCCTTATACAAACATGAATATATGTATATAAATAATACCTGTATATATGTAAATACATATATACACACATATATACATACATACAGAGACAGAGACAGTCATTTCAGTGTCTGAAAATTTTTTTAGATATCAAAAATATAGCACAGGGACCCTTTTTTATGAGCCCTGACACTTTCTTAAAATGTGGATAGTAATATACTATATTTACCACAGAATCAAAAAATGGAATATCATAATATATTTAAAGTGTCTGGCACATTATAGTCTTCCAAATAATATCAGTCCCTATGTATTCCCTTATTAAGGTGGAAATTAGATAAATTAAGAATGCATTACCATTGATATCCCAGTATGCAGTTTGCTTTTCCCTGGGCTTTAGAACAGATGGCATCTCAGAACTTTTTTCCCTGTGTGTCCTCTCAAACTGAATGTGTATGACTTCTATGATGGTGTATTGGTGCAGAATTATCAATCCCTGTCTCAGAAGCCTCATGGGAAGTGACAAATGAGAAGTCATTAATTTTGAACAATATAATGCATAAAAAATATCATGCATCTCGGAGTCTGTTTTGTATAAAGATTTCAGAATTACTCTTTTCCAAGTCTTTACACCATTAAATTTTATAAAATTTTCATTCACAAATAGTAAACTATTGCAAATATTTCTTTGTGCCTTATAGGATACATGAAGGGTTGATCATATAAAATATTTGATTACATAAAATTATTTTTTCTAATTGATCAGAAAATTTGACTATTTTATTTTTTAGTTGTTATTTACTTATTGATTTATTATCTTTTGGTCTGCCTATAAGTTGAGCTGAGAAAATAGTAGAAAAAATTTTGAGCTGGTTGCTGTAAGAATTGGTTCTATGCAAGCTCTGTAGGTCTTTTGCAACAGCACTAGAATTCTCATGGGTTATTTATAAATAAAAATATTTACTGTGTATTTTATATTTGTTTTTTATGTAATCATCAGAATAATATTTGAAGTACCATTTTAAACACAATAATTTCCAGTGAGGATGTTAGTTTAATTACATGACAATTAGTTCTAAAATTGTAAAACTGTGGCATATAATAATTCATCTTGAATTTAAGCAATCAAGAAATTGCTGTGATAAATCTGTTTTCTCCATGTGTTATCAGTTATGGTTCCATAATACAATGCCAAGGCAGAAACCTCCTTTGATGCCTGACTGAGAGAGAGAGAGAGAGAGAGAGAGAGAGAGAGTGTGTGTGTGTATGTGTGTGTGTATGTGTGTTTTGTATAAAAAAATAGAAACCTTTGTTTTTCTCAATTATTTAAGATGTTGTAAGTTCCATCACACAGTGTAAAACCAGACAATAAGAAAAGTTCTTGGCCAGGCACAGTGGCACATGCCTGTAATCCCAATGCCTTGGGAAGCTGAGACAGGAGGATCGAGAGTTCAAAGCCAACCTCAGCAAAAGTAAGGTGCTAGCAACTCAGTGACTCCCTATCTCTAAATTAAATACAAAATAGGGCTGGGTATGTGGCTTAGTGATGGAGTCCCCCTAAGTTCAATCCCCAGTACACTCTCCCTGCCACCGACACACAAAAAAATTAGAAAGCTCCCCCTCTTTATACAGAACATTAGTATTGTTTGGCATTTCCACATTTGTCACCTTGTCATTTTTACACCAGCATTGTTATTTAGGTCAAAGTTTTGGGACAAGCCTATGAGTCCCAGATGTACCACAGGCCATTCAAATAATGCAAACTTTCAGAGGCTTACTTGTCTATAATTTAAAGTTACAATGATAAAAATGTTTAACTCATATCCTTGTTATTCCAAAGATTCAGAATCATAATGCTTAAACTTTTTTGTGGTAGATACACCATTTGTCACAATCTGAATTGCTGTTAATTCAGAAACATACAATGAACGATGTGGGATTAGAAAAGACAAACAGACATACATGGAGAGAAAGCTGAGACCAGGTGGGACATTACACCCAGATGGTGATGCAGTGCCCCAGAGCTAGTTCAGCATGTTTATTATATAGGTTTTATCATCAAAAGGTTATTTGTGGGAAAGCTTCTGCAAAGCAGGCAGGCTTGAAGGTCACAGCACTGAGAGACCTTATGGTTATCTTTCTGTGCTCAGAATCCTCTATCCTTGGGAGCTAGTGTCTGAGTTTCTAGGTTAAAACTGATAACTCTGAGCTTTTGCAGTGTCCATGGTTAGGCATTGCCATAGCAATAGCAATGCTAACCTGTTCTTTTGCACAGGGGATCCCAGAATAAGCCCACCTCACCACAACCTTGAGGCAATCAACACATTGATCCACATTATTGCTCCCCACAACAATTAAAGATTGATGATTTAGTAAATGAAATAAAAAGTAAAAAAAAAAAAGAAAAGAAGGTCTTCTAACATTTGTTCCATGCCTCTTTCTACTACATCTGATCCTACCTACTTGAATAATAATGATTGACTAAGCAAATTAAAGTAAGCATGCAATAAATTCCATTAGATTTATAATTATTAGCCTAACTTCATTGTCCTTATTGGTGGTGGTTTTAGCCAATATCCTAATTTACTTAGTGGGATATGTGTGTGTGTGTGTGTGTGTGTTTAAAAATTCATTTCTGGCCTTACATATTTTTTTTGTCTAATGAATATTTTCTTTCCAGTATCACAGATAATGAGTTAGTTTCTTATAGAATAGAGTGATCCCCCCCACCCCTTGCAAATCAGCCTAAAGGCTATTAAGCAAGATCTGTGTAACATTCTGATAGTGTAACATCAATCAATCTTACTTACAACAAGATGTACTTGGAAGTGTATGTATCACATCCTCCACAGGACTATACATTCCTTGTCTAGAGGTTTTGTATTTCATATATGGTTTAGTTACCAACGTTCAATGTTGATTGGAATATAGTAGGTAAATGAAAACATTTTTGATGTTAAACTGAAGAAAGTCATCATTGTTTTAAAACTTCAAACATATGTTGCAAATAGAAGTTAAGGAGAGTTTTCAGTCTGAGAAATATGCTAACTAGATATCAAATAAATTGGTAATGTAATGGTTCCAGAAAAGCAGGGGGACCATATGTTTTCAATATATCATTATTATCATTATTTTATGTTTGATGTTTATTGAGCACTGTCAGTTACATGTGTTTTCATAGCTGTTGTTCAGAGAGTGTTTCAAAACATCCCATTCATCTTCTATGGCATGCTACCCAATATCAAAACAATCAGCTCAATAATTTAGTCCATTCAACCAAGTGCTTTTGTGCCCAACACTCTTCTAGGTATTCATGACATATCAATAAGAAAAGAGACAGGATCCCTCACTAGATATATCTTATATTTAAGTGGATAATAGAATAAAGATTAGTAACAAAAACAAGCACAAAACTTTATATAATGTTAACTGTTATAGAGAAAAAGGAAATGGAATGAAAACATATTACTCAAGTGTGCTACATCTCTGAGGTCCTAGATGAACTCTCAGATTCTATTTATATGATGAAATGGCTCTACTTATAATTTCAGTGGATAAGAAATAATTCACATTAAACAATACACTAGAAGAACAGATTAAAATCCATGAATTATTAAATGTGAATTCAATTAATTTTGTTCTTAGAATAATAAGGAATTTGAAAAACTCCTATGTTGCATTTTATTTACTGACTTTGAGATAATCTTTTGTTAAACAAAGGAACATTTTAGAGGATTTTTGGGACAACACCCTCTGTAATTTTTTGAACTCACAGTGACACACAAAAGCCATCCATATCTAGCCTTCAAATGGCAGAAGGATGTGTCAGGTAGAAAGGCCTATAATATTCAATTATTCTCAACTAGATAAAAGTGATTTTTAGAAATAGTCACTACTGACTTAGCAATCCTGATACCCATTGAAATCTCATTGTGTTTTTTTATCCCTAGTTCCTCAGCTTAGTGGTTGGTAATATTAACAAACCATCATTTCCTATGCTTGATGGAAGAAATTTGGGGTCATCTTGCAATGACATGGTGAACTCTAATGGTTTCTGGAAGGACATGTTTTGTTCTACTATTTATAAAATTCAATTTCTGTAAGTGCTCAACTGGGTAGAGTATTCCTGATAATAAAGGCTAAGGCTTTCAAACACAAATTGGGAAGATGTATTTCCAGGTAATTTAGAAGAGGACACAAAACCAATTTTCTATTACTAGAATGGTGGTAGAAAATCTACCACTCAGCATCAGCATCAGAGTAATTAATCTGTTCACTAATCATCATTGCCTGTTATAGATTAAATGATTATTAAAACAAAGTCAAATTATATTCTGATGAAGCATATCTTCTGAAAGAGATGGGAAATAAACAAAAGGATAGGTTAAGAAACATAGAAAACATATCATAAGGAATGTTGAAATTTAAAGGTATGAATTAAAATGTGCCTGTCCTAAAATCCTCCATAAACTAAATGTCTAGAAACTATCTCAACAGGAATCTTAGAATCCTATGCAAGCACCAAAGTAATCACCATTCTTCTTGGCTAGTGCTGATTTTAGCATAATTTGTTATATATTTCAATAATATACCTAGTTAAAATACTTGGAATAAAGTATCACATTCATAAGAATGTGATTGAAGTAATCTGAAGCAGAGAAATAGAATTTTATCTGAACTCTAAGGAATAAGTGAGAGCTAGCCAGGTAAATATTCCTGGTGGAGAATGACTGAGGTGGTGGCATAAAGAAATCATGGCCATATAAAGGCCCCAAGATATAAAATAGCTTTTCACAGTTAATCAAAGAAGACCTAAGTGGTTCTATTGTAAATAAGTGTTACCTATCATAAGGCACATTAAAAATATCAGTTATGTGCTCCCGGCAGATTTTAACTTTGGCTTAGGTGCTGTAAGAATGCAATAAAAAATTGAACTTTTTCATAATTGATAAATGTACAATATCCTTTATGTTGGCTTATTAATATTTTATGCCATGTTCAGTCTTAAAAGGTGGCAAGAAGGAGAATAATTTCTTTGAAGCCAATAGAATAGCTAACAGCAGGCACTATCTGGATCAAAATGTCCTTTCTAACAATAAATTCCAGTAGTAAAGGTGGAATTCCACAGACTAGAAATGGAATGTCATAAGATATCAGTGCAATGCTGTGTACAGGACATATTCATAAGTTCATGTGTGAATGTATGTTTGAAAAGCCCACAGGCTCTAAGCCTCTTAAAGTTGGGGCTCTTAATTGAATTTTGTGTTGTATTTGTCTCTCTTATAGCTAGATAATGCTGGCACTAAATGAATGGAAAAGAAAATAAAAGAGGATGGGGAAAAAGACAAAGAAAACAAGGTTTGTTTGCTTAAGCAGTAGGCAATTTATAAGAGCCTTTAATTTAACAGTCTTTGTATATATATGGAGTAAGTTTTTTTTAATCAATACACCATATATATATATATATATATATATATATATATATATATATATATGGAATAATTTTATGTAATTATGCAAGCATGGAATATAATTTGCTCCAATTCAGGACCCAATACTTCCCCTTTCCCTTGCCCCTCCCTCCATCTGTTCCCTTCCCTCTACTCTATTCATCCTCCTTCTATTTATTTCTAGTTTTTTAAATTTATTTTTAACTTAGTGTTTTATAGATGGACATAAAGTGAAATTCACTTTGATATATTCATGCATATACATAGGATAAATTTTTTAATAAAGGTTTGTGGAAAGATTAAATAGGAGAACAAATGTTGTAGTGAGATGATATTTATCAACTACACTTACTTGATGGTAAATAAATTGAAATTAATGTTATGTGTTTGTGATGGATGTGTTTCTCCACATACACCATGTGGTGAAACCACAACCTATTATTTTGCTTAATGGGCTTTCTTGGAGGAAGTGCAATGTGTCTTAAAGGGAATAAAGTTTGAGGGTCCATGTTGCTACATGAATCAATACATGCTAAAGACCATTACAGTGCTTGGCTATAGAATGAGCACATTGATAGTCATTTGCATTGTTTTCATTTTTGTCATATTCACTTTTTGGCCATAACTAAATATCTGAAGATTCTTACAAAGTTCTTTGTATGGACGGATATCTCCTTTTCTCTTGGTTATATGCCTGCTTGTGTAATAACTTTCTTGTTCTTTTTCTTTCCTTTCCTTTTTATTATTTTTTTATTTTTTGACCCACCTACCCCCCAAGGTCATTTTACCACTGAGTCATAACCCCAGATCTTTGTACTTCTTATTTCCAGAGAGAGAGAGAGAGTCTCTCTGAAATGCCTGAGTTCTCACTAATGTGTTGAGACTGACCTTAAACTTGCAATTCTCCTGCCTCAGCTTTCAAGTTGGTGGGATTACAGACAAGTGCCATAGCACCCTGCCAAAATAACTTTTCTAAAGAGGTTGCACATTTTGCTTTCCCATCACTCATGTACATGTTGTCTAATATCTTCATATCCTCACGACTACTTTATATGATAGCCCTTTTTAACTGAAGGCATTCATAGAGGTGTACAGTAACATTTAATTGTGGTTTTATGATCTTGTAAAATATTTTTAGCTGTAGATAGACACAATATCTTTATTTTTTAATGTGGTGCTGAGAATCAAACTCAGTCTTTCACACATACTAGGCAAGTGCTCTACCAATGAGCCACAACCTCAGTCTGTTTTATAATTTTAATTTATACTGCCTGCAGATAGTGATGTTGAAAAAACTTCTAGGTTTTTGTGACTTGGGTGTTATTGACATATATTCTTTGTTGAATCGTCCACTCAAATGTTTTTCTCACTATGTTTTAAATAGGCTGGTATATTTTCCTACTGCTTAATCTTGAGATTACTTAATATATTCTAGATCAAAATCCTTTATCAAATATGTCTGCAATTTTTTTTATCTGATCTTATCTTTTTTCCCCTCTTATTAGTGATTTTTTTAAAAATTAAAATTTTGTGCTTTTATTCTAATGAGTAATATATCAATGTCTTCTTTTGGGGGGTTTGCCTTTCATGATATAATTAAGCATTTTGCACCTAGCCCAAGATTTAAAATATTTACTGCTCTATTTACTTCAAGAAGCATTATAATTTTATTTTAAAATTTAAAATTTTCAGTTTTATGGTCCAATCTGAATTTTTTTGCATGATGCAAAGACCTAAGCCAAATTTTGTTTATCTGCTTGCTTTTTTTTGTCTGTTTTGCATTTTTTCCAATCATGATGGTACTATTATTGACCCATTTTTTCTACATGTGTTTTTCCTTTATTTAGATACAAAAAAAATACTAAAATATACTAAATAAAGTACGTGAAATTTATCTGGACTCTATTCTGCTCCACTGATGTGTCTATATGAGTTGAATTTGAGCTACAAGAAGCACATATAATTAGAATATCTTTGTGTCATTTAAATAAATTGGTTCCTGCCAAGAGAAAATTGGTGAATGCAAATGTGATTGCAGAAGCCAGGGCTATCAAAATAAAAAAGCTATTGAAAAATGCTTGTATTTAATCAGAGAGCAGAATAGAAGAATCAGATAGATCAGAATAAGGCAGATAGATATCAAAAATTATCAGACAGATATAATAAATAGACAAAGTTTTCTCCAGTACTTGCTGTTGGATGTTATTCATGATAATGAAGAGATTCATTGCAATGCTAAATTCTACCCAAAGTGCAAGCAAGTTAGGCTTGGGAGAGTAGGTACCTTTTTCACACCATAAAAATATCTTGATAAAGCAACTTATTTATGAGTGTAAAATACAGTTTTGCATATGAAATATCTCTAAGTGACCGAATTTCAAAATGCTAGAAATCACAAAGTGGAAACTGGAAGGTAAGGCAATCTCATAAAGCAGAAAAGTATAAAATAGATATTAAATATCTAATGACAATTTTCTTTACTTCACAAGTCCATTTGGGCCTTGTCTACAGAATACATTTTATACATATGTCTATAATATATAGAAATATATAAGATACAAGTGAACATATTGCTCTTTATTTAGACCTACCTTACGATTATTTGAGGTGGCTATAAGTGGCTATGATATGCCAGCAAGGCAAATAGGATATTTACAAAGTAAATCTTTATACCTGGACTACAGATGATGCATGTACATATTAAGGTGATGATAGTTACCTTGTAAAGGTATAAGTGCAAGATAAATGATAATTTTAAAACACTTGGAATTTATCATTCCAAGTGTTTTAAAATTAATTATTAAATAAGTGTTTGTTACAACTGCCATCAATTTTAGTGAAATCCTTAAAAATCCAAATAGATGAATAGAAAATAAGTTATTTATAGTAACATAAAATATCATTGTCAAAAATATAGTCAGTTTTTTTTTCTCACTAAATTTCCTCATATGCATTTAAAGTCAATTCTCTTTCCTCACATCTAAACCCTTCCAACTAATGATCCCATTTGTATTCCAATAGCATTCCCTTTTCCAGAAGATCATATAAGTTGAATCATGCAATAATAGCCTTTTGTGTGTGGCTTATTTCACTTAACATAATGTTTTTGAGCTTTTCTAGACATTACATATATTTTAATAAATTAATATTAAGTTAAGTTCATTGCGTTAGTCATATACTTGGTCTATGTTTTATCAACAATGACTATACTTCTGAATTCAAATTAAGGGAACAAAATCTAAAAAGTCATTGGTATCTCTAAGTAGTTAGATCTTTTCTTTCCCAGAGAAACAGAACCCAGGTTTGTGTTCATATGCACACCCATGCACAAAGAGAATGGCTTGCTCCACCACATGCTCCTATAATGATGGGCTGCCTCACAGAGGCGAGTAACTTATGAAGAAAAAAAGGTTTATTTGCCTAATGCATTTGATGTTTGCAGTCTAGGATTAAGTAGCACCAAAGCTTTGGGCTTCTGGTGAGACAGCCTATAATTATAGGAGCATGTGGTTAAGATGATGTTCATGTTATGATTAATAAAGCAGATTAACTAGACAAGCCAGCGTTCCTCTATCCCTTTAAAGGGCATCTCTGCAATGAACAAGGGTCATCTCTATTAAGTCCCTAACCTCTAAATATTCTACCATCTCTCAACAGCAAAACCATGAGAAGTTTTTAACAATATGCACTAGTGGGAAATTCAACATCCAAACTGTAACACACTGGAAACAATTTTCATGATTTAACAAATCACAAAAATGTGAATAAATTTCTTCAGATTTTAAAAATTAAAATGTCAATGAGAGGAAAAAAAAACATGAAATTGTAAAGTCAAAATACTAAGATTTAGAAAGTGATTATTCCTACTTTTTAGATTATAAATATAACTGGTTTTAGACTTTATGCGTGTGAATGTAGAAAATGGCAATTAAAAAAATGTGAAGTGACCAATCAGAATGGCAGCTATTATGAAGACAAACAACAACAAGTGTTGGAGAGGATATGGGGAAAAGTGTACACTCATATATTGCTAGTGGAACTGCAAATTGGTTCAGCCATTTTGGAAAGCAGTATGGAGATTCCTTGGAAATCTGGGAATGGAACCACCATTTGACCCAGCTATTCCTCTTCTTGGACTACACACAAAGGACTTAAAAACAGCATACTACAGTGACACAGCCACATTAATGTTTATAGCAGCACAATTCACAATAGCTAAACTGTGGAGCCAACCTAGATATCCTTCAGTGGATGAACAGATAAAAAAAAATGTGCCATTCATACACAATGGAATATTATTCAGCATTAAAAAAGAACAAAATCATGGCATTTGCAAGTAAATGTATGACCTTGGAGAAGACAATGCTAAGTGAAGTCAGCCAATCCCCCTCAAAAAATGCCAAGTGTTTTCTCTGATATAAGGGGAGTGACTCATAGTGGTGTAGGGAGGGAGAGCATGGGAGGATTAGATTAATTCTAGATAGGGAAGAGGGGTGGGAGGGAAAGGGAGGGTGAAGGGGATTAGCAAGGATGGTGGAATATGATGGTCATCATTATACCAAGTATATGTATGAATACTTGGATTGGATGTCAACATACATTATATACAGAGATATGAAAAATTGTGGTATATATGTGTATTAAGAATTGTAATGCAAAAAAGTACATGTATAACGGCATAAATTGGCATGACCAAATTTTATATTCGGATATACGGAAAATTGTGCTCTATATGTGTAATAAGGATTGTAGTGCATTTCACTGTTGTTGAGTATTAAAAAAATAATTTAAAAAAACTGAAAAAAATGTGGAGTGATATAAATTAGCACTTACTAGATTTTAATAACACATAATCTTTTTAAAAATTAATTTATTTTATTAGGTATATGTGACAGCAGAATGCATTTTGATTCATTGTACACAATTGCAGCACAACTTTTCATTTCAGTGGTTGTACATGATGTAGTGTTGCACCATATGTGCAATCATACATGTACCTAGAGTAATGATGTGGATCTCATTCTTCCATCTTTCCTGCTCCTATGCACCCTCCTCACCCTCCCTCCTCTCTGCCAAATCCCATTTCCTCCATTTTTTCCATGCCTCCCCCCTCCACATTATGGATCAGCATCTATTTTATCAGAGAGAACATTCAGCCTTTGAGTTTGGGGGATTGGCTTACTTTGCTTAGCATGATATTCTCCAACTCCATTCATTTAATTGCAAATGCTGGAAGTTTATTCTCTTTTAATACTGAGTAACATTCCATTGTGTATATGTACCACAGTTTCTTTATTCATTCATCTATTGAAGGTCATCTAGGTTGGTCCCTAGCTACTGTGAATTGAGCTGTGATGAACATTGTTGTGGCTGTGTCCTTGTAGTATGCTGATTTTAAGTCCTCCAATGTATTGTTTCAGTGCCTTTGTCTAGTGTGAGAAAACTATATTTATGTGGGCTTGTCTCTTTGTCTTCTATTCTGTACCATTGGTCTATATGTCTATTTTGGAGCCAATACCATGCCGTTTTTGTTACTATAGCTTTGTAGTATAATTTAAGGTCTGATATAGTGAAGCTACCTGCTTCATTCTTCTTGCTAAAGATTCATTTGGCTATTCTGGGTCTCTTATTTTTCCAAATGAATTCCATGATTGCTTTTTCTATTTCTATAAGGAATGATGTTAGGATTTTAATTGGTACTGCATTGAATCTATATAGTGTTTTAATATGGACATTTTGACAATATTGATTTTGCCTATCCAAGAACATGGGAGATTGTTTCATCTTCTAAGGTCTTCTTCAAATTCTTTCTTTAGTGTTCTGTAGTTTTCATTGTAGAGGTCTTTCACGTCTATTGTTGATTCCCAAGGTTTTTTTTTTTTTTTGGGGGGGGGCTATTTTGAATGGTGTAGTTTTCCTAATTTCTCTTTCAAGAGTATTCATCACTGATGTATTTAAATGTATTTGATTTAAGGTGTTGATTTTATATCCTGCTACTCTGCTGAATTCATTCATTAATTCTAAAAGTTTTCTGGTGAAGTTCTTTTTGATAAGTATAGAGTCATGTGTGATTAGCAAATAATGATGGTTTCAGTTCTTCTTTTCCTATTCATTCATATCCCTTTAATTTCTTTCATCTGTATAATTGCTCTGGCTAGAATTTCAAGGACTATGTTGAATAGAAGTGGCAAAGAGGGCATTCCTATCTTGTTCCAGTTTTTTAGAAGGAATGGTTCCAATTTTTCTTCATTTAGAATGATGTTGGCCTTGGGTTTAGCATAGATAGCTTTTACAATGTTGAGGTGTGTTCCTACTACCCCTAGTTTTTTCTAGTGTTTTGAACATGAAAGGGTTCTGTATTTTGTCAAATGCTTTCTCTGCATTAATTAATATAACCATATGGTTCTGATCTTTAAGTCTATTGATGTGATGAATTATATGTATTGATTTCCATATATTGAACTAAACTTGCATCCCTGGAATGAACCCCAAATAGGTGCACTGTTTTTAAAATATGTTTTTCTATGCACTTTTCCAGAATTTTATTGAAAATTTTTACATCAATATTCATCAGGGAAATTAGTCTGATATTTTTTCCTTGATATTATTTGGTATCAGGATGATACTAGCTTCATAGAATAAGTTTAGAAGGGTTCCCTCCTTTTTATTTCAAGGAATAATTTGAGGAGTATTGGCATTAATTCTTCCTTGCAGGTCTTGTAGAATTCAGCGTGAGTTCTGAGGTTTTACTTGCTGGGTAGGATTTTGATGGCATCTTCTATTTCCTTGCTTTAAATTGATCTGTTTAAAAGTGTATGTACTCTTTACTCAGTTTGGGTTGATCACATGCCTCTAGAAATTTGTTGGTGTCTTCAAGGTTTTCTATTTTATTGAAGTATAAATTTTCGAAGTAGTTTCTAATTGTCTTGTGTATTTCAATAGTGTCTATACTGATATTTCCTTTTGCATCACAAATTTTAGTAATTTGAATTTTCTCCCTCCTTGTCATTAGAGTGGCTAAGGGTTTCTCAATTTTATCTATTTTTTTTAAATAACCAGCTTTTTGTTTTGTCAATTTTTTGAATTGTTTCCTTAGTTTCAATTTAATTAATCCCCCACCCTGGTTTTAATTTCCTGACTTCTACTACTTTTGGTGTTGGTTTATTCTTCTTTTTTCTAGGGCTTTGATCTGTAATGTCAGGTTGTTTATTTGTTGACTTTTTCTTTTTTCAATGAATGAGCTTCATGCAATGAACTTTCCTCTTAGCACTGCCTTCATAGTGTAACAAAGATTTTTATAAATTGTATTAGAGTTCTCATTTACCTCTATTTTTTTAATCTTCTCCCTGATATCTCCTGTTATCCATGCATCATTCAACAGTGTATTGTTTATACTCCAAGTGTTGGAGTAGCTTGTTTTTTTTTTTTTAATTTTATCATTGATTTCTAATTTTATTCCATTATGATCAGATAGAATGCAGGGTAGCATCTCTCTCTCTCTCTCTCTCTCTCTCTCTCTCTCTCTCTCTCTCTCTCTCCTCTCTCTCTCTTTTATTTATTTATTTTTGTATTTTCTGAAACTTCCTTTGTGGCATAACATATGTTCTATTTTGGAGAAGGATCCATGTGCTGCTGAGAAGAAAGTGTATTTGCTCATTGATGGATGGAATATTCTATGTTTATCTGTTAAGTCATATAGTTTTTGTTTGTAAGATCTACCCAGTGGTGAAAGAGGTGTATTAAAGTCACCCAGTATTATTGTGTTGTTGTCTATTTGGTTCTTGTATTTGAGAAGGGTTTGACATACATAGGTAGCCAATTGTTCGGGGCATAGATATTTATGATTGTTATGTCTTGTTGATGCATGAAACCCTTAAGCACTATAAAATGTCCATCTTTATCCCATTCCAATAGCTTTGGTTTGAAGTCCACTTTATCTTATATGAGGATGGAAACCCCTTGTATACAAGGTCCATATGAGTGGTAGATTTTTTTCTACCCTTCACCTTCAGTATGTGGATATCTTTTCCTGTGAGATGAGTCTCTTGAAGGCAATATATTTTGGGATCTTTTTAAAAAATCTAATCTGTCTATGTCTTTAATTGATGAGATTAGGACATTCACACAGTTATTATTGGGATATGATTTGTAATCCCAGACATTTTGGTTTATTTTTGGTTTTTAATTTAACTTGGTTTCTTCTTAGATTATCATTTCCTTTAGCATAGTTTCTCCCTTTGCTGATTTTCTTTGTTGTTTTTCATTTCCTCCTCATGAACTATTTTACTGAGGATATGTGGGCTTTATCACTGTAAAGTGTTTTAAGTTTTGTTTATCATGAAAGGTTTTTATTTCCTCATCAATTCTGAAAGCTTAATTTTGCTGGATATAAGATTCTTGGTTGGCATCCATTTTCTTTCAGAACTTGGTATATATATATATGTGTGTGTATATATATATTTCCAGGATCTCCTGGCCTTGAGGGGAGGGTCTGGGTGAAAAACATTTTCTTGAGATACAAATTGGTTGCCTCCATATATGATCTAATTCCTCTCTCTCGAGGCCTTTAAGATTTTATCCTCATTCTGTATGCTAGGCTTTTTATTATAACAAGCCTTGGTGTAGATTTGTTGGAATTTTATACATTTGCTGTCCTGTAAGCCTCTAGTATTTGATTTTTCAATTCATTCTTCATGTTTGGGAAATTTTCTCATATTATCTCATTGAGAAATTTGTGCATTCCTTTGGTTTAAAATTCTGTTACTTCTTCTATCCCAATAACTCTTAGATTTGTTCTTTTAATGCTATACCATAATTCTTTGATGTCCTTTTCATGATTTCTTATTATCTTCACTGTGTGGTCAACTTTATTTTCTAGATTATATACTTTGTCAACAAATAAACAACCTGACAAAAGTATTCTGTTGATTATGCTTTCTATTGAGTTTTTTATTTGGATTATGGTTTCCTTCATTTCAAGGATTTCTGATTTTTTTCATAATCTCTATCTCTTTTTTGAAGTAATCTTTTGATACCTTTATTTGCTCCCTTATCTCTTTGTTGGAGTGATCAATTTTTGCCTGTAGTTTCTCATTTAGGTCATTCTTTAATTCACAGATCCCTTCAATTATGTACATTATAAACTCCTTCTCTGACATTTCATTAATCACACTCTCCATGGGTTCTGTTTTTTAGTATCCTGATTGGTTTGGGGACACTTTCTTCCCTTGTTTATTCATATTATCTATGCATCTTTCTTTTTTGCAGTGTGGATCTGAGGTATTACAGTTTCTACCCTACAATCTTGTAGTATCCATGCAGATTATCTGTACCTCACATTGGTGTTGGGTTTCCAGACCCTGTTGATGTCCCACAATGTATTCTATTGCAACTAAATGTGGTGACAGCAAGAGTGGAGGTAACTCGAGATAGCAGTGGAGGTGTCCCCAAGATGTATGCAATTTCTTTCAGATATGGAGCTTGAAGATATCCTTACACTGGTTTTGGAAGGCCTGCTCTGAGATGCAGCTGTTTCTAGGCCCTGTCTATTTTCACAAGGTAGAGGCTATTGCATGAGGAAGCCTATCACAATGGCTGCAGTGTGCCACAATGGAAGTGGGTTAGGCCTGGGCTCCCAAGTTGCGGGGGTAGTGGACCCAGGCCTACCTTCAAACTGGGCTCCTTCTCAGGTCGACAAAGGCAGTCCTAGGCCTGGCCTGAGTTGTGATGGGGGTCTGTCTGTCCTTCATAATTCTTGAAAATAACTAAACTTTAACTGATGACTAATCATGACTCCATAATAAATGAAATTGCATACTGTTGAAAAATGAATCTGTAAACAGCGTTCAATGTTTAAATTAAAAATATGTAGTAATAATGACTGTAGAAAGTTGAAATATCCCATTGTCTGGATCATCCAATCTAAGGATGTTTTATCACCTCTGCCCAGGAGATGGAATTATTTATTACTATCAAATGAATCCAAATATTCAAAGAATAGAAGTGTTTTTGGAAGTAAATGTAATTCAAGTTATTTGTCTTATACGTGAGTTAACTGAAGTCATGCAATGAAAGCTTTGAATCCTATAACAACTTGGTTATGAATCACAATTTTAAGCACTCCTGAAATGGGTTAAATAACTCAATATGTGAACCTAAAGCAGTATGCTTATTTGTTAAAATTTTCTTCCTTATGCTTAATTATTTTAAGAATCTTGCAAAAGTCTATCAGAGCAAATGTGCCCATTTTTACATATGCATAACATAAGGCTTCTGCTATAAACTCCAACATCCCAGGCCAAAAATAAATGAATAAATAAACAAATGGGAGTGGGAAAACAAGAGGTGTCCTATATTTCTCAAATTAGCCACTCAAGAATTATTTCAAATTAACAATCCACAAAGTAAATATGTAGAAAACTGAGAACTCTCAGGAGGTGATTAAATTTGCTAATTTAAGAAATCCTAGACTGGGAAACAAATGTAAATGTGTCCCCAAATCCAGAATTATAAATGAGGAGAAAATATAGTTATCATTTCCCTAATGTATTAAAAGAAAAAAGAAAATTAATACAAAGCTATAGTACAGTAATATCCATTATTTTAGATATTATATGTCTGTAGAAATTCCAGAAATATATAACTCCATTCTAATAATAATGGTCTCAAATATAAATATCTGTATTGCCTATAATTATTACATTTTAGAAAGATTCAATATATCTGAACTTTCTCCCAAAGGAGGCTTATATCGCTTAAATCTATTAAAATAAAAACTCATTTTGAATAGCACATTAACCAGTTGCTAGGTTGAGCTATTTCCACATAATTTAGAAATTAAATCAACTCCTTACACATGTTAATTATCCCATATCAATTTGCCTAATATTTCCAACAAATTACTGCCTTTAATAGGAACAGTGTTACATCAAAAGATCTATTGATAAAAGTTAATCTTGATTTTAATGTTGTAATGTGTGTGTGTGTGTGTGTGTGTTCGAGTGCCTGTGTGTGTATGTAGGAGGAACTGTATTATAGCCTCTAAAAACATGGTAAGTGGCAAAAACAAAATGATCTATGTTTGTGTACTTTGTCTATCAAGCGTGCAGAGTAGGGCTACTGGTTAAGATGCCTGTGCTTAATAAATACTTACATAGGATATGAATCAGGTAAAATCACAATTCAGTTCTAGCTTTGTGTTTTTAACACCTAAGTAATCTCTCCTCCTTAGTTCATTATTTTCTTTAGATATGTCATATTTATCTTTCTAATTAGTCTGAATAGTCTTAAATTTTGACATCACTAATTCCTATTAAAATTTTGAGGATACATTCTTAAACATTGTGCATATTTCATTAATTACTAATTATGAACCTGTACATTTGTAGTGGTGAGAAGCAGCAATTGTGGAGAGTCAGACTACCTAGACTTGAATTGTGACCCAAACACTTTCTAACTTAGGCAAACTATTTTATCAGCATATGTCACTGCTAACACTACCTTAAGAAATAAATAATAATATCTGGGTGCAGTGGTGGACACCCATAATCCCAGAAGCCCAGAGGATGAGACTATGGGACAGGATGATCACAAGTTCAAAGACAACCTCAGCATTAATGAAGTCCTAAGCAACACAGTGTGACTGTTTCAAAATTAAAAAGAAAAGAAAAAGGTGGGGATAATGCTTAGTGGTTAAAGATACCTGGGTTCAATTCCTGGTACCAACAAAAACAACAAAATAGATGAGTATAATAGTACCTAATTCATATAGTTGTTATGAAAATGGAACTATGTAACATAGTTTTCTATGCATCAACTACATAGAAAAATATTGAACATATATTAAATAATCAATAAGTGAATATTAGTATGTTGTTGTTAGTGTTATTACTACACTATTACATTTAAATTATATCCCCAATAGAAACAAAATGAATTTGTACACACACACACATACAGAGAGAGAGAGAGAGAGAGAGAGATACAAACACATGTAGAGTATGCACCATATACACACACAAAGAGAAAGAGGGAGAGTAAGAGGATAAGGATGAGGTAGGGATTCAGGATTTATCATTTTCTTTCACCAGTCTTGTTTATATCTAAGATAACTGTAAGCCCAGGCTGGCCACCGCAGCACAGAGTTCATATAGATTTAAGCATTGTGTTGATGAGAATTTTTGCATTGTTATTGGTTCTTAAGTGACAAAGTTATTTTTATTAAAAGTCAAAACAACAACTTTTTGGATATGGATTTTTTCTTAATTTTCTGGTTTAATTTCAACTTTGACAATTACAAACCTGTTGCAAATCCTGCCCTTATTGATTTCACCCAGAGTACCCCAATTATGCTGCTATTTATCAAAGTTCTTGATAAATGTGTTACCAAATCTTCTTCTAATCTTTGGGAAATCCTATGCCTCATTATTTTTTTTCAGAGGGCATCAGGTTTTCATTGAGCCAAGATTCTCTGAATATGTTTTCAACTACATGATCTAAGATTTATATATAATTTATCCTCTGGGTCTCTATAGGATACTATATATACATTTACTATAGGATACTACCTAGTTTTCTATCAAAGCAAGAGACAATGACATAAAGGGTCTGTCCATGCATGAATATAGGTACTTACTAAGCTTTTACTTCTCATGATCTCTATCCCACAGAGTTCTAAATTTGGATGAATTTACTGAGAGTTTAAGTAGCATTTAATGGTCTGTGCTTACCCAGCCATGCCATCAGTTTAGGCCAAAACTACTTATTTTTTTATCCATTTTAATGTTAATTTATGCAAAAATATTTGTTTAATATGTTTCAGTTACTTATAGCTGTTAAGAATACAATGAGAAAAATATCTAGTTCTTTGTATCAAAAATTAAGGACATAGATTCACTTACTTAAAATAGACTGAAACAGGGTACATACTCTATTTCAATAGATTGAATAGATATAATGAATAGATTCAATTCATACATCCAGTAGATTGAAATCGAGTACTTAGACTGGCATTAACAAAGCTTGTGTCCGCTCATGCCATTTTGTGTGCCTTGAGAGGAAAACCATTGAAATATTATACTTTTATCTTTGATTTAAGAAAAGTCCTAAATTTGAAATATGTTATCTTGGCCCCGGGAAGGATTGATTTTCTTGAGTTGACTTACGATCTTAGTTTGAAAGAATTTTGGTTTAGAAAGTATTGCCTGGAATAGTATTGCTTCTCTTTTGTCTTTGGTATCTTTCTATTCCTTGATAATGAGAGTCATAAAGCAGGGCATGTTTAACTTTGTACTTGGCTGCTAAGAAGGTTAAAACTAAATTTACAGTTTAGCCAAGGAAAAAAACATTGAACATTATTCTATTATCAGTGCAATTTTCTGCTCTCTCCCACCTGCATCTTTTACTTACCCTCTAGGCCAGACTCCATAGTGTAATTTATGTTTTCTCTTGACCTGTTATTTTAATTTATTTAAGATATTGTTTCTGTTAGAAGTTTCATCTGTAAAAACAAAACAAAACAAAATCCAGAGTTTAACATCAGGTACATTTATGTCATGATTTACCATTTTTCACCTTTTTGATTGAAGCTGTATAAAACAATTGTACTTAATAAAGTTTGTCATCCTTCATGACCCTTCTGTTGACTTAAACATTATCAAATCTTTTTCTCTAAATATGTGCTTTAATAACATTTGGTGTAGGAAGTAAAACAAACAAGTGGCTATTTTAAAAACAGTGTCACATCATACCTTGGTCATAATCTTAATGCTAGTAATAACCTTGACATAACCTTTCTGTAACATTGCAGTTTCTAAAGTCTCTCAGGTAGTTTAAAAGTTCACTACAGCTTTGGACAATTACAAAAATGGAAATTCATGGAGCTGGTGGTTTCCTGTCTTTAAAGAGATATTTGTTGATTCTATAGGTATATATTATCTCTGCTAGTATACAAACATTCAAGGTTGCTTACTTTAGCTTTTTAAATCATATTCCAACAATTTCTACAAAAATGGTAGCCATATTAATTTCTACTTATGGAATATTTATATACTTACTATGCATCATCTAATATTCTAAGTGTGTTCCAAGTGTTGACCAATTTAATGTTCAGTTCATAACAATTTTATCTTTATTTAACAGAATATTTTATCTTTATTTAACAGAATATTCTATCTTTATTTAACAGAAGTGGGATTTGAGAGGCAGAGTATTTAGTGAGTTGCCCTATTTACAGAGCCAGCAAGTGGCAAAAGTAAGTATTAAAAATCTATTACTCTCTGGGGCTGGATTTATAGCTCAGTGGTAGAGGTCTTGCCTCGCACATGTGAGGCACTGGGTTCGGTCCTCAGTACAATATCAAAATAAAGTAAATATATTTAAAACATATATTAATCTCTTTACAAAATTTAACTGCCATTGACTCAACTCTGCTATCTGTCCATTTTATGGAACTCTGTTCTATTTTATGGAACCAAAATATGGAGTAGTAATGAGCATGTCAAGAGTTTGCATTTTTGTAGATAGAAGAGAGCAGTTCAGTTTTATATGAAAATGTTGTCATGGGTAATATGAGAATGGCTGGATCTTAACAGTGTTATGGAACATGGGAGGCTCAGAGAGCTCCTATGTACACAGTACCTCCTCCACTGCTAACCTCTTAACACCTTATGCTGGTGTGCTGAATTGTCTGAATTGTCACTGTGAATACACCAATACTGATAGACTTTACTTATCTTAGTGCACACTTATTTTTCTTTGTTTCTTTTTTCCTCCCTCATATATTGTTCTTTAGCTCCAGGATTCCTTACAATAGATCTCATTACATTTAGTTGTATATTGCCTTAGGTTTCTTTCATCTGTGGCAATTTTTTCAGACATTCTAGTTTTGAAGACCTGGACAGCTTTGAGGAGTATTGTTAGGTAGTTTGCTAAAAACCTAAGAAAGAAGTTATCTGATGCTTTTATAATGCTGAGACTGAAATTTTATGATTTGGGAAGGAAGACCACAGAGATAAAATATCACTTTTGCCACATAAAACCAATGGTGCATGCTTTCAACGAAAGTTATCACTGTTGGTGCGGAACATGATCAAACGGCTAAAATAGTGTTTGTCAGATTTCTCCACTGATAAGTGAATCATAAATGACTCATTTCCCCTCCCAATTTCTTTCTGTTTTCTGGAAATAAGTCACTTCATCCATCAGACACTTTTCCAATTCCACTCAACTAACAAAGGAAATATGTGTATATTTTTACATATGTGTGTGCATGTGTATGTATATAGGTATATATACACATATGAACATATACACATATTTATAAAAATTTATGTCTTTTTACATCATATATATTATGTGTAATTTTATTAATGTGTTAAACATTATAAGAGTACATATTGATTTCAATCCATCTTTATCTGGATCATTCTACTTTTTCTTACCTTTTTGTACACTGTTACCTTAATAGTAGGAAACCTGGCTTAAAAAATTTACTTTCAAAACTACTTAAGTCAGCATATTTTCTCCAAAACCTTCAGTAATGTTGTATCATATAAAGAGTTTATATGGTTTTATATTACTTTGCATTTCATGCTTTAATCCTTAATGTCTTAAATGAATTATTTAAGGATTGTATATACTAAAGTTCATCCATTAGTCTTAAATTTCTATGGGGTTTTACAAGGTGACAGTGTTATATTATAATATCATGCAGAATAGATTCACCTCCCTAAAAGAAATTATTCCTGTTTTGCCTACTAAGTTCTAATCTCCCCCTACTCAATCCCAAAGTGTCTTGGCTTGTTTACCACTTGTATAACTTTTGTCTTTGAATAATATGATATAATTATACATGTTCAACATATAACCTCTTCACACGTGCTTCTTCACATACCAATACACATTTAACATTTATCTGTGTATTTTCATTGCTCGCTAACTATAAAACTAAACTCCAAATTATCATCTTTTTCATGTATTGCGTTTTTACTGTTGTATCTAAAAATATCCTCAAATCCAAGACTACATAGAGTTCCTGTTTTGTTTTCTCCTAGAAATGTTACCATTTTTAATTTTCTACTTAGGTATCTGTTCTATTTTGAGTTGATACTTATGAAAAGTGTTATTTTTGTTTCTAGAACATTTTATTTCTGCCTATGAATATCTACTTGTTCTAAGTTCAGCTTTAAAATGAATTCCTTCTTCATTTGTCTTTGCTTTTTTCCCACAGATCAGCATACCATATTCATGCAGATCTATTTCTGGATGGTGTTCTCTGTTGATCTGTGTGTGTATTTGGTCATCATCACCATATACTTTTTGTTTATGATGTAATTATATTATCACTTGAATTTGGAAAGCATGTTCCTTCAACATGTATTTCATGATGGTGCAGAAGTAACAGAAAAATTCAAGCATAAGAATTTTTTAATACACCTGTGGGTATCTCACTTGTCAGAGAAAGTTTAGAGGAAAATCAAGAACAACAGAAGGGAAAGTATGCATCCTGTAAAATAAATCTTATAGAAAGAGACGATTTCAGAAAGGCATGAAAATTGGATAATTATTTAAATCTACCATGTCCAAGTCTATTTTGTAGCTTTATTTTCTTCTTAGCAGTTATTCCTATCTGAAAATACCCATGAATATTTACATGTAATTTTCAATATTTCTACCTGAAATATAAGCTATATAAAGTGAGGGATCTGTCTTTCTTATCATTCTACCTCTAAAGCACAGAAAGGCAACTGGCATATATTAAGAATTAAGTGAACATTTGTTGAACAAATAAATTAATGACTTCATTTCTGATATCTATAACAACATTTATAAACATTTGCTAATGTAGACATCAGGCATGCAAATTCTAAAGGCTATCTCTGTCCCTATACACTGAAAGAAAGAGACATGGACAATTTATATGTGGAAAAAGGCAGAGAGATTAAAAAGAAAAAAAACTATAAATTGAAATTAAATTGCATCTTTCCTCACCCATTTTTTTTTGTTAAATTCACTGTAATCATTGCAATTTATTTGTGAAATTCACTGAGAATTTTTTGAAACTCTCTCTGTGGAAACAACTGCCTGGCAGAGAATTTTTTGTCTCTTACTATCTGGAATTCCTCACCTTCATGGTGATTAACTTCTTTTTCCAACTAACCATTCATTAGCTGCACATTCTACTCTCCATTTCCACCATTTCTGAGTTTCATGGCAGTCTTTAGTTTTCTCTGTACCCTCTGTTTTACTGACCACATTCATATACATAACTTCTACTTTGTTTTTCATACCACATTATCTGTTAAACAATCCATCTTTATGACTACACCCCAGATATTCATTTCTGATGGAAAGCTAAGGTTATATACATCTGAATATTATTATTCTGTGTTTCCAGCTCAGCTTATTGTCTTGAATTAACAATTCCATATAATGATATGTATTCCCCTAGCTCACTTCCCTCACTTACATGCCCCTCACTGATATCAACACTCCATTTACTCACAGTCAGTATTGATTTCCAATCAGTGTCACAGGGATATTTGGTCAGAAATTTCCCTCTTGTCATTTGCTCTTCTACTTAGTTCTGTCACTTAAAATCTCTCACATATACAAGAAAACAGTGTTCTAAGCTTTAGCCCATTTCCTTCACACTCAGAACCCTTATTACTTAAGTACAATTCAAATCTTAAAATGGTTCAGAAAAGAAAATTATGAAAGCTTCTTAATACTTACCAATTAAATAACAATACTTCTTAAAATATTATTTAAATTTTCCTATGCAACCTCTTTCTCAAACATTCTATTCTTCTTTGTAACTAATGCTAATATTTTTTATTTGGAAGGAAGCAAGGAAGGGATTTCTGAAAAGACTCAGGTACAAAAACTTGAGAGAAAAAAAGAGGACAATAAGTATAGCATAAGATTTAAATATATATTAAGAACACATTTTAAGTGCCAAATCTCAGAATCTGTGGACACAGAAAATAAGTATATAATAAAAAATATAGAAGCTTGAGTGCTAATCCACAAAGCTAGTCCAAACCAAAAAGAAAATTGCATGTGAAATTATTTTGTTAAGAAGTATTTGTTGGCAAGTAGAATTTAACCAGCTTTAAAAATTCATCATGAGTAAGGCATACTGGTGTATGCCTGTAATCCCAGCAGCTCAGGAGGCTCAGATAGGAAGATCATGAGTTCAAAGCCAGCCTCACCAATGGTGAGACACTAAGCAACTCAGTGAGACCTTGGATCTAAGTAAAAATACAAAATAGGGATGAGGATGTGGTTCAATTGTTGAGTGCCCCTGAGCCCCTGAGTCTAATCCCCAGTACTCCCCACACCCCCCAAAAATTAATCATGAGCCTGGGAAAAAAATGAGCTTTCCTTAAAGAGGAAAAATTATATCCTCAGCATGGTAACTCTTAATGTAGAATTGTTTCTCCTTCTTCTTTCCTGTTCTTTCATTTCTTTGCTTTTCTGTCCAGAGCTCTTCCACTGAATGACTTTGTGACACCTTCTAACCTCTATATTTCAGTTTTACATGTTGATGGCAATGAGACCACCTTCCTAGGGTTCATGCAAGAGGTAAAAAACAATTAACACAAAGCACTTAAAGCAATAGAAAACTCCCAATAAAATTAGCAAGTATTATTATTACTGAACAAAATCATTGCGACTGACTTCTCTCATAACTATTCCTTTCTTATCTTTTAGGAAATTTTAGTTCTTTTTTCCTTCTTGAGACTGCTTGAGTCCAACCACAAGGGCCTGAAAGTTATATAGGAAGCCCATAAACAGCAGCCATAAAGCCAGGAAGAAATGCAGTTCTCACTTCACAGTGGGGAAAGCTATAGTTTAATGAAATAGGGACTCATGTCTGTCCATCACAGTTGCATGATATTTACACTCTTCTTTGCTATGTACTTCCTACAAGTGTTATGTATGGCCTCTAAATAACTTAACTTTATTTAGATATATTTTGAGAACATATTAACTTTCAAGAACAATTCTCAGCATGTATTCAAAGAACTGGTATTTTGTTCACTCTCCTTAGACCAGTATTTTCAAACACTAGATCAAAGAATCAACCTTGGAAATCTTTCATATTCAATTATTTATTGGATGATATCTTTAGAATTTTAGTTTGCCTTAATTACACAAACAGTAAAACTGCATTTTAGTTTAAAAAATCTTGTTTTCAGAGTTTCTATGTATGCTTTGGAGATTTATTACATCTGGGGGCTATTTATCCTTGTTAAAAAAATACGTAACATTTGATCCTCCTAAAAACTCTGTCAGACAAGGTATAAAGTAATATATATTCATTTTGTAGATAAAGGAACTCAAATTCAAGCAAGCAAGATAACTCACAGTTCTAGAAAATTAGAGAATCATGACTTTTTCTGCCATGGCCCAAAACAGCTACAAATAAATCGTCCATTGTTGATTGGATAAACGAGGACATGAATTAATGAACTAATAGCCATAAATATATAAATGGCCCTAATTAAGTGTGAAAGACAAAATAGGTCTTTTTTTTAAAAGGCCAACATTGATAAGAAAAAATGTATATATCTAAGAAAACCATATGTTATTTAAATATAACACTGTGAAATAAAAAATAAATAATAATGAGCCATAAATACTAAAAGAGTGGCTACAATTTAAATGTTTTTGACACAGAAAGCATAAATATCTGGCAACCCACCACCCCAGCTGAGCCAAAAGCCCCAATACCAGGCAGGCTCAGCACTGGCCTGCCATCCTGCCAACAGGCCCTGGATCCCAGGCCCAGGACCAATCACTGTGTGGGGCCCAGGACAGCTCTATGGCTCCCCAGTGTGTGGCTCTTCCCATCTTAGGACACTTAGGACTATGATCTCCAAACATAGTATCCTCTACCTCAGGACAACTGCAGGGCATAGAGGCAGCTGCCCCGACATCACCACATGCCACAGTGCTTCATCTTTTAACAGGCTGCCCAAAGCCATCCTATGTCCTACATTTTCAGCATCATCTCTGAAAGTGGTTGTTTCCATGTTGAGACACCAAATTTAAAAGAATATACAACGAAAAAGCCCACACTACAGAATATCCTCAGCAAAATAGTCCATGAGGAGGAAGTAAAAAAACAACAATGAAAATCAGCAAAGGGAGAAACTACACTAAAGGAAAAGGCAATCAAAGGAGAAACCAAGTCAAGATAAAAAAGCAAAAACAGAACAAAATGACCAGGAATACAACCATATTTCAATAATAACCCTGAATGTTAATGGCCTAAATTTATCAATTAAATGACATAGACTGGCATATTGGATTAAAAAAAAAGACCAAACAATATGCTGCCTTCAAGAGACTCATCTTATTCCAAAAGACACCCACAGACTGAAGGTGAAAGTATAGGGAAAACTATACCACTCACATGGACCAGGTAAACAAGCAAGGGTTTCATCCTCCTAACAGATAAAGAGAACTTCAAATCAAAGTCAATCAGAAGGGATAAAGAAAGACATTTTATACTGCTTAAGAGAATCATACATGAACAAGACAGGACAATCATAAATATTTATGCCCCAATCAATGCAGCATCTATGTATATCAAACAAACCCTTCTAAATTTCAAGAACCAAATAGACCAACACAATAATTCTGGGTGACTTTAACATACCTCTGTCACCACTAGATAGATCTTACAAACAAAAACTAAACAAAGAAACTATAGATCTCAATAATACAATCAATAATTTGGACTTACCAGATATATTTATAGAATATTTCATTCATCAACAAGCAAATACATTTTTTTCCTCAGAAATATGTGGATTCTTCTCTAAAATAGACCCTATGTTATGCTACAAAGCAAGCCTTAGCAAATACAAAAAAAAAAAAATAGAAATACTATCCTGCATTATATCTGACCATAATGGAATGAAATTAGAAATCAATGATAAAATAAAAAATAGAAGCAACTTCAACACCTGGACACTAAAAAATATGCTACTGAATGATGACTGGATAACAGAAGACATCAGGGAGAAGATGAAAAAATTCTTAGAGGTAAATGAGAACTCCCATACAAAATATCAAAATCTTTGGGACACTATGAAGGCAGTACTAAGAAGAAAGTTGATAGCATTGAGCTCTTTCATTAAAAAAAAAATCAACAAATAAATGATCTGACCTTGCATCTCAAAGCCCTAGAAAAAGAAGAACAAAAGTAGTAGAAGACAGGAAATAATTAAAATCAGAGCTGAAATCAATGAAATTAAAACAGAAGAAACAATTTAAAAAATTGACAAAATTAAAAGTGGTTTCTTTGAAAAAGTAAATAAAATTGATAAACCCTTAGCCACCCTAATGAAAGGAAGGAGAGGGAAAACTCAAATTACAAAAATTTGTGATGAAAAAGGAAATACCACAAGAGACACTACATAAATACAGAAGACAATTTGAAACTACTTTGAAAGTTTATACTGCAGTAAAATAGAAAATTCCAAAGATATCACCAAATTTCTAGAGGTATATTGTCTGCCCAAACTGAATAATATGCACAATTTAAACAGATCAATCTCAAGCAAGGAAATAGAAGATGCCATCAAAAGCCTACCAAACAAGAAAAACCGAGGACTAGATGGATTCTTGGCTGATTTCTACAAGACCATCAGAGAAAAATTAATACCAATACTCCTTAAATAATTCCAAGAAAAAAAAGAGGGAACCCTTTCAAACTCATTCTATGCAGTTAATATCACCCTAATAACAAAGCATGACAAAGACTCATCAAGAAACTTCAGACCAATATCCTTGATTAATATAGATGCAAAATTTTTCAATAAAATTCTGGCAAATCACATACAAAAACATATTAATAAGAAAGAGCACCATGATAAAGTGTTGTTCATCCCAGAGATGCAAGTTTGGTCCAACATACAGAAATAAAGAAACATATTTTATCACATCAATAGACTTAAAAGATAAGAATCATATGATTATTATAGATGCAGAGAAAGCAGTTGACAAAATACAGCACCCTTTCATGTTCAAAACACTAGAAAAACTAGGGATAGTAGGAACATACCTCAACATTGTAAAAGCTATCAATGCTAAACCCAAGGCCAACATCCTTGGAAGCATTCCCTCTAAAAACTGGAACAAGCAGGAGTGCCCTCTGTTGCCACTTCTATTCAATGTAGTCCTTGAAACTCTAGCCAGAGCAATTAGACAGACAAAAGAAGTTAAAAGATAGGAATAGGAAAAAAAGAACTCAAAGTATCACTATTTGCCAAGACATGATTCTATACTTAGAGGATGCAAAAAATTCCACCAGAAAACTTCTAGATTTAATAAATTCAGCAATGTAGCAGGATATAAAATCAAAATCCATAAATCAAATACATTTCTATTTATTACCAATGAATCCTCTGAGAGAGAAATTAGGAAAATCACCCCATTCACAATAGCCTCAAAAAAAAATACTTGGGAATAAATTTAATGAAAGAGTGACATACATATATAAGGAAAACTATAGAAAACTAAAGAAAGAAATTGAAGAAGACCTTAGAAAATGGAAAGATCCCTCATGCTCTTGAATAGGCAGAATTAATATTGTGAAAAACGGGTATCCCAGAAAGGGAGGTTCTGAGATGTGACCTAAATGCTGGATTAGAGGGACAAAAAGGAATAAAACAAAACAAATTTAAAACAAAATTTTTGTAATTTGAGTTTTCCCTCTGCTTCCTTTCATTAGAAAAGTCAAACAAATAATGTGATGATAGCATTGTGGAAAGTTGCAGTGGGAAGAGGTAATAGTAGAGAAATATCTGTAGTCATATAAGAACTTAGGAAGGAATATTCATTTTATTTTAGTGTTAATGGCAAAGTGGCAAGAATTTGTAGACTTAGTGTGGGAAGAAGGAAGTCAATTAAAATGAAAAGGAGTAGGTTTTTAAAAATAAAAATATTAAAATATAAAAGGTTTACAACCAGCATAGATGAGGCAGCATTTTGCTTTAGTGACTCTCAAGGTGAAATGTGACCAATGGATTCAAGACAATCATACACAACAGAACAAAATGAACTTTTAATTATATTACATTGTACAATGAATGTGCAGATCCTGCTCTTGCAATTGGGTGCCCTAGAATGAGTAATGCATCTGAGTTTAATGATACCATATTTTAAAAATATATGCTTAAGTTAGGTCAATAAAGGCAAAAATATATATTAAAATTGATATACATCCTACCTTTTGATCTGTGGTAGGAACACAGTCAAAATTGTAATGAAAAAATGTGATTCTGGGGAAAAAAAGATAATATTCATTGATCTCCCATGCCTGATGAGACCATTTAATGCCTGCATCAAAGCCACACAGGTTTTGGATCTTGTTCAAGGCATATCTGACCCTCTTACACTGACTTTCTCTCCATTATTCCAAAGCAGCATGTAGGATCACATGTTTCAAGAACTCAGTGCCAGCTGGCTGTCACTACTGACACAACAATCTGTGACTTTCTTTCTCCTTCTGAGACAAAGGAAGGTTCAGCCAAGATGGTACCCACAGAAACAGTCATTTGATCTATTTCTTTTGATGTTTCTTTGCCAATGCAGTAATATATGACTTCCTTTCATTATAATAAAAGAAAAAATATTCTTGTATTAAGTCATTTACTGAGAAAATCTGCTGCATATTTTTGTTGGAAGCAGACACTTGCTGGTGATAGGAGGTTGTACAAGACAAATTATGTAGTAGTATATTTACGTGTTTAAAAAGTAAAATACGCAAATGGTTAGTTATACATCTTGGGAAGTAACAAAGTGAATAATTGAAAACAATGTATGTGCTATGCATTCAGTTTGGCTCTCTCCTTGCTCTGCTTTACTAGGCCTTCATCCCAACTCTTTACATTCTTATAGTTCCTCAGACAACTTCAGGATACATAATCAGTGAGGAATGAAAGCATATCTCTCCAACTTCTAATATGTGCCCAGGGAACATGTAACTGCTTCTATTATATTTGTTTTCAAATTCTTGAAAGACCACAAATCCTGAGACAGATGTTTTAACAGAAGATGATTTCATCTTAAGACATTATTTAATTGTAGGTCAAATAAGATTAGACAAAGTACTATCAGGAACTGGAAAGACTTATGATTTATGTCACGGTTCAATCCTTAAGTAGCTGGCTATAAAATGAGTTGTTTTAGAAAAGGAGATAAAAGAGGGCATTATTAAGAGATTTATCCTTGGCACACTTTATTTTTTTAATTAATTTGTTTGTTCTTTTTATTTATATATGATAATAGAATGTATTTTGACATATACATACATGGAATATAACTTCCCATTTTTGTGATTGTAAATGATGTGGAGTTACACTGGCCCTGTATTCACATATGAACATAGGATAGTTATGTGCGGTTAATTCTACCGTCTTTCCCATTCCCATTCTTTCTTCCTTCCTACTTTCCATCCACCTCCTTCCCCCAAGCAGGTGAACCTACACTGCTCCTTGCAACCCCCCTTACCACCTATTGTGCATCAGCATCTATGCATCAGACAGAATTTTTAGTTGGGGGGTTTTATGGATTGGCTTATTTTACTTAGCATGATTGCCTCCAGTTCCATCCATTTACTGGAAAATGCCATAATTTCATTCTTCTTTATGGCTGAATAATATTTCATTGTGTATATGTACCATATTTTCTTTATTCATTCACTGTTGAAGGACACATAGGTTGGTTCCATAGCATAGCTATTGTGAATTGAACTGCTATGAACACTAATCTGGTTGCAGAACACTTTAAATATTATTATATTTCTTTGATAACTCAATTTATAAAGCACAGACAATAGAAAATGCATTTTTACTGATTAACTGGGCACAGTTAAGCTAAACTGGGATCTTTGTTCTGTAAACTAAAGCCCCCCACCCCTGTATTTCTTAGCTCCAAGACAAAAAGTCCATACTCCAAAGGGAGTTAGTGAACCACCTAGATTGTCCCAATACACACAAAACACTGGGGCTTAATATTTCTGTTTCTTGTTATATTTTTGTTTATTTAAATTCAATGTGCAGTTTTTAGTTATATTTTATAGTTATATATAAGTATTTTGAAACTTTTGATAGTGCATTAGAGTTATATAAAATATTGGGGTTTGAATTGACATAACCATACATGCATGGAATATATCTTGCTCCCCTTTAGTACCCAGTACTTCTCTTTCCATGTCTTCCTCCCTCTCACTGCTCCTTTACTCTACTACACCAGTCTTCCTTCTATTTATTTACAGTTTTTTTTAAATTAGTGCTTTATTTATAAACATAAATATGAAATTCACTGTGGTATATTCATCTTTGTACATAGCATAGTTTGTCAGTTTAACCCCCATTCTTCCCCTTCCCTACCTCTCTTCCTTCCTTATCTATTTTCATTCTCTTCTATACTGATGTCACTTCTATTTAGATGGGATTCCCAACCTTATTACCCCCCTCTGTTTTTAGTCTAGCATCTACAATGTGAGAAAAAACATTTTACTGTTGATTTTCTGGGCCTGGCTTATTTCATTTAGCAAGATGTTTTCCAGTTTCATCCATTTACCAACAAACGACATGATTTCATTCTTCTTCATGGATGAGTCAAACTCCATTGTGTATATATACACCACACTTTTTTTTTAATTTATTTTTTTATTGGTTGTTCAAAACATTATAAAGCTCTTGACATATCATATTTCATACATTAGATTCAAGTTGGTTATGAACTCCCAATTTTACCCCAAATACAGATTGCAGAATCACATCGGTTACACATCCACATTTATACATAATGCCCTATTAGTAACTGTTGTATTCTGCTACCTTTCCTATCCTCTACTATCCCCCCTCCCTCCCCTCCCATCTTCTCTCTCTACCCCATCCACTGTAATTCATTTCTCTCCTTGTTTATTTTCCCATTCCCCTCACAACCTCTTATATGTAATTTTGTATAACAATGAGGGTCTCCCTCCATTACCATGCAATTTCCCTTTTCTCTCCCTTTACATCCCACCTCATGTATCTGTTTAATGTTAATCTTTTCTTCCTGCTCTTCCTCCCTGCTCTGTTCTTAGTTGGTCTCATTATATCAAAGAAGACATTTGGTATTTGTTTTTTAGGGATTGGCTAGCTTCACTAAGCATAATCTGCTCTAGTGCCATCCATTTCCCTGCAAATTCTATGATTTTGTCATTTTTTAGTGCTGCGTAATACTCCATGGTGTATAAATGCCACATTTTTTTTTATCCATTCATCTATTGAAGGGCATCTGGGTTGGTTCCACAGTCTAGCAATTGTGAATTGTGCTGCTATGAACATCGATGTAGCAATATCCCTGTAGTACGCTCTTTTAAGGTCTTCAGGGAATAGTCCAAGAAGGGCAATAGCTGGGTCAAATGGTGGTTCCATTCCCAGCTTTCCCAGGAATCTCCATACTGCTTTCCAGATTGGCCGCACCAGTTTGCAGTCCCACCAGCAATGTACAAGAGTACCCTTTTCCCCACATCCTCTCCAGCACTTGTTGTTGTTTGACTTCATAATGGCTGCCAATCTTACTGGAGTGAGATGGTATCTTAGGGTGGTTTTGATTTGCATTTCTCTGACTGCTAGAGATGGTGAGCATTTTTTCATGTACTTGTTGATTGATTGTATGTCCTCCTCTGAGAAGTGTCTGTTCAGGTCTTTGGCCCATTTGTTGATTGGGTTATTTGTTTTCTTATTGTTTAATTTTTTGAGTTCTTTGTATACTCTGGATATTAGGGCTCTATCTGAAGTGTGAGGAGTAAAAATTTGTTCCCATGATGTAGGCTCCCTATTTACCTCTTTTATTGTTTCTCTTGCTGAGAGAAAACTTTTCAGTTTAAGTAAGTCCCATTTGTTGATTCTTGTTATCAGCTTTTGTGCTATGGGTGTCCTATTAAGGAATTTGGAGCCCTACCCTACAATATGTAGATCAGAGCCAACTTTTTCTTCTATCAGACACAGAGTCTCTGATTTGATATCTAGCTCCTTGATCCACTTTGAGTTAACTTTTGTGCATGGCGAGAGGAGGGGATTCAGTTTCATTTTGTTGCATATGGATTTCCAGTTTTCCCAGCACCATTTGTTGAAGATGCTATCCTTCCTCCATTGCATGCTTTTAGCTCCTTTATCAAATATAAGATAGTTGTAGCTTTGTGGATTAGTCTCTGTGTCCTCTATTCTGTACCCTTGGTCCACCCTCCTGTTTTGGTACCAGTACCATGCTGTTTTTGTTACTATTGCTCTGTAATATAGTTTTAAGTCTGGTATGGCTATACCACCTGATTCGCACTTCCTGCTTAGAATTGCTTTTGCTATTCTGGGTCTTTTATTTTTCCATATGAATTTCATGATTGCTTTATCCATTTCTACAAGAAATGCCGTTGGGATTTTGATTGGCATTGCATTAAACCTATAGAGAACTTTTGGTAATATCGCCATTTTGATGATGTTAGTTCTGCCTATCCATGAACAGGGTATATTTTTCCATCTTCTAAGATCTTCTTCTACTTCTCTTTTTAGGGTTTTGTACTTTTCATTGTATAAATCTTTCACCTCTTCTGTTAGGTTGATTCCCAAGTATTTTATTTTTTTTTTGAGGATATTGTGAATGGAGTGTTTTTCCTAACAATGTAAACACAACATGACCCAGCTATTCCACGAACAGGTTTTTATCCTACTGTACTACAATTGTTGACACCACACTTTTTTAATCCATTCACCTGTTGATAGACTTCTGGTTTAGTTTCATGGCTTGACTATTGTAAATTGTGCTGCTATAAATATGGATGCCTTGTACAATTGTAGTACAGTAGGATAAAAACCTGTTCGTGGAATAGCTGGGTCATGTTGTGTTTACATTCTTAGTCTTTGGAAAAACCACCATAGTGCCTTTCAAACTCATGGTACTATTTGTAGCCCCACCAACAGTGTATGAGTGTAATTTTCTCCAAATCCCCACAGCATTTATTACTATTTTTACCACAAATTTGCCTAGGCATTTATCAACATCTTCTAGACTTTCTAAGTCATTGGAGTAGAAATTTTCAAAGTTGTTTTTTAGTGAACCTTTGTATATAATAAGTGTCTGTAGAGATATCTCATTTTACACCTCTAATTTTATTGATTTGGGTCTTCTCCTAGTTCTTTTGGTTAGTTTGACTATGGGTTTATTAACCTTATTTATCTTTTCAATAAACCAACTCTTGGTGCATTGTTTCTTTAGGTTTTTCTTATTTTTTTTATTCTCAGTTTCATTAATGTCAGCTCTGATCTGAGCATTTTAATTTTGGGAAATGGGAAGGAGAAAAGAGGAGAAATAATTAAAGATTGGTGCATTCTATGTTATTACCTAGACCAGATTTTTATATGAAGAACTGAGTTGTGGTTCTTCATATAAAATATTAATTATAATGCTAAATTTATACTTGTTTAAAATGTGCAAATTGTTGGATATAAAAATTCTTGAAATATTATCATTTTATATAAAATTATTTAATGTAAATATTATCATTTAGTATCACATCAGATTAATCTCTGTACCATAGTAAGACCCAAAGGAAGTGAAGTACACAAAATATAAATGATTAATAAAAGATAAAAATATTTCAGTGTATGGGGAACATGAGTGGGCACATGTATCATTCAAGTAATTGAAAACATAATAGGAAGCAAATCTTTATAAGTTAGGTTTTTGTTTAACAGAAGTTTGGTTGCTTTTAACTTTGTTGACAAATAAATATATTTATCATGTTCTAAGAAGGTTGTTTTCTACTTCTGAATTAGCCTGGATTATGATGCACACTCAATGTTATGATTAAAATCTTCATGCTGGCTCACATAATGAAAGATACATGTGACTCTTTTTCAAATATACTTAGAGCAACACTCTTGGAAATAGTGTTTGTATTACAATTTATCCTTGGAAATAATTTAATACCTCTTTGTTTTTCATAAGAAAATTATCTAATAATCTAAAGAAGAATGTACAATTCTGCCTGACAAATTATTTTTTATTATCAACTCTAAGTGAATGGTAATGTTAACTCATCTGCTATTTTCAGTCCATAGAATGGTCTAAGAAGTAATAGGAAACAGAAAATTCTACTTTATTCTTATTTCAAAACGTGAAATTATCACCAATGTTGAATTTCAATGTTGTGGTTATTTGTATTATCAGAAGCTTGAATCTGTAGATTCCAAATTCTATAAGTTCTTAAAGAAACCACATCAGTATGATAAAATTTTGATTTGGATAACTTTTCTTTTTAATGTTTTTGTTAATGCATTATGGTTATACATAATAGTGAAATTCTTTTGACATAATCTTACATAATCTTACAGGCATGGACTATAATTTGCTACATTTTAATTCCTTATCTTCCCTCCACCTTCCCATGATTCCCTTCCTCTACTGTACTTGTCTTTTTATTTATTTATAGATCTTTAAATGGTATTTTATATATATATATATATATATATATATATATATATATATATATAAAGTATATATATTTTATATATATATAAATATATATATATTTTAAAATATATATATATGTACATATATATATATATATATATATATATATATATATAATTTATTTAATTGAACTTCACTCTTGTGTATTCATATATGTACATAGCATAATTTGGTCAAGTTCATTGTGTATTTTCTTTCTTTTCCTGGTCTTTCTCCCTACCTCTCAATTCACTTCTTCTACTCCACTGATTTCTCTTTTATTTTTATGAGATTTCAAACCCCACCATTTTTAATTTTTTTTGGTGTAGCTTTAATAATTCTAAGTAATGGCACTATAGTCATCTGCATTATAATCATCCATAATGTGCATTTTTTTGGAAGGGGTACTAAAGATTGAGCTCAGGGATACTCAACCACTGAGCCATATCCCCAGCCCTATTTTGTATTTTATTTAGAGTTAAGGTCTCACTGAGTTGCTTAGTGCCTTGCTATTGTGGAGACTGGCTTTGAACTCTCAATCTTCCTGCCTCAGCCTCCCCAGCCAGAATATGCATTTTAAAATGAAGAATTAAGGTCCTAGCTCAAAATATTAAAATCAAAATTTCTAAGACAGAGCTCAAGAAAAACTGACAAACACTGATGTGAATTCAAAGTTATGTTTTTCACCTGGGACTCTGGATGGTGCATGAAGGAGGAGGACAGGAATTACAAGTCAGGGAGAAACTGTTTTTAATATATAGAAAGTGTAAAAGCAAGTCAAAAGACTAGCACCTAATGCTCTTTTTATTTGTAGTCAGTTAAACTGTTTGCATACAATTAAATTCTGTAATGTCTCCATAAAATTTTCAACTTAAAATATTTCTCTAAATACTTCGAAATATTTCAAAATCATGAGTTTTTATCATATTTTATTATTTGTTAGGTTACTTAACATTCTGAAGGATCTCTAAAAATCTAAAATGGATTTATTTTTGTTCTGGTACAAGGTCTTTATTAACTTAATAAAGATATTTTTAATTATGCAATTATTATATTAGAATATTCATTATAAAATGGCAAATTCATTTAAATTGTTCATTAAGTTCTTTGTCAATATCTGTTAAAAGTCAGACATATTTTTTTTTTTCTTTTTGTAATGTATGCTTTTATTTGTCTTTCAAGCCTCAACCTGAGACCTCTCTTTAGAGACAAAAGGGAAGGGCTCTCACTGTCCATGAACACCATATCATCTATTCAGTGTTCCATAAAAATGTATCACAGACAGTGTGGCTTACACAGTAACATTATTTTCTCACATATCTTGAGCTTGGAAATATAAGATGGAGGTATGAGTTGGGTTGGTGTCTTCTGAGGGTCTCTCTCTTTGGCCTGTGTCATATTTCTGTATCTTCATATCACGTTGCTTCTTTGTTTCTGTGTCCTGACAGCTTAGTCTTATAAGGGTACCTGTCAAATCAGGTTATAGCTCATCCTCATGACCCCACTCCTCTTAAATGCAGTTTAATTATCCCCAAATATACCTATATTCTGAAGTATCTGTATATTAGGAGTTCAGTTTATAGATAGTTGGGGGATAAGTCACAGTTCATCCCTTCACACAATAAGATATTTATATTTAGAACCTTGTGAACTCTGAGAGATTGTAAAGATTTGATTAAGTAAGTAGGTGAGTATTGTTTGAGCTTGAAAAATAAATTCTGAAGAAAAATACCCATCCTTTCTGTTATAAAGAATAATGCTTACCCTACCAGGTTAAGTTAAAGTAAATACATGGGTGTTGGAGAAATATCATATACCCATTGTAATTATAGTGAAAATGCAGAATACTATCTAACAGAATACTATCTAACAGAATTTTCATATATTCACCATGTCTTGTCCCATTACTTTTGAAAAGGAAGAGAATATTCATCTAACAACATAGTGAACCAGATGCTGAGATTTGGATATTGAAAAAGAAATAAGTGAGGAAAGGTCACTCTTTTTCGTTGTTGTTGTTTCAGAAAATAAAAGTGTCATGTCCACAAATCTTAAGAAATGTACCCTATTGTATTCTAGTCATCAAAGATGCACCAACTAAGAAGACAAATTATCCTAGGTTACTTACTCATTATTATCACCATAATATACAGAAAGAATAAGCATATACAGAGAATATTTTAAAATATTATTCAGCTAGATGACCACCAAACCTCCAAAGTGGCCTACTAGTTAATAAGGACCTCTGAGTAAAAGAATTCCCACTTCAGTATCACTCTGGGGGTTTATATCTTATGAGTTATCAGGCTACTGAGACATTGCTTACTGAAGGAAAGAGAAATGATTCATAGGAATATATAATGAAACAATGAAATTTGAATCCTTACTCAAAAATAGACCAGGGATTCTGGCCTACCGTATACAGGGATTGAGAATCATGTACCCTGAGGTCACAGCAACAACAAACCAAAAACACCAAAATCCAAAACTGGAAAGAGATAGA
This sequence comes from Marmota monax, assembly GCF_021218885.2. NCBI lineage: Eukaryota > Metazoa > Chordata > Mammalia > Rodentia > Sciuridae > Marmota > Marmota monax. The sequence continues at coordinate 1,310,851 of NW_026695230.1, read as the reverse complement.
ATCAAATACATAGAATACAGACCATCTTACCTGAAGCAGAAGCTGCTGGAACCACCAGTCTCAGGAATAATTAAGTGATTTTTGAAGAACTGTTAGATGCTGAGGGTGGACAGTGATAAACTCCTAGAAGAAGTGCACTTTAAGACACATCCTTGTAATTTTGGGGCTTGTTGCTAGGAACCACTTGCCCCACCGAGCCTTGAACATTCTGAAGATTCAGTGACAAATTTCCAGATGTTTGGCCAGAGAAGGAGGCAAAGTAACATTATAAGGAGATGTATTCCAGCATGGAAAATTAAAAAAAAAAAAAAAAAAAAAAAAAAAAACCTCAAATGACTAAATTATCTTTGTAACACTCTACAATATGTAAAAAGTTATAGACCTTCTTAGATGTCAAAGAATTACAGAGACTTAGGACAACTCTGAGACTAAGTATATACCGATCTATGGCCTTTGTGCATTGCATTTCAATTTATTCTTTTCCATTCCAATTTCCAGTCTCAGGCCAGGTCAGATCTTGACCATGAATAATTTAATGTAGAGTCATGACTTCAGACCTTCCCTTCTCCTGAGCCCTAACCTCACTCTGCACATGCCATCCTTTGATTGGCTATCTACTCTATAAAGGTCCAACATGCACCATGTAATTCATTAATTTGGAAGTCACCGGTAGCTGCTCAACAACTACCAGATCAAGTATAAGCCCTTTACTCTCTGGCCCTGACCTAGCCTTTTAGCCTGAAATTTACAATTTTCAGCAACATGCATTCTCTTTCTTATTCATACCATTCTATAAGTTAATACTTTAATGTTTAGGACCTCAATTTATTTTTTTCTCTAAGCTTGTAATGTCCAAAACTAGGATATTAACTTAAAAAAGAAAATCTCTTTCAAAGCAAGTGAATATAAAATCATTATTTGTTGTTGGTGGTGGTGTTAGTCTTCCTCCTTACCCAGCAAATTTAATTGCCCAAGAAATATTTCTCTGCTGTTCTGACCGGCTGAGGAAGATTCTCTGTGAATTTTGCTTTGCTTTATACAGTCTGCATTACATTTTCATCTTTTGAACTAAATTTTATGTCTTAAAATTAAATTCCTATTGCATAAGCATTCCTTAATATTTATGATTATTTTCAAATATCTTAAAGCACTTTTTTCTGACTCTAGATATTTCTCAGAGTAGCACAAAAATACAGTTTTATTATTTTTTCATAACTCAATAATAAAAATTAGTCATTGATTAAAATAATTATTTGGTGGGAACTTAACAATGCATAATTGCTATTTTAATCACTTCATGAATGAATGCATTTAATACTCATAATAAATTATAAAATATATTCTATTCTTATTCTTATTTTAAAAATGAGATCACTAAAGCCCAAAGGAAAAGAATCTTGCTTAATATAACAAATTCAACAAATATTTGAAGCTTGGATTCCAATTCATGCTAATCTGGCATGACCTTCTACAAATGAACTAATCCTCAAATATGCCTTCCTTAACTTGATCTTGTTTTCTTTCTTTTTCATTTGTTTTTAAAGAATGAAATCGTTGATTTTAGCTGTAAAGTAAAGTATGGATGAATTAAATTTATATATATATATATATATATATATATATATATACAACAAATATATATATTTGTTGTTATTTTTAAATTATTGTGTAGAGATATATCAGTGTCATATATTGGCACAACTAATGTTATCTAGAAATTGAAAAAAATTTTAAGTAGCAAATTTTATTTTTTCAGATAAGATAATGCAGTTTCGTTTGAATGTGTCTCCTTTTCATTATCTGGCTTTAAGTTCTTTCCACAGTGTTAGGTGAAGTATAAGCAAGAGAAGCTAAAAAAGCTTTGCCTTCACATAATCATCCAGATTTAATAGGAAAGCATTTATGATTTAATAATGTGTGTATTCTAACCAATATGTAATTTAATTTTTCTTATTTTAATGAAGTATATTTTAAGTCAAAATGATCCCTCTTCATTCCCTGTTCTTATTTAAAAAATAAATAAAATAAAACATATTAAATAGTATTTAGTTTGACCTTCAACATAAAAACACATTTTATGAACAATTCTTCACAAATGCCATTAGTAATTAAATTCAGACAATGTGACCAATTTTAGTTTAAATATTTCTTTGTGCCTAATAATATTTATCCCACCTGATGTGTGATATCACACACTCTCAAATATTGGAAACCTAACAATTGAAAAGCAAATTGAAATATACAATTTTGGGAATGTTAATTATAGTACTTCATATGCTGTTAATACTTTCAATGCAAGGATTTTGAAAGGTTACAGAAGTGCTAATTAAATCTTTGTGGGATTTTGCTACCTTTTAAATACATGTGGAAAGGGATCACAATATCATTATATATTTCTAGACTCTAGAAACATCAAAATGATTTTAAAGAAAAACCCTATTAACTTGCTAATTTATTCTGTTTTTAACTTGAATATATATATTCAAATATATATATATATATATATATATATATATATATATATATATATGAGGAAGTCATGATTAATTAAAAGTATTACCCTTAAAAAAACCTTGAGTGAGATATATATATATATTTTTTTTCTAATGTTAAAAATTCATCCAAAGGAAGAATTATATATTCAAGGAGAATGGAAAAACACTTTCAGTAACATTTTGATCATCATTAATATAACTGCATTAACTTTCTTATTTTATTACAATTTTCAGTCTCACTATGGTCATTTAGGACATTTCTATCTAAGCTAGGTTTTAGGATTTCACTCAGAAATATATTGTAAAGCATATTTATTTAATGGAACATTATATTTATGTCCTGGCTTATTAACTACTCAGTGTTTTGTCTGACCAATGTTCACATATCTGATTCCACCACTTGCCTTACTGTGAACTGTTTTCAAACATCTGAGAAGCACACAATGGATGAGACTAGGCTCTGAGTCTCCACTCTTCCACTTACTAGTGGTAAGTCACATGAGCATCTCTGAGTCCCGGGCTTACAGTGGTCTATTAATGAATATTTGATGCATGCATGAACAAATGAAAAAATAATCTGAAGAATATTCCTTCCCAATAGACAGACTCATGTATATACATTACTTATATCATGCACACAACAGTGTCTGGCTGATCTCTCTCCATGGCTCTCCCCATAAAAGGGTTCTAATAAGAAAAAACTCATATTAATTCATTTATGAATAAATGCTAGCAGATATTTTCAAACCCCCCCCTGTGGAAGTAGGAAGCTAAAGACCTACATATCAAGATAGTTCTTAAAATGGCTACTGAGTCTCAGGGGGAACATTTCCTATCCCATTCTTTCTTGGGCATGTTGGCCAAGTTTTTAATACTGAAAAAAGTCCTTCTTTTCTGAAATCAGGATTCCAGTTTTGATTAAGTTCTTTAAATGAAAGTTGTATTGACCGGTGGGCTTGACATAATATTTGATTCTTGACCCAACATTGGACTATAGGAGTGTGCCACCATGCCCAGCAAGTCAATGTTAGATAAAGTAAGTGATGTGGAAGCTTAGTATTTTAAAGAGGATTGCAAGTTTGAGGCCAACATCAGTAATTTGCAAGACCTTGTCTCAAAATAAAAAGATAAAAAGGGTTGGAATTTAGTTCATTGGTACAGTACTCCTGGCTTCACTCCCTGGTACTTGAAAAACAGAAAGTGTGACATTGCTTTAGGTTACTACAATAATTCTAATATATATACCCAAACTTTCATTTGAAGAATACTTCTCTAAGTTTTACTTGGACATAGGTATTAGATAATCTGCTTATTGTAGAGATTCTATATCATTTTTTGACTTATTTTCTTTGTTTCTAGGTATTCATAATTAATACATAAAAAAATCTGCCTAATAAAAAATAAGTCTTATGCACATTGACCTTTTACTGAAATTAAGTAACATTAAAGTAATTGTCTTAAGATGATAGAATTTCAAACTAGCTATATTTTACAATATTAATTTTAAAGTATTTTTATTTCAATAATCAAAACAAAGGTATGTTTTATAATATCATAATCTGTATTATCTATAAACTATAGTACATAATAATCTTCTGTAATATCTCTCACTCTAGTTATTTCATTTTCTTTCTCTGTCAGAGAATTATAGAAGTTGCCAATAAAGACAATTTTTCTTATTTACAAATCCTTATATAGAGAGATTATACACATTTTAAAATCAAGATAATAGCTCATTTTGCTAGAGATTGCTTTAATATTAATGAATTGCTTTAAAAGACATCAATAAGTTTGAGAGTCTCTATGGTTTTTTGATAAGCATTGTTTTAATTATTAAAGTGCCTTTTAATTGTTAATGTTCATGTACTTTATAATAAATTATCATTGAATACTATTATTTTCCGCTGTTGAAATAATCTCATAGCTATATTTCTTTAATATGTCGATTAAGGATAAACCTCAATCATATAGAACAGGAAGAAACAAACCTGACACCAGTCCAGAGCTACTGAGTGGACCCTGAGACTTACTATTTAGAGTAAAATGGTTTATTCCTTATGGCAAATTGCATGTGCATTAGCAAATTTGGTCAATCAGTCCCCAAGCTCTGCAGAATGACTTTAGGGATGCTCATGAACGCCACACATGCAGTGGGTTGCACTAAAGCTAAGTGTCAAGGGCCCAGCATTTTTCCAGCAGTAGCAAATGTTATAGCAAGGAAAGCATAAGCAAATCCTCACTAGAAAAATTGATTTTTATGGTACTTACTTTGTGATTTCCATCTGGTAAACTGTCCCCTATGTGAGTATCTAAATATTGCTTTTCATGAGAGGACTGACACAATGACATGCAGTTTGACAAACTCTGCAGAATAATGTCTGCTACCCTAATCCACTGTGTTATAGTCTACTGCTTTGTTTCTCATATGTGATCACTTCAGGTGGTCTACTTGTTAATTTTTTTTTAAAGAGAGAGTGAGAGAGGGAGAGAGAGAGAGAGAATTTTTTTTTAATATTTATTTTTTAGTTATCGGCGGACACAACACCATTGTTTGTATGTGGTGCTGAGGATGGAACCCGGGCCGCACGCATGCCAGGCGAGCGTGCTACCACTTGAGCCACATCCCCAGCCCTACTTGTTAAATTCTTATCCACACCCTCTACCCAAGTCAACTGGGCCTCTGCATCCTTGTTTACAACCATGTCCCTCATATGTACATCTCTCACTGCTCTCATCACACACAATTAACATTATTTGTTTTTATATCTTTTGTAGGTATGATAGTGAATTCTGTGGAGGAAAAAAATGTTATATATCATATTTCCTTGCATCTTGGTGCTAAAATAGAAGCTGGGACTTAGAAGCCATAAATGTATAAATGAATTGTTGAATAAATATAGCAAAGGAAAGGCAGTGGACTGAATGATGAGGAAGAAACTAGCACTTAAATACTTTGAATCTTGCTCTCTCAAAGGGTTTTGAGATAATTAAAATATATTTCAGATACAGTGCTTCCAAATATACCTGAAATACAGGAAGAATTTAAGATATTACTTATAATGGAGAAAGAATTGAGATTCCAGAGTCAGAGCTGTTTTTTTTCAGTTTTGCCACCCTCACTGGCATAAACTGTCTTTGAAAATTCTCTGTTATAGTGAACATAATATTTTCTTCATATTATGTCGAATTTCTCATAATAATATTTTCTCATAATCAATTTAGATGTAGTTCACCATATTTCCTTTATTTTACAGAAACTTAATATAGGGAGAAAGCAGGTAACCATCAAAGCAAAATGACATTAATTTGCATGATGTACATTCTCTTTTGGTTTGTGGAATGTAGCCAAGGGTGTCATTGTTCTTGGAAAACAGAAGTTGACAAGCATCCTATAATGTGTACTAGTTTGATCAGTTTATGAAACATTTTGTTTAAATAATACTTTCAGAGTGTTTAATAAGGATTCTCAAGCAGAATTTAAGAGTTTGAATTTTGAGTAGTTGTGCAGAAAAGACACCAGAAACCCTCAATCTACTAGAAAAACCTTTGCAGGTATAGCTTTGACTTAAGTCCTGCAGTATATTCAGAGATCATGGAATGAATCACTAACAGGTTTCTAAATTACAGTTGGGAGCAGTCATTCACCTCTGGCTTTCTACCTCCCTCTGGAAAGGTGGATGTGTCTATTCATATAAAAAAATCTTCAAATGAAAGTTGCAACAGATATAGTGTTCAATAGGTGCCAGACATTTATTGCTCCTTTTCTCCAGTTGCCACAAAACTCCTACAAGAATGTATCCTTGTCTCCATTTGTCAGAAGAGGAAACAAAGATGGAGAAGTCACAAGAGAGTTGTATGAATTACCATCATGTTTATGTGTGAAGCCTGAGTCAGAATTCAACTTTTTTCCCTCAGATATCAAAACACATTCTCTCTCTGGAGGTCAACAGAATCTCACTGTGGAATTGGTGTATCAGAGCAATAAAAGTTCTTTTTGGAAACAGACATCATATTTTCAGAGAAGATCTATTGTGATGGCTATGCTTATTTGATATTTAAACACAAAGCTACTCTGTAGAAAAAAAGAAACAACTATATGTTTCACAATGTAAGTAAATTTACTTTTACACTTTTATGATTTGTTTCTCACCCTGTTGAGGGGGTGTGAAAATGAAGAAGTGTTAAATATTTTTTTCACATTGTTTGAATTCACATATGACTTTTTAAACTCAGAGAAGAGGTGACTTTGGTATTAATATAGAAGGTAACAAGTTTACTTCATGGATAACACTAATAGATGCATAAAAGTTATCATCATTTCTTTACCCCTGACTGTTCTCTGTGGACCTGAATCATTAATTCAACCCTCTTTTTTTTGAGAGAGAGAGGAGAGAGAGAGAGAGAGAGAGAGAGAGAGAGAGAATTTTTTAATATTTATTTTCGGTGGACACAACATCTTTATTTTATTTTTATATGGTGCTGAGGATCGAACCCAGGGCCCTGCACATGCCAGACGAGTGCATTACCACTTGAGCCACATTCCCAGCCCTAATTCAACCCTCTTAATCATATTCATAGTTAGCAAGACATCTCTTAATTTCTAAAAAAGTAAATGAATGAAGAAATATTAATTAATAAAAAAGGAAAGCTTACAAATGGCATGGTACAGTCTAGATGCAGTCCTTCCTCTAACACCCTATTAAAAACCAGGATTGCTGGGCATAGAGATAGGTGAACTTCTGTAACCCCAGCAACTCAGGAGGTTGAGAAAGAAGTATCATAAGTTTGAGGCCAGTTTCAACAATTTAGTGAAACTTTGTATCAAAATTAAAAAGAATAAGGGTTTCTGATGTAACCCATTATAGCACCCACATGGCAAAAAATAAAAAAAGTAAATAATGATTATAAAAATTATCTTTATCTTCTTAAAGACACAGAATTTGTAGGAACAAATACACTTAATAAGCATACATAAACCTAGAAATAAAAAAATAATATTTTGTACCTATTTAGTCTTATATTAAATTAGTAAATATTTTGAAATGGCTCATCCTATTCTCTAGGCTTCTATTTCTGAATTGGATGAGGTTTCTCTTTTGTGGTTGTGTGGTTTCCTAGTGTCATCTTCTGTCAGAGTTTGCATTAAGTGTGCTCATTTGGGGTTTTACTGGTTTCATTACTTGTATCAACATGCCTTGTTATCACTAGCAAAATGTTTGTTCTGAACAAAATAAACAAAGAAGTTTATTGGCAGAATATCAAGACTTCATTGTTTCAAAGACAGGACAGGTGATATAGGCAAGAGAAAGTGATGAACCCAACTTAATTTCATTGTATGATTGGGAGCCACCTTGTCAAAAAAAAAAAAAAAAGTTCATTTCTGTTTTACTATAAAATACTAAGATTTCTTCTATTTGGCCTGACCATAATTTGATGTTTTAAAGCCTTTGCAATTCCTGCTCGTGCTCTGAACTCAGCTATGTCTGGCTCTCCTTGACCTGATAACAACCCTTCCTAAAACTTTAGTGGCACCTCATAAATTCTGACTCTCCTTGACCAGATAACAACCCTCCCTAAAACCTCAGTGGTGCCCCATAAATTCTGATGTTGGAATCTCGATTTACTCCCAACCTTGAAATGTTAAGCCATGTAGATCATTAACCTACTATCTGCCTTTGTATTATGCTTGCTAGAACCCTGTTAGCTGTAAGTTCCCAAGACACACCTATTGTAACTTTTTTTGCTATAAAACCTTTCTTCCTGGGAGAGCAGCTGTAGCTGTTCTCTAGCCCAGCTTTGGGTGAGACAGACACTAGCCAGCTCTCTTGTGTACACAATATAAGCTTGCTTCAATTTGATTTAAAATTGGAGTTGATGGTTTTTTCTTTGTGTTGTGATTCAACAAAAGGACTGGAAAAAATTCCTGTTCCAGTAGTCTAGGAGGCAAGAATATGAAATATGTTTTGTAGCTGAACATCTGAGCAATGCTCTCTACTGGAGTGAAAGTACCCAAACATCCATCCATGTTCTTTACACTGTCCAATATTCTATTTCAGGGAGGGAACATCTAATAATAGCAGTGAAATTAATCAGTTTGTGTTTTTTTTCCAGACAAAATTTTTGTACATATTTTTTCAATTCCTAGTACAATGACATCACACAGTTCTTGCTAAATAAATGTTTGTTGACTCATTGCATATAGTAATTTATATATTCTTTTGAAGATGCACATTATAATTTCAAATAAGTTTACTAACATAAGTCTGCTCCTGTCCCCTTTAATAGTGTTTATTCGGCTTTATATTGACATCATTTATGTAAATAAAAACCAAATTTTGTAATTTCTTTGTGAACAAGAGACCCATTTATCAACTTATTCTCATGAACAGTGTCTACCTTGGTGTATTGACCTATTTCCTAGCATAAAAGGCAACCCTGAAGACTAATTTCCAACTAAGTCAGATAAACCATTGTTCTCATTTCAAGGGACAATACAGGGGATAACAGAAAGCGCAGACTTTCAAAAGGACACAAACAGAAAGAAAGAAAAATACTTTTGGAGGCATGTATCTATGTATTTACTCTTTGAGGCAACACAGATAAGAATGAAGAGTTAGGAAATGTTTTATTGAATTCAGTGCTTTGTGTACTGTTGTGGTCAGAAGATGCCTTGCCTGTGCTATTCCTTGGTCCTCCAGGTCTCACCATCTGCATTATTTTTGCTACCTGTCAGAGTCCTCTGGAGACAGCTTACATTGTATTCAAAGAGAATGGTCTTAATAAATCATTGCATTCTGCCTAGTACCCATCAAAACACTTGTAGAAAATGCTTGATAATATTTGTTTAATGTAATTGCAGATCTTTCAAGCTAGAATCAATTCCTGTCTCAAAATATTAATCATTTGTTGACTACCTCAATTAGCTTCAGATTTAGTCATTTAATAGAGCATCTTGTTTTCCTAATATTTGTTTCTATTTCTTCAAAATGTGAAATGTCTGAACAACTAAAAATTACAAAAGTACCCTATCAAATGTATGAATTTATCTCAGAAATTAAGCAAATGGTGGCATTTCACAGATAGATTTTCCATAAATGTACATATTTCTAACCAATTTAGAACTCAGTTGAATTTTTTCTTGTTTATAACGACCGAAGGAAACTTCCTAATTTTAAAATGTGATTACTTTTCTTTTAGTGGAATGGATAATGGGGATAAGGATAAGGGATATCAATTAGTTGATAGAGTTTCTATTTTTTTAATTATGCATTTGCTTTTCCTTTTGCTATGATCTTTAAGGATTTTATAGAACAGGGCCTAAGAGACACAATTTAATGAGCCTCCTTTGCAAAAGAGCACCAAAGTAGTAAGACAGAAAGCATAGGTACAGACTCAACCGAAATGTGGCAATGCATCACTGCAAGATTTAAACTTTCTATTGTTTTTTCTTGTTTAAGTTTTCTTTGCTTTGCTTTTTTTCTCTCTTTTTAATTCCAGACCATTAAGGCACTATAAGAAAAACAAACACACAAAAAAGCTTGTGCCCTAATTAAAGTTTTTTTTTTCCTGAAAAATAAATTGCTAGTTTTAGTTACAAGACTCATTGGTATATGCTATTTTTAGTACAAGATTTTAATTCAACACATAATATCTAAATGGGACATATACACACACAAAAAAAAAAAAAAAAAAAAAAACAAAGATATACATGTGCAATCATGCAAATTTTCCTATTGGTAGATTAAGGGTTAGTTTGCTAATCTGATAGTTATGTTTTGGTCAATGTGATAACAATAAAATTGCAAAATCAGAATAATTAAATGTTGCCATTTCCATTCTCCTGAAACCCTTGTATTTTTTTCAAAAGGTAGACATTTTGTTTGAACCTTGAGTGGGTGTACTCTTCACTCTTTTTACTCTGATACATGACTTCAGAAGTAGATTGGAAAATAACTTAAAACTTAAAACTTAAAACTTTTAGACATGTATTAATTAAGCGCCATTATACCCACTTGTACAAAGTGGAAATAGAACAACAGAGAAAATCTATGTTTTCCAAATCCATAAAAAATACTAACTTGTGATAATGTATTCAGCAAACTAAAGGAGCAGAATAAGTTAAAAATTCTTTTCATTGGTACCTACTGAGGTACTTTCATTGGTATCAGAGGTACTTTACCACTAAGCTTTATCCCTAGTCCTTTTTTTAATTTTTATTTTGAGTTGGGGTCTTGGTTGTCAAGTGTCCGGCTAAATTACTGAGGTTAGCCTCAAACTTGAGATCAGTCCCTTATAGTTGCTGGGATAATAGGTCTGTACCAAGCCAGGAAGAGTCAATTTTAAGAATGAGAAACCTAGGACAAAATAGGGATTTTTCAATGATCAATTTCTATTTATTTCTTAACTTAATGCTTGCCGATTTATTTTGATATTAGGTCTTTTATGTTTAAATATTAAAGTGTGAATGATGGTATATGGATTTTTTTTGGTTTCAAATTTTTGATGCCAAATATTACTGTTGGCATTATAGTGTTTGCTATCAGTGCCAAGTTTTACTATTTTATATAATACTAGAAGTTTAGAAACCTCTACATCTATTAATCTTGACTAATTTCCACAGCCATTAGTAGGTAGAGTTGAGACTCAAACTACACCAAAGTCTGTTGTCTGTCTTCTACAATATAGTACTGCAGAATATTTGGTAACATATCAGTATAACACCCTTCCTGTCTTGAATTATGGATTGTCATTCAGGCAAACACATGTGTAATTATGGGGATTTATGTATGTTTATGGTTTTAATGTTATTTTTCATGCTTTTGTTGCTAGATTATCATATTTTGGCACATTTTTGCCAAAAAAATGGAAATTAACTGATTATTTTAGTGGTATTGGTGAACATTTGCATGTTAGAGAGGATATGTAATCATTTTAATAAAGATATATTTATGGTTCATCCCATTTCATAATTTTGAAACCCAGCTGTGTTCCTCTCTAAGTCTTCTGTGTAATTAAATGGGTGAGCTGCATACAGAAGCAGCTGAATTTATCCATGATTTCCTCATCAAACTGCATATTTTATTACTTGAAGTTCCAAGGCAGGTGCTTTTTCTAATCAGGCTGAAATTTTAACTAATCAGGATGATATAAATGTTTATAAGATCTGCACTTTTTCTTTCATTGTTCTTTTTTGTTCAGTTTTCAAGCTTAGCATATTCGCCTTTTATATCCTTTAATGCAGAGAGTTAGACCATATCATCATTCAATCATTCAGCATATCTAGACACTTCTATATCCATCATTTCCAATTAAAAAAATATTACTTAATATAATGTATAAAACAAGGGATGCAGATAAGAAATTTTTATTTATTCAGGACATAAAACTTTTGCTCAAAGTGATGCAAAATACAGATCTGAGTTTTAAGAAATGTAAGGTGTAGTTATAATATTAACGAATTACCTATGGGATATTTCTACACAGATGCTCTGTTTTATATATGGCAGTGCATTTCAAAGTGATAGAACAATTCAGTTCCTATTGAAATATTACTTTCAAAATATAGTTAGATTGACTACCATGTGTTAATGTAAAAATAGCTAAATTTGAAAAATATAACATATGATATTAGAAACAGGAAGTTTTTGAACAGAAAAATGAAGGAGATAGATTCAGAGAGACAGAAAGAGGCAGATCATCTTGTTTTCTCCATTTCTGCCTCTGTTTCCTTGTCTTGCTTTCTCTCTCCCTTCCTCCTTCTTCTCATTCTTCATCTTATAGGAATAATTGAAAGTATATTTAGAATAATATTTTGTCTTTAACTTGTAGGTCTGTGATGTATGATGAAGGAAGCTTTTCTAGAAGATAATTTTCAAAATATGGAAATCACATGTTTCACAATCAGAGAACATTTAGTTCCCATTCTTTTATATCCCCTTTGACAGCATATAAAAACTTGTGCATTGTTTATTTGTATTTGAACAGTTGATCTCCACTACCAGGAAGTTTCTGAATTGTGAATTATTTCACTATATGTTCTCAAAAGTTTGTAGAAATTATAAGCTGTAGAGGTTTTACCTAAGAAAATACATTAACTAAAGATAACAATATTTAAAAATAAATGTTTCTTGTTTCCATTTAGAATCATATTTGTATATTTTCCAATAATATTGCAGGAAATAGAATTATTTCTCTTCATCATATTCTAGATAACAGTGAGCATAAATGATGAGAAACTATCAGAAAAATATAAATGTGCCTAAAAATGCTTTTGCAAAATTTTCTTATAAAGCAATTCACAATAATCAAATGAATTATTACCACTTAATAAATATATGTGTACACATGTACATGTGTGTGTGTATTTGGGTAAAATGGTAAGATTACTGTTCTATGTACATTGTACTCTGTATTACTTGTTCATTTAATTCTTATATTAATCATGTGAATTAAGTTTTCTTTCTTTGTTCTTCACTTTATAATGAGAGCAATGTGGAACATAAAGGATAGGACTAGAGGGAATTATGTACTCTGCACAATGTTATACAAATAGAAAGTGGTAGCTTGTGAACATTGTTTAGACAATTTTACATATAAGGAAACCAGATGAAATCCACATCCAGTTCTTTCTATTCTGAAATTCACTGTGCAAAAATGTTACAATACTCATTGAGTTCCTTTAGTTTGAACTTCTGTATGGGTTTTATATTATAATACATTAAGTATAGCCCTTAAAGTTTCTTCCATATATTTTTCTGTACTGATTTTTTTTTAATAAAAAATAGTTATTAAATATTATAGATAAAAGATGAACATATGATTTGATTCAATTATCGACTCTGAAATAATGTTGATATTCACATTGCAGTTTACCGTACAGAATTTGTGCTAGAAAGAAATATGTATGGTATATATATTTATGTATATACACTATTATGTATATATAGTAATTAATTATATAGTATTATTACATGGTACTATGATTATATAGTACTATATATGACAATATATGTATTATATAATTGATTACTATATATAATAGTGTATATTATATATTAATTACTATATTTATATTCATAATAATATATTATACTATTATATACAGTAATTGAATTCACTAACAAATAGAACCATTTATATTTGTTTATTGAATGGGAATCTTCCACATTTTAATTTTCTTAACTTTTTTTTCAGTTCATTATGGAGGAGAGGATATCACTTAATAAATATGAGTAGAATGCAGTTTTCTGTACATGAACAATCATATTTGGAAACCTTGATCACAAGATTATTTTCTTAATAAAATATAATCCTTAAATGTTGGCAGCAGTATTTGAACTATGGCACCCATGAGAAAAACATGGAACACTTGGTTTCTTTCATACTTTTTGGAGTTTCAATTTAAGGGAAGGACATGATCCTAAATATATATGAATTCAGACAATTTTTTTAATAAAGCTTTTCTATGACATTAGAAGGTAATTGACATCATTCAGTGATTTGTCTAATATAAAATAAAAAAATTACAAAATATCAATGAGGTAATAATGTATCAAATGTTCATCATATAGAAATATTACAGATTGTGAAATTTTACACAAGTAGAAAATATACATTCAGAAAATTCTACTATGACCGTTCTGTGCATTCAGTAAATGCACATATTTTCATGGGTTCATATATACAAGATGATCATATGTAATAAAAGATAACTGCAAAGTACACACTTACAGGTTTGTGTGCATTAACCATGTTCAATAAGCATCATTATGTGTGAAAAGGGCAGTCATGTCATTTTCTCACCTCAAAAAAACAAAAACTACTTTTAATTATCTGAAAGAGTTATTCTATATGGATCTGCATTTTTATGCATTTGACTCATCTTGTCTTTAGAATAATAAATGCAATTTGAAAACAAAAATATATCATAACCATTCTTGGAAAAACCCCAGAACTATGATGTCAAATGCATCTTGATTTATTCATTTACTTGATCACATAACATTTATTTACACACATTTTTTAATTTAATATTGTACTTAATCAAGTCTAATAAAGTTTAGTAAGATTTTGTGTGCTTTTATTAAAATAATTATAAAAGAATATAATTTGTTCTATTCTGAAATAATATGTTTTCTAGGAATTTGTGTTATTTTATGTTAATAAGCAATACTGAAGAGAAAAAGACAATTCATGTATTTATTTTTAGAAGCAAAATATATCATAATAAGACATCATGGTCTATAATTACAATGAGAAAGAATATTTTCTTAAATAGGCAAATATCTGTGTAGTGTGTTTAAAATAGTGTTTTCAAGTGTCATGTTCTGTTTGATATTTTTATAGAAAAATTACAAAAGTACAAATTTCAGATTTTCTCTATACTTCTCAGTATTCAAAAAGTTATAAAGATATCAATAAATACCTAAGTTATTTAAATTACTGATAAAGCTTTAACCAAAACAGCTACAATTCATATTTTATTGTAGAAAAGATTCTACTCACAATCATGCATTTTGAATTGAGATGTTCTTTTCTCACTTGGGAAACTGAACTGTTAACTTTTCAAACTTTTGTCAAATTTGGGACTATAAAGCCTCCTAAACTCTTTGTCTAACTGCATCCTGTCCCACCTGTCCTTTTGTTAAAGAATTCATGTAAATGTATTCCTTCTTAAACTGAATGAAAAATTTACTGAATTTCCCTATGAAAGTATTAAATCCCCAAATCTCACCAACATATTAAAATAAAAAGCTTTAAATTCATAAATGATCCTACCAGACTTCTATGATATATTCATGCTTACACAACATCCTTTCAAACAATTTCTGCACAGTTCCAACAAACTGTCAAATCTAATATGATTTTCCTTAAATCTGCCAATGGCTTTGCCCCTCACTGAAAACTTGACTACAAATGTATGTTACTATGAAATAGTTTTACCTTTTCTGGTAGACCCACTCAGACTCCCCTACCCTTCTTGTCCTCATTCCATCCTTCTTATTGCTCTTTCTCCTCATATCACACTGGACTCCTTTCTATTCCTTGAATTTCCTAAGAAGCTTCCTCAGCACTTTTGCTTCTAATGTTAACTCTGCTTTGAATACTCTCACTCCCACTTTATACTCCTCATTTTTTTCTAGTGTAATTAGCTATCACTTTAGAATATTTTATGCAATTCTTCTGCCAATGAGTTATATTATCCTAGCACCTCATTTCCATCATTTGTCATGCATTTGACTCATTTTGTCTTTAGAATAATAAATGCATGCCATTATTATATATACACAAGTCAACATATATGTATAGTTGGTATCATTTGCTTATTTCTAATAAGTATTTTTTCTCTTAAAATCTGTGCTCCATAAGACCAGGAGCTTTGTATTGTTGGTTGCCACTTCTCCAGGGACCATGAAACAAATTATTTGCTTAACCAATATTGGCTGAATAAATTAATTAACAACTATCTTTCTCACTAGCCTAATTACTTAACTGTTATGACAGTGAGGTGAGCATCATTCTGGAAACAAAATAATGAGACTGCAGGTGAGCCCAGGACTTTGTCACTTTCAGATATATTAGCCTTGTGATATCAACAGATCACTCAGAAAATAGGCATTTAGCATTTTAAGACTTTAGAAGAGCTTGCATTTCACTTTTCCCCTTCCAAATCAACAGCAAATACTCAGTAGAAACACTTAAATGTGACCATACTTAAAGTGATTAATTCTAAACACAATATAAACAAGGAAGAGGGAAGCCCTAAGTTATCCTAACAAAAATGATGAAAGAATTGAAGAAAAATGGGCTAGTTTTTACCTTAAAAAATTGCATTTTGTAACTCTGCAGGCTTGTAGAGTTAAAGCGTTGTCTTGGCAGCACTGATTCAGAATAACTTGAGTAGAGTTAAAAATATAGAAAAATGCAGATTACTAGAGCATGTTTTAAATTTTCTTAAGAGTATTTCCCGAAGCTAGAGCTCACTCTTTTGCATTTATATCATCCTCTTTATTTGAATCTTACCACACTAAAGTTCAAGAACCAGCGTATTATCCTTCTGTAAGCATTATTCTTTTAGGCTAGAGGACTTACTAATTCTCCTTTTATCTTAACTCTGTTGTAAGTGTTAATTTGAATTGTCAACTTGATTTGGTCAAGAGATATGGAGGATTAAGAAGGTTATGGGAGGCATCAATGAGGGTGTGTCTACTAATGATTGGCATGCAGGATAGCCAACTGAATAGAAGCCCCTCCCTAAGTGTTGGCAGCACCATCCAATAGGATGATGGCTTGGATGGAATAAAAGTTGAAAGAACAAGGAAGCAGCAGCAGATGCAAGCTCCTTTCTTCTTGAACACATTCTTGATTGCAGCTGTGATCATCTGAACATACTGTGGACTCTTGCTTTTTCACTCTTTCAAAACAGACTCTGCCAGTGATTCTCCAGAAGCCTCTGGTCTCAGAGAGGATAGCACTGTAGGTGCCTCTTGTTCTGGGGCTTCAGCCTCTTGGACTGTGCAGCTATTGTTTTTTCCAGCTTTCTAGCCTGAAGACAGCCATTGTGGACTATCCAGATTCTGGTCACATAAGGCAACCTAATAAGTTCTCTTTTTGTAATTATAATTCCTGTTTATTCTGTTTCTCTAGAGAATCCTAATACATCTATCTATGTATCCCAATCTGCTCTTCAGCAAGCAAAAAACCAAAACACCTATGGCTACTTTTTAAAGAAGATATACCACCTGCAAAATGTACCAGATTTTTTTTTCTGTACACAGTTTTTTCTCTGTCCACCCCTGGCCTACCTATTATGTAGTAGTGGTTATCTTGCTAGACTATCCCCGTATCCTCAGATTAGCAACTGCAGGTAAGAATTAATATACAGTTCTAAGACAGGTATCATTAAGAATTACAGGCTGCTTAAAAGGCTGGCCATTGACTGAAATCCAAAAACTTGGATTTAAAGGGAGTTTACACAATGCCTAAACTGGTAATGGTGACTCACTATGCCTAAAATGTTTGTACAAACAATGTGGTTTATTACTAACTTTAACTATCCTAGGAGTCTGGGACACCGAGAAATACTGAACAGATGATTCTTATGTGATCTTCCCCCAAAACTAATCCTGAGCATGAAATCCCTGGAGCTTCCTTGGTAGACAGCATTCTGAATATGTTTTCATAGCTCACTGGTGGAGGAATCAAGTGCACTTTGTGTGATGTTACTGAAAGAAGATTCTTAGGATTAATGTAAACTTGTGCTTCATTGACTCATAACTTGACCTCCTTATACCTTTCTTTTTTCTGATTTTTGGTTTGCATTCTTTCACCACAGTACATCAGTATGGATATGACTATACTCTGAATCCTATAGGTGACCTTGCTCAATCAACTAATGTGGATATGATCATGGGGATTATACTACAAAAACCTGTTACCTTGCTTCCTATTTTTATTTGAGTATAAAAGCTATTAAAGGCAGTTTATAAAGGGTGCACAATAGTAGCAACAATTTCAATAACAGTCCGATCATCTTCCATGCAGAATGGCTATAATGCTGCCTCCTAAGCAATGATCCTTTTGAAGTCTGATTTCATAATTTTCCTTTGTCAGATATGAGAAAATGTGATTTTATTTCTCCTTATAGAACAAAAGTTTTGTATGTGATGCTATATCCGCAGTATTGAAGGGCTTCCTGGATATTTTTTTGAATTTTAGCAGGGAGCACTCTAGATGCACTTGATGGAGAAAATGAACAGAAAGAGAAGTTGTATTAGTCAACATTTTGTAATGATAACAGAAGCCTGAGGCAAATGAACTTAATAGTAAAAAACCTTATTTCATCTCAAAATTTTGGATTTGTCAATCTGTGGCCAGTTGGACCACTGTTTCTGAGCCTGTGGCAAGGCAGAGCACCATGAGAACCGCAGAAGACATTGCTCACTGCATACTAAGTCAGGAAGTGAAAGAAATAGGAAGAGACCAGAGCCCCAATGTCTCCTTCAAGAACACACCCTCAGTGACCTAACTTTTACTAGGTCTCACCTCTTAAAATTTCTACCATCTCCCAATATTGCCACAGGTTGGGGATGAAGCTTTTTAGCACATGGGCTTTGAGAGGAACATTCAAGATCTAAACTGAAGCAGAAGGCACTCTCAGGAAATACATGTACTTCTGTATTCATTATTGCATTCAGAGATGAAGTAATGAAGTAACATTTGCATCCTCTCATTGATTATAATATACTGTAATACATGATATGTAAGGCAGTGATAAAAAAGAAATCTTAAACTTGAACAATTTCTTACATATATCACAATGTTGGCCTTTAGCCCTTGTGTTTCTACAAAAAATTACATTCCTTTTAATATCAGAAAGTGCTTTTTTGAAGTGATATATGTTTAGAATATCTGACTAAAGATACTAACCTAAATCTTTAATAAAGGGGTAAAAACTTAAGAAAAGTACAGATCAGTGCATTTCACTCCTTTGCTCTCAAGTGTACTAATCCTGATGTACAAACTCATTACCTGCTGTCCTGTCAGTCTAAATTCTGCCCAAGAAGTGTGTGTGTGGGGGGGAGGAGGTGTTTCAACAAAAATAAGGGTCCAATATCAATTACCTTGACTTCATGATTGCTTCAAATTGATGCTACTGAGATCTTTTGTACTTGCACATTCTACTGCCAGAATGACTCCCTCTGTTAATATTCATTTCTTATCTAGTGTCACCCATCAGTAAGACTTTCAGTGACTCATACTTTACATTAGAATGCCATCTTTTCTGTGTCTTCGCCCGTATCCTTTGTCATGTTATTAATCATATTTCCATATCCTGGTTATTTTACTCATAGATGGGTGATGTCAATACTGGAAAATAATATATTTTACAGTAGAAAAAATATTGTATTTTGAACTTATAAAAATTTTGCAAATAATTCTGAGTTCAAACTTTATTTGGAGCTTTCTTTGCTTTTGTAGTGTATTGAGCACCAAACTTACGTAAAACTTACAAATACTTTATATGCTGGTTATTGAAGTTGCCTCTCCTGAATCTTCAGAACACAGAAGTCTTAAAAAAATCTGAATCTTACTATTTTAACCAATTAAGTATCATCTTAAAACTATTTTAAGTTTAGTTGGCAAGATTTTAGAGCTGCAAATACAATGTTAAAACTTTTTCCTGAAACAATTTATAGGTATTAGTGTTTACATCTGAGACGTCCCCAAAAAGCTCATGTGTGAGATAATACAAGAAATTTAGAGGTGAAATTATTGGATTATGAGAGCCTTAATCAAATTAGTGAATCAATACCCTGATGGGATTAACTGAGTGGTATCTGAAGGCAAGGTGTGGCTAAAGGAGGTAGGTCCCTGGGGGCATGCCTTTGGGGTATATATATATATATATATTTTTTTTTATTAGTTGTTCAAAACATTACATATCTCTTGACATATCATATTTCATACATTTGATTCAAGTGGGTTATGAACTCCCAATTTCCCCCTGTATACAGATTGCAGAATCACATTGGTTACACATCCACGTTTTTACATACTGCCATACTAGTGTCTATTGTATTCTGAGAGAAATGAAGTACAGTAGATGGGGTAGAGAAAGAAGATGGGAGGGGAGGGGAGGGGAGTGGGGATTGTAGAGGATGGGGTATACATTTTGTATCTGGCAAGTGGAATCTCCCTTTTCTTCCTGATCACCTTGTGAACCATTTCCCTTCCCCACACTCTTCTGCCTCACCTCTAGCCCTGAGGAATGGAGCTAGCTGTCTAAGGACTAAGACTTCTGATACTGGGAGCCTCCACATAAACTTTTACTCCTCTAATATGGTTCTTGCCATGTCTTTCCATCACAGCAGCAAAAAAAAAAAGCTGACTAAGATTAGGTGAAAATTAATGGAAACACATAAAACACAAAATATATTTTACAATAGTCCCAAATGAAAGCTGCAATTTATTGTTTATAAGGGATCTGTGTTCTAACTTGCCCCAGCTGCCATTGAATTAGGACAAATCACCTTAAAACATGTCAATTTGATACATTTACATGGAAGGTTAATTTTATAATTTCATTGAAAATCTTAGTCTTAAACTCTTTAGCTTCTGATCAGCAATGATTAAAATGTGAACAGTGAAATAGTCACATTAACTTTGGTTTATCTCAACCTATACTATCAGAGTTCTGAGGTAAAGAGAAATCTTATCTAGTGCTGTTCTACTTAGATCATGAATGGTGTATTAAAATTTGACTATGCTCATTTTTGTACTCTTGTGATTATATTTTTATTTTGATCACACATGAATCCTTAGTATAAAAGTGTTGCTTTTAAAGTCTTGTTTGTGAGTTTTACAAGTAAATTTTACAAAAAAGTTGGTTTACAAAAAAAAAGATTGCTACATAATTTTTTTAAGTCTAATTGTTCTATTCTTATTAGGAATAAGGAATGCAAAGGACAACAACAGATGTGTTTGAGAATAAAGGTCTTAACAAGAGGCCACCACCCAAATAGCCACAACCAGTGTTCTCTCACTATTAACAGCCACAGTTTGTTGAAACTTAAGTAAATGTTCTAAGTGCTGTAGAGGTTTAACATATGCCACTTTATATAACTGTCCTAGGAATTTCACTTTCTTGATATTTAAGGGTTCTAAGGCATACAACAACCTAATAATCAATCCAACACAATATCACATAACTAGTAAGTGGAAGAAAGAGTATTTGATCTTTAATCTCAACTGAATTCCATGACTGAAATATTATGCACAGTTAAGACTTTTCCTCTCCAGTCATTACTACATGTCTAGCTGCACACACATTATGTGATTTATAATTGGTATAATTATTGATGGGATATCTCTGCATGCTTTTTTGTAATCATCAGGACATTTCTTATAATGAGATACTATTTCTAGAAACTATGACAACTCAGAAGATACGATATTCATCTGCATGAAATTTTGGCATGGTACACCATTTGGCTAACATCAATGTTGCAAGCTATATTTTGTTCTTAAAATATCATAACCTCATTTCCAGTAAGCTTCCTTTGATAAGGATATTCCATGATTACTATTCCCTGTTGATCTGAGCTCTGACAATGTCTTAATTACCTGCCACTTACTCTATAAAAAGATTAGGTAATGTAAATGTAAAGACCATTTAGGCTGACGTGCACTATGATGAGTTCATAGCAGAGGAGAATCAAATATTTAAGTTGTTACCATTTGACGTTAGTTATTTTGCCTTTGAACTATAATCAAGCAAAGGAGAAACTTTTCTATCATTTTGAAGTTATTTCCCCTTTGAGATTAGTTTCACAAGGTATGGAGGAAGTATAATTTCTTTGCAGCCCAATTATAGCAGAGTATTTCTTGGAAGTGATTCAAAGTTTAGAGGAGAGAGGGTCATTAGCTAATTGATATTTCATCTTCATAGCCTTCAGGGCTGCTGTTTGGGAGTTGAGAGATTACTGAATTTAATAACTAAGAAGTTGGTATTACCTAGACTATTTCTTCAATTAGATAATTTGAAAGTGGAATGTTATCTACATATATTCATCTTTGGGTATTGTTGCAATGTTAGGTGGTTGTTCCTAAATGATTGGAAATATTACACCCAGGAACATTTGTTTCCTCTCTCCATAAGATTATACCTGGCACCCTGCCTTGCCATTTCCTGATTGCCTGTCCTTACCAGAGCTTGGAAAATAGATATCTAAAATTAAATTATTGAATGAAAATCAAACTCTATGGGAGAGACAAATTAAACAATTATCCTCCATCGCTAGAGTGCCACCATTGTATTCAGTCTGAGATTGTTTTTCTGTCTCAGACTAAACAAAGAATTGCACACTTGTCCTTGACCTTTCTTCTTTACCTTGTATTTTTGTGTCAGTAAACTTTATAAGTTTTGTAAAAGTTCTCAATTTTTTCCTCTAATATATTATTGCTGCCACTCCCAGGAGTTTTCATCATTCTTCTTTTACTCCTGTGCTAACATAAGTTTAGTCCCTCAGCTTTCTGCCTTGAATAGTCTCTTTTGATCCCTTAGCCCATACACACTCTGTATATTTCAGAAATTAGTGTAACCATGCTGTTCACTTAATTTAAAATATTTCAAAGATTACCACAGATTGATCAAAGTGATGCTTCTCAACCATTTTTCACCACAATAAATCTGATTGCAGATAAAACTGAAGGTTTATAACAGGTATAGAAAAAAGTAATTCACTGTGCATAGCAAACTCTTTTTTTTGTTATTTTGATATTCACTCCTAAGTAGAAGCATTATTGTTTTCAACATTAGTAATTTTTAATTACTCAATATTGAATAACTAATACATCAGAGTGAAGACAGAATTTATGATATTATTAAATAACTATTATTTCAGTTACCGTATTTACTATATCAATTAGATATGTTTATAAGAGCCAACCAAAAATCTCAGATAGATATCATAATAAATATATATATTTCCTATGCATTTGTGGTTAAGAATGGGCTTGGATGAGTTATTATGCTACATGTAGAAGGTCCCATTGTGATTAATTCTTGTGCATAAGCTTTGATCTACTCAAATGAATTCATTCTGAAGCTCAGGCTTATTATGAGTGTCAATGAAACTGTAAAAGGATTTCTTTTGTCAATAACAGAAGCACAAGAGGACAAGCCCCATTGCACAGGGACATTTTAAGCTCTTATGTACAAGGATAAATGAACCACTCATTATTTAGCAAAAAACACACACCTGAGTAATTTAGTAGAAATCCAAATGTTGGACTTTTTCTAAATTTAGTTGAAACTATAGTTCATTATGTAAGACAATAAATATGTGGGTGACTTTATTGTCATCTCCATTTTATATTAACAATAAAAATTTGTCTTTCTATGCAATAGTAGAATAAATGATAAAAATAAAAACTAATATCTGCCCATATGTATGCACAGTTGTACACATATGTATGTATATAAAATATAAATTTTCAAAAATACTTGTAAGAATTTATAATTATTTCAGTTATTGTTTCTATAGCAGGGGATCTCACTACACATTTTATTTTCTCTGGGACCACAAGCACTACTTTAGCAAATTCACCGTCTTTCTATATTAGTTGACCTGATATAGAAGAAAGAAAACCATCATTTTGGGCAGATCTCACCCCTTGTTTTCCTTGACTCCATTGTGTGGTTTTTGATTTTTTCTTTGTTTTTATTACTGGTCATAAAATTGTTTTAACTTAGAGGTAACTTAGAATCATCTGTGTTGCAGGAATAGTTCTTTTAAATACATTCATTAATACCTCTATCTAGGAAATCTACAGCTTCCTGCCAACAGATAAATGCAACATGGCATCATCACTCTTGTAGTACGAAAGTTTAATACCCTGCATATTCTCCTATGTTATGTTACATGCTACTTAATCACAAGCATGAGAAAAAAAAAATAGCTAGTTTTGATTACCATTTGTGTTCTTCAACACTGCCCTGTAAATTACAGACACTGCAAAGCATTTTAATGATTCTGTAAGTTTCCACCTTTAGAACCTATCTTACTACACAATGGATGCTGTATAATTGTTCTGAGTCTTTGTTTTCCATTAAAAAAAATTCTGATGACTGGCAATTTAAGATGGCCAGCCAGAGGGAGGTAGCATTCTGTGTCACTTCATGGCCCAGGTCTCAACTAGTGGGGATACTGCTTCTCTGAAAGAGGACCCCTACACAGCTTCTCTCATGCAGAACTCACCAGCACTGTGCCCATGACAAGGCTCCTGGCCTCAGCATTAGAGCAGTACTCCAGACTCCTGACAACCAACTTTCAACTACTAGCCCGCACAGGGCTCACAAGAGCAAGGAAAGGTTGCAACAGTTTGGGTCTAACAGAGAGATCAGGAACTGGGAAATCTTCAAGTAAGAAAGGGAGATAGGACCGGCCCCAAAGTCATACAAGCAGACCCAAAAAGAGACCCTTGATGCCTAGTCTCCCTTCAGGTTCTGGTGGGTGCCACACCTCACTTCCAGGTGCCCTGCATCAGGAGCAGTCTTCCCGCCCTGGTGGAAGAGATACCAGCTAACAACAGACAACCCCACCTATTGGATGACAAGAGAAGCAGCAAAGATACTGATCTCCAACCAAAAAAATTAACAATCCTAGTTTCTTCTTTTGAGATTTTTTGTTTAATTGTTTGTTTTCTTTTTCTTCTCCCCCTCTATTTTTCTGCCCTTATATCCCCAACATTTGTGAAATCAAGTACTTTGCATGAATTAGAATTTTGAGACTAGGATATCTGAATAATATATTATAGTTGTGTTGTATATGCCTCCCCCTGCCTTTTTTCCCTCCATTTTTTACTATTTTTAACATCCTTTTTAAAAAATATATATGTGTGTTTGTTGTACATACTCTACTGTCTTCCTAAATACTTGTCTACCCAAAATTACTTCCTGTCTAATCTGTTATTAATCCTCTTCATTAGATTTCTCTCTTACACTTCCTACGATATACTAACTCTGTATCCTCACATCCTGCCTTCTCAGCATATCATTCCAGTTCATTGTCCACCATGAGAAACTGTAAACTCTTTTGCAAACCTACTAATTATATTATAGAAATAATCAAATTCAAAATTTCTGTACATTATTACCAAACTGTAAATGTCTTAATACCAATAAATTTTTTATAGGTGGTATATTATTTATATTGGGATCTGTTAACATTGTCCTTCCCCACAAAGAGAGGTATTGGAACCCTACAGGAGCACTATAAGCCTATAGGTAAAAACAATAATGCCAAGAACCCACAGTGCTAGAAGGGAAGGCAAACAAGCAACATGAAAAGACAAAGGAAGAAAGAGCCTCAAACAAATCAAGATACCACATTATTAGAATCCATGGCCAGCACAGTGGAAGAAAATACAGAGAAGGAGTTCAGGATGTACATAATTAAAATGTTCAGGGAATTTAAGGATGATATAAGAGAGCAAATACAGGCAGTAAAAGATAATTTTGACAAAGAGCTACATGAACAAACAAAGGAAGCAAAGATTAATTCAATAGGGAGATAGAGGTTCTTAAAAAAAACCAAAAAATTCTTAAAATAAATGAAACAATAAACCAAATTGAAAGCATCACCAATAGAGTAGACCACTTGGAAGACCCTCAGACAATGAAGACAAAATATATAACCTCAAAAAGAATGTAGATCACACAGTGAAAATGGTAAGAATCCATGAGCATAACATTCAAGAAATATGGGATAGCATAAAACACCAAATTTAAGAGTGATTGGGCTAAAGGAAAGCATAGAGTTTCAAACCAAAGGAATGAAGAATCTATTCAATGAAATAATATCAGAAAACTTTCCAAACATGAAGAATGAATTGGAAAACCAAATTCAAGAATCTTATAGGATGCCAAACGTACAAAAATCACAACAGATCCACACAAAGTCACATTAAAATGAAAATGCCTAACATACAGAATAAAGAGAGAATATTAAAAGCTATGATAGAAAGGAATCAGATTACCTATACAGGGAAAACAATTTGGATAATGGCAGATTTTTGGATAATGGCAGACCCTGAAAGCTAGAAGGTCCTGGAAATATATATATATATATATATATATATATATATATATATATATATATATGAAATAAAATGGATACCAACCAATAATCTTGTATTCAGAAAAATTAAGCTTTAGATTTTATAATGAAATAAAAACCTACCATGATAAACAAAAGTTAAAAGAATTTACAGCTAGAAAACCAGCACCAAAAAATATCCTTAAAAATATTCCATGAAGAGGAAATGAAAAACAACAATGAAAATCAGCACAGGGAGATATTACACTAAAGGAAAAATTAATCAATGGAGAAGCCAAGTCAAGTTAAATAACAAAAATAAACAAAAATGGCTGAGAACAAAAATCATTTCTCAATAATAACCATGAATGTTAATGGCCTAAACTCACTAATCAAAAGACAAAGGCTAGCAGATTGGATTAGAAAAAAAGAACCAACATTATGCTGCCATCAGCAGACTCAACTGATAGGAAAATATATATTCAGACCGAAGGTGAAAGGTTGGGAAAAATTATACCACTCACATGGACTGTGGAAGCAGGCAGGGGTTTACAGCCTCATATTAAATAAAGTAGCCTTCAAGATAAAGTTATTCAAAAGGGATAAAGAAAAAAAATTCATACTGTTCAAGGAAAATATACACCAACAAGACATAACAATTATAGATATATATGCCCCAAACAGTGAAGTAGCTACATT
The DNA here is from genome assembly GCF_021218885.2 of Marmota monax. Lineage (NCBI taxonomy): Eukaryota > Metazoa > Chordata > Mammalia > Rodentia > Sciuridae > Marmota > Marmota monax. The sequence goes on along the minus strand of NW_026695230.1, from coordinate 1,284,057 downwards.
CATCAAACAAATTATACTTAAGTTCAAGAGTTAAAATGACCACAACAAAATAATCTTGGGTGATTTTAAAACACCTCTTACCACTGGATAGTTCTTGCAAACCAAAGCTGGAAAAAGAAACTATAGAACTCAATAATGCATTTAATAACTTAGAGTTAACTGACATATATAGAATATTACATCCTTCAATGAATTAATACACTTTCTTCTCAGCAGCACATGGATTCTTCTCTAAAATAGACCATATATTATGCCACAAAGCAATTCTTAGCAAATATAAAAATGTATAGATACTACCCTGTATTTCATCAGATAATAAAGGAATAAAATTAGAAATCAATGACAAAGTCAAAAAATAAAATTACTCCAACACCTGGAGACTAAATAATATGGTACTAATGAACAATGGGTTGCAAAAGACATCAAGGAGGAGTTTTAAAAAATCTTAAAGGTAAATGAGAACACATTTACAAAATATTGAAACCTCTGGGACACTATGAAGGCAGTACTAAGAGGAAAGGTCATTGATGGAGTTCATTTCTTAAAAGAAAAAAATCAACAAATAAACAACCTAACATTACATCACAAAGTCCTAGAAAAAGAAAAAAACAAATCAACACCAAAAGCTGTAGAAGACAGAAAATAATTAAAGTTGGAACTGAAATCAGAAATTGAAACAAAAGAAATAATTGGAAAAATTGACAAAACAAAAAGCTGGTTTATTGAACAAATTAATAAAATTGACAGACCCTTAGCTATGTTAATGATGAGAAGGAGAGAAAAAAAAAAAACTCAAATTGTTAACATACATGATGAGAAAAGTAATTTCCAAAAAGACACTATAGAAATACAGAAGATAATTAGAAACTATTTTGAAAACTTGTACTCCAATAAAATAAAATATCAAAGGCATTGACAAATTTCTTAAGTCATGTGATTTGTCCAAATTGAATTAGGATGATATACACAATTTAAACAGATCAATATCAAGTGATAAAATAGAAGATGCCATCAGAAGTCTACCAACCAAGAAAACCCCAGGACCAGATGGATACACAGCCAAGTTTTACAAGACTTTTAAAGAAGAACTAACACCAATATTTATTTCAGGAAATAGAAAAAGAGAAAGCACTTCCACACTCATTCTATGTGGCCAATATCACCCTGATTCCAAAACCTGGCAAAGGCACATCAAAAAAATAAAATTTCAGACCAATATCTCTAATAAAAAAAATGCAAAAATCCTCAATAGAATTCTGGCAAATCGAATACAAAAACATCAAAAAGATAGTGTACCATGATAAAGTAAGTGGGATTCATTCCAGGGATACAAGGTTGGTTCAGCATATGGAAATCAATAAATATAATTCATCACATCAATAGACTTAAAAACACTAGAAAAATTAGGGATGACCATAACACATCTCAACATTGTAAAGGCTATCTATACTAAGCCCAGGCCCAAAAATTGAAGGCATTCCCTCTAAAAACTGGAACAATACAGGCATGCCCTCTTTCACCACTTCTATTTAACATAGTTCTTGAAACATGGGTCAGAGAAATTAGACAGATGAAAGAAATTAAAGGGATACAGATAGGAAAAGAAGAACTCAAATTACCACTATTTACCAATGATATGATTCTATGTATACAAGACCCCAAAAATTTCCACCATAAACGTTAAATGAATTAATAAACTAGTAAATGAATTCAGCAATGTAGTAGGATATAAAATCAACACCCATAAATCAAAGGCATTCTTTGTATATAAGTGATAAATCTACTGAAAGGGAAATGAATAAAATTAACCAATTTACAATAGCCTCAAAAAAAAACAAGCAACAACAACAACAAAGAACTTGGGAATCAACTTAAAGAAAGAGGTGAAATACCTATACAATGAAAACTACAGAACCTTAAAGAAGAAAATCAAAGAAGACCTTAGATAATGGGAAGATCTACTTTGCCCTTGGATAGGCAGAATTAATATTATCAAAATGACCATACTACCCAAAGTACTATACAGATTTAAAGCAAATTGAATGAAAAATCCAATGGCATTCCTCATAGAAATAAAAAAAGCAACCAGGAATTCATCTAGAAAACTAAGAGACCCAAAATAGCTAAAGCAATCCTTAGCAAGAAGAGTGAAGCATGTGGCATCACTATACCAGATCTTAAACTATGCTACAGAGCAATAGTGACAAAAAGAGCATGGTATTGGCAACAAAATAGACAGACCAATGGTACAGAATAGAGGACACAGAGAATAATCCACAAAATTATAATTATCTTATATTAGACAAGGGTTCCAAAATATATGTTGAAGAAAAGTTAGCCTCTTCAAGAAATGGTGCTGGAAAAACTGGAAATCCATATGTAACAAAATAAAATTAAACCTCCATCTCTCACCATGTACAAAACTCAACTCAATGTGGATCAAGGACCTAGAAATTAAACCAGAAACCCTGCATCTAATAGAATAAAAAATAAGCTCTAATCTCCATCATGTTGGATTAGGCCCCAACTTCCTTAATAAGACTTCTAGAGTGCAAGAATTAAAATCAAGAGTCGATAAATGTGATGGATTCAAACTAAAAAGCTTCTTCTCAGCAGAAACAATCAGTGAGGTAAATAGAGAGCCGATGTCTTGGGAGCAAATTTTTACCTCTCACACATCAGATAGAGCACTAATTTCTAGGGTACATAAAGAACTACAAAAAAAAAAAAAAGCTAACCACCAAAAACAACAAATAACCCAATCAATAAATGGGTCAAGGACCTGAACAGACACTTCTCAGAAGATGATATACAATCCATCAACAAATATTTGAAAAAAATGTTCATCATCTCTAGCAATTAGAGAAATACAAATTAAAACCATGCTAAGATTTCATCACACTACAGTAAGAGTGGCAGCTACTAAGAATACAAACAACAATAAGTGTTGTCGAGGATGTGGGGAAAAAGGCACACTCATACATTGTTGGTGGGACTGCAAACTGATGGAAAGCACTATGGAGATTTCTTGGAAAATTGGAAATGGAATGACCATTTGACCCAGCTATCCCTCTCTTCAGTCTATACCCAAAAGATTAAAAACAGCATACTACTGGAACTCAGCCACATCAATATTTATAGCAGCACAATTTACAATAGCTAAATTATGGAACCAACCTTGATGAACTTAAGTAGATGAATGGATAAAAAACAAATGTGGTATATACCCATAATGGAATATCAGTCAGCAGTAAAAGAGAATTATGGCATTTGCAGGTAAATGGATGGAGTTGGAGAAGTTAATGCTAAGTGAAGTTAGCCAATCCCCAAAATCCAAATGCCGAATGTCTTCTCTGATATACAGGGCTGACTCATAGTAGGGTGTGGAGAGGGAGCATGGGAGGAATAAACAAATTGTAGATAGGGTAAAAAGGTGGGAGGGGAAGGAAGGGGACATGGGGTTAGAAATGATGGGGAAATTAGATGGACATAATTATCCAAAATATGCGTATGAAGATAGGAATGGTTTGAAGATACTTTGTATGCAACCAGAGATATGAAAAATTGTGCTCTATATGTGTAATAAGCATTGTAATGTATTCTGCTGCCATATCTAGCAAATTAGAATAAAAAATTAATAAAAAAGAATTCTGATGACTGAATTAAATTCAAAGTAGCCTTCAATTCACTAGGATTTCAACCAAAAATGATACACCTGTTTGGAGTACTCCCAAGTTCTTATATTAACATCAGATGGAGTGCATTTCCAGTGTGTTCACCAATAATAATCAGTTTGACTTGATATATAACATTGCATTCTTTCATTCTTGATGTGACTTTCTTAGCATTCAATCATAAAACATCATAGCATTTCATTCAGGACCATTAATAAAACTTTATACATGTTTTTATGAATAGTTCACGTATTTCTGCGGAAAACATTGAACTTATTACCATGAGTGATACCAGGATCTGATTTCAGTTACATTCCACTGCCTTTCACTAGCCATTTAGTTTATGATAAGTACATCTAATCAAGAAAGAATTAAGTAACTACATTGTTAGATTAATGTTCTCTTTTCTGTCAAATTAAACCTGTAGTCTAAAGGTTAAATTTTATGTGTGGTTAGGTTAAACCAAAACTCTTATTAAAGCCATTTTGAACCTCCCAATTTTTATCTAACTATAGAGGTTTTAGCTCCCAAACCTGTTTCCAATTGTAACTATGTCTTTTCCCTTTTGTACACCCCGATTTCAAAATTAGCTTAGCCAGTCATATAGATTGTACACCCAAGTTTCCTTCATCAGAGCAAAGGGTAGTATCCCCATACAGATAAAAACAGGAAGATTACCTGACCAAGTGTACTTCTTTGTGTGGTAGCCCACCCTCTGCAGGAGTAAATTTTGTCTTGCCAAGCTACTTCCAAGTACATGTCTAATTTTTCGTGGCACCCTAAAGAGAATGACTTCTTCGTTAAACACACACATACACACACACACACACACCCCTCTCAAATTGCAATACAATTGTTCCAGTTATTATATTTTAAATGGTTATAACTTAAAATTTAAACTTTTTCTTTCCTTATAAATCTCTAACATTTATATAAAATTTCTAGTAATCTGTTATTAATTTAACTAACATTATAATTGAGCAAATTATGGGAAGAACATACATTTTCTCTGATTTTAGGCTATATCAGTCCTCTGGCAACAAGATATTGAAAAAATTAAATAATACTTAAAGTTAATTGTGGAGACTAAATCATCTTCTGTACATGCCTTGATAGGTACTTAATACTCAATTATTTTCAGTTATTACATTTATGCTCCTAAGGCTGTCAGAAGCAACTATTCGTTGCCCCATCTAGACCAATTTCAAGTTCCAATTCTAATATTTTAGTATTCTATGATGTAATATATCATTGCTTTCTTGCTTCTTGTGGAAATTTTATTTCAAGCAATCACATGTGAATTATTCAAGTAAATATTTTGCCACTTTATGTTTTTAACCATGTTTAGTCTTATACCTTTTTTTAAAAAATAATTATTCTTAAGTTTTAGGTGGACACAATATCTTTATTTTTACATTTATGTGGAGCTTAAGATCAAACTAGTGCCTTGTGCATGCTAGGCAAGCACTCTACCACTGAGCCACAGCCACAGCCACATCATACCACTTTTTTTAAAGTAACAAAGTCTTCACAGTATTCAAATTCATCAGAACATCTGTCACAGATTTGCATTAGTAAACATTTTTCACTCCAGTTCTTTACACTGTTAAATACTCTATTATTTAAATAAGTTATTTGTTTTATTTAGCAACATAAAATGAATCTATAGCAAGATGGTTAGAACTTCATTTTCATTTTCCAAATATTAGAGCAATACAACTGGTGAAGTCCCAATCCATTGGCCTAAGAATAAAGATTCTATGAGATATAGTTTTAGACTTTCCAGTCCAATAAAGGGAAAAGTAGGTGCAAAAATATATAGAATGGGTCTTTTAAAAAAATAATTAGTTTAATTTTACTCTTGTTCTTAAAGTATTTCTGTTTTTTCCCAACTTTCTCCAAAATTCCTTTAATAGACAACATAAACCTATATAATCTGGGCTAATACCATCTTTCTGACATCTCCTAAAACTCTTCTTTTGTTCAACCTACTATAACTCTATTCCTTGATGTTACTTGCTATGATTTGAATGTCCTTTCCAAAACTCAGATTGAAATTAAACTCTATTGCAACAAAAATAAGAGGTGAGACCTTTAAGAGATGATTAGGCGATGAGGACTCCGCTGTCATAAATGCTATCACTGCTGTTATCATACAAATGTGTTGGTGATATTGGGAATGTTCTTATTAAGAAAGATGAGTTCAGCTCAAATTTATTCTCTCTCATGCAGGCTTCCTCTGTTAGCTATGTTATGACACAGCATGAAGGCCCTCCCAAGATGCTGATAACCATGTTCTTGGACTTCCCATCATCAAAAGCCATAAGGCAAATGTAGCCCATCAGTGAGATTATCCTTAACTACCCCCAACATTATCATACTTCTCAACAACTCACAAATCATATATTTACGTGCATGTTAATTTTTATTATACTTATTCAAAACTATTAACTATTACAGATAGAGTTAGAATTTCAATAAGCTGTTATTAAGAAAGTTCAGAAAAAAATACTCAACTGAAAATATGCCCAACTGATGTGAGAAAAGGGAATCATATTTGTCACTAATTCAAAACTTATATTATTATGTATTTATTTAGTTATATATGTCTATTTAATGAACATATACTTAATAATTTATATATCTTGCCTTTGATATTCATTGCTATTATCTTTATGTGTATTATAGATTACACACCAACACACACACACACACACACACACAAACTATCTGCCGTATATCAGGCCTACAATTACATTTGAAACACTTATTGTAATTTCCTACAACATTTCATCTTTTAGTTAATTTTATATCTGGAGGCATAAAATATTCATATCAATTTCAGAAATGGTCTTGGAAATTTTAACCCTAATCAGTTATCCATTTATTTAATATAAGAAAATCTCTGTTCTGTGCATATTATTCATAATCTATACAATAAAATTACACATGAATTTTAAAGTTTACTAAAATTTTGTTTATACTTAAGCAACTGAGAAACTGCAAATTCAGAGGAACATATTAAAACTATCAAATTTATGAGGTTTTGTTTTCTTGTGGCATATATCAGATCTACAAAAATATATGAAATATACTAACAAATTATAAAGAGTGAGCACTCATTAGACAATCCCTACTGTCTTCAATTGCAGAGAGTATGCTATTAAAGAGTATTTTTAAATGATTAGTGCTTAGCAAATGTGTGTCAAGAGTAAGTTGAGAGTCAAGGCTACATAGCACTGTGGGAAAAAAAAAAGTTTAAAGATGAATTGAAGTACACTTTATAGAGTAAATGGGTATTTGTGTTATTTCCAAATATGCTGTAGAAAGCTATATTTATCTAAGCATATTTACCACACTGTCTTTTCTTCTTCTTCAATAGCTTTTCAAACTTCTGTGAATTTACAGTTGTTAAAAGTATGTTTTTGAAGGAAAAAGGTCAATGGACTGCACCTAGTTATAAACAAGAAGGTAAGTTCAGTTTTTCTCATGTCCTAACAGATTTGGGGGAAATGTGTTTTCTCTAACAGCAATAAACTTAGAATGGATTTTTGCATGTCTTGAGGCACATCTTCTATATCAAATATCACAGATGAGTAAACAGAGAGGACAGAAATGTATCACATCAGAAAGCAAAGTGAAGTAACTGTATGATGCAATAACTGAGGATGACCACCCCTAGATGGTCAGGGAGAGAGCGCCAGGGAAGTACCATTAGTTTGTTTTCTATCCTGTCAGTCAATTACGTAGTTGGGAATGACATAACTATCAATAAGTCATTGCAAATGTCTTGGGGGAAACTTCCGGATCTTTACAGAAGACCTCTCTATGATTGGCAGCATTTTGACATCAGTGTGATTGACTTATTCTTGACCAACTCCTCTCTGTCCTGCCCCTGTTAAATTCCCAAATCACCTTTAAAAGTACCCACTACAAAAGCATGGTAGGGTCTGCTGTCAAGGATAGGTGTGGTGGTTTTAGTACTATTTCTATATGCTGAAAAATGGTAACCTGAACCCAAAGTGCTTTTTTAAAAACAAAAACAAATTCTTCATAAATAGAGCCCAGGTTTTAAAAGATAAGACCTGTTTCATTTAGTTTTGTTTTTCTTAACCAATTTACACATCAATCAGTCTGTAGCTAAAATGAACCTCCTACCAGGTTACTTTCCCTGCAAGCTCAATTATTTTCTTCCAGCTGTCTACATGTACTTTGCAGAATTTATGTCCCTGGGCAGTCCTCTGGTGTGGAATCTGCCAAGGAGTCTATTAGTCCAGCTTGGTCGAAGCTATTATTCTCTGAAAATACTTTCCAGGTTAGACTAAGAGGATCTCTGGGAGTGTTCAGACACAGGTGGTCATTCTCAATCAGAAACAAATGAATTGTGGTCACCTTCAGACTATCCACAGCTGTTTTATTTTCACAATGATCTCAGCTGAAGACCCTTAGAAAGAGAAAACCTGTTGAGCTTTTCAGAAACGAGGTGATTTGTAGTTTCTCTAGTCAAAAGAAATATAAGTTACTGCAATGAATAAGAAAATCACTGTTCCTCCACAGGGGAGCATCTTCCAATCAATCCCTCTTCCTTGATTTGCCAGGATGCATCTAGATTTGCATATTTATAATTTTCTACCTCTGTCTTGCACTTTATAAATGTATTTACATTTATTTTAAAACTGATGATGATAAGCATTATTTGTGATAAATATTTTCATATTTATGTTTTTGACAAAAGTAATATGTCACTGATATGTTGGAAGGTAAGGACTGAATTTGGCTTTTTGTGTATGAGATATGGAATATTGAAAAGTTACTACCCCAATCTTAGCCTTCCAGTTTCCTGGATGGCAAAATGAAAAAAAGTAGATTCAGTTAATTTCTAAAATCCCTTACAGATGTAATATTTACTGAATAAGAGAAATTCATATAGCTCAATCACCTGGTTTTGTAAAACTTATACGAAAGAGTACTGAGGAGGAGAAATCCCTCAGGAATTAAAAGATCTACTAGTTTAAAGTAATTTTCATACCTATAGTACCCCAAATCCCTGGTTCACTAGCATCTTAAAGAGTATTGTTGATGTGTTTAATTAAAATTTCATGCAATTGAAAGTGATAATATAAATAAAATTTCATCTATTTTAAAGATTAAAATCATATTGCCTCTTTCAGGGAAATTGCAATGAAGATGTGGGTTAAACCCTTAGCCCCTGCTAAGGTAAGGAATGTTAGTAGAAGGGAAGAATATATGTTCAGGAGAATTTAATGGGTGAGTATAGAAGTCATAAGCCTAGGAGCAAGCCTAAGTCACACCAGAAGATTTTAACCAAAGGGGATTTAATGAAGGGTTATTTGTAGTAGCTAAGTCATATAACAAGAAATGTAAAGTCCTCAGGGACTGACAAAATCAAGGAGTTAATATTACAGCTAGAGAGGGAGGAAAAAGAGAGAGGAAGAGTCCATACTTTTTAATAAAGTGTTCAAAAACTGTAATGCCATTGGAAACAGCTCCCTCTTCAGGACTGTGAAAAAACATCATGGTTTGAAGAGCCTTTTGTTGAGGATATTTGCATTCGTGTTCATCTGAGATACCAGCTTGCACTTTTTCCCTTGTGCTTTTTCCGGCTTTAGTATCAGCGTGATTGTGGCCCTGACAAAATGTGTTGAACATTTTTATCTTGTCTATTATTTGGAAGTGTTTATGAACAGTCAATATTAATCCTTTAAATTTTTGATAGAATTCACCTATGAAACCATCTTTCAAGAGCTTTCCTATGTTGGAAGCTTTTATTACTACTTCAATCTAATTAATTGATACATAGTGTCATTTTATTTACTTTTTTCCTCATTTATTTTCTGTATGGATGAGTTAATCACTAATGAAGCTTTCAAATATTCTACTATCAGGGTATTACCACCATTTTCCTCTTCAGAACTTTCAATACTTGCTTTATATATTTGGTGCTTTGATATGTGGTACCTATATGTTCAGAATTATTAAATTTTCTTGTTGAGTTAGTCAATTTATCAAGATATAATGATTTTATTTTCTCCTATGACAATTTTTACTTAAAAGTATCTTTTCTGATGTGTACCTACCCTTAATCTTCTTTGGCTACATGTGTATCAAATATATTTCTCTGCTTACATTAGCCAGTTTTACATCACTATAACAAATATGTGACACATGCTACTTATGAAAAGAAAGAGATTTATTTAGCTCACAGTTTTGATGGTTTGCAGTTGAAGATGTGGAAAACATTTGTTTGGCCTCCTACAAGGGCAGCTGATGGTGGCAAACCATAGCATGAGAATATGTAGGAGCAAGCAGGAATATCTTAAAGAGGAACATAAAGAGTATGTATTAGTCAGCTTTTAATTGCTGTGACCAACATACCTGACAAGAACAATGTAAAGGACTTCATTCAGACTCTGTTTTAGAGGTTCAGTTCATCGTTGTCCATCTCTCTGGGCTCCAGGAGAGGCAAAACATCATGGTAGAAGAGCATGTTAGAGGAAAGCTGCTCAGTTCATGGCAGTCAGGAATCAGGGATTAACAGAGGAAAGAGCCAGGGACAAAATGTAATTACCAGTGGCACACACCCATGACCTACTACCTCCAGCCAAGCCCCATCTGCCTGCAGTTATTATCTAGTCCATTAATATTATGAATCTATCAAATGGGTTAATGCACTGATGAAATTATACCTGTCATAATCTAATTCTTTTATCTCTATTTTTGCATTAACACACGTAATTTTGAGGAGGAATCCACATGTACAAACTGTAACAGAGCAAGAGATTGGCTTCCATTATTCCCTTTGAGGTCATGCCCCCAGCAACTTTAGTACCTCCTACTAGGCTAAGCCTCTTAAAGAGGTTCCATCATTTTCCAATAGCATCACCCTATGTCCATAGCTTTTAGTCACAATGGACCCTTGGGGGAATATAATGTTTAAACAATAGACTTTTTTGTAGCTCTTTTTTGTCATTATTATGATTCAATTTTTACAATTTTAAAAATACTGTGTGACTTTGGTCATTTTCTCTGTATCTTTTATGCATCTACTAAAGTCTTCTTTGTGATTATCATGAGAATTGCATGCTATAACAATCCCCTTTATGTGTATAACATCTTAAATTCAATTGCTTACAGTAACTACATTTTACTCCACCCTTTAGGTTAAAAATATAAATTTTACTACTTTTTCTACTGTAGTTCCTTCAATAAATTTTTGTGATTATAGGCATTTGAACACCTTTATCTTTTAATTTGTACATTGTGCTAAAAGTTATTTATGTACCACTATTACAGCATTACACTATCGTGTATTTTCATTACATTTACTCTTACAACATGAATTATATTTTCATATGTTTTGGGGTTGCCATTTAATGCTTTTGTTTAACTTGAAGAAATCCCTTAGCACTTTTGGGACAGTAGGTCTCCTGATGACAAACTCTCAACTTTTGTTTGGGGAAATTTTCTATCTTTTCCTCATTTAAAATTAAAAATAAACAAACAAACACGCAAAAAATGGTTTCTCTAGGTAAAATATTTTTGGATGGGAGATGTTTTTTCTTTTAGTATTTTGAACATCATCCCATTCTTTCATCAAAAGCAAGGTTTATATTGAGAAATCCTCTGATAATATATGGACTTTTTCCTGTATATAGCAAATCAATTTTTTCAAGCTGCTTTCAAATTTTTCATTTTTCCATCATTTCAATTTTATTGTGAATTGGTGTAGATCTTTACGGATTCAACCATTCTATGGAACATTGGGCCTCCTCAGTCTTCCCCATTTCCTTCCATAGCTTTGAAAAGTGTTCAGTTGTTATTTATTTAAAAATATGAAATTAAGGCATTTGCAGGTAAATGGGGGGGAGGGTAGGGGGCTGGAGAATATCATGCTAAGCAAAATAAGCCAATCCTACTGCCAATCCCCCAAAGGCAAAATTTTTTCTCTGATATGGGAATGGTAACTCACAATAAGGGGTCAGGGGACTAGGTAAGAATAGAGGTACTTTGGATTAGGCAGAGAGGAGTGAATAATCGGACATTATTACCCCATGTACATATATGATTACAAGACTGGTGTGATTCTATATCATGTAAAACCAGAAGAATGAGAAATTATACTCCATTTATTTATGATGTGTCAAGATGTATTCTACTGTCATGTATAACTAATTAGAACAAATAAAAAATACATTAAAATATTTCTTCTTTTTCTTCTTCTTAGACAATCATAAATACAGTTTCATTTGATGGTGTCTCATATGTCTCATGGGCTTTCTTTACCCTTTTTCATTCTTTTATGATTTTTACTCTTTTGACCAGATACATTTAAATGATTTGTTTTTAAGTTAGCTGATTATGTCTCTTTATTAAATAGGTTTTTGAAGCTCTCTAATTTTTCAGTTCAAGAATTTTGCTTTTCAGTTCAAGAATTTGTGTGGCTCCTTTTAAAAAAAATTCTTCATTAAATTCCTCATTTCATTCATGTAATGTATTTTCTTTTTTTCTGAAATTTGTTTTGGTTTTGTTCTGTACTTTCTTGTTCCTTACTGAGTTATAAGATGGTTATTTTTAATTCTATGTAAACCAGTTTGCAAATCTTCATTTCTTTAGTGTTAATTACTGGACTCTTAATTCATTTCCTTATTATTGTCATGTTTTATCATTTTTCATGATCTATGCAGGCTTTCATTTCATTTGTGTCTGTACATTTGAAGAATAATCATCTCTTTCAGGTTTTATGCACTAACTTTAACACAGAAAGACTTTCGTTAATCATGTGGTCAGAGAATCTGTTTGGGTCAGCATGAGCTGACTATGGGTAATTGTACTGGTAGCCTGTGCAGGTAGCTCTGCTACAAATGTCTGCATTTTTGTAGTCCTACTGCCATGGGCCATTGGTGGATGGACATATTTCCAGGGTCCACCTGTCTGATCTACAGGCAAGATGGATTACCTTCAGGGTCCATAAGTGAGTGAGGCTGGTTTGGGGGCTGTGAGTAGGCAAGGATGGCACCAGCATCTGTAGGAAGGTGGGGCCAAGGCCCAACTTTCAGATCCATTGGTGACAGACCTGCCATGTGGAGCAAAGTTAGACAGGCCTCCAACTGTGTCTATGGACAAGTGGGTCTCCTGCTATTTATTGTTCTTATCAACACAAACAAATCTATCTATCCTGGTGCCAAATTAAAAATATTTATAACTAAACTATGTATTATATTTGTCTTAAATACTTACAGGCATACCAGTTGTTTACGGCCAAGGCTATTTAGATTTCTTGTACCCATTTAGATTGGATGTTACTTGTTCATTACTAGTTGATACATATTTTAATCTCTTCCTTATGTATAAATATATTAATAACCTTATGTTCTCAATTTCTTCTCTCAAATAACTCTGCAGATGTTTCTTAATTCAGTTTTATAATAAATTCCTACACTGCCTCCCTTTTCCTTATATAATCATTTAGAGGAGGATCATTTGCTTAACAATTTTCTCACTCTCTACCATCTGGTACAAATTCCACTACCATATATTTCAACTTTGTTTGTTGTCATAACATTACCTTTTCTTTCTAACATGTATGTTTATTGGGCATAATAATGCCTACAAGCCACCGAAGTTCAGTCACTTAAAGCAAAGTAATTTATTCAAATTACACAATTTGTGTCTTCTGGGGTATCAGTTAACACAGGCTAGGCTCCATTGGATGACTCTGCTTCTAGCTGCACATTTCTTTCATGTGTGCACAGGTAGCATTTATTCTAAAACCTAAGTCAAAGATATAGAGATCCATGGAGGAAGAGATAATTTCTCCTGGATATAGCCAAGTGGTTAAAGACAAGCTCAGGCCCAGTAGCACATATTAAGACTGCATTAACATCCTCTTGTCTTCAGCAAGATACATTATTAAACTGACTGGCAAAATGACATTTCAGTAGAAGGGGGAAGGGAGAGGGAATAATTTCTAAAATAATTTAACCTATCAAAATGTCCAAGACTTGATAGATAGATTTTCTATCTATGGAAGCAGTTAGAAATGTCATTACTTTCTATTATGTTCTGGGAAATATATCTAGCTCTCTCCACAGGAACTTGATGCTAGAGTCCATCAGAACATTTTACAATTTTCTGACCTTCCTATGTTAGCTCCATCTCATGCAATTGTCAACTTTGTCACCCATTAGACTAGGATTCACTTCAAAGGCTTGAGATTTCTTTGTCATAACTTTATTTGCTAATGCTTTCAAAGAAAAATGTCTGCTTCAATTTTGCTGTGCCTTTCGTCTATCTTCCCTCTTAACATCAAACTTCCTGTCATCATTTTTTTCCAACAGAAATTCATGCATATCTCTCATAGTTTATGCAATTCTGTGGCAGGCAATTTTTACTTTATTTCTCATTATAGGTGTATTGTATATTTTATCATTATTTTACTTTGTATATATTATAGTGCTGATATACCTATTTAAATGTAGGAAACTGAACATTTATAAATGGCAAATGATTTTTTAAAAGTCATTGCTTTTGCAAGCAGCAAAACAATGCCTCTAAGAATGATTATTCCACTTTCTGTTACCTTTGTAATATAAACTAAAATTTCTTATCTGCTTAGGTGGACTGTTGAGTTAATACATTCTGCAAGCAGTAAACTTCAGTTTGGGGAGAAAAAAAATTATTTAAAAAAATGCTTTGATTCCAGTGAGAATAAGAGTTGCATATTCATAAAGGGACCTTGAAACTAATGAACTATGTTAAAACATAGTGAATCAGGACCATGTCACAATGAGGCCTTTTAATATATAATTCCACACAGAGGACGCTAGGATCATCTAAGTGTGAAATCTTAAAAAGTGAGAGATGTTCTTCTTACAGAAATTAAGACTATAAATGTCAATCCAGACATGATCTAATGAAAAGGCATTCAGTGATTTAATGCTGTGCAGCATTTTTTTAAAAAACTATGTTAAGGCTAATTTATTAAAGATTTATATTCACATTTATGAATAATATTTTATAAGCTTTATATTAAAATTTTATTTAAGAAATTGATATATGCATAAAATTACTTCATCCAGGTTTTACTGGAATTTGGAGAAAAAAGACATTCAAGGAAATCTTTCTTTTTGAATGATTTCAGCCTTTGATTGGCAAACTTTCAAAGAGCAGCTCCTTGTTTCACTAACTCTCCATCATGAATCACCCAATCTAATTCCAGTTGGACCAAACATGATGCTTCCAAGCAGAGTGATTGCTGATTTATATTTAGAAGGTGAGTAGATTATTTGTTTGCTTTATCGGTCCACAGTATTCAGTCTGTCTCATTCACTAACAGAATCTGTTAGGGAAATTACTATGGGTAAATAATTGGGAAGGATAACATATGAAAGGAAAAACTTGGGGTACTAGAGATTAACCAAATGTTTGATGTATCCAGAGAGCTGAGCATTAGAAGAAACTAGGGAATCCACACATGCAATGTAAAGTTCTACTAGCCAATAGCTTGTCTCAGACTCCCTGAAAGAGTATATATTTAATGGACACTACTTTTAACAGACATGTTGATTGGCCAAAGGTTTTTTGTATGCACTATCTATGAGCAAAATGAAGAGGACACACTAGAGGAACTAAGGCCTTTAAATGCAGGCTCTAAATTGAGAATTATATTGATGATAGTGATAGCCAATACAGTTGCTTATGCCCATAATGTACACTAAGTGCTTCATAAGTTCCATTTAATTCTGAATTTAATTGTATAATGAGAGTTATTTTATTAATCATATATTATATATAATAAACTGATGTTAGGTGAGATTAATTTCATTAGTTTTTTGGTACACATGAGTTTTCCTTTGCAATTAAAGTGTCTTTTTTAACTTTACATAAATATCATTTCATACTCAAAACACATTTTGAAGTACAGAAACTAAACAGAGATAGTCAGTGTGGCAAATGTGAAATTTTCCATTTATTTTTGAGTACATTTTTAAGGTTGTTAAACATTATCAACTATTTAAACTTACATTATGTAGGCCGGGTGCAGTTGTGCATGCCTGTAAACCCAGTGGCTTAGAAGTCTGAAGAAAAAGGATCTTGAGTTCAAAACCAATCTCAGCAACTTAGGGAGACCCTGAGCTACTAAGCAATACTCTGTCTCAAAATAAAATATAAAAAGTGCAGGGGATGTGGCTCTTTGTTTCAGTGCCATGAGTTCAATCCCTGTTAAACCCCCAAAATAAAATAAAATAATGTTACGTAGAACTAAATGTGTCATTATGAAAGATATCCATACTCAAAATCGGTATTATATTTATTTCCTTAAATTTACTATAACATATGCTCCTGAGATAATTAAAATCTATTGTGTGTGTGTGTGTGTGTGGTGAAATACAACTCTTTCCTTCAGGAAATGTTCAAACACATCATTTTGGTAAGTCCAAGTAGGACATGGTGGAATTTTCCAATTTATGTAATAGAAATTGGTAGATAAAATGTTTGATTCATTTTTCTCTTGATTGTCTAGAATGATAATAAAAATATCAGTAGTGCAAATCATACTAAAGTGCACTATATCTTTAGCTATACACTGTTTACACTGTTATATCACAAATGTTAAGAAAATATTCTAGTATTCAAAAATTACATGTAGTTCTTCAAAGAAGTTATTTTTATCTACAATGAGCAAGTAAAAGTTATGCAGGTCTTATTTGATTCAATTTGCTTTTTACCATAAATATGAATAAAAATATCAATCAATATGCACATCAATAAGACTCTTGATTTTTAATTGCCAGGTATAGTTTGGCTATAATAAAGTATGTGGGAGAACACTCCATGATTGCACTAAGGAAAATTTATCAGCTCTGGGAAATTTACAATAATGAATATCATTTGTGGAATATTATTTTTGCCTCATTTCTCTCTTCATGGATCTTTATTGGCTTTGTTGTCTGTCAGACTCTGCCAGACTGTGATATAGATGTCAGCAAGCCATTAACTAAAATTACATTCCCTTGAAAACTTCATCAGGAAGGAAACTTGTCTTTCTCAAGAATTTCGGCAAAATTTCACAATCGGTTCTGTTGATCTAGTTTGGGTTAGTATCAATCACTGAAAATGTGATCATTGCCACACATGGAATTCAAATTAGTCAGATCTGAGTGATGGTCAGCAGCCCCGAGAATCCAGAGTTTGTTTTATCAAAGTGGTGATAACTATCTATTAGAAAGTGTGTGAATACTGTACAATTCAGCATTTTTCCTGCAAATACAATGTTAAAGTAATTGGCCTCTTGTCACAAAGTGAATTACAAGAAGAGCTTGGCATGAAGTCTTTATACCTAGATATTCAGTCTTTCCAGTATCCTTGAGATTTCTGTGATCCATATTTTAAATATGTGAGAACATACTGAAAGGTTTTTTTTTTTTTTAAGAAGCTAGGTGGAGCATGTATAATGCTTTATAAACAAGCTAAATTAATTCAGAGCCAAATTTATTAAGACTTATGATCATTCTGATAATGTATAAGAAAAAATTGACTCTAATTTATTAAAATCATTCTCCATATGTTTGAGAAAATCATTTGAAAGTGTTTCAAAACAGCGTGACTAAAGTAAATTTTAGGTAGATTTAGTAATTTTGGATAAAACCTGCAATATATCTTTATAACTATAACCTTTGATCTAAAATAATTCTGATATTTATCTCTAATTTATATCTATATTTTATTTAGATATATACAATAATATAAGCAAGATTGAGTTCAATTGCATATGATTTCACATATGACAGATATTTTTCAAGTATGAATAAAAGAGCCTTTTCTTAGCATTAGACAAAATAGAGCATCCATTCATGCTCAAAGCCCTATGAAAAACTAGGGATAGTAAGAACATATCTCAACATTGTAAAAGCTGTATAAGCTAAACTGAAGGCCAACATCATTCTAAAAGGAGAAAAATTAAAGCATTCCCTCTAAAAATTAGAATGAGAAAGGGATGCCCTCTTTTACCACTCCTATTCAACATAGTCCTTAAACACTAGCCAGAGCATTTGTCTCAGACAAAGGTGTCATAAACATACACTGGGAAAAATATAGCCTCTTTAACAAATGGTGTTGGGAAAACTGGAAATGCATATGTAGTAAAATGAAACTGAACCCTCTGTATCTCACCCTGTACAAAAGTCAACTCAAAGTGGATCCAAGGACCTAGACATTAGACCAGAGGCTCTGTGACTACTAGAAGAAAAAATAGGACCAACTCTTCACCATGTTGGCTTAGGAACCAACTTCCTCAGTAAGACTCCCAAAGCAAATGAAAAAAAAAAAAAATCAAGAATCAATAATAGGGACAATATCAAACAAAAAATCCTCTCTACTTCAGAGGAAACAATCAAGAATGTGAACAGAGAGCCTACAGAATGGGAGAATATCTTTACCACCACCACCTCAGATAGAACAGTAATTTCAAGGATATAAAAAGAACTCAAAAAAAATTAAAACTCCCTTAATAAACAAACAAATGAACAACACCTAAGGGAGGGGAAGATTAGAAGCCAATCAATAAATAAGCTAAGGAACTGAACAGGTACTTCATATAAGAAGAAATATCAAAGGTAAAAAATACCTGAAAAAATATTAAACATTTCTAGCAATCCAAATCAAAACTATACTGAGATTCCATCTCATCCTAGTCAAATGGGAATTATCAAGAATATAAATAACAATCAATGTTGGTGATGATGTGGGGGGAAAATTCACTTATACATTGCAGGTGGGACTGCAAATTGGTGCAACCACTCTGCAATGCATCATGGAGATTCCTTAGAAAACTTGGAATAGAACCAAAATTTGACCTACCTATTCCACTACTTGTTTTATATCCAAAGGAATTAAAATCAGCATACTACAGTGATAGAGCCACATAAATGTTTATAGCAGCTCAATTCACAAAAGCTAAGCTATGGAACCAACTTAGATGTCCTAAAGTATATGAATGAATAAAGAAAATGTAGTATATAAACACAATGGAAAATTCAGCCATAAAGAAGAATGAAATTATGGCATTTGGTTGGAAATAGAGAATATCATGCTAAATGAAATAAGCCAGTCCCCCCAAAAAACCAAAGGGAGAATGTTTTTGCTTATATTTGGAATGTAACCCACAACAAGGGAGGGGATGATTAGAAGCCAATTGGTCAAGCAAAGGGAAATAAAGGGAAGGGAGGGGAATTAAATAGAAAAGACACTAGAATGAATTGGACATATCTTTTTAATCCTTATGTATGAATACATAAAAACAATGTAACTCATATCATATAGAAATACAATAGTGACATCCTAATTGGAACAAGTTATACTTATTTTATATATGTACAATATGTCAAAATACACTCTACGGTCATCTATATCCAGAAAGAACAAAAAATGAGCCTTTTTCTTAATTTTAATAGTACCAGAAAAATACAACACACACCCAAATGAATGAAATATTTGGAAATACTTCTCCAAACTACATTAATCAGTAAATATTTTAAAATCATTAAAGAGAAGAATTTTAAAGTATCACTATAAAATATGAGCTCTCACCTAATGAGTGTACAAAATATTCTACCATATAAAAACAAATTAAATATTGCCCCTTTGTGAGTTTTCCTCAATTACATCAATAACTTAGGTGGGATATAAACAAAATATCATAGGTGAATATGTACTATTCAATATTTGTTGAATATCTACTATAAAATTATTTTTCAGAAGAGAAATTTCAGTAAAATATAATATTGCATACCAATTTAAAGTATGCTAGTAATATTAATAATGCAGCAAAAGTATATTTAATAATTGTATTGAAACAATTGAATACATAATTTTATCATATCATTTTATAATTCATATCTGCAATTTATGCTATGTATTATAAGATACTTTATATAAATAATAGAACTAACTACTTTTAAAAGACCCAAAATGTTATACTATTACAATTTTTCTCAAATTGTTCTACTAGTATTTAAATGATACTGATTCAGAGAAAAGGCTTTATGGTTTAAATACTTGGAAATTATGACTCACCACTTTTCTTTTCTAAAGATGTATTTTATCAAGTGAAATGTTAGATGTAAAGAATTGCATTAAGAAAAAAATATTTGACTTAATTCAGCACAAATATTTCTAATCATACTTGATTAATAACTTGGTTCACAGAATATTGAATTTATGTTGTATTGGCACAAGTGCAGGAAGACACACTTTGAGAAATATCGATCACAGTCAATAAAAATACTTTTTGGGGGGAGTTGGAGTACCAGGGATTGAATTCAGGGGCACTGGACCACTGAGCTATATCCCTACCCCTATTTTGTATTTTATTTAGAGACAGGGTCTTGCTGAGTTGCTTAGTGCCTCACTTTTGTTGAGGCTGGCTTTAAACTTGTGGTCCTCCAGCCTCAGCCTCCTGAGCCACTGAGATTACAGATGTGCAGCAGTGCATCCAGCAAAAACATTGTTTTAAAGATATAAATTTATATAAAAAATTAGAAAAGGGACCATTTTATAGTTTACTATAAACAGTATATAAATGTAAACAAGTATAATAACACAATTAACTCCATGAAACATTTGTGTAGATCTTCTTGTTTACCATATATATTTAGTCCACAGCTCAGTAAGTGATTGCATCCTGTCTGATAATTTCAGAATAAAGTATTAATACATTTAAAAAGTTATAAAAATGGAGAAGTATATTAACTTAAATGGTAGACATGTGATAATCTCATTTATATATCGATTATTTATTTTCAGAATACAAAACCAAACATTTAATAGTTGAGTGAACTAAAGGTATAAAGAAACAATGAATATGAAAAATAATAATACAGAAGTTGTGTGTCTAAAATTATTCATTGCATCTACTAGACTATGTTTCAAACAATGTTTTTAAAATATGAGTTATAAGTTTCATAAATTACTTTAATATACAAGTAAAATAATATTAAAAATGATGAAGTTAATGTGAAAATCATGATTCAAGCATCCTATGTGCTTCTGGATTATGTATCATCCTTTGGCAAAACAATGTGGCAGTATGAATAAAGACAGAAAAATGTGCATATATAGAGATTCTATAATAGTATTGGTAAGAATGTTTTCTAAGTTAATATTAATTTTTTTGAAAATTAAATATGAATACATATAGGGAACTGATTTTTGTGTTTTACTGTTTACTTTGTTTCACCATTTAATTGAAATAAACATCCATCTCATTTTCTATGATGAATAATTTTAACACACTCTACATAGGTATGGTAACTCAACCTGACATGATGGTGCCTCTTCACTCCACAGACACAAGGGGCAGAAATTTAATCCAGATACATTTATAAGAATATCCAATCCACATAATCTCTATTATTGGTGTAAGGATTGGCATGTGATCTCAATAGAGCCAATGAAACTTTCCATTATATTCCTGGAATTTTAACTCTCAGACTTGCCCACATGGGAGCCCCCAGCTATCAAATTTCCATCTTCCTACCCAGGCACTAGTTCCTTCAGAAGATCCTGCTCTGATAATTTGTTCTCTGTATTCACCTGTCTGACCAACTTTGGGGGCAGTGATTTGCCATTACCTCATGATTCTTACAAATCTAAGAAGAATTATTGACTTTTCAAATTGTTCAGACTTTTATTTCTTTTTAGGAGAATGCATAAAACTTTCAAATTCTGTACAGGAGGAAGCAGAAAACAGAATTCACTATGATTTAGTCTTAAATAACCAAAATTAAGAAGAATACATTCTAGTTTTAAACCTGTTATTTCACTTAATTTTTTTTGAAAATGAAATAAGATATATACTTAACAAATAGTATATCATACCTGAAGTTTGATGTTTAATTATCTTAAAATTTAAATATGTATAATACCCTAAATGGACCAAATAGAATTTCATATTCTAAATAATGGAAGGTTTTTGTTTTTGTTGTTGTTGTTGTTTAAATAATCTCTCTTTGATGCTTCTCATGTTATTTTTTGCCTAAATACAAGAATGGATGCAGCTGTATCTGAAAAAAAAATTCAAATGAATATGAAACAGTATCCTCTAAAAGAGGGAAGAAAGTTACAAGTGTATGCATCAGGGACTGTCAACTGGGAGTATCTACATAAACTTCCACATACAGTAAGAGGTTATCACAAGGTAAATGATAAAATGCCTTGATCTAAACTGATTGTACTACTTAAAAGCAATGGTAGTAACAAAATACACTTAGAAATTCAAGCAGAGCGTTTTTAATGGAGAAATATTTTACCATGGATGGATGTTTTTTTTATATTTCACATTGTATTATTAAAAAACAGATTGATTACAGATATACTTCTATGGTTCTTCTTTTTGAATATTTATTTTTTGGTTGTAGTTAGACACAATATCTTTATTTTGCCTATTTATTTTATTTTTTTTTAATTTTTTATTGTTTGTTCAAAACATTACATAGTTCTTGATATATCATATTTCACACTTTGATTCAAGTGGGTTATGAACTCCCATTTTTACCCCGTATACAGATTGAAAAATCACATCAGTTACACATCCATTGATTTACATATTGCCATACTAGTGTCTGTTGTGTTCTGCTGCCTTTCCTATCCTCTACTATACCCCCTCACCTCCCCTCCCCTCCCCTCTTCTCTCTCTGCCCCCTCTACTGTCATTCATTTGCCCCCCTTGTATTATTTTTTCCCTTTCCCCTCACTTCCTCTTGTATGTACTTTTGTATAACCCTGAGGGTCTCCTTCCATTTCCATGCAATTTCCCTTCTCTCTCCCTTTCCCTCCCACCTCTCATCCCTGTTTAATGTTAATCTTCTTCTCATGCTCTTTGACCCTACTCTGTTCTTAGTTACTCTCCTTATATCAAAGAAGACATTTGGCATTTGTTTTTTAGGGATTGGCTAGCTTCACTTAGCATAATCTGCTCTAATGCCATCCATTTCCCTGCAAATTCTATGATTTTGTCATTTTTTAATGCAGAGTAATACTCCATTGTGTATAAATGCCACATTTTTTTTATCCATTCGTCTATTGAAGGGCATCTAGGTTGGTTCCACAGTCTTGCTATTGTGAATTGTGCTGCTATGAACATCAATGTAGCAGTGTCCCTGTAGCATGCTCTTTTAAGGTCTTTAGGGAATAGACCAAGAAGGGGAATAGCTGGGTCAAATGGTGGCTCCATTCCCAGCTTTCCAAGAAATCTCCATACTGCTTTCCAAATTGGCTGCACCAATTTGCAGTCCCACCAGCAATATACAAGTGTACCCTTTTCCCCACATCCTCTCCAGCACTTGTTGTTGTTTGACTTCATAATGGCTGCCAATCTTACTGGAGTGAGATGGTATCTTAGGGTGGTTTTGATTTGCATTTCTCTGACTGCTAGAGATGGTGAGCATTTTTTCATGTACTTGTTGATTGATTGTATGTCCTCCTCTGAGAAGTGTCTGTTCAGGTCCTTGGCCCATTTGTTGATTGGGTTGTTTGTTATTTTATTGTCTAATTTTTTGAGTTCTTTGTATACTCTGGATATTAGGGCTCTATCTGAAGTGTGAGGAGTAAAGATTTGTTCCCAGGATGTAGGCTCTCTATTTACCTCTCTTATTGTTTCTTTTGCTGAGAAAAAACTTTTTAGTTTGAGTAAGTCCCATTTGTTGATTCTAGTTATTAACTTTTGTGCTATGGGTGTCCTATTGAGGAATTTGGAGCCCGACCCCACAGTATGTAGATCGTAGCCAACTTTTTCTTCTATCAGATGGCGTGTCTCTGATTTGATATCAAGCTCCTTGATCCATTTTGAATTCACTTTTGTGCATGGCGAGAGAAAGGGATTCAGTTTCATTTTGTTGCATATGGATTTCCAGTTTTCCCATCACCATTTGTTGAAGATGCTATCCTTCCTCCATTGCATGCTTTTAGCCCCTTTATCAAATATAAGATAGTTGTAGTTTTGTGGATTGGTTTCTGTGTCCTCTATTCTGTACCATTGGTCCACCCACCTGTTTTGGTACCAGTACCATGCTGTTTTTGTTACTATTGCTCTGTAGTATAGTTTGAAGTCTGGTATCGCTATACCGCCTGATTCACACTTCCTGCTTAGCATTGTTTTTGCTATTCTGGGTCTTTTATTTTTCCATATGAATTTCATGATTGCATCTCTTCAAAACATCCTCGGCAAAACATTACAGGAAGAGGAAATGGAAAATAACAATGAAAACCAACAGTGGGAGGTAGGACAGTAAAGGGGGGAAAAATAATCAAAGAGGAAAACAAACCATGTTTAGTAACATAAATAAACAAATACGGCTGGAAAAACAACCCATATCTCAATAATAACCATAAATGTTAATGGCTTAAACTCACCAATTAAGAGACACAGGCTAGTAGAATGGATCACAAAACAAGACCCAACAATATGCTGCCTACAGGAGACGCATTTGATAGGAAAAGACATACATAGGCTGAAGGTGAAAGGTTGGGAAAAATCATATCACACATATGGACTTCGGAAACAAGCAGGTGTGTCCATACTCATATCAAATAAAATAGATTTCAAGCCCAAGTTAATCAAAAGGGATAAAGAGGGACACTACATACTGCCTATTTATTTTTATATGGTGCTGACCCATATCCTCGCACTGTGACGCTCTACTGCTGAGCCACAACCCTTGCCCCTAACATTATCTTCTTAAAGTGACAGCCCATCAAACCATTCCTGCTTTGCTTCTGTGGATTTACCATTGATCCCTGGACTATGTTAAACCTCAAGTTGTTAGTTGAGAATTCTGAAAAGAATCCGGAAGAAATCTGAGGAAGTTCAATACATCTATAATTCTGTTTGCCAATTTTAGAACTATATTCTATTTTGAAATGCTGAAATTAAGAATACAGTAAATCAGAACTGGGGTGTTTCTGTACTAAGTAGTGTTTAATAAATAAATGCACTTACAGGGAGTCTGAGACATGCTGTTGACTGCAGCCATGTCTTTATTTTGCATGTATTGATCTTCTAATCCTCAGCTCTCTTGATGCACCAAACATTTGGTTGATCTCTGGTGGCTCCAACATGCTTCCTTTCATTATCTAGCCCAGTTATTTATGCATAATAATTTCACAACAGATTCTAATAGTGAATTAGTGAGTTATATAACATGAGACAGACTGACCATAGTGGACTAAGAAAATAAACATATCAATAATTCATTAACTCTGTAAATGTAAATCACAAGCATACATTATATGAATGGAGATTGTGAGAAGTCATCCACAAAATCCTATCTTTTTCCATCCAAGTAAAAGAGGTATGTGAGATTAATGAATTAATATACTTTCAGTATATTTTAGTGACAAAGCTTTTAAATGTACTTTTAAAATATTTTTTCTGAGGCTTTTGGTTGTAATCATATTACCACTAGGAAGTATGATTTTTAGTAAGTGGAAAATACTGGCAATACTATTTTGGGGCAACAAATAATTCCTGCCAGGCGTGGTGGTACATGCTTGTAATCCCAGCAGCTTGGGAGGCTGAGGCAGGAGGATCTCGAGTTCAAAGCCAGACTCAGCAAAAGAAAGATGCTAAGCAACTCAATGAGACCCTATCTCCAAATAAAATACAAAATAAGGCTGGAGATGTGGCTCAGTGGTCAAGTGCCCCTGAGTTCAATCCCCATTACCCAGAAAAAAATAATTCCAATTTTAATGTTTCCACTTTGGACAAAAACCCAAATACTTTTATTAAATACATTTCAAATTGATCAATAAAATTCTTAGTGCATTGAATCATCTAAAATAAAAATCAAATTAGAAATGTAGCATCAATCCTGCTAACCTAAACAGGTTAACTGCCTGATAAAATAAATGATTTAAAAAGAGAGTCTTCCACAGTTTAGCTATTGTGAATTGTGCTGCTATGAACATTGATGTGGTTGTGTTACTATAGTATGCTTATTTTAAGTCCTTTTTAAGTCCTAGCTTAAGTCTATTTTAAGCTGGACCAAGCTGTCAGAGAGCTGGGTCATATGGTGGTTCCATTCCCAGCATTCTAAGGAATCTCCATACTGCTTTCCATATTGGCTGCACCAATTTTCAGTCACACCAGCAATGTATAAGGGTGTCTTTTTTCTCACATCCTCACCAACACTTACTGTCATTTGTGTTCTTAATAGTTGCCATTCTGACAGGTGTGAGATGAAATCTTAGAGTAATTTTAATTTGCATTTCTCTAATTGCTAGAGATGTTGAACAATCTTTCATATATTTGTTGATTGATTGTATATCATCTTGTTTTCTTTGAGAATCATAGAAAGAAGTTCCTACAAATTATTTTACCTCTCTTTAGGTTTCTTTTATTTTGAAAACCATGAGATATTTCATCATTACCTTCGAACACTATGCGAAAAATTGAGAAAGGCCAGTTTGTTTTTCCTTATACAATAATGTTTATGAGGTTTTCTTTCAACCAACAGTTTATTCATGAAGCATCCAATATTACAGTGACACAGAGTCCCTGGGTCATAAAGCGAACAATAGATAGATTTCTGTTTCATCATCAATTTTACATACTGAATTTTGTTATTTGATACCAAAATCAAATATAATATTGAGCAGAGGAAAATATTCCACTACAAATTATATTTAGAGGCTTTGGATAAAGAACTCCAGGAGTCATTTTGTAGGACTCAATAGAAGGGATAAAACTTTGTGTATTCCAGAGCTAGAAACTGTCCATAAAGTCACGCCATCTGCCAAAAATATGGCATCAGAACTGAGTTCCTGCAAAACCAGAGATCATCCAAATAGCATTTAATGTCTTATCTTAGGGGAAAAAGATGGATGTATAAAATCTTTTGTAGTTACCAAATGTCAAAATAATATTCAACAGAATAAATAGTTGCCTAAAAATAAATAAATAAATAAATAAATAAACAAACAAACAAATAAATAAATAAAAAGAGAGCCATACAGAGCAATAGCCAAAATATCAAGTATAAAATAAAATCTGAAATAATTGATAATGTCAAGAATCAAAAAATCCATAACTTGGATGAGAAAAGACAATCTCTAGATGTCAATAGGGATAAGAATCAGAGTTTTGAACTATGAAATATTTTAAATTAACCATAACAAAACACTTTAACAACCAATTAAAAATAAATTTTAAATAAGTGAAAAAAGATAAAAAAGCTCAGCACACCAATAGAAGATAAGAAAAAGTACTGACTATAAATCATAAAACTGAAAAAATAAAATACACGAAAAATTTTAAAATAAAAGGGCTTAACCACAATCAATGACCAATGAAATAATCAATGACCTTGAAAAAAAGAACACCAAAAATCACCTATATAAATAATATGAAATAACCTATAAAGAAAAATTTAAACAACAAGTCTTTGGGATTCTCACATGCCACCATGAAAGGCAAAGGAAGTAACATGGCATCTTGCAAGTAATGAAAGAAAAATAACTGTCAATGGGAATCATATACCTAGTGAAATATCTCTCAGAAAGAAAAGAAGAATAAATTCAATCTCAGATGAAGAATAAAAACCTAATAGTCTATCATCATACCTACCCATAAATCATAATAAATAGAAGAAAAAACAGCAGAAAGCTTAGAAATATATAAAAGAAAGAAAGAAACACAAAGTGTCCAAAAATAATGATAGATTTCTGTCTCATCATCAATTTTACACACTAAAATTTGTTATTTGATACTAAAATTAAATATGATAATGAGCAGAGAAAAATATTTCACTATAATTATAATTATAGGTTTAGGATAAACAACTCCAGGATTCATTTTGTAGGACTCAATAGAAGTGCTAAAACTTTGATATCTTTAGATAATCATAGGTTATATATGTATATGATAATACCTAGAGCATTATTAAGAAAACAACACAGATAAACACCATAAAAACTGTTATAAATATAGCAAGCTGAGTTGGTAAAAAAACAGTTCAAGTTCAAGAATATATATAAGCAGTGAAGCAAGAACCAAAGGAAACAAAAACAACACATGAATTTCCAGAGTTGAGTGTTAACACATTAGCAACTTTATTAAATATAAAATTTTATCATTACTATTCAAAGATATTGTTACCATACAATCAAACCATTATGCCCCTTGTATTGGAAAACTTATTTTCACTACAAAATCTGCAGATAGATATTAATAGTAACTGTATTCAAAATTGCTAAATCTTAGAAGCAACCAAGCTATTTTTCAGTAAGTGAATGGACAAATAAAAAAATCAATCAGTGTTAAAAAATGATGACTCATCCAGCCACAAACAACTATAGAGGAAACTTAAATACATTTTTCAGAAGACCATCTGAAAAAAAAATTACATCGACTAAGAGTCCAACTACATGATGTTCTGGAAAAGGTAAACTGTGGGGGTGGTAAAATATCAGGAATTGTCAGAATGAGGAATCGATGAAGAGGCAGAACACATAGGATTTTTAGAACTGTGGAACTATTCTATCTGTCTACAGTTGTGGGTAAATGTAATCAACATTTTGTCAATACTCATTGAATATACAATCTCAAGAATTAAATTTAATTTAAACTATAGACTCCAAATGATAATGATGTAGCTTCTCCAGTTATAACATACATACCACTCTAGTAAGAGATGTTGATAATGGAGTAGACTATGCATATTTGGGAAAAAAGAGAGTGTATGGGAAATATGTGTACCTTCCTCTCAATTTTGGTAAAAAACTAAAATATCTTTATAAATAAAACTACAGCAAAAAAATTGGAAAAGTGAATACCATGTAAATTAACACAATTATATATATTTTTTAAGAAACTCACATCCAATATAATTATACAGGAAATAAGAAATGTAATGGAAAAATGACAATTGCAAAAGTAAGTCACTAATACTGTAAATGAAATGGTTGATTTTACTGTTTACTCTATCATTTAAAGGATAGTAACAATTCTATGAACAACTTGCCAAGTTAGAAGAAATATACCAATTACTCTAAAACGTCAATTTATGAAAAACTTAGTCAAGATGAAATACATGATCTACCTGGATATTCACCCTATTTTTCCATTAAATAAATCAAATTCGCATTTACAAAAATTCTGAAAAATAAATTCTAGTCCTAATCTGATAGAATTATTGGCATTATAGAAAAGTAAAAGATTGTGTGTGTGTGTGTGTGTGTGTGTGTGTGTGTGTGTGTGTAGAGGCCATGTGAGAGCATTGCAAACAAGAAGACAGCCATTGTGGAGGCAGGAAGAGACTTCATCAAGAAGTAAATTGGTCATTACCTTAATCTGGGACTTTTAGTCCCATGAACTGTGAGAAAATACACTTCTGTTGTTAAAGCCACCCAGCCAATGGCATTTTGTTATGCCATCCAAGCAGACCAGTACACTTACCATGCTGCTGTTTGTGAGGAAGGAGTCAGGTGATTTTTTATTAGTAAAGAAACTAGGGAGTATGAATGAAGGGTTGTTTTTTGGATAAATGGGCAAAGAAAATTTGTTTTCTATCTTCTATAAAGAAGTTTAGCCTCAGGAGATATCTTTTGTTTAAAACTTGAGGGAGCCATCATGACTAAAAATAATGGGATGGAGATGAATTTATACCACACTGGTCAGTGTTCTTGGGAGCAGGGGATGGCTGCCTAGGGGTCTTTGAGACTTGAGATGTAAGCCAGCACCTGGTTTCAAGGTAAGATTATGAATAACTGTGATTCCCTTTTCTTTCCATAGAAATTCAGATGGTTTTATTTGAATAAGAATCCTGGAGAGACAGATGAATAGTGTGGAACCTGAAATCCTTGGTTTGGATTATATGTTCTCATATAGAGAGGTTATTATTAATTATTTTTTTAAAACTCAAAATCTGGAATGATGCAGAGAAACCATAGGGTGTTTAGACTGAGTATCACAAACTACTTTAAACAGACTCTTAACAAAAGTCTTAATATTTCATATAATTTTCAATAACCCACTTAATATATTTTCACTCGTAGATTACATTATGTAACTGAAAACAGTGTGGCTGAGTTTTCAGATGACATACAAATGTCAGGTTTGATTCCTGAAAATTATATTTTAAAATAAATTTGAGCTTTTTTATTATTTTAGCATAAATAATATTTCAACTTGTTAAAATATGGAGAATGGAAGAACTTTAGATAGTACAAAGGGGAAGGGGGAAAGGAAGGGATCATGAGGGTAGGAAAGATGGTGGAATGAGATAGACATCATTACCTTAAGTACATGTATGAAGACACAAATTGTGTGACTCTACTTTGTGTACAACCAGACACATGAAAAATTGTGCTCTATATGTATACTATGAATTGAAATGCATTCTGCTGTCATGTATAACAAATTAGAATAAATAAATAAAATAAATTTAAAATTAAAAAATAGAGATTTATATTTGAAATATCTTTTCTCTTGATTATGCTTAAAAATTATTAAACAGAAATGAGGCAATATGATATAGAGGGGAAAAAAAAAAACTCCGATAAAAACTGAATTTGAAAGCAAATTCCATTATCTACCCAGGCATACAATTTAACCTTCTTTTGTACACTGGCAATGGTATCTCTAGCACAGGAATGAAGATATTAACAACACAGCACAGAAAATGCTCAAGAGTATTTATAGAAATTGTAGATTTTTTCTCAAGGTACACTTTCTTTTAAGAAAGTAATGAAAATAGAGACTTTTCTATTTCTCTGAAACAGCCACACTTTTAAGGAGAAAGTATTGACTATAAAAGTGTAGGTATGATTATCTGTCAAGATTAATATATAACTTTAAGCAGTCAAGTCCCTTAAGCATTTAAGTAAGGCTTTCTGAGGATGAAATATCTGATATGAAGGGAATAAGAGACTTTTTGAGAAGCCTGTGCCACTGGAGTCTTTAGGATGACATTTCCTTTGCAGTTGCCTTAAGTCCTAACACCAACACATGCATACTTTTAGCTTTGTTTCTCTACCCAACAGTCACCTCAGTGAATTTTTGTGTGTATATGTGTATGTGTTGCTGCTGGGGATTGAACCCAGGGACTTGTGCATGAGAGGCAAGCACAGTACCAACTGAGGCATATCTCCAGCCCCCCCACCAACGGTAACATCGGTGATGGTGACTACATATACCACTCTGGTGCCACCACTTTACTTTGAACAATGACATAGACGATACTTGGCAAACAGACTCATGCACATATTGTCTTTGACTTATTTTCTTTTTTATACAGTTCTTAATAACTAGATTGCCTTCCAAAATCCTGTTACTTTCACTACAATGTCCCCCAAATAATTACTGTATCTGTTTCTCTCTTTTAATGTGACTAAACATATTGGCCTCACAAGTAAGGTGAGAGCAAATTCAGAGAAACTAAAGTATAGAATTTGGCTGATATAAAAAGGAGATGAAAAATGAAATAAGACCATGAGTTTATTATAAGCAGATCATTTTTAAAGGATATGGATGACCAAATAATAGTCTGATGCATTTCTTGCAGCCAAAGATCTTTATGCCAAATATTCGGCTGTGGGCTGGGGATGTAACTCAGCAATAGGGCACTTACTGGTCTAGCATATGTGAGGCCTAGGGTTAAATATCTAGTCCTGCAGAAATTTTAAATTAAATTTTAAAAGGGTTAGGCTCAGTGGCAGCGTGTTTGTCTACCATGCCATGAGGTCCTGGATTCAATGCTCAGCACAACAACAACAGACAAACAAACAAAGACAGAAAAAAAAAGAATAGATAAATAATTGGAGTTTGTATGTCAACAATTAAGGTTGGCTTGTCTGCTTGTTTGGGTGCTAGGGATGAAACCAGGGGCATCTTCCATCATGCTAAATGAGGTTTTTACCACTGAGCAGCAGTCCTAGGGGGTAGTTTTGTTTTGTTTTAGAGACAGGATCTGAATAAGTTGCTTAAGGCCTAGCTAAGTTGCTGAGGCTGACTTTGAACTCACGATCTTCCTGTCTCAGTCTCCCCAGTTGCTGAGATCACAGGCATCCTCCACTATCTCACCTGAGAGTCTTAAGGTTTTTTTTTGATGAAGGCAGGGGCTACTGGGTATTGAACTCAGGGCTCAACCACTAAGCCACATCCTCAGCCCTATTTTGTATTTAATTTAGACACAAGTTCTCACTGAGTTGCTTAGCACCTCACTTTTGCTGAGGCTGCCTTTGAACTCGGGATCCTTCTGCCTCAGCCTCCCAGCTGCTGGGATTATAGGTGTGCACCCCCAAGACCAGTCCAGTCTTATATTCTTGATTTTTTAATTTTGACCTGAATAATTTTGATTCTTTCCTATTGATATGTAAAACAAAACTGTAAATGGAATTGCTCTGATTAAGTTTCATGAATATTGTAAATGTTCTCAAATGTAGTTAAATTTAAAATATTGTCTTACCATTAAAAAGTAACAACTTGGGCCTGGCGTTGTGGCTCAATTGTAGAGTGCTTGCCTAGCATGTGTATGGCACTGGGATCGATTCTCAGCACCACATATACATAAATAAAGGTCCATTACCAAATGAAAAGAAAAAAAAAATAATAGTCTGATGCATTAACAAGGATATGGTATAAATTTCTTATTTTGCTTTTTAGACATCTTGAAGAAGATTTAAGATGTTTATACATTCTCAGAGCAAATATTTTACATTTTATAATTTTATGACTGGCTTAATTTAATGCATTTGTATGTTTTTTTCATCACATACTGTTTTATTTTATTTGCTGAATGTATATTGTACTTGTGTGTTTTTTTTTACTAAGACAGGAGGTCATTATGCATATCAAACTGCTGCTTGTTTAGTAACACCGTCCTAAGAAAAATGTAGTCAAAAGAAAAAGAAAAAAATAGCAAAATTTCCTACTTTGGAAATATTCTAAATACCAGCTGTCAAATTTTGAAAACTATCAGACACTCTAATATGCTTGTGTGTTTATGAACACAATGAGTTGTAGGAAATTTACCTCCTGTGACCTTTGCGATTGTTACAAATATTAGATAATTCCTTTTTATGGTTATCATCTGGATATGTTTGATATCTTGGGTGATATTTCTAATACAATAGTCACCCTTACCCATAATTTTTCTTTCTGCAGTTTGTTAACCATCAATAAAAGAATGGTGAGCACAACACAATAAAAGGTTTTTTAAGAAAGAGAAGGGAGAGAAGAAGAGATGCCACATTGACATAGCTTTTATTATGGTGTATTTTATTATGGTTATAATTGTCTTACTTTATTTTTAGTTGTTGTTACTCTCTTAGGTGGCTAAATTATATTTTAGCCTTTATAATAGGCAGGTACGTATGATGAGAAAAGTATTGTCCACACAAGGTCCAGTTCTATTGTGGCTTTGGTCATCTACTAGGAGGTCTTGGGATGTATCACTGCAGGCAATGTGGGACTATTGCAACCATATGGCTGAAATATCAGGAAAATGCAGCTAAAAGACTTCCAGGCAGACACAGCAATTAAGGCATGAAAATGTATTCTTGTTTTTTGTTTGTTTGTTTGTTAGGTTGGTTTTTAAAGAAAGTATAATTTAATGTTACAGAGTAATGAATATCACATGCTACATATATAATGTCTTTGATAGAAGGAAAATGTAGACACTATGAGGTTTTTGTTGTTTTTTAAAGAACAAATTATACTTTTGGCAAGGAATATAACACTGAGTAGAGACATACGATATCCTAAGGCCTATTCCATGAGTTATTTCTCTATAACAAACTCCTTCAGCATTTAATGCTACTTATAAAAAAAGATTATATTATATGCATGCATTCTGTGATTCAGAAATTCACAACTTTTCAATGGTTTGCTAGAGAGGTCTTAACTGACTAGAGAAAGCTGTTTGTGTGTATTTCTTCTGAAATTCATGCTCAGTGATACTTCATTGGTAGCTTGAAATTATCTAATGGCTGTGGTGGTGATATTTACCCACCATGAAATTAGAAAATGCAAAAAAACAGGGTTTCTTCTTTCCTTCCTCCCAC
The DNA here is from genome assembly GCF_021218885.2 of Marmota monax. NCBI lineage: Eukaryota > Metazoa > Chordata > Mammalia > Rodentia > Sciuridae > Marmota > Marmota monax. The sequence continues at coordinate 1,250,305 of NW_026695230.1, read as the reverse complement.
CCAGAAAACCAGTTATTAAAAATGTAGCTGCATGAAAATGACTCTTCTATACTCCATGAAGCATGCGGATTTATTTGTAAAGATTCCAACTTGAGTTGTTATAAGTATCAAGGTACTACAACAGCTCATGATGGAGTGTTTAGTAGAAAGACAGCATTTTCATTTACATGAGTGGTGTCTGGAGTGGAGTGATTGAGGAAACTTTAACTTACATGTAACTTCTCAATGTGGCTTGGACATCACATGGCATAAAGGATGTGTTCTATCAAGATCATCCTAGGCATTTTACCAAGAATAAGTGTGTCACAAGAGCCAGTGGAAAGATCCATGGCCTATTATGAACCAGGGCTGAAAGTCATTGATTCTCACTTCCATTTTATTTTGTAAGTCAAATAATATGCAATCAAACCATATTTCAGGAAAAGGAGTAGAGAACATACTTATCAATGGGATCACTGTCAAAATAATTTGGTTCTTTATTTTTAAACTATCAGAGACTCTAAAATTAATTTGAATATGAACAGTTCTTGTATAATTAGTAAGCACTTATACTAGTTCTATAATCTATTTAATACCATTAATAATTGTGGCCACATACATACTGGCAATTGATGTGCTTATAACTCCAAGGAGCAGAATTAAGTGGAACATATAGACATTGAGAGTTGTTATCAAAATGACCATCGTAGTTGTGGCAAAATTAGTATATATAATATGTGAAATCGAAATGGAAAGTTTTACCAACCCTGACATCTTCAAATTCATCAAGACAGAACCAATTTACATGGTATCTTAAATATATTAGTACTCCTTTTGATTTTATTTGGTATAAAGAAGACACTGTAGTGACTTCTCATTTTCCCTCCATTAAAGCCAATCCAAAGGTCAAGAAGGCCATATGGACACTTTTCTAATTGCTAAGCATGTCAAATCCACCTGTGCATTCCAGAGGTAGATAAATAATAATGGAGGTAAGTTTAGGAATCTATTGATCCAAAAGATCCTCAATTATCTGACTTTGAAAGTCTATACTCTGACAGCTTGATCAGATTGGCACTATTTTTTTAAATTCTCAGTATTTAGGTTAGTTTAGAGATAAGTTCAAATTTTGGTAAACATCTTATTATTTCCACTTCTCTAATTCATCAACACTTTTATAAATGACTATGCATTCCCTTGAAAAAGGGTAGGGTAAAATATGATACAATATTTTCTGCTGTACCAGTCTTTACTCAAGTGGGACCCAACCACTCCTTTCACAGATCTCTCTGTGAACCTGCTCAAGTTTAGCCAAAGAGTTACAACTCTTTATTGCATTCTGTCATGTTGGACTCCTCTTTATTATTGCATATAATTCTTCTGTTAGTATAAACTAAACACAGTTTTTGTAGGATGTCCATTTATTTCAGTCTTGCATTCAACATTACAAATTAACTAACACAAAAATCATTGTAAGTTTATCATAATGAGAAATATTTGTCTTTTTCGGACACAGCAGAAGCCACGCTTACAATGTCTATGAGGACTAAATGCCAGTACTTGTCATCTGCTGTTCTGAGATCAAGCACATTATTTCAATCATATGTAGGAATTCAATTTAAAAGTGTTTCTCTATGTAATTCCTATCCAAAAAAAAATTCATGACAGAGTGCTTAAGGTCTTTGTTGCCTTTGTTTCCTTATTAGTACATTTTTCAAAGCTTTGATTTCCAAATGATAAAGAGGACAGTTAACAAGTCATGCATACTGTACGTGTTCTAACATTCTGATCTCCTTGAGCAATTGGATAGTGTTTGCTACAATGTTCCAAGGAAGTTAGGAGGTCTCAAATCACTTAAAACAGCCCTCCTTTTGTTTTGACAAACAAATCAAGCAAACTCTAATGCCTCTTTCCAGACACATGAGTTAATATATTGGTTCACTCATCTACACAATAGATTTTACACAATTCAACATTATAAACCTTTTACCCTGAAAAAAATACTTGTAGTATTAGTACCCAGATATATATTCTCAAGGATTCTTTGAATATACCCTGGCAAACTATTTGCATCTTCTAAGGCTACTTTGTACAACTAAACTTTGACCTCCAAAGATACTCTTGAGAATGGTGGTAAGATAAGACCTGTTTGTGATAGGAGCTGACAAGGGTCAATACTCTTAAGGCAACCTCCACAGAAGAGGTTATTTGAAATCTTTGGTCAAGGAAATGCTAAATACCTAACACAGGATTAGAAGGGATTCTCCAGACATGATAATCTTGAAAGAATTTAAGTATTTAAGTTTTCCTCTGTTATGGTTTAGATGTGAGGTATCCCCCAAAAGCTCATGTATGAGACAATGCAACAAAGATTGTAGATAAATGATTGGTTTATAAGAATCTTAATCTAATGAGTACATTAATCCCCTAATAGGTATTAACTGAGTGGTAACTAGAGGCAGGTAGGGTGTGACTGAAGGAGGTGAGTCATTAGGGGTGAACCTTTGGGATTTGAATTTTGTCTGTTCTGCAGAGTCTGGCTCTAATTCTTGGTGTGATATCCTGAGCTGCTTTCCTCTGCCACACACTTTCACCTTGATGTTTTGCCTCACCTTGGGTACAGAGGAATGGAGTGGGCCATCTGTGGACTGTGAAAACACCTGAAACCATGAAACCCAAATAAAGTTTTTCTCCTAAGAATTGTTTTCTTAAGATCTTTTGTTCAGAGGAATGCAATAAATTGAGTAAAATATCCTGCTTCATTGAATTTTGCCCCCATATCTCAATTCCAATTTCCTAAGTCCTATTCCTTTATAATCAATGCATACTTTTAAGAAAAAGACCCTAAGAGAATGGAAACTCAATTTGCATTGCAAAGTAGCTAATCAAAATATTAATTTAGAGACTAGTTTTCAAAATTCTCAACTCTTTCCCTAGAGGGAGAAAAGAATATCTTCCAGAAATATCTTATACATTGTCTGATTCCTTAGTAAGCTGTGATTATAGATTCTTGAGCTTTCTATATTTCTCTGTGAATTTTTCCCCACACTTAATAGCAAACAACTAACCTTTGCAAGCCTTCTACTCTATTTCAACAAAAATATGCCACTGTAGCAGCATTTTTGTCTCCTAAAGCCTTGCACAATAATACAAGTGTTTATGGGTGACAATTCAAGTAACTTTTGTATTTGTTTCTCATGAATTCCATTTGCTAGTATACCACTGATTACAGTATCATTGTGCTTTTGAATCTAGTTGAATAAGAGAAAAATTTACAGACTCTCATCTTTAACAAGTAGTTGCTGGAACTACTTGAAACAGTCCTACTATTGTCAGAGTTCAGAAAGGAAAGGAAGGATACTTAGCATATTGTACTAGGAATATATTTAAAAACTAGCCCTTATACAATTGTAAAAGGACTCTAGGAACAGAAGAACTGTCAGGGATTTGAAGAACTTAAGACAATCACACTATTTAGTCCTTCTCTGGACTAATTCATATTTGATACTAAATTTTTATAGCCAATAATTCATATGTTGATATGAAGAATATAAAAGGAAGTTTTTGTAGAGATTTACAGAAAGATTTATGGAACTACTGATTGTTGTGAATTTGTGTCAGTGTCTGCTGGTGTTCCTATTCATCTAGAGGACCATCACTCTGGAAGGTAAACAAGATTTGGAGGAGAAGAGGGAATAAGCTATCTGAAAGCTCCATATCTAATGGCTTAGAATTGGTCTCATGACCAAACAGTGTGTATCACCATGTTTCACTGAACAGAACTTCTGTGAATAATGACTGTGCTTCAGTCTCACCTTCCAGATATCACATAAGTTTTGATGGGGTGGGGATGGTGCTGATAGTGTTGCTTTTTTTAATCTTTGTAAGGAACAGGATTGAATAGGGAAAAAAACTAGAGAAAATACAGTTCCAAGGTTAGTTCAATGGAAAATACTGCAAAGCAGCATATTTCCCAGGGTATTTGCCTCCTTCTCTGATCAAAAGTACGTATTCAAATAGTATGTCTCAAAATCTGTATTACTTATTAACATTTAGTTGTTCACAATTAATTAGGACACTTATTATGGAATCATTATAAGCTTATGTTAAGATTTTAATGATATTGATACATTTTATATTATTATTTGTTGAATATCATGATTTGACCTGGTTTTTAATGTATGTTATATTATACTCTGCTCCTGTAAAACATATGAGTAGCTACAACTAGGCCTCTGCCTATTATATTTGATAAGTTGGTTCTTCTGATTGGCTAATGATTATTCACTTAAGTGAAGGCTTCAGCTTGTTTGATAATAGGTTGTAGTATTATAAATAGTGACTCACTATTTAGAGTTAGCTTCAGCCCAGTTTTAAGGTAATTTGACATTTTCAGAAGAACCATCATAAAGGTAAACAGAGGCAACTATTGAGCTAGAAGGTCTCAATTATATTCTGTTTCCACAGATGCAAAAGGTCTGACCTTGCATGAATTATTCCATGTCTTTGGGTCTGTTTCTTTTATTTTAGTTAATGATGACAAGAAAATCTATCATAAATTTGTTCTGAGAATTAAGTGTTTAAAAATGAGCAGCACAATTAGAAGAGTATTTTAGCTGTAGTTAAGCATATAATTAATATTAAATTTGTTGTTTTTCTCACTTATCAGTTATCAGTGTTATTTGGCTGTGTATATGTAACTAATTTGGCAGATAAGAAATTCATATAAACACATTCACCTCTGTGTTTGTGTGAAATAAACTTCATTATGAGAAAGTTATGCCAATAAGCATCTATAGTTTGCAGATGGTGACATTTTGGGGAGGATTTTATAACTATTTTTTTGAACCAAATTTTTAATGAAGTTTGAATACAAAATGAATTATGAAAATTGAAATAAATAATATATATTTCTAATACATATTAGATTGTCTTTTTAGTATAAAATAAAAAATAGCATGCTTCCCAGATTATAAGTTAATGACTATATAAAATTAAGGGAATTTAATTTGTCATTTAAAATTTAGAATAAAGTATTTGTTTTTTGTTTATTTCTCTTTTCTTTTTAAAAATGTATTAATTTACTCTAATTTGTTATACATAGCAGCAGAATGTGTTTCAATACATACTACAGGTATAGAGCACAAATTTTCATGTCTCCGGTTGTTCACATAGTAGAATCACACTATTTGTGTCTTCATACATGTACTTAGGGTAATGATGTTCATCCCATTCCACCATCTTTCCTATCCCCATGACCCCTGCCTTCTCCTCCCTCCCTTTGCCCTATCTAAAGTTCCTCCATTCCTCCCATGCCTCCTCCTCATCCCAATTATGGATCAGCATCCACATATTCAGCCTTTGGTTTTGGGGGACTGGCTTATTTTACTTAGCATAATATTCTCCAACTCCATCCATTTACCTGAAAATGCCATGATTTTATTCTCTTTTAATGCTGAGTAAAATCCCATTGTATTATATACCACAAGTTTTTTATCTATTCATCTATAGAAGGGCATCTAGGTTGGTTCCACAATTAAGCTACTGTGAATTGTGCTGCTATAAACAGTGATGTGACTGTGCCCTGTAGTATGCCATTTTAGAGTCCTTTGAGGATAAATCAAAAAGTGAGATAGCTGGATCAAATGGTGATTCCATTCCAAGTTTTCCAAGGAATCTCCACATTGCTTTCCATATTGATTGCACCAATTTGCAGTCCCATCAGCAATGTATGAGTGTTCCTTTTTCCCCACATCCTTACCAAGAGTTATTGTTGTTTGTATTCTCAATAGCTGCCATTATGACTGAAGTGAGATGAAATCTTAGAGTAGTTTTGATTTGCAGTTCTCTAATTGCTAGAGATGTTCAACAATTTTTCATATATCTGTTGATTGATTGTATATCATCTTCTGAGAAGTGTCCATTCATTTTTTTTGGTGTTAAGTTTTTTAAGTTCTTTATATATCCTAGAGATGAGTGATGTATCTGATGTGTGTGTGTGGTAAAAATTTGCTCCCATTCTGTAGGCTCTCTATTCACCTCACAGTTTGTTTCTTTTGCTGAGAAGAAGCTTTTCAGTTTGAATCCATCCCATTTATTGATTCTTGATTTTATTTCTTGTGCTATGGGATCTTATTAAGGAAGTCAGGACCTAATCCAATATGATGAAGATGTGGACCTACTTTTTCTTCTGTTAGATGCAGGGTCTCTGGTTTAATTCCTGGGTCCTTGATCCATTTTGAGTTGAGGTTTGAGAGATAGGGGCTTAATTTCATTTTGCTGCATTTGGATTTCCAGTTCTCCCAGCACCATGTATTCAAAAGGCTATCTTTTCTCTAATATATATTTTAGGCATCCTTGTCTAGTATGAGATAAGTGTATTTATGTGAGTTTGTCTCTGTGTCCTCTATTTTGTACCATTAGTTTACAAGTATATTTTGGTGCAAATACAATGCCTTTTTTGTTACTATTGCTCTGTAGTATAGTTTAAGATCTGGTGTAGTGATGCCACCTGCTTCATTCTTCCTAAGGATTGCTTTGGTTATTCTGGGTCTCTTATGTTTCCAGATGAATTTCATGTTTGCGTTTTCTATTTCTATGAGAAACATCATTGGGATTTTGATTAGGATTTCATTAAATCTGTGTAGTGCTTTTGGTAGTATGGTCATTTTGACAATATTAATTCTGCCTATCCAAGAACAAGGGAGATCTTTCCATCTTCAAAGGTCTTCAATTTCTTTCTTTAGTATTCTGTAGTTTTCATTGTAGAGGTATTTCACCTCTCTCTTTAAGTGATTCCCAAGTATTTTTTTTTTTTGAGGCTATTATAAATGAGGTAGTTTTCCTAATTTCTCTTTCAGAGCATTTGTCACTGATGTACAGAAATGCCTTTGATTTGTAAGTGTTGATTTTATATCTTCCTACTTTGCTGAATTTATTTATTAGTTCTGGAAGCTTTCTGGTGGTATATTTTAGATCCTCTAAGTATAGAATCATGTCATTGGCAAATAGTGATAGTTTGAGTTCTTCTTTTCCTATCTGTATCCCTTTAATTTCTTTCATCTTTCCAATTTCTCTGGCTAGAGTTTCAAGAACTATGTTAATTAGAAATGGTGAAAGAGGGCATCCCAGTCTTGTTCCAGTTTTTAGAGGAAATGCTTTAATTTTTTTCTCCATTTGGAACAATGATGGCCTGGGGCTTAACATAGATAGCTTTTATAATGTTGAGATATATTCTGTAATCTCTAGTTTTTCTAGTGTTTTGAACATAAAGGGGTGTTGTATTTTATCAATTGCTTTTTCTTCATCTATTGATATAATCACATCATTCTCATTTTTAAGTCTATTGATGTGATGAATTATATGTATTGATATCTGTATGTTGAACCAAACTTGCATTCCTGGAATAAACCCCACTTGATTGTGGTACACTATCTTTGTAATATGTTTTTTGTACTTGATTTGCCAAAATTTAATTAAGAATTTTGGCATCTATGTTCATTAGAGAGATTGGTCTGAAGTTTTCTTTCTTTGATGTGTCTTTGTCTGCTTTTGAAATCAGGGTGATATTAGCCTCATAGAATGAATTTGAAAGTGTTCCCTCTTTTTCTGTTTCTTTTTCTGAAATAATTTTAGGAGTATTTGTATTAGTTCTTTTTTGAAAGTCTTATAGAACTCAACTGTGTATCCATTTGGTCATGGGCTTTTCTTGGATGGCAGGTTTCTGATGGTATTTTCTATGTCATTGCTTGAAATTGATGTCTTTAACTTGTGTATATCATCCTGATTCAGTTGACTCTAGAAATTTGTCAATCCTTAGATATTTTCTGTATATTAAAGTAAAAATTTTCAAAATAGTTTCTAATTATCTTCTGTACTTCTGTTGTGATATTTCTTTTTTCATCATGGATATTAGTAATTTGAGTTTTCTTTCTTCTCTTTATTTTCATGGCTAAGGATTTATCAATTTTGTTATTTTTTCAAAGAACCAACTTTTTGTTCTGTCAATTTTTTCAATTGTTTCTTTTGTTTCAATTTCATTGATTTCAGCTCTGATTTTAATTATTTCCTGTCTCTACTCCATTAAGTGTTGATTTGTTCTTCTTTTTTTCTAGAGCTTTGAGGTGTAATGTTAAGTGACTTATTTGTTGACTTTTTTTTTCTTTTAAGGAATGAACTCCATGCAATGATCTTTCCTCTTAGTACTTCCTTTATATGGTCCTAGAGATTTCAGTATGTTGTATCAGTGTTCTTATTTACCTCTGATTTTTTTAATCTCCTCTGATTCTATTTTTTTATTTCATCATTGATTTCTACTTTCACTCCATTATGATTTGATACAGTGCAGGGTAGTTTGGAAGATCTATCAAGAGGTGAAAGAGGTGTGTAAAAGTCACTCAGAATTATTGTGTTGTGGTCTATTTGACTCTTAAACTTGAGAAGAGTTTGTTTCATGCTCCATTGTTTGGGGCATATATATATATTTATAATTGTTATGTTTGTTGATGTATGGTTCCCGTAGGCATTATGTAATGTCCTTCTTTATCCCTTTTGATATTTTGAGGTGAAGTCTACTTTATTTGATATGAAATGCAAACTCTGGCTTGTTTCCATAGTTCATGTGAGTGGTATGTTTTTTCCCAACTTTTCATCTTCAGTCTGTGGATGTCTTTTCCTATGAGATGAGTCTCTTAAAAGCGGCATATTGTTGGGTCTTTTTTGTTTTTAATCCAATCTTCCAGTCTATGCCTTTTGATTGGTGAGTTTAGACCATTAATATTCAGGGTTATTATTGAGACATAATTTTTATTCCCAGCATTTTTAATTTTTTTTATTCAGTTTGACTTGGTTTCTCCTTTCATTAATTTTTCCTCCCTTCGCTGATTTTCATTTTTGTCTTTCATTTTCTCCTCATGGAATATTTTCCAAGGATTATCTATAGTGCAGGGTTTCTAGTTGTAAATTCTTTTAACTTTTGTTTATAATGGAAGGTTTTTTATTTAAACTCTAAAGCTTAACTTTGCTGGATATAAGATTCTTGGTTGTCATCCATTTTCTTTCAGAGCTTTGTATATATTACTCCAGGATGTTCTAGCTTTCATGATCTGGGATGAAAAATCTGCACATAATCTAATTGGTTCCCCCTATATGTGATCTTATTTTTTTCTTTCTCTTGTGGCTTTTAAAATTCTATCCTTATTCTGCATGCTAGGCATTTTCATTATAATGTGTCTTGCAGTATATCTGTTGTAATTTTGTACAATTTGTGTCCTGTAAGCCTCATGTATTTGATTTTCCAATTCATTCTTCATGCTTGGGAAATTTACTGGCATTATTTCAATGATGAGATTGTTCATTCCTTTGGTTTGAATCTCCTGGGCCTTCCTCTATCCCAATAAATCTTAGATTTGTTCTTTTGATATTATCCCATAATTCTTGGATGTTCTGTTCATGGTTTTTTACCATGTTCACTGTGTGGACAACTTTATTTTCAAGAATGTATATTTTGTCTTCATTATCTGACATTCTGTCTTCCAAGTGATCTAGTCTGTTGGTGATGCTTTCTATTTAGGTATTGTTTGTTTGTTTCCTTGTTTTTTCCTTCACTTCAAGGATTTTTTATTTTTTTTTCAGAATCTCTTTATTGAAGTAGTATTTTGCTACCTGTATTTGCTCCCTTATGTCTTTCTTGATGTGATAAATAATTGCCTGTATTTGCTCTCTTATCTCTTTGTTGGAGTGATCAATTTTTGCCTGTATTTGCTCACTTAGGTCATTCTTTAATTCATAGATCATTTTAATTTTGTGCATTCTGAAATCCCTTTCTCGTATTTCATCAAATTCACTGTCCATGGATTCTCTTATTTAGTGTTCTGGTTTGTTTAGGACAGTTTCCTCCCTTGTTTTTTCATGTTGTTTATTTGTCTTTGTTTCTTGCAGTGCAGATCTGATGTATTACAGTTTCTACCTTATAAACTTACAGTGTCCCTGCAGATTACCTGTATCTCACCTTGTTGTTAGCCTATGGACCCCAACTGGTGTCCCATGAAAAATGCCACTGCAACTAAAGGTAGTGGTGACAATAGTGGAGATAACTCAATATAGCAGTGGGGTTGTCCCAAGATGGATGCAACCACTTTCAGAGATGGGGCTGAAATGGTAGGCCTTACAAGGCTTTGTGCTGCTTGTTCCAAGGTGAAGCTGCCTCCAGGCCCCATCTTTTGTCCCAAAGTAAAAGCTACTACACTGGGAGAGCTATGATGATGGCTACAGGGTCCCAAGATGGAGGTGTGGTAGGCCTGCCTGGGTTCCATCTTGGGTATGCTGTTGGTCATGGGTAGTCCTGATAACTAACTTTATCCTTGCCTCCCTTATGGGTCGGTGGGGTGGTCATAGACCTGGGTCTGGGGTCCAGAGTGGTTCTGCCAGTTGGCTGGGCCATCCTGGGCCAGGGTCTCGGCTCTGGGTGGGACAGCTGGTTGGTGGGGTCATTCTATGACTGGGATTGGAGTCCAGCATGGTCTGCTGATGGGTTGGGCAGTCCTGGGACTAACCTTGTCCATGTCAGATGATGACATTTTAAAAATTAAATAGTACTAAACTTTTCACAGTTTACCCTGTTATTTCTTTCTCAAGAGTCTTAAGAAAAATACACTTCGTGTATTACCTCATACAATAATCATGTACATAAATCTTTAAGAAGAAAAGCACTGCTTATTGGTGATAAGCTATTGGTTTACCATAGACATTACTTGTTTTTTTGTTGTCCTATTGCATACTAATATTCCCTGGGATTTCAGTGTGATTAACAAGGAAGTAAAAGCACTTCAGAAGAATCAATACCAATAATAAACAATTACTTTCGCTACTATTATTATTGCAACTATTGCAACCAATACATCCCAGGTATATGTTTCTGTTGCTGTCAGAGTTTTGACCCAAATATAAGCCACAGAAGAATTATATTAAATTTATAATTTCAGAGAGTTTTAAAGTATGAAGCAAGGAATTATAGATTAAGATTCTGGAGATGATGATGATGATGATGATAATAATAATAATAATAAAAATAAGTATTTTAATTTTTCCATATAGTATTATATCTAATATCGCATGTAACATAAATTTCCTTGTTTTCAGTGACTGTAAAAATTATTGAATTACTGGTGATTGAACCCAGGGGCGATCAACCACTAAGTCATATTCCCAGCCTTGTTTTTTTTTTTTTTTTAATTTAAAAACAGGGTATCACTGAGTTACTTAGGGCCTGGCTAAGTTGCTGAGGCTGGCATTGAGTTCATGATCCTCCTGCCTCAGCCTTCTAGGATTAAAGGTATGTGCCACCACAGCCAGCAATTATTGAAACTTTAAAATATAATTATGTAATCCCAAGCATGTTTTCCCCTAACAATTAGTCTTTTTACTACCAAGTTTTATTGAATACCTCTCTCTCTACTTTTAGTGTCAATAAATACTAAATTTTCTTTTGATTTTTGCCATCAACACTGTGTAAGAAATACCCAGTCTTTCACTCTTTCTTTCTATAGACATAGACAGTTTTTATTTAAATAAAAATAAAAGGACATGGAATTTGAGTATTCTCTCATTAGGAACTCAACAACTAACTATGTAAACCACAACCACAGAGAAATTTTAAAGGATATTGTCAAGATGGGATTTTAGAATTATATTTCTCATTATATATAAAAAGAACTTTAAAATAACTTTATAAATAAAAAACTCAACTGTAAACCTATCCATAACCAGAAACTTATAGATACACATATCACATACTTATTAATAAAAATTAGATATAAATTACAAATTATATATATATATATATATATATATATAAACACACACATACATACACACACATATGTGTGTGTGTGTGTATGAGTGTATTGGTGGCAGGATATTATGCTTTTCTCAACAATCTAGACAGTTCCAAAGTTCATTTTCCCTACTGAGTTTTTTTTAAAAAATATTTTCCCATTTTTCATAAAACTATAACGCTATGGGACTGGTTTTTGACAGATCATCTTTACTTCTAAGACATGGATATGTACTGAGATTTCTCTTCTAAAATATGTGTTGTGACAGTCTCATCCTGAAGCAGGCAGGAAAATAGATGAAATAACAAGAAACCATTTATTTATAGGAATTGTTTTTTTATTAACTGACATCTGAACTTGAAGGATATATGGTTTTATTTTTCCCAAAAAAGGGTGAATCAGATCTGTCAACCTAAATTCTTGGATGTCAAATATCCTTTATTTTATCTCATAAGCTGGAGAGTGCATTCTGGGTCAGACAGGGTACAAAGTTTGGCTCAAGGCCACTTTTTACACATTAACATTATTGGCAGTTGGCATATGATCTGTTAAAAATCCAATTAATGTATCCTTTGCTCTTGTTTTTCATTCATTTGTAAACATCTTAAAGACTGTTGTTTGTTTTCAGTGTGTAGATCCGCCCAGGGCCCTGAACATGTGAGCTAAACTTTCTACCAACTGAGCTATATGCCCAGCTCCTTGAGACTTGATAAACAGTTATTATTCTGTTTCTTTTCTCACCCTTTCAATCTTCTGAAACTTACTGATACAGATTATTTGTTTGAAATTGGCTAGAGTTCTTGGGTTTATTCTTAATAAAAACACTGAAATATGAATTATACAGAAAAATTACTTTTTAGATTAATTTGATGTTTCCAGTGTGTTAAAGGAAGTTGTTGACTATTATGTCTATTCAAATGTAGGATTTAAATATTATCTCAGAGTTTTTACTTTTTATTTCTTATGTCTAATATTTTCCTCATTGCAGATAAATGGAAATGGCAATCAATCATCTAGCAAAATATCAGATACATAATTCCATAAACAAAACTTTTTAAAACAGCAATTACTATATTCTATCTTCAAAAATAAGATTCAATATGGTCAAACTAATAATAATAATAATAATAATAATAACAGATTCAGAATACTTCCTGTGTTAATAAGGGGATATAATGCTGAGAAGTTCTCATTCAAAAGACTTTGACAATTAAGCCAAGATCCTTTAGCTTTATAGCCAAGTGTTTGATGCTTCAATTAATTGTCTCCATTATAATGGGAATGTCAAAGAAATAAAACCACAACAAAAGACTTTGAATATTGGGTAATGTATCAAATACTTTTGTATGACCTTGGTGCAAACATTTTAGCAAAGATTTTTTTTCCTCCAGAAATATTAATAAAGGTCAAGAAACTGTGAAAGGAAATGTCAAGGTATTGCCATAGAAACAGAAAGATAGTATTTGTTTTCAGAAACTTTAATAGATAAGGCAAAAATAATATAATACACTTAATAACCCATAATGAAATAAAAATTATATCCCTATGGAACAATATAATTTTAATTGTTCTTATTGAATATCCTGTGAAAGACTTGCCCTTTTTATTAATAGAGTGGAATATGAAGAAGAAAAAATAATTAAGTCCAATACCCCTATTTGAACAGATATGGGCAGATGGCTATCCTTTTCCATGACTCATTCCTTAGTTTCTTTAGCCAGTCTTCAAATTATTAAGTATTCACAGTTCCTAGCCACTTTCATTGCTCCACTCTGAACTTGATATTTATGGTTGTCATTAAAATGAGAGCTCCAGAAATAAATGCACAATTCAGAATTTGGTGATGAAAGAAGTGAAGGAAACTAATATTTCCTCATCTCAATATTCTAAATGCAGTAAACACATCTGCTTGAAATGATCTTATATTTTTGTGTAGAGGGCATTATATAATACTACTATGGCTTGAAGGCATAACTAGTATAAGACAGGATCTGGGCCACAAATCCTATTAAGCAATAAAATAAAATAAAATCATGTCAGATATTGTTCATCTTTTAAGATTATATAAGATATAGGTAAATATTTCTAAATATAGGTTAGTTATATAGAAGACATTCTATGAATTTTTTTTTCATTTTCAATATTATTTTTTATTGTAATAAAATACACACAACATAGCATTTTCTGTTTTACCCTGAACTAATTTTTTGGAGCAGTTTTAACTTCACAACAAAATTGAACAGAAAAAACATAAATTTCCCACATAGTTTCTGCCCCTAGTATCAGCATTTCACACTAGAATAGCACATGGATGTACCTACAATTATGCATAATTGCCCAGAGTTCTTAGATTAAATTAGGATTCACTCCTGCTGATATACATTTCATAAGTTTAGACAAATGGATAATGATCTGTATGCCCTGTATGCACTACTATAATACCATACCAAAAAAAAAAAAAAAAAAAAAAAAAAAAAAAAAAACCTGCCATAAGGTAAGAGAATTCTCTAGGCTTCACCTGTTTATCATTTTTTCCCACTCAACACTGACAACCGCTCATCATTTTAATGTAGCCCTCCTTCTCTTTTCCAGAACGTGAATTAAAATCAGAAAAAAATAGCTCTACCAGATTTACTTCTTTCACTTACAAATACAAATATACAATTGTGTTTCTTCTGTATCTTTTCATATCTTAATAGCTTATGTCTTTTTAGAAACAAATAGTATTTTCTTGACTGGATGTAACAGTTTATTTTTCCCACATTTTTATTGGTAGATTGTTATAGATAATGATGGGGCATGTTGTTACATATTCATATTTGCACACAATTTAAAGTTATAATATGGCCAATATCACTTCTCAACACTCCTCTCTCCCTCACTTCTTTCCATCCTTTGATTCCTTTCCTCTACTGAAGTCCCTTTGATTTTCACTACCTTCCACCCCCCCACCACCTTTTTTTCCTTTTATCCTCTATAGCTTTTTTATATGAGAGAAAACATACAGCTCTTAATCTGCTGAGTTTGGTTTATTTTATTTAACCTAATGTGTCATTTTTCTATCCATTTTCTTGCAAATGACACACTTTCATTTTTCTTTGTGGCTGAATAATATATATATATATATATATTATTATTATTACATATATATATATTATATATATATTATATATATATATATATTATTACATTTTCTTTATCCATTAATATATTAGTGGACACCTACACTGTTTCCATAGTTTGGCTCTTGTAGATTTTGCTGCTATAAATAAGTATCACTATAGCTTAATGACTTTAATTCTTTAGGATAAATACTAAATAATTAGTATAGCTGGGTCTTAGAGTGGTTCCACATAGTCTTTTAAGGAAACTCCATACTGATTTCTGAAGTAGGTGTACTACTTTACAATATGACCAATAGTGTAAAAGTGTTCTCTTTTCTCCACATCCTCTCTAGAATTTAATATTGTTTGCATTCTTGATAACTACCATTCTGATAGATGTGAGATAAAATCTCAGTGTACTTTTTATGTGAATTTTCCTAAGTGCAAATGATGTTGCACATTTTTTAATGTATTTTTTGTTGGCCATTTTTATTTCATCTTTTAAGTTCTCTGTGTTTAATTTATGTGCCTATTTATTAATTGGGTTAATTGGGCTTTTGGTATTAAGTTTTTTTAATTCTTTATATATTCTAGATATTAATACTCTGTCAGAAGAGTTGCTAGAAAAGATTTTTTTCCCATTCTATAGGTTCTCTATTCACATTTCTAACTGTTTTCTTTGCTCTTTAAAAGCTTTTTAATTTGATGCCATACCATTTATGAACTATTGCCATTATTTCTTGAGCTTTAGGCATGTTACTGAGAAGGTTGTTCCCTGTAAAGCTATAGAGGAAAAAATCCTATATTCTGGAATTTTCACCCTATATTTTCTACTTGGAGTTGCATAGTTTCTGTTCCTTTTCCTAGTTCTTTGATGCATCTTGAGTTAATTCTGTGCAGGGTGAGAGAAAGGCTCTAATTTGATTTCTGTACATGTGGATAACTAGTTTTCCCACACTATTTGTTTAAAAGGCTGTCTTTTCTCTATTGTACATTTTTGGCATCTTTGTTAATAACAAGATGACTGATGCTGAGCATGGTGACATATGCCTGTAATCCCAGAGATTTGGGAGGCTCAGACAGAAGGATCCTGTGTTTAAAGCCAGCCACAGTAAAAGCAAGGTGCTAAGCAACTCAGTGAGACCTTGTCTCTAAATAAAGTACAAAAAAGGAAAGAAAGAAAGAAAGAAAGAAAGAAAGAAAGAGAGGAAGAAAGAAAATGAAAGAAAGAAAAGAAAGAGAGAGAGAGAAAAGAAAGAAAGAAAGAAAGAAAGAAAGAAAGAAAGAAAGAAAGAAAGAAAAAAAGAAAGAAAGAAAAAAAGAAAAGAAAAGAAAAGAAAAGAAGGAAGGAAGGAAGGAAGGAAGGAAGGAAGGAAGGAAGGAAGGAAGAGCTGGAGATGTGGCTCAGTGGTCAAGTGTCCCTGAGTTTCATTGCTGGTACCCACCCCCCAAAAAGAAAAATAAGATGAATGATAATATGATAATTTGTCTCTGTGTCTTCAATTTTGTACCATTGATCAATGTATCTGTTTTTTATGCCAGTACCATTCAGTTTTTATTACTATAGCTCTGTAGTATAATTTGAAGTCAGGTTTTGTGATGCCTCTAGTATTGCTCTTTTTTTAATCTTAGGATTGCTTTGACTACTGTCTTTTATTCTTCCAAAAGAATTTTAGTATTGTTTTCCGCTTCTGTGAAGACTGTTAGTGGTATTTTGATGAGGAAATCTAAACCAAAATTCTAAATAGGATAATATTTCTAACATTATTCTAAAAATATATCTTATAAAGCTACTTTAATTAATTCCTAAATTTATTCTCATAAAACTGGTTGAGCTGCTTTCTCAAAGAGTTTCTTTGTTTCTCAGTCAAGGTGCACTAGTTCTCATATCTTTATAATCTTTCCCAATAGAAAGTAAGTTCTAAACATCAGTCCACTTTCTATCAATATTAACTATGCTCATCATAAATCCCTATGTAAAGTAAAAAGGGTTTATAAAAAGAGAAGAATATATCTTTATATGTTTTAACTTTCCTAAGTGTATAATATAACTTTCCACAATCAAGAATGAGACTACATATGGTGGGCTTTGTAAAATAAGCATAATAATTAGGTTTTCTAAGAGCCTGGAAATATGGGCTTGGGTTCTAGTTGATATAATCAATGTGGTGCCTAAAATTCTCATGACCTTTCAGAGGATGATTGTTGTCCATTATCAGATTTGTCCTCAATGTACTGAGATAGAAGAACAGCCTTCTACTTTGTCCTTGATATGCTGAGGTGTAGTAGAACAGCCTTCAAGGCATGAACTACCTGTTATGTCCTAGCCATCTGAAACTTAATTTGTTTGGCATTTACCATACTCATGCCTCCTGTCAGAAACATAAGCATGAAAATGAAAAGCCCCAATTATATAAAAAAGGGTCTCATGGTTTTGGTTTCCCACCAACCAGCACGGCTTTGCCAGCATTCATCCTCACTGTGACCCTGTCAAGACAGTGGGGAGAGCGGCTTTGCCAGACTTATTCTCACTGTGACCCTGTCAAGACAGTGAGTGGGGAATCGCCTTCACCATACAACCAGTGATGTCTTGACTTTTTCTTTTATCAATTTTATTCCTTCTATTTTCTTCTCTAATTGTTCTGGCTAGAATTTGTAGCACTATAGTAAATAGGATATCCTTATCCTGGTTCAGATTTTAAAGGAAATGCTTTCAGTTTTTCTCCATTTGCTCTGAGTTTTACCCATTTGGCTTTTGGTCTTTGTATATAATCTTTACACTATGAAAATAGGTTCTTTCCATCCCTAGTTTCTTCATAAATGGGTGCTGAATTTTGTTGAGGATCTGCTCTGTATTTTTTCAGAAGTCTAAGTAATTTTTATTAGTCCTCATTTCTATTCATGTGGCAAACACCACATTTAATTTTATGATTTCACATACTGAGAGATATATTGGATACTTCCAAATTTATAAAATTATAAATAAAATTCTTTAGATATTTTTGTATTGGTATTTGCATGGTCATAAATTTTCAATTCCTTTGGGTAAATACCAAGGAGGAGAATGGTTAAATCTTCTAGTCAAAGTAGATTTACTTTTATAACAGGCCACCACATTGTCTTTCAATGTATCTGTGCTGCTTTGTATTCCCAACAGCAATGATGAGAGTTCCTGTAGTTTCCATCCTAAAACATTCAGTGTGGTCAGTTTGCGAGAATCGGCTACATTAAGTGTGTATTGATATGGTATCTCATTGTGGTTGTAATTTACATGCCTCTGCTGACTTACACATCATTTTAGATGTATTTGTCATCTGTTATCTTCTTAATGAGAAATGTGCTAATCTCTTTCTTGAGAAAACGAATGTTCCTCTATTGTAAATTCTTTACTCTTTTGTCAAATATCAGTTGAATAAATTCATGTGGGTCTATTTCTAGGTTCTCCAGCTATTTATTTATTTATACTTTTTAAAATTTTATAGTATCAGATTATTATGATTTCTGTAATATTATAACTTACAGTTGAGTATATTCTGTCTCCCAAATTTCTTTTTTTATAGTTTCTTTTTAGTTATACATGACAGTAGACTTCATTTTGATAAAATTATACAAGCATATGATATATCTTATTCTAAATAAAACCCCATTCTTGTGGGTAGGCATGATGGTGAGATTCACTTAAGTATTTTCATATGAGTACATGGGAAAATTTAGTTAGATTTATTCTGCTGTCTTTTCTAATTTTTATCCCCTTTCCCTTCCTTTCATTTCCTTTTCACTAATCTACTGAGCTTCTCTTCTTCCTCTCCCTGCCTTTATTGTGGTTTAGCTTCCACATATGAACAAAAACATTCAACTTTTTGTTTTTTTGATATTGACTTATTTCACTTAGCATGGTAGTCTCTAGATCCACCCATTTGCTGGCAGATGTCATAAAGTCATTTGTGTTTACAGCTGAGAAATATTCATTGTGTATATAGTCTCTACATTCATTTACTTTCAAATGTGATAAAGTCATTTATGGCTAAAAATATGCCATTGTGTTTATATATCATAATTTATTTATCTATTCATCTCTGGATGGGCTTCAAATTTGGTTGCATAACTTAGGTATTGTGAATTTTGCTTCTATAAACACTGATGTCACTGTGGCACTGTAATATGCTGATTTTAAATTTTTTGGATATATGCTGAGGATGGGAATAACTGGTTAAATTGCCAATTCATTCCCAGATTCTTAATTTTTTTTTTTTTGGTGTTCATGGACCTTTATGTTACTCATTTATTTATCCATGGTTCTGAGGATCAAATCCAGTGCCTCACATATGTGAGGCATGTGGTGTACACTGAGGCAAAGCCCCAGGTCCCTAGATTTTTGACGAATCCCCATACTGCCTTTTTAGAGGGGTTACACCAATTTACAGTCCCTCTACTGTTTTTTCCACTATTATGAATGGGATGGTTTTCATAATTTCATTTTCAGATGATTCATGATTGGAGTATAGGGATACATTTAGTATATGAATATTACTTGTATATACTGCTGCTTTGCTGAATTTATTAATGAGTTCTAGAATTTTTTGTCGAGTCTTTCAGGTTTTCTAAATATAGGATCATGTCATCATCAGAGAATAGATCTAGTTTGAACTCTTCTTTTCCTATTTGTATCCCTTTAATTTTTTTTTTTTTATTTTGCCTAATTGCTCTAGTTAGAATTTAAGGACTATGTTGAATAGATGTGGTAAAAGAGGGCATTCTTGTCTTGTTCCTGTTTTTAGAGGGTATGCTTCCAGTTTTTCTTCATTTAGAACAATTTTGGCCTTAGGATATATATATATATATATATATATATATATATATATATATATATATATCCCATACAATGTTGAGATTTGTTCCTTCTATCCCTAGTTTTTATAGTGTTTTGAAAATAAATAGATGTTGTATTTTGTCAATATTATGTGTAAATCTATTGAGATAATCATGTGGTTCTCGTCTTCAATTCTGTTTATGTGGTGTATTACATTCATTACTTTCCATATTTTAAACTAAGCTTGCAGCACTCTAATGAATCCCACCTGATCATGGTGCACTGTCTTTTAAATACAATTTTATATGTGACTTGCAAGAATTTTATTTTAAAAATTGCATCTAAGTTCATCAGAGTTATAGATCTGAAATTTTCTTGATATGTCTGTCAGATTTTGGTATCAGGATTATACTAGCTTCATTGAATGAGTTTAGGAGAGTTTCCTCCTTTTCTATTTTATGGAGTAATTTGAGGAGGATCATTGTTAGTTCTTCCTTGAAAGTCTCATAGAACTTGATTAATAATCTATCTGGTCCTGGGATTTTCTTTGTTGATAGATTTTTTATGGCATCTTCAATTTAATTGCTTGAAATTGATCTATTTAAATTTTCTATATCCTACTGATTCAACTTCGGTAGGTAATATGCCTCTAGGAATTTGTCAATATCTTGAAGATTTTCTACTTTATTCGAGTATAAGTTTTCAAAGCAGTTTCCAATTATCCTTTGTATTTCAGTAGTATCTGTAGTGATATTTGGAGTTTCATCATGTATTTTAACAATTTTAGTTTTTTTTCCTCCCCTTCTTTGAGTTAGCTTGGCTAAGGGTTTATCAATTTTGTTTATTCTTTTATAGAGCCAACTTTTGTTGATTTTTAAAAAATTATTACTTAATCTCAATTTCATTGAGTTGAGTCTGATTTAGATTATTTTCTGTCTTCTATTGGTTTTGGTGTTGATTTTCTTTTTAGGACCTTTAAATTTAATGTTAGATTTTTTAATTTGGTTATCTGTTATTTTAATGAATGACCTCAATGCTGTGAACTTTCCACCAAGAACCACCTTCATAGTGGCTTAGAGTTTTTTGTGTGTTGTATCTCTATTCTCAATTACTTCCAAATGTTTTTTCATTCCTCATTTATTTTCTACCCATCCATCATTTAATACTGAATTATTTAGTCTCCAATTTTTAGAGTAGTTTCTATTTTTGTCCTATCACTGATTTCTAATTTTTCTCACATTAGGAACTGATAATATACAGGGTATTATCTCTATTTTTTATTTTTGTTAATGGTTGATTTGTAGCCTAAAAGTTGGTCTATTTTAGAAAATATTTCAAGTTCTGCCAAGAGTATGGATTCAGTCATTGATGGATGAGTTATTCTGTGTCTCTCTTAAGTCTAGACTATTGATTATGTTTTTTATTTCTGTAACTTCTTTATTTAGTTTTTGTTTGGATGATATATCTAGTGTTGAGAGAGGTGTGTTGAAATAACCCAGTATAATTCTGTTGTGGTCTATTTGATTTTTGATACTGAGGAGGGTTTGTTTTATCTATGTAGCTACTCCATTATTTAGGGAACAAATATTTATGGCTGTTATTTCTTACTGTTTTATGATTCCTTTAAGCATTATGAAATAGTTTTCTTTGTCTCTTCTGATTAACTTTAGTTTGTAGTCTACCATTTCTTATACAAAACCCTATCATAAATAGAAAACACTGCTTATGTACAAAGGCCTTGTGAATGAATATATATATATATATATATATATATATATATATATATATATATATATATATATATATCATATATATTCACATTTCAGCTTATTCTGTGGATGTTTTCCTCTATTATTTGAGTCTTTGAGTCTCTTGGAGACAGCATATTTTGTGTCTTGTTTTTTGCTCCAATCTGCAAGCCTATATCTTTTGATTGATGAGTTTAGACCATTTACATTTAATGTTATTATAAAAGATGCTTTTTATTTCTTGCAATTTTGGTTTATTTAAATTTTAAGTTAAATTTGATTCCCCTTTGACTGAGTATTCTAGGGTTGTTTTTTTTTTCTCTGCTGGTTTTCATTTTTAGTCTCCATTTCTTCTTCATAAAATATTTTATTCAGTGTGTTTTGAAGTGCCAACTTTCTAGTTGTAAATTCTTTTAACTTTTGTGTATCATAAAATGTTTTTATTTCATTTTCAATCTGAAGCTTTATTTTGCTGATGTAGTATTTTGGTTGGCATCCTTTTCTTTCATAGCTTAGTGTATGTTAGTCCAAGACTTACTAGATTTTAGGATCTGGGTTGAAAAATCGAATAAGTTCTGGATTGGTTTGTTTGTCCCTAAATGTGACCAGTCATTTTTCTCTTGATGCTTTTAAAATTTAATCCTTTTTTTCTGTATGTTAGCCATTTTCATAATAATGTGTTTTGGAGTGGATCTATTGTAATTTTGTATATTTGGATTTCTGTATGTTTCCTGTATTTGATTTTCTATTTCATTTTTAAGGATTGGGAAATTTTCTGATATTATCTCATTGAAATATTTGTTCTTTATTTAGTTGTATTTCAGAGCTTTCATCTCTCATGATAGCTCTTATTTTTGTCTTTTTTCAAGTTATTATGTATTTCTTGGAAGTGATGTTCATGGTCTCTTAACATCTTTTCTCCATGGTCAACCTTATTTTTAAGATCATATACTTGGTCTAGTCTGTTGATAATGCTTTCCATTGAACTTATAATTTGGTTTACTTATCCCTTGATTTTGAAGATTTCTTGTTGATTATTCTTCAGAATTTTTATCTCCTTATTATAGTAATTTTTCCCTTCTTGTATTTTCTCTCTGATTTCTTCTCTTACATCATCTTTTATCTCATGGATCAGTTTAACTATGAATTTTCTAAATCCCATCTCTGATATTTTGTCTACTGTGGTGTCAATGGAGTTTGTTGTTGAAGCATTCTGTGTTTTTCGGGACTGTTCATTCCCTTGCTTTTCCGTATGGTTTGTGTGAGGGATCCAACTATCTGAATAGGATGTGAAGCTCTATAATTTCTGACTTATGATCTTATACTCTCTCTATATATGACTAATTCTTTACAGATTGGGGGTTGTATACCCAATAATGGCAACAATCTATGCAAACAATATATAGCAGACTAGGTACTTAGTTCCTATTTTGATATCTACAGTGTTAATTGATACAATAGGCAGAAATTGTAGGATCACCAATTTCCATCAATAAAAACAGTAAATAATCATAAATTATGTCTGGCACAAAAAAAATCAAACAAAGGTGTAGTCTATGACTTCTGCCATATGAATTATCATGGAAGCATTGGTGGGGGGTGTTATATAGATCAATTAATGTTAAGAATTGTTAAGGATACAGTTGAGTAAGAGAAAAGGAGAAAAAAAGAGAGTGAGAGAAAAAGGATATAGAGTTATGGTAAAGACAATATAAAAAATATAAAAATACTGTAATCAAAGAACTCAACCCTCAAAAAAATAGAGCTTGGAAAAATAACAACCATCATAAAAAGGCTAGAAATGAGGAAAGAAAAACAATTATGTGTACACACACACACACAAAGAATAGGGTCAGGCACTGGAGACCTATACACACACACACACACACATATATACCATCCTTGAATTAATCAGTACACATTAAGAAGTTAAGGAGTCATTTTCACTACAGTGAATAAAATAGTCAGTGAGCATATGCATTCATTTTCTGCACCCAACTCATTTTCTACTCATTTCTTCTTGCAGTTTGAGCTGAGAAAGGGAGTATGGGCTATAGGCTGTCAAGTTATTTCTTTTTATTGTCTTGCTCACCAGTTGGTTGGGATTTAAGACTTCTCAACTTTCCTTCTTAGGGGATGTGTATGAGGTGGTAGGAGAAGAGCTATCTGTTTCACTCCCAGAATGTTTTTACCACTGGGTTCTCTGAGAGGAATTGTAGTAGATATAGTTCCCAGTTGTAGTAACTTAAGTTTAATGAGGTTCCAGTTGCTTTATTGCATGGTGAGCTTCACAATTTCTGTTATTCTTAGATACTGCCTTTTCTGTCCTCCTGGAGTCATTCATCAAGCCACAAAAGTGTTGGGCCAGGTGGCAAAGATACTGGCTGGGCCTGGCTGGGAAGTAGCAGACTGGGCTGCCCACCAGATAGAGGACCAGGAGTTGGGGGAACCAGGAGTCAGGGGATGTGGGAGGCCTGTGTGTATTGGGACCTTCAGGACTGGACAGGTTGGGCAGACTGGGCAGGCCAGGACCACATGGGTGCAGAGAATAGGGCAGGCACTGGAGACCAGTCTGACTAGGGACAGGTAGGCCAGGCAAGCCAAAAGCTAAATACCTTCACACCATCCTTTCAACTTCCTGACTTACTGTAGCTGACTTGTGAGTTCCTGAAAGCCACAGGACTCACAGGGTTAGGGAGAACCAGTTTCTCCCCAGCTTTTCCAACTTGTGCTCCCAGGGAAAATGCGCTATATTTCTCATTTTCCCCAGGTTTTTTAGGCTCAGTTAAGTCTTTGCTAGACTCGGATAGGTTTCAGCAAAACTATCCGTGAACTCACCGATCTGGGTTTCCAGCTGTAGTCCCAAGATGGCTCCTGGTCAGCTTGCCACAAATGATTGATAAACTTAAGGTGAGAATTTTTTAGACCCATTTAATGAGTTTAACAGCCTATTTCAGCTAGAAGAGACTCCCCCTCTACTCTAAGGATTTTCTGCTGTAATCCTCCAGGAGAAGTAGTATTCCTGCTGTTTGAATGTAGCCAAGCTAGAAGAAATGCAGCCTCATTCCAATCTACCATCTTCTATTAATCCCAACTTTTTAAAGGGATTAAATTAAACATTCTGTGTCTTTTACATTTCTTTGAAAGTTAATTTTATAATATAAATAATATAGAACATTCAAGAACTATGGTATCATATTAGAGGATACAAAATAGGTCTAACTTGAGTATAAAAAAAGATGGAATAGGGAACAACAATGTTTGAAGATAATCTCCTAGAGTTTTCATAGTTGATGACAAAAACACACAGAAAAAAATAGTTGTTATAATCTCTGAGTACTCCTATCTTGTAAATAATGTAAGAATTAAGCTTAACATGTTGAAATTGCACAAATAAAAATATAAAGAAGAAATATTAAAAGCTGCAAGAGAGGGTTGGAGAAAAACACCTTTTCTACACAGGGTCAAGGAGAAAAATTATATCAAACTTTTCCTTAGAAGACACGTAACTAAAAAGAAAGAAATTGGAAACCTTTAAAGTGCTGAAAGTAGTTAATTAACACAAACCTAGAATTTTATATTGAGCCAAATCATTTTTTCAAGCTGATGGAGAAACAAATTTTGCCATGTTAAAAAAATTTGACCATACCCATTGCCAGCAAAACTGTCCTGAAAAAAGTGTTTTATTTCTTCAGTGGAAAGGAAAATGATATAGGCCAATAACTGCAATCTACATAAATAAAACAAGAATGTCAGAAAAAAAATAAATGAAAGTAATTTTTAAACTCTTTAATTGTTATTATTATCAGAATATTGCATTGAGTCATGCTTCCCAGGTTCTGTGCTCTTATCCAATCTGCTATATGGGATAACTGGCAAAGCATATGTCCACTTTATGTATTAAATGTATACAATATAGCTATCTTTAGTAAATTTCTGAATTTATCATTTTCTACCTAATTCCAGTGCATTTTGAATAAAAGAAAATATGGAAGCCTCTCTAGATTCCTGTGGTACTGAAGTGGAAACATTCAATTTGTCAAATGCCTAATTTTTATAGGTCTAAAAGATAGATATTAAAAGTAGCAATAGAAATAATATGCCTAGTGATTTTAACATATGGATCTGTGAAATGGATGACAGAACTGCCATAGGAATGAGGGACGAGGATGGGGAATTAAGACAGTGTTATGCTGTAGAAGTCATACATAACAGCTCTCAGTGGTCAAAGATGAACCTATCTGAATAGCAACATAAATAAAAGATCATGAATTCTGACTCAAAGACAAAATATATATGCATGAGTTTATACTGATGAAAATAAATTACTAAGCCAATAAACAGGGGAGAAGAAACTAATGTCTTTGTAGAAGTCCTCTAAATAATTTGGAGAAAATGCCACCAGGAAGATTGAGCATATCTTTCCTTTTAAATGTGAGCTACACATGATGATTTATTTTCTAAGAGTACAGCACAGAGAGAAAGAACAGGTTAACCTTTCTGCTTAGATATGGGACAAACATACCTCAACTAGGCTGATCAAGGTCAACATAAAGAGAGATAAATCATTTGGATAGTGATAAAAATAGTGCTTCACCATATATTATCTTACTCCCAAATATTTCTAACTGTAGTCTAATCATTAAGAAAAATATTAAGCAAATCCAAACCAAGAGGGAAATTCTAAAAAAATAAAATAAAATAAAAAGCATGACAGTACTCAAACCTGTCAAGGTCATCAAGGTCATCAAAACCTAGGAAAATCTTGGAAATTTTCTGGATTATTCTGGATTATCTAGAGAACCAGAACCAACTTCCTTTTTCTTATACTTGCTATAAGTATTTGCTCATGCATTTACGGAGTTTGAAAAGCCCAACATCTATGTGGCAAAAAAATGAGTCCCAGGGAGAGATCAGAGTATGGTTTTAATCCAAGTCTGAATCTGAAGGAAGAAGACTGATGTTGAAGTTCAAAAACAGGCAGAGGGAAAGAATTTCATCCATAGGCTTTTATTCTATTCAGGCCTTCGGTAAGTTACAAAGGGCCCACTGTCACTGAGGAGAGAAATCTGCTTTATCCAGTCTGCCAATCCAAATATTAATCTTATACAGAATGTCTCTCACAGACATACCCATAATTAATGTTTATCAAAAGATCTGGGTATCCTGTGAGTTTTTCAATTTTCACATAAAATCATGTGCATGTTTTCACAAAAGTGGCCTAAGGAGAAATGGTAACTCATTGTAGTATGTATTCTAGTTGGAGTCTTAGAATAGTAAAAGGATATTAGGTAAAACCAATTATATTTGAATAAAGTATGGACTTTGGGTAATAGGAATATATCAATATCAGTTCATTAATTGCAACAAATGTTCCATTACAATATATTAGGAACAAGGAAAACTGGGATATGCGTTATGTTGGAACTTGGTGCCATTTTGTAATTTTTCTTTAAATATATAGTGCCCTAAACAACTATTAAAATTAAATAATAAATTGAAAATTTTGTTTATTAGTTGATCTAGTCACATTCCAACTGTTCAATAATCATATTTTTATAATGGCCATTATTCTGAACAATTCAAATGCAGATAACAGAATATTTGCATTGAGTCATGCTTCCCAGGTTCTGTGCTCTTATCCAATTTGCTATATGTGATAACTGGCAAAGCATATGTCAACTTTATATATTAAATACATACAATACAGCTTTCTTTAGTAGATTTCTAAAGTTATAATTTTCTACCTAACTCAAGTGCATTTTGAATAATAGAAAATAAGGAAATCTCTCTAGACTCCTGTGATACTGACGTGGAAACATTATGTCTTAGGCTCCTTCTATTTGGAAAATGCCTCCATCATCTGTCTTTTGTTTTAGTCACACTGGCTACACAACCCTCTGCTTGAATAAATAAGAATATTTTTGGCGGGCGTGGTGGCACATGCCTGTAATCACAAAAGCTCGGAGGCTGAGATAGGAAGATTGCAAATTCAAAGCCACCCTCAGAAATGGTGAGGCAATAAGCAGCTCAGTGAGACCTTGACTCTAAATAAAATACAAAATAGGGCTAGGGATGCGGCTCAATTCAGGAGTGCCCCTGAATTCAATCTCTGGTACCCCACCCCCCCAAAAAAAAGGAATATTACCATATACCATATTTAATTCTGGAACATACTCAGATCCAGGAATTCTCTAAACTTGCAAAGCAATGACAACAGTTGGATGTATGCCTGTAGATTTATATATGTGTGTATTGAGTGCTGTCAACTTCCCGTGAAAGAGTATAAATTTCCTATGTTCATATATGAATATACCACAGTAAATCTCTACATCATGTACATCCACAAGACTGGGATCTTAATTAGAATAAGATATACTCCCTGTTTATATAAATATGTCAAAATAGACTACTGTGATGATTTAACTAAAAGAGCAAATAAAAAAATGAATTTTAAAAAACAGCATAAATATATTTTGAGTAGAGAATACAGTTTTCATGAGATTTTCAAAGGAGTCTGGGACTAAAAACAGTATAGACTATAGACTCAGTGTCCTATAAATCAGAGCTATTTTATCACATGAAATTTTCTAACTACTTCCAGGTTAAAGGAATAAGACCATAACTTATTTTACTCATTCCCTAGATGGCAAAATCAATGAATG
This sequence comes from Marmota monax, assembly GCF_021218885.2. Lineage (NCBI taxonomy): Eukaryota > Metazoa > Chordata > Mammalia > Rodentia > Sciuridae > Marmota > Marmota monax. The sequence goes on along the minus strand of NW_026695230.1, from coordinate 1,222,165 downwards.
ATACATTTCTTATAAAACCTTATCTGTTATGGTGGTTGCAGAGCTTCTTGGAAAATATTGCCAATTTATCAAACTGCATCTCTCTTGATCAACTCTTGAAAATTTTATTATCAAGCTACAACTATTATGCAAATATACTCATCATTTTGTTGAAGCTATTCTAAAATAGCTCAGAATTTGGCAATAATTTCAAAGTCCCATGACTTCTAAGACTCAGTAATTAGTGTTCTTTGATTATCCCAGTGATGATTGACTTTGGCACTAGACCTGAGTTCAGAATCAAATGGTAACAATGTTTACATAATTTTATATTCATGTTTTAAAGATTATATTCAAATTAGGAATTGAAGAACCACAAAAATTCTTTAACGTTTTTACCAAAGGAATAGAATATTCTTTTGTTATCACTGTTTTCCAGATGAAAGAAATAGTTTTATTATCCTACTATGAATCACATAAATAGTTATCATTTAGACAGGACCGAAATTATTTTAATTGTTGCAGCAGTACAACATCATAGTGACATTCACTAAAGAGAAAAATAATTTAGCAAGAGCCATGTCTTTTAATTACCTTCACATTTTTTATCTTTAAATTTTTCTTTAAAATAAAATTCTTTAAAATATAATTTGATTTAAATTTGAATTGGAAAGTTATATTTAAATCAAAGAAATGTCTTGTTACCTGTCAAATTCATTGATACATGAATGTGTCTCCAATGTAACTCAAATTTAATTGGCATTAAATGTGGAAAATCTAGACTTACATAATAAAAGACTCTTCAATTAAGGATACCTGACAGGTGGCTACCTTTTTTCACAACTTTAAAGTTGTGGAAAAATAAATTTTAGCTGTTATAAAAATTATCCTTGTGGGAGAAGTTATTCAAGCTAATAAAATTAAGTTTAATATATTAATATAAACTTTTTATAGTCTAGCATCAGCAACCTTGCTGAATGCAGCCAACAGCCCAGTCTAGAAAAGGATTATTGACAGTAAGAAAAGGGATACTTTTATCTAAAACAATTAACTGGATGGCAATCATTCGAGACTTAGTAGATCCAATTATTTGCCCATAATCCATCATTTTATTTAATTCCTTGTTTGGTGGTAGCAAAAATAGTTATGTGGAGATGTGAAGTAGTGGCATAATTTAGCACTACAATATTACTGTAAATCTGAAACTTCACAATGGGGCAGTCTGCCCTAGTGTGGTGTTATTATGTTTTAGACCAGCCAAGTCATTAGCAAAGCTAAAAGCACAACCCAACTCCCTGGCCTTCCTATCTATTTTCTCCAATTTATTAATCATTAAGGTTTCTTTTAGATTTTGTGCTTCTTTTCTTTCTTTCTTTGTTTTAATTTTACTATCATTTATAGTAAGAAATTTGTAGGAAAGGAAAGGTTTGTTTGTTTTTGTACTGAGGATTGAACCCATGGGTGCTTTACCACTGAGCTACATCCACAATCCATATATATATATATATATATATATATATATATATATATATATTTTTTTTTTTTTTTTTTTTTTTTTGGAGGAAGATCTCACTAACTCGCTAAGGATCTTGCTGATTGCTGAGGTTGCCCTCAAACTTGCAATCCTCCTGCCTCAGCCACCTGAATCACTGGGATTACAGTCATGTTCACCATGGTTGGCTCAGATAACTGACTTTTGAGGAACTGACATTTTGGTTTAAAGATAGTTTTATGTACTTTTCTTCTATCCCTATAATGTAACTCTCAAGAAAACCCTATGTTTAAATCATGGCATTTGCTGTTAAATGGATGGAACTGGAGAAGATAATGCTAAGTGAAGTTAGCCAATCCCCCCCTAAAAAATGCCAAATTTTTTCTCTGATATAAGGAGATTGACTCATAGCGGGATTGGGAGGGAGAGCATAGGAGGAATAGATGAATTCTAGAATGGGAAGAGGGGTGGGAGGGAAAGGGAGGGGACAGGGATTAGCAAGGATAGTGGAATGTGATGGACATCATTATACAAAGTACATGTATAAAGACTTGATTTGGGTGTCAACATACTGTATGTACAAACAGAGATACAAAAATTGTGGTACATATGTGTATTAAGAATTGTAATGCAAAAAAAAAAAAAAGAATAGCGTTACATTAGATTAGGTGGAGGGAAGTGAAAGGAGGGGAAGGTAGGGGATGTGCGGATAAGAAAGAAAGTAGAATGAAACAGACATTATTACTGAATGTATGTATATGACTGTATGACCAATATGATTCTATGATATATATAATCAGAAAAATGAGAAATTATATCCCATCTATGTATGATATATCAAAGTATATAAGTGCATTCTACTGTTATGTATAACTAAAACAAATAAAAAATTTTAAAAAAATAAAACCCTATGTGAACTATGAAATAGTTTAATATATGAATAAAATTTAGTCAATGAAGCCAGAATGTAGTGAATCAAGGGCCAAAGGTATATATAAAATTCTGATCAATTTCTTTTTTTAAAAATTGGTTCTTTTTATTATTTACACATGACTCCATTGTGATATAAATATACAAGAATGGACTATAGCTTATTTTAATTAGGATCCCATTCTTAAGGGTGGACATTATGGTGGAATTCATTTAGGTATTTTCATATAGTATTTCACTTAGGTATTTCATAGTCTTGATAATTAATAGTAATGCTCTCTTTATATCAAAGAAGACATTTGGCATTTGTTTTTTAAGGATTGGCTAGCTTCACTTAGCATAATCTGCTCTAATGCCATCCATTTCCCTGCAAAATCCATGATTTTGTCATTTTTTAGTGCTGCGTAATACTCCATTGTGTATAAATGCCACAGTTTTTTAATCCATTCATCTATTGAAGGGCATCTGGGTTGATTCCAAAGTCTAGCTATTGTGAATTGTGCTGCCACGATCATTGAAGAGCATGAGGAAAAGATTAACATTAAACAGAGACGAGTGGGGGGAGAGAAAGGGAGAGAGAAGGGAAACTATGGAAATGGAAGGAGACCCTCATTGTTACACAAAATTACATATAAGAGTTTGTGAGGGGAAAGGGGAAAAAAATAAGGGAGAGAATTAAACAACAGCAGATGGGGTAGAGAGGGAAGATGAGAGGGAAGGGGAGGGGGGATAATAGGGGATAGGAAAGGTAGCAGAATACAACAGTCACTAATATGGTATTATGTAAAAATGTGGATGGGTAACCGATGTGATTCTGCAACTTGTATTTGGGGTAAAAAATGGGAGTTCATAACCCACTTGAATCAAATGTATGGAAGATGATATGTCATGAGCTTTGTAATGTTTTGAACAACCAATTAAAAAAAAGAAAAGAAAAAAATTAATAGTAATGATTATATACGCTTAAAATGAACAAAAGTGGAAGCTCTTCCTTCTGTGGCTGATCTAATTTTATCTGATATTAATGTGGCTCTCTCCAGAGTCACCCTAATAGGATAGCTTGAGATATTACTTCTCAGTGAAAATACAGGGGTTTCTTTCATTAAGACCTGTCATTGAATCTCCATGACTTTATAGCGATTGCTCTCAATTCACTAATTAATGTTTATACATATTTTTGTGATTAACAGTCTTATCTAGATTTACATTTGTATGATAACTAGTGAATACTAACAAATGATTAAATTAGTAAACGTGGAGGATATTATCTCTCAAGGCAACCATTACTTTACCACTAGCTGAACTTAGCATAAACATAAGGACCTAAATATTCACCTGTAACAGTGTTTACAGCCTAGAACATATTTGTTCTATGCAGATTTAAAGGTCTAGAAAATTAACCTCATAGTCTATTATAACCAAGAGTGTCTCAGTTTAGATTTTGCCTTTTCTTCTCACAAAAATAATTTTGTGTACTGTAGTTATTCAAGAGTTTATAGTAAATAATTCTGTACTAAGTATTTTTCTAGGCATCAGAGATTCATTTGTGAAGAGAAAAAGAAAATAATTACTCATGTTGTATGTATTCCCTTATCGAGTACAGTTTTGAAGTGCTACAGCTGTGTATATTGTTTGGTTCTCAACTATATTTGCTAAAAAGAGCTTGTTTGTTTGTTCAGTAAGAAGTGCATTACATCCAAACTCTTCTGGAATCCAAGGTGAAAGATTTGTTGCTTTCTGTCTCTGTGAGGAAAAATCTCTAACAGACTTGTTAGACCTTAGCATACTTGTTCAATCAACACTCTATTAAGATTCACCCAGCAGCAAAATTTCCCATCATGCATTGCAATAACCATTGATTCCTGTTGGTTCATTTTACCTGACATTTAAAAAAAAATAAATTAAAGCTCCACTTTGCCATAACTTATAAAAGCATTACATAGCTGACCTTGGAAATTTTCCCCATCTTGAATGTTGAGTCAATATGTACTTTTCTCTCAATTTAAATGAATTCTGCTAATGTTTATACACACACACACACGCATGCACCAAAAAAAAAAAAAGTCTTATATTGCTAGAATTAGTTTACTTGAAGATTAAAGAAAACCATTGCCTATTCTTTACCTCTGCTTTTTCATTAAGAGTATCCATTTTGCAAGGCACAGTGGCACACACCCTAATCCTAGTATTTTGGGAGGAGGGAGAGAAGGATCATAAGTCAAGGCCAACCTCAGCTACTTAGCCAAACTCTGTCTCAAAATGAAAAAATAAAAATTTGGGGGGATTGGCTCAGTTAACCACCAATGGGTCTAATTCTTAGTACCAAAAAATTAAAATTAATACCTGCTTTTTATATTTGTTCTTAGTCAATAAATAATATTTTGTTTTTATATGTATGTTTGATTACTTAAAATAATCATTTTTTTGTTTTTAATAAGCAAGGTTACATTTTGGCTTATTGCTCTTTTAATCACTAACATTACACATACATATGTGTGTTTTATGTACATTTGTTTCATATAGTAAATAATTTAACAAAACATTTGTGGAACTAAGCCATAGTTGTATTGCTATATTTTGACTAATTAGCATATTCTATACATTTGCTTGAGGCGAGTAAATTTATTGATAAGGTACTTAAATATCTTGGGGAGCCTATGTTCAGGCTCCTACATTTCATTAAAAGCTGGAAAATTTGTGGGCGATGCTTTTTCTCTCTCTCTTTAATCAGTTTTACTCTTTGAGCTGTTTCATTCTTGCTACATTTAGTTTTCCTTATTCTGTTTTCTTTATTTATTTGATAAGTAGTGTTTATCTACTGCTTAATACATACAAAATTCACACCTGTCTTTTTCACTAATGTCACTGACTATTACAAATTTTTAGAAGTCTTGGGAAACCTTTGCCAGGAGCTACAAAATTGTCTTTGTCTTTGGGTGTGGGGTCTGAGTTTTGAGGATCCTTCCCATGGGATGATCTTCTCAAAGAAAGAGTCACTGTAAGTTTTTGTTGACACCAAAAGATGTCAGTGGAACTTCCTGCCAGGAGGCTGACACATGTTATCTGAGTCATTCCTTTCCTTGACATTTAGTTAGGATATAAATCAGAAAGGTTTATATACTTTGTCCAAGGTGACACTACTGACTGACAGATTCATTATTTAAATTCATCCTATCTTAACTTCTTAGCACAATCAAACTCTTAGAGCTCCTATAAAACATACATGGGGTCTTTAATGGGGAAAAATTATCTATAGTTTAGAACAATTTCCTAAATTGAGCCATTTGTCATATAGGTGAACTTAAAATGAATGATTCTTCTCTTATTTATCAGACCAAGTACTGACACATAAATCATTTCTTTGTGTTTCTGGTGAATATTCCAAGAAAACCAATATATATTTCTTTTTCTTTCTTTCTTTTCATTTTATTTTATTTATTTATATTACTAGGAAAGAAAACTGATAAATTTCAATTTCAAGGTAAAGATTTTTAAAATGTTCATTGAGCAATGCAGTTTAACTTTTCACTTTTCTCTTATCCTGGGCATCAGGCTTGATGGAATTGTGTAGATAAATATCACTGCAAAACATGGTGGTAGCTGGGGTTTATAGAACTGCAGGTCACTGATAAGTGCTTGATCTATTGAAGTGATGACCTTCCATACTTGAGGGAATGCCTGCAGCCTATTCATAAAGGTAACCTGAGTGGATGAACAAACCATGGGTGAAGTTTAATATTAGAAATATTGACTTTCCATATGTTTGCATAATTCAAATTTAATTAATAGCATAAGTTCCATTCCCCTCCTATGACTTTTAGTATTTGATTTGAATTACTAACTACAATCTATATTTTACATGATAAAGTAAATATGGAAAGGAGACAGGGGAAAGAGTAGAAAATAAATTCCATATGAAATTACTCCATCTCCACTTCATTTTTTTATTCTCATTGTCTCAGCATAGATAAAATATCAGGCCACATGATGATTTAGCAGGCAATGTGGAGACAGATTTTTAGAAGCAGGAGAAAATATTGATCAGAATTAGTATTTAGGAAGAAAAATAGAGAGAACATAGCATAGTCCCTGGATATATAAGTAAGAGGGGCTCAATGATGGTAATGCATTTTTATCTATGGTACAAATATTTTACTAATAACATGTTAAGGAATTTACTTCTTATATATAACATGTAATGTGATTAGTTACAAATTTATTTTCTCACTGGATAAAAATGGCCATAGGATAATGGTTTATGAAAGATAAATGTATCATTATTTTTGTTTTTGCTTTTGTTTTTGAGATGGGGTCTTGCCATGTTACCCATAACAGACTTGAATTTTATACCTTTATGCCTCAACCTAACAAATAATAGAATTTTAGGTATGTACCACTGCATTTTGCTAGTGTATTATTCTTAAAATCCAAGCATAGTACTCTTTATTCAACTGAAACACTCTTTGAATCACATCTTCAAGGTGCACATTTATTATGGCAGAAACATTTATTAGCATGTACACTATGTGCTTATGGAAGCTTCCTGGCTTCAGGAACACTCAAGATATGAAAAGAGATATGAATTCAAAATCAAATATTTGGATTATTGGTTGGAAAGAAGTCATTCAAATGATTTTTTCCCCACCATCTTGGCTTTGAATTAAGAAAACTGATTTTTCTAGCCACATTAATAACATAATGATACACTTACATTAATCAGATTTACAATAAAATATTGTAAATATGCAGATTAGGTATAAATAAAAATGTTGTCTAAATATGTGTAGCATGTATTTTCACACAGACATCAAGTGAGAATATGATCTCTTCAGTAGAAACTATACGAGATGACTGATGTCTGTACAAAAACACCTGCCCTGTTTTAAAGGTGCTCCTACCAGGATAAGAAGAAACATTACTCAAAATGACTGGTGCTTCCCTTGATGCCTTAGATATCAAATATTTTAATATATTCTCCCACGTATACCTAAATAAAACACAATTTTTGATTCACTTTAATTTATGAAATGACTCTGCATTATTCACTAATGTCTAACATAATTTTAAAATAATTAGGTGAGGCATACGGAGTTTAGTAGACAGATTAAACTAGAGCCACAGAATGATGATAACTATAAAAACTGAGTAATAGCCTCATGTGTGTTCAACAATGTATTTTATTTACTTTTCACATGTTTAAAATTGTTCACTCAGATTATATATGTGTAAACATTAATGTTTGAGCTTCAACAGTAGATAGGCTTAAATCTGGGATGGGTCAACAACAATATCTGTGATTTTAGTAAATTCTAATCTTTCTCAATCTCAGTTTATCCAGATACAAATTTGGATTTATTCTTTCAACAAGGGCTTTTATATTAATAAATTTTTAAAAATGCATTGTTGATGTAAACTCTAAATCTGATCCAAGTCAAGTTGTATTTCAGTGTTTTCTTTATAAAATGATTCATCTGCTGAAGATACTTTCAAAAGTCTACCAGAAAAATACCAAAATAAATGCATCAATCTGTGATGAATATGAATATGGGGTTTCTAATGTTATATACAATCTAATTATAGGTAGTTGTAAAATGTCTTTAAAAATATAAGTACAGAAATATAATTACAATGATTTCTAGACATTAAATTAGCAAAATGGTGGTCTGAAGCTGTGATGGTAGAACTGCAGACTGGCTAGGACATGGGAGAAGAGTCAAGGATCATAAAGCCATGTGCCATATTTCCAAAACCCCACATGGACCTACCCAGATTTCAGCTTTTCTACTTATAAAACAACCTTAGTTAAACCACATTAATCCATCAGGCAATAAAAAATAGGTTTGATCTCAAGTTTATCCATTTTATTTTAGCTGTCAGAAATTGTGAGGTGGATTTCTAGTGGGTTTCAGGCTACTATCTTCTCCCAGGGAGGGGGAAAGAATAAGCCCATCTCACTGCTATCCTCCCTGTTCTTCAGGTATGTTTTCGTCTCTAGTTGTCCTATATTACATTGTGTTTGCTTTGCAAAGTTCTTTCACATTTTTATTTAGAGAAAATGGGGTTTAAATATTTTTGAAATGCCTTTCTAGATACATATTATATTTAAAATGCAAAAGAGTAAAACTTCATGTTTTCCAGAGTTATTAGCAGAGAAACATGTTATAGAGTGTAATATCGTGTTGAAGTGAAAATGCTAAGGAGGTGCAGAGATAGTGTAGTAATTTGCTAAGATTTCTGTTACAAGTACCACAAATTTAGTGGAATATACAACAGAAATTTACTGTTTCTCAATTTTGCAAGTTAGAAATGTAAGGTCAAGATTTCAGAAAAGTATGTTTTCTCTGTAGGAGAGAAATATCTATCCCGAACCTCATGTCTAGCTTTTGAACATTTTTCAGCTTATGATAGGATAATGACAATCTCACATGGCACTCTCCATGTGTGAGGCTCTGTGTCTGAATGACCATGTTTATAAGGACTCCTCTTCAATGTGGCCTCATCTTAACTAATTACATCTGCAAAGATCATACTTCCAAAAAGTTTATGTTCTCAGCAGAACTTCAACCTACATGAGTCCATAATAGATGCAACAATGCGTATTCCATCTTTGCTTAGAATTGGAGTTCTAGTACCATGCTGTGCATATTAGATTCATGAGTACTAAGAGCATTGTCTATTTATTTATTGCTTTTTAATATCTCTATTAAAATATCTCTGTTTCGAAAGTATAACATGTAATGACAAAATTTTAATAACTATAAAAATAGAGATAGAAGTTTCCATTTGAATGCCTTTTCTTTAATCCCCTTAATTTTCATTAAAACATTCATTTAATTAGCTATCTTTATCACCATAAATCTGGATAACATAATTCATAATCATGGAAGTCAATTTTATCTTTGTTAATTTTTTTTTGTAAATTAAACTTTTCCTGCTGAAACTAAATTACTGCAAATTATTAATACACTCTTTTACACTTTATTATTAACGCACTGTGGTCTAAATACTGTCAGAGAATCTGTTTCCTATATCATTGAAACATGGCATTCTTGACTATCATGTTCTGTCACAGATAAAGGTTTCAAATATACACAAGAGTTCTGTAATGAATAAACTACAAATACATTTTAATGAGCAATTTTCCCTGAAATTTTCAATTTGATTATTATACAAATAATATGGTTTCAATTTATTAATAAAATTGGAACAAAATTTAATATAAAAATATACCATCTTGGTCTGGGGTTGTGGCTCAGTGGCAGAGCGTTCACCTCTCTCTATATATATCATATGCAAAGCAGTTAATATGATTATCTCATTTAAACTTATTGATGCTCTCATGAAAATGTCATTATTATTATAACTAACTGACAGATAAGATTACTGAAAAAAGTGACCCTGGCCCTCCTGAAGCAGAGAATTAGCAAGTGAGACTCTGTCATCAAGCCTGTGCTCTTAACAAATGTATGACTTACTTTGAAGGTATGGCTGATGATGAGGCCAGGAAACAATTCACACATGAGTTTATGTACACAAGAGAAAAAAGGTCTCTTGTCTGAGTGTCGCTGATATTTCTGTTTTATAATAGAAAGTGACTTACATTTAACAACATTTTTAATCACCCAAAGGTTAAATACTCAAAGGAAAAGTATGCCCTAAATTTCTTTAATTTACCCAAATCATTGGAGTTAGTCTCAGATTGCAGTAATATTAAGAGGGTGATGGAGGAATGGAATGCAACAACTTATTGTGTCCAAAACATTTCACAAAGATGCTGACATCAGAAATTACCCCATGACTGCTTTGCACCTCATTCCATAGATAACGTGTAAAGTCCCTGGATATAAAAGAGACAGAAGACAAAGTAGGACAAAGTAAGTTTGTGCAGCTGCAGAATGTCCCAATCCAATGATTGAAATTAATCTCCCTGGATGAGCCTATTGAAGGTCACTGTTCTCATTCTGAAGGAGAAAGAGCAGGGATAGTGAGAGACAGAATCAAAGAGGACAAGGCTGGAATGCCAATGCTCTGCAAAGAGTGGATTTTTGACTTTGCACTGGAGGACAATTAAATATTCATCTCTCTTGATATGAAAGAGGCTATTTAAACCAATATTATAAAAAATCACTTGAAATAATTATAAAAATGCTTGATCTTACCCTATACCATGATAGTCAATAGTGTTGTCTGAGTGTTGCTGATATTTCTGTTTTATAGTAGAAAGTGACTTACATTTAACAACATTTTTAATCACCCAAAGGTTAAATACTCAAAGGAAAAGTATGCCCTAAATTTCTTTAATTTACCCAAATCATTGGAGTTAGTCTCAGATTGCAGTAATATTAAGAGGGTGATGGAGGAATACATACACCTTATACAGTAAAAGCATATATAAAATCAATTTATATTAAATTAAAATTGTATATGATGATACTTTACAGATTCTTTCCACTTTTTTTCTAGGACTTTTTACATTATTTTCACTATATCTGCTCTCAGTTGTACTTAAACTTAGTCTTTTATTTAAAATAACTCAAAGAGATTTTCTATTACAAATTTATATTTACCAATATGCTCCAGTTATAATTAGTTACTGTACAATTTCATATGCAATTGAAATTTAGGGGAATTTTACACAAGAATTCCAGTAGGAAAAATCTATATAATTGTCTCTAGAGCTCATCAGATTAAGTGGTTATAGGAGCTGACTTTTGGTTGGAAGATAGATTCTAACAAAATAATTTCAAACACTCTTTTTGTTTGTTTGTTTGTTTATACCAGGGATTAAAGTCAGGTCATTTAATCCCCAGCCCTATTTTTTATTTTTATTTATTTATTTTTTAATTTTGAGGCAGTGTCTCACTAAATGGCTTAGGGCCTTGCTACATTGCTGAGGCTAGCCTTGAATTTGCAATCCTCCTGCCTCAGCCTCCCAAATCGCTGGGATTACAGGTGTGCGCCATGGCACCTGGCTCAAACATTCTTTAGAAGTCATTAATGTCATTATTTTCCTTAGTATTGAACACTGTCCTTCATTCCCACCTAGGAGTTGGTATAAAACAATTTGTTGTAAATAGCAATAATGATTACAATAATTATATCATCTGTCATTTTGTTTATAATACTTGAAAAAAAATATTTTAATGTGTGTGGAGGTGTCTGTGTGTGTTCAAATCTACATTTTAAGAGTGACTGATATTTGAAATCCTTCAATTATTCACAGTCTTATGATGGTGTCCTGAAAAGTGCTTAAGTATGGCTGTATGATTTTGACTACAATATTTGCTAATTACAATGAACCATTAGAAATAATTGTTTTCTTCAAGAAATGTAGGAGATTCAATTTATATGAATCACTTAGGAAGATACTACTGGTACCTCTGCTTCTGTTAAAAAAGAAATCTCATTATCAGCCTGTATTCTTCAACTGTAGTTTTTGGCTTAAAAGCTCAGATTTGGTCCTGTGTCCCTGAAATTGAAAGAGGATATTGCTAGACCATAAAACTACTTTTATTTTTCATTAAATATTGCTGGATCTGTGTATATTAAAAAAGTAAAAAGAAAGAAAGAAAGAAAGAAAACAAACTTCCCTGCAGAATATTTTTTGGAGCACCTACAATACAGACAATTCAAAATTTATTAGGATTACAAAATTATGCTGTTTAATTGTTGAGCATCTGTATTGAAGTTTTCTTACCATTAAATGCTTCCATGAAGACAAGAATCCAAGCAGATACACTGCCTTTCATTAAACCATGCTACCTAATTAGTAGAATTGAGAAAGAGACTTCTTAAGATCACCTAAAAATAATCTTCAATAGTCATTAGATTTTATAAAACAGTCACAGTAATTGCAAAAGTCAATAGGCTTACTTGATTCACAACCATAATGGCAATAATGACAGATATTGAAGGCTTATTATGAGCCTGCTGCTGTTAATTGTGGAACCACATTTAATTCCAGAACAAAGCTGTGGGGTAGTTCCTATTTACATTCTTCAAGTTGAACAATACATGAGAAGTAAGAAATACTAGGGTAATATTTGAATAAATATAAAATTAATTTTTGATTTACATTATATTTTAAATATTTTATGTTATTGTTCTTTTTGTTTCCATCTGGCTGATACATTTAATGGCAAGGTAATAATCATTTGCATTTATGTGACATTTTGTATCCATGTGCACTTCATATGCACTGCATTTCCAGTTTTTTTTTTCTTACTTCATTTAATTCATGGTTGTTGCAACAATGATTGTTTTGTGAGTAAAATTTTTACTTTCCGTGTGTTTTTATGAACTCAGAAGCACACACTCCAAAAATCTCAATGTGCATAAACATTAGAGACAGTTACACAAGCCTATAATCTCAGCAATTTGGGAGGCTGAAGCAGGAGGAACAAAAGTTTAATGCTAGCCTCAGCAACTTAGCAGAGCCCTGTTTCAAAAAAATAAATAATGAAAATAAAATAACAAAGGTTCGGCGATATATCTCAGTTTTAAAGCGCCTCTGGGTTCAATTCACAATTCTGAAAAAATTAAAGTTTATGACTATTACTATATCTTACCAGGTTAATTGTTGGGAGTTTAAAACTGTCTACAATTTCTGAAACTATCTCAGTTCTTTTATTTTACTGCATTTTTTAATATTTAAGTTTATAATTATAATAATGTCTAGTGTTCATAATATATAATGCCTCAAGGTTGACTAAATATGCAGTTATTCCATTACTCAAATTAATATTTTATCCAATTGTTTAGTATTTGTTTCTTTTCAGATGTTAATTCACCTCTATTCATTCATCTGACTTTTCAAGCTTCACCACCAATAGGAAGAAAGTACATGAGGCATGTTCTTTATATTTATCATGTACTTGTAATAGTGAGAGAAAATTATTTCTTTTGGAATTTCTATTTGAAAAGATAGTGTTTATTTCCATTAAGATGTGACATCATGACATTTGACAAATAAACAGGATGTTTGTAAAGTAAAACTGAATTAGTCTAAAGTTTTCCTAGAATTCAATGCTGTTTTGCTTAAACTTCCTTATTAACTAAAATGGCTAAAAAGCAAAATAAAAGTGAAAAAATGTATTTTTTAAAGCACCCAAAGATCCTACCATAAAATTAAAGAAGTTACAATGGAACAATTCAGGGGCAAGAGAGAAAGTGATGATGGCATAACAATGAAAAAGAGAGGCTGCTTTATGGAGGTAAGAAAAAAAAATGTTTTAATCTTCAACATTTTTCTATTGTAACAGTATTAAATTGATTAGGCACTTCAAAGAGTAAGTTGAATATCTAAGCAGATATTTTTCCTTAGCTTTGATTTGTCTACAATACATATTAAGTTGAGCATAATTAAATGTCCTTTTCTGTTACTTATAAGGCACAAGAAAAACTTAAAGAATGTTCTGCAGGACTGAGAAATGTTTCCCTTAGGCTGTCTTCCACTCTCATCAAGAAACCCATTCCTGGGCTGGGGATGTGGCTCAAGCGGTAGCGCGCTCGCCTGGCATGCATGCGGCCCAGGTTCGATCCTCAGCACCACATACAAACAAAGATGTTGTGTCCCCCGAAAACTAAAAAATAAATATTAAAAAATTCTCTCTCTCTCTCTCTCTCTCTCTCTCTCTTTGTCTTTAAAAAAAAAAAAGAATACTGATACATGATCGAAAAATTTTAAAAAAAATACTATTTATGCCAGAAAGATCATCCTAGGTTTGTCAAATCAGTACCTTCATGTCAACAGTTTACAACTGAAAACTATAATTGTGATTAAGAGTAAATAAATTTCCTGGCATTTTTTGGTTTGAGATGATTTCTGAGACCAAACAGGAGTTAGTAAAATGAACAATTATTCAGGTCTATATTCCCAGATTTCATCATATAAAAGTAAGATAAGATGAAATTCCAGCTCCCCCATTCTTGGTTCTGTGGCCCTGGGAATCGCCTCAATTTTTCTGAGCTTTTACACTTTCTCACCCTGACAATAGGTATGAAATACTGCAATGGATCTGTGGAAAATTTGAAATGAGGCTCCTTTTAAAAATGTAATGAAGACCCCAGTCTCCAGAACTAGAAAAACCCTCAGTCATTGTGTCTCCTCCTGTTTCATCCATAATTTATAATGATCTTGTTGTAAATGGTGGTTTTGGTGGTAAACTGGATGAGTTCTCTGAGGGAAATTCATACCTGTGACTGAATTGAATAACATCTAAGAGCTCTTACTCTATGTGAGGCAAATAATATCTTGAGACATAAGTGAGCCACGCAGATCTGTTCTCTCTTGACAGATGAAGAAATAAGGCTCAGAGACAGTCATGGTTTTGCCAGGGTTATAAAAAAATTAAAAAAATACTTGAAGAGCAAGATCTGAATTCCAGCTGGATTGATTTCCTCGGTGTACAAACATGCTTTTGGAAATCTATATCTTTCTGTGGATGTGTTAGGTTAGTTTGAGGTGACTAAGCAACCCTGGTACACGAAAGAACCACCAATCAAACACCAACACAACTACCTGTCAATCAGTGGGCTCTCCTGGCCAATCCTGGATCTTAGCCAGCTCCCCCTGACCAACCCCAGTAGGACAAGGGCCTCTAAAAACCCCTTTCCTTTCCCAAGTCCTCTTTTCCTGCCTAAGCCCCCCCCCCAAATTCCAGTCCGGTGGAGATCTCCTGCCCCCACTTCTCCTTAGACTCACTCTATCTGTCTGAGGGTTCTGACCACGAGCAAAATCTCAATATTACCCCTTTCTGCAGCCTTTTTAAATCTGCCTCCTTTTGGTCACCACTATCTGACCTTACAGGATGCATGAAATATAATATATCATATATATATATATATATATATATATATATATATATATATATATATATATATATATATATGATATGTTAGCATATCATGTATCATTTTTATCTTCACTAATACCTTATTAAAAAAATTCATTGACTTTGTACAAGTCCACCAGTATTTGGCTGGCTCCTTAATGGTTCTAAAATATTGTATAAAAAATCAACACCAGCTATAAGCCAATTAGGTGAAAATGAAATGCAGATAGATGCAGTGCAAAACCAAGGATAAAAGTGGAAGTAACTGTCTTTCCCTTGATTACTTCACGAATCTTAGGCAGAAATAAGATGTATTTTAAAAACCCATGTTTGTTCTGCTGCTAAATTTTAAAGAAATATTATGATTTCTATTTACATTTAAAATATTTTCCTATTTTAAAAAGGAAATATAAATGCTTCTTGCACAGTATGTAATGGGTTATGGAAACTCTAAAAATCCAGTGTCTACTTTCTCAACACCCCTGCTCAGATGCATATTTTTTTTATATGTTGCTTTTTAAATAAGTTCTAACTGTAAGAATTTATATATCATACTTTTTATAATTTAATGTTATACTAATTATATTTCATAAATATATTTCCTATCAAAGAGTGAAGAATTTTGACCAGAGGCCACTAGTAGTTATATTGATGACAAAGCATATTTTGGCTATTAATCAGATGACAATTCAAATGTGACATCAGAGAAAACTGAAAACAAGCATAGTTAAGATAATAAGATTCTTTTGAGTACATTTAAAATTGGCCTATTTTAATTTTTGCTCTTTAGAATATAATTCATCCTATTATAGAGAACATATTAAGGTATAAAATCTAAAGTTATCTATAACTACCTACCCTAATTAAAACTGTATTTTTATAGTATTTTAACCTGTATTATTTTCTATGTGTATATGTGACTTTGTGTAGTTGTTTTTGTGTGTGTTAGTGTATGTGAAATGACAGAAAAACATGTTTTGTATACATGTACCCATGAAAATGTACATAGCTACATAAATATATACATGCAGAAGTATATTTGCATGTATATGCATATTGTGGTTTATATATATGCAGACCTTGAAATGTTGTTTCATCCCCATTTTCCCATTCATTTAAATATTTCTTGAGAACACGGTTTTAAATATCTGTGAAGTACCTCAGTTTTGAAATATTTTACTTTAAATCTTTCTTCCATCAAAAGATATTTTGTCTAACAGTCTCGCTATTAAAATAACAGAGTGGTAATTCTACAATAATTTCCAATAATATCTTGTTGCTCCCTTAGGACAGATTTCTAGAGGTAGAATTATTGCTTCTTTATTGCTAATTATTTTAAGGATCTGGATACAATTTGCCAAATTACTTCTCTTCACCCTATGAGCAATGTACTCTCCATATAGCAGTCAGAATGGGTTTAAAAAGGCAAATCATGTTCCTTCCTGGCTTAGGAAACCAATTTCAAGAAAAAGCACAAACCATTCACCTCATTTGTTATTCTTAGGGACCCTGACATTCCCTAGACACAAAACCCCAGAAAATTTGCATTCCTTTCTTGTTTTGGGTTTCCTCCCCTACGAATAAGGAATAAGTTTTAGCAGATGGACTCCATGTTTTTTTCTCTTGTACTGTATTCTGAAATCAGCTTGATCTCCATGGGGAGAAATCATAAGCTACAGCTATCCAGGGCTAATGAATTAATGATGTGAGAGGAAAGAGAATGCTCCACGAATTTGAGTAAGTTTTTTCCTCTTGAAATATGTATCATTATTAGGTCTTCCATCTATCCTTAACATCTTTGTGGACTAGGTTAACAGGAGATTCTGCATTTCTATATAATTATATAATTTGGTCAGGGAGAAAGTTAAATGACTAAACTAGAAAAATTTTCAAAATAATGTAATGACCTTCAGATATTATACATTTGATCATGACTACAACATGTTAGTTCTTTATCACTGGGTTTGCCATTTTAAATGAAGTAGCCTTCATATGAATATTTATATTATTTACATAATTTTGGAGTCCAAGTTTATCATGTGTTCTTTCTAATGTTCTCTTTTCAATCAAGCATTTCCTGACTATTGCATTTAATGTTAAATCTCACTGTTTTAGTATATGTGCTATCTATGATTTTTTTGCATAACATTATAATACCTAAAATATTATTAATTAAATTACTTACTACATTTCTATTCCCCAATACAAAAATCTATGATTCTATAATTTCAAGGATTTTTTTTTTTGGGGGGGGGGGTTGCAGGTATTGAGATTAGAACACATAATGCTTTACCATTGACCTATATCCCAATGATAGGATACTATAGAGAGATGCCAGTTGTGGAACATGTGCTGATCCCCACATGCTATTTTGTCCAAGAAGCAATTTACCTGCAACTCTGCCTGGCTTAAGTGGACAGGTTGTGTCACTTTTCTACAAACTATCCATTACCTGCAGTAGAAATGCAGCCCCAAAATAATGTTGATAAGAACACATGTTACCCTGAAAGGGGGGGCGGATTTTTTTGACCCTTACATAGATCAGATCCTGAAACTAGGGTGATAAGGATGATCCCTTCTAACCATAAAATCTGTAAGAACAGGTTCAATTAGAACGGGTCAGCATGGGCCAAAGTAACCTAGAGTGGTCATTGCAGTAGAGACTGAACGCCTGTTGTCATCATGCTGTCAGTCAAACGACAAGAAGTGGACCTGGGAGGAACCCTCCTGTGGTCCCAGTAAAACCTGAGGGCACAAGAGGCATGTAGTTCCCCCTCCTCTCTGAGCCCACTCTCTCCTTTGAGAGTATCTCCTTTTCCCTCTCCTATACCTTTTAATAAACTCATGCTTGTTACTCTGAGTGACAGGTCTGAAATCATTCTGACTTAATTGCAAGAATTGGAGTTTGAAGGGAGGAATCTTTGTGATATCTCAGTTTCCTAGTAAGCCCCCACCCTATAACATCTACCCCTTTGTAATTTTTTTTTCCTTGAGCCAAGGTCTCACTAATTTGCTAAGGCTGGCATTGACTTTTGATTCTCCTGCCTTAGCATCCAGAGTCGCTTGGATTAAAAGAGTATACCACTGGGACCCACCAGACTTTAAGGATTTTTGTGTATTTGTTCATTAGAATATCTCAAATGTTTATATGATGGCAGTTCATAGGTGTTGTTCAATATCTAAGTGTTAAATGAGTTTATGGACAATTTAAAGAATGCCTTTATTTGTCCAGATACCAAAACTAAAAACAATTATTGTGACATTCTGACTGATCCTGCAGACAAACATGAAATTAATATATACAGTAGTTGTGGCCTTTTAGAACAAACCTGAATAAGTTTGAAAGTCCATTGAACTATAATTTGAGTTGCTGAGATATTCAATTAAAGAGACAGAACTATTGAAAAGAATTCAGGGGCTGGAGATGTGGCTCAAGCGGTAGTGCGCTTGCCTGGCATGCGTGCGGCCCAGGTTCGATCCTCAGCACCACATACAAACAAAGATGTTGTGTCCTCTGAAAACTAAAAAATAAATATTAAAAAATTCTCTCTCTCTCTCTCTCTCTCTCTCTCTCTCTCTCTCTCTCTCTCTCTCTTTAAAAAAAAAGAATTCAGAATATTGAGCTGAGCCTTCCTTCACAGGTAAGTGTTGGGAAATAAAATGCAGAACATAAAGTTTCTGCAATTTTTTTCATACAGAAACTGAGAGTTTTGGAGAAGCAAGAAAAATAGCCTATAACATAAAATGAATGGATTTTTAGTACTACTGTATATTACAGTGTTTTGTCTCAACAGCGTTCTTCAATAGAAAACGTTAGCATATACACATGTAAATCCAAACATATTCTGTCTGCATAAACATATACATAAACTCAGTACTATTTTCTAAAATAACATGTAAAAAAGGAACTTTCATTTGACCATTTTAATAACTATACATTATTCTTAAAAATATAACATTTTTTCACCAGTCTCAGTTGTTTTAGAAAAGTGATAAGTCTTTTCCTTTTTTCTAAGGCATGAAATTGTCTACTATATGAATGATTCTGAGATGGGTTATGCTAATGCTTTCCAATAATGCTGATTAACCTATGTCACCATAATTCAGGTAGATATTGATAGTGTGTTAGTAGATATATTGATGCTAACAAAATTGTTGATAAGGTATCAGAATGAAGTGAGAAAATTAAGAAAATCTACATCATCTGAGAGACTATCTAAATTGTCTGAAAATAGAATGTTGGTAAAATTCAAGTATTAAACGCATTCTTGATGGTTAATCAGATGAAAATGGTTAACAATGCCAAGGAAAACTAGATAAACTGAGAAACTGATGTGACTTCATTTTTGAGAAACCAGCCTCTACCTCAAAGCAAAGCCTGTCCAAGGAAGGGGGCGTGGTCCTTGTCCTTGGAAAAATCCACAGAGCACTCCTAGGCACATACCCACCCTGCAAATAACAGAAGAGATCTGAAGCACAGGTGTCCCTGTCAGGCTAGGTGAGGACCCATAGCAACCCCCTAGCAACCAACAATCAGCATGAGACAGGGAAAATACCTGGAATGATAGATGACCCTCCCAGTAGTTTATGGTGGTTGATAGCATGTTGGGAAACCATGTAGTTCAGCACATACTCCCCTCATGACTAAAATCAATCAGTTCAAAAGAATCCCCCTCTTGTACTAACCAATCACCCTTACCCAACTTGTTCCCGCCAGTGAATGTGCTAATCATGTTTTAGAGTTGTTTTATGATTTTCCTGTGGTGTGTGATGATTGCTAAGAAGTGCTATGATGTATGTGAAGTCCCTGCCTTCCCCAAAGAGTGTATAAAACTGCTGCAAAGCCTGGGCTCGGGGCCTCTCAGCATCACCAGTTACTGTGTGCATGGAGGACCAAGCTAGCTTGAAATGAACACCTCTTTGCTGCTTACATCAATCTTGGTCTCTGGTGGTCTTTTAGGGGTCCTGAACTCGAGCATAACAAAACCAAGACATTAGCTATATAATGGCAGAGTTCTTAGCTGATGGTGAAGCCAGAATTAGGTAGTCAATATAGATAGGTAAATCAAGTCAGGTTGGATCAAGTAGGACAATTTTGAGTGAGACTGAGGAGTTGGAGACTGTCCCCAGAGAGACTGAAACGTTAATTCCTTTAGAGCCTTTCTTTCACCCTTATCAATAATTTGCCCTACTCCAACCTGTTGCCAAGGTAACCTGTCCCAGGAATTGCCCCTTCCTACAGGGAGCTAGCTAGAAGGTTGTTAATGTGTCCTAGGCTACTCCATCCTACTCTGCCCCTTTCAGCCCACCGGTTTGCCACCTTTGGGCCATCCCATGGAGCATTCCTGGACCTACTCACTTAAGCAGAAAGAAGAAATATAAGGGGGAAAAAGGCATAAAAACAAAGGAAGCCACGGGCATATAAAAAGGTGGAACAACTTGCTTCTTAGGATACCAGGATACCAGCTATGGCCCCCTTCTCCCTTGCGGAAGAAGTCTATGTTACCCCTTGAAAGGTGGGTGACTCACCAGAGAAGGAAATGCAACCAGGATATTTTATTGGAGGGTTGCCCAAAGGGGAAGTAAAGGAAAGGAAGAGAGCAGAAGCCTGAGCCTGTAAACTTCAGCTTAAGAAGGGTTGCTTAGGCGACTTGGCAGGTGCTAATTGGCAGGGTGACTCAGGAACAGGCAAGGGGACACTGTATCCTGTGAGGATTGGTCGAGAAAACTTTTGACTTTGGCGCCTTTCAGTTTGGCGCCCTTCAGTGAGGAGGGAGAGGGGTATGGGATTATGTGATGTAATTCTCCAGAGATGGAAATTTAACTTCAACAGAGAGAAACCCGACATGGGAAAGAAAACCAAAAGTCAAGGTCTCCCACACACCCAACACCCCTTTTTAAATAAACCCTGCTTTATATGCTTGCCTTGGCATGCTTCTCTAATGTTTAAACTTCAACATGTGGGGAAGCAGGACTCTTTACTGATAACTGGCAGTATCAATCGATCTTTATATAGTTATGTAAAAAGAAGAACATACAGCTCTGAATTTAAATATTGAGCTGAGGAGACTTCCTAAAGCTTCAAAACACTACCTAGATTCTTTTGGTTACTTATAGTGAAGTTGAAGAGGAAAAACATAACTAAAAGAAAAACTATACCTTGATAAGTAAGATTTTTAGTCTGTCCATATTTTAAAGAGGCGACAGTTAGCAGATTAACTGTCAGGGTTGTCACTCTGGCGAAAAGACCATGTGTATAACTAGACAAACTTGCTATTGCTGAAGAAATTAGATAGGTATTTCATGAATCCCCTTAGTCAACTCAGCAGAATTCAAGAATACAGATGAGATTATCCAGGGAGAATTTTCTTTAAAGTCATAAGGTCACATTACATACACAGGGGACAACGAAAACTTCTGAGAAGTTTTTTATCAGCAGAAACACCAATAGATTACAAGTGTTTCACTGAAAGGGCAGGAGTGGAAGAACATTAAAAAAACAACAACAACAACAAAAAAACACCTGAGTTTCAAGAGTTTGCAAGTGTTACCAAAAGCTCAGTCCTTGTCCCCAGTACCAATCCAATAATGAGGACAGAGTTCTGAGAAAAAGGAAAAGTAAGGTGTTTTATTGCTTTGCTAGCAGACAGGGAACTCCTGTCCCAGAGACTGTGATTCTGCCCATCAGCAGGAACAGGGGGCTTTTAAAGAGGTGATTCTGTAATGCCAGATTCGTGGGACCCCAATAGACCTCCAGGAGCTGAATCTGATGCAATCACACAAGAGTCTTTATTGCAAGCTCAGGTCTGGACTCACAACTGTTCCTGATGCAGCAGTCCCAGGGTGTGAGTCCCGGTCCTTTGTTCAGTGATATTTTGTAGGTTTTGGGGGGATACTCTATGCATCACAACATCACACAGCATATCATACTGCGGGAAAATCAAACAACAACTCTTAACATTGATTAGCACATTCACTGGTGGGAACAAGTTGGGTAGGGATGACTGGTTAGTACAAGAGGGGGATTCCTTTGAACTGATTGGTTTAAGTCACAAGGGGAGTATGTGCTGAACTACATGGTTTCCCAACATGTTATCAATGACCATAAACTACTTGGAGGTCATCTGGCATCCCAGGTATTTTCCCTGTCTCATACCGATTGGAGGTTGCTAGGGGGGTTGCTATGGGTCTTCACCTAGCCTAACTGAGTCAGGGACACCTGGCACAGCAGATCTCTCCTGTTATTTGCAGACAAACAACTCAGCAGGGTGGGTATGTGCCTAGAAAGGCTATATGGGTTTTCCCCAGGACAAGGGTCACGCCCCCTTCCTTAGGACAGGCCTTGAGGTAGAAGCTGGTTTCTCAAAAATGGAGTCACATCAGTTTCTCAATTCAAAGGCTACATTCCACATATTCTCTATAGGAGTTAAAATTCACTTGTTAATTTGGGAGATAGTCACTTCTGAAATCTTCTGGTACCAACCAGCTCCTAAATCTGGAGAACTTTGTTTCTATGTTGGGTGTGAACTCAGGGACAGATAACTCTGCCTAGGGTGGGGAATCAAGGTAATCCTGTTTTCCCTGAGATCAGGGAGGGGGAGAGATTAGGGAAGAGCAGGGAGAGAGGGAGAGAAAGAAATTTGTCCAATTTTAAAATAAGTTTCAGTGGCAGAGCAAAAAGGACTGTATTCAAATCATACAGTGGATCACTGTTACACAAGCAGAGAAAAATGCTGATAAATCCATTCAGTGGCAAAGGCATATACAATTTAAGAAAAAGAAAAGATCTGTGGGTAGATAAGAGGAAGGGGAATTTGGCCCAGACCTGGAGTACTTGAGACTGAGGACAAATACATGACTTCAAGAGAGTAGAAATTCAAATCACATATTATTCCCAGACTTCATATCCTAATGAAATTTGACCAGTTGGATTTCAAAAACTAGGGGAGAGGGAACAATAGTTCTTCACATATTTCTATTTTTTCAGTTTGGAATTTGAATATTGATATTGCCAGTTATGGTGAGGAGGAGTCCTTGCTTCCCCAAATGCTGAAGTATAGCACCAAAGAAGCATGCCAAGGCAAGTGTAGAGTGGAAAGTGAAAGCCTTTATTAAGGACAGCAGAAAAGACTCCCCCGCAACCCCAAGGAAGAAGGGAACCCAAAGGGGAATCCTTGGGAAGGGGAGGTCTTCTCCATTTCATATCTAAAGTCTTGTTTTTTCCTGTCCTTTATTTTGAGTATCTCTTTCTATCCTGTATGTGGTGGGGGATGCTGGTGGGAAGGTCAAAAAGTGGAAGGTAGGTGAACCTATGGGGCAATGGGGCAGGGGAGGAGTGCTCTGGACAGGAAGGTCCTAGGGTGATTTGATTAGCATCTCAGTACTTTGGGTGGACCTGTGACTTGGAAACATTAGCATTTCAGTCTCCCAGGTACTATTCTGGTTTTCCAGGCTCAGATTGACTGACTCCATTTTCTTAATTAGACTTGACATTAGACTGATTTTCCTAACTACACTAACTACCTATCTTTAAATCTGGCATCAATATTATACTGTTACCCTATATACAGTCCTTGATTAGCATCTGGATGGCCATTTTAAGTGACAGCCACCATTTTAAGGAAAAAGTTTTGCTTTGCCGCCCAAGGGAATTTCTGAGAAAGGCTCACCACTCCCTCATACCAACCCAACCCTTAACCACCTGCATTAGAAACTGCCTGGCTTTGATTCCTGAGCCTGCCCCTTAGAAGTCCCAGAACTGTTTTGCCTCTCTCCCCTGTAGAGAGATGGCCTATATTTGTCATCTCTGACGAACTCTCTTGTGTGTCTCTGCCTGATCTCCATCTTTCATTTCTCCCTTATCTATCTCTTGTTCCTCACTTTCCCTTCACCCTATGCCTGACCCATCTCTGTGTTTTGGGTGCATACAATTTGCCTTATAGTTTCACAGGTCCACAAATGGAAATTTAACTGCAGAAGGGATGAAGATGAGATGAACAGAGAAGAAAATAGAGAATCAATAATGTTATGCTGTTGGCCTTAAAGATGAAAAAATGATCCCCAGGTCAAGATATGCAAGGAGTGTAGCATAGAATAGAAAAGACAAGGAAATATATTTTCCCCCTAGTGCCTAGAATAAACTTGGCTGTCCTGACCTCACATCCTATAGGTGAGATAAAAACTGTGTCATTTTAACCAGGAAATAGGTGATAGCTTGTTAGAACAGCAATAACAAACTAATATTTTTCTGTTTCTATATTACAATCCTGCAACAAATATAAGACTCCAGTTATTATCATTGAGGAAATAACAAACTGTTTGAAGTTAAAATACAAGAAAGTATGAAGAACTAAACTGTACTACTGGGGACCAAAAATTGGTAAAGATGATAAGTGGCAAAGATAGTATTTAAAGATGGTGATGGATATTGACAACGAAAATCTATTTAGTGTTTAGCATATGGCTGTGTTTTGGCTTTTAAGGTCTACTTTAAATCTTCTTAATTATTTTACCAGAAAGACTTTTAGCATATCCTCACTTTTCAGGCAAGAAAATTGAAATGGTAGCAATTTAATGACTTCTTTAAATACACAGCACATAATAAATGAAATCAGAAATTTAATCCAAGTATGTCTGTCTCTAGAAAGAAAGTTATAAATCTCATGACTTCTGCTGAGATGCAGAAAAATTAAAAAACAGCCTTCAGAGTGGGACAGAAACTCAGAAGGTTTTAATATTTATTAGGTTTTATATTAGAAGAGGAGGGAGGAGAATTAACCAGTATGGGCAGGAGAATGGTGTAAAGCTTTCCTCTGTTCATTTTGGCAAGACTAGAGTGTCTTCTTTGGGCTTTTATCTTCAAGATTTAGCAAAGACTGTGGATAGGAAGATTGACTATAAATAGCTTTATATGTACAGCTACTAATCATGATTTAGAAAGAGAAGAAAATGAATTTGAAAGATATTCAGCTCTTTAAGGTAACCTTGATCATACCATCTGGATAATATGAAAATTGAGTCTGGAAGGAAATTTCTTTCTCTAATCTTCATTGTATGAAAATGAAGAGAAAATTGATTTTATCCTCTCCAGACACATTCATGAAGCCTCATTTCAAGGCTTGAAGGATTCATCATTCTGTTACACCAGCTGAATTTTCACACTCCCTAGGTAAATAGCAGTGTTGGTGAAAACTCACAAAACACTTCAAGCTAATAATAAATGCAGCTACTTTTCAGTAAGATTTCATTGTAATGAATAGAAAAAGATGAGCTATAATGCAGCTTATAAAAGAGTAGACATTTAAAACATTTAAAAACCCTATCTTGGCCCAACATTTTAGTGATTTATTTTTATTTATGAAAAAGTGAAGAAAATTTTCCAGATGGAACACACACAGGGATCAGTAACTGTCAGCTCCTAACTCTGGACTGTCAGTTCAGTAGAGGAAGATGAGTTATTAACTCAGGGGGAAATTTTGATCAAGCTGTTTGCATTACCAAATCTATGGATAAAAAAAAAATTGAAGAAGCAGCATTTATGAGAAATATGTGCAGAATTATATTTTATCACTTATTATTTAGAAGAGCAAATAACATTAAAGTTATATTTAATTTAAGCAAGAAATTAGGGGAAATTTGTATTACTGTGGATTATGAGAATAAAATCCCTTTCTTTCAATAGCAGATCTACATTAACTCACAAATGCTCAACTATCTTTCTCGAAATCTTAAGGGAAGAAAAATTTGGAGTGATAGCTATACTACTCTGCAACATATTGTTGCATATTTTTCATATATTTACCAGACAAGAAGTGAAATTAATTTATTATGGAAAAAAAACGTGTATCTGTAGATACTTCCTCAGGTTTTGAAGTTTCATATTTCAACAAAGAGGAAAAGGCTGTTTAAAGAGTAGAAGGCTTCACATACCCAATCACATTACTTTGTAGATTTGCTATTAAAATTTTGATATTATTATTGACTACTATATATTTTGATAGTTTTTAATATTACTATTATTTTTATTCAAGTACTCTTTATGTATATCTTATTGATTCACTTTTGAATAAATGTTTTTAAAATAAAAAATATTTGTTGTAGGATTGTAATATAGGAACAGAAATATATTATTCCATTGGGCATATTAATTATATTTTTCTTTAAACTAATCAGCAGTTGATGTGTACCAAGGTTGTTTTCATATCTTGGCTATTTTGAATAGTGGTGCAATAAACATGAGAGAGCAAATGTCTTTTGGATGCACTGACACCATTTCCTTTAGATATATATCCAGTTGTGGAATAGCTGAATCATATGATAGTCCTATTTTTAAATTTGTGAGGAAACTCCATATTTTACTCCATGATAACCAGAATGTAACAGAGTTCCTTTTTCTTTGCATCTTTGCCAGTACTTATAATCCTCCTCCTCCTTCTCCAGCAATTCCTCCTCCTCCTCCTCCTCTTCCTCCTCCTCCTCCTCTTTTATGCAGTTCTGGGAATTCAATCCAGGTCCTATGAGGTGACAGCTCATTGTGGATTTGATATGTGTTTTCCTGATAGTTAGTAGTATTGAGCAATTTTTTTTTTCATTTATCTGTTGTCCACTTACATGTTTTCTTTTGAGAAATGTCTCTTAAAGTCTATAGTCCATTTTTTAAAAAATCGGTTTATTTGTTTTCTGTGATTGAACTTTTGTATTTTTTTATAAACGTTTGGCAGATACATGCCTTGCAAATATTTTCTCCTCTTTTGCAGGTTATCTCTGTGCTCTGTCAGTTGTTCTTTTCCAGTTCAGAAGCTTTTCAGTTTGATATAATCCTGTTTTCTGTTTTCACTTTTGTTTTCTGTGCTTTTGCAGACTTGTCCAAAAAAATCCTTGCCCATTGCAATGTCTTGAAGGATTTCCCCTTTCAGGTCTTATGTCTTTGATCGATTTTGAATTAATATTTTAAATGATAAGAAACAGTGGTATAATTTCATTCTTCTGTATTTTAACATACAAGTTTTATTCCAGAACAATTTATTGAAATGGGTATTTTTCCCCATTGTATGCTCTCAGCATTTTTATAAAAAAGTAATTGGTTATGAATGTATGAGCATTGTGATTATTGCCCTAGGGTTACCATTCAGATTTATTATAATATCAAATAGTTATTTAAAAGCAGTACACAGAACATAATTCTATTAATGTTTTCAGGTATATGTGTGTACTTGGATATAATAGAAAATATATATGAAAAGGATCTGAACATTTTTGCAAAGTCTGGGGGAAAGAAAAAAAGAGAGAGAGAGAAATGAGTTACAGTAGATGGGGTAGAGAGAGATGAGGGGGGGAGAGGGGAAGGGAAGGGGGATAGGAAGGGCATAGGAAGGGCAGCAGAATACAACAGACACTAGTATGGCAGTATGTATAAACGTGACTGTATAACCAATGTGATCCTGCAATCTGTACATGTGGGAAAAATAAGAATTCATACCCAATTTGAATCAAATATATGATATATGATATGTCAAGATCATTGTAATGTTTTGAGCAACTAATAAAAAAAATGGTTATCTCTTGGGTAGCATAACAGAGAAGAGTAACTCTCCACCAAAATCATTCTTTCTCTTTTGGTACACAGATAGAAGAGTCCTGGATGCTCACTCAGATAAATATATTGGATGTTTATGTTTTCATTAAAGAAATGGTGAAGAAAAGCTATCTTTAATTTCAGTCCCATCCAGAATAATCTTCATTCACATTTTGTATGTTCTTCTTTATCTCCAGGAGAAAGATCCTATAGAGAGTGGAAGCCAGGGTGGATTGAATCTAGATCCCTGAATCATCAATTGTCATGGAAACTTCTGATGACTAGGCTTACCCTGAATATACAATTAGAGTAGTGAGAAAGAAGTTTTATTTATTTAAGACATTTTATATTTTTACATATATTTGCTTTATTTTTTACCCTGTGCAATACTAGTAGAAAACGAGGATTGTACATGGTGAAGAGGGAAGAAAGTATGTGAGAGGAAACTGTT
Source organism: Marmota monax (assembly GCF_021218885.2). Classification (NCBI taxonomy): domain Eukaryota; kingdom Metazoa; phylum Chordata; class Mammalia; order Rodentia; family Sciuridae; genus Marmota; species Marmota monax. Next base: position 1,193,906 of record NW_026695230.1, on the reverse strand, counting down.
ATGTTTTATTCTGTGCAATTAGGAACAAGCCACAATTTTAATCTTCAGTAATACTGCATACATCAAAAGTGAATGAAATAAAACCATAAGTTTTTTTTTTATTATTTGACAGCCTAGTACACTAAACAATCTTCTCTTCATTAAAATGTGAGCAGTTTACATCATATAGCTGGAATTTCTTTGAATGTACTTGAAATAACTGTACAAATATGTTTAGGATAATTTGAAAATAACTCTAACACTGAAGATATAGAAATAAGTACCAAATTCAGACCAAAGTGAGTTAACTAGCCCTTTAAACTTATAAAAGAAAATACACATATGAACATATTAATAAATATTATTTACATGGCAGAAAATATATAAAAATTAATGTTTAATTAACTTTAAACCAATGGAGTCACATGCATTCACAAATGTCTTAGCATTTAATCAGGCATAATTCACAATGGTTCTCCTTTATGAATTTAAATTTACAAGCATATATTGAATGGTTTAAGATGGGTTGGAATCAGGGCACCAGAAATAATGAAATATATATATTTGAAATAATATTCATTAAAAAAAAAAAATATATATATATATATATATATATATATATATATATATATATATATATTCTAGTTATGATTTTTGAACCTTAATTTCTTCTTGAATAACATGGAGACAAGCAAGCTCTTCTTTGCTTAATTTTGTCTGCAATGTTTTAGCTAGTTCTCACACTCTAGTCATAATAAATGGATTACAGTTGTTAAGGAATTATGATGTGCTTGGGTTGACCTTTAAGGGCTATATACATCCACTATAATTAAATAAACTCAACCATCATAAGAAATATACATTGATCATCTGCCTTCTATAGATGAGGGAGAAAAATGTCCAAAGATAAAATTAACATGCCAAAGTTTCTCAATTCTTATGTGCTAAATGCTTCAGACCTATATTTTAAACTACTAGAATAACCGAGAAGTAGCAGTTCTAATTCCTCACACCATGTTTCTATTCTTGGTGCTATCTTTATCTATAATTTATTCTTACTGTATCCCTCCCCTAAATGCCAGAAATTTGCCCAATTTTCCACATTTGTCATTCTTTGGTGACTCTGTACTCAGTATTAACAGTACTACTCAGAGTAAAATTTAAATGTTATATATTTTTTAAAATTCTCAGGGCATTGAAGAGAAGTAAACCCCATAAATTTAGGTCACTTACCAAAATCTCATGATGAACAGTAGGAAAAAACAATATTCTATATCAAATTTATGTGAGTCAAAAATTGTCTTATTAAGGTGAAGTGAGACAGGAAATAAAATTTCAAGAAATAAACAGTACAACTGAGACAATGAGTTATTATTTCTGAGAAGAAATAATTCAATCAGAATAATGATCCTTTTAGTAAGAAGACTGCCTGTCCTGTTGATATTTTGTTTATGGAAGCCTGGTCTGCTGAGGTGCACTTTGAACCTCACTTGTGAGAAATGAAGGAGCGAGCAATAAATGACCTGGCTATGGGGCATGTGTTCCAGACTGAGTACCTTTGGGTAAATGAACTTGTAATATTTCCAAAGTTTTATGACTACTGTAAGTTTAGACCAAATAAGCAAAGAAAAAAGTAATACAATTTAAGATTCAAGAAAGAGGGAGTGACCGAAAAACAACTCACCTCCATGTAAACTATGAACTACTTGAATCTGAGAATGAAATGATCTGATGATTTCTTAATACACCACACTGAGACTGAAAGACCAAATACACAGTGTGGGGAAGAACAACAAAGAGGTTAGTTAGTATGTGGACTCATCAGGCCGAGTGGATATTGATGTGATCTTGAATGAAATTGACAATGGTGAAGATGATGACAGAAAACTATAATAGAAAATATTTCCAGAGGTAACCTGCCTTGATAATTAACCAGAGGGGGTGGGGAACTGGACAATTTAGGTAACGGTTTTAGCATTATTTATGGTGGAGTATAAATTATAGATTGTTTTGTTAGGTGATGGAATAAATGATGAGTTTTGCTTTAAAAAAAATAGCACTGTTTCTGTAGTACTATTACCGCTGATTTCCATATTTATTCATAAAAATGTACTGTGACACAGGTAGGATCATGCACTATCAAGCCTTTCTTTCCTTTGTATTTTTACTTCCTCACATCACTTACTAAATCATTTATAATCATTTCATTGGCTAAACCCAGGAGAAATCCTGAAGGCAATCAAGAAAGTCTGTAATGACAGAGCCACCTGGGGGCAAGTCAGGTGCCAAGTAAATGGGTAAAATACATATTCTGGGAATGTTGTCTTAATAAACCATTTGATTTAAAGATATGTATTCAAAGTTCAGACAAACTGCAATAATTTATCAGTAGAAATTTAGAACTATATATTGAAAATAGCATTTAGATTTGATCACTGTCCAATGTGTGAAGAGTTGTCATCATGCACAGGCACATCTCTTCATGCTCATGTACAGGAACCATCTTTTTGCTTCCTTAACTTCAAAATTTATTACTCCTGGATAATTTCCTATTTCTTTCCATAATAAAATCTTAATTCCATTATTACTATGACATGGCAATTAAGAAACTCTTTTTTCATTAAAAACAGTATAAATTTTCTTGCATCTCAAATATCTTAATTGTATTTAATGTGGTTTACATCTTTACTCATGAAATTATATCACCCACTATTACCAAGGCTCAAATGAATACTGCCTGCCAATCATTCTTTCAAGCAGCATTATTGTGCTTTGTTAGTACAATAATAAACAGTATTAAGTTTATCTGCGGTAAGCAGTAAAGTGTGAAAAAATAATTTATTTTCTGGTTACGACAAATTCGCCATTTAGAATTTTTTTAGGGGAAACAGAATACATTAACTTCTAATCATGACTGCTCTTAAACTCTTTAAAAGTCATCACCACGTTTTTAGGCTGTCACTTTTCTTAGTGATGATTGCATCTCTGAAATCCATGGGATGGGAAAAATGGGGGTCTGTGTGCAGAACAGGAAGAGTACTCCTAATTGCACATAGGCTATCCATTACTCCCTTAGCATGGCTTAAGACTCTGTTTATCAACAAATCAGTGGGAACAAAGAGAGGACATTCTGAGAAAGGATATGTTGATGTTGTAGGAATGTGATTTCAAAAGCCCTCAGAGAATAAAGATAAGCCATCCCTAGAGGACTACCTTCCATGAGAAATGGAACCTGCAAATGGGGTGGTATTGATTGTCCTGAAGGCTGGTATAACTTGTGTGCAAAGCCTCACCACCCTGAGGCTCTTTAGGCTAGAAAAAATGCTAGTTTAGAACTTAGAGGGGCAAGACACAACACAGAGACCCTCATAATACAATTTAAGTTCCATGAGCAGGAAGTGGAATACTGGGCTATGGATGTGGCTCAAGCAGTAAGGAGCTCACCTGGCATGCGCAGGGCGCTGGGTTCGATCCTCAGCACCATATAAAAATAAAAATAAAGATGTTGTGTCCACCAAAAAGTGAAAAATAAATATTAAAAAATTCTCTCTCTCTCTCTCTCTCTCTCAAAAAAAAAAAAAAAAAAAGAAGTGGCATACTGGTATCACAGATCCTGTGATTATGAGTGAAAACTCCTCCCAAAGATCAATGTGTCAGCACTGCTCTGGCAGCCCAATATGTAATTCCACACAATTTTGTACACACCAAAAGGAGGAAAAAAAATATCACCAAGCAGTAGTTCTAGAATCAAGACTTAGCCAGGGGACTGGGGAACCACCACATAGGTATTATTCCTTGAATTTTTCAAGGCATATGGTCAACATGTTCATATATACATACCTGCATCCTGGTATGGGATGTGGGTCACTAGGCCAAGAGAACAATGTTGGCTCCAAATATTCCCAGGAACTGACATGAGATAAACTGGGACTCAAAATATTCTGAGGAAAGTATTTAAATACACAGAGACTTTGCAGAACATGGAACAAATTTTATATAAAGGGTGGGCCTTCTGTGGGTATACATGAAGAAAGATTGTATTTTCTTTTTTATTTTTACTTTTTAATTTTCAGGAAGCAGGTTTATTTAAGCTGCAGTGGTCCAGAGGACTAATACCTGAAAATCTCTAGACACCAAGTCTGGAAATTCTTTGAAATTTGTACCAGCTGAGGGAGTTTATATAACACTGGGTAGTTACACAGCATATCCTCTTTGTCCCATAGTCTTAGGATAGGCAGAGGTTTTACAAGTTTTACCAAGGAAAACAGAAATAGTAACTGTTATACAACAAGCTCTCTTGAGGCAGAGTCTATCACACCTTTTGCTTACAAACCTGGTGTTTACAAGAAAGAGGAGGTTTCAAATCACACTGAGCTTTCTGCAGAAATCCTGTGAAATCCTGTTGACACTATAAAATCTTGCTGAGAGAAGGTTTAATTATGGTGGGACTCCCTCAAGAAGTTTAATTATGTCATTTTGGTGGGGTATCTGCTGGCTGCATTTCTAGCCTTTTCTAGTCATTTGTCATTTTGGTGGGGTATCTGCTGGCTGCATTTCTAGCACCTGAAGAGCTGGAAATGAGAAGGTTGGTGTGAAAACAGAGTGGCATCTGTGGTGCAGTTCCCAGAGCTAGAAGCAGGTGAAGTGTTCACAGCCTAGTTTTTACCCACCCTCACTTTCCAATCCCCACCCCACCCAGCAGCCCAATCAAAGCATATTGCAGTCACCCCAATTTCTGTCTTCTACCAATTACCATTCACTTTATCTTCTTCCTCCTCTTCATCATCTCATTTATTCTCCTTTCCATCCTCAGCAGGTTCCTTTTCCTCCTCAACCCCATCCTCATGCTCCTCTTCCACTTCTTTCTTTTGCTCCTTTCAGCTTGCCTTATTGCCCACTTTCTTCTTAGCACCTTCAGGTTCTTAACACTAAATAGACCACTGACTCATACTGTTCTCCAACGTGGAGCTGGGACAGGGTCAGGACTGGTGTGGAGACTGGGCCCCAGTGTGCAGACTGAAGGGTCTGGACTGTAGAGTGTGTGTGGTAGCTGGAACACTGCCCAGTGGTAAAGGCAACAGTGGTGAGGGCCAGCTGGAGCATTCTCATAGAATCTTTTGTTGCATTTCTGTTATTCCTAAGGTTAGGGATTAATGGTTCATAGTGTATGCCTGAGTCAATAGCACCACACCATTTTCCAAAGTGGCTTTACCATTTTACCTTGCCGCATCAGGTTCGAGAGTTCCAATCACTTAATATGTTTGTGCCTGTAGTCTGTTTTTTTATTGTTTTTATTTTTGGTCTTTGTTTTCTTATTACCTAGTTGAGCATGCAATAGTATCTGTTGGTTTGAATTTTATTTCCTTAAATAGTATTGCTTTATAATCATATTCATATATTTATCTTACATTTGAATGTTTCTTCCTTTGTGAAATATTTAAAATCTCTCATCTGTGCTGTACTCTGTTGGGGTGTCTTTTTTTTCCCCAAAGAAATGTATAGTACCTCATATACTCTGCACCATAAGCCCTTTACTAGAAATGTGCACTAAAATCTTCTTCTCTTGCTTTAGACCTCGCCTTTAAGCATTACTTACACTGACTTAAAATGACAAAAGTAGGATTCACAGATATGAAGCCCTAGAGACTTACAAGGTGGAATCTCAGGAAGGAGGAAGAAACACAATAAAATACCTGAAGTGCATGTGAACCCTATGAATTTTAGATAAATGCCCATATGCACTGTGATGAGATGACTAGGGAATATTCACAAAGGGCAGACACTAGACGTTGGGTTGATCTCAGGCTATGTGCAACTGGGAAGGCTAAAGGGGTCTAGTCAAAAACCCAGGAAAGACCTGCTGCTGAATGTGGCTGTGTCCTCTGGTCTTCTTGGTTTGACTACCTCCAATAAGCTCATTTTGGTTTGGTGAGCTCTGAATTATGTGTAATTTTGGAGGCAGTGTCCTATGCAACTCTTTCTCCTTCTCACTTTGTGTTGCGGTTCTTGCTCCTGTCCTGGTTCAGTTTGCAGGCCTAGGATTCCCTACCTTTCTTCCTTTTCCTGTGCTTGGATCTGGATTTTCTGAAATTCTGTCACATACTGTGTGCAACGAGAAGGTCGCTGGGGGATATGCCATCTCCTGTGCTGTGGGGCTAAGACTGTGTGAGGGTCGCTGTTGGTGTACCATCTGGATCTCTACAGGGGGTTTGTCCATCTTCTTACTTTTGAGGGTAACATCAAAACATTGAGAACATTTTATGACCATAAACTGAGCGATGCCAGCAGTCACTAGAAACTAGAAGCATTCTTATCTATAGTTTTTAAAAGGAGTATGATTCTGCTAACACTGTGACATGAGTCTCTTGTCAGGGTGCTTAACACATTCCTGACTTGAATCTAAAAGCAGCTTTTCCAAGGACATTTGGAATTTGTACTTGGGCATTTTTAAAATGAACTTCCCAAGTTCTCAAAAAAGTAAGCAGGCCTTCTTCCTCCTTTGGGAATGACCAGATGGAATCCCATCAATTGTCCTTGAAACTGATAACCCAGCGTGCTGCCAGGGTCAAGGTGATAGACCCATCCAACCTGATGTTCTGCTTTCAGCCACTTGCACTTTGTGACAAGAAAGTACCAGGGAACACTACAGTAAACACATTGGGTTTTGGATATTGTTTACCTTTTGCCCATGGTCTGGCAGTCACCAAATTTCTACCACATAAACAAGTCAATAATTTGGTCACCATAGTTTCTGCCTTGTCTTCCTCTTTCTATAGCATCATAAGTCCCACATAACCATTGCAATGTTCCCTGGTAAATGTATTCTTACATTACACTTATGAACATTTGCTGGGATGGCCCACAACTGTAATATGTTGCTTTGTCAAAAGAGTAAAAATTACCATAGAATCCACCAACTTTACTTCTGGGAATATAGCCATAAGAATTAATACCAGGAATTCAAGCGAACCTGTCGACATACACGTTCATAAGAGCACTATTTGCAATAGCCAAAATATGATACAATCTAAATGTGCACTGACAGATAAATAGATGGTATACACACAATAGGATATTATTCCTCTTTAGAATATATGATATTCTTATATCACTACAATAAGAATAAACCGAAAAGGCATCACGATAAGTGAAGTAAGCTAGACACAAGAGAACAGGTACTGTGTAGTAGACCCACTTCTACTGGTATCCAGAATGGTCATATTCATGGAAGTAGAAAGTAGAATGGTAGCTGGCGGGAGGAGGGGATGAGAAGCATGTTTAATGATGGAGTTTCAACTTGGTTATATGATAATTTCCAGAGATTAATGGTGGAATGTTTGTACAGCAATTGAGTGTATTTAATGAAACTGAACTGCACACTCATAAACATTAAAAGGTTAAATATAGTATATACATGGATACAATCACGACCAAAATCATTTCTATATTAAGCAACAAGTCTTTAAAATTCACTGAACCAACACTTGTTGTTTGCGTCCTTAATAGCTGCCATTCTGACAGGCATGAGACGACATCCTAGAGTAATTTTGATTTGCCTTTCTCTAATTGCTAGAGATGTTGAACATTTTTTCATATGTTTGTTGATTGTATATCCTTTTCTGAGAAATGTCTGTTCAGGTCCTTGGCCCATTTAGTGATTGGGTTATTTGGTATTTTTGTATAGCTTTTTGATTTCTTTATATACCCTAGAGATTAGTGCTCTGTCTGATGTGTAAGGAGCAAAAATTTGCTCCCAACATGTAGACTCTCTGTTCACCTCACAGATTGTTTCTTTTGCTGAGAAGAAACTTTTTAGTTTGAATCCATCCCATTTATTAATTCTTGATTTTAGTTCTTTCACTATAGGAGTCTTATTAAGGAAGTTGGGGCCTAATCCCACAAGATGAAGATTAGGGCCTACTTTTTCTTCTATTAGACAGAGGATCTCTGGCTTAATTCTAAGTTCAGTTTTGTGCATGGTGAGAGATAAGGGTTTAATTTCATTTTGTTGCATATGGATTTCCAGTTTTCCCAGCACCATTTGTTGAAGAGGCTATCTTTTCTCTGATGTATGCTTTTGGCAGCTTTGTCTAACACAAGATAATTGTAATTTTGTGGGTTAGTCTTTGTGTCCTCTATTCTGCACCCCTGATCTACCAGTCTGTTTTGGTGCCAATATCATGCTGTTTTTGTTACTATTGCTCTGTAGTATAGCTTAAGCTCTGGTTTAGTGATGCCACCTACTTCACTCTTCCTGCTAAGGATTAATCGCTTTAGCTATTCTGGGTCTCTTATTTTTACAGATGAATTTCAAGATTGCTTTTTCTATTTCTATGAGGAATGCCTTTGGAATTTTTATCAGAATTGCATTAAATCTGTATAGTGCTTTTGGTAATATGGTCATTTTGATAATATTAATTATGCACATCCAAGAGCAAGGTATATCTTTCCATCTCCTATTTTCTTCTTTGATTTCTTTCTTTAGGATTCTGTAGTTTTCATTGTATAGATCTTTTACCACTTTCATTAAGTTGATTCCCAAGTATGGAAAGTAGTATGGAGATTTCTTGGAAAACTGGAAATGGAACCATCATTTGACCCAGCTCTCCCTCTCCTCCATCTATACCCAAAAGACTTAAAAACAGCTTACTACAGGGACACAGCCACATCAATGATTATAGCAGCACAATTCATAATAGCTAAATTGTGGAACAAACCTCCATCTCCTTCAGTAGGTGAATGGATAAAAAAATGTAGCATATATATACACATTGGAATATTACTCACAATAAAAGAGAATAAAATCATGGAATTTACAGGAAAATGGATTAAGTTGGAGACTATGATTCTAAGTGAAGTTAGCCAATCCCCCCCTCCAAAAAAATGCTGAATTATTTCTCTGTATAAGGTGACTGACTCATAGTGGTGTAGGGAGGGGGAGCATGGGAGGAATGTTGGAACTCTAGACAGGGCAGAGGGGTGGGAGGGGAAAGGAGTGAGCAGGGGGTTAGTGATGATGGTAGAATGTGATGGACATCATTATTCAAAGTACATGTATGAATACATGAATTGGTGTCAACATACTTTACATACAACCAGAGATGGGAAAATTTGTGCTCTGTATATGTAATATGAATTGTAATTCATTCCACTGTCATTTATTTTTTAAAAATCAATTAAAAAATTCACCAAATCAATTTTTGTGGGGACAATAAACAACTCTTTCTTAAGTAACATATTAAATCTATTAGTGACATGGAAATTGCTCCTGAGCAGGGTAAAACTGTAGAACACTGGTCTAAGTCCATTGTCTCTGACATACTAATCAGTCATCTCATTTTTATCTCTACCTTTTATTCCTGGGTACAGGTATTCATGCTTCAGGAATGACTTTATCATATGTTCATGTATTTAAATCATATAAAAATCTCAACAGAGAGCAATATGTTCTTCTGGGGCCTTTTCTTAGATTATGCTATAACTCAGCTTCCAGCTGTTCAACTTTGTTCCATTCAAGGCAATTCCTCTGATTAATATGATGAGATTGAAATGTTGATGCAACTAAAATTGCTCAAAATAACACATTATATTCCAAACGAGTGAATGCATGTTGTCAAACATAAAAGCCCTGGGGATGACCCTCGCCTTTAAGAGTCCTAAGAGATCTTTGTTTTTTTTTATTTTCATTGCCTAAGCTTGGCCAATCAAAATTTAATTCTATCCGCTATTCAGACCCTCTCTAACATAGTGGCCCCTATGGCATAAGTTCTTTTTAATCTTTGTTGTCACAATAATGTAAGGAGCCACAGATGCTTATCCCAGGAGTTTTTCCTATGCTTTTACTGCACCCATGCTATCCCCAGTGATAATTTCATAATCATGATAGCACCCTGTTTTAAGGATGATCAATGTTCTGTTCTTTTGAAAAGTGTATATCCATTCATTTGTTAAATATATGGAAAACCCCATCCCAGATATGCATTTTGAATAATTTTTTCTGGGGTCACTTGTGGTATTACATAATGCATAGAGTGGGATTACGGAAGAGAAATACATGCATATTCAAAAGGAAAGATTCTAAAGTATAATGAAAAAGACTATTAACATTGGTGTGGACATAGGTAAAGGAAATTAATAAGAGATGAAAACATGTTGTGAGGTTAGTAGTGGACAGAAGTAACTTCTAGGTGTGAAAGAACAAGGGGAAGTAGTCATTTCAGAGCCTTAAAGGAGTCTGTAGATGAGGAGCAGCAGAGAGGAGCTGCAGCCCTCAGCAGGGGAGCTCATCCACCAACAGCCCCTGTCTAGACAGAGGATGGCATGGGTACAGATGCATTGACCTCCTCTCCCCTGCATACTTTCTTCTACTGCAGAGCTTCTTAGTGATGGGACACAGTGCAGACACACAGACCAAGGAAACTATGGAGGTCACATGCCTAGGACTTATTGGAGACACAGAGAAAGAATAATAGAACTAGAATAAACTACTCGGTACAGCTATTTTCTCCTTTCTTGAAAACAATTGTCCTCCTGGCATTACTCACCAAATAATTTGTTGTCCTGTGGATAATAGGTGCTTAATCATAGTTACATAGAATAAGTCCAAGTAATCCTCATTTGTTCTCCAACTCTAAACTTAAACTTAAGTACCTCAGTTGAGATACTACCCAGCTGACCCCACAATGGCTCATATACATTTTATAAGTCATTGTGCAGACTGACAGGCAGGAATAAGTCATTTGTCAGTAGCAGTGTTATTTTTTTTTCTTTCAAAACAATCAGGCAAGATGGGTGCTAAAATTACATCAATTCACTGAAATTGCCTTGGCTTTAGTAACTCTGATAAAGGCAGCAATTTGAAATGAACCATCAGGTACAAAGCTCTACAGATTCCTTTATTGTGCCAGTCTTTTTTCATTGATGTAGGTGATATAATAAAAATAAAAAGAATGGTTGTGTGGAATAATACATACACCTTAGCAAATGCATTTTTATCCCATATAAATCATGATCATTTGGTTGAAAAGACCATCTAAAAGAAGTTTTATAATCTAGTAAGGAGAATATAAATCAGTCCATATACACATCATTCCCTCAACATGTACTATTTGCTCATCATTATTTTAGACTTTTTTGAAGGACAAAAATTCATGGCATGTATCTTTTTGAAGGTCAGTGTTTTTTTTTACAATATTAAATACATTTTTTATGCATCAATATTCTCCTATATAAGCAAGAAAATCCATTGCAAATACTTTAAGTAGGTCAGGAGTTTATTAAAACATTAAGGTAGCCCCCAAGATCTCTTGGTGAAAGGCATAAATTTAGACTTTGAGGCTTTGTAGCTCCCTCAAAACTCCTAATTACAAACTAACACAGTGTCTCACAGACCCCACACAATCAGGGTATGAACACATGGCTCACTTTACTGTTAAGAGCATTGGACATCTAAAGCTCTACCACTTGATCCCCCAAAGGCATCCCATCCTCACTAAGAAAATGAACTTGCAGTGCATGTGATTCCTCACATGGTTTAATTCACACAGTTGTCTCCACTGGTTCCTCTAATTGAGAGAACTTGATCACATACTTGCACTGCAGAAACAAGGAGACTGAGAAAACAAGCTCCTGATTTCAAACTTGGGGAAGAGAAGGATAAAATTGAAGCAAAATCATAAGCATGTTGCCACAATGATTTTATACATATATGTATATATGTACAAATATATGTATATATGTATATATATATATATATATATATATATATATATATATATAGTATTTAAGAAAAGAGAAAATATATGTAGGATTTAAGAAAAAAATTTTTAGCAAGGTATGGTGGTGCTCACCTATAATCCCAGCAGCTCAGGAAACTGAGACAGTAGGATCACATGTTCAAAGCCTATCTCAGCACTTTCGCAAGGTCCTAGGTAACTTAAGGAGACCCTGTCTCAAAATTTAAAAAAAATTAAAAATGTGCTGGGGATGTGGCTTAGTGGTTAGGCACCCATTGTTTCAAGAATTCAATATCCTTTAAAAAAATATGAATTAGAAATTTTAAGAAATCTTTATAGTAGTATTTCAAATCAAACTACTCATGTAATAATATGGACATAAAAGTATTTTTCTCTTAAATCAGAGATGAAATACATAATATGTTCATAGGTATTTAAAATGCCAGTGAATGCCTTTTTTGTGTTCTACATTGAGAAGTCTAAGTCTGGAATAACATTGTCTATATTGTGTACCTGAATTTTGTTACAGAATTCATATAATGTAGCATTCAAAAATAGTCAAAATCATGGAGGTCATCTATTACAGAAAATACTTAATATTTGTGAAAACAAATATTAATTTAAACAGTCGTGCTAGTAGTAGATATTTAGGAAGCAATATATAGACAAAATTTTAAAGATTTTTGTTACTTAAGTAGTGTTCCTAAAATTTAATTTGCATAAGAATGCTCTGAAAAATCTTGCTAATTTGCAGATTCAGAGACAGTATATCTGGAGACACTTGCACTTTTTAAAATGCTCCCTGTTGATGCATATGTTGCCATTCTTTAGACAATTTTTGATCAACAGATTACTGAAATGCATTATTGCTGAATTACATTGATAGATGTCACTATACTGAGATGTAACTCAATGGTCAAATCAGTTTGGAAATCCTTCTGTAAAACTGATAAAATGTCCCCTCCCCTTGAAATTGGAGTGAGTGGGGCTTGGAGCTCTGGCAGAAATAGTACTCTGTAGCTTCTATTAGAATCTATGTGACCAGATTATAAAAAGGATATGCAACTTTTACCTATTTCTCTTGGGGATTCTTGCTCTTGAAACCCAGACACAGCTGCATGACAGGTCACCCATAGATACTTTGGCTAATATCCCCAGCTGAAGTCCCAGGTGATAGTCATCTTAAATTAACTGTTCTCCATTATATCATTCATAAAATGCCATGTATATATTAATTATTTTTACAAAATAATATGGTATATAACTGATATACATTGAGCAACAATTTTAACCTCAGAATTTTTTTGAACAGGACAATATAACCCCAAACTTTGATATTTAGTGTCCAAATGAAAACAAACATGCTTAAAAAACAACTTTTATGAGGACTCTTACTTGGGATTCCAACTTGTAGAAGTAAAAACAATACAATATATTTATTATGAGGCAGACTGTCTACATTTCTTCACAAAATTTAGAACATAAACTAGGATCTAGGTACTCTAAAAGATATGACAATAACATAAACTTAAGTAATGAATTGTACATATAGTTAATATTTTTCAGAATAAATTATGGAATGCATTTCACACATATATATATATTTATCAAAATTTCATCATTTAAAAAAATTGACCAGCTCTTTCCATAATGCATGTGAAGAAACAAGTAGATTAAGCATAGTCTTGAAGAACCAACCGGAAGATTTTCAAACTCACTGTAACGAAGAGAGATTGAGATAGAGTAAGGATGTACAAATTGATTGAGTGTTCTTGGATAATAAAAGAGAGTACAAATACTTACAGACACATACCAGGTAATTTCATTTTCATCAGAATTATCAAGCTATTTTGCTGAAGAAAAATGCTTTTGTTTTTAATTATAAATTCATGAGATTGAATATCTCTGTATATCATTATTCTCTTATAAGCAGAAATTGATTTGTTACTGATCATAGTATTAGATCAATAGAAAAACTTATAAAGGAGAACAGTGGGGAGGATCTTTGAAACTATATTATTTACCTAATGCGACACAAAAAATCATTGTGAACTGTTTTGCCTTAGACAACCATAAGCCTTTATAATATCTCATTGGTTGTATGAGTCAGGTATTCAAGGTTTACTGAGGTCTCTCACAGGATTTCAATCACATAGTCACTGGGACTGTATTCAAGAAAGTTGTGAAATCATTCTCTTTATTCATTGTGCTATTTCATACCTTTATTTTATTTTATCAATCAAATAAGAATATATTTGTTCGTAGGTTAATTTTCCATATTTGTTTATGGCTATGGGAAATATAGCCATTTCCATAAAATATTCTTAATTCTTGGTGAAAGGCATACTACTTTAAGTTATTACAAGAAAATTTTCTAATAGTAAAGGTGATAAAAAAGGCTTTATACAGAATTAATAGTTTGTCTTTAATATTGTTTTAATTTTTTTCTATATGTAATTACATTGCCATTATCACTCATATTATATGCATTTGACATGGAGGCCTTTTGTTGTTTAAAGTTATATAAATTGACTATTGTATTCAAGTATGTTGTAGTATTTGTGCTTATCTCCTAATTGTGAGATATTCAGAATGAGATATAGTTTCTCATAGTTCTTTTTATCTACAACATGATTTGCAGAAGCTCTTTATTCTTGAGAAATGAATGAATGATTGAATAAATCTTAGAACACTGATCACAGTTACAACCCAGAGCTGTGACTTTAATGGTGACATTTCAAGCAAAATTGGAAGTTACTATTGAGATGGAGAAAAGTGATTCTGCTTTGAAGTTGTTTAGCATCATCACGTTAAAAATTGTCTTCCATAATATATAAAGTGCCCTGTCATTACAGGTGGCTGCTCCAAGATGAAAATAATCATTTCCATGCAGAAAAAATGAATAGTGAACTTCTTTTATCACTAACAGAAAATGTGAACCGTGAAGCTCATGTTCTTCCCATAGCACTTGTTCTCATCTTGGCATGCATAACTATGTGCAAGAGTTGTAAAACTATAAAATTTAGTTTCATAAAACTGGAAAAGGGACAAAACTGTCAGTATACGTACAATTTAAGGATTAGAAATGAAGATATGAAAGTAAAAATGAGCAAATTTGTGCTTAAGAGATGAGGGAGACAGCAGAACTATTTGACACTAGACATGATTATTTTGATTTTGGTGTCAAATTGCCTTCATCTGATTTTAATAGAAAATTCTATGTAGTTTAACTTAAATTATCTGTCATCTCTAACCAAATTCAAGAATAGTTTCAACATTCAGATAAAATCATCTAACCATGGTGAGGACTGATGGTGTTTTAATTTTCTGTTCTTCAATTCCAGTGATACAAATTTCTCTGCCATAAATAAAATGTAACAGTGCTGGTATTTTAAAGGAGAAAATAAGCTTTAAATTAGTCTAATCTTGTCCTTAACAGTGCTAATCCATTAGACATTTTTTTTATGTCTATAACATCTGCATATCCCTCTGAGAAACACCACTAACCAAAATTTTCTCATCTGAGATGCTTTCTTCTTATGTTTTATGTTAAACTTTCCATATTTATTTTTTATTTATTCATTCTAATAAACTTACTGCAAGTCTATGTTTGAATTTGTGCTGGGCAAAACTACTATAGTTCACATTTCATAGCATACTTGGTTTCATTAAATTATTATGCTTATGATTCAATCGGATAAATCAAATTTAATTTCACCTTCATATTTTGAGAGAGGAATTTACTGAAAAATTATGCATAAAATCAAATCATCCTATAAGAAATAATAAAATTTTTAATAATGTTTAAACTTACCCAAATTGTATTTCATTAAGCAATAAAAAACAGCTGTGGATTTGCCAGAAAAGTGTATTAAAGAAATTACCAGAATATAAATATAAATGAGTATTATCTGTATGTTTTATATTCCCCCAATGTAAAGTGTGTATATATACATATGAAGCACATTATGTGTGAAAAATACTACACATGAGGAAAATTTGCTAATTAATTAACAAGATTTATCCATAAGGAATATAAAGTTGTATTGAAGAATATAAGACAAAGAAATAGAATATAAGTTTAAAAAATAGTATGTCATGATACTCAAGAAAAGTGCAAAGAAGTGTGTGGTGGGCTGGATATGGATAGAAAGAAGAAAATGTAATCTCATGAAAAAGAAAACTCCTTAAAAGTGTCAAAATTTCACTAGACCTAGAAAGGTATGTTTAAGGTGAAAAGGTACAAAGAGGGGAAATAATAGATATTTAAAAACCTAGTGCTTGTGTTTTCAGAAATGGGTGAGTTGTTGAGAATAGAGATGATATGTGTGAAACATGAATGCTAAAATTCATTGATCACCTACTATATGCAAAGCATTTGATGAATGTTTTATCCTCATTATTGTAACAATTTTAGTTATTAATAACACTTTAAAGGGTAGAATAACAAGGCTAGAAGAATAAGTAACTTCAGCGAGGTAAAATAGTAGGTTATTTTAAAAATCCATATTTCAGAGCTTGGAAATATAACTGTAAAGCTCATGTTGTTATTTGCAGTACATTCTACAATTTTTATTTTTTTCACAGGCACGTGAACTTTGGATAAGAGATGTCTCACCTATAAAGCTCTTAATACCTTTTGGATTTGATCTCAGTGAAGACTCATAGAATCAAGGTATGGCATTCTTGAAAGAAAGAAAAGCAGTAAAATGCCAGGTTCCTGAAGCACTCCTATCCATTCCCAAGAACCTAGTTAAGTCAAGCAAACATTGAGATCAGGATTGGAGCAGAGGGTCCAGGGAAGTATTGTCTTGAAGAACATTGGCTTGTTTTTCTCTCTTGCAACTAGGGCAAGTTAGTGTTACTTGTAGAAAGCCACTTTGTTTCACAGATGGCCATGTTCCTAGGGATACTGGTCTTGCAATGGGTTAAGGCAAAAAAATGATATTACAGCTTCTCTAACCTAATCTATAAAATTCCTCTCTCTGCCATAACTGGTACAGAATAAAATACTGGAGAGAATAAGTGCTTGTCCAGTCAGCCACCACTGAACAAAATGCTGAGATGAAGACAAGCACTACTTTTTATGAAGCACACTGAAGTTTGGACATTCTATTTCTCCAGCCTGTCACCACTGAACTTTCCAGAGTAGAACCCTGGGGCATTTAGGCATTTCCACACAAAGCACCCTGAGGGTGAGAGGTGATATTTGTCTAGCCTGTTGCCTCTGGACATTCCCCCAGGCAGTTTCCAATAAATCTTATGTTTGGGTGTTTTCTTTCTCAGAATAATCTATCCCACAGTTCCAAAACAAAAGGGTCATACACAGTGCTCAAGATGTATTTTTTCCCTTGGTTCTGACATATTTTACCAGTTCTGTTTAGTAAGTGTATGATTGATGGCTTGATTTGTCTTTTACTGGTTTTTACTTTTACCGACATCAAACCAGTAATACCTAATACAGAGGAAGAAAAGCAGATAAAATATTAGATTAAATGTATATTTATAAAATAAAGGCAGCTGGATATTTGAAGAATGTGAGGGCAGATGGTGGATTATGAAAATAAAGGCCTTGGTCTCAAAACTCAAAATGACTATGTTGACATTGATGATTAGGGGAAAACTGTGAGCAGAGTCATTTGGGGAGAGACATCATAAAGATATTTTAGATGTACAAATTTATGGTTAAATCCAAGTAGACATGTGATGTAGACATTCGGAGTTATGCATAGATTATAATTAAACTCTGCCTAAATGAGAACTCAAAGACAGTGAGTATAGAGAAACAAGGACCAAGTGCTGATACAGGTTATTCCAGTTTTGAAAAGACTGGGCCATAATGGGGCCTGATAAGATGTGACTATGAATGAAAAAGAAATAATTACATTCCCCAATATCAGACAACATCACAGCAATATACAAAAGTACCAAATTGATCTATGTCAGAAACCCATTAAAAAAGTCTATAAGTAGTGACAACCATGTGAAACATTGCAACTGACAGTTAAAGGGATTTTTAAATCAAGAATTGGCCAATTGATTTGGCAATGCAAGCCAATACATGTTTTAATCAAGAGTATAATTATACATTGTTTATGATGCTATATACATGTAGTAATGACTCTAGGAAAGTACAGAAATATATACAGAAAATTCAGGATTAATGGTTTTATTGGAGTGGAAAGAAAACAAACAGGATTATAGTAAAAGAGGTGAGCTTGATGTCCTTGATGCTATGCAGATGCCTTTTTTATTATTACTGGAGTCAACTTATGAAATCAAACATTGTTTGAATAATACCCCACTCAGTGCAATATACTTATACCATAGGTGGGGCTAACATATCCTGGGTTATGATAATAAGTGAAGTGATACTGTGATTTATATGTCCCTGACCATTGCATTCTGCATTAAAGATTCTCAAATGATACCAATAGAAAAAAATAAAAAATAAAACAGGTGCATCATATAAACAATCTTTCTTCCTAAATATCCAGTTACATGTTATTGTCGGCTTTAAGACTCATGAGAGCCTAGATAGTAATAAATTAAGAATGAATTGTTCACACCAGTAAAGTTTTGGCAAGCTTTAATCAATATGCAGGTAGTAAACAAGATGTTCACTTATTCATTCCAATAAATTAGCTTTGATGTCCTCTGAATGTCCTATTACTGTCAGGTTTGAGCCTAATGTTTATTAAAGATATATATGTCTTCTTCATTTAATAAATATATTCTGTTAATTTGGAAATATTTAATGCATTTTTTATGTGTCTGGCCTGAAGAATAATAAGATGCAATTTTGGTAAACTCCAGGAAGAATTTTCAACAAAGTTGAGATAAGAATGAGATAACTTTTTAATCACTTTCGTCACCCAGATATGATCCTGAGTGAAATGATTTTATCAGCCTGAGGATTACCTATAGAATAGAAAGGAAATGGTGGAAGGTGTTCAGTCTAAAACAGGATATGTCAGGGGGAAAATATCCTCAGCATAATTGTGGATAAATTAACTACTTTTCCTAATGATTGCATAGCCAATTTGGAATGTCTAGTTAATGCTCTAGTTGTAAGCTTCTTATTGGATCAGAATGCCTTATAGACATTTGCAATGACATGTGGAAACTTCAGTCATCTGACAATACAAGGATATTAAAGTTTAATCCAATAGAAACCGATATTTTGCTTACAGAGCGACTGCATTTGTTCTTTAAGCCAAAAGCTCCTGTGACCCTTTCTGTGTATTATTTACCTATAATCTGCATTTTAACTAAAATAGTGAACTATCATCAGCTTCCCAGAATTAAAAAAATATATATATAAAAAGTTCTTTTCCTTAGCATGTGTATCCAAGTAGTAGAAAACATGAAGGTGAAAAAAATTATCTAAGAATTGGAAAAGTAAATTATTGTAATTTTTATATTAATCATCATACATCATAACTTTCTGGTTGACTTGCATATAAACATGAATGACTCATGATGCTCATCCCTTGCAAATTTACACCTATTTGGAGCACATGATCACTTTTAAATAAATTTTATAAATCAAATTTAACAAATGTGAAGCTCATTCTCATAAGGTGAATTTTGTGTAATCAGTTGAGTACATTTTAAATAGGAGCTGCATTCCACAGTAAGGCATGGCAAACTTAAGTTTTAGATTGAATGTTTCTACAGGTGTTTTGCTTTTATCTGAAATTTAATGAGACTTATAAAATGTTTTCAACTTCCAGAGGGCAATGATAAGTTCTATTTAGTTCTAAAACAGGATGCATGTATTTTCAAATGTATAATTTATGCAAGCGTAAGTAGTTATAATTCTGAAATTTGCCTTTAAAATCAAATGGGGTTCAATCATATCACTTTTCAGTTATGTATAAAGCTTTAAAATTATCTCGGGCCTCAGATGTTTTGTGTACTAGGATGTTTAATTTTACTTACTTTTTATCGTTTTCCTTAGCCTTGGTCCAAAAAGAATTCGCATTAAAACGTAGCCTGAAATTACAGTGTAATTTAAAGATTCATGATGATTCTGTAATTATTGAATTTTTTATGGAGGAAAATTGCAGAAATTTGCTAGAATCATGATGTTATAAATCAGTTCTCTTTTATAATCTAGAGAATTTTGAAGAATATCAGCAATACATCTACACTCTATTAAATTTATAACATTTTACATTTCCTTTTGAGAATCAAAATTAGGTTAAATGTGCTTGCTTTCTAATAAGCATTTTTTATATAATTATATAATGACTAATTATATAATGTTAATGGATACAGGATATAAAAACCTGTGTAACGTGTTTAAGGAACTTTATAGGGGGCATTTGGAGTATCTTGTAGTCACCCAACTTTATCTCTGAAGACATTCCCTAATATTTGATAAGAAGGGTCCTTTTACTGGCAGTTATGTTTTTGATATATGATGTAAGCATGACAAATTATATACGCCCATGTGCTTCTGACGTAGAGTAATATGAAGACATTTTTTAAAACTCAGGGAATTTTCCCAGTAGAAATAAAAGAGTCAAGTGTTATGAACAGTGACCAATGATGCTACTTCTAGAAAGACATG
Organism: Marmota monax; assembly: GCF_021218885.2. NCBI lineage: Eukaryota > Metazoa > Chordata > Mammalia > Rodentia > Sciuridae > Marmota > Marmota monax. Next base: position 1,173,614 of record NW_026695230.1, on the reverse strand, counting down.
AACTTAAAAATCCAGAAATAAAGATTTCCAGAATAGCTGTATCCAAGTAAACTATAGGCTTTAAAGTCAGTGTTTCTCTTTACACACTGTAACATTGCTTTCTCCTTTGTTGTGTTTGTTCATGAGGAAGTGTTCTGCTAGTTGCTGCCTCCACCTTTTTTTTTCTTTTTTTTTTTTGTAATTCTAGCAAAATCACACACATGCAACTAGATAGGAATCTGTAATAAACTGTAAGTCAATGTTTTGAGTGTTTGGAAGCTTACCTTATGTCACTTATCAATCTAATAAACGGAGTCAATGCTACTCCCTTTGATAAACTAAGTTACTTTTCCATATAGCTCTTCAAATAGGACAAAATCAGCTTCAGTTCTTAAGGAACTAAGCCTATAAGCAGAGAGCTGAAGAGTACTGAAAGAAATACCGGATGGGAATAATGAAGAATTGGATGGAAGCTAGTTTTAAAGTTATAATATCTGATTCATGCAGGCCACAATCTGAGAATATCTAAAAGAAGCAATTTATCATCCCAAATATTAAGAAAGCACCACAGTTTGAACAAATGCTGAATTTACAGCCACTTTTGAAAATTTATATGAAAAAAGGAATTTTTGAACAGCAATGAATAGAAAGATTAGTATGTGCTCCGCATTTAAAAAAAATTCTGCAGCAGTTATTTTAATTGGGACAATTAATGTCACCCCATATTCCTTATCTCTACACAAAGTATTATAATTGCCCTTTAAATTAGATAAAGGTGCATAGTGATAATGAGAATTTGTGTTTATGTACAATTGTGCAGTGTGTTGAAATTTGCACATATCTTTTCCCTCTAACATATATGCTTTATAAAACAGGGATATTTAAATTCACTTCTGCATGTCTACTTTCAAAAAGAGTAAAGATGAATAAATGCAAAGTTTTACTAATGTTAATAGACAAGGTAAATTTCAGGTACTTAGATATAAAGATGGATTTTGTAATTAAATAATCATCATATACATATATTATCACATACATATATATACACAAAAACCCATACATGTGCATTTCTTTTATATGCAACTTGTATTTTTCCTTATCAATTCTAATATTTGAAGAAAAACACATTTTAAATGATGGAAAACTACTAATGAGTTCCTCAAACTACAGGATCCATAGTCAACATTTGACAGTTTGTTTTTTTTTTAAAGAGAGAGTGAGAGAGAATTTTTTTAATATTTATTTTTTAATTTTCAGAGGACACAACATCTTTGTTTGTGGTGCTGAGGATCGAACCCAGGCACAAATGCCAGGCGAGCGCCCTACCACTTGCGCCACATCCCCAGCCCAACATTTGACAGTTTTCAGAATCAAGGTTAAAAAAAAAAAAAGGTAAAACTTTTAGATAAATGGGAAACATTGGTACATGACTGAACCTTTTCTGAAAAAAAGTAACAATTGCTTCCTTCAAGCAATTGTAAAGTTATGGAGTTACAGGAGAACTTCTATCTTCAGAGATAAACTACAAAGGTAAAAGTGATTTGGGTAATATACTGACTCTTTTTTTTTTTTTTTTTTGGTGTAGGGGATTGAAGCCAGGGCCTTGTGCATGTGAGGCAAGCACTCTAGCAACTAAGCTATATCCCTAGCCCACAATTTGGGTAATATAGAAGAAGAACACAGGGCCCTCCTGGAAAGCTAGGAAAAACCTACTGGAGGAGGTTCACTTTAACCAGGTGAAATTTCCATTTGTTATGGGTGAATGTTTTATAATTGGCTGCAATATTTGATCTTCTAGTAATGAAAACCTTAATTCAGTACAAAGTATACATAGAAGTGTGCTTTCTAGGGGTGTGGTTATAATACCTGCACAATGATTGGAAAATAGACTTGTAGAGGATCAGTGTTGTAAATGAGAAAGCTAGAAACTTTGTGAAGCCCAGACTGTCCTCCATGATGGAAAAAAAAACAAACAAACAATATTTCACAGCTCATGTGACATTTTAATGACTTGCTAATTATCTATTTATAAATAAAATAATAAACTAATATTGAAAGAAGGTGCTTATAATGATCTTCGTCTAAACTCTAACTCTAAAAATTTCTGCATGGATTAAATATAGACTAAATTTTCCTAGTATACAACAGCCAACAGAACTTTCTCTGTGTTTTATTAGAACTTTATCAATTATAGTGCTCCTTGTGATATCTGAGCTGCCAATACAACATTCTATATTCAAAGCTATTACATTTTATGTAATGCAACATATAGACACAATCTTTATGCCATTAATTCTTGCTAAGAGTTTTGCCTGAAATTTCCATATTGATATTCAGATTCATATTACATTAGTTCCCTTTATTTATCCTTTGTGTTACACTTCATTATTAATTTGTTTTTCTTATTGTTTGTACACCTTTATGTAGGTAGGTTATATTATGATTGAGTGTTTTTCAGGAGAGAAAAATAATAAAGTATCACAATGTATTTATGGTCGAGTGGTATAATAGAATTAGAAACTTCTTTTGAAAGTAAAATTAACAGTACAGCCTCAAAAATCTGTGGAAATATTGAACTAAATATTTTATGAATTTAAAATAAGTAAGTTATATTTATAAGGGAAAGGTCATTTTAGCACATGATTTCAGCACCTGAGAATCATCACCAGCTCTTCAGGTATAACTGCCATGTAGTCTCAGAAAATGACATTGTTCTTGACCTAAGAACAATACAGAGAAAGTCCTGACAACTGACTGCCCTGAGTCTTATTCAGCTTTTGGATTAAATTTCTCCAGTTTTGCATGTTTTTAATCATACTTATTTCTGAATCTTTTCTGAGAGGGAAATTCTGTGGCTGAAATTCTAGGAATAACATTCGGCTTAATGGAAACATATTACTTTACACAGTGGCCTAGAATTACAGGCCTCTAGAGTGAACTCTGGACATCCATCAAAATCACTGTCCATTTCTGTGTGACCATATGCATATTTGTGTCCAAGCCTGACAAGCATTTCTACGGCAGTTCAGGTTCATTGCCCTTTGTATTAGAGACATTTGTGCTGGAACCTTGTGAATTATGCTGCCAAATCATCTTGGAATCTGACAAAATGAACAGAAGGGGACATTGTTGAATTCCCCTTTGTTTTCACTGAGACAAATAGCTTAATTTTATTGTACTTGTTCCAACTTAAGTCAATGCATTGTATTTAGATGCGATTGAATGCATGACAAAACATACAAATTTCTCTAAATCTACACCTATAAATTCAAGATGTTATTTCTAATAAGCTCAAATTTTGAATGACAACAATATAAACCAAAAATATGTAAGGAAGAAGGTAATTCTAGAATTCAATTGAGCTGCATTGTAATAAAATCTTGTCAGCATCAGAGCAGATGGTCTGCATGGTTCAGATATGAAGTGTCCCACAAAAGCCCATATGTGAGACATGCAAGAAAGTTTAGAGTAGAGATGATCAGATTATGAAAGCCTTAACCAACCTAAACAGTGGGTAAATCCTCTGATAGTGATTTACTGGGTGATGACTGTAGGGGGTAGGGTGTGGCTGGAGGAGGTGGGTCATGGGGTTGTGCTTTTGGAGTTTATATTTTATCCCTGGAGAGTGGAACATTCTCTGTCTTTCTGTTTCCTGTTGTGATGTGCTGAACTGCTCTTCTCTGATGTTCTGCCTCACCTTGGGCCCAGAGTAATGGAGCTGGCTGTCCATGGACTAAAAACTCTGAAACTGTGAGCCCCAAGTTAACTTTTCATCTTCTAAAATTGTTATTTTCTGTTCTTTTGGTCACAGCAGCAAAAATCCTGAGTAAAACAACAAACTAAACCACTTAAAATGAAAATTGACCATATAAACTTCAAAAGAAATGTACATATGCAATGTATGGAGATCCACAGGTCAATTTTTTATTCATAGTATATTTTCACATATTAGTTTAATATTACATAAATAATCAAATTTAATATATTTTATTATGAGATCTATGAAGAATATACCCACATATGTTTCTATTAAATTTGGTTTAGGTGATCTTGTGAAATTACTATTTATGATTTTAATTGCTTGGTAACTGACTTCTAGCAAGTAGTGGACCAAAGTAATCATGTAGATCTGATTTATGAATGAAGCCTCTGTGATAGCTAAACTAAATGAAAAGGGGAAAGAATAATTAGAAAATATGATAGGAGCCTTTTTTTCCTTTTTTACATGAATTAAACATATTAAGACACTAGGAATCTCTTTTGCCCTGTCCCCCTCCCCCAAAAGATATTTGTTTGTTACTATATTTTTTAACATAAACAAAATGATTCTTTAGACAGGTATATAACCTGAATTTTTAAAATCTAAAATGATTTTTTATAGTTGTGATATTACCACTATACATTTAGTAATATTAAAATAATACGTGCACGGAAATAAATGTGATTTTATAAATATGTGGATGTATTTATACTGATAAGAGGTTCTAACACACCATCACAATAAAAAAAAAAACAGGTTCTAAGTAGAAAATGTAACAGATACAGAAAGAAAGTCATTGTAGGTTTAAAATTTATTGCAAAAGTTACTATGAATCTCAATGATAACAAAACACATCACTATTACAATATAGAGCAAAGTTAAATTTGTCCAATCCAATGGAGAGTCTGGCCTGAAGTCTGTCTCAGTAAACACATCTCTAATGAATAGATCACAGCCAGTACCACTTTTTAACACACTCACTGTGACAGCTTTTCTGCTATGACAACAGAGTAGTGTAGTTGCGACAGACCTTATGGTCTTCAAAGACTAAAACATTTACTGTTTGGCTCTTTATTGATGGGATTTGTCATTCTCTATTCTATAATATTAATGTGAATTCATAATAGTGATTTTATGATTCATAGTGCTAAGAATCATAAAATTACATGTTTAGTGTGCTACAATTTTCTATTTAGGAAAAAGAGATGTATATGACACATTTTGCTAGTAATTCTACATTCAAAAATATATGTTCCTAGATAAACATTCTATTCCTTCCTTGTTGTACTATGAACTGCACCAAAGGGTAATTTACCACTGAGCTACAACCCCAGTTTTTTTATTATTTTATTTTGCTTTTGATACAGTGTCTTGCTAAGTTGCTTAGGGCATCGCTGAGTTGTTGAGGTTGTTCTCAAACATGGGTCCTCCTGAGTCAGCTTCCTGAATCACTGGGATTAGAGGTATGTGCCACCATGTCCAACCCATTCTCTTGTTTTGAATGCTAATCTCTTGAATGTGTCTGTATTTAACAGGCAACATATTATGTTCTACCCTGACAAGCAAGTTATATGAAAATGTTATTTGCTTTTGTGTTTTACTATTATAATCCAATAAAAATTAAATATTAACAATATTATTTAATTATATTAACTATCACAACAAATTTAATAATAATAGCTATCATTAGCAATGAGTATTATATAAACTAATGTAATACGCTGTAGTATCTGTACACATGTATGTATTGTGTATTGATCATACCTATCCATCTTTCAAACCTCATCACACTTCTGCCTGGCACTCTTTTGTCCCTAGTAATCCCTTTAGTATTTCCAGTCATTTTCATTTTGCTTTTTATTTTTCTTTCCAAGTTTCCACACCTGAGAGAGAAAACATGTAGTGCTTAATTTTCTGTGTCTGAATTATTTAGCTTAACATGTTGCCCTTTAGTTCCATTAATTTTTTCCTATAAAATACAGGATTTCATTTTTATTTATGGTGGAATAATATTTTATTGTGTATATGCACCTTACTTTCTTTATCCTTTCATCTCCTTTCAGGCATCTAGACCAGTTCTTCATCTTTGCTCTTGTGAACTGTTCTGCAGTAAACATGAATATGTGGGTATCTCTTTTCTATATGAGTTTATTTCTTTCACATTTATATGTTCAGTAGTGGTATAACTTGATCATAGGGTAATTCTATTTTTTAAAATTATGTTAAAAATGAAGTTTAAGATATGAAACTTGTGTTGAAGCATTAATATTATATTTATGACAAAATCATAAAAACTTACTAATAAGCCTATCAAATCACAGAAAGTATTTTCATCTGCACATTAAAATATTATTTAGTTGTCCTTGTTCATTGATTACACATTTTAATTAAACAATTCAACCCCAAGTTTTGCAAAGGTCCTAAAATCCTGTTATATGATTTGTTCATGTAATCTGCAGCCATATATATGTTTAGACAAACATTAATACTATCTGATTACTTTTTTGAGAGGAAAAAAATCATAGTTTATGTGTTTTCTCCTAATTGTTATACAAGAATGAAATTAAACCATCCCTCCAGAGCACTCTGTTTAGGTTAGCTTCATTTTCAAATACTAAGCATGTAGCTATTGTTTTCAATAGCTACATGCTGTTAGTATTTGCTGTAGTTTGATTAAAATTTCATCCTATCTACAAACCTTCTGACTCCAAAATGTGCACTCCATGAAAACAGAGAAACTTCCAGTTGAAATTTGTATTCCCAGGACCTAGCTAACCCATTTCTTCACTGGGAAGTAATGAGTAAATAAATATGCTACATGCTGAATATAAAATGGCCAGTGTATACCACCTGTGAGACAGAGGTGCAGAGAGCTGTTACAGAGGACAAGCTAACCACAGAAAACTTTCTGAAGCAAACACAGACACTGAAAGGACAATGAATATGAGTCTCATAAAAGGAAGACAGGCAATATGCAAAATAGAGTTATGAATGCTTTTGGAAACCTGACAAAATCAACTTGAGTCTCACAGAGTAAAACTAAGCCTCCATCTAACAATAGTTGTAACAAAGACAAATTGACCTGAGAAACACTGCCAAAATTACAGATGCACAAGCAAAAACTGCCAAAGACAAAAATAACCATGGAAGTATTTGATGTAATACAAGTAACAGAACAGGTCAAGGACATGTATATTAACACTCATGGGATTCCACAGTGTAACGGTGATATCAGGATTGATATGTCCTCCTGATTGTTTTCAACATCTCTGGCAAGATACATAAGAACAATCTGTAATTGTGGCACATTCCTGTAATCCCAATGGCTCATCAGGAGGCTGAAGGAGGAGGACTGGAGTTCAAAGCCTGCCTCAGCATCTTAGTGAGACCCTAAGCAACTCAGAGAGACTCCGTCTCTAAATAAAATATGAAATAAAATTTAAAAAATAATGTAGCTCAGTGGTTAAGTGCCTCCAGGATCAATCCCTGTATCGAAATAAATAAATGAATAAATAATAACATTATTTCTAAATAATTAGTGTAAATAGTCAGTAATCCTGATGAATTAGGTATGATTACATGTCTTCAAAATCTCACCTGTCTCAGAGGATAATTTCAAACAAAATCCCAATGTCACACAATATAGTGTTGAGAGGACCTCCCAAATACTGCCATGAAATCCAGTAAAAAACAAGAAATATGAATAGCAAGGACAAATACCAGATGCAGAATACATAGATTACTACTGTCAGTGTGATTGAGAGGGATGCAAAACTTTTCCTCTGAACCTGATTTAAAAAATAAAAAACTAAAATGGAAAGTTATTTTAATATATTTTTCCTAAATATAATTAAAATGCTTTTATAATTTTTGACTTCTTGTAAATTACAATGAGAAAATGAACAAAGGGAAGTTCCTAATTTAACACCCCTGGGGAGTATCTATTTATGCTTTGGAGATTTCTCATAATAAAAATTAGCATTTTATATATTTGTGTAATTTATATATGTATGTTTGTGTGTACTGAGAAATTTACTTTGTTTTTCTTATTGGAATCAGACAAATATGAGGACTTAGAAACACATGCTTCATAGTGCCTTCTCCAAAATAATAGCAAACTATATGTTCTTCTCTAATTGTAGAGACATTGAACAATTTTTCATATGTTTGTTTATTGATTGTGTATCTTCTTCTGAGAAGTGTCTGTTCAGTTCATTGGCCCATTTACTGATTGAGTTATTTGGGTTTTTTTTTTTTTTTGGTGTTAAGATTTTTGAGTTTTTTATATATCCTAGAGATTAGTCCTCTGATGTGTGTGTGGTAAAATTTGTTCTCAAGGTGTAGGCTCCTCTATTCATCTAATTGATTATTGCTTTTTCTAAGAAAAAGCTTTGTAGTTTGAATCCATCCCATTTATTGATTCTTTTTTTTTTTTTTTTTTTTTTTTTTTTTAATTTTTTTTAATTTTTTATTGTGGGTTGTTCAAAACATTACAAATTTCTTGACATATCATATTCCACACTTTGATTCTAGTGGGTTATGAACTCCCACCTTCACCCCATACACAGCCATTTATTGATTCTTGATTTTAATTCTTGTATTATAGGAGTCTTATTAAGGAAGTTGGTGCCTAATCCGGCATGATGGAAATTTGGGCCTACTTTTTCTTCTATCAGAACTACTCTAAGATTTCATCTCACTCCAGTCAGAATGACAGCTATTAAAAAAAAAAAAAAAAAAAAAAAAAAAAAAAAACAATAAGTGTTGTTCGAGAATGTGGGGGAAAAGGCACATTCATACATTGCTGGTGGGACTGCAAATTGGGGCAGACAATATGAAGAATCTGGGAATGGAATTACCATTTGACCCAAGTATCCCACTCCTCGATCTAAACTCAAAGGACTTAAAAACAGCAGGGACTTAAAAGGACAAAGACACAGCCACATCAACGTTTATAGCAGCACAATCACAATAGCTAAACTGTGGAATCAACTTAGATGCCCTTCAGTAGATGAATAGATAAAGAAAATGTGGTATATACAGACAGTGGAATATTATTCAGCATTAAAAGAGAATAAAATCATGGCATTTGCATGTAAATGGATGGAGTTGGAGAATATTATACTAAGCGAAGTTAGCCGATCCCCAAAAACCAAATGTTGAATGCTTTCTCTGATTTAAGGATTCTGATTCATAATGTGGTGGAAGGGCGAATGGGAGGATTAGATGAACTTTAGATAGGGCAAAGGGGATGCAGGGAAAGGGAGGGAGCATGGGGGAGGAAAAGATGGTGAAATGAGATGGACACTATTACCCAAAGTGCATGGACAAAGACATGAATGGTGTGACTCTATTTTGTGTACAATCATAGATATGAAAAAATGTGTTCTATGTGTTTACTATGAATTGCAATGCATTCTTCTGTCATATAAAACAAATAAAAATAAATACATAAATTGCAAAATAAAGAACAAATTTTGGTTTTAAAATACAAAAAAAATGATATGTTCTTCATTTAAAAGTTGCCCATTAAAAAGTAAATAAAAGAAAACTTGACACTTTATGCACATTGCTACAGAAAAAGATCTGAGAAATCTTATCTATTCTCTCTGATCAGCCAAGCAAATGCTTTCTAAGTAAAAGGAGCCTTTTAAATACAGCATAGACATCCATGAGCAGCAGGGACATTTCTGGCTTCCCACAATGTAGAACAATGGAGTAACAAATTTTCTCATAGAGCCCTGGATGGATTATTATAGGATATAAGGGATTTTAATAACAAATTAATGAATAATGGTGGTTTTATAAATGAGTTTCTTTTTAGTCAACTTTTTCACTATTATGACCAAAAGACATGAAAAGAACAAATTAAGGAGAAACTATTTATTTGGGGACCATAGATAGTGAACCCCCTTCTTTGGGGCCTGAGGAGAGGCAGAACATCATAGTGAAAGTGTGTGGCAGAGAAAAGCAGCTGGGGACATAGCACCCGAAAGCAGAGAGAGATATTCCACTCACCAGATACAAAATGTATATTACAAAAGCATACCCCCAATAACCCACCTCCGCCAGCCACATCTTCCTTCCTACTATTACCACTCAATTGTTTCTTATCAGGGGATTAATTCAGTGAGTGGGTAAAGGCTCAGATAACTCAGTCATTTCACTTCTAAACCTTCTTGCATTGTCTCACACATGAGGTTTTAGGGGACGTATCATATCTAAAAATATAATAATTAGATTTCACAGATTTTTTAAAATGTGTTTATGTAAAGAAATTTTTAAATGATATGTAAAAAATATGCATGATATATGTACATTTTTTAAAAATACATGCTCTGTACATGAATCTTATATTGTGTGTATAGTTGTGTGTGTGTTTAAACATGAAGCACATAGAAGAAACTTCAATATATTTTACTATATATTACTCTGAAAATTAAAAAAAAAAGACCCTTCAGGATTGGTGATGCATCTCAGCAGTAGAGCACTTTCATAGCATATGTAAAATCTTATGATCAATGTCAGCCCTATGAAGAAAAAAAGAAAAAGAAACTATAAATATTTTGTAATAAAAATTTCAAAATTCCCTAAGTGTTATGAATAAATTACATGCTGTTTATGTTTTCACAAAAGTGCTGTGAGTTTATTAGATATTTTCATGTCTTTTTTTCCTAAATTTGATGTTAACTAATCAAAACTTTTAATTGAATAAAAACTATATTTTCACATCCAATATTTAACTTAAATTTATATAAATTTTAAATTTAAAATAATAGTGCTTTTTTTTAATTGATTGATTATATACAAAGGCCTGAAATGACAATCTTACTTTGAAATAAGTCCTGGAGGTGGGGAAACATAATATACTGTACAATATATTTCCAAACATCACTTAAAGTCATAAAGTGATATCACCAAGAAATGTTTTCATAACTACAATCCTGAAGAGTTCTGAAATGCTTTGTTAACTGTTTTAGAGATTGTCTTTAATAATAAATATGTGTCATTCCCCTGTATTTTTATATTTCTGTGTTTGAATTCTGAAGATCAAAGCTATGATAATCAATCAGCAGATTGAGGAACCTGTGGTGCCTCACAATTCTTAGTCAACTGATACATGTTTCATCTGTTTTTCCTGAGGCAAGAAAATTGTTTCATGTACTTGTTTTAATCACTCAATTAATTTACCTATCTACTTATTTCAGTGTTAAATAGAATAATCAACTACTTTAACTTTTTCATTAGTGGGATATATTCATTCTTTATGGTTTTTATATAGGGTAATAAAAATTAGCTCATAGGAGAATAATCTTCATTTTCACCCCAGAAAGACAAATGTATGTTCTGACTGGGTTTGGATCAAGTTTTCCAAATAAGTATATTGACCATTGCAATATCCACAACTCTGAAAAGACATTGTATAGACAATGATGTCTTTTACTACAAATACTATTTCCAAAATACAAAAACAAAAAATAAAACAAAAAAAAAACAACTGCAGTAATGTTGAATATTTATGAGGTCACTACTGGAAAAACAAACTCTAAGTTAATAAAATTACTAATAATTTTCAGGCAAAAAGAAGAAAGATTTTAATAGAATGATAACAGTAAAGAGATATTTTAAACCTATAATTACTAACAAAGGTAATGATTAAGTGGAAATTATCTACTCAATGTGTCAGAGTCAGATATAAGATAGATACAAGGAATTATATATTCCTTTTCATAGTAAACAGTGTGCTTATTAAAATCATGACTGTAAAAGGATTTTTAGGCTGATGACAAGTGTGATAGGTAGATCGACAAACTGACAGGCAGGCAGGGTGTATATTTTTTTCCTCATATTGAGTTTCATTTATGGAGACTTTTCCATATTGGAGGTAGTAAAAGTGCAGTCCTGTGATAGCTAAATATATCCACAAACCTGGATTAATGGTGGCACAGGGCAGCACACTGAGTTAATGAGATCAAAGTATTTTTCTCATAAAGTAGACCATAGGGAAGAAGTCTGAGGCTAGTAGGGAAGTGCTACATTTCTCAATATATAATTTCATTTCAGGTCCTAAGATGTCTATTGTGGTTGTTCCTACTTTTTCAGCAGAAAGAAGGAGAAAATTGACAAGGCATGGTAGCATTCCCTGTTAGAAACATAATCAGGAAGTGAAACCAACTTCATTGTATTTTATTGTCCATAAAAATATCATATCAAGCAAAAATCAAAATGGGAATGTTGTTTCTCTATTTGGTCATTCCCTACGTATTATACTGCTTAAGAGTCAAGTATATTAAGTTTAGCAACTTTGTTGTATGTCTTACTGAATATTTTTATAAGGATATTAAAATATACTAAAAACAAATATGTGGCATGTAATGCAGCAGATTTAGGTTTAATGACTTGGAAATATTACAGAAGGCTACCAGAATCCAGTTCAGTTCCTTATTATCATTAGCATGTTCTACATAAACATAAGATGCTTTTACCAAGAAATAAGCAATAATTTGCATAGATACATTTTGCCTATTATTTCCTTTCCACTCCCTGCAATTTTGTGATATGCAGTACAGTTTTTAAATATTGTGGTCAGAGCTTACATAGTTATGAAATGTGATGAAGAAACGTTTCTCACCAACTCTTTGGGGTTTATTGCTACCATTCTAAAGGTACAATTCCATTTAACATAATTTTTTTTTTGCTTACTAGATAAAGTGATAGGCATAGAGGTTAATGTATATTTGTTACAGACATATATGAACTTTAGTATGTATATATATAGTGTATATATATATATATTTAAACATATTTTACCATCCAAAATATATGCAGATTATATTTTTTCTCTTTAAAATTTCTCTATAAAACGTATATTTCCCTAATGTGTCAAATCTATGAATATAAGATTATTCATCATAATTAAGAGATTATATCTTACCATATTTAAAAAGTAAGTAGAAGAAAAAGTAAATCTAGTGACTGAAAAATTTATAGGGCACACAGCTTTAATCTAAATCTCATAACTTCAAGTTTTTTATTTGTTTCTTTATTCAGAAAATATCTACTGAGGCAATGTTTTATATTCCCTATGATACGATGGAAGTGTGCTCTTTCTAGTTGATGTGATATTATTCTCTTTAGAAAATTTCTTTACCTAGAGTCAATATATAACATCTGTTCCAAGTTTCTGACTTATTCTCTCATTGCTACTTAGTTTTCTGCTTTATGATTTTAGGTTGAAAATTTTACTGCCATGTTGGAAGTCATGATGGTAGCAATTTATGGAATGGATTATTGACCTTCAATAGATGATTCATTGTCTATTATTTGAATATTTATTATTTTATATAATACTTAGTGTATGTAAAATATATCAATGTATACATTTATAATCTTGCTAGTAATTCAAGTTTTCAAAACACATTATTACATTGATCATAGAAAAATACAAACATTAAGTGATACAATATGATGATGACAAAATACTTAAAACAATTAAAATATGTAAACAGTTCAATATGTCTTTTCAGACTTTGCGTGTGAGTGAAGATGATCTTTCCAGCTCAGTTTTCTTCCAGGTTTAGAATCTTTCTCACTCCAGGAATTTGAGCATTCAAAAAGTAGTGAATTAAAGTCTGACACTAAATTGTCATTTCTGGGTTAGTTCAAATTATATTTCCCTTGTATCAAGCTCTAGAAGCTTCTCCATGAAGATTTGTTCACCTTTGTCTTGTGAAGAAAATAAATCACATTCATTCACATTAACCCAGAATTTGAATAGAATATGACAGGTAAGCTTCAGAATGTTAGAAAGCAGGACACAAGTGAAAAGTCTGTGCAGAAAACAAGACAAATTGATTTAGACTAGATAGTGCATATTTTTTCACTGTGCTGAAGTAGGATAGTGCATTACTGTCCTTCTCATCTCTCCCAAATAGGATATCTGAGCATTGTAGGTTAGCAGACTTCCCTGAATGAGCACAGAGATAGTTTATATAATTGTGAAAATACCCCACATGGGAACATATTCAGTGACGGTGGAGCTATTTTATGAGCTTTAAGGGAAAACACCACCTTGAGGAAGTACCATTACCTACATTTCTAATCTAAGAAATTTAGAATTTAATTGTCACACATTTTTTTCATGATCTATATGTTTCCTTTAACTTACATTTAAAAATATAAATTGTACCTCATCTTCTGAAATTTTTGAGTGACTTGGAAAGTTGACACTTAAAGAGTGAATAAGTGTGATTTTTATAAGATTATTAGTCTTTACGGCCTTTTTAAAGTTATAGTTGATCACAGTGGAGTTAGTACCCAAGGAATTATTATATCTATAATAACACATTAGCCCTATTTCAAATGTAGATAAATATCAATGTGGACCTTCATGATAAACAGCATACTTTATTTAAAAACATCATTGCAAAATAAAGTTCATTGAAAGAAAATATACATATTCATTAAGTATTTTACAAATACACCTTGCTTTCATTCCTTTTACTTGATATCACCAAAATTTTTGAAAAATGGGAAGATTATCTTTCTTCTGTGAATATTATTTCTTTAAACATCATATTTAGTCATTGTCTTTTGTCAAAAAAAGATTTTTGAAAAAATGAAATCTTGGCAGCATATGATGTAAAATAAATATTAACTTTATTTACCACCTTACTAAGGAGGGAATCAGACAGATATCATAACCAGTTTTCAGAAAGGTTTTTTTTGAAGAGTCAATTATAGTTCAAGAATTCTAAAATTAATTTACAAATGGGTGCAAAATTGATGTCTTCCACAATGGAGTAGATAAGTAAATTGAATCTTCATTGGACAGAATTACTTACAGACAGGAATTGCTTTTTACTGCAATCAATTATCTGCAAATTAAAAATGTTTGAAGTAGCTCAAAGGCAGTGAAATATATGGAAATCATAGAATCAAAATCAGATATCTCAAAATTGCTTTTATCAATTTATGTTGTTACTGATCTTTTAGGAAGAGTGAATTTGACCCACCTGACATTACAAAGAAGTGCTGAGACCAATAGCTGAGTCCCAATGACGCATGGCATTTTTGATACCTAACCATATTTGGCAGATGGACATCACACACTTGCCAGAATTTGGAAAATTAAAATATTTGCATGTTACAGTTGATACTTCTTCTGGATTTTTGATGGTCTCCCTTCATGCCGGAGAAAAAACTAAAGATATTATAGCTCATTGCTTACAAAATTTTGCCACTGTGGGCGTTCCAAAACAGTTAAAAACAGATAATGGTCCTGGTTATATTTCTACCTCTTTTAAACAATTTTGGTCATCATTTGGCATTACTCACATAACAGGAATTCCATACAATCCACAGGGACAAGGCATAGTTGAAAGACCTCATCAAACTATTAAAATGTACTTATTAAAGCAAAAAGGAGGTTAACAGATCTGTTTGATTACTTTCACCTTTCCTTTTCATTGTATTTAATAATTCTGTTCAGGATAATGTAAATTGTTCAGAAAATTGTTTTCTTAGTACCTGTTGGAATGTTACATAATTTTTTTTTAGCCATCGTTGCCAGAATTCCTATCTTCATCCCAGTGCCGGTAAAGAAAAAGATAAAACCAAACTACAGCTTCTTCAATAGTTATCACAACAAACTCTATAAACTGATGCATCAATGAATAATAACTCAACAAGTAATGCTCAACCAAGGAGTCGATTTACTTTGGGAGGAAATGGACATATTGATGGATTCCTCTGCTTTAAACTGCTTGCAGAACTTGCCTGGACTATGTATCACTTGTATGCATTGTGAACTATCTTGATGCAGCGAATTGTAGTAGTGCTGGCATAGCTTTGCAGATGGTGTCATTGGTGGTACAATTTTTCCAAAAAGAGCCGTCATTTGGCTTGGTGTTGCGGCATTTTGCATCCTCCTCCCTTCTGCTAGTGATGGTCTAAAATTTGGGAGCCAACAGAGGTGAGGCAAAGAACCTCACCCCCCCACACTGGCACCAAGGCCAAATTTGGGGGCCAACAGAGGTGAGGCAAAAAACCTCACCCCCCCACTGGTGCAAAGGCCAAATTTGGAGGCCAACAGAGGTGAGGCAAAGAACCTCACCCCCCCCCCCCACTGGTGCATAGGCCTATCCACAAGTATGGCTGTATGCTGGACTGGTAGTCAGTGACGGGTATGATCGAATTGCAGTGGTACCAACCTAAGACAGGAGGCTGAAGCCTTGAGGTCAGCTCATCCAATGATGGGTAAGGACCATATGTACTATTGGACAGCCTAAAAGGCACGGTCCCTAAGCCACATGCTTGGTGTTTAATTAAACAGAAGGGGGGAGATGCTGAGAACCAAAGCCGAGTCCGAATGACGCATGGCATTTTTGCCAGTATGGAGTGGTTGAGAGGTGATGCCAGCAGGCCATTGGGATGATGATGGTTATTTTGAGCTGTGTATGTTAGACCCCTGCTGTCCACTTAGGCCTGCTGCTTTGGAGTTCTTGCTACTTTGGAGTTCTCGCGGGGATTCCCGGAGAGTTCCCATTGGTTGGGGAAGTGCCGTAGGAGGGATTTCCGGTTGGTGTGTGGTTCCTGGAGGAGCCGCGTGGCGTTTGGGGAAGCTCCCGAGAGCGTGTGTGGAGTGTGCTGGTGGAGTTCAGAAATAAAGTTTGTTCCTGCTTCAGTGGCTCATGCTTTGTGCCCAGCCAGACTGCAGCAAAGAAGTCAGTCACATAAACATGTAATTTTATAAGAAATACATGTTAGAGAATGTAAGAACAAAGAGGGAGAGTTGGAGGAAGAAGGAACTAAAAAGACTACCAAAAGACAACTCTACACAAAAGGATTGCTTATTAAATTTGGTTTACCCACCTTAAAGACATATAATAAATGTCTTTTTAAGTTATTGTATACATACTGATAGTTAAAGTAATATTGCACAAGTGATCCACTCATGCAATTTTTTCACTAGAATGTGATGACAAAGATCTCTGAGACCTCCTGTGAATAAAAGCCTGATAACTCAACTAGTTCTTCTAAGAGTTTCCAGAATCTCTGTTTGGAGAAGTCTTAAAAAGTCCAACTAATCTTAGAAGATGTTAAGAATTTCTTCACTGACATCCAGTAGGCACCTTTCTTGCCTTACATGAAATCAGTCAATTACATGCATAAAATTAGTTTGTTCAACCCCAAGAGAGATGATTCTCTTTTTGCTAAATTCTGACTAATGTAGAATCTCAGTACAACACAGTGTACTGAGATTTCTGCTGAAAACTCCACTAATAAATCAAGCTTACTACTTTGAGGAGGAAAAATTTATTGCCCCCCACCCCAAACCCCCACCCCCATCCCAAGTGTCTCACCTTGATCTTTTCACAGTTCTTTGTGACTATCTGGAAATTTTTTTCCCTGTGCCCACTTTTCTGATGAGATTTTAAGTTATGGTCTAAGTCGTTTTCATTGCCAGGAATTTTTGTCTTAAGTGAAGAGCAAAAAATCACCCAGACAGACAAATACAGAAATATTCAGGGAGGGTATGCAGATCACCTGATTTCATGATACTTAGATATGAGCTAATTAATATAACTATCCAGAAACCGCCAGCATTAGTATGCATTTTCCTCCGATTTTCCCCTGATGTTTTAAAGGATGCTTTGGAAACCTCAACAAGAATATTCCCCCAACCATTGGCACCCCAGCCCAAGAACTAGAGAGAGAGATGAAAATGCTCTTGAGGCTACTGATGTTTTTAGATTATCTTGGGATGACGTATGTAAGTGCTGTGCTTATAAATTCCCTAAACCCTTTTGTGTGAATACTACTCCTTGATATCCAGCAAGAAATCCACATTCCACAACTAAGAGGCACTGATGAGGGTCATGGGACTGCTTTGCATGCTGAAACAGAAAACAGATCCAAAAAATACAATATAACACTACTTCTTATGATGATCCTATCATTTAATAATTTTAACTATATTTATATTTAACATTTTCTACTGAACATTTTGACACTGCTTCTTGCTTATCAAATAATTTTTTATGATGGAATAAAAAATATAGTCATAATCTAGGTTCTTCCTTAGGTCTTCCAATGATATAAGAGGTTAGTATGTTTAAGTCCATTAACTTTGTTGCCAGTCAATGTCCCTGAGCATAAATTAAGTATGTAATTAATATATTCTTCTCAGAGTTCTTAAATAGGAAGAAAAGTTATTATGTTTGTAAATGCATCTTACAAAAAATTTTGCTACACATATTCAAGAAAATATTTTATTAAATATGTAAAATTACTTGCACCTGTATCAATGCCTTGTATTTTTTTATTTTTCTTAAAGAAATGTTGCAACTCTCAATACATTTTCTAGCTGTTTTTTTTCTTTTTTTTCTGTTTTAAACAATGATCCTTATTTTAATTAATGTGTCCCTTTACCTTAATTCCTGGCCTTGTATTTTTCAGTCACTGGAATGTGAGCAAGGATGCCACCTATCCTCATTATTTTTTAATTTGTTTTGGTATGGTGATTGTTCCCACATTTTACAGTGACAGTCTACCTAGCTCACCTGAAGTCCTATTCTTTGTTTTGTCTTATTAAACATTGTACAGGCAAAAGGACTTTGAACACATTCAACAGAATGCAAAGTTCATGTGGCCTGTCTTTTCTTAGGTCATCAGAGTGAGGACATTATAACTTTTACAAAAGTTTTCATTATGATTTTACTTCCACGATAAAGGGTTTAAGTTTCTTTACTAAAGTTTATTTTTTTTACTAAAGAAGAAGTAAATTCAGTTTATTAAAGTAATTTTATTTGACTTATATGTGGAGGCAGAGACCTAAAGGACTATGTTCTCATTTCCAACTGCCTTCACTGTACTAGCTTAGAGCAAATTTCTTAACCTTCCTGATTCTATTTTTCCAATGGAACAAAACTTCCAATTCTTGTATAGAAATGATGTGAGAGTATAGACAACATTTGTAATTTACAGAACAAAAAGCATGATTGTAGGCACTTAATAAATAGTGATCCTTTTCATTTTTCCATATTTAGTTTTATAGAACTACATTCTAGATTATTTTTATTATTTAAGATAAATACAGTGAAAAATAAAATGTATTTCTCTTTTTTCCTGATACTATACAGGCAAACCTGAGATACTTTGGATTTATACACTGATGTTTTAGAACGAGGATAAAACATCCACAAGGCAATTCACTGAAAGCATCATGTCACTGTTTTTACTTATCTCAAGGCAACTGCTAAATGTCATATCACTCCAGCCCAGCAATATGTAATTGCCGTGTCACCTTGTAGCATTGGTGATGAATACATTTTGCTTCTTGACTCTTAAAAAGTTCACCTTCTATGGCATGGTTGGTTATTTGTTCAGCATGTTAAGAATTTTCAATCATGATCAGCATTTTCATTTCCACTTCAAATTCAGTAAATAAAGAGGTTGTTTAATATCTTCTTGCCTCAGCTAAGAGAGAAAAATAAATAATTATGATTCATGAGTTCTAAATGTGTAAACAAAAAAGGGAATATTTGTGCTATAACTGCACTGCTGGATTTAAGCAAAAATTAATTTATTAAACAGATGTTTATCAAGTACCTGGTTATATAACAATGCAAAAGCTAATCATGACATAATCTTCTTACACAGCAAGCTTATGTGGATAAATGAAGACTCTGAGGATGACTCTCACTCTAAAATACCAGAAGTTTGTGGTTTTCATACTCTTAACATTCCACACATTCCTCAACAAAGATGAAAGGGTATTCTTAATAGATATGAAATTGGCTTCTTCTAGAGTGGAGAAGGGAAGTAAATTGAATTTCAACCAAATAATGTTTTTGCATATTTATAAAAAACAATTATTTACATTTATTGGTTTTCCACAAGTTGATATCTATCTCTACAAGGTTGTGAAATAGTTCAAAGAAAAGAAAAATCACAAACAGCATAGAAAAAGACAACTCAGAAAATTCTACAGTAAAAAAAAATGCATAATTTATTTTTAAAGATGCCTTTTGGTTCATTAAAAAGTCCTTCAGACTTTTTTCCTTTCAAATTTTTATTTTTTCCCTTTATTATGACTTTCTATTTTAGGTGAACTTCTGTTAATCAGGATTGTGCACTGATTCTTCTATTTTAGTTGATACTTGATAGCTCTGGCTGCATAATTTTAAACAAATAGATATCAATCCTGGGTCTCCCACTAGCTGGGTAACCTGTAGCTTCTTAGTTAACATCAGAGTCACTACTTTTTCACTAGTAGAATGGAGAAACATTTTATTATGATGTTTGAGTGATAATGCATGTACATGTTTATCTCAATGCCTGTCACAGCATGAATTCGTTATATATGTTTGATCTGATTATAGCAATATCCCTAGCATTATTATATGAATTGGGTCCTCATTCTTCATTAAGATAGATATATTCATCACTCCCTCTTCTGAGCATCCAGAATGCTCTGAGAGTTGATTTCCCCACTCTATTTGCCTTGTCATTATCTTCATATCTACATCCATCACTAGAAGTGTGGGAGGTCTTGCTTTTCACACAGTGCAACCACTGTTTCCCATGGTGCACTTTTGTATTCGATCAATAAACAGTAATTAAAATCCCCTGTTTCTGCTCCTATGTGGGTCATCTACATGCCATGTAAATGAAAAAAAAAAGTAGACTGGATCTAAGTATAGAAGGAATCTGTAATATTTCGATGGATATGGACAATGATAATAGAAACTATAAACCTTATTTATTATTGTGGCAGGAATTCTGCAAAGAATTTATACATATGTGGCCTCATCTAATACAACAAATGTTTAAAATGTGTTCAAATGCCAAATGTATATAGATAGATACATAGATAGATAGATAGATAGAGAGAATCCAAATATCTATAGTAAAAAAAAAAAATAAAAGGGGAAAAAGAAAGCCTAATGTACTTTGTGAAGGTCTCGTGATGATTATTGAGTTAGTCAGGTGCCAGAGTTGCAGATGGATGTTTAAGGCAGATGGAACAGCATTAACAAAGGCATGGGGGCATGATAGATCATCAACAACTTGGATTTGTCAAATAGTAATAGGGGTCTGTAGTGACCTGTCAGTCACTTCGATGGGGATATAAAGTTAAAGGATGTGCTCAGTTCACATAATGTAGGATCTTAAATGCCAATATAGAAGAAAAGCTTTAAACTTTACAAAATGTTAAGACTTTGTAGAATTATATTAAACATTAACCTGGGATGATACATTTTAATACTCAGTTGCATCTATAAAATAGTTCTGTTTAAGAAATTGAATTTTTAGAAAGCAGCAAAGAGTCAGTGTCTTTTCTTTATATATATAAAGTCTTTTGCAAATTGCAAACCAAATGCCACTGGAAAGAGGCATGATTCTTTTAAAAACACTGACTTGCCTATGATAAATTAGCAATGTAATTAGGTGTCAAACTGTACCTTTCTCATACATTCTTCCACCCAACTCTGAAAATAGGAAAGCCTAAAGGAATGAAAATGAGTGTCTTATTTTTCTAATTTTGGAATTTAGAAGCTTATAATAAGTTGTAATTGATATGTTGATTCTGTCATGATTCAAAAATTATTTATGATCCCAGGGAAGAAGCAAAATAACTTTTACTCATAAATACTTTTTGCATGCCTTTACCCTCTGTTCTTGTTCATTCTGTCACCACATCCTCCAAAGCACTGAGACGGCAATGTAACAGCATCCCTGTCATTCCTCCACATCTCCAAGCTGTCTTCAGAAGGAGTTGCCTCAATCAATGGTGCCACACCCTTGAGTCTAAAATGTGTGAATATTTTAATAGTCCCTACTGTATTTAATCTAGTCTTGTTAAGATAAAATACAAGTGTCCTATGAGCTGCTGCCTACCACCCTTTCATGTATATTCTACCTTGACCTGCTGTATACAAAAAGTCTGGAATTGTGCGTAGTTTAACACTTCTTACTTTTTACCTCTGCCCATGTTTTCTTTCCTTTCTTCTCCCCTTTTTCCAAAAATGCCTCTACAATTTTTCTGCACCTACATAATTTTCAATTTAACATATAACTTCAATGTAAATGACATGTTATCCAGGAAAGTTTAATGAAAACTAACTTTGGGATAAGCACCCTTCCTCTTTTCATACATAATATTGGAAGAGCATATTTATGCCTCTTGTATTACCTCAGTTCTGTTATTCTCAGGTCTTTCCCAATCCTGGCTAATATTTACACACTATTTAAAATGTAATCAAAGGGCCATAGTTTTCAGAATTACACCTCTGATTCTACACACCAAGTTGTGTTAACACATGAGGGATTGCTAGTTACATGTGCATTTCCGTATCTTTACCCTAACTTCATTGTTTCAATAACTCATATGGCTTCTTCGCCATTTTAGAACTTTTGTTTTTTACCTTCTCTGTGGAACTACTCTCACCCTGATTTCAAACACATAGTAGATAATCATTGATTAATTGAATACAAATTTAAAAAACACTGTGTGCAAATATTTTGCAAAATATTTTTTTTGTGTGTAAAATCAATGTTCATCTTTTTCTTTAACATAGCATCACTGAAAAATTAAAGCAATATCTCTGCTGGTAAACTTATTAATTTTAAAAATTTGAAGTTATTTATTACACATTAATTCTGTATGGTCTCAAAATGAGTATTGGTCCATGATTCAACAGATACATAATTATTACGAGAAGAGATGTAGGAGAATGAGCAGATGGCTATTGTAATGCTCACAGACCATATAACATAACAACTGGGATGGGTTAGACATTAGGTATCCTCCAAAAGTTTATGCATGAAACAATGCAAGAAAGTGTAAAGGTGCACTGACTGAATTATGAAAGACTTAAGATAATCAGTGCATTCATCTCTTGACTGGGATCAACTGGGTGGTAATTATTGGCAGGTAGGATGTGGCTATTTATATGCGTTTGGGGTAAATATTTTTTCCTTGATTGGAGGGGAATCAGTCTCTCTCTCTCTCTCTCTCTCTCTCTCTCTCTCTCTCTCTCTCTCATTCCTGGTGGCCATGTCCTGAGCTACTTTCCTCCACCATCTCTTTCATCACGATGTCATGATGTTCTGACACATTTTGGGTACAGAGCAATGGGAACAACTGTCCTTGGGCAGAGACTTCTGAAACCGTAAGCACCAAATAAACTTCCTCCACTGTCAGGTCTTCTGGTCACAGCAAGAAAAATAAATAAACTGACTAAAACAGTAACTAAATTAGTTGAAAGGATCAAAGATGCAATCTCTGAGAAAGTGCTAATATGGTGACATTAAAAGGTATATGTAAAAAGAGATTGAGTAGCCATATAGCAGTTAAGAATTTTAGATTAACAACTTATAACCATCTAAAGTAGAATCCAAAGTAGAACATGTCAAACCCAGATGGTTATTGGTTAATTAAATAGAACAGTAATGGGAGAAAAATATAATTGTTAACTCATTTTTTTCCAGGATGTAGATAATTATTTCTATGAGGTCCGCATTAGCCTAATACCAAAACAGACAAAAATATTATCAAAAATGAGATAGAATACCAATGTATTTCATAAGCCTATAAAAAGTACTCAACAAAATTTCAGCATTTGTTATAAAATATATTTAAAATGATACAGTGTAATCAAATGTATCCCAGATATACAACATTGTTTCAAAAAAATTAATGTGCCAGATGCAGTGGCACAGGACTATAATCCCCAAAATTTGAGAAGCTGAAGCAGGAGGATTGCAAGTTAAAGGCCAGCCTCAGAAATTTGGCAAAACTCTGCTTTGAAATAAAACATATATCACATCAATTTTTATAGCAGCAGAATTCACAATAGGCCAGCTCTGGAACTAGCCTATGTGCTCATCAGATGATTACATTTTTAAATACACACACACACACACACACACAATGGAGTTATACTCAGCCAAAAAGAAGAATGAAATTATGGCATTTACTGGTAAATGAATGGAACTAGACAACTAAGTGAAATAAGCCAGACCCAGAAAATTAAGGATCAAATATTTGTTCTAATATGCAGAACCTAGATCAAAATAAGAAGGAAAGAAGGGAAGAGAGAGGTGGAAGAGATGGAGAAGGGGGATTCCTTGAAAACAGAAGTGGAGTAGAGGAAAGAGATCGAGAGGTAGAGAGGAGGGACTGGAAAAGGGAAGAACAGTGGAATGAATCTGATCAAATTTTTCTATATACATATATGAATACAACAGAGTGAATTTTACTTTTATGCACATCCACAAAGCACTGATTTTAAAAAAAGTCTTTAAAAAAATAGAAGACTGGAAGAAAAGGGAACATGAGAAGGGAGGAGGGGGAGGAAAGGGAACTATTAGGGATTAAACAGGAGCAAATTATATTCCTTGCTTGTATAATTATGTCAAAATGAACCCAAATATTATATATATATATATCTATAATGAACTAATGTTAAAATAAAAAGGCTAGGGGTATAGCTCAGTAGTAAAGAGTCCCTGGTTTTATCCCCAGTACTCTATCTTAAAAAAAAAAAAGAAAAAAAATCAATTAATATGACCTATCATATCAACAGGCTAAAGACAAAAGGTAACACAATAAAATCAACAGATGCATTCAATGCGTTTTCCTAAATAAAAATTTTGGAGTTGTGGATGCTGAAATGGTATTTTGTTTGGAGTACCCAGGACGAAGGAGAGGTCAATGATGGATCAGCCTGAACAATGTAAACCCAGATACTGTAGAGTCTGTAGTTTTTATTTTTTATAAGGATTTTATTTATCCCAGAGCAAAAATAAGTGCAAGAATGTTTTCATTAACAGTCATTTAAAGTCTCAATAGTAAATAATTATAAAATAGTCATTTTTTTTATTTTCATAAAGGCATAAATAAATAAATAAATAAATAAAAGTAGTTAAAAGTGAAGTGCTTAAGAAGGAATTGAATTCTGATGAAAAGAGATGGGGTTGACCCAGCTTCCAACACTGACAAGAATAATGTGAAGATATAGAAAAAGCAGGGGAAGGGTGAGAGGTAACATAGACACACAGTATAGTTCTGAGGATTCACTTTAATTGATGAAGGGATGGGGAGGAGATATCAAGGATGATCTGGTTTACTTACTAAAGATTCATCCAACTGAAGTGTTCTTAACTATATAGATAATTCCACATTAAGAGATAAACTGAAAAAGTAAAGGAGATGTCTCTGCAGGTAAAATAAATAATATTATTTTTTTTAGTTATTAACTACATGTAATTTCTGTGTGTGCTACAGAAATTTCTCTGAGGATGCTATTATTTTTACAGTTTCCAGATTTATGTTCAAAAAGATTAAAACAGACAAAGAATGTGGAACACAATTTTTGCATGAGACAAATGTGTCTGCAAGGAAATAAGGAATATAGTTTGAATGCAAAGGAGCACAAAGACAGGAAGGATAAGTGAACTCCAAAATTGAGACAAGAAGGCATGTTGTGGACCCTCATACATACAGAGGTTGGCAGGGAAATAATAATAGCTAGCTCTATGAAAAACAATTCCAGAAAAGGATATAAAATGACATTATGAGTAAACACAGCCCTTTAATAGTTGAACCTTTCTATATATTGACAAAGTGGCCAACATATTTAGACTCTTGGCAACCTCCATGTTGGGTGAGAAATGAAGAGTCCTCTCTGAAAGTGTTTTCTCAAAATCATTCACTCTTGCAAAATGAAGGAAAAGTTTCCTCATGAAACCAAGATTTCTATTCTGAAATCAAATATTTATTTTCCTTTGATAAATACAAACCAGTTCCAAAACATATTGCTCTTTCTTTCACTAATATAAATGGATTTTTTAAAGGTATATTTGTTACATATTTGATTGGGCTGATATTGAATTTCCCCTCTCTTTGGAT
The DNA here is from genome assembly GCF_021218885.2 of Marmota monax. NCBI lineage: Eukaryota > Metazoa > Chordata > Mammalia > Rodentia > Sciuridae > Marmota > Marmota monax. The sequence continues at coordinate 1,147,956 of NW_026695230.1, read as the reverse complement.
TACAAGAGGTTTGCTTTCTGTGCTAAGAATGTTTAAAATTGGTAGGAGTTCTACTGAGTTGTGCCGGGGGAAATATAGTATTGAATAGAAATTATATGATATGTTTGCTCTGAGTCAGTTGGGCTCCTTGCTGCCTAAGCATTAGAATCAATATGAAGGCATTTTCAAACATCAATACTCTACCTAAGCTGCAGAATATTTTGGTTTGGGATACTTGGCTTAAAGTTTAAGTATGTATATTTTTTTCAAATATTTGGGTTAGTTTGAGTAGTCAGAATATAGAATCATTGTTTAAGGAGTATTTTACTTTAAATAAAAGATACATCATCTTACATTGATCAGTCCTTTAAAAATTATTGAGGAAGCAATAAAAGTGTTACAAAGGGCAATATTTGCATAAATTCTAAGGTTTTAGATAATTAGCCCAAAGACAAAAGGAATAGTTTAGTACATATTAGCTTTTAGTTTTCCTAAAACATGCAGAGTTTGATCAGCCTAAGATACTATTTAAAAAGCCAGAAACAAAACATTTTAATTCATATTTGTGTATTAAGTTCTACATAAAAAAGATTTTGAGAGATATTTTCATCAGGGAAACTTTACGTATCCCAAAAATATATATATTTACACAGCCCACATAAATTAAAAGTTATATTCTTTGGTCTCTTTAATAAACAGTTAATTAATTTAAAAATTTAAAAGTCAATGATTTTCTAATATCATTTCTTCATATTATTTTAAGTTCTTTCTATTTTTGACATAGTTTCACATTTGTAGAACAAAATTGTAAAGACAGTATAGTGAATTCCCATAAAAAACAATTTCACTTATTATTATTAAAACTTTCATACAAGTAATGAACTGGTATCAACAGATTATCACTGCACAGAGTTTACATTTTATTTATGTTTCCCTCCTACTTGCCTATGTTCTTTTTTTCCACTACCCAGAATATTGCACATCCTATAATTCATATCGTCATCCACATACCTCTCTACAGGTTGCTGTTGAATGTGAATGCTTCCAGATTTTCCTTGTTGTGAATGATCTTGGTCATTTTGAGGAATATCCTTTAAATACTTTATATGATTCCCTCTTAGAATTCCTTATAGGAATGTATTTGAAATGATACTACTGGGATTTCCTAATTTTGAGAAAAAGATCATAGAGTTGAAGTGAAATTTTCATCATATCATAGAAATAGGGCTACTCTCTCCATGACTATGACTGCTGATGTTAATGCCTACTAGTTTCAAACATTCTTAGCACAGAAAGCAAACCTCTTTTAATCCAATGAGAGAGTAAATTCAATATTAGCCCAATCAAAATATAATTTTGATTATATTTATTTATTTGATTTATATATATATATATATATATATATATATATATATATATATATATATATATATATATATAAATTAACAAATATACCTTTTAAAAAATTCCCTTAACATAATGTGGCTAAATTCATGTATGCCTGGTTTCTCCACTGCACAACTACTTTCAAACTTCCCTTCCCAAACCATTTTCCTTGGAAAGAACTCTCCATGCATTAAGGATAAGAAGATGCTCCACCTAACTGAGGGCAAAGGATCCATGTGAATTATTTGAAATTTATTTACATAGGAAATTTGTCTCTTTTCCCCCATTTGTTTACTTATTGAACTACTAAACTACAGTGTCTTGAGAATGAGCTTTCTTGTTTCCTTTCCAGTAGCAGGAATACAGTTTGCTGTTTTCACAGATACTGGTGAGTTATGGAATGGGGAGTGAGACTGGGATAAGTGAAAATGCCATGCAGTTCTCTATTCTAACCCAAATCAGTCTCAGTGTGATAAATCTTATGATGATCAAGCTGAAGATCTGTAGTGACAGCCACCAAGCAAGCTAGTGATCAGTACATGGTATTAATACCATGGTACTATCTGGGAGCGTGCATAGTACTGTAAAAAGATAACTAAATGTACTTTCATGGGATGATTTTTTTTCCAAGTTTGGTTTTACCTTGTGTTTTTGTTCATGTGAAAACATATCAAACAAATTAAGTATGTCTGTAGTTTTCTAAAGGTACAGAAGAATTCTCCAAACACATTTAACTTTTGGGATTGTAACAATAAATGTTATAAGCATGGCAGAAGTGAAAGATAGGAATGAAAACCAATTCAGAGAAGAAATATTGATTGAAAAAAGTATTGGCATTGCATTATTAGAATCCAGATTCCACCCCTAAACCCAGTCCCAGACAGTTCTCTTCATTCCCATGTAAATCACTGGTTTAGGATTAACTTTTATAACTCTTAACATAAAATCTGACTACAGAACCTGCTTAATTGAGTAAGGGTCATTTTCCAACTTTTTATGTTTGTTGAAAATGTTAGTTATGTTAGGACATTTGGGCTGATACAGTAGCTCAAAGGCATCAGAATGCAAATTACATTCTGCTTGACATCTGCAGCTTTAAAGTGAGGAGATTTCATATTTCTCTCTTCATTGCCAAAAATCTGTTGCAGAGAGTTTTCCAAGAATTCTCAGTGGGCACACCTGGAGTCATCATAGACCAATGGTTTTCAACCTGTGCCATGCATTTTAATCACTATGGAGCTGCAAATATTCTCATGACAAATTTCTGCCTCCAGAGATGCTGATTTAATTGGTTCAGAATATGCTGTAGGAAATAAGATATTAACAGTCCCTGAATATTTCTAATTTATAGCCATTAGAAAATAAGTTTAACCAATCTTCCTCCAAACATACACACACACACACACACACACAATCTGGTTCTATTTTCTTTTAATATATTTTCACTTTAATTGTGAGAGAATTTCTTCCAGGTGTTATAGTTGTCTTTGTGCACCACAAAAAAAAGAGTACCAAGAAATTATAAAAGCATTTCTGATTAATTTTTGCTTACCAGATATGCAGTACAAAGTTAGACTCCTATATTTTTTCACTGATAATGAAACAAGTCTTAATCTTGTCAAACTTAAGGACATTTTTTTGTTTTGGAGAAAGAAGAAGCAGCATTTGACTTAATTTACTTCTGATTTTTCATTTCCCGTAAGAAACAATAAGCATATAATTACCAAGTATAGTATTGTATTTATTTATGGAATATGGAAAAAGACAAACAATGTAATACCTTTTCCTGTAGGGCCAATGTATCAAACTATAGAGATGCTTAATTAAAAAATGTTTGGTGGTTTTGACAAGACTGAATCATGAAGCCACTGGAATTTGATAAAAGTACTTAAGCAAAAAACAATGATAAGAATTGACTGTTATAGAGGTGTTTTTATTGGCTAAATAGAGGAAAAGGATCTGGAGCAAGAGATGGATACAGAAAATGGTGTTAGAAGATTGCTGTATTTTGCATAACCAGAAACAGTGGAGGCTGAAAAGGAAAGAAGAAAATAGACGTGCAAAATGCAAATGTGATACTGCTGTTAGGAATCTGTGGAGGTAAAATTGGTGGGAATAAAAAAAAATACGCTTTTATGAAATGTAGTAGGCAGGAAGAAAGGCAGAGTATCAAGGGATGGGCCTTCTTTCAAAAAAACAGTGTGAATCCACTTTTAATTAGGGAGAAAGGAAATAAAGAAACATATTAAAAGCACAAGTGAGAAAGAAAGAGGTGGTAATTGATACAAAGTTCTAGAGGAAGCAATAGGAATGTGGCCAAAAGCCAAACTGCATCAGTGGATAGTGAAGGACTCATAATATCATTTGAGAAGAGACAAGGTAGTAATGTGGTAATAACATTTTGTAGCTTTTGACATAAAAACTTAAACAAACATGGAATGACAATGAAATCAGTAAAAATGCATGAGGATCTTTTTTTATTATTAATAAATGTATTACGATAGATGTAGGCAATCTTTTTCACCTTGAGACAAAGCATGGATCATCATGACATGAATTTTACTCCATAACAAAAAATCCAACTTTACAACTAAAATCCTCCCTATAGTACTTCACATTTGTCTACCTTTTATTTTGTCTTCAAGTCCAGAAAAAAAATATGAGGAAGCACATATGTATCCTTATGCTCAGTCTCTTATAGAACATAAGAGATATAATGCAATTTTGCTTCAAATAGGAGGTAGCGAAAAATGTAATTAGAATAACAAGAACTGAATTCCACCAAATTTTAAAAAATCAATTCAAAAGAAGTTTAGTAAATTAAAATATGAACATCTTAAAATTTTGAACAGAATATATTGAGATTAAAATCACATGGAAGTTTCCTCATTCTTGAGTCCTTTAATAATGTCTCCTAAAGACAAGGATAGCTTCTAATTAGATCTATCTAAATAATATTCTATGAAAGCAGGTAGAAGCAAAATCTGCTTTTGGGTTTTGGTGGATGCTGATTTGCAGCTGTGATTCCAAGGCAATTGCAAACAATGGTAGTGAGGCCTGCCTCACCATTCTAGACACTCTTTAATACCTCACTTCCATGGAGAACTGCACTGGAAGCCAGTGTCAGTGCCATTTCCATTATGATACTATGTGATTTAAATCAGCATATACAATCAAGCATCAAGAAGTGCACATAACAGTACAGACTTTGAAGTTTGACATATGTTATTCACACCTGTTTTTCTTCTTCATTTCTGGATTTGTGAGCGTCTTCACAATGTATGAAAAACTTTGATTCTTGGCCTAATAAATGCAGGTAACAATACAAAAACATTACACACAATGCAAGGGGATGTGCTTGTCATATTTCTAACAGTTACTACTAGCATGTTGTCCATCTGGTGGTGAAGAGCAGACTCTGACACTATATGGTTTGGTTTTAATTATATTTCTTCCAGATACTATATGAAAGAAAAAGAAAAAAAATATATATATATATATTTATATATATATATATGTGTGTGTGTGTGTGTGTGTGTGTTCATCTTAGATTACCCATTTTTATTTTTTTTATGAGTTGTTCAAAACATTACATAGCTCTTGACATATCATATTTCATACATTTGATTCAAGTGGGTTATGAACCCATTTTTAAAATGAGGCTAATAATAGTACTTTCTTCTTCAGGCTATTATGCATATTGCTTAAGGGCTCATCTCAATGGTAGAACATTTGCCTAACATGTGCAGCGCCCTGGGTTCTGTCCCCAGCACTGAAAATTACTGAAGAAAAAAATCAGATGAGTAAACACTTCAAATGTAAAGTGGTTATAACAGATAAGTGTTTATTGATTAAAAAATATTTATATATCAAGTAACATAATTGGAAGTGAAGAACAATACAAAAAACATTAATTTTGTCTATGATTTCATATATACCTACATAGAGTAGATAGATAATTTATCACTATAAATAATATATCAGATAGATTAATGCATGCATTGCATGCTATAATTAGTTGTATACAAATAAAAATTATAAATATCCTAAATTATTGCATAAATGTTGCACTTTGACAGATATAATCACTATCTTAGATGTATTAAGAAAATACCAAACTGGATATATGTTTAGTCTCCCACTGAAATGTCAAATGAATATGTGAGAGTTTGTATGTGCATTTGTCTCTATGAATATAACTCTGGGTCTATGTGAGTATGTGTGTTGGAGGCAAAGAGTAGAAAAAGAAAACATTCCCAACTCAGTGATTATAAAAATATTTTTCAAATGTCTTTCAGAACTAGGAATGCAGACCTTGAATTGAATTTCCTTTGTTCACTACATTCACCTAAGCTATTGAGGCCACATTATCTCATATGTCCTTAATATTCCCATACAATTAAACTTAGAGTATGCAGTGAAGTCTCTCTCTCTTTTTTTTAAGAGAGAGAGAGAGAGAGAGTGAGAGAGAGAGAGAGAGAGAGAGAGAATTTTTTAATATTTATTTTTTAGTTTTCGGCAGACACAACATCTTTGTATGTGGTGCTTAGGATCCAACCTGGGCCGCACACATGCCAGGCGAGTGCGCTACAGCTTGAGCCACATCCCCAGCCCAAGCAGTGAAGTCTCTTTAATAGTCAATATGTTTTTTAAGATTGGAACAACATAGAACAGCAATCATAAATAAAGACAGATAGCTGAAATTTATACTGACATTAATGTTTCATGTACATCTCTAGATTGTTATGCAGAAAACTACATATACCCATGAAAAATGTAATTTAAACTGATTTTATTTTGTATTTTGAATGTGTTTTAAAGCTATAAGGGATCTTTGAAATCACAAAACTGAAAGGGTTTTGTAGCAAGATAGATAATTCTGATTTTTCTTTTTCATACTTTCCATATATGTGTGTGTGTATATATATATATCATCCTAAAAGTTCAATATTTAAACAGGTTAAAAACAGAACTATTTTCTAGTGTCAGGTGTAAAGTAGCTACTCCTGCCTCCTCTGCTTAGCCACTTCCCCATACAGAGGATCTCTAGGATTCCTCCATAAATCTAGAAATTTGAAATATCAGTTTAAATATAATTTCTGTAGACTGGAATCATTAGTTAGTAATGTACTTAATGGTTTAGTGAGAGTTTTATTAGTTTCAATCTATTTGTGAATAAAATATTTCACGATCATTTGTGAAAAATTGTCTGCTGTAAAAATGTAAGTGGAATCAGAGCAATTAAAATGAAGGCAAATAAATAAATTACAGCTTTCACTGAAAGAACTTCACAAAACAAGAAACAAGAGAATTCTTTGTGTGTTGAAAGTAATGAAAATTTTTATGATGCTGAAAAAAATCCGAGGGAACCTGAATTTTGAACTTACTTTCAAAGTAGTAGGAGGACTAAAGTTTTATACAGATAATTTGAAGTTCTAGCTTTATTTTTCTTCAAAACACAAAGGTAGTTGTGAAGTTTTTGTGAAATCGTGGCAGATTTTGGAGACTTTTCATTGTTCCAAAATTACAGATTCTGATAGGAAAGTAGATTAACAGAGATTTGTTCTGGTCCCCCTCACTGTTAGTTCAGAGCAATATTAAATTCACACAATGCAGCCCATCTACCATATGAAGGCAGGTAGCTGGTTTTTTTGTATTGTTTTTTTTCTGAGTTACAGTGATGCAGCTGCATATCTCATACATATATACACTTTCTCAACATATTTCTCTATCTCTACAAAGCTTTTAAAAGCATTCTTTCTATACTGTTTAAATGGGAAGACAACAAAAATGAAGGATACAGGTGCTTAGGATCCTGTGAAGCCGAGCACTTCAGATTTCTAATTTGACCTCAGTCTTTTTTCAAAGGGATGCACAGGCACACTTGCTAAGGTACTTAGCTCAACACTGTGCAGTTAAAAATTTTGCCTGAGGTCTAACAACTAGCAGAGCAATAGATTCATGCTAAGCTCTGACAGACTAAACCCAGTGATATTTGTATTTTCCTATGTTGTTAAACAAAAGAGATAAAGTCAACTATCCATATTATTTCTAGTTATTTACTATTTTCCAAACACAAATATATTGTCCTCCAGAAAATGCAGGGCTTAGTTTTTGTTATTTAAAGAGGGGAACAGATACCTAGGTTCTAAATCTTTTCCTCTATGCTTCCTTCCAACCTTCTGTTAATAAATGTTTATCATCACTTACTATAAGAATTTTAGTGTGTCCAGGGATGAAGAGAAAGCACAGAGCTTTCTGCCCAAATTGCAGGATTTATTAAGAAAACGAAAACCACATTACTTTTTTATTTCAATTATAAGACATGTGGCAAAAGGAAACCATAGGCAAATGAAAAAATAAAATAGGACATGCACCAAGTATATATAAGAGCTGTGGCCAGGGAGGGTTTTTTGTTGTTTTGTTTTATTTGTTTTTTGTTTTTGTTTTTTTGTTTGTTTGTTTTTGTAGTGAAATCTTTGAAATAGGTCTAGAAATTTACTAGGGTAATAATATTAATATATCATATATATAAAAGGGACCCTTTGGGAATGGAGAAAGGGGACAAGATAGTAAAATTAGAGAATTATGAAAGATTTTTAATGAGGATGCTGGAGAAAATTCTTTAAAGTTGGTATTGAGCAAAATCTGCCAATAGTTATCAACATGAAATATATATTCACAGCCAATGATATTGTTGCTTACTTTTCTTCTTCCAATTAATGATTTGGCAAAGTGAATGGAAGCTTTGATGATAGCCACTTAAGCCAACCCAAAATAGCCATATTTGACATGGGAGAGAACTCTTAAATCTATTGACTCTTGAATTGAAATAATTTTTAACACACACATATTTTAAAACTAAAAAAAATCACAGTGCTTGATATATAAAAATTTACCTAAGTATATTCCCACACCATCAATGAGTCTTCAGCTACTTCATCAGTTTAATGACTACATAGAATTCCATTCCTTTTCACCAGTTTTCACTTTGTTTTTCATCTGTCATATTTTCTTATTCTCCTACATGATGCACTTTTAATTCATTTTCTTGAAAGCTTCTAGTTGTTAAGAAAATTAGAATAAATACTGAGGGAGAATGAGGAAATGCACCATTTTATTTAAGCACACTAAAAATTTTAGCCATATTATTTCTAGTCTCAGAATATATTAAGACTAGCTTTGAAATACAGTAATACTAATATATTTGAATGAATAACATGTAAAACCATTTGTTTGTAAAGCTCTTATCATGTATGATATTGAAAGACACCAATTGCTTATTAATAGATCTGGATTAAGCTAAAATTTACATTCATATGATACATTACTAAGTAATCTTTACATTTAATAATGAAAGAAACATTGGGAAGCTTAGGAGAATGCTCCAACATCAGTTACTCAAACTAATTTTTTTACAAGCAGCATATGAATGATAGCAAATCATATATATGAACAAATAAATATTTTTAGGAAAAACACTATTTCAAGTTTCTAGATTGCAGGTTTGCATACAATTTTAACTTTTGAAGGTATCTATATTTTTTTCAAATTGTGCTACTGCAATCACATATGATAAAACAGAAAAGTATTCATTGTTAAATATAAAGGGCTGGGAATATGGACCAGAGATGGATCATTTGCCTAAAACATGCAAGGCCCTGTCTTCAATCTCTAGTACCACAAAAAAATAATAAATAAATAAAGATAAAGAAAGATATTTTCCTTAAGCATGTTTATATTGCCCCATTAGGAAATTATATTAAAACAACAAATGAATTCAGATTATATTTTTGTACATTTTTTCTCTTTACAACTACTAGAACCTGGTCATTTTCTTCCCAGTTTCATCCCATCAATCTCATGCACATGTTGATGCAGAATGAATTATTGCCCTTTAAAACCCCTCACAAACATCACTGACATTCTAAAATAATTTTTATTTCCTGATACACTGTATGAATAATGACAAATAATACATATTTTTATATGTATATGTATATGTATATATATATATACACACACACACACACACACACACCTGTAATTATTTGGAAACTTCTATCTCAGAACACATCTTTGACATGATTTTCAGTTCATTTTTCTCCCAGTTAGTGATAGATTGACATATTCTTATATAGTGACAAATATTAAAAAGTATAATCATTCATTGGTAAACCAAAGATGTTTCACAAAGTTGGACAATTATTCTCACATTTCTCATAAAAATGGTTTTATGTGGTTTATTTACATTTCTATCAGATGCAAATGAAATTGGAATGCCTTTAGGATGCACATCTTAAAATATTCTCATTGTCATAACCATAATAGGAAAAGTTCTAGCTACCTATAATATAAAATCAAACTCTGGCTGCTTATTTTTCTATTTATTTTCAAATTTAAAATTAGTTTTATTTTCTCATACGTAACTTTGTCAAATAAGACTCTGACCATAAAAAATTACATTTATTTAAGGTATGATTATACTCAGACATTGGTAAAACATTATGCTTAATTCTATTCTTATAAAATGAAGTGAGAATTAGAATATTTCACAAATAAGGCAAAAGATTCTTCCACTGAACATCAACTACACAACTATTATATGTCTAATTCCACATAACTTCCTCGGTTTACAATTCATTATTGTCTGTGCAAATAACATGCTAAGCTATGTTGTATTCATTTCTTTCTCATTTTATTGCACAAGGAAGGTCATTTTGTAAGGATTTTAGAAGACTGTGAAAAATGCTAAGTCACTTTCTCTTATTTGTCTTCACTGCCAAGCTTTGCATTCTGGTCAAGTTACTGTACTTGGGCTTTGAAATTTGAGGAATGTGCAATTTTCAAGTCTGATTAATAATAATGCAATATAAATATTAACAGTAATAAAATTAATATATTAAAATTGGAAACTGAGAAAAATATAAATTATGAATGATTATCATCACAAAGACATGTTTAAAGATATTAGTTCCCTCATTTATTATAAGGTTTAGAAATAAATACACAAACATAAAAACCTGAAACTTAGATTATGTAATTTACTATGATTATTGACTTGGTGAACAGCCAAAACACATCTGATTGCAGACTCATCAAAATTGCCAGAAAAGGGAATAAATAGAAAAAAAAAAGGTAAATATGTAACTTAGAAAATCATCAAGGATGCTGTTAGCAAGATGTATACAAAATCAAGTGTTCTGAGAATTTCCATAAAAGTAAACCATTACACACTGTTGGTGGTAATGTGAATTAGTTAAACATTATGGAAAACAGTTCCTCAAAAACTTTAAAATAGATCTCCCATATGATAGAGTAATCTGACTGCTGGGTATATATCCAAAGAAAGTAAAACCAGCCTACGGACGTCTACAATCCCATGTTCAATAGAGAACCATTTATAACCAAGAAATGGAAGCAGGCTAAGTGCCTACCAACAGATGATGGGTAAAGAGAACGTGGTGCATATACACAATGGGGTATTGGTAACCTCTAAGATAAAATGCTACCGTGTTCCTAGTCATCCTGGTTTTATTGTTTTGGATTCCAAAATAGATGGGATGACCATGAAATTTTGTTAATGTAGAGATAGTATGTATATTAAAGTGCAAAAGCTGAGGATTTCAGTTTAGGGATAAAGAAGTGGAGCCATTGGAGTTAAAAGGTAAGATTCAATCAATGCACATTTCACATAAAAAAAAATGTCACAGTAAGACCTATTAATTTAACAGTTTCTATGTGTTAGTAATTGATCAAAAATAATAACATAAGTAAAAAGAATGCTATTTAAAAGGACATAGGAGGAAGACATGGCATCCTTTATTCAAAAGATTCAGATATCTTTAATGATACAATGTTTGTAGATACCTGGTGCTGCTAGAGGTCAGATCATCAAAGAAGTATTTTATTACAGGCTAATGAATTTGGGCTTTATTATTTAAATAAGTTATTATCACGGGAGCAGCACCATCATTTATGATGCAATTTGGAAATCTGTGGCGGTGTTAGTATATCATGTCTATTATATGTAGTAGAGTTATATTGTGAGGCCTATTGGCATATGCTATGAAATGAATAAAGATAAAAATAATTTTCAGTACTCAGGACAGTTCTGAAAACCTGGCCCACATTTAACTAGACTTTTGAATATTATCCAGTTTATTCCATTATTTCTAATCAATTCAAGATAGAAATTAGACTGTTTTAAAATAGGCATGGTACATCATTTTGCAACTTTAATATACACTGGATTTCTATTGGTGGTATTGAAGACTTTGGAAATCAGCAGCAATTACTACACTTTATCTGAACAGTTTACAAATTTGTTTATCGTTTTAAAAAATACTAGCACTAATGTCAATGACCTTGTGATATTAAATACTCATTCTGTCATATTTGCAGCAGTGTGGACTACAGTTTTTATATTCAGTTATTTAATGAGCCACTGAAAGTCTGCTGCTAATTCAATATGCTTCCTAGTTCAGTCAACAGACTGAAATACATTAGCTCATTTTAAATTAAATTCTTTATGCTTTTACTTTCATTTCTGTTAAGCCAGTGTATGCATTTAAATATATACATTTGGAAGTAGTTTTTCTTTCCACATTAAAATTTGACTTTAGGACAGTAAAAGCAGCTGGACAAGACAGTAGTTACAGAAAAGATTATTGAATTTAGTGAGTTGGCTACCACTGCTCTAGTTGATATAGACATAAATAAGTGAGAATACTAAGGATACACTTAATATACTCTCAAAAAATTATGCTCTCTGTGGATGGTGAACTGGAAGGTGGGAATAAGTAAAGAAGTCTGTTAGTATATTGTAAAGGTTCAGAGGACAGATTATAAAACTCCCAAATAAGATGCAGTAGTAGGAAGAGTGAAAATAAAATATTGTTAGGGAAGATATGTAATGAAAAGAAGTTGATTATAGCATAGATTTTTTTGTATCTCAATGTGCAAATATTTCTTCCAAGCTATGTAGTAGAAGAAATTAGTTGAGAATTTCATCATATTTACTTATTTTATCTGCCACATAGCCTTTATGATGATACTTATGAACAGATATGTTATCTTACTTCATTTTATTGATTTTGATTCTGTTTTTCTTTAGCTTCCATATTCCTAAAGAAAAAATAACAATTTTCTGGAATTATAATTTATGTGTATTTCACTAAAATTCACTAATTTTGAAGCACATATTATTGAGGAACATATTTCCTTTCTTTCCAAATCTTTTCACAACTCAAATGACAGATTACTGGAAGAGATAAGAAAAAAAAACAGTGATACATACCAGATTTCATGTGCACTGCTAGAGCTGGACTTGGTTGTAATTTGGTGTTATATTTATATTATATAGTATTATTTATATTTTCATACTTTATAATTTACAGGATAGTGGGAATCATTATGCCATATTCATACATGCAAATACCTTTCTTTTCACATCCCGTCCCCCTCCCCTTGATGTGTTGTGAGTTGGTTACCACTGCTAATGATCTGATTTCTAGTCTTAAATATATTAATTTCATTAGTACATTATATCTATATCTGTCTATATATGTGATTCATTGTGGTATATCCATACATTAGCTTATCATAATTTGGTAGATTTTATTCATCAGGATTACCCAGTATCCTTTATGTCTTTCACTCCTCCCTACCTCTCAATTTATTCTGTATAATAACTGCATAGGGTGGCTATTCTACCTATACAAATAAGGAATCTGAGGTGCATAATAGTGTTAATTGACAAAGATTACACAAACATTTTATTGCATAATTGTGGCTTGAATTGGTGTCTGTATATGAGTAAGAATTATTTTATTTATACCTAAGTGGGCTTATTGTGCTGATTCATCTATGTCAACATGAAAATAATGACGAATGAAAGAAAAATCAATGGTAGCAAAAATCTTCTACTAGCAGATTTCCCAATTACAGAAGACAATTTGAAAGTCAGAATTAACAAGATAAAAATCCAAATTCTATCTACAGGGTACTGATTCTGATCGTTTTTGACCTAGTTCTAGAGTCAAGTCTTTATGAAATTTCAAAGAAATTATCTCTAGCACAATCAGGCTTCTATGTTTCCATGTCTATTGGCTCCTCTGACCTCCTAGTGTGAAAACTGAGGGATAAATACGTAAATACACTTTTTATTTGTTAAATCATGCTAAAGAATCTTCTATAAATTATTTTGTGTATAATTTTTGAGAGATTAAATAATTCTTTGTTAAATTTTGTACTACTACAAACAAATATTGCATGTCACTAATATTAAAAGTGACATATTTTTATACAACCTGATTAAAAATGGGCAAAGGACTTAACCTACAGTTTTTCAAGGAAGAGGTGCAGATAGCTAAGAACTATATGCAAAAGGATGCAATTTCTCTAATCATCAGGGGAATGCGATTCACAGCCACAATAATATGTTTCCTACATTTGTCAGGACAACTATCAACAAAATCACAAAAATTAACAAGTGTTAGAATATGTGGAGAAATTTGAACCATTATCAACTATTGAAAAGTATGTAAATTGGCCAGATATTTTAGGAAACTCTATAGAGGCTCCTCAAAATATTAAAAATAAAGCCATCATATTAGGTAGCAATCCCACTTCTAGGTATATATCCTAATAGAGCTCAGAATCTTAAAAAATTACCTGCACTCTCACATTCATTTGAGTGTTAGTCACAATAGACAACGAACAGAGACAACCTATATGTTCATCCTCACTTAGGCTCTGGTAAAAACCACTTCATCTCCTCTTTGCTTTCATATATTTGACCATTTTATGTACCAAACACATAGAGGGGTCATACAATATACTTGTCCTCTTGTAACTGGCTTATTTCACTCAGAATAATGTCTTGCAGTTTCATCCACATTTACATAAATGGCAGGATATCCTTCTTGTAAAGACTAATATACTGTACATGTATATAGCAGTTTTTCTAATTTTTAAAAATTTTACTTTCATTTGAGAGAAACCATTTTTTCTTTATTCATTTAAGTCTATGCACTGTATAAAATATTACATTAAAATATGTGCATGTTTTGTATATCATTACAATTCAACAAAGAAATAATAAATTAATCAACAAGCAAATAAAAACTCTGTCTTACCTATTCTACTTCCAAAGTCTCTCTGCCCAGTTTAAAATTGGAAACAAATTGATTTTTTCACTTTTGATGTTTTATGAAAGAGTACATCTCCACTATAACTAGGGAGAAAAAAAAACTTTAATTCAGCTATGAGAGTTTTGGTACTTTTTTGCATTCTGAGTAAATCATAAAGCATTTTCTTTCTAAATTAAAGAAAACACATTTTGATAAGCCATGGTCTTGCTGTATTTTTCTCACATTTTCTTTTGCCTCATTATCTAAATTTGGTCCCACAGGTCCCAATCATCCATCTTACGCATGATGCCAGGGTCCCTTACCTGGTCTCTGCTTCTGAGCTGCTTCACATTAATCTTCATCTACTACCTTGCTTGTAATGACATTATGAACCTGAATAACATGATTTCTCATTTAAAAAGCCTTGGTTAACTCCTAAGCAACTACAGATTTAAGTCTAAAAAATATTATTTAATATATTTTCCCAAATTGCCTCTGCCCCAGAAGTTGGCAAACATTTACCAGAATAGCAAATATTTTAAGATTTGTGGCCCACCTACAGCCTCCATTTAGCTTTGGGCAATAGTTTGCTGATTCCTGTTCTAGTTTGTAAACTCTACATTTAGTATTATATAGCTCTCTTCCCCATTTACACCTATCAGATAAATCATGATTTTCATTATTTTTATGTCACAGAATTCATTGACTAATTTTGTCCTCTTAGCTTGGACTATCATAAAAGCAATGAATTAAATTGCTTATAACTTAATTTTAGACTGGAAGTGAATTTAAGCCTGTTTCTATGCAGAATGTTCTTTCTTCCTTGTTCACCAGGCTCATTTGTTATCATCTTCTTTTAGTATTCTTTTTGTTTACTAATCAATTTTTCTTAATTTAGATTATTCAGTTTGTACTTCTTTCTTAAATAGCTTATTTTTAGAACATTTTAGCACAGGTTTACATTTATAGAATTATGGGAAAGATAATACAGATTTCCCCAAAGATTCCACAACCAATCTCTTTTAACTTCTTTATCTTTATATACTGGATTTCTTATGATTATGGATTGATGTTTATGCAACATTATTAACTGAAGCCCATGTTTTATTCATATTTCTTTGTTTTTTTCCCCAGGGCTCATGTTTTTCCCCTCCAGGATGTGCTTCTTTTAAATATTGATGAACTGAAAAATACAAACCTAAGATTTACTATCCTTTGCATGTGAATTCTTCTGTTAATTGCACGATTGTTTTTTTCTTGAGTATTTGTAGAAAGTGAGGAAGTATCTACACATTTTAGAATATTAGAGCAAGTGTGATTTTCGTACTTTGTCTTAAAAACATTTTCCTTCATTACTATTACTACCTTACATTTGCTTAGCACTTAAAATGCAAAAGATTCTGTCCTGAGCACATTCATTGAGTAAAGCCACTTTAAACATAACAATTACTTTATGAAATATGTGCCATTACTATTCCCATTTTATATATGAAAAAATTCAATCTTAAAGAGACTGAATATCTAGCTATAATTAAAAAAAAAAAACTGTTGAATGTTGAAGCTAAAATTAAAATATATGTGGTAAGGTTCCAGAATTTGTGCTCTAAACTACCACAATTAACTAATTCTCACATATATTGTTGTTGCCTCCTTTGGTAGGAAAGAAATGGTTGTTATTGTGTATTTCCTTTTGGAATGCTAAATTTTGAATCTGGATACATAAAAATAAGTTTTAGATTTAAAAATATGTTAGAGAAATTTATTATGTTATAGTTTTAAATGAATAACATTGGTAGGAATGTCCATAAGGCATAATATGTAACTAATTGCCTGTCTCAGTTGTAACTGAAGATTTTTTTTTCTGAAGTCTATATGTATGTCAGCATTTGTTAGAGTGCTTCACAGATTATGGTTTTAAATAAATCCTTCATAAAATATAAGAAAATAAACAGAAAATTTTACTATAAGAAGCTTTGGCTTTATGTAAACATTCAGCATGCTGTATTTCATTTTTTTTTCCTCTGTGTGTTTTAATTTTGATATAAAGCCATGAAAATAATGTGTTTCTAAATGATCAGCATGTTCCACCCTAATTCATGGGTTCTTGTTCAAATACAGACAAAAAAAGTTTTTGGAAACATATATTATATATATATATTTAACACTCAGAGGTAAAGGGAAGGGTTTTTTGGTTGATTAGATTTTATATAATGACAATCACAATTCAAACCAGTTTTAGTACCATGTTTTGTCTTGCATTAAATATCTGGGCCCAATAATATCAGTTTGCATTTTGTGAGTTATTACACAGTAATTTTAGGTAATTAGTTACTGAAAAGAAAATGTAATTCTATAGTTTTTGTCTATCATTTGTAATCATTGAAGCCTTGAATAATACCTTTCATGCAGAATTTTTTAAAATATATGAGTATTGATACTTACCTGATAAGAACAAATAGATTAATATTTCACTACATCATATTGGAAATTAGAAGAAAGAAAATTACTTTGAAAGAAAACTATATTTGCTTAATTTTCATAATAGTTGAGAGATCTCTGACTAACAAATTGTGTAACCCTTTTAAAAATTAGCCAAATATAAAATTTTAAATATTTAAGTGTCATAAAGTTATCTCCTGTACTTTTATGGAGATAATTTTTTAAAAAAAAATCAGTGCTATTTTTAAGATCTTATTTACAGTCATTAATATACATTCCCTTGTCACATACAGAAATGGCAGCCCCTTCCATCTACAATTCAGTTTTACTCTGAGCCTCTGAAAGATGATTAATCATCCTTCAGTTGATTATCCTTAAGTTTTCCTGTTTTTCACTCAGCTTGACTTCTAATAATATTGAATTTAACATAAATTTTATTTTCGTCAAATAGTTTACTGGTAAGTTTTCCACATGAAGGATATCCATGATTCCAAATTTTTCTAGTTTAAACGTTTTTAAGCACCAGCTATCACATTAGATAAGACAAAGAACTTCAAAGTCAGGTGAACTTTAATTCCATTTTTTTTTCCTGCCACTTTCTTTCAATCTGTCCTTAGACCAAATAAGCTCTAAGGACAAATTTCTAATCTCTAATAAAACAGTGTTTAATGATTCTCAGCCTACGGTTACAAAGGAGAGTAAATAAAATAATGCATGCAAAGTATACACAATAAAAACATCTTAAACACTGCCTAATTATTAATATGTAGTAATAATCCTGTATCATTTGTACCAATTTTCATACTCTTCAACAAAAGTAATACTTGACATTTCTAGAAATTTATCAATGTTATATACACATATTACAGCCAATGGCATCATTTAAAATAGCCAAGTACCTGAGTGCAGAGAATATGTGCTAGTTTAGTGCCTCCAGTATTTAGTTTGGGACATGATGTCTCTGTTACTTTCAATGAATAAGTAATCTAGCAAAATAAGTGATTCCCTAGTGGTCAAGCTGAGGCATTCCTGAAATCCTGGAGAGATACATGTTCATTTCAAAAATGGTACAGTCTGTTAGTTTTGTATTAATCTCTTTCTTCCCCTCATTTCCTCATTAGTCGTGTATGTATGATGATATCTGGGTCCCATGATGTGGAAATCTTTATTTTAATTTCCCTTCTCACTCATGACAATAGCCATGCATTAGGACAATGACCCTGGATTACAAACCATTTGTTTTCACTCTAATGTAAACAAAATTCTTAATGTTTAATTTAATAAGAAATATAAAACCAAAGGACATTTGAAAATCATCTTATGTGGTAGGTGCTACATCACAATATTTTTTTCATCCCATACTTCACAGTTCAGGCTTTGACAAATGGGATAAAGAAGTTCATCAGGTGCTCTGGCTTCCTTCCTCTGACTTAGCCTCCTGCAGCTCCCCAGAGCTGAACTTACAATTGAACACTTTCTATCAGCTCTCACAGTTCACTGGACTGCTCAGTCCATTCTCACAGAGGCCTTCTTCCTGACCTCTGTGTGCCTGCATGTATATATTAGGTTCCATGGGGATTATGTAGTATGAAGACAACACTCCTCCAACTTACTTATTTTACTAATGATCCATTTTAATCTACATAAGAATAACTGTTGACTTACCCAACAATAGCCACTTTTGCTAATAGCAATTAAATTTTTTAATTTTTTTTTATTAAAAACAACATGTGCAATAGTTTGAATAATGTGCTTTTTAAAATATATGTTGAAATTTACCCTCGATTGTTGTGGTATTAAGAAGTGATCAGATCATGAGGGTTCAATCCTCATGGACAAATTAGTGACTTTGCTAGTTTGGGCTTCTTTTGTGAAAAGACATCACCCATGAAGAAGGTCTTTATCAGACAAGGAAACCTGTCAGTCACTTGATCTTAGAAGTCTCATCCTTCATTTGTGACAAAATTAAATTCTATTGTTTATGAATTACACCTTTCTTAGGATTTTTGTTTTAGTAGCACAAATGGGTTAAAATGCTATGTGTTCACCATAAAAATTATTGGGCAAAAATCATACTTTCAAATAATATTATTAAAAATATATTCTCATTTTACAGAGTAGCACAAAGAGATTGCTATTTGCCCAAGATCACGCAACTAGTTAATTTTTCATAGCATTTTATATTTCATTGCACTTATTGTAAATATAAATCGTTGCCCATCATTTCACTGCATAGCTGTAATTTTTATTGATTTTAAAACTTTCCTATATCTAAGGCTCAAATCATTTATTTTTACCATCGTACTAAATTGTAACTCTTTGTACCACTACTAAATAATAAGTCACTAAAATGAAGAGATTTCCATAACATCATTTTAAATATTCATAGTTTTTTTTTTAATTTAAACATTTTTTATTTTAAAATTGCCGTCAAGGTTGGGGTGCATGTTCTGGTACTGTGTTTGTATAGCAGGTGGATGGATCCCAAATAATTAACCATTAAGTAATTAAATTGGTATCATAGTAGCAGATGTTCTCTTTAGGTCATTACACAGGCAGAAACTGGGTACAGTGACACATCAATTGGGCACACGGTGATCCTTTATATTTTTAATAAACTGTCAACATTTCAAACCCCAAAATGTGTCTACTATTTGTTTAAAGTCCCATGAATTGGCTAAGTTTCCTTATATTAGTTAAGCCAATTACCATGAAACTTAGTAATGAAAGGGTCAAACTTCAAGTACTGTTAAGAATTTAGTGTTTTACAAAGTTTTAAAAACTGTGAGATCTAAGTACAAAAAAAAGAAAAACGTTCATTGGAGAAAATTAGCCCAGCACTTAAACTATATTGTCCAATGTTACTAAGGCCATTTTCTGAGCATTTTATTTAGAAGAAATTATTTTTTAATAACAAATCATCACTTCATTGACAAATGATTAATAACAATGATCATTCACCATTCTTCTTTCTATTTTATCACATTATATACCATTGTCTGCAGCAATGTTCAGTCATCAAGTTTTCCAAATCGAAATATAAAGATTTCAGAAAGATTTTCTCTTTTTGACTTAACTAGTCATGCATAATCACCTGACTTTTTTCTTTAACATTGAACAGGGTCAAGTCTCCCGTTGCTCCATGTGAAGTATAATCTCTTCCAGGTGACAAGTGGTTTGGTAGTTACTGTGCATTTCAATTTTGCTTTGATTCAATTCAGGATGTCTCAAATAATGTTTTTCATCTCTTATTTTTCTCTAATGAGCATTAGATCATAAATAAAACTTAAATGTGTGGATGAATTTTTAGACCTTTTATCATTTTACAATGTATCAATGCCTTTTGATGGAAAATTTCTGTGAGATTTTAAAGCTTCTCAAGTTATTCCATTGCTTGTGCTTAACTCCTACACTAGAAAAAAATACGAACTAGTCTTATTCTTGTGTGATAAGAATTTTCTTGACTGTATTGCATATGTTAATATTTTTATGTATGAAATTTTATTTTATTTTTTTAAAAGGAGAGAGAGAGAGAGAGAGAGAGAGAGAGAGAATGAATATCTTTTTTTTTGTAGATGGACACAACACAATGCCTTTAATTTTTTTTTTTTATGTGGTGCTGAGGATCGAACCCAGGTCCTGCCTGTGCTAAGCGAGTGCTTTACCACTAAGCCACAATCCCAGCCCTGTATGAAATTTTATATAGCATAATCTTAATCTACAGTATGCTAATATCTGATTATGTTATTATGCTACATATTTTGTGTTCCTGAGTCTCATTATCATTTTAAAAACAAGTGCAGTTTTGATTTACATTTCTCTGCTAGATATGATGAACGTTTTTTCATGTTTGTTGATCAGTTATAATTCTTCTACTGTGAAGTGTCTGTTGAGTTCCTTAGCCCACTTATTGATTAGGTTATTTGTTTTTATTTTTGTTAAGTTTTTTGAGTTCTTTATATATCCTAGAGATTAGTGCTCTATGTGAGGTAAATGTAGTAAAAATTTTCTCCCATTCTTTAGGCTCTCTCTTCATACTATTGATTATTTTCTTTGGTGAGAAGAAGTTTTTAGTTTGAATCCATCCCATTTATTGATTCTTGATTTTACTTCTTGCATTTTAGGAGTCTTTTTACAGAAGTCAGTTCTTAAGCTGACATGAGGAAGATTTAGGCACACCTTTTCTTCTATTAGGCACAGAGTCTCTGTTCTAGTGCCTAAGTCTTTGATCAACATGGCAATTATCAAGAATATAAACAACAATAAGCTTTGGTGATAATGTAGGGGGAAAGGTACACACATACATTGCTGATGGAACTGCAAATTTGTACAACTACTATGGAAAGCAGTATAGAGATTCCTCAGAAAACTTAGAATGGGATCACTATTTGACCCAGCTATCCCACTCCTTGGTCTATACCTCAAAACTATCAGCATTCTACAGTGACACAACTACATCAATGTTTATAGAAACTCAATTCATAATAGCTAAAATAGGGAACCAACTTAGATGCCCTTTAATATATGAATGGGTAAAAAAATATGGTGTATATACACAACAGAATATTACTCAGCCTTAAAAAAGAATGAAATTATGGCTTTTTCACTTAAATGGATGAATCTGGAGAATATCATGCTGAACAAAATAAGCCAAACTCAGAAAAACCAAAACCCAAATGTTTTCTCTGATAAGCAGATGCTGATACATAATGGGAGGATGGGGGTGGAGAAGAATGAAGAAACTTTAGATTGGGCAGAGGGGAGGGAAGGGGGGAGAAAAGGGTGTAGGGATGGGAAGGATGTGAAATGAGATGAGTATTATTACCCTGTATACATGTATGATTACACTACCAATGTGACTCTGCACCAGGTACAGCTAGAAGAATGAGAAGTTGTGCTCCATTATGTACAATGTATCAAAATGTGTTTTACTGCCATGAATTACTAATTAGAACAAATTTAAAAATAAAAAAATAGTGTAAAAATGTTTACTTTATTGTTACTATTGGACATCCAATTCCTGTGCAGGATGTGTCTCTAACCTCTAATTACCCATTAAAGACTGAATTTGTCTCCATAATGGAGAGACATGGCATCCCTCAGATGCCAAAGCTATAGACAAACTAAGCATCAATTTTTCTTACAGTAGATTATTTTGGGGAAAGTAGGTGTAAATAGATTAAGCATAAGTTTTTTTTTTTGGCGGGGGCAGTGAAATGTTTTTGTTTGACTTTATACTGATAGATATTTGATAGATATTTGCCACTCAGCACAGTGAACATTAATGTAAATATATTTTTAAAAAAATTTCAGGACATTGGATGATCCCAGAATGAAATACAGATTAAAACAGCAGAATCTAACTATATTTGCAAATGTATTAAAAGCCTCACTGAGGGGAGTAAATGTGTGTTTAAGTAAGTAAGTATAGTAATGAATAGAATCTACAAATCTAAAGGGAAAAGTAACCATATGTGAAAGTGTACTCTAAATTAAAAAGAAAAATCTAAAGCTGTACAGATTAACACATCTGAACCCTTCATAAATGTACACTTAAACAGAACAATTGAGTTAATAGATGACAGACAGTAAGAGCCTGGTTTCTCACATTTGAAGTAAGTGTTTTCAGATAAGCAGCAGACAGACCTAGAACAGCATATGAGATAATGAACAGGAGTTGGAGACATCATTAAGAGCTCATGTTTACTTAATGCATATTTAAAATATGTATAGCTATATGCATGTTCTTGGGTGCTTATACACATATATCCCCTCAGTTTGCCAGAAAAGAGTGCTCAGAAATAATTATACAAATATACTCCTGCAGCAACAAACAAACTAACACTTAGACCCATTTCTGATACCATTCTTTGGGAAAATGGATTCTTGAAAAAACTGCCTGATTGTTGCACTGGAATAGGAAATGCACAAGACCAGTGTGAGTATCTTGAAGTGTTTCTTCAAATAAAGAAATGCTAAAAAAGGTGAGGTATGTCAAAGATGCACAGGAGCCATCTGGAATAGCCTTAAATGGCCAAAACTAGAACACTGTGCGCAACAATGTGAATAAAATATTATTGGGTTAAACCTATGGTAAATTTCCAGGTCAATACTAATAAAAATGATTGGATTAATTTGTAAATAAATGAGAAGACACAAATCCCTCTTCCTGAAATTCCAAATGATGTACATTTATACTCGACACTAAGAACAGCAGAACAAAATCCTGCACTCTTTGTGGAAGGTACATACAGACTTCTTTTAAAAGAACACAGTATGGCAATGGGAAGAAGCTTTCAATATAAAGAAACTAGACAACTACTCTCTCAACCAGGTGCTGAAGATTAATGTCAATCATGTCTTCTCATGTTCATAGTATGCTCCTTTGGTATGAGATGATTGAAATCAGTAGCATTGTACTTCTAAATTCTTCCTCCCCAGTTAGCTGAAATTGCACTGGTGGCTGCCTATAATCTGCTTAGCTGCTGCCTGAGTATATTTACATGGTAACTGTGCAATAAAATCAGACATGATTCCTGCATGGTCTCCGGAGGTCTTGATTTATCTTTTGGAAGCTGCAGTTTTTGGTCTCAATGCTTGGGGAGAATTTGGCTCACTGTTAGTGTTTATTTAATCTTCTTGATTTCTTCTTCAAAAGCACCTAAAATTTATGGGCCATGAATAACAGGTGACAAACACTCATTAGATCGTACCTAGAGTGGATGACTGGTTTTGACTCTTGCTAGAGTTTTGAATTTTACATTTGTAATATATCTCTATCTAAGCATCCCAGTGTTTTAAACATTTCCCCCCCAAACTGAAATCATCTTTCTCTCTAGATCTTCCCTTTCCTTATCATCCTCTAATTCTGTTCAAAATTCCAAATTTTGAAGTCTAACATTTTACCCCACAAACACAAGATTAACACCCATTTTCTGTAGATTTTATCTTATTTCCATCGTACTTTTGATCATAGATTTCTTATCCCAATCTTGCTTATTGTTTGTTTGTCTGTTTTTCATATTCATTTTTTTAGATCAGTT
Organism: Marmota monax; assembly: GCF_021218885.2. Classification (NCBI taxonomy): domain Eukaryota; kingdom Metazoa; phylum Chordata; class Mammalia; order Rodentia; family Sciuridae; genus Marmota; species Marmota monax. The sequence goes on along the minus strand of NW_026695230.1, from coordinate 1,123,976 downwards.
TTAGGTTCACAGTGAAATTGAGCAGAAAATACAAAGAATTGTCATGTAAACCTATAGTTACATAAACCAAACCTCTCCTACCATCAATATGCCATGCCACAGTGGTGTACACTTATTACAATCAACAAAGTGATATTAACACATATCAACCAAAGTGCAGAGATTACATGAGGACTTATCCTTGGCATTATATGGTCTATGGATTTTGATAAATATATAATGATATAGAATAAATCCACCAATGTAATACTGTTCAGAAAACTTTTATGATTGAGAAATCTTTGGTAGCCCTAATCTTTATCACTTTCCTTAATCTAAATTGATTTGTTCAATTCTGCCCACATACTGCAGCCATATCATGAAACAAGGGCTCTAATCCTGTGACACTCCTAGATTGGGAGTGCCATGGCTCCCATGAGTTTTTATGAAGTATCCACTGTGCGGTTCAATCCTTGAACTCTTTGCTTATTCCTGTAGTCTGGTCTTCAATGATAGTCATATTCCCTCTTGTAGCCAATCAAACTTGCTGGCCTCCTCTTCCTTTCTTACTTTTTTGCTCATACTGTTTCATTTCTTTGGAGTGATTTTTCACATTCTTTCTTGAATCAATCAAAAATTCACCACTTATTAAATAATAATATCCAAGATACTTATTTTGTTATTATTTCTTATTATCTCAAATTAATTTGAAGTCTGTTCTTTTAGCTCAAATATAACACTGCTACAAACTCTTTTACTAAATGAATCTGGGTGGTGGGTAGTTATTCAGGCAAATAACTAGATGGTATTTACTAAACAAATAGACAAAATTAAACAATTTTGAATCTCACAACATCACTATCTCTGTACCTTAGTCATCTTAAAATCTTATATGAACAATGTTGAATAAATTCAATGATTAGAGAAAAGAAACTTGTCATTTGTAAATTAAATTTACTTTTTTAATAGACACATAGTCACACAAAATTTGTGTTTGTGGGTTGTCGTGTGACACTTTCATATTTATAAATTTTGTATTATTTAAATCAGATTAAACATTTTCTCAAACATTTATCATTTCCTCGTGGTAAAAAAGTGAATTACTTTCTTCTAGCTTTTGATACATAAAAGCCATTAGCATTGTCTATGGTCATTCTATTGTGCAATTGCACATTAGATCTCCTTACTCCTATCTATTACCAGTTAGTACTCACTGATCAACTTTTCCTGTCTCTCCCTTTCTTACCTTCTCTGGACTGTGGTAAACATCATTCTCTTAATTTTTTGTGAAATAAGCATTTTTAGATTCTGCATGAGTGTGATCATGTGATACTTGTCTTTCTGTTCTGGGTTGATTTTTATTTAGCATAAAAATCTCCACATAGTCCTAAAGTGATAGGAATTCATTTTTTAATAGCTGAACATTATTCCATTGTGTATATAAATCACATGCTTTTTATTCACTCATCAGTTGATGGACACTTAGGCTGTTTCCATTTCTTAGCTATTGCAAATAGTGCTGAGATAAACATGACAGTGCAGATGTCTCTTCAACATCTTGGTTTCATTTCCTGTGGGTATACATCCAGTAGTATGATTGCCAAATTATATGGTAGTTTTATTTTTAATTTTTTTGAGGAGATTCCATAATGACTCTTCTAGTTTTGCATTACCACCACTAACAGTGTATAAGGATTCCCTTTTTTCCACATTCTCACTAGGATGTCTTTCCAGAATTTGTCACATGCTAAAACATGGATGACACTGAAGCCAGAATTAGGCAGTCAGTATAGATAAGTAAATCGAGTCAGGTCAGATGAATAAGGCCAATTTTGAGTGAGTCCTGGGAAGTGGGAACCTGTCTCCTGAGGGACTGAAATGTTAATTCATTGGCTCTTACTCCACCCTTACCAAGAACCTGCCCTTGCTCCAACCTGTTGCTAAGGTAACCTGGTCCAGGAATTGCCCATCCCTACACAGAGCTGTAAAATTGCTAATTAACATATCCTGGGCTGCACCATCTTGCCCTTTTCCCTTCAGCCCATGTGTTTCCCACCTCTTGGCCATCCCACCAAGCATTTGTGGGCTTAGTCACCTAGCAGGAAGGAGAAAGACAAGGGAAAGAGAGCAAGAGAACAAAGGAAGCCAAGGACACACAAAAAAGGCAGAACACCTCACTCTGGGGATACCAGGACATCAGCTATGGCTCCTTCTCCCTCCAGGGAGAAGTCTATGTTACTTTTTTTTTTTTTTTTTTAATAAACTCTGCTTGTTTCGGTGTGCTTCTCTAATGTTCAAACTTCAACATTTGAGGGAGCAGAACTCGTCACTGGTAACCAGCAGTATTAACACTAGAGGACCTTATGTCCAGGGAAATAAGCCAGTCCTCAAGGAAGGCATACTCCATGATCTGCTCATGTGAGGCATCCATGGTAGTCATACTCACAGAAGCAGAAAATAGATGCTGTTCTCAGGATCTGAAGAGATGAGCAAATGGGGAATTGCAATTCAATAGAGAATTTCATCATGTGAAATGTAAAAGTTCTTGTGATTAATTGTACAACAATATGCAGTTAGCTAATAATATTGTACTGCACCCTTAAAAGCTTGTCAGGTGGGTAGATTTCATGTTATATATATTTATCATATAGGATCTCTGAGAGAATTTTAAAATAGGAATATTTGTCTCTGGTAAGCTCTCTATTAAGACACAGACCCAGGATTCAAATTCTAGCCAACTGTATCAGATTTGGTTCCCCTCGGGAATATTTGGGGGTTATGAATCTATGACAATAGCCACATGCAATGGGAAACTCTTGAGATCCCGTTAACAATAAATGTGTTAGGGATCTCCAAGGGACTCTGGATTCATTTCTATGACACCATTTCTTTGCTTTCTGTCCTTGTTTGTGTCATTGAGTTTTCCAAGTCTTGTTCTCATTTCTCTATGACATTTTCTCCATACAGCATTTTATTAATTATAAATCAGATTATCCAAAGGAAGCTATTCTAAGTACTTATGAATATGAATAATTTATATAACAGCTGTGGAATCTCAAGTCACTCTCCATCATCCACAATAGTGCAACACCATGTCATGTGGAGATAGCAGAAAAAAAGAAAAACTAAAGACCAACAAATCCTTGGTTTTAACAATTGAATGCATACTGCTCAGAACCAGATGAGCAAATATATACATGTGACTTTACTTGGCATGCCACCATTTAAAATAAATATGAGAACTATATCTGCAACTTAAAATTTATTAATAGCCCTATATAAAGAAAAACCACCACTAAAAACAAATAGTTAAAATTCATTTTAATGCTATACTACATTTAATTGAATATACAAAGTTTTGTTGTTTTGGCATCAAGTTGACCTAAAAAATTTTAATATCTTACCTTCTTTCTGTTCTGTTGCATCAAAATCTTTTTCACTTTGACACAATGTTGCAGTTGGAAAGTTAAATTTTTATATCTATAATTTATTTGTATTTAAATTTATAAAATTTAAAGTCTGAAAAATTAATTTCAGATATCTAGTTTGCTCTAATGATGCATATGTTTTCTAACAAAGAGAGTAGCAATTTTCATATTTACAATCATGGAAATGAAACAATATTTAAAGTTCATTTCCTCAGTTGTACTAAATCTCAAATCGCCATATGTGCCTGGTGGCTGCTATATCAGACACTATAACCCCAGAACCATTGAGTCACATATTCTCATCACTATGGCCACTCACTTTTGAGATATTTCAGTCTGTGTAGATTGGTGAAGGAATACCATAGAATAAGCCAAATCTAAGCATTACATCTATCTCGGACTTTCTATTCAGCGGGGGATGTGGGAGAGACTAACAAAATGTATGTGATACTTCAGAGAATCTTGGACTTCATTTTACCCAGAAAGTTTATTTTATAGCTGAGGAAATTGCGGACTGGACAAGAAAGCAACTTGCTTGAAAGCAGCCCTTGAATGACTGGCAGAGCTAATAATACAGCCAGGAGCTCTGAGCCCCACATCAGCACTTTCAGGACTCAGTGCTGCCAGGCAGTTCTGAAGAGAAGCCCCAGGCTAAGCCTCTAAAAAAGAGGTTTCAAAGCATTTATATGAAAGAAGCTCTAAGATAAAAGCTAAAAGGAAAACCCACACATTAGGGTAAATATTTTGGAGTGTACTTATATCCCATTCCGACTGTCTTTTTTTTTTCCCAAACCCAAGGAGAAAAAGAGAAAGACAAATATGAGAGAGAAACGTACGGGGTAGCAGGAGGCCATAGCACTGCAACCCCAGTGCCATTTAGGACATTCTAACTGGTCTGTTCACCAGGGCATAAATGGAAAAGATGGTACGGTATAGTACATCTCAAGTCAACAGTATTTTCTTTCATCCCCCCACCAAATAATGAAGATTCAGAACCAGAAACTTCTAACATAAAACCTATTGTGTCACGCATTAAAAATTCTGAATAAGGGTTTTCACTGCACAGCATGCAAAGGATGAGAGGGTGTGATTCAGGTTTCCTTCACTATAAAGAAGAGCTGAGATAATAAACTCATCAAAAAGAAAAGTCTTATTCAGGATCATGCTGTATAAATTTCAGCCCCTGAGTGGCTAGCCACATTGCTTTGGACCCTTAGATAGGCACCACATCATGAGGGGAGTATATGGCAGAGCAAAACTGCTCAGCTCAAAGTGAAGAAGCAAATGTGGAAAAAAGACAAGACCGGGGTCACACAAACACTTCAAATGTATACACCACAAGTGACTTCAAGATTTCTCATGAGACTCTGTCTATGTCCTCAAAGCTCCCCAACCTCCCAAGAGCGCCAAGCCAAAGACACACCCTTAATACACAGGCCACTATAGTGTATTTCAGATCCAAACTATAGCCGTAATGTAGAAGAGAAGCCCCAGGCAAAGTTAAACAACTTTACTGAGCCATTCCACAGTATATTCATTTCCACACATCAAATATACATAATTTTTGTCAATTTAAAAAAATTAGTTTTAAGTCCTGAAAGTTCAAATGATTCATGGATAATAGGGTTCAAGCACTTTCGAAATGTTTTGCTTTGTTTTTAAATAAATGAAAGGGATAGAGTGATGGAATTATCTTTTATAATTATTTGATTAATTGATAATAATTTTCTTTAATTATCAGTGTTATTTGCTGTTTACCAACTTTAGGGATCCAAATGAATGTTGAAGCCAAAATAATAGAATGAAACTTCATCACTTCTGCTTTTGCAAAAGCAAATGCTTTCTGAATGTGAGTGTGCAGGTACTCTTTAGAAGAGGCTGCTAGAGCTGCTATAGCTTTGTGAAATGAACAACAGGTTCATCCTTATATCTATGCATGAATATTGTTAAAATGTGAAGAAACAGAATGTCATGCTGCAGTATTCTCCCCAGAAAGTAAATAAAACCAATATCCTGGAGATAGCCTACTAGAAGATTTTTTTTCTTTTTTTAAAAGATAATAGAAGAGGTGATTTCAAAATGTGAATCTAAACCCCTGTTTGCTCCTTTGGTTCTTTCTTTCTCTCTCTCTCTCTCTTGCTCCTTTGATTCTCTCTCTCTCTCTCTCTCTCTCTCTCTCTCTCTCTCTCTCTCTCTCTTTCTTTCTCACACACAAAGAACATAGTATAATTTTAATTCTAGAACTTGCACAAAGTCAAGTTTAGAGGTTGACCTTCTTAGACCTAAGAAAGAGCAACTGAAAACGACCACATTGAATGGATTCTAAATTAGATCTTCCATGCATTTGAGAAATTTGAAATACTATAAATAATTGTTGATGCTTAAAAATAAATCAGGTTTTATCTAATAAGGGCAGAGAACAAAAATGAATTAACCAACTCATTCTCTCTGACTTATGCTGGATAACAAGGAAAAATTAAAAAAAAAAATTGAATCGATAGAGGATCTTACCATTGAATCTTGTATTTATATAAGCACAGCAAAGTAGAGCATAGCAAGTTTAACAAAGAGTAGAGACAAATATTTTAAAGGTTAAGAGATTTACTTTAATGTGGCAACAGGAAGAATACAAAATGATTTAAATGAGAATAAAATTGGTGCTGTACTTTGAAAAGTGAATGTGTCCTTGATAGTGTTAGCAAATGGGCAGAGGCTACAGAATTCAGATTGCTTTCATTATGTCTAGGTACAGAAAATGTGAAGGTGAATAGTGGCATATGAGCTTAAGAAAAAGAGAGTTTGCCACTTTTTGGTATGAAAGCAAAACTATTTGGACTTACAAGGGAGGCAACAAAGTGTTTTTGAAGTTTGAGTGCAAATACAAAGCAAGGCCAGAATTTTTATTTTGGCAGAGATAGCTTCACGTACATGCAACTAGTGCTTTTGCACATTAATATCACTTGGAAGAGCCCCACACTTGTATAGTCACTATCCACAAAATTATTATAAATATTGTCCTTGTTCTGTAAGTGAAGTCCAATGGGATAATAGAGCCCATGTGTCCGAAACAGACATATTGGGATGTATACACTGCTTTACAATTTCATTTGCATTTGCCCATGATGACCCAACTTTGTTTAGTCCAGATTTTGTGAAAGTTTAGCACAAGTTGAAGTGAGCATAGGTAAGCATGTCAGGTGTGTATGAAGAGGCATTGACTGCTCTGAAAGGCCACACTGTCCATTCACACCAGAACATGCATCAAATACAAAAGAGGACAAGTCTTTCCTAAGAGTTTTTTTTTTTTCATAGCATTTCTTATTCTTTAAATTTATTTGAAATGACCAATCACTTAGAGTAAAATAATGGAATGGCAGGAAAATTAAAGGTAGGGCAGCCCACAGGTCTTTTTCCTTTGAGGCTTTCATTACTTATCAGAAAACCAAAAGCACAACAAGTTAGTAGCATGCACCAATGCCAAGAGTTGAATAAAAATAGTTAGTTTCATTTAATGTTACATTCTGGAAAGAATGAAATACTCATAAATATGCAAAATATGGAAGACAAAAATGTGTAATTTCAGTTGAATTTTCTTATATTTATATGCAAATAAACTGGCATTGTGAATCAACAATGGAGTTTGTGCTAATAATTTAAATTTTAAATTACATTTGAGACCATTTTTTATGTGAGCGAAAAGGAGATGCAATTTTCCTTATTCCTCCTATTGAGTGCAATTGAAATCCCTAAATATTATGTATAAAACATATATAAAAATATCTAAATGTGAAAAGAAAAGTCAGACCAGGGGGAACTTTGAGATCCAAGGAATGACATGGAGGTTGGCTCCCCGAGTTTTCCTTTTGCCCATGAAAAGGTTGTAACAACAACAACAACAGACTAAAAACAAACTCTATTCAAATCATCAGAAAAGGGGCAGCTTGGAAAGATTTAAATATTAGATAATATTTTTATTGAACTAAAAACTACAAAATCAACTGAGTTATTATTCTCACTTATGAGCTATTGTTATACAGGGTGGATGGATATCCAGAGAATTATGCTAAATAAAAATAAGAAAAACTAACTCCAAAATTAGATATACTTAATGATTCATTTCCATAACATTCATTAAAGGGTAAGAATAAAAGGGAGTAGTAATTAATGTTGACAAGGATAAAAAAACTAGAAATGGAAAGTTTTGAAAGAAAGTGTATGACATCACGGTTCAATGCAGCTAGTATGCATACAAACAACAATAAGTGCTGGCAAGGATGTGGGGGAAAAAAAGGTACACTCACACACTGCTGGTGGGTCTGCAAATTGGTGCAGCCAATATGAAAAGCAGTATGGAGATTTCTTGGAAAATTGGGGATGGAGCCACCATTTGACCCAGCTATCCATCTCCTCAATCTATACCCAAAGGACTTCAAAATAGCATACTACAGGGACACAGCCACATCAATGTTTATAGCAGCATGATTCACAATAGCTAAACTGTGGAACCAACCTAGATGCCCTTCAATAGATGAATGGTTAAAAAAAATGTGGCATATATACACAATGAAATATTACTCAGCAATAAAAGAAAATAAAATCATGGCATTTGCAGGTAAATGGATGAAGTTAGAGAAGATAATGCTAAGTGAAGTTAGCCAATCCACAAAAACCAAATGCTGAATGTTTTATTTGATAAAAGGAGGCTGGTTTATAGTGGGATAAGGAGCGGGAGCATGGGAGGAATAAATGAACTCTAGATAGGGCAGAGGAGTTGGAAGGGAAGAGAGGGGGCATGGAGTAATTAATGATGGTGGAATGTGATGATCATTACTATCCCAAAGTACTTGTATGAAGACATGAATTGGTGTGAATATACTATGTATACAACCAGAGATATGAAAAATTATGCTCTATATATTTAATAAGAATTGTAATGCATTCTGCTGTTACATATAAATAAAAAATTACATAAAAAATATCACAGTTTACACAGTGGAATTTTTGGAAACTCACTTATGTGTGTGTGTGTGTGTGTGTATGTGTGTGTTAGTTCAGGTTGCTCTTTATCATTTTGGGTTAATGAAATGATAAGGGCAAGCTTGTTTAACTCACTTTATTGGGGCATCTTAGGGCTAAGCAACAATCACTTTATGTCTCAATTCATGAAATGCAGATATATTGGCTTACTATGTAGTAGTGAAAAGTGAATGAATGAGTGAGAAGCTATGTTGCTGAAATAGGAATTAGTGGGTACTTCTAGGAGATATTGATTAAGAAGAATGAGCTAAATTATTTGAAATATTCTATCTATTGATGTGGGTTATGGTTTCTGTGTGTGTGTGTGTGTGTGTGTATAATCTCAGATATGTCCTTAACATTTTTCAGATTACTGTATGAAGTCAAAAAATGTAAATCTATTTAAAAAGTATTAAAAAAAGTAGATGATTACAAAAGGCCAATATAAGTGATACATATGATGGTGGAAATGTTCTCTGCTTTGTGCCAATTCAGTGTCCTTGCTGTGAGAGTATAGTGAGAGTTTTATAAGATATTTCTTTGGTGTTTGGGGGGTAAAGCAAACATTATTTATGTCTAATATGAAGGTATAATTATCTTCATATGAAAAAACTTACACTTAAAAAATTCAAACCAACAGGGCTGAGGTTGTAGCTCAGTGACAGAGTGCTCACTTCTTATGTAGAAGGCATTGGGTTCAATCCTCAGCATCACATAAAAATAAAGACAATGATATTGAGTCCATCTACAACTAAATATACATATACATATATATCTCAAACCAACAAAAATCGAAATGCTAAGCTGAAAAAAATGAAAAGCTTTATATTCAGTACCTTTAATAGCCCCTTTTACTTGCTTGTTTATACAAGAAGTCCTTGTGTTTTAATTTGGAGTGAATTCCACAAATGATGTGTGTGGTTCTATTTATGCAAGAAGTGTTTGGGTTTTGTTCTATTTTTCTGAAACTTCAAAGGAATCCTGTGTTACTACTGATTGTGGTGCTATAAGAAGTAGCAATCCTAGAAGCCATTTGCTGTCTTCTGTGGCTATTGTAAATGACTTTCATTTTTTGTTTGATGTTTAAAGAGTGGCATTTGCTCACACTTCTAATTCTGTCCCTGGGTACATTCACTCTCCTTTCTGTCAGGCGTCTTTCCTTCTCTTGTCCCATCTGCTGTCCCATCGCTCTGTTCTGCATTCCAACTCTGAGTCATTTCATTAGTGCTGTGAACGTTCTTTCTCTAATTTGGTCTCAGTAAATTGCCTGTCATTTATGTCTTCATTTCCAAGAATCTATACCAACTAGTGTAGGTAAAATTTAAATTTCAGAGCCTGCAAGTCAAATACATTTAAAGTTCAAGTGAACAAATAAAATGTAATTAAATGAGATCTGCTTAAGAAGGAAGGTGTGGTGAGATTGTGCTGAATCTGATTACATACCTGGGATCAATAGTCTTTCTTTGCCTCAATAGTGGTATTGGCAAGGGGCTTTTACAAAATACCTATGCCAGAGGCAATTCCAGCTCAGTTAAATGAAATTCTTTTTGGATAGAGTAAAGGCATAGTATTTGCTAAAGTTATCCAAGAGAACAGATGTTCATATAAGGTTAAAAAAAATGACAATCAATTGTTTATAAATGTAATGAGCAAATGGTCCACACAGAAAAGTTTTGAATATGAAAATTGCTCAAACAGTTTATCAGGACATTCTAAATTAAAGACATATAAAATACTCAGAAATGCTAATCTGAAAATATCTTCCGCACTCTCACATATCTCAGATGATTCTGCTGCAGAGGGTCTGTTGACAAATATTTTAGATGCACTATTTCAGATTTAAAAAGCTTTCTTAGTATAATATTCAATAATAAGTGTTCTACACGCCCTTACATTGATATATTCGCATTTTTAAAATGCTGGAATTCTAATAAGTCTTCTAAAGTGTGGATTTGAAAGTGGAAATCAAAAACTATGGCATTAGTTCTGATAATAGGTAAGTGGTACTAATCCCAGACACTTTATTTGTTATGTAACTACATTTAAGTTACCATTTCTTGTAATCTCGTTATACTGTCCATAAATAAAATCTACCAAATTATGCTATGCCCATGTGTGAATACACCATAATGAATTCTGCTGATACGTAATTATATTTATAATGTGCTAATTAAGATGATGATGATTAATAATAATAATAATAATAATAATAATAATAATAATAGAGGTGAGATCAGTAAAGTATGCTGAGCATTTTGGGGAAGAAAGTAGAGGAATGGAAAGGGAAGGTACTGGGGAATGAGTTTGATCAAACGATGTTCTGTGTATATATGAATACGGCATAATAATCCCACTGTTATAAATGTTTTTTATGTATGTTTTTAATGTAAAATACTGGCATGGAAAATAAATCTCTTATAAGTTTTCCATTAAAACAGTATTTAAAGGCTTCAAATTCAGGGGAGAATGGCATGTCTAGAGCAGATACTATCTACTACCACTTGTAAAATCACAGCTGGCCTGTGTTTTTGTATTGAGTACAATTAAGCAATATATTTAGGTTAGTGCTCATTTTAATTAAAAAGAAAGGGTAGAAAAGTACTTCACAAGAGAACTTCAACATAGGAAAAATGTTGTATCTTCTATTTCCCAGAACATCTTACATTGGGAAACTCATTTAATTTCCATTATTTTTAGACAATCTCAAGAGTTATTTTATATTGTTATTTAATTTTTCTCAAACACAAGGAAACTCAGGATTAAAGAGATTAAGTAATGTACCTAAGTGTGCAAGTCTCATCTTAACAGTAAAACATAATAGTATTAATAACACTATAAACCCCAACACACACACACACTCACTAACTCATTATTCTATTTCATATTTTATTTTATACAAACTGTCTCTTTTGTGTCCTTACAAAAATCCCAGGATGCAGAATGAGGAAATAGATACATGTAGATATTAAGAAATTTGCCTTGGGCTGGGGATGTGGCTCAAGCGGTAATGCGCTTGCCTTGCATGCGTGGGGCGCTGGGTTCGATAAACAGCACCACATAAAAATAAAATAAAGATGTTGTGTCCACTGAAAACTGAAAAATAAATATTAAAAAATTCTCTCCCCCCCCCCTTAAAAAAAAACGAAAAAGAAAAAAAAAAAAAGAAATTTGCCTAAACCTCATATTAGGAGCGACAGTGCTGGGAGTTGAACACAGTGAGTCTCTATACAGACTCTTTCCCACTTCCCTGCAGTAATCACAAAGCAGGGCTTGTATTTCCCAACAAGGAAAGTAAACTGAAGTTCTATTCACGACACTAAAAAGGGGACCACAGAGGATCCAGGCAGGCAGTCTAAGACTTAATGAATAACATGTTACTTCCACTTTCTCTGAGCTAACTCGCAGTGATGAAACGATGAAAATACTCAATGGTTTATATATTTGGGAAAAATAAGAACTTGGCAAGCAAAACCAAAACAAAATGGGTGCAAATACTACCATTTGCTGGGTTATAAAGCATCAATTTCTTTATCTTTCAGTTGTGTTGTGTGTGAGAGAAGGGGCTGGTACTTTGAAATAAGCCATTGGTGAGTGGGAGGTTAAGTGAAATGAATAGCTTAGTTGCTCTCACATCCTCGATATTTGGTAAATATTAGTTTCTCCTTTTCTCATCTGCATTCCATAAAATGATTTTAGATTACTGTTCTGAATGAGTATACTTGCTAATATTATTTATATATTTAATTTCCTTGTATTTCATGTTACTCTTTTAAAGGGAGCAGCACCTGGAAGGGCTGTGATAAGAGATTGTAATATTAAATAATAAAAAGTAGCAGAGAGGGATGTTTTCCGGCCCTGAAGCATTGGTGAAGGTGAAAAACATGAGTGGTGTTAGAAACCCCATTACCTCTAGTGTGGTATGGTCATCAGAGACCTTAATAAGAGCTGGGAGGAAGACACCTCATCTCTTAATGGAAAAAATAGTTTCTTCTGATTCTGAACAGAATTAAGGGATGAATGTAATCTTTGTTTCAAGTTAACTATAATCACAGTTTAGGTCATCCTTGAATAGTTATTCTGTTAAATTTTATATGAGAAAGTAAATAGTAAATAAATAATTTCCTGAGATTTAATATGAGAAAAAATACTTTTAACTAACTGGGATGAAGTTTGGTGCACTAAGCAACTCCAACCTGGAGCTGGCTATGGGTCACTTGAGTTCTCAGTGAGGAAAGAGCAAAGTGACACATCTGAGACTTAGTCACAAAAGGGAGAAGAGTTAGGTCTGATATTCAAAATCATATATTTTTTTTCAGATTTAGTTGATTCTCGTTTATGCTATCTTGGGGAAATAGATCCAATATTCTGAATTTCTCCTTATCTATACAATATGATATTATTGTTCTCAAACTACACAATGCTTAAAAATCTCCTAACATGTTACTTAAAATCCTATATGCAGGATCATTCATTGCTTCATAAGATGAGGGAAGGCCTGAAATATGGCCCAGAAATCTAACATATATTAAGCAGTATACTTAGACTATCCTTCTATAAACATTGTATTTTCATGCTTTAAAAATATTGATATTATAGTCTGTAATTTTATTAGGATAATTATACACTTCATAAGTATATTTTTAAAATTTATTTATTCTAATTTGTTATATATGAGAGAAGAATTCATTTAAATTCATAGTATACAAATAGAGCACAATATTTCATGTCTCTGGTTGTACATAAAGTAGAGACACACCATTTGTGTTTTCATACATGAAGTTAGAATAATGATGTCCATCTCATTCCACCATTTTTCCTACCCCCATGCCCTCTCTCTTCCCCTCCCTTTTGTACGATTTAAAGTTCACCTATTCCACCCATACTACCCCCACCATCCCCATTATAAATCATCATCCTTATATAAGAGAAAACATTTGGCATTTGTTTTTTGGGGGATTGGCTTACTTCACTTAGCATTATATTTTCCAACTCCATCAATTTCCCTGCAAATGCCATAATTTTATTGTCTTTTACTGCTGAGTAATATTCCATTGTGTGTGTGTGTGTGTGTATAATATATATATATATATATATCACAGTTTTTTTATTGATTCATCGTCTGAATAGTATCTGGAATGGTTCTACAATTTAGCTATTGTGAATTGTGTTGCTATAAACATTGTTGTGGCTGCATCCATGTAGTATGCTGCTTTGAAGTCCTTTGAGTATAGACCAAGGAGTGGGATAGCTGGGTCAAATGGTGGTTCCATTCCCAGTTTTCCAATGAATCTCCATACTGGTTTCCAAATTGGCTACACCAATATTCAGTCCCACCAGCAGTGTATAAGTGTGCCTTTTCCCCCATATCCTCACCAACACTTATTGTTGTTTGTATTTTCTTTTTTTTATATTTATTTTTTAGTTGTAATTGGACACAATACCTTTATTTTATTTATTTATTTACTTACTTACTTACTTATTTATTTTCATGTGGTGCTGAGGATCAAACCCAGGGCCTCATGTGTGCTTGGTGAGTGCTCTACTGCTGAGTCACAACACCAGCCCTATTTGTATTCTTAATATCTGCCATTCTGACTGAGGTGAGATAAAATGTTAGTTTTGATTTTCATTTCTCTAATTGCTAGAAATGTTGAACATTTTTTCATATATTTGTTGATTGATTGTATATCATTACCTGAGAAGTGTCTGTTCAGTTCCTTGGACCATTTATTGATTGGGTTATTTATTTATTTTGGTGTTAACATTTTTGAGTTCTTTATAACATTATACAGATTTAATGCAATTCCAATCAAAACCCAATGACATTCCTCATATAAATAGAAAAAGTGGTCATGAAATTCATCTGGAAAAATAAAAATAGACCCAGAATATCTAAAGCAATCCTTAGGAAGAAGAGCGAAGCAGGTGGCATCACTATATCAGACCTTAAACTATACAACACAGACTTAGAAATAAAAACAGCATGGTATTGGCACCAAAATAGACTTGTAGACAAATGGTACAGAATATAGGACACAAAGACAAACTCACATAAATACAGTTATCTTATATTAGACAAAGGATCCAAAAACATACATTGAAGAACAAAATAAAATTAAGTTCCTATCTCTTTCTATGCACAAAACTCAATTCAAAGTGGATCAAGGATCTAGGAATTAAAGAGAGACCCTGTGTCTAATAGAAGAAAAAGTAGGTCCAAATCTCTATCATGTCAGATTAGGCCCTGATTTTCTTAATAAGAGTCCTATAGCACAAGAATTAAAATGAAGAATCAATAAATGGGATGGCTTCAAAATACAAATTTCTTCTCTGCAAAAGAAACAAAAATGAAGTAAATTGAGAGCCTAGAGAATGGGAGTAAATTTTTACCATATGTACATCAGATAGAGCACTAATCTCTAGGATATATAAAGAACTCATCATGGGCATATTATTAGTTATTTCTTACAAACACCATGGTCTTCAATTGTAATATTAAGGATTTGTGAACTATGGCTAGGTTCATAGCTTTGTGTCTGGGATCCTGCTTCTTTTTAGATGCTTCTTAGGTTCTACACACTGCCTGTATCCTCTTTAAGGAACGTAGGAATTAGGCTTGGTCCTTTGATTATTTTTAATGGACTCAGAAAATTTAAAAGGGATCCTCAAAAGCTTGGGGAAATATTAACTTTCAATTCAAAGTATGTTTAAATTACTTTAGAATGACTTGTTATGCTCAACAATTTTGCTTAAATGGTAACATTGAAGTCAAATGAAGGAAAAAAAGAATATACTTTTCCCCTCCCCATTTCCTCTAGCTTGTAAATGTTCCTCAGATAGTTTAATAGCATATCTACAATTAAACAAATTGTGCATTTTATTTTAATTTAGGGATTAAGACATAATGTTCAATTTAAATGGTTTTCACAATGTTTCCAAACTCCTTGAGGTAAAAACCATTTAATTTTTCTTAATGCACTATGGAAATGAAAAGCAACAATGGCTTTTTTCTTAGCACAGGGAGCCTCAGTTTTCTGTCATTACACTTGCTTGCGTGTTCCTGACTAGGGGAGTTTATTCAACAAAATGCTATTGTCCCAGAAAAATGGAAGGGAAGATTGTATAGAAAGCAATAAGTCCTAGAGCAGAAAAACTGTTGCCAAATTTTTCAAGTTAAAATTGAATTTTGGCTGAGATTTGTGAAATCATTGTTTGTTGTTATTGCATGTTTATTGTCTGATATTTGCAAACTCCAGTGATTTGTTGGCAGGCATTAGTCTAAGAAAAATAAATTCAATATAATCCTTAGGCCATTCATGCCTTGTTGCACTGGACAGAGACCACAGACCATTGTTATTTTGGGCAATGTTTCATCAAGCATCTGAACAGGTGGCTTTACTTGCAGCATTCTCAGAATTGTCATTTGCCAAGAAATAAACTCCCTTCCATGGGTGGCAGAGCTGATGAGTAGCTCCCAGGGTCCTTGGACCAATTGGCTGCTTTCTCACTGGATATCTATCATAGAACACCTGGATTAAGAGAGTGTCCTGAAGTTACTCAAAGTTTATGGTTATATAGGAAATAAAAGTTAATCGATTAATTTGATGGAATACAATTGGATATATAATAAACTAAAATATTTTGGAGGGGGTGGTCAAATCAATTGTCTATAGATACAAAGCTCAATTTGACCTATAGGTTTGTGCCTAAGAGCCAAGTCTCACAACCAAACTCTTATGGGCTTTCTCCTGTCTCACTAGGATCCTTTGTTTATAGAAATATCAAAGCTAGAACCACAGTCTAAGCACTTACATGTATAGGTTTACTTAGTTACTTCTATAAAATACCTTCTTCTCACATTAGATTGACACTGTAATGAAGTTGTCATGATCTGTATTAATGTCATTATCCACCAACATATTTGCTTTCAGTATATATTCAGTATTATTTGTTGAATATAATTACATAATTTCAATGCCAGATGATATTGTAGATTGTTAACATATTTTACTCTTTCATTGTACCAATAAAGTAATTCAGACACAAAGAAGGGTGGTTTCCCTTGGGTAGCCTGACAGTTAAAGGTGAATCTGTCAGAAACCATGTGTTTTGAACTGCCTCTGAAGCACTGGAGGATTCACAACTTCATTCAGGCATCATTTAAAGATCTAGCATGCCATTTTGTGACTTTTCATTTCTCTCTTTTTATCTTCTCCCTTTTTAAAGCAATTTTGACCTTTCCTTACTAATAGAAACATATTAAATTTGTGTTTTTATCTGAAATATGAAAATTATGTTTAGTACAAGTTATAATATCACTGGAAAAGTTGCTCAAAGTACAAACATATCTAAGTGAGATGTTTCTTGATTTTCATGATTTCCCTTTAAAATACTCTAAATATTATTTTTACTTTAAGTCCTCAGTTTTCCCTAACTCTTAATTAAATGAGTTGGGGATACTAGAGTGGCTGGTCTTCTTTTTTTTTTTTTTTTGATGGGTTGGTCTGTCTTTTCCTTGTCATGTATATTTCTTATGTATTAAAACACCTGACTGTTTACTTATAAGGGTAATAGTAAGTACACAATCAAACCTTAGGAGACAAGATGGTAGTAAAAAATTGATAAACCATGTCATATTCTGTATTTTAAAAATCAAAACAAAAAAAGTCTTTCTTTTGGAAATGGAAAAAGTGGTCAAAACTAAATTTAAAAGAGTAATATTATTTGTCACAGATGCTCAAGGAAAATGTGGGGGAAAAATGGAAGCAAAAACCAAACTCTAAGTGATCCAAGAAGGCAGAGTACCTAAGTAAGGAAAAATCTTTCTTGTCCCAAGTGAAATAAAATAAAAAAGAAAATAAAAAAAGCAAAATGAAACACTATAGGCTTGGAAGAAAGACCAAAATAGTTTGATGCTATCAAGATTTTTGAAGATAAAAATCACTATATTCACAGCAGAATTATAAATATATTACAATGTTTCTGTTTCTATTCTCACATATTTGTTGGAATAAATTAGATTTTGATGGAAGGGCAGAAATGCTTGGGAAGTGTTAACGGGAGAGAAACAACATTTAATTGTGTGCCTGTCATGTGTAAAACTTCATGAAACGAAACATTATAGATTGTTTAATCTAACCCATCTAAGAAACCTTGTAAACAGATGCTACTTTTCTTGCTTTGTAGTTTGAAGAATCAGAATTTTGATGGGCTGATAGAACTTTTCAATTCATCCAACCACATTGTAAGGGGATTTTAACCTGAGGTGTACTAACAGATCTTTCCATTATACTGTTGATTTTGAAGGGGCCAGAAATCAACTGTCAAATGTTGAGCCATTTTCCATTCACTTCTTGAGCCCTATTGCATCTACCATTTCATTTTATTGTTATGTCAGCCATTCTTAGGTTGAAAAATTTTACATTCACTACAGGTAGAAGAAAAGAATGTAGTAAAAGAATAAATAAAAAATAGCGTGTTGATTTTTCTCTCGATATTTTTTTAGAGTTAAGATATCTTTTCCTTTTCATTTTTGAATTACTAGCAAAAAGAGTATTTGATAATGTGTATGCTTATTGTTTTAAGGTGACATTTCAAAGTTTGCTATTTTAATGCTGGTTACTCTTGTTAATTTTATTCTGCATCGCAAGCATGCAATTCCAAAGAGAAATGGGTAAATTGTTTTCTTTTTTTTATTGAATAAATGAATAATAGTTTACATTTACAAGCTTCAATTCATGTTTTACAGAAAAAAAGTAAAACACTAAATCCACCAAAAACATAATCAAAAGTACCATATTTCAAATTTTATGGTGAAAATAATTTTACCATATTTCATACTTTTTTTTTTCAGTTTCTTGTTTGACAAATTGAAAATTTGCTTTCCTTTCAAATTTTCTTCTTCCCAACTTCAAAGCTTTAAAACCTAGAAGGCCACTTTAATTTTTCTCATTCCACTGCCCTCTTTTTAAAGGATCCTTTATGAATATAACTCTTCCTGATACACATTAAAATTTCTTTGAAAGAAATA
Organism: Marmota monax; assembly: GCF_021218885.2. Classification (NCBI taxonomy): domain Eukaryota; kingdom Metazoa; phylum Chordata; class Mammalia; order Rodentia; family Sciuridae; genus Marmota; species Marmota monax. Next base: position 1,105,523 of record NW_026695230.1, on the reverse strand, counting down.
AATGAGACAGAGTCTCTGTAGTACTGAATGACTCATGAAAGCTTGGCCCTCACAAACCCATCAAATTATTAAAATGAAATCTTCCACAATGTCTGTACTTGCCTTTCACAACTTCTGTACTTCTTTACTTGCCTCCTAAATGTGCACTCTATTTCACCTTAACTCTTAAGTCTCCATGCCACCCAAAGCCATAATCACTCCAACATGTGTCAGGGAATGGCACCTTTCCCCTAAAACTCTCCAGTCACTTTTCATTTAATTGATAAAGTATCCTCATTATGGTCTCCTATTAGTCCATACTCTGTCTCTCTCGGCCTGACCCCCTATATTTCTCCCTTTGGTCCACTCAGCTTCAGTCACTCTGTCTTCCTTTCTGTGTCTGAAACTCCCAAATACCCCTTGCTTCAGGAAATTTGCATTCCTATTTGGGCTGCTAGTCCTCCAATGTTAAATGGCTTTTTTTTTTTTTTAGCACGTTCTCAAGTAGCACCTTATCTCAGAAGTGTGCATTGACTCCTGAACTAAAACAACATCTCTACTTAGCTATCCCATTTCTATCACTTGTTATTGTTAAGCTCAAATTCGGGACCCCCAAAAGACCACCAGAGACCCAAGATCTATGTAAGCAGCAAAGAGGTGTTTATTGGGAGCTAGCTCGGTCCTCCGCACACACAGCAACTGGTGACACTGAGAGGCCCCAGCCCAGGGTTTGCAGCAGTTTTATACATTCTTTGGAGAAGGCAGGGACCCCCACATACATCATAGCATCTCCTAGCAAATCATCACACACCGCGGGAAAATCAAATAACAATTCTAAAACATGATTAGCACATTCACTGGCGGGAACAAGTTGGGGAGGGGGGACTGGTCACTCCAAGAGGGGGATTCATTTAAACTGATTGGTTTACACAGTGAGGATGTTGCAAGGGGAGTACATGCCAAACTGCAGGGCTTCTAGTTTAGATACTGGTCACCACACCTAGGTGGAAGCCATCTGGAATTTCAGATATGTGGTTATCTTGGCCTATTTGCGGCTTTTGCGGCTTTTCCGAGAACTGTTTCCACAGAGCCTTTCCGTAGTTTTTTTCCTGACTTTAGGACTACAATAAGTCAGAGGTTAAGTTTCAGAGCAAAATAAGATCCCAAGCAGAATGAAATTGCTTAGGTCTTTCATTATCTCCTTTGCTTTTTAAATTTGTTTCCATAACATTTACTACTACTGGACACTACATGCTCTGTTTACTTATTGATAGTCTAAAAGACAAAGTCTTTGAAAGCAGGGACTTTATTCCTGTTATTCATGTTTATATGCCCATATATATTAGTACGTTTTCTGTTACTGTAATGAAATTTCTGAGATAATCAAGTGATAAAGAAGAAAGTTTGAACTGGGTTGTAGCTCAGTCTTACAAAGCTTGCCCAGCAGGTGTGAGGCACTGGGTTCAAATCTCAGCACCATATATAAATAAAGGCTCATCAACAGCTAAAAATATGTTTTAAAAAAACTCTGGAAGATTGACTTTGGCTCATCGTTTTGTAGATTTAAGATCATGACTAATTGGTCCTATCACTTTGAATATGTGATGGCAAAGAACATCACTGCACAAAAGTAAGGTGGAAGAGGCCTGTTGACCCAATGGTCAGATATGGGAGGAAGAGACCAAAAATCCATAGTTCCCCTTAGGTGTCCACCCCTCAGTGACCTAAGACCTCCCACAGGGTACTACCTGTTGAAGTTTCCTACACCTCACAATAGTGTCATGCCAGGAGCAAGCTTTTACTCAGCAAAGAGGCCATGGGAGATATTCCACACCCAGACTGTAGCACCACAGTTTGGCACAAAGTAGGGTCTCATTAAAAAAGAGAAGAACTCAAAGAAAAGCCCAGTTCAGTTTTTCACTGGTCTCATAGCTTTTATTTCTTGTTACTTTAGTGAAATAGGTTTTAAATAGTTTCAATTGAATTCCTGGCTCTCCCCCTTGCAAATTGATTAGCTTTATGAATTCAGGAAGTCACTTGGCCTCCCTACAATTAATTATCTTTGCCTGTAAACTAAAGAGAAAAACAGCTGCTCTTCTCACCTAGGAGGAATGGCCTAAGAACCAAATGAAAAAACAAAGGTTAAAATGCATTGTAAACTGTTAAGCACAGATCAAAACGAGTAATAACTCTTAAAAGGTAGATGATTGTATAACAGGTACAGAAATCATGTACATATAGTTAAGTATAGGTTTGGATATACTGACATCTAGTTAAGTTAAAATCATGGATGAATACATTGAATAATTTTTGAAGTACTGAGCTCATATATCATTTTTTTTGGACACAACTGGCTTTAATTTTTTCTTCTTTTCATATATTTGATATTTGTGGTAGATTTACTCTGTGTGGAAATCTTTTCCTGTTACTGGGGCAACTTGGGGGGCTGAGGGAGGATGATCACAAGTTCAAGGCCAGCCTGGGTAACTTAGTGTGACCATGATTCAAAAGAAAAATAAATAAATAAAAATGATTTGGGACATAGCTTAGTGCCTCAAGATTCAAACCCCAGTACACACACACACATTTTTTTCAAATTTAAAGAACCTTATGAGATAATCCTCTAAAACAATGAGCTGACATATTTCTTTTAGTTTATTTTTTAAATTGATTAGTTATACATGACAATAGGATTTATTTTGACATAATTATAAAAGCAGGGAGTATAATTTGTTCAATTTATTCCCTGGTACTTCCCCTTTCCCTTCCCTCACTCCTCCCTCTCTCACCTTCCCTCTACTCTTCGGATCTTTCTGCTTTGTACTTCATTTTTTTTTTTTTAATCAGTGTCTTGTGGATGTACATGTTGCTGATATTCACTGTGGTATATTCGCATATGTACACAGGAAACTTAGGTCACATTTATTCCACTGTCTTTCCCTATCCCATTTCTCCTCCTCTCCCTTCATATCTTTGTCTACTCCACTGATCTTTCTTACATTTTTAACCCCCCTTTATTTTGGATTAGCTTCCACAGATCAGAGAAAACATTCTACCTTTGACTTTTGGGGGCTGGCTTGTTTCACTGAGCATGATAGTCTCCGGTTGAGCTGATACATGCTGGAGATTGAGCCCAGGGCCTTGTGCATACAAGGCAAGCACTCTATTAACTGAATTATATCCTGAGTCCTGAGCTGACATATTTTAAGGCTCAAGGCCAATGCCAACAGCAAAAGACAGTAAGATTTGTTGCTTCAATGAGTGTTCAGGTCAGGAGTGTGTTTTTGAAGACAGTTATTTATTTATTTATTTATTTATTTATTTATTTATTTATTTATTGGTATTGGTGTTTGAACCCTATGACATTGACATACACACACAGACATTTTCATGTTTTAAAATTTTGAATCTGTGTCCCACTAAATTACCTAGGCTACCTGGAAATTGTGAGCCTCCTCCCTCAGCCTCCTGAGTTGTCCCAGCAACTGGTTTGAGGCACTGTGCCTGCCTAGTATTTACTATTTTTTGAACATATTAGGGTCAATATTTTATTCTTCCTCTTAAATTACCAGAATTACCACATGGAAGTATCCATCAGAATGGGCAAAATTAAGTAGTGTGACCATAATAAAAACATAAATAAAAATAAAAAAGAAGAGCCATAAATATTCCTAAATAGAATGATGCAAGGATTTGAAATATAAATAAGTCAGTATAAGGATTGATAGATAGATGATAGATACATAGATACATAGGTAGGTAGGTAGGTAGGTAGGCAGATAGATAGATAGATAGATGAAGCATATTTGAGGTTAAGCACAAATATTGCCCATTTAAAGTATTTAGGTGACTTACATGAGGTCACATTAAAGTAGAGCCTATTTTGCTCTCCCTCCTCTAGCATTAAAGTTTTGGATGAGGAACTTGCATATCAATAATCAGGGATGTTTAAAATATAGTATTTTGGGCTGCTTTCTAGATATAGTATAGGAAATTTTCTTGATCTAAATGCTAAGAAGCTGATTTCAATTTACACACTCCTAAAGAACCCCCACACACTCAATGCTAGTGTTCATTGTCATTTGTATAGAATATTGCTTAGGTAATCATTATTCTTTTAGGAACTTTTTCTTAATATGAGCTCTAACTTTTTCAAAACAGTGGATTACAAGCTATTTACAAAGAAGATATATTCAATCTCAATGTTGGCAGTTTTTTTCAGCTAATGCTATAGCACATTTGCTTCTTTTCTTATCCTAATCTGCCTCTAGTATAGCAGTATGCCTGTCACCAAGTCTTCATTGGCAGTCTTATGGACCTTACACCCTGTTCTGACTGAATGTGTGGTAATATTGACAGTAGCAACCAATGACTGAACATAGTGAAGATCAACCTAATAATCATCTAATTGTACTTCATGCAGATGTCTGTGATAGAATCTCCATAGCAATAGCTATTTTGAAATTACAGTTTCGATTGTGTATTTAAATTTTTTTTTTGTCCTTTGCTCTCATTAAGCTCAGTAAGCTGAGTTTTTATTAACCCCCAAATAGTTTTGAATTTATCATGGTATTTTAGTTATGGTAAATACCTGAGGATGTTTGGTAGAGGAGGGAAAATATGGAGTTAGTGCTTTGATTATGAAAAAGGAAATCTAAGGAATATTAAAGTGAAATTTTTGAAATGGGAAAAAAAATCACAACTCCATACAACTATAGAATTTATGTAGACATAAATTTATGTGTAATTTCATATAACTTATTATAAGAAAGAAAATAAGATGTCATTACCTGCTCAAATACCACTTGAGAAACTGTGCGTATAAAAATGAACCCCCCAAAAATAGTTTAAGAGTGCTCATTTATATATAAATCAAGTTAATGTCCAATGATGCCAAAAAACATAATCTTGGAGATTGTCTGTTCTATCAGAAATAATTCATCTTACTGGGCATGGTGGCTTATGCCTGTAATCACAGTGGCTCAAGAGGCTGACACAGGAGGATCACAAGTTCAAAGCCAGCCTCAGCAATAAAAAGGATTAGAACGTGGTTCAGGAGTTAAGCACCCCTGGGTTCAATCATTAATACCAAAAAAAAAAAAAAAAAGAAAGAAAGAAAAGAAAAAATAATAATTCATCTGCATCATTCCCTATCTGTGAGTTGTAAAATAGTTGAGTCAATATGAACTGTTTCTAAATTGCAAGCCCAAATTGCACTGAAGGAATGACTCATTATCTCTGCCTATTTCCAGGTTTCAAAGAACTTTCTAACAGGAGGAACTGTTTCAGGAGGTAATGGTTTGTCTTCCTCTAATTCAGGATGAGTTGCTAAGCAACAATGGGCCAGTACTCATGGTTGTAAAAGAGATGAAAAAGAAACACTTTGCAATGAGCCAGCTGTTGGGCAGATCACTAAAGGACTGAATTTGCATTTGATTTCTCAGCATGGCATAATGTTTTCTTCAGGCCCTCTGCTTGAAACAGAAAGATTAAGAAGCAGCACTGACCAGAATTCTGAGGGTGAATTTCTGTTTCATATCCCTTAAGAAAAAACAAATTTCCAAAGTGATTTACATTTCAACCCCAGAGGCTAATTTCCGAGGGGCTGTGATCCACGTTATGCATATACCACATTTTATTCGTATATTCATCCTTCAGTAAATATTCAGGTTTTTCCCTTGGATAGCATGAATAATTGCTGCAGTGAGCTTGTGTAAGGCTCTGGGTTCAATCCTTAGTACTGCAAAAAACAAAATTAGTAATAATGCTGCAATGAACATGAGCATACTGATATCTGTGAGAACCATCTTGGATAAATACATGAAAGTATGGCTGCAATTATACAGTATTTCCATTTTTATCCTTTTAGAGATCTCCATATTGTTTGTCCATAGCAGTTAAACCATTTTGCATTCACAAGAGTTGCAATTTCTAATATCCTTAACAACACTTGTTATTATCCACATTATTGGGAAAATTATAATCCTATCAGGGATGAGGTTATAACCTCATTGTGAGTTGATTTTCATTTTCATGATGATTAGTGGTGTTGAATGAACATCATTTCATATGCTTATTGATTTTTATGTATTTTTCAAGTAAGTGTTTGCTCAGGTCCTTTATCCATTTTTAAGCTGGGTTATTTATTTTCCACTCTTGCAAAAAAACTAATTTGACATTGTGAGATCATATAGTTTGGAATAATTCTAAGACTATGATAAATGTATTTGCTTTATTTTTTTGATTTTGTAGTATTTTGCACAAAAAAGCACAATGAATAATATATAAGCAAATTCATATACTCATCATAAGTTTAAAATTAATATGGTAGAGTTAAAGTTTGACCATTTTTTTAAAACCTGAATTATACTGTATGTGTCTGCAGGTGTTTTATTTATCTTATTTTGTTTTGCATCTCTCTCTAGGATGATGGATTAAAATTCACTAATATCAATCCTGGTGCTCAAAGAAGAAACAATTTTGTAAGATTTCAAACAAAAACTTAACATGTGTAAATCAAGGTTACTATTGTGAGCCATTCAATAAGCTTAAAGAGGGGTTGATTGTTATTAAGTGATACTATTAAGTGATACTTAGCATTGATCAATACATAGAAAATGCTGTACATTTAATAAGAAGGAAAATCCAGTATAACAGTGTTTTGGAAAAAAGTATTAGAGAATTAACTCTTTCTCTATGACATATTTACATATTTTTTAGTATTGTATCTTCTTTGAAAAAACATTTATTCAAAGAAATTTTCTCCCCAATTTTTTTCTTAGTAAACATTTTAATCAATTTGGTATGTTACAACAAAATACCACCAATGGGTGGAGTATGAAGAATAGTAATTTATTTCTCACCGTTCTGGAGGTGGGAATGTCCAAGACCAAGGCACTAATAGATTTGTTGTCTAGTGAGGGCCACCTTTCTATTTCACCTTCTTGATGGGTGCTGGCATGGAAAAAGGGAGCTGGTCTCTTTTGTTCCTCTTTTATAAGAACAGTAAGCTGTCCATGAGGGCTCTGTTCTCTTGACACAATTACCTCCTGAGAACTTCTTTCATAGGACCATCACCTTGGTGGTTATAACTTCAACATATGAATTTTTGAGGTACATCCAGGCCTTGGCAATGAGTTTGAAAAAAAATTTATATAGGATAATGGCATTAATTGAACTGGATGTTATTAAACAAAATATGAACAAATTTATTTTTTTAATGTAGTAGATTTGAAAAACATTGCTTTTTCTCAAAATACAATACTCTTACATGTACCTGTCCTGATGGAGAATCAATATTATCTTGATTTGTGCCCGTCAGTTACTCTGTAACAACCCTCCTGCCAAGTCATCTCCTCCTGCTTTTTCTAACTTTTCTATGTATATGTTTTTTTATTGTTGTTGTTGCTTGTTATTTCTTGAGCTCAGCTCATACCTGTGCCTGTACAGTCATGGTAGTTTACAAGGTGTCTGATAATGTAATTTACTCCAAACTCCAATGCTTCAAATAATACATCCCATGTGTACCCTCAGAAGGATCTTTGGAATAACTGAGATTCTGATACTAGGTGCCTATCATCAGGAACAAGAGGTATCACATGTCTTATTTTTTCTTGGTGAAACCAGTTGGAAGGGTTTAAGAGTACATTTGCTTTGTCAGACCCAGAGAAACTGGCTACTAAAACAGTCTTTGAAGAAATATTGTCATCAATGCAGTGATCCTGGCTAGACATGTTTCCTTTCCAGAAGTCTTACACTTAAATGAAACACTCCTCCGTTACTAGCAAAACTTTTAATTCTAGAGGACCTTCTCTATCTTCATATCTATTGTTGGATATTTTCATAGGTATCCCTATTCCTAACTTTGTCTTTTACTATGCATATAAACATTGCCACTTACCATACATATGTATACATGTAATACATATGTGTGTGTGTGTATATATATATATATATATATATATAATACATATTATACATATATATATATACACACACACATACAGATAGACACACATATACATACTGTAATTCAGAGATAAACTTGAACACATTAAATTTTAAAAGAGTTTATTTGAACATTTAATGATTCATGAATTGGACAGCATAAAATCACAAGGGGCTTAGCACTGGATGAGGGAAATAGAGAGAAAAGAAAGTTTTATAAGGTTTTTACCAAAGCAGAAAAAAGGAATAATATTTAGTAACCTAAAATGGCAAGTCCCTAGATAGGGGTTAGTAACTAGTACCTTATTAATTAAGCTTAAGTTTCATTTTACTGTTTAAGATTTGATTTACTGACCTAGAAGGTACTGAAATCCTCTCAGCTTGATGGTTTTCCAATAAGATTTGTAAAATATATGCTTGATATAGTCACATATACATGTATAATATTTTTATCATAAGGGCAATTTTTAGACAAGAATCATACCTTTTCTCCTATGGATGCCCTGTAGTACTGCAAGTCTAAAATCCATACTGGTCTTGGCATCTCATAAGCTATAGAGTCTTGGCCAACTGTTCTCCACTCTTGACCTTAGTTTCTGAATCAGCCAAATGATGAAACTGAACAAATGATCTATAAAATTCTTTCCAACTCTAATCATCAGTATTTATATTTAGAAGGATCATAGCAGTTCAATGACCCCATTCATCAAACGTATAAAAATAATATTTCAGTAAGTAAATTACTGTGAAGAAAGGAAAAATATGTACAAGGATAAAACAAATTTGTCTACACTTTATCATCTATGGAACAAAGTCCTGAATCAATTTCATTTTTTCATGAATAGAATACATAAGCACATGTTTTCAGTAAATATTTTCTTAACTGGGGTGGCTTTTTAAATGAAATTTGTTCAATGAAATCCTACCAAAAGTATATGCTAAAATTTTCCTCTTCAGAAAATTTGAGTCTAGTTAGATATGGATGAAGAGTAAGGGAGAAAATATTACAAGGAAGAAAATATGTGTCAAAGAATAACTTCATGATTGCTATGACAGTCACATACCCTGCAGAAAACAGTGGGCTCACAGAAAGTTTTCTCTGAAGACAGTTTAATGAATGGACACACTACAGAGGTGTAAGCAAGGCTTAAGTGTTAGGCACCTACGCTATGTGTAATCAAGGGTAAGGTAATGGACAAGGGGTGTGAAGTAGACAAAGAGGGCATTATCAATATGCCATTAGGACCTAGACCTAGAACACAAAGAGGCATGAGCCATGTTACTGCAACCAAGAAAAAAATTGATAAAAATAAGCCCTCCCGCCAAAGACAGTATCAGAACTATAAAAAGCAAGGTGGTGGTGGTGGGGGGGGCAGCAAGGACAGGGCATGTGAATCCTTGCCCCACTACTTCACTATTTGTACTTTTTGATACCTTCCCAATCCTTCACATTGATTATACGCATCCAGAGAGATTTTCAGTCCAGAAAATGTGTGATATTGAAATTAGAGCAAATTAGAGTGGTATGTGAACATTCAGTGTAGAGAATAACTACTGCATCTAATTATTTTTGTCACTAAGTATATATTCATATCCTTTACTCAGAAATTTTTTTTTGAAAAGTGATTTGGGAATTGAGGAAGAGAACTGAGGCTAATAAACTTGAGCATCATATCAGACTTTAGTCACTATTATTTCACACAAAGGAACCAGAAATTGTCTAAGAATGCAAGTTTAATAGCTGGGGGAGGGATACTCTATAAATATAGGAAAGCTAGAAACAATAATTCAGATGTGAGTTAATCAAAAGGCAGGCAATGATTTAAGATTCTATTTTCAAAACTGTAATTAGCGTTATTTGTTAAAAGTAGTAATTACTTTTTTGAAATAACTTATATAACCAATACTTTTGAAAATTATAGTGGTGAAATGGCATCGTTTTTGAACTTATATCATCCAGTTTTAAAGAGAAGTTATAAAAATTAAGATTGTTTGGGAGAAAAGGGCACACTAATGAGATGATTCCAACCTGCATAAAATAAACCTGATATTTGACTCGCTGCCCATGGGGCATGGAGCACTCCATAGCTATTCATACTAAAAAGAACCCAGAAACAGCGCTACTGTGATAATTCGCTTTTTTCAATGAAGTTATGTACCTGTATTTTCTTGGCTCTCAACAGCCAAGCTCTCTCAAGGGACCAGCATTACCTCCTTGGCAGAATCAGCAAGAAGGTAAATGCAGATAAATTATCACATCAAGAGGATAAATGAAAGAAAGTGCTGTGGAGGTACTGCCACTTAACCCAAAAGTTTTGGGTAGACTTATACCTGGAACTTATGTTTCAGGCAAGCAACTGCTTCATTCCTAAAACTCTGTGATGGATTTCATCAAAAACAATTCTATCCTCTCCAGACAAGCAGGAAAATAAAGTGCATTCTGACATATCATGTATTTCATCCCTTTTCTGTGTGAGGTGCTGAGGGAAGGATTCCACATCTGCACTATCACAGTAAGAATAACAGTGGGTCATTGTACTGAATTTTTTGTGTGCCCCAATCAACAACCAAGTACTTTCATCAACCTCCAAAAAAGCCCTATTATTATCCATATTTTCATACAAGAAAATGATATTTAGAGAGATTATATAACCTCCTAAGTATACTTGTTCAATAATTCAGCCTTTTCCTTCAATTGCAATTATATGAATGCCTTAATCTACACAGTATATTGTCTCATTTGTTTCACACAGCTATCCATTTTAAAATAAGAGAAATTGTGGGAAAAAGTATTGGTCCTACCATGAAAATGTAATTGCGTATTTAAGACAATTTTATTTAGTTGATTTATTCTAGTATGAGTTCAACAGGGTACCTCACCCCATGAACAACTGATTAACTTTTTAAAAGAGTATGCTATCTCTTGAGATAACACATGTTCAGAGGAGAAGCCCTTTTAATCTACAGACATCCAATGGATTGCTGAGCTGGATCAAGGGCTGTCACCAATATTTCATCATAATTAGAGCACATCAGAGTTTAACTGTTAATAGAACAGTTCAAAAATGGTTTTAATCTAAAGGAACAGTGCTTGTTTAGCATGTATGATACCCTGATTTAGATCCCCAATACTGGAAAAGAAAGAAGGAAGGAAGGAAGGAAGGAAGGAAAGAAAGAAAGAAAGAAAGAAAGAAAGAAAGAAAGAAAGAAAGAGAAAGAAAGAAAGAAAGAAGGGAGGGAGGGAGGGAGGGAAGGAAGGAGGATGGAGAAAGAAAGAAAGGAGAAAGAAAGAAAGAAAGAAAGAAAGAAAGAAAGAAAGAAAGAAAGAAAGAAAGAAAGAAATTATTTTAGTCCGTGTATTTTGATTACTTAGAATAGGTATTATGGTAAGCAATGCTATAATATAAAGTTTGTTAGTTTTATGCTTCTGCATAATAAAGGTACCGATTCTGAAGTAGACAGACATAGATGAATAGGGCAGAGTGTGCTATGAAAGCCATGGGAGAAGGAAAGGACCAAACCCTGGATGGATTCAGTAGGAAGATGAAACTGCATTTGTTTTGAGTAAGTGAAATGAAAGCTTACCTGAAGACAGGTGTTCTCTTTGGCAGACAAGAAATTACTTTCTATCAGGGTTTTCTCTTTGGTCAGTTTTTGGCAGCTTAAAAATTATACAAAATGTCTCATGGAGGAAATAGAGTGTAAGGGATTCCTCGATTTCTTCAAGAATAAACAAATGTACCAGGGATTTGATATAATGGGTACAACTTTAATTGTGGTACAGTAAAAAGCTATGTCAATGAAAATATCAAGTCTTATCATGCACATAATATAATTTAATGCTTAAGGTAAAGTTGAGACAGAAGGAGAGATTACTAATTCAACTTTAATTTTTAGATGAGAAATATAGGATCATGTAAGCATAAACAGCCTCTCAGTAAACAGGAAACCTAAAGCCTGTTTATATCAGTTAGGCTATAGCCAGAAGGCAAACTACTCTAAAATTGGTATGGAGACATTAATATAAACAAGTATTAAGTAGTAGGACATCATTAATTCCTAAAAATTAACAGGAATTAAAAAGATGACAGGAACAGTAGATAAGGAAGCACGTGCTACCTCAAGGACTAAAGCAGAATGTCCAAGAACACATAAACTTGGAAGAGGACTGTCCTCAGCAACACATTAGTTGTTTTTTTTTTTGTTTGTTTTTGTTTTTTGTTTTTTTCTGGATAGAATTTGCAAGCTAAATAGTGAAATTGTGGAGGTGCCAAAGGCTGGTTCTGGAAAGCAGGAAATAACCTGGTGTGATGCCAGAGGAGCTATGCAAAACTGGCTGCTGGGAAGAATTGCTGCTCCATGCTCCTGTACCACTGAAGGAGCTAGCACAGAGGAATAGACTCCAAACAGGAAAGAAACCGCTTTGTCCTTGCACTCCTGCACACCCTCTAATGACAGAACAAATACTGTGCCAAGTGGCAAAGAAGCCACTGGTATCCCAAGACTGGTATCTCAAAGCAGGGGAAAGGAGATTGAATTTGGATTGAAGAACAAATTGATAACCGGCAGACCATTTCATAAGTGTGGTTTATGATTTAGAGATACTGAGCTAATCTGAAAATTGCAAGACTGGCTATAAATGTACAGGTAGAATTTTAGTTCTGCTATTAACTGCAAAACCTATGTAAGTTACAGTGTTCTGCTATTTGTTTAATATGGACACATTATATCAGGCATTAATTTATAATTTTATTTTTATTCTTTGAATCATTCACATAAACTTCATTTCCACAAATAAATATCTACCAACAAGTATGTGAAATTTATTAACTTATTCAATAAACAATACATTCATTAATCCTTTAATCTAACAAATAATTCAAATCCATCTACTTGCAAGACATTCTTTTGGGCACTTTTTGTTCATAAGTGAATACAGTAGTTTTTTAAAAAATCTGACACTATGGCCACAAGAGACTGTCTTACTAGACATAAATGTAAATGCATATCAATCTCTGGATATGTAAGAAACTCTAATTCTCTAATAAAACAAGTACTACTCTTTGCTCCATATAAATATCTGACACATAGTTTAATTAATCACTAATTAATATCTAAGATATCTAAGGAATAAGTAAAAATGAATAATTAAAGAGTTAAGAGAAACAAGAAAGATAAATATTTTTATTAAATAGGACAAAGGTGTGCTAATATTGATATGTGGGCAGAATATGAAACATAATAAAACTTACAATTAGACAAAGAAGATAATTGGACAATTTGCACAAGATACAGCCATACAAAATAGACATGTGAAACAATGTCCATTCATACTAAGAATTTTTTTTTTAATTCATAATATTATATAGAATGTACTATTTTTTCTATATTGCTTTATCAAATAAAATAATGAACAATAGAGAGTTTAAAGTAGAAGGGGTATATTCATATCTGGCATATGGTCTTTTAAAATACATTTGTCATTTATATATCAGCACAAATGCTTAAATAAATATATGCTCAAGAATCACTTCTATAAATAAACCCAAAAGGGTTTTATTTCATTATTCATTATATTTCATTATAATGAAATAACTAAAATGTAATAAAATATTCAGAAAAAAATTTATAATAATTATCTATTTTTGTTCAATTTTCTAGTTTTTATTAACTTCGTACCTGCAAAAACAATCTATCATGGAAAACCCTTTCATTCTAACTCTTAAATTGGGTAGACATTTTATCCACATTTATTTGTAATAATCTTGTCCTCTGCAGTCTCAGTGATCCCAAAAGATAATAGTGAACCTTCCTATTCAATATTCATACTAGGAATGAAATGGTCTTTCTCTTTTCTAGAGCTATAAGTTATAAATACATTTGGAGCAGAAACTGTTCACATTTCTCATCTGAACTCAATAGAAACATGACTGCATACTTTAATAAATGCCTAGAGGAAATCAAAACCAAGATAAGAAAGGAAAGTTAAAAATTTTTACAGCAATTGCAATCCTAGATCTGATATTACCTGAAATTAGGTGTTTTGAATCTTTTCTGTTATTTCTCCCAGATCTGTGACATCTTTTACTTTTCTACATCAGGGGGCTGACATATATGGTTCACATCAATGAACCTCTTTTCCACAGGCCTTTTAATTGGATTCAGTTAAACAAGCCAGGAGCAGAAGAGAAGAACTTGAGAAGCACAAGGTTAGCCTAATTTTCCTCCTCAGTGCCTTCTCTCCTGAATCGCTGAGGGTCATCTATTGAAGTTCACAGCTACAGTGAAGTGGTGGTCTTAATTAAGTAATTTAAGTGGGATATAAAAATAATCCCCTGCCATGCTCCTTGTTAGTGTCCCTAAATCCTGCCTAGACACTTGTAAATGGCCCCTTATTAAACTTTTTTTTAATCATTGAATTTGAATATACTATTCCTTTGCTCCCTGGTTGCTAACATATAAAACACATAAATCCCTAGATTTCTGAGTTATTAGGCTATAAAATTCCCTTTCTATTGTAAACTAGCAAGGTCTGTCTCTTGCAGTTAAACAGTTCTTCTTGATGTATTGCTAATTATACTATTTATAATAGCAAAATTTTGAAAATAAGAAAACATGACCAACAAAAGACAGTTAAGCAGCAAAACAGCTAATATTTCTAAATTTAAACTGCATGACAAACACTGACCTTGATTAATATAAATATTTTTGAGTAAGAAGCCATGATATCTCCCTTTTGGTTAGAAGTTTAGGTTTTATTATGGTCAAATCAAACAGATATTGCCAAGTTACAAGTAAGCGAGTGATAGAATTTGTGATGGAGAAATGTCAAAGTTTCTTCTGTATAAAGATTGAAGTGTTGGTAGGGACAGAGTTGAGATCAAAGCATCAATAATTTTTGGTGTTGAAATACTGAAGAGAAAAACCAATGTTTTTCAGGTTATAATTTTAGACATAAAGATCCTAAGAAGTAGGTAGTTTTGGGAAATGGTTTTAGAAAACAGGAGATAGAGAACTTATTCAAGAATCAAATATGCTGAAAGAAGGCTGTGATAAATCAAGTTGAGGGGACTAATTTTTTTTTTCTGTGTGTGTGTGTGTGCGTATGTGTGTGTGTGTGTGTGTGTGTGTGTGTGTGTGTGTGAGATAGAATAGAAAGAACTTAAGAACTCAAGAAAATGTGTCTGTGGAAATAAATACATTGTGTCAGACTGGAAGGTATCAGAAAATTACATTCTACAGATAAGTCCAGAGGACACACTTCACAACATTAAGAATTCATTGGTAAGGGGGCACACAGTGTTAGTGTTAGTTTCCGTATAAGGCAGGGATGATGGGAGGAAAAGTTATCTCAGGGTTTGTCCTTATAGGGATGATGGGACCTCAAAGCCCACTGGTTATGTTATATAAGCCAGAAGAAAAGGACTACAATTATTGTGATAGCTAAGTGGCACATAAGATATTTGGATGTGTAATGCATAATATATACATAAACAAAGATATAAGAAAACAAAAGCAGCAATGGATATGGAGAAGCATGAAGGCAATTACCTTAATAAGAATTCATAATCTATGGCCCAGTTTCATTCTTCAGACTGAAAACTTTTACTTAGGAGATGGCTGGATCCCTTACGGCATAGACACATGTCAATATCAATGGCACCTAAAACTCTATACAATAGGAAGGAAAAACATCCAAATATTCCATGGACCCTTTTATTCATCAAAGTTCTCCAAATAAACAGAACCAAAAAGGAAACACAGAGAAATATAAGAGGAGATTAATTATGGGAATCACTTGGGTGACTATGCAGGCTGCAGAGTCTCACAGCATGCTGTCTGAAAACTGGAGAACCAGGAAGGCTGGAGATAGTGAGGTGCAGGGGAGTGAAAGATGTAACTACCAGTCCAAAGTTTAACTGCTAGTCCAAGACTAGAGGCTTAAAAATCAGGAGCTGTAACTTTCAAAAACAGTGGTAAATGGATTGTTCAGAGCCAAAATGGAAAGGAAATTCACTCTCCTCCATATTTTGCTTTACAGGAGATCTCATTGGGTTGGATGATGTCCACTCACATGAGTAAACACTGGTCTTCTTTCTCAGCCCACAGATTCAAAAGCTAATCTCTTCTAGAAACCATCTCATTTGTGGCAAGAAATGTATTGTTTTACCAATACATTTGAAATATAAAAGAAAAAGATTCTCCAATTTTTTTTTCTTATTTTTCTTAAATGTCTTGGTTATTCTCAGTCATTTAATATTTCATATAAGTTTCAAACAAAATAATAATTATAGCAATTATAATATTAATAATAATAAAGAAAGAAAATTGTTCCTTACTGGAAAAGAAAACTTTAAGCATGAACCTCTGTTGGAACCATTGACAGATTAGAGAAATCTGAAGTAAAGTTGGTGGGTTGCTGGAGGCTCTCTGTAAAAAAGTCAGAATATTAAAAACTCTAAGAGGAACCCATCATTGTAGTCTCCACAATTTCATGTGTCCTATCTTTTTAAGATCTCAACCCAGTAATCTAATAAAAGCTAACTGATCATTTAACCTATGGATTCAGAAACCAGTAACTTGAATAGCAATTACCATAATAGTTATATCGTCAAGGTTTTATTTATGAAATAGGGGAGAGTAAATTTAGTAATATTTGCATACTGTTCATTGTGGTTTACTGTTGTCTACCTAGAGTTTAATGGTAGGTAACACTAGCATGTTCATTAAGGTCAGCAAACTCAGTCAACTATATCTGATCATATCAGAGACTAATTTAGAAATGACTAGAGACATGGGTTCTATATAGTATTTCTATATAAGTATTTGCCCATATCACAATGGATAAACAAGAAAGAAAAACACTATTTATTGCATACTACAATGGAAAAATTACTGTCATTTGAAGTCTGCATACATTGATTGCCAACTTTATTTTTTTTCTTTTTTTTTGTACTGGGGATTGAACCCAGGTGCACTTAATCACTGAGCTATATTCTCCCCAAATTGCCTACCTTTAATTTTAAATTTTTGAAATAGGGACATTTAAGTATAAAAAGTATATAATAACTTTTTATATTTTATCTAGAAACAGGGTCTTGCTGAGTTGCTTAGGGCCTTTATAAGTTGCTGAGGCTGGCTTTGAACTTATAATCCTCCTGCATCAGCCTCCCTAGCAGCTGGAATTACAGGCTCCTTTAATTCTTAAAGCAAACATTGTATTTTTCTTTAATTCTTAAAGCAAACATTGTTATTTTTAGCCATTTTTCAGATGTGAAAAACAAAGATCAAGATTTAGAAATTTGAAATGTGTACTTTTTTATTTTTCTGAAAATGAAAAACACACCACTAGAGATATTGGTAAATATTCAACTCAATGCCCTTATAAATAAAGACCTCATATAATTTTCCACCAGGAAATAAAATCATATATCCCCTTATAGCACAATGTGATGGTTAATAGCTTAGGTGTTAAAGCAATGAACTTGAATTTGTTCCCTACCTTTGATGTACACTAGCTTTGTCAACCTGAAGGAGTTTTAGTTGAAACTTCTAAATCTCTAATCCTTATTGGTGAAAGAGATGATACTAGCTCATGCCTCACAGGTTTTTTGTTATAATTAAATTATAGGATACACATACAGTTTCCCAAAGGACCAATAAATAAATACCAGAAATTATCACACTGGTGATAAGTAAAAAATAAAAAGGTCAGTGAAGCAAATAACCACATAACCCTAATTTGAGAGATAATGCTCCCAATATACACTTTGGATGGTTTTATTTTATTTTTGTTTTAGCATTTCTATTTATACATATTTTATGACAACCTCCTTAAAACATAAGAGAATTTAGAATATATTTTATCAGTTAAAACAAAAATATGAACATTTTATTAAATTTGTGACTATAGATGCATTCTTAATTATTTTGAACACCTAATATGCCTGAGATGATTTGCAATTAAGATGTTAACAGCCTTTATAACTCTCTGTGTTATTTAAACCACTATGTTACAGTTCTTAAATCAAGGAAATTTTCATTTGAATCTCTCCTTAATCTGCTGTACCTATTTGTCAGGATAGATACTTAGATGCATTCCAGACAGCTTGACCATATCAAAATTTGACTCAGAGACTAATATGAATAAGAAACAGGAGGAGGAAGAAGTCATTGTCATTATCATTTTATGTATTATAACTGTGAATTTCCTCTGAAAATATTTCAGTTAACCCAAAATGAGATCTGAGATGATAGACTATTAAAGGGGGAATTCTTTTCCATTAAATTCAATATCAGACAATATTAGCTTATTTTTATATTGGCATACTTCTACCTATACTTTCTTAATAACTTGCATCCATTTCCTTTCCATAGACAGCAAAATGAAAACCCTATTCATATTATTTCATACTTAAGTGGTATGAAAGAACCTTATCTATGATTTTACTGATTGAGGCAAGCAGAAATGCAGAGAAACAGTTTGGAACATTTCCAGGACACCAGGGGAAAATAAATGGCATTATATTTTAGGTTTTAGCCAAGCAAGCACGTGATTCCTTAAGACTTGTCATTGCTTCATGTTAAGCTATTCCTGTTGAAAGAAAATGCTTTGTGACATGGAGTAATCTGCCAAGAGTGCCTGAGAATAGCAGCTCTTCTAGCTTTAACTTGCTTTGCATTAGTAGCTGACACTTTGAACAAAACTGATGGTTTCTTTTTCTATTTTTTGTAGTCAATGAATAAAAAAATTGTCATATTTCTGAATCATTTTAGTGAACTTTCCTCTAAATCTCCTGCTTCCCTATATTGCTTTATTGATTAATGTACAAAAGTCATATACTTGATTAATTCATACAACTTCATGGGTTTGGAGATAAGTTTATACCAGTAATTTCAGTTTGAGAGATAAGTATACATCACAATCCATGTCATAAAAAATCCTTCATCTCCCAAAATTCCCTGCCTATCTTTTATGATATATGGTATAAAAATAGCTTATTATTATGGTTTAGAAATGAGGTACTCCTTCAAAAGTTCCTGTGTTAATGCAAAAATAATCGGGAGTGAAATGATTGGATTGTAAAATCTATAACCAAATCAGCCCCTGCTAGTTTTGAACAGACTTAGTGTTAACCATTTGCAGGTAGGTCACTGGGGTCATGACTAAGAAGGGATCATCAGCCTTATGGCCCTTTCTCCACCCTTCTCATTTCTTGGCTGCTCTGAGGGGAGCAATGCTCCTCCACCAGGCCCTTCCCCCATGAACAACAATGGCTCAGAATAATGGATTCAGCTGACCATGGACTACACCTCTGAAACCATGAGCCAAAATAAATTTTTCCTCCTCTAAGTAGCTTCTGACAGGTATTTTGGTCACAGTGATGCAAAGTTCACTAACACAGTTACCATTTCATTTTTTTCTTTGTTGTGCAGAGGCTTTAAATTTTGATGTAATACCACTTGTCTATTTTTACTTTTGCTGTGTGTACCTTTTGAATATTTTCATTCCCCATGTTTTCTTCTAGGTTTTTTATGTTATCCAGCTAGAGTCATCACATGTCCTAGTTTCATTTCTTTATCTTTCATCTTTTTTTCCCCCCGCACTGGGGATTGAACACAAGGCACTGAGCCACATGCCAAGAACTTTTTATTTATTTATTTTTTGAAACAGAATCTTGCTAAGTTGCTTAGGGCCTTGCTAAGTTGCTGAAGCTGGCCTTAACCTATGATCCTCCTGCTTCAGCCTCCCAAATTGCTGGGATAACAGGCATGTGTAGACACTTATTTCAAAAAAATATTATAAAATCACAGTAACCAAACAGGAAGGTACTCATCTGAAAATGGATATATGGACCAATAGAACATATTTAATACCCCAGAAATCAACCCAAACATATATGGTCAACTTAACTTTGAAAAGAGTGTTAAGAATTCACAAAGGGTCTCTACAACAAAATGTATTGGGTGAACTGAGTATTCCACTTGCAAAAATAAAAAATAAATAACACTGGACCCTTACCTCTGACCATACATAAAAAAGAACTCAGAATGGATTCAAAATGGACATAAATTCCAAAACTCTACATAACCTCTTTAATGTTCCTTTTCAGATATAATTTTCATCATTAGAAAAATGCAAGCAACAAATATGGTTCAAAAAAGTTATATGAAAATTTAAATGATAAAGAATTTATTAAGGGACTTAAATTCAGTTGATATTAATAAATGATCCCTATTATCATTTTATCTGAGTTGCATTTAAGATCATAATCCCAGAATATAAGTTTTATATGAGATACTCATGTGAAATTTTATTCAAACCTGAAGACAAATGTGTAGAGAGGAGAAAAATAATAATTCCATTTCCTTGCTCTTATTATCCACAGTTAAGTAACTATTTGACATCAGGCATAATAATAAAATCATGGTATTAAAAGAATATTTGAGGGCTGGGGTTGTGGCTCAGTGGTAGTACACTTGCCTAGCATGTGTGAGGCCCTGGGTTCGATCCTTAGCACCACATAAAAAATAAATAAATAAAGCTATTGTGTCCATCTACAACTAAAACAAAAATATTTTTTTAAAAAAATAATATTGAAAAATCAACTATAAAGTGCATTTTGGAGAACATTGGAGAAATATGAATATGGAATTTATAGAAGGTAGAAATATTTTATCTGTACATAGTTTCCTGATGAGATGATTATATTGTGATTAAATAAAGCAGTCCTACTTTAAATGGCTATGCAAAAAAGAAAATAATAATAATAATAATAATATTGGAAATGAGCCTCAAAAAACAACTTAATTCATTTTCCAAGGTCACATAATGAGTTAGAATTAAAAATAGATCTAGAACTCATACTTTCCATATCCCAAAAGTATACTATGCATTTAAAAAGACAATATAAAATAATTTATGTAAAACATTTTCAAATAGTCTTTGAATTAATTATTAGTATTGTAGGTTATGTCCTCAATTTGTATGTCATAAAGTTTCCCCACTTTTATTATTGATCTCTTTTTCTTTAATATTTATAAACATATGTAAAACTGTCAAATGTTGTTCACATATACATTTGCAAAGTCTAATTAATATTTAATAGTTCATTATCAAATTTTACCATACCTTTTAAAGCAAATCCAGTGTACATTTAGAAATATCATATAATATTAGTGAGTTTTATAAAGAGAAACATTTCACGCTGCAGGATGGATGAAATTTAAAGACATTATGCCAAGTGAAATAAGCGAGTCATCAAAGGATAAATAACTTTATGTTTTCTTTTATATGAGGTCCCCAAAGAGTCATAACCTTAGAGAACCAAAGTGGAATGCTAGTTAGGAAAGGCTGCATAAGGGGGAAAGGGGATTGTTGTTTAATGGGTATACCGGTTCAGTTTGGGGAGATGAAAAAAATTGTTTTCAAGATTGTTGGTGGTGATGATTGCAAAACACTGTGAATTCAATTGGTACCCAGGACTATAAACTGAAAAGTAGTTAAAATGATAAGTTTTATGTTATATATTTATTGTACCATAATTTTAAAAAGTTAAGAATTCAGAAACATATTAGTAAAACTTCAAACAACAACAGATGCAATTCTGTAGCTAAAAACAGAGGCAATCTTGTAACTGAATAAGCTAAGCATATGGGACATGATCTGAGGTATGGGTATGCTTATGTGTGTAGGGTATGAGACTGGTGGGCAATATGCTGTCTAGCACAGAGCAGGTACTCAATAAAAGACAGTTGTAGAAATCATATCAAAGCTCAAATTTATAAGCATCTAGAATAATCTAGCCTGAGTAAGACTGTTCCACCCTCCTCCTAGAGTTTCTTTTCAACTGTATTTTTCAAACTCCTAATCTTATGATTAAAAAAAATCAAATTGTAAGTCGTAGTTAAATTTTAAACTGTCTCCAATATTCCATTTATGGATGAGAACTACAAGAACACGTATGAATTGGTTAGAAGAGAAATAAACCAAGATTGGACTCTTTGACTATTTACTTTAAAGAAAGATTTTTTTTTAAAAAATTTCCCAAACTCTAAAAAAGAGAGGGGATATATTCTTAATAGAAAGAGATAAAAAGGGATTTAAAACGCCTCCTTAACCTTCTGGCAAATAGACTGTATCCACATGAGGTTTTCAGGAGCTTGATCATCAGAGTTGATGGAAACTCAAAGAAAAATCACATATCCACAGACATTCAATTTGGGAATGACCTCTGAGGTCCTGCCGTCTTTTATTTATCTGTTAGAAGGCTGTGCTTTATTCACTTTATGATACATTCACTCATCTGGCTGTAAATGTCAGAGAGTGTGAATCAACAGGCAATATGGACATCATAAAAGGCAATCATAAAAGTTTTATCTGTGAATATTCCACCAATGGGCCTGCTAATCATACACTAACTTTGGAGAAGTCAGGGATAGTGTCCACAGAGATATCTTCATAGACAGAGGCAATCTTTCAAATCTGATCAAACAAGAAATTAGACTGAGAATACTCAGTAAGTATTCTCAAGGTCCAAGTGTGGCTAATGTAATTAAAGATGATTTATAATTGTTTAAAATTTACATATGTAGAGACATGCAAATGTTATGTATATTTACATCTATATTATATTCAATTACATTGAAGGACCCCAAGGCCCCAGGCCCAACATTAGGAAAACTAACCCCTGTGCCCTGAAGCTGCAAGATGTTCCCTTACCCAACCCCCATGTCAAAACCCCACCAGCTGCACGTAGCACTTCAAGTCTCGCACAATGTTACCACAAGATGTTCCATATAGATAACCCCGGAAGGGCCAAACTTGAGCAAACAGGGTAAAAACAGGAACTAAAAGGACAGGATGCAATTTTATGGTTTTTCCGAGAACTAAAGTGGGAAAACAAGTTTACCCCCCAGGTGACCTAAAGGCTGAATTCAGAGGAACCAATAGAATAACTGTTACTGTGCTAAGCTAAAAACTAACCCCCTGCTCCCTATAAAAGATCTGTGCCCTAGAGCCCGGTGTGCCAGTTCACCGAAGCTCCGGCTGAGGTTTCGCTGAGCACCCGCAGGCGCCTGTGTAGCAATAAATCGCCTCTTGCTTTTGCAGCCAGTGCCTCGTGCGTCTTTCTTGGACAGGGAATCGGCGGGTCTTTCAACATCATATATATATTTATATATAGCATTTCGGTCTCTACCCCAAACTTTCAGAATATCTTTTTTTGTTTTCAATTAGCAAGCCCTCTGTCAAGGTTATGTTTATATATGCCAATGACTTTCTCAAAAATAAGACTATAATTTTTCCATAAGATGACCCATCCACTGACTTTTTTCCAAGAAATCCTCTTCATTCTCATGAGCTACTCACATATACTTTGTGTTTAAATAAATTGGATCTTGAAATCAACTCTCCTAACAGCACCCCACTTAATCTCCCTTGGTGTCACCAACTATTTCCTTCTAATCTACAAACAAATGAGATGAAAATATAGCTTGTCAATACACTTAAAAAGAAAAGCAAACATCACTTTTTTCAGGAATATATTTATGATATGCTATGATTTATAGCTTCTTATCAAATTGGCTGAAAATGGCCATTATTTCTTCAATTTCATATTTCTTCACCATCACTGCATGCTGAGACTCTGCATGCTAAGTGAATTGAGCCAATCCCCAAATACCAAAGGAGGGATTTTTTTTCTCTGATATGTGGATGATGATTCATAATGGGGACGGGGGCATGGGAGGAATGGAGGAACTCTAGATAGGGCAAATGAGAGGGAGAGGAGGGGAGAGGGGGAGAGTACATGGGGGTAGGAAAGATGGTGGAATGAAATAGACATCATTAACCTAAGTACATGTGCTGGGAGCCATTAGCCAAGTAGGTATGACAATTTCCTTGCCAGCGTACCCCATGTTGCTTAGTGGAAGGACTCGTGGAAATAGGACATTTTGCAGTGACATTGCAGTTAGGTGACCTTGCTCAAGGACCAGGGCGGATCCGGGATTAGGGTGTTCCTGGTTTAGGATAATCGGGTTTAGGGCGTTCCAGGTTTAAGATTATTCCTGCTGGGAATAGGGCGTATCCTGCTGCCTGAGTTCCCCTTGAGTTCTCACAGGATCCAGACAGTATTTTTTGGGAGATAGAAGCCCAGTGGAGGTGGATTTGGGCGGAGAACGTGGATTTCCCCAGAACGTGTTTGTAGACGGCTGGTGTGAGTTCGGGAATAAAGAGTTGCTGTTTGAATCTACAAGCTGTGTGGTGACTCGTGATTGTGTGCCCAGCCAGACTGCGGCATTTGTGCCCAGCCAGACTGCGGCATACATGTGTGAAAACATGAATGGTGTGACTCAATGTACAATCAGAGGCAGAAAAAATGTTGCTGTATATGTGTACCACATATTGAAATGCATTCTACTGTCATATAACAAATTAGAATAAATAAATAAATTTTTAAAATTAAAAATATAAAAAGACTGAGACCCTGTTCATTTTTCCTGTTCTTTCTCTCCGGTACTCACTTGAATATTTTGTATGCTATGTTTTCAAATCCCCTCAAATAGTTTCCTATTGTTTCTATAAAACTTAGTACAAAATTAATCACTTAAAAGACAACACATTTATTTTCTTGCAGTTCTGGATGTCAGAAGTTCAAATGGATCCCTCCACATAAAGTCCAGGTGTGGGCTAGAGCTGCACTCTTTTTTGGGATTGAGGAGGGAATCCATGTTCTTGACTTTTCCAGATGCCAGAAGATGCCTGAGTCCTTTGACATATGGTCTCTGCCCATCCTCTGATCTAGCAGTAGCACCTCAAGTCTTTCCAGGTTGCCTTCATTTGGTTTCTGACACTGACGTTGATTTTTTTCATGTAAGCATCTTTTTGTTTACAATTGGCCTACCTCAATAATGCAGGATCTATTTTTATTTCATTTTATAAGTAAACTCAATTAAACCTTGAACCATATTTGTTATGTATTATAAGGTATTTGTAAATTCCAGGGATTTGGATAATGAGCATAGTACTGGATTATTGCAGGCATTATTCTATCAGATTTACTGACGTTTTTTTCCTAATGTATAGTTGGCTTTTATCAAATTAACTTACCTTTTAGACACTGCATTTTCTACATTTAGAAGTATATTTTAACATTCTCAATTTTTTCCTAATTTATGCCCACATTTCCCATAGATCTCTGAGCATTTTTATAAAAATGTTTGCAAGTCATTTTCTTTTAATATTATCATTCCTACTAATTTTGTTTTTCTGTTGAGTTTTTTCCTAGTGATAAGTTGTCCTGCTTCTTTACACCTTTAGTGATTTTGGACTAAATATTGAAAGTAGTTAATGGAATGTTGAATTTTGATATATTTCTTTAAATAATAGTAACACTTTTTCAGTCTGAAGTTAAGTAATGTGCAGATTAGGTAAATCTTTTCAATGTTTGTTTTAAAGAGGTATGATGTTAGAACCAGAGATCTTTCATTCTGGAGATATTTTAAATAAATAATTATGGCTTTGCCTTCCCTGAATCATCACTGAAGGTCTTATGATGGGTGATTGAAAATGAAACATCTATAAACTTTGCTTCATATCTGGGAATTTTTCACCTTCAGATCTCCATGTGTTTTATTGAACTGTCTGTGGAGTTTTACTTTTTGCATGTACAGAATAGCATTCAGCAACAGATTCAACTGAGGATCAAAGAAAGATACACAGTGCAGGTTTTTTTTTTTGAGTGGTTCCATCCCTGACACATTGGCCTGCTTCTGCCTCCCCATGCGTCTCCAATCTTCTCTTTATCTTGGTGAAGCCACTATGTTTCCATGGTCTGTGATTCACAAAACAACTTGAATTAGAGTTGATCATGTGAGCTCACCACACTTTCTCTTCCTTCTCTTAGAGATCACAAATCTTGTGATATCTACTATTAAATATCTGAGGGAAAAATTTCATATATATCCCCTTCTGGTTTCATGATTGTCTGGAAAAGAAATCTAAAGCTGGCATCCTTTACTCTATTGTGGTGCATATTTTTTTTCTAAGTTTTAGCTGTTGATGTTTTATTCTATTAATATTTTTAGCTTATTATAATATTTATTCTTACGAGAACTGATCGAAATGTACTTCTTAAACATTGTGTCCCTAGATTCCTTGGCTGGAATAAAATTAGATTTTACTTTTCATTTTATTTCTATCCAAAATTTTAAATTTAGTATATATTTTATTTGTCAATATCCATATCACAAGCACAATATATTTTCTATAAGCAGGAAGAGATTATGGTGAAGTTATCTTGTCATCTTGAAAGTAATGATACAAAAAGAACTAATACATATATTTGCATGATTTCTTAGCTAGGGTTTCAACATTTTTTAAAATCCGGCACAGGATCTATTGTAACAAAAAGCTGATTAATTATTGGTTCCAGAAGACCATAAGATATTAAACTCATATTAGTCTTTGAGTCACTTTTGAGTAGTCTTACAAATACAATGAATAAAATTTGCATTGTAGGTTTAGATTATCTATAATAACATTGTTAAGAAATGTGTCCGCCGAGAACTAAAAAATAAATTAAAAAAAAAAGAAATCAGCCTTTAATATTCCCAAGCATATCAAAAAATGAAGCTTATTTTTTAAGTGGCAAATGCTCATTGACTTTTATATAAATGAAGCATTTTCTCTATGAATAATTATATATATGTGTATATAGTATATATTATAGAAATCAATTTGATAAAAAAATTCTATTAGAAGCTATTAAAGGTAAATTGTTCATCTCTAGATCATAAATTTACCTTCACAAATGACCATTTTATGCTTTATTCAATATTTGTACAATGTAGAAACTTATCAAAAATAACATTAATTGAATTGAAATTCTAGAAGATTAAACTTTGACTATTTATTCTAGCCTCTTGACAATTATGGAAATGTTTATATGTCTAAAATATGATAAAATAATTTTCTACATATAAGATAGGGATTAAAAATTCTTTAGAACTTCACATTCAAATCTTTGATGATCTCATGAAAATTCTCAATTCTTTGGAGAAAATAAGCACATAGACTCATAATTTCCTGAAATACCAGGGAATTCCAAGTGGACTGCTATTTATTCATTCAAGAAGCTCTGTAAATAAGAGGGCTGATCATGTTAACATTTGTTAAATAACAGGAGCCGGAGACTCAAGAAACACTTTTGTTCTTGTTGAAATCTTTGTATGGGTAATTGAATATGTATTTGTCTTTATTTGGTTTCGTGACAGCAGTATGTATAATTTTAAAATAATAATAAATTATAAGTGTGTGGGCTTGTGACTTATTTCCTCTCATTAACATAGTCCGTTTAATAAATATTTATTATAGATCCATTATATGACAGACACTGCAGTAGTTATTAGAGATATACCCATGAACTAAATATAATTAGTTTCACTTTTATGATTCTTAAAGTCCAGTGTGGGAAAATAACTAATGAACAGGTTGTTGTGTGCATTTTTTACTATAATAACTATAAATAAAATATAGCAATGTGACATAAGAATGATTTTGGATATCAGAAGTTCATAAATAATGATAATCAAAACTTAAGAACACAGGCAACAGAAAATCCACAGGACCCATGTTTTAGTAAGTCTACCCCTCTCAGTGCCAACATTGAGCATGGGAGCTGTCACATTTTTCAAATTAGATCAGAGATTGAGGCAAAAACAGATTGTAGAGCAGCATATGACAGAATAAAACATTTAGTGTGTTCAGAATCAGACAGACACAAAGAGAATGGACCCATTGGCAGTGGAAGCTGAAACTGTAAGCTCCAATAATGAAATCAGTGATAATGAGTCATGTCTGAGCTCAAGTGAAGAGATATCAGATGAGATAAGTATAGACCAGAAATAAGAAGTATTGACCCTGTAAAGGAGAAGCCATACAACAACAAGATTAATAGAGTGACAACCAAATGCTTGGATTTACCTCATATTCAACTGGACAAGTGGAAGGCAACCCATGAATAAGACTTTATGGAAAGAAAGAAAAAAGTGTTTAAAATCTCCCAAATTTTTGTAATGCTAAAAGCAGAAGGATTTCTAATATTGATGGAATAAGGATATGAGTGTTGATATGGAGGATGTTTTATACTCAGAAAGCTAACCACTACTAATACATAAAATATTGGATATTTTCATGGCTTATTAAAACACAGGGACAAAAACTCAGATCTGCATCCTGAGACTACACATATTCATTGGCATGTGGTTAAAGGAAAGATAAAGTGTATTTATCAAGCTCACACTCTGAATAATAGAGTAAGAGTAAAGACACAACATCCAGAATGCCTAAGTTCAGACCTCAGATTTTCCATTTCTCATCTCTGTGACCTGAGTGCTTTATTTGCTCTTTCTATTCCACTATTTGTTCTCAATAACATTGGAGTAATAGTATGTTCTGTATTGGCCTCTCAAATTTTCAATGTGCTAAAGTGATGTCTAGCATACTGTAAGTGCTCCATAAGTGTAATCATGGTTGTTATTATTGCTATTTTTGTGGTTATTGGGAATAGTGCCTTATGTCTGTTTAAATAATGAGCATAGGGAGGTTCAGGAAAGTTGAGGTGAACTTCTAAGGCTGCACTGTGCCTGGTGCCAAGAGGAATAAGAATCAACTTCAGGTCTTCAAGTCCTTCTCAATGTGGTCTTTCCAGGATCCCTTGATGTTGCTAAGAGAAGTGACTCACAATGTGGATGTAGCAACAAGCTGAGATAAAAATTTTTATTCTAATAAAAGTGCCAAATGTTGATTGAGAAGCACTTCTATATAGAACAACCAGATGTAAAAATAGTTATAGGTGAAAATATCCATATAAATATAGTCTAAATTCAGTTATAATAATGGTTCTTGGAACCTTTGTGGGAGAAGCATAAAGAAGTAATTAAAATGTGATCCTTACAGATTAAATTTTAAAGCAAAGTTGTAGTGTACTGTGATGATGAAGAAAGGTGCTCTTTTCCAAAAGACATCGCTGTGTTGAATTCATTGTATTCCAGAGTCTGGTACATCCCCTTCAGAGCTCAGAAATCAGAATGATAGCATCTGAAGAGTAAACATAATTCTCATGCCTGGAACAAACAGTAACCAAGACTTGGAGACACGGAATCAAGCCCAAACATTCAGGGAAACTACATTGAAACATCAAATATAATGGTCAAAAACTGTTCCTTCATTCCTTGGCAAATGAGGGAGAAAATGTTACTTTTGCAAATTGTACTTTACAATTGAGAATGTCTAATATATTGAGTGTACAAAATAATGTACTTTATTTTGACATTTCCATACATGCATCTACTGTGTCCTACTTTTCAGTGAAAGAAGGTATTTTCAAGTTTTACTCAAAGAATTTGTGTAACTACAAGCCTTTCTATTTTAGCTTTTTGAAAATCTTTAAACAGGAGAGTACATAAAAAATCTCTTTGCAAGAATAGTGGGAGGTAATTTTTATGTGTCTCTTTAAAAACTCAACATGATATGCTAATCTGAGAAATTATTAAAATATTGCAGAGATACACAAGGGAGATTTTGCCCTTATGAAAAATTTAAATATAGAACAAATTAACAAGTTCTGAAATGAGGACTGCCAGGAATCACATTCCTCTAATGACATTTGATTGTGAGTTTAGTATAAAAGGAATTCACAGCACAAGACCATATAAGAGAAATTAATTTTGCATTAAATTCTAATGAACCCATTTGTTAAACGTAGAACTCCTTTTGAAAATCTGTAATGATTTCATAATCAAAGGCCGAATGTCAAACTGTTAGAATGTCAGAAAGCAACTGAGATATTATTATATCCATGCTTCACTTTCACCAAAGATCATTAACCACACAAAACTTCCACAGATTGAACGAGAGTATTTCAGGAAGAATCACTTTGCTATGCAGGGAACAGTGGTGAGGAGAAAATATATGGTGCTATTCTGCTCTAAACAACTAGCAGTGTATCTGTTGAGCAAAATAAATTTGAATATATTGCCTCATTACTATATGTTGCACATAAGAGAGTTTCAATGAAGAGATGTAACAGATAATTTTTCCTTAAGATACGAGATGGAAAAATGGCTTGAAATAGTTTCTATTTAATACAGGTAGCATGAAAACTTAAGGTCTGAATATGAAATTCTGAATTCTTGAAATATTTTGTCCTTAAATTTCATATCTTATAGAAACTAGACTCAGAAGAAAATTCATAGGATATTTAAGCATCAAAGTGTCTTAAAATGCCAATCTTCATGCTGATCTTTATTCTTAATGTTACAATGTGGTTTTAATAAGTTATTCAAATACAACTTTTCAAAGTTGTTTACCAAATTCCTTGAAATTTCTTTATCCATAGATAAAAATGGAAAAAGGAGATGCTGTTTCAGGCTTCCCCAGCTACTGCTTTTGTAGTATTCCTCATTGATTAAATTAATACAACTCATTCCTTCTTTTGCTAGTAATTTGCTAGTTCTCAATTATCTGCAAATAAAATACTTTATAACTAAGATATGGGCTGAAATACCCAAATACTCTGTTAAAATTACCTGCTAGTAAAATTGAAATCACTATGAAAATGACATTCATTTTTTTTTTTTCAGATACGTCAGAGAGTTCACATACTAATTCTTAAAAGAACGCAGTCAAGAAGTAAATCTTTACCACCCAGTCCTACAAATTCTTTCTTTTTCTTCCTGCTTCTGATTTACAGGGTTTTCTGCACCTGGATAGATTTATTAGTTTAATGAGACTTTTTGTTTAATATATTACAGGAGGCTTTTAAACCAAGGAGATGAGATTGAAAAGTGGCTTAGTTAAGGAAAAAAAGAAAAGAAAACTGTTAGTTCAAAGAATAGCCATTCAAAGTCATACACATATTCGCAGACATGCCATGCCTGCTTCCTTTCCATGTAATTCACACACTAGTACATTTAACTACAGTCCACATCAGAGCTCTGCATCACCTTTCTAGCGTAACCCATAATGAATTCTAATACCTTTTCTTGAGTTGAAAATTAAAGGACATTTGAGAAGCAATGTGGATGCAAAATATTTTAAAGATTACAATAATCCTTCTAAAGTTTTGCCTTGAACTTGTATAAAAAATTATTTTAATGAGTTCACTTTATTATCCTTGTATACATATAAAGAGCTCTCCACTATATTTAAAATTTTTAATTTAATTACACAATTACAATAACAATCACGGATTATGTACCATCTTTGGGAACAGGGAGTTAGGGCTGGGGGATGAAATGCACCAAGAGGGTAGAGAGAGACTTAATAACTTTAAAAGTTCAATGAGTTATGGACATTGGCCACAGTGGTTTAAAAATGGGAGACAGTTTAAGAGCTAATCCAGTATTTCAATTAAAGAGTTAATTTTAAGAGAATCCACTAAACTTTTAAATTTTCAAAGTCAAGTAATAAATTATATGTCAACAATTGAAGAGGTATACAGAAGTAAGACATATATGGTATAAATGTGGTATTTAATCTTGAGTCAATACAACCAAACTGATTTGCTTTTCAAAATATTTGAACCAACTTGAGTAACAACATGTTGGGTAACCTATAATGCATTTATAATATCAATTATTAATATTAACAATTTATGCTTTTAATCAGTATTTTAGAGAAAAATCACATTTAACTTTAAGAAAAGTTTTTGTTACCAGATACTTTGTGTTCTCATAGTTTATTTGTGTAAAGAATGAATTATTAAATAAGGAATAAATCCCAAAAGTAATGAATAAGAAAAGAAATGAGTCATTGACTTCTCATCTTCTTATTAGACAATTCCCAGTAGACAAAGAAAACTGCATTTCTATAGACATAGAACACAAAAATCATTAGTTCTTATGATTAATAATACATACTGAATAAGTATATTTATGTGTTCACATATGCTCATGATAAGTAGGCAGTCATGGTAAATGGCACATGAGGGTCATTGATGTAGAGAAGAATTGTTTTCACCATTTTTCTTTATATGTCCTTTTAAAAAATTAGAATATTGGGGACAAAATCATGAGAAGCAGTTTGTTATCCAGTGGTGTGGAAGCAAACTTTTCAGAATCTACATGGATGCTGGTGGATAGAGAGTCTGGATGGTTGGAAGAGAGTGGAGTGACCCTACTGCACCTTTTCAGCTGAGGAAGCCAGCATCTCCTTGTTCATAGAGTAGATTTCCAGATAAGGCATCCTGTGGGGAGGGCAAGAAAGGAAGGGAGGAAGGGAGGAAAGAGTCATATTTAAACTTCTAGGATCATCCCCTTTCTTTTACATGTAGGAAAATTAAAGGCTAGGATTTTTAAAGATTTTTTAAAATACAGATACTCATAGAGACTCAGGTATTACTGCATTCACATAATTTCAAATGTACTCTTTCTCTCTCTGAAGATAAAATGGAAAAATCATTTTGAAAAACAATTACAGAAGATTGCGTTGTGTGTGAGGTACTTACCGATTATCCTCCAAAGCTAAGGAACATTCACTGAAGTGTCATCTCTGAATGTTTTCAAATGGCTTCCGGGGATCACTTGTTATGAGATGTTAAGGCCAGATCTGAGCTGGGTCTGAATGTGGTGTGCTGTCATAAATTAACAATGTCTGCTGTTGTTTTAGGAATGAATACACACAGCCCTGGAGGCTTAGACCTCACCTGTTTGTTTAGTGCTGATGTCACAAATAACCCAAAGTTTAAAGTTTTAGTGACTTAAAACAATATCCATTTGTCTCATACTTTTGCAGGGCAGATGCTGAGTGGCATAACTGGCGCCTTGATTTAGAGCATTTTAGCAGGCTGAAATCAAGGCATAAGGAAGGCTGCATTCCTGTGAAATAGTTGACAGAACTCAGTTCCAGGCAGAGATTTGTTTCCTTCTGGCTGGTATCAAGGGGCTCTCAGCTCTGGCAGCCTGCCTTCCTTACCATATTTTCAAACCAGCATCGTGCACCGATTCCTTCTCACACTCTGAATCTCTGACTTCTCTTTTTGTTTCATGTCTTCTGCCTCTAGAAAGAGAATGACATCTGTTCTTATAATAAAATCATGTGACTAGATTGAAGCCACCTAGAACATCCAGAATAATCCATCTTTTTAAAGTCAGTAGCCTGACACACATCTCCAAAGTCCCCTTTGACAGATAACAAAACACACACGTTTTATGAAGATTAGGCTGTGAATCCCTTTGGGAGGCCCTTCTGCTTAACACAATGGTAAGAGTCCTAGTGAACCACATAGTTGTTCAAAAATTAAACCACATATTTTTTTCCGATTCTGCTTATTTATCAAAAGTGTTTATAAATTTCCCAGTAAAGAAAGCACTTTTTAACCCATAAACCCCCATAGTAGAGCATCTCAAAGCATACATTTGAAGAAATAAGATCAAATTATCTGAATCTAGTATCCTAGGCATGAGGGCAAGTTTACAATATGTTACATTCCATAGTAACAACTATGTTGAACAAAACAATAAACTCATAACATATACAAATCAAATCTAAATTCTCTCTACTGGGTCAGCTGACAGGCTATATTATAATTTAAAGAAAGTAAGGGAATAAATACAGATAACAGTAGCTGTTTCAGAAATGAAGGTAGAAAACATGTCAACATCTTTGAATTTCTACATTAAATATTATACATTTGGGTTTCAAGAATGAATTTATTATGCGAGACATAGTATTTGCATAAGTAGAAAATAACTAGGATTCTAGAAATATGTAAATTTAGTATCTATAAACTTAATGTGAAATTATAAAATGATGCTATTTCTCTCACTTCCTACTCCATAAAGACAATGAAATTGTTAGCTTGTATTAATAGAGGTAGATTATCTAGATTATGTGAAGAGATAATCCCCACTCTCAATCCTTCTTTGGTCACATTTTTATCTACAATGTTGTACTCAGTTCTAGAAACCATACTTTCATGGTAATAATT
Source organism: Marmota monax (assembly GCF_021218885.2). Lineage (NCBI taxonomy): Eukaryota > Metazoa > Chordata > Mammalia > Rodentia > Sciuridae > Marmota > Marmota monax. The sequence goes on along the minus strand of NW_026695230.1, from coordinate 1,071,606 downwards.
AGGGTGTATTCTGTAATAAACACTCAATGTTGTGCTAAATATTATGGGAGACTAAATACTATGACAATTATAGAATAGTACAGGTAACTGGAGAAGAGCAAGGGTACAGAAGAGGTTCTACTTGTTATTATCTGAAACACATTGCTGAAAGAGAAAGAGATTGCCTTTTTTTTTCTATGTTATTTTAAAGGGAAGATTCTTTACTAAATAGGTGAAAGTAACAGAGAAGCAGAACTTTGCCTTTTTTAAAATTTGTTTTAGATACATATGACAGTAGAATGATCTTGACATAACATACATTTGAATCAGATGGGGTATAAAGAACTTTGCCTTAATGTAAGAAAGGACTTTGTTTTTGTAGGCGCTGTTGGACACTCTAAAAGCTTCCCTGAAGAGTGATTTCTTTTAGTAGCTGGAGAAATTTGAATGGGTTGGGGTCAGTCCTAGAAGATAACACTATAGTGTAGCAGTGTCTCTCAAACACAAATGCACATGTCAAAAATCATGGGATCTCATTAGAGGGTGGTCTCAAAATAATAATAATAATAATAATTATTATTATTATTATTATTATTATTATTATTATTATTATTTTCTTTTCTCCTCCTCCTCCTCCTCCTCATCCTTCTTCATACCAGGGTTTGAACCCAGCAGTGCTTTACCACTCAGCCAAACCCCTATCCCCTTTTAAATATTGAGACAGAGTGTTGCTAAATACTTAGGGCCTCACTTAGTTGTTGAAGGTACTTTACTGATCCTTCTGCCTCAGCATCCTGAGCTGCCAGGATTATAAATATGTACCACAAAAAGTCTGTATTTGTAACAATTCCCAGGTGATGTAGAAGGCTGCTCAGACCACACTTTGAATAGCATCATTGCAGAGGAACTATGGGCACCATAAAACCTATTGGTCAGTGATCCAAGGCTTCTTAGACTCCTTATTGAACATACCATGACATAATTGCTTTCTTTGTGGGGGAAAATTTCTCTTATCCTTATGCTGCAAGAGAAAGCAGCCAAATTTTACAAGGCAGGGTGGGTTATAAAAGGAAAGTGATAATATCTTGCCTAAAAGTAAGACTGCCTGGACTCTTTGAGGTAGTATAATTTTATTTTATCTTACTATTCCTTGACTTTCTTTAGTATATTTGAAGCGAAATTCTTTACTGAGATGTTTATCTTTGAGTCATGTTTAAATACCAAGTGAATTTAGGCAAATTACATATGGCAGGCAAGAAGGTGAAACATTTTTAACTCTCGAAGCCTTTTGTTGCTATTTTATTCATATTATGATCCAGCTATAAATTGAGGCAATGTAACTTTCAGTCTCTTGGCTATAGAGATTGGGAACTGAATTGAATAAATCTCAATGGAAACATATAAGCAATTTTCTTCATAAACACAAAATTATAAATCATATTTATTTTGGTCTTAATTAAATTTTATCTACTAAGATGCAATGCAATTTCTCCTGTGTTGAAAACATTCACCTTCAGGTAGGTAGTGATTGACTACTGGTTACTATTTTTATTAGTATTGTGAAGGGAATAACAATAAAAGGTAGTATTTTAAGTAATTTTCAATACATGTCACATAACAAAAAAAAATTCTCCTTTCCATTGTATTCTCTAATTTGAATCTGTAATTTGAATTATACTAATAATTATAACAGATATTGTTCAATTTTCAGCTCCTGTTCAACTGTAACACTGGTAGTTGATATTTCTGTTATTTATCATTTAAAAAAATATGCTGTGCCTGAGGAACATGACAATTGAAAAATAAGTAAATAAAAATAAGTGTTTCATTTAGGAAGCACTTCTGTTTTAGAATATCGCCTGCACTATGTAATTTTGGTTATTAATAGGATAAAACATATAAGAAGAAATATGTATATAAAAGTGAAATTTCTTATAATTGCTTGATGCTAAAGAGATCAAACCCACCACTCTTTCTGTTGAAAATCTTTAGAAGTGTCACTCTATGGGCAGGAGATTATCATAGCTAGGTAAGTTATTACCAGATCTGCAAACCAATCTTAGCTCAACAGAGGCCTTTATTGGAACAAGGAGATTATTTTCATGTTTTATCTGAATAGCATGCAAATCGCAGTATAACGAAATGAATCAACTAAAGCTTTGATGCAAATTCTATAGAAACTGCACTTTCATCTGTGAATGAATAAACAGGGTGAACTTTTGAGAACAGCACCTGGGTTCAAACAATGGTAGACAGATTTTCTGAGTGCTTGTTAAAGGCATTACTTGAAATATGTTCTTTTCTGAGCGCAATGCAAAATGCTTATGGAAACTGTGGATGAATGTCTTCTTTAGAGATAGAAGAAAAGACAAAAGCTTGTGAATAAATGCAGGACAAACACGTTTTATTTCAAATTTCCTGAGGCTGACATTATCAGGTAAAACCAGTACACACTGAATATCCTCATTAACATTCCTATTCTGTCCAACTTAACCACCAACTTGTGTTTTTTGCCTTTGCCTGTTGCTATATGTAATTTTAGAATTTGTGGGTTTGTACTAATCTTTCAGGTCATCATTTACCATGGGGAAGCATATTTTGGAAAATAACATTTTATGGTTTTATTAAAAATATTAAAATGAAGACAAATAAAGACAGGAATTAAAGCAGTCCTAATATATAGACAAATTCCAATAAATTTTAGATATATATCCTAAAAAATGACCTGAAAATTAAATATATCATATTTTAAATCCAAACTGATATTTTATCTATTTTAAAATTTTAATTTATTTGTTCTAATCAGTTATATATGACAGCAGAATGCTTTTTGGTTCATTATACAAAAATTGAGCACAATTTTTAACTTCTCTAGTTGTACCCAAAGTAGGGTCACACCATTCATGCAATCATACATATAAATAATATAATGATATCCATCTCATTTCACCATCTTTCCTATCCCCATGCACCATCTCCCACTCCCCTTCACCCTACCCAAATTTCCTCCACTCATCCCATCTCCCACATTATGTATCAGTATCCACTTATGAGAGAAAAAATTTGGCCTTTGTTTTTTTTTGGAATTGCCTTACTTCACGTAGCCTGATATTCTCCAACTCCATCCATTTACCTGCAAATGCCATAATTTTATTCTCTTTTATTGATGAGTAATATTCCATTGTATATATATACCACAGTTTGTTTATCCATTCATCTATTGAAGGGCATCTAGGTTGGTTACATAGTTCGGCTACTGTGAATTGTGCCGATCTGGACATTAATGTGGCTGTGTTACTGTAGTACACTGTTTTTAAGTCCTTTGAGTATAGACCAAAGAGTAGGATAGCTAGGTCAAATGATGGTTCCATTCCAACTTTTCTGAGGAATCTCTATACTGCTTTTCAGATTGGCCAAAATTAAACCCAAATGACTGGGTAGTGAAAAAGGATAAAGAAAGACATTTCATACTACCCAAGGGAATCATACATCAACAAGATATAACAATCATAAATATGTATGCCCCAAATAATGTGGTATATATATATATATCAAACAAACCATTCTCAATTTCAAGAATCAAATAGACCACAACACAATAATACTGGGCGACTTTAACACACCTCTCTTACCACTGGATAGATCTTCCAAACAAAAACTAAACAAAAAAACTATAGAACTCAATAAAACAATCAATAATGGATATATATATATATATATTATTCCATCCATCAAAGAGTGAATATACTATTTTCTCTGCAGCACACAGATCCTTCTCCAAGATATTTTATCTTAATAGGCAGCATTTTTTTTTGTTGTTGTTGTTTTTGATGTTTTTGTTTTTTGTTTTTTATTTTGGTCAGTCTCTCCAATTTTAGAATGAGTAGTTGCCTTTCAACCCTGACCATGACATATTTAAGACAAGTTGTTGTTTTTTTTTCACTTTTTTCCAGCCTTTTACTTGTTCATAGGATAGAGTGGTAATTTCTAGTTTGTAATATTAATCTAGAAATGGGCAGTATTTCTGAAGGGCAATTTTTACAATTATTTATCAATCAATATAACCTTGAATTTCAAAGATCTATGAAATTAATAACAATATGGAAACATATTATTTTTAAATGAAAGAGCCAGTCTCTTTGAAGAAAGTAGTGAGGGAATCAATGTGTATAAAATTAAAAACCAAATTCTTATGAAAGTATTTTAAATGTATTCCTAACCAATAGATTGTAATGTAAATGAGATTCCTAGACAATAGTTAGAGACACTCTTTGGAGAAAATTTCAGAGTATTTCTCACTAAAACTTAGACATTCCAAGGGGCACTTTACTCCAAATAGTAAAGCTGTTTCTTGTCATGAAGATGTGAGGAGTTTACTTTTCCTCAGAGGAAGGCCATTCATCAAACACATGGCAGATTATCCTCCCATCCTGTTTAAAATCACTCCCCTTATTTTAGTGGAACTGAGCTCAGTCTGAGTCCAGACTCTTTCTCTTATTGCAGAACCCTTGGATGAAGCCTTTTTTTTTCCCTGCTTAACTGTGCATTTTTGCTTTGAAACATGATTGATCCCATCCTTATTCAATAAATCTTAGTACACACCTATTATTACTTGGCCTTGTTATTGAACACTCTAAGAAAACCAATAAAACTTATATTATTAGGTAGGCAAAGTCCTAAACTTCTCTTTCAGTTTGACAGACAAAATAATGCTATGTTTCACCAGAAATTTAAGCTTACCTTCTCCTAACCTTGGACATCAGGTTTGATGGAACAATGTATAGATGAATAGCTCTATAAAGCACAGGGAAAGCCACATTCTCCAGGTCTGAGACTCACTGACAAGTAGTTGTTTATATCCAAGTGATGCATTCTTGTATGTTAAGAAAACACATTCCCTGCAGGCTTGTCACAAAATATAATTTGAGAAATGCTGAACAATTTTAAGCTTGTATTTAGAAAGAGAAACTCTTCCATATGTCCACATGACAATTCATTGATACCATAAATGCTTATTTCTGCTTTTCACTTCTCTGCAATCTATTCTGAGTCACCCAAGTATAAACTACATATGACAAGATGATATAGATATGGCTGAAAAAAATAAAAGGTAAATTCTGTATGCAATACAAGTTATTGGCCATCTCCTTAGTTCATGTAAGTAAAATAATGAGTTAAATTCATTTTGAAATGAAAATGCCATCACAAGTAAAGTAATAGCCATCAATACCAAAGAACAGATGTTAGGAATGTACAGTTTCCTGTTCCTGAAACACATAGTACCTTTAAATAGTCTACTCAGGTAAAAGAAAACAGATTTATGGTTAAATGTTCTAAGATAGTCAAGTTAGACTTGATCTTGGAACATTAAAACTAATAATATTTGGTGATTATCATATCAATTCTATAAAATATCACAAACATTTCTTAAGTTAAAGAAGTACAAATTCGTTACATAGTATAGATTCAATGATATTATTAAAAAACAATACATTCTCTAAAGTTTTATTTGATTTATATATTCAAAGGGAAATAATTACAATCAACTTGAAACTTCTGTTGAGCCAACAGACAATTATTTCATTGTGACCCCACAGGTATCAAGCTCTGAAATAGTCCAGTTCTCACTTTAACAGAATTAAATGTTTTCTGACAGAATAGCAAAAGCAATGAGAAAGAATATCACAGATTAAAATGTACTCTTGTAAATTTGGCAAAGATTAGAAATAATACATTGGTATTTCTTGGCACATGGTAGAGACTCAGTAATATGTGTTACAAATATGAATGGTGGTAAAATACATGCCTAACATGCCCAGCATGCATGGGACCCTGCAACCTGCATGAATTTGTTCATGTTATATACACACACACACACACGGAGGAAAGAAAGTCTTCAGTAAGATTTCCACAATGAGGATTTGATTCTTCCAGCTATTAAGTGATCTGCAAATATGGCTTTTTAGATAGGGGGTCAGGAAGAACAAATATACCTTTATGTAACTGTATAATATATACCTATTGAAATTCTTCATGATTTTTGTTACATTATTTTTTGGCAAGATATGGATGGCTTTCATCATCAAACCTCTCTAAGAATACTTTCTAGTAAACATCAAGGTATTCAAAATGGTGATTGTTATTAAAGAAACTGAAGAGTTTCCTAAGAGTTAAGAGTAAATGTGATACCAAGACTTAGAAATTTTTCAATATGATCCTACAGTACAACCAAAGAGCATGCCACGTAAGTCCATCTGTCCTTCCATCTTCACTTCTTCAGATGACACTCATTACTTAAAGCATTAAATGGTGTCTGTAGGAAGTTATGTAAATGGTAACTAGAGTCATAGGAATTTTGCATAAGCAAATATAACTACCAGGACATTAGACAACTAAGTAGATAGTAAAATCAGCCATAATGATATGATGGCACTAGTAATAAACTAGATAACATTATTTATATGATTGTGACTCATTTAAACAACAAATATCTACTAAGTATGCTATGTGCAAACATTGTCCTAACCTGATATACAAGAGTTCATGAATTCAGAATTCATCACTCTTCTAACTTTTGTGACATATGGAGGGGAAATAGGATAGGATAAAAATCACAAACATTTGTAAGTCATGGTAAATATTAAGAAGTTTCTACAGGCTATTCTGAACAAATGTAAGAAGGTGCCCAAATTGAAATTAGGGAGGCATAAATTAACTTCCGAGAAAATAACATATAATAGGAGTCCTTGGAAGAAAAGTGTTCTGGCCAACAAAAACGGCACATATAAAAGTTACATATTAGGGAAACTAGAGTACTTAAGGGAAATAGAAAGTAAAGCTTGTGTAGCTGAGTTATTACAGAAGATAGTAGTATGAGTTAAGGCTAAGTTTAGTGTTAAAGAGGCCATGATAAACAGTTAAACAGGAAATGTTCTAAATTTCCATTGTGATTACTAAAAGATAAGAACAAGGGTGACATGGTTATTTCTAGATAGCTAGCTATCCATCCATTTTTTATCTATCTATCCATGATCAAACCAAAATATAGAACTTTAGTAGCAAGTTCAATGATACAGGCCATCAATAGACACAAGCAGCACACGGAAAATATAGGAAGAAAGGATCCAGAATGCACCGGAAAGGCCAAGAGCAGAAAAGAGACAAATTAGAATCTGTCTGCAGGATTTTATGGGGGAACTCAGGTGACTTTGACAGGAATGGTGATAGTTGAATTTAAATGAAAAAAACTAACAACAACAACAAAACACACACACACACACACACACACTCTTCCAAGAAGACAGAATTATCATTTTAATAGACAAGTATAATTTTGGCTTGGGAACCAGAAACCCTAAAATAGAGGAAGACCTAACTTCAGCATCATCAAAGAGTAACTACTTAAGAAAGGCAACAGATGACTACAAATATATGTAGTGAAGGGTTTTGTATGAATTAAAAATAACCGGCACTTTTAGATGTCAAAAGGAATAAAAGCTTTCCTTGGATTAAGGGACAGAAAAGAAGAACAATAAACAGGAATGTTAAACCTGCATATAGGATCACATTATCAAACCAAAAATGATAGAAGCAAAGATCTTTTAGTAGCAATTTCAATGATACAGGCAATCGAGGCACAGGCAGCACACAGAAAGTGCTAGCCCAGAAAAACAGCTGAGGTGCTAAGTGATATCTTCGGATAATCTCACACAGTGAAGAGTACTCAAATTTTGAAACATCTCTTTTGAAACATCTCCTTTTTACAAGACATTCTTCAGAGAGTTGTATCTCATAGAATTTTGATTTATTTATTGTAAGTAGTGTGTTAGGCAGAAATATCTTGCTAAACTCATGCAGTAGATAAAGCCTATTTCTCCTAGTAAAATACCCTTATCATACTTATCCAGATATCAGTTCCACAAAGACATTAGGCTCAGTGACTGCAATGATTAATTTTAAATACCAGTCTGACTGGACAAGGTATACCCAGATAGCTGGTGCAGTATTAGTCATGCTGTAAAGGTGTATATAGGAGAGAGAGGCCTGAACTGGAGCCACACCTGTTGGAATAGGTGGGAAAACCCAAATGCAGCAATTGTTCTAGGATATGGTGCTAGAATCTGTGCTTTCATGTATAAACTGAGACAAAAATGAAAAATAAAACAATTGATAGATTCAGGAATTTAAATAGGATAATCAAATTATATTGTGGGTTAATGTTGCTAGCAACAGGATTATGAATTCCCTAATTAAAAAAAAACAAGCTTATAGAAGAGTGGGTAGTATTAGAGAGAATGTTGATATTCTTCAAGTCAAACTCAAGTATTGATATTGTTTGAATATGGATAGTGACCTCCAAGAGTCCATGTGTTAAAGAACTGGTGGTTTAGGTGATCTTTAAAACGTAGGCCTTACTGGGAGGTCCTCAGGTCATTGGATGAGTGCACTCAAAGTAGATTGTTAGACCCTGGTCCATTCAATCTTTCTCTGCTTTCTGGCTCATGAGGGGAATAGTTTGCTCTGACACCTTGTTCCCACTATTACTATTCAACGGAGTCTCAAAGACTGGAGTCACTTGATCTTGTCCTGAAACCTCTAGAAATGTGAGCCCAATAATATTTTTTCTCTTAATTACATAAAAAAGTATCTTGTTGTAGTTAACATAAAACTAATTAATGCAATATAATCTGCAATCACAAAGTGGGAGATTTTTGTATTTATTCTGTAGTCAGACTATTTTGAATTTATTCAGATATAATCTATGGATTTTAAATATAGATTTTGTGCTCACAGAAGTTTATAGTAAATTGGGTCATCAATTGCTCAGGATTTAGCTGACTTAGAATGAAAAGTTTCAATTATAGATTTAGACATGAAAATGTCGATGCATTAATAAATTAATATTGGAAACACTGTGCAGGCATTAAAAATCATTGAAATTATTTTCCTAGTTGACATATTTTCGGATTAAAATAATTTGATTTTCTAGCCTCAGTAATTATTTTATTTGTGAAAATCATATCATCATGCTCCAAATTTGCAGAGAATTACATTTTATAATAAAATGTGACAAGCATTTTCATATTGACCTCTATTGAGAATATTCCATTTTTGAAATAAATCATGTGAAAGGACTGATTTCTGGTGAGGGAGAACTGTCCTGCCACTGGAGACAAAGATTGCACATCTGGAACCATGAGTCATCAGCATTGCTTCCCTCAATCTCTCAGGTTTCCAACTGCCTTCAAACACTATCTAAAGCCTTTACTTGTGTCAAGTAGAAATGACAGTTAGCCATTCAATATCCACTCTATTAGCATCAAACTGTGGTTTAAAACATAATTGTGTGAATATGGAATAGAAAGTATAGGAGAAACATGAATGGCAGACTATTATGAGCTGTTGGAGCTAGATGATGGATGGGCACATGAATATTCTATATAGTTTGAGTTTGCATCAACAGCATACAAACTAAAACTGTACAGAATGACAGAAGGATAAAAAGAAACATTATGGACTTCAGAATTAAAATAATCTGGACTCAATTCCCAGGTTTTATACTGTCAAGTTTTGTGCCATTGGACAAGCATCAACATTTATTAGCCTCAATTTTTTATCTATACAATTAAGACACAATTAGATTATAGAAGTTTTCTATAATGATAAAATAGAAAAGCCATCTCATCTATAAGCACAGTACAGGATCATTACCCATGGGATGCCCTCAGGTATCATGCCATTATTTTCTCAAAAAAGAAAATTATTAAACATATCAATTTGTGTAATTTCAAACTGAATCAGGTGTTGTGTTGTACCCAGAATGTCACAAAGTAAGTACAAAATGCATCACTGCTATAGGTTTTCTCATTCATCAAAGCAATATAAAATTGTCAGGAAGTTGGACTCTGGAACTTACCAAGACCTAGTGCTTAGGGGAGGAGTTTCTTAAGCTTCTTTGCCCCACCACCACCCCTGACTTCCTCAAATTTCTGTTTTGGTTTATCAAAATGTGCCTTTGTTAATTTATACTTGTAAGTCAAAGTGTGAAAACAATATATCACAGCCCTGCCCATGGACATTCAGCTGCACTGAAACTAAGAGACTGATTTCCAGTGCAGAGCTCTAAACAGCTTCCTCCACATGGAGACAATTTGGAGCTAGTTAGTTAGTTAGTTAGTTAGAAGAACACTAACTCCTTCAGGGCCCTTGACCACTTTGCAGGTTTCCTTTTTAATTTTTCCTTAACTCCCCACCCCTAACCCATTTAATGGGCTTGTAAAGTGCACTGAATCATGATTTAGAGAAAATTGAAAAGTTTGATATTCACAGTGGCAAAATTCCATTTAAAACATGTAACCAATACATATTCCATTTGAAAATGGGCAGATTTTCTGGAATAGCTGAGCAGACACATTCTGTGTATGGTGGAAAAGTGCTGAGCAGAAGAACACTAATAAGGTTTGTGCACTCAGCAGGCTGTCCTCTGTGTCTCTCCTCTACCTTCTGTGATTGAGATCAATGGAAAGCAAAAGTAGTTTCTACTTATTGTTATTAAATAAATGACATTAGCCTTGATGTGATCATATCTCTGCTTTTTAATGATCCAACCAGCCACATCTCATACTTCAGCACAAAATGCCTAGCCAGGAATATATAAATTGTTATTGTAACCTTCAATTATTATTGAACATAAGATCCACTTAAAAAGTAATTTATTAATTACAGATATTTTCTTAGCATAATTCCAGATAGGGATTTGTTTATAAGTTTAATATATACACATTCATTTCACTTTTATTAATATTGATTTTTGTAAATAAAATACTCTTTATCAAAATATATTTTAATTAAATAAAATGATTAGTTCATTGCTTTCCCTTTTACTACTTTATTCCCACAGGATTTCTCATCAGCCTCTAACCAATATAAATTAATTAATTTACTTCATCTAGCAGTAATAAAAGTTATAACTATATAGAATAATTATGTTAGGAAATACAAAATGAGCTTATTCTAGGACTTATAATTTAACAACACAAAATGAATACTCAAGTAACATGTTTCATTGTTTTTTAATAAGATAGCACTAAAGAATTGTTTCAAAATCAATTATTGATTGATTTTGAGACAAGTCTTTAGTACTATCTTATTAAATTATCATAATTATCAATCAATCATTTTTCATTTGAAAACAACAACAGTATGAAATAGATATCAATGATAATTTCAACTGATGGATGAAGTAACCAGATAAAAATAAAGCAAATAACTCTCCCAAATATCCCAAGGTGCCTGAACCTCAGAAACTGGGAGGGGAGAAGGGCAGGTACAGGCCTTGAAATCCTCACAGGGACAAGTCATCATTATGTGCTGTTAGAAAGCACATATAATAAAAGGCAGAGCCAAAGAGGAATAAGGTCAATAGTCAGCCACTGTGAAGACTGAGCTGACTGTAGGCACCAGAACATTGCTGCCAACTGAGGTTGAAACATATACCTGAATACATAACATTGAAACCACCAGAGAGAATATTTAACTCAATAATACAATGTGTTATTAGAGAGCACTAAGAGAATGATTGAATTTGCTCTGTAGATTTAAAATTAATTCTTTTTAAAAATTAAGCACATATAGGTATTCAGACATTAAATTTTAAAATAATTTTAAGTTCTTGTATTAATTATGCTCCAGATTTTCTCAAGAGAGGGTTGGTGAGACCATTGGTGAGAATGGAGAAAGGAAAGTGCGTGGAACTGATCATACCCAGGCTTCTTTCCTCTAACATATCCTAATCCCATGTCACTACTGATGATTTTCTGAATTGTATAACTTTGTGTTAAACTAGGCATTTTTAATACTGAGTCTTTTCTACTAATTGTAAAGAAATATCAGTGTATCTATCTGTAGCTCCTCAAACACCACCCCTGTCAGGTATTTCTACTATTTTGCTTATTCTTCTTCCCATTATCTACTGTTGTGTTCAGGGAAAGTTAAATGTTAGGATAGTTTACTTCAAAAACACCTGTGAATACTCCCTGAAAATATCCTTTGTAGCTCAGTATCAGTAAGATCTGTAACAGTACTAAACTTTCCACATAGATTCGACTCTATTGAATGATTTCCATGCATATTTAGGATGCCCAAGTCAGTGGTTTGATTTCTTCATGTATTATACAATAAACTCTCCCCACTGAAATAGGTTAAATCGGATTTTGAGCCATAAAATAGCTACAATAATATTCATCATTAATAAAAATGATCATAGCATATACATAATCTGAATTATTTTATGGCATTTCAGTGTGGGCAGAGAAATATTTGTATGTGTTAACTCAGTTCTCCTCTCTATCCTGGGGACACTTAATTAAAGATAAAACTCTTCAATCATGTCAACTGTGAGACCTTCAGTCATTGCTCATAAATTCTTCCTTACAATATTTGTCAGTTACCATGGAGATGTTAGTAGTATGTTTTTCCATTAGTGTTAGTGGTAATAAATTTTATGGACTAAAATTTATTTAATCCATACTTTTTCTTCTTGTGCTTCTAGAAGTTGACCAGTCACCTCATTTTTTACAATGGCTGGCCATCAACCTTCTTACCCTTTGGCTCTGCCTCTTATTACATGTTTTTTTTTTTTAAATGCACATGAAAGCAAACTGGCTTGTCCCTGATATTTCACTTCAGTCACCTGTTAGAATTTTGAGACTTCAACAAATCTTTCTCCCTGCCCAATTTCTGAGGGTCAGACACCCACCCCATAGATATTATATTCTAATATGGATAATATTGGATCAAACATATTGTATTCAAATAGGTTCAAGAATTTAAGAATCTAGTGATTTTAGTAGCTTATATTCTGAGAGAGAATCCTTCAGCTAACAGCATAGTGTAGGTCAGACGCACTTCTATCTAACAGAGGATTCTTTGCCTAATCTAACCAGAAAATTCACTCAAGCTGCTATGATTAAAAATGTTCCTCAAGGATTCCTTTTAAGAAAAGGTACTTTTGTAATAATTGTTGGAGTTACAGAGATTCTACCCAGCTGCAAGAAATTATATAAATGTGTGCTGATATATGTGCCTTCCTGTTAATACTTATATTTATAGCACAATTTAAGATGAACCTTGATTTAATTAAAATAGCACACCTAGTAATAAGACTTTGGTCACAACTTCCTAACAACATTCTCTGCTACTATGTGACTATACTATTACTTTAAAAAACACATTAGTGGGCTGGAGATGTAGCTCGGTGGTAGAGGGCTTGCCTAGCATAGCATGTGTGCACTGGGTTCGATTCTCAGCACCAAATAAAATAAAATAAAGATCCCTTGACAACTAAAAAAAAAAAAAAAAAAAAACATTAGTTTCTATCATGTGAAAGTAACTTTGTATTACAGTGTATAGTGGAACAGATTGTATATTACAACAAATCACCTACTGATTACTATAAGAAATTCATGACATTTACAACAAAATATTCAAATTCTATGATGATCAAACTGACTTAAGTCAGTTAAAAATAGTAGCAAAGATAGTTTATATTTATTGAAGACTTGTAATGAGGAAGATAGTATTTTAAGTACCTTAAATATGTTCTTTAATCCTCATAATGCTGTACTTTGTCGAATGCTTTTTCTGCATCTATCGAGATGATCATATGGTTCTTATCTTTAAGTCTATTGATGTGGTGAATAATATTTATTGATTTCCTTATATTGAACCAACCTTGCATCCCAGGGATGAATCCTGCTTGATCATGGTGCACAATTTTTTTGATATGCTTTTGTATTCAATTCGCCAGGATTTTATTGAGAATTTTTGCATCTATGTTCATTAGAGATATTGGTCTGTAGTTTTCTTTCTTTGAAGTGTCTTTGTCTGGTTTCGGGATCAGGGTAATGTTGGCCTCATAGAATGAATTTGGAAGAGCTCCTTCTTTTTCTATTTCTTGAAATAGCTTGAAAAGTATTGGTATTAATTCTTCTTTGAAGGTTTTGTAAAATTCCGCTGTATACCCATCTGGTCCAGGGCTTTTCTTGGTTGGTAGTCTTTTGATGGCTTCTTCTATTTCTTCCTTTGTTATTGGTCTGTTTAAATTGTGTGTGTCTTCCTGACTCAATCTGGGCAGCTCATATGTTCAAAACACTAGAAAAACTGGGGATAATAGGAACTTCCCTCAACATTGTAAAAGCTATATATGCTAAGCCTCAGGCTAGCATCATTCTAAATGGAGAAAAACTGAAGGCATTCCTGCTAAAATCTGGAACAAGACAGGGATGCCCTCTCTCACCACTTCTATTTAATTTAGTCCTTGAAATACTAGCCAGAGCAATTAGACAGACAAAAGAAATTAAAGGCATAAAAATAGGAAAAGAAAAACTTAAAATATCACTATTTGCGGATGACATGATAATATATTTAACAGACCCAAAAGGGTCTACAAAGAAACTACTAGAACTAATAAATGAATTCAGCAAAGTGGCAGGATATAAAATCAATACGCATAAATCAAAGGCATTCCTGTATATCAGCAACAAAACTTCTGAAATGGAAATGAGGAAAACCACCCCATTCACAATATCCTCAAAAAAAATAAAATACTTGGGAATCAACCTAACAAAAGAGGTGAAAGATTTATACAATGAAAACTACAGAACCTTAAAGAGAGAGATAGAAGAAGATCTTAGAAGATGGAAAAATGTACCCTGTTCATGGATAGGCAGAACCAACATCATCAAAATGGCGATATTACCCAAAGTTCTCTACAGGTTCAACGCAATGCCAATCAAAATCCCAACGGCATTTCTGGTAGAAATAGATAAAGCTATCATGAAATTCATATGGAAAAACAAAAGACCCAGAATAGCAAAAGCAATTCTAAGCAGGAAGTGTGAATCAGGAGGTATAGCGATACCAGATTTCAAACTGTACTACAGAGCAATAGTAACAAAGACAGCATGGTACTGGTACCAAAACAGGCAGGTGGACCAATGGTACAGAATAGAGGACACAGAGACCAATCCACAAAATTACAACTTTCTTATGTTTGATAAAGGCCCTAAAAGCATGCAATGGAGAAAGGATAGGATCTTCAACAAATGGTGCTGGGAAAACTGGAAATCCATATGCAACAAAATGAACCCCTTTCTCTCACCATGCACAAAAGTTAATTCAAAATGGATCAAGGAGCTAGATATCAAATCTGAGACCCTGCACCTGATAGAAGAAAAAGGTTGGCTCTGATCTACACATTGTGGGGTCGGGCTCCAAATTTCTTAATAGGACGCCCATAGCCCAAGAGTTAAATATAAGAATAAACAAATGGGACTTACTTAAACTAAAAAGTTTTTTATCAGCAAGAGAAAAAATAAGAGAGGTAAATAGGGAACTTATATCCTGGGAACAAATTTTTACTCCTCACACTTCAGATAGAGCCCTAATATCCAGAATATACAAAGAACTCAAAAAATTAAACGATAACAAACAACCCTATCAACAAATGGGCCAAGGACTTGAACAGACACTTCTCAGAGGAGGACATAAAATCAATCAATAAGTACATGAAAAAATGCTCACCATCTCTAGCAGTCAGAGAAATGCAAATCAAAACCACCCTAAGATACCATCTCACTCCAGTAAGATTGGCAGCCATTATGAAGTCAAGCAACAATAAGTGCTGGCGAGGATGTGGGGGAAAAGGTACACTTGTACATTGCTGGTGGAACTGCAAATTGGTGTAGCCAATATGGAAAGCAGTATGGAGATTCCTAAGAAAGCTGGGAATGGAACCACCATTTGACCCAGCTATCGCCCTTCTCGGTCTATTCCCTGAGGACCTTAAAAGAGCATACTATAGGGATACTGCCACATCAATGATCATAGCAGCACAATTCACAATAGCTAGACTTTGGAATCAGCCTAGATGCCCTTCAATAGATGAATAGATTAAAAAACTGTGGCATTTATACACAATGGAGTATTACGAAGCACTAAAAAATGACAAAATCATGGATTTTGCAGGTAAATGGATGGCATTAGAGCAGATTATGCTAAGTGAAGCTAGCCAATCCTTAAAAAACAAATGCCAAATGTCTTCTTTGATATAAAGAGAGCAACTAAGATCAGAACAGGGAAGAAGAGCATGAGGAAAAGATTAACATTAAACAGAGACAAGTGGGGGGAGAGAAAGGGAGAGAGAAGGGAAACTATGGAAATGGAAGGAGACCCTCATTGTTACACAAAATTACATATAAGAGTTTGTGAGGGGAAAGGGGAAAAACAAAAAAACAAGGGAGAGAATTAAACAACAGCAGATGGGGTAGAGAGGGAAGATGAGAGGGAAGGGGAGGGGGGATAGTAGGGGATAGGAAAGGTAGCAGAATACAACAGTCATTAATATGGTATTATGTAAAAATGTGGATGTGTAACCGATGTGATTCTGCAACTTGTATTTGGGGTAAAAAATGGGAGTTCATAACCCGCTTGAATCAAATGTATGGAAGATGATATGTCATGAGCTTTGTAATGTTTTGAACAACCAATTAAAAAAAAAAGAAAAAAAATTATCAATTATTGAACATAAGTTTAATCTTTATATTCTTTAATATTTTGTTTATATGATTTTTAATTGTGAAGTATATTGGGTGCATTTCCACATTCAAGATTTATGTAATGAAAAAGCACATCTTTCTAGAAATTATAAATTTGTGTTCATCTACAAGGCATTGATTCATAATTTCTAAGGATTTTATGTGTTAAATAAAACTAAAACTAAGAAGGGAAATAATTCCTTTTTGAGTAAATGGAGATGTATTTGATCAAATTATATGTATGAAGATTTATTTTTTAAAGAATTAAAATAAAATTTAAAAAAGCAAAAAAAAAATCCTCATAATGAATATAGAAATAATAAGATGCAATTTTATCCAGCTATTCAGAAACATAAGATGAAACACATGTTTACACAAAGGTGCTAGTTTTTAATTTCTGGGACAAAATACATGGGAAAATAAATTGTGGGGAGGAAAGACATTTTGCCCCCCCACCCCCTTTTTAATCCTCTACTGAAGGGCATCTAGGTTGGTTCCACAGTTTGGCTATTGTGAATTCTGCGGCTATAAACATTGATGTGTCTGTGTCCCTGTAGTATGCTGTTTTTAAGTCCTTTGGGTATAGACTGGGTCAAATGGTGGTTCCATTCCCAGGTTTCCAAGGAATCTCCATACTGCTTTCCATATTGGCTGCACCAATTTACAGTCCCACCAGCAGTGTATGAGTGTACCTTTTCCCCTACATGCTCACCAACACTTGTTGTTGTTTGTCTTCAAAATGGCTGCCACTCTTACTGGAGTGAGATGATATCATAGAGTAGTTTTGATTTAGATTTCTCTAGTAGCTAGAGGTGATGAATTTTTTATATATATTTGTTGATTGATTATATATCCTCTGCTGAGAAGTGCCTGTTCAGGTCCTTGGCCCATTTATCCATTGGTTTATTTATTTATTTATTTATTTATTTATTTATTTATTTATTTATTTTTGGTGCTTAGTTTTTTGAGTTCTTTATATACCCTAAAGATTATTGTTCTATCTGATATGTGAGAGGTAAAATTTTGCTTTTAACATGTAGGATCTCTATTGACCTCACAGATTGTTTCTTTTTAGTTTGAGTCCATCCCATTTATTGATTCTTGGTTTTAATTCTTTCACTATAGGAGTCTTATTAAGGAAGTTGGTACCTGATTCTGCATGATGAAGATTAGGGCCTACTTTTTACACAATGGAATGTTACTCAGCAATAAAAGAGAATAAAATCATGGCATTTGCAGGTAAATGGATAGAGTTGGAGAATATAATGCTAAGTGAAGTTAGCCAATCTCAAAAAGACAAATGCCAAATATTTTCTCTAATATAAGGTGACTGCTCATAGTTGGGTAGGTGGGGGGTCATGGGAGGAATAGATGAACTCTAGATAGGGCACAGGGGTTGGAGGGAAGGGAGGGGGCAGAGGGTTAGCAATGATGGTGGATGTGATTGACATCATTATCCAAGTACATGTATGAAGACATGAATTGGTGTGAACATACTTTATATACAGAGATATGAACAATTGTGCTTATATGAGTAATAAGAATTGTAATGTGTTCCTCTGTCATGTATTTAAAAAATAAAATCAAATTTAAAAAAAATAAAAAGTAAAAGAAATAAAAGACATTTTGGCTCATGATTTCAGAAACTTCATTCCATGGTTGGTTGACCCTATTGTTTCTGGCCCTGTGACGAAGAAATACTTCATTGTGGAAGAGTGTGGCAGAGCAAGGCTTCTTACCTTACGGCATCCAGGAAGGAGAGAGAGAGGATTGGACCAACGAGAAAATATGGTCTCCAAGGAAATGCTCCCAAGGACTCTCTCCCTGCAACTAAGTCCCACCTGCTGAAATTTCCACCACCTCCCAATAGTCCATTCAAATTATTAAGCCCTCAATGTGTTAACCCATTGATAAAATGAAAGTCCTAATGATCCATTTACTTCTCAAGTACTACATTTGTGAACATTTGCTGCATGAAAGACCAAGCTTGCAATACATGAGTCTTTGGGGGATATCCAGATCCAAAATGTAACAACTTATTTATATGACTTTATGTAATTATAATCATTTAATTAAATTGACTTATTATTTTAGAAATTTTAAGTTTACTCCTCTCATTGTTCTTTGTGACTTCATAATAATTGACATTCATTGGTAATATAATGATTACTTGTACTAATGTATTGGTTTTGTAACTTGTAAAATTTCGTTTGTGCTATATTGATATCTCATTTAGGGAAAATGCATCTATATAAGAATTTCTCCACATTAAATTGTTGGAGTTAAAATTCTGAGTTAAAATCATATAGTGAATTCGTGGATTTATGTTTCTAAGTTAAATTATAAAAATACCTGTATATATTTTGTTACATATTACTTTCTTTTCTTTAGAAAATTTACTATGGTGACATAAATGTATCTCTGGTCCAATATATACTACAATTGCAACTATTTTATATTATATAATGAAATCATTGTTTTATATAGTATAAATTATTTCAGATAAATTTTTATGTAAGATAAAATTATTATTTTATATAAATTTTTATATAAAATGTGCTGTAGTAGGGATCAAATCCATGTCTTCACATATGTAGTCAATTGCTTTACCATTGACTTATTTCCCCAGTCCTATAATTATGTTTCTTTTATTAAAATAAAGATGGTGCTGGGTGAATATTTTAATACATACTTCTTTTATCAATCAAGGATAATTTCACGTTATTGCCTCTATATTCATGTGCTTTGTAAAACTTAAGTACAAAGTTCACAGGGTTAATTTTGGCTTTTTTATGTTTGGTAGATAGCTACTTCAAGAGTGAAAAAAAATTGAGGCATACTTGCAAAGAAAAATTGATTCAAATTAAAAAACTTAAAGCATATTGTAAATTTCACTTAAAGGTAAATTAAGGGAGATAAAGAGATTACATTTCCTTGAAATTGATTTTCAATGAGCCTATTTGCCACTTTACCATAATGCAAATGATACAGTCTTTGTTTAAGGTATAATAGATTTTTCTGTTTTTGACAAAATATGATAAGTGGAGTATCAAAGAGGAATGACACACATGAAAAGAAACAAAGGATTTTTGTCATACAAACAAGAAAGCAAAATGTTGAGCTTTTAATAAATAGTAAATTATTCATTCAGATATCTCTAATTTTATCTCATTTGCTAATGTGGCTAGGTTGTGTATGAATAGAAGGTCTAGGCAGAGAGCTCCTCTTTGGATTTAACTAGCCTGAATAATCTTATTTTGTATTCCACAGGATAAGGTGTGCCCAGATACATGTCAGATGAAGAAACTCAGGTTCAGGAGGGGAAAGGACATGCTAAGGTGACAGACACAATTTTAAAACAAGATCTAAAGGTCAGTTCTCTTGACTGACCCTACATGCATGTGCATGCTTGTAAATCAACTTCCATGGCTATTGTGAACTTAAAAACTTTTTTTTTTAATTTTTCAGATATCTCTGTTTTTCTTTCACTGCTCCTTTGTTTTTTCAATTACATACTATTTTGATCAAAAGGAACCAAAACACGGGCTGGAGTTGTGGCTCAGTGGTAGAGCGCTCGCTTAGCATGTGTGAGGCCCTGGGTTCAATCCTTAGCAACACATATAAATAAAGGTATTGTGTGCAACTACAACTAAAAAATAAATAAATATTTTTTAAAAGGAACCAAAACAGAAGATAAATCCCTAGTGTGACAACAGGGATCTTGGGCAAAAAATGTAGAGAAAAATTTGAAATTCTTCATGTTTCCCTTATTGAAATTAATAGAAGCATTTGATGTACTTTGCTATTTTTCCATTATATCTTTGTATCAAGAATGATGGAAATATCAATTTTGTCCTGCACAAAATGTGCCTATCTAGAAAAGCTATAAACCTCTATTGATTCAGTAGACAGAAACAGGAACTAATTCATTAGAATCTTTTTTGTTTTGTTTTGTTTTGAATATTACTACCTCAAATAAGATATATGGGGCACAACCTCTATAAATTAATACAATGTTAAATTTACAATTTATAGATCAAATAAGCTTATAATAACACACATGTAGGTAGATTTGTTTTCAATTAAACTATAGCATATAAATCAAAGCATATATTTTCATGTAATTAAGTTTATAGCTCTGATCAATGCAGTCATGAAGGAGTGAACAAAATGATAGAAGTCAAGATTCTAATGATTCTCTTTGAAATTTGGATTAAACTAACCAAATAAAATAATATTTTCTTATATTAGCATAAAACCCATTATCCATGAAAATAGTTTTTTCAAAGATATGAAAATCTTTATGTGTATGCTCATGTGAATACTAGAGAAAGAAAGACATATGTATGTGCATATACTTGTTCATTAGTATGTTCCTGTTTTTAAATATGTATCACAGTGCTTGTCAGATGCTCTATGTCCCTATTCATTCTCCTGTTGCTAGGATTTTATTTTTTCTATTACAAAAACATAGACTGGGGAATTCTCCAAGAATCTTTAATCATGTACATTTCTAAATATATTCCTAGATTTTGGAAAAGATAATTTCTAGTCCATGGATAGCAATTGCTTCCAGAATCTTGATACATATGGACAAATTGTTTCCAGTAACCTTTTGATCAATCCATTCTGAATAGTTATGCATTTTAAAAAGGCAAATCCTACCATGTACATATTGACCTAAAGTGCTTCTAGGGATTTTAGATGATTTCTGAATAAGATACAAACTTCACTCTAATCCACATATCCCCTGGAGTGTCTATTTCTTTCTGTCCCTTTAATATTATCTCAAATAAATCTTTCCTTACTGCACTGTCATCCACCTACCATGTTCTACTTTCCTTTTCTATATCTGAGCCATTGTACATGCTCCCGTCTGTGTAATGAATTTATTGTTTGATCTCTTTATTCAGAACTTAGCCTAAATATTCCCACTAGCTAAAATGTCATCAGCATAGAGATCTTCCTACACTTTTTTATCTGGATGTGTTTTCAATTACTGTCCTTTGCATCAAAAATTTTCTTTCTTTCTTTCTTTTTTTTTTAGAGAGAGAGAGAGAGAGAGAGAATTTTAATATTTATTTTTTTAGTTTTCGGCGGACACAACATCTTTGTTTGTATGTGGTGCTGAGGATCGAACCCGGGCCGCACGCATGCCAGGCGAGCGCGCTACTGCTTGAGCCACATCCCCAGCCCCCCAAATTTTCTTTCTTACTGTAGCCTGTAATTATCTGTAATTTATATTATACAAATATTTGTTGTGTAATCATTACCTATTAAGTCTCCAGTTACCTTTTACATATGTTAAAATTATGCCCTTTAGCATTTCCTTTTAATTATACTTCTATTTTTGATGAATATATTTTTGCACATTTTATAATATGTTAAGTGAAACATCTCAATTGATTTGATAATTACTTCTGTATTAACTGAAATATCTCAATTGTTGTATTAATTGCTCCTATGTTTTTATTTTAAAAAGTGCTTGACAAGGGCTGGGGATGTGGCTCAAGCTGTAGTGTGCTAACCTGGCATGTGCGGGGCACTGGGTTCGATCCTCAGCACCACATACAAATAAAATAAAGATGTTGTATCCACCAAAAATTAAAAAATATATATATATTAAAAATTTTCTCTCTCTCTCTCACTCTCTCTCTCTCCCCCCTTTCTCTTTAAAAAAAAAGAAAAAGTGCTTGAGTAACCTGAGATCAGTTAGTGTTTTCTGGCTTCATTATTACATATTTAGCCAGTGTTGTTTATAGACTTAATGTGAAGTAATAGCTTTTTTTCCCAGCAAAATAATAACTGTACCTGGAAACTGCTGAATAATCAATGCACACAAAGTTGATTGATTGATTTCCAGACCTCTTTTTTATACTTTCCTAGCTAAATTATTTTTTTTAATTTCCTAAGTCATTTCATTGAGATTTTAATTGTCTTAACATAAATCAAATTATGGGCTTCTTAGGGAAGAAGTGGCTTTTATACAATATTTATTTTCTATTATCCAGGATGAAAATGATATATTTGCACATTTAAATGTCATATTTTCCACTTATATTTATAGTAAATGCTTTCAGAAGACTTGTGTTTCTATTACTATGTCTATCCCTTCTGAATTCTAACTAGTAGAGCACTGGAGAATAAACACACATCTAAAAACAAGACTATACACCAGGAAAACTGAAAAAAATCACTAAAAGAAATGAGAATTAATGTGAGATCATTAGTCACTGGATTCAAAAAGAAAGAAAAAATTTGATATCCTTTCTATTTAAAAAAAATAATAAAAAGATATAATAATACACTATTTTATTCACAATAGACACACATATATACTCACATTAAAAATTAAGTTCACAGATTAAAAGAAATAAATGCTATACATAGGTAAGTATTGTTATCAATTATCTCCTTTGTTCTATTTGGTGTGAGTTCACTCATAAAGGAAATATTATATTGTTATAGTTTAGATATTAAGGGTTTCCCAAAAGCTCATATGTGAGACATTGCAAGACATTTTAGAGGTAAAATGATTGGGTTATTAAAGACTTAACCTAATCTGTACATGAGCTACCTTAAAGGGATTATCTGAGTGGTTGAAGGAGATGAGTCATTGGGGCATATCTTGGGGTATATACTTGGTCAGTGGGAGAGGCAGAATATTCTCTCTCTCTGCTTTCTGGTGCCATGCCCTGAGCTGCTTTCCCCCACCACACTCTTTTCCATAATGCCCTGCTTTACCATAGACCCTGAGAAATGTAGTCATTTATGGACTAAGACCTCTGAAACCATGAGTGCCAAAAAACTTTTCCTCCTCTAAGATTGTTGTCAGGGCTTTTGATCAACAGCAGTGAAAATGCTGGCTAAATAAAAATGGCACCTAGAAGTGGCATCATTGCTATGACCACGTGATTCAGAAACTTTTTGAGATTTGGGGAATTTATGGGAGGAAATTTGAAAAGCTCAGAGCTCTAAGCTGAAAAAGATTTAAAATGTTGTAGGCAGAGCTTAATGGCAAATCTAGTGGGAGCTCAGAAGATCAGAATACTAATAGGACTGCAGATAGTAAAGACTGGGCTCATGAGGTTTCAGAGGAAAATAGGGATTCTATTGAAAATTGGGATAGAGGCCATTCATGCTATGTTCTAGTTAAGAAGTGTTCTACATTTTTGTCTGTGCTCTGAGATTTTCTGTGAGACTGAATTTAAATGTGATTAATCTGGTGGAGGAAATTACATGACATGTGGTATCAATATTGCAGGCAGGGAGTCTCAGCTGAAGCAGACACTTCTGTGGAGCAAGGCAGTAGGAGTACCACCAGAGGTGGCACCAGGAGGAGGGGAGGGGTCGATGCTGAAAGCCATGGCACAACCCAGTCCAGAAGCTACCAGAGAAACATCAGAGAACAATTGAAGATTTCAACAAATTCTGTAGTTTTGTTTTGGCCTATGCTGGTTACATTCCCCGCCCTCCCCCCCAGCAAAGAGGTAGAGACAGGAGAACAACTACCTTGAGGTGGGATTGTATTAATATTTACAGGAGGAACCTACCTGTGGTGAGAGTGTGGTGGACAGTGCTGGCCAGGACTCAGCCCCTCTGATCTTTGAACCATCCATACCTTGGTTAAAAAAGCAAAATGGTCTAAGAGAAGGGCAGTTCAAGCAGGTAGCGCTCATCCTAGACCCCCAAGGTCCACCTTCTCATGTATGCAGGCTCTTGATATACCACCCTGCTTGAGAAAATGAAGCTCAAGGACTCTCTCTTTGATTTTCATGGGCCCAAAGTGGCATCTCCATGGTCACCCATATCTCTGACACAAACCTCCTGGTACCCTGCTGCTCTCCCCACAGTATGCCTTTCCCAGGGAGATCTCTCTCAGCTTCGAAAGAAGGACCAAAAGAACTGAAAGTTGGGGCCAGGAGGTGGGGCTGGTTTGGGAGTGCTTCGGAGGCCTCTGCCAAGTCCTGGGGATGGGGAAAAGAAGTCTTGAATTAAGAAGAGCAAGAAGCAGAAGTTGAAAAAGGCTGAGCAGGGGAGGTGGGGGGAAAAAAGATTCCCACCTCCTGGCCCTCCCCAGGCACCCCCCAGTGATACAGACTCTGAACAGGAGGAGGAGGAGAAAGAAGAAGAAAGAAAGAGGAAGAGATGGCAGCAGTGGTAGGGGGTGAAACCCCAGCCCCTGTGCTCCTAAAACCCCCTGAGGCACCTAGGCCTCCTGCCTCAGTGCATCCGAAGGAGCCCCTCACACTGACAATGAAAGCAAAGAGGTGGGCAGCACTGAAAGAACCAAGATAGAGATGCCAGCTCCAGTGAAGGCAAGATGTGGGCCATGGATGAAGACATCAGGGTAGAATCAGGTGGTGACTCATGGGATGTGATCATTTGTTACTGCTGGAAGCCCTTTGCAGGGTGTCCCATGATTGAGTGCAGTCTGTGTGGGACTTGGACCCACCTCTCCTGCTAAGATCAAGAATACCAATGTCCCTGACTTCTTTTATTGTCAGAAGTGTGAGGAACTGTGTGCGGCCAGAGACCCAGCAAATTAGGGGGCTTCCCAAATCTGGAGAGCCCTGACTTTTCTAAGCTGCAACTTGAAAATGACAACATTACTTGTGAACTGAGGCTCAGGGTCCTCAGTCTGTTCCCCAGGAGCTCAGATATGGTCCTTATTTCAGGGCAGAAATTCCCAAAGGAGACTGTTTGGAATGGAAATGAGTGGCTTTCTCCCTATTCTATGCACTTGAAATTGGACATATTGTAGTTGGGGGAAGGAAGCTGTCTAGGTCTATAGACACAAAATGTCTCTCCCTTGGACCTCCCATCCCTCACTTTTTGAGACAGAAATGGGACAGTTGTCTATAAAACTAGTGTAAATATTATATATTCATATATAGATATGGATATAGATATATAGAGAGAGATAGCAGGTTTTAGCCACAATTATTGTGATAATCAGGAGCAGAATGTAAAGCTTTCAAAGACGTGAAAAATTGGCAGTTTGGCCAGAAAAACTGCAAGTAAAATTTGGGCTTAGGAAATTGTGTTTGTTAAATACATTGTGATCACTAAAGAAATGCTAATTGCTTCACCCAGAATTAATTGGAAAGATGTATTGAGGACAGCTCAGGAATTGGCAAGTCTATATCCATCTCAGGCTCTAGGATGTAAAAGTACAAAATCCTTTGAGCAAAGATCAGTGGGGCACCACCCTAGTTGCACAGGGAACCCTAGGAAGGTATGTATGTATGTATGTATGTATGTATTTGTTTGTTTGTTTTACCATGCTCGGTCACCAAGAGATTCAGAAGTTTCTGCAGCCAGAGTCCCTGGAGGCTTGACTACTGTTGAAGTTTGTGCAAACCTGAGCTTCAACCATGTAGTGCTGGTTCTGCAGAAATGCAGGATGCTAGAGTTAAGGGGTCAAGTAGGCTTTCATCAAGATTTAAAAACAAAGTTTTGGAGGCCAGGAAAACATGCAGCAGCATCATAATCCCTGCTGGCAGTGATACTGGTCTTGAAAATCAAAATCGGGTCTTCTTCCCCCATGTGGATATTGAAAACCCAGGAAACAACAAGGCAATCACAGAAAAGAAGTTTTATTTAAATGATAGAACAGAGACAGACTCCTGGGGTGGGGGAGAAGTGGACCCAGAGCTGGTATCCATGGAAGGGATGTATCTTGTCCTCTTACAGTTCCTTGGTTTCTTTCTTTTCATGCCTCCTCCCAAAAGGAGCCTTCTAGGGGCTGTCTCTCCCTATTTTTCACATCTGTCTAGAAAAACAGAAAGGGAGTCATGCAGGGGGTACTCATTAACAACCTCTTGCTGGGAGGAACACTTCCATGCAAGCAGGTGACCTTGGCCTCTGGTAAGGAGAAGGATATATGTCCCGGAAGGTATTAAAATTCTATTTCGTTTGAATCAGCTTCTATTTTTCCTACCTGACCCAATCCTGTACACTAACTGCCTGTCCTTTGATCTTGCATCAGCAGCCTGGAGAGGGCATGCATGGAGATGTGAGAAAAAAGCCTTAGCTACAATAGAGACCCCAAAGATTAAGAAATGACAGTAACGTGGGACATCTGCCAAGGAAAGCTGCAGAAATTGAGCAGAGACAAGCCAAGAGAGATACCTTGTGGGCTGAAACCAATAACACCATAGGGGTAGAGCCACACAAGATCTTTGCAAAGAGCGTCAGGATGCCATTTGTCCCAGATACTGAACATGCAGCTAAAAAACTTGTTTACCCAGCTGGATTTCAGTCTTGCTTTGGTCCCATCCTTTTTTTCTATGCCCATGTTTCTTCCGTTTGGTATGGACAGGTTTACTATGTAGCATTTTATGTTAGATATATGTTATCTTGCTTTTGATTATTACACAGGCTCACACTGAGAATTTTGCCTTGAGTCTCAAAGGAGACATAGGACGTGGACTTTTGGGCAATGCTAAAATTGCTGACACTATGACAGCTCTTGGAAATGTGCTAAATGTATTTTGGATTTTCAGATAGACAAGATCTCCAGGGGGTGGCTAGGGGGTCAAATGTTATGGTTTAGATATTGAGTGTACCCAAAAAGCTCATATGTGAGACAATACAAAAAATTTTAGAGGTGAAATGATCGGGTTATGAGAGCCTTAACCTAACCAGTGCATTAATACCCTGACAGGGATTAACTGGCTGGTAACTATGAGCAGGTAGTGTGTGGTTGAAGGATATGGGTCATTGGGAGCATGACTTTGGGGTATATATTTTGTCAGTAGTGATAGGAATCACTCTCTGCTTCCTAAAGTCATGTCCTGAGCTGTTTTCCCTTACCATACTCCTCATGTCTTCACTAAAAACTTACTATGCTGGCACCCTGATCTTGGAATTCCAGCCACTAAAATTAAAAGTAAATGAACTTCTATTGTTTAAGCCAGAGTGGTTGCATTTCGTTATGGCAGTTCCCAGCAAATAATGAGCAGGCATACACACACACACACACACACACACACACACCTGCACCCCCTATACCCCTATCTTACATATTCTTAAACACAAAAACAGTCATAGTTTTATCTTATATTGACAATACTTTAAATATTTACATATACAGCAGGGAATAGGGAAAACAAACTTTCTCAGACTCAGAGTAAATTTAGTACTTTCTGTCTGGAAGAGTTTTCTATATCAAAATCTAAATTGTTCATGTTTATTAACTTTTTTATGTCTTCACAGATGGAATATATACTTCACATGTATTTTTCAACAAAAGGACATATGAGTCCCTTGAGTTGAGCTCCTGATACCACCCCTATAAAAGCACATGTGTATCAGAATTATTATTGTAGCTTTGTTTCCATTTCCCTATCAATAGAAAGAAATGAAGTGATCAGAAGGTGCAGTTTAATGATGCATGGTGAAACCTCACAATGAAATAGCATGTGGAGGTTCAAATCACTGAGATAGAGCTGCACATTTTCTCTTTTAAAACAGTATCAAAACATACATAACTGTAAATGGTAGTTGCCTCTTCCTTCCTCCCTGAAGTGCCAGGTAACTACTCCACTTTCTGTTGTAAACTTTCTTCTTGTAGGTACCTCATAGAAGTGGATCCAAACAGCATTTGTCCTTTAGTATCTGATATATTTCAGTTAGAATAATGTCTTCCAGGTTCATTTCTGCAGCATGTATCAGATTTTCATTTATTTTTAAGATGCAATAATATTTTATTTTATGTATATAACCTATTTTATTTTTTGATTGATCTATTAACGGATGTTTGGATAATTTCTATCTTTGGGCTTTTGTGAATAATTCTGCTATGAGCTTAGTTTACAAACATCAGATCAGTACCTACTTTGAACTCTTTTGGATATATTCCCAGAAGTGGAATTTTTGGACTATATAAAAATTCTATTTAATTTTTATCACCATGCTATTTTTTCTGTATACTTTCAAATATAATGTTTTTAAACATATATTTTTTCAGAAAAAAAATTCAAAAGGAAAATTTTACTCATGAAATATAATCTATTTTGTTCAAAAAATTGAGTGATGTGCTTTCCTATGTGTCAGAGAGGGATATATAGAGCGAAGTATGTATGTGGGTATATGCACATGGATGCTTCTAAAAAGCAATTAAAGAGTGGTTGCATTTAGCAAGAAGAAACTAAAATATGATAGGACCACTTTCACTTTGCATTTATAATTGTACCATTTTAATATTCTAACCAAAGAAATTTATTTATTCATTCATTCAATTATTCATTCCACAATGCTTATCATAGTGCTGGGTTCATTGTTCCCTTTTATTTATTTTCTTCTTTGCACATCATTATTAAAAAGATCAACTAACTTTTTTTAAAAAATTTACATTAGTAATAAGTTTTTCCTTTGAGAAATAGCTGTGTGTATGTGTTTGTGTGTGTGTGTGTGTATGTGTGTTAATCTGGAGAGAAAAATTAAATAAGAAAAGGATATCAGAAAAAGTAGAAGGGAGTACAGTAGACTAAAGTATAGTAACTTACAAGCTAGAAAGGAAAGAAGAAAAGGGGAGAGTCTAGGAAGGCGATTAATCAAATTATGTTATGTACCTGTATGAATATATGAAAATATTCATAATGAATCACCCTGTGATGTATAATTATAATGGACCAATTAAACCATTAAAAATAAAATACAAATAAATATACATGAACACAATCAAATAATGGGTTCTTCCAAAATTTTTTAATGATTTCTCCCTCTAAGTAAGAATAAAGCAAATTATAACCAGAAAAGCAAGCTTGAATTCCTCTGAATTCCCTAAGGGTTCACTGGATTCATTACAACTAGCTATACTGAATATTAGTTTAATTATGTTTCTCTCATTGTCAAAATGGAAGCTCCACAAGGCAGGACCTTTGTACATCTGGTCCATTATTTCATTCTTAGAATGATATGTGATAGGAGATTAATGATCATTATGTTAATTGTTAATTGAAATAAATGAATATTTTTATGGAAGAAAATTTTTATAGAAAAAGTCATTCAAGATTCTTCAAGTTGATATTGTATGTAGATATCCCACATCCATTAGATAATACAAATTTGGCAACTAAGTTTGGTTCCTTTGGGCTTACCATAGAACTCATAAGATTCCAGGTTATCCTGTGGTGACATTATTTCATATTTCCACACACCATTTTCACCAACAACAGTTTTGGACCCTCCTGCAGCTAGTTACTTCTTACTCTTCCTGAAGATTTCCATAACATTCCTTTTTTATTATTTTATTTTATTTTTTATTATTTTATTTAGCTATTTTTAGATATATATGACAGTAGTATTTTGACATATTATATACACATGGAGTATAACTTATTATAATTAGGATCTCATTCTGTTCCTTGTACATGATGTGGAGTTTCACTGTTATATATGAACATAGGAAAGTTACATCTGATTCATTCCACTGTCTTTCCTATTCCTATCCCCTCTTTCTTTCCTTCATTCCCCTTTGTCTAATCCATTAAACTTCCATATTTCAATTCAAGCAATTGTTCCTGTGTCTCCCAATTAGATAAGATGCTCATTCTTTGCTCTACTAACACCCTGCTCTCTCTTTTTTAGAACACTTACTTATTTAATATCTATGTATGTTGTACAGCACTTGCTCACATAAGAGAGAATAATCTGTCTGTAGTTTTTTTGTTAACATTCATTTTGACAGTACTGAGGATTGAACCCAGGAGCTTTCCACCATTGAAACATATACCCTCCCCTTTTTCTTTTGATATGGTATATCCCTATGTTGTTGATTCTGGCCTCTAAGTTTCAATCCTACTTCTTCAGCCTCCCAAATCAGTTGGATTACATTTTTGTGTCACTATTTCAAGCTTTCTTGATAACTATTTTCAAATGGATGGATAAATGCAAAAGGTCAACGACTGACACTTGTAGAACTTGAAAATAATTCCCTGTGTTCTGACATCTGTTTCTTCACAGTAAATGTTTTTATTCTTAAAATTGTAGTGAACACAACTGTAGGGTAAGGAAGTTAAACTATTTTCTCCAACAATGGTTACTATCAGAATGAGATGCAAGGCAGATATGAAAGTTAATGAAGAAAAAGAAATCTTTAGAATTTATCCTCATTTCTAGACAGATGCTATCAGTCATGAAGGGTTTTCAGACTTGAAAATAGATGGTCTGTCAAAGGGCTCTCCTTCTAGTATAAAATTAATCCAAATACATTTGAAGAATTTATCAAAATTTTAGAGCACTACAGTGACCTCTCCCAGTTAGAAATGATCAATCTATATAGCATTCACAGTGACTCCCTGATGCCATAATGTGAAATGTCAGAAAGCTGACCCAGGTGGGCAGTAAAGCCATTGCCTAACTCTCCTTCTGTAATATTGTATTATCAAATATTGGCTAAGCAACTTGACATATTGTAACAAATAAAGAAATGATTAAATTGAGTTAAATTCAACACTAAATATATATTTCTACCATTGATTTAGTTTTAATTAGTCAAAATGAATAAAGAAATGGTCATAATGTATAAATCTGTTCTTGAGCATATTAATTTGCAATTTACTTTGGAAATGAGTTTCACATTTGGCTTAATTCTGTAGTTGAGAAAGTGATTCAAGATGCTGAACAGCTTTTCCTAAGGAAAAGCGAAGTCAAAAAAGCAGAACATCATAAAGAACAAACTGAACTTCCAATAAACCCTAAACTAAATTTTTCTAAGGCAACTGCTGATGTTTTAATGTCCTGCTTTCCCCAGAACAGAGTTAACCACGACTGCTGAAAAAATAATCTTTGTATGTATCAGTTAAATATTTTAATTTTTTTATTATTTCGGTGATCCTTTATAAGTTTAGATGGCTATATAGTTTTCTAAATACATGAAAATGCCCTATCACACTTGTTTTTATTCAAACAGCAACTTTAAAGATAAGAATGGAGAAGATATCTGAAACTAAAGTTATGTACATAATGTATAAATTATATACTAAAACGGAGCCAGTTGTCAGGCCAAACTTGATGTCCTAGAAAGCTAACGTCTGAGAGACCAGCCTGGCCCTGATAGCTGGGTCTGCCATTCACTAGCTTCATGACTCCTGGTAAAAGGGAAATAGTGAGAATGTTTAAATGCATATTTTATAATATCTTTAACAATGCAAGCTTTCTTTTCATTTTTAATATGCCATAATCTTTTTTTTTTGCTCACATTTATATGTCTCATCCTCATTTTTCTACTTTGTTACTTATTTTTTCCTAAAACATGATTATCTATTTTGCTTTAAAATCTTCATCTGTATTATTTTCATTATGTACAACAGAAAAATAGTAAATTATCCCTTTAAAAAACAATTTCTACGAATTCCAGACTCTGGCTTGGGCTCCTACACAAAGCTGAAAGTATTAGATCTAGGTTCAGTCATTGACAGGTTAGGTTTGATTGACAAAGAATTCTCTTCCAAACTTGTTAGGAGGATTCAGTTCTTTTCAGAATAATCTGAGAAATTTTTCCTTGCTATTTGTTGGATATGGCCACCCAAAAGATGAATGATTAAAGAAACTATGGTATATATACTCAATGGAATATTACTCAGTTAAAAAAGAGTAAAATTATGGAACCTGCCAGACAATGGTTGGAGTTGGAGAATATCAAGCTAAGTGAAATAAGCCAATCCCACAAAACCAAAGGCCAAATGTTTTCTCTAATATGCAAATACTAATTCACAATAAGAGGGGTGCCACTAGGAAAGAATAGCATTACCTTAGATTAGGTTGAGGGAAGGGATAGGAGGGGCAGGGAGGGGATGTGGGGATAGGAAAGATAGTAGAATGAAACAGACATTATTACTGAATATGTGACCATATGATCAATATGATTGTGCAACATGTACACTCAGAAAAATGAGAAATTATATCCCATCTATGTATGATATATCAAAGTGCATAAATGCATTCTATTATCATGTATAACTAATTAAAATAAATTTAAAGCAAACAGCAGAAGAGACAAGTGTGGTGGCACAAGCCTATAATCCCAGCAACTCAATAGGCTGAGACAGAAGAATTGCAGGTTCAAAGGCAGCCTCAGAAATGGTGAGGTGCTAAACAACTCAGTGAGACCCTGCCTCTAAATAAAATACAAAATAGGGCTGGGGATGTGGCTCAGTGGTGGAGTACCCCTGAGTTCACTCCCTGGTATTAAAAAAAAAAAAAAAAAAACACAGATGAGTGAGCAACAGAGGTCACACCCTGTCTCAAGAAAAATAAAATAAAATAAAATATATAATTGGTTAGAAAATTTTAGAAGATGATTTTAAATATTTTATGAAAATGCAAAGAACTGAAAGTATTTTTTTTAAAGAATACTAAAGATTTTGTAATCATACTACCTGGTTTCAATAGTCATAATAAAACTAAAGGAATTAGAAGCAATAGTATAGACAGAAGATCAGACATATAAGCCAATGGAAAAGATTTCAGTTTTTATATCTGTATTCAATTTTTCTTTCAAACACATCACAAAAGTTAATCCAATGAGGTAAAGAATCCCCACAAAAAATCATAAAAATTACATAATTATATTTAATTTTTTTCCAAATGACCTAAAATTTTGTCTTATGCCATAAGTTAATAATATATATCACAGACCTAAATGTGAATATCTAGAAAATAAAACTTTAGACAGAATATATTCAAAATAATTTGAAACTTGGATGTAAGAAACTTTCTTAAGACACAAAAAATGCTACATCAATTTGGTTTGAAAATTTCTGCCTTTCAAAAGATATTGTTAAATAAGTTTAAAAAGCAAGCCAACAATGTATAAACTTTGAAATGTGTATATTTAAAAGGTATTATTTTAGGAAACTATGCAAACACTATATCTATGCAATAATGTCAGCAAAATATACCCATCCAAAATGCAACCAATATATTTTCACATAGATTTCATACAAAAAGTTATATCAATGGAATGCAATGTGATGTTTTCATATGTGTTCTTATCATGAAATAAACCAAGCTAACTAACATATATCACCTCATACAAGTATAATTTCTGTGGTATAATATCTAATATTTACTTTAAATGATTTTGAAATGATTTATGCATTATTAACTATAATTAACATGCCATACAATAAATCTCAAAAACATATTCTTCCTCTTTAAATGAAACTTTGAACCTCTGGACCAATATTTCCCCATAGGCTACAGCAACCATGCTTTGGTAACCACCATTCTACTCTACTTCCAGGTCAAAATATAAATGATTATTATTTATAAATTAAAAATAAAATATTAAAAATAAAATTACACACACTCACCAAAAAAAAGGCACATTGATGACAAACACATGAAAAGATACTCAAGCTATTAGTCACCTGGAAAATCCAATGGAAACTGCAATATGGTTAACATGATAGCTCTTCACATTCAATGAAATGATAAGATTTAAAATTTAAAAGATTTAAGGGCTGGGATTTTGGATCAGCGGTAGAGCACTTGCCTAGCACAGGCAGGGCCCGAGTTTGCTCCTCAGCACCACATAAAAATAAAGGTAATGTGTGGTGTACATCTACACCTAAAAAACAAATATTTAAAAAATAAATTTAAAAGATTTAAAATAGTATGTGTTAACAATTATATAAATAACTTGGAATATATATACATATTAATATACATATATAGGATATATAGATATTGATATTGCTTTTAGGAATACACAACAGTATACAACAATTTTGGAAAATTTAATCTTCAATCCATAAATTCTACCCTAAAATATTTGTAAACTCAAAAACCTACACATGACTATTTTATAGTAGTTATATTCACAATTTCCCCAAATTGGAAAACAACCCAAATTCCAAATATACATTAACTACTGAAGGACAAGCATGTCCATTTCCATATTTACATCCATGAATGAATCTTAAACACCTACTCAGTAAAAGAAAGCCATATATAGTGGAATACTATATGATCCTAGAAAAGACAAGTGTATTCTTAATGATATTTGAGAATAGTAGTTACTCTGATTGAAATTGTAGAAAGAGCTGGAGAAAGATCATGAAAACATTTTGGGGGTAATAGGTAATATTCCTTTTAGTTTTCTTTACTGTGATGATGGTTATATGACTCCAGTACAAAAAAAATTCACTACACATGTAATAAGGATACATTTATTATATATTAACTTTGTCTAAAAGTGGTGTTAAAACTACATTTTTACAATTCTCAGTGGGCAGAGATAGGAGATTCCTCACCAGCCACACACATGCTTATCATCTTCACAAATGTACAGTCTTATTCCCTAGCTGATCATAGGTGTCTTGAATTTCTTTTTGGCCTTTATCCCGATTTCCAGATTGTTACCCTACTTCAACTTTCTCTCTGTGTGGTTTATATTTGCAAGTTTTTACTCTAATTTTGGATGAAACCATAGTCTCTGTGTCACTGTTCCTGCCAAATCTGCTACTTCAGAGCTATTTTCTTCCTCAGTGTATTCCTTTAATAATTCTCTGATCCATTTCATGCTTTCACAGCCAATGTTGCTATGTTAAAAATAATATTTAATGCAATTTAATAGTTCATGTTTGTAGCCCTTTATTACTTGTATTGCATGATTAATATTTCTTTTAAAAAATTAATTGCAAAACAGTTTAGGATGGGAAAGGTAATGGTGGAACCACCTATTAGAATCCCAAAAAATGGGTAGGGATTTTTTTATTCTAGAGAATATGAGTGACCTGAGGCGATCACATAAGGCATTAAAGAAATAAGGCTTTATGTAGTGTTTGCACTTGTGTTTGTTATAAGAAAACTATAATTAGGAATAGAATATATACAGTGGTTTCACTTTATTCACAACTTTACTTTTCACAGTTTCATTTACTTGAGGTCAACTGAGATATGAAAATATTTATTGAAAAATTCCTGAAATAATTAAATCACAAGTTTTAATTTTTTATTGTAGCATAATATCATAATTGCTCTACTTTATTATAGTTATATTTTAGAGATTTTTGTTAATCTCTTAGTGAATCTGATTTATATATTGAACTTCATCAATGAATTTTATTTATAGGAAAATACATAGTACATAGAGAGTACAGTACTATCCTTGGATTCAGTCGCCCAGTGGAAGTCTTGGAATGTATCTTCCACTAATAAGGTTAGCTAATCAATGCTCCTAGATCATTCTTATCAGTATAATAAGCTATATAATGTATATCACTGAGAAATGATTTTCTTTGAAATATTCTACATATATTTAAAATATTAATAATTGAAATTATGTATATTATATAATTTATGTCAACTAGATTATTTGTGAGTTTTGAGACAGTCAGGGACTTTGCAATTTGCAGTATTATAGAGGAATAGACTAGTTATGGTGGTACCGTTGAAAGTAAAGTTTATTCTATTTTGTATTTCTCTGTACATGATTAAAATCTATTCATGAAACACATTTCTGACCCAGATTATAACAGAATCTTTTCCTCTTTCTTCATAAAGTAATGGGAAGATGTAAATCTGAATGGGTAGCATTCTCCTCCAAAATGCTATATAACATTGAGTTCCCTTAAGGGAAAATCAATATGGCATTAAAAATGGAAACAGATACACCCCACCCCAACACACACACACACACACACACACACACACACACAGGAAATCTATCAAATAGACCTCAAAGAACAAAAGAAGGACAAATCTCCCTTCTTTGTGTGGAAGTCATGTGGATTATCTATATAACAATATGAAAAGTCACAACCACACTATGTGTAGAGTCAGGGAGGGCCCCCTTACTGTGAAACATGTTTACTAGATGGTTGGTTCAATTTTTCTCTACATTTTTCTGAAGCTTTCAGTTTGAAAACTAACTCACTTAACAAAAAGTCTGGCTGATAAAGCATACCTTAGAATAATATTCAAAAGAGAAATAAAGTGATTGAAAGATTATTTCCTATGAGCATAGATTGGAAATATTTATTTTCTTTGAATAAATGAATTAAACATGCCCACAAATAGTCTTCTACATTGGCAAGACACAGAGGTGTATATTTTCAAATCTAATTTTTATAACAATTGAAAAGAAAAAAAGAAAAACCTTTGGCTGGACAGAATGATCACTGCCATTGAGGACCTCTTCATTCAAGGAGATTTGAAAAATGGAATAAATCCCTTTGGGTTTGATGTCATGGAAAATAGTAAATTATCTCCTTCTCTGCTCCATGTTAGAAGGTAATTCCCAAAATCTTTTGAATATTGTTATTTCAAATTGTTTTCTGTTTTGAGTAAGGTGTTTTATTAATCTGTTTCTAGGGTATTAATACTTTAAAAATATTTCAATTGTCTCACTGCTGCAGATTATTTCTCCAAAGAAAGGGTTCCAAATAACAGTTGCCTTGTGTCAATAGTTTCATTTGGTTTGCCTGGGCAAATGCTCTAAAAAGTTTTGATTATGAAGAACTACAGTGTTAATAAAGCAGTAACTGGGACATAGGTTCAATGTGAGAACTATTTTGTCACACACTCTTCAATTTTTGGACATTCACCTATCAGTTTTGGAACAAGAAGCTAATGCTATTGCTATGGTTTTAATAAGGGAATTGATTAAAATGCTTGTCAGCAAACAACACTGGGCATTTCTCAAAGAATCATTCCTCTACTCACTACTGCATTTGCCATGAATATTCTCACTTTACTTGAATGAGACACTGTATGTGTATAAAGACAAGGTCTTCATACTCTGGGCTTCTTTCAGAACTAATTTAAAGGATAGCCCTAAGTATTTAGTTATAGCTTTCTTTTCTCTCATTTTAGAAATGCCTATGGGCAAAATACATGATTCAAATTTATTGCCTCACAAATGTTAATAAACAAATGTTAGGATGTTAAAAAATTGTGTTACAAAATACCAGAATGAATTGACTTGGTTTTTTCAACAGTGAGGTGTAAGTTTTGGAATTAATAAATACATACTGTCCACTAAACCACCTTGTCTTTTCTCTAAACTGCCTTGTCTGACTAAGAAGTTGATTCAGACACATGGTGATTGATAATTCCCCTTCAGGAAATATATCACTTTTTTTTCCCAGAAATTTCTAATGCCGAGTAGAAAGTCTCTATATGCAGTTCAACCTAGGGGAATGTATAAATCATTAGAAATGTGTAGAAGTGCCTTGCCTAATATGAACTGAAGAGATAGCATGCCACATTCAAAAATAAATTTATTATACAATCTTTTTGGCTATACCTTTTGATATCTAAGGGAAATTGCAAGATAGACAAAAAATGATTTTCTGAAAGAAAAGAGCCAAAGAATCAGTATTTCTAATACATTTATTTTATACTGACAAAGTGGCCCATGACATAAAAAATTAAATCACTGTCATAATAACACTGTGAATTGAGGACTCTGTGCTAGAGGACGGATGCAAGTAGCTTGAAACTACACCTATGTAACATTTCATCTTAAAGAATTTAAGCAATGCTGATAATTTGTTATGAATTCATTGGTGACTTATTTTAGATTTCTTTGAAGTACGTGATCTTGCAAAATAAAGTTAGTGAAGTCCAACAGAAATTAATATTTTGCAAAAACCTGTAACATGGAGGAATACAATTTGACTGGAGTGATCCCAGATGGAATTAAAGCACACATTAACTCCCTTTGTTAATGCCTCTTCTCTGTTGTTGGTTGTTAAGTAGATAAATGAAAATCTCTTCAGAATAAGTGACTTTTGCAAAATTCCCCCTCCCCTTATTTTTTAATTCCATTAAAGTCAGAAAATACCTTTCTTTTCTTTTCTTTCTTCCAATGGTTCAAGCTTCAACTCTGCAGCTACTTTTTTTTAACAATTATTTTGCATGTGCAAATTTTAGGAATGCAGTAAAACTTATTTAGCCATGATGTAAGAATGAAGATTTGCTGAGAGCCATAGCCAAGTAGGAATGACACATGGCATTTTTGGTTGGAAGGTGACCCCAGCAAGCCATTGAGATGATAATGATTATGTTAAGATGTGCATTCAATTGGAGATTAGACCCCTGCTGTCTGCCTAGGCCTGCTACTTTGGAGCTCTTGAGGGACTCCCTGAGAGTTCCCACTGGTTGGGGAAGTGCGGTAGGAGGGAATTCCGGAGGAGGGATTTCCTGTTGGTGTAGTGTGTCCCGAGGGAAGGCCGAGTGCATGGCATATTCGCGGGAGTTTTGGAAATAAAGTTTGTTCCTGCTTGAGTGGCTCGTGATTTAGTGCCCAGCCAGACTGTGGCAAAGATTTTCGTCTTTTATTGCTTTGTTTTGCAAATTCATTAAATTGAACTTAGTTTCATAAAGTGCTCTTTTTCTATGAACTAACTGGTTATTTTAAGATAATGTGATTCAAAAAGAGGAAAACTTTGATTTTAACTTTACCCTAGATAATAGTAGGTAGGTAGGATTTGAAGTGTTATAGAATGTCCCTATTGAAGCAGAAAATATTCACACTCTACTTTTGAATCCCATCTACTCAAATTGCACAGAGCCTAGAATTTCTTGGGCCCAGGATCTAATTCATACTAATTAAATTTCACTGATGGTTACTGGGTAGAAATATAGTGTCTTCAGATGACACCAGAGCCAGACTCCAAATGACTGCAAATGTAGTGTCTTCCTCAAATGAGAATCAGTCAACTCAGTCCTATGGGATTTGTGTGTGTGTGTGTGTGTGTTTTATATACCTATAAATGATAATTGAGAGAAAGTCTGGGGAATCTGAGTTGGACTGCTTATTATGTAATACTAAGGGTTTTTCTTGGATCTTAAAAATGGTATTTTGATTATGTAAAAGAATGCATTTATGTTTAAGATTTGCTTCAGAGAATTGGTGGTTAAAGCAACATTATATCAACAAATTAATTTGAAATGGTCTAGACAAAGTTGTGTACTGAACCTGTGTTTATTAATTTCAAATTTTAAAAAAAACTTACTAGCACAAAAATATTACTGTGCTTAATTTTTTGTCTGTGGTATATGATACTAATAATCCATTTCTTAATAATCAAATCAGTTAAGGTCTGATTTACAAATTCATTTCAATAACTGGACCATGATGGATTGATGCCGAGAGGGTGCATGAAGCTCAAATCATTAAACCAAGTTTTTATGTACTTAATATTTAAAAACAAGTAAAAAAAAAATTAGCCAAATAACTAAGCAGCATTTATTTATTCATTTCTAGTAATGTCTTTCTTAGCTAAATAATTCTTTATGGACTCTATGGGTCATTTTTAGGTTAAAAATACAGGGGGGAAATATTAAACACGGGAAAATCTAAAGTAGGTATTTACAAACTCGGGTTTGAGACTGACATCATCAGTAGGTTAACATTAACTCCAAAACCAGAATTAGAGGTTCTCTGAAGCAGAAATGAAGCCTCAGAGTCCATGAGAATATATTTTAGGAACCAGGTCATCAGGCAATGTAGGTAAGAAGGAGAAGCCAGGAGACTGCACATCTCCATCTGTTATCCTAGTAGCCAGTTACACTCTCTCCCTCAACAGTTAAGTCCTAGTCACTATCATTTATTACACATTTTTGCATGCACTATGAACTCTCCAAAGTTTATGCCTTTGTACAATGTGTCGTTATCCTCCTAAAGTTTATGCCTCTGTACAATGTTTATGCCTTTGTACAATGTGTCCTTATCTTCCTAATACTGTTTTCTTTCTTCAATTCTGTGAAGTCCTCATGTTTCCAGTTCTGCCCCACATTATTTCTGATAACTCTGCACTGCATCCTAGGGTAGAGAGGGTGCTGCTACTCTGTGTTTGTGATTATACTCTTTCCTCTGTCACAGAACATACACTGCATCTCTTTCTCAGTGCTTTTACCTATCTCTCCTACTGATCTGTGGCTATCAGCAGGTTGGAGTCATAATTGTGTAAACTTTATATACTTAGTGCATACCTGGCCTAAGACGAACAAATAGATGGAAGGAATTTTAGAATTAGAAATAATTTCTCTATCTGAACTATGTTATAAGCTGTAAATGTCATGACTTGGATTCATAACCAAGGAGGATACATCATCAATTTCCTCACATCTACATTTGCTTGGTACTTTAGAAATTTTTTATTAAATTCTTAAAGGAAATAT
Source organism: Marmota monax (assembly GCF_021218885.2). Classification (NCBI taxonomy): domain Eukaryota; kingdom Metazoa; phylum Chordata; class Mammalia; order Rodentia; family Sciuridae; genus Marmota; species Marmota monax. The sequence goes on along the minus strand of NW_026695230.1, from coordinate 1,030,888 downwards.
AGAAGAAACTCATTTCCAACTCACTTTAATTTGAACGGATTCCAACTTTTTCCTATTCAGTGTTGTGGATGAAAGTTGAGATTGTGGAATTTATATTCTATCGTTATTATTGTTTTGCTCTGCAGAATCTCACAGAAACCTAAAGAAGAATGAAAAAGTTCCATAATGTAAATAACCTCTGCTAAGAATAGCCTCTCTCAGGCATCAATGAAAGTGACCTATACCATTAGAAATTGCTATGTAATTTGGATGGTTTATAATAATTAAAAAGTTAGGGCCACTTGTTAAAAATAGGGATAGGGTAGCACCAAATCTACTAATGTGTTCAGAATGTTCCTTAAAAATATTTATTTCTTATAAAACATAGTGATACAGGAAAAACAACATAAACTTGCAAATTAACTTAAAGTATCTTGAGGTCACATTTTTATATTACAAAATAAATAATCCTACTTTATTAATGTGGTATTTACAAGATTCTTCTAGCCTGTATTATTGAAAAATTACTTTCTGACTATCAAGATTACTACATCTCCAAATTTATTTTCAATTGATGTATTTGAGAGCAACACCAGTTGCTCTTGGCAAAAGCAAGCATGCTCATAAATTATTTTTTCTCTAATTTTTATTTTGAGAAGAATGTTTCTGGTAATATGACTTTTAGTGGAGATATTAGAATTTTTATAGGCTGTGACAATATTTGGATGAATTTCTGATATAATATTTTAAAATGTAAAATTTATGCATCTATACATTGATTCTCTTGGATCAATTTTTCTAAAAATATTCTTCATTCTTTTATGTTAGAATTTAATTTAAAATGTAAATTTTCACAATAGCTTTTAATAGTCTAAGATTTCCCACAACTTGTGAAGGTTCTGCAGAAAACCAAAAGTGAATTCACAATTTTATATAATTCAGCCTATCTATTTCTGCATTCTTTCACTGTATGTTTAGCTTCAAGTTCCCGAGGCCTGAGAATGACAGGATGGAAACTATTCTCCAAACCATCTGTACATCAACATTGCTCAGGCCTGTGCTTATTTTCCCATTAGGCTTAACTTATAAAACCTACTTTTAGACATAAAATTATAAAGAATTTCAAGACATTGGCAGCAGATCATAAAATCAATCATAGAGCCATCCTGAAAAAGGGGATCCTGTTTTATTGCCTAAGACTCAAACCCAAGAAACTAGCTTTGGAGTCAGATTTCAGGATGCAAAAAGAATTTGTTTTTTAGATATAGCACAGGATCTTTGAAACCAGTGACATACCTAGTAACGTCCTTGAGGAAGTTAAAATGGTCCAATACAAAGTACTCTTGAACTCAAGTTTTGGGGACTAAATGTTTCCAGACTCTCACGGACAAGTAATGAACCTAGTAGACAATAAGTAACAAAATTAATGATGTCATTTAGTCAGAAATTGTGTTCATATCAAGTCAGGAAGACAATAAATGAACATATTCAATCATATTAAGTGTCTATGCAAAAGTAACCACATATTTACATAATAGCAGACACTATTAATAATCATTTATATGTATAATATTTCATGTTAGAACTCAAAGCCAGTAGAGAAGAGAGCCCAAAGTAAGGAGTGAGTGCTGACACTTATTCAATAGTTATAAATAAAGGATAATAAGGATGAAGGAAAAGAGATGTGAAAAGAGAAAAGTCTGAATCCATGTGATTATGAAGCATAGTAGTGCCAGCAAGTGCCACATATTCCTGCTCAAAGAATAGCAGGCTTTATTTTAGGTGCACTCACTGACACATGGGGATTCTCCACAGGACTACAGAGAGATGCTATTTCTCCCTGGAAGAGGCAAAGAGGAGAAATGCTGCCTAAATATCCTCCCTCCCACCCTCCCACCCCCACCCTGCATCTCCTGTTTCCCACTGTTCAAAATACACCTCAAAGGGAATTAACTCTTATGGACTTCAGTGTTGCATGAAAAGCCTCTCTCAGTGGATGCTCAGAATGTCAGATCTCACACCCTGTTGTGTTATGCTTTATTCAAATCTGAAAGTGGAGAGGTAATCCACAGTAAGTGTGGCATAGAAAAAATGAAGGGACAAGAACATAAGCAAGAAGAAACATTGCAGGGAATTGGAAAAATCATTCACAAGACCTTGTCTAGAGCACAAGGAGTTTGAGCTTACTATAAACAGAGACTAATAAACCTAAGAATAGTTAGAAATATTACCTTTTGTGCAGAAGGAGATAATTTATTTCTATAAAACTACTACAAAATAGAAAACTGATTTCATTTAGGACTATGTAATAAAGGAGTTATAAGAAAAAACTTATCAAAACAGACAGGGAAATCACCTAAACAGATCTGATGTGCAAGACCACATAGTTGAAACCTATTTACTTAAAATGTAACATAAAACTATGTTAAGTAAAGGACATAAAATTGACAAAAATAATTAAAAACAATATTAAAACATTCAAATCTGAAAAAAGCTATTCTAATAACATTTTAAAGAAAATTTAGTAGGATAAACAAATAATATTATTTCAAAACGAAGAGATTCTTGCTATGTTTCTGAACTTGGAACTTCATTTTTTGTCATCCAGGGGTAGTCAGTATTGAACCCAAGGGTGATTTACCACTGAGATACAACCCCAGGCTTTTTTGTTTATATTTTTAATTTTAAGGTAGTGTCTTGCTAAGATACGCAAGGCCATGCTTCAATTGCTGAGGCTGGCCTTGAACTTAAGACCCTCCTGCCTAAACTTACCAAGTCAGTAGGATTATAGGTATATGCTTGGCATTACATTTTACTGCTCCAGCTATGTTGGAATTAAAATATTACTCAGTTCAATTTTCTCTAGATAATACACTCCTTTGCAATATTATTTGGGGCAGAATAGTAGCAGATCTGAAGACTTCCTGCATGGGAAAAACTTGACACATCCAAAGTATTGAAATAAAGCAGTATGGCTTGTAGTCTTATATTTATATTTGATTATTATTTAAATTTAAATTTTAAAAAGGAAATTTTGTGGTTTCAATTGCATTTTATGATTTTTTTTTCTATTTCTCTATAAAATGGCATTGGGTTTCAAAGGAATGAACTGATTTTGTAGATTGTTTAGGCAGAATGAAAATTTTCACAACCTTGTATCTCTCAATCCATGAACACAATTATTTCCATTTATTTGTAACTTCTTTCATTCATTTCATTGATGTTTTGTACATTTCCATATACAAGATTATTGCCCCATGGGTTAATTCATAAATATTTCATTCTTTTGTGATGATGTTATAAATGGGATAATTTCCTTTTGGATTTTTTCTTGTTAGTGTATAGAAGAGCAGCACATTTACATCCAAAGCATTTATATCCTGAAAGTTTTTTGAACTCATTTATTGGTTCTAACATTGGTTTTCTAATGTATTATTTTTATAAAATAGATATTTTTAATAAAATTATATCATGTGAAAACAGATAATTTTACTTTTTCCTTTCCATTCCTACAATTCAACAGCATGAACTCATAAATAATCCAACCCTTGAGATGATCAGAAGACTTGAACAGATATTCTCCAAAGAAAGCATGTAAGTGTCCAACAGATACATGGAAAGATGTTCACCTTCATTAATAGTCACAAAAGTACAAGTATAAGCCAAAGTGACATATCACCTCATTTCTACTATGTATTAACTGTCAAAGAAAAATTAACTAATATTGGCAAGGATGTAGATAAATAAGTATGCTTGTGAATTGTTCATGGGAATATAAAATGGCATAGCCACTTTGGGAAATAGTGAATAGTTTTCTCAGTACTCAGAAATAGACCTACCACATGATATCTAATAGAGTTCAGATAATGACCTGGAAATGAGAAATCTACTCTCATGTTCATGCAGCATTCTTCACAATTTTGCTAAGATGTAGAGGCAACCTAAATGCTCATTCACAGGTGAATGGATAAAGAAGACATGATATGAACAACAGAATATAATTAGACTTAATGAAAAAGTCATAGAATAATAAATACAACATGATTCCACTTACGTGAGTTATACAAAGTAGTCAACATCAGAGACACAGGGAGTAGAGTTGTGGTGCCCAAGGCTGTAATGGGGAAGAAATGGGAGGCTGATTTTTAATGGGTATAAAATAAGCTCTAGGCATGTACTGCATAGAACTGTGTCCACAGTTTATGATATTATACTGTGTATGTACTTAACCATACTTTAACAAAATGGATTTCATACAAAATTTTCTTTTCATAATACAAAAATGATTACAGTGGGAAAATGTGGAAAATTAAGAAAGAAGACTGAGAGACTGTGGTAGAAAATTTGGTACAATTTGGATGATGGACTAATTTTAAAAACATACACCTCAATGGAAAGATTATACAGCATATTACCAAACATTTTCATGTATCTTTTATGGGACTAGAAAGCAAAATAATGCAAAATTCACTTTCTCTTTCATAATGATTAACTTTGAAGCATCATCTTGAGAAGTTCACTAAATGTTTATTTCAAATTATGCACTCAGGCTGTGCTATAAGAATTATATAGATGTAGATGTAGATTTCTTTATATTCTAGATCTGTGACTTTGGAAAAATATATAATCTGTCTTTAAATTTCTTTACAAATAAATTGAACATAATACATTCTCCTCCACGGCTCTTCTCAAGTAGTAAGCAAAACCATGAATGAGAATTATTAAGCACAAGGCATGGCATTTAGCTTATAATCAATGTATATCAACATATTTTCCCTGATATTGTGAATAATTGAAACAGAAATGAGAATTCAGAAAAAAATTTTACATGCATGGCCAATTAATTTTAATCAAAGGTACAAATTTAATTCAATTGTGAAAGAATTAATTTCTTGTTGAATTCTTGTTGAATTTTCAACAAGTTGTGCTGCAACCACTGAATAACCACAAATGAAGAATTAACCTGGACAACTAAATTCAGCTATATATAAAAATTAACTAAAAATGGATTCATGAAAAAAATAAAAGGACTAAAATTATTACACTCTTAAAAGAAAACTTAGGAGTAAAATAATAATGTTTTCTGGCAAGGATGTCGATACACTGATATCCTCGTACATGGCTCCTAAGAGATTGAAGTAACTTTGTAAAACATGATGACTTTCAAAAATTGTTAAAGAGAGTTTATCATAAACTCAGTAATTCTGCTCTTAGGCATATGATAAAGATAAATGAAAATCTACATCCTTACAAAAATTTACACATGAATGATATATAGCAATATTTTTCATAATGGTCAAAAATAAAACCAATCATTTATCCACTCAAAATGGATAAATAAAATGTGGTATATCTATACAATATAATAATATTTTGTAATAATAAGGAATGGAGCATTAATATATACAACAACATTTATGGTCTTTGAAAATATTATATTAGATGAAATATGTTAGCCACAAAAAAATCACATATTTTATGACTCCTTCAAAGTGAACAATCAGAATAGGCAATTTCATAAAAACAAAGAGTGTTAGAGATTGTTGGGAACTGGGGGAAGAGGAAATAGGAAAGAAAACAATTGCTTAAAAAATAGTGTGAGTTTTCTGAAAATATTCTAAAATCAAATGGCAGTGACAATTGTGAAGCTCTATGACTATAAAAATTACACTTACATATATACTAAAAAAAATGTAATGGTATGGTGTTTTAATTATATTTCAATCAAGCTTTTTTCTTTTTAAAAAAAAAATTTAATTGATTGCTTTTGACAAATTTTACAGAATCATTGGAGGGGACTACATAAAGCCTCAGGGCAAATCACTGTGGTAGATCCCTTAAAGCCTGAATAAATTGTTATATTGACGTTGATAAGGTGAAAAATAAGAAGGAATGGTCAGAGTGGAAGTATAAACAACTGGTAAACTGCCAACTAAGGTGAACCTGCCCTTGTTACTCTAGTCCTTTATTTGCTATGTGCTTTAATGAGGTGGAGTACAGTAGATTATTTTCACCACTCTTTGTTTTTTCCTCATTTTGCCTACAATTGGGTGATAAAAATGATAAAGTACAACTTTGATTTGTCCTGGGTTAACATGAGAAGACATAACTTTGCTATGTATATGTATGAATATACCCCACTGCAATTAAAGGCAATCTGGGAGAGGAATTCATTGCACCAAGTTGATCAGTAGTATTTATACCCTGCAAAAATTGAAAGAGTTAAAAAGGTTGATTTTCTACAACATTTTTATGATGAAAAATACAAAATTTTGATCATACCACAAACATTTTTCTTTCAAAATGTGAAATTGAACAATATAGTTTCCAAAATTTTTTTATTCTTATACGTGGACTTATGAAAGCAGAGCACTCCTGGCTAGCATAGAAGGCCCCCTTGCCAAGTGGCCACATCATGTTCCTGTAACCTAATGCCCTTTTCACCACCACCTCATTTGCATAACATAAAATATCTGCTTTCTGCTAGATGCCAGGGCAATCTCATCTCAGAGCTGACCTTCCTACAAAAGCATCACCAAAGCTTTCCTTTTTCATGTGCTAGGTGTCTTTTATAGGAATAAAGTAAGGAAATCTATTGATCTGATTGGTAGGCAATAAAGCTCTTAGATCATTACAAATGACAACAAGTAATTAAGTGCTAAAGTGAATGGTTCAATATCTGTTCACTGTAATGATCACAGAGTAAGAAACACTGCTGGGAGACTGAGGATCTATTGAACTTTAACCGTAATGCTTACCAATTTCAAATCGTAAAATAAGGAGTGATTAAAATATCTTTAAAAAAATCAGTGGAGTAGACAAAAGGGAATAAGAGAAGGGAAGATGGATGAGATAGGGAAAGACAGTGGAATGGCTCTGACCTAACTTTGCTATGTATGTATATATATGAATATACCCCAGTGAATCACATCATCATGTACATTCACAAGACACTAATTCATTAAAAAAAAAGGAAACTATAAGTAAATGGCAGAAAGATCAGCAGAGTAGAGGAAAGTGAGAAGGGGAGGAAAGAAAAGGAGAAGTACTAGGGACTAAATTAGAGCAAATTATATTACATGCTTTTAGATTATGTCAAAATGAATCCTAATGTTGTTTATAATTAAGAAGAACCAACCAAAAAAGAGTTAATTTAAAAAATCAGTGATTTTTCGCTAAAAAGTTTTACTTATTCCTTTACCTACAAAAATTTAATGTAGATCTAGAGGTTTCCAAGGACTCAGGGCTGTGGCTCAGTGCTTGTCTAACACAGGTAAGGCACTGAGTTTGATCCTTAGCGCCACATAAAAATAAATAAATGAAATAAAGGTATTATGTCCATCTACAACAAAAAATATTTTTTAAATATTTATTTTTTAGTTTTTTTTTTTTAGGTGGGCACGATATATTTTACTTTTACGTGGTGCTGAGAATCGAACCCAGTATCCCATGCATGCTAGGCAAGCATTGAGCCACAACCTCAGCCCTATAATTACTTTTTTAAAGTTTTATTTATTCTTTTACTGATAAAAATTTAATGTAGATCTTAAGGTTTCCAAGGATTCAATACTATAAAACATATCTGAGAAATAGGACCCTTGATCTAGTTATATGTTTGTTTCAGGCAGTTCTATTTGCATACTTAACATGCTGCAAATAAATTCACCATATTTGTTATAATTTGCTTAACACTGCAAGTGATGTGACTCTCTTTACATAATTGGTATGTTATTCCATCTAAATCTCTCACTAGTCAGAAATCTTTTTGTTTGTTTGTTTTTCTTTCCTTCTTCTACCCAGAGAATACTTGCAATTCAGATACTTCACATATGTTTTAATCTAAACACGGCATGATCCACCACATGGATCATGTGAGAACGGCAATGTTAACCTACATTAAGTTAAACATTCTCCATGGTTCCAGAAGGGATTAGGACTGTGCTGGATTAGGCAGCCTCAGTTCCACTGGACTTTTATTTCTAAACATACAGAAATTATTTGCTTACCATCAATGTACTGATTCTTAGATGTATCTGCCCCAACTCTCATACCCCAACATAACAAACTCTTTTACAGAAGATGCTTTAAGGTATTATGCTCGTGATCATGCTGAGGAAAATGATGGTGGTGGTGGTGGCAGCAGTAAATGTTTATAAGAAATATCATCTTTCCAAAAGCAGTGCATTCTGAAGTAAACATACTTTCTCTGACATTTATAGCTTTTAAAATCAAATTCCTTCATACTATCAAGAAGAATAATCCATGTCAATTACCATACTACCTTTTTTAACAAATAGCAAAATCTGGTAACAGTCCATAAATGTCATGTTCACAGAGGAATGTTCGGGTATTTGTTCCCAAAGTCATATTGTTAAATTATATTTTCATAGAGAATGCTCCCTAGACCATAAGTTCTAATAAATGATTGCTTCTCCTCTACACAGCATCTTAAGCCACAGAGGTACTTATGGCACCAAATCAATGACAATATTTGAAAACAATTTTCAGATACTTTATATTTATAGCCGGCAAAATGTCCTGTTTGTGTTTTAACTGAAATTGTTCCTAATGAGATAATTTCATAATTTCTTCACATCTAGCTTTTAGTATTTCAAGGGAAATTAAAACCATATCAATAATAATTATTATTCACCTGAGTGGAGTGTTTATAGCATATTAGGAACCTTACAGGTTGGAACAGATAGAGCAAACCCAGAGGATTTTCACAGTGAGAAAATAAGTTGACCCTAATGTGGGTCAGTGAGACTCGAGGAAAATAGCAGAAAATTGATTCTACACTTGAGAACAAAACATATTTACAGATATGTTTATATGTTTTAACTTATGCAACTATAATCTATTGTGGGTATTATTTTAAAACAGTATTCATGCAATTATGAGAAAAGTGGTTCCTTAGGAAGCAGTCAATTTTTATCTTCAACTCAGTAGATGGTAAAGTTAGAAATTGAGTCTTATCCTGGAAATCCTATGTGGATCTATCCAAATAAACACCACCATATTTGCATTATTTCGTGTGTGGGTCATCTGATCCATGTAAAAACATAAGATGACTCCCTGGCTTCTAATTTGTGTTTGGGTTTGAAAATAGACAAGACTATTCATAGAACAGATGAAAGAAAAATGAGGTCTGTGTGCATATTTGTGTCCCTAGATCTTTCCTTGCAATTTTGACTGGAAAAACTTGACCAAAGCTTTATCATCAGGTACAGAAGATGATAGCACCTTTCAGATGCCCTTATTCAAAGATCTGGTTTCAAGTTCAATTAATCACTGTCTGGCCCACTTTTATGGCACCCTCAGCACCACACTGTACATTGTAGTTTATTTACAACCTACCCAATTCTTTGCAAATCACTCCTTTCCTACAAACTTTTCTATAAATACACAATCTGAGTACATCACCTGTTTCTTGCCATACCAGTGAGTGAAGATATCCATATCCTTTACTTTGATCAGGAAATGAAGCTCATTATGTTACCCATCCTCTGGTCCTCCCTTTCCCTGACTCTTCCTTCTCCTAACCCCGTATTTCTCCCTATTTATTGTACCATTATCCACATGATATCAAGGTCTTAGATCAAGGGTCATCCAAGATATTTCCCTGTCTCTTTTATAAACATCTAACACCTAACCATGTATAAATAATAGAGAAAAAATTTGCTTATAGAGATCCCTCTTCTTACAAAGTATTTCCTTCTTCTCCTCCTCTACTTCCACCACTTCTTTCTTCCTTTTTGCTAAAAAATTACTATTTTTATTTTAAATTCAGTTCACATATTTTCTCTAAGTTGACCCTAGACCATCCACCATGCTATCCCACTTTGAAACCTACTCCTGTTGCTATTTTTCACTGGTCTGAAAACATGCTCGCAAAACATGTTTCCCTACCCAGAGATCTCCTTGAAGGGGGAGGAAAAAAAAAAACACAACAACTCTGATTTATCTCCTATCCCATAGATTTATTAAAGTACTTGTCAACATTCAAGTGCTCAATTTATGTTCATTAATTAAGTTATAGTCACATCAATATCTGGTTTGTTGTTTTCATGCAACATCCTCAAGATGTTCAAATCCACAGACCATAGTTACCACAGAGGAGGGAGCTGCCTTCTTACCTTTGGCAGACGCTTGAAAGAGAAAGTTGTTTACAAAGGTGTCAGAGGACAAAAGCAAAAAATGAAAGGTTTCTTCAAACTCTCCAACTGTGAAAAAACCCAAGTGCTACAAAGAATTATATAAACAATTCATGCAAATAGCTTCCTACCTTCATCTTTCTCACAACACTAAATCACTTTGGTCTTTAAATAAATTTCTGGTACTTTCAATGGTGATTCACCTTTTAGAATAAGGTGCACCAACTGTTCAGACAATAACTTGTCACAGCTTCCAGTTGATTTCTCTGAGTCCCACTTCTCCTAGCTCTTTTTTCCAAGTATCATAGTCTTAGTGTGACACCAGCATAATTTATTTTGGCAACATGCACTCTCCTTTGATCTACATTCTGACAGGTTCCACTTACAGTTGTGCTGGTGGGAAGCAATATTCTACAGAGAACTTTACAAAACTTTTTGAGATTTTACTATAATAAATAGCTTAGAATTTTAAACACTGCTGTATTTGTAACAAAGCAAATACTTTCTCTATGAAAACCTGGGATTCTAGAGCATCAGACCTATGTGAAATGTCCATGCTCATTCCTGTCTAATGAAGAGCATAATATTCACTTGGGATAATCTGCTGTCCCTATTCACTATTAATACCCAAGACTGTGTTATTTAATTGCATTTAGCTGCATAAAATGCACATGCTCACTTTATATTGGCCTGTAGAACACTGAAAATGACATAAAGAAGGACTTTCTGTAAGCTCCCTACTTCATGGTACTGACCCAGACCTAGGTGCCATGGGACCAGAAGTAATCACCTTCAACATATGTAGAAGAATATTGCCTCTTTCAGGGCATGCTTTTACAACATGCATTTGACATGATTTTCTCCATTTCAATCCCTAGTTCTTCCTTTCTCTCTCCTTCTCCCTCCCCTGATCCCTTTCCTCTACTGTACTATACTTCCTTCAATTTATTTTTCTAATTAATGCAGTATAGTTAGACATAAAGGAAGAATTAATTGTGGTATATTCATACAGTCATATAGCATTATTTGATCAATAACATTCCTCAGTTCCTCCTCTTTTTCATCCCTCCCATCCTCTCTGTTTTCTCTACTCTGTTGTTCTTCCTTCTATTTTCATGAGGTCGAGTTATTTCACATAGAGTGATGTTTTTCAATTCCATCCATTTACCACTAAATAAAGTATTTTTTATTCTTATTTATGACTAAGTGAAACTCTGTTCTGTGTATGTATATATGAATGTAAGTATATGTATGCATGTATGTGTGTGTGGATGTGTTTCTCTCTCTCTCTCTCTCTCTCTCTCTCTCTCTGTGTGTGTGTGTGTGTGTGTGTATAGCATTTTCTTATCCATTCATCTATTGAGAAACATCTAAGCTAGGTTCATAACTTGGTTAAATGGTTATTATGAATTGTGCTGCTATAAACATTGGTATGCTTGTATCACTATAGTCTGCTGATTTCAGTTCTCTTGGACAAATACCAAAGAATGGGACAACTGGGTCATATGGTGGTTCCATTTCTAGATTTTTTCTTTTCTTTTTTTTTTTTTTTTTTTTTTGAGGAAACTTCATGTTTTCCAGAGTAGTTTTACTAATTTGAAGTCTCATTAACAATGTATAAATCTACCCTTTGCCCTCATCCTTACCAGCAATTATTCTTATTTGTGTTCTTGATGATTTCCATTCTAACTGGAGTGAGATGTAATCTCAATGCAGTTTTGGTATGTATCCATGGCTAAGGGTGTTGAATATTATTTCATTAATCTATTGGCTATTGTATTTCTTCTTTTCAGAAATACCTGTTTAGATAATTTACCCATTTATTAGTTATTTTTCTTTTTGTTTGTTGAGATCTTTATAAATTTTGGATATCAATCTCCTTTTGGAAAAGCAGATGGCAAAGAATTTCTTTCATTTTGTTTCTCCTTATGTTCTTAATTGTTTTCCTTGCTGTATAAAAAGTTTTAATTAGATTCTCCCATTTATTGATTCTCACTTTTATTTCTTGATCTTTAATATTCTTTCTAAGGAAATTAGTGCCTGTGCCAATATTGGAGTGTTGACCCAATGTTTTATTGTAGCAGTTGCAAAGTTTCTGGTCTAATTTCTAGCCTTTGGATTCACTTTGAGTTGATTTTTGTTCAGGGTGATGGGTATGGATTTTATTTCTTTCTTCTACATAAGGATACACAGTTTTTCAAGCATCATTTGTTTAAAAGGTTATCATTTACCCAAAGTATGTTTTGGCACCCTTGGCAAGGTCTAGATTATTGTATTTGCATAAAGGATTTGTCTCTGCATTTCTATTCTATTCTATTTGTCTTTGTGTCTGTTTCTATGCCAATACTATGCTATTTTTACTACTACAATTCTGTATTTTTGTTCATATTCTGGGCCTTTATTCTCTCATATGAATTTTATGACTGTTTTTCCTAGTTCCATGAAGAATGTCATTGCTATTTTAATGAGAATTACATTGAATCTGTAGACCACTTCTGATTATCCGGCCATTTTTATAGCATTCAATTCTTATCCGTGAACATGGAAGTTCTTTCCATCTTCTGAGGTTTTCTTTGAACTTTTTCTTCAGGGTTTTATATTTTACTTACTCGGTTAGATTTTGTCATAAGGTTTATTTGTTTGTGAGGCTACTGTAAATGGAATAAATTTTCAGTTTCTTTTTCAGCAGATTATAAAAAAGCTATGGTTTCTTGTATGTTGATCTTGTATATTGCTACTTTGATGAATTTGTACAGACCCCCTAAAATCACGAACAAGAAAAATGTGCTTACTCTCACCACTTCTGTTAAATGAAGTTTTTGAAACTCTAGCCAGAGAAAGAAGGCAAAAGAAGCAAATTAGAGTGATACAAATAGGACAAGAAGAACGCATATTATATCTGTATGCTGATCACATAAGTCTATACTTAGAAGCTTTCAAAACTCCACCAGAATATTTCTACGACAGGTAAATAATATTGTTTTGTTATATTTTTTCAAATGTAATATTTCTCCTTAACCCAGACAGAACAGTGTCATTTGAAACTCTACCAGAATTAGACATTTTCCCACCCTCTTTCTTCTTTAGAAAATAAATAAAAATGACCAGTTTAAGGTTTATTAGAGCAGAAGAGGGCTTATAATTAAATGTAGTTTTTCTCCCTGAACAAATATCAAACTTACTTTACAAAATTAAAGTTTACTAGAGTACTTAGCTCATTAGCTGGAAATTTTGATGAATTCAATTTTAAATTTCTATTCCTATATATTCTTTCCTTAAGGCCACCTTTCTCCCAGGTTCCCCTTAACTTTTCTCTTGATAAAATCTTGTTTAATCTTCCACATTTTCATGTAATGATAATCATAGTGTTTCAAGCCAAGTTGTTATTTATAGTCCCTAGAATATTAATAAAGATATTCTTTTAAAAATGATCTTATGGTTTTAATAAATGAGATATACTCCCATCAGCAAAATGAATGGAAATAGATAAAAGGATAGAGATATTTACCACAATCTTGTTATTTTAAATTATTTATTTCTAAGAGCCAAATTGACTTGACATGGAAAATGGTCATAGAAGGTATCACATCTATGCATGATGTACCTGATGAATGTGTAAAAGAAAACAACTGGCATTCTTTGAAGACACTCATAAGTCTTTTAGCTTTCAGAATCAAATTAATGGATTTTTTTTACTAATTGGGAGAAATGTCACAGCAAACCTATTAAACAAATTCAGAGCAATGAATGGTTTATTGAAGAATTCAATAATGAAAATCAATAACAATGCTTTGTCACTCATTCCCAGTTAAAACAGATTTACAATATTCCTCTATATTTTAATTCAGGAAGCTCTTCATAGGAAATTAATTGAAAATAATTATTGTTTTATATTGGAAATATATGTGGACAAAAATCGCTGCTTTTTCTCTATAAACCATATTAAATATATTTCTTTGATATTATCTTCCAAAAGTGACTTGATGAATCAAAATCATTTTATAGAGGTTAAAGTTACATCCCAACCACACAGTAAGCACTGTATTTCTCATATCCAGGAATTGGCTTCAAATTATTTCTCCAACCAGAATGTCTTTTGTGATTATACTCCTTTTCAATATCCTATTCATTCTTCACATTCTAATTAAAATATGTGTATAAAACAATTTATTATGTGATTTGTGTATTATTTTAATTGTTCACAGGTAATTAAAATAGAAGTTAATTTTATTCATAGGTAGGAAAGTTAGGTCAGCTTCCTTCCACTGACTTTCCCTATCCTATCCCTCCTCTCTTTCTTTCATTCCCTTTTGTCTACTCCTCTAAAATCTTACTCTGTTCTTCTGTATCTCCCTATCCTGTACATCCACTGGACACTAATTAAAAAAAAAAAAAAAAACTTAAGCGAATAGCAGAAATATCAGTAGAGTTGAGGGAAGGGAAGATGGGATGGGAAGAAGGGAGGGGAAGGGGAAATACTGGGACTGAATTAGAACAAATTAAATTCCATGCTTTCATAATTATGTCATAGCATCTTCTATTGTCATGTATAACTAAAAGGAACCAATAAAAGAATTTAAAAGATGTCAAGTTTATAATACTTAATTAAATTTTCAAGACTTTAAATTCTTTGAAGTTTTATTTATTTATTTATTGGGGTGTGGTGTTTTTCAAATTTTTCTTTTGGCTGATCTCTGTTTCTACCCCAAGGTTCATCATACTGATGTAACATAAATTTGAATGTAATAAGTTCTACTCTAAATCAAATTAAAAGTGTAAAACACTACTTTGTGTTAGTTAATCAAGTAGTGTATCAGGTAGATTTACAGTGAAATTACATTTTAAATTGTTAAAACTAAATATCAGTACATGAGGTAGATTATAATGAAATTATATTTTAAATTGATAAAATTAGTTATTAATTATAAGTAAGGATATTTATCCTACATAGATTTCTTTATACAATGAACATATCTTTTAAATAATAGTGTCATAAATAAAACTAGGAGAATCTGGTGTGAACAAATCTGGACTATGTGAAATAATAATGAGAGTATCTTAAGGAAAAAGAAATAAGGAGGAAACTCTAATCCTCAGAAATAAATATAAGTGTCAAAAATATAAATAAAAGAGTAAATGTAACATTTTATTAATTTATCTGAAACATATATCAATATAGAACTAGGAGATTTCGTGTATGCTGATAGTAAATTCAGTTTCAGACTAAAGTCTCTTAGAATTAAAACAGTGTTTTATCATTTTGAAGTTCTGTTATGGTTCTAGAAAGCCAACTTGGGTCTCCAAATTAGTAAGAAAGTGACAACATTGGTGATGAAGTTTACTAGCTGAAGAATGGCCTATTTTTACCAAATTACTAGTTTTTTTGAGACAGAAGCCTCACTCAATTAAAATTTGAATTAATGAGAAGTGTCACAAATCTCTGAACTACATAGGTCATTGTGATGAGAGACTTGCCATAGAGTTTTTAATGTACATTTTTAAATTGGTGCATTATAGTTAAACTTACTGGTGGGATTTGTTGTTCCATATTTATATATGCACAAAATATAACAAAAACTTGTCTGATATTTCTCCCCAACACTTTCCTCCTCCCTCCTTACTTTCTACCCCTCCGTCCCTTTCGTCTAAATATCTCCTTTGGATTTTCATGAGATCTGCCCCATTTTTCTTTTTCCTTTTTCCTCTCTAGCTTCTGCATATGACAGAACACATAGAACCCTTCCTTGACTTTTGAAATTTGACTTATTTTGCTTAACATGATGGTCTCTAGTTCCATGCATTTTTCTGCAAGTGACATGATTTTGTTTTTCTTTATGGCTGAATGAATCTCAATTTCGGATATATGCCACATCTTATTTATCCATTCCCTTGTTGGATACCTAGGCTGGTTCCATAATTAGGCTACTGAGAATTATGCTGCCGTGACATTGGTATGCATGTATCACAGTAGTATGATGACTTTAATTCTTCATGATAAACTCCGGAGAGTGGCAAAGCTGGTCACAGAGTGGTTACATGCCTAGTGTTTTGAGGAACCTCCATGCTAATTTCTACATTGTACTAATTTATAATCCCCAAAACAGTGTAAAATCTTCCTTTTCCTCCACTTCCTCAGAAGTAATTATGGCAAAATGTGATTATTGAGACAGACTCTATCTAGGAAGAATAGTATCTTTAAAAGAAGATGAGATTAAAACACACATATGCACAGAAGACCAGGCAAAGACACAAAGATGTGACCATTTACAACTACAATGTAAACATAGCTCAGGTAGGGCCTCACATCATTTCCTCACATCCATCATTTCAATAGGCCACCATAGAGCATGCCTCCAAGGAAGCACAGACTTTGGCCTTTAAAATACAGATTATTTTATGTGACTTTAATTAAAACTTTAATATTGGTGACCTCAACCCTCTTTGGTGGCCAGTGCTCTCTATGCCATGACTCAAGAATACTTCTTTGCTGACACTCTGAAACACAAAGAACTGTAATTCTTCTTATCTCAATTGCAATTAACAAAACTGCAATTCTTCTAATGCCTACAGAATGCTCCTGTAAATGTTGACAACCAAATCATTCCCAAAATTTAGAGAGCAAATTGCAGTCCTGTACTCTCATCAGGAAATAAGAGTATAAAAAATTAATCTCACTTTGTGGTACAGGAATATGGATAAACATACTTTCTAGATATAATTAGATTTTTTTAATCTCTAATTGAAATTCATGATATGGCAAAGGAGTCATTTTAAAATATAAACTCTAAATTTATATAAACTCTGGTATATAAACATAAATTCTGATTTTTATCGGTTAAATTTTTACAAGTCTGTAGAGCTTATATACACTTTCATCCCTTAAATAAATTGTCATTATTGAAAAGAGAAAAATACTTGAAAAAAAATGGAATTATGGGGAAATCACAAGAAATGCATGGGCTGTGTGTCTCTAGGGAAATGCTTACTAGCTCAGATTTCCAGAAAGAGTTTTCAATAAGACCAAATTTTGTTTGAAGAAAATAAAAACAAGCCTCCCAGTTTATGAGGGGTTTATGTGTCCCAAGTCAGGGCAAGGCATGAGAGCTCCAGGCAAGTATGCAGGTTTTGATTAATGAAAAGGCACAAATAAAAATATATGAGAAAATTTATACATGTTTCTCCACATAAAAGTTTGTGACCAACTTGCAATTTGAAAAGAAGCCATAGGCTCCATAGGAGTATATATATATATATATATATATATATATATATATATATATATATATATATAAATTTTTTTCAGAAGCAGAGAGATAGCACAGCTTTTTGGACAGCTTTGCTCACTCTTTGATGCTGCACAGGGAAATGGTAGAGAGAATCTAGAAGACAGAGAAAAGGTCTTAATAAAAGTTTTTCAGGTGACAGACCTTTAGTCCACTAGATGAATAAGAGGGGGAAAAAATGATCTGACATTTTTGCTATATTGCTAGGAAGGACATGGAATTTTGATCTATTTAGAATTTGTTTAATTTAAGACCTAGTTTTTTTTTTTTTTTTAACAAAAGAACCTATAATTTTTGCAATTAAAAAATATATTATTATTATTTTATTTATTTATTTATTTTTGCGGTGCTGGGGATTGAACTCAGGGCCTTGTGCATGTGAGGGAAGCACTCTACCAACTGAGCTATAGCCCCAGCCCTCACAAATTTTTACCCCTCACACTTCAGATAGAGCTCTAATCTCCAGAGTATAAAAAAGAACCCAAAAAATTAAACAATAAGAAAACAAATAACCCAATCAACAAATGGCCAAGGATCTGAACAGACACTTCTCAGAGAAAGATATACACTCAATCAACAAATGCATGAAAAAATGCTCACCATCTCTAGCAATCACAGAAATTCAAATTAAAACCACTCTAAGGTACCATCTCACCCCAGTAAGAATGGCAGCCATTATGAAGTCAAATAACAACAAGTGCTGGAGAAGATGTGGGGAAAAGGGTACATTTGTACATTGCTGGTGGGACTGCAAATTGGTTCGGCCAATTTGGACATCAGTATGGAGATTCCTTGGAAATCTGGGAATGGAACCACCATTCGACCCAGCTATTCCCCTTCTTGGAATATTCCCAAAAGACCTAAAAAGAGCATACTATAGGGATACAGTTACATCAATGTTCATAGCAGCACAATTCACAATAGCTAGACTGTGGAACCAACCTAGATGCCCTTTAATAGATGAATGGATTAAAAAAATGTGGCATATATACACAATGGAATATTACTCAGCACTAAAAAATAACAGAATCATGGCATTTGCAGGGAAATGGATGGCATTAGAGCAGTTATGCTAAGTGAAATCAGCCAATCCCTAAAAAATGCCAAATGTCTTCTCTGATATGGGGGGTGACCCAAAACAGAACAGGGAGGAAGAGCATGGGAAGAAGATTACCATCAAAGAGGGACAAGAGGTGGGAGGGAATGGGAGGGAGAAGGGGAATTGCACGGAATATGGAAGGACTCTTATTGTTATACAAAAATACATATAAGAGGATATAAGGGGAAGGGGAAAAAGAGAGAGAGAGAGAGAGAGAGAGAGAGAGAGAGAGAGAGAGAGAGAGAGAGAGAAATGTGTTACAATAAATGGGGTAGAGAGAGGTGAGGTGAGGGGAGGGGGGATAGGAAGGGGACAGGAAGGGCAGCAGAATACAACAGACACTAGTATGGCAGTATGCATAAACATGGCTGTATAACCAATGTGATCCTACAATTTGTACACATGAGAATAATAAGAATTCATACCCCATTTGAATCATATATATGATATATGATATGCCAAGATCAATGTAATGAGCAATGTTTTGAGCAACTAATAAATTTCTGATGTTTAAAAATATATATATTAATACTATCCTAAAATGGAAACACAACATCTATGTCCAGAAATGACATTATGTAAGAACTCACTGGACAATCCTGTAGAAGGAAATCAGATGGACCTAGTATAACGTAAAAAAAATAAAATAGAGAACAGAGTACTGCAGGGCAGAAATGATTTCTGGAGATTGTTGAAGGAACTTTTCTAGAATCTGGCAGTGAGGAAATAAAAGGCTTCCATATCCTTTTCCATAAAGTCTTTGTAGGTCTATTTTATTATTACTAATATTTGGAAGTAATAACATGCCTCAATTGTAACCAATGATTTTTGAATATTTGTTTGTTATCCTGTCAAAAGATAGAGATTTCTACAGCTACTATCAGACATGTATATCTGAATAGGTCATGCTAATTTGTGTTTTGAGATTTTGGTGCCTAGAGTTTTAGCCTAAATTACTAGTATTTCTTCAGGAACATTTTGCCAAACCTTCCATGTGTGCTACTTGTAATCAAAAAGTGAGTACTCAAGAGAGAAACAAAAATGTCAGCATTGGTGGCTCTTAGCATATAGTCCAGAACAAGTAATTTTACATTATAATATAAATCAGATATTTTGGTTGTACTAGAGACTGAATCCGCTGGAGCTCTACCACTAAGCTACATTTCCTGCCTTTTTCATTTTTTTGTTTAATTTAGTAAGCAACTTACTAAATTGCTCAGGCTGGCCTCAAATTATGATCCTTTTGCCTTGGCCTCTCAAATCACTGGGATTTCAGATGTGCACCACCATACCCTTTAATAATTTACATATTTTAATGAGCTGTGGAGAATTTGAAACAGAAATAGAATAGGATTGACAAACTGAGTGGAAACTTCAAGTTCATGGAATAAAGAAGTTATTAAAATATAGATATGAAAGCTAAGGTGTGTTTTAGGGAGAAGCAAATCTCGAGCTATAAAATGCAAAATTATAAGCCATTATATATTTGTGGAAGAACACAGAAGTTTGTCTTGTAGATGTTCATGAGGAAATGTCAGAATAGAGTTGAGGCTAAGGATATAATATTGGAATGTTCAAAAACATGCTGAACGGGGGAGTCATGGAAGGACATAAAGTGAGAAGGATTAGTATCTGATTCAAAGGTTAGCAAAACTTTTAAGCCAACAAGCCAACATGAATGAGAATTGGTTAAGAAATCTAATCAAATCAACCATGAGAATATTAGTTTTAATATGTATCTGAAAGTGCATTTCCCTTGGAATCCATCCCTCAGCTCTTTCAGAGAGTAGTGTGGATAATGATAGTTATTTTTGTTGTTCTTATTATCATTATTTTTAAGAACATTGAGGTCTAGTTTACTTGCAATATAATGCATGCATTTTAAGTGTACCGTATGATGAATTTTGACAGTTACATACACCAGTGTACAATTTATCCCAATCTTCATGTAGAACATTATTATCAATCAAAAAATTCCCTCATGATCCTTAGGGTTTGATAGATGTGTTATAAACATCTCCTACCACTCAATAGCTCCTGTTTTCAAGGCTTAAATCATGTCATTTATAATAACAAATGTTTATTCTTTTAAAATATTTTTTAGTTGTATTTGGACACAATATTTTTATTTTATGTATTTATTTTTATGTGGTGCTGAGGATTGAACCCAGTGCCTTGCATGTGCTAGGGAAACGCTCTACTGCTGATCCTCAACCCCAACCCACAAATGTTTATTTTTGTGGAACTACAGTTTATTTTATTTGTACATTCTATATTTCATAATAGATACATGCAGTCTAAATAATCATAAAATGGCCCCCACACTTTAGATTTTGTCTTGGTATATTCTATTTATGATTAATTATAACTAGAAAGGTAGGATGGGACAAGAGAGTAAAACAATTTGAAGAAAATTGAAAAAAATATATTGTTCTGTATATTCGCTAACGTTGTTTGATGTATTTCAAACAAGGTTAGCCATGTAAAATGAATGTAAAATCACTGAAAATTGCTCTATTTTAGAAAGACTAGTCTGACAGCTCTTATGATGAATTTTTAAGTTATTATTTTATTTTATTGTGGTGAGAAGAATTAACAGGAGGCATACTCTCTTGAGCTTTCTCAAGTTAAAATGCAGTATCATAAGTTATAGATTAAATGTTGCACACAGATCTCTAGAACTTTTTCATTTGTTTAACTGAATTTATTTTTTACCTATGAAACAGTGACTCCCTTCTTTCAGCTCTTTGCCACCACTTCTCCAGTCTTAGATTCTGTGCATTTGACTATGGAGGATACTTTGTATAATCACACAGTGTGTCTTTCCACAGCTGTCTTATTTCATTTACCATAATGTTCACAAGGTTCATCAACACTGGCATGCTGCAGAATCTTTTTCTTTTTCAATGTTGACTAACATTCCATTGTATGAATATTCCACAACTCCTTTATCCTGCTATCCATCCATGGGGATTTATGCTCTTTCCAACTCTTGGCTTTTGTGTGTTATGCTGTCAATGAACAAAGGAGTACATATATCTCTTCAAGATCCTGACTTACATTCTTCTGCATATAGAGACAGATGTGGGATTTCTGGCTTTTAAGGAATTTTTGTTTTTAATTTCTTAAAGTAACAATATACTATTTTTTCATCCCAAACAAGAGGGCACAAAGTCTTCAATTTCCCCATATTCACCAAAGCTTGTCATATTTTACTTTTTTTCGATAAGCCATCCTATCATCTGACAGGTGCGGGGAGCTAGCTCATTGTGGTTTTGACATACATTTCTCTAATGATTATCAACATGAAGGATCTTCTCATATACATTAATTTTTTTGTATTTTTTAAACAAAATGTGTTAATTCATTTTTAACAAGATTAAAGTTTAATCAGCATACTATAGTGACACAGCCACATCAATGGTTATAGCTGCTCAATTCACAAGGTTATTTACTACTTTTGGACGTGTATATCATTATGTCTAAAAGATATGTAATCATTATCCATAAAGATATTTGAACTCCTTCATTAATGTATTAATTGTACTTTTATTTACAGTAGTCAGAATATGAAAGTAATGTGGCCATGAGAAGATGAATGTAGAGAGAAAATGTGGTATATATACATGGCAGAATATTGTGCAGCCTTAAAAAAGAAGGAAATTCTAACTTTTGTGACAACTTGAATGAACATGGGAATATTATGCTTAGTGAAATAAGCTGGACCAGAAAGATGAATACCACATGATTTCATTTATATCTGTAATTAAAAAAGTATTAGTCATAGTAACAGAATATAATGGCAACTGCAAAAGCTGGAACATGAGGGAAGAGGAGAAGAAATGGCCATTTTACATTTGTTCTTTCTCTTTGTCATCATGCTACTCAGAATGCTCATCAGTGCTTGGAACAGCACAGCCCATCATGATAACTCTTATGAGGTGTGTTACTGATTCAGAATGGGACTATATACCCTGCCTGCCAAATCTGAATCTCCATATGAACAAGATCCTCAGATGAATAATGCTCTAAGATTTTCTCACAAAGGCCACCGTGTTTGTTTATTGCTGGAATAAAAAGTTCATTTAATATCTCTTATCCATGAGCCTTAACAATATATTATTGAATCTCATATTCTACTTTAATGCATGAGAAATGATAGAACTGGGTGAGGTAAGGACTACAGGATATTATAAATCTTGAGTTCTGCCAATTTTGATGTGGCTTTACCGCTTGTTGTTGTTGTTGTTAATTATATATATATATATATATATATATATATATATATATATATATATTTTTTTTTTTTTTTTTTTTTTTTTTTTCCAAAATATACTTAGAGTATAGCTTATTCTATTTAGGTTCCCACTCTTGTGGTCATGCATGTGGGACATGATGACCAATGGAATAGAATAAAAAACATAGAGACACACGCACATAAGGACTGCTATCTCAACCTAGACAAAGGCAATATAAATGTACACTGAAGAAAAACAATAGCCTGTAAAATGGGCTATTTGTGCTAGGAATGGTGCTGGGAAAACTGGAAAACCATATGTAATAGAATGAAATTGAACCCCTACATCTCACTCTGCACGATACTTAACTCTAAGTGGATCAAAGACCTAGACATCAGAGACCCTGCACTTAACTAGATGAAAACGCAGGCCCAGCTCTCCAACATGTTGGCTTGGGAACTGAATTCCTCAGCAAGATTCCTAAATGGCTTTTCCTTTTGTCAATTTAAAGCAAAGTCTCAAATCGAAGTTCCCAAACTTTCATAATATCACATCCTTGTATAGTCAGACACATACTAGTTATCTGTGAAATCACTAAAGTTGTAGAACTTATAAGCATTTAATCTGAGGCAGCAATATAAAGGAAAAATAAGTTAAAACAGAAATAAAACATTCCACTCAAGTCTCTAAGCTCAAAATAACCAACTTAAAAAGGGCAAAAAATAATTTAAAAACAGTATAAGCCCTGGGGGACATTTGCTTTACACACTCAACAAGGAACCTAATTACATCTTATAAATAACCAAGCATGTAAATGCAAGTCTTGATCATCTTACGCCAACATTAAAGTGGTTGAAACTGATTAACTTGAAAAAAATATATACCCAGAGGCTTGTTTTCCAAAGATTCAAAGTGTAAACATTTTTTTTTTCATTTAGTGAGATTTTTATGCTTTATTAATATGCTTATCTTAATCAAGCCTCTTAATTTTGGCCTACTGATAATTTGGTGCTACTTTTGCTGACAACTTTGAAATTTTGCACATATGACTGATACGGAATTCTAATAGTGATTCCCCTTACCGTGACACTGGATTCTGCTATGAATAAATTGCCATCTCTTACAAGGTCGTACAAAAATGTGCTGCAAATGAATTATTCTTAAATTGTTACTGCCCAAATAAAATGAGATTTGCAAATTTTTTACACCAGTATTAATAGTTAATATAGTTAATATTTTTTAGTATACAAGCTTCTTCAGGAACAGAAAAGGTAAAGAACAAGAAAGATTTGTCCTAAGTTGCAAACTTTGTTGATTTTAGTCATGTAATGTTATTGCAGGAAGACAGAAAACTGACATTATTGATGATAAAATTTTCAATATGCTAACATTTGAAATAGTAGTGATTATATTAGGTGGACATTTATCATCCAGTAGTACAATATAACCTGGAAAGTGTTTATAGTTAAGCAGAGAAAACACTACTTGTATATTTGCAAAAAGAAATTCAAGAACATGAGGAAATTAAAGAAGAACTAACAAAGAACAAGAGATTTTTTTAAAAAAATAGATGAGAGCATTCACTGAGGGAGACATCAATGTCTTAAAATGTTAAGCAAGAAAAGACAGCATTTCTGGGCTTGTTTAAGAAAGTCAGGCAATGAAACTCTAATCTCAATGGTATCTTTGCTTATGGACCACATTGCTTGAGCTCCTTTGTATTCAGGCTCTGATTCTCTTAGGCTAGTCAGGGGCATCAGCAGGAGATCAGAGGATGAGGAAATGAAAACATTTATTCCATCCACTCTATGCTTTCAGCTCCATGGTTGGTCATAGATAGTTCCTCTGCTGAAGTTCACAGTAACCCTCACCTGCAAATAAATCTTTCTATGTTCTAGAAATAGTTACCCTTCCTGTTGCTTAAGTTAAGGCCTTGCACTTATTTTAAATTGCTGCTGGGAATGCTTCCCTATCTCATTGCCTTCCTCAACCCTGCTTCTGACTTTATAAAAAATATTTCATTAGACTATTTAGTTCTACTGATTGTCTCATCTATGTTTCTATTAGGACTCTGAATAATGTAGTGATTGGTTCTAACGATGGCCCTTGGAAACAAAACTCTGTAATTGGAAATCAGGGCTTGGTATCTTTACATAGTGGATATGTGCATGAATAGTTGCTAGAAAACAAAAGAAAAATAGTCATCCATGGCTGGTAGTGACATAACAATCACTATTTAGTTTTTCTCTGATTGTGGCATACTTAGCAGAGCAAGATGTTGGAAGCAATATACTGGTGTTTCCAAATCACATCAGTTTAAATAAATTTTGGCATGCTGCACTGCTTCTACAAAACTTAGAAGACATGCACACACACACACACAAAAAAAAAAAAAAAAAAAAAAAAAAAAACAATGTAAGAACTTTGAATGACCAAATCATATAAAAAGGAAATAAACCCAAAGACTTCCATGGTATTCTTTTAATGTTCCTTATCCCTCTGTACTTACTGATGAGATATGGTTGAAGATCAGTCTGAAGGTCTAAATACAAGATTTTCTGGTTTTAGCATCAATTAAATGGTTATCAGATCAGGTCTCTTAGAATAAAGAAGATGCCACAGAAGAAAAAGTGTAATTCAGTGACAAGAACAATGACAAATTAGGTAGCATAGAAAAGGCCCAAATTCTCCCAACAGTTGTTCTTGGTAAGCCCTAGAATGAAAGCCAGATTCCAACAGGGCTGAAGCCAGTGAGAGCAAGGGCTGATTAAAGCTGAGCCAGGAGTGTATTTACCAGAAGAGCTACATGGTTGCACAGTTTGAATTTTTTAAAGATTGCCTTTCATTTAGATTGTCTTTGATTTCTTTCATCAGGATTTTGCAACTTTACCAGTATAATCCTTTACATGCATTTTAGTTTCATTTTTAACTGACACATAGTAATTGTATAAATTAAAGGAGTACAATAAGATGTTTGATACATGTATACATTGTGGAATTATCAAATCAGGATAATTCACATTCATCATCTCAAATATTTATCATTTCATTGTGGAGAGAATATTTAAAATTCATTCTTTAAGCTACCTTGAATTGTAATTATTATTAACTAGATGCCTGCACGCTTATGCTCATCGCAACATCATTCTCAAAGATATGGAAATAAAGAGTTTTTCCTGAATGAATGGATTAAAAAATACTGTATGTACATAGAATGGATATATTAACTTTCCCTCACTGTAATGAAATACTTGTGACAATTAACTTAATTAAAGAACAAATTTATTTTGACTCGTGGTTTTGGAAACTCCAACTCATGATTGAGTGCCACTGTTGCTTTGGGCTTCAGACAAGGCAACATTTCATGGCAGGATCACTGGTAATCTGCTCAACTGATAAGCAAGGAAGCAAACATAAAGACAGGAAGTATCCAAGATTCCAAAATTCCCTTTAAGGGTTTGCCTTCAATGGTCTTAGTACCTCCCACAAGATCCCATTTCTTAGGGGTTCCAGCTCTCTCAATAATAATTCCCTGTTTAAAAAGCCTTTAGTACATGGGCTTTTGAGCAATCAAGCTCAGTATTTATAAGATTTTATGTGAAGTAAAGTAAGCCAGGCACAGAAGAATAAAAGCTATGTGATCTCACATATGTGTGGGATCCAAAAAAGTCAAACTCAGAAAAGTAAAAAACAGATTGGAGGCTACCAAAGCCAAAGATAGGAGGGTGAACATGGAAAAGAGAGAGAATTGTCAAGGGGGTTAAAGTTTCAGTTACACAGCAAGCATTGATTTTGATGATCTGTTGCTGTACTTCATAGTGAATTATGATTAATAATAATGTATCATGCAATTTGAATTTGAAGGTTACTGGGGAATTAATTTACAATTTCAGCACCTACACTTTTATTTCTCAATGAATTTGAAGTTTAAAAATCTGTGTGGTAGCATATTAATATTATCTCATATAAAATGTTTGAAACATATATGCTAAATGGACTTCTGAAAACTTGACACTGCTAAAAAAACTCATATATATGTATATATGTATATACATATATATAAACATATTTGTTGTTGATGGACCTTTATTTTATTTACTCATTTATATGTGGGGCTGAGGATCGAACCCAGTGCCTCACATGTGTGAGGCAAGCGCTGTACCACTGAGCTACATCTCCAGCCCCTAAACTATTTTTTGACTCACAACAACAAAAACAAAACAAGCATTTGTTTTCTAAGTGCTGTCAGTTTCAGGCTGGCATGGTGAAAACACTGGGGTTTCTTATACTTTGCTCAACCTTTCAAGAAAGGACTCTTGTAATCAACCAACCTAGAGTGAAGCCTCTAGTCATTCTATACTTCTTATTATTTACTTTCTAGAATTCATATTAGATGAGTGTTTTAATTGATGAATTCTTTAATGTCTCATTTGTCCACAAAACTCATCCTTTGTAAAACAAGAACTTGGTTTTGTTCATTTTATTAACCCCAACATCTAAGGAGTGCCATTAATGAAGGATAACATTGTGGGGATTTTACTTCATCTCCTTTGCTTGACAGGGATGAGAGGTTTTAAGGCTCTTCTGATCTCTGAACAGTTTTTTCCAGAGTACTGAAACTTCTTTGAATCATTTTGCATCATTTGTAAAAATGAAAAAAATAAATACACGGCTTGGATCAATATATGTATAGGAAAGTAAACAACACTTATATTATAATATTATATATATATATATATAATTTTTTTAATTTTCACAATCTTATTTCTTAGGCCTTCAAGCCTAACTTAAATTGTAAAAAGATACAGTTCTATAAATTTCATTGTTCTCCTTTTTTTCTCTATTAGAAACTAGACTAGTCTGAAAATAATTACTACTCTGTGATCCAGTTGATGATAGATAAGTTTAAATCTTCCAAATTTGAAAGTGAAAGCTAACAGCCATGATTGTCCTCCTCATTACTTTTTTTTTTTTTTTTGTGGTACAATTATTTTCTCTCTCTCTTTTTTTTTTTTAATTTTAAGAAAGATAATTTTATTTTAAACAAAAAATAAGCAAATTTATTTAACCACTAAGCAGTTTTATGATATATAGATTAGAATTGGGGTAAAAAAAATTATCTATTAAATCACTCACATATTTACTTTTTATAAACTTGTATCACGTCACTACCATAAGTATCTGTAGTTTGCACAATAAATACCATTAGTTATGATGACTTTCAATATATCTATTAATTAGTTTTTAGTTTTTAATTAATGGAAACAGAAACTATAATAGTTAACAAACAGATATTTAATAAGTTTCAAGCTTCAATGAAAAAGAAAGGACTTCTTAAATTAGACAAGTTGGGGAGGAATCTTAATAATATTTAAATTTCACAGACATTAACCTTTTCTGAGTATTTTTTTCCCCTTGGGAGATAAGATTTTCAGTAAGTTTGTTTTCAATTTTTTAAATTATTCCAAGTAAATCAGGCAAAATAATCTTATATAGGGAATAAATGATGCAAAGAGATTCTAGAAAAATGAATGATTATTTGTAACATTTTTGAAGTTATGTGAGTGAAACATACATCATGTGGGGGAAAAAATGAAGCCACTCATAGATGATTTGTCACTTTTTGATGAATATTTTTCCCAGAAGACATGAGCAAAAATATTTTCCCCAAAAGGCCATTCATTTAGTTCAATTATGTGTTACTTTTGAATAAAAATCAAATTATCTTTCTTCCAAATTCGGCAAATATAGGCTTTTGCATATTAAATGATTAACATTACAGCTTTCTTTGGGGCCAAAAGCTTCTTTTGAACTATCATAGGGTAGTTCATCCTGTTGGCCAGAACAGATTAAGACACTGAAAAGGCAAGGAAGAGGAATTAAACCTTGCTTTTTTAGTAAGAGCAATGTTGAATAATTTTCTGCCACACTTAATCTATCACAATGACCAAGCACAGAAATTTTTGCATTGAATAAAGCAGTGTATTTCAATCATGTTCCACAGTATGCCTGCTGTGATCTCTTTTGAAAGAAACCAAGCCTTTTCCATAAGAGAAATGAATCAGAGAGAAAGCCTTGATGTCAATGAAAGTAATAGAGAACAGCAACAACAATCACAAAATTTTTCCACAAAATATTTGGTGCTGCCTAGAAACTTAGCTTTTGACAAGAATTAGGTACAGAGGAGTGACAAAAGACCATACTTTAAAACATCAATCATGTCTTGAAGGGGAAGAGAAAAAAGGAAAAGTTCTCAAAACCTGGCTATTAAAATCCCTGTACTTAGAATACAATGTGTTAAAAGACAAGGCTTGGACATACTTGTTTCCAAAGTTTTGATATTAAGCATCCTCTGATGGTATGGGAAAGAGTTTATATTGAGTGTGGAAGAAATCATATGCCACCATATTTGACAATGGAAACTACCCCTGCCTCATCCTTCACAAATAGCAGTATTTCGAAGCTATGGATAAACTCAGTAACCTAAGGACTGTATCTTGTTTAAGCCAATATATTTATGAGTAAAGGAAGAATAAGGTAAGTAGACTGCCTTCTACTCAGGTGACAATACCAATAATTTTGAGTAAACACCAAAAATAGTGAGAATCTATTTTACACTGTGTTTACTGCTGTTCTCTAAAAACACAAAGATGAAAAATGAGAAAATGTATAAAAAGAAGTTCACATAGAGCCTAGGACAAAATTAATGTTAGCTACATAGAAGCTCTTGCTCTGGGATCTCTTTGAAAAGTTAATAATTTAATATACTGGAACCAAATTCTTTGGTTCCAAATCTCCTGTCTTATATGATGGAGATACTTTGGCTCACTGAATTGATCAATATCAAAAATAAAAAAGGAGTTCTAATTTAGACCTTTGAAAATTATATCATTATATCATCTACATTATTTCAAAACAGATTTATGGTTCTTTATCCTCTAAATGCTGACAAGCAGAGAAACTGGTCAGCCACCGGATGAAATGCTAAGTGTACTCTAGTCGGTTGTTTCTTAAAGAAATTCTTTCATACTGGTTGAAATGCCTGAAAAACTGAATCAGAGATTAAGAAGAGAATAGTATAATTTAATTAATTCATCCAATAAGGACTTGGAAATGGGGGTGTAAACTTTAGAGACACATGGTTATGTTGGAGAAAATGTTCCATTTTTATTTCTGTTTTTGCCTGGTGTCTCTGTGTGTGTGTGTGTGTGTGTGTGTGTGTGTGTGTGTGTGTGTTGGTGGTGGTGGTGGTGGTGGTGGTGGTTCTGGGGCTTGAACCCAGAAGTGGTGTATCACCCAACTATATCAGAGCCCTTTTCTATATTTCATTTTGAAATGGACTCTCACTAAGTTGCCAAGTTTGGCCTTGAACTGGCCAGTCCTCCTGACTCAGTCTTTCAAGTTGCTTGGATTATAGGCATCAGCCACTGTGCTGACAACATGGCCTAGTCTTTATGGATACATTATAAATATGCCTTCAAAGTAGCAGGTTGCACTGAGGGATTTAAACTCACATATGCCCTGAAACCATTTTCTCACTCAGGTTAGAAATACTACCACTTTCTAGAGAAATTTTTTTTGCATTCCAAATAAAAATTATCTTTCTCTGTCCTCCCAAAGGAAAAAGAAAAAGATGTGCTAATTGCAATGCATAAGCTTTTAAGTTTCTAATTTGGGAATTCTCCTCCTGTGGTATATCTGGTTCTCAGTGGGTGACCCTGTGGGAAAGTGGGAGTGGGAAAATCACGAAAGACAAGATGTTCTGTGAATAAGTTGTCTCTTCTCTAACCCAGATTCATTTTGTGTTTTTGTGTACACATTTATATACATAAACCAAACGCACGTGCACACTAGCAATCACACACACTATGACAAACTAATTCATTAGCTTGAATGGTGCAAAAATAAGGTGAGATCTCAAATTTTCATATTTTCAAACTTAATAAGGTATCTTCCCCAAGGAAGCTGTAATAAGGCTTATGGTGGCTAAACATGAATGTCAAAGGGGCTAGAAAGTATTCACTGTGCATTGTGATAAGTGATTTGGCAGGAATAAACAGTAATATGGGAAGGCAGAGATGGAACATGCTAATAACTTTAGGATAAATGTAATTTTATGTATTTATTTATATTTAGATCTTTTTTTCCTGAACACCAAAATTAATAAATATATAAATAAATAAGACTGAACAGTAATGAAAAGAAGTCTTCCCTTTTAAGACAGGGCAGAAAAGATTCATGTGACTAGTCAGATAACACTGAGATTATCAATTATGAAATGGAAGTCAAGTATACAATGAGAAGGGGATTAATGTTTCTTAGAGCTCTGAGAGTCCATGTACTAGATAAGCATGTATAAAAACTCATTAATATTCACTATATCTCGGTTGGGGATATGGTCTTTCACATTGGATAAATGATGAAATTAATGTGCCAAAAATAGATAATTAATTAACAGTAGAACTAACATTCAAAACTATACCTGTCTAACTCCAAACTCTGTACTCTGTTCATTAGGCCATGAAAATTAGTGGTTAAATGTTAATAGTTTAGACATAATACATAAAACATTCCATATGTTTTCTGTTATATACTGACTGGATATTCATTTGTTACTTCTTTTTTGGCTCTATTTCACTTTAACTTCAATTTTATCTCCATGAAATAAAACATTGAGAACTTCTAAAATAGAATATTAAAAAAATATTTTGTTACTCCAAATGTTATTATAAGTGTTCATCTAACTTTTTTCTAGAACTTTGGTGATTAATATAAAAGCTGTTTCTTGTTACCATGAAAAGTCAGGGACTAACAATGATTATCAAAATAGATAAAATGAATATCAGAGTAAAGTATCTTAATGAAGAAGACAATTACTATAACATCGATTATAGTTTCTCAGGGGATATTAATTGCCTATCATATTACCACATCCTCTAATTAAAGTATGGGTAGATAGATGTTTTATGTCCATGCAGTGAAATATTATTTTATCATAAGAAATAATTCAGAACTAATACATGCTGTAATATGGTTCAGCCTTGCAAATATATGGTAAATGAATGAAATCAGACACAAAAGACAACCTATTAAGATGGTATTTACATGAAATGTCCAGAAGAGACAAATCTGTGGAGTCAGGAAATAGACTAGTGATGAATGGGAAATGGAAAAAGGGGGAAATTGAAAGGCTAAGAGTTATTTAGGGGTCATAGAAATGTTCTGGAATTAGGTAGTGGGGATAATTCACAGCATTACAAATATATTAAAAATTACTTAATCTTTTAGGTTAAATTTTATAAATGGTGGAATGTATGTTTGAAATTTTTATATAATCTTTTTAAAACTGAATGTTGTGAAATAAAATATCTGGTGCAAATGTTACACATATATCTGTTCTATATTCACAAAAGACATCATTAACACTAATCAACAGTTCATCGTCCCAAGTTGAATAGGTTTTCAGTGTTCTTCTCAACACAGTTCTACAGCATCCCCACAAATCAGAGAATGAATACAGATATTCATTGATTATCCAGGACTAGTCTATTTTTAGAGGGATTTCTAATCCTAGAATATTCTCATAGCATGAACTTAATTAGTATAATAAATAACTATTACGATGATTATTACATAATACTAGACAATTCAAGGTAGTGGAGGGATTACTTGATGCTGGAATTTTCAGTATACCATCATATGTCCAACACTATGCTAGGAAGTGTGGGACTATGATGACTGTCAATTCTCTTGAATCATAATATTTTGACAGTAAGTCTCTCATTTCATTTTGTTGCTTGGGAGATGCAAAATAATTCACACATTCAAGTTAGAAACACAACATAAAATATATTCCTGTATTCATAGTATGATCAGAGAAAGATATAGAGGTATGCAAGATGATCATACTGTGTTAGGCAGATTTTCATCACTGTGATCAAAATATGAGACAAGAACAGTTTATAGAAGGAAACGTTTATTTTCACTTAAATCTTCAAGAGGTTTCAGTCCATGGTCAACTAATGCCATTTCTCTGGGCCTGAGGTGAGGGAGAATATCATGGCAGAAGGACATGGTATAGGAAAAAGCTTTTTAGATCATAGCAGACAGGAGGAAGGGGGAGTGGGAGGTCCTGGGGAGAAGATGAACTTTTCCAGGACATATCCCCAACTTACTTCCTCTAACTAGGACCTGCCTCTCAGTAGTCCATTTGGCTATTAATGGATTAATTCATCAAATAGATTAATCTGCTAATGAAGTGAGAGCCCTCATTATCCAATCATTGCCTAAAAGCCCCAACTCTCAACCTGGCTGCATTAGGGACTATAGTTTTCAACATGAGACTTTAGGGGACATTTCAGATCCAAATCATAATACATAACAATATTTTTTTCAAAATACTCTTTCTATATTAGTTATATTTATAACTACTTTTCAGAGAACATTATAGCATACTCAGTATGCTCAGATCTTTGTTACTAATTTTAAAAAACTTTACTTCATTATTTCCTAACTGTATCATTCATGGTTCTCTAGAGACAAAGAATCAAGAGCATAGATGGATGAATGGATAGATAGATGATAATAATAGATGATAGATAAATAGATGATAGAGAGACAGAAAAATAGAAGGGAGGAGATTTATTTGTGAAATTGACTTCATGACTATGAGGTTTAGAAGTTCCACAATAGGTTTTTTGTAAGATAAAGACCCAGTATGCCAGTAGTGTGGTTCAGTCCAAGTCAAAAGCCTCAGAACAACAACAACTAAAAGCCAATGCTGTAACTCTTACTCCTAGATTAAGGACTATAGAAC
This sequence comes from Marmota monax, assembly GCF_021218885.2. Classification (NCBI taxonomy): domain Eukaryota; kingdom Metazoa; phylum Chordata; class Mammalia; order Rodentia; family Sciuridae; genus Marmota; species Marmota monax. The sequence continues at coordinate 997,319 of NW_026695230.1, read as the reverse complement.
CCTGAAGGGTTTGCTATTGCAAACCTTTGTGTCCAAAGACAAGTCAGCGGGGGTTCTGATGTCCAAGGATAGGCGAAAAAGGATGTTTGAGCTCCAGGAGAGAGAGAGAGAGAGAGAGAGAGAGAGAGAGAGAGAGAGAGAGAGAGAATATGAATTCACCTTTATTCTGCCTTTTTGTTCTGTCAAGGTCAAGCCAATCAGACAGTATCTACTTAATTTGAGAATGGATTTTCCTTATTCAGTTCACTGACTCATGCATGCATTTCTGCTCCTTTTGACTTGTAGTGTCTATCCCCAGTGACAACATATAAAATAACCGCATAGCAACCTAACATAAAATGTATTATACATATAACATGTAATGGAAAACTTATTGAGTTTTCACAAAGGAATCATGGTAGCATTTGTAAAATGTTCTGTGATGAGTGTAGCTGAGTCATGGAGCTTTGTATTTTGGCATCATCTAACTGTATTCTAATTTAATTGTTGAATGAAAGTCAGAGACACCCAAGGCGAAGAGAGCCAGTGTCTCTTTTTTCCTATTTTTATGTGAAAAAACAATAGAATTGCAGAACATTTTGATAAGTCTAAGTGGATTCTCTATTATTAAAGACCACAAAGTAGGCAAATGTTTAATAGAAATAATTAGATATGAAAGACAAAAGCTGAGGAGATAGTGTTTCTACTCAAAAAAAAAAAAAATAATGATATTATATGAACATGAATACCAGTTCTGCAAAGCAAGTCTACTTCGTTAAGAAAGTGAGGGCTATTGCTTCTGTCATTTTTTTTATCCTGTGATGGAAGCTGAAATGTAAAATAACTCTATTAAAACAACATTCAGAGTTGGGTGTGGTTAGCACACCTTTAATCCCAGCAGCTCAAGAGACTGAGGCAGGAGGATCATGAGTCCAAAGCCAGCTTTAGCAATTTAGTGTGGCCCTAAGCAACTTAGACCCTGTAAGTAAATAAAACATATTTTTAATAAAGAGCTAGGGATGTGGCAGTGTAGTTATGCACCTCTGGGTTCAATCCCTGCTACCAAAATATTATTAATAATAAATATTTTAATAATTATTTTATTATTATTATACAAATAAATTTGAGTAATTTTTGTGTGAAGTATACATTCCTCAGAAAACAATAGTTTAACTCAATGTTACTGAACACCCACAATATATTGCACAGTGTTTTGGCAAATGGGGTTATCATTATATATGCCATTAAAACATGCACTGCCTTCATGGGACTCAGAAGTTACCCATGTCTGTGTATGTGATTCAGTGTGGAAGTATATGATATAACAGCTAACCATAAGACATAAAAAAACATAAAACACTTCTATATTTTTTCTTCCAAATTTCTCTTTACTTTTGCTACAGATTGAATTAGTGCTATTGATTCTGTGGCTTATACCAATTGCTTCTTTTAAGGCAAACACTTTTTCTTCTTCATCTTCTTTAAAAAACTAACATACAGTGTTTCCTGTAACTTATGATAATGTAAAATCATTATCTTTGTTAATGTAAATAGATAATTTGACTTTTTTTTTTTTTGGTGGCAGAGACAAATGAGCAGACTGAATGGAGTGGGATAGGAGGTGGCAGTTCCTGGTTTACCCCCACTAGTCATCCACCTGGATCCCAGACTTCACATTGGTTTTTTTTTTTTTTTTTTTTTGAGAGAGAGAGAGAGAATTTTTTAATATTTATTTTTTAGTTTTCGGCAGACACAACATCTTTGTTTGTATGTGGTGCTGAGGATCGAACCCGGGCCGCACGCATGCCAGGTGAGCGCACTACCGCTTGAGCCACATCCCCACCCTTCACATTGTTAATAACACAAAATTGTGGCTCTTGAAAGTCAGGGTTAGTTTTCCACAACTATATCATGTCTAATCATCCATGAGCTCTTTACAGCTCCTCTTTTAAACTAATTTTCTCATCACTACATCACTCATTAGGCTAATTTGCTTCTTGAGGTTCCTCACCATATCTTCTGTATGTATTGGCTGCAACAACAGAGTACAAAAAAATGCAGCTAGTCTGAAAGAATGATGGATCTTATAGGCACTGAAATTAGATTTCATGCATTTGGCTGGATGAGTGAATTAATTTTTGAAAGAAATTCTTATACAAGTTTTCCCTGAGGAAGGACTCAACACTGCTCTACTCCAATTTTCCCAATAACTCTGAGATTTTGTAGCATTTGGATGATACTGAAAAACAAAAAACAAAACAAAACAACAAAAAAAAACTAACATCTCACAATCTTTTATGTCTTCATCCAATTCATGATGAAAAGCAATGAACAGAGATATTTATTTGTATTTAAACTTTTCAGTGGCTTCCTGTGCTAGTTTATAACATTACTGACTAAGGGAAAGCTGTATGATCATGCTATGTTACTGTCACTGGAATGAGTTGCTAAATTTTCTTCTCCACCAACCTAAATTTGACTTTGAGAATCTACTCAGTTTCAGTCTTAAAGGAGTATACTTCTGATAATTTAAGTTCCCCTAAAAAATGATTTAATTTAAAACACACAGACCTTGATTGAAACTTTGACTTCATCCATCATTAACAGCATAAATTTGGCAGGTTGATGAATATTTCTCATCTCAGTCTTCTCATGTGAGCAATGAGAATTCTCTCAACGTTATTCTCCTAAGGTTGTTAAGATAAGTTCATGTTGTTAAGAACAAAGGACAATATATCACACATATATATATATTGGCTGGACTGCTGTCATCACCAATTTGACTGTTAATATAAAACTGCTTTTAAAAATAAAGTACTTAAAACATACAAAAAAAAATACAGGAACAGCAATTAAACAAGAAACAAACAATCACACCAAGAGACAACCAGTGGTATTTTAATAGTATATCTCTCAATATTTTTGTGATTCTCTCTTCTTTTTTTTCAGCTCTCTATCTATTGAGCTCTGCCTCTTTTCTCCTTTGCATTATGGAGACTATATGTTCATTTCCTAAAACTCACATTTGAATTACTCTTTCTCTACGTTTTGCACATCAGTGATACATAGAGTTTCTAAAGTCCCCTGTAGTATTTCCTAAAGATCTAAATACAGAATTCCAGCCATGTGTCAGAATTTAGCCAAATTTGTAGGCCACAGACATGTGTCAGATGCCATTGTTGCCCTCAGAAGCTTGGTGTCTAGTTAAGGATGCTTTTCTTTCATTCTTAGCCTTTACTTAAGACTTTATACCAATTTTGTCATGAATCAATATTTTATTAGACTTCCTCCCCCATTTCAACCCAAGGAACAGGCCGAGATCATATTGGTGTTTTCACACCATTAAGGTCTTTAATTGTATTTTCAGAGTTTTGAGGGAGGGAACTCAGAATTTATGGGTTTTATATTCATATGATGAACAAATAAAATATTAAAACTATTATAATAGAATGAGGGTTGATTTAATATGCAACTTATTTTATCCAATTACATTTTACTCTTTTATGAAAAGAGTATTTATTTACCAAGAGATTGTTACTAGAGGACCAGAGTATTAGATTGCAAGAAGAAAAGTGTAAAGGATCTTTTTTTATATCAGGTTTGAAATTTGAGGATTACATACTCTGCTTTTCAGATTCTGACAATTTTGACCTTACAGAAAAAAAAATATATAGCATTCAACCTTCAGTTATTTTCAAGGTTGCTCATCCCCTCACTCCTTCCTGACTTTCAGCATTATAAGACTTTGCAAGTAATAAAAAAGGGAATGACAGAATCATAAATTCTAAGATGTAGAAATGCTTTTAAAGGTATTGCTACACATTTTTATGTGTCAGGTGAATATCTTCTACACCATATAAATTCAACTTTGTTGACTGTGTATTGGTGAAGGATTTGTTCTCAAATTTCACATGCAATTTGTGTTAGAAGGGAGGCATTTGACAAATGGCTTCTCAGGGTTAGTCAAATTATTTTAAAGGATCATTCCTACCCCTATGTTGCCAGTATGCCATGATTGCCATGACAGTTCTTTTGAGGCTATAGAAACATAATACTCCTCCAAATGTTAAAAGTGATGGGAAAATATTGTTCTCTTATTTAAAGGTCAATATAAAGTTGGGCAACATATATTCCACTTTCTTCTCCACAAATTTGCTTATTATGAACATTTCATAAAAGTGAATTGTATAATATATAGGTATCTGTGAATGACATATTTCCCTGAGCATAGAATTTTCAAAGTTCATCCTATTTAGCATGCATAAATACTTCATTCCTTTCTACTGTCAAACAGCAGTACTTTATATGGTAATGCCGCATTTCATCACTTTCTCAGCTGATGCAAATTCGGCATTTGAGTTTTTTCTACTTTTCTGGTTGTTTCTACTCTCTAGCTACTATGAATAATGAGGCTATGAACATTTGGGTAGATGATTTTGCACGTGCCTATGTTTTCATTTAAAATGTATAAAATGGAAATATATATACATATGCATACATATATGTATGTATGTATGTATATATATATATATATATATATATATACACACATATCCTCATCATCAAGTATTTTAAATATTTTTTAAGAAGTTGTTTGTTTACATTTTTAAATGTCCAAGTGTTTACAAAGTCACACAAAAATAAATGATCTCCTTTGAATCCTATTTTCTAGGTTTAAGACCCTAAAATGCTTCTAATTCCAGATTGTTTTAGTACCAAGATACTAATATCCTTCTGAAGCAATAAGAAGAAGTTTTGGAAATGAATTCATACTTATTATATTTTTAATGAGAAAAGTTTTTTTTTCCTCAAGTACAATTACAAATAATTATGATGAGTGTTTGCAGTTAAATTAAAATATATAAAAAAGAAAAAAAATAACTAAAAGGATTCATGATCCTACCTCCCAGAAAATGTGTGATGATAATTATTTTAACACTTAAATAAAATAGGAAATTACCCTGCAGAAAAGTAATTAAACCCTCTTACAAATATAATTATCTTTCTGAAAGATAGCTCCTATTAACGATTACTCATTTTTTGTTGTGAGAAACTTATGTACACACACAAACATATGGCATACATGCATATAAAACACATACACACATCTTTATATATTTTCTCTTTTGTAGAAATAGTTTATATTTTACAGACTCTTTTGACCCCTTCCATCTTCAACTTGATATCTCTTATAATGTATTTATTATCAATTTTAAAGCAACTGAATAGTGTGTATTATAAGAATATATCATGATTGACTTTATATTCCCTTTTGGTGAACTATATTGAACCTTTCTATTATTTACTTTGACCAAGAATGCCACAATAATATTCCTAAATATATCTCTTAATAACTGTTTGTAAATATGATCTTTAGGGTAAAGGTCTTTAAGATGAGATTTTCAGGTCAAAGTATATGGATATTTTACTTTTAGATTTATAAAAGTAAGTTTACTCATTCTGGGGGGACTAAGTTTATTTATTTATATTTTTTGGCAGATACATTGTCTAGGTTGACAGTTGAAGTTCTTTCCTTCCCTTAATAATTGTGAAAAAAAAGTTGTTAAAGTTTGTAGCTAACTTTATCATTAGCTTTATTTAAGAAGAGGTTGATAAGCTTGACAGACTGGCAAATATTGAACGGACAAGTGTTGACTTTCTAAATTATTAATCAATTAATTAAAATTAGGCATATAGGGCAACAGAATGAATTTTTATTAATTGTACACAATTGCAGCACAACGTTTTATTTCTCTGGTTTTACATGATGTAGCATAGCAACATATGTACAGTCATACATGTACCTAAGGTAATGATGTCCACCTCATTTTACCATCTTTCCTGCCCCCATGCACCCTCCCCAACTCTCCCTCCCCTTTGCCCAGAGTTCCTCCATTTTTCCCATGTCTACCCCTGTAAGGAACTAATAGTAAAGAGGAGACAGAGACAAGGTACAGAGTATTAGTACCATAACCACATTATTGTTTAGAGTATCAGTAAGATTGCTTATTCTGCATTTACATTTTACAGTTACAATATGCAATGTTAGGAGCTTTGTTCAGTTCTTAAGAAAGTCCATTGTCTGAAGTTACTATTAAGGTTAGGGCAGCTCCAGGAACACCTGAACTTAATGAAACATTGTAGTTATCTAGCAAACAAATTCTACTACTCTCTGGAGCTATATGCCTGCAATTATGGTCCAGGCTTGATGAGGCTCTACCACAAAGACATTTCATGGTATTGCCATACCAGCAAGAAATAGCACATATATTAGCTATATTATTAGATCCTAAGAGAGATTACAGGGCATTCTAAGGGTGGGTAACAGGGTGCCTATTAACCTCGGGAATTTTCTCACCAGGGAAATGCTTCCCTGTATGTTTCCACAGTCAGAATCCCTACACCACCCATCATGGATCAGTATCCACCTATCAGAGAGAACATTTGTGCAGTCATACATATACCTACTTTCTACTACTATTTGGCCTTTGTTTTTTGGGGATTGCTTTACTTCACAAAACATGATATTCTCCAACTCTATACATTGACCTGCAAATGCCATAATTTTATTCTCTTTTAATGCTGAGTAATATTCCATCATGTGTATATACCATAGTTTCTTTATTCATTCATCTATTGAAGAGCATCTACATTGGTTCCACAGTTTAGCTGTAGTGAATTGAGCTTCTATAAACATTGATGTTGATGCATTACTATAGTATGCTGGATTTTAAGTCCTTTGGGTATAGAATGAGGAGTGGCATTTCTGGGTCCAATGGTAGTGCCATCCCAAATTTTCTAAGGAATCTCCATGCTGATTTCTAGATTAGTTGCACAAATTTGCAGTCCCACCAGCAATGTATGAGTGTGCCTTTTCCCCCACATCCTCCACCAACACTTATTGTTGCTTGTATTCTTAATTACTGCCATTATGACCAGTGAGAGATGAAATTTTAGAGTAATTTTGATTGGCATTTCTCTAATTACTAGAGATGTTGAACATTTTTCATATATTTGTTGATCAAATATATATCTTCTTCTGAGAAGTGTCAGCTCCTTAGCTGATTTATTGATTTTTTTTTTAGTTCTTTATATATCCTGGAGATTACTGCTCTATCTGATATGTGTGTGACAAAAAAATTGCCCACAAAATGTAGGCTCTCTCTGCACCTCATTGATTATTACTTTTGCTGAAAAGAAACTTTTTAGTCTGAGTCCATGCCATTTATTAATTCTTGATTTTATTTCTTGTGCTTTAGGAAACTTTTTAAGGAATTCAGGGCCTAATCTGACGTAATGAAGATTTTTTTACTCTATTAGCCACAAGGTTTCTTGTCTAATTCCTAGGTCCTTGATCCACTTTGAGTTGAGTTTTGTGTAAGGTGAGAGATAGGGGTTTATTTTCATTTTGCTGCATATGGATTTTTAGTTCTCCCAGCACCATTTGTTGAAGAGGCTATCTTCAAAATATGTTTTTGTTGCCATTGTATGAGATAACTGTATTTATGTGTGTTTGTCTCTGTGTCTTCTGTTCTGTACCATTCTTCTGCATTTTGGTGCCAATACCATGCTGTTTTTGTTACCATACCTTTGTAGTATAGTTTAAGGTCTGGTATTATAATGACTCCTGCTTTATTCTTCTTGCTACAGATTGCTTTAGGTATTCTGGGTTTCTTATTTTTACAAATGAATTTCATGATTTTTTTTTCTATTTTTATAAATAATGGTGTTAAGATTTTAACAAAAATAGCATTGGATCTGTATAGCGCTTTGAGTATTATGGCCATATTGACAATATTAATTTTGCCCACCCAAAAGCATGGGAGATCTTTTCATCTTCTCAGGTCTTCTTCAATTTCTTTAGTGTTCTATATTTTTCATTGCAGAGGTTTTTCACTTCTTTGTTTTGTTGTTTAGTTGATTCCCAAGGGGTTTTTTTTTTTTTTTTTTTTTTTTTTTTTTTTTGGAGGCTATTGTGAATGGGGTAATTTTCCTAATTTGTCTTTCAGAGGATTCACCACTGATATATAGAAATGCATTTGATTTTGGGGTCATGTGTTATTTTGCTGAATTTATTTATTAATTCTAGAAGTTTTTTGGTGGAGTTTCTTGAATCCTCTAAGTATAAAATCATGTACTCAGAAAATAGTGATAGTTTGAGTCCTTTTCATATTTGTATTCCTTTAATTTCTTTTGTCTGTCTAATTGTTCTGGTTAGATGTCAAGGACTATGTTGAATAGAAGTGGTGAAAGAGGGCATCCCTGTCTTGTTTCAGGTTTTAGAGGGAAGGCTTTCATTTTTTTTTTATTTAGAATGATTTTCCTTGGGTTTAGCATATATAGCTTTTACAATGTTGAGATATGTTGCTGCTATCTCTAGTGTTTCTAATGTTTTGACATGATAGGGTGCTGTATTTTGTTAAATTATTTCTCTGCATCAATTGATATAATCATATGATTTATATTTTTTATTCTATTGATGTGATGAATTACATTTATTGATTTTCCTATGTTGAACCAAACTTGCATCTCTGGAATGAATGCCACTTGCTCATGATGCACTATTTTTCAAATATGCTTTTGTATGTGATTTGCCAGAATTTTATTGAGAATTTTTGCATCAATGTTCATCAGGGATATTGGTCTGAAATTTTCTTTCCTTTAAGTGTCTCTGTATGGTTTTGGTATCAGGATGATACTAGCTTCATAGAATGAGTTCTTCCTTTTCTATTTCATGGAATAATTTGAGAAGTATGAGAAGTATTGACATTAATTATTCTTTGTAGGTCTTGTAGAACTCAGCTGTGAATCCATCTGGTCCCAAGATTTTCTTGGTTTGTAGGCTTTTGAATGTTTCTCTATTTCCTTGTTTAAAATTGATCTGTTTAAATTGTGTATATCTTCTTGACTTAGTTTGAGTTGATTGTATGCCTCTAGAAATTTGTTGGTATCCTTGAGGTTTTCTCTTTTATTGGGTTATAAATTTTTAAAATAGTTTCTAATTGTCATCTGCATTTCAATAGTATCTGTTTTGATACTTCCTTTTTCATTATAAATGTAATAATTTGAGTTTTCTTTCTCCTTTTTTTAAGGATGGCTAAGGGTTTGTCAATTTTATTTACTTTTTCAAAGAATCAGCCTTTTATTTTGTGAATTTTTTGAATTGTTTCTTTTAGTTCAATTTCATTGATCTCCACCCTGAATTTAATTATTTTCTGTTTTGTACTACTTTTGGTATTGGTTTGTTCTTTTTCTTTAGGGATTTGAGATGTAACATCAGGTAGTTTTTCGGTTGACTTTTTATTCTTTTAATGAATGGGCTTAATACAATGAACTTTACTCTTAACACTGCCTTCATAGTGTCCCATAGATTTTGACAAGATGTATTGGAGTTCTCATTTACCTATAAGAATTTTTTTAATCTCCTCCTTTATGTCTTCTGTTATCCATGCATCATTCAATAGCTTATTGTTTAGTCTTCAGGCGTTGAGATAGCTTCTATTTTTAACTTTATCATTGATTCTAATTTCATTCCATTATGTTCAGACCGAATGCAGGGTAGTATCTCTATTTTTTTGTATTTGCTAAGACTTGCTTTGTGGAATAACATATGGTCTATTTTGGAGAAGTTTCCATGTGTGGTTGAGAAGAAAGTGCATTTGCTTGTTGATGGATGGATATTCTATATATGTCTGTTAAGTCCAAATTATTGACTATTTTATCAATTTCTATAGTTTCTTTGTTTAATTTTTATTTGGAAGATCTATTCAGTGGTAAGAGAGGTGTATTAATGTCACTCAGTATTATTGTGTTGTGGTCTATTTAATTCTTGTAATTGAGAAGGGTTTGTTTGATTTACATAGATGTCGATGGTTTAGGGCATAGATATGTATGATTGTTATGTCTTGTTGGTGTATGAATCCCTTAAGCAGTATGATATGTCCTTTTTTATCCTTTTTCACTAGCTTTGGTTTGAAGTCCACTTTATCTGATATGAGGATGGAAACCCCTGCTTGTTTACATGGTCCATGTGAGTGATACATTTTTTCCCACCCTTTCACCCGCAGTCTGTGAATGTCTTTTCTTGTGAGATGAGTCTCTTGAAGGCAACATATTGTTTGGTGTTTTATTTTTCAATCCAATCTGTCAGTCTATGCTTTTAATTGATGAGTTTAAGCCATTCACATTTAGGGTTATTATTGAAATATGATTTGTATTCTCGGACATTTTGTTTTATTTTTGATTTTTAAGTTGACTTAGTTTCTCCTTTAATTGGTCTTTGCTTTAGTGTAGTTTCTCCTTTTGCTGATTTTCATTGTTGTTTTTCATTTCCTTCTCCTAAAATGTTTTGCTGAGGATGCTCTGTAGTGCTGGCTTTCTCACTGTAAATACTTTTAGCTTTTGTTTATCATGAAAGGTTTTTATTTCTTTATCAAATCTGAAGCTTAATTTTGCTGAACTATAAGATTCTTGGTTGGCATTCATTTTCTTTTAGAGCTTGGTATATGGTGTTCCAGGATCTCCTGTCTTTGAGTGTCTGGGTTGAAAAATCTGCTGAGATATGAATTGGTCTCCCCCTATATGTGATCTGATTCCTCTTTCTTGTGGCCTTTAACATTCTATCCTTCTGTATGCCACACAGTTTCATTGTGATGTATTTTGGTGTAGATCTGTTGTAATTTAGTACATTTGGTGTCTTGTAAGCCTCTTGTATTTGATTTTCCAATTCATTCTTCATGTTTGGGAAATTTTCTGATATTATTTCATTGAAGAGATTGTGCATTACTTTGTTTTGAATCTCTGTGTCTTCCTCTATCCCAATAAATCTTATATTTGGTCTTTTGATGCTCTACCATAATTCTTGGATATTCAGTTCATGGTTTCTTACCATCTTCATGTACGGTCAACTTTATTCTCAAGATTGTATATTTTGTCTTCAATGTCTGAGATTCTGTCTTCCAAGTGGTCTAGTATGTTGGTGATGATTTCTATTGAGTTTTTTAATTTGGTTTATTGTTTCCTTCATGTCAATGATTTCTTATTTTTTTTTTCAGAATCTTTATCTCTTTTTTGAAGTAATCATTTGCTACCTATATTTGCTTCCTTATCTCTGTTGGTGTGATCAATTTTCACCTGTATTTGCTGTCTTATTTCATTCTTTAATTTATAGATCATTTTAATTATGTTCATTCAGAACTCCTTCTCTGACATTTCATCAAGTATGCTGTCAATAACTTCTATTATTGTAGTAACTTGGTTTGTTTGAGGCACTTTTTCCCCTTGTTTTTTCATGTCATCTATGTGTCTTCCTTTCTTGCAGTGCAGACCTGAGGTATTACAGTTTGTATCCTATAATCTTACAGTGTCCATGAAGATTACCTGTACCTAACCTTGGTGTTTGGCTTCCAGACCCCAGTGGGTGTCCCACCATGGATGCTACTACAAATAAAGGTGGTGGCAACATTAGCGGAGGTAACTTAATTTAGTAGTGGGGGAGTCCCAAGGTGGATGCAACCACTTTTACATATGGGGCTGAAACAGTGGGACTTACAATGGCTTTGGGCTGCCTGTTCCCAGATGCAGCTGCTTGTAGGCCCTTTCTCTTGTCACAAGGTGGTGGCTACTGCATGGGGAGAGCTATGGTGATGGCTGCAGTGTTTCAAGATGAAGATGGGCTAGGCTTGGGCTCCTGCGCAGGTCAGTGGGGAAAGTCCTGGGCCAGAGCCTGGACTCTTGTGTGGGTCTGCTGGTGGGGAACAAACCTGGGACTAACCTGGGCCTGGGCTCCCATGTGGTTAGACAGCAGTCATCCTAGGCCTGGGCCTGGGCTTCAGAGTGGGTCTGCAGTTTGGCATGGGCTGTCCTGGACCTAACCTGGGCCTGGTCTCTGTTTTTTTTCTTTAATGGAAAAACACAAAACAAAAATTTTAAATAAAATAAAGGGTACTATTATTATGTTATGTTATTTAATATGGAAAAGGTAAATTGTCTAGATTTCACTTGATTTATGTTTAAGATTCATGGATAAATCAGTGATGAGTAATTTACCTTCTACTTTAATCTTTATTTCTGTACCTGGTTTACTTACCTTCAACCTGGAGTTAACCGGTAAAGTGTTCCACATAATTTTACATGAGGTAAACAGCCACCCTGAAATAGATTTCCAAAATTTTGGTAGATTGAAAGTTTAAGTATGAGATTATCCAGAAATTAAAAAGAATGATGGTGAATATTTTGAAGTACACCTGGTAATTCAGCAGATATAAATTATGCCTGCTTCTGATGATCCATAGTTGTGTGACCCATTCTTCTTCCTGGTACACAATTTATTTGAATTTAATTAGAGAAGACACATCTCTATGTCTTCTTCTTCTTCTTACTATGGATCTCACACTGTAAAAAGGAATTTTAGATGTTAGATTCTTTAGCCACAGAGAAGAGAACTGGCTTACCCTAGTGCCTACTTCTCCAACATCAACAGCTTTTAAAAACAAATGAAATGAAGAAGAGGCTGTGTTTGTTAACATAATTTTTTCTTCCTGAGTTAGCTTCTTCACAAATAATACCGACCTCAATGTAGTATTTTCTCCATATTTTATATGCAGAGGGAAAAAAAAACACCAACAACAAATTAAGATACATGCCACAACGAGGAACTAGAAATCCAACACATGTCTATCTGACTTCCATCCATTGAAGTCTGTTGGGGATAGCAGGACAATTGAGACCCTGCCCACCAGCCTATGTTCTGCCTCAAAAATCTATGGAAGAATTCTATATGACTAAATTCCATTTAGTCATACGGTGATGTGTTTCTCCCAAGGTAATGATTTAACAGATTTAGGGACAAAAGAAAGACATTTATCCACAATATTCTGAAAGCAAAATTATCTGAGGCTTATCTACTCTATTTTTCTAAGAAGTGTGAGTCAGCTGTAATGGGGAAATCAAACTATGAAGCCAGAGGAGAAAATGAAAGCATAGGGAAGATTTTCTATTCCTTTATAGCATTCCTTCAGCTTTTACCTGTTGTTTTATAAGTGAGAAAGAAGCAGGTTTATTATGACATAACAAACCTTTACTGTGGACGAGCTAACCTGGGGGGTTTCTCCCCAAGCTTATATTTCTAGATACTATAACCAGTGGGATAATGGGTAACTTAAATGAAGGGTCCATAATTTCTTAACAAATAATAATCTGTCTTCATTATAAGGCCAAAATTCCTTCCTCTCTCTTGTTATAATGTGTCATCATTGCTTTGCCAGTCTCTTGATTTATGTTTTCTAGCAAACACTGCAATCAATTATATTTTAAGTCCACCTTTTATGTAATTTGCATTATGTACTAAAGAGAATGCTAGCCTGTCTTTTTATTGGGTATTCATAGGATGAAGCTCTTTTGTTCTTTGACTTTGTCTTTTAAAAACTAGTTTTATAACTGTCTTTCCAATTGTATTGTCTTTTCTTTAACATTTTTATTGGTGCATTATAGTTGTACATAAAGATGAGAATTGTTCTTACATATTTGTATATGCACATAATATAACAATATAATTTGGTCAATATCACTCCCAGCAATTTTCCGCTCCCTCATCACCTCCCAATCTTTGGTCCCTTTTCTCTACTTATCTATAGATCACAGTTGTCCAATATAGAGAAAATGAATTTAATATATTTGATGTTAAGCTTTGAATTATATTAATGCAAAATGACCAATTTAAAATGATCAATTATAATATGAAAGGCAGGTAGGAAATATATAAAATTTAAAAATATCTAACATTGAAACTGGATTAAGTGTATATTTGAGTTTAAAGGAATGTGTATAAAAGGTATATTGAGACTTTTTCATAAGAAAACATCATAAAAATGACAGCATTTTTGGTACTCTATAGGAGTGGTATATAGAGTTTTGGGAAAAAATAAGATAATATGTCTCAATAGTTTTAATTATCTCATAATAAAAAAAATCTGTCCCCAGCAAATTTATGTGATGATTATAGCTCAACAAAAGCAGGGAGTTTTGTGCTTTATCATTAATCATTTTAAAAAAATAATATATTAAAAACAGATTATATAATATAGAACTAATACATTAGTAAAATGACATTATACATCTTTTAAATTATAATTATTATATAGCAAAGAGAAACATGAGGTAAAAGTTTTCATGTTGTTTGAAATTGTAAAATAACCATATGTAAGCAATGCTTGCAATTGCATATGTGTATATATATACGCTTATTTTCATATTTCATCTTCCCTATGAGAACAATGTGGGTAAAATATTACCTACTTCATAATTTTTGTGCAGATTAAATGTGATAATGCAATGAAGTGCTCAGAACAATGTTTTATTCATAATATATATTCTACAAATACAATTTACAATTATTTTATTATGACACAACATAAGCCAATTTGAACTTCACCTGTACATTATTATCCTAGATGTAGCAGGTAGGCTTTCAGATGGATTTCAGGGATCCCCATCGCTCAGTGTCCATGCCCTTGTGTAATCCCCTTAGCTTGAGTATGGTTTGTGCCTAGTCACTCCCTTTTTAAAAAATACTGCTAGCCATTCCCTAAAAAACAAATGCCAAATGTCTTCTTTGATATAAGGAGAGTAACTAAGAACAGAGTAGGGACGAAGAGCAGGAGAAGAAGATTAACATTAAACTGGGATGAGAGGTGGGAGGGAAAGGGAGAGAGAAGGGAAATTGCATGGAAATGGAAGGAGACCCTCAGGGTTATACAAAATTTCATACAAGAGGAAGTGAGGGGAAAGGGGAAAATAATACAAGAGGGAGAAATGAATGACAGTAGAGGGGGTAGAGAGAGAAGAGGGGAGGGGAGGGGAGGGGAGGGGGGATAGTAGAGGATAGGAAAGGCAGCAGAATACAACAGACACTAGTATGGCAATATGTAAATTAATGGATGTGTAACTGATGTGATTCTGCAATCTGTATATGGGGTAAAAATGGGAGTTCATAACCCACTTGAATCAAAGTGTGAAATATGATATATCAAGAAATATGTAATGTTTTGAACAACCAACAATAAAAAAATTAAAAAAAAATACTGTGGCAGTATTTAATGTTACTTTTAAGATTGTGTTACAAAAGTTTCCATCCTTTTTTCCTTATTTGTTTTATCTTATTCTCTTGTCACTTTTATAGATGTAAGGTGTGAAGGTTTGAGCTTTAGATAGGCCAATGAGGTAAGAAACTGCAAATCTCTCCAACAACCAGCAAGAACCTGAGACCTTGTACCAACTACTTGAGTGAACTTGAAGCAGATTCTGTGCTAGTGAAACCTTGAGATAATTTCAGTCAAAACTTTAATTTGAACTTTGGCAGATAACTTGACTCAAAAGATTCAGTAAGTCACACCTGGTTTCCTAAAACATAAACTTTGAGGTGATGCATGTTTTCTTAAGCTTCTGAGTTTTGAAGTACTTTGCTAAGAAGCAATAAATAAATAATAGATTTCAGTGACTTTTTTCTGTCATGTGAATTGAACCTAGGGGGCCTTTACCATTGAGGTATATAATTTTATTTTATTTTATTTTTTATTTTGAGACAGGGTCTTGCAAATTATTCAGAGTCTTGTTAAATTGCAATACTTCTGCTTCAGCCTCCTGAGTTGCTGGGATTACAGATGTGTACCACCCACCATTCCTGGTCAATTTCAGTGGCTTCATACAATTCTTTGAGAATTCTTACAGATCATCATCTTTACAACCTTTCTACAAAGTGATGGATTTAATGAAATCAATGCCTACAGGAAATTTTTTATTAGCAAGTAGGCTCATGCACACACACACACACACACACACACATTATATAACCTTGTCTAATAAACTTAGTTTTAGTTCTCAGATTTCTAGGGACTCCAGCAAGAATATTTCAAGAAATCAATATCATTACAGTCAGTTGGGCTACTTTTATGTCCAATTTAGGCTATATGAATTCTCCAGTTCATTGCTGCCCCACAGCAAAGAATGGTGGAAAAAATACTATAGCCACTAGATATACATGGCCTTTCAGCACCAGAAATGAAGTTAGTGTGACAGCTACTAAATTTTTAATTTAGTTATTAAATGAATTTACATCTAAATAGTTTCCTATGGCTAAATTCTAGCAAATGGACTGCACAACTTTAGTTGGTAGTGAAATATAGGATCAAATCTGAGTCCAATGTAAAGAACTCCAGTTAGGGAAATTGTGTGCTAAAACTTTTCAAAATTTTATATTCTAAACAATAGCAGTGGGGAAAATACAACATTTTCAACTAATCAACCGATCTTAATATAATATATTTCAGCAATGAAAAGTATTTGACATCACTTACTGAAAGTATTGCAGTCCAGCAAAGGCTACATAATCACATTGATATGCTTGAAAAACACTCCTAGACAGTAGAGTTGATGAGAGAGCTTCTAAAATTAACAAACTTCCCCATGTTAAAATAACAACTAACACAGTCATTTTATATTGCTTATGTGAAATGCCTTGAAGCACAGATAATAAGTGCAATTATCATTATTATTTACATTTTATTTCACAAAGCATAGAATAAATAATCATGCAACAAATCCTGGACAGTTACAATGTGAAGCAGAGGAAGACTTGACATTATAATCCATGAGGTAATAGTGTGGATAACACCCACACAGTTTAAAATTGCATTAGAGATCATTCTATTTACACAGGATTGGCCTGGTAAGAGCCAGCCTCTATTATCTCTCCCAGTAGTGCCATGATGCAGAGGTGATGCTCCAGATAGCTGTGACAGACGTTTTGAAGAACATACTCCCCAAGCTTATGATTCTTCGGATATGCACAGCAGTTTACAGAATCTAGACTAGACACATCAAAATAAATAGCCTAGAGGGACTCTTTCTGAACTTCTATAAACAGACCAAATGAACCCATTTTATAATGAATGCATAAGTTCCAGTGTAAAAAAAAGTAGTAATTTAATTTAAAAGTGATGTGAGAATATGAACATCAAAAAGCAACGTAAAATTAAAACGGAAAAGAAAAAAAGGATTTAGGTAATAATAGGTCTACAAATTTTATTTTATAAAATATTGGTCCAAAATACCTTTATTGGTAATCACATATTTAATTTGCTGTAAACCAAGGACAAGCACATAGTGTTTGTGTTTGTGTTTCCCCTTCTATATTTAAATAGAATACTAATGTCTATCTCAAAAAATATTCATTGTGCTTAAATGACATAGCACATATAAATTGGTTGGCAAATAGTAATAACTTCATGAAGAACAGCCATATTGTTATTTGACCAAATTGAAACGTGATACATGTGTAGTAAAAGCATTTACATTTTTAATGTGTGTATGTGAATTAAAATACATTTGTTTATTTTTTATCATAGATGTGAAGTCAAGTTATAACTTATTAACAATCTTAAGTTATTTTTACCATCTGCTGTTGAAAAATATTTTTGTACAATTTTTAACGATAAATTTTTAAACGGCAAATTAAATATTTTATTCCAACTAAACTTGTTTCATTGGAAGCAAATTTATTTGTAATATTTAAGATAAATTATTATGTTACAGCTCCTTATTTTGAATTTTATAAAACGTATGCCTTTGGTTAAAGCAGTTTCAAAGTAGAAAAGTGATATTATTAAGCACACTCTCTATCATTTTGTAACATTTAGAGGAAAGCACTTTTGTTATCTTGAATCTCAATTTAAGAAAATTAGGGCAGCCATATTAGTGAAGGAAGATTAAACAAATTTCTGGATCTCACTACTTCATCTGCTGCTATAAAAATCTGTTGTTCTTCTATTCAGCAATTCTGGAAAATGGGAAGCTAACAATTTTCTAATTCACATATAAATTATTTCATATATTAGGATTTATACCTCATTTTCTCCAAATCAAAATAATTTCAGGCAACTTATAAAGTAAAATAGGACAATTAGGAATGAAATCCCACAGAAATAAATGCAATTTAACAGGATAATCAGGAGGAAGAGCTGAAAGTGCTAGAACCTTCTGTCAAGGGAAACTTCTGGTTATAGTTCGTAATGGGAAAATCACTTCAGATTTTCCAACATACTAAAGTAAAAGATGTAGAATTGTAGCAAATTATTTCAATGTTTAACTAATGATGACTATCTGAATGTATTTTCATAGAGTAAAACAGAAAAAAAAATGATTGAGACAGGGTTTATTATGAAGGATATAGATACAACCTCACAATCTACAAATTCATTTGCCTGGAACAAACCAGTTTGAAATCAGAAGTTATGACTTTTATCATTCTCTAAGTATTTTTTATGGTTTAGATATGAGGTGTTCCCCAAAATTCTTGTGTGAGACAACGCAAGAAAGAATAGAGGTGATAGAAAGGGATTATGAAAGCTTTAAAATAATCAAAGACTTAACCCACTGTTAAAATAATCAAAGAATTAATTCACTGGGCAGTAACTGTAGGCTGGTAGGGTCTGACTGGAAGAAGTAGGTCTGGGGGGATATTTTTGGTGTTTATACTTTGTCCCTTGTGAGTGGAGCTCTCTGAGTCTTGGGGGGCAATTTCTGGAGTTACTTTCCTCCTCCACCCTCTTCTGCCAGGGTGTTGAGCTTCACCTCAGGCCTCGAGCTATGAAGTTGGCCAACCTGTGATCACCATATAAACTTTTCCTCCTCTACATTGTTCTTGTCAGGTCTTTTGGTCATGGCAGTGAAAAAGTTGACTAATTCTTTTTTCCCCATGGGAAACTATTATCATAACCCTATGTTGAACACCTACTTTGTTCTAGACATTTGGGGATGTCTATTTTGCAACTTGTGCACCATACAACTTTAGGAGGTACCATTTGTTGGTGGTTATAGAAATTATATATTACATCAATCTACTGTTAGATGGCAGTTAAGTGAATTGAGGAAGAAAAGGCTTCTTCTGATTCATACATAGATATCCTGCAGGCTAGCAGTATTCTGAGTCATGCTAAATATCTTGTATATTATCATTTTATCTTTTAGATATTCTTGTTATAAAGAAATATTATTCTAACTTTTCATGTCAAGAAACTAAAACTGAGAAAGATTGAATTTTGCCCACAATCAAATTAATTGTTTTTTTGACAGTGCCAGGATTTGAAACTAGGGAAATAGCATTCCAAGATCCATAAAGTTAACCTAAGTTCTACAGTAAAATGTTGAATATGGAAGATCTCAGTTTTAAATATTTTAGAGTGAATATGGGGCCCCAGATTATCATTAGCATACATTTAGGAGCACATACTAAGGCACTCAGCACACAAGTAAGTTCGAAGAAAGTGCTTTGTCAACTATAGAGCAGAACAGATCCACTAACAAGCACAAGGCATTCTGTGGAAATAGGTTGTTTCACATAATTCATTATGAAGTCACATAGAGATCACATAGAGATCAATGTGTGAATGCAATCACATTTACTTATCTAATGTTATTATTTTTTACAATATGTAAACCCAGATAAATCCAAAAGAGATTATGATAAATGTATTAATCACAGTGGGTGCAAGGGACAATTTTCTTTATGTAAAAATTGATTGAAGAAAATAACCACTTTGTTTGACTCTTGTTGCTGGCTAATAGTTTCATTTTTTAATGCATCTGCATTTTCATAGCCTCCTCTATAATTGACTATTTTAATACAGAATCAACTGACTCCTGAACATTGTAAAAGAGACAGCTCATAATGCAAAAAGCTTCTGTAAGCATAAAATGTGTATTTTGTACACTAAGGAATGTGCCCTATAAAGTTCAAATCACATTGTATGCAGCTTGAATACTTAACTCTCAATTTTCTTCATTCAGCCCAATGTACTATAGTTAGGAATTCCAGAACAACATATTTTTCATATCCATCATACAGTAATAATGAAAAAAATATTACTAGGATAATTTTCAGTATCCACTAATAAATCTACCAGAGTGTTGTTCACCAGATTTCTTTTTAAATGCCCTAGAAAAACTAGGATTGAATATATTATTAGCTTTGTATTGATGAAAAAAAAAAAGAGTGTGCTAAAAGGATACTCCTGTGGATCCTTTTTTTCAGATTAGTAATCCTCATTCTGAGGCTGTAGCCCAAGCCACTGCCATCTCATCTTTCACACATTTATGGTGGGGAGTCATCATGCCTCCCTCATTCGTTATTTTTTCAAAGATGTTTACTAAATTTTCAAATTTACACATTGATTTTTTATCTTTTGCTTGAATTATATTCTCTTTAGAGTACTTTTAAATCAAAATTGCATTAGCAATTGGCTTGTCCTATAAAGGAAACTGTCACTGGCTGCTCTCTTACCTATGCACTGCTGTTAAAGTGAGAAGTGGGGGCATTAGGGTCTTTGTCATGCCCCTGATAAGAGCAGAGCACTGGTGGGCTGCTGCAGTCTGGGTAGATGAGGCAAGCTTTGAAGACAGCAAGTTAAATCTTCTATTCTGGTGTCTAGTTTCTGTATTGCCCATTAACAGTAACATTACATCCAAATCATTAATGTGACTCTAAATCCCCACCCTATTCCATTATCAAGCATATTTGAGAAACTCTTACATTCTTATTCAAGAGATTTATCCTCCACAAAAATTTATTTACTGGCACTAATGTATCTTGCTTAAAATATTTTATAAAGCTTTTTTCTTATTTGAAACCAAAGATGTTCCAAAGTTAAGGCTAGTTTAATAGCCTTATAAAACACTTTAATATAAAATTGTACATTTTAGCACTGTAAGCATTCTTGGTTAATTTAATTAAATAAATATTTTAGGACATCGATAAACACAATTAAAATATAGTCATTTCCTATCCGTTGAAGAGAACTCTGATATATGATATCTTTGAATTTCTGTTTTCTCAGGACAAAGTATTAGGGATAAACAAATACTTTCATATGAAATTTAATTTACATCTCCTACTTTCCCTCTCTTAACTTTGTCACATTTGCAACACTGTTTCATATATCATCTAAGTTTGAATGAATTAGATTAGAAAGCTGCATGTTTAAAATGCAATAGGAATTTAAGCTATTAATTAAGGGCCACACATTGGTGCATATAGTCCTTTCCCTAGAGCTACACTTAACATGCTTTCCCAAGTCATTAATTGCTGGCAGCTGGTGCCAGCAATTAATATTACCCTTTATAATAACACTGTAGTCCTTTCCCTAGAGCTACACTTAACATGCTTTCCCAAGTCATTAATATTACCCTTTATAATAACACTATAGGCAATTTTGATGTGCAATATGTAGAACCCTAACAGAATATGTACTCATTTGTAACTTTGTTCCTATTGGCCATGGTTCCCAGCATATGGTGTAGCAGTATGTTACTAACATCCACAGTCTCATCAAAACCTATGTATACGCTACGGGAAAGCAAACAGAGTCCCTGGTTGAATGTAGTAGCATAATTTTCCTCTCCCTACAAACAAAATCTTAATAATTTATTTTTTCAAAAACAAAATTATAATTGGTATTCTTATTGTAGTTTCTAGTGATGTAAAGAAGTATTTTAAGTCTAAATATAGGGGATGATGCATTGGAGCAAGTTCTTCCATGATTAGTGCAACTATCTGGTGAATCAGACCTCTAGAAAGATTTTAAATTATTAGTGTTGATTTCCTTCCTTCATCTCTCCCTCCTTCCTTTTGTTTTCTCTTCACTTCCTCCTCCTCATATCCTTTACTCTGTCTCTCCCCTCTCCCAATAAAGTGTCCTTTCTCTTTTATATAAGACTTTGTTTAATCAGGCTTTAAACTTAGAGCATACTGAATGCAAGCAAACCTTAGACTTGGCAATCTGCTTTGTCACTCTGATTTTGTTTGATGTGTAACAACTTATCATGAACTTAGAAGTTTAAAATGAGACCCATTTGTTATCATACATTTTTCACTGGTGAGAAGTCTAGGCATGACTTAATTCTCTGCTCAAGTTCTCAAAACATTGAAATTAATGTCGGTCAACTAAGGTCTCATCTGAGATTCAGGATCCTCTTCCCAGCTTGTGTATTAGTTACACAAAATTATTTCCTTGCAGCTCTAAAATTCATTGAGACTGTATCTTCAGACCCATAGGGGAAAGTCTTTCTGACTTCTAGACTTCATTTTAAAAGCTCACCTGATTAGGTCAGGGCCCCTGGTAGTTTCACAATTGATTATTTCAACTAATTAGTACCTTTAATTCTATCTGCAGAATTTTAATTTGCTATATAACACACCCTAAGCACAAAAATGATACTCTCTTTTAGTCAGTGGTCTCACCTACCCTCAAAGGATGTTGTATATGGGTGTGGATCATTAAGAGTTCTATATTCAGCAGGGCATCCTGAGGAAACTGCATTATCTCTCTGTGTTTTAGCTTTCTAACTATGTTACTCTGAGCAGTAACTTATAGGGTCAAATGTTATAATTCATGTAAGCCGTCTCAGGTACTTCTGCAGTAAAAAATATTTTAATAATTTGTATAGTTTACAGTATCACTTTTTTTCTCTGGGAAACTCCATCCAGGTGAAGTACCCTAGAATCTGTAACTCTGTCATAAGAGGATGGCTAGTCAATCAATGGCTCCTAAAAGTAAGGAACTCAGAGCTGGAATCCATAGACACCTTCTGATTATTATTAGTGAGATAAAGTCTCCAGTGCTGCATGCACTGAGAAACAGAAAGTCTATTGGCATAGATAGGCCACAGGAGTACATTACATGTTTAACAACATTCATTCTTTCTTGTTTAAATTAAAGCATTTATAGTTCTTTTTATTTTATTTATACTTTAACTTCCTTGATGACTGCAAGACCTAGTAGGTTTGTAATGATTCTTCATATTGTTCCCTGTTCCCCTCACCTTCTGCTTTAGCACTTTGTCAGGTCCCTATAGCTTTTGGTGTTCCTCTCTGGGTCCCATTCACAGGGTTCACACCCTATGTTTTCATGTCCTCTCCTTAATTTGCTTTCTGTCATATTTTCATGGTTCTAGCTCCTTCCATTTTCCTCTCACAATTTGTAGATGTTCCTCTCTCTTTCATATTGACATCTGAGAAACTGTAGTTTGGGTGACCTTCCATAGTAACATAGTAATTGTTGTTTTATTGTTCTGCACCAAATATGTAACATTAAATATATATATATATATATATATATATATATATAAACTATCAGTAGTTAAGTGGGGCAGTGTAGAAAATGACATTTTCTCTGTACACTGGGAATATAGTTACTTTTAACTGGAAAAAATGTTATGATGTTATACCCAAGACAAACAAATTATTTGTAAAAATGATCAACCAATACAGCATGATGTGGAGTTGCAATGCTAGAAGGTTGTCATATTTTCAAGGCACTGGCACAAACCATATCTCCCTTTCTACTGCTGATCCCACATTGACTATTTGGAAGGCAGAAATTAGATTCAAAAGATTTAGGTTTTATAATCAATTTATGAAGTTTCATTATTCATAATAACTGTATATAATTTTGCAACCAGCAGGAAAATGTGTATTTAGAATATTTCATCTTTCCCAAAAGTTTCCTTTTCCCTATTTGAACAAGTGGATCTTTAGATATATATCTGATTCTTTTTTCCTTCAGAGCTTTGAATTTCAATCTTCCAAGTGAAGCCTATTTTTTCCCCTTTAAGTGTCTAACTGTTATATTTGAAAATGATAACTTCTCTACTGTAGATTTATACCGGTTAAATTAGGCATAAATTAACAGAGGGAATCCGAGAATTTGATGTTTTGTGTTAATTCGTACCTTCTCTACCTCAGGTCCAGGTTTACATAAATGAGTAAGTGAAAGTAAAAGGAATAAGGAAAAATGCACTCGATAATATAACTAACAGGATTTATCAAAACTAACCATGTATGAAACAGATAAGAATAAAAACCAACTGATAAAAGACAAAAATATTTTCACATACTACTGAATTTAAAGGGTTTTGAACAACTATTTTAAAGTTCACTCAGAGAAGCAAAACTAATAGGAATATAATGGTGGATACAGAATTTATACAAATTGATCTTGGTTTTTTGGCAAAACAGGCAACAAATACAAAAGTAAACTAACAAGGTTATAGCAAACTAAAATGTTTCTGAACAATTGAGGGAACAACCAACCAAGAGACAATCTGTATAGTGGGAAAAGATATTTATAAACTTCTGAGAATAGGTTAATAGCCAAAATACAAAAGAAACTCAACAACTCAATAGCAAGAAAACTCATTCAATTGAGAAACACGCAAAGGAATCTAAACAAACATTTCTCAAAAGACAAACAAATGGCTAATAGACATAAAAATCCACCTCACGTCTGTTAGAATTTTCAGTTGATAATTATTAAGAAGATATATTTTAAGTGTTTTCACTTCAAAAATTCATAAGAATGAGAAATAATGCATATACTGATAGGCTTTATTTAGCCATTCCACTGTGGAGACATACTTCAAGATAGCACCTTCTACTTGATGAATAGCTACCATTTTCATTTGTTACTTTATATCAATAAATCATTTTTTAGAAATAATTAAATTCTATAAGTGAGAGTTGATGGAGAATTGTGGGAGGATATGAAAGAGGAAATTGGAAGATTATAGAAAGGGTCTTTAATCCCTTATTATCTGAATCTCTTGCTTGAATGGACAGTTTGGTGCATGCAATAAAATCGGAACTAAACCTCTATTAATTGAATAAAATGAATCATGAAGGAGGAGTTTGAATATAATCCAGTGGAAGTAGCTGCCTCTGGGCCTGAATTACCCTGTGGGTCTGCAATAGTCGAGCCTCTATAGTGCTCCTCAGATTGTCAATCCTAGACACAGGAAGGAAAGTTAGATTAATAGTCAGGAAAGGTAAGCTGAAATAGATTCCAGTGAACAACAGTGTATTGGATGTTCCAATATCTAAATGCAATTATTTTCCAAGCACATTGTTGATGCTTCATTTCTGCCTTCCAAGTTACTTGAAAGCTCCCATTTTGAACATCCTTACTTGGAACTGACAACAATGTCAGCCAGCAACGCAGTTCCCAGCATGACAAGTTGATAAGCTATGACCCATTAACATGTCCATTCAAGCTTAGTTAATCATTGACAAAATTAACACTAAGCATCATACCTGTAAAATCAGTAAACTACTGTTAATGATTTAGAAGTCTAAATGTAAAATGAGTGTGGACATAGTTTTTATACTTTGTTGTTGTTTACTATATACTTTGGAAAAACTAAAAGAGAAAAAATTCTTATTGAATCTAATACTTGAGTCATTATATTAGGTGATTTGTATATATATATATATATATATTTTTTTTTTTCTCCTTCAAATCTAAAAGCGAACCTAGATGGTTAGTTATAAATGTTATCTTTGGAAAGATGTCAAAAGTGAGACCCAGTTATCATTTGAAGTAATGTAAAGAGTTATTAGTGCATACGATGGTGCCAAGTCCTCTTTGAACAAATTCAATAAAACCATAAAAAACTCAGATGATCTACTTGTGATGGTGGGAATAGCTTTTTATTAAATTTAATCTGAAACAAGATTGATTTTATGAATTTTTATTGGTTTCATAGTTGTAAGATGAAATAGGTACATAAAATGAAAAAAATCAATTGTATACTAATAGCTTTCCCTGGGTTCTCCTTAACCAAAAAAGACAATAACAAAAATAAAATTGTAAACACTGTTGTCATGTAATTCAATGTTCTCTGGTAGAGAATATATAAAATTTACTAACCAGTGGATAGAAGTCAAAGTTTATGGCAATGAAACATTCTGTATCTGTAATTTGCTTTTGATATTTAGATATTAATGGCCTTGGATAGGTCACAGAAAACTTTATTACTATTTTCTTGTCTGTACAAAAGCAATATTAATATTATACATTGCCCATGTATACTGTCAGAATTAATTGAGAGCATGAGGATTTCTCACAATGTGCAGACAAATTTAAATGTCCAAATAATACTAGAGACTTTGAGTGCATTGAGCAAATAAAAACTTAATCTATTTATATGCCTATCTACACTTGAAAGAAAATCAGCAGAGGTAAATATAATGCTAAACTGCAGTTATCACGCCATTCCAATAGTGTTTAGAATAGCAATGTATATCCTCTATGCCATTTAAATTTATTTCCATCTCATCCACATATTCAACATGTCCCTTATGACAAACTCACTTTGAAAACTTTTGATATAAAATTGATAAGAAGGCAATAATTTAAAAATTATCATTATCCTAGTCTTCATGGTGATAATTTTGTTCATTGAATTTGACATTACTACTATTTATGAGAATTTGAATATTTACTGCGCTGGCAATGTACCTTGCAATCAAAATGTTAGAAGCCTTCATAACTCTATGAACCATGTAAAATTCAATGATGCATTCCTCATGAAGGGAAGGATAAATTTTTGCAAATCTCTCACTAAGATGTATTGGTAATAATTGGCCTGCCTTCACAGAGCTGATCAAAGTAGTTTGTACATAACCATACTTTGAATTTCAGTCATTTGGAATGATATTAAAAAATACACAGTGCATTCCTTCAATAGTGCCAATAAGTCCTTCAACAAATCCAACTAATTTAATAAAAAATCTTAGATTATCTACTAGAAATGGTGAAAATTGATTTTCATTAAATTTAATATAACTGACTTAATTCAATATCATGAAATAGACACATTATCTATAATGTTCTAGTAATATTACAACAGGGTCCCTTGTCCTATAATGAAATAATAGAAAGGAAAACCTATTCATATCATTTCATGGCTGCTGAGTGCTACAAAACTGCTACCCCTAATAGAGTATTGATTAAGACAGGCATCTATAGAGACAAACAGGTGCAACAGTCCCAGGACACCTGAAAAATTGAATGGTATAACATTTTATTTTTGCAAAACATGTGTATAATTCCCTTAGGAGTTTCAGTTGCAAAATTTCAAGCTGTTAGCTTTGAATAAAAACTCCAAAAATATATGGAAAGCATTCAAAATCTCATTGGGAACAGAAGATCTTCTGGCCTTAACATATTACCAACTGACATTTTTTATATCATTTTCCCCTATAATATATGAATAGAATGCATTATTCTAATTCTTTTAAGGCCTGCATTCTAAATGTTATCTATTTTTT
The DNA here is from genome assembly GCF_021218885.2 of Marmota monax. Taxonomy (NCBI): domain Eukaryota; kingdom Metazoa; phylum Chordata; class Mammalia; order Rodentia; family Sciuridae; genus Marmota; species Marmota monax. Next base: position 970,183 of record NW_026695230.1, on the reverse strand, counting down.
AAAAATTGTTAATAATGTTTTAATTTATATTTTAGAATAAATTACTACCACTAGTTAATTATATAAATTTATATTTGATTTTCAACTTTTTATATTTGAAACTAAAGGCATTCTTTGGCTAAGGATAAATTTAATAGAGTATCAAAATTTATCATTTCTTCGTTACTCCAAAAACTACAGTATTCATATATGATGTATACACACAAAGAACATATTAACACACACTTCAAAAAAATCACAATAGTATAAAACAATCTAAGGCTGCATTGTAAATTTTGAATATTAATTTAAAACGTTGGGAGGAGGATGTTTTGTTAATAGTTCCTGTACTTGAGCTAATTTTATCTAATTAGGAGATATTACCATCAAGTAGCTGATTTTAATCCTGTTTCAGAGCTTACAAGGTTCTTAGGAGACAAAAGAGGAAAAATATTGTATAGATTTCATTAGAGCTTTGAGTCACATTCTTATTTACATTTGAGAAGTGAATATCCATATATAAGAGTGATCCTAAATTTTGAAGAATATATAAAATAGTTGTATATATTTGTATTTTATCAATTATCTTTTAGTTTTTATTATATACCTATTATATCCCAATCCAAATCTTTTTAAAAAATATTTTATTTTTTAGTTGTAGTTGGACACAATACCTTTATTTTATTTGTTTATTTTTATGTGCTTTTCCCCCCCTTTATAATAAATAGGAAAAATAAGCACAAACTTCTGAGAGAAGATTAGCTGAAAAATTAGGAATAAAAATACAGTATGATCAGTCTGACAGGCAATGTTTCTCTAGGTGGTCATCAAACTACCAAGAGACATTGTTGAAAAAGAGATGTTTTGAATTGCAATACTTTCTTAGATTTGGGGACAAGCCAAAATTCAGGAGTTTATAGGAGAAAGAAAATCTGACTAATCTTCTCAATTTGAAGTAACAGTGGGTAAAGAATAATTGTGATCACTTGACCAGAGTCCCTTATTGCTGAACACAAGACAACCTTTACCTTTAAACCTATTAGTGGTAGAATTGTGTTACCCTTAGACATGTTTTCTGATTGACAGCTACTCAAGTGTCTTAGATATCGGAGGATTGATGAGAGGCTTCCCTAGGGATATTTTAAAAAAGCATTTATTAAAGTTTGGATATATAGCCAAACCAAAATTTAAGTCTTAAAGAGAACCAATCAAGAAGATTCCATGACACTGGGTCAAATTATTCTTAAATGAAGTAGTGAAGTGATTATATGACAAATTTTACTCAGGAAAGTAGAATCATGTTCATCTTTGAGCAATTATAAATGACCACTCACAGGCATTCCTATTGTTCTGGGAATGATGTTCTTGGTTTCAGATTGTCTACAGTCTGGTTATTATGTAAAAGAAGTCATGAGAAATGTGGAGGTTTTCTGGACACAGTGCTGCATGCTTACAATTCCCAAGGGACTTAGGAGGCTAAGGCAAGAGGATCACAAGTTTGAGGCTAGCCTTAAGAAGATAGCAAGACCTGTGTCAAAATAAAATAAAAATGACTGGGTTCCATCCCCAGTAGTAGGAAAAAGAAGAGAAGGAGGAGGAGGAGAAGGAAGGAGAGGAGGAGGAGGAGGAGGAGGAGGATGTTTTTGCAGGAGGAGTTGCAGGATGAAGGGGGAGGAAGAAGAGGAGAGGAAAAGAAAAAAGAAAAGAAAGTAAGGAAGGAAAAAGGGAGTTCTTGTCAACCTTCTGAGAAGCCTGCATACCAACAACTGTAAAACAAAGGTAAATCACGCATGATGTTTTGTAGTAGTCAAGTATTTTAGGTTTACTTTCAAACTCTTAGGGTATTTTCATATGGCTTCTTGTTGAGATAAGATCACAGGCTCCTCTGGAACTGGGATTTTACCTTACTTTTTAATTAGCACATGTGTTTTAGGCTTTTTTTTTTAATGGTGTAGTGTCTGAAAAGCATGGATCAGAGATGGAAGGGGACTCATTAAAGTAAAAAGAGAAGGAAGTCTGCTCTCACATCTGATAAGTGCCAAAAATATTTATTAGAAAAAAGGATATAATCCAATTATCAGAAAGAGAACAAAGCATGTTAGTCACAAATAAAATATGGTGACTTATTAAGAGTTAGGCTCACGGAAATGATTGCTGTAGAGATTTAAATTTTGGGAGTTCATATGAGGTCTTTCAATGGACCTATTACCTCATCAATTTGGGAATAGGGAAGTTCTTAAATTTTTGTTTACAGGATGAAAGGTTCCATGATCATCGTGTAAAATGTTGCTGCTCTACTTTGAATATTTAGTTTCTCAAAAATTCATGTTGGAACTTCATCTCAAATGCGGTGATATTAAGTCACGTGGCCTTCACTAGGACTCTACCCTCATTAATCCTTATTAAATAGCTTTATTGATAAAGTTTATATATATATATATATATATATATATATATATATATATATATATATATATTATTTCTGCTTTCTGTCATATGAGGATGCCACCAAGAAAAGAGAACACCAGTGGAACAGGTTCTCATTGGACACTAGTTCTGGTGCCTTAATTTTAGACTTCCTGTTCTCCATGACTGTGGGAAATAAATTTGTGCTCATTTTCTGTTAGAGTCTGTAAACAAGTCAGGATGGCGCCTGGCAAATGTTAGAGTCTGTAAACAAGTCTGGATGGTGCCTGGCATTTTGCCAGAGGGAGTGGTTTGTGAAGTAATGCCAGGGAGCCATTAAGTGTGGAGATTCCTTATTGGTTGACTGCTGTATCTAGTTTATGCTAATTAAGATAAGCTGTGTGGAATGTATAAATACCTCTGTTGTCCTACAATAAATGGCTCCCACTCCTGCTGTATCGATCTACACAAGTTGTTCGTCACCCCCTGGTTATTTTGCCCAGCCAGCCAGACTGTGGCAATTTTCTATTATCCAGTCTGTAGGACACTGGTATAGCAGTACAAACGAACCTAAACATACACCTTGTATCACCAATGTCCAGTAGTTGCATGTAAAAAGACAAGGAACATGTACTCTTGACTCCCATAACAATAATGTAGGTATTTTTAAAAATTGGCAAATACGCACAATAATTAAGTGAAAGAGAGGATCTAAAAGCATATTATAATGGAAGAAGATCTTGCCCTCTTTAATAGTATAAAGGTCAAAAAAATTCTTTCTGAACTCTAGAAAGAATGGTTACAGGATTACAGACTGTTAGTGCAAATGTGAAAGGTATAGGAATTGGGGGATAACTAGAATGAACAAAGAGAAAAACTATAAACAGCAACCAAAAGATCACTATGTTTAGTGAAAAAATGCTGTAAATTTGTGGGTCTTTCCAGTTATGATGGAATTATTAAAGAAGGAAAGACAGGTGAGAGGGAGGAGAAGATAATACAAAAGACGGATCCTTGTGCAATTTTGTATTTGCAAAAGTTATACGGGTAGTGCTGGTCTTCTTTTCTTTGCTGTGACCAAAATACCTGCTAAAATCAACCTGGAGGAAGAAAAGTTTATTTTGGATTCAAGGTTTCAGAAGTTCAGTTCATGGTAAGCCAACTCAATTTCTCTGAGCCTGTGCTGAGACAGAACATCAGGGAGGAAAGACTTGGTGGATGAAAGCTACTTGTCTCATGGCATCCAGGAAAAAGAGGGAAGAGGCTAGGGCAAATATGGTTCAAAAGAATACCCTCAGTAACCTATCTCCTCCAGCCACACCCCACCTGCCAATAGCTACCACCCCATAGTCCAATACCATTATTAACTAAAGAAATGGATTTATCCACTGATAATGTTATAGCCCTAAGTACTACCTAAAATCCCCCACCTCTGAACCTTGCTTTATTAGAGATCATGCCTTCAAAAGACGCACTTTTTGGGGAGATGTTTCTAGATCTACAACAATAACAGATAGCAAAGTTGATACTGGATGTCCTAGATAAGGATGACAAAGCAAAGAAGTGCAGTGAAATACAGAAGAAAGGAAATAGACTTGGAAATTCTTGGGAGTCTTCTTATGACATGTTATGCAGAATCTTACCATCTCATGATGTCATCCATTGTCTTGCTCTAAAATTCTTGCTAATCTATGTCCAGGCACTATATGTCCTGAGTGCTTTCATAAGAATTTTGGTTTGGCATCTCTGATTAGAGTTTATTTCTATTAGAAATAGTTCTTGTACCTTTTTGTTTAGCTAACAGACAGGAGTCCAGGTTTGCCCTGTGTCTGGGCAAGTGTCAGTGGTAAGGAGGAAAATGCAAGGTTTTTTATACTGAAATTTGGAATTAGATTTCTGGGGATATTATTTCCAGATAATTAAGCCTGAACTCCTTAATTATGGAGTGATTTATGTGAAATGAATAGAGGAATATCAGCCTCAAACTACAGATTGTTTTATGGTTGGTATAATCACAAATTTCCTGAAATAAATTAGGATGTTGGAATTTACCAGTTAGTATCCTTGAATGCTGGAACATATGGAGAAATCTCATTGGTTGGTCAGTTATTATTTTATGTGGCAATAGTTGGTTGAGCAAATAGGGGAGGACTCAAGAGCAATCAAAGGTAAATGTAAACCTTAAGACCTTGGGAAGATGGGCTTTGGTTCTTCTTGTCAAATTATCAGACTTTATTATTTTTTAAAGTCTTTATCTTTTAAAGAAGTTTTCTTTTTGTGGCAAAATAAAGGAATATACAGAGATCTCCCATATTTCCCTACCCTCAAACCTACTGGGTCTCCCCAATTATCAACATGCCCCAACAAAGTGGTACATTTCTTACAACTGATGAATCTACTTTGGGTGCTCATTGTCACCCAAAAAGCATCACACTGCAAATTTAATTCTAATTAAACTATCACTCCAGATGACTGAGAATGACAAGGGTAATAAAAGTTCCTCACTTGTTGATATTCTTGAGTATCTTTACCAGTAAAAAGTGTCATTCATTCACTTGAAAGAGCCATTACACATTAATGTTAGTAATCTGTTTAGAAGGGAAAATTTCAAGCCAGTAGAAGAAGATGCTTTTGACAGTAAGATGTACTACATCAATTAGATAGGAGAAGCTAATTGATACCTAATCATTGTTGAAGAAAAGTTCTCTTGGAGGGAGTTACCTTTTCTGAAACTTTATAGTTTTATTGGGGTTATGACTTTCACTTTTCTTGTTTTAGAAAAGATGCAAAATATCTCAGTAGTTCTGGCCTAAGAGTTTCATTTACTTTCATTTTTGTGTTGAGCAATTGTCGCGACCCCTTGCCCGCAAGGAAGACGCAACTCGGGAATCTTCTTTCAGCAGTTTATTCAGGCCCTTGATATTTCTTCTTCTCCCTCCCGGATGCCCCTCCCAGCCTTAATAAACCATCCCAAGCCCCAATGCAAAGCTGCCGCGTGGAGCTTTCTCACAGGGTGGTGTACAGGGTGGTGAAAAATCATGTGCCAACTCTCCCAGATAAGGAGTTGTTTGTCACAGACCACAGCGGAGCCAGCGTCATCTTGTAATGGCGACCATAATCTGCAGAAACGGCAGAAGTGGCTCACCACAAGCAATCTTGACATTTATGTTGGAAACTAAACAGATCACACATGGGAGAGACATCCAACAGCTACATGGATTCACTAATGTCAATCTGGGTGGGCAAAACATACACATTATTCCCACTGGCCATTTTATGTTTGGGAACTTAAATCAGGGCACTTAAAATTCTTCAATTCAGAAACCAGATGGTAAAAACTATACAAATGCACACATATATGAATCCATGTATATGCTCACATACATGCATACACATGGATGTACATGTTTCACAGTGTAGACAGTGTATGAGAGAGAAAAGAGAGGGAGAGAACCAATGTAATTGTATATTGATGACTGAGGAAACTGCAAGTAGTGTATATTCCTTCTGTAATTTTGAAATTACTTTGAAAAAAGCACTTCTGAAGACACCATAATGCATAATTAATGTTTGACAGATGGAGATTATATATTTGCAACATAATATGTACCCAAGGTAACATTAAATATGAGGAAAAACTGGGCTTTCACACACAATACTGGGACTGATATAATTACCAAATTTTTAAGGTTTTGTCAGAATGTTTGTTAAATTTTATAAAGCACAGGACCCTTAGCCCCTATTTTAGTTATTATTTGTACATTTTATTTATATATGCATTTATTTATTTACTTATTTCATGGCACTGGAAATCAAACCCAGGACCTTACACATGCTAGTCAAGCATTCTGTCACTGAGCTATACTTTATCTTCTTAAGCCAACTGGCCCAAACAGAAATGATATTACCAAATACTTGGAAAATTTGTATGGGTATAAGGATACTATAACAAATATAATTACCAAAAATATAAGCATCTTTTTCTTCGAAATTTGAATTTATTGTTCACTTTACTGTATCCTGCCTTGAGTTTGTTGGTGGCTTTTGTAAGAGACCCATCTTCTTTCTTAGTCTGAATTTAATACCTCTAAGTTTGGCATTAATATATTAAACCTCCAGTATATTTGTGTCACTTCATTTTTGTTCTTGGGCCATTAAGCACAGTCAGTAATGTGTTTTTTCTATTCTTGCCAAAATGAAAGGCAGACTGAAGACCTCTTCATTGTTTAAAAGATTTATAATTGAAAGGGCCATGTCATGAGTTTACTACTGTGCTAGAAAACTCTGAAACCTTCTCTCTATTGAAATTTTGTCCACTGGGCCTCAGTTGCTACTGATTTTCATCCTAGGTAAAAGCTGTTCCCTTGGGGCATTCCCTTAATTTCTTCAAAGACATTATGCAGTAGTACTGTTCCATCAACTCAGGGGAATGCCACTCTGAATTGACAGAGGTTCCAGGGCATGCCACATGAAGAGTCCAGAGATGCTAGCTTATTGGCTCTAGTAGCCCAGTCTTTCATACTTCCCTGTATCCTACCCATTTTTAAGGAAATCTTTCAATGACTTGCTAAGTAGACTTTATTACTTGGCCATTTTTTTTAAATTTAACCAATGACATATTGTCAAATGTGATAAAAGCAAAAACTTGAAAAGTATTGACTGTGTTAAGCTTATTTGTTTGAACTTTAGAGAGCTTACTACTTGTTCAGTGAGGCAGCCTAAAGTAGGGTATGTAGAAAACATGTATATATACACAGAGTAATATTTACATATATATAAAATGTTGATGAAAAATCATGAAAATAAATGAGGAAAGTCAGGAGAAGGAGAACAAACATAAATCCTCAGGGACACATATGTGTTCATAGAGGAGACAATATTGGAGCTAAGCTTTGGAGACCAACATGGGATTTCAGAAGTGTTAATTTTTTTTGGAGGGAAAGTGTTTCACATGGAAAGGTAACTGGCACACCACTGAATACAATTGTCTTTCTACCTCTTCTTACTACTTCATTTTTGTTATTTCCTCTATGTATACCCCAACCATAAAAGGACTCTCTATATTGAATTTGTAAATTATCATAATGCAGGTAAATTCTGTGGCACATTTAGTTCTTCTTACTAGACTTCACCTATCTGATCAGTTTCTACTCATCAAATTGAATGTGTGTATTCCAGATTCTTATTTGGGCCTTCTCTGGTTTTAATTACTGGATTATAATGTATTGAAAAGTAGCCATTGAAGAGCCAGAAAAATGGAAGTATTGCTTCTGATAAAAATTTATTTATATCAACAGATAGGGCTTTTCTTTGGGGCTAAATAAATTTATAGGAAGAAAAAATATTATAATAGAACCTGAAGCGGTTGTAAGTTCTCTGAGGACCATCATGGTTTGAGAGAGATGGAGAAGGGGAAGATATAGTCTATAAAACAAGAAAAATAATACCTACATAAGTATAATATATGCTGTGAAGAGGCAGATGCAGACAATTTAGGGCATGATGGAGAAAAGAGTGTATTTAAATGCCAGGTGATATAGTTAGGTCATGAAATAATTAACAATTATAAATATATCTGGCTTCTGGGATTATATGTTTTATCAAATGTGTGCATCACACATTTTTACATTAAAATTGAGCACCTATTGAGAAAAGATGAACTAAACTAGATGGATATATAACAATGGGGCAATGGAGACTGATACAATTACAGAATGGCATGCTTCCTTGAATTCATGAGATTTGAATTAAGACTTGAAAAAGTAAGAGAGTTTTCCAAGGAAATACCTCTGTGAAGCACTTTCAAAGATGGAACAAGGAAAGGGCTGGGGTTGAGGCTCAGAGGTAGAGTGCTTGCTTAGCACGTGTAAGACTCTGGGTTCGATCTTCAGGACCACATAAAAATAAATAAATAAAGGTGTTGTGTCCAACTACAACTAAAAAATATAGGGAAAAAATATGGTTTAAAAAAAAAGATGTAACAAGGAAGAAACCAATTTAAATAAGGATGTGCCTGGGATGTTTGGAGGAATTGGAAGGAGCCAGGGGAGGCAGAGTGAAGGGGAAGGGGCAATCATGCTATTTGTCAATCTTAGGTCTACTATATAACAACTTCAAACATCACTGACTTGAAAACAATAGGAAAATTCAAATAATTTTCTTAATGACCTAGTATTTTTGTTTCTTCTGCCAAATTTTCCTTCTCTAATTATTTTCCTATTTATTTTGCTTGTTTTGTTCTCCTCTTGACATGTTTTCCTGGAAACAGGGCAATCAATTATACATTAAAACTAACGTTATTTGCATTATGAGCTTCAAGAAAATTATAGCCTGATTTCTTAAGTGTAATTTCAGCATACAACCTGTTTCATTCTGTTGTTTTGACTTTCAAAGGCTATTTTTTCCATAATTTTTCTTCCAGTTATTTTGCCCTTGAGCCATGTAAGCACCGTCAGTAAGTTGGGGTTAGCCAAAAAGATCCTGGCATCAATAAATCCTAAACATGCTGTAGAGAGTATTTTCCTTAAAATCCCTCAGTCATCTATTGTACATCACATTTTCATGTCACGAGGTGTCATTTATCTTAATAATTGTAGTATCTTTCCTAATATAAATGTCAAAAAAGAGAAATGCTTTTATTTTCCCTTTATTATTGAAAGTAATTGAAGATCACCAAAAACAGCAAATGCCAATCCTTCTTCATTTTGTGCTGAATTTTGAGTAGCTTTACACATGAGAGGCAATTAACAACAACAACAAAACAGTAAACAGTCCCATAAAAATGTTAGCCAATCTCAGTGATCAAATAAATGCATATAAAACAAGCTTAGGGCAATAGGTATATTTTAACTAAATAGCCAAAATTAAAATCATAATACATACAAATAGCAAAGTTATAATGAATGTATTCTTGAAATTGTAAATTGACACAAACACTTTAAAAAGCAAAGTGATTCTATATAATAGCTATAAAGAAGTTTAAATGCTGACCTTGTAATATGTCTCGGGAAATTTATTCAGATTATAACTCACAGAAGCTGACAAGTGTAGCACCTAACCTAGTTAAAAATGACAAAAATACTAGAAATAACCACAGTAAACCATGACAATGTAATTTCATATCATTTCAGTGAGAATTATGTATCCTAAATTTGTAAATTATTATGAAGACTAAGCAAAAATATATGTAAGGGTTTTGATGTTACCCCAAATTATATTTATACAATGATGATATTTGTCCAAATATACATACACACACACACACACGTGTGTGTGTGTGTGTGTGTGTGTGTTACAAGCTGCACACTCAAAAGGAGATACTGAAATGTAATCATGCAAGTTATTCACTAGGGATCAAAATCCACGAAAGGAAGAGGTAAGGAAGCACGATTAAGTAGGAGGATGCTGATCTGCAAAATAGTCACAAAAATGTCCTAGTCATCTCTGTAACACTCACGTTTCTTCAGAACTCCACATTGTAGGACTAGGTACCATAGCTAAGTGGTAAAGCACTTGCTTTCATTTGTGAGGCCCTGTGTTCAATCACATCACACACACACAAATAAAAACACAAAGAAAACCCTACACTGTGCCAATGCTTAACCCCATGCAGATCAGTCACTGTGTTTAACCCTTGAAGGAAAGAATGTGCCCTTAGGCATATAGCTCTTCCCAGCTGAGACAAGCAATAATGGGACTGTTAGTTAAAGCTGCCTGTACAGAACTGGAGTTTCCTTTTTTGATTTAGGAAGCACCTCTATATCCATTGTATTTCATCAATTGTGCTATTCTGATTCTTTTTTTTCATATTTATTAGCATATAGCTCTTCCAAATTTCTAGAATTTTTTTTTTCTGGGATAACTTGGAAAAAGTTAGTATGATCGGCTATAACCCTTACCACTGAAATTCGTATCTTGACTGAAATGTCATATGTCCCATCTTTTATTAGCCATTCTAGACTTCCTTTGTCCTCTATGAAAGGACATCACTACTGCTTTTAGGGTCTTAGAAAATGTCATGCCAAATTTCTCACCCCTGAAGCATCTGGATACCTATTTCCAGTAGACTTTTCAGGCCAAGGTTGATGGACTACCATCACAAATAAAATGAAGACCTACTCACCCAGTTGCCAAACACTTTCCTCTCTGTCTGCTTTGTGGAACAGGAACACACATTGTACACTTGAACAATTGCCTTGCCAAAAGGGTAGCACTAGACTGTACTTGTCTGTCCCTCTCTGGACACAAGGATAGCTAAGTTTCTGTTTCATCTACAGTTTTTATGTTAAAGGAATTCCTACTCTGTCCTCTGGCAAAAGTGCAATTCATTTCAAGATGAGAACTTCTAGTGCTGCACACAGCAGCAATTTGTAGATGGAAAATCCGTCACTGGGAGTTAAGGTGAAAGATCATAGCTGTTTCCTTGACTTTAAATGTGTGTTCATGTTTCCTTTGACTCAATGCCATCCTGTGAATGTCTCTTATTCAGAGTTTACTGTGTCTTGTAAGCTCCAAACATTAGGAAACTTCCTTCTCAGGGAGTTTCTATTGTGCTTTGAGAAGGCTGACTCACCACTCTCTTGTGCTAGTTGATGCTAGGTGGTAGACTACAGTCATAAATAGTTATCTCATGGCTAAGGGCTTTTTGTCATGTCTCCTTTGCTGAAAAATAAATTCTCTGATCTTCTGTAATATTTTGTGAGTTCTCATACTGATACTGGTGTGCTGTAAGCCAAATTGTATTGATATGGGCTAAGATCTGCAATGATGTGTGTGTGAGGGACAAATCAATGTATAAAGACTGTTTATTCCTAACACTTTCATAGTCAGAAGTGTTGTAGTCAACCTGTCAACAAGAGTTTTGTTGATCACCTCAATGTATAATGCCATATGGAGATGTTACTTTTGGTCTTTATTAATATATCAGTCATTTGATAACAGCAGTAGCTACATAATTCTTGATAAGTGAAAATACATAGTGACAAATCAATGCATTGCTTCCAACTTCCCTACCATGGCCTCTCCATTCATGTGACTGCCAAGTTAGCATACGGTTGACTGAAACCTGAAATTGACTAATGTCAACTCCTAAATCTATGACTAGGTAGTACTTAGCACCACTCCCTTGATGGACTCTGTCTGATAGGAACATGTGATAAAAATCTTTCTTCACTTCGTACTCACTCTCCTATGTTCATCTACATGCCTCTATGTCAGGTCTTCCTGTCTCTGAACACCTAATATTATTCCTTCCAACCCCCAGATAAAGTAATCAGGTCATTCATTATTATACCTCCTGTTATAGTCTATCCTCAGATTACATGTCTTTGAATAATACAGAAAGAACTATTTGCCTTGCCTCAAGTTTAACTCATTGGTAGAATTTTCCCTTACCACTGTGTCTCACTGCACTGCAGGTACCATCTATTTACACTTTATATTCACATACTAAACAGAATTTTCATAAAAAGGAGGTAAGGAATTTTTTCTGCAGTTGGTCATAAACTTTATCTAATCTAAATATAAGTGTGAAAGTGAAGGGGTAGATCATGCAACAGCTATGAATGATGATGAAGTTACTGAGCTACATGCTAATGCATCTTGCTTATGAACTTTTGCCTTGCTCATGACAGGTCCTATGCTTTTCATTTCCATCTAATATATGACTGCTGCTGAAATTTCTAAATATACAATTGATGGATAGGTCATATTGCATATGGCCCAATATGGAAGTTCTGGATGTATGGTCATTTTGTGTCATATATTCCATCTCTATTAGATCCTAATTTTATTCCAAAATTAGTTTTCTAAAAGTCTGTTTCAGATAGCATGGCTTTGGTCAAAAGCAAATGACTCTGTATTGTATTCCTACTTTACATCATCATATATACAACATGTCTTCACATCAGTGATACCTATAAATATATAATGTGTACCTGGTTCTATAACTCTAGTGGAAGAGTTGCATGTTCTTCAACCTGGGACTGTTATGAAGGTCTTTTTTTTTCTTGGCCCTACTCCAGGTAAAACCCTCTGGTGTCACTTTGATCGTAGACTGGAGAAGAATTTCCAATGCAGCAGCTTCAAACATGTGCAAGTATTTACTGAACACTTTATTTCCATTTTATTGTTGGGAAATGAAAGAGTGAATGGTTGCTAATTATTAATGGATTCTTTCAAAGTACTTCCAAGTATAGAATCCCTAGAATGTTTTACTTATATGACAGGACTCTGAGTTTTTATAATATTCACCTCTCAACTACTGCAGCATATGCATCTTACAATAGTTCTACAGTGTTCTAGATGGTTCTTATTCATCCGATACATTTATCAGTATAATCAATATAAACTTTCAATATTTTGAGCTGCAGTATATCTAAATAGTTCATTTATCTTACCTAGGTACATTTTGTTATCTTTTACTTAATAACTACACGATAGGAAGAAGAATATTGCTTTCTTTCTGTTATTATATTTTTAACATCTAAATCAGAGGCAACAAAATGTCTGCCTTGTGGAACTATAATGAATGAAATGAGATAATCCGTGTAATTGCTCACTATATAGAAATTTCTTTGCAATGTTTTACTATTAGTTTATTTAACTAAGGCTTAACTATATTTTATTTGTCACAATGGAAAGCATTTTATATGTGTAATAAGAAAGGTTTATTAAATTCATTCTGAAATATCTGGTAAAGATGTGCACACAGATTATGCCCTACCTTAATTATTGCATATATTTTATTCTTATTTGGTATTATTAAGAGTAAGATAATTAATAAAATATATTTACCATGATTACAAATTATGAAGAAGTTTTAAAGTACCATTTAAAGTTGATCACCTTTATTATGAGCTACTGATTTGTAAAACAATGTATCATTTACGTTAATTAATACTCATCAGTATCAGAAAGATCTGGTTAACTTATAAGACAAAAATTAGTTAAACATTTATTTATCCTCACGTAGAATGAATATATATATATACTGTTTGCTGAGCAAATGACTACAATTACCATATTAATTTTAAGGAATTTCAGTGTTAATAAAAGGTACTGGGTCAAAAAATATTCTCACCCTTATAAAGTAGAGATGGAATAAAATCAAGCAAAATGTTACTCATGCCACTTAAAGGAAAACTCATCTACTTAAACTTGAATCTCAGTTTCCAAGACACAGAAACTTAGTTGTGAGAAAAGCGGTAATAATTTGTGGAATCCAGCTACCTCATTAGTATTTCTTCACTCAACTTAGCCTTAAATGTTATAAAATATGTCCCCGCCTGGTAATTTCAGGAAATGTGAAGTTTCATGTATTTTTCATTCCAAATAAATTTGTATTTGTGGATGCATTTATTTAGGATTTATATTACATTTCCTCTAAGTCAAAACTCTTTGAAGCAGGTACAAAGTTACATTGTACAATGACAGATATCAAAACTACACTGGGGCTAGGAATGTTGCTCAGTGGTAGAGTGCTTGCTTGCCCAGCATGCACTTAGATGATCTGAGATTGGGATTAAGATAGTGCAGGGCCTGCAGAATATGAAATGAGTACATGATTCCCATACTCTCAGTGTTACAATTTCCTACCATGGTTCTTCAGCTTTAATAACAGAATTATTATAACAACAATGAATTTGCAATAATACTGTTCTAGATATTTAATTCTGCCATAACCACTTTGTGGGATGTCTGCCTCTGAATATCAATGGGATCTTTCTTCTTGAAATCATTGTAAATTTTTGTATTCATCTCGATATTTTCCTGGAAGTTTGCAGAAAAATATTTTCAGAAAGAAAACTTTTAAAAATTAATTTACACCAAAAACTTCACATGATTAAAAGTAGAGCTGTAAAGTGCTCTCAGAGTTTTTCATATACCATTGGTACTGTCCTTATATCAATCATTTATTATATAATACTTTACTAATTTTTCAGATAAAATTGAAGCTCAAAATGATTGAACTGTTTAAGATTACAGAATAAGGCACTCATAGTGCTAGGATTCGAATGAATACTTGATTCCTAGATAGATTTTAGATAGGTAGATAGATGACAGATAGATCCTGTACTATGAATAGTTTCAAATGTATGGAAATTTAAAAAAAAGAACTATATTGATCCCCATATACATGCATCAACTCAAAAAATTATCTATATTCTTCCATTATTGTCCTTTTTATACCTGTAGCCATTCTGTAACAGCCACATAATTATTTTTAATCCCTGGGGCTTACTAAGCACATGAACATTGTGAAATTATCAGTCCTTGATACTTTAGTTAAATACTATATGTGTATTGTATCATGGAAAACTACAGGAAACTGTAATGATGATAAATTGTTCTTTCTCATACATGTGGCATAGTATCTCGAACAATAAGATAGAGCTCTATGAAAACAAAAATATTATTCATTTTATATAATAAACTCAGAAAAGATCCTCCTTTTAACAGAGATCATTGTGACAAATGAAGATCATGTTAATTTATACAACTAGTATATTTATTTCCTAAATTTCAATTATGGATAATTCCTGAAATGCCTGATTATTTTAAACCAAAGGCATGATGAGAGATAATGCCATATAAAATAATTTGATTCCGGTCCTGGGTTCTAGACATTTATTTGTAAATATTTCCACATTCTCATATCTTACAACCAAAACTGTTTTATTTTGAAGTGAGCTGATCCTTGAACAACTGAATGTTGCATTTTATCCTAACACAAGTATACAATTTAATGCTGATAAAAGTCCCCTAATACATACCAGTTTTTCTGAAGCTCAAATATTTCATTTCCAGCCATCATAATGTGGCTCCAAATGTAATGTTTTTAAATATCATATCAACACTAGTAATTGTATAATAAAATCATCTTTATGATATTAAGAAAGAAACCAACACTTAGAAAGGCACATAATATCCATTTTTAACTTAGATCTCTTTTTTAAAAAAAGCTTCCCTAGCCTGACATACAAAGTTCAAACTTCAATAATTTTTCTTACTGAAGTTCTTTTCTATACTGGCTCAAGAGAGCTGTATATTTAACTATCTACTTTATGTTTTTCTAGAATTCTAGTAGACATTAAAAAATGTGATTTTCCAAAATAATGAAGTATGTTAAAGGGGCTCTAGCTAAAGGAAAATAGGATTATAAAGTATACTTGAAGCTATAATGCAAATAAAATAAACTCTAATATATTTTACTTGATCATAACCATTAGCAATAATTAGATCCTAGTTATGACCAAATAAACTGCCACATTTTATGTATTATAATTTTCATTGTAATAGAGGTTTAATAAAATTTTCTCCGAAAGCAAATACCTGGGATTGAGATCCAAGAATCCTAAGGACATTTAGTTTGCCATGGAGCAAGAATAGATCATACAGATTTCTTAGAATATAGATGAACTGAAAAGAACAAAGCATTCCACTTTCTTGTGCTATATTTAATAATAATATTTTCATTTCTACTGGATATTAAAGCTATCTAAATTGTAGGAAAGGAAAACAATTCATAGAGCCCAAACATTTAATTTACTAATGAAGCAAAACATGGATTTTTAAAAATTCTCTCATTATAATGATCCCTTGATTCAAAATATTTCTAAACCTCCCAAACATTAAAAATGAAACAAAGCAAAATTAGTCCAAAAGACCAAGAAATCTATTTGGTTTGGAATAAATAAATTAATGTTTTGATTCAAGAGAGTGTTTTATAAGCATACAACTACCAAAAATGACCTCTCATTTTCTCTAATTTTCTGCATTGTCCTTTAAGGTGCCTAGTCCTCCCAAGCCTTTGTAAACAGTAGAATAGTTTTCAAGTTGGGTATTAGGATTGTGGGAGTAATGTTGCTATGTTGAAGTCAATTATGGCTCATTGGCTGTGATTAGGTTCATTCAATTTTTTTTTTCTACTAACATAGAAAAGCCAGTTGAAAACCTTACTGGTCAGGGGAAACTTTTTGGACACTAGTGTTAGTAATAAAATTATATGAACATGTTTATGTCTTATATGTTCTGAACACCTTTCAAGAAACAATGAACACTCTGAATTCTTTATTCCACATCCTGTAATGGTGGGGGTTAAAATCCTGCTTCTTGTTAGCTAGCACCTGTCTTTTTTCATATGCCCTTTCTTTCATATATGTAGTGAATATCTGCCTAACAATATTCATTCTCGATGCAAACATAGAAGCTTGAAGATTTGATGTGAATGTTTGAAAGTAATACTTCGGAGTTTCTATTAATAACTATCTGTAAAGTTATGTTTAGTAAGTTGTGACAATAGACAATATGAGTGAATTTTCAGTTTCTAAGCACCAATCCAGGTATGATTCAGATGTAAAAGTAGGTAGTCCACTTATCCATAAAAAAAAAAAAAAAAAACTAAAACAAAAAACTCAGACATACAAACATGGACTTCAGAAGAGAACAAAGAAATAGAATGGCTAAACAATGATGTAACAAAAAAAGTATTCCTAAATAAACATAAAGACACTGTTTTGACAAATTAATATAATGAAGTAGGTCATTTACAGAAATTAATTAATCAAGATATCTGAAAGTGAATTTGGAACACTTGTAAATGTCAGATTTAGTAAAACTTGGAAATAAAAATATAATTAAAATACTGCAAACCCTTCACAATGACATGGGCCAGGAACGAAGATATTTTTCAGAGGAGCATCAACAAACATTGAAAACACAGGACTTTAGACCAGACAGAAACATTGACAAGAAAATGTATTCACAGTGGAATGAATCTGAACCAACTTTCCTGTGTACATATATGAATATACCACAATGAATTTCACCATCATTTATATCCACAAGACACTGATTAAGAAGGAAAAAAAATCTATAAAATGTATTCACTTCTAACAAGAGAAACAACACACTTGTGTAAAGATTGTATGCATGTCCTTCTACACTAATACCCCAAATAAGTACCTTTCAGTCTTTCTTTCTTTCTTTCTTTCTTTCTTTCTTTCTTTCTTTCTTTCTTTCTTTCTTTCTTTCTTTCTTTCTTTCTTTCTTTCTTTTACCAGGTATTGAACAAAGGGACACTTAATCTTTAGCCCTTTTTTAATATTTTATTTTGAAACAGCATCTTGCTAAGTTAGTTGGGGTCTTGCTAAATCGTTGAGGCTGGCTTTGAACTTGAGATCCTCCTGCCTCAGGCTCCTGAGATTCTAGGATTACAGGCATGTGCCAACACACCTGGCTAGTACCTTGTATATTTAATCAACTCAATTCAATGACTAATGTAAAGAAGGATATCTAATATTAACACAAATTTTGATGAGCAGGAACAAATTTCTTGTTATGAATATCACATTAATTGTAATAACACATTTCTCTTCATATCTTAGGCAACAACCACTCCCAAATTATAGTTGAGGTTCTAAATAAGTACAAGGCATGTTGGTGGTCCATGGGATAGGGGAATAATGTATAATTTGACATATAGATGTAATCAAGAAATGGCAGCTACAGAAAACATTCATAGTTCCATTTTATAACTATATAGAATTATGTCACTTACTTTGTGACCTATCTTCTATCTTTCTACATATACCTACCACCTACTTTAATTTTTAAAGTTCCTAATATTATACTCTTAATTTTTTATTTGGATTATGTTATTGAATTAAAATCTGTCTCCAAATTTTGTTAATGTATTGAAACAGGAACACACCATATGACTAGAAAAGAATTGATTCCATTCCTTGAAAAATTTTAAAGTCATGAATATTAAAACAATCTCATGTACCCATAAGGTAACTAAACAGAAAGAAACTGAAGTAGCATTTATAGAAAGAAACAGGGGTAAGAAATATTCAAAGCTTGCTGAAAATTGTAGAAAACTGACATAAACAAGGTAAGTTTTTCAACAATTATGTCAACAGAGCCCATTTAAGCTTAAACAAAAATCACAGGTCCACTCATTTTCATGATGGGAGTCACCTGTACTTTGGTCATCTGGTTTATCACATCTGCCAACATGAACACACAGCATAAAGTGGCCTTGAGCCAGCACAATCAACATGGCACCAGAGCTCAGTGATGCCAAGGCTGACTCTCAAATGGTCCCCTATAAATTGTCATCAGGCCATTTGATTGGCTACAGGGAAGTCACACAGAGAGTGTGAGTTCTATGTTAATTATCTTCATGGACAGGACTTAAATTTCCACCTCTGATGTATACAATTTAGGAAAAAAAAACATTTACTAAGCTAAGGAAAGTTGGCAAAATGAATTGAGGGAGATTGACATACATCTAGAGCTAACATTTCTTTACTTTTCCCTAAAAAATATCACTCAAGTGGATACTTTTTAAAAAAATTATAGTTTGATGGGAAAGACTGGACCTCAGTAAATTTCTTCTAATAACAATGTTTTTCTCAAAGCCAGAAGTCAGTGTAATTTCTCAATATTAGCAGTGTAGGATGATCTTGTCATTCTATTTCTGAAAAGTCCTCCTTAATTTTCTGTGTGAATTGTTACTCTACGCTGTTAACAATAATACAGTATTTGTGATGGAATTAGTATGGATTTTAGAGTCAACTCAAAGCTCCCTCATTCTGGTGTGACCTTGAATTTTTTTGTCTCTAGTCCTTAGTTCCAGCTTTTTTCTATATCAAAATATCAAATCATAAAAATGCATTTAAAAAGAAATAACACCAAACACAGAATTAGTGGTAATCACTCACTTACACAGAAGTCAATTTTCTCACCAGAAACCTAGAAACAGCTATTGTAGTTGTTGATTCAACTTGTTTTTGATGCAAGCAAAGATTTAAACTGTTTTTCCATTCTCACTCTATCTTCCTTACAGTGCTGGGTTTGCCCCATTATTTGTTACTTCAAAGTCACAAGGTAGCTTCTGCCCTTCACATTTATTATTAGAGTTCATGGCATAAAGCAGAGAAAAGAGATGCTGTCAAGTGTGCCTCCTTTTATTTCCTTTAATATGGAAGCAAAATTTTGACAAATTCTCTTTATCACCCATAAAGTCTCCTTTTAGTTATTATGGCTAAGAATTTATGCATGAGGCCAGGTCCAGTGTTTTAGTCAGCTTTTTCACTGCTGTGACCAAAAGACCTGATAAGAACAATAAGGAGAAAGAAAAGTTTATTTTGGGGCTCATTGTTTCAGAGGTCTCAGTTCATAGGCAACTGGCTTCATTCCCTGGGGGCTCAAGGAAGAGTGTGGTGGAGGGCAGAAGCTCATATGATGATCAGAAAACAGAGAGAGAGAGAGAATCCACTCTTCAGATAAAAAATATACACCCTGAAGGCATGCATGACCCACCTCCTCCAGCCACACTCTACCTGCCTTCAGTTACCACTCAGTTAATCCCTATTAGGGGATTCATTGACTAATTGGGTTAAGGTTCTCATAACCCAATCACTTCACTTCTAAACTTACTTGCATTGTCTTACACATGAACTTTTGGGGGACCTGTCAGATACAAACCATAACATCCTGACTTCAGGCAGTCTTAGAGATTAATAATAATAATAATAATAGTATAAAATAATAATAATATAAAATAATAATAATATATTATTGTTTTGATTGGTTTTGACTAATTTTGATACATCACAAGATTGGGCATAGTGGAAGAAAGAATAAGTATGCATACATTTATAGTAGTATATGCAACTTACATAGAGACTTTGAAGGGTCATTATGAAGATTCATTGATAAAGTGTGTAAATACCATATTAACCCTAAGTAAATGTTAATCCCATAATGTCATGTAGAGCTGTGTACATACCTGCTTCACCATATCAGGGTTTTAATTATTCTGTGAGCATATAAATTATGTTTAATTTGTTACTTACAAGTGAGCCTGGAAAGAATATCTTTGGAATTAGTCCATTTACACTGAGGCTTTTAACTTCTGTGGTCATAGTAGTATATGACTTTGTTTTTTTTAACCATAGTTGCTCTTTTTCCAGTTAGACTTCCAGATTGATTTTGTTTAGCTATTCAACAAAGGAGTTATGAAATCAACATGTGCAAAACCAAATAGTCTATCACAAACTTCTGTGTCTGTACACATTGTATCAATCGTTACAGAGAACACAATTTCATATTAGAGTAAATACTGGGCTGGGGTTGTAGCTCAGTGGTAGAGGGCTTGCTAAAATGTGTAAGGCACTAGGTTTGAACCTCAGGAGTATATATAAATAAACAAAATAAATGTATTGTGACCATTGACAACAAAAAGTATAAAAACATAAAAATACAAATGATGTTTACTAACTTTTAAATTTCTTTTCTATAAACCATGAAATTTGCTAGGTTAGAAATTTTGTGAGTTTTTGAATCTTTTCTTTGCACACTAATGGAGTCTAAGTAGCTATAAAACTACATGAGAAATAATTGTTCAATACATTTTTGTTGAATAAATACATGAATGTAATTTCAATTGTGTGTAATAATAACAAGTACACAAACACTATTGAGAAATCTTTGCTTACTTGGATACTTACTGTGTAGGTCTACAAGTACGCAAATGCAATTTGTAAGCTGACATAAAATACTGTCACATATAAACATTTAGTAATCTGGGAAACATGCCAAACACCCTTTATGTTTGTTCATATTTAAGCTTAGATAATTAGAACCAAGCACTATAAATTTAGGTAAACTTCTTATAATTACAAAAGGCAATTGCTAAACGCTAATTAATAAATTGCTAAGAAACATTAAGAATCTCCAGGCAGGAGATTCTTAGTGTAAAAAACTTGAACATTCCTTCTAAGAATATGCAAACTCTAGAGCTATCAATTCAAAATGAGTAGTGAGAAAAAGAAGAGATTTCAGATTAAATGTTGAATGAGCAATTCTCACACTTGCAACCAGTTTAGAAAATCACTTGGAACACTAATCTCCATGATGTTTTTGAGATCTGTCAGTGACATCCTCAAAAAAGGAGGCCCCGGACCTCTGTCCAAACACTGTTTCAAAGTTCACATCAAATGGTGTTTAAATATCTGAATATCTTCAACTTGGACTGGACTTGATGCTTAGAGTTAACACCAAAGATGGAAAAAATCTATAAGAAATGTATTTGACAAAATCATTTGTATTTCTGATACAAATGATGGAATTATAGAAGGAAAAAAATAAGCAAATCTTTTCTCCACTTGTCACAAGGTTTATGGCTGAAATCTCTATAAGAAACAATTGAGAAAGAAGATAAAATAATGCAGATTTATATAAGAAGTTTCATGCAGCATCAGACACTTCACAAGTAAATGAAGGCCCAAATTACTCCTTGTGAAGAGAGTTATGTGGAGGTGCCATGCCCAAAGTACTCCTTGTGAAGAGAGTTATGTGGAGGAGCCATTGGATGACACCAGGTGAAATCCAAAGATGGTAAGTGGGGAACACAGCAAGGCTGGTTTGTGCAAATTTTTGGTGTCTCTGTGTTATAGTCCTTACCCCTAAAAATTAGGGAGTGCACCTGTCACATGACTGTCTTGGAGGGAAAGGGTCAAAGGTTAAACTTCCTGGGTTTTGTGGTTTGCTTAAGGAAAGAAGGTCCAAGGGAAGGTCACAGTGGCCTTCCTGCTTTTGCTGCTTTCCCAAATGACAATTGTCATATTTAGGATAGCATGTGATGAATGTCATCACACTCATATATATAGAAGCACATTTTCCCCTCATGATACAGCATTTATTTAAATAACATTAAAAGTCTACCTTTCCATTAGTTGTAAATTATTGTAATGGGTGATCTAGCAAAAAAATTTAAAAAGAGTATATTTTTACATGTGTGACTCCATATGATTCATAGCCTTCATAGGCATCAGACTAAAAATTAGAGGCTTTCATGCTTCCTGTATAAACTTAATATTCCTGGGATAAGTGCTAAAGACAACTCAGATTAGTCATGTGTACTCTAGTGCAAAGGAGCCTCTTATTTTTACATTTTAGGCTTAAGTACTCACAAGTTGTAACTATTCATTCTTCAGAAAGATGCTGATAAACAGGGAGACAAATAATACATTATAATTGATGAAATTAAGCAACTATCAAAGAAGTAAGGAATCGCTTATTGAAGGGAAAAGCAAAAATTCCAATGGGCTATAAAATCTGTGTCACTGCTATAAAATAAATGAATAAATAAATAATCCCGGAATTACAGACTTCAGAAATTATGGGTAGTTTTGGATGTGATTCAGTCTGTTTTCAATGGAATGTTTAGCTCTATACATTATTTCCCTGAGCAATACAAATCCAAATTTTATTTATGAACAATCTATGTCTATTCTACAACAGTAAGATGATCATAAAGACACAAGCATGAAAGAGGTAAGGTACACATTAAATCAACATCCAAGGCAGTTCCTTTGAGAGAGGCAGAGCAAGACCCTTTCATCAGAGATTCTTTAGGGAAATTTAGTTAAGCCATTGACCTTCCAATTATTTTTTGAATACCCAGGGCTGTCTTTAAATCTTCAATGTCCATTTAAACATATAAAATAAGTGAACATATTTCAGGCAATTTAACTTATAGGGTGAAATATTATAAATTATGTAAGTATTAGTATCAGGTTACTTTCTATAGAACTTATTTTAAAGTAAAAATGAATCACCAATAATTGTAAGAAGGATGTTGCAAAAAAAAATGAGAAGATTATTGAGACAAGATTTTGCAAGAATTAAAAAGCAATTTCAACCTGGGTGCAGTGGTGCATGCCTATCATCTTAGTGTCTTGGGAGGCTGAGGCATGAGGATCACAAGTTCAAAGCCAGCTTCAGCAAAAGTGAGGTGTTAAGCAACTCGGTGAGACTCTGTCTCTAAATAAAATACAAAATAGGGCTGGTGATGTGGCTCAGTGGTTGAGTGCCCCTAAATTCAATCCCTGATAGCCCCCCCCCAGAAAAAAATGCTTCTAAGATGCACTTAACGAGGGATGATGCCACCTGCCATACTCATACCTAAAAGTGTAATATTTTCATGTGTTTTTCTCTGTACACTTGTCTTATGATAGCATATTTACAAAAGCCAATGGGCCACAGCAACTAAAGTGTACATTGACAGATGAATGGATTTTTCAATGTGATATATTCATAACAAAGAAATAATATTCAGCCTCGTAAAGGAAGGAACATCTTATACAAGCTACAACATAGATAAATTGAATCTACTATGCTAAGTAGTATGAGCCAGTTAGAAAAGGACAAATACTGTGTGGCTCCATGTACATGGGGTGTTTATAGTAGTAGAATCTGAAGAGCACTGATTTAAATCATGATGTGACTGTTTAGTGGCTGCATTTGTGCTGGGAACTGCCTGTGAGAAGTGCAGGTCAAGATGGCTCAGTTGCTACAGTGATGCCAGTCCAAGGAAACTCTTTTTAAAAGCTCAGAGTTTTCAGTCAAGGTTTTGAGTTCCTACACTAACTTCCAGGGATAGGGAAGCATAACAAGGAGACCCTAATTTCTTACCAGTCCTGCGTCCTTCAGATTGCCTGCTTTGCTAAAACTGTCCCACATATAATCTTTTGATGAAACCTATATAATAAATGTGCTGAGCTAGCTCTGGATCATTCATCCCTTACCAGGGGATGATGAACCACCTGCCCCCACTTTTTTCTCTCTATATGTATCTGTTTGTCTTTTCTCATCCCCCATTGCTCCTTACCTGGTCTCTGAATTAATGGCCATGCTGGTCACAGCAGTAGAACTCATGAAGATGGAAATAGAATGTTGGTTCCTAGGAGCTGGGAGAGGAGAAAACAGGAAGCTTAGTGTTTAATGATTACAGGATCTCAGTTTTATAAAATCAAAGAGTTCTGGAGATAAGTGTGGTGATGACTGCACAATTGTGTGAGTGTACTTAATGCCATTAAATTGTACATTTAAAAATGATTAAAGCTGTTTATTTTAGCACTAGAAAAATGAACAGACAAGAGCACATGGGGATTACATTTGGGCTTCCACAGAAGCCACATATCTACTGTGCTGCAGTTTGCTGGAGAAGGCAGTTTGTTTTCTGTATTGTCAGTGCCTCCCACAGGCCTGGTGGCATTTATCACATCCAGGTGAGGCAGCCTGTGCAACACTGTAAGAAGTCTAGACCAGCAGTTTAACTCATTTTTTATTGACTGAAATAATTTCCTACTTATAATGCTGTCTCTATGAAAATATGTTGATGCCAAATTGTTCTTATTTGACTCACGATGCCAAATGCAGAAGTTAAACAAAAGGAAGAACCTTTTTCATTAGAGAATCCCTATTTCTGGACTCTAAAAATGTATATGTATTCTTATAATTGTGTGAAGATTACTGGTATTTCCTTCAATTGAAAAATCTTTCTAATCCAAAATTTTCAAAAGCATATCACTTATTCATAGAATTAATATACTCAAGGGAGAAAAAAATGGAAATATCATAAAAAGTAATGAAAAGACTCATATCTGTGACTTTTAACAATTTTTATTTATCATGTTTCATCTTAGTACATTACTCAATAATTTCTGGTAGTTTGAGAGAATAAAAAGCCAATTTATATTAAATTAATATAATTTTTCCTTCTGGGAATCAGTGATAAAGAATAAGACTTTATCCTTATTCTCAAGTAAAAAAAGAAATTTAGTTTTATTAATTTTTATTATCAGAAAATGTGATAGCATATCACATAGATCATAAAATAAGTGATAAAAATTAAAACCTTTTGCCTATGGTCCCACTTTGCAACCTTGCTTTCATAATTATCCACAGGTTGAGGTGATAAAATACTAAGTCCTAAAATGTATAAGGTGTTAAAGAAACTGACCTTGAGCCATTTTGTATACTTCACTAATATAGTTTTTATAATCTTTATATTTGCTCTGACTTTACAAATAGTAAAATTTTTATCTGCTGAGCAAGAGAATGCTGTGTGACCACACTACCAAAAGGAGATTTAAAAAAAAATAAGTAATATGAATAAAGAAGAAGGATGCTATTGAGAATATAGTGGAATTTATTTCAGATCAAGAGATTAGGGAGGATTTTTTGGAAATAATATTTGAAATGAGACATGCTGAATGAGAAATTCAGACATTAACATAGATTTAAAAAGTGAGTTTTAAGTAGAGAACAGCAAGGACTTTGTGTTTGTGAGTAAGATTGGCTTGCTACAATTATAGAAAGCAAGTCTATACTACTGTACCTAGGTAGCATGAGAAATCCTGCTGAAAGTGATGTCAAAGACTGAGCAGGAAGTAAGATCATAATATAATCAGTCATGCATTGTTATATTACAAGAATGAATTCTAAAAAAAAAAAAAAAAAAAAAAAAAAAAAAAAAAAGCATTGTTAGATGATATTGTAGCTATTGGAACAGATCCTCATAGTATGTACTTACACACATACCAAGAGGGCTATAGTGTCACTAGGAGGTAGAATCTAATGGGACCACCAGAGTGAGTACTGTCTATGGTTAACAGGAACAGAACTATGCAGAACACAACTGTGTATCATTATACAGGTTTTCTTTTTGGAAATCTAAATTAGGTAATAATAAAAAATAATAAACTTATTATCAGAGGGACCCTTCATGTTGAGCTATTATCATAAATCAAAACCAATAAGCACAATTCGATTAAGAGAGAGGGGAGAATGGTATGGACACTAGTGAAAATTGAAGACATTGTGAATTCTGAATCATGTAAAAAAGGAGAGGAATTACACACCAGCATGTTCTTAGATACACCTGAAATCCTACTTAATTTTTTTTATAATTCTTATCATCCTGGGTCCTTCTGAGAATACATATTTACATAATACATATTTACATATGTAAATAAGAATAGATGGTGCAAGACAAAAGTAACAAGAAGCACTCGAACACAGAGAAGGGAGCATAGAGTCAGGAGATGACAGGGAAGGCTGAGAGGGAACTATGGGGAAGAGAAAACTAAGAAAAGATTTTTGTCATGGAAACAGGAGAAAACCATATGACTAAAGTAAAGAAAGGTCTAAATTACTAATTAAAAACTTGAATCTCCTATCAGGAGGTTGGTGGAATATTTAGAACACGAGATAAGACTTAACCTAAGGGAAGATACTAAGGCAGATGGATTTCTAGCACAAACTAAAATAAAGAGCTACAAATCCAGCAAGTTCCAATGGATTGTGCATCTCTAACATGCAGTGAAAGAGCTCATCAGTATACTGGTGTGTGAGCTGAGAAAATGGAGAAGGGTAAACCTACTATTAATTGTACCAATCTCACAGAATCTCACAGGCTAATTTACCAGCTATGACATCAGGCAATTTATATCCATACTAGGTTTTGATTTCCTTATTGTAATATGGGTTGAAATTAGTTTTACCTTGTAGGATTTGGGTAATGCTATGTTTAGCATGATCCCTGGAACAGAGTGTCTATTCCATAAATGTTGACCATGATTGTTAATAAATTACTTAATCGTCAAATAATTCTGTGAGCTAAGAAATGTCATTTTAATTTTATAGATGCAGACAATGAAAGGAACGCTAAGATAACACTCATCACCAGTTTGGTGAATGGCATAAGTTAAAATCTGGTCCTCCAGTTCAGCAGTCTATGTCTTCTCGCTCTGTTTTTGTTCCTAAATGGTGAGTTACAGCATGGCCTCAACCTGCACTGACTTTTTCTGCAGACATAGTTGCAAGGTAAAATGATATTTTTGTTCTGAAGAACATTTTTTTAAATGTTCTAAATGATATTTCCACATGCAGCAAGTAAGCACATTACATGCACAGTTTTGTTCTAGCATAGGGGGGAGAACAAAGAAATAACCCACATATGAATCTTATGAACTAAATTTCAGAGTTAAAGTCAGAGAGACACATCTATTCTACTTGAAAACGGCATCACTGCAGTGGTTTCATGGCATTTGGGCATCTGCCTTATAATCTTTCAAAATTTGTCAATAACTCAAGATATTTTCCCATCAGGAATAAAATACACATTGCTCAAGACCATAGGGACAAGTTCAAATCCATCCAACCCTCAAATAAAAGTTATTTGAAATATTAAATATTATACCAAACTCCTTTTACTTCTTTATATCAAACCATTAAACCAAAATGAGACAAGAGCACTGTTTTGAATTTTACACTATAATTTATCATTGCCTACTCTAATAGAGGAAGAAATTTTTCAGTTTACTGAAAATGTCTGGTTAGCCTAACAGGACTCTGATAATTTTGTTTTGCATTTATTCAATGTGTTTCAGGAGGCTTGGGAAAAGAATAATAATTTTTACATAAAATTGTGGCTGACAAGTCTAAGTAATTATTATTAAATGATTAAAGAGAAGTTAACCACACTTGCTAAAAATCTGGGCATATGATTGCAAACTAAATTTTGAAATGAGGAATTGAGAAATCATAGGCCTCTAGTGACATATTCTTGTGAATATTGCACAGAGAGACTCAAAAAACATAACCATCACAAGGAAATTAATTTTGAACAAGATATTAATGATGCAATTACTTAAATGCAGAAATAATTTGGAACTATTGTCTGGATTTAAAAACCAGGGAGTTAGTCATCAAACTTGAGCTGGGTCATAGGTTTGTTCTTGCAAGACACCAAAAATTTGCAGACATAGCATTTTGTTATGAACCATCAATCATCATTAAAACACACGTATAAAGATATTTTCTTGGCCACAAGAATTGAACAGCGGGATATTGCTATTCTGATATTTTCAATTTTCAGGAATTGATGGGAGAGAGGGAAAGAAATGAATGCTAATGATTTCAACATATTCTATGAACTTAGCAATATTTAAACCCATTAAATATCTCATATAATTTTTGTTACATGCATGAAAATTTTAATGCATACTAAGGATGTACACTAAGCAGTCTTCTTATGTGAAGCAAGACATAAACCTATAATTATTTAATTAATAGAGATAATATAAAAACTGAAATATTAGACTTTTACCCTGAAATTTGGTTGAGCAACTTGAATAAACATTAAAATGTTAATTAAATACTCAGATAAATTATGTTTATAGCAGTTGATTAGAAAGAAATCAAAATAAGGAAATGTGTATCTAAAAATCAAAAGGTCATAAAACTTTGTTCTGGCTCACTAATCCAACTAATCACTCAAAGTAACTTGATTTTTCACAGGTTTTATAGGATGCATCAAGTTTTTTTAGTATATCTATTTCACTGTGTCCTATTAGGTGAATATTCAGTAAAAGAATAAGCTAATCTTTAAATTACATTTCCAGTTAGGGTATTTTTATACATTTGGATTCCTCTTTGCCCCTCCTTTATATAAAACTCATATATCTGTGAGTTTTCTGGCAATAAAATATTTCTAAAAGCAAAGAACCACCTATGAAATTAGAATAATTATGCTATTGTTAGTTTTAGATAGATTAATGGCTCTGAAAGCAGTTTTATTTGTTATTTTCTCCCCATAATATTAGTGAGCTCAAAAATTGCATGTTGCTCAGCAATGAACCGCATGTCTAGACTTCACAAGACCTTGGGTTCCATTCCTAGACTAGGAAAACATATTCAATTTTTTCTAATTAAGAAGTCAGGAAATAAAGCAATGTACCACAAAGAAAACTATACCAAGTTTAGTTTTTCCTTTTCTGATTCTCTTAGTTTGACATCAAGCTAATTTATTTTTTTGAGGTATTTCTTTTATGTCCAATGATACTCTTACATCATTTAATGTACCACTCTATATTTTAATCTGATATGATTAAGATACATAGTGAGTCAGTTAACAGAAGGTAGTTAAAATAAGGGACCACTAATCATGACACAATATCCTGCACATATTTTAATTTAAAATATGTAAATACATTTTACATAAAACTTGTTCAGTTTCAGAAGGAGACATTTGAGGAGGCTAATGAGCCAGAGACCTGAATCACTTTTCTTCAATGGTGCAGATCTCAGTCACAAATGAGACTATGTTCTGAAATTATTTTGTAGCCCAATGTAAGTTCATGTTTCCTAGCAAAGAGAAGCCCTTTAAACTCACTTTTTAAGTCATTATTTTTTTAGTCTTTTCTATACCACCACATATCTATCAGGTGGTCTCAACATTTACGCAGTTCTTGCAAACCTCCTAGTATATAGATGATATAAAACAGTATAGCATTAGTTATGTGCTCATATCCAAAAACACATTTACTGGCTTTCCTGAACTTTAAAGAACACAAAATACAATGACCCATAAAATGAAATACAAAGCAACAAAAACATGAAACTTGTCATTAAATAACAATAGACATAAAAAATGATGAACATACATATCTCCTTCCTCTCATGGAAATACAAACTTCTCAAGTTTTTGATGATGGAGGACTTATAACCAAATCTAGCAATATGTACACTTCATGGGCAAACTTAGTATCATCATATCAGATTGTGCCCCCCCCCCAACTCCTAACTAAAGGTTCAGTGCATCCCCACTGAAGAGTCAACTGAATCCTGATATTTATATCCATCTTACCCTCATCCAAAACTATGTTCTCCAGTTTTTTGGAGCTCTGCTCTCCAATTATAAATGAAAACAAATGGGGTATATCTACTGCAGATAGAATAAAAAGATACATTATTTCATATGGAAAAATCAAGGTTGAGTTACTCAGAATTTCTAATCAGATACTGACTAGCCATCAATACTCAAGACATAAACTATAAAGCAAAGGCATATTTGGGGGTCAGTGTTGGAGCAGCCAAGATTAGAGTCTAAAGTAAAGCAGTAGCTGAGAGGAGGAAATGAAGTCAGGTTCCCTAGTGATTATTGCTGAGTAGTCAAAGCAAGCTCAAGCTTGTGAGACTGATAATAAGCAAATAAGCAGTGAGGGAATTAATAACAAAATAAATCAGCCTGAAGTTCCAACTGCATGCAAAAATGCTTGGAAATATAAACAAAATTTCTGTGCCTAATAGAATCATTGTATATATTTATAGAACACTATATGCTATTTATATTATTATCATTATCATTATTTTATTATTATTATTATTTGCTTTATAATCCTTTGAATAGATGAAGAAGATGAGACACCAAGAAGTTAAATAATGGCTTCCTCTTCCAGAGGTGGGGCATCTTGCTGCTCTCATACATCAGAACTCCAGGTTATCATGTCTTCAGACCAGGATTTCCATGAGCAGACCTATCCCCCTTGCCACCACACCCTGTGCTTAGGTCTTTCACCTCGCACTGAGATCTGCACCATCAGCCTCACTGGTTCTCAGGCTTGGCACTGAATCACACCCCTAGTTTTCCTGATTCTATAGTTTGCAGATCATGAGACCTGTTAGCCTCCAAAGGGGCTAATTCGAGACATTAATCACAGAGGCCGGATCCTATTTCCTATGCTTTTTGTTTCTTTGGATGGAGAACGAAGACTAATACACTCCTAAGAGGCCAAATCCTCAGACATAATACTAATATATAGGTTCAAATTTTCTCAGATAATGTAGACAAACAAAAATTGGCTATGATGTTTCCCAAGAACCAATGGAACTACTTGTATTTTGAAAGTCAAAATTTGAGTATCTTTGTATAAAGTGTTTTCTTCAGTCATATCCTTTGAGTACAGAATCTCCATCTGGTCATGTTAACCCATTCTTATGCCACAGTGATAAAAGTGACAGTAGGCACATATACTGAAAATGAAGTTAAGTAACTTACCTAACAGGAAATGTCTAATAAATGCTACTGTCCCACATAGGTGGAATGGTTCCTGAATACACATACTTCTCCACTGTGCCATGTCTAATGATGCTTATTGCCTTCATTACACATTGTCAGATTGATACCAGGTCTCTGGTGAAATACAAACATTATTCTTAGAGAAAAAAGAAGTAGTTTGGAGGAGAGAATCTGATGAATTAGAATGATTCCCAGCCCAACTACCTGATGAAAACAAAAATAAGACATATTTAGCACTGCCTATACGTGAAACTCACATATAGACAGTGCCAAATATGTCTATACGTGGAAGACTCACCACATAGATCTGAGCTCAAACCAAATGTTTTCAGTGATTTGATATCAAGGCAAAGCAAGCATATTTAAATTTTACTTTTCTAACTCTCAAGAGGAAAATACCACTTTGAGAGTGAGAACTGTTTATTTGGAATTTATGTAAAATACCAGACATTTATTTACTTTGAAAAATAGTTCAGTTTCTTTCTTCAAAGATTGTTGGTTTTGTTGTACCAGTTCAACAAAATGAACTAACAAACTGTCTCAGTATGAATTCAAATTTTCCTTAACATTCAAAAATTCTAGCATGGATATCAAGGGTGGAAAGCAAAAAAGTGGCCAAATCTCTTATATCCCACTTTTCAACTTTGGGGAATAGGTGAGAAGTAACATTTTTCTTAAGTGGCAAAGTATTATGCATTGTAAAAAGACGTTATTAACACTTTCACTTAAGGAAATATAGAAAAAAAATTAGACCTAAAACCTTAGAGTCATTGCCCTACTTGATGCAGAAGAGAATACTGAAGCCTAAGGAGGTTAATTGGCTTCCAAAATGTATTGCATCTGTTAATGACTGAGCCAGGATTTGATTTTGTTTTGTGTCAGGAATATACACCAGAATAATAAATATATTTGTAGTAAAACTAAGCACCAAAATAAGAGAGATGAAGAAAAATATAAATAAGTACAAATAAAACCCCAAACTTCCTCATAATGTGAAATTTTTAGAAGGAAATAAGAAGGCCCATTGATTCCATGGCACAAAATTCTGAGTACAGTTTATTTTATTGATAAACGTTCTATACTTTTGATTTCATCA
Source organism: Marmota monax (assembly GCF_021218885.2). Taxonomy (NCBI): domain Eukaryota; kingdom Metazoa; phylum Chordata; class Mammalia; order Rodentia; family Sciuridae; genus Marmota; species Marmota monax. The sequence continues at coordinate 937,985 of NW_026695230.1, read as the reverse complement.
TTTTATATATGATATAAAATATGAAATGATAATAAAATTTAATAATTTGAATATAATACATCAAGTCATATTGGCCTCATAAATCTGCTCATATTTCATTTAAACAAAGAGAGAGGAAGGAGGGAAAGAGAAACTGACCATTTTGTGGGAGAGCAGAGTGAGAGAGGATGATAGTTTGTTTCTCTACTCACCCAACCAGGCATGGGAGCACACACCTGAAATCCCCGGGACTCGGGAGATAGAGGCAGGTAGATAGCAAGCCAGAGCAACTTAGTGAGGCTCTGAACAACTTAGGGAGATTCTCAAAATTTTAAAGAATATATATAAATAAAAATAAAAAGGGCTAGGTATGCATCTCGGTGGCAAAACACCCTGGGCTCAATTCCCAGTAATAAAATAAATAAATAAAAAGAAAGAAAGAAAGAATACAGTGTGTATTTATTCATGAGTGCTATAGTATATACAGCAAAACCCCTTGAGGTCTCCATAACTGTCCTTTCCTTGCCAGCTGGAAATGACCTACTATATATGGCAACAGCTATCCTTAACTCCCATATGAACACTTTTAAACACTATGTGGACAAAAATAATTAAAGTCCCTATACCTGTGGCCTACTTTGTCTACATATAGGAGATACCAAAACTTGTACAATTATGTTCAATCAGGAATGTTTAATTTTATAATTAAAATTCATATATGTTAAACATATTCATCATAAATAATATATTTCATTGCTTGAAGGATCATTACATACCCACAGTTTCTAAAACTAGGGAGATTACAGAGAGCAAAAGAAGAAAATATGTGTTGAAGGTAGAAGGTAACATGAGTATTTTTCTGAACATATTTGTTTTTCATGAGAAGTTTAGCCCACAAAAACTCAAAAGTCTCGAGTTTCTCTTCTACATTCATTACTAAACTCTCAATTCCAAAAAACACATTTATTAACTATTTTCTTAAACACTTCATGGTCCATCTCTAGAAGAAATAAATATTAGACTTGGTTCAATCTCAGAAAATGTTTCCACTAAAGAACCAGAGAAATTTCATGTATTTAAAATACAAATTTATTTGCATGTACTTTCCCATTAAGAGGACAATATCTCTATAAATTTTAAAAAAAGGATTAAGTAACTACCATTCTTCTTTATACTTGATAGGAAACAGTCACTCTGTTAAAACTTTTTAGTACAAGGAGAATAACAGCAAATTATCCTGTACCATATAATTTAATTAAAGCACACATAGTTTGCTGGTTGTGACAAAAAATTAATTGACTTGTAGACATGTAAATTTTATTACCTGAAATACAAGATATAATTTCCACAATAATTTGAAATGAACATATGCTACCTAGATATCAGCAATAGTCTAAGAAGGTCAAAGTTGCCTTTCGTCAGTTTTTCTTTTTCTTAATCCATATAATGATTGTTAGTTTTTTGGTGTATGAGCCATCAATCAAAGACACATAGAAGATTTAGCATCTTGCTGAAGAATAAACAGATGTAACTAATATTTATATAAAATGAATTACTGGGCATTTATAAAGGTCAACTGAAGTATAATTAGTTAAAATTATTTATGTAAAGCACCAATTAACTTTTTTTCTATTAAAAAGGAAGTCTGAATATTGTATTTATGAGAAAAATTATTTATGCCAGATATAATGTCAACATTTTTATTTTTAATAACTAATAAGAGTTTTGCTAAATAGAATGCTACTTGCATTCTAAGACTAGATTATCTAAATGCAACTCCTGACCACTGGAAGAGAACCTATATTTCATCTATACAGCTGCTGAGTTTTACAAATTAGCAATCTGAGAACTAAGGAGTTAAGGAATATGTTGACTTATGCTACAACAACATTAATCTCTTATATCATACAGAAGAAAAATTCTCTTAATTTTGATAATGCTTTTTTAACATTTTCAGTGTGACCTCTGTCACATGTCTTAAACCAGTGTCATTTTCAATCTGTGAAACTTGAATAGAAAGTCCTTTTCTTCTTTGTTATTTTACTGGTGAGCATAAAAGAGACTTGAAAGTAAAGTTATGAAATTTTAACTACATTTTTCTCAATTTATGCAAATAGTTCTTCTATTTCTTATCAAATACAGACTAAAATTTTTTTGGAAGATTTTCCTGTTAATGTCTTTTTTCCCCAAACAGCATTCATTTTTCTAACAGCTAAAAATAGGTTAAGAAGTGTCAAGCACATACAATTTCCTCAGCTGTAATTTCCAAAAGAATGGGTTCCATTAAAACCATTCCCAAAAAGAGAAAATGTACTTCTTACAAATCACCCTATATATGGTATTCAAATTATTCTTGAATCATTACCTGCCTCTTCATTGGTTCACATCTGGGGTGACATTTATAACATCTCCCACTTATTAAACTTTCCCTCCCTGGCAATCCCAAGCTTCTCTGTATGGTATTATAAAGATTAAGAGTTTCATTTGTACTTGGCCCTCAATCACAATGGAAGAAAGTTCATTAGCCAGCCAAAAAATTGTGCTCTAACTCTTCAAACCAGTATGGAAATATAAGTAAAGCATTTTTCAAACTTTACTTAAATATAGTAACTTTTATTATGTGCCCAAACTAGTGCAATGCCAGTCAACCCAGAGGCAGTTAAATCATTTTGCACTGTATTAAAAGAAACATGAATAGAGGTAGGCATTCCTATATGATGTGGACAGGGGTGTAATTTTTGGTTGCTATTTGCAGACAGAAAAAGGAGCCCACTTATCTAGAGTTAGACAGTGTGATAGATTATATTATTGCACAAAACTGTTCACTTAGTAATCCTATATCCATGCATTCTTTACAGTGCTATTTGCATTTACTATTACAAAATGTAGCAGTCATAGCTGTGTTGCTTTAAGCTTCTGGGAATTTCTAGTAAGTCATTAATACTATCCCTTATTTCTGTGTTCAAATATTCCTCCTCTTCTACCAAAGTCAAACAGTATAATGCACTGCTCTTAATTCTTAGCATCCCCAAACTTTTTGATATGACCATGTATGTAAACAGGGGTCTTTGCAGGTGTAATCAAGGTAAATGATGTCATACTGATTAGAGTGGGCCCTAATTTAATGACTGGTATCTTTAGAAGAAGGTAGAAATTGGAACACATACAGTAGATAAGGTCAGGTGAAGATAGAGGAAGTGATTGGAGTCTATAAGCAAGTCTATAAATCTTGCTATTTAAAAGATAAATTTAGACCCATTAAAAATTAAGATATTAGAGCAATTAGCAATCCATGAATCTGGCAGGACCAAAGTACAGGCATTTCAGGGCTATATCTACAGAACTCAGTATATATGTGAGGGGTTAGGGTGTGGAGATTACAAGGTGTTCAATGAAGATAAAGAAAATATTTTGGAAAGTTCTTAGAAGTTGACTGGTGAAATATCAATATACAGGTTAGCTGGCACTTTTCGATTGTTTAAACCTATTTTTTATTTTTTTGTCCTTTGCATTGAGTTACTTCAGTTTGTTTATATAGAAGCTTTAGATCTATGCCAGCCTAATGGCCACCCAGTGGACTACTTTGAACATTTGGAAGAATCAGAAACTAGAAGAGACAATGAAGGATGCCTCCCAAAGAGTCTTCAGAGAGAGCATGTCCCTGCAACACTTTGACTTCAGACTTCCAGCCTCCCAGAGTGTGAAAGAATGAATTTCTGTTGATTTCAGCCACTGAGTTTGTGATACTTTACTACAGAACACTAGAACACTAAAACACAAAACAAATTTGATTTCACTGTTCCATCCCAATATCCAATTCAATTCACATTTGCACCTTCCAGAATCAACAATGATCAACAGAGCCAAGTGACTGTGGACCGAGACCTCTGAAACTGTGAGACAAAAATGAATCTTCCTTCCACTAAGATAATTTTCTCTAATATTTTTATAGCAATGAAAGTCTTACTAACATAGAAAGTCATGTATATTTTAATGACTGATTTAGCCATTCCATAATGTGTGTATATAGTCCAAATAAGTTGTACACTATATATTCATTGTATTGTCAATTTAACAAATTTATAAATAATAAAATAATTTCAAAAGACAAATTTAAATAATTCTATGCAACCACTGGAGTACCTAGACTTAAAGTGACAGCACCAAGTGTCAGGAAGATGTGACATGCCTAGAGCTATGGTCACATTCCTGAACAGAGAGTAAACTGATACAAGTTGTAAGTAGTTTTGCAATGTGTTTTGAAATTAAAGATAAATTTTAACTCAAGCATATAACTACAGAAAGACTTTAGGAAGAATATTTTTTGAAGATTTGTTCATAATAGTCTCAAATACGAAACTACTTGCATGCTCTTCAACAGGAGAAAGATAAATGGATGTGGTATATTCATATAATGGTGTAACATTTATCAATAAAAACGAACACACTCAGACTGTATGTCATCGTGGATTGATGTCAAAGATATAACACTTTATGAAAGAAGTCAGGAACAAAATATGTGTACTCTGTTTTGAAACATTTATAAAAAATGCAAGAACAGGAAAAGCTAAGTCAAATGATTAAAATTGAGGAGGTTACCTGAGTAGGTTGGATCAACTGGAAAGTAATTTGCTGGGACTTTCCAAGGTGATGGAAATCTTTATCCTGTCTGGGATAGTGGTTATAAAGCTGTACAAAACTATCAAAACTTATAACTTATGAGATTGGTGCATTGAGTGGCATGACTAAACCTGCAGATCACAGAAAACATGGACAAGGAGGATTGTGCCTGGCATCCAGAAGATCTAGTAAGGTGCCTCCTCATTCTTTTTACAATATTCATTACTGCCATCACCTCATACATATAGGGCAGGTATGGAAATGGATCCAGTGAAAATTTGGGTTTCCTAGAAGAGGGGAAAAATTTAAAGATATGGCACACTATTTCAAAAGGGTAAGTATAATGTGAAAGGGGTTATGAATAAAAATAGTAGTAATAAATTTTGCCTTTAGAGGTAGAAATAAAGTGGCTATGCTTTAAGTTAATGTTCAATTGTTGTTTTTTTTTTATTTTCTATCTTATATGAAGTTTGCTAATAGTCTCTCACCTTAAAATTTGCATTCCTCTGGAAATGTGACAAAATAGATTTTATCTTTCAAAAACTTTCCCCATTATCAAAGGGATGCTTCCAGGTAAAGAAAGAAAAGATCTGACTGATTATAATCACCTTTATAAAATCATCAGACATTCTGGTACACAAAATAATGGCATTTTTGACAAGGATCATACAGATCAATGAAGTTATATTAGAAATATATCCCTGATTACAATTACATGTGGGAAACAAAGCTAGGATATGCCCATTCATGGGGAATGTTTTTCATTAAAATAGTGTATAAACAAGATGACCATCTGAGGTATGAAATGAAGATGTTCCCTAAAACTAAAAGCTACACATGTATGTATTTCATTAAGAAAACCTGAGTCAAAGAAAATGCATTTGTTGCATAAAAAAATGCTTGTAGAAAGTCATGTTTCATCTGTGCCTGTTGATTACTTGTATGACTAAAATGATTAGGAAAATCTAACACTAAGATCTCTGTATATTGGGTATCTACTTCAGTAATCTCCCCTTATACGTTCATTCACCCCATGTTCTGAATCATAACCTTTTCCAGCTCTGCTATCCAGGAGGCTTATCTCTATAGACTCCATTTATATCATTAAGTTGCTCAATGGATAAAAGTAATAGGATTTAGAATGTGGGTTTAGAGAAATAACGGGGTATTGATAGCTGCCCTTCCACCAGTGCTCCCTCCCTTCCTTGCTGTGGGCTTGACAGTGGTTGCTTTAAGGTGCCAACTCTGTGTGATGGTTCCTCTTCCATATTCATGTTCCACACTTCACTAGCCCTATTTCCTTCCTTGGCTATTTAGGCCTAGATGTAGTAATAGTTTCCTGATGAGGTTTATGTTCAGCACTCCCATGTTTTGTTAGATGCTTTATCCTATTCACATCCCCATAGTTGTCCTAATTAAATTTGTGAGTAAACCCCATTTCTCTGCAGGTGTCTGAATTCCTATATCCATCAGAGACATATTCAATTAATTCAAGGTTACTTAATAGTAATATTCATTTCTTTAGTTGTTGCTGCTTGCTTCTAGATTAAAATCTCCTCTTGTTTGAGAAAGTGCCATATATTAGCTAAGATTTTTTGGTGTTTTGTTCTTAAATAAATACACATAGCCATGAGATGATGAACAGTGAACCTAGAGTTCATAGAACTATAGATAGCAAAGCAAGTTAAGGACTGGGGAATCCGATATTCTCAAAGGAATTTCCCTCCTTAAACGTTGTACTTTATGCTTTTACACAAAATAATCCTGACTGGTTTCAGTTTTTCTAGCTCATAGACTCATTGATCATTGGAACTGAAATGCCTTAGAGATAACCCTATCAGTTCCTTTAATTGGCTTACAAGGAAACTGACATCAAGGATTAAGAAGTAACTTGCTTCAAATCTAACATTTCTTGGGCATCAAAACCAAGTCTGGATCCCATTCTCTCCACATGCCATTGATGTTTATTAACAAAATGTCAAATGAATTCCTGAATGTAAGTTGCCCTATACATAAGTGTTATGCCCGATTTTGGGCACATTTGTATTCATTATGAAATAGCAAATACAAAAGTCTTTAAAACAGTACCTGGCATATAGTAAATCATTAAAAAAATGCTTATTATTGGCATCCCAGGATAGTCAAACCCCATCAAAAATACAACATAATACTAATGCAGTAGTCTGTAAATTATTTGATCTTGGAATATGTCTGATTAAACATGATGTTCTAAGTATGTATGAAAGAATTAAAAGAAATACGTAACACTCACAAATCTTGCCAAGTTTTAGAAGTGTTTATGTTTAAAATATGTAAAAAAAAAAAAACCCTTAAATAATCTGGCACAGACTACAGAAACAATTAGCAACTCAGGAAGGAGAGAAAGTAAATTTTGTAAAGAAGCCAGGGTATGTTGGATGTGAGTCATATGTTGCATATTGTTTATAGATTAAGAGGATGTAGAAAAGGAAGTCAGATGCTTAGGATAAGAGGAAAACCATAGGATAAGAGGAAAAGGCATCAACTTTTATCAGTTCTTTTATTCACCGAAACATTCTTCTATTCATTCACTCAAAAGATATTAAACACAATACAATAAACACTGTCAAACAAAAATTTTTTTCTTCTTAGAAAAAATATATATATTTGGAAAAATGTTAATCAATCAATAAATAATCAATATATCAGATGAGAATTATTTTAGAAATAAAAGCACATTAAAAAGTGAATGAAATATGCTGGGTGGGTTATTGTAATATATCAGGTAGTCAAAGGTGGCCTCACTTAAGTAGCTACATTTGAGCAGAAAGCCCAAGGAAATGAAAAGAGAGATCCACAATTTTTTTTTTTTTTGTGTGTGTGTGTGTGATGACAGTAGCAGTGGCAAAAGATTCAGGGCCAGTTCTGTGTTGTCACTCATGTTGTTCTAAAGAGTCTAGAAGAAAACTAATTCTTTCTTTCATTATAGTGATTTTGAAATTGTATAATTTATTTAATTTTAAATACATTTTCTTTCCCTCTTTTCCCTTCCTTTCCCTCCCTCTCTCCCTTCCTTCCTTTGTTCCTTCCTTCCTTCCTTCCTCCCTCCCTCCCTCTCTCCCTCCCTTCCTTCCTTCCTCCCTTCCTTCCTTCTTCCCTTCCTTCCTTCCTTCCTTCCTTCCTTCCTTCCTTCCTTCCTTCCATTCTATGCCATTTCATTGTATTTCCCAGACTAGCCTCAGACTCCTGGGCTCCAGTGATCCTCTTGCTTCAGCCTCCCTAGTTGTCGAGACTACAGACATGAACCGTTATCTTTGTCTACCTGTTTCTTCTATAAATGTCATGAGTGGTTTCTGTTTTAATCACTCAAGCATGACTTTTACTATATATTATCTATAAGTCAAAATGCTTAAACAAACACACCTATGAATATAAATATACCATGTCAGTATATTATATATCGTCCTTTATATCTGCTATATTGTCAAGAAAATACAGCACTGGTTCAATACAGAAATAGTTGGCCATTTTTATAACTTACAAGAGCCAAAAATTGTTTCTCAAATTACTAGTCTGTGATTATTTGGAATAAAGCACAGTTTTAAGCCAGTGAATAGCTAATTCCGACATGATTGGTAACTTAAAGAAAATTAAAATTTGAAGTTTAATTCTCTGCTCAGAAAGAATGGTCAGAGGATCAGAGAGCTTTTATGAGTACGCTAAAAAGAAATGTTGACCTCTTATAGCCACAGAGCCAATGTATCAAAAAATTACAGTTAGTTTCTGCTTATTGTATTGCAATTAAGGTTAATTGCAATTAACATCACATGGTATCTTATTTTAAAGGAGCATAAAATAAAATGGTAAGATCTTGAAAACTGAAATGGAAGAAAAATGAGTAACATTTAATATCATGAATACAATTTGGAGTCTTTTGACAGCAGAAACAGCTTTCCTCTTCTATGTAATGAGGCAAACCCCACCTTTTTTGAGGATGATCTGGAGTGGTTGCTAAATGAAGAAGAGCAATTCTCTTAATTTGCTAAGTAACCCTTCTTATTTCTCCAAAATATAATTGGATTGCCATCCTAGCCATCTTTATTCTAAGCCTAATACAGAAACATAGATAACATAGGGAAGATTACATATGAAAAATAAATAAAAAAATAATAAAATAAATTAGTTTAATAATTTCTATCAGCCTAATTTTGAAAATACATATGAGGATACATTTTATTGTGTTAAATAAGGAAAAAATAACATACATCAAATTGGTAAATAAAATAAGAGTGAACTCACTAACATTCTGAATCCATTGTGTTAGCCCAAATTGGTGGCATGTTCTACCAATTTCCTGATGTTTGGCTGAAACTTACATTGAGTGGTGTCCTAAAATAAATCAAGGCATCAGAAATATATGTATATATATATATATATATATATATATATATATATACACACACACACATGTGTATATATATATATATATATATATATGCAATGGATAGTAAATATATATATGTTAAATATATATTTCATATATATATATATATATATATATATGTTTCAAATATTAAAGTAGATAACAAATTATGTTGAAAAAAGTAAGATTAGAATGTTATTTACACAAAAAATCTTAAATAAAAATATACCTAAAACACTTGTGTTCATCTACAAAAATGTTAGAGATTTTTGTATGTTGATTTTGCATCTTGAAACTTTACTGAACTTGATTATTATTTCTGACAGTTTTTCAATGTTTAGAGTTTTCTATATATGTCATATTATCTGGAAAGAAGCAATTTAAGTTATTTCTTTCCAATCCACAGCTCTTTATTTCCCTTTCTTGTCTTACTGATTTTTTTTTTTTTAAAGTCAGAAATTCAACAGAAGAAGAGATAAAAAAAAAAGTTCTGAGGTGGAAAAAGGGTATATCTCATTCCAGCTTATATAGTTGATAGTGAGAGTGTTAAACTAGGAGTTAGTCCCTTCAAAATTGATATTTCCTGATTGAATCTCTGAGAAAGTCACTCTAATTAAAACTTAACATCTTCAACTTTAAAGTGAAAATGTTAAATTTGTAAAAAAAAATGTATACTTTGTCTCTTGAATTGTTTTATACTTTTCTTTGAGAAAATCATTAAGCTCCTGCTAACATGTATTTTGTGAGGTGCCAAAGGGAATACAAAAACTTTTATTCTTCTTTCCTCAAATTACTTACTATCCACTGCATAAAATAAAACTGCTGCAAGTAATTAAAATGCAAATTAATCTATTATACAAGCAAAACCATATGTATAAACCAAATACTTTAGGGATCACAGAGGAAAGAAGTGATTTTTCTTGGGGTAGTTGTAGTTATGTATAACTGTATTTGCATATCATTGATTTCATAATCTCCTCAGGTAGAATAGTTTCTCTTTACATCCTTCAAATCAACACTTTGAGCCTATTATTTCTTTAAATTTTCATAAGCTTTGTGATAAAAAGGAAAATTTATGATACATTATCATATGATCTGATTTCAGGTAAAATACAGAATAGCTCTTTAATGAGAAAATTGTTCTGAAGAATGTGGAAACTCTTCACCAGGTCTGAAAATTCGAGAGGCACAATTGTTTCTTTTTATAAAAAAAAAAAATGTGAGAAAATTCTGTATAAATGCAAATTACAAAGGACCACATTTGATCTAGGAAAATAAGAAAGTCAAAACAAACTTAGGCCTAAAGCAGAGCAAAGCCTAGGCACTAATAAACATCATTTACTAAAATAAAAACTCGAGACGATTACCTTATAAATATAAAAAAGGTTGTTTTGGCTCACGGTTGTTTTGGCTCATGGTTTCAGAATTTCCAGTTTCTGATCTGTTGCCCCATTATGTGTAGCCTTGTGGCAAGGCAATTCATCATATCACAAGTATATGGTGCAGTAAAACCTCTTGCCTCATGACTAGGGAACACAAAGCAGCAAAGAGCAAGTCAGGGTTTCACAATCCCATTGGAAGAACTATCCCAATTACATAAAGACTTCCTAGCCAGCTCCACCTGCTTACTCTTTCACCACCTCCTAATAGTGGCACATTGTGGGTCTCCACAGACCTTTGCAGGACATTTAAGATCTAAACAATAGTAGACTACAAATTTCACAGACATGGTAATTTCTGGAAGTATAAAAAAAATGAGAATTTCAGAAGCCTATTTTTAAAAAAATCACATTTAACTTGAAACTCCTGGCATGATTTTCCTTTGCCCCAGGCTTAGTTTTTACACATTTATTTTTCTTTTTGTCCCAGACAACAGCTTGCAGTTGCAAAACTGTCTGGCAAGGGATGTGCACCTGAGTGGAACAGGAAGAAATTGAGCAAGATATCCTGGTGCTTGCCATTTTTGCTTTCCATTCCCATAGTTCATTAAGGAAAAATGAATATTGTTACATTTAGGAGCTTAAAACATTGGAAGACACATTTACATTGAGCATTAAACCTTAATCCCTAAGTGAAAATTATGACAAAATGCTCAATTTATTTAATTTTTGTTATGCTATTGAACAATATGAGGCACAATTTCAAACTGCAGGAAAATGGGACAGAGAATATATCCTTTGCTTTCTCTGTGTGACTTTGACATTACCCTTTAAGAAAAGCTGCTGAAAATAACTTGTCATTTTAAAGTAATTTAACCATACCCAAACTGACAATTCAATATGTCCCTAAGCATTTCATGATCCATTGAAAGTTTTCTAAGGATATTTAAGAAAATACTACAGATGAATCAAAAGACATTTCCTAAATGGATCCACCTAACAGAGAGGACATATTCAGCATGACGAGGGGACCCAAGAGGATGCTTTAAAATAGGCAGAATCTCTGAGTCAAAACTTGGTCCCTAAAGATCTAGAAATCTAGAATATTGTTAACTGCAGACCATATTTTATAGAAATTGCTGTTAAGGTCACTGATGATGTATGGAATACTGTAATATTTGTTGTGAGTGACCATCTCCAGTAAACCAAGATATGGATATCAGGCTTTTCAGTGTGTGAAATGATAACACCAAACAGAACACAGGCAACAGAAGTGTAAGTGTGGTGGTTACACATTCATAATGTGTAGTTATAGTTCACTGTAAATCTTGAGAGCATTAATCCAAATACAAATTTCAAATGAGGAATTTGAAACTTATAATATTATTGCCACTTGTCCAAAGACCAAGAAGAGTCAAGATTCAGTTCTCAAGTCTATTTACTATCAAGGCTTTTTCTACTGTGTGACTGATTCAGTCTCCCATGTGATCAGTGTAAATCAAAATTCCTCACTGTTATTGTCAATTCACTAAATAGGTGTGTTCCCACAAGATATCACTGAAGTCTCTTTTAGCCATTGAGTCCTGGGGATTAAAAGGTACACTTTATGTGATCTAGTCTCCAACACCATGGTCCCAATGCTTAGAGTATATTCATAAAAAGATATTTTGGCTATATCTTTCATTATTAACAACATCTTAATTTGATTTCTTATATTTCTAGATACTTCTCAAAAAAGTTAACATATTTTATTTAAACACTGTCCCTGTTGCTCTCTTCTCCAATTGCATTTGGTTCATCTCTGAAGGTACAACACATATAGTTCTGCAATAATACCTGTGACACCTACTTTATGTAAATGGATCTCAACACCTAACTGTTCCATCAGTATTTTGAATGATGAAAAGTAAATTCAGTGTTACATTATCACTTAATCTGTTTTCACATACAATTCAGGATAGCTAATTAATAGGAAAGTAATCAATTGGTCAAGCATTCAATGCTGTTACTAATAGATGACATGTAACCAGTTGTGTTGAATTAATGTTTGAGGGTCCATTGCTATGTTTCATTTCAGATAATTCTTCCATTAATAAGATAATAAGAACCTTTTGATGTTTTCTCACACTGATGCTATCTTCAGAAATTGTGGGAATATTTTATTCTGATATTCTATACCCACTATCACAAATGATTATAAACTATGTTTCTCTTTTGTTTATCATTTCATCTCTATGACACAAGTGTAAAAATTCCCCAAAAGGGACACAATAATAATGACACCATTTGTCATCCTTAAAGAAAAGGAGCACAGTGAAACACTGTATCTCTGAAGAGCCTTTCTTTCTTCCCAAAAGCTGATAAAGGATCAATGAGAGCAAATCTGCGATGAAATTTCCACACACATAATATCCTGAGAGACACTGGCTTTTTCTTATCTGTGCTAGGAATTAAAGCTATCGGGTGTTATCTGGAGAAAGCTGCTTTCTTGTGTGCATGCTAAGTTCAGATGAAGAAAATGAAGATTGGGCTCAAAGTACTAACTAGTCAAGTCTACAAATACAAAACCAAAGAGAGAGACCTAATATCCTCCTATTATTCAGGGAAATAACAATCTAACTATCAATAAAAACATAGCAATATGAAAATATAGCAGAAAAATTCACCTAAATAACATTTTTAAAATTCTATATTATACTACAATATACATTATTTTGAGTGCATAAGGAACATTCATCTAGATAGACCATATTTAAACCATAAAACAAGCATTAATAAATTTAAAATACATCCTCCAAATATATTAGAATTTAAGTAAATGTCAAAATCAGGACATAGTTTGGAAAATTCATGAACACTTAAAAATTAGCATACTTCTAGATAAACTATAGCAAAGGAAAATTACAAAGCATTCTAACCACAATAAAAATAAAATCACAGCATATTAAATTTGTGGGATGAATACTATGAGTTACTTCAAAGGAAGTTCATAGCATCATATAATTATATTAGAAGCATAGTAGTTCACTCATACAAATTTCATCTGAAGCACTTTAAAAATAAAAGCAAGATAAACTTTAATTAAGTATAAAGATGAAATAATAAAGAAAGAAGAAATAAATAAAATAGAAAATAGAAAAATAGTAGATAAAAAAATAATGAAATCAACATCTGCTTTTTATGAGCATAAATAAATAAACCAAGAGTAAACGAACAAGTTCAGATTATCAGAATTAAGGATTATAGGAGATGATGTGTCTGTCGATTCTTTAAATGTCAAAATCATAATAAAATATTATCAGGAACTTTGTTTCAATCAGTTAAAGATATAAACATAGTTGAAAATATCCTTGAGTATTACAAAACAGAAAAAAATTCCCAAAATGAAAGAAATTATATAGGTATAGATGTATAACAATATTAATCTTATTTCTTTATAATTAAAATTTGAAAAACTAAAATTTATACTATCAAGATTTGAAAGCACATTGCATAAATTGGACAAAATACCAATGGTAGCTATATAAATGAAGAAGTAAATATTTTTGAAGTTCAGAGCATGGAGAAGCACACAATGTTTATTTATTGTAAGATTAAATTGTGTTAATATGATGTTTGTCCCAAAATTTATAAATTTGTGTCTCATCTTTAAATTACCCTATAACTTTTTCACAGAAATTGCATATTTATTCCAAAATTTACTGAAAGTACACATAAATATGCATAAATGGCCAAAGCAATTGTGAAAACATATGTTGGTGGTTTTCTTTATATAATTTCAGCATTTACCATAATTCTGCTGTAATCAAGACATTGTGGAATTGGCATAACAGTAGAAATATGGACCAATGGAACAAAAAACAGGGTCAAAATAGACTCAAACCCTATACTTCCCAACAAAAAGTATTATGGAAGACCAATTTAGGGAGTTTGTATTTGTTTTTTAATATATAAGCAATGTAGCTCATAAAAATCTACATGTGAACATTTGTTCCATTATCATTAAACATATTATAATATAAATGAAATTTAAAATTCCTCCAGTGATATGAATTACTAAAATCCATTCAAAATGAAAGAGAGAATTCCTGGTCCTGGTTCTCATGGGCTCAGTGAAGCAGGAAGATTCTTGAGAAGGTGGAGTTAAATCCATGGGTGATGGAGAAAGACTTTGAACAAGTGAGTTATAATAGTTATAATAACGCAGGGACTATGATGACAAAAACATTGTCCAAACGACAACATCTGACCTGGTTTAATTCTACTGGAAGCTTTGGACAGAGCAGATCTCCACGAGTTGGTTAGGAGTATTGTTATCACTCATTTTGTTGTGGCTCTCTCAATGTTGTTGCTTGGTTATTCATTGTCTCTAATGGATAGAGTCACACACTCACACACACATACATACACATGAATATACGTATATATACATGTTCATAAACAATTTGTCCATGTTATTTAAGCAAGTATTTAATCTGAAAACTAGATTTAATCTCAATATCTTTTGTTATTTTGGTTTTCCAAAGTTGTTTCCTTGGCAGATTTCTCCAGACAAGCCTCATAAAAAAAGTACTCTCAGATTTTTTGCTTTATTGGTATCTGTTCATATGTCTTCACAGTTCATAATCAACTATATTTTAGTCATCCTTTTTTTTTTTTTTGGTACCAGGGATGAACTCAGGGGCACTTGATCCCTGAGCCACATCCCCAGACCTATTTTGTATTTTATTTGGAGGCAGGGTCTCATTGACTGGCTTAGCACATCACCGTTGATGAGGCTGGATTTGAACTCAACATTTTACACCACCATACGTGGCTTATTCATCCTCTTTCAACAAACTTTTTAAGGATAATTTTATAGAAAAAGATAAACATGATAGAGTTCCAAGCACTCTTCAACCAGTTTCTCCTCTTGAACTGTCCTATATCACTATAATACATTTATCAAGACTAAGAAACCAGCATTTGTACATTGCTTTGCATTGAATTCTACACTTTATTTAGATTTCCATAGCTTTGTCAATAATAAAATTTACTGTCCATGATTCAAGTCATGATGGCATGTTGCATTGAGAAATCATGTGTCCTAATCCTCCTCTTGTGCATGATTTACAGACTTCCATTGTTTTAGGTGACTTAATATTTTGAGTAGTGTTCAGATACTTACTTTATAAAATGTTTTGCATTTGGGATTTTTCAGATTTTCAGAAAAATCAAGTAATTTATAAAATATTTTGCATTTGTGATTTTTCTGTTTTGCTTTTTTAATGATGCTATCAGACTTTCAAGGGTTTGTGAAAAACACCAAAGAGAAAAAGTGATATTCTCATCACAACATATCAAAGTTACATGCCATCACCATCACAGATGATGGCCATATTCATCATCTTGTCGAGTGTTTACCAGGTTTTTCCATGTAAAATAACGTTTCTTGTTTTCTAGCCATACTATTTTTCTGCTAACAAGTCATTAAATTCAGTTTTGTTTTTTGTTTTTTCAGAACTTGCCCACTTAATGTTGTTATTTAAACACTTCCTTACTTTCTGATATTAAAAGTCAGTCCATGCGCCAATTGATATTTCTCCTGGACCTTTGAATCAGCCCTTGCTCTCAGGTACACTGGATACTTATGTTGAAAATGACATTTGGGAACCAGTATCTGGGTACTGGGTGTGTCTACCACTTTGTGTTATTATTTTTAAGGCTAATAGGGTGATATCCATCCTACTTCACCCATTTGTTATGTATCTACATTCAAACATTTTAAACAGCATTTAAAATTCAGTGTTTTCAATTGAATTTTCAATATTTATTTTATATAAATTCAAATACACCTTTGAGAATGTAATTTCATTTCCATAAAGCAGAGGGAGGCTGGAAATTCCAGAAATTTCTTAGCAATAAAACCCTAGGCTTTCTCAACATTGCCATTCTATTAAAGGATGCCTGCCTAGGGATTGATGTGAGCTACAAATATCTGATGGATATAAAGATAAGACAAAATAAACTGGTGATAAATCAGAGTTTAATGTCTTAAAGCAACTTCAGTGGGTCTTGATCTCAGTCCTGAAGTGGACCTCAATGTCTCTTAATCAGTGCATTAACCTGGTATCTCTCTCAAATCTGGTTAATGGAAGGGGCCTAAAATTGATCCTGTAAACTTGTGTGATTCTTACCTAGCCCTTGGGCATCACATTGTGTGATGAATACAAAATTGTCTTCAAAAAAAACTGTGAGGCAACTTGATAAATGAATGAAAACAGTTTTACCTGTTCTGTGACTGTCTTTGAGGTGCCTCCTGTCAGAAGCACAGAGCTGTTGGAGAAGAAACAGTTAATCACATAATGGACTAAAGTAATTCCTAATCAATGATAATGATAGCCTCCTGTGCCAGATTTATATGTGTATATCATAATTCCAACATACACAATGCTTCATATGTCAGACACTTAGTCCAGATACTGAGGAATTAGCTTGAGAATAGTCACTGCATTCCCCTTCCCCAATTTAGACCATGAAGGCTTGCTGTCTCCTGACACTTTTATAAAGCATGGTTCAAACGCTGGCTTTACAAATCTTGCAAGAGCTCTTCTGCTTCTGCTTTAGCTTTTTTCTTTTATTAAAAAAAAGAGACCATAAAACAACAAACCTCATAGTATTATTATCTTAAATAAGTTTGATCACAAAAAGTCCTTAGAAGTGTATCAGTCACTTTGTACAAATTTACAACACATATTGGTTATTTTAATAATTGTTATTACTGATGACAGATTATGTTTCTCACTTTCAAGGAAAAAAAAAGTGAAGAGATACCAGAGTATTACTTGTGAGGCATTTAGTTATACAGCATTTATAAGACAAAGGGAAATCCATGCAGCGTACACTGCATTGTAAACTTATAATTGCTTTCTCTCAAATACTTGTAAAAAATACTATATATAGGCTTACTATAGCCTATATTTTGTAAATAATTTGCCTCAGCCAATCTATATATGACAATAATATACCCTGAAAAAGTGAAAGTGGTGGTTGAGAAGAACCATTTTTTTATAGAGCAAGGGGAATTTTAACTGGCTTGCTTTGCAAGTGATTTACTCTGTTTTGGGCACTCCAAGCTGAGACAACAAAATTAAGTTAGGGATGAGACGAGAAAGTTGTGAAGCTCATTCGTTAATGGTCAGAGGTGAATGGGGAATAGGATGTGTAGAATTGAAAGCTCAAATGGTGGACTGGTGCCAGAGATTAAAAGGGCCATATTTAAACATGACCCTGCAGTTGCTGAGTAACAAGAAAATTTCCCCTTTGATTACACCATTTAGATTTGTGAGTAAGAGACAGCTGGCAATGTGGAGCAGTGGATTAGACTTAGGCAAGATATCAGAAGTAGAGTGACTAGGTGGGGGCTAGGGCACTACAAGTAATTGATGATTAGGGAAAAATTTATCTCTTGGCAGTTGGAATGCAAAGGACAGTATAAATATGTGAAATGCCTCTTACAATCATAAATAATCAAAGCAATTTTCTTCTTCTCATAAGAAGGAAATTCTTTGAATATCCACTTAAAAGTTAATCGAGCAACACTGTGCTTTCATAAATGAAGGATGATTTCCTTCTCCTTAATCACAATTTGGTTTTGTTCTTCCAGGAATTCTTGGATGTGCATGAAAAAAAAAATCATATCCCCTAATTCCAGAGTATCAAGGAAAAAAGAAAAAAAAAACTATTATGAATCCATTTTATCAAAGATGGGCCAATACCCTTTTGAAATAGACACAAAATGAACACCATTGTTTCAGATTTTAAAGTATTTATTATTTATTCATTTCAGAGATATATCTGTCTCCTTCATGGTTGTTAAAAACTGTACTAGTAGTGTTAGAACAACAAAAATTTACTTCCTACTTGGAGAATTGTTTCTTCAATATCAGAAGCCTCTTCTTGTAGAGAAAGCCCCAGCTGATGCAGCTGGAATAGGTTCAAGAAAGTGAGAAACACAGCCTGGCGCGGTGTCCCACACCTGTAATCATAACAGCTCAGGAGGCTGAGACGGGAGGATCATGAATTCAAAGCCAGCCTTAGCAAAAGCGAGGCACTAACCAACTCAGTGAGACCCTGTCTCTAAATAAAATGCAAAATAGGGCTGGGCATATGGCTCAGTGGTTGAGTGCCCCTGAGTTCAATCCCTAGTATCCACCTCCCAAAACAGAAAGTGAGACACATTGTTTTGAAACACTGTTCCTTGAATGCTGAACATTATTATTTTGTTACAGTTGAAAGATGCTAAAAAGAAAAGTAGTATGCACTAATTTGCCATCACAGACTGCACTGTGCCTGAGCATAATGTGGGGTCAACCTGCACTTCTAAAGAATTTAAAGGAACAAATAATATTTTAGAAATAAAAATATTCTTGAAAGTAGGAAAGAATAGTAATGTAAGAAAGAGAAAAATAGAAAAAAAATTCAATGGGCCAATGTTTTCTTTTCAGTGTCTACTTCTCTCCATAATTTACTATGCAGCTAGATAACAGCAGATGCTATAATATTCTCAAAAATCTATTTGAAGGACCATAGGTAATTGGGGGAGAATTGTAAATACACATGACAACCAGAAAACATTTGAAACCTTTTACCATGTTTTAAATATGTTAACATATTTGACATACAGCAGTTTTTTGGCTGTATGCCATTAACTGTGACTGGCAACAAATAAGGTATATTATGAATTTGGTGTGATAGTATTTTATTTTTAAGATTAAGAATATTTAAAGTCTTTTATGGGAATACAAATAACTTTGAGAAAATAGTGGTAATAGTAAAAAAAAATAATAATGCCATTTAACCTTTCTCTGATTTTTATGTGTGTGTCTATGTGTGAGCAGATGCATTCATGGGCAACACTGTGGTCTTAATGGGATTTGAATTTTCCTCAAGGGTTCTTGTCAAAGGAGGCTTGATCCCACAACAGAAGTGAGAGGTGGTGGAACCTTAAGAGGTGGGATCTAAAGGGAGTTCCTTAGATCATTGGGATCTCTGATCTAAGAAAGGATTAAGGTAGTTCTTACAAAAGGGTGGTGATAAAAACAGCTAGCCTGGCCTCTCTCACTCTATCTCCTTCTGTGTCTCTCTGTCTCTTTTGCTCATATGTCCTTCAAGATATGGCTGTTTATTTATTTATTTATTTTAATTTTTCTTTTTTTATTTTTTATTGTTGGTTGTTTAAAACATTACATAGTTCTTGATATATCATATTTCACACTTTGATTCAAGTGGGTTATGAACTCCCATTTTTACCCCATATACAGATTGCAGAATCACATCAGTTACACATCCATTGATTTACATATTGCCATACTATTGTCTGTTGTGTTCTGCTGCCTTTCCTATCCTCTACTATCCCCCCTCCCCTCCCCTCCCCTCTTCTCTCTCTACCCCCTCTACTGTCATTCATTTGTCCCCCTTGTATTATTTTTCCCTTTCCCCTCACTACCTCTTGTATGTACTTTTGTATAACCCTGAGGGTCTCCTTCCATTTCCATGCAATTTCCCTTCTCTCTCCCTTTCCCTCCCTCCTCTCATTCCTGTTTAATGTTAATCTTCTTCTCATGCTCTTCGACTCTACTCTGTTCTTAGTTACTCTCCTTATATCAAAGAAGACATTTGGCATTTGTTTTTTAGGGATTGGCTAGCTTCACTTAGCATAATCTGCTCTAATGCCATCCATTTCCCTGCAATTCCCCGTTTATTTATATATATGCTCCTTTCACGACCTGAAGCCATTCACCACCTTCTTCAGGTGCTCAACCAATGGAGCCCACTTGTTCTTAAAATTTCAACCTATAAAACTGAGCAACGTAAACCTCTTAGGAAATTAGTATGTCTCAGGCATCGCAAGTTAGTAATGCAAAAGCTGAATAATATAGCATTTGCAAAAGAGGAAGCATTAAATATAATGTTACAGAGACCCCAGACACATCATGCTTCCAAAATAGGGAAACATATCCCTGGACTTTATGAACAATTTTTAAAAAGCATAAAAGGGAATAAAAAGAACTTGAAGAAGTAAACTGGTTCCCTAAAAGTCTTTAAAGCAAGTTAACAAATCCCAGATATCATATAATTATGCATCTAATATAAAAATTTTATACATTCCAAAAAAATGTGGAAATATTACCCCAAATCAGTACACAAATAAGTCAGTAGGGTGGGATTGGAGAGAAATGGGAGATTTGGGAATCAGAGACAAAGATACTATGAAGCTTTCATAAATATATTGGTGAGTTCGAAAGCACAGATATATGGAATTGGGATATGAAATATATTTTTTAAGAAGGAATATCTAGAAGTGAAAAGTAGAAATCTGAAATAAATAGCCTTAATGATGTTGAGATATGTTGCTGCTATCCCTAGTTTTTCTAGTGTTTTGAACATAAAGGGGTGCTGTATTTTGTCAAATGCTTTTTCTGTATCTCTTAAGATGATCTATGATTCTTATCTTTAATTAGGTCTATTGATCTGATGAAATTATGTTTATTGATTTCCTAATGTTGAACCAACCTTGCATCCCTAGGATCAATCCCACTTGATCATAGTGCACAATCTTTTTGATATATTTTTGTATTTGATTTGCCAGAATTTTATTGAGAATTTTTGCATCTATGTTCATTAGTGATATTGGTCTGAAGTTTTCTTTCTTTGATGTGTCTTTGTCTGGTTTGGGGATCAGGGTGATATTGGCTTCATAGAATGAGTTTGGAATTACTGCCTCTTTTTCTATTTCCTGAAATAAATTGTAGAGTATTGGTATTTGTTCTTCTTTAAAGGTCTTGTAGAACTTGGCTGTGTATGTATCTGGTCCTGGGCTTTTCTTGGTTGGTAAGCTTTTAATGGCTTCTTCTATTTCCTCAATTGATATTGGTCTGTTTAAATTGGGTATATCTTCCTGACTTAATTTGGGAAAATTGTATGATTTATGAAATTTGTCTATACCTTCAATGTCTTCTATTTTATTGGAGTATAAGATTTCAAGAAAATTGAAGGCATTCCCTCTAAAAACTGGAACAAGACAGAGATGCCCTCTTTAACCACTTCTATACAACATAGTTCTTAAAATACTGGCCAGAGCAATCAGACAGACTAAAGAAATCAAAGGAATATGTATAGGAAAAGAAGAACTTAAATTTTTAGTATGATATGACTATATACATATATGACCCAAAAACTCCACCAGCACACTTCTAGAACTAGTAAATAAATTCAGCATAATAGCAGGATATAAAATGAACACCCATAAATTAAAGGCATTTCGGTATATCAGTGACAAATCCTCTGAGAAGGAAATGAGGAAAACTACCCCATTCACAACAACCACACACACACACACAAAAAAAAAAAAAAAAAAAAAAAACATACTTGGGAATCAACTTAATGAAATAAATTAGAGATCTATACAATGAACACTACAGAACCCTAAAGAAAGAAATCACAAGATGGTCTTGGATAGGCAGAATTAATATTTTCAAAATGATGATACTACCAAAAGCACTATTAGATTTAATGCTATTCTGATCAAAATCCCAATAGCATTCCTCATAGAAATGGAAAACTCAATCATGAAATTTACCTGGAGAAATAAGAGACCCTGAATAGCTAAAGCAATACTTAGCAGGAAGACTGAAGCAGGTGGCATCACTATAACAGACCTTAAACTATACTACAGAGAAATAGTAACAAAGACAGAATGGTATTGGCACCAAAACAGACTGGTAGACCAATGGTACAGAATAGAGGACACAGAGACTAGCCCACAAAATTGCAATTATCTTATATTAGACAAAGGTGCCAAAAACATGCACTGAAGAAAAGATAGCCTTTTTAACAAATGGTGCTAGGAAAACTGGAAATCCATATGCAACAAAATGAAATTAAATCCCTATCTCTCACCATGCACAAAACTTAACTCAAATTGGATCAAGGACCTAGGAAGTAAACCAGAGACTCTGTGTCTAATAGAAGAAAAAGTAGGCCTTAATCTTCATCATGTAGGATTAGGCCTCAACTTCCTTAATAAGACTCCTATAGCACAAGAATTAAAACCAAGAATCAATAAATGGGATGGAATCAAACTAAAAAGTTTCTTTTCAGCAAAAGAAACAATTTGTGAGGTGAACAGAGAGCTCACATCCTGGGAGCAAATTTTTATCCCTCATACATCAGATAGAGCATTATTCTCCAGAGTATATAAAGAACACAAAAAGGTAAGCACCGAAAAAACAAATATCCCAATCAACAAATAGGCCAAGGACCTGAACAGACACTTCACAGAAGAAGATATACAATCAATCAACAAATATATGAAAAAAATACTCATCATCTCTAGCAATCACAGAAATGCAAATCAAAACTACTCTAAGTTATCACCTCACACTAGTCAGAATGGCAGCCATTATGAAGACAAACAATAATAAGTGTTGGATAGAATGTGGGGAAAAAGGTACACTCAAACATTGCTGGTGGGACTGCAAATTGGTGCAGCCAATTTGGAAAGCAGTATGGAGATTCCTTGGAAATGTGGGAAATGAACCAGCATTTGACACAGCTGTCCCTCTCTTAGGACTTAAAAATGGCATACTACAACCACATCAATGTTTATAGCAGCAAAATTCACAATAGCTAAACTGTGGAGCCTATCTAGATGCCCTTTAGTGGATGAATGGATAAAAAATGTGGCATATATACACAATAAAATTTAACTCAGCATTAAAAAGAGAATAAAATCATGGCATTTGCAGGTAAATGGATGGCATTGGAGAAGATAATGCTAAGGGAAGTTAGCCAATCCCAATAAAACGAATGCCAAATGTTTTCTCTGATATAAGGAGGCTGACTCATAGTGGGTTAGGGAGGAGGAACATGGAAGGATTAGATGAATTCTAGATATGGAAAAGGTGTGGGAGGGAAAAGGAGGTGGCAGGGGACTAGCAAGGATGGTGGAATAGGATGGACATCATTATCTGAAGTACATGTATGAAGACACGAATTCGGTGTCAACCTACTTTATATACAAACAGAGATATGAAAAATTCTGGTATATATGTGTAATAAGAATTGTAATGTAAAAAAAGTACATGTATGAAGGTATAAATTGGTGTGAACATACTCTATATACAAAGATATGAAAAATTGTACTCTATATGTGTAATAAGAATTGTAATGCATTCTGCTGTCATGTATTTAAAAAATTAAATCAATAAAACTAAAAAATAATCTGAAATAAAAATGCAGCTGAATGGGATTTAAAGATTAGACATTTTTACCTGGCTGTGGTGGAACATGCTTGTAATTCCAGTGGTTCTGGAGGATGAGGCATGAGGATCACAAAAGGCATCCTCAGTAATTTAGCATGGCCCTAAGCAACTTAGAAGATGCTCTCTCAAAATAAAGCATAAAAAGGGCTTGGGATGTGGCTTGGTGGTTAAGCACCCCTGGAGCCAATCCCAGGTAGCAAAGAAAGAAAGAAAGAAAGAAGATAAAAAATTAGATATTCCATAAAGATTAATCAACTTAAAGATATGTCAACAAAATGTGTAAAACTGAAATATGTATAAAATGACTAAAAATTGAGAAACAGAGTTAATGGATGTATGATTAGAAACCTGAAGGAAGATAATAGAAACAGGAAAAAAATTTGAAGGATTTGTGATTGCAGTTTTTCCAAATTTGATGCAAATTATAAACACACAAATCCAATATGCTAAGAGATTGGGAGTGAGATGACAAGGCATTTGCAGTACACCCTCCCCCCCCACACACAAACACACACACACACACACACACACACACACACACACACACCAGCCAGTTTAATACCAAATTGCTGGAAACAAAGAAACTATTTAAAAAACAGCTAAACAGTTGTAGCTCAGGGGTAGAGTGCTTGCCTACCATGCACAAGGCTCTGGGCTTGATCACAGCATTGAAAAACAAACAAACAAATAAAAACAGACAGCCACAGATGTTGGAACTAGAGCAAGGAGATATATTTTAACAAGTAGTGCTCTAATTGATTCTACTTTTTGTCAAAAAATATGTGTGGAAGATTAAAATGGAATAATATTTCAGAGTTTAAACTGTACCAGGCATATTGGACCCTCCAATCCCAGTCAAATCATCTAATATTTGTAGTCTCAGAAGTGATCCCAGGAAAAAATGGAAGAATTCTGTGGTTGACAACCACTAAAGTATTATCTATATACTTTTCTGCTTTAAGACACTAAGTTTCAGGTACCTTTAGTTTTCCACAGAACAATACACAAATCAATCAGAATTCAATACCAGATTTGAAGTGCCACCATAACTAAAACCTAAAACATGTAGCAATACCTTTAGGATGGAATAGCAGAGGAAAGGTCAGAAGGAGGTAAATGTTAGTGGATATTTGAAGAACAGTTAGAAAATTGCCATTAGAGATTGTTGCAAGTTGGAGGAAAGAAACATTACCAGTGAACTGGCACAGCTACATAAAACAATTTCCAGGCAGAATGTTGCAAGTTTCAATTGGCTTTATTCGGCTACACATGATATGTCATTGCAAGAAAGACAGATTGAAAAAGACCCCATTCTGTTAAAAAAATATAGAGAGTAAATGGAGAAGGTCCAGGTGGTTTTCCTGATTCCAGCAAAAATTTTGAAAATATGAAGTATCCTTTGGGTAAGGAATGAGTGAAAGTCTTGTTTGTAAGAGTGTTTGTTACATGACAGAAACAAAATAATTTGTTCTGGACACTTCTATATAGAAAATGGATCCTTTAAGAACATTAAGTGTCCCAAAACTATATCATACATGGTTGGATGAGCTCTAAGGCAAAGGGGTGCCTGCTTCTCCAAAGTACTCTCACCACAATATGTGAATTAAGTCAAATGAGAAAAAAATAGAGATAATTGGATTTCTACAGTTCCCCAAGTTATTCATAAAACATTGATTGCTTCCCTGGAAACAAGCAAATTGCCAAATATAGAAACTTCTTCCATACCTTTCTGCATAAACTTTCAAATACAGATTTGATTTGCATTTGGGTACAACTGCACCACACAATTGTTTAATCTACTTTAATTTTAAAACACACTCACTAACAAAACACACACACACACACACACACAAAATGTTCATGGTGTGAAATTTTATACCATATTCAACTTGTGAAAGTCCCATATGCAGGTTAGTTATACTCAGATAATTAAGAAGGTACTATTATAAATTGTATTTCTGCATAAATTTGGCTAAAATATAAAGGATTATAAGGCTGAACTTATAAAAACATTCTATTAAAAACATCATCAAAAACTTTTTCCAACCATCTTAAGAGAAAAATATGGAAATCATATGGAATCATCCAAGGCAACTATTTGAACATCACAGTAGGGATAGCAGAGCTTCAGATAGCTCTACCTAGCTCTTCATCCAACAGGTGACATTGAATGAAAGAGTCTGAAATCCAGTGAAATGTTGAGCCTGTATAGACCTTAACAAGATTTGGAAACAAAGAGATTAAGGAAAATATGAATGACATTGTTCTGAAGAACTCTGCCTTTTCATTTCCTTAGAAATGGTGCTTAGCTTTTACTGTTCTCTACTAAGACAAGGTCATAAAGACAACAGAAAATTATTCTGAGAAAGGAGTATTTCCCCTTTCTTAAATTTGTTTTCCACCTCCATCCTGATCCTATTCAGAACTAATAACTGAAATATTTCATACTTTCACTATGAAAATTCATTCCCATCTTTGAAAAGCTCACAAAGAAATAAAAACTCCTGTTGTTTCAGTCTCACATGTCAAGCACATGTTGGTAAAGCAGAAAGCCTGAAATCAGGGAAAACGAATAAAAGGTGGGGAGGCAGGTTAGGAGTTCATATTAGTGCTATCATATTTTAATTAGTAGCCTATTAAAATAATCAGTACAGAGATAAAACCGGTCTGTTTTATGATGTAAACATTGTTTCCAATTTTGTCAAATGGATTAGTCATTAGATTTGTCTATCCTGTTCTCCATCTCTGTTGTGGTTATTTGCATGCAATCTATAATCTGTATTCTATTCTACTTTTCTGTTACATAGCAGTGCAATCTATAATCTGTATTCTATTCTACTTCTCTGTTACATAGCAGTATGTGCATATTTAAAACCCTACAAAAATTTTTAAAAGCCACCACACTCATGCTATTTACTTTGCAAGTGAGAACATTGATCTTCAGAAAGAATAAATAAATTTTATGTGTTAAAAAATAACAGAATTGGGACCGATATCCATGTTTTTGGACTTATCAAAGAGTCTCCTAAAATGTTTTTATGGGAAGATTAGTTACAAGAAACTACCTCCTGCTTTTCCAGTTTGGTATTTGGCAGCTTAGGTGAAACATGAAAATTTCAGTTGTTCTATATCAAATTAACATGTGGCAATATAGATATTTTATTTTTTAGGTATGCTATTAATTGTAAAATGATTCACTCTTGTCATTTGAATTCAAATTTTCCTGATGACTGATAATTTTAAACATCTTTCCTATGTGCTTGTGTGCCATGGGTCTATCTTCACAGAGAGATATCTATTATTCAAGTCTTCGGCAAATATGTTTTCATTTATAATAATTCTCTTCATATATTAAGTGTAAGGCCTTTGAAAAATATATATTTAGGAAAAAAAATATTTTTCCCTTTGTGCATTTGCCTTTTCATTTTCTTAACTGCATTTTTGGATAGAAATAACTTAGATGAGGTAGGATTCTCTAAACTTTTCTATTAGCTGAAATCCCAAGGCTTTCTAAGATTTCTCTAACTCCCCTGCTCTGGTTCCAAACCTTCATGGGTGTCTTGGGGAGGCCCTGTCCACTTCAACTCTCTGATTTGCTTTGCTATGATTTTCAAGGCTCCTATATCTTGTTTGAATTATAAGGATGAGAGCAAACGTCATTAGCAAGTTTCCATATCTTAGCCAGAAGGAAAATTCTGTTCTGATCAATTGTAAAATATCTTTCCCAAAGTTAGATACTATAAACACAATATTCATCAGACTAAGTTGGAGAGCTCAGCTATAAGGTATTAGAGTAACCAATTAAAAACAATAAGCCAAAATAGTTGTGATAGTATCAGGAGGAATCTAACCTAGACTTGGTGCTGACTCTCCCTTCTGTTCCATCCATTTGAACCAGTGCATAGGTGCAGGGTCAGGTGGATCAGCACAGAATGTGAGTCATTCCATTGTCAAGGGAGCTCCAAATATGTTTCTCTAGTTAGGGATCCTGAGAACTAGGGGGAAAAGGCAAAGTAGAAAGGTTAGGAGTAAAAAGAATTTGGTAATGAGCAAGAAGAGAAAAACATGTCTTCAAGGTTTTTTATTTTCCTATGTAGGGGCTTTGATAGAGATGCTAATGAAATCCTAAATAAACAGACCTGGAATGAAGAGACACAGAAGCTTAAAATGCATGTATACATATGAGATTATTAACCCCAGGATCTGAGTCCTTGACAACTCCCTTAGACACTGTAATGCTCTGGCTATTCACCAAATCTGCTGTGGTTGGGGAAGGCAACTTTCCTTCATGATGTCTGCTAGGAAAAGTCTTTCCAATCCATTGAGGTGGATTTAGAAAAATCATGTACAGGATTTTGAACAGGAAGCTTTTGTTGGTCTTTGACAATGGGAATATCAAATGTATGCAATGCAATGTGTTTAAATAATATTGGCTGTGTCATGCTATTTCGAATACTTTTATAAAAAATTATTTAAACATGCATGATCTAAAGCAAACTGGGTGGAATCAAAGCTTTGGTTAAATCATGTTGTTGAAATGCCACAAAGCCTCTCCAAGTTATGATTTCTTCATCTGCAATATGTGGATAATAAAAGAACCTTCTTAATGAAGCTATTTTTGACAATGTTGGAAAAATTTTGGGACTTGTGCTTGTCATTCTGTAATAACGTAATTAATATTAGAATTTTCTTTTTTAATTTGTTTTCTTCTAACTTGTTGTTATCCAGTTATTCCCTAAGGGATTTCATGGTATTCTGATAGGAATCCATCATCAACCAGAATCTGATGGTTTTGAGAAATCACTACTCCAAAAGTTGGGAAATCTTTTATTCAAATAGTACACAAATAGTACACAAAAGTTATGAGAGGGTGAGAAATCTTTATATTTGTTCTCACCTCTTTGATCCAGTCCAGTTCTGTTCTTAAAAGGTGCCAACTTTACCAATGTTTTATAAGTAGCACAGTTTTCTTTGTCTCTGTCTTGTAGGAAAAAGGGGAGGCAGGCACAGGAATAACTAAATAAAAACACAAATATTACAGATATAAATAGACCTTTTGCAAAATCTAACATGTATGTAACCAAAAGACAATTATCTAGATTGTGTCAGGTTCAGTTTCTCTATCTGTATAATGAGAAAAATCTAACTTATTTGTGAAATATAGACACGTATTTGAAACAAAATTTGTCTTATGTCTAGCATACATAAAGCATCAATAACTAGTATCTATAATACTAACTACTTCAATGCTCCAAATTAATTGATTTTCATATTGTTTCATGTTCAATTGATTGATATCTGAATGCTAATGTTCAATATTTTTGTGTTAAAGTCCTACTCCCTATTGCTATGAGGAAAAAAAAGTGTTTTTTTTTCTGGTTCTACAATAAAATTGTCTTTTTATAACCACTTTATTGAGCTGCAAGTGACATAAAAAAAGGTGTACATATTTAATATATACAACTTGATGATTTAGGAGATAAGTATACACCTATAAAAATCAATATATCCATCACTTCCAAATTTCCTCCTCCATTTGTAAATTTTATTATTTTACTATTATGATTAAAAAATAATTACCCTGTTGGAAAATATTATAGTACACAATTCAATGTTCCATAGCTACACACTGTACCAGAGATCTGCAGTATTTGTTCATGTTGTATAAACAAAATTTGCACCCTTTGAAAAATTATTCTGTTTCCTGAAACTCACTGACAACCATATTCTTCTTTCTGTTTCTATGAGTTGGACTATTTACATTTTTATATAAATGGGATCACATTATTTATCCTTTAACTTATTTGACTTACCATAAAGATTTCTAGGTTCACTCATGTTATTACAAATGAAAAAATATCTGTTTTTATTAAAACTAAATGATAATCTATTTTGTGGGTATATCACATTTTCTTTATCCATTCATGTGTTGATGAACATTTATATTGTTTCCTTCTTTCATTTATGTGAATGATGCTAAAATGAGCAGGAGACTGCAAAAGTCCCTTTGAAATCCTGATTTTAAGTCTTTTGCTAAGTGAAATATGGTGGCTGTATTTTAATTTTTATGGAGCTCCATACTGTTTTCCACAGTGTCTCCATCAATATTCATTACCACCAATAGTGTATAAAGATGGTCTTTTCTCTACATTGTCATCACTTTTTACTTTTATTTTGTCTTTTTTTGTTTTGTTGTCATTTTACAGTATACAGCCTACCAGATGCAAGATGATAGGACATGGATATTTTAATTTGTATTGTCCTAGAGAGTAGTGAAATTGAGCAATATTTCTTATACTTGTTGGGAATTTAGAAATGGCTATTTGAATCTTTTACTCATATTTAAAATTCAGGCTACTATCATTATTTGTAGTAGTACTGCTATTGACTTAAAGGTGTTCCTTATATATTTTAGATATTGACCCTTAGAATTTCTGAAAATATTTTCTCTCATTCTGAATGTTACCTTTTCATTCAGTTGATTGTTTATTTTGCTGTATAGAGTAATTCACCTTTGTTTAATAACACTTTTATATATCTAATTTTGTTGTCCAGAGACTTTTGATGTCATATTCAAAAAATCATTGCCAAGGTCAGAGTCAAGAAAAAAATTTCCCTGTATTCTTTGAGGCTTATTACATTTTCAGATCTTCTAGATTTTTATCTATTTTATACTGATATAAGGGTGTAAGATGAAGGTCCGATACTATTTATGTGTAAACATCAGTTATTCCAGTAGCATTTCCTGAAGAGACTTTTTTTTTCCCATTGTGTATTCTTAGCATGTTTGTCAAAGATGTGTTGATGAGGTATCTGTGAGTTTACTTCTAGGCTCTCTATTTCATTTCATTTGTTTGTATGTCTGTTTTTATGTTAGTAAAACACTATTTTGATTAATGTAACTTCGTAATATAGTATTTATGACAGATAATTAAGTAACAACATAGGGGACTATTATGACAATTGTATTCCAGTATATTGGACACATTAGAAGAAATGGTTAAATTCTAGAAAGTTACAACCTACCTAGACTGAATCAAGAAGAAATGAAAACCTTTAAGCTATTAGTAACAAATAAGAGAATTTACTTAATAGTAAAAAACCTCCATAAAAGGAATAAATCACATTTAGATGGTTTTAATGGGTGAAAGAATAAAAACTAAAGCCAGGAAAGGGAGGGAACTACATTAGAAAAATAGTCAATTGAAGGAGAATTGAATTCAACTTGAAAATCAGAAATAAATCAAAATAACAGGGAATAAAAATCACTCCTCAATAATAACATTGAATATAAATGGTCTAAACTCATCAATCAAAAGATACAGGCTGGCAGATTGCATTCAAAACAAGACCCAACAACATGCTGTTTCCAAGAGACTTGTCTCATAGGTAAAGACATCAACAGACTAGGAGAAAGGATGGAAAATGGGTTACTAGTCTCATATCAGATAAAGTGGACTTCAAGACAAAATTAATCAGAAGAGACAAAGAATGTATTTCATACTGCTTAATGGAATCATACAGCAACAAAAAAAATAACAGTTGCAAATACCTATGCCTCAAACAATAGACCATCTTTGTACATCAAACAAATATTTCTCAATATCAAGAACCAAATAGACCACAACACAATAATACTAGGTGAATTTAACACATCTCTGACACCACTGGATAGAACTTCAAAACAAATCCTTCTAAAAGACTTTCCAAAAAGCAAGAGCTAACACTTTCAAACATGTTTGATAAGGATAAACTCTCTCTGACACCAAAGCCAAACAAACACAGCATGGCAAAATACAATTACAGGTCAAATTCCCTGACATAGATAGATGAAAAACTTTTCAAAAAAAAAAAAAAAAAAAAAAACATACTAACAAGCTACATTCAACTGTACATTAAAAGAATCATACACCATTACCAAGTGGAATTTTCCCCAGGACAAAAAATCTATTCAACATACCAAAATCAATCAATATGGCACATGACATTAACAGAATAAAAGATAAAAATCATCTGAATCTCTGAGTACATACATAGAAAGCATTTGACAAAATTCATTACCCTGTGCTGGGGATATAGCTCAGTTGGTAGAATACTTGCCTCACATGTACAAGGCCCTGGGTTCAATCCCTAGCACCATAATTAATAAATAAATAAAATAAATAAATACATACATACATACATACATAATTTTCCTTTCTTGATAAATTCTTTCAACAAATTAGATGTGGAAAGTACTTACTTCAACACAATACATCATATATGAAAATCCCAACAGCCAATATCACACTCAATGAAAAAAATGAAAAAATATTCTTCTAAGAAATGAAAAAAGCATGGATTCCAGCTCTCAGTATTTCTGTTCAACATAATACTGGAAGTTATAACCAGAGAAATTAGACAAAGGAAAAAAAAACACTTTATTTTGGTTGAAATATGAACACCAAATTCAATAATGTGTAGATTCTTTATCTTTGTTCTGATAAGAGTTTTGAAAGGATTTTTACAAGAAGTGAGCCCCAGGGACAGCTTATGTACAAGTACAAAAATCCCACATGTAGAGGAATCCAAGCTTGGTTTAATTATTTTTGAAATCCCTAATCAATTTTGAATAAAGGCCTTTCATTTTCATTTTTCACTGGAACTATTAAATCCATAGTCTATTAACCTAAATTATTTGCTTTCACACTATGGAATTATAGTCGCTAAACTATAAAAGCTATGCAATAAATTTCAGTATCAGTCTTATGTCCCTCTGCTTTCAAGAAAGACAATGGCTCTGAACTTGGATAGTTGAGAATGCTTGTAGTCTAGCTTGGGTCTTTTTGTGTATGACCCATGTTGTTTGTTCTCTGCTGTTTGCATTGAAAATTTGGGGCTTGTTAAGACTCTCATATGGAGTATCATATAGTGCTTCTGTTCTTTTCAAAGTAAACATTTTAAGTGCTAAGAAGTGTTATTTTTAAATTTTTTGTTTGAAAGTCTTTTCTTCTCTTTGAAATGCTGACCACAATCTCTGTTCTGGGTCAGACAGATATCAGTCTGTTTCCGTGTTCTCATTGCCAGCTATTACCTAAACTGTTATGGTTCTGCCTGCAAAGTGACAGGTATATAGGTCATAAAGCTTTCTGTGTGTGGGAAAAATACTGTATACTAGAAATTTAATCTAAACACAGATCCCCATTGAATAGAAAATACAGACAGCATGGCACATGCTTTAAAATATATAAAATGTCTTTCTATCGGAAGGAGGCCCTTAGAAGTAGCTTAGGCATATGTTGCTGGACAGGCCTATAGTGATGAGACAATATTTTTTCTTTTGTAATCCATAGCCCATTTCCTTTTGTCAAGCAATACTATTCCAACTTTCTTCTGGTGGGAAAGTTTTCTCTTGATTCTAATTCCTTTTGGTTCCATGAAACCAATAATAGCGGTATGCAGGAAAGAAAGTAGAAACAATTTGACTTAATCCTGGATGAACAATATAACTGAGATCCCTAGTCACAAAAATTCTCTTATGTGTTCTCCTTGACTTGGGTTGTTCCAATCAAACTAAGATGTACACAGAAGTTATTAAGGAAAGATTTTCTCTTGTCCAGTGAAAAACCTGGCAGTAAGGATGATTTAAGTTTAGATGTTGGTGATCATTTTTTTTTTCAGTTTAGAAATAAAGACAACCCAGTGCCAAGGTGTGGGGATGCTATTCAGTTTTCTGGGTCAGGGTGCCCTGGAGTTTTTACATGTTATTAACAACATATACTTTTCCTATACAGACTATTTTCAATTGTTTTCTACCAAAACAAAACAATTCATAAAAAAAATAGCAAAAATCGATCCACACCTCATTTTTTGTGTATTGTTCTTGTTCATATTTAATTCACATTTTTTAATGTTTTTACTGTGTTTCTGATGTCTGTTTGTCAGTGTTTAACAGAATGAAGAAGAGGAAAATTTTGGGTAATTTCAAGAGTATTATCCTTCAGAGTATTAGACTAATTGTATTTTGTGTTTTAATTATATGTTACTGCACGATATTGTTCAAAGTTACTAAAATACAGACCTAACGTCTAATGTTTCTTAAATGTTTAGTAGGTTGTTACTGACATCATATTTGCATTTCACATAATTTGATACTAAGATACAAAGATAAACAAATTTCTATTAATTAATTTCAGTATAGAAATGCATAGAATTATAATCTACATTATCTCTAATATATTTTCCAATTTTATGTATCAATTGGCGATGTTATCTGTGTACCACCTGTGCTAATATTTTAGTATTTTTCTCTAAATTGACTCAATTTTAAAAAATTCATCTAGCTATATTTTCTTAATATGTGTATAAAATAGATATACAATTTAAATTTTAAAGCTACTCTCTATATCAAGGAACAGTTTATGTTGTATACAGATATGAATATTACACCTCCTAAATGATATCAAATTGGAAGTGA
The DNA here is from genome assembly GCF_021218885.2 of Marmota monax. Classification (NCBI taxonomy): domain Eukaryota; kingdom Metazoa; phylum Chordata; class Mammalia; order Rodentia; family Sciuridae; genus Marmota; species Marmota monax. The sequence continues at coordinate 903,845 of NW_026695230.1, read as the reverse complement.
TAGAGTTCATATTGAAAAGGGGGTTCAATTTTGATGTGCAGTGTCTCAACAACAACAGTATAAGTGTACATCCTTGTGTGTGCACAGTTACGTATTATTTCAAATGTGCATTAGGACCCACATTATTTATGACATACATGATTAACCATGCTCATACAATAGATATTGCATAAATGATTACAGATTGTTTTTTATTAAATTATTGAATTGTTCTTGGGAATGTCTTCTTAGAATAATATTTAATTTTCCAACCAGGTAATATAAACTACCATAGATAAAAATATATTTGATAAGTTGAATTGTACTTAAACCTGTTATTTTTATTTTTATTCCCTTGTATTATAGATAGCAAAGATCAGAGACTGGCAAAATACTTGATTCTGCAGAACATTGTCTCTGGCAGTTCATGTCAAATTATAGACTATAAAGGAGTACCCAAAGCCACAGCAATTTCAGTGAAATGATGTAATTTTAATGCGCATCTTGCCTGATTGTTTTCCAAGAAATCAATAACAAATACTGTTCCTGACAAATGGCTCTAAAACTCTTTTTTTTTCATACTGCAGAACAACTCTCAAGTTTTCTGTGAAATGTGGCTCAACTACAAGATAGTTGACACTAAAGTTGACACCATACGCATCTAAACTTTAAGTTTCAGACATTGTGAGTACATGAGAATTGTTTGCCCTGGTTCTTAATAATCAAAGGTTGGGATTGAAGGCTAACTCATTTTTTTGTGTGTGAATTTTGCCAGATAACAGCATGAACAAAAAGGAAATCATGACTGTCATACATATCACTTGCTAGTCCTAAATCCATTTTCCATATTCTCCACTTAATTCTGCATCCTAGGAGTGTTCCAGAAGTGTTAAATTTATGGCTTATCTATTCTTTGCTTCTATTAGAGTTTAACCAACTATATATAAGGTGGGACAGAAGAAATAAAAGGAATAGGTAGGAATTAATAAAGGAAGTACAAGGAATTACAATTTATGATAAAATTGGAGGTTAGAGAGAGAAATGGACAAATCAAAAGCTTTCAATGCCCAATTTATGAAAGGTGAGTAAAGACTGCTAGCCACATTTTTTGTTTTGTTTTGTTTTTTAATTTGTATCTTTTTGTTTTCTTTAGATAAATATAACAGTAGAGTGCATTTTTCCATATTATATAGATTTTAATCATTGTGGATCAATCTCCAGGTCTGAACAGAAGTGTTGAGTTGCATGATTAAATGTTCACTATCTCCAATTTTCTGATAACATAGAAGAAAAATCTTTGCTGTTGTGACATAGAAATGAGAAGATTAGCACCAACTCTGACAAGGGGAAGGTAAACTCTGAGTGTGTAAATCCCATTGAAGATCCTTACAAAGAGAACATATTCTTAACTCCCCTCTTAACCCCAGAATCCATACTGAGAGTTAGGTGCTAACAGAGTAGGCACAGGAAAATAACACCAGGTTCAAGGTATGAACTGTACAGCAGAATTACAAGAGCTTGCCCCTTTGATTCAAAATGATTATGAGATCTTATGTGAAAAAAAGTCAACCTGGATACATTTTTATTGAGATTTAAAGTGTTAGCTTATCATTAGGAGTTGCATTAGTATTCTGATCTCAATCCCATTGCCCTTAAAGGGCTGGGTTTTTTTTAACATCACAGAATAAAATTTTGAAAGCTTATGAGTAATGGCTAGGAGAAAATATTCTGTAATTGCATGTTTCTGATGTAGAGGATGTAGTATATACCTAAGAAGAATGAAACATATCCAATCAAGTAATCCTTGTATCCAATGGAGAAATTGAAGTACCTCTTGGCATTATTTCACTTAATAATTCAGTTGAGAGATGTGAGTTGCCTGTCCCTTCTTCTATTGATTTAGTAAATGTAGAAGACTTTTACCCAAGTAGAATGATGCATTCATTCTTTGTAAACAACAAAAAAAATATTATTTCATTAGCTCAAATTGTTCAAAGACTCTGCAACACTGTGTATGATTTAGCTCCTCTTTCACTGACTTCAGTTCCCATATCTCCTCTCTTTGCTCACTCTGGTCCCACTATGCAAGTCTTACTATTCTGGGAACATGGTAAGGTCATGTTTAGCAAGGATCTCAACCTAGCACAGCTGTCCCTTAGCCCACCTGCACCTTGAGTGTCTCATAGCTTTCTCCTTGACATCCCTTGGATAATGCTCAAATGTCACACCTCAGAAAGCCTTTTCATTACTATCTAATATATTGAGTACTTTCCTCACCTTGATTTCTCAATTTGGGGGGGGGGCTTATTTGTGTCACAGTAAGTGCTCATCATCCTAAAAGTTATGCTAGTTATTTATTTGTGGACTATCTTATTGTTCAGCTTCTCTAGATGAATTTAAACTCTTTGAAATAAAGAGCTTTGTTTTCCTTACTATTTTTTATATCCTGAGCTTCTAGGGCAGTGTCTGACACTTCACAGACATTAAATGTTTTTATTATGAGCAATTTATTGTCTCAAAAGTTCCACTAAGTCTTTCCTTATCTCAATGGATATCATCTTTTTTCTGAATCCGTTTTATTATTTATAAAAGTGGAAAAAAGTAATATAGATTTTTGGCAACCTGCGAAAATGCATATGAAAGTAAATCAATATTAAAATTCCTGCTTTATATTTCTCAGTATCCTCTCATTGCATTCATAGTCTGTGAGCCTTTATTAAACCACAAAATGCATCACTCCAGGTAGTTACCTGATCTACATTTTTTTAAATAAATAGTCAGAACTTTTTCCCTGGATGTGCTGAATTATACACAAGTGTAATGTTTATGCTCTATAAAAATTCAAATATCCTATTAAAATATAAAGTGAAAGTTGCAAAATAACATCTGCCCTCCTAGGCCTAATTTGTTTATTTATTACTATATTTTATCTGATTTTCTATCAAGAAATTGTTTAAGGATTAATGTTTAGTACCTAATAGTGAATGATCCACTTCCATCATTCCTGAATAATGCTATGGTAGGAATAGTAATAACTAAGGATTAAACTACTATAAACTTACACACTAAGAGTAATTACAATCTTGGGCAACTATCGTAAGTGATTACATTTAATATATTTAAACAATAGGATGGATTTAGAAGAGTTTTAAGAAAAAAATAATTTAAATTATGTCTGCAATTTACAATTTACTTAAACCCAACATGTTAAAATGAATTGAAACACTACACATATGAGGAAAAAAAGGGCTTGAGAGACAAAATTTAAGTTTCTTAAAGGCATATTATCTATGTACCGATTAACACCTAAGGATGAATAATCAACAGCAGAACTCTATAGGAATTCAACATAGTATACATTACTACCCGCATTGGAAAGATTAGGAACCATAATCTTCTCAAGGAAACATAACTAAGTAGTCTCCCTTATTCTGGAATTCAATTATATTCTCTTCATAAGCAAATTTTCAGATTACGGACCAAGTAATCATTGTATCCAACCCTTTCTGCCTCATTTTTTTTTAAATTGTTCTTTACGCAACATTAGGATTCATTTTAACATAATTATAAAAACAGAGAATATAATCCTTATTTTTCTTCTCTTACCCTTCCTCCTGTTCCTTTCCCTCTACTCTACTGGTCTTTCTGCTATTTACTTTAGTTTTTTGTTTGTTTATTTGTTTGTTTATAATTAGTGTCTTGTGGATGTACATGATGGTGAGATTCACTGTGGTATATTCATGTGTGTACATAGGAAAGTTAGGTCAGACTCATTCCACTGTCTTTCCCTATCCCATCCTCCTTCCTTCCTTCATTCCCCTTTGTCTACTCCACTGCTTACTCTTCTATTTTTTTTATCACATCCAGCAAATGCCATTAAGTCATTCTTTATGGCTGACTAATATACCATTGTGTATGTAAACCAGATTTTCTTTATCCATTCATCTGTTGAAGGGCACCTAGGTTGGCTTCACAGCTTGGCTATTGTGAATTGTGCTTCCATAAACATTGGTGTGGCTTTATCACTGTGGCATGTTGATTTGAAAACTTTTAGATATATACCAGGAGTGAGATTACATGACCTTATGGTTCCATTCCTAGTGTTTTGAGGAATCCCCATATTGCTTTCTAGAGTGGTTGAATCAATTTGTAGTCTCATTTCACAATGTATGAGTGTACTTTTACCCAATATCTTCACCAGCATTTTTGTTACTTGTATTTTTGATAACTGTTCTTCTTACTGGAGTAAGATGAAATTTTTCTGTAGTTTTAATTTGCATTTCTCATATTCCTAGAGATCTGAGCATCTTTTCAAATATTTGTAGATCATTTGCATTTCTTTCCTTTGCCCATTTATTGATTGGATTATTTGGGTGTGTGCATGTGTGTATATGTGTGTGTTAAGTTTTTTTTTATTTCATTGTAAATCTCAGATATTAATGTTCTATCTGAGAGACAGATGGCACAAATTTTTTCCCATTCTGTAGGTAGTCTCTTCACACTCATAATTTTTCCTTTGCTGTGAGGAAGATTTTAATTCGATGCCATCCCACTTATTGATATTTCATTACTTCTTGCACTTTAGTAGTCTCATTAATGAAATCATTTTCTGGGCTAATGTGTTGGAGTGTTGGACCTACATTTTTTTTCTAGCAGTTCCTGATCTAATACCCAGGACTTTGATCCACTTAGTTAAGTTCTGTGCAAGGTGAGTGATAGGAGTTAAATTTCATTCTATTTCATATGGATTTTCAGTTTTCCCAGAACCATTTATTAGAAAGGCAATCACTTTTCCAATGTATGCTTTTAGCACCTTTGTCTATCATGAGATAACTGTATTAATGTGTGTTTTTTTCTGTATCTCCTATCATGTACATGCCTGTTTTGGTGCCAATATCATGCTGTTTTGGTTACTACAGCTCTTTAGTATAAATATAAGTCTGGTATTGTGATGCCTCCTACTTTGCTTTTCTCACTAAGTATTGCTTTGGCTATTTGTTGCAAGGAAAATAAAAGGAGACAAGATGCAGAGTCAGGAAATAAATGGCTGCCCCTCGAAGGAGCCACATTTATTTATCACAAAAGATTACATTAGGTCATTGGTGCCATAACTACATTATTATTTAATATTACTTTAATCCCAAGTGCTGGATATCTGAGATGACAGAATCTCTTGTTATAGGACATTACCATAGTAACTAGATATTGCACCTGTATAATTCAAGGAGAAACTGCTGAGCATTCAAAGCATGGGAAACAGAGTTTCAGTTATCCCCTGGTAGTTTGCTCACCAGAGGAATACTTCCCTGTACATTTTCAAGGGCAGAATACCTACAAGTCCTTATATTCCCAGGAGCTGTATGCATGAGATGAAGGTAGAAACTGATAAGACTCCAACACAGATTTTCCTCATGAAGGATATTGCTATAGCAGCCAGATATCCTGTGTATTTGCACAGAAGTTTCCCAGTAGTTACACATTCTGTGTCTTTGCACAGAAACTTCTTCCTAGTCACCAAGCATGCCACAAAGTTTATCAGCAACCCCAATCCCAAACACAGAACCCCTACAATTCTTGGCCTCTTATTTTTCCAAATGAATTTCAAAACTGCTTTTTATAGTTCTGTGAAGAACATCATCAGAATTATGATGGGAATTGCATTGAATCTGTGTAGTGCTTTTGGTAGTATACATATTTTGACAATATTAATTCTCCCTATCTAAGAACATGGGAAACCTTTCCATTTTCTAAAGTATTCTTCAATTCTTCCTTCGGTGTTTTATAGTTTTCATTGCAGAGGTCCTTCACATGTTTTATTAGATTAATTGCCAAGTATTTTTTGAGAATGTTGTGAGTGGAATATTTTTTTCTAATTTCTGTTTCAGCTGATTCATTCTTATAATATAGAAATGCAATTGATTGATTTATGGGTGTTAATTTTGATCCTACTACTTTACTGAATTCATTTATGAGCCCTAGAAGTCTTCTGGTGGAGTTTTGGAATTTTAGGAGTCTTCTAAATATAGAATGAAGATATAGAAATCTTAAATAAATCTGTATCAAGATGTCAAGTAATGGAATTGAAGCAGACACCAAAATACTTCCAACAAAGAGAATCCCAGGAACGGATGGATGGATTTTCAGCCAAGTTATAACAAATTTTTAAAGAAGAACTAGTGCCAATCCTTTTTAAATTATTCTATGAAATAGAAAAGGAGTAACACTACCAAAGTCATTCCGCAAAACCAGCATCACCCCAGTACCAAAACCAGACAAAGCTCATCAAAGAAGTGAAATTTCAGGCCAATATCCTTGATGAACAAAGATGAAGAAATTCTTAATAAAATATTGGCAAACCACATAGAAAACTCATTAAAAAGATAATAAAGATAGTGCGCCATGATCAGGTATATTTCATTCCAGACATACAAGTTTGGTTCAACTTATAGAAATGAATAAATGTAATTCACCACATAAATAGACAATAAGACAAGAATCACATGATTATCTCAGAAGATGCATGACAAGCATTTAACCAAATATAGCACCCATTCATGTTAAAATCATTAGAAAAACTAGGGATAGAAGGAACTTACCTCAATTTTGTAAAGACTATATGTGACAAATCCAAGGCCAATATCATACTGAAGAGAGGAAAAACTGAAAGCATTTCCTCTAAAAACAGGAACATGACAAGGATGCCCACTTCCACCACTCTTACTCAACACAGCCCTTAAAACTCTAACCAGAGCAATAAGGCAAGAGAGGAAATTAAAATGATATCAATTGGGGGAGGGGGTAAAAGAACTCAAACTTTATCTGTTTTTGTTTTGTTTTGTCTTGTTTTAACTTTTTTAGGTAATGGAGATTGAAGCCAGGGCCTCATGCATGTTACAGAGTCACTCCAGTACTTTGCTATATCCCCAGGCCTCTTCTTCCTCTTTAGATAGAGAGGCTAGTGGTTAATCTAAGCTCTTTAGAAGAAGTTTTTTGAATCCAACTTGGCAACCATGCCTCCAATATCAATCTGCAATATCCTAAGAATACAGAGGTTTGTAACTTTATGGCTTATATCATTTCACCAACATACATAGACAAATACATCTCTTCATTTAATATTTGATGTTAAGTAAAATTAGCATTTTCCATTTTATCAGAAACAAATGAGCAACATTTGTATTGTACTACTACTATATTTTATCATTTTCCTATTTCCTTGTCGGTTCAAAGAATAGTCTCTGAGTGCCTTACTTAGAACAAGTATCATTTTACATGGTACTTTATGGTTCAAAAAAGAGTTTTACCATATAAATTTATATTATCTCTGCATAATACTCTTCATATGCAGAAAATAATTATTGAGAATTGCAATGTCTCTTCCCTTACAATTCTTAGATTAGTTGGGGAAAAGAGAAAGACAGAAAAAAAAAAGTGAATGTCAGCATGGTTCAAGTGAACACTAATTTTCATGAAATCACAGAAATGCTTGGAGAAGGCAGGAAATCAGATAATATTCTGTAAGCCATTACTCCTGTGGAGAACATTGAAATGTGACTACGAATTACTTTAAGGGAGAATGTAGAAAATATATTCCAGGAAAAACTACATGCAAATTCAAATTTGCACAGATTTAAAAAGACAGGCTAAGTCTCAGCAAGGAGATATATCAAATAAAACAGGATAGAATGAGATTTAGAAGTACCTATCATGAACCAAATGGTCTGGGTTCACAGAATCGATTTTGCCACTTGAACAGTTTGAACAAGCTACCTACCTCTCTGTGCCTCAGATTATCATAGTAACTTCATAGGAGTTACAAGAATGAAAAGACCTCTCATTTATATAGACATATTATAAGAGAAGGATGATTTTGGGCCTCAATTCCATATGGCCCTGTATGCAGTTACTTTTTGTAATAATAATTGATGTGACATCATGGCTATGGGAGAATTAAACATTTTCATATGCAAATGTAAAGTTAGAATACATGGTGTGCATGCTATTATGAAAATGTGTTATTGAATTTATTTGAATACAAACAAACTGGCATAACCTGACTCAAGAGGTTTATTGAGTCAGTATACTAGATCTTACCCTAGGTGGTGCACCTAGTCCCTCAGTTGCCATCAATCTGAACCAGTGGTTTCCAACAGTCACATTTTTAGGATGTTATGGTTTTTACCACCTGATTGAGGAATAAATTAATGATTTGGTTGGGTTGCAAAGTTTTTAATTAATCCCAAATTCATCCCCCAAACTTCTGATTTTTTTCTGGGTATAATATATGTCAAGATACATCACAGTGTTATCAGCATCCATGTGAAGATCATGTATCATGTAGTATTCCTTCTTTATCAATTGATATTCTCAGTGTTTGGTACATCCCAAAACAATTATTTTACCTCTCATGAAGTTGTAACTTCTCCAACATTTTAAAAAATCTGAGTTATAGGCAGCCTTCATAAAATCTCAAAGCCTATAAATCTTCATGTTTATACTGACCATCAAGGGAACAGAATTGTTCAATGCTTGCCACATAATAGAGATTTTCTATACATATTTTCTATACAAAAACATTCAGAATTTAAAAAAAAGAAGACTTTTTGGCATATAGTACACACTTTTTAAATATCAGTTGTTAGTTTTCATGATGGTATTTTGAGGGACTTGGTAAGTTAGTGGAGAGATGAAATTTCCAGCATGGCAAACCTGTCTTAATTTTATACATTCAAAAATGAACGCTTACAAAATCCTGAGAAAGTGTGCAATTTATTCTCATTTTGCTACATTTTATTGGTGTCTATATTGTTCCAGGTTACTATTTTTTTCCTCTAGCACAATGCAACATCTTTGAAACATAATTCCATAACTAAAATCGATGTTCTAAATAGCACCTTAGCTGAAAATTGTCCTCTGTGGTAAACACGGCAGTTGTAGTCCCCCTGGATCTGCTTGACAATGAATGCAGAAGCAACTCAGCCTTATTCCTGATCTGTTCTTCTAGCACTCATAAGTTTATCTAGGCAGGATGTAAGTTTCATTAAAAGGATGCAAACATCGAACAATTCTGTTCTCTTGATGGTCAGTATAAACATGAAGATTTCTAGGCTTTGAGATTTTATGATGGCTGCCTATATCTCAGGTTTTTAAAAATAATCTATATTTTCAGTTTTTATATGTATTTATAAATTTTATTTAAAAGGAATTATTTTTATATAGTGCTGGGTATAAATGTGATTTTTAATTTTTTTTCTCTGGTAAAGTAATACATTAACATTATTTCTGAAAGTGTTATCCTCCCTAATTATAGATCTTATAGAATCTTTCAGGGCAATGATGATATTTAAAGGAACATTTAAACCTATTTTTAGCCAGAAAGGAACTATTAGAATCTATTTGACTTGAAGGCAATTAATTAATCTTTTTGGATATACCTAAAGTTTGACACAATTAGGTGATCACAAAAAAATCAAGTCAAGAGAAAAAACATAATTATTTTGTTTCTGTTTATTATAAAAAATAATATTTACATAAGTAGAATGAATATTGTGATTTATTTCTCATTAAACCCACTATATGAAATCATTTCACCAAAAAATTTTATATTTACATCCCAAAGCAAAGATTTATAAGTAACTTAATAGTAATAATGAAAAGGTGTTTCTTGATAATTAAAAAAGAAAGATATACTGTTATTGAGAGTGTTTTTCTACTCAAGCTTCATGACTTGATTAATCTACACTGAAAGTCTAAGGTATATATAACTATACACAAGACAGTTGTGATATTATCCCATTTAATAGGAGTCTGTGGTGAAATCCCTCAGAGCTAATTTCCAGAACTATACAGGCACAATGGAGAATATGAAACATGTATTCAACATGACTTCTTTCAAAAATGTCTTAGAGACATGGAGACAATTTTACTTTTTCTTCTTTAAATCAAAAGATGCAAACTAATAAGAACCTACAAAATTAAAATTTAAAAAACAGAAATTTTATTTCTATGTCCAGAATAGCACCACAAGGACACCTCAAATGGGCTTTAGGCAACCCTATCAGTCCTTACTCCCAAACACAATATTTGTTAGATCTCTCCATGATGATTAATCTCAGAGTACATTCAAACATTTTTAGCCTGAAATTCTAATAATTTACCTAATTACTTGTGGTATTATTTACTATTCAGCTTTACCTATTACACTAGTCACCTGTGAGTTAGAGATTATGACATCCTTTTCTGTTTATGCATCCTTGCTCTTTAATTAGTTCTTGACTCATAATAGGACATAATCAAATTTGTTGAATCAGCTAAATAAATAGACTAAGACTCTTTTATTCACACAATTTCAGACCTCTTTCAGTAGGCAAGTGTGCATACTAGTTTTATGTTTTTCCAGAGACAAACTATATATACTACATGTATCCATGTAGATATTCTTCAATATTTATTCCCCACCTTTGAATCCCTTCTTATTACTTCTATTACTATTATTTTTGAATGACATGAGAATAAAGTAAATTAAACAATCAAGCACTATCTAATTCAGGATTTACTGTATTAGACTATAGTACTTCAGAAAAATGTTAGTCATTCACAAGGGTGAAATACTAATGTTTGGAAATTTGACTGTTGTATCGAGGGCAGCAAGTGAGTGTGTGGATATTTTAGGGCTGTCTACTTATCCATTTTCTATAGAATAATTGAACTAAGGTTAGAATTACCCAGAGGTGCTATGAGAGCCTTACATCTCCTTGTTTTGGATTGCAAATCCAACAAGCTACATGGCATCATGGAGGGAAACAATCCCTTTTTTTCTTGTTTAAAACAAAGGACCCAGTAGTTACAAGACAACACAATGAGATAGTGTCGCATGAAGATATGAATACCATTCTGTCTTCAAAACTCACTTGCCACAGATAATCTTAAAACTTAAATAGGAGTATGGCAAAGTATGATCAGTTGGCCAGACTGGATGAGGACCACAAATATTGTCCATATTTTCTTCTTTGAAGTAGAATTTGAGAAAAGTAGCCTTGTCATTATCATCACCAATTTTTCTCTATTTGGATCTTCTTTTTTTCACTGGGAAAATAATTTAATTCAATTTGTGTTTAGTGGGTATTTAAAACATAGGAACCAAAGTGGAGTACTGCTGTGCAATGCTGCAATGCTACAAATAGAACTAAAACAGGCAGCTGGAACTCAAAGATGTGGAAGGATTTGTGTGTCCACATGTAGAATTGCATCTTTTAGAACACAAATTACCTATTAATTATTTTTTTTTTGCGACAAAGCAAAACATTATTTGATTTGACTGAAGCTTTAGTTTCTTATTTTTAGGACGGGTTAAAAAAAAAAAGAAATCTCTCCACCATTGGTAATTCCAAGTAGGCACCTTGAAAATACGCTTATTTTCTGAGAAAGAAGCAGTTGCAATTTATCCTTTGCTACTAAACAGACTTAAGGCAGATGCTGATGGCTGCTGGTTTTCCTCCTGAGAGATTCATCTGGGAATCCTCCTCCATTTTATTACTAATGGATACAAATCACTGATGTACCATGTGCCAAGGGCTGGATTCCAGTCTAGTCAATCACAAGCTGTTTTATTACCCATTTCTTGACACTTATTGCAGTAGTATATTGTGAACAAGTCACTATATTGCTCAGTAATCTTATTGTTTCTACTGTTTACCACAAACATTTCTGTCTGCAGGCCGTGAGGTTAGACCGAAGATCTTGAAATACACCTGCCGCAACAGAATGATGAGTCTTTTAATCCCTGACATTAGGCTTCTTACATTTCACTGGGTTGAAAATATCTCCTTTCTCTTAGTCAATGAGGGGACAAAGAGGTGTCTCTTACATTTTTTCAATTCTCTCAAGGACCTTTTCAGGGTCAATCTGTAATAACAAGCTTAATATCTTTCAAATCTATTCTACACTCATTCCAAATCATGATCAGCAATAATAAGTAAAAAGCAAAGATTTATAGTCAAATTTTCATCCCATGTCCTTCACCAGTCTTTAAACATACCAACCAAGGGAAGATTGATCATTGATAAGATGGAGAAGCTAGGTGCCTATATCCCAGGAACTGGTCTAGATTGTTATGTCTTCTTCTTGTGCTTCTTTATCAATCAAAAGTTTAAATGATTTTCAGGATCATCTCAGAATCTACTTCCTCCAGTGTGGTTTCCAGAAGAAGTAATATGATTTTTACACTAACCGAGTTCCCATAGTCCTAACTCACCCAATCACCATCAGGAGTCAGACAAACAAATTTTGACATCATCACTACTCCTGAGACTTGAGAAAAATATTCAGTCTTATGCATTTCAGTTTCTTCCCTAGTCAAGTTAAACTTTGGAGGCTTTCTTTTAGAATTGTTAAGATATTTTCATATGAAAGTAATGTAGGATACTGAATAACTGAATATTTCATTTATTAAAGCTCAATAAAACTTAACTATCACTCCCATTCTGAAATTTTATCTGGTGTGACTTATACTGCTCTTTGTGTCTTTCTTGCAATTTTTTAAACTCTATTTATATTTATATCTTATCTCTTCAAATTTGTAACACTTTTTTTTTAAACAAAGGATTGAACTTGCCATGAGCCATATCCCCAGTCCTTTTTATTGTTCATTTTGTGACAGGGTGTCATTAAGATATGTAGAGCCTTGCTAATAGCTGAGGATAGCTTTAAACTTGAAGTTTTCCTGCCTCAGCTTTCTATGATGCTGAGATTACAGGCATGTAACATTGTGCCTGGCTTATAACACTTCTGATTGTGCAAACTGAATTTTATATTATTTTGTGCCTTTAATATAAAATTCTCAGATTAAACAATTGGGAGTCTATGAAGTCACTGGGAGAATAATCTATTATATAGATGTATGACCTGCTGTTTGTTTTCAAAAGAATTATTGTTCTCCTATATCTGTGCCTACATGCATATACACACAATGAATTGGGAGAGGCACGGACTGTGGTATGTAGTCTATTGGACCATCATCACCCAGAGAAGCAGATTTTATGAAAAATAAAATAATTAGAGAGATAAAACATATTTTCAGAAAAGAGGAAGAAGTTTACTTTTTCTAAAGTTTAAAAGTGGACAGTGGGGGTTGGGGTATAACTCAGGTGTAGAGTGCTGGAAAATCAACTGGTTTGAACTGAGTTCAATCCCAAGTATCACAAAAATAAAATTAAAATTAAAAAACAACCATTATTATGTGGTTGTGATAAAGAATATTGTGGTGGGGGAAGGTGAGTTGTTCATGTAATGACAAAATGAGAACGATTATGTGGAGTTATAGCCAAGGAGTCATGTTTAAATCCACATGATGATATGTTATGATTTGAAAATTCTTTATGATATTTTGTTGTCAAGTTTTATGCCATCAAAGTTAATTATACATTTTGGGAATACTTAATATTTATGAGTAAATACGAGTATGCTTCTTATTTTATTAATTTTCATAAAACATTTATTTGATTTAAAGAGATCAAATTTGCCTTTTAGCCTACTGTAAAGATTTCATAAGACTCTGAAGAGTTCATAACTTTTAAAACTGATTTCTTAAAAGAGATGAGAGGAACATGATTTGCTGAGATCAGTCACTAAAATATTGTCTAACTATAAACCTATTTATGTATCATTCTACCCACCCCTTCTCTCTCTAGATATAGCTCTCCAAAAGACATAAGTAGAACACTCTTCTTGGGAGGGAAACACATGTTGAAAATTAAGTTCTTCCCTGTATATTGTCTAAAACTGGTTGTGTTCTAAAGATTCTGTCATATATATGCTAGTAAGGTACAGGAAAAGAGAATGCATATGAATCAAGATATAATGAGTTAAAGTTTTGGCATCCAAAGTCATTTAAGTGGGAGATTGTTTCAGGGCATGATGTTCTTATTATGTAATTGGATATATAAATATGATTAATGAAACAATAAAGAATTATAAAGAAGTTTTCTTTAGCCATAGGACCATAGGAAACACACATCACTAAAGAAAATATAATCAGTTTAAATGTCAGCCTCATGAAATATTTACTTTTGCTATAAAACTCTACAGTACGTCATGCCTTAGTTATACAGACACTCTGAAAGGAAACAACAACAACAACAACAAATAGATTGGAAGTAATTAAATGAATATTCCTGGTACCATTAGTAGGACACTTTATATACTATATCTCAGTAGCATCACTGTTATATAAAAAGATATGTTTGCTGCTGTTACAAACTTGATTCTTGGAAAAATTTCCATCTCAGTCCTCTATTTGATTCATCTGTGAATGAGGATATTGCTAATAAATCTCTGAAAGTTGTGATTGTTAACTTATGTAGACAAGTTACCATAATAAAGGCCTTCATATACATCCAAAGAGGTAGCTGTTATTATTATTATGAACTGCTTTAAGAAACTATATTTTCTAATCAAGCCAACACACAAGTAATTCTATTAAATAAAATTAATTATATATAATGAGTAAATGACATTCAGATTTGTTTTTATTTTTTAAATTTATGTATTTTAATTAGGTATATATGATAGCAGAATGCATTTTGATCCATTGTACACAATTGCAGCATAAATTTTCATTTTTCTGGTTGTACACAATGGCATACTATAGTTTGTAATGTTTATAGCAGCCCAATTCACAATAGCTAAACTGTGAAACTGTGAAACCCACCTAGATGCCCTTCAATAGATCAGTGGATAAAGAAACCTTGGTACCTATATACAATGGACTATTACTCAGATTTCTTTTTTAATGTTAGGTGCAACCCCATTATATAGCACTTTGAAGTTCACATACTATTTTTAGAGACTCATAAAATCACATTTTAGAGAATAACATATTAAACTGAAACAAACTGAATCTGGAACACATGGGAATTATATATATATATATATATATATATATATATATATATATATATATATATATATATATACTCTTATAAAGAAAAGTGAGGATTTTGTCTCACTCCTGAAAATTTCAAATTTATAAATGTACAACTGTAAAAAGTTTATCAGTAAAAGATAAAAAGACATTTTTTTCCTTCAAGTGATGTTATAAAACTAGCATAATTATAGTCTTATGACATCTGATGAAAAAAATGCCATTATCCATTTAGAAGCACTAGAGAGAAAGAGATAACCGAACAAGCTGACACCTATTTTATTTCATCCTGGATCACTCTAGTCAACTTGTACCTTCTTCATCTGTGACCTCCTTACTCTTTGGAAAGGAACATATTTCAGTTCACTAATTATATTTATTAAAGTCATGCCACATACCCTGTGAGCATTCTAAAATGAGTCACTGAATCAAGTTTTGGGTAATAAATACCATCACTTAATGTCTTCAAGCACAAAGAACTATATATCTGCCAAAGATGCAGATCAAATCCACCACCAAAAGTCCACCAGCAAAGACAACTGACTTTACAATTTAATTATTAGAGCAACTGGCATGTTTAGCATCACATGACGGTTTAACGATTTTAAACAACAGTGCTATTTATTCTGATTTTTTTTACTTTTTCCTGAAACAAATTTACAACTATGTAGCAAAGGAAAAACTATTTTGACTTTCCACAATTTCACTTAAAGACAGAAAGGTTTTCACTGAGTAGTTATTTAATTCATCTTTTTCATTGTGGAATTAATACCACTGTCTCCTCCACTTTATGTAAATTATAGCACTTCTCCACACTTCCAGATTTCTGTGATAGCTTGCCATAGCACGAGCTGCATACACAGATTTCCCTTTTACACTCATTAAGAAAATGCCTGGACACATCAGTGGTATATGGTGCCACAGGTGTCATCTATCACTGCACATTCCCAATTAGTTCCTTTTCCTGTCACATTATTTAAGAAGTAAGTAATTAAGGGCTGATGGATACCTATTTGTAATGGCTCTGCAGTCGACTCTTGAAAAATCAAAGGTATTATCTCTATAAGTTTGCAGAATACTCCTTTACCTGTCTTGAACAGGTGTATTAAAAATCTAGAGGATAGGAAAGGTAGCAGAATACAACAGTTACTAATAGGGCATTATGTAAAAATGTGGATGTGTAACCGATGTGATTCTGCAATCTGTATTGGGGGTAAAATTGGGAGTTCATAACCAACTTGAATCTTATGTATGAAATATGATATGTCAAGAGCTTTGCAATGTTTTTAACAACCAATAAAAAAAAGAAAAAAAAGAAAAAAATCCATTAGCAAGACAATTAGAAACATACACTAATAATTATACAAATTCTCCCTAGTACTTTACAAGGATGAACATTTCTGCATTGAAGAGGAGTATATAACTGAACAAAATGTTAAAGATCGATCATTTTGTCAATGATAATCAATTAGGTCTGTGTGAATTTACAAATAGACTTGAATTCTGAACTATATATTCAACAGACAGAATGCATGATGTCTCTATCTTCCTAGTGCACGTGAGGTGATTCATTGTGGAGATGTTGATGGCTAGAGAATTTTGTTTTAATATATTTTTAGTTGTAGTTGGACACAATACCTTTATTTATTTTTATTTATTTATTTATTTTTATTATTTTTTTATGTGGTGCTGAGGATTGAACCCAGCAACTCGTAGGTGATAGGTGAGTGCTATCACTAAGCCAAAAACTCAGCCCCCATTTTTTTTTTTTGGCTCAGAAATGTCAACTGAGAGTTTTTTCTCCATAATTATTGTTTTATTTTATTGAAAAAATAACCTTAGATGTTCATTCTGAAGCATGTAGAAACTAATTTCTAAAATTCAAGGATAATTTGAGAAATAATTTTCTGAATGAAACTAACCCTAAACTCACAGTTTCATTATATATATATATATATATATATATATATATATATATATATATATAATTTTCATGTTCATAAAATTCTGCAACAGTTGTCAATATAAATCCAGTGAGAATTATCATGATTTTTATATGGCAACAGCTACTGGGAATCCGTATAGATCATAGAGAATATTTAAATTCTCACCCTCACAGTAATAGAATATTCAAAATAATCACTGAAATAAAACAAAGTAAACATTAAAAATAAAACTATGTTGCAATACTGGAGTATCCTTTAAGGCACAGCAAAATCATGTGACTTTTTTTTCCAGTTGCAATGAAATGACCCCAGACTTAGTAGGATTTTAGTTTTATTTTCAGATTTAATAGAATAAGAATATTCTTGCCTACATTTTGCATGTCTCTTGGAACAATTTTTAAAAATTAGTTCTATAATTATTATCTTTACCAATGTAAATAATTCTGTATTACAAAGAGGAAAATTTTTATTTGAATATATGTATGTTGATGATTCAAATTAAAATGCATTTTTGTGTTCTGATAGATGTTGTTAATTATTTCATATAGTGTTGCTGCCATATTAACGCAGGACATGTCTTTCAGACAGGCCTAAGATTTCCTAAGATTACTGCAGAACTTGGGAAGGCTGAAATGCAAGCCAATGGAAGTACACCACCTAGAGGGCATTTCAATCTAGGACTGTCCTCTTGGCTAACTGTGACACTGAGGCTTTTAGAACAGTACAATACTTAAAGTATGATTTCAATATGAACAATGGATAAAAAGTCTCTCTACCAATTTTTTGATTCATTTATAATAGATATTTAGTAGATTTTTTTCCCCACAATATTTGTTAAATTTGTGTCCCCACCATGTCCTGGCTCCCAGCACATTCTATAGTCCTAATGGTTAACAGTGGGGATCAGGTGTGCTTCTCGCTGCATTACACAAGGATGTAATTTCTTCATCTCATTATGTTAATATAGAAAAAGGATGAGATCCTGTCTCAGCTCGCCTAATCACATATCCATTTTGGACAATTTTAATCTTGAAACAGAGGCATGCAAAAATAGAAGAAATAATTGGAATTCGTTTTTTCCAGTTAAATCATTATATTCAGTTAATTTCTTCCATGAAACAAGTTCTGTAAATAATACTTGGTAGGATTCTGGAAGTTATTTGCTTCTGTTCACCTCTCTGATCTTTCTGTTGTTAATTTGAGGACCCCATTTCATTCTAATACATTTTGCATAAGTCATTCCACCAGACATTTGTTTATATGGCTAGTATATTAAGAGGGTGAAGGGAGTTTTTTGGTCATTTTCCTGACATTGGAGAAAAAGGAAAAAATCTAGAAACTAAAAATACACAAGAATCTAAGTTATAGAGAACAGTCAACTTTTGACTTTATGTATTTATCTCCAGGATTGTGATAAAGATGAGCTGATTGTATGATTCACTAAATTCTAGTGCTTATGCCATGTGAGCGTTTTTCCGGAAGATGGATATGACTTTTTTCTTCAAAATTTGTCTTGGGTCTGTACATAGATCAAAGTTCATCTTAGATCTTTCTGATATCATTTGTGGCATTCAAAGAAAATCAGCCATAGAGATTAGGCTTTATGTTATAAATTGTTGAATCCCCCCACCCCCCAAAAAAGTATGTGTTGAAGTTGTAACACCTACTACTTCAGAATGGAATTATACTTGGAGATAATGCCTTAAAGAAATAACTAAATACAGATGAGGTCATTTGGTTGGACCCTAATCTAATAAAATATATATACCTGTAAGAAGATAACATTTGAACCCAGCCATCTGGAGAAGGAAAACAATGTAAAGATACAGGGAGAATCTGATCATCTGCAAGATGAGGAAGAAAGCATCAGAAAAAAAATATATACTCTGACAACACCTTGTCTTTGGACTTCCAACCTCTAGAACTATGAGAAAATTAGTTTATGTTATTCTAATCATTCAATTATTATTGCACATGAACATAAAGCCCAGGACCTACTCTTTAACTGGAGATCTCAGGAGATGGAAGACATGATAATAAGCATCAACAAATATTAGAAAATGTGTTGGATTACGAAAAGATGCACTTTTATGTCTTAGCCATATTCTTATATCCTTAGAAATTTGCATATCTCCATATTAGGAAGCAAATAATCATCATATAATAACATCTCACTTAGAATTGATATGAAGGGCATGCTTTTGGAAGATGTGCATGTATGTTAGAGTCTGTAAACAAGTCAGGATGGTGCCTGAAAAATGTTAGAGTCTGTAAACAAGTCTGGATGGCACCTGGCAAAATGCCAGAGGGAGTGGTTTGTGAAATAATGCCAGGGAGCCATTAAGTGTGGAGATTCCTTATTGGTTGACTGCTGTATCTAGTTTATGCTAATTAAGATAAGCTGTGTAAAATGTATAAATACCTCTGTTGTCCTACAATAAAGGGCTCCTACTCCTGCTGTATCAATCTACACAAGTTCCTCATCACCCCCCTGGTTACAGATGGTGGCCCGTACGGGGAGCCCCGGGACACTCGGGGGTAAGTGATGAAAAAAAAGCTGCCCGTCCATAGATAGGACGGGAGTAAATCTGCTTGTCCCTAGGCAGATAGGGCGAGAGGAAAAATGTTCATTTCAAGAAGATGGAAAAGATTGATACAGTATGTTTGTGTCTTGTTTTGTCTCAGTGTATTGTATTGTCTTTGTGATGAAAATATGGAAGGGGTGTTAAGTAAATTGATAAGGGAAAGAGGCACCCCAGTGGAACCAAGAATAGTTAGGGCATGTGTTGATAAGAGCCCAGGAACTCTAGTCAGAATGAAGAAAAAAGTTCAGAAGAAGAAAGATTATCAGGAAAAAAGTTGCAGCAAAAGGCTATTATTAAATACTTTTCGTTACCGGAGGGTGCGTGAAGCGGAGAGGCGGCTGCCAAGTGTGCAAGCCAGTCACAGCACAGCAAGGATTTTCCAAGAGGCGGCAGTGACTGGCCCTTCCCCGCCTCCTGGCCTGGGGAGCTGGCTCTTCCACTGCCGTGAGCCCAAATCTAGACCTGACCTGGAGGCACAGTCTTGCAGGCTCTTGCTCCCTGTGCCCAGTAGCAGTTTGAGTCCGGGACACTCCCCAGGGCCATCTGGGGCTGCCCAGGCACTACAGCCAGCAGAAGACGCTACTGGTGTCCTGATGTTTGGTCATTTTCAATGCCAATAACTAAGCTACAATGGTTCTCCCACACCTGGAAGCTGATGAGTAATGAGCACTATTAATGCTTATTTCAAGTGCAAAAAAACCTTGAGATAATGTACTAAATTGTTCAGAAGGTTGTTTTCTTAGTGGAATGCTACAGGATTTTCTTTAACCATCAGGAGTTCCTGCCTTCGTCCCAGTGCCGGTGAAGACGAAGGTGGAAGAATTTCCAGTGTTGCTGAAAACCAGAGGAGACTTCGGCTGAGAAACGGAAGAGACTTCGGATCAAGCTAGTTGCCTGCAGAACTTACCTGGACTGTGATTTAAGCTAGCTGCCTGCAGAACTTACATGGACTGTGATTTACCTGGACTGTGAGTTAATCTATTGAGACACTGCTTTACCTGGACTGAGACAACAAACTGTAATCTACAACAAATTGTAACTCGGTATTTTTGCAAATGGTGTCATTGCTGGTATAATTTTTCCAAGGGCTTCTTGCATGGAGCCATCAATTGACTTGGTATTTTGGCATTTTGTATCCTCCCCTTCTGCTTGTAGCAGATTATTTATGATGTTTATGTAAAAACCACTATGGTCGTTATTTAAATTAAACAAAAGGGGGAAATGTTAGAGTCTGTAAACAAGTCAGGATGGCGCCTGGAAAATGTTAGAGTCTGTAAACAAGTCTGGATGGCGCCTGGCAAAATGCCAGAGGGAGTGGTTTGTGAAGTAACGCCAGCGAGCCATTAAGTGTGGAGATTCCTTATTGGTTGACTGATGTATCTAGTTTATGCTAATTAAGATAAGCTGTGTAAAATGTATAAATACCTCTGTTGTCCTACAATAAAGGGCTCCTACTCCTGCTGTATCAATTTACACAAGTTGTTCGTCACCACCCGGTTATTTTGCTGCAGCCGGACTGCGGCACATGTAGATGCTACTACTCTTCTTGAAAGGTTATAAATGATAGCAGGGACCAAATTAAGTCCAAGTACCAAAGTCCTCCAAAAAATTAAATTGAAACACAAAGAACTCCCATCATCTATGAAAAATATCACCATACCACTTGAAAATATCAGAGCAATTTTGTTGTAGCCCTACCACCAGCAATGTGACACATCACACACAAAAAAAAATACCTTTTGTTGTTTCTATCTCCCCTTTCTTTACAACCATGAAAAGTTTTGTCCCAAAAAGAGAGGTCATAAAACCTCAGACCCAGACTTAACACATGTCTATTATTCTAAACCAAGGGGTAGTAATAAGAGCAAGGATAAAAGAACATCTGCCACTTCAAATTCTGAAAACCTGAGAGCAATAGAAATGAGGTTAAAAGATGAAACTTAAATTTACTATGAGATTGAAGTTTTGGATTTTAATACAATAAAGTGAAGGGAAAGCTGTAGCCTGCACCTGGAATATTTATAAGGGATAGAGAAAAGAGATTCAAAAACAATTGTTTTCAAAATTATATGCCATTTCAGTAGAGTCCCACTGGGCAGACCATTTGACAAGAATGATCTATTTTAAAAAAAAAATTTTAGATGTTGATAGACCTTTATTTTGTTCAACTATTTTATATGTGGTTCTGAGAATTGAACCCAGTGCCTCACACAGTCTAGGTAAATGCTCTAACACTGAGCCACAACTCCAGCCCCAAAATGTTCTTTATTTCAAAGCACAATAAAGACAACAAAACAAATTTTCATTTGTCTCTTAAAAGACATAGCATGCATTTCTTTGTAAACTCTCTTAGCTTTACCTTTCTACACATATTCCCTGTCTACACATATTCTACCCATTCTTGTAAGACATACCCTAAGAACCAATATGTAATTTTATATTTCCCAGAAATACTGACTTTAATGATTCTTTGCCTTATACAGACCTTCATTTTTAACTTCATAGAGACAGAAATCATAAACATTTTAAAAATTTCACCTTGTTTAAATGTGAAATAATCTGTAGGTCAGATTTTTATTTAAAAAGTCTTTTAAAGAAAGTATCTTGCTAAGATTAAGTACTCTAAATCCTTAATGGCCTGACATGATATCATAAAATAGGTACTGTTAGAAGATGTGACAAGGGAAGGACATGTTTCATTGACATCCACAAAAGCTTCGTCTCTTTTATAGTTTGCCAAAAGGATGTAGAGTCTTTACGATACTTGTAACTCATCCCCCCAAAATAATCCTTATACTCAACCAGTGTGATTACTATGAATAACTCACTGAAATGATCTTTAGAATATAGGCTACAGAATGGCCCTACCAAGTATGCAGTTTCAAAAACTTTAATGCATTGTAGATGAAACTAATCATTTTTATTTCAACCATTCCATGGTTAGTTAAACTTTTCCAGTTCTTCTAAGCATCAGAAAGTTCCAAAGTCTTTAAATATTCACCTTCTGTTTTCAGATTTGCAATAAAAGAAAAAAATCCTACTGGAGAAGCATCTCTAAAATATACAAATTATTATTTGATCAATGTCTAATGTAACCTCCTACCCAACTCATTTTCTAGCCCTTGCTATGTAAATTACAAACCTGAATATTTCTAGCAATCTATAATACTTTATTGATTAGAGTAGTAACATGGCTACATTCATAATCCCTTAATGGAAAAACAGAATAAAATAAAATACTTGCAGGATGGTGACATTTAGATAATTAAAGTTTGCAACAGTGATTTCCCAAGTTGAATCAGTGATTTTTTTTCACATTTATTAATATATTTATATACAATAGTGACATTTATAATCATATAATGTGAAATATATTTCAGTTTGGGAAATATATTTTACATTATATGATTGTATTTTAATATAGAAAGTTGAATATGTAGCAAATACTTTTATCTATTTATTTTTTGAGTTACAACATTAAAATACAATTTAGCATAATATCAAAAGCATGGAATATAATTTGTTCTAATTCAATCCAATACTTCACTCCAGCTCTTCCTTTCCTCCTCTCTCATCCCTCTACTCTACTGATATTTCTACAATTTATTTGTAGGTTTACTTTTTAACCTAGTGTCCTGTGGTTATATTTGATTTTGAGATTTATCTTTATATATTCATGTTTGTCTGTACAATAGTTGGGACAGATTCATTCCACTGTTCTTCCCCTATCTTGTTTCTCCTCCCCTCCCTCAATTTCCTTCATCTACTCTACTGATCTTTCTCAATTTTGATGAAATTACCTCTTCCATTTTCTCCCCCATTTCTCTCTCTCTCTCTCTCTCTCTCTCTCTCTCTCTCTCTCTCTCTCTCTCCTAAAATGTTTATTAAACCATGAAAGAATGGAAAACTTAAAATAAAGGATCATTCACAGATAAAGATGACTTGTAACTTGACAGCGATTGCTAAAGGTAAGGTACCACAGCATTAAAATATGCTTAAATAAAAATGTAGGGAGAAAAGGATTCACTAAGAAATAATAGTTACAAAAGCTGGGCTGGTTAATCCCCTGGGTTTGGAATCCAAACAAAGTGGGAGCAAAGAATAAAGGGAGAAATTGTACCCCTCCCATGAAGAAGAATGGGGATACTGACGTTCACAGATGCCCAGAATGCTTGTCATGGGACAAATGCTGGCCTGTAATGCTCTTTAGAGTACAGGTTAATGCAAGGAACTTTTCTTATTTAAAAGAATTTATCACAAAACACAATTGTGCAGAGAAATTTAGAAGATGTGTTTTGGTTTAAAATGCAATTATAAAATAAATACCTATACAACTACCATACAGTTCAAAATTTTTTTTAATGTCAGAAGCACAACACAACTCCATATATGCATAATGTACTTTCTCTAGTTAACAATCCCAGCTGGAATTTTCCCTATGGAAATCACTAAATTAAAACAATGAGATTTTTTAAATAATTTTTTATTTAAATCTAATCAGCATATGCATATTAAAAGAACCCTGACTTATAAAACATCAGTCCCCTTATTTGGCAAAAACTTTTAGTGTAATTCTTGTGTGCTTTATTCTGTCATGAAATTCTGCATTCTTGACATAACTACGATTAATGTAGGCATGGTATTTCTTCCATATTTGGAGATACACAAAAGGGATTTAAGTAAAACAAAATGAAATGGGATTTTCAGGGGAGGTGAAACAACATAAATTCATCATTTCAGAGATTTGGAGGCAACAAGTCCACCTTGGAGATTTCAGCAGGTTGGGTTTCTTCTGAGGCCTTTCTCGGGCTTGTAGAGAGCCATCTTTTCCCTGTGTCTCCACATGTTCTTTCTTCTGTCTGTGTCATAATCTCCTCCTCCCCTAGTCTTTGTTGCTTAAAATAATATTTTCAACATGTACTGTATTTTTAATGAACAAATATTGTAGATTTTTCAATATACAAAATAATGTTTTGAAATATGTTTAAATTATGAAATGATTACATTAAATTAGTAGACATATTATTCACATCACATACTTAATGTGTTTTGAATGTTTGTGTTGAAAGCATGTAAGATCTACTTTCTTCACCATTTTTCAAGTACACACTGCATTATTATTAACTGTAGCCATCATCCGACACAGTATATCCTCAGAATATTTTAGTCCTAACTGAAATTACTCACCCTTTGACAAAGTTCTCCCCATCCTCCTCCTGTCTCCCAGTAGCTTCTGGGAGTTGAACTCAGTTTCCACATGTAAATGAGATCATGCAGCATTTGTTCTTTTGTGCCTGGCTTTTTTCATTTCACTTAATTTCCTCTAATTCCATTCACACTTTCTCAAATGAGAAAACTTCCCTCTTTTTGAGGATGAATAATATTTCCCTGTGTATATATGTCACATTTTATTTATCTGTTCAACCACTAATGGAAACATGGGTTGATTCCACATCTTGCCTAATGTGAATAGTCCTGCTTTGCAAATAAGAGCGTAAATAACTCTTCAACTTCTTGATTTAATTTAATTATTTACCCAGAAAATGGATTGCTATATCACAAGGTAATGGATTGCACTTTTTGAGGACCCTCAGTATTATGCTCCCCATAATGGTTATACTAATACACATTCCGCCAAAGGTGTACAAGGTCTTCCCACATCCTCACCAACACCTAACTTTTGTCTTTTTGGTATTGCCCATATGAACACATGTGAGGTGAAACTTCATCATGGTTTTAATTTGTAATTCTCCCATGCTTAGTGATGCTCAATATCTTTTCACATACTTATTGGGCATTTGTATGCCTTCTCTTAAGAAATGTCTATTTAGGTCCTTTAGTACTGTCTATGTGTGTAATTGTGTGTTTTACTTGGGATTGAATCTAGGGCCTTATATATGCTAGGTAAGTGCTCTACCACTCAGCTATAACCCTTACCCCTTTACTATTTAACTGGGTTATTGGTTTTGTTGCTATTGAGTTGTTTGGACAAAATGAGATTTATTTAACTAAACTTAAAAATGAATATGATGTCCTAGACAGTTCAGCTACATTTTATTTATGCATTTTTCAACTGTGAAAGGGAAAACAATTGAATAAATAGCAAAAGCACCTACTGATATCCAATTTTGTTCATATAGACTATTTTCAAAATTTGGAGAGTCAACATGAGAAAACACATAAATTTTCTTACAAAGTTTATGAATATATTATAAAACTGAGAATTTTGTGTTTGTTTTCCAATTTCTATAGCTTGTCTCATAAAGCAGATTAAAAGCATAGCATCTTAACAAGCAAGTAACAATCAAATTGGTCATTTCTGAGCAGGTATTTGTAAGGTTCATAACTCCTTTTCTTTATGTGTATGTATACATAGTGCAAACATGCAAATATTACTTATTTTTATAAGTACATAGCACACACATATTGCTTATTTGAGTATGCAAACACAAAGTTACATCTTTCTCTACATATGACAATGAATATGTAAGAATATGTATATATAAAATATAATGCTATGGTCTTATTGTCTTCACCATAATTCTTGTTGAAATTTAATTCTCATTGTGATGTAGGATGTATGGGGTGAAAATCTGACTATGGTATTTTTGAACCTTTTGGAAGTAATTAAGGTTAATGAGGCTGTAAATGGTGTGCCTTAGTCCAGTGTAACTGTAGCTTTATAAGAAGGGAAGGCAGCTGAGCAAGGAATTCCCTGTCATCTTGCCATGTCCTGTTACCTTTTGGGACTCTGCAGTCTCCACCACCAAGCACATCATCAGGATATCACTCCCTAGTCTTGAAGTTCTCAGCTTCGAACTGTGAAACAAATAAGACTATATTTTTTATAAATTACCAAGGCTGTGGTGTTCAGTTACAATGATGGAACATGAACAAAGAAATGCATACAAACACTTCCACATGAAATATTTTTCCATGAAAATATTAGAAGGTAATATTTGGATATGCCAGATTATTGATTTAATGTTTGCCTTTATTATAATGATTATATTTCAGACTGTTATTTATGTTGTTATGTATGCCTACATTATTTTATAAAAAGAATAAAAACCTAATATTAAATTCACTCAGAGGTGTCTCCACATCATAACCTCAGGTTTCCCCCCCACACCTTTCTTGATATTGACCCTGACCTACTATATGATTATGTCAACAAATAGTGTTTGAAGTCAAGATATGAACCATGATTCTAAATTACTTCCTAGCAATATGAACTTTCTTGATGTTTAAAATATCTATTAAATATATTATCTATGGTGTTAACCTATATAAATTTCTCTCTTTAACTTTACATTGTTAAACTTTGTTGTATTAATTATAATTTAAAAATTACTATATTAACTATGGTGTTAACCTATAGAAATTTCTCTTTTTAACTTTACATTGCTAAACTTTGTTGTATTAATTATAATTAAAAATTTACTAAATTTCAGAAGGAAATTTGTGTGGACAGAGTTGGTTCTATACATTGCATCATTTATAGTACACATCTTTTCAAATTGGTAATTGTTTAACAAGGCAATAGAGCTTTTTCTTATCTTTTAAAGTATGAAAGTAGCAAGGTAAAATTAGGCTTTCAATTAATTGAGCCAAAGAAAAAGAGGAATTTATTCTTACTTATTGCTACCAAATAAGGAGATACTTTCTTAGTTCAATTCTTGTTTTAGCACATGCTTAGTTAGATATCCAAATGTTAGCTGGCTAACATATCATTGGGTTTAATTTTTCACCAATTTTAACAGTATTAATAAGTGAAATATAGGCCTATTTCCCAAATACAATGTTCCTATATATGCATATACATGTTACATATACCAATATGATATATGTATATAATATATGTTATACAAAATTTAAATGCCATTCCATAATCAAAATGAAGTGAATGTAAGTACCATGGCTAATGAGATAACTAAGACACTAACACTTTGATTAGGAATAATAGTAACATTAGCAATTCTCCACATAGAGTAAAAAAAATTTAAAAGATTACACACATACCTCTTAGCATCAGAAGAAGTGGAGCTAAATTCTTTGTTCTTACCAACTTCCTTCTCTGGTCCATTGTTTCTACATCCATGACGTGAGATGGCAGATCTGCTTGTCCCACACAAAGGACAGTATTTCCCCTGTTTTTTAAGTCATATAAAGTCACTTTTCAGTCACTCCTCCCACATACTGTCCCACCTATGTCTTTTAAATTATATATTAACAGGAAAGAGATTTTTCATTTTAAAGTTTTCATTTTTTTACTGGAGACCAAGATTTTCATAATGGAGTTCACTTTAATTCTCTCAATGCTAATATGATGTGTTTTATTCACATTTTATATCAGTAACCCAGGAGAATAGAGAAAATAGAAAATCAAGTGTAGTGGAGTTGCAATTTGAACTTGGGTATCCCAGTGACAATGCTGTGAGAGACTATATGTGGCAGATGTTAGCATGTCATCCCACAATTTTCCCTGTGTCACATCCTGTATGGCAGTTTATTCAGGAATACATGAACTGGTCAGTGAGGGGATTAGGGAAAAAAAAAAAAAAACAGACAAAAAAGTAGAGAAAAAAACAGGGCTTGGTGGTTCGTCCTGCTTCTAGTGGAGGAAGACTATGACCAAGCTCAGCAAGCTCAGCACACTTATTATATAGGTTTAAACATCAGAAAGATTTATTGTGAGAAAACTTCTTCAAGATAAACAAAATCAAAGCTAAGGGTAAAAGCAGCCCACTTAGAACTTATCAGCTTGCACCCATACTTTACCTACAGATGTTTTAAATCAAGGTTATGAACTAATAAAATTCCTTGGCTAGCAAGGAATTTCCTTTGAACCATGCATCACCAGACAACTGGGCTGTATTTGATAGGCACCTTTGCACTGAGAAACATACAAGGGATGTGTCGCCTCTGACTTTGGGCAGTTCAAAGACCTATAATTCGTTCACCACTCCAGGCACTCCTGACTCAGAAATTGTTCTAAGTCACAGCATATCTAAAAGTATTCTTTTATCTACAAAACTGCTCTATCATAGACATTAATGTTCTTACCAGTTTTAAATCAATCAAACAGGGGAGCAAATTGGGCAGATTTTTGGACAGAAGAAAATTCATTATTTAAATTAGACACATGACAGAAAATAGCTCAGGTAAACCCTGTTCTACAACTCTAAGGATAGATTGTCAACTTTAGCTTTAACTGTAGAGAGTAACTGTAGACTATAGTATGAGTGTGTTGTCAGCCTAAATAGAAGAGCAACCTACCTATAGAGATTTCACATGGTTTCTTAATATACTTAAATATCTAGTGATTGTCTTTTATTACAAACAAAAGTAAATCATGTTTAATCATGACCAAGTTAAAATTATATTTTGGGATAGTTAAATGAGAAAGGGAGACTCCTGAATTAAGTTTTCTATGTGTCAACTCTAGTACTGATGGTTAATGACTTCTGTAATTCACTTGCTTTGGAAAACAACTGGGATAGTGATTAATTTTATATGTCAACTTGACTAGCCAAGTAGTGTTCAAATTAAATATTATTTCCGGTTGTGTGTGTATTGTAGTTTCTGGAAGAGATTAGTATTATAATACATGGGCTCAGTAAATTGTCTTCTCCAGCATGAATGGTCATTATTAATACAGTTTAATGTATGAATAGAAAAGAAGGTGAGTAAAAGAGGTATTCTCTGCTTTTTCCTGCCTTTGTGTTTGGGCTGGAACATCTCATCTTCTCTACTCCTGCACTGGACTGTCATTTACATCCCAGGATTCCTTGGATCTCAGGTCTTCTCATTTGGACCCCACCTTTCTTGGGTCTCCAGCTTGAAAATCGGATCATGGAAATTCACCTTCAGGATCACATAAATCAATTCTTCTTAGAATCTATGCTAACATTTTTATGTGATAAACTAATCTCTTTTTCCCCCAACCTCTTCTCCCCCATGCCATATTGGTTGTTTTTTTTTTTTTTTCTACATAGCACTGGATAATAGAACTGGAAAAGTTAAAATAGTTAATAATGCAGTTATGGTAAGAATAAGAATTGCCTTCATTTTTCTTAATCCAGAATCCTTTCTCTATTTATTTTCATATGAGTTAGCTGGTATCTTGATGCATAATTTGTTTAAACAGTATGACCACAAAGTTTTAGGTCAGCCTTTGTTTTATTTTGTACTGTGAATTTAGAGAGAGAACCATAACCTGTCTTTAAAAATTAGTTTTGACAGAAATGCAACCTGTTTGGCTTCTGGGTTTTTTTTAATGTTAGTGTTTCATGTTTTCATTGGTATTATATTGTATCCTTAATCCCTTTGAGCACAGTCAAATAAGACAGCTCTTGGCAAAGAGCATTTAGCATAATGAGATGCTAAACATGCTTTAGAGAATGCTCTTTTCTAATCATCCCACAAACATGAGGTCATCCTGTGTTGTTTGCCATTCATCTTAATTTTGGAAGCATCAATGTTAAAAATAAAAATGCCAAATTACTTTTTTTACTTATTTTTGTGCATATAAGCAATAAGTAACTAAACAGAGAGATAAATGCTCACATATGCACTTTTGCATTTATTGCTTTTTTATGTTAATGAGTCAAGAAGTCCTATTAACAATGAGATAAACAGTGAACACTAACATAAATTTCCCCCTTATATGCTATCAAAGAAATTTAAAAACATGAATTCAGGTCATCAATGTTGTAGTTAAAAAAATCAAAATTCTGTTATAAAACCCATTGCATAAGTTTTATTGAAGAGCAGATATTATACTATTAATAGTGAAAATTTGCATAAATTTTGCAAAATCAACAGGGTACGAGTATGTGACAGTAGTCAGGAAGATATTCCCTGATGAAATTTATTACATTGTTACTAAAATAAAATACAAAATATTTAGAGTGAAGGGATTTTGAGCCATGTATTTTCTATTGCTGAAAGAGAAGGAAAAGCATGTGGTTCAAATAGAGTGTACAGTATTGATTAGAATACATGCTATAGCTTATGTAGTCACTAGATGTGCAAACTTTATAAAGACTAATGGTGCCATCTTGAAAAAATCAAGTTTGAAAAATTATAACAATAATAAACTTGTGTAATTATATAATAATTAAATCTACAGAAAATTATCAAGAATCACAAATTATTAGAAGTATTTTATGTGAATTATTACAATTCATATTCATAGCATGCTATGAGCTCAATAATATTTGTCCCGATTTATCAGATATTTATAGCTATCATCACTGTGAATTAAACTAAACCAATTTCACCTTCACTGCCTTTGTTTTTTTTCGTTTTGGTTTTTGGGGTTTTTATTTTAGTAAAAAATCAATGGTTCTAATGATTGTATGTCTCAATTATCCAAACTCACATTTTGATGAGATTTAAATATCAGCTTTAATTCTGCTGCACAGGGAAACATTTCTCAGCAAGAAAGAATGTATACATATCCAAAAGTATATATGCAACAGCTTCATATTCTCATCTCATAAAAGTAGTGAAGTCTCAGTTCCCTATCTCACAGGACAAAATGTCCTTTTGATGGTTTCCTTTAAGCAGAAGCAACACTTGTAGAATGGGAGTTATAGCAAATTGTCTAGTTTAATCAGGGGGGAATAATTTTGTAGGTGCAGGAACAAGGAATCTTATCTGATCCTAAAGTTGACTTCCACTCTGAGCATACACTCAAGCAAGGACTTTGGATTTTCTTAGTATGAAAATTTATAAAAGTTTCTAAACAATCCACAGTATTTAATACCAGATATGTCCTGACATGCAAAGTAATGGAATCGATTATTTCTGTACAACTTATGCCTTGATAAATTTATGCTATATGTATTTCTCTTTTATAACTCTACTCTGGGAATCTCAAATAGGACAACCCAGGAATCTCCTAAGACATTTTGAGTGCGTGTGTGTGTGTGTGTGTGTGTGTGTGATGTTAGTGGAAGAAGCCTGAGTCTAGTGCCTGCTGGCCAAGTGCTCTACCACTGACTTACACCCACAGCCTCTCACAGACACTTTTATAGGACATTATCTAAAGCTCATTCAAAGCTGTTTTTCATCTCATATGAGCCAAATTAAGTAAAATAATATATCACATATTTGTTGGGTTCTTACAAACAGGGATTGAGTTATGTTCACAATGAGTTAAATCTCTAGTATATAAAAAAAGCCATATCAAATCAAGGTGACATAATAACTGTAAAATCAAAGATTACATGTAATTAAGGCATGTTTTAGAAGAAAGAATATAGATGGTATTTTCCCCAAGATTTTCTTTTGCCACATTCACATTTCAGTTTCTCAAGTCCTCTTGTGATGCTACACCTTGTACTAATTCCCCTGTAGGAAACACACATAATATACATGTTTCGAATGCCTACAGTCCTAAAGTGTAATCCAGTTATTATCACAGAATTATTTCAAATATCAGGTTAAACCATCTCCTCTATATTTGCAAGATTGTGTCTAAACTGGTACCTGAGAATGTCATTAGCACTCTGGTATCTTTGGAATCTCAAGAGTCAGAACACTCATTGAAGAGTGCCACATTGACTTCATTCCACTTTGACTGAACCTCTTATCTTGTACAACTTGATGAATAAGTACAGAAACAGTGGCACCCACTTGACCTGTTGGAGAGAAGCTTTTCATTCCCTGAGGTATTTCAAAAAGCTGTAAATGTACACTCTTCTCTATTTCTCCTTCCTGTCCTTCAGACAGCTCACAGTGGATGAAGGCATAGGTGAGGGTATTACAAAATTCTGTCTTGTCCTTGTGAAGTACTGTCCATACAACACCAGAACTTCATCCATTATTATTCTGACTTGAGAATAATTAAAGTGAAAAAAATTGTGTTAATTTTAGTTAAGGGAAAAAGACTACTTGGGCTAATTGTATTTTCCTTAAAATATTTTCTCCTCTTATTTATAGAAATATAATAATGAATTGTTACACTCACACAGCCCTCTGATATAGAAGATAGAAAAATCTCTATGTCTCAAATGTTCCTGCTGTGTTTGCATAAACCTGTGGATGATTTCCTTCTTCATGTTAATGTCATGTCTCCTTCTATATGACAGAGTTTCAGTTCAGAATTCAGTATCTGTCATTTACTGGCTTAGAGAATTTAGTGAATTGACTTGTTCTATTTTGACACGGTTATGTCATTTACAAATTGATGATAGTAATGATCACTACCTCATAAGAGTGTTCTCAAACTTAAATGAGAAAACTGCACATAAATTGCTCATTCCGTGATAATTACTTTTCTAAATAATATTTTCACTCTTTTATTTGATTAAATTGAAAACAACTTTGATGTATAGTAAAATAGAGGTAATTTTCTAGCAATGAGTTCTTAAAACATGTACTTGTAAGTGATTAACATAATTGTGGCATCTAATGAAAGCCTGATCAGTGACATTACATCCAACCTGATTATTGATTTCAACTCATATTAATTAAAAAAAATACAGAAATCCTAAGGAAACAGTAAAACTTGGTGTTAAAATGTAAACCAATGAATTAATCATTTTAATTAATCAAAATTACTTCCAGTAGGGGACATCTAATTCATTAAAAAAAGGAAAAATAAAATCAATGTGAATAAAGTGACTAATGATTTGCACATGGAGATAAATTACTACATCAAACATGTTAAGAAAATAATTTATTTAATAACAAACTTTCTGAATGTATCTTAAAGTCAATCAAAAGTAAAGGGCACCAAAAAAATTTACACTGCACTCTTGGCTCTGCATTTTGTGTTATTAAAATTTGTCCCTTCAGGGAGATTCAAGATGGCAGATTAGAGAAAGGCTACATTTCCATTTGCTCTGTAGTGTAGTATTAGGAGCAGGAGAAGTAATATTTCTCAGCAAGGTGGATGAAAGAGGAAATTCAGTGAAATTTAAAATCGGAATCTCAAGAGTTGCTTAGAGATACAGAAATTCAGATTCATTGAACAAAGAACCAGAAGAATGACATTGGAGCCAAGCTGGTTGCCACAGAAGCACTGGCATCGATTTGTTCCAGAGGAGAAAGATGATAGAGAGAAACACTGTGAACACATTTGTCATAGAAAAACCCATAGAACAAACAACCTGAACTTAGCTGATCCAGAGGCTGCACAGAAAACTGGCATTAGGAAAGTGCTCAGTATTTCTCAACTAGCAAGCAGGATCCATCTTGAGGAGGTTATGCTGTAGCTTGCTGCTGTGGGAGCTCAGGAGGTCATATCAATATTGACATACTGTCCTGGTAAGCAGTCTAGGGTGTACCTAGCAGAATTTGATTGAAACAGGCACAAAGAAGTTTATACCCAAGGGTGTTCAATTCAGAGAGATGGAGAAGAATGCAATTCACTTTCTCTTTAAGTAGGATAGGCATGACTGTAGTTAAGGTGTTAGCGTGGAAAGGCCATATTTGTGGGTAATGGTTTATATGAGACTGCTGAAAGGATGTATCACCTTTCCTATGAGTAGAATTCTCACAAGGGTTCTGAGATTCACACTCCAAGTAGAGATTAGCATCTGTCTGGCCTTGAGGGTATGTAGATCTAATCTTTCCTGGGCAGATATCACCCAATGAAGTCCCAAAGACCTGATTAGAGCTCAATCCCAGTTTCAAAGAACTCCCCATTTAGAACTCTGCAACAGCTATGCCCTGATAGTGCGTGCATTGATATAGTTTATCTGGAAAAAAAAATCCAATTAACAATAATGCCTATTCTGTCCTGCCATGACATGAGACTAAATCATTCAGTGTCACTCCAGGTGAATTTAGGTTGGCATGAAATTATTACACAGACAGAAAACACCTTTTTCTTAGGGTCAGGTGATGGCTCTTGACCTTAGGGAATCTGTCTTGACCTTGGAAGGAGAGAGCCAGCCACCCAAATTCTTTATTTTTATAGGGGGAACACAAGGGGAAGTTCAATAAAGCATTCCATCCACAAAAGGTAAGGGGTAGTATTACAAAGGAACAGAAGGCAGCCCACTCCATTGTGTAAGGCCCACTCCCAAAGCTTTGCTCCTCTGCTAAGCAGAGATGGGGATCCAGTCAATCCACTTCCATAAACAGGGAAGCCAATCTCCACATTCCCATGTCTCAAAGCTAGGGGGCACTCAGCTCCTATGTGGCAGCTCCTGACACTTTCCTATCTTATACTAGTGAGGAGGGAAGCCAACAGCTCTTTTTAACAACTTTAATTTTAGTTCACGCCATTTGGCAGCTTAGTGAGCAACACAGAAAAAAAAGAGTTTTATAAAACCCCAGCCTGTGCTTTCTCTAAGGCATACATAGCCCGAGAAGAAATGGAAAGAAGGACATTTGGTAGGAAGAATCATCCATTCTCATTGACAATTTTGACCATATCAGTGGAGACAGTTCTTCCATTTTTCATTAAGAATCCTTTTCTTTCTCTTTCTTTCTTTGTTGTTGTGATTCTTGGTGTATTGATTGGTTCATAGAGATATGTGTGTGTGTGTGTGTTTGTATACATTTACATATTTACATATTTATTTATTTATTTCTCAGTTTTAGCACTCTTTTTACAATTGCTATTTTTCTTCATCTTGTCTTTGAGGGTTAGGTTTTCCGTTTATTTTTGTTTTGCTTTGTTTTGTTTTCTCTCCTTTATTTTCCATGTAATGACCAAAATCATTCCCCTCATATCTCTGTCTTAGATTCTTTTATTTTTTTTTCTATTTCTTCTTAATAAACATTACTTACAATATCTCTTCTGTCTTCTTTCTGTTAACATTTTGAATATTCTAAACTTTATTTTACCTTTCTGTCATATTTTTTCTCTTAATGAACTGCATCTTTTTACATCTTTTAGAATTATTTGTTTATATAACTCCTGAACTCACTTTCATGTGGCTGTAATTGTTACTACTGTGGATGATGTAGATGACACCTGCTGTTTATTTTAATGCAAAATCTCATTCACAGGTATTTATAATTTTAGCCATTGTCAGTTGCTGAACCTACCATTCTTTTTTGTTTGTTTGTTTTAATTTGGTAATTAGTATGGTAGATGTCATAGTAAGCACCAGGTGTCTGTTTTAATCCTGCATATTGTTTATTTCAGTTGTCACTATTGTTTGTTTCCTCCTTTTCTGAGAGTTGCTGAGAATATATAAAAACACAACAGATTTACAGGGTAGACAACTCTGTTGCTGGGCTAAATACAGCAAAGAGACAGTACATCTTGCTCCATATACAAGCTAATAATATTCAGATTTTGATATTTTAAGACAAAAAATAGAAGAGACAAAAAATCGCAAACTTGCCGCAGTCCGGCTGCAGCAAAATAACCAGGGGGTGATGAACAACTTGTGTAGATTGATACAGCAGGAGTGGACGCCGTTTATTGTAGGACAACAGAGGTATTTATACATTTTTCACAGCTTATCTTAATTAGCATAAACTAGATACAGCAGTCAACCAATAAGGAATCTCCACACTTAATGGCTCCCTGGCGTTACTTTACAAACCACTCCCTCTGGCATTTTCCAGGCACCATCCAGACTTGTTTACAGACTCTAACATTTCCCCCTTTTGTTTAATTTAAATAATGACCATAGTGGTTTTTACACAAACACCATAAATAATCTGCTACAAGCAGAAGGGGAGGATACAAAATGTCACAATACCAAGCCACTTGATGGCTCCATACAAGAAGCCCTTGGAAAAATTTTACCAGCAATGACACCATTTGTAAAGATACCGAGTTACAATTTGTTGTAGGTTACAGTTTGTTGTCTCAGTCCAGGTAAAGCAGTGTCTCAACAGATTAACTCACAGTCCAGGTAAATCACAGTCCAGGTAAGTTCTGTAGGCAGCTAGCTTAAATCACAGTCCAGATAAGTTCTGCAGGCAGCTAGCTTGATCTGAAGTCTCATCCGTTTCTCAGCTGAAGTCTCCTCTGGTTTTCAGCAACACTGGAAATTCTTCTAGGAAGGCAGAAACTCCGGATGGCTAAAGAAAATCCTGTAGCATTCCACTAAGAAAGCAACCTTCTGAACAATTTAGTACATTATCTCAAGGTTTTTTTACATTTGAAATAAGCCTTAATGGCATTCATTACTCATTAGCTTCCAGGTGTGGGAGAACCATTGTAGTTACTGGCCTTGGAAATGATCAAACTTCAGGGACTTGGGCTGTCTTCTGCCTGCAGCATCCTGGGCAGCCCCAGATGGTCCTGGGGAGAGTCAGGGAGTGTTCCGGACTCAAATTGCCACTGGGCACAGGGAGCAAGAGCCCACAAGACTGTGCCTCTGGGTCAGGTTTGGATTTGGGCTCTCACAGTGGTGTCCTGCTCCCCGGGCAGGGGGCAGGGAAGAGCCCGCTGCCTTCACTTGGAAAAACCTTGCTGCGCCATGAGCGTTTTGTGCACGTGGCAGCCACCGGCGCGCCAATTCACACACCCTCCGGTAATGAAAAGTATTTAGTAATAGCCTTTTGCAATTTCTTTCTTGATAATCCTTCCTCCTCTGAACTTTCTTCTTTCTGACTAGAGTTTCTGGGCTTCCATCAACACATGCCCTAACTATTCTTGGTTCCACTGTGGTGCCTTTTTCCCTTATTAATTTACTTTTCACCCCTTCTATATTTTTGTCACAAAGATAATACAACATTTCAAGACAAAACAAGACACAAACATATTGTATCAATCTTCTCCATTTTCTCAAAATGGCCATTTTTCCTTTCGCCTATTCTGCCTAGGGACGAGCAGATTTGCTCCCGTCCTATCTATGGACGGGCAGCTTTTTTTTCATCACTTACCCCCTAGTGTCCCGGGGCTCCCCGTACGGGCCACCATCTGCCGCAGTGGGGGGGGGGTGGTGAGGAACAACTTGTGTAGATTGATACAGCAGGAGTGGAAGCTGTTTATTGTAGGACAACAGAGGTATTTATACATTTTTCACAGCTTATCTTAATTAGCATAAACTAGATACAGCAGTCAACCAATAAGGAATCTTCACACTTAATGGCTCCCTGGCGTTACTTTACAAACCACCCCCTCTGGCATTTTGCCAGGTGCCATCCAGACTTGTTTACAGACTCTAACATTTTCCAGGCGCCATCCTGACTTGTTTACAGACTCTAACACAAACTAACTACCAGGCCACAAATATAGATGCCTGGGGCCCCTCAGGTATATTGGTATTCATTCCAATATCAAAAATTAAAAAAAAAATAAAACAAAGAATTATCACAAGGGCTATCAACACCACATCGGTGAGAATCTTAATCATGATTACTCTCATACCCATTTAGAATATACAGAGTTGTTAAGTGAAGAAGAAAAATCAAAAATGGTTTGTCCAATAACCACTGCTGTATATGGCAGAACTGCCAGATTTTCAAGAAAAGCTCTACTTTTTTGAGATCTACAGGGAAGGTGGAATTCTTATTCAAACTATACATGGTATTAAAATACACTAATCATCACCAAAGAACCAGCAGGGAAACAATAGCAAAAAACCCATTTGGAAATATATTGAAAAATTATAACAACCTGCTATCCAAGAATCTTTTGTTAAGAGAAGACTGTACCCTAAAAAAGCATCCACAGATAAAAGAGAAATCCGTCCTAATAAATTGTATACATCTCAACCCATGAATATAAAAAAAAATTGTAAAATGAAAAAAAGAATGTCTTCTTAAAGTTTATAATTCACCAGCAACAAACTCCAAAGATATTAAAGTAGATAAAGTATCAGATAAAGAATTTCAAGGAATTAATTTTAAATGATCAATGAATACCAAGAGAACTAAGAAAATGTCTGACTGAATTAAGAAAGTCTATATAGGATTAGAATGAGAAATTCAATAAGGACATAGGATTATTGAAGAAGAACCAAACAAATCTCCAAAATAAAAGAAAATAAATAAAATAAAATTTCCATTTGAAAGTTTTTAATAGGTAGGACCATGCAGAAGACAGACTTCGAAAACTGTAAGACAAAATGGTCAGCCTTGAACATTCAGAAATTTTAAAAAAAGAAAATCAGTAACAATGAAGATAATATACAAAAACTCTGGGACATGAAGTGAACAAATTTAAGAATCAGTGGAATCCAAAAGGGTTGAAGATGCAGGCTAATAGCATGGATAACTTCTTCAGGAAAATAATAACAGAAAGTTTTCTAGATCTTGAGAGTGAGACAGATTTCTACTTATAGGATGCATACAAAAACTCAAATAGACCAAGTCAGAAAAGAACCTCTTGATGACACAATGTGATATAAACATATATATAAGGAAAGAATTCTAAAACTTCAAGGTAAAAGTATCAGGTCACATTTAGAGGTAAGCCAGTCAGAATTACTTCCAATTTCTTAGCACAAACTCTAAAAATCTAGGACTGCATAGAATGATGTTTTCTAGTCCTGAAAAAAAGTTGTCAACCAAGATTATGATATTAAACAAAAGTATCTTTTAGAATTGAAGTAGAAGAAAAACCTTTCCAAGATAAGCAAAATCAAAAAGAATTTATGACAAACACTAAAAGAAATTCTAATCAAAGGAGAAACCAAAAACAAACCCCAAAGTGGAAAATGTACAGATCTCAAGAGTTAATAAATAGGGTAGAATCAAACTAAAAAGCTTCTGCACAACAAAGGAAACAATTAAGTATGTAAAGTAAACGTATATAATGAGAAAATGTTCACTAGCTATTCTTCTGACAGATAATTAATATTCAGAATAAAGAACTCCAAAACTTTAACACCAAAACAAAACAAAACAAAAATAGTCCAATGGATAAATGAACAAATGAATTAAACAGACACTAATCAAAAGAAGAAATACAAATGACCAAAAATATGCAAAAAACAAATATGTTCAACATCCTTACAATTTGGGAAATGAAAATGAAACCACACTGAGGTTTGTATCTCACTACAGTTAGTAGTTAATAAATAGGGTAGAATACAATTGATAATAAATGCTGGAGAGGATACAAATAATAGGCAACACTTTACAGGGATTATACATTAGTATAACCACTATGGAAATCAGCATGGAGTTTCCTCCAAAGATTAGGAATGGAACCACCATTTGACCCAACTATATTACTCCTTGATATTTATTATAAATAATGAAAATCAGCATTTTATCACAATACAGGTTTACACATATTTATAGTAACACATTCTTATTGACTAATTCATGGAACCAATCTAGTTATCTGTCAATGTATAACTAAATAAAGAAAATATGATACACATACACAATTTATTTTTATTCAGTCATAAATGAAGATGAAATTAGTAATTTGCAGGAAAATGAATAAAACTTCAAAATATTATATTATGTAAAAAATAAATTCAGAAAATCGAGGGTTGTATGTTTTATATGTGGAAAGTAGAAATGAAAAAGGAAAAGAAAATGGGGGTGAGCATCTCAACAAAAATGAAAGGGACATCAGAATAGAAGAAAGGGACGAGGTAGAAGGAGGAGTGGAGAGAAAGATGAAATAGGGGAATTATATTCACCTAATTATATTGTTATTTCATGTGAATGAATAAATATTTAAAACAAATTTCACCATTAAGTATAATTATTAGGTACTAATAAAACATGAGAGAAAAATTTGTTTCTTCAATTAGGACACTTGCAAAATACATATATGAATATGTCAAGGATAATTTTATTCCACAAGATTCAGTGGAAAACACTTTCATTATTTTTTAATTCTTTTGCCAGTAAGTAGCAGAAGAATATGGAATGAGACTCATTGAGCCTTCATTTCTCCTTAGCTCTTCTTTTTCTAACAGTTGCCCATTTCATAAGGTATCCTGATCAGCAATTTCAGAAAATGTGAAGTTTTGCTCTTTTTAAATATAATTAGTGCTTATGAATATATTTATCTTATTTTATACTCCATTTTCTCCCAATAAAACTATTTGAAACAGTTTGCAAAGTAGATAGAAAGCAAAATATGACAGGGACAAAATATAATGGAAAACATGAGAAGTGAGCTAAGGGATGAAAGTTGTTGCCAGACTCCATCCGGAGATAGGATGTGACCCCAATATTACAATATTCAGTACTGAGACCCACTTCACAGTCTTTTTTCTTTGTTGTTGTAGTTTGTATTTTCCTGTTTTTGTTTTGTTTTGAGAAAAGGAAAAAAGAAGGTTTATTTATTTACTTATTTATTTGCTAGAAAAGGAGAAACACAGGGGTTTCCTGTCCTAAAGGCTGTAATTCTTTTTATATGTGGAGAGACGGGGATTTTAAAGAGGTGACTCAGAGGCTATATTCCACATGTTCTGTGTCTGAAGTCATAATTCAGTTGTTCATTTGGGAGATATTTATTTCTGAGATCTTATGGTATCATCCCCAAATTCTGGATTACTCACTCCTATGGTGTGTGTGTACCCAGGGACAGATAACTCTGCATAGAATGGGGAAGAAAGGTAATTCTGTTTCCCCTGAGATTAGGGAGAGAGATAGATTAGGAAGGAATAGGGAGAGAGGAAGAGAAAGAAAGATGTTCATTTTAAAAAATGAACATGGCAGAGCAACAAGGATTATATTTAAAGTCTAAAGTTAACTACTGTTGCATTTCCCCACTGTCAATTTCTACATTCCATTTCTATGGAAAAATGGGTAATGACACTCCAAACTGCTTTCTGCCAAACGGGGGTTGAGTCAGAGGAAGTAACCCAAAGTCCTTGTTCTCTATCACATGGGGCATTTGCACTTAAGGGCATTCAACATCAGAGTAGTTTGGAGGTCCACAGTGGCAGATGCCAGGTGACTGGACAAGGCATACATAGTGCAGGGATCATGCTAAGACAATAATAAAGACATCAAAGCATTAAATTTTTGTAAGTAATTAGCACAAAAAACAATTAGTTTTCAGCCAGTCTCTGAAAACCATGAGGAAGGTAACTCATAATCTTATCAGTGAAAAACAGATAGAATTCATCAATGTAGGAGGTTAGGAAGATTTGTAGGTCTATGAAATCAGACCAAGTTGGTCAAAAGTAACCTTGCTTCTGTTTACTCTTAAGAGTTGGCTGAGATTCCTCAGAGATCATTCTTGGAGATGTATGTGAAGCTTCCTGCTCCTTTAGGTTTTCTCTACCATTGCTTCTGCCTATCAGGATGGTTTGGAGTCTGGATGACCACATGTGGCTTTTCTTGGAGGGACCAGAGATGTTTCCATCTCCAGTGACCCTCTCCTTTGTAGAATGTGCACTGCTTGGCTCCCTGTTCTCTATAGTCCTCTTGATCTCCCTGATTAGCATATGAGGTGACTCAGCAAGCAGAGTTGCAGGGTTGAGAGAGGGGTCCTGTTGTTCTCTGGATCCTGGATGAGCATAGAGGCCTAGGGTAGAGTGTTGGCTGCTTTTTCCTTGGCCCTTTAACTTCCTTGAGTTTGGTCTTCAAGTTTTTGGTTTTAAACCCCCAGCAGGCCATTTTCACCAATCTTAAAGAGAGAGTAAGAGGTAATAATTTCAAAATCTATAATTTTGCAGATACCTCTTTCATTTAATTAGGGTTACCATTTATATTGGAAGTCAACATTATATATAATGTGTCATATACCACCTTACAGTTTTGTGTTTTGTTTTTAATCTAGACAAAGATTTAGTATTTATTGTTCTAAACTCCTGAACAGCAAACATAGTTTAACATGACATTTAATATATAGACAAGTGTGGTGAGGTTAGTTTATGGGTAATGGTTTATGGACACCCAATGAAATTTCATCTGCTCTCCCATACACTGGTTCATCTGAAATTCCTGGTTCATTACCCACTACCATTCTTCTATGCCTTTTGTGATGGACAAAAATAACACATGTCTAGCACCTAAAAAATACAAGAAGCTTAGTGCCATCTGTACCATTGTGTGGTGTGCAACAGTAGGGGAACTACTGTTTTTGCCATATGTATGCTTGTGTCTTGCTGTTACATAGCAGAACGATGCTTGAAGAGGAAAACATTTTCTAACTCACACACAAACACCGTTTTGGAAAATGTTGTGAGCTATGTTTGGAGAGTAAATATATTAACAATTTTGGGTTGTTATAAAACAACCCTTTATAAAGGGCTGTTATTCTCATATTAAGTTATAGAAATTGAAAGTTAGAAAGATTAAAATGTATTCAAGATAGCAGAACTAGTCATCTTTTAAAATCCAGGAGAAGACCTCAGCTCTGTCTAACTCCAGGGTTGATATTTTTAAAATTGCAAATCTATACGTAGTCCATAAATAGTCCATCATCTTCATTAGTTATCAGCATTATGCTATTTATTTCTTCTATATCTTCACTCTTTTCTCATTTTCCAATCAACTATTTTGTAATTGAACTTATATACAAAAAGAAGGAATGTCGATTGTTACATTTCATCACTGTGACAAAATACCTGAGAAAAAACATGTAAAACAGGAAAATTTATTTTAGCCCATGGTTTCTAAGGTTTCAGTACACAGTGAGCTGCCTCAATTATGTCTGAGTCTGTAATAAGGCAGTAAATCATGCTGGAAGGGTACCGTGGAGCAAAACTGCTCTCATCAAGGCAGTTAGAAGTAGAGAGAAGGGATAGGGAAGAATATATAGACACCAAAGAAACACCAACAAGGACTTGGTACTTTCAATGAGAAACTACCTACTACAATTTCTATCACCTCTCAAAAATACAGTCACCTATGAAACAATCAATGGATTAATCCACACGACCTAATCATTTCCCAATAGCTCCACTTCCAAACATTACTACATTGGGGACCAAGCCTTTATTACCTGAAACTTTTTAAGAGACATTCAATGACCAAAGCACAACATTGAGTAATATCAGTAATTCATACATATTAGAGTTTGTATAAAGATTAAATAATATATTTGAATTATACCTAGACTCTGCATAAAGGAACTGGAGACATTGAGGAACTTTAGCAATCTTCATAATGATGCTTTGTTTTACATGTACTATTATATAGCATTTTTACCAAAAATGCAGGGCTTTCTCAGTAAAAGTCATGTTTAAAGAAATTATATTTCTAAGAGGTCAATCTGAAAATGTACACCATATTTACTTATACAAAAGTGTTATTTATTTTTAACTTACATAATTGGATCATTACTTCAGGGCTGCTGACTGATACAGTAACTGCAATGTATGCAAAAGCCAATTTTCTTAACTCAAGAACACGCAAATGGGCAAAATAATTTGAAAAGACATTCTTTTGGTAGCATGCAGAATGTATGGCTTATTTTGAACGCATCTGCATTTTTATGTCTTCATCTGTATTTGACTATTTTCATCTTAAAACAGCTGAATATTGAACATTTAAGTACTCAATTTGCCACAATGCTTTTGTAATCACAAAGTATATATTTAAATACTAACAATTATACACTATGTAAAAATCTGGTTTATCCACAGCTTGAAAACATATGTATCATCATTTGAGACTTGGTTGCAAAGTGTAAAATGTTAAGACTTTTAGGAGAGGGAGTTTTTTCTCATGAACCATTTCTCTATGGTTGTTTTTTATTGTGAAAAACCTCGGAATTATAAAATTAAACACGCCTCTTAAAAAAACATGATTAATATGAAGCAGGTTCGTTGTGAATTGGTTAAAAACTTGTCTGTCCTATGCGGTACAACACATTTATAAGCAACAAGTCATTGCAGTGGATTTATCATGTCCCGATATACAGCAAGGATCAAAGAAATTGTCTATCACTGTGGGTCTAATGTTCTGCTGTTGCTACCTTGAGACTCTCAATATTGACTTAAAAGTGAAGTTTGATGGGAAAATGGAGCATGTGCTTCAAGATAGAAGATATATGCAATATGTGCATGCCCTATTCCCCATA
Organism: Marmota monax; assembly: GCF_021218885.2. Taxonomy (NCBI): domain Eukaryota; kingdom Metazoa; phylum Chordata; class Mammalia; order Rodentia; family Sciuridae; genus Marmota; species Marmota monax. The sequence goes on along the minus strand of NW_026695230.1, from coordinate 859,541 downwards.
GGCATACAGCATTTTCAATGTCTCATAGGAATTAAAAATTGTAAAATTAATACTTCAGTTATGAAGCAGACTTTCTTCAAGACACTCAGTAAACTTTATCTTGTTACAAGCTTCCTGATAAGCTGGTTTGTCCCCATACAAATTAACTTTGAAAACTGCCATCTAATCTTCATCTCTTTTTATCATGGTAGGATTAGTTTTAGGCATTACAATCTCCAGTCACAAGTCCTCTAAATTCTCTCCCACCAGCAAGTTTAATTTAACTTCAGAGAAAAAAAAGCACTGAAGTTTCATTAGTTTTGTTTTAAAATTTGTTATTTATAGGTAATTTTATTAAGCTTCCTTAAAAATCTGGTTATTCATTTTCATAAATTAACTTTCTTTTACTTGACAACCTTTACTTTGTTCACACCAGAGATTTAAAATAGTCATCTGTGTGTGTGTGGGGGGGGTGTGTATACACACACTTCAATTGATTTTGTATCAAGCATGTCAGCTATTTTAGCCATAACATATTAGAAAAGTACTTGCAAATGAGAGCAAAGTCTTTTTTGGTGCTTTTAGAAATCTTATAGTCACCACAATGTGACCAAGTTCAGATTAGCCTACAGATAGTGAATGACATGTGGCCTAATTGCCCTATCTCCCAAGTATGAGTGAGTAACCTTATCAGCAAATATGGCTTAAAGATGAGATATCCTAGCTAAATCCAAACCAAATATCAATGTTACAGAAAAAATGAGAAAATAAATTCATTATGTGTGTGTTTGTGAATTATATCAGTGAGTTTTGCGGTTGGTTTGCACGTATCTATTATTTTTGTAAGCAAAATATTACATATTTTGTTATATATTTTGTTTACATCAGGGGGCATAACAATAAGTTGACTGAAAAAATATGGAGAATATTCATATATTATTGAATGTAGACTTAAGAGATTTGATTTTATTTATCAGTAGTGATGTTTCAAAATTGGCACTATTTTGCAGGTCTGTAGTAATGAGTGAGTAGATTTCTTGCACAGGTGTATCTTTTCCCATAAAAGACTAGAAGACATTGAGAAAAGATGAGTATTTAATGAATCCTACAATGGGTCAGTTATTAAACCAGGAATTTTTCACAAAGTATTAAACAAATGAATATTGTCCTTTTCTGTCTCCCCATTTCAGAGATTTTGTAATTAAGACTCAGTTTTACATGTACACCATTGTTTCTCTTATAGTTTGTGCTTCAAGAAAGGTGAGAATTAGGAGCTTAAAATGTATATCATTCTCTTCCCTGTTGGAAACTTTCTATTCCAAACTAAAATCACAAGAAATAACATTAAGTAATTCTCAACTTGTTCTTAGATTTCTTTATAGGGAGTGTACATCTATTTTATCACCAGGAAGGAAAAATTAGTATATACTGGCATCATAATGTGATTTTTAGAGTTTAGGATAGGAGGTTCGATACTGTGGAATATGCACTTGCTTCTGGCATTTTCTAGCTGTGTAACCTTGAATAAACTAATTTCTGTAAATGCCATTATTAATTAGTAAAATGGAATTTGTAGTAGTTTGTGCCCTAAGTGTTTGCTGTGAATTTTAAATGAGAGGATACAAGTAGTTTTCCTTCCTACTCTGAAAACTTTACCTATCAAATTAATAACCCAGACTGCTAAGGGGTCATACTTTAATGTATAGCATAATATAAATAATTATATGATCAAGAATGTGGGAAATTATAAACCCCAGATAAATCATATTTTTAAAACTTTATTTTATATGTCCTACTCAAATTGTATTACAAGTTATTCTAACTGTGCTAAGGAGAAATGTGTGTATAAGTAATGAATAACTAGCATTATTAGTCTGTATTTAAGTCAATGAGTCACATTCTATAAGTATGATCTTAATAATAGTAAATGTTTAACTTATCACAATTTTGGTTTGTGTTTTAGTCAGATGCTTGGCCACTGTCACTAAAAGACTCAACCAGCACAATCATAGAGAAGGAAAAGTTTATTTGAGGTCTCAATCCATATACAACAAACTACATTCATCTGGGCTCAAGATGAGGCAGAACATCAGGGTGAAAGAGTATGGAGGAGAAAAGCAGCTCACATGATGATCAGGAAACAGAGAAAGATTCCACTCACCAGATAAAATTATATACTCAGAGCCATGCCCCAATACCCACCTTCTCCATCCAACCCTACCCCTTCAATTACCATTCAATTAATCTCTATCAGGAGATTAAATCATGAATTGGGTTAGGATTCTTACAACCCAATCATTTATCCTCTGAACCTTCTTGCATTGTCTCACACATGAGCTTTTAGGGTATACCTCAAAACCAAACCATAACAGTATGGCTAAAATAATAATGTTTGAAACCTTCAATATTCTCTAAAACATGAAAAACAGTATGTGCTTTTTAAAAATTTAAGGTGACTTTTTGTGAATATCTTACCAATCTGCCTTTGGTAATATTTTGTCTGGCTTCCCAGTCAGGTCATGAATGAAAAACAATGTGTCAAAACTCATCTCTGCTTAGAAAATATTAAAGTCTACATTATATATAGTTTTTCCAAGACCCTCTCCTTAAATAAGTTCATATAAACCAGGAAGATTGACCTACTTCTCATAGTGAGGATTGATTTTCTATGTTCTTAAGCAGATAAAGTAGGTCTTATCCTATATCACTAGATGAACTTACTCTTAGTAGTGCAAAGTGGTCCTTCATTTTTCTTAAATAAACCAAAGGGATGGAGATACTTGATCATACCATTCTGTGACTGGGCAGTTCCAAGCTGCTGAATCTAATAGTGCACTCATTGAGACAAGCAGAAATATGGACAGTTAAACATATTCCCAGGACGCCTGGAAAGTTAAATGACACTTTAGTCTAGATTTGGTAAAATGTGCCTGAGTTTAAGTAATAAAATATTGCTTTCATTTTCTTTTAAGCTATTCCCTCGAGATAAAAATGATGACATACATTATTAAGAGGTCTTGGGAACACAAGTCCCTCTGGCCTTAGGTATTTGCTATTTGTAGCACCAAACATCTTTTTTTTTTTTTTTTGTGAGAACTGTGTTTTTCATCTTTGAGGCAAAACATAGATGAAACTTGTGCTTTTCCATTTATATCCCTTCTATGATCTTTTCCTAAACAAGTTGTGCACATTGCATTTTTAAATATCCACAAAGAGCTCTCAATTTTTGCAACTGTAATGAGGGTAATAATGCATATTGCAGAGAAGATTGAATGAGACATACATTAAATGAGTAGTCTTACTAGGTGCTTCATAAATGACCCCTGATATTATTTAACCTGATCTTTTTTTTTAATTTGGAGAGTCAACATACTTCCATCTAAGTTTCTTGTAAACTTAGCTCCAGTCCTGGAAACTATTTTTTAAATTTCTTACATATATGACAATAGTGGGATGTATTACATTCATAATTATCCATTTAAAGCACAATTTTTCGTAACTCTGTATATAAACTATGTTCACACCAAATTATGCCATTATACATGAGCTCTCTTATTGATTTTTTTTGCATTACAATTCTTAATACACCTTTATACCACAATTTATCATAACTCTGTTTGTATATAAGGTATGTTGACACCAAACTAATTTGTGACTTACATAAAAAAGAAGGTAATATTGTATCTTGACTTTCTGGATTCTTATAATAGCTTTTTAGTAATATTTTGAAATTATAAATAAATTGACATTGAAACTTAGGGAGCCTTAAGCTCCCACACTGAGCTCACATCAGAAGAAAATTTAGAAACTTTGTTTTCTATCTTCCAGTGATTTTACTATACATTTAGGTGTCATGGTTTGTGGAAAGCTTTTATTAGACATATTTTATGCATTTTTCTCTCAAATACTGCTTTAAATTGTGACTTGTATGTCTTTAGTTTTAATTTAGTTCTCAAGTGCTTGAACAGGTTAGGTTGGCTTTTCCTTGAAATTTAGGAATAAAAACATAAAAATATCTAGAGCTCCATTTACTTACAATGGTAACATGATTTAGAATAATTCCAAAAGTACAACTCAACAAGTAATTGAAATGCAAAATTTCCTATGATATTTTCTTTGAACATTCACATAAGTCTCAGAGAGTGCCTAAACTTCTCTATTATATTAATATAATTTTGAATTGTAATCATACTTCTATTTTATTTTTTAGAAGTTGTGTATACACAAGCAAGCACACACACACACACACACACGCGCGCCTTGGCTAGATGAAGAAGGAAATAAAATCAGCTTTCCGGGGCACTTATTTTCATAAAGTTGAAAAAATGAAACAGTATTTCAGAGGTTATAAGGTGATAAGGAGTTTTAAAAAGTTTTTCAATTCCTCCCAACTTCCTTAAAAAAGAGATATTTTTTAGCAATTCCAACAGCAAAGCTTGTTTAAACTTAAAGCCAAACCACAGATCAGTGCACTTACAAGATTAGAATAACCTCTAAGTTCAGATAGTCTTTTGGAGCTCCCAAAAATTTGTTGCTTTATTTTGCTTTAAAAATATATTATCCATTCTGCTTTTAAATGACATAATATGAGTGTACCTAAACTAAAATGTTCATCATAGAACACAATCTGCAATATACCAGGTCCTATCTCCCCCAAGGTTTACTCTAGTGATGAGTTCATATAAATTGTCACTTCGCTGTACAGCAGCTACTGAGAAGATGAGAAACTGTTCTCTCAAAATCTATTTGTTTTTGTAAATAAATATTATTTCTACAGAGGATTTCCAAAAGAGTGGATAAAAACCTTTACAAAACCACAAACAAATGTTTAGTATTGGTCAACAACATTAAGAAGACAAATACTTAGTGATAGGAAATAGAATGTCAACTAGACTGTCAACTTGTCCTTGAATGTATCCCAAATACTTAGAATGGTACTTCACAGATTATAGATTTCTGCTACATTTGTACTAAATGAAGAAAATTCTTTTTGCCTTTAATTTCAAGCAAAAACACAGATGTTAATACATATACTATTAAAAAACTGAGAAAGCACAAATCTGGGAGGCTGGAAAGTTAAAGTTGTTAGGTTTCAAAACATGCAAACAAGAGTGTAACCTAATCTGTAAAGATTGTCATGTCAACACTCTTCAGTGTAGGCAAAGCACCAAGCATGTTTTATTAAAAAAAAAAAAGAGAGAGAGAGAAAACATATTTGCTTCCCAGAGAAAATATCGTCCAAATTTGATAAACATTAATCTTACAGTCACTAATAGTTATTATAAATTTAGGTTCAGTTATTTTGCACATATCAGCAAATGTATAAGTGCATAATTACTTTTACAAGACAGGATAAAAAATATGTATGAAAATACTTTAAAATGACACTTAAAGAGAAGATGGTCTTAAGGTCTATCAGTTGAATTCCGTGATCTCATGAAAATCAGAGATCAGTAAAAAACAGAAAATGGACCATTGCAGGGGGGAGGGGAGTAAAAGAGGAATGATATTTGCCAAATTGCATCATTATACTCTGTCCACATGTAACAGCAAATCATAACATTATGTGTGATTATAATGTACCATAAAAAATACAGAAAGCAAATGAATCCTGAAGAAATACATGGAAATTCAGATAATTAGTGAATTATCATTATATTTCCCATGGAGCTTCCTTTACAGATCATTGGGATTAATGTCTCTTCCTAACTATGAAGTATTTGAATTTTGCCTATTATTTCCCTAACAAATGATCACAGGGCTGTTATCCAAACATTTATTGAAATATTTGGGAAAATGATATTATACCCTCCAAAAGAATCTGCTTTTGTACTTTTTTGAATGTACTTTATTTTTAAAGGCACAAGCCTAGACTTAGAAAAGGCAATTTACAGATTTCACCCCATCACCAACCATATGAACACTGTCATCTTATGAGAAAATTGAGATTAACAAAATGAGTAATAATATTTATTTTTTCCATGATATGTAAATTTTCCTAATGTGTATGTTAGCACAACAATGTAGAAAAATAAAATTTGAGAATCTCACGTTTAGATGATACCTTTAGAATATTCCAGAACAACAATATGATAAGGCTCTAAACTATGTCATATGTAAATCTCTTGATTTCTGGGATAAGTATCAAGTGACATTTAATTAGATCCATGCTTCTCCCTTGCCAACACCGTTCAGTTGAAGATCAGTTAGTCACTAGTATTCATTAGTTTGGTTAAGAGCTTCGTAAAAAGAGCCAGTAATACTCATTGATGAGCTAATAGCAATCATCACAGGAAATAAAACCCTATTCTCTTAATATACAGAGACAAAAAATCTCATGGGCCTTCAAATCCATAGCTATGAATTTCAGAGGCTCTTCACCACAGAATCTCATGACTAGAAAGGAATCTTAGATATTTTCTAGTTACCCCTTGCTAAAATTCTCTGAACCATAGTGCACCGATATCTAACCTTTACATGAACATGGTCATTAAGTGCCCAGAAGTAAAGAGGTTATATAGTAATGAGCATATTAGTGGTGTATCAAGTATACTGATTCAAAGAGTTGTACAAATGTATCTAATTGATTAATCTATATTCAGAAGCCGTAATTTTGAAGCCATCCCAAAATATCTAAAGGCTTCTCTTAACCCAAGAAAGAGGCCTCTTAGTAGTTTTTCTTTTTCTTTTATAAATAGAACTCATACTATTTCAAATTCTAATTTCTATTCATAAAAATACAATTGAATTGTGTGACTATGTCACCTGTGAACTCATTATGTTCCATTTGTATTCTAGGAGGTTTTGTAGTCTTCCAAGTTTTGCATCTTTCAATTTGATGTTGGTAATGGGAATGTTTTAAATCTATTTCAACATGCATTATATTTAATTAGTTTATTAATTGTCATATATTACTTGTTGGTTTTCTAATGCAATGTTGAAGTGCTATGATTAAAAAATATACACTAGTTTGTCTCCCAATTTTAGAGAGGAAAACATTCAATTTTCCAATTCTATGAATGTTGATCTTTGTAAAGATTTTGTGGATGCCCCATCTCAGATTAGCAATGTTGACTGTATTCATAGTTTACTAAGAATATTTGTCATAAATAGGTGTTAAATTTACATGAATGCTGTCTATATAAAGGTGGATGAGGTTCTATGATTGCAGTTTATCAATACAGTGATTTGTATTAATTATTCTTATTGTTGAACCAGGTTTTTGTTTTGCTTTGTTATTTTGTTTTGCTTTGCAGAGCTGAGTATATAACCCAAAAGCTCATGCATATTAGGCAAGAGGTTTACCACTAAAATATTCACCATCCATAAACCAGATATTAATTTCATGCATAAACACCTCTTGAATTTGAAATAGTATACATTTTACATTTAAAAATTTTTAATAGACTTATTAATACATTCTTGGACATACATAACCTCTCTTAGTAAATGATATTACTATGTCGTTTTTGTTTCTTATAAAGTGTTTGTCTGATTTGAGGATTAAGGCAATGTGGGCCTAATAAAATCAGTGGAGACATCTGTTCTATTTTCTGGAAAATAATATGGAAGGATGATTTAATTCGTTAAGTATTCAGATGAAACCAAAAATAAGACATCTCTGCCTTGGTTCTTAAGTACAATTCAACTCATTTATTTGATATAAAACTCTTCAGATTATCTATGTTTTAAATGAGTTATAGTGCCTTCAAGGAACTTTTGTTACTATATTATGGACCCAGAGTTATAATTTTTCTATACTATGTTATATATAAAGTTTTGCTACACAAAAATGCTAAAGAATGATGTTCAGGAGAAAGAAAATGAAATCTAATGAAGATACAGTAAGAAAAAAAAACGAATTGAAATTAAAACACAACTTTTCTGTCAGGTTGGCACACCTGTAATTCCAATGACTCAGGAGGCTAAGGCAGAAGAATGACAAATTTAAAGCCTTCACAACTTATACAGACCCTGTATCAAAATAATTAGTAAAGTGCTGTAGATATAGCTCAGTGGTAAAATACCAGTGGGTTATTCAAGTCCAGAACTAAAAAAAAAAAGAAAGAAAAAGAAAATATCAAACATTCAGACTTACTATGATATTTGTTTATCTTAATAGTTCTCTTTAACTTCTTCATAATGCATGTAAGTATTTTTAAAACTTATGAAATTATAATGTATTTTGAGAATTAAAATATAAAGAAGTATAGTTAATATAGAGAATGTAACATATTGGATGTAAAGGATAAATGGTAGGTGGGTAATAGGCTTCTGCTTTCTAAATGAAGTGATACAAACTTAATCATAATTAGACATGAAATATTAATGGCATATATAATGTTCATAGAGTATTGAAATACAAATTTAAAATATATATTAAAAGGCAATGAAAATACTAAAAAGGAATTTAAAATTGGTTAGTAACACAAATCAAAGAAAGTAGAAATAAAGGAATAAAATCAAAAAGTGAAAATTAAAACACATAGAATATGGTACCTCCAAATTCCAAAATATTACACTGTGCATAAATATAATGAGGACACATGTTAAGAAGTATATGTTATCAGAATAAATAAAAAAATACTAAACAAAAAGAAGGTTAAACTATAAACTGCCTATGATCTTCATTTATACTGATGAATAAATATTCTATTATATTCACATAACATGGACACTATTTATTACTTTACCAACTGTTGGACATATGGGATATTATTAATAAAATTAATTTGAATATACATACACACAAGGAATTATGCAGCCGTAATTTTTCATTTCTCCTGAATGGAATCATATAGTAAATGTGTAGTTAAGTTTGTTAAAAAGACTCAAACTGTTTCTACAAAATGGCAATGCTATTTATATAATCCCTAATTCACTGTTTGAGAGTTCTAGTTATACTATTCATGAGTTAGAACTTGATGTAATCAATCTTTGAAAATATAGCTATATTTGTGCATATATTATCTGAATGTGCACTTCTGTGTTATATAGTTGTATTGAGCAAATTTCCATATGCTTACTGGTCATTGGTAAAATTATAAATAGGAAACAATAAAACTTAAAACTTAGATGCAAATAATATTATTAAGTAATTGAAAATAGGGAGCACAGGATGAGTAAAAATATTTGCAAATCTATACCCACCCTAAAAATTTAATCTAGTATAAAAAATGATAGTAGAAGTGATAGAGAGTACATATTTGCAAATTATATGCCTTGAAAAAATTGTATCCTGAGTATATAAAGGAAATTTCCACCTTAGTATTGAAGACAAAAATAACCCAATTCAAATACACAAAATAACCAATAGACACTTCTCTAAATCATATATGCAATGGTCATTAAACACATGAAAAGAGGTTCAAGTTTAATAGATATTAACAGAATGCAATATAAAAACAGCAAGGTACTGTTTCAGAGCCTTTAGGATGGCTATATTAAAAACAAAAATGAATAATTGTTGAAGAAAATCTTAAGAAATAAGACCTTTATTTATTGCTGGCATGCACATATGATGGTAAGCTAGTGAAACACCTTAATTTTGTTAACACTCTGGAATATTTTGGTAGTTCTTCAAAATATTGCACATAATATTTTAGTGTCACCAAATAACTATACCCTTAAGTATAACTGAAAAAAGAAACACGCTCACAAAAAGACCTGTACATGAATGCTCAAACCACTTATTAATAATAGCCAAATATTGAAATAACCTAAATGTCAATCAAATAATAAATATATAAACAGAATGCAGTATATCCCTACAGTAGGATGTTCTCTAGCCATCAGAAGGACAAAGTGTGCACTTAAGCAACATTAAGGAACATTGCCATAATTAAATAGTTTCAGTCAAAAAGACATTTTATTATGTGAAATGTTCAGGATAGTCATTTTATGAAGAGACAATGAATAGATTTTTTTATAACCTAGGTTCAATTGGGTGGGAAGGAGGATACAGTGAACATGGTAATGGGAAATGGAAATTGACAGTTGATATGGACATACTTTGGTGGTTTTAGAAATTTTCTAATTACTAAAATTAAATTATGGTGATATTTGCCCACCTGTGTGAATATATGATAAAAATAATTTCATTGTTCATTTTGAAGATATGAACTTTATGGTTATAAATATATATAAGTAAGACAAAATTACCTTGAAAATAAGTGTGTATCTCTGACTGTTTGTGTATGAACAAACTGTTCTCTGATCCTTAACATTTCTGAAGGTTATATATAATGTCAAATATTCTCAAACTGCCTTACAATTTATGGAGCCTATTGATCACCTCCTGAGATTCTGAATATAATAGAGAAACTTTGAATTAGTCATTGATTTGTTTGACATCTGTGACAGGTCCTCAGTTCACTAATCTACAATGAGAATAGAAGACCCCAAATGCTGATTTAAGAGAGCATTTCTCTGATCAAGAATTGTAATTGACTCTGAAGTTAAATAACTCAAAATTTCATTTTGTGTCTCCTTGGAAGCATGACCAGTGGAGAGCAATTAGCTTCCTTGGACCACAGAAGTTTTCACATATTTCAACCAAATTAGGAACTCAAATTTAAAAATCTCTTGTGTGGACAGAGAATAATCTTCTTTCCAAGAGTGGAAATTGGTGCTAAGCAGCCCAGAGGTCTACACAATTACTTACCAGCAGCTGTGATACCATGAATGTTTTTCTCCAATCAAGTCCTCTAGGCATAATCCAAAGTGAAAATTAATGGACAGAAGAAGTGAGAGGCAGAATAGGAACAAGGAGGTCTGGATTCTGATTCCTGTTCTCTGATATTAGAGAAGTCATTTATATTAACTGGACTGTTTTATTACTACTATAAAGGTTTCTTTCAGCTTTAGGATTCTGTAATTCAAGTACAATAAATTGGAAAGATCCCTTCAACAATACATGAGAGAAATGTGGTCTCACATCTATTCTCTGAGATTGTGAATGATAGGAAGAGGAAGATGTTACAAACATGGAATTCTCCACTTGTGTGACCTCTTATCTTGTATCATTCCAGAGGCTTTATTACACCTACAGAAGAGAAAGACAAGCATCAGGTGTTTATCAGTTGCTCCTACTATATTGAAAAAGAAGGTTTGATATACTCCCACTGGAGTTATTTGATAAACCTTTATACTCTTTACAGTCATACAAATCTATAAACAATCACAGAAGAAGAAGAATTTTCATGTCATAGATTTTGTTTCACAGATTTGTAGTTAAAGGAATAAGATGAACATAATTAACTTTTCTTAGAAATAGAAATTTTATTTACAAATAATTTAGATATCTAAAAGTTTTTTGAAAATCCTAAGAGTTTTACTTTCTCACTACTCCAGTCCAAACACATTGTTTTAGATAACTAGAACTCTAGAATCATTTCTTGAAATGAGGTAGTACTCCTTAGCAACTAATTCACCATTTGAAATATAACAATGTCTCTCTCCTCTCTCTTCCTTCCCTCCATTTATCCTTTCATTTCCATTCTATTTCAATTTTCTCTTGATAGATTACTATGACTTAGTTTCATCACCCAAAATTTCCTTGGTCAAAATACTAATAACCAGTGGTACACTCTGTGTGATAAAATATCTGGAAACAATGGTTGTCCTTAATGAACAAATTGAGCAATAACAGTAGAATTATGTTATTCACCCAGGCTTTGGCATCACTGTAACTGGGACTTGATGTCAGAAATTCATTATTTTATTACTATTGTGAAATAACTGACATCTAGTACCAGTGGTATCAATGATGGTTTCTTTCTATATGCAACCTTTCCTCCAAAATATGTTATCCAAATGTCATGTTTATTTACAAGTTATCTGAGAAGAAAACTCTCAAAAATAACATATATATATATATATATATATATATATATATATAACATATATATATATATATATATATATATATATATATATATATATATAATGTGCATATTTACTAAGAAAGTTTCTTTTGTTTAAAATCCCTAACATGGAAAATTTGTTTGTGTTACAAAATAGGACTTTATACTTTCATATCACCTTGGGAGATTTAGACTAATAAAAATTTGATATTTTATTGAATTTTTTTATACATAGAAAGTTCACAGTTTTGATTTCCTAAGGATATTCTATGTACATAACTTTATTATTGATTACATTTGACAGATAATCTTGTTACTCCCGTCATATAAATAAAAGAGATGAGGGACAAAGATGTAAAATAAGTTGTCCAAGACCCCAAAAGAATTTTAAGGATTTAACTACAGGTGTTCTGCCCCTAGTTTAGTTAGAAAGGCCACTATGATATAATGTCTTAGAGAAAATGTATCCTCGATTTTTTTTCTTTTTTTCTAAGTATAATAGCATTTATTTTTCCTCTTAAAGAAGGTATATTCAATGTGCAGTTGTACAGTTGACACTGCTTGGTTGTTTACTACAGTAGAAAACACTAGATAAATGATTTTCCAATTGCTGCCTATTATATTGCTGACTTAAGGAATTTAATATGTGAAGAGATTACTTAGGAGACTTATACTAGACATTTATTATTTAGAAGATTTATAGTAGTAGCCAACCCAAACCAGTTGAATCAAACTGGAAAATGTTTGATAAAGATAGTTTTATGTAGAAGCCAAAGAAGAAATTGTACTCAAGAGAAAACTTTTTTAAATAAATAAATTAGCTAACAATTGATGAGTCTTTCCCTCCAATTTTTAGGTCTTTCAGAAAGTCACTATTGACTGCCTCTTTTTATCAGTTCCAAATTAACTCGACTTCCTTTGATTCTCTGGCTAACATGGGAGACCATACCATGTCACAGCTCTAGCTTTGTAGGTAATAGTAGTAATATCTTTATTTACTGAAAGTAATATTCATTTGGTCTTATTCCTAATTTTAATATGCCAGTTGTGAAATGTGATTATCCCATCTTAGGTCAACCTGCACAGTTCACCTATCCAGTCAACTAAGACCACAGGGAATTCATGAAGGAAAAATGTGACTTTGAGAGAGATGGTTATATATAGATCAGGAGTAGAGAATATATTCTGAATACTAGTGGTTGTTATTGGGTTTGTGCCTCATATTCCAGGTGTTATTCCCCAATATCGGGAACATTTAATAACAAAAAAAGATGAAACTGGGCCAAATCTTGTGCTTGAATGTATATCTTAAATACACTCATAAGTTAAAAAAGAAATTTTATTGGGCTGGGGATGTGGATCAAGCGGTATCGCGCTCTCCTGGCGTGCTCGGGGCACTGGGTTCGATCCTCAGCACCACGTAAAAATAAAATAAAGATGTTGTGTCAACCGAAAACTGAAAAATAAATATTAAAAAGTTCTCTCTCTCTCTCTCTCTCTCTCTCTCTCTAAAAAAAAAAAGAAATTTTATTTAATGCTTTAGCATTTTTCATGTTTCCATTATGAAAAATCTGAGGCAGATACTGTTTGGGATACACCACCACTGGCCTAGAAATATACAGGCAAATTGGCAAGTTCCTTTCAAATTATTAAGCTTGGAAGCTGCCTTTCTCAGAATTCTCTCAGTTCCGATTATTTTTCTGCCAAAGGGAAACTTTGTATGAGATTTAGAAGGCTTATTTACAGCAGCTACAGATCCCTTCCGAAAGCATTTGAAGTCAGATGAGCATAGAGCTCAGTACAAAGATACTTCATTGGTCTCAGCTTGACATCCCATGTCAAAGCTCTGCATCCAGCATGCCTTCCTCATTGTCAGTGTTGATAACAAAGAGTATCCCCAGCCCACTTCCAGATGCTTTGCTGCAGATCCACCCAGGAAACATTCATTCCACACAGATTCCACAGATCTTTCCATGAGTGCCCTCCTCAGGACCTGCTTTGACAACTGAAAATCATTTGATTTCTTAGGCTTCCCTATAAACTCTAAATGGTCCACTCAAGCAGCTGATGGTCCCCCTGCATTTCTTTCACTTCTTAAGCTTCTCCTGTAGGTTATGTTCATTATCTTTTTTCTAGAACACTTTTAGTGGCTCTGTTCTACGCTTCATAACTAAACTGACACAGAGATGAATATCTAGTCTGGCCTCCTTTGATGATTGATCTTTCCATTGACTATAGATTGATACTGATCTCTAAAAATGATAAATAACGACAATTCTCAAATTGATTCAAATTGTCCAATGTCATACCATGAGAACACATTTTATTTTACTGAAGTTTTTATTCACGTCTCTATACTTATGCTTATGAATAAACTAATTTTCCTTTCCTAAAGTTATTATTCATCTTTACTTGGATAAATCAAGTTTAATTCAAGATGCTGTCTTTACTTTTTATTTTACTCAGTTAAGTATAGTGATCTTAATATAATTCCATATGTTTTTTTTAAAAACTATTTTTTTATTAAAAATACCACTTTAATAAAACTATTTGAATCAGAACTTTTTTTCTAATATTCTATTCCCTGAAAATAAGACTCACTTCAATAACTAGTTTAGGGCTTAATATATAATGGTTGATCAGGAACCTGCTGTAGGATCAATAAAGATTTATATTAACCATAGAAGACACATTCAATCTTAATTGAGTACAAGGTGTCTTGGAAAGGTTCTAAAATGGCTTCAATATTGAAAGGCAGGAATCTATGTTTTCTCTTATTGAATATGGAAAATATTATGGCCACTCAAGCAACAAAGCACAAGAGATGTGGTTCTATATGACTTTTGGCTTTATCTTAAAATGTGAAATAAAGGTTGGTTCTGTCTTCTTGTTCTCAAATTCTAAAATTTAAAACTCTTACCTTTTGGGATCCAGCCATTATGCTAAGACATGTTTAAGCTACAGGAAGATATCATCCAGAGTCACTGGATAAAATCTCTCAGATAAGCTTGAGTATAGGGGAAAATATGTGAGTGAAGGTGTCATCTTGAATGCCCATCCCTGGAACTCTGGCATCCTGGATTCAAATCAGTACACCACTCCAACAGTCTTTCTAGTCCTCCCAACTGCAGTCCACAAATTAACACTTCCATATTCAGCTTCAGAGCAATATGGGACACAATGAACAATTTTTATTGTTTTTTAGACATTGTGTTTTAAAGTTTGTTTTTTTATGGTAAAAAATAGTAGTAGACCAAAAACTTAGAATATGTAGCATTGATTTATGGAAGAAGTGGTAGTAGAAGTCTGAAAAGCTTTATGATGACTTTTGGTAGCAGCATAGAACTTGGGAAACAAATATTACTAGAAGCTGTAGTAAAAGGAAACTAATGTATCAACGAATTTGATCATTATACTAAGGAGATTTGGGGCAATGTTGAAGGTGTGTTCTAGCTTCTTCCAGCTACCTCTGAAAGAAGAGAGAGATAAAGTCAAATTAACTAAAAAGAAACTGTTTAATTTTTAGTAGAATTGAGAATAAATAAAAAAGTGCTCAAACCAGTACTTCTAGTAAGCAAATGCTTCTCAGTAAGAAAGGTCCTCAGAGTACAAGTTGAATCCAGCATCAATAGGAAAATATATTTTGGAGGTAGAAATGATGGTAAGGATGTGACTTTTAAAACTGTTTAATAAGACCTCAGAAAGAGATAAGGTAATGCCTTATAGGCCTTCTCCAGACAAATAAATGCCTTTTAAAGGCTCCAAGGTCTTGCTTAGCAAATGTGATCTATTAAACAATATGGCTTTTAAAACTCTTATGAGCAGTCTCACAGAGGCCCCAATATAGATAAAAGTTTATCTCAAAGAGGTATGTTGTTTATAATCTTAACAAAATTGACAAAATATTCATAAAAACATGTTTGGCTGGAAAGAGAAAGTGACAGAACAATATGAAAGTAGGACTTTGTACTGCTGAACATCTATGTATAGAACATCAGTTGGAAAAATCTACTTGCTTGAATATTCTTTTTTTTTAAATATATAATTATACTAAGTCAATGGACAAGACTAAGAAGAAAGAAGAACTATCCCTCAGAACAATCCTGGGCCTAGTTGCAGAAATAGCAGCAAGTTGTTCTAACTGGATATCAGAATTGCTCAAGACCAGTACTCTTATATGTCATATTTTCCCTCACTTTGAATGAGTGTTTATCCATGCTTTTTGAATACCTAATTATTCTAGGATGTGAGGGTTATATAATTTCTTTCTTTCATTCACAGTACTTCAAATTAAGGGGAAAGAAAATGATATATTAAACTCAAAGGGTCTCATCTTCACCTGAACTTTATTTAGGTGGCAAGTTTCCAGACATTAAGCCTAAGTCTGATTCTAAATCACGATACAGTCTTGTGGGGTGTTGTAAAGTGATGCATGTATTTTTTCACATGCATCACTTTCACATGGAGGGAATATAAATAACTTGTGGAATGAGAATGTGGCACTTTAAACTATGACCTCAGAATTCTTGAATACTACTATTGTAAAGAAATATAGTCTATAATTCATCCTTTGAATTTGATTTGACTTGTGACTTCTTCAATTAATATAGTAAGTAGGAAATATTATATGACTTCTGAATCAAAACTATTAGAGGTTGGAACTTTGGAAGATGATTGGTCATGAGAGGGAACACTTATGAATAGGGTTAGTGCACAAATAAAAGGCATCCCAGAGAGTATCTCTGTCCCCTTCTACTAGATGAGGCAGTAAGAAGGTGCCATTTATAAACCAGGAAGCAGTCTCTTTCCATATACCAAATCTGCCAGCACCTTCTATTTGGGCTTCCTAGCTTCTAGAACATAGAAAAACAAACTTCTGATTTTTATAAGCTACTCTGTCTAATATGTTTTGTTTTAGCTGCTCAAATGGAAAAAGACTCATTTCAAGTCAATCTTTAGATACAGAATCTATAAAAAATAAGTTGTGTTGCAATCCACTTACTGTAAGTTTTCTCTAGAGCCTAACACCTTTTAATATCAAGTATATTGAACAGTGCACTAGCCTACTGAAGGTAAGAACCAGGGCAGTGACATGTGTAACTGATTGTATTATACTGGGCCACCAGACCAAGAGATCCCTAAAAATATATGGTATTTATGAAAGCAATCTACCTATCCACTGAGCCATTGCTACTACTGAAAGAGGGGCTATATCAAAATTCAAACCAACTCATTCTTACTGGCAATGGCTTAAAGCTAGAATCAGATGAATAGCTGCTTCTATCTTGCTTGGACCTGTTTGTGCTATGCCTTGTTGCTTGTTAAAAGCCAGAAGCATCTCCAGGAACAATCCAAAGTTCACCCTTCTAAAGGAAATTTAATGACTGTTGTCAATCTTTTCATATTTTTCTCCCATTTTCATGCTGATGAATGATAGCCCGGAAAATTAAAAAAGAAACACAAAATCCATTTGTATAGAGAATAGAAGCAAAATGGAGATGGAAAAAAAAAACTTATGCTGAAGGCAAACTGAACAATAACATGGAAATCCTTGTGAATGTACATATTTAGTTGGCAAGTTCAGGGCCACATGATAATCTGAAGCCTAGAATGTCTCTCCTATATTCATTTGCAAGCTCTTATCTTTATGCAAGACTTTTACTTATTACTCTCTATGAACACTTGGTATTCTTTCCACTGAGAGGAGAGGTTTTACCTGTTTCTTTTACAAGAAATGCCTTCACTAAGTGCTTGGCACCTCACAAGATTAGCCTGAATTTGGTTAAAGCAACGTGATGATCTTGATAGATCACCCTCTTATCCTTTTACAGAAAGTGTTTTCCCCTTGAAGGAGAATTGTTCTTACTTTAACATTTATCAAAGCAGGGATTAAAGAAGAAAGGACCAAAGCTAATCCTGTTTTATACATCTAGTGACACACATACTTACTCATTGTTCTCCCTTTGCTTAAAATGACTTGATACTTTAATTGCTACTTTTTAAATGCTTTACACCTGCTAAATACTATTTTTCCTTTGGGTTAGAACAATAAGCAAACAAAAAAGACATAATATCTGACTTTACAGGTTTTGCAGAAAAGATGAGACCAAACTATTAGACATATAGATAATTTAAAAGTACATAATTATTGAGTCATGAATTGGGTAAATTCCATGATGAAAGAGAAGGAAAAGCAAAGTTATATGATAAATTTCAATTCTATCATCTTGAGGTCTTGAAGAAACTGAAGTTTAGTAGGGTGAGTGAGATGCATGTTAGCTGAGGAAGAGGGTTTCAAGCAGAGAGAGCAGCATGAATTAGGAATCTGTGCAGAGGAGTAATAAATAGAATGGAGAAAACAGAAATCACTATTGTGATTGGATCAACAGAGAGGGAATAAGGGAAGGCCTGTGCCTGTAAAGCAATGTAACCAAGGATTTTGGACTTTAGAAAACCCCCATCACAACCCCTTGAGACTCTCCAAATGAAGAACCCCTGGTGTAGAAAGTCAGTTGAAAAAGTACCCTAGCGGGGAGAGTGAAATGTGTTGAGAGGCCATTGCAAGAACCATAGAAGAGATGTTAGGGCCTTAGGCTACATGTGGTGAGGCAGAAGGAATGAAGAGAAACACCCACATTTAAAAGAAAAGTAGAAGTATAATCAATAGTATATGTTAACTGAGTAGGAATGGAGATGAGAGAAAATATATCAAAATAACTTCAAAGATTTCTTAGTTCAAGCGACAATTTTTATTAAAAAGTACCTACTCACACCTTTTGTGAAAAAGGTCACATTGTCGAATAAGATTTGCAAGAAGCAAACGTTTTTACTCTGTATCTAATTTTACTGTGAAGGATAAAAGCAACAGTGAAAATAGGGAAAAGTTTGAACTTCTAATGATATTCAGTTCCTTTCTTTTGCATTACTAAGTTCATTGCTCACATAAAAAATTGTTTTTTGGTAAATACATATTTTCAACCTAAGTATGCAATGATTATGAATTCATATATCCTTGATTTATTTAATATAAGTAATCTTAGACTGATAAGGTATATTGTGATAAAAGCATGCCATTATTAAGAACTCTCCGGATGGCAAACATGACAGATTCTTTGGCAAATCTATTATTAGCATGGTTAGGAGAAGATTTGGCTACGCAGCTTTTATTTCCTTGACTTCTCCCTGAATAAGAGAGAATAGATTCCATTAATTTTGCTAACTTTTCCTTCCAACTGAACAGAGAAATTAATACCAAGTATACACTCTAAATATTTATGAATAATATATAGTGGGGAAAATAAGCACATTTTAAAAAAAATCAGAAAGTATTTTATAATTTTATGAGGTGCTGAAGAAAAACATTTTCATCAGTCCTTATGACAACCCTCTATAGTGTAGCATCATCATTTAAAGGCAAAGACAACAATACCCAAAGAAGTTATATAAATGACCAAATTCTGCTCTAACTCCAATATTCAAATTATTTTCTCTCTGCCACATCATCTCCTGAAATCTTTTAAATGGTAATTTCATACAAAGCCTAGATAAAACTGTAAACTTATATATTTCCCACAAGGTTAAATTAAATACCTGTGAAGGAAAAATAAATGTTTGCCTATAAAACACAATATTATTTTAATTATTATATACATAACTATTATAGGGTAGTCTCTCACTATAAGCAAGATCTTTATTCAAGCCCAGTATTCTGACTGCTTAGTTTGTTGATGTTATTCAACTGTAATCAGGTTACATTTTAACTGATTTATTCTTTTTTTTATCTTTTTATTTATTTTTGGTACTGGAGATTAAACCCAGGGGTGCTTAACCACTGAGATACATTCCCAACATTTTTATTTTGTATTTTGAGACAGGTCTTGCCAAGTTGTTTAGGGCCTCACTAAGTTGCTGACACTTGCCTTAAACATGTGATCCTCCTACATCAGACTCCTGAGTCACTGGGACTATAGGCATGTGTCACCTCATCTAGCAGCTGACTTTATTTTGTTTTGTTTTGGTTTGGTTTGGTTTGGTTCTTGGTGTTCTATGTTTCCTGGATTTTCCATAAGAGCAGACAATGAGAAGAAATTTTCTTTTCCTTTGTATTTCTGCTCTTCAATAGTAGAATTCATAAATTGAAATGGTTTGGACCATTGTTAATATTCACAATGTTTAAGTAAGAAGCAAAACCAACCAGGTATAAAGGCGGAAACAGCACCCAACCTATAAACTGTCTCACTTGGCCACTTAGTCAATGAGGGAACTACTCTTATTGATATGCAGAACTCCCTAAAAAGTAACAGAAACAAGTTTTGAATGCGATTCATTCAGTAATGAATGAATCCCAGGGGATTTTTCTCTCTCACTCCCTGTCCAAGAATCTTGGACAACATATCAAGAAAAATCACTACAAATAAAATTAATATCTACCAAGGGATGTAGAAGGCTGCACAGAGAGTCATTCTCATCCTCAGGATAATAAAGATGATGACTAGCTTCAAATTCAAGACATTAAAAGTCCTTTATGAAGCCAAAATCATAGAGCACAGAATTTGCTCAAAATCCAAGGAAAATCTGTGACATCAACGAAAGAGAAACTATAAACAGATGCTACATGGTGAAGATATAAGTCAACAGGTGGAAGTAAAGAACAGTTGGAAAAAACACACAAATCCATGAAGGCTGAGAACGGGCTGAAAGGACAGTTCACATGCCATAGCCACAGTTGCTGTGGGAATTCAAACTATTTATTCTGCAGAATAAATGCTAAATAGGTTATTGAGATTAATTCTGCAGAACTAATAGTTTGAATTCTCATTGCAATGTATCTAGTGTTTTGAACATGAAAGGGTGCTGTGTTTTGTCAAATACTTTCTCTGCAACAATTGATATAATCCTATGATTATTATCTTTAAGTCTAATGATATGATGAATTATATTTATTGATTTCTCTAAGTTGAACCAACCTTGCAACCCTGGAATAAACTTCACTTGATCATGGTGCACATTTTTTAAATATGTTTTTAAATGCACTTTGCCAGAATTTTATTGAGAATTTTTGCATGAATGTTCATCAGGGATATTGGTCTCTATAATGAAAACTATAGAACACTAAAGAAAGAAATTGAGGAAGACCTTAGAAGATGGAAAGACCTCCCATGCTCTTGGATAGGCAAAATTAGTATTGTCAAAATAACCATGCTACTCAAAGCACTGTCCACATTCAATGTCATTCAATGTAAATTACCAACACAATTCCTTATAGAAATAGAAAAAGCAATCATGAAATTCATTTGGAAAAATAAGAGACCCAGAATACTAAAAGCAATACTTAGCAAGGAGAATGAAGCAGGAAGCATCACAATACCAGACCTTAAACTATATTTCAAAGCTGAATTAACAAAAATGGCAGGATATTGGCACCAAAATAGACATGTAGACCAATGGTACAGAGACAAACCCACATAAACACAGTTATCTCACACTAGACAATTGGGCCAAAAACAGAAAAAAGATAGCCTCTTCAACAAATGATGTTGGGAAAACTGGAAGTCCATATGCAGCAAAATGAAAATAAACATCAATCTCTCACTGTGTACTAAATTGAATTCAAAGTGGATCAAGAACCTAGAAATTAGTCCAGAGGCCCTGCATCTAATAGAAGAAAAAGTAGGCCCAAATGCCCCGACTCCTTGAACAAGACTCCTAAAGTGCAAGAAATAAAATCAAGAATTAATAAATAGGATGGATTCAAACAAAAATGCTTCTTCTCAGCAAAAGAAACAATCAATGAGGTTAACAAAGAGCCTACATTTTGGGAGAAAATTTTTGCCATACACACATCACATAGAGCACTATTTTCCAGGATACATAAAGAACTCACAAAAGTTAACATCAAATAACAAACAACCCAATCAATAAATGGGTCATGAAGCTGAAAAGACACTTCTCAGAAGAAGATATACATTCAATCAACAAATATATGAAAAAATGTTCAACATCTTTAGTGATTAGTGAAATGCAAATCAAAACTAAGATTTTATCTTACTCCAGTCAAAATGGCAGTTATCAAGAATACAGACAAGAGATGTTAGTGAGGATTTGGGGGAAAAGGCACATTCACACATTGCTGGTGGGACTGCAAACTGGTGAAACCAATCTGGAAAGCAATATGGAGATTCCTTAGAAAATTTGGAATGGAACCACCATTGGACCCAGAAATCCGACTCCTTGGTCTATATGCAATGAACTCAAAATCAGCATACTATAGTAATGCAGCCACATCAATGTTTATAGCATTTCAATTCACAATAGCTAAGCTATGTAGTCAATCTAGATGCCCTTCAATAGATGAATGGGTAAAGAAACTGTGGTATATATACATAATGGAATATTACTATGCATTAAAGGAAAATAAAATTATGGTATTTGTAGGTAAATGGATGGAGTGGGAGAACATAATGCTAAGCAAAGTAAGCCAATCCCAAAAAAACAAAGTCCGAAATATTCTGATAAGTGGGTGATGATTCATAATGGGGAGGGAGAGGTATGAGAAATATAGAAAAAACTTTGATTGGGTAAGTGGGAGGGAAGAGAAGGAGAGTGCATGGGGGCAGGAAAGATGGTAGAATGAGATGGACATCATTACCCTAAGTAAATATATGACTGCACATATGGTGTGACACTACATTGTGTACAACCATAGAAATGTAAAGTTGTGCTGCAATTGTGTACAATGAATCAAAATGCATTGTGCTCTCATATATACCTAATTAAAATAAATTAATTAATATAAAGAATATATGCTAGATACACACTTCCAGGTAGGTTCAAGGTAAAGGTTCCTAAAACACCACAACCCCAAGAGTAGAGACATGGGTCATAGCTAAGACTGAACCTTAATCAGAACAGTGACCTCATCCTTGTCAACCACCACCTACTATCAAGCAGATTCTTGAAGTGACAGGTAAAGTATGCAAACAAGGTCATCTAAGGAGAATTCCTTTGAAGCATAAGACAAAGGGAAAACCTGACATTTAGAAGAAAGTGCACTTTGCTCTGGTAAACTAAAGTGGTTCAGTTCAATGCCATCCTCACTTAATCTAACTCTATCAAATACATAATAAGTCATAAACACTAAAACAATGCTTAGACATGTTTTCATACCTAGTTAACAAAAACAATGTATTCACCCTTGAATAGCATGTCATAAATGTATTCTTTCTCTCTATCTTTCTCTCTACACTAATGCTGATGTGAAAGTAAATTCATGTCTAAACTTTGGAAACACATTTTTAAAAGAGAGATAAAGGTTCATTAACATGCTATCTAGTAGTTTTATGTTTACATATTTTCTCTCAAAAATACATAATCTTCAACAGACTATAAACTTGCACTCAAAAGTTTTTTTTTTAATTATAGTGATTTGCATGTTAAAAAAGTAAAAGAAAAAAATAAACCAACCAATAGTGGAACAAAAAGTATCTGTGTTAATTACAGTGATATATAGTCTGATGAAATATTTTGTTGTCATAAATATAATGTCTATTAAACATTTAATAATGTGAAAATTCTTGTGCTAAAAACATAATAAAATTTGCAGATAATATTTTTTGCAAACACAAAAAACAGGTAGTACACACAAAAATGATAATACCTATAAGAATTAGTAAATATAGTTTTCGTTAGGAGGTAGAATTACAGACAGCATTTGCTAGGCTGAAAGCCTCATTGCTTTCCAAGTTTTTGGTTGTAATGTCTGGGATTATCAGGCATAAATTTTGGTGATTATGGATATCAGAGGATGCCAGGGACCTGGACATGATGCACAGGTGTGCAGAGATGCTAGAGGATGCATGCAGAAGCTGTGCTCAGCATATATTTATCAAAACACATAGGCATTAGCCTTTTTAGACAATTCGTACTCAAAACTTGCTCTTCCATTGCTCATCACTTAACAAATGTTCACAGAAAATAGATTGCCTTAGTGAAAAAACACTCTAGGATAACTGAGAAAAAGGAAGACAAAAGAGATGGGAAGGCAATCTTAATTTCCCACACTTCTTCATTCATAGAAAATGAACAATAGAATTTTACTTCTAAAATATGAATATAAATGTGGTGAATTGTACTGGATGATTGATAACACCAAAGAACTATATTCTCTCTTAAAATGTTAAAATATTTTAGCTTGAAATTTATGCAGCAGCAGGCTATCAAAAACTAAACACAGATATTCATACCACTTCTATTATTTCAGTTTTTTACAATTTCAACTTCATTAGCAAACAACCTGCATCTGGAAATTCAAGTAAGGAAATATGCAGTTTGATCAGGAAATAATGCACCAATTCAGCTCCTTCCATATGCAGCTCACCCATTCAATTATATAGGAGAGCAACAACTGAGGAGCACAACAGAAACTGTTATTTATGAAATAGGATAAATCATAATTACATATTTATTAAAATAATTACACATCCTTTCCTTTACATGTAAAAATTCACCAAATGGACCCATGTACAGAAAAGAATAATGAAGGAAGTCTGATTAATTATGTTCTTTTAAAGAATAAAGTAACGTGCAAAATGTGGTGATAAAAACCAACACAAGGAAATCACATATTGTAGACCAGTCACACCCTGATAACTGCTTATCTCTTTTCAGGAAAACAACACGGAATAACGTGGTGAGCAGCAGGGAGTCATCATGCAATCTTGTCACTAATAATGAACATGTCTCTTTTGCTATGCACAGAAAATAGGCTTTAGTGTCATGCAACATAATTTTAATCACAATGCCACCATATATTAGCTGGGAAAATTTAGTGAGCTATTGTCCATTTCATTCCCTGGACTGTGATATTTTATGGAAGACGAAAATGAAACAGGAATAACAAAAATCTTTACTGCCCACATAAAATGTTGGCATGCAAACAAGCCAATAAGCAGAATAAAGTATTATATATCAGCATTGTTTTAGGACAGGAAGAACATTTTAATACCCTAAATAGTAGAAGAATCCAAATTCAAAATGAGATCATTCTTTTAATTGAAGAAAGGACCAAAGAGATGGGGAGAAAGACACTGCTTTATGGAAATGTTATTAATACATTGTTGAATTTTTCTAGGTCTTTTTTCTGCATCTCTGCATTTTTGAAAAATTGGTTCCAGGCAGCATTTTTCTATGTGTCAATTGTCTATATATCAGTGTTTACAAAACACAGACAAACTTGGTTTATATATTTTCCTCCTTATTAGTAAAATAGGATGCTGCTAGTTGAGATAACAGATACAGCTAAAGAATATAGTGAGTGCTCAAAAACGTGAAATGATCTCTTGGTCCCTTTTGTGAATTAAAACATTTAAAGAAAAGAACAAAGAATATATCTCAGGTTATAATTCCTTACTGTTTATTATCTGTATGAAATTGGGAAAAACAATGAAGAGGCTGTAACAGACTAGATGATGACTCCCTGAAGATATTGAGAGTTAATCCCTGGAACTATAAATGGTATCTTGTATAGAAAAAACATCCTTTTGTAGATATGATTATGTTAAAGATCTTGTGGTGTGAAGATTTTTTTTTTATTATAAAGTTGGGCTTTAAACAAAATTACAAGTGTTTTCAAGTGTCCCAAGGATATATAGCCTATAATTAGATAAGGCAATGGGAAGAAGAAGCAGGAAGGGATTCAGAGGTTGAAGGGATTCAGAAGTTGAAAGGATGTGACCACAAGTTAAGGCTTGCTGACATGTATTGGAAGCTGATGAAGGAAAGGGAAAGATTTTCACCTAGAGCCCCAAGGAAAGGTGGCTCAATTAATGCCTTGACTTTGGCCTTGTAATTCTTGTAATTAGACCTTTGGAATCCAAAATGTGAAAGAGGAAATTTCTGTTGTTTTAAGTCATCTATTTTGTAGATATTCATAGACATGAAAAACTAATGCAAAGTTCTAAAGACAATGGAATAGGCTGTTGTAATATTTGTGTCTTAAGGAGATGGAAAAGAGTGGAAAGATAATAAATCTCCCTCACGATAACTTCACTCAATAAGACTGGAAGATTTTCAAGATTGGTGTATATATTTGACCTTAACTCAAGCACACTGTTGAGAAATGACAAGTTAGAACATAGAAATTTCCCAAATCTGCTGAGAAGAGCAGAGACAGGTCCTTTTCCACTCACCACTAGCCAGCTTCCCATTCTTTGTCTCAGGAGCAATTGTCTAAAATGAAAACCATGCCACATGAACTTAATTACATCAGTACTTTTTTTATTTAGTTAACTGAATGAGTCCTCTGATAAGTCACCAACTACCACCATGTATCTCCCCACTTGTAACTTATTTACCCACCCTACAAAAGTACAAAGCAAACCACACTCTGTTGGTACAGTGGCACCATACTATCCGGCAACAGTCTAAATGAAGTATACTCAAAGCCTCAATGTATTTTCCCTTTAAGGGAACTCATTTATCAAAATAAAATTTGTAATTAGAATGGCCTGTGATTAGATTAGGATCCTGTAGCTGAATTAGCAGCTTTTAAAAATTAAATAGATGGAGTGGTTTAGAAGTTATTCACTGCCATCTCTCTTTGGACTTTACTTTTGTGCTCTCTGAGCATTATTGGTGTTAATCAATTTGTTCTACATAGCAAGAGAAGAGACTTAGAAGGATGATAACATTCACCTCATTCTTTTAAAAAAACCCATCCTGATTTATAATTATGCATAATCAGCAAGACCCAAATTCAAGAGCTCTCAGTGACTTATTAAATATCAGAACAAAATAAATCATAAAACTCTTCAGTTATCTTTGCTCATTTACTTGAGAGAAGGAAAGAATTGGAAGAGAACAAAAAGCAAACAAAAAGCACACTTTATTTCAAAAGGAAAAATTAGAATTGGACTCAAGAATCATACTCCCTGGAAATACATTTGTACACTGAGGCAGTATTTTAACAACATCAATATTTACCTGTTTATTTAAAAGGTGCTGCATTGCACAAAATTTAAGGGGAAAAATAAGCAGAAATTGGATGATATTTGCAAGAAAGAAGAAAATTTACAAGATGGAACACAAGATACTGAATCACAGCAATGAAGCTGTGTCTGAGTGTGACTAGCAAGGAATGCATGTGGGTTCTGATAAAGAGTTTGTATTGACTGATGAGGTCACTGCTGGAAAGTCACATTCCCTCTCTGAGATCTCTCATTTGTAATGTGAAAGAGTTCCAGTTGTTGAAAGCTCAGATATCTCTAGCTTGAAAAACGATGTAATTTTATTCCCCAAATATCATCTTCTCGAGTTAAGGCATTTATTGATAGATGCTAAAGTAAGTATACAGATTCTCATAAACCATGTTCTAAAATGTAATTAATCTACTGAAGATAGAAAAACCTCCAACAACTAGTTGATTAAATACAGTCTCATTCTAGTGAACAGTGCAGATTAGGGTACCAGCTCTGATACTTGAATCAACCAAGTACCATGGGATCAGAGAGGACAGAGCTGAAATGTCTTGACTGAGTGGATCACAGAATTATGGATTTAATCTATGCTTCAGCATATTTTCACATTTTGAAATTATCTTAAACATTATCTACTTTTTTCCTTTATTTTCATTCCTTCAAGTGAATGTGAACATTTTTAAGATTATCCTTAAAATTCCTGCTTACATCATGAAACTGTAATCACATGATTGCATGCACTAAATTTATGTTATGAGTCACTTGATGTGAGGATTGATACTTGGTAGAAAAAGAAGTCATTTGGTCCAAAGATATCAGAAATATCCAACAGGTCTGCAATGTGTGGAGGTGAGACCAGCTCTCCATGAAAAATACCATAGAAACAAGAATGCTGTGTATGAAACTAACATTTTCTGATGGTTTGTTGCCCTGATGTATTTTAGCCCAAAAGGATAATGGTATGTGGTCCTTGTGACAAATGCAGCAGGAAATGAATGACCCAGCATATTATTTAAAATGAAATATCTGCCAGCATTCATTTGAGCCTGCAAATGCCACACAGAGAATGTGGAATAAGAGCAAACAAAAATTGTACAAATCATTACCAAATTCAGGTTTAATTTGAAAAAGCTGGCAGAAGTTTTTCTTCTCTGCTTTGGGACTTATTTTCTTACTCAGTCTCTTCTCCCATTGTCCCTAGGCAATACTACTCTGCTAAATGAACTCCCCCTGGTCAGAAATGTGTAAGCAAGTATAATACAGGAAACCAGGTATGAAGTCCCAGTGCTAATTAAAAGGTACTGTTGCATTTCATTTCCTCAGCACATTAGAAAAAGAAATATGTTTACCTCTAAAGTTTGGAAACATCGCAAAACCGATTTAAGTTGAACATTAAGTCTCAATCCCTAAATGTAATTTTTGCTATACTATTTAACAAGATGAGACACATTTATGAGCTGTGGGAAAATGGGTTGGAGCAAGCACATTCTTACATTCTTTTTTTTTTTCTGTGTCATCCAGTGTTATCATTTAAACAATATTGCCAAGACTCTTCACCCATTTCAAAGTAATTTGAACATACCTCAAACCGAAAATTGAATGTTCCCTTAAGTTCTTGTTCCATTTCAAGTTTTCTCCAGATATTAAAGAGAATCATAGCTAAGATTTTTTTAGTAGTCCTGTTGGTTTCCAAAAGATAAATATAGTATTTGGAAGTCATGAATATATTAAGACAAAGCTTGTCCCTAATGTCAACCTAGAACCCTCATCAAAGCTCAAGCAACTTAAATATTAAAAACCCTAGCTGAGGTTATGTTTCTATATGGAACCAATAACTAGAAATAAAAATAGTGATTGAAAGAAGTCAACACACTTAATTTTATTTATCACTAATCAGAGTGTCCCAGATGTATCTAGACAAGCCATGATAATAAGTCTCCACAAGGCCAGTTTTTTCACATCCTTTCAATGTTCTGAAAGGAAGCAGTAGAATTCACTCCTTTCTATTGGGTACTCATAGAAGGAAACACATATGTTCCCTCTGCTCAATGTCACTCATTCCCTATGCTTCAAAGCTTGAGACTGATGATCCATAGAGAGTTGGCAGAGATTTATATAAGCAAGATTCTGCATCCAGGAAACACTTGGTTGTGAGCCAGCATGGTTGAAGGCAAATGCAACTGGGAAGTTTTACCCTGTGTGTGCAACCTCCTATGAACACTACCAAATTCTTTAGGCAATCTCTATGAAATATGCTTCTTGCCATATACTTCATTTGCATAAAACCCTTTGATGACTTTCCTCTTTCCTACTTAATAGTCAATAGCTTCTATATTTAGCGTGTAGTATAAAAATAAAACTAATATATTAAAGGTGTGTTTCATTTTTTTCCCTTTCTCCTTTCAAAACAATTGCAGCTGCTATTAGTTAACCAGAGAGGCCACTGTTTGAGTTTGGAACGCCAAATGCAATGATAGCCAGATAGATAATTGGGATATATTTTGCTAAAATCAGGATCTGCAAAAATTCGCAGCTCTAAAGTTCTTAGGAATTCATAGATATGATTTTTGAATTCTTACTCTCTATCTATGAGATATCTTGTAAGATAGATTCTATTTCTGAAGGCCAGAAACAGTACTATATTAATATTATTACAGTATATAGTAGTGTTTGTAGTTATGTAAACTGTTTTTTTCCACATAAAAATTTATAGTAGGTAAGGTAAAATTTTGCTTTCTAGAATAGATAGACTTCACTTTAATTCTTTTCTATTTGTTGCTTTAGATACACAAGACAATAGAGTATATTTCGACATATTATGCATACATGGAGTTCAACCCATTATAATTTTTTTTTAATTTTTTATTGTGGGTTGTTCAAAACATTACAAATTCCTTGACATATCATATTCCACACTTTGATTCAAGTGGGTTATGAACTCCCACCTTCACCCCATACACAGATTGCAGAATCACATCAGTTACACATCCATTGATTTACAAATTGCCATACTAGTGTCTGTTGTGCTCCGCTGCCTTTCCCATCATCCACCCTCCCCCCTCCCCACCTCTCCCCTCCCCTCCCCTCCTCTCTCTCTACCTCCTCCACTGTATAACCCTGAGGGTCTCCTTCCATTACCATGCAATTTCCCTTCTCTCTCCCTTTCCCTCCCACCTCTCATCCCTGTTAAATGTTAATCTTCTTCTCCTGCTCTTCGTCCCTACTCTGTTCTTAGTTACTCTCCTTATATCAAAGAAGACATTTGGCATTTGTTTTTTAGGGATTGGCTAGCTTCACTTAGCATAATCTGCTCTAATGCCATCCATTTCCCTGTAAATTCTATGATTTTGTCATTTTTTAATGCAGAGTAATACTCCATTGTGTATAAATGCCACATTTTTTTTATCCATTTGTCTATTGAAGGGCATCTAGGTTGGTTCCACAGTCTTGCTATTGTGAACTGTGCTGCTATGAACATCGATGTAGCAGTGTCCCTGTAGCATGCTCTTTTTAGGTCTTTAGGGAATAGACCAAGAAGGGGAATAGCTGGGTCAAATGGTGGCTCCATTCCCAGCTTTCCAAGAAATCTCCATACTGCTTTCCAAATTGGCTGCACCAATCTGCAGTCCCACCAGCAATGTACAAGTGTACCCTTTTCCCCACATCCTTGCCATCACTTGTTGTTGTTTGACTTCCTAATGGCTGCCAATCTTACTGGAGTGAGATGGTATCTTAGGGTGGTTTTGATTTGCATTTCTCTGACAGCTAGAGATGTTGAGCATTTTTTCATGTACTTGTTGATTGACTGTATGTCCTCCTCTGAGAAGTGTCTGTTCAGGTCCTTGGCCCATTTGTTGATTGGGTTGTTTGTTCTCTTATTGTCTAATTTTTTGAGTTCTGTGTATACTCTGGATATTAGGGCTCTATCTGAAGTGTGAGGAGTAAAGATTTGTTCCCAGGGTGTAGGCTCCCTATTTACCTCTCTTATTGTTTCTTTTGCTGAGAAAAAACTTTTTAGTTTGAGTAAGTCCCATTTGTTGATTCTAGTTATTAACTCTTGTGCTATGGGTGTCCTATTGAGGAATTTGGAGCCCGACCCCACCGAATGTAGATCGTAGCCAACTTTTTCTTCTATCAGACGGCACATCTCTGATTTGATATCAAGCTCCTTGACCCATTTTGAATTCACTTTTGTGCATGGCGAGAGAAAGGGATTCAGTTTCATTTTGTTGCATATGGATTTCCAGTTTTCCCAGCACCATTTGTTGAAGATGCTATCCTTCCTCCATTGCATGCTTTTAGCCCCTTTATCAAATATAAGATAGTTGTAGTTTTGTGGATTGGTTTCTGTGTCCTCTATTCTGTACCATTGGTCCACCCGCCTGTTTTGGTACCAGTACCATGCTGTTTTTGTTACTATTGCTCTGTAGTATAGTTTGAAGTCTGGTATCGCTATACCGCCTGATTCACACTTCTTGCTTAGCATTGTTTTTGCTATTCTGGGTCTTTTATTTTTTCATATGAATTTCATGATTGCTTTCTCTATTTCTACAAGAAATGCCGTTGGGATTTTGATTGGCATTGCATTAAACCTATAGAGAACTTTTGGTAATATCGCCATTTTGATGATGTTAGTTCTGCCTATCCATGAACAGGGTATATTTTTCCATCTTCTAAGATCTTCTTCTATTTCTCTCTTTAGGGTTCTGTAGTTTTCATTGTATAAGTCTTTCACCTCTTTTGTTAGGTTGATTCCCAAGTATTTTATTTTTTTGAAGATATTTTGAATGGAGTGGTTGTCCTCATTTCCATTTCAGAGGATTTGTCGCTGATATACAGGAATGCCTTTGATTTATGCGTGTTGATTTTATATCCTGCCACTTTGCTGAATTCATTTATTAGCTCTAATAGTTTCTTTGTAGACCCTTTTGGGTCTGCTAGGTATAGAATCATGTCATCTGCAAATAGTGCTAATTTAAGTTCTTCTTTTCCTATTTTGATGCCTTTAATTTCTTTCGTCTGTCTAATTGCTCTGGCCAGTGTTTCGAGAACTATGTTGAACAGAAGTGGTGAGAGAGGGCATCCCTGTCTTGTTCCAGATTTTAGAGGGAATGCCTTCAATTTTTCTCCATTCAGAATGATGCTAGCCTGAGGCTTAGCATAGATTGCTTTTACAATATTGAGGTATGTTCCTGTTATCCCTAGTTTTTCTAGAGTTTTGAACATAAAGGGATGCTGTACTTTGTCGAATGCTTTTTCCGCATCTATCGAGATGATCATATGGTTCTTATTTTTAAGTCTATTGATGTGGTGAATAACATTTATTGATTTCCGTATATTGAACCAGCCTTGCATCCCAGGAATGAATCCTACTTGATCATGGTGCACAATTTTTTTGATATGTTTTTGTATCCGATTCGCCAGAATTTTATTGAGGATTTTTGCATCTAGGTTCATTAGAGATATTGGTCTGTAGTTTTCTTTCTTTGAAGTGTCTTTGTCTGGTTTAGGTATCAGGGTGATGTTGGCCTCGTAGAATGAATTTGGAAGTTCTCCCTCTTTTTCTATTTCCTGAAGTAGCTTGAAAAGTATTGGTATTAGTTCCTCTTTAAAGGTTTTGTAAAACTCTGCTGTATACCCATCCGGTCCTGGGCTTTTCTTAGTTGGTAGTCTTTTGATGGTTTCTTCTATTTCCTCAATTGATATTGGTCTGTTTAGGTTGTCTATATCTTCCTGACTCAATCTGGGCAGATCATATGACTTAAGAAATTTATCTATGCCTTCACTATCTTCTAATTTATTGGAGTATAAGGATTCAAAATAATTTTGGATTATCTTCTGTATTTCTGAAGTGTCTGTTGTGATATTGCCTTTTTCATCCCGTATGCTAGTAATTTGAGTTCTCTCTCTTCTTCTCTTTGCTAGCATGGCTAAGGGTCTGTCGATTTTGTTTATTTTTTCAAAGAACCAACTTTTAGTTTTGTCAATTTTTTCAATTGTTTCTTTTGTTTCGATTTCATTAATTTCAGCTCTGATTTTAATTATTTCTTGCTTTCTACTTCTTTTGCTGTTGTTTTGCTCTTCTTTTTCTAGGATTTTGAGATGAAGTATGAGATCATTTATTTGTTGGTTTTTTCTTTTTTTAAGGAATGAACTCCAAGCAATGAATTTTCCTCTTAGAACTGCTTTCAATGTGTCCCATAGATTCCGATATGTTTTGTCTGTGTTTTCATTTATCTCTAAGAATTTTTTAATTTCCTCCTTGATGTCTTCTATAACCCATTGATCATTCAGTAACCTATTGTTCATTCTCCAAGTGATGTATGCTTTTTCCTTCCTTCTTTTATCATTGATTTTCAGTTTCATTCCATTATGATCAGATAAGATGCATGGTATTATCTCTACTCCTTTATATTGTCTAAGAGTTGCCCTGTGACATAATATGTGATCTATTTTTGAGAAGGATCCGTGTGCTGCTGAGAAAAAAGTGTAACTGCTTGATGTTGGGTAATATATTCTATATATGTCAATTAAGTCTAGGTTATTAATTGTGTTATTGAGTTCTATAGTTTCCTTATTCAACTTTTGTTTGGAAGATCTGTCCATTGGTGAGAGAGGTGTGTTGAAGTCTCCCATGATTATTGTATGGTGGTCTATTAGACTCTTGAACTTGAGAAGAGTTTGTTTGATGAACATAACTGCACCATTGTTAGGGGCATATATATTTATGATTGTTATGTCTTGTTGGTGTATGTTTCCCTTGAGCAGTATGTAGTGTCCCTCTTTATCCATTTTGATTAACTTGGGCTTGAAATCTATTTTATTTGATATGAGTATGGACACACCTGCTTGTTTCCGAAGTCCATATGAGTGATATGATTTTTCCCAACCTTTCACCTTCAGCCTATGTATGTCTTTTCCTATCAAATGCGTCTCCTGTAGGCAGCATATTGTTGGGTCTTGTTTTGTGATCCATTCTACTAGCCTGTGTCTTTTAATTGGTGAGTTTAAGCCATTAACATTTAGGGTTATTATTGAGATATGGGTTGTTCTTCCAGCCATATTTGTTTATTTATGTTACTAAACATGGTTTGTTTTCCTCTTTGATTATTTTCCCCCCTTTACTGTCCTACCTCCCACTGTTGGTTTTCATTGTTATTTTCCATTTCCTCCTCCTGTAATGTTTTGCCGAGGATGTTTTGAAAAGATGGTTTTCTAGCTGCAAATTCTTTTAACTTTTGTTTATCGTGGAAGGTTTTAATTTCATCTTCCATCCTGAAGCTTAATTTCGCTGGATACACAATTCTTGGTTGGAACCCATTTTCTTTCAGTGTTTGAAATATGTTATTCCAGGATCTTCTAGCTTTCAGAGTCTGTGTTGAAAGATCAGCTGTTATCCTGATTGGCTTACCCCTAAATGTAATCTGCTTCCTTTCTCTTGTAGCTTTTAAAATTCTCTCCTTATTCTGTATGTTGGGCATCTTCATTATAATGTGTCTAGGTGTGGATCTCTTATGATTTTGCACATTCGGCGTCCTGTAGGCTTCTAGGATTTGGGATTCTGTCTCATTCTTCAAGTCTGGGAAGTTTTCTTGTATTATTTCATTGAATAGATTGCTCATTCCTTTGGTTTGAAACTCTGTCCCTTCCTGTATCCCAATGACTCTTAAATTTGGTCTCTTGATGTT
Organism: Marmota monax; assembly: GCF_021218885.2. NCBI lineage: Eukaryota > Metazoa > Chordata > Mammalia > Rodentia > Sciuridae > Marmota > Marmota monax. The sequence continues at coordinate 825,038 of NW_026695230.1, read as the reverse complement.
ATCCCATATTTCTTGGATGTTCTGCTCATGGTTTCTTAACAGTCTTGCTGAGATGTCTATGTTCTTTTCAAGTCGAAATACTTTATCTTCATTGTCTGATGTTCTATCTTCTAAGTGTTCTACTCTGCTGGTAGTATTCTCCATTGAGTTTTTAAGTTGGTTTATTGCTTCCTGCATTTCTAGGATTTCTGATTGCTTGTTTTTTATAACCTCTATCTCCCTGTATAGTTGATCCTTTGCTTCCTGGATTTGTTTGCGTAATTCGTTGTCGAAGTGATCTTTCATTGTCTGATTTTGCTGTTTAATGTCTTCCTTGATACTCCAGATCATCTGAAGCATGTATATCCTGAATTCTTTATCTGACATTCCATCTGCTGCAGCTGTTACCTCTTCTAAAGTTGTGTTGACCTGCATTGCTTGTGGTCCTTTCTTTCCTTGTCTTTTCATACTGCTTGCATATCTTTCCTGCAGGAGCGGGCGGCGGCTCTGCTCTCTCCTTATTCCAATTGGGGTGTCGTGGCTACGATGCCAGCAGGTCACTGGGCCTGTTCTGGGAGCTGGCGGTGGCTCTGTTCTGCCCCTACTCCAATTGGGGTGACGAGTGTACCACGCCGGCAGGCCACCGGGCCTGATCCGCCGGTCGGTTGCAGGTTTGCCTACCCTGCAGGCGGGGGCGGCGGCTCTACTCTGCCCCTACTCCAAATGGGGTGACCTGTCTGTCGTACCGGCAGGCCACTGGGCCTGTCCCGCTGGTCGGTCGCAGATCTGCCCACCTTTCGGGCACGGGTGGAGGCTCTGCTCTGCCCCTACTCCAATTGGGGTGTCGTGACTACCCCGCCTGCAGGACGCTGGGCCTGTTCCTGACAAGGGCGGCGACTCTGCTCTGCCACTACTCCAATTAGGGTGGTGTTTGTACCACGCCGGCAGGCTCCTGGGCCTGATCCGCCAGTCTGTTGTAGGTCTGCCTACCTTGAAGGCGCGGGCGGCAGATCTGCCCTGCCCCTCCTACCACGCCAGCAGACCCCTGGGCCTGATCTGCAGGTTGATCACTGGTCTGCTCACCCTGCGGGCACGGGTGGTGGTTCTGCTCCGCCCCCACTCCAATTGGGGTCACGTGACCACCACACTGGCAGGGCCTGATCCGGGCGTGGGAGAAGGATCTGCTCTGCCCCTACTCAAGTTGGGGTGACGTGTGTACCACACTGGCAGGCCACTGGGCCTGACCCGCCAGGCTGTCACAGGTCTGTTTACCTTGCAAGTGCGAACGGCGGCTCTGCCCTGCCCCTCCTACCACGCCCATGTACCACTGGGTCGCGGGTCTGCCCACCTTGCTGGTGCGGGTGGCGGCTCTGCTCCGCCCCCTCTCCAATTGGGGTCACGCGGTCACCACGCTGGCGAGCCGCTGGGCCTGCTCCGGGCGCTGGCGGTGGCCCGGCTCCTCCCCTCTGGCTGGAGGACAAATTGAGGAGACTCGGGTGACTGTGCCTCACCCCCCCTACCAGGAGACCAACTGCTTATGTCACCGCTGGTATTGATGAAGTTCTCTCCTCCGCCGCTTTCTGCTGACATCAGATCTCTGCCACGTTGGTATCCTATGCGAATGGCAGCATTTCGTTCCCCTTGCCGGGCAACCAAAGCAACGGGTGAGTCCTGACCGGCCCTCAGCAGGACCCGGACGGAGACGCAGTTTCCGCGGGCTCCTAGCCCCGGTCCAGGGAAGTTCCGGGAGCCGGAACTCGGCCGCTCCGTGCTCGGTGTAAGCTCCTATAAGTGTAAGCTCCAAGAAGCATTCCCCGCGGGCTCAGTTCCGGGAGCCGGAATTCGGCTGCTTAGTGCTTGGTGTATGCTCTGATAGGAGCAGGGTCCAAGAAGCAGCCTCTGCAGGCTCCGCAGCCCTGGGCCAGGGCGGTTCCGGGACAGTTCCGGGAGCCGGAACTCGGCAGCCCCGCGCTCGGTGTTCGCTCCGATAAGATCAGATTCTAAGAAGCACCCAGGCGCTGAACCCTAGCAATCTGTCTGCAAGCCGCAGGCGAATTGCAGCCTGAAATTACCTGTTCTATGGCTGAATGAGCTGCGGTCAGTCGAAAACCTGAGCTGCGGTCAGTCGAAAACCTCATTTTTTTTTTAAAGTATTCAGATGTTCATGAGACTAGTTTTAAATACTGAATAAATAATAGAACAAGTAAAAAAAAGTAAAAATGGTGACAGTGAGACATGCCTGACTAAAATTGAAAAGCATCAGTCTAGGTTAAATTCGAAACTCCACAGCAGAGAGCAAGGTTCTTCACCCATCTCCTGATCTTTCTAGCTTCATTTTTAGAAATCAGTTTCCAGTTGTCTGCATCTACACCATTAATGTGCATGCAGGAATTCCCTGGCTTGAGGGACCATGTGGGTTTCTTGTGTAAGCTGTGCCCTCTCTCTGGAAGGTGATCTCTTTGTTTGTTAGGTTTCCCATCCTAATCCACAATCCTCCAGATTCTGCCTTGTAGTGCCTGTCATTAATGTATATTCTGTGTACAATTTCTCACATTTTAATGCTCAGTTTATCTGTTTTTACTCCATCCTATAGCATTGGTCAGTTCTCCCATGTTTTAACCACTTCTGTGATAGCACTTTGGGTTCATGTTGTACTCAATTTTTTGATATTCATCTCCTTTTCTGTGTTGTATTCCCAGAACTCAGCACTTTTAATGACACATAATTCTAACTAATTATGTTGAACAAATAGATTGTATCCACTGCTAAATCCCAAAGCAATAAGAGCATTACTAGATTTTTAACATTCTAATGTTCTCTTAGAAGTAACAGTGGGCTTTATTTAATTTTCTCTAATAGTTCACTTTCTCAAATAAAATACTATTAAGCTATATTGGATCTTTCTGTTAATAATTTAAACTATTTGACACATATCCACACTCTCTTTGATACTTTTCCTTTAAAGATGTTGAAATTTAAATCCTCTCTTCTTAAAAGTGGTTAAGACTTTTTTTTTTTTTTAATGAGTAGAATATGGGAGAAGAGAAACAGACTTCTTACCAGATTAGCTTATTAAAAGACTGTATATTCTGTCTCTGGTAAGTGATCTCTTCCTTGGATCTCTCACGCCAGGGAATGCCATGTCATCAAAACACTTGTTAAGGAAACTAACACTCACCCATACCCATGATGAGAGACTGAAAGTGGATCCTGTAAGTTGATCCCAATTAAGCTTACAATGATGGCATCCTAGTTGACACGTTAATTATAGTTTTGTAAGATTTAGGGCCAGAACAACCCATAAAAGCTGCAGCTATGTCCAGATTCCTTCTTTAAAATATTTTTATTTGATAATTGAAACAAAATAATTGTCAATATTTATGGATTTTAGTGTGGCATTTCAATATGAGTACATAATATGTAATGATCAGATCAAGAAAAATGACATACCTATGAACTCAAACTTTTATCATTTTTTGTGTGTTGAGAACATTCAACATCCACTCTACTAGCTATTCTGAAGTATAAAACATTTATTGTCCACCATAATTATCCTATTATATTTTAAAAAAAGAGAAGTTATTCTTTCTGTTCAGTAACACCTCTGTACGCATTCACCATTGCCTCTTAATCACTCCCTCTGTCCTCTGTAATCATCCAAGGCACAGGAATACACTATTGTACTCTCTCCTTTTCAAGTGTTTAGCCTCCACATATAAGGAAGAACATGCAGTATTTGTCTCTATCTGACGTATTTTTCTTTATGTCCTCCAGTTTGATCCATGTTTCCACAAGTAATAAAGTTTCATTATTTTTATGACTTAATAGTATTCCATTATGTATATGTACCATATATCCCAGCTATTCTTTATCTGCTCATCCATCCCCGGATACCTACATTGTTTGAATATCTTGACTATTATGAATAGTTTTGCAATAAAACTGTCAGTATAGATGTCTCTTAGATATATTGATTTTATTTTCTTTAAATGCATACTCAGTAGTGGAATTGCCATGTCATATAGCAGTTTGATTTCTGTTTGTTTTTTCTGAGAAATATGAATTCTGTTTTCCATAATGGTCATACAAATTTATATAACCAAAGTGTATGAGATGTTATTTTTTGTTCTTTTGATAATGCCCATTCCAACCAGAGTGGTTGAGACAATTTTTCATTATGGTTTTAAGTTGCATTCCTATGTCCAGATTCTTGATCCACTGAAGCTTAAAGATAATAAATGTGCATTGCTTTAATCCTCTAAGTTTAAAGAAAACTATTACTTAGAGGTGGGTAACTAAAGCCAAACATAGGACCTTGGGCACATGGCTCCACTTCTTTGAGTAGGAATATCCTTACTTGTAAATTAAAAATAACATTTGCTATATTCTCAGGATGCAAAAGGACTTATGTGATTAGTCAAATGAAATTTCCATATTTTTCTTACACTTAAGAACTGTTAGACATTTTCCCTCTACCTCAAATGCCTGTGACTTCTCTTTACAAACATGTTTATTATTTGATTAAATTTCCATGTAAATATACTGCTATGCTGGAATATGCACAAAGCAAGAACAAATATAGGTAAAACAATATACTTTACAATTCAAAAAGTTAGAAGGAAGGATTTTGATTTTCACCATGAAGAAATGATAAATATTTGAGAAGATGAAATGCTTAAGTTGATTAAAATGTACAATGTATACAAGCATTAAAACATAACACGGTATCCCATTAATATATACAATTTTGATGTATGTATACATAAAATTATAAAATTATATTTTTGAGATTACTGCATTTCATAGGATTTTATAAAATTATATTTTTAAAAATTAATTAAAAGTACTGCTGTGACTTCTATGTTGAAAGTAGATTCCTCACTTCAAACTTGATTTTGTGCCTCAAGCCACTGATCCATTGATAAAGAATAATTTTTTACTGGAAACACGTGAAAAGTATGTTATCACATATCATTGTTTCACAGTCTCCTTATGCAACTGGTCACATATGTAGTGATTTTATAATGGATAAAAGGCCAGGGATGATTCCCACTTATCTATAATCCAAACCTACAGCCACATCCATAATCTCCAGAAAATCCAGAATTAAGTATTCTAATTAAGGCTTTATTTCTGTAAAAGTAAAATATATCAGTAAAAGAAAGAAAGCCCTTACTCAAGATCATTGTATTAGAGGAGACACATTCATCTTTGTCTCAAATTGTAGTCTACAAACCACCTGCCCCTTAATGAAGTGCATGTATATATTCCAGGGCAAGAGGAGGAGGGCTGCTCTTTGTTGATGTTGAGAATTACCAGACCCAGAGAATTGTTACTTTTATTTATCATTTCTTGCCAATGGTTGGGAATATTCATTAATTAAAAAAAAAAGCCAGAGAAGTCTCCAGGTGAAGCTTCTGCTCACATACATTTAAAAATATTGGTGAATAGTGGTCCATCCTCAAAGGATTGTACCCATTCTGTCACTGAGCTACACCCCAGCCTTACCTCACAAACTTTGCAAAAGCTCCTCAGATGATATTTCTCTGCAGTCAGAGAAAAAGACAATGATCTAGACCTTGCCATCTGGCTCATTTTCACTTTTGCATTGCTCCTTTGGCACTTGACAGTATTTGATCTTGCAAACCTTCAGAATCATATCCACCAAAAAGTATAGCTTCTTGAATGAAGTTGACACAGGCATTGTATGCTTTTAGGTAGAGAAAGCGGTGAGAGTTTCCAATTAGCAAAAGTTACCAAAATGACTCAGATTGGGTTGTGAGAGTTGGCAATGGGTGAAAAGTTACCATAAAAGGAAAAGACACGAGATAAAAGAGGAGCCAAGAGCAGTGACCCACATCTGTAATCCCAGCACCCCTGAGGCTGAGGAAGGAGGATTGCAAATTAGACACAGCCTCAGCATTCAGGGAGGAACCAAGCAACTTAGCAAGACCTTGTCTCAAAATAAAAATAAATGATAAAATTAATGGTAAAATTAAAATTTAGAAATAAAAAAATAAGGGCTGGGGTTGTGGCTCAGAGGTATAAGGCTTATGGGTTCAATCCCCTGTGCTAAAAATAAACAAACAAATAAATAATGAAAGAGGAAAGAAACTTGCATATTATGTGTGTGTATCACTATATATACACACATAATGTCCTACATTATACAAGAAAAACAGATACTCTAATACACTTATAAATCAAGCGCATACACAATGAAGTTTTTAGTTTTATCCATTAAAAACATATTTGGTGATTTTTCTTTCTAAAATCAGTGAATCTCACCATCATGTACATCCACAAGAAATTAATTTAAAAAAAAAAAAAAACTATGGGTAAAAGACAAAAAGATCAATAGACAGAAGGGAGCAGAGAGTAGGGAAAGGGAAGGGGAAGGCGAGGTACCAGTTTCTGAACTAGAATAAGATATGTTTTGTGCTTATATAATTATATCAAAATGTATTCTGTCATCTATAACTAATAAAAACCAATAAAATAAAATTTTTGAAAATCTTCAGAAGTGCTGGGGTTGTGGCTCAGCGGTAGAGTGCTTGCCTAGCACATGCAAGGCCCTGGGTTCCATCCTCAGCACCACATGAAAATAAATGAATAAAATAAAGGTGTCATGTCCAACTATGACTAAAAAATAAATATTAAAAAAAATCCTCAGGAAAATAGGCCATAAAGCAAAGTTGTTCTCCCTAAAATCAAATATTAACTTTTTCCATGTTTCCCTAACAAGTGTAAACTCCTTAGCTTGACAATCCAATGCCCTCCACAATCTCATCCCAATCTCTCTTCTTCCCAGAATCAGGCCCCATGTCATTCCCTTATGTATCCAACATTCTAAGCTATTTTAAATTCGTTCTTCCTACATCTCTAATTTCCTGACTCTGCATATTTTTTACATTGTCAGTGATATATCTATCTTTAAAATCACAGATCCAATGTGAGTTCGTTTAATGACTTCATAACTTCTTGTTTTGCCTCTCTTAAAAGTAAGTCTAACCAGATGCAGTGGCACATACCTATAATCCCAGCAGTTTGGGAGGCTCAGGCAAGGGGATCATGCGCCAGACTCAGCAGTTTAGCAAGGCCATGTGTTGCTAACTTGGTAAACCCTGCCTCAAAAAAAAAAAAAAAAAAAAAAAAAAAAAAGGCAAGGGGAATACTTGGAATGTGGCTTAATGGCTAAGCACCCATGGGTTCAATTCCAGATACAAAAATAAACACATAAATAAATCTACCTTCCCTTGAAACTGAAACATTTATTTTCATTACTTATAGACTTCTTATTTTGCTTCTCTTTACATTATCTGTGTATATGTTTAAATATCTAAAAAGAAAAATAGTACAGTATAAGTGAATAGTCTATTTTACTTCATAGATTTTATAGATTTTTTGGCAGCCAGCACAAGAAAGTCTGAAATGATTCAATTGATGATGTTTTATTACTATTATTAGTTGTGGTGCTAGGGATTGAACCTAGGCCCCATCACTTGCTGGGAAGATTTTATTGTTTTTGTGTCTTGCCTTTTTCCCCTTAACTGCAGACTGATTTCTTTTCAAACAGCAAATGTCTTGAGTTTCTCTCCAAATTTGTCACCTCCATTGAAGACCTCAAGGTTTTTTCAAATTTCTAAGCAAGAAACAGCTAATGGAGTCTAGCAATGTCCTTGATAAAAACTTCAGAGCATGTCTTAAATTGCTCAAAATAATGTTTTAATCTTTAAAAACTCCTGTTTTTAAATTCAAAGCAAAGTTCTTTTCTCTTTTGATATGACATATCTACAATGCTGGTTATATTTAATTGTTATAGGAATATAGACTCAAATACCATTTTTTAAAAAATATTTTCTCAGCTCTCTGTGCTTTGGTTGTGGGAACAGGTAGACTGCTGGGCCTATTGGTTACCCAATTCATCTCTCTAATAAGTCAGGTTTACAAAGTCTTGAGAGCTTGGTTAGAGCTCCTAAAGGGGAACCCGCCTTATTCATATCCAAAGAATAATTACTTTCTTACCCTTAAAGACAAAATGTTTAGACAATGAATCTTATATTAAAGTAGTTATTTTTCTAGTTAAATGAACCATTTTTTAAGCTTCACAAAGGGTGACATTAAACATTGTAAAATGTATCTTACATTTTTGAGACTTGGATTCATTGGTACTTGGATTTTCTTGTTTTATTAACTCAACTTGAAATTTGTTAGTATTTTCAGAGAACATTTTTTGAGACCTAAAAAAGACAGAAATAAAATAAAAGTTCAAATAGGAGAAGGTGGAGGAGAGGGAAAGATGAAATACAGGAATAGAGCAAATTATATTCCATGCATGGATGATTATGTTAAAATGAACCCCCAAATTATGTATAATTATAACACACTGAATAAAATCATTTTTAAAATAAAATATAAAAATATATGTGTAGATTTAACAATTCTATTCATAGTTAATATAAAACATGATACAATTGTAACCTTACAATGATGAAACTAATGTATACATTTGTATTTATCAGAAACTTTGAATGTTGTCCACTATAAAACCCTTACTTCTGAAAACAAATAAAACAATTCTTAATAGTTTTTATTGAGGATACACCTTTGGATGGTATTCCAAGAAAATTACTGTATTCATCAAAGATAAAGTTTTTCTTTTTGTTTGTTTTAGTTTCTTTGTTTTGTGGTACAAACCTCAAAACGAGAATTTTTGTTTAAATTATCTGTTCTTCAAAAAAGTGGAATTATGTGTCTTTTCATTGTTACCCACACACATTAAGAGGTATGACTCCTTCTCTAAACATATTCAAGTTTGCCTTGAGTCCAGTAAGGCACTTACTATTTTTTTCTAAATCATTCATCTTTCTATCCTTTCCATCCTAATGTAGGAACCCTATCTTCTGATTCCTCCTTCATGGATTTTTTGATTCATCAATTTCAAACTCAGAAACTCTAGGATCAAAAGGATCTGAGTATTTCCATTCTAGAAAGCACAAATCAGTCAATTATCTGTGAGTGTTCTCAAAACCCTCAGAATACAACTGACTTTTAACAGGAAGGAAAGCTGTGGGCAAAAGAAATTCCACAAGTTACCTGAAAAGAAAGGTGATTTGTGCAAACAAGCTATCTGAGCACTAAAGGGTACTTCACTAGACTTTCCACAATTGGATACTAGACATGTTTGTAGGTATAAAATTGGTTGGTCATTTGTCACAGTTGCTTAGCAGCAAACTGCAATAAAAGAGGTTAATGGCTCCCTAGGTCTCCACACAGATCAATGGTTAACATTTCTGAGTCATTTTTCTTGTGTCCAGTTCAAGTTCACCTCTCCATGCAGCAGTCTAACCTCTACATAACCCAGGTCATGTAAGACCTGACTACATTTTGAAATGTTCTTTAAAGTTGAATTTAACCATAGTTTTCTCCTGAATTTTACTTCTTTGTGTCAAGAAAATAATGAACTGGAAATAAAAATTAATGAACTAGAAATAAAAATTTATATTATCTGACCCTATACATTACATTAAATAATTTAAAGTTCAAGACAAAAACAAGCAAACAACAACCACAAAACCAGGCTCTGTGATAAATGTTGGGCATGGATGGCTAGATGACTAAGTTTTTGTACTTGTACTCAGAGGTACTTGTGCTCAGAATATGCATAGTCTAACCACTACTTAGATTAGAATAATTCATATTTGGTTCTATAAAAGGGAGCCTCTACAGAGATATATGCAGATTGCAAGGAAGATGAATAAATCTACTTGGATATAATTATTATAAATAATTTCTTAAAGAGGGGTCTAAATTTGAATGATTAGGCAAGAATGAAGGAAAACATTCCAAAAGGAAAAATCATGATCAAAAGACTTGGAGTTGGGAGGAATCATGGATGTGATGCAGGAGCAGAAAGTCAGCTAGTTTGGTGAGTATGACATTGTGAAATACACATTTGTCTCCATCTCTATTTACTGGCATATAATCCTTCAAAACTTTGAAATATTCAAAGTGATAGTATATTTTATATGTGCTAATGAGTTGGTTGACAGCTGATAGCCCTTAAATAACTTCACGATTGGGGCTAGTCAGCTGAAAAACCAAGGCAAGACTTTTAGTCCCACCCCCAACTCTGGAGAGGGGAGAGTTAAACTAGTCACCATTGATTGATGATTTTGTGAGGTATGCCTTTCTAAAGAAGCCTTCTTAAAAACTGAAAAGGACAGGTTCAGAGAGCTTCAAGGTAGCCAAGCAAGAGGAAGTGCCTGGAGAGCAGCATTCAGGATGGAACAAGCAGCTCTATCCCCTTATCCTATAACTTGCCCCATCCATCCCATTATCTGGCATTCATAATCACTCTTTCTAATGTCCTTTCAATTAACTGGCAAACAGAAGTGTCCCCGTGCATTCTAATGATTGAATTGAACCTGGTTATGGGGGTGGGAGAAGGAACCTCAACTTTTCATTCATCAGTCAGTAATTCCAGAGGCCTAGATTGTAACTGGTATCTAAAAAATGGGGCCATCTTGAGGGATGGAACTTCCAACCAGTAGGATCTGATGCTGTCTTGAGATAGTGTCAGGATTAATTTCATTTGGAGGACACAGCTGTATCTGCTGGAGAACTGCTTGCTTGCTTGCTTGAAGGTAAGAGGAGATCCCACACACATTTTGGGATCCCAGAAGCATAATTTATTATGAGAATATAGTAGAAGAAACTGATCTTGAATTTGTTTCTTCTACTCAGGTTATAGGGCAGAGGTGGGGTAATTGCAGATGATAATACTAACTGCATAGGTAGGCTTTTGAGATATAATTTGTACCTGAGTTGAGTAGTGCAAAGAATCATTTAGAAGCTTAATCACAGATGTGTAGTGATATTTGGCCTTTGTCAGAATGCTGTAGTAACAGTATGGAGACAAAATCAAAACAGAAAATAAATATACTGAGAATAGCAGCAAGGCAGTATAAAAATAGCCAGGTTGGGGCTGGGGTTGTGGCTTAGAGGTAGAGTGCTCACCTAACACATGTGAGAGCCTGGGTTCCATCCTCATCACCACGTAAGAATAAATAAGTGAAATAAAGGCATTGTTTAAAAAAAATGGCCAGGAAGGTGATAATAAAAGGCTGAGCCAATTTGTCTACAATGACCATATTAAAATCTATAGAAATTGTTCACTGATCTTGAGTTATTGTTGGAACCTGCATCCTTTGAAAATTCCACAGGAATAAAATATATAGGAGGAAGACAATTTGAGTGAGGAAGTTTATCAGTTTGGATAAAAAGGATTTAAAGCACTTGGGGTTCGTACCTAGAGACCCATCACTAGAGAGCAATAAAAGTGAAACGATAAAACATACTTTAGCAAGGTTCAAAAGCAACCATCCATTTCAACCAAAATCTATTAAACTAACAGCATATTTCTTCCTATAACCCCCAAAGTACAGGTGCTTTCTGGGGAACAAAGCCAAAAGGAATTCATCGGGAATAAATAAAGACTAACACAGAAAGACAAGCTCCCTAGGTATTCACAGTAGAAATGAGAGCTGTGAGTTAAGGAATAGAATCGAGCACCATGACCAAGTAAGGAGGCAATTCTATAGAACTTGTTGTTGCTGAATAATGAGAAAAATAAATAAAAACTCCCATTTTTTAAAATTTCATTTTTGTACAATTACATTATAACAGCAGTACAGGAAACTGAAAAATGCATTCATCTGTTTCAGACAATAATGGTTTTCTATGTGGCCCCCAAGTCTTTCACAGTCATATAAATTCATAATTTCATAATCACAATTAAATGCAACACATATCACTTTGCATTTATAAAAATGTTTTTCAGGTCTCCATATAGGTTTCATATTTATACTTACTTAATACCTATATAATACTCTGTTGAGTTCAATTTAAAATTTATAAAATCATTTCCCTATGATAAAAGGTTTACTTGGTTTTCAGATTGGGTTTCAGTCTGATTGGGGAGCAATCCTGGTATCAGCCATTATTATAAATAATACCACTGAAGTCAGTGGTCTATACGCCAACTTCCCAGATGGTCTGGAAGTTCCTATAAGATATTTACTTTTTTCACTATTGTACCAGCTCAACATACTATATTTGTTGAGCATAACACTCCTGATAAACTTTTTTTTTTTTTTCTCTTTGGATCATTTATAGAAAACATAGAAGAATGAAAGTAATTATTGAAGAAATGCATGTTTTGTGTTTACATTATTAAAATGTTTCAATTTTACTTAGGTATAATGAATTGGCTAATGTGTATTAATCCTCTACTCTGTGAAAACTTTGTGCTATAAACTTGGGATCAAAGGTAAATATAGACAAATATGATTACTGAGCTCAGGAGCTCACAAAAGCTGCAAATGGACATCCATTCCCTGCTGCCACTGCCCCTTCCAGAAGATTTATTGACATCCTCCTGGAGACTGGCTTGTTCCCTGTGGGATAAGGAATGGAGCATTCTACACATACTTCGTTGTATCATGTGCCCTACCCTATTCTAGAAGTGGGGAGGTGACTCCTTGGAACTTGCATTTTGAACTGGATGGACAATGTCTTATAAAGGGCTGGATACATTCATCCAAGTTGGGCTCTGCTGTAAAATCAAGGCTTTTCTCATACTTCCTGGCCTTGTGGAATTGTTCTCTATTAGTCCTGCACCAACTTTTTTCTGAAAGTGTCTTTCACACTTCAAGTTTCTGATGTTCTAGCACATACTATTTTTAAGCTGATCAAAATCCGTGTTTGCTCTTGATTATCAGAGAAGCGTGGGAGAAACTTGTAATACAAAACAAAAAAGTGCCATTGTTGGGATAGAAGTTTACACAGGCAAACAACAGGAAGGACAGCTGACTCAATGGAAAGGCTCAAAGAATAATAGCAGTCTAACCAGGAGCAATGGATGGATGACCCATTAAAAAAATACTGGCTAATATATTTATATATGTAGTTTTGATTAGTATGTATTTGATTACTATTTATTTTTCCACTTACATAAACATACCTACGTAATTTTCTCAGGAGAAAAAAGTGTAATTTTGGAACAGATCCCAGTTTTTTAGTTTCAAGTCAAGGACAAGTGATATAGCCATATTATAAGATCCTTTATTTACAGAGTTTTGTTCATGGGATGATGAAGATTGCTTGTTACTTGAAGGCAAGGATAATAAGAGGGTATGAATGAATTTGGGGGTGCACAAAAAACAGAAGGAAAGATAAAATGCAAATTTCCTTCCTCCAAAAGTTTGCTGAGAACTTTTTCCAGAGGTAATCTATTAAACAGCCAAGACCATTAACCTACCAGTGAATATGCTAAATCTGAAGTTATCTCCATCAGCTTTGCTCCAGGAGAAATCAGTGCATGAATTAATTCTAATAATAATAAAATGCCAATGTGAGCAATTAAAAGTGAAATATTGTGGTTTAATTCTAAAAAGTTTGACTGAAGAAATGTTGTATATAACACTATAACCCTCATATAGACCTTTTTTAAAAATGGCTTGGCACTATTTGAAAACAATCCTTTTTACTCTGAAATTAATTTCAGACTGAGATCTAACTTGGAGGAAGGAAACTGGACTTTGGTGTAAGAGAAACCTGAGTCCTATTTCAGCTTAACAAAGGAACAAAATCCCAGATAATTAGTGTCAACTCAGAGTCTGAATTTCCTACCTTATCATATGAGGTCAAAAACAATTAAATGTCATGGTTTTTCTAAGAAATGACAAAATAAATATAAAGTACTATAGACCCTGCTAGATGCTATATCTATGAAAGCTAATTTGGAGGGTTGTAAAACCTGCAGAAGTCAGAACAAATATTTACATTTCAAAAGAGTGGGAAAGGCTAATTAGAAATGAATGTTTTCTGCATAGAATGGTATGAGAAAATGGGTCTGGGTGCTCCAGTTAGGAAAAGCCTATATAAAGTTTAGTGAAGCTGAGGGGAATTTTCATGCAACCCAATGCAATTTGTAAACATAAAATAATTGAGACATAGGTAATAAGATAAATTTATTAAAGTTAATTGTATCTCCTTTATTATTTTTAACACTAGAAAGGTGAAGTTTAAATAACTACTTATCTATATTGCTGCAGTCTGGCTGGGCACAATTCAGGAGCCACTTGTCAAAAGAAACGAACTTTATTTTTAGAACACACACACTGCACCACACAGCTCTTCAGGAATTCCCTCAAAGCCCAACTGCCACCACGGGCTTCCCACAAGCCTCTCAACCTCCCCCACTTCTCCTGCTCTTGAGGCCGATTGGCTGGGTCGCATGGGTGGAGCCAAAAAAGTCCCCCAATGAGCAGCTCCGTGGTCTGAAAGGGTGGGGAAACAGCCCAATGAGCATCACCACAGAGGAGCCAATCAGTTGGCAGCTAGAAGTTTACTGGGGCCGGTGTGAGCCAATCATCAGCTGGCAGCTGGAAGTTTGCTGGCAGCTGGAAGTTTGCTGGGGCCCCTTAGGCTGTGGCTCTCAACACTATATTATTGTGTTAGTGAGAAAACTGCTCTAATAAAATTATTATGTTTTTGATTCAGGTATGTACATAATTTTTCATAGCAGCAATGCCTATAAAAGCAAAAACTAAAATTAACTAATTTCCTTCAATGTCAGAATGGAGAAATAAATCATATTATATTTACATATTTTACATATAGCAGTGAAAAGCAATCATCCTACAAACATATGAAATGATATTTGTAATAGTTTAAAATACAATATTGAGTGAAGGAAAAATCACTTGCATGAACTTATATACAAAGATTTCATTAAAATAAGCTCACATAAGCAAAGCCAAAAATATTATTGATGTACATAAATATGTGGTAAACATATGAATTAAAAAACTGAGATATTGTGTCACAGTGAACAGTGTGTTATGCGAGTGGGAATGAGTTCATAGCTAACTTCAGCAAGTCTGAAGTAATATGTTTTTTTAAGTGGTTAACAAATTTTTTTAATTAAATTATTTGTTTATTCTAATTTGTTGTCCTTGATGTCAGAATGCAATTTACTTCATATTACACATACAGAGCACAATTTTTCAAGTCATGGTTGTACACAAAGTATTTTCACACCATTTGTGTCTTTATATGTGTACTTAGGGTAATGATGCTAACTCATTCCATCATCATTCCTACCCCCTTGCCCCCTCCTTTCCCCTCCCTCCCCTTTGCCCTATATAAAGTTCATCTATTCCTCCCATGCTCCCCCCATCACCATTATAAGTCAGCATCCTCATATCAAAGAAAGCATTCAGCCTTTGGTTTGGGGGGGATTGGCTTTATACTCTCCAACTCCATCCATTTACCTGAAAATGCCATGATTTTATTCTCTTTTAGTGCTGAGTAATGTTATATTGTGTATGTATACCAAAATTTCCCTATCCATTAATCTACTGAAGGGCATCTGGTTTGGTTCCACAATTTAGTTATTGTGAATTGTGCTGCTGTATACATTGATATGGTCATGTCCCTGTAGTATGCTGTCTTTAAGTCCTTTGGACATAAACCAAGGAGTGAAATAGCTGTGTCAAATGGTGTTTCCATTCCAAGTTTTCCAAGAAATCTCCATACTGCTTTCCAGATTGGTTGCACCTGTTTGCAGTCCCACCAGCAATCTATGAGTGTGTCTTTTCCCTCACATCCTCACCAACACTTATTGTTGTTTGTCTTCATAATAGCTGCCATTCGGACTAGAGTGAGATGATATCTTAGAATAGTTTTGATTTGCATTTCTCTGATTGCTGAAGATGTTGAACATTTTTTCATATGTTTATTGATTGATTGTATACCCTCTTCTGAGAAATGTCTGTTCAGTTCCTTGGCTCATTTATTGATTTTTTTTTTGTGTGTTAAACTTTTTGAGTGCTTTATATATCCTAGAGATTAGAACTATCTGATGTGCTTGTGGTAAAGTTTTTGAGAGTTTTTTGTTGTTGTTGTCATTGTTTCAAAGTTGAATATATACTTAAATTATGAAATGCAAAAAAGTGTATTAGATTGTTAAACATTTATAGGTACAAAAATGGCCTGCAAAGAAATTCCCCATATGTGAAAGTAAGACAAACTATGGATTTGTAGAGTGACTACCTATGTATATACAAAAAGGTCTTATTTCTACAAACATAGCATTATAGAAGCTCTTGCTTTGTTGTTATTGTTGTTGTTTGTTTATTTGTTTTTAACATGTTCTTCATTCTGTAATAAGATTGACAGTTTTTTAATTTTCAAAATTGGTTAAATAAATAATACTAATTTTGGTTTAAATTGGAGCATTATTATTCTTTGAATAATATTAAGAGATGTGATAGAGTAAGTGAATCTAGAAACTAGATATATCATGAGACTTCAACATGAGAAAAAAAAAGAGCATTTAAATAATAGTAATTGGTCTTTGATGACACCGATGGGAGGAGAATGCATGAGGTTGATAAGAATGGAAAGTAGCATATGTGTGTAGATAGTTTCAATTGTGGAAGTCTTTGTTACATAAAGTTGTTGACATATTTGGCTTTGCATGAAAAGGAAGTGCACCTATCCAGCCAGCTGGCACTGGATGTACCCTGAAACATTCCGCTGCCATAGCAGAGCTGAGCTATGGACCTTACAGGTGTATAGCAGAGGAATTTAAATGACATCATCTAGGCCCTGAATTAGAAAAGCTAGTATCTAATTAGCACTTTTAAGTTCTCATCACAGTCACAAAAATTATTCACAATTGCTATATAAAAACATTTTCAAGCGTTTCTATTGAATTTTCATTTAATATAAAAGTAATGACTAAAAAAACAAACCTTCATAGATGGTTTGTCACCATTTTTAAAGTGCCTTAAAGTGGCAATAAATTATGAGAAAGAATAATGTAAGTAATATTACATAGTATGTTTTGTGAGAGAGAATAACCCCATACTACCAAGAGAAATAGTATACTAATACTTCAAAGGAATATTGAAGATGAATGTTTGTATTTAAAATCAAATTAATAATTTCTACATAATTAATAGACATTTTTTACTATTTCAACGTGAAAGAAATCCTTATTTATACAAAAATGAGCCTGAGAGATGACTGCTTAATTCAGAGATTGTAACTAAATTATTGTTTGTAATTTCAAGATTCTTTAAATAATTTAAAGGTTTTTAAAATCTTACATATGAATATATACGTGACTAATATGTAGAATGAAGCTTAACTGCAAACAGCACTGGAAGAGGCAGAAAATATTGTGATAATTTGTAAAAAATGCGGTTTGCTTGGAGGGAAAGGATTTTTGCCAATTTAACACTGCAAACTAATATAAATGGAATTTTCTTTTGGTGGGGTGGGGGAATCAAAGTCATGGTAAGCTTAATTAGTACTGAAGTATTCTTGTAATGTGCAAGAAAATGTGGCTGAATTGTGTGTGCACTGCCATACATTGCTTCAAAAAAACTCATAATGTTACCTCAATTAAAGACTAGAACATTGGATCTGAGCAGTTAATGAATTGCCTTAAATTATAAGTGCATAATAGTAGTCACTCCAATGATCGCTTCTTGATTTTCTATCTCTGTTCACATCAAAATCAAAAGATGAAAATTCTGAAAGAAGAAAAAGAAAAAAGTTCATAATTTTGGTGAAATGTACATTATATATTATATATATATATATATATATATATATATATATATATATATATATATATATATAAATGTATATTATAAGGTGTCCTAATGTACATTAGTACAACCATCATAGAAAACAGTACGGCAGCAACTTAAAAAGCTAAAATAGAAACAGCATATGATCCATCAATTCCACTACAGGATATATATTCAAAAGAGACTAAATAATGTTGAAAGGATATCTGCACTCCCAATAGTGAGGACATGTAGTTGACCAAAGAGTCCATTATGAGGTGAATGGAGCAAAGAACTGTGATATATGTATAAAATAAAATACTATCCACCTTTAAAGGAGAATAAAATTGTTATTTGCAATAATGTGGATAAACTTGAAGGACACAATATTAAGTGGAATAAGACAGGCGAATAACTTGTGATTTTTTATATGTGAAATCTGTAAATAATAGTAATAATAATATAAATAACAAATGATTGAGAGTAGAATGATGGTTATCAAAGGCTGAAGTGAGAGTCAAGGAATGAAGGGGTGAGGAAATTGTTGGTCAAAGGGTACAAAGTTTCAGATAGACAAGAGGAATTAGGTTTGAGATCTATGGCACAGCAGTGTGACAACAATTTATAATAATTTATATTACAAAATAACTAAGATAGAAAATTTGAAACATATGTCTAAGCACCTAATATTGAAATCTCTTTTCACAATTTTAACTTTATTCACTTTTCTGTTGTTTTAGGAGAAACAACAACAACAAAAAAAAAAACACAGCTAACTGCAATATTGTTCATCAGGAGAACAGTGTTTCTTGGTAACTTTCAGCTTCCTATTCTAAATTAAATGCAATCATGTGAATGCTTTCATATTATGTATGTCTATATGGATAATATATATTCCTGTGTATTTATAAAGTACTGCATAAAATATGAAATATATTATTTATATGTCTTCATGACTACACATATATGTAATTTAACAAGTATATATGAGATGCATATGATATTTTACTTACCACGGTACAAATATTATCATGTGGTTCTTTCAATTCTTATCTATAAGATATTTTTCAAAATGCCTTCATTATTGAGAGATATTATTTTTATGAAACTTTTGTAAAAGGCAATAAATTCTCAGAGACATGAAAAAGGTTGTAAAAGGTCATCCAACTAAGTATAAAATAGTAGTTATGATTCAGAAACTCACAATCTAATGTTCTGTTTAATTATTTTATTTTTACTAATTTGAAAAGTTTCTCGTGTTATTGTTAAACTATACAAATAATATTTCATAATAAATATATTTAAAAGTCTTTACATAGATGGCACTAGTACTTTGAAAATAATTCTAAGGATAATATATTCACAAGTGAAGATTTTATTTCAAATATAACACATGTGATTGATATTTTAGGTAGTGTCAACTATAAAGCCAAAGCACAAAATAATTGCAGGGGGCATTAAAAATAAAAGATCTTAAGAAAAATTATCTGCCTGACAATCCTTCATTATATATCATGGTGACAGAAAGCTTCAAAAATAAATTGCTCAGTTCAAAAATTTCCCAAGAATTTATATACATGAAGGGGAATGAAAATTTCAAACATAATGCCTATGGTCAATTAATTTTGAAGTAACACTGGTATGTGTGGTAATAACAGATTCTACATGTCATATTTGCCTATACTTTGGCATGTATTTTGATAGATGATAATATAAAGGCAGATTTTAACAAGAATAACATAAAAAGGTGAACAATTCTGTAATAAAGAATGATTGTTGAAGTAAAGAACCCAGAAGTTCTTAATCTTAAATTCCTATTTAGCATCTACAGTGTAGTGTCTGAAAACAGGGTTAGCTGAATTCTGTAAGAAAAAAAAAATTAACTACACTTGGGATGTGAGTAATCTCCTTGATTGCACAATTTCAAATAGATGTAGACATTGATAACAAATGTGTTTTACACAGAGCTCAGAAATTTACCTAGGTAGTATGAGACAAAAGTAGAGGTATTGAAAAGTTTGTTAATTTCCCTGAAAAATAAAAGTTTTTCTTTATGTCCTTCTTTTTGTACACAGCCTATTCAGGTTACTGTGAAAATACTGACATTTTGAGATTATTTATTCATTTATACATAAATATACACAAGTCATCAAAGATGCATTGGATTCTTAAAAGTTCCTGGAAATTTGCTGATGGGATAGCTGCAGTGCACAGATGCTGGTTTGCACAGCTGGAATCTGTAGATACTCGAAGAAGCAATGAGGCTTTGAATAATATTGTAGAAAAACACATTTCTAGAAGAAAAAAAAAAGCTTGAAAGCTTGTTTAAAATTGTAAACTATGTCACAGAGGGCCAGATCCAGGTGCTATTTATTCTGCTCTTATTTCTGCCTCTGATAGTATCCACAGGAAACCTCAAAAATTACCTTAGGAAACCCCATACTGTTAGCAAACATGTGCCTGACAAAAACTGTAAGTTCAATAATGTAGTGATTAATCATTTAGCAAATAATTATTGATCACCACAATGTGTGTTTAAGGCACTATGTAAACATTTGATTAAAGGAGATCAATAAGGAAGGAAGAGGACTTAACAGATGAATAAACAGTGGTTGTTTATTTATTTGGTACCAGGAATAGAATATGAACATAGGGGCACTTAACCTCTGAGACACACCCACAGTCATTTTTTTATATTTTATTTAGAGACAGGATCTCAATGAATTGCTTAGGGCCTTTATAAATTGCTGAGGTTTTCTTTGAACTTGCAATCCTCCTGCCCCAGCCTCCCAAATTTCTGGGATTACAGGCATGTGCCACTGTGAATGGTTGGGGTTTATTACTTTAAAAAGCTCATTTAATAGGAACAGAAGTCAGACTTGTATCTAGAGTGTGACTTCTATTTTTGTTAAAATAGAAAATATTTGGAATTTTTTTCAGAAATAGGGACATTTATAAAGTAATTATATAACACACACATATATATGATGTGAATTTTTTATAATTTTGTATGTAATAAATGCTGATAAATTTCGATTTTTCTGTCACTAAATAATGACCAGCTGTGTGATATTTCTAAATTACTTAATATTACTGTACTTCAGTTTACACATGGGAAAATGTAGATAATAAAACTTTCTACTGTATATAAATTTTGATAGGATGAAATAAGTTCATGTAGGTGACACTTTGCCTGGTATACACTAAGGATTCACTAAATATTATTTGCTTTTATATTATTTTTATAGTAATAAAAAAATCTTCATGACACACAAACACTGCTCATATGAAGGAAGCCATTCACATTTGATGTTTGTGTGTGGTCATATATCTTATGTTCAGGAACATAAGTCAAATTATTGCTACTGTAAAACTAGTATTTAAAATGTTAAATTCATCTTAAAGAAATTAAAAGAAATAGTTTATGAACAATAACAATCTATGTAATTTTATCTACTTAAAGGTTGAAATTTGAAATACATTCTCCATTTTCAACTATCAAAATGTTAAAAGTGTGAAGAAATGGAGGAAGGCCTGAGTTTTTAATATGGTCCAAATAATTAAAAAAAGAACATAAATATGACTTTTTTGTTCTATTGTAAAATGATTTGAAATTTTAAGGGGTAATTACTAGTACAAGGTAATGTGGATGGGATTGCTGAAAAATCAAGTGAAAATCAACGTAGCAGAAAGTGAGACTTGTCACAATAGGGTAGAATGACTCCAGCTGATGCTCCATGTCTATAATGTCCAGTGGGGTGGCACGTTCAGGTATGTTTGACCAACTATGCAGGGAAGTTGGTAGAACCAATATTAAATCAGGTAGATGGAACACAGCTTCACAGACCTCAGGAAATGGTAAAAGTCATTGAACATCATTGTTGTTTTAGCTGATTATTGCAGAGGTAGGAGACAAGAACAAAAGGATATTTTATATTCCCTAGGGGAAAGGACCAGAAAAGCATTTAAAAAAGAATATTTCTCAAGTGTTCAAGAAAGCAAATACACTTTAAATAATTATCCCAAATTCCAGTAGTAATCTTTATATTTATCTATAAAACACCACTTATAGTGATCAAAATTACAAGGAAATGTCAGGGAAAGAATTTTGCTCTCTGGTTAAAATCTCCCAATTATGCAGGTCTTTGGCAGCAATGGTCCCCCTATTGGTAGAAGGAAGATTCATGCTATATAGTCTATATATATCAGGTTTGATTCAAGAAGTAAAGGTATCAGTATCTAAAAGTGACATCTTATGATATATTTAGCCATGGGAGGCTGTGGGAAGCAAGTTGAGAGAGGCATATATTAAGTACCTCACTAACTCTATGCTGTAATTTCATCAAGGTATGGGCCATAGGTGTAGTATAAAAATTACCTAATCAGGTACAGATAACTGAAATACAATAGGGTATCACTGTCTATGAAAGGGCATATGCCGCAGTCTGGCTGGGCACAAATCACCGAGCCGCCACAAAGCACTTGTATGTTCAAACAGGAAACTTTATTGCCTGAACTCCAACAGCACTGCATGCACACTCTCCGGGGAACTCTTCCAGAACCCCACGGGGCTGGCTGCGCGAGCACTCACTCTTGGAACCCCGGGAGAACTCAAAGGGTGCTGAGGCAGCAAGAGCTGCCCTATTGCCGGACAGTAAAGGTCATGTATACAATTGAATACACAACCTGTTTCAATCCAGCATCATCTTAATGGCTCACCTCTCAACCATTACTTCTAGCAAAATGCCATGTGTCATCCCGACTCGGCTGTGGCCCTCAACAGGCATAACCTTTTTGTATTTTGTTTTATTATTTCTATGTTTTCTAATTCTGTCTAAAAAATTATAATGTTTATATATACTAAGGTTAGAACGAATGGCCAATACTCCAAGTTAATTTCTTTAAGTGTAAATCAAATCTAATTTAAAGGGTGCAACTTAATCTCCTATCTTCATGAATAATGAAATTTACTTTATAATATGGGTAAGGATAAAATGTTAGAACATGAGTTTTATGTGGAAATCATGGCTATCATTGAAATGAATATGACACTTGAAGAATGTCTTAACTAATGGTATAAACTCATGGGGAAAGAAGTGGCCACTCATGTACACAGAAGTTGACCACCATAGAGCCAATTTCTCTTTCATTCTTTTTTTATTCCTTATTTTTTTAAACTTATTTTGATTTTACTCCTCACATACTTGTTGATTGTCATTTTATGTATCATGATAAAAACTGAAAGCACCAGAGTAACTAAAACCTAGTTTTTGTCTCAGAGTTTATTGTTTTGAATGAACATCATCAACTATAATGTATTTACATATAATAGCATTACTATTCATTGTCTGAAGTGTCAATAATTGTAATAATGGCATGGCATAAGGAAATAGGGCCAAAATGATGTCCTATTTCTGTTCACAAATGAACAATTAACAGGAATTACAAGCTCAGGCAGTTTTCCTAATACACTATTTCTTTCAGTCCTCCCTAAAACTTTAAAAGGTAGGTTCTATTATTGTATCAGCTTTAGAGATGAGAATCTGAGTTTTACAAACTAAGGCTTTGATTATTATCAAAGGCCAAACAGCTAGTAAAGAGCAGTGGAGACTTTCATAAGTAAAGTTAAATAATCTCAGCATACTTTATCTCATCTATTTATGAATCTGGAATTTAATTTTAAAAAGGGTGTTTTTATGTTTGGTAAGTTAATGTGAAGACATTTTTAAAGTTGAACATTGTTAAGTGATAATCTTGGAAAAGATTTCCTGTACACTCAATATGATCAAGTAAGATTTGAGCAAAAAATAACAATAAAAATTCATAGCCTAAGAGAGATTTAAATGTCCTAAGTAGTTCCTGATGATCATGACCACACAGAAGGAAAGGAAAGGTATCTCTGGAAGCTAAAGCTTAAAATAACTATTTCTGCTTATGGAATTTGAAAGAATTCCCCATGCAAAGACACTTCGCCCGGAGAATTCCAATTTTATTGCAAAAAGCAGTGTGCTTATATAGAACTAAGGGGGAGATGGTAGGGCTTAGATAAATGGCAGGCAACCCGTTTATTGGCAAGTTCTTTCAGATATCAGCTCCGGAGCCCAGGAATTAGTTCTCATTGGGACTAAGGTTCCCCGCCAGCGAGATTTGAAATTGGCGCCGGCGGGAGAGTTCACACAGGCGGGAACTTTTCCCGCCACTGCAGAAAAGAAGAAGGTAGGAAGAAGAGGTGCTTAGGCGCCATGTTGGGGTTTTTTCTCTGGGGTATGGCTGCCGTTTATACTTTTCCCAACAGAATTCAGTAGACATTTACTTTGGGTGAATCTTTAGTATTTGAACTACACATATGGATAATTTTTTAGAAAGATAATATACTTGGTCCAGCTTTGATCTCTCAATTATTTTATAAATTAAGTAAAAAGTAGATAAAACTTTTAAAAAATGATTAGGTCATCTCTACTATCTGATGATAATAATATAAAGGTATCACCAAGGTTACATATATTTTAAAAGAAAATTAAGCCCCCAAAAGTTTAAATAGTACTTTTAAGCATTATTGACATCTTTCTATGAAAGATTACATCAAATTATGAAGCATCACTATTAATATTTCAAAAAAGCATATTTTTGATTTAGTACCCAGTAACCAGAGGAAATAGATTTGAGTGTTTTATGTAACATATGAGCTGTTGATGAGCAAGCAAAAGAAGTAATTCTTGCCCATTGGGTCACAATTTTGCTGAATTCAGTTGCTTTTGGCACAAAAGAAAAAAAATAGAACATGACTTTTTCTGCAGAGGGTCAAAGTGAATAATTTAATTCATCTATCTCATAGTTCATTTTGGTTTACATCTGACCATGAGCAAGTGAATAAGCTGAGCTATCTTGACTATTTAGACTCACAACACTCCTTCATATCCACACGCAAAAAAAAAAAAAAATGAATATAAAAATTTGGACATTTACACAGTGGCAAAGCTTTAGAAACGTGTACTTTTAAACTCACATTTGAATTTCAAAGATAGTTTCTTGAAAGCCTACAGTTTCCATATCATGTGTTAGATACTGAAAGGCATATAGATGTGCTTTTGAAAGAAATTATTTTTTCAATAATTGAGTTTGGGGTGTTAGCTGCATAACAAACTGTAATAGTTCACAAACAATTGTACGTGTGCCAATTTATAAGCTGATTTTATATGAATATCATATTTGTAGTGTTCAAAATCAGTCATATAGCTAAAATTCAGTTCAAACTTGAAACAAACATAAAATATCAGTAAGCTTTTCCGCCTAACATCCACAATCAAATATGGATAAGAATTAACCTGTCATAGTGTTTTAGAGACAAACTGTGGGTTTGAATTACCAGATAAATAATGTTGGCAAAATTACAAAAAATATCTTTTCCATTGTTGTTATTTTTTTTTAATTTACAAAATATAGGGAACTTAAATTATTAAGTTATTGTAAATATTAAATTAGCTAATTTACTAATGGTTCTTAGAGTAAAATCTTACATTTTACAAATACATTAAAGGTTTGCAGTTGTAATTATTATCAATGAGAGATGACTTGGTCATTTTTCCCCCGTGCAAGAGATAGGAATTTGATGGAAGTTTTGAATCAATCAGCTACACAGTATTTATAAGGAATATTTAAAAAGAAAATTGAATAATAGTCAAGAAATAGTCAATAAAAGCATTAAATATCATTCTGCAGGTCGTAGCTTGCAAACAGTAAAAAGAAATGTAGACTATTAGTATAGTTTGTATCTTCAGTGTCCCTAGTAGACCCATATGTTAAAGGTTTGGCCAGAGCATGGGGGAGGTGGTGAAATGTTTATGAGCTGGAGCCTAGTGGGAAGAAATTAGTTCATTGGTAGCATGTCCTCAATGAATTATTGGGACACAAGTTATTCTACTTCTTCTCTTTGCTTCCCATCACCATGAAGTAAACAGCTTGGTCCTTGTCATATGCCCTGCTTCACCACCTCAAAGCTAATGGGGTCAAGTGACCATAAACAGAAACCTCTGGAACTGTACGTCAGAAGGAATTTTCCTCCTTGTAAGTTAATTATCTTAGGCCTTCTGTTATGGTGATGGAAAGCTAACTGACACAGTTGTATGATCTAAAACTCAAGGCAACTCTCCCATGGTCCTTCAGATGGTGCAGTAACAATTGCTGGAAAAAATCAAATTTCGTGTTTGAGGGGAAAAAAATCCTTTACCCAAACAGGATTTTAACTTATGGGCTGCAAAAATGGGTGTCATTTTGAAATTTTGTTCATGGTTTACTAGACCTGAATTCAAGACATTGGATTGAAAGTCATTCATTAATAGATGTAAACCAAATACAGAGAATAAGGGACTGAACATAGAAAACTGAAGTCCTCCGTGATAAGTCTATACTTACCACATTCGAATTTATAAATTCACAATATAACACTATTTGGTCTTATAATTGCTGAGAAATTAAACATAGTTTCCAAATTGAGGAATTACAATGTATTTATTATATGATTTATATCAAGGATCAGCAAATGGCCTATAGTCCTTTCTGTCATTAAAAGAAACGTAGATGACTTTTTAATCTTTCCTCCCAAGTCTAATCTGTGATTTATTTTTGTAAATAAAATTTTCTTGGAAAACAACCATGCCTGTACTTTTAGATATTGTATATTTTATTGCTTTCAAAGATAAAGTTGAGTACTTTCAAGAAAGATAACATTGTCAGCAAAACATGGGATATTAGTTTTTTCTATTTTTACAGAAAAATTACCTATATTTGTATAGTATCATAGTTAACTTTATGTGCCACTTGACTAGGTCATGGGGTTCCCAGGTATTTATCCAAACATGATTTATGGTAATTCTGTGAGGGGGTTTTATATGAGATTCATATTTAAAGTAGCTAACTCTATAAAGCAGATTGCCCTCCATGGTGGGGGGGGGGGGTTTCATCCATCCAATGGACTGAATGTCTGAGTAGAACAAAAGGCTGTTTCTCTCACAATCAGAGTTAGTTTTCCTCTGTGATGGCCTTCAAACTAAGACTCAGTTCTTCCTAATTGTACAACAGCTTCCAGCAGTTCCCAGAATTTGGATTCTAACTAAAGCAAAAGTTCTTCAGATATTATACTAGCTATCGTCCAAAATCACTGAGCTAATACCATACATACAAGGTAGATATTGTGGCACTGACCCATGTGATAATAGGACATGAACTGACCAAGGTCATTGCAGTGCAAAGACAAGAGTAAGCACAATACAATACATGATGCACTATGACCATGGATCACCAAAGCATTATTCCCATTATTTCTTTAACAACACCAAAACTGTTACAACTGTTCATTACAGTGAGAAAATGGCAAACCTCCCATTCCTAAACCAAGTGTGCTTGTTCTCTCTAATCTTGTTAAAGCTTTATCCTTCCAGAAAGTTCTGAATTCAGTAGGAAAAAGAGTGACTTCCTAGAATTTAATGGTTATGATTCTAGAGCTTCAGAGTTCGTGTTTAGAAGGTCACTGTTAATCAAAGGTAAGAAAATATCTTTCTAAAGTACAGCTGAATGAGGGACCATGTTAGATTTAAAGGTGTTTACTTACTATTTTTCCTTCCATCACTGTTCTAAAAGCTATCCTGGTAGGGTGGCTAAGGAAGAAATCTACTTTTTATCTTGTGTCTATGGTGGAAGAAGCCTCAATTTGGAGTAACAGCTGAGCTAAAAAGCAGTTGGCCTTTGAATTAAAGTATTACTTTTCGCAGCCAAACAACCACTAAAAAAAATCAAAAAAAAAAAAATGGAGATGACAGCTCCTTATTTCAGAGCTTCTTCCTCCATTTCTTCCATTGCATGAATAATAAAGATAAATAGCATCAAAGGCAGTTTGCATCCTACTTTGCACACATTGATGCTTATGGTGAGTTTGAGAACAGCTCTTCCCTCACCTGCTCTCATTGCAACACTTGCATCTCCTCCTGTGATCTACTGTGATGTTAAAATGTAGCACACCTCTGTCTTCTTAAAGGTCTAACTTAAGGTCAATAGATGAATGAAGGAAGGGATAAATAGAAATGTACAGAAAGGAGACTTTTTTAAGTTTCCCAGTGACCTGGAGTGTTATTAATTTTACCAAACAAGCTACATCTAGATTTAAAAAGAAATATTGGTGGAATAAATATTATTTTCAAAATCAGGCAAGGAGTGAAAAAGTCATCTTGGTATAGATGTAAGCTGGGAAACACAATGGCAATAACTATAAACATAATGCAATTTCATTTTCCTTAGCAGAAGAATGAATATTAAAAATGTTATGGCTGGACATTTTATGTTGAATCTTTTCCAGAACAGTGGATATAAAGAACTGAAAAGATGCTAAGGAGACATTTAGTTCATACCTTTCTATCTCCAGTGAGAACAGAATTTCAAGCATTTAAGCCAAATACTGACATGTTCTCTTATAAAACGGGGAGGGAAAGAAGAGAAATTGAAGAATAAAAATTATAGCCTGATAGATTCACTGATGTCTCATAATTGTCTTTTCCTGGATTAGATGATTTGATTTGTGTTACATCTATGACAGTTCAGGAGTAACAGCCCTGCAGGGCCAAGGAGGATTGGTGTACAATGAAGAGAATACTAAAAGGATTTAAACTTAGATTTTTCCTCAAGTCTATTCTCTGCAGAGACTCACCCTTTCTTTGTTTGAGTACAAATCTGCCATTTGCAAGTACTTCTCCTGGTGTTATATATTTTTTGTTTTGTTTTGTTTCAAAATTCACAAAACCGAACATTTTGTATATTGCCCTAGTTTAGACTGGGATTGTTCCCAAAAGGCCTGTGTCCTAAAGTCTTAATGCCCAACCTGGTGCTGTTGGGAGGTAGTGGAAATTAAAAGGGAGTACCTAAAGGGGGGCTTTAGATGATGTAGTGTACACCCCAAAGGAATTTGGGCCATGCCAATTCTGTTCCCCCTTCCCTTTTTCAATTCCAGGTCAGGAAGTGAATAGGCCTCTGCCACAATGTCCTGTGTTATACCACAGGCCAAAAAAAGTGGGGCCAATTGGTCACAGGCTGATTAGTTACAAATGTGTGAAACAAAATAAAACTTTCTTATTTATCTCAGTTATTTGTTATAGTAACTAAAAGTCAAAAAATATTATTTTTTGATTGGTGTCGACTGTGAACTATTCAAAAGCAGTGAATCAGAGAATCCCTTATTATTTTATGAGAACTGATACATAATGTTATGGCTGGACATTTTATGTTGAATCTTTTCCAGAACAGTGGATATAAATAATACTTTGTTGAAAATAAAGATAATATGTGTTTTTGCCTAGAGAGCCATTAAGTGTAGAGATTCCTTATTGGTTGACTGCTGTATCTAGTTTATGTTAATTAAGATAAGCTGTGTAGAATGTATAAATACCCCTCCAGTCCTACAATAAACGCTCCCACTCCTGCTGTATCAATCTACACAAGTTGCTCCTCACCTCCCCCCCCCCCCCCCCGTTATTTTGCTGCAGCCGGACTCCGGCAGAGTTTGAATATTGCAGTTTCAAATTCCAAACTTGGAACTGCATATTTTCCATTCGACAGCTTCTTTTTCTTTTGCATTTGGAAGCTGAAGTACAACAGATGAGTTTGATGCCACTAATTTTGTCTCAGTCCACATCATTTAACTGTTGGCATAAGTGCCTCTGTACAAGTAGGGCACTGTGGCATAGAGAAAAAATACGTGCATGTTGTAAACAGGGTCACTTAATTCAAAACTCACTTGTGTTTTTTATGATTAATAATATTTTTATTAAGAAATTTAATATCTGATTCTTAGAAATTAAAAAAAAAAAACATAGTCAAAGGTAAAATTCAGTATGAATTCTAAATGATGACCAGAAATTCACCAATTTTATGGTAATGACAGTAATAATATGCCTAGCTGAAAAAGACTAAAGTCATAGAAAAAAATATAGGGAGACTAGCTTCGTCCTATTTAGTTTCTTTTCTCCATTATTTGACTTCTTAATCTCAAACTTTAGTTGCCTAAGCCTCACATTGCCACAAACCAAACATAATAGGAAGCTCTCCCTTGCTCTTCATTTCCACCTAATGCTGGCTTACTTTGAACTTTAATGATCTCTGTTTATTTCTACCTGCTCCTAACTGGTCTCTACTCTGTCTCATCCTTGTGTTTCATTCAACTTTCCTGAAGATATCAGTGTTATGCCATCTGAAATATATTTCTTAATATTTCATATATTACAATAATTCTCTACAACATGAAAATGTAATTCTTAATCTCTATAAATACTCCAGTTCCATACTATGAATGACTCCTTTACTATAGGAATAGGTTTCTATGGTAGTAAATTTCCACAAATTTAGCAGTTTTAAGCAACACAGATTTATTATCTTCCAGTTCTGGAGAGCAGAGCTCTGAAATCAGGTAGATTGAGCTCATGTGATGGCAAGACTTGTTCTTATGGACGATTCTGAGAACAGTTTCTGCTTTGGTGTTTTCTTCAGCTTTTAGGATCTACCTTTCTCAGATCACTCCAACCTTAGGATTCTATTATCACTTCTCTTAATACTGACTGATCTTCCAGCTCTTCTTTTATAAAGGATTTTTTTTATTGGGATTCCATTGAGCTCTCTAGCAGAATTGAGAAAAATCTCCTCATTTCAAGATCCTTAAGTCAATCATATCTTCAAAGTCCCTTATGCCACCTACAGTAACATATTTATAAGTCTTGGATTAACACATGGGCATATGTGGGAATTCGAGTTACTACAATAACTATATATTGAATATAAAAATTCATTTTTACTCATAATTTTAAAATTATATTGATTTCTTAACTACTGTATAAGTTAAATTAAGATTTTACTGGATTTACAATAACATAATAGATATTTTAATATGTAGCTTCTTGACCATATCTGCAACAGAAGCATGCTGAGGTCCTCAGACACCTCCTTGCAATGCCAAATGTTATGGATGTAGCTGCATAATGCCACAGATCTAAAGATATGGTCCAAAAAGAGGGGACTCAAAAGAGGGGTCACTTCTATCAATAAGTTTTCCAGACATAGACTTATACATGAATGTTCAGAGCAGTTTTATATAAAATAGCATGTTAATTTGCATGCAAAACATGAATTAATCTCAAAAGGATAATGGTGAGTAAGAGAAGAAAGATTATAAAAAATAACTTACTTTTCTGTGTTGAAATATATAAACAGATCCATCACATTATAGAATGATCTCTAGGGACAGAAATTAAATCAACTCTTATGGAGAGACAAAGGAGAGGAAGGAGAGTTCATTGAAGGAATGAAGAAAATTGTGGGAGTTAAAAATGTGTTTTATATCTGTTTATGATGAACATCTTGTAAATGCATGCATATGTGAAAAAATATAAATTTATACGGTTTTTATATATTCTACTTATTGTGCATTAATTATATAAAAATAAAATTTAAAATACCTTTAGTTGTGTATGACTGGAATACTTGTATTACTCTGTAGAAATATTTTAATCAGAAGAAAAATAATATCTATGTGGGTTTTTCTTTGTACATCTTTAAGCATCTTCAGTATTAAATAGATAAATTTGCACCTCCAATATGGCCCTATTTCTCTTCCCTATTAAATTAGTACTACATCCAAGCTGATGAGAAGCCAGTCTTTTACCTACTGAAAATATTATACCCAACTTCCATGGAATTCTTTTACCGGACATGTATGTTTGGGCAATAATCTCCCAAATCCATCTTTGGAAATATCTGAATCTATGAATTGGAATCTACCAATTATTTCTAAGATCTCATGTCCTCATGTATTTACCTCTAATATGAGCCAAGATCACTAGAGACTCTATCTTTGGCAGCCCATGTGAATAGGTTGTCAGATAAAGTACAAGGTACCTACTTACATTTGGCTTTCAGTTAAAAAATGAATAATACTTTATTGTAAGTATAACACCAAATTGTTTATTGTTTATCTGACAAATTTCATTGAGTGAATGCTATAATTTATTTGCTAAGTCTGGAAATTTTCCTTTGTTTTATCACAGTTGATTTTGACAAAAGCAGAGAAACAAAGGTGTTGATAAGGTATGAAATAGTTATCATCTCAGAAATCCCATAAAATTCATTATTTTCATTTATAGA
The DNA here is from genome assembly GCF_021218885.2 of Marmota monax. Classification (NCBI taxonomy): domain Eukaryota; kingdom Metazoa; phylum Chordata; class Mammalia; order Rodentia; family Sciuridae; genus Marmota; species Marmota monax. The sequence continues at coordinate 793,236 of NW_026695230.1, read as the reverse complement.
TTGTGAAGGTTTTTAAGACTCAAGAAATATACATACAATTAAAATTATGTATAGATTTATTTCCAGCCCAAAGATACAAATGACTATGTGAGAACATTAGGACATATTAGCCTAATTAGTGTTTGCAAGATTCCAAGGGTATGAAAGAAAGAATGTGTATCTCTGTTTTTAACTAATGGATACATTATTTCTTCCCCTCAGATTGAATAACAAGAAATTAAAGCTATTAAAGATAGTTAATTAGAGTAAAATCAAAATGATGTCATGAACTCTGCTGTCCTTGAAACAACTCACTTTCTTAAAAGTCATGGCCATTTACACTTTTGTTTTAACTTGAATGATGGAAAGGGACATGTGGCTGAAGTATTAGAATATGTGTGTCAATTGCAGATATTTGCATCCTGGAAGAGATATTCTTATCTATCCTCTAGTAGATATATATATATATATATATATATATATATATATATATATATATATATATATATGAATTTCCTGAAAGAAAACAAAGGACCAATCCCCACTCCTAAAACTAACCCAGGTATCTGTCATTCCTTCTTTCATTACCATCTCCATGATACTAAAGGAGATCATTTCATTGGACGAGGAAAGCATCCCAGGATGGAGCAATGGAGCTCTCTAAGATATGAAAATAGAAAGAAAAACAGCTGTTTTTCTTTGTGATATCACAAAAACAAGGAGAAGAAATCATTCTAGGAAAGAATGTGTCAACTGTGTTGGGAACTACTGAGTGGCCAATAAAAACAAGAACAGGGACAAGACTTAATGCAAGACCACATGGGAATTATTTGTGACCAAGTAAAAGAATAACAGAGTTATGGTGGTCTGGGGTATGTTATTAAAATTTTTAAGAGACTGGAGAGTAGAAGGCAGAAGAATGGAGAGAAAAGGAGAAATTGATATTTTAAATAATTTCAGGTAGCTTTAGGACTGAAGTTCTTGATGTCACCACACTGGATCACCTCTGAATCACAAGTTGTAAAGGCGGAAGTTTGATTCTAAAGAAGAGCATCTTCATGGACAGTATTAGGACAGAATTTGTGCATAGATGGTTGCCTAAATGGCCTTTTAAATCTCATAATTAATATGAGTGGAAAATCAAGAGAGTGGTAGTCATAAAATGAGTTACTTGGGGAAGAAATACGACAAACGATGAACAGATGTGTATTAATTGTCTGAGACAATGAGAAATCCCATTATGTAAAAAACACAGCATCAGATTTCTATGCCATGTTGAGGACCATGTGATATCTGTGATCCAGCTAGTGTCAGTTTTTCAACAGCATTGGTTGAGCCAGTGCAGGCACACAGAAGCAGGTCAGCAAAGCTGAAAAATGAACTAAGACTGAATAAGTTCATTTTCAGTGTCAGCCACAAAGTAGTAATGTCACCACGGACAGCTGAGCAGTTCAGTTGACCCTCATATTACATACATCAAGTGAAGTTTTTAGACTAGACAATCCTTGAGGTTTTAACCAGCTATTTTTCATATAATCTACTAAATATGTGAAGTAAAAAATAAAGGAAGAGGGGCGTAAAGAAGGGAGATAAGGAACAAGAGGGAAAAGAAAGGGAGGGAGATATGAATTATCCAAGAAATTCTCACTTCCGTGACAAGCACTAAGAAATTAGGCAATGAAATGCTACTTATTCTACTTCATGCACTGCATCAGTCTCATTTATGGTTTTATCACATTAACTGCTCAGGAGCTCTCTGATATGCCTAAGTACAATTCTTAGGCAGATTCTCTCTCATCTCTGAAGAATTCCATATGATCAGATGAAGAAGCTACATAATACGAAGCTAAGCCTAGAGTTCCTTATAGGCTGTTTTAATATATTTTCATTAGTGTAAAATTTTCTAGTTTAAACCCTACACAATTCCTCACTGGATACTTGTTATCTACTAAGTATTTATGATGATTAACGAAGCACAAAAATTTTAGAAAATCACCTATTACCGCCTTTTCTTGAATAAAGTAATAATAGATCGACTTTTCCAAAATGAAAATGAAACCTTTCAAGAGGGAAATAGGGTATTTTATTGTACTGCAATTATGAACTGCAGATTGCATATCTATAAAATTTTCAGATTTCAGAATATGCTCTTCAAAAACCAACCAAAAAATAGGAATGGCATTTATAAAAATGAAATAAGACAAAATATAAACAGTGAATTGATATCCTGTGTGATAATATTTATGATTTTTATATAATGCTCAAAACAACTCTGTAAGAAAGGCACTAATAAAAATAGGGAGAGAGAGAGATTCTAAGAAAATGAACTTGTCATAGGAATCAATCTATTGAACAAGTTATATTACTGTGATTAAAATTGCACAACTCTGAAGACTTACTGGCTGAAAGCTAGAAGATCCTGGAACAACATATATCAAGCTCTGAAAGATAATCGCTGCCAACCAAGAATCTTGTATCCAGCAAAATTAAGCTTTAGATTTGAAGATGTATGTTTGTACATAGAGAAACATGATCGTTTGATTGCCTTATACTAACTCAAATGTATTTTTAAAATTTTCCTAATAATATGTAGGAGCATGAATAGAGATTAAGAAAGAAATATGTGTCTGTGTGCACATATGAACCAGAAGTATGCATACACATATATGTGAATATATACATATATATGTGTGTGTGTGTGTGTATATATATATATATATATATATATATATATATATATATATATTTGCTGATATTAAAAGAGTAAACATATGGGCATAACACAAACTTAACCAAACTTTTAATGATAATACATAAAATAGTGAATAAAATTATATTAAAATCTTAATAAATGATTGGAATTTTCTGGCATTTGCTTTTGAGAAATTAATAATGACAGATAAACAACTATATTTGAAAGTTTTCTACAATTTTTTTTGTTTTGTGCTAAGAAAAATAATACATATTAATTTGTTTTAGCAAACAAAATGTATTTATTTACTGTAAATTACTCAAGTATAAAAATCCAAAAGTTTTTACACCTTTATAGTCAATTGAAAAATGTTCATGTAATAATGAATCTAATGAATATAATCTGAGTTGAAAACAAATTTAACATGTCCATTGAGTTATAACATCACTGTTTTAAACTGAAACTTTGTCCTTCATTTTGTGTCAATGACCTCCTGAAATTGGGTAGGTGGGTTTGCATTTCACTAATGACCAATCCTATAGTGCTCAATGGTTTTCATGAACTGAAATTGAGATTATTGTGCAGCATTTCTTTTTAAAAATTTTTTAGTTGAAACAATATGGATTTAATGTTTTCAAAGAAGAGGCAACAGGGAACCTCTGGATATTAAATGGAGTGAAGTTATTAGTTTTGAATTTTCAAAACTCATTGTGGCAAACAAACGTCCCAAATCTGTCTCTCAAAGTCTTTCCTAGTGTAGGATTCTCTATAATGTCCAAGTTTAAACAAATCATTAACAATATTAAGAAATCATTTTAACATTATGTTATCATCCTAGACTAAGGGTTCTATAGCACTGTTGAAATGCAGAAAGTTAAAAAGAAGACTATATATATTTTTTTTTTTTTTACTTTTTTTGTGTTTTTGCCTTTTGGTTTTTTTTTTGTTTTGTTTTCTAGATTAATTGTGCTTGTTTGTCCAATAATCAATAGAGCCATTTAAAGAACAGAGTCCAAGTTTACTTGTTCTTGCTTAAACAGTCATTTAAATATATTTGTTAGTGCCCAGGGTGACATATTAATCTAATCTGCTTTTTACTCTAGTGGATGGCCTCTGGAAACCAAAACAGATCAATAAAAAGGAAGCCACTCAGCAGAAGTAATTTCATCTAGTTTTTTGCCTAGATCCCAAGAATCCTCATGGTTCATTGAAACTAAACTCTTTTCTATGTGCGCCTAGTTCCTATTGAAGTTCTGAATTTAATAGTCTGCAAATAAGAAAAGATGATCATATATTTTTCCTGCTAGCAGAAGTTCAACTAATAGATGACTTTGCTTCTTCCCCATGCCATCAGCTGGAGGTACAAAGTTGTGATATTGTTTGTTTTCCCAAATCCATTGGGATGGCAGCTGTTAATATTTCAAAAATGATAAAGTTTACCCTATGACACTGGTTTGGGTCATCGAGATTTGTGCTCTAGAAACACTGGTCACCTTCCAATAGAGAGTTGTCAAATGCCCAGTACAAAATGGCCTTTAAGACTGTGATAGGACTAGGAGTGGTTAGTTGAATGCACAGAAATGGTTTAACAATTGTGATTAAACTTTTGACACATTATATAGCATTGTTTAAAAAGTATTTTGGTGAAAAGCATTAAATTATAACATTTGATTTCAGGAAAAAAATAGAAAAGGGGGCTGGGGTTATAGCTCAGCAGTAGAGCAGGCACTGGGTTTGATCCTCAGCACCACATAAAAATAAATAAAGATATTGTGTCTATCTTTAAAAAAAACAGAAAGGGAAAAGTAGAAGTCATATTCTGAAATGAAAATTAAACAGTTAAAACTCAGATCTCTGAGACTGGAAACAGAATCTTAGGCTATAATCTCTAAGTAAAATAATCTCTAAGCAATCTTAAGGGCTAAATAGTAGTCTGAATTATTTATTAAAAAAGCAAGTTACTGGGTCTTCCACTGAGCGATTCTAATTTAATAGATAGGGATTGTGGCCCTTGAAATTACACCATTAATGAAAGCACAAGTTTATCTTCACATCACAGTCTAAGAAAATTGGCCACACCTGGTGAAATTTGGATAGCTGAAGGCAATCAGTCTTCTGGTCAGATCTCGGAGACTTCATCTTGAATTGATGGAGTGCAAGATAACAATTAATTCTCAGGAGATTGTCTTCACTGTTCTCTCAGTTTGAGATATTGTAACCATTTCATAGAGTAATGCTAGTTTTTCTAGTGCAATTAGGTAGATTTTACCTCCATTATTTATTGAGAGTAAATGAGCCAACCTACATTTTGCAAATCATTATAGTCATAATTGAGATTAAAACAAACACATAAACAAAAACAACAAAAAATAGGCAAAGACCCAAGTTTCAAAGATCTTTCAGAGTCTAATGAAGATGAAGAGCATTCTACACAAAATTTCAGAGAACAAGGAGTTACTTGTCTGTATTTTCTTTCATGTAATGCAACAGAGATTTAGAAAAATCAGAGTACAGTGTCATCCAGATTAAGATAAGTGAACAGAGACTTTTGAAAAGAAAGTGTGTTCACAAGTGGTAGAAGGTATATTTTTCAATTCCACTTTAATTCCCAGTGTATCAGGGCCTGATTTTGGCATCTTCATATGTGTTTCTATATATAAACTCTCTTTTTAAAGCATCATTCTTAACTGATACCTAACAATAAACATTGTAAATACTTAAATATTGCATCACATATGTGTATTGCATTGGGGGTATTATGTGATATATATATATATATATACATATATATCATATATCATATATCATATAATGATAAATCAGGTTGCATATATCTATGTCTGCAAACATTTATCATTACTTTCTTGAAAAAATAACCAAACTCTTTTCTTCTAACTCTTTGTAATGTATAGTATATTATCATTTTCTATAGTCATTCTACTGTGTAATAACATACCCTGTTGTACCAAATATAATTTAGTACCAATTGATGAACTCTTTTTTAGAAACTTTCAGCTCTGAGATAGTCAATATATTATCAATATGATGCTACATGTTCATTCTTCATTCCTTTTTAGAAGCAATTCCATTGATCAAATTTAAATAGTCATTAAAAGCTTACCATGTAGGGCGAGGTGTGGCTCAATGGTAGAGTGCTTGCCTAGCACATGTGAGGCACTGGGTTCAATCCTCAGCACCACATAAAAATAAAATAAAGATATTGTGTCCAACTATAACTAAACAATAAATATTCAAAAACCTTACCATGTAGTATGCATTAATAGGAGGAAGGCATTGAGCAAAATAGTCTACAATATTTACTCTAGAGTTTCCACAGTCCCGCTGGGCAAAGTAACCAGAAGGTGACAAGCAACTTAAAGGTTGAAACAGGAACTACTTTATTGTGAGTGAACTCAGCGGGAACTGAGTGAGAACTCAAAGTAGCAGGCACCCAAGGTAGCAGGAGCCGCTTCTCTGCGGGACAGCAGAGGTACATATACCCAACTAATTACACACAGCTTAACTCTATTAACATCATTTAGATACAGCAGTCAGTCATTAAGGAATCCTCATCATCTTAGTGGCTCGCTGCAGTTACTTCACAAACCACTCCTCCTGGCAAAGTGTCAGGCGCCATCTTGACTTGATTTTCATCCCCAACATAGAGTTTGCATTCTTAAAAGGAAAAACAGAACACAAAATCAGAAAAATATGCAGATAAAATACAAAAAGAGGCAATTTTAGCCTAATCCCAAGGTGTTCAGACTGAATAACTATAGAGAATTTCTTATCTAAAGTGGGGAAGACACCAGAAGAGTAGTTTTAGGGAAAATTCGAGTTTGATTCAGCAACATTAACTTGATTTAGAATTGTATATTTTCAATGATTCTTTCAATATATACTCTCAATAGAAATTTTTTAAATCACGAATATCACAAGATGCTATACCATCTTCAGTTTGTATAAAATTGATGAATTAATATAACTGAATGGAGACTGTCAATTAAACAAAGAAAATTTCACTTCAAAATTGGGAGTTCATAGTACCAATTTCACTAAAGTGATTGAGTCTGTCACCAGTGACCTTCTTCTTTTAAATCTGATTTTTAGAATATGTCATCCTTAGACTTTCAGAAGTGTTAGTTCATTGTTTGCCAATGAATCATGTTTTTCTAAGGCTCCCAAAACCCATTGATATTCTGGTGTTCCTGCCCTTTGTTTTCTCTGCTCATGAACTTTAATCATAACAGGTTCTGGTGGCTCGGTTCTGTCATATTCCTAATCTATATTCTCCCTTTCAGAGTTATCCCATCCAAAAGTCCATTTTCAATGACCTTCCTACACACAGATCCTTGCCCATTTTATAAATCCAGCATGGAATTCCCCTCTGTATCCTGCAATCATATCCAGCTGCCCATTGACATCCACTTTTGCCCAGTTGTTTCTTATAGTTCAGATATCCACTTAAGTGGCACCTCTTTAACCTACTCTGATGTACCACCATATTTTTAAATTAGAAGATTCCTGCTCACAGTTTCTATCCTAACATGTTTATCTTCATCAGATTTCATAGCAAATTTGATTCAATTTCCTGTTTCACCTTTTTAAAAATATTATAAAAAATATTAGAGACTTGTGGTTTTTTAATTTTCTATGATGATTTTAGCACCAGTCATCCTTTAGATATGTGGTGTCCTGAAAAAGTTCATATGTAAAATAATGCAAGATAATTCAGAGGGTGAAATGATCATATTATGAGAGCCTTAACCTAATCTGTGTATTAATATGGGTTACCTGGTATAACTGTAGGCAGGTAGGATGTGACAGGAGTAAGTAGGTCATGGCCACAACTGTGAGCTAGTTCAATCACTTTGTTTTTTGACTTTTCCATTGACTTTTTAAACAATAGCCCTGGATTTTATTACTTCTGTATTTTACTTTGGCTCCACTCCTAGAATACTGTAGGCCTCCTTACCTCCTTGGAACTTCATACCCTTACACACTGCCCACACACACATTTTCTCCCCACCATACTCCTTCTCTCTCTCATTCCTTCCCCCACTCCCTATTACCTATCACCCCCAGAAGCTTTGGATTATCCAAAAAATAACTTGTCATGGCTTAGCTAACTGTCTCCTCAACCCGTACCACGCATCTGTGATTTAATAGATAGTGATAGGTGTGGACACCACTTAGGTTTGAATTTAGTTCAGTCTCATTCATGCAATACAATACAATTGTATTTTCCTTTATATGCTTACTTCCAATTTGTTTTCAACCAAGTGATTGCTGTCAAATACCTCACTACTCTCTGATGCTATTCATTGAATATTTCATCTTAACTTTCCCCTAAACAGTTCTCAAATTGAAGTCTAGCACCCAGGAGAGGAAGTCAAGGAGAAAGAGACAGATGACAGAGGAGAAGGGGACAATTCTTCACTAGCTCTGCTTTCTGTAACTTTGGCTTTTTCTTTCTTTCTTTGATGAAATGACAATTTCCTTGCTAGGCTCAAAATAACTAATTCTTTAAGGAACAGGTAACATTCTCTTCCCTTAATGAGGTCATTTAGGATGTCTCCTTTGAACAAGTACATTTGGTTCTCTGGTTGCTACTTATATCAGGATAGATGAAATTCTGTATACCCAAGTCTACTGTCCTCCATCTCTAATAATACACAGAATATAATGACTAAAGAAGTGCCTTGAGTTGTAATTATATTTCTGTTGTATAATTATTCATTTATTTTCTCATTACTCAAATATTTATTAAGCTTTAGCCCGAGGACAGCACAGGCTTCATAAATGAAGGTTCAGTACATGAGAAATCCTCAGGGAGTTTGAATTAAAGAGACAGACTCTAATTACCTTTAAACCAACTCCAGGACGACTTCTCCAAGCTCCAGCCTCCAGCTACCTATTATGGTAGTGAGATTTACTGAAGAGGCTAGCAAGAGAGAGAACATGCCAGGGAGTGGACTTTTATTGGGGAACAAAAAATTCTGGGGAAAATCCTATCCAATGAAGATTAAGGGAGGCAGTGTCCCAAGGTCAGGCACAATGAGTGGGTCTTCCGGGTAGCGGCCAGACACGCTTGCACACAGACAAGCCCTTGGACCTGAGAAGGATGGGGAAACCTCTGGACACAAAGATGTGCCTAAGCCCCTCTCGCCCAGCCAGGGAGATAACTCAAATCACCTGTGAGTATGGCCTCCCACATTAAGTATTTCTGTGAATCATACATTTTGAGAAACAAATAGAATAAGTCAAAATAACTGACATGGAGGACTTGACCTTGATAAAGGTCACATATAACATTCCCACATATTTCTTTATGTAAAATCAGCAAAATGGGAGTGACATTACTTGTTACAAGACTATTCAGATTCTGTTTTCCTTCTTGAGGCATTTTCAGTAACTTGATTTTCTGTTAATTTGCCCATCTTACTTGAGGTATATAATTTGGTGGTCATGCAGTGGTTCATAGGATTTTTCTTATAATACTTATTCTTTAAGATTAATATCAGCAGTCATTTATTCCTGATGTGTAATTTGCTCTCTCATATTGGTCTCTCTAGCTAAAGGTTTGTCAATGTTGGGTCTTCTCAAACAACTCTTCATTTGGTTAAATCAATGTTGTTATCATTCTCTTTTCCAATTAATTGGTTTTCACTTTAGTTCTTATTATTTAGTTCTTTTTGCTTAATTGGGGTTTAGTTTGATCATTATACTCCAGAGTCTTAAGGTTACATTATTGACTTCAAATACTTAGTCTTCCATACTGTAGTCATTTTCATTTATTAACTTTTCTCTATTAATTATTTTCACTGCATCCCCAAAATTTTGCTTGTTGTAACTTCAACTTTATTCATCTTAATTTATTTTCAAATTCTTCTCATTATTTTTGTCAGTCAATTGTTTATTGAAGTGTGCTTAATATACATGGATTTAATTATTTTAATTTTACTTCAATTTATTTCAAGGATTTGTTTTTGATTATGTATGATTAATTTGGAACTGTTAACATTCAACTAAAAGAATCCCATTTTAACCACTCTAAAATGTTCCTCATTATCCTTACTTATATTTTGTTCATGTTTTTAAAAGTACATTTCACATATTAGGACAGATAATTTAGCTTTTTTGAGGTGGCTGCATGCAGGCTATGATTTTAAATATATTTTTCTGTGTTGACCAGTTTTCATTCTTTCTAAATAATGTCGCCTATGTTATCATATAGCTGGGACTTTGAAATCTTTTGACAAACTGAAAATTTTGGCCTTTTTATTGCACTGTTTAATCCAGTAATATTTATGTAATTTTATAATTTGATTTAGATATGTCATTTCACTTTATTTTTATATGTCTTATATCTATCCTTCTTTTCTACCTTCTCTGTTTTATTTGCTTTAAAAGGAGAATTTTAGTGTATATTTTAATCATTCAATTAGTTTATTCACTATATTTTGAATTAGTTTCTTACTGTCATTGCTTGTGCTTATTGAAATCTACTACAAATTTATACTTAATTGTAAAGGATATAGAAATATTTCTCCTACACAATTATTCTCTCTTCCACTTTTTGTAGTATTATTTTTATGCATATTACATCTGCATATGTTTAATGATCATAATACAGTGTTATACATACTATTTTATGTGTGTCTTTTGAGAAAAGTATGTTTATAGAATTTGTTATATTGACCTTATATTTTATCATTTCTACTTTTTTATATACTTGATCACATCAGATAAAAATCTTCGATAAGGTAATAAATATACTTTATACCTTTTCAGAAAGAAAAAAATACAGTAAATATGTTTTGGAGGAATCTACAGACAACAGAAGGTGGTGACAGAAAGATGCCAAGAGGACTTGGACAGGCTTCACCTAGCAGGGAGACCTAATGCTTATCACTCCTCATAAATTAATCAGGATTCTCCAAAGAGAGCCCATAAGAGATAGGTAGGTAGATTGACAAATAAATGAAGGATTTGTTAGGGAAATTGGGTTATGTGATTACGGAGATAAAGATGTCCCATGATCTGCCATCTTCAAGCCAAAGACTCTTTTATTCAATCAAGTAGCTTGACTCAGTCTGCATTCAAAAGCCTCAGAACCAGCAAAGCTGAAGATACAATTCTGAGGTAAAGGATGAAGAATTAAGAACCCCAGGAGCCACTTATATTCTATTTCTATAATTAAATCATAAACTGTAAGAATGTTAGTGTTTTCTTTTTCACACTAAACACAATTCTCTGGAAATGCATCTATATTGTTTATAATGACACTTTGCTCCATTTTCATTTCTGTGTTGTATTCCATAGTATCAATGTAACAAAATATGTTCAATTATTTGCCTACTGAAAGACATTTGGCTAGTGTTTCAGTTAGGGCCAATACACATAAAAGTTCTATAAACATTAATGAAAAGGATATTTTGTAAATGTAAGTTTTTCTTTAGGATGAATACATAGGAGTGCAATTGTTGATTCACATATAAGTTTCACATTAAGATTGTTAAGGAATGGCTCTAACTTGCAGAGTAGATGTCTGTTTTCCATCACATATCCCTATACATATCATTCAGAAGTGTGTGAATAATCCAGTTTCATGCATCATTTCCAACATCTGGTGTTGACACTGTCCTTAAAAAATAGCTACTGTGATAGAGTGAGCATGATATCATGTTTTGTATTTAATTTGTATTCATTCAATGCTTAATGGAACTTTCATATCTTTTTTTCACCTGTATATTTCCTTTAGTAGAATTTTTTTTTATATATTTTGTCATTTTCTGATTAAATTTTTTGCTATTATTATTACAGTGTTATTTAGATACTCCAGATACTAAGCCTTTTACACATTATATAACAAATATTTTCTCCTAAATAGTAGCATGTCTTTTCTTCCCCTTAAAAGACCTTTTGTAGAACTAAATACTGAAGTCCAGGTTTATTTTGATGAAGTCCATAAATAATGTCTTTTATGGTTTGGGCTTTTGGTATCAAGCCCTGAAATATTTTACCTAGCCTCAGATTCCAAATATTTTCTCCCATGTATTTTCCTGACAGTTTTACAGCTTTATGTTTTCTATTTAAACCAATGATCCATTTGATTTAATATTTATATAAGATATAAACCTTAGGTCAATGGCACTCTAGCAATATTTCCTTATAAAGTCATTTTTCCTGCTTTGAATGGTTTCTTAAAATATTGTTACAGATTAGGTGCTCATATTTGCATGAGTCTATATCAGTTTTTGACTATAGAGTATAATTTTAGATATCACTGTTTATAATTCCTTCTTCAAGTTGAAAAGGATCAATTCCACTCTTTCTAAAATATTATTATGCTTGTTGTTCATTTGTCAAATTTCTTTGCATATATTGATATGTCCATGTAATTATAATTTTATTCTGTTAACATGATGGATCACAATGATCATTTTCAAATATTAAACCAGGCTTGTATATCTCTAATACCAGATTGGAAAAAAAATAGTTTTCCTTTTTAATATTAGAAAACAAGTATTCAGGATTATATAAATGAAGTTTTCAAAGAAACTACATTTCATCAGTTTATCAAAGATCATGGGTACAGTATTGACTCTGACTAGAGGCTGAGCCAATATGTTCTTGAAGTCCAAGTGATTATTTATTGCACTCTTCTTAACTAACAGCCTAGCAAGGAAAGTCAATTGTTCTAGAAGACTGGAGTTGACCACAAACCTTTTCAAGTGGTCAGGTTACATGGGTAGGAAGAGAACTAGAGCTATTGAATTACCCTTTTAAATAAGGAAGCTACTCTGTGTCAAGCACTTGACTAATGAATAGGAACATAAAAACAACAACAACAAAAATAGACTTTGAGCTCACCAAACTGCTATTTTGCATGTCTAGATAGCAAAGAAAATGGATATATAATGCACAGGAAATTAAATACGACAGTCTCTGTAATGTAGTCAATGAACCATCAGCAAAAGAAACCAAATTAGCACTATTTGCTGATGATATGATTCGGTACCGAGAAGACCCAAAACGTTCCACCAGAAAACTTCTAGAATTAGTAAATGAAGTCAGGAATGTAGCAGGATATAAAGTCAACACCCATAAATCAAATACATTTCTGTATATCAGTGACAAATCCTCAAAAAGGGAAACAAGGTAAAATACTCCATTCTGAATAGCCTCAAAAAAAAAAAAATATATATATATATGTAAAATGCTTGGGAATCAACTTAACGAAAAAGGTGAGAGATCTATATAATGAAAATTCCAGAAGCCTAAAGAAAGAAATCAAAGAAGACTTTAGAAGATGGAGAGATCTACCTTGCTCTTGGATAGGCAGAATAAATATTATCAAAATGACCATACTTCTAAAAGCACTAAAAGATTTAAGGCAATTCCAATCAAAACCCCAATGACATTCCTCATGCAAATAGAAAATGGAGACATGAAATTTATCTGGAAAAATAAGAGATCCAGAAGAGATAAAGCAATCCTTAGTAGGAAGAGTGAAGCAGGTGGCATCACTATACCAGAACTTAAACTATAACACAGAGCAATAGTTAAAAAAAAAATCATATAGGCACCAAAACAGACTGGTAGACCAATGGTACAGAATGGAGGACACAGAGACTAAACCACAAAATTACAATTACAAAATATAAGATATTAGACAAAGGTGCCAAGAACATGCATTGGAGAAAGAACCTGGAAATACATAGGCAACGAAATAAAATTAAACCCCTATCTCTCTCCATGCACAAAACTCAACTGAAAATGGATTAAGGACCTAGGAATAAAACCAGAGACACTGCATCTAATAGAAGAAAAAGTAGGCCCTAATCTCCATCATATCGAATTAGGCCACAACTTTCTTAATAAGAATCCTAAAGTATAAGAATTAAAATACAGAATCAATAAATGAGATGCATTCAAACTAAAAAGTTTCCTCTCAGCAAAAGAATCAATTTGTGAGTTGAATAGAGAGCCTACATCTTGGGAGCAACTTTTTTCTCCTCACACATCAGATAGAGCACTAGTCTCTAGGGTATATAAAGAACTCAAAAAGCTAAACACCAATAAATAAATAGATAACCCAATCAATAAATGGGCCAAGGAACTGAACAAATACTTCTCAGAAAAGGATATACAGCACCATCCATTTACCTGCAAATGCCATGATTTTCTTCTTTTTTATTGCTGAGTAAAATTCCATTGTGTACATATGCCACATTGTTTTTTATACATTCATGTACTGAAGAGAATCTAGGTTGGTTTCACAGTTTAGCAATTGTGAATTATGCTGGCATTGGAGAATATAATGCTAAGTGAAATTAGCCAGTCCCCCAAAAAACAAATGCCATATGTTTTCTCTGATCTAAAGAAGATAATTCATAGTTAGGTAGGGAGGGCTAGTATGGGAAAAATAGAAGAACTCTAGATAGCACAGAGGGGTGGGAGGGAAAGGGAGGGGACAGGGGGTTAGCAAGGATGTTGGAATGTGATGGACATAACTATCCAAAGTACATGTATGAAGACAGGAATTGGTGTCAGCATACTTTATATACAACCAGAGATATGAAAAAATGTGCTGTATATGTGTAATAATAATTGGAATGCACTCTGTTGTCATTTATTAAAAAAATACAATAGTTAAAACAAAAATAATAGTAATCCATGGATATATGAAGTAATTGAAAAAAAATTATCAACTGAGATACATTTCCAATGAAATTTTGCTTGTATTTTTAATAATTACTTACTAAATATAAAAATATATGTTTGTGGTTTTGATTAATATAAATAATAATTGTAATAATGACTCAATCAAGAGGAAAAAGTTAACACTGATAATTTTATGTTTAAGGAAATGGGAAAATCTAATTTACATATATATTTTTGTTTCAGAGAAGTTTGATAGGTTGATCAATAAAATACTTTCAAGCATAACAAATAAATTACATTAGAATAAAATTCTGTGAGGGAAGTGGTTTGGAAATACAAATCCAAAGCAAAAAAAAAGAAAAAGTAACAAATAAGATTTCTTAATAAACAAATATGTGAAAAAATGTTCAACATCTCTAGCAATTAGAGAAATACAAATCAAAACGACTCTAAAATTTCATCTCACTCCTGTCAGAATGACAGCTATTATGAGTACAAACAACAATAAGTGTTGGTGAGGATGTGGAGATAAAGGTACATTCATACACTGCTGGTGGGACTGCAAATTGGAGAAGCTAATATGGAAAGCATTTCAGAGATTCCTTGGAAAATTGGAAATGGAACCACCATTTGACCCAGTTTTCCCTCTTCTCAGTCTACACCCGAAGGACTTCAAAACAGCATACTACAAGGACACAGCCACATAAATGTTTATAACAGTACAATTCCCAATAGCTTAACTGTGGAGCCAACCTAGAGGCCCTTCTGTAGATGAATGGATTAAAGAAAATGTGGCATATATAAACAATGGAATATTACTCAGCAATATAAGAGAATAAAGTCATGCCATTTGCAGATAAATGGGTGGAGTTAGAGAAGATAATGCTAAGTGAAGTTAGCCAATCCCCAAAAAACCAAATGCTGAATGTTTTCTCTGACATAAAGAGGCTGATTCATAATGGGGCAGGGAAGGGGAACATGGGAGGAATAGATGAACTCTAGTCAGGGCAAAGGGCTGGAAAGGAAGGGAGGGGGAATGGGGTTAGAAATGATGTTTGAATGTGATGGATATCATTATCCAAAGTACATGTATGAAGGCATGAATTAGTGTGAATATACTTTCTATACAACGAGAAATATGAAAAATTTGTGCTCTATATATGTAATATGAATTGTAATGCAGTCTGCTGTCATATATAAATTAAAAAAAAAAAAAACTTAAGTAATTGTCATTTCTTCAACTCAAAGTCCTCCCTTGTCTATGAAATACTTATGCTAACCTGGGCCCTATATACTTGGTTTCCTCCATTTTCATGTTTTATCCTGGCTGAATAGACCTAAATTGTTGAATCATTGGTCAACTTTTATCTGTGCACATATGATTGTCACATGAGAATCACAAGCTTCAAAGGAGACAATGAACTCAACACTGGGACAAATTGGCAGATGGGAGAAAACAGTGTGATGCAGATCAGTAGGTACTGACTGCTGAAAATGGGACAAACAAGCCTCTGGCCAAGGAAAAGTGACTAAGTTCTGTTGTTATGAGTAATACCTGTTATATGTTTCCTATCTCTCAATACAGATTCCTGTGGTTCAAGTTAAATGTCCTTCAAAAATATTTTTCAAAATATTGGCCTCAAAATTGAAGTGGGACAAGTCACAGATAAACCAGAAGGTGGGATTACAAAGAATGATCTTGAATATCTTGAAAGATTATTTTTTGATCATGCCTTAATTATTTATTTGTCTCTATCTTCTTCCCCACCACATAGTGTCAGCTCATCTGAGGCTCAAACTCCACTTTACCTTGGTTTCCAAAGATCATCCTTTCCTGCAAAAGACTACATGGTTCCAAGAGATATTTCAGTTCAGGAGAAATCATTTTAAATTCAATACATGTCTGAAAAATAATTTAAATGTCAACAGCAATTTTATTTTCCAAGCTGTTTTTGTTTTTGAGATTGTCAACAGAGGTAGCCCTAAGGAATACCTATTTTAATTTCTTTTACGTATACTTGGAATTAATTATAAAATTATATTTATATATGAAATACTGTGTTACATTTCTTTTTCCATCAGTACTTGCTAAGAAACTTTCACCCTCCATGGGGAAGAAGAAATGAAAACCAATTAGTCTCTGCAAGTTACTAGAATTGCCTTGGAAATGATTGTGGTTTTGACAGGAAAATTTTATTTTTAGAAAGTGATAGCATCTCTTAATATAGTGCGTATAATTTATCAAAGGAGAAAATAAGGCAGAGAAATCATTTCTGTTTTACATTTTGGGAAACAAATAAGATTTATATTGCAAAATTGAGCTTCAAGAACAGAGGATAAGGGCTGGCGTTTTGACTCAGTGTTGGAGGGCTTGCCTAGCAGCACATGTGAGGCACTGGGTTTGATCCTCAGCACCAAATAAAAATAAATAAAATAAGGGTATTGAGTCCATCTACTATATATATATATATATATATATATATATATATATATATATATATATTAAAAAAGAAAAGAAGAACAGAGGACAATTCTCTCTGGATGGGCATTTGAAATTTGAAAATATACTGAGTAGATGCCACAGGAAATGCCATCCTCAAAGTGGGTACTAAAGCAAAACATTAACCAAACACTGGGTCCAAGGGACATTGGAGGTTTTCTTCATCCTGCGTACCACACCAGATATGTAAAAATTCCTGTTTTTAAGAATCCAACACAGCTTAGTGAATAAGATAAAAGTTACAGATCTTCTCCCAAAGGGAGAAAAATCTGTACCTTCCTATAAGTGCTACTTTACAACTGTAAGTTTGAATGTGTAAATCTAGCATCCACCTCACTTCATGAGGATTGTAAACTGTGTGTTGAGAAGGCAAAGAAAGGTAGGAAACAAGGACCTGGTGCAAGAACACACACCTAGAGCAAAACAGTTTTAGGTTTCCAAATAAGTCAGTTTGACCCAGCTCTCACCTAGCTGTATCTATTGATCTTGCTAGTAAAATACACAGGAGGCTAAATTTTGCCTTCATAGAAGGAAGTGTAACTCAGCTGCCCCAAGGGAAAATGAAACTTCACTTAGACTCTAATATTGAAGCAGTTCTACAGCAGGAGTTTGCAAGCATTTCCTGTAAAAAGCTAAATATTAAATCTACATTGTTCAGGCTATATGATCTCTGTTACAACCACTCTGCTCTGAAGAGAAAATGTTAAAGCAGCCAGAGGCAAGGCATTAATCAAAGAATGTGACTTTGGAAACTTCATTTGTGGACTTCGAATTTTGAATTTCATATAATTTTCATGTGTCACAAAAAATCCTTCTTTTGATTTCATTCCATTATTTAAAAAATAAAGAAAATTCACAGAGGAACATACAAAAATAGTCAACTCTCTAGGCATTTGAGTTTTTCTTTATATGCCATGGCAGAAAATCTTTTGATGCCATCGTTCTCACTTTTACTGAACAAAAAGTTTTGAAAAACTGTAGTGGGAAGATGGTAAGGAATTTTTAAAACTAATACACTGTAAGCCTACAAATAATTTTGTTAATACAATTAAATAAATTACATATTATTTAGAATGCATTCAGTGAGTACATACTATGTTAGGAACTATAATACATTTATGATATATTGGTGAATTTAATTCTTTTTTACCTTCTTGAACTATATAAACTAAAGGGAAGTGGGTGTAAATATGTTCTTAGACATTCTCTCTTTCTTTCTCTTTCACACACACACACACACACACACACACACAATATTATACATCATGTTAACTCCAATAAAGCATTAGTGCAAGTATCAGTCAAGCGAGATACAGTGTTAAACCAGTCAAAATCCATATATAAATGAAAGAATGTGACTTTGGAAACTTTATTTAGGAACACTGATTTTTTTTTTAAATTTCATATAATTTTCATGTTACAAAAAATCTTCATTTGATTTTTTCAACTGTTTAAAAAATGAAGGCAATTCTTAGAAAGGACTATATAGAAAAGTAGATGAAAGACCTTGCTTGTACATCTAGTCAATAATGTTATGCTGTACACTTAGAAATCTGTTGAGAGTAGATCTCAAGTTGCATATTCATATCATGATAGAAATACAGAAGAAAAGAAAATTGCATTTGGAAAATCATTCATTCATACATACATACATACATCATGCTGATCAGGCAGCTCTGGAGAGGAAGTGACTCTCATTTGTGGTATTTGCCTGCTTCCCTAGTATAAATATTCCCAACATGGCTCATTTTAAGCTCCCCACGTAGTATCTCTAGAGGTAGACTTGGAAGACGTGAATAACTGGCTTTTCCAACAGTATAAAATGAGCTCCTGCTCACTCAGCCTTTGCCCTACCTTATTAATGTCTCCATTTACTTGAGTTGCTATTTCCTCTTTTCTTTTTTTTCCCCCCAGTACTGGGGATAGAATCCAGGGCTTCACACATGCTAGGCATGTGCTCTAACATCCCCAGTCCTTATTTGTTAAAAATAAGATATTATAAAGATTTGAGTCACAAAAATCAAACAAATCAGGTATTTTTATCAAGGCCAACGAATATTGAAGCACATAATATATAAAAATATTTTATAAATGTTCTGAAGAATGGAATTGTTATTTCATCAATAATACTTGCAAAAGTATTTTTAACTGGAGAAATCACATAGTCATGGGATTACCGTGGCTGTGCTATATACATAGATGACATAGTATTAGGAAAATATTTACATTTTCTTCTGTCTCTGTTTGGATGTTAAATGAGACACATAAGAGCACAGAATACAATACATACAGTCGTGATGATAAAGGACTTCCCATTGTGTGTGACATGTGTGCTTAATAAATGAAGTTTTTTTGATTTTCACTGAACAAAACTGTGTACATATATTTGGAGTCTGATTTTTTTTCATCAGACAGAAATTAGGCCATCCTTCACAGAGGTATTACGAACACAAACACTGATAAATGGAAAGCTTAATAATAAGAACAGGAATAATGAACACTGTTAGAACATATTGAACACACATTATTGCAAATTTCAAGTAGATAATTGTATACTCAGAGTCATTTAGCCTTGGACAATTTTCAAGATAAATTCATTTTACACATAAGAATGTTGAGATAATGAGATTTTTTTTTCACAACTACCAAAAGTTACAAGGTTTTCCAAGTGGCAATCCTAAGAGACTTTGATCTTTCTCACTTCTGTGAGGTCTTGACTCCATTCTCTCTGGTGAAAGTAACTGTTTCCAGGTGGCTGGATTTCCCCTTATGATTCATGGCTCCCCACATGTGGTTTCAAGATTGTAGATCCTTTTATTCATAGCTCTGATTATTATCTCCTAACCTCTTGTTTTTGTCCTCATTTCAGATGTCATTCATTGTTGATGTTCTTTTAACAGCTGTTTCAGTGTTCAGTGAAAGTATTAATAAAAATTTGAACTTACGGGCTACATCCTATTTGTTCAAAATTTTAAACATATTCTCATGTTCCCAAGTAATGACATTTTATCCAAACAAGTTTAGAATGAACCCAGTGGTTTGTGCTATCATACATGAACCTATTTAAAAAATATTGAATAAGTAATCATCTGGAAATTTATGTTATATGCATGTTTGGTGTGCAGACATACATAAACACGAATAATTTAGTACACAACTACAATAAATCATTGTGATATATCAGAAACAGTGGGTATTGAATGAGAGAAGGATGGGAAATATGGAGATATAGTTTAAAAAATTCTGAACAAATACACCTTCAAA
The DNA here is from genome assembly GCF_021218885.2 of Marmota monax. NCBI lineage: Eukaryota > Metazoa > Chordata > Mammalia > Rodentia > Sciuridae > Marmota > Marmota monax. The sequence goes on along the minus strand of NW_026695230.1, from coordinate 773,131 downwards.
TTTGTATTCCTGCAATGTCTGAACCCTACAACAGCACTTAAAACAAACCATCCATAATGAATGACACATGAAATGAAGACAAAACTCATGTTAGGAGACAATGTACAGGACTCTGAATTAAACGTATCAGGATGACAAGAGCACCACATTTGTAAAATGACATGTGGGCAAATACTGACACATGTCATAAAGACACAAAATAGGTGGAAGGAAGGGTCATTTGCAACACTGAGGGATTTAAACTGCACAACACTCCTGAAAATATCAAAGGCTTTCAAGCTTCTTTTCTTTTTCTTCTCTAAACAATCTCAAACACACAGAAGTATTTGCAAGCATAATAAGAAGGGATTGTTCTTTGCCTTGCATATTGAGAGCACGATAGTCTCATTACCCCAAAACTTTAGTGTGGCTTTCCTTCTGACAAGAATATTCACTCCTGAAGATGAATTTGATTCCTCTTTCTCTGAACACCTGATAGGAATTGAAGTTAAAGGTCCTCAGGAGCATAAATATTCCGATTTTATTCATTCATTTATTTATTTGTTCAAAAATACTAATCTTAAATGTGTGGGGATATGGAAACTGGGGGTGCTGGAAACAACCGTTCTCAGTCTGGGTTCTGGTGACAGGGCTGTATGCAGCTAATGGACAATAATCCAGCTTCATGCTTCTGATGTGCACACTTTTCTCTATATATGTAACCACATTTTTAAACGTTATCAAAATCTGATATAATTAAATTTAAACCTGTGATGCTTGCAAAACAATGTGAATGTATTTAATTATGTGCTTAAAATGGATGTAATGATAAATGTCTTGAATGGGACATTTATTTATTATTTATTTATTTATTTTTTATTCTGGTAGAATTTACATAAGGATGTAAGCATTAGCATTGTCAATAATCTCAGTGACTTGGGAAGCTGAAGCAAGAGGATCACAAGTTCTAGGCCAGCCTCAGCAACTGAGCAAGACACTATTTCAAGATAAAACATCAAAATAAAACTACTTGGGATGTGTATTAATGCTAAAGTGCCTCTGGGTTCAATACCCAGTACCAAAAAAATAAAAATTAATTAATTAATTAATTAATTGATGAGTGTTTTGCCAAAAAAAAAAAAAAAGGGAAAAAGAAATAAATATCTGTGGGTCATTTGAAAAAATCTGTAACAATGGACAAAGAGTAAAAAAAGTTGTCCTATAATTATGTAAATCTCAACAATTTCTTTGTTTATGGGTTCTTACAAACACTTCTTTAAGTTCTATATTAAGAGATTTTCATTTGTTTACTTTTAAAAAAGCTTGCATATTATCTCTGCAAGTTTTCTTGGGTAAAAATGTGTACTAATTTCTCATATGGATGACTCAAAATGCCTCTAAGTGGAAAGCACCTTTGTTGGTAAACTTTTCAGGCAGGTGTCTGAGAATATTCAAAAATTTCCTCTGCAGTTCAGAGCTCAGTAATTCTCATGAGAAATGCCTACATAATATGCTGTTCACATGAATTCTTTGCCATTTTATGATCCAGTCTCTCTGAATATTTCTGCCTACAATTCGTGAAAGTTTGGTTATAATTAAACTTCAGTCTCTTCATCCTTAAAGGAAAGGTACATAGCATTACCAAACTCAGGCTTATTGTGTTGATTAAATCACTTATTACATGTAAAATTCTTATAACTGGAAAATAGGACACATTCTAAAAATAGTTGTTATTCATATTTTTATATGTTTTCCATGTGTCAGTTACTATAGCAAATCTTATATATTTGATAGAATGGCATAGTATCCCTGATTGGTGATCTTAGTGATTACACACAGCTATGTTTTCAATTGTAATCTTAAAGGATAACAAGAACAATGGAAAATATTTAATGAGGAAATCCAATTCAGATATTGGAAGGGGTGGTATCAAAGAAATTTCTGTGTAGAAAGTGACAACAAGCTAAAACCTGAAGAATGAAAAAAAAAAAAAGGTATTTAACTGAAAAATGTTTTGTGCTGACAAAGACCTGTTGAATGCATTAATTTTATGTCCTGCAAATAACATATTGGCAATTTTAACAATTAGCAAAGTTTTACTCTCAATTTTAAGTTATTACTTTTCTTAAAGAATGAGTCTTGATTTACTTGCTATTTGGGAGAAAGCTCCAATAAATCTTCTGCTATTCTATTTTTTTTAAATTTTCTACTGCTTTTTCAATCATAAACTATTTTTCTGAATCTTTAAAATCATTTCTTTAAATACTATTGTTCCCCTGCTTCCCAAATAAAGATCATTAACCTCAACAGAAGCCAAGAAATGCCACAGTGAAAAACATTGACTACCTAATGCCAACTTCATCTACCCTAAAACAAATTTTGCAGATGCTAGTATAAAGTATTAAACCCAGTTTGCACAAATAACAGCCACTTAGTGCACCAGATAATTCTATGTATTCAAAGTCAGCCATCAGGATCAAGCTCAAACAAAATAAAATAAATCTAATGTTGTGTAAAATCCTAAAACACAACTTTATCTCCGAACACTTTTAGCAAGTCTCTTTCAACATCTAGCATCTGTTAATCAAAGCAGAAATCCTTTATCCACCTATTCACTCATTTGTCAAGCAATATCTTTTAAAAGGCTCTTACCAATTTCATTGCAGTGTCCAGTTGACCCAAAGTGAGTTTGTCACAATGATGTTCTCAAGGGGTGAAAGATTTCTTTCCAGAATTACTCTTTTCGTAGGGCTGACATACTTAAAAATGATTTGCTTCCCTTAATGTGTCTATACATATATATACTTATGAATCAACTATTTAGACTTGCTACTGTTTTAAAAAATTAAATCCTTTTTTTTTTTTTTGCAAAAAGACACTCAGGTTTCTTGAGTTATTTCTATGATTTATTTTTTCTCACTCTGGATCATTCCATTGCTCATCCTGTGGATGGTTTGATTCACAGTCATCTTTAATATTCTGGGGATCAGCCTTCACCTCTTACTTCTGCAGAAGTCTTTCTAAATATCTTCTCTCCCTAGCATCTTTCTCATTTCAGTTTCCTCCTAATGTTAGCACTCCTTGTTCCTTTGCTCTCTGAAACAGACCTCTCAGGCAAGTCTGCCTCTCTGTCTTCCTCATCAGAGGGAATAAAAGATTTAGTAACAGAGCTTTTCTCTCTCAGCAGTCAGCTACTTCTTTCAGGAGAAAATTAATGGGAATCCATCATGCCAGGAGCATTCTTTTAAAAAGCACAGAACAGATATCAACATTGCTCTTTCTCTTTGTTTTGAAGTTCAAAGTCAGTTCTACCTACTTTCTGGCTTCTTATCTCCATCAATCTTAAGAGTTCTGTCTCATTCCTATGTGTTGAATGTTTATATCTGATGTGTTTTGAAATGCACATGGAAAATTGAAAAAATGGAAAGAACAAATTATATTTTTCCTCTGATTTCCTTGACCCTGATGTCCATCCATGTTTTTTGAGTCTCAGTTGTAGAGCCCTGAGCAGCCACCTCTTCTCCACTTGTGTTGAATGGAAAATAAATATAGGTTCGACACTGGGACATCACAGTTTTTAATTTTGCTCTGTTCTTTACCCAGATTATGACAAACCACTCAGATCCTTATAATAGTCCACTGGTTTACCAAGCCAGAAAGATAATTGGAGCCACACTTTTCTCTTTTAGGTATAGCAAATGTGAAAGTAGTGGATCAATAACAAGAACATCAGTAATTATTTTTGCCCAGATATTAGCCAAGTCTTCCCAACCTTAAACTTACATACTATTATCATTTAAGTAGGGTTGTAAGCATAGTGATTTTATATAACTGCAATTTTATATATTTTTGGGTAACAGGAATTTTATAATATTTTCTAGTTTCATTGAGCTAAAATTGACAAATAAAAATTACAAATGTTTAAGATATATACCACAATTCATTGGTATATGTATACATTGCAAAATGATTGTCTCAACCAAGCTAGTTAACACGTTTATTACCTCACGTAGTTATGCTGTTTTCAGGTGTGGATAGGTGATGAGAATCCTTGAAATCCACTCTATTAGCAAATTTCAAGTACACACTATGTTACTGTGAACTATAGTGATCAGGCTGCACATTGATTAGTCTCCAGGATTTATTCACCCATCTTAAAACCAAAATTCTGTATCTATTAAGCAATATTTCCCCATTTCCTTTATCCTCGGGGACACTGGTAAACTCTATTCTCAATTTCTGTGAGTTATAATACAAAAAAAGACACATATGCCAATGAAAACAAATACAAAGCCAAGAAGGTGATGCATGTATGATTAACTGATCTTTGACAAAGGTGCCAAGGACATACAATAGACAGATGAGTACTTCCCAAAAACTGATGTTGGGTGCATATTCGCATCCACAGAGTAAAACCGAATCTCACCTTCACCATATTAAAAATCAAATTAAAATGGGTTCAAGACTCAAACATAAGACCTGAAATAAAACTTTAAATTTTTTATCAAAAACTTCCTAGAAGAGAACATGGGGAAAACTTCATGACACTGGTTATGGAAATGATTTTTTAGATATAATATACAGACACAAGCCAAAGAAACAGAGAAACAAGTGGCAATGTAACTAATGGTATTACTTTCCTAAGTCAATATTTCTAAAATGTTAATCTCTTAGACCATGGGTGGATCCAAAGGCCTGAGTTCACAGATATGCTCTTTCCATTATTTCTTTTTTGGTGGTCTGTCTTTCAATCTTCCATGGTGTTTTTATTTTCTACTTAATATTCCAAATAAAGAAAATATTAAAATATGAAATTATTAGTATGCTTACTTTTTCAGCTACAATAAGCATTTTATTATTTCAGTTAAAAATAATATTAAAAATATCACCAACAAACTGAGATCCTCAGAGTCTCATAATAAAAGTTAACATGGTACACCTTCCAAGTAGAAAACCTTAGTCTGGACATCTTTTGTTTGTTTGTTTGTTTGTTTTTAACATTTATCAGACATTTACTGCATGTTGTAACTGTAATTCCATTTTTAATTTTTTTATTTATGACAGTAGACTGCACTTATGCACTTTGTTATATCATACATAGATGGGGTATAATTTCTCATTTTTCTAATTGTATATGTTATAGAATCACATCAGTCATGAAGTCATATATGTATATAAAGTAATAATGTCTATTTTATTCTACTATTCTTCTTAACACCATATCCCCCTTCCTCCCTTTACTCTCCTGTACCTAATCTAATGTAACTCTATTCTTCCATAGCACCTCCCTCCCTTACTGTCAAATAGCATCCACATATCAGAGAAAACATTCATCCTTTGTTTTTTTGGGATTGGTTTATTTCACTTATCATTCTCCAACTCCATCAAAAGGACTTAAAATCAGCATACTACACTGATGCAGCTACATCAATATCTCTAACAGCTCAATTCATAATTACTAAACTATGGAACAAGCCTTCAATAGATGAATAGATAAAGAAAATGTAGTATATATACTCAATGGAATATTACTCAGCTTTATAGAAGAATGAAATTATGGGATTTTCTAGTAAATAGATGTAGTTGGAGAATATCATGCTAGAATGCTTTTTTAAAAATTATTCATCTGTATTATATAAATCCAATTGTTTTAAATGCAAATATTCAGAACAATTATTTTTCACGTGGAATCATGAAATGATACAATTCGTATTTGATGCCTTGTCCAGGGAAATTTGCTGAAATTGGCCTGTGTAGCAAATACACATCAGACTTAGGAAGGTTGTAAAGTTGAAAAAATATCTCTCAACTCAACCCACAGGTGTGGTCAAGGGCGAGCTCTACGACAAGTCATGATTATAGGACAGGTTCAGGCACTCAACAGGCACCAATGAACTTTGTTCTTTCACAAGCCTGATGGCCCAGGGCAAACTATTATGCCACCTACTAGCCTCTCAACCATTCCACCAGGCAAGCTCTGACTGTGAGACCCATGTCTCTCCTTTCAAAGGAATCAACATCATAACTCATGGTAGATGGGTGTCTTCCAATGGTTATTAAACCTCTACACCAGGATGCACTGAATACCTGGATCAGGGATGAAGGAGCAACTCACCACTCTCAAGAGGCAGCTTCTGGCTTATCAGCAACCATACATATCTCAGTGTTGCCAGCCCAGGGCAGGTATGACCCTTACATGGCAGGTCCTGAGATTAAGCAGAGCAAAGACACCAAAACTGCCCCTCCCCTTGCTTACACCCAGGATAGTGCCAGAAGCATAGGGTGGCAAGGGAATGTGCAGCCAAAACCCATCCAACAGATGCAGAAGCAGCAGGAACGATATAGCAACCCAACCTGTGGAGCAGGCTCCATTAAGCAATCAAACTTTACTTTTAACACAAGATTAAAAAGATATAAGTATTAAGAATTGTAAAACATCAATTAGCACTAAGCTCAACTGAAAGATCCTTGTTGTAATTGTGATTGCCACAGTAAAACACATATGAAGTCATATCTGTATCTTTCTTTTCTTTCTTCCTCTTTCTTTCCCTTCCTTCCTTCCTTCCTTCCTTTATATATATGTGCTGATTTATCCTATTTTTCTTAATAATGTTGCTAGTGTGGCATCACTCATCTACATAGTTGCTACATGGTTTGAAAGAAGAGTGAAACCGGGGAAAAATTTAATATCTTGTACTGCACTGTCCTAAGAAAGAGAATTTCTAATACCTCTAAGACTTGGCTAATAATTTACAGCTTAGAGGCAGATTAGAGTTTATTTTCTGTATGACTTTTTGACAGCGAAAGGATAACAAAACCTACAAAATTGCTGGCATTCAATTCAGTGTTTGTCTTCTTTAAGCCATTCCTAGATCCCAAAGGCACACAATTACCATAACACAAGTAAAATCAGTAAGACTGGGATTCTACAGTAGAAGAGTTGAATTTCGACTTACAAAAGACTGAGGGGATATGAGACCTATAACATTTATTAAATTATCCCTGTAACCCATGGTGCAAATATTTTGCTAAATGGTCTTGGCTTTTATTAGAGATGTAAAGTAACTTTCCAGCCAATTACACAAGTGACATGGGCTTCAATAATGATTCGGTATAAGAGTGAAGCATTGTGGACCAGCCTGAGTGGTATTCTATGACATCAGTAGATGAGGAAGTACTGAAGGGAAAAACAGTTTAATTCTTGAAAAAAAAAAAAAAGAAAAAATCCTCACCCAAAGAAAATCATTAATGTTGCTTAAACATGCAGTTATAGTCACTTTATAGAAAGATAAATGACCTGTCTTTGTTGTTTTGAGTTTTCCTTTATCCCTGAAAGACATTTATCTGATTTTGCTTATCAATTAATTTTATTTGATTCAAGGCCAGTGTTATAGACAGTGCCTCTCTCTAAAAGGGACATGTGTTCAAAGAACCTGGAGAAGGGTTTGTGTGGACTGTTCAGACTCAGAAGGGAAGAAGAGAGGTACCAGAATGCCAGAGCTCTTGTTTTCTTATAACTTATGTATTTATCAAAATGTTCATGAGAAAAACTTATTGACAATAAGTCACAAAGATGATCTTATGAGTCGTTGCCTTTAATAGGGTAGAAATCTAATAGGAATATAAATTTGTACAGGTTTTTCATAATAAGCCTCCACAGACATATTTAATTGTATTGAACACCATTCTTAATATAAATTTCAATACATCTTTGAACAATTAGAATACACATTTAGAATGTATTTTAACTCAAAACACCAGGGGGCCTCTTGACCTAAATGTTCTGAATAAATTGAATAGTATTCTGCAGGTGCTTCTGTACACATTCATATTTATGCCAGTGAAGGTTTCAGGTATCAGAGTTGCCTTCGTTTTTTGTTCAGTGAAACTAGATGAAATATGGAGCTCATATTCTTATGGAAAATTGGAGAACATAATAACCACAGATTTCTGTTTTGACATTAAAATGTAAGACAATGCATAATTGTAATCTATTCTATTAATAAATTGATAATGATTAATGCCTCAATTATTATATTATATTGTATGAAAACACAGTGGGATTTTATGGAAGAACATAGCTAACATATTGAAATATAAGAATAAGTAAGTTATTTTAAAACCAGGAAAGTTCAATTTATAGGAAATAATTACACTATATGTTTTAGAGATTTACTGAGATTTATTCAATTATCATGTCGTCATTAGAAGCAAACTTTATGATCTTCTAAACAAGTCTACTATTTTGTCATATAAAGAAAGTCTAAAGATTAAATGGTTCATTCCTTGGATCACTGTACAGAAATCAACTAGATCATCTAAATTCTACCCCATGGATCTTTCTCTAACATAACTTGCTTTGTGAATAACAGGATCCTCAATTATTTTCCATTATAGTAAATGAAAACATTTACTAGTTATTTTTATGTGTGTGGGAGGGAAGAAAAGATGAGGCAATTAAATTAATTAAATTCCCAGTATGTGTGTATTGCTATTGTTTAATTTTTTTCTTAAATTTTGAGATTATTGCTAATTCATATACTATCATATGAATTATAAGATAAATACAGAGAAATTCCCATTAGTTCCTGAACCATTTTACCCCAAAGATAACATGTTATAAAATTACATATCACACTATTGCATCCAGGGTATTAGCACTGATGAAGAAACATAGGAGAACCTTTTCAGAATGATCCCTTACAATGCCTTGCATGGCCACATCTATTAGTGTCTCCTATCTCATGTCTGACCTCTGGCAACCACTGAGATGTTCTCCATTTCTATAATTTTGTCATTCAAAAAGGCTGCATAAATGGAATCATAGAGTTTGTGAACTTTGGCAATTGGACTTTTTATTCAGTATAATTCCTTGTAGTTTCATTTAGGTTTTTGCGTATAAAAACCGTCCATATATGTATGTGATTGCTAAACAATCTGTAGTATTCATAGAGTGTATGTTTATATATTTGCCCATTGAACACATGTGTTATTTCCAGTTTGGGGCTATTATAAATACATGTGCTGCAAACATCTGTATTTTTTAATATGTTATTTTTCTGAGAAGAATACCAAGAGTGAATTGCTGAGTTATCTGATAGTTGCAATGTTTGGTTTTACAACAAACTGCCGACTACTATTTTCTAATAGTCATAAGACACTAAAACTAATCTTTTACATGTCCAGTAAAGGTATGTGAGTGATCTATTTTCTCCATATTCTCACAAGCATTTGATATTACCATATTTTAAATGTGTTAATAGTGATATTGGTCTTGGAGATCAGAAAAGGATCCTCCTTTCTCCAGTTTTGTTAAATAGGGGAAAAATTATTGAGACAAGCATGGAAATAAAGTTTTATTTAAGAGAGGGACAGAGATAGTAGACTTCTCCAGAGAGAAGGGGGACCAGAGTCAGGTGTTCGCAGGAGTGGATGTGTCTTGCTTTTTTATAGACCCCCAGAATACTCCCCACCTTTTCTTTCTTCTCCATATAAGTTTCTAAGGGCAGGAAGGAGCAGCACAGGGGGTAATCACTTATTTTGGAAAGTGGTCTCCCTTGTTAGCAACCCCTTAAGCTGGAAAGTGTCTACACTGACTGCCAGACCTTCTGCACCCTGCCTCAGTTTGTTGAAGAATGTAATATTTCCTATTCCCTCAGGCTAGGTGGGCCTGCAGGCTGATTGGCATTTGTTTTTGTTTGTTTGTTTGTTTGTTTGTTTGTTTGTTTGTTTGTTTTGTTTTTGGCAAAGAATGCATGTGGGGAGTCAGTACAATGGCCTCATTTTATAGTGTAATTCTCTTAACTGCATGTTCTCACCATCCTCATCTAATTCTCATCTATTTGTCCCCTTACAGTAAGTATGAAAGAGAATTGGAATATGCATTTAATTTGAAATTTTCTCAGTAGCAATAGAATATATATTTTTTGTATATAAAATAAATGAATGTTATGTACATACATTATGTGTGTGTGCACATGTGCACTACACAATTTTTATAAGATTGCTATCATAATTGCTATCATATAATATATTGTACTCTGGGAAGTATTTATTTCCTTCCTTATTTATTTTCTAAGGCACATGTCACCTTTCCCCTTTGTTTTTACCACTATAACACTTTCTTTCTGATATTAAAAAAATAATAATGGAAGAGGTTAAAAGGAATGTTCCAACAGTGTCCTTAAGGTCTAATACAGTGCAGTCAATTGTGTGCTACCACAACAAGGAAGAGGGGCTTCAGTAAACTGCCAGTGGTGAACCCACAATGTATGTTCTACTCCTCCTACATTTATTAACTCCTTAACATTTTGTCCTCTTATTAGAATAATTTCATAAACAACAATTTATATATAATGTCGCCATTTCCTATAATTTCCATGCAATGAAAAATGTCTGGAACCATGGCTCTCTGCTATACATCCATATGCCCCAAGTATTTTCATTCTACTGTAGCTTTGAATAACCTTAAAGCACTTGCTCTCTGTTTTACAAACTAAAAGATGTGGAAAAAGAAAAACAGTAAATGAAAGAAATTATGAGTAAATAAGCAGGATTTTTTTTTTTTTGGAAAGCTTATTTTTAAGAAAGCCAGTTTAGGTGTTGAGGAGCAAATAGCTACTTTTCAAATAAAGAAGGTCAAGTCTATAACATGAATCTTGTTTGACAGAACTAGCCAAATATCCAGTGTCACACAGAGTATGAAGACAGTTTAGCTATGAAACTAGTGATGGTGTAGGTTTAGTGAGAGGCAGAGTAATCCCAAGAAAATAGGGTCGCATTTTCAAATGTGCTTCGCCACTGACCTTATCTTCTTGCAAATATCTCATGATTCACTTCACTTGTGCTAACATTTTAAAACTTCTCATCTAACGAGGCAGATATGGTTCTAGCAATGTAGTGGGAGAACCATGAACTGAAAGCTCCCTTGACTGGATCCTCATCATTGCAGTTGTTAGCTCCAAAGACATCTGCTTAAAAATATCTTATATAATTACCTCATCCATGACTGCCAACACATCCAACAATCTACATCATATAATCTTCTTTTCTTCTCTTTCATTTTTTGACTCCACTGCAATAATATCAGCCCCTGAGAGTAAAAAAAGTATTTCTTAATTTTGTCTGTATTATTAAAGCCAGGAATGACACCTAATACATCATTATAACAAGGTAATTATCTTTGAATGATAAAATAAATACAGTGAGCAATAGTTTGCTCAAAACCATGCAGAAAATAAGTGACAGGACCAGGATGAAAATAAACCCAGTTCTTCTTGAGCCAAATTCCATTTTCTTCAGTCTATCTATCACGACTTTTTAATTAACTTGAGATCACAGATTTCCCTTCATCCTAAATCACACTTTTAAGATGCTAAACAGTCTTGTATGTTTTGAATAAGCCCAGGCCCTCCAAGACTGAGGTATTACCCCCAAATTTTACACCTAAGGTAGAGGCACATCCTCTAGGTGGTTTGAGTTTGGCAGGGAAGACAAGTTATCTTTAGTTGGTAATCCAGAGTAGATACTACAAGACTCTCAGAGGAGCAGCTGCATATTCAGTGACACACTGAACTCCTATGTTCTTTGAATGTTCCTAGGTAAGAGCTGAGTTAACTCTTGGGAAACACCATTTCACACACAAAATTTTACATCATATATGAGACCTTGTATTTGACTATAAGCTTAACATCAGCTTAAAGCTTATGATGTTCTTAAAATACAACAAGCAAAACTTAAGTTTTCAAATTTCTGCATTGATTTAAAATGTTATTGGCATGCTATAGTCTACAGATAACATGGAGAATTGAGTTGTTCTGCACTGCAGGCATACATGCAAATATTTATTAAGATCCACTACTCTCTAGGCAGTGCTTTCTGAAGTGCAGTGCTTAAAATTGTTTACTTTTCCAACAGTGAAAGTGCCCTGTACTTCAAAAACAATGTTAATTATTAATATGGCATATCAATTACATTGACCAAATAAAAATTCCCTACTGCATAAGAGAAGAAAACAAACATGATTTATTTTGTGTTTTGATTTTGCAAAGTTTCAAGATAGGATATATACTTCTGATATATGATATATATTGCTTTTCTGATAATGAGCCTCACAACACTATTAAAAATACTGTAAGTTTTTTTATATTCTAGTCTGTTGGTTTGCAACTCCATTAATGAAGTGCCAAGGGGGATATGAAACAGATTATTCATATCTGTTTTCTAAATTCAAATCTTTCACTGAAGTTACTACTAGTCTGTCAGCTTTAATAAAATCCTTTATTCCATAGAACACATGACAGCATCTAACGGACAATTTGATGACCTTGTGTCTCCTTTTTTCAACATGCCACAATTCCATTGCCCAATTCATATCTGGTCTTCCATGTACACTAATAAATATCTACTTTGAAAACCAAGACTCAACATCTTCCTTGCATCCACTCTCCAATACCCATACACAAATCATCCAGTAGCCAAACACTAACAAATTGAAAACTGAGATGTTCTGAAACATCTCTTTATTTTTTCAGTTTTCATTTCTAAGGCCCTGATTTCATTTCTCATTATATTGCTTATCAACTTTTTTTCTCCATCAAATATATCCCCACATGAATTTTAAGATACCCTTTTGAGAATGAATGTCAAAACTTTCCTTTCGGTTTACATTTCCTCTAAAAATAAAATTCAAGGCCCTTTGTGACCTGGCTCCATCCTAACTTCGTATTCTTAATATTGTTCCTTTCCTGTGACTGTTTCATCTTGCAATCTCAACCCCACTTTACATACACTGTAGCTTTTACTTAATGTGTTATGTAATTTTACATTATTTTCACATATTTCTCTCAAGGTGACATACTATTCTGTTTGTTAATTCTTATCAATTCATTCTTATGCCTTAAGACTAAGCCCTACCATTGCTTCTCTGCTACAACTTTGTGAAAACTCCATAGGATCTAGAGCTCTCCCATGCTTATGTTTACATTCAAGTACTGCAGGAAGTTCCATGAGTTATCATAAGGGAGTCTTCCCTTGGTTGCTCTCACTAGAGTGGAAGCTCCTTGAGGATATACACTTAGCATTATGGATTTGAGGGATTCCACCAAAACATGAAAAACCCTAAAATACATCAAACAATAAATATCAAAGATTAAATCATATTTTTCTCATCCTCACTGGTCTTTAAATATTCATCTACTCCCATGATGTAATTTATCATGCAGAAAGCCAAGGAAATAATGCTAAGTTTCTATGCCAATATCACCTTCTCAGTTTTATTAATGCCTCAATAAGAAAATCTTCATGAGGGAATATTTTCACTTTAGAAGGATCTAAGTATAAATGAACTCTGAAATTTCATGAAAGACATGAGTGTTTCATAAAACGCTACCATTCTGAAATAAATCAATGTAAGAAAAAGAAACTATCTTTGATAAAAGTTAGGAAAAAAATCTGGCTTTGGGGAAGATTATTTGAATTTGATTAAGGACAGAATAATATTGCATGCCATAAAGGGTTTATGTGCTATAAAATGTGAAGAGTAATTCACAGTTGTGAATTGACAAAGATAAAATACTAAAGAAGCTGAGAAAAGTTCTAAACTCTAAGCATAAGTACAAAGTTACACTCTTCTAAGGATTTCTGTGCATATATTTCAAAAGTCAAATCTAAAGGATTAAGACATTCAGATATTGAGGTAGATCGTGTTTAGGTATTTCAGGTCAAAAACAGCTGCTTAACATTATCCTTGACAAGGGTATGTTTTCATACTCCCTCATATGGAAATATTATCCTCTAACTTTCCCAATAGCTCTATCCATATTCTCCGCACTAGCAAAAATATATAAATACAAATGCTTTAGGTGGCAGGGAAGGCTTTTCCAAAGTGGGTTCCCACCTTGTGACAGAGGTTTTTCACAAAGATAGTGGCATAGCAGTCAGCCTTGGAAACTAGAGATGGTGTCTTCAAATAGGTCAAAAACAGATACAGGTCACAGGCAGATATATGTCCAGGCCAGATAATTAAGAGAATGCATCCCTGTTGGGGAAAGGTTGGCATACATCCTTTGATGAGGCAGTCTTTTCTAAGCTCAGGGTCCTCAGTTGTGTCATAGAACCACAGTGTGCATTATTCACCTGGGCCTGTTTCACATCATTTCTATGAGCCTTGGGAACAGGGGAAGCTAATAGAAACACAACTTAAGAATTGTATGGGGCTGGGGTTGTGGATCAGCGGTGGAGTGCTCACCTTGTATGTGCAAGGCCCTGGGTTGGATCCTCAGCACCACATAAAAATAAATAAATTTTAAAAAAGTGTTGTGCCCAACTACAACTAAAAAATAAATATTAAAAAAAAAGAATTTTAAACTGTTGAAATGCATTGGCTCATTGTTTCTTTACCACAGACTATGAGGAAGTGTGAGTGCTGATCTTGCAGCTGCAGTCAGCACAGCCACTGAAGAATCACTCAGTCGCTTCACAGCTTTGCTTGCCTGGATCGTATGCATCACAGTCCGTGTTTAAATTTGCAACTTCCATAACATGCTATGCATTATGAACTTGTTCTCTTTCACCTGCCATTACATTTGCTTGGTATTTTGATCTTCTCTGAAAAGTAAAATTATTTCCTCTATATGAAAATTTTACCCAAGCCATAGACTAAAATTGTTTCTTTTAGCAAGTCTCCATTTTAAATATTACTTTATTTTGTATTATTTACATTTATATATTATGCATATATCAAAACTGTTGAGCAAATATTATGGGTCAATCAATAATAATCAGTAGGAAAATTGTTGATAAACAGTACAGACATGGCCCCTGATCTCTCGAATCTTACACAGCAATTAGAAAGACAAATGGTGTAAATGAGCCATGATGGTTGTTATGGTTTAGATATGAGGTGTTCCCCAAAAGCTCACTATGGAGAGCAGAGACACAGAATGGGAGAGCAGTGTCTGAGACTGGGGTCTCTGATGACCTCATGGCTGAGGCATGTTTGGTGTCTGGGAAAGTTTCTGTGCAAAGGTGCTGGATGCCTAGCTGCTGTGCTAATGGCCTTCATGAGGAGGCTCTGGGCTAGAGTCTTATTAGCCTTGAACTTGATCTCAGACACACAACTCCTGGAAATAGAGGAGCTTTCTTCTAGACAACCACAATGTTTTGCCAGCTGTGCTGCTCCTGAGCCTGAGGGTTAACAGTAACCTTAAACAATGGGTATTCTTGAGAGCTACAAAGCTCCTAATATTGCACGTTGCAACTGTATAATATAACTGTGGAATAAATTGCATAATGTTGCTAGCTCTGTAACTTTCCTGAATACGAAGAATAATGCTTGCATAGTCTTTAATCTGATAATGAGACATATATAGATAAAGATTGCTGGCATAACTCTTTAGACCTCCTTCTCCATCAGAAAGCAGCCTTCCACCTGACCTCAGCTATATTTTCACAGTCTTTGTCCATGAGTCTTTATTTTTCTTATCCCCCTTCACCCTTCATCAGAACCTGCTAGATTGGTCACACTGGCCATGGAAGCTCATACATGAGAAGACACAAAAACAAGTTTAAAAGTGAAATGAGTGGGTTTTGAGAGGTTTAACCTAATCAGTGCATCAATCTCCAAGTAGGAATTAGGTGACTATAAGCAGGTTGGGTATGGCTGATGAAGGTGGGTCACTGGGGGACATGCATTTTGGAGTTTCAATTTTGTCCCTGGAAAGTGGAACACTCTCTCTCTTTCTCTTTCTGCTTCATGGTGCCATGTCGTTAGAGGCTTTCCTCTGCCGTTACCCTTCCTCCATAATATTGTGCTTCACTTCAGACCCAGAACAATGAGCCGAGCATCTATAGGCTGAGACCTCTGAAACCACAACAGCCAAATAAATTTTTCCTGCTTTAGAAATGTTCTTGTCAGGTCTTTTGATCACAGGGATGAAAAAGCTGACGAAAACAATGATACAGCACAATATCAGGTCCTAAAGAGGGACATAGGAATACATGACATGGAGATCAAGTGTAATATAAGGCACAATCTTGGAAGTCTGTTCTATGGGAAAGATGCTTCAGCGAACTCAGAAAAAGTAGCAGAAGCTCCCAGAAGGACTGGATACATTGTAGTCCATGGTCTAACACAGAATATGGCATCTTCCTGATGGTAAATACTTTCTGGAAATTTTTAATTAATAAACCAGGCATGGTGGCACATGTCTATAATCCCAGCAGCTGGGGAGGCTGAGGCAAGAGGGTCATGAGTTCAAAGCCAGCCTCAGCAATGTAGCAAGGCCCTAAGCAACTCAACAAGACCCTGTCTCTAAATAAAATATATAAAACAACTGGAGATGTGACTCAGTGGTTAATTGTCCTGAGGTTCAATCTCCAGTATCAAATAATAATAATAACAATTAATTGATGAAAAGTACAACTTTCCTTAATTTTCTATATATTTTTTTTTTCAAATTTCCAATACTTTAAGAAAAAAATTATCTTTAAGCCTTATTTATTATTTCCTAAAAAGTAATATAAATTATCCCTAACATAAACATTTTCAAGGCCTGTGATGTCTATGATATCACCTGGGTACCATGCTCCTCAGTCTAGGACACAGGTTATTAAACCCAAAGAAGGATGTGACATGTCAGTGTCCCAGATCTATGAAGAACACTAAAAGTACACTTGCTAGCTGTGATGTGGAAGCAATATTGGTGAATATTATCCTGTTTAATTCATAAACTCAATGATCAATTCTGATTAAAGCAAGAGAGATATTTCCATTTGCACTTGATGGACAGGAAAGCACTTTGTGGCGTCTGCTTGGTAGACATAAAGGACCTGAGTGTTAGCCACCTGCAAGACTGCTCATGCCTCTTGTCATCTGTCTGGAAGAAAATTTTCAAAAATTTGCCGCTGATAGGTAGCTTTATTCTGTCCATCTGCTGAAGGGAATTGATGCAGAGCTATTTAAAAGAACTTTGTTGCAGCCACTCAAAATGCTTGGAGACTTATCTAGCTTCGTGTCTAAATAAGTTTATTTGATTACAACTTGCCCCTTAATGCCACTATTTCAAACATGAAATCAGTAAGAGTATATAATCCGCTAATAGCAAAAAAGTGCATAATCAATTTTATTGTCCATAGTTGTAATAGTGACCTGGAAGATGTGTTCATACTACATAAAACATCATAGTGTTTAATGAACAGCTTTAAACATCTTTCTTAGTTCTTTTTACTTCAGCAAAACATTTGGATTAATTGTGAAATAATTATAAAATCATGGAATAAAATTTGCCCTAATTCAGTCCCCAATATTCACCCTTTCTCTATATATATTCCATCTCCCTGTTCCCTCTAATCTACTGATCTTTCTGATATTGATTATATATATATATATATATATATATATATATATAAACACTTTTTAAAAAATAGTGCTCTGTGGATACACATAGTGAGAATCAACGTGTTATATTCTTATATGTACATAGAAAAATGAGCTCAGATTCATTCCACTGTTCTGTCCTTATCCTGTTCCTCCTCCTTTTTCCTCAAGCATCATCCTTGACTGCATGGATCTTTCTTCTATTTTGATGAAAGTGGCCCCCTTTTCTTTACCTCTTTTCTTCTTTTAGATTAGCTTCCAAAATTTCAGATGAAATATTCCACCTTTGATTTTCTGGATCTGGCTTATCTGACTATGCAGGATGGGTTCCAGTTTTATCATTTACCAGAAAATGCCATAATTTTATTCTTCTTTATGGCTGAGTAATATTCCATTATGCATATATATCACATGTGCTTTAGCCATTCATCAGATGAAGGACACATAGGTTGGTTTCATAACTTGGATATTGTGAATTGTGTTGCTATAAATATTGATGTTGTTGTGTCCCTATAACACTGATTTTACAATTTTTGGACAAAAACCAAGAAGTAATATTGCTGATTCATATGGTTGCTTCATTCCAGTTTTTTGAGAAATCTTCATATGGATTTCCAGAAGTGTTGAACTAATTTGCAGTGCTACTAATATTGTATGGTTGTACTGTTTCCCTACACACCCTTGCCAATACCAAATATTATTTATATTTTTTAAACAGCCCTTCTGCCTGGAGTGAGATAAAATTCTCAGTACAGTTTTGATTGCATTTCCCAGATTGCTAGAGATGTTGAAAATTTTTATAAAAATATATATTGACAACCTGTATTTTTGCTTTTGAAAATTGTCCATTTAGTGACTCCATCCATTTCATTCACTTATTAGTTACAGGTTTTTTTTGTATTAAGATCTTTGAGTTCTTTATATATTTCTGGATATTGATGCCCTATGTGAGGAGCAGGTGGCAAAGATCTTTTCCCATTCTATAGGATCTCTCTTTAGGCTCTATTTTCTTTGTTGTGCAGAAGCTTTTAAATTTGATCTCATTCAACTTACTGACTTTTGGTTTTATTTTTTGTGCTTTGGGATTCTTGTTAAGGAAGTTGGTTTCTATGTCAATATGTTGCAGTGCAAAGCCTACATATTCTTCTAGCAGTTGCAGAGTTTCTGGTCTAATTCTTAGGTCTTTAATCCACTTTGAGTAGACAGGGGTCAAGATAGGGGTCAAGTTTAATTCCTCTACATAATGTATTTCCAGTTTCCTCTGTACTGTTCCTTAAAGAGCCTATTTTTTCTCCAACACATGTTTTTCACACTATTATTTAACATTAGATGAATGTATCTGCGTGAGTTTGCTTTTTTTTTTTTTTGTTCTATTCCATTGGTCTTCATGTCTGTTTTGGTGCCAGTGTCATGCCTTTTTTGTTACTATAGCTGTGTTGTATAATTTGAAGTCAGATACTATGATGCTTCCAGCATCATTCCTATTGTTCAGGATTACTTTGGCTATTCTGTTTTGTTGTTGTTTTGTTGTTGTTGTTGTTGTTTTGTTTTGTTTTCCAAATGAATTTTGTAACTGTTTTTTCCAGTTTTGTGAAAAATGTTATTGATATTTTGATAGAGACTGTATCATGATTGACAAACCCTTAGCCAGACAAACCAAAGGAAAGAGAAGACCCAAATTTAAAAAAAAATAAGGATAAAAAATGGAAATATCACCACAGATAATACTGAAATCAGAGGATCATTAGAAACTGTTTTGGATTATTTTCTCCAATAAAGCTAGAAAATCCTAACACTTATCAAAAACACTTCAACAAAGAAAAGCTCAGGACTGGATGGATTCTCAGATGAGTTCTCCCACACCTTTTAAAATAGAACTCACACCATTCTTTCTCAATTGTTTCTTGAAATAGAAAAGAAGGGAACACTTCTCAATTTATTCTATAAAACCAGAATCACTTTGATACCACAATCAGACTAAGTCACATCAAGTAAAGAAAACTTTAGGCAAATATATCTGATGAACATAGATTCACAAATTCCTCATAAAATATTGGCAAACCACATTCAAAAACACATTAAAAATACAGTATGACATAATCAAGTGAGATCCATCTAAAAGATGTAAGATTGGTTCAAAACATGCAAATCAATAAAAGTAATTCACCAAATAAACAGAGTTAAAGACAAGAATCACA
This sequence comes from Marmota monax, assembly GCF_021218885.2. Taxonomy (NCBI): domain Eukaryota; kingdom Metazoa; phylum Chordata; class Mammalia; order Rodentia; family Sciuridae; genus Marmota; species Marmota monax. The sequence goes on along the minus strand of NW_026695230.1, from coordinate 753,577 downwards.
TGATTACCTTATTAGATGCTGAAAAAGCATTTGGAAAAGTCCCAGCACCCATTCAGGTCTCAAAGACAAGAAAAACTAGGGATAGAAGAGACTTACTTACTTCAACAGTACAAAGGCTGTATGTGACAAACCCAAAGCCAACATGATACTGATTGGAGAAAAACTGAAAACATTTCCTCTAAAAACAGGAAAAAGGGATATACTCTCTCATCAATCCTATTTGACACAGTCCTTGAAACTCTAGTCAAAGGAACAGGCTGAAGAATGAAATTAAAGGGTTACAAACAGGAAAATAATTTGAACTATCTCTGTTTGCTGATGACATGATCTTATAACTTAGAAGATACAAAAAATTCCACCAGAAGATTTCTAGAACTATAAAACAAATTCAGTAAATTGGCAGGATGCAAGATTAAAATATGTAAATCAATCTTTTTTTATACTCCAATAATTAATCTGCTGAAAAAGTAATTTAAAAAACTATTGCATTCACAATAACCTCAAACAAAAATACTTGGGAATTAATCTAATTAAGGAGGTGAAGGACTTCTATAATGAAAACTATAAACACTCAAGAAAAACATTGAAAGCCCTAGAAGTTGAAAAGATCTCTCATGTTCTAGGATAGGAAGAAGCGATATTGTCAAAATGGCATACTACCATAAAGCACTATGTATATTCAATGAACAGGTTTTTTTTTAAGTTTTATTAAATAACCTGATCAAGGAAGTGGGTTATATTTGATAATTTAAATTTAATAAAAATGACTTTGTGAATTTCACTTTGATGTTAGACAAAACTGTTCATCTTGCCTTTACTGAGGATAAATAACTGTACCATGTTCTAGACACTTGAAAACTTACCCATCTCACTTCCTAGTTTGCTCAGCAAGTCCAGTGCTTTCAGTCTACTGTGTATATAAACACAGAAAAAATTGCAGTAACCATTCATTTCAATTCACTTAGTTTAAAAATTTCAGTAAACTATTCATTGCAATTCAGTTAATTTTTTTTTTATTTTTTGAAATTTTGACACATTTTTTCTAAGTGTAACATATATTCCATAAAGGAAGTATCAGGCAAAATGAAATACTTGCTTCTAAATTTCTGCATGTACACATAGGGTACATCTTAGAGGTACATGATATGTGCTCAAAATTATGTTTGGACAACAAAGAAATGGGAACATATTGCAAAAGAAAGGTAGACAAGTTTCTGTTAAAAGTAACTATTGATTTTACTCAGAGCAGGGCCGTGAATGGACGACACCAAGGTACTACATATTGGAGACAGTAAGGGTGGGATCTTCATATCTACACTATTGCTCCCCAAATCCCTTCCTAGAGTCCAAACCAAAAAAAAAAAAAAAGAATTACAATGTGGCCAAGTTAATTTAGGCATAGGTTTAATTTTCATTGCATAGCCTTTTTCTTCAACTGTGCATATGAATATGAGAGACACAAAAACCTTTTTGACTTAGGAAAGAGGAAGAGAACACACACTTGAAACTGTACAGGGTTTAGGGTTTTATGTTAAAAGTCATTGCTGGCACATCATCTCAGAAACCACAGCTTCTGTTTATCATATATCATTGTGTGTGTGTGTATCCACTATATAAATTATAAATAGACACAAGTATATACATACATTTAGTGGTACTAGGTATTGAACCTAGGGAATCTAACATTAACTTCTAATACTCTAACACAGAACTAAATCCCCAGGTCTCTTTATTCTTTGAGCCAAAATTTCCCTAAATTACCTAGGGTTTCTTTAAACTTCAGATGCTTTTGCCTTTGTTTTCATTATAATACAATAATTATATATGAGAAAGAGAAAATATTTTGAAATGAAGCAGATGTGAGTAAACTCCTCTTGAAAGAGCTTGCTCAAATACAAAATAGGGCTGGGGATTGGCTCAGTGATGGAGTGCCCCTGAGTTCAATCCCTAGTACCCCCCCTCCCCCAAAAAAGAAAAAAAAAGAGCTTGGTAAATTATTTTATTTTTCTAAGCCTCCATTTTTAAATCTGTAAAATAAGTATTTCTTAATCCCATACTTGTTGTGAATATGTTAGCTTTTTTATGGCAAAAGGGACTTTGTATATGTGAGTATATTAAGGATATTGGTATGAGCAGATTATTCTGTGTTATCTAAGTAGACACAATGTAATCAGGTAAATATATACAAGAGGCAAGAGGTTCATAGTGAGAGATGGAGATGTAATAATGGAAGTACAGATTGGAGCAATGATTTTAGAATTCTGGAAGGAGCCGTGAAGCAGAGAATATAGGTTCCCCCTAGAAACTGGGAAAAGAAGGAGCAGAGTCTACCCCAGGACATCCAGAAGTTCTGCACCTCTAGCAACACCTTCCTTTTATCCCAGAGGGCCTATTTCAGACTTCTGACCTCCAGAACCATAAGGTAATTGCTTTAAGGCACTAAATATATGTAGTAATTGCTATAGCCCCAACAGGAATCTAATGCACTGAAATTTTTCTTTTTTACTTCTACTCTGCTATATATGGAATTATTATCTGAATTGTGTCAACAATATCACCTCAAAACAAGTCATCCCAAGGTAACCTATATAGTTATGAAATAAGTTATATGAACTTTCTGTTCTGGTTCACTATCACTATAAACAAAGAATCTTTGTGAATTTTAAATGAGTTCAATTCAAATAATAATGATAATGATATTGATAATGAAAACAAAAAAAAAAAAAAGGATTCACCCTATCAGAGAAAGTAGCAATGAATAAAGTAGTAAAATTACTGGAATTGCACATTTCTTAAACACTATCCTTTTAAGGCACATTGTCAATGAAATTATAAAACAGATGTTTTGAACAAATCTATTGGTTTTAGCATGTAGGTTATACTACTTACACTCAATCACATAAATTACTGTCCAAATAACCATACTTTAAAACATATCAGAAACCAAATTCCTATATGTTGATTGTCTTATAATCATAGGTCTATAGATTTTACAGAATAGAGAAGACATCAAACCCAACAGGTGTGAATATTTTGCTCAGGTATTTCACAGTGTTTCTATGCTAATAGAGGCAATACCAACTTCCATTGCACTGCCCCATCTAGACCATGAATCCCCCTGAGTTTCAGGGACATAAAAATGGCCAGAAGATCCAGCATCAGCTTTTACCTCCAGGATAAAGACTATGTCATATTTAAGAAGGTACCTAGGGAAAAAACGATTAAGAGGCATCAGATGGGTGACTCTTCCAGCAAAAAGTTTATTTCCAAAAATAGATAGCCACCTGTGATTGAAGTTTGCCAGCTCCTGCCGAGTAGCTTATTTGACAGCAATTGACACCCTGCTAAATTAAAAGAAAGCAGACTGGCTTTTACTTAACAACTTGGAGATTTTCTATGCCATGATGAAATTAAAAAAAAAAAAAAAGGTTTTGTCCATTGTTGATTGCACTCACCTGCAGGGAATAGGAAGCCCAGCCACAATGGATCTAACAGAAGGGTATATTTTACTCACATAACAAGAAGTCTGACGGGTATATTTTACTCAGATGACAAGAAGTCTGAGCAGTTGAGCTGCACAGTCATGATTTTAGCAATGAAGATTCATTTTCTCCCCAATTTCTCATTCATAATTTAGTGTGGATGAATTCTAAACCTTCTGATTCTAAACTCAATGATATTTAGACTTAGTGAAAGAACTCAAAGAGAGTGAACTACTTAGTTTAAAGGTCACGGAACTCCCACATTGATAGTAAAATGTGAACAACTGAAAAAGAAAGTTTAAGCAAACATAAATTTTCCAAAAGAAATGTATAATTCCTCAGTGACTCAGCTTATCTCAACAAATTTGAAGAATTTGTGTTTGTTTCTCAAAAAGCAAGTACTCAGAATTTTAATTTTAGTAGTAATTTGAGTTACATGTAGAAGAACCTTATTTTAATGTCTTTTTTCATCAATTATCTTTTTAAATATTAGAGAATTAATTTAACCTTTATAATACTGTTTCTTCATTTGCAAATTAGCAATCTTAGTTTCCTTTCAATGTTACTCTGAAGATTAGTGTTTTTATAGGCAATTGTCCTATATTAGAAACCTAAATAACACAGTATGTGAAAACATAGATATTAATGGTGAATATTCTTTGGCCACAAAAATGTAGTATGGATTTTTCCTTTCTAAAAATCAAGTACATTTCAGATCCCTTATTTGCAAAATTGCCATAAGAGGTAGGGCTACATTTTGTTCTCTCTATTCCCATACACAACGTGGACCTGTGACTTGTATCAATCTTAAATAGAATTCAGTAGATGCAGTACACACTTCCAAGAGCATAAAACATGTCATGGCTTCCTCCTGGAAGTAAAGCATTCTCAAAATATTTGTCCTTAAACCCAGCCAACGTATTGGGAGGAAGCCCATGTGATATGGAGAGGTTGTCTCATAGGTGTGGTTTCAGCTACCAGCTTTCGCCCAATTGCAAAGGGAAAACTGTCTCAACCAAAGACAAGTGAGGGAATGTATCTTCAAATAATGTCAGGCTCCACCAAAGAGGTCTCAGTGAAAACAGGGTGGAGCAGAGAGAGGACATGTATGCCAAGCATTCCAAAAGTTGCAGACTTATAAATAAATTAATTCAGTCATTGATTTTGAGCTACTAAGTTTTGGGAAACTTTTAAATAATGTATGTTATTGAAGTGTTCTGTCTTTATTGAGTTATAATTGAGAAATAAAAATTCTCAATATTTAAATGATATAGAATATTGATTTGATATAATATACATATATGTAATGATACCACAAAAAAATTGACATATCCATCACCATTACAGCAGATAGCAGAAATTTCTTATTTTTATGATGAATAATCATGATGTATATGTGTGTGTGTGTGTGTGTGTGAATGTGTGTGTGTGTGCATGTATAACATTAGCTTTATCCATTCACCCTTCCATAAACACTTGGGTTGTTCTCATATTTTGTTAATTGAGAATGATGTTGCAATGAACATGTAAGTGAAAACATTTCTTTAATATATTCATTTTATTTTGTTTGCATATTTACCCAAAAAAGTAGAATTGCAGAGTTGTATTGTGACTATATTTTTAATTTCCATTCATGGCTGCAAGGGATTCCTTTTCTCCGCATTTCAGCCAACGTTTTTTAATTTTGTCTGTATTTTATAATAGCCACCCTTATGAATGTAAATGGAACTCTTATCCAGTTTTGATTTGTATTATTCTGTTGATTAATGATGGTAAGCATTTGGCACATACCAGTTGGCCATTTATATGTTTCCTTGGAAAAGATATATTCAGGTCATTTGCCCACTTTTAAAGTTTGTTTTCTTGTTGTTATATTTTGTGAGTTCCTTATACATTTTGTACAGTAACTCTTCATCAGATAAATGGTTTGAAAATATTTTTTCTCATTCTATGGGTTGGATTTTTATTTTATTTATTGTTTCCATTACTGGGCAAAAGCTTTTTAGTTTGATATCATCCCACTTGTTTATTTTTGCTTTTGATATCTGTGCTTTTGGTGCTATGTTAAAAAATTTTCTACTAAGAATAAGGTCATGTAGCTATATCCCTATGTTTTCTTCCAAATTTTATATTATTCAGGCCTTACACTGAATTCACTTCAAGTTTGTTTTCTATATGCTGTATTACAAAGACCCAACCTCCTTTTGTATATATTTCCAACTTTGTTTATTGAAGAGAACATATGTTGCCTGATGCTTATTCTTGGTCCTCAACTAGAAGATTTCTTGACCCCCTATGCATGGATTTATTTTTGAGTTTCCCATTCTGCTATAGGTCTATATATCTGTTTTTATTACACCATACTATTTTGATTACTACTGCTTTGTAATATATTTTGAAATCAAGGAGTGTGGTGCCTCTAGCTTTATTTTTGTTTCACACAATTGCTTTGTATATTTGGTGTATTTTGGGGTGTGTCTTGTATAATGTTAGTTAATAGGAAGAAGCAGGAAATTGATGTTGTTTTAAATGTTCATAAATTTTATAGCAGATAATGGACATTCAAAGAAATGATGTTACTTCCCACAATACCAAAGTGAAAAATCTTGAATCCATATATTTCCCTTAAAACACTCTCTTAACTTATATTTTCAGCTCATTTTCTCTCCCCTCAAACTTAATTCTTTTAGTTCCAAATCAAAATATAACTGCTTATATCAAAGATATTGTGAAACAGACCACCTTGGAGGAACTGCTCTCTTCCCATAGAAACTACTTCCTTGAATCTAGCACTTTGGTGTGTGGGAAGGGTGTCATGATGGTATTGTTCCATTTTTGTGGGGAAAAAAAATATCCAATAACACACAAAGTTAAGTGAGACAAATGTTTTATAAAAACCAATACATTTTGCATGATTTCTAGTCTTGGTATTCAACATGAGTAGATATTTCACATCTTCTGAAATGAATCATAATCGGCTTGAATATTTCTTCCTATTTCTTCCAGTCATTCATTAACAGAATCTTTATCTTCAAGGAGTCTCTATCAAAGAGATTAAAAAACTAAGAGGTTAAAAACAACAGATTTCAAGAGACTTAATCACCACTTTTAGGTAATCTGCAAAGAATAAATGACTTGTTCCAAATATTCTTAATTACTATTTGGTTATTATTTGTTCTTTGTTATGTATGGTGTTAGGAGCTTCACAAAATTTTCTCATCCTTAGAATAAATCTACCAGTTAAGTGTGATTAAGATTAGGATTTGAAAATCTGTCAGTTGTGGCTCAGAATATTTAAGTAATTAATCAACTATGATCCAGTTAATAAAGGGGAAAAATCAGTTTCATAATTATATTTCATCATTATTATACAAATCTGGGGAGATGAGACAGGTAGACCAATACCAAATCCATTGCTAGTTTGGAATACAGAACTTGGAGTGCCCACTATCTTATTTATAAGGAATAAATATCTATTCCTTATATAATACTAGCTATTATACATTAAAATACTTGGCTCTTCAAATTCTATATGTATCTGGTTCCATTCAATAATCTATCTGGGAAAGAAGCTGAACTATAACTTCTTCATCCCTCTTTTGCCAACATATTTTGATAATAAACATTGAAACTAAAAAGATATTTTGTTGTTGTTTCATTTTGTTTTGTTTTTTGAATGGAGTTTGAAGTATCTGAAGACTAAATATAAATTTGTATGTCCTTGATTCAAGAGAGTTGTTTTAGACTCCTTGAAACTGACTAGAAAAATAAATAAATAAAAATAAAAATAAATAAATAGATAGATAAATAACAAGCAAGTATCTCTTAGAAATCCTCAGAGATGTTATCTATGCTTATTGCTTATCCACACAATACCTTTTTGCTAAGCAGTATTTACTGTGAGGCAAATAATAAAGATACTTGTCAAATTTATGCAGTAATAAGTTCAAATATCAATATATTAAGAAATCTAATTCAATTTTCTCCCAAATGCCTAAAGCTAAACTCACGATTAAATCATTTTATTCTCATTTTGAGATTTCTTTCAACATGCACAATAAATAGTAGATATGCTTTCAGAGAAAACAGAGCAATGTTGGCCATGAGACCTAAAAATTGATGCCTATTGCAACATATCAGTATGAAAAATCTAATACATTTTTATATAAATTTCTCCTATTGGGAATGCTGAGGAATAACTGCTAAACAGCATAAGAGACTTTTTACTGAAGAAATCAGTTTAGCATTTTGGGTCAATGAAAGAGTTAAGTAGCAGAGGGATTGCTCCAAACACAAAACTGAAAGCCACAGGGCCCTTCTCTGCTTAGTGCTCATCTCAGAATAGCAGGAAAGAAAACATTTCTATGTTTGAAGGGTAATTCTCCCCATGTGCATTTATGGCCACATAGTCTCCAGACAGAAAGACTTGACGTCCCAGGTATGTTTTCTGACAAAGTCTGATTGACACTACATTTTTTTTTCTGCCCATATGGGTGATTGAACCTTGGACTTTGGACCTCCTGCATCTAGGCCAGCACTCTACTACTGATCCACATCCCCAATTCCACTTGATCCTACTTTTAATTAATATATTTAATATATTTATTAAGCATCTATGAATATAATATCCTATACCACTAGGGAACATTTAAAAAAAATAAATCTGGGCCCTAATCTAAGGAAACTCTCATAGTTTGTTGGTCAACATAGATATATGGTGCCAATCATCTCTAAAGGCCATATTAAGTGTATGTGGTGAAGATAAGATTGGCACAAAAACAAGTGAGTAATTTTCCTTGTAGGAGATGAGAGACAGTGGTGGAAACTATCTCACTGAAATACAAATAAGAAAATTGGAACTTATACAAGTTACAAGTTGAAATTGGCTGAAGTATAAATAATAATAGGTAAGAAGATAACGTATTTTGATGGGCAGTCCTCCTCCGGGTCTCTGATGTTCTCTGAGCAAGGGACAGCCATAGAATAACCAGAGAAGCAACCCAAGGGGCAGAAGCTGAAGTTCTGGAATAATCAAGGTCAAGAGGCTTCAGAGTCAGCTCAGAGTTGCTGATCTATTATTTACAGTTGGCAGTGAAATTCTCAAAAATTTATTGGTAGGTATTGATTCATTCATAGTTACTTAAGGAAACTGGGTCAGTGAAAAAGATGCTTGCTGAAAACATTACTTTTTCCTTCAAATAGCAGTATTAGCAAAACCTAAGCTTAAGTTGTCATGAAATTTTGAAAATAATTAAGTGATGATATCACTGGAAGTTTTGTAAAAGAGAATGCAGAAAACTTTCAAATCGTCTTTCATTTTTCTGGAGGTTTAAGATTTTGTTTGCAACTTGGCTTCCTGAAAGCACACTGCTATGTTCAGCTAATGTTTTCTAGAATTTCCAAATTCGTAAGGACTATTGGCTATTGGAAGATCATCCGAAAAGAACATTGATTAATAGAATTTTACCCAGATAATGAACTGGAAGATCTACAACAATATAAACAATTTTCTGGGGGCAATAAAACATTCTGACTTTATGATTTGGATCTTATTGAGAAAAGGATCATACCGATACTTCAAAAGTTGTTATCACAGATAAACCCTTAGTGAGGTGGTAGGTATTGATTCCATCAGTGAAACAGACTGATGAACACCTCAAATGTACAAAATGAGATGATTCCCTTGTTTAAACAAACAGATATAAATAATGAAAGTCCAACTCCAGAAGATGATGAGAATTCTGAAGAGGCTATTAAACACATGAATGCAGCAAAAAAAACATAACTCAGATATGAGTCAATTCTGAAAATATTATCCCACAGATTTCATCTTTTTGGGATTTAGTTTATGCCTGAAAAACGTTATGGCCAAAAAATGTCATGAAACTTGTCTGTTTGAGATAAAATTCCCAACACAATTGCAGATTTGAGCAAATATATAAAATCACAAAATATTGATTTTAAAAGTAGTGTGAAAACAAAGAAAGATGCTTATACTATGAACAATCATATTGATGAAATGCTGCAGTGTATGTACCAGGCAAAGGAGGTCATTTCAAAGAATTTAAATTACTCTGCAGCTATTCTTTATTTCTTTCAGTAGTAAGATGTTGACGGACCCTTAATTTAAGAATATTGTTTGGATAAAATATTTCCAGCACAGACATCACAAATAATAAGATAGTAATGCACTTAGTATCATAGGCTATTGACAGATTTCATAAAAAACATGACAGATACCCAAGAGTATCTAACTATCAATTTGAAAATAATATACAAAAGTCAAATTCTGAGCCTCTGGCTTCCTTCAGATACATAGATCATCTGTATTAGTGAAAAATGATTATGTCCACAAATTTTAATAATGTATAGCTCAAAGATCCACAAAAGTGCTCCTTTCAGTGAGATACTGCTCAAGAGGTTATTATAATAACCATTACATAGTTTAGAAGTTTTAGTAATATGGTAGAATATCACAAACTTCAACAACTGCCCAATTATTGAATAACAACCCTGTATAGATTGCTAAACATTGAAAATGTAATTGTCTCGGTTTGCGCTCTAGTCAATACATTTCTTGTAAGAAAGAAAAACCTGTTAAATTGTTTCCTTAATAAACATAAACATGTTTTCTCAGTTTTAAAGGAAAAACATATATTTCAAATGATTTACTTGGTGACACACACTATGATTGTCTTGTACTCTTTTATATCTGCATAAACAATAAAGAAGCCAATTTTAAGCCTTCATTTTTGTGTGTGTGTGGTGTTGGGGATTGAACCCAGGGTCTTGTTATGCAAATCAGGTATTCTACTAACTGAGCTATATCCCCAGCAAGCCTACTTTTTCAATGAGAAAATTCAATCATGAATTGCTTTAAAAAGAAAACTATTCACTTTTCTTTCTTGAATCTGCTTTTGCTTGATCTAGATCACATCTTGCTAGATTTTCATCCTATACTTAAAATTGTTCCTTTCCTTTTCATATTACTGACATCCCAAGACTGGATCATCCCAGAAGCCACAATTGTCTTCCTTCTACCTTCATAAGCTTCTTTGGTGGTATATAATCTGGAAACTTTGCATTGAGTACCATCCCTCTGTGTTAGTAAACCCAGATGTATACCTGAAAGAGTCCAACAATTAGAATTCATGTCCTTGCCTGAATTCTAGGTGCACTGCATACAAATGCCTCTTCATGGTGGTTTTGTCCTGTGTCAAATGGCTATGATGTGATAATATTTACCGCAAATCTCTTCCTTGTGTATTTCAAAGTTAGGGTAGGCAACAGAAAAGAAAATAAGATTTAGAAGCAAAACAGGAACCATTAAGCACCGAGTGTGTTGATACAGATAGGTGCCAGGTGTTGCTGCAGCTTACACAAATTTTCACTGATGTGCTGGCTCACCTTCCTAATAAGGAAGGTCACAGTACCCAGTCCTCTCTGGCTTCCATCGCATTTTCTCTTCCAGCTTCTCTGATTTAGGGCCAAGTACATTGTGTATCTGTGGCAAAGCCAGCCAGCTTCTTCTGTAGTTCAATTTTCATCATCAAGGTTATGAAAAAATGAGAGATAGACACATGTTCTAGTTTGTTCTCACAGGTTCCACTTTGTCATTGTAGGTTGTCCTGTATTTATTTTTGTGAATTAATTCTGTACTACTAAGTCTGTTGACAACGCCTGAGTTTTCCCCAGTTGCCAGCCCTGCTGTCAAATAGCAATTTCAGGAACACTACCAATAGTGAAGGTAACAGTCTTCCAAAGAATTCTTCATGGCTTCCAGGAATTTTTGAAGGTTTAATCACTATAATAAATCTCTTTTGCCATATCATTTTTGTGATTATGCTTTTGTGATTGAATCCTAATTGCTGTGCTACTTGAAACTCCATTTCACTTGGCCTCTCAAATGTAGCATGAGATAATAATAACAATACAACTGAATTTGCAATATGACTTCTATCACAAATTTGCTTTTTTTTTCAGACTTTCTAGAACATTAATAGCAATTTGGTTTCTTCCTTCTATTCCAATCTCTCCCCAGCTGCTCGTGCTGATGAGATGATCTGGGTTCCAAAGAACTGGCTGCAACATTAAGATACGAAAGCGGCCGCGAAGAAATCATGCAACATATGGAAGTGATTTCCTCAGATTGAGGGTAGGACTGCTCTGCAACCTTATGGGTCAGCTGGGAAAGAGAGTGTGCACCCAGAATCTCTATATTTTATAGGGGGTACCCACAAAGAAGATTCAATGAAATTTTCTTCATCAAATAAGGCAGATAATAAGATTTCAAAGATGGAGTCTTGCTTCCTGATGTCTTGTGATCAGCAGATTGATTGACATCTTGGCAAGTCACACCCATCTCATGTGCTGAGTGGGATCACTGGCAGAGCAAGAGGAAAGGTGCACTTGTGTTTGCCAGCCCAATCAGCATGCAGTGCCAGACCTGTCCCCTCATATAGCTCCAGTGCGCATAGCTCACACACACAGCCTATGGGTGGCTCGCAACACCAATCAAACATTTTGAAGTCATTCTTGATGCCTCTTTCACCCACACTCAAATTATTCATTTTGGAAACTATTCTCAGTTCTACATTTAAAATGCATACTTTCCATCTTCTTCTTTTTTTTTTTCTCCTGCCTCAGCCCCCCAGAGTCACTGAGCTTGTAGGTGTGTACCACCACACTCAGATCACGTGTTTTTTTTTTTAAGCTTTTCATTGGTTTATGTTTTGCCAATGACATTTTTTATTTAATTTTTTTAAAAAATTATGGTAAACTGTACAAAACATAGAATTCACCATTTCAACAATTTTAAGTGTATAGTTCAGAAACACCAAGAATATTGTTGTGCTACAATAACCACTATCCACATCCCAACTTTTTGACTTCCCAAACTGAAACCCATTAAATTATAACTGCTCATTACTCTTCCTTTGCCCCATCTCCTGAAAACCACCATTTTACTTTTTGTCTCCATGAATTTGACTACTTGGGGTACCTCATACGAATGGAATCTGAAGATTTTATTTTTGTACTTAAAAAACAATTGCCTGGAATTTTCTTATTCCTTTTCCTATATACATTTAGTGTTAGGCTGTGTCTCTGGATAGTCACACATACTGAGGAAAACTGGAAAATAAGGTAACCATAAGATGTTGACTTAATTACAGTGAAAGTGAAAAGAAGTCATACCCATCAACTTGCATCGCAATGTTATATATATGTAGGACCATTCCAACTGTCACCATCTTGCACTAAAATTCATGATTTTGAAGATAATACGAAAACATGAAGAAAAAGATGGTATTCTAATATTTCACTAGGAAATCTATATTTATTTTCATATACTTTTATTTTTTTTATTTTTTTGTTAATTTTTTTATTGGTTGTTCAAAACATTATAAAGCTCTTGACATATCATATTTCATACATTAGATTCAAGTTGGTTATGAACTCCCAATTTTACCCCAAATACAGATTGCAGAATCACATCGGTTACACATCCACATTTTTACATAATGCCCTATTAGTAACTGTTGTATTCTGCTACCTTTCCTATCCTCTGCTATCCCCCCTCCCTCCCCTCCCATCTTCTCTCTCTACCCCATCCACTGTAATTCATTTCTTCTTCTTGATACTCCAGTCTTTCTCAAGTAAGTCATGTCTCACTGGGACAATTCTGTTTGCCTTGTAATGCAACTTCTGGCTTCTATTCCTTCTCAAAAATATATTACCCTGTCTTTTCTTTTTCTTTTTCTCATCAATTTTTCTCCTATTCTCCCTTTGGATGACCTGCCCTAGTCACTTTGATCACCTCCTCACACTGGGCTTTCTTCTGCCTCTGGATGTTCATGTTTGTCTTTCCCTTTACTGGACATTCTTCTCTGCAATCACATGACTTGTCCTTCCAGAATTTTTTAAGCTTCCAGAACACCTGCTATTTTGAAAAGCCTAGTCCATCATAAAATATCTTCCTCTCTTGTTACGTATTTTTGTCCTTAGTGCCTAGTTCTGATTTTAATATTACACATATATTTTACTTATTTTAAGTGTGCTCTACTAGACTTTGAGGATGGCAAAGATAATATACAATATAACAAAACTCCACAGTACCATACCTGGTAATATAGGCCTATAGTAAATATTTATTGAATAAATGAAGGAATATTAATGTGAATGTGTTAACAGAGAGTTGTAAATCATTAAGTCTGGAAAGAATATCTGTTATTAAAACTGGAGTTTGAGAAAAAACTAGATTCTCTACTTGTGCTGATGGGTGGGTTTTGCATAAGTTGCAGGTTTTTGCAGCTGAGAAAACCCATTTTATTTTTAGCAGCTTAGCACAGCAACGGAATGCCTGCCAGGTTTAGCTCCAAGGGTTGCAGCAGGCAAAGCTGGATTTTTCTCTGTTACCCAGCAGCTTGATAGAGCTCTCAATGGTGGGCTATGTCCCTACCACGTTACAACAGATCTCAGAAGCTCATGGGCAATTTCTTCCCAGATTTTTTCCTCAAGAATATGAAGAATCGACTCAATGGAAAATGGAAGACCAGAATGAAAGGAGTAGGATTTATTTTATGTGAGAAAAATAAGTTAAACTTTCCGTAGTCAGATGGGAGCCTGATAGTAGGTTACTATTTAGGTGTTGTGCTAGTTATTGGTCAAAATCTATGCTAAACAGGTATTAGATAAATGTTGAGCTTATTGGTTAGTCCTGGAGTCTGTAGCCTTCACTCAGGTCTGTCCTGTCTCCCTGTTCCCTTCACCCCAGGATAAAACAGTTGGCTAGAACATCTGGAATGTTTCTACAGGTAAACTTTGCAAAGTGGCCTTTCCATTTTAAAACAAGTCTTAATTGGAGCCCCTTACTCTGACTATCTGATAATTTTACTATCTTCTTATCCTATTCACTACCATAGCAACAACTGTATAAAAAGAACTGTGCCTTTGAACCACGTGAAATTTCTAATGTTTGACTAATAGATTTATACAGACAGAATCTCATATGGTTCAGCCCTTCTATAAAATGAGGTCTTCACCAATACACAGCAATCTGGTAAATTAATCTTCTGCAAATACAATTATTCATGATTTCTCGCCTTAGTTTATTCATGCTGACTGTTTTTTTTTCTTCTCACAGTTTATAAATATACTTCGAAAAGTTAGAATTCTACCCACTAGTTGATTACCAATAATAGAAATAAGTAGGCTTGAATTATTCAGAATGTAGCTGTTTGTGATTCACCTGCAGTTTATAATTTCATACAGGTAAAATGATGACATTGGCATTTTAGTAGGAAAATTTGAGATTCATGTTTTTGTTTTGTTTTGTTTTGTTTTAGTGTCATGAAAGGTGATCAATGAATGTATATTTTTTGTTCTATTTTAGAAACCAAAAAGAAAAAAATATTGTCTATTGAAGATTTTGAAATAACAAGTCCATTTTTCGTTGTCCTTTTAAAATTACTGTTAAGTACTTGTATCCTGAGCAAATATAGCAAGTTTATTCTAAGCAAAACTTGTCATCTTGTCTGTTTCATAGTAATGAAAAAAAGAAATAAAGAAGTAAAGATAGGAATTAATTCCTTTGCCCTTCTGTGTATGATGACTTCCTGGGAATTTGTTTCTCATTAAAATATTTTAATAATAATAGACTAACAGTCAGCCTATTTCTCCTTCATTATTTCTTTTTAACCCATCTAACAGCAAAATGCAGTCATTATATTCAGTCCATTTCTTCCAGGGGAGGAAAAACCTTCAAGGATGATTAAAATAGAATAAAAAATGGAACAATCACTCACAAGAGACTATAAAGATTGAGGCAGGAGAAGAGTCACTATATTTGGGAAGCAGTTCTAAATGGGACACTCAATAAGTAATAAAAAATGATAAATGAGTGAGCACACAGGGAAAAAGAAAAGGTTGTTTTTTTTTTCCTTTTTTCAGAAATGGGGTATGAACACAGGGCCTTGGTCATACAAGGAAACTATCCTACCATTGAGTTGCACCCCAGTCCTAGAAGTAACATGTTGATCTTTGAGGTAGTTAGCCCATCATTATATCTTCTTTTTCCTTTAGCTCATTGTTTCCCTAAATAAATAAAGGCAATAAAGTTATCCCAGCCAGTATGCATCATTAATGTATTCAGTCACTCATACATTGTCACAGAGTTGATTTGAAGTAATTTAAGACCTCACAACTAACGAGAAAGGGAGGCAAATTTAGAACACCTATCATTTCAATATCAAACATTTTGCTCTGTGAAGGAAACGATGTCACAATTGCTCAGGCAGATGAAAGTGATATTGGTGTTTAGGATTAAAAAGAGGAAAACACCGAACCTTAAAGGAAACGCCCACAAGCCACTGATATGTAGACAGCATAGTTATAAGTCTTGATTCATGAGCACTTGGCCCATGCCCTTGTAAAATGAGGGAAATATTGAAGCTCAGGAAAACTGGTGTGAAATTGTGCAGCTCAATCATGGATCTACTTCCAGTCTGACCACTGATACAGCCCTTCTATAAATATTGGACCCCCCTTTTCAAGACAGGGCTGCTTCTGATTATTGAGATAGCCCACATTCTCCCTTGAATGTGTATCTACTGTCCCAAATAAACCTCTGTCTATGCCTTTGATTCATGCTAAAATTATTTTCCATCACTGATGACAAGAACACCACTGGCCCTCAGTTTAGTAACCTCTTTCCTCTGGGAAATCCTCAGATCCTTCTCTGGAGATGTCTTGACTCCTGTGACAAAAGTATGTTAACAATTAGACAAATAATTAATATAGATTCTTTTTTATTCTCCCCTATCAAAAAAAAAGTTGAAGGTTACTAATTTGAAATTAAGGTCAAAACCTAAGATTCATTTTATCTATCTTCTAAAAGCACTTGAAATTTGTATGTCATTAAAAACTGTTACAAACAGCATTGCTATGAAGTCATTATGAATAACAATTGGTTATTCTAATAATCAATTCGAATATTATAATTGATTATTAGAATAACCAATTGGCTTTAGTAACATGAGTTTACTAGATGACAAATCCCTTTGAATCCATAAAACACATCTCTCTTCAACATTATCTTCCCTTTATTGTTATTTTTCTGGCCCACAAACATCAGAACTCTTTTTATTTTATTAATATTGTGCTGGAAATGTCTAGTCTGGCCCCATTCACCTACCTTTAAAAAACATTACAAAGTCAAATCTGAAAGAAAATTGTATATATATATATATATATATATATATATATATATATATATATATATATATATTTCAAAATAAAGGAGTAATTGATTATGCCATTATGAAAACAAAATTATGAAGTTTCTTCAAAACATTTAAAGGCAGAACTATCATATGATCCAGAAATTTCACTATGGCCATATATCCAAAGCAAATGAAAGCAGTATGGCCAAGAGACTTCTGCACTACAATGTCTATTGCTGTGGTATTTACAATAGGCAAGAAAATGGAAACAACCTAAGCCTCCATCATTGATGAATGGGTAAAAAAAAATGTGGAACATATACACAATGCTATTAATGCTCTTCAGCCATTATAAAGCATGAAATGCTGTCAATGAAGAAAACAGGATGCACCTGGAGATCATTATGTGAAAGTGGAATAAACAGACACAGAAAGAAGCACAAGTATCATATGAGCTCATTGAAATGTAGAATCTTGAGTCTCATAGAAGTTGAAATTAGAATGGTGAGTACCAGTAGCCAGGGAGGGTGGGGTGAGGGAGAAGGACTTGTGTACCAAGTCACAGAGAGATAGGAGTAAAAATTTCTAGTGTGTTGTATAGTATGGTGACTCTATGTGACAAAAAAAAAATGTACTGTCTGTTTTAAAAAGCTAGACTAGCAGGGCATAGTGGTTCATGCCTATAATCCCAGCATCTCTGAGGGATGAAGCAGGAGATCAGGAGTTCAAAGCCAGCCTCAGCAAAAGCAAGGTGCTAAGCAACTCAGTGAGACCCTGTCTATAAATAATTACAAAACAGGGCTGGGGATATGGTTCAATAATTGAGTGCCTCTAAGTTCAATCCTTGGTAACCAAAAAATTAAATTAAAAAATAAAAAGCTAGACTAATGCATGAGAAATAAAATCCAGAAAAAAAATAAATGGCATGGCATCAAACTAAATAGCTTCTTCTTAGTAAAGGAAACAGTCAAGAACAGAACAGAGAGCCTACAGAATGGGAGAAAATATTTACCACCTGAATCACAGAGCATTAATCTTCAGGATATACAAAGAATTTTAAAAAGCTTAATGCCAAGAAAACAAATAAACCTATCAATAAATGGACAAAGGAACTAAACTAGGCACTGCACAGGGGAAGGAATTTGAATGGTCAAAAATATATGAAAATAATGATCAACATCTCTTGAAATTGGTGAAATGCAAATTAAAACTGTACTGAGATTCCATCTCATTCCATTTAGAATGACAGTTATCAAGAATAAAAGTAACACTAAATGTTGGCAAGGATGGGGGGAAACTATCCACACATACATTGTGGGTGGGAACGCAAACTGGTACGACCACTCTGGAAAGCAGTATGGAGATTCTTTAGAAAATCTGGAATGGAACCATTTGACCCAGTTATACCACTCCTCAGTTTATACCCAAAGGACTTAAAATCATGACACAGTCACATCAATATATATAGCAGTTCAATTCACAATAGCCAAGCTATGGAACCAAACTAGGTGACCTTCAACAGATGAACAGATAAAGAAAATGTGGTATATATACACAATGGAATATTACTCAGCTATAAAGAAGAATGAAATTATATTATTTACCAGTAAATGGGTGGAACAGGAGAATATCATGCTAAGTGAAATAAGCCAATCCCCCAAAACCAAAGATTCATGTTCTCTCCAATATGTAAATGCTAACCTATAACAAGGGAGGGTAGGGAGAGGAAGTATAGAAGTTCATTGGATTAGACAAAGTGGAATGAAGAAAAGTTAGGGGAGATGGGAATTGGAAAGACAATAGAATGAATCAGACATAACTTTCCTATGTTCATATATTATTACATGACCATTGTAACGCTACATCATGTTCAATCACTAGAATGGGATCAAAATTATAATGGGTTCCTCCCCATGTATATATAATATGTTAAAATACTCCCTACTGTCATGTATATTTAAAACAATACATAAAAAAAGAAAAAGAAAAAAGTGAGAAACATCAAAAAAAAGCTAGAAGACAGAATCTTAAGTGTTTTTAATATAAAGAAGTGATGTTTGATAAGATGGATGGGTTTAAATTGACTTAAACATTGATTTAAAATTTTGCTGAATATAAGATTCTTGGTTGGCATCCAATTTCTTTTAGAGCTTGGTATATGTTGTTCCATGATCTCCTGGCTTTGCGGGTCTGAGTTGAAAAATCTGCTGAGTTGGTGTCCCCTTATATGTGATCTGATTCCGCTCGCTTGCAACTTTTAAGACTCTACCCTTATTCTGTATGCTAGGCATTTTCATTTTCAAATGTACCTTAGTGTAGATCTGTTATAATTTTGTACATTTGGTGTCCTGTAAGCCTCTTATATTTCCAATTCGTTCTTCATGCTTGGGAAATTTTCTGATATTATCGCATTGAAGAGATTGTTCATTTCTTTGGTTTGAAACTCTGTGCCTTTCTCTATCCCAATAACTCTTAGATTTGGTCTTTTGATGCTCTCCCATAATCCTTGGATGTTCTGTTCATGGTTTCTTACTATCTTCACTGTGTGATCAATTTTATTTTCCAGATTGTCTTCATTATCTGACATTCTTTCTTCCAAGTGATCTAGTCTGTTGGTTATGCTTTCTAGTGAGATTTTTATTTGGTTTATTGTTTCCTTCATTTCAAAGAATTGTAACTTTTTTTTTCAGAGTCTCTAACTCTTCCTTGAACTAATCTTTTGCTACCTGTATTTGCTCTCTTATCTCATTGTTGGAGTGATCAACTTTTGCCTGTATTTGCTCATTTAGGTCATTTTTTAATTCACAGATCATTTTAATTATGAACCATCTGAACTCCTCTGACATTTCATCAACTTCACTGTCCATGGGTTATTATAGCGTCCTGGTTTGTTTGGGGCATTTTCCTCCCTTGTTTTTTTATGTTGTCTATGGGTCTTCCTTTCTTGCAGTGTGGATCCTAGAACTGGGTCCCCACATGCAAGTTGGTGAGGGCAGATCTGGTCCAGGCCTGCTCTCCTGCAGTAGTCTGCTGGTCCAGGAAAGTAGTATTATCTTATTGTCCTTGTTTAAGGAAACTTAAAATCTGTTGGAGATATTTCTGGTTATTGTCTTATCATTGCCTTTGTTATGAAGGATCATATACTGATCCAGCAGGAACAATGTTTCCTTGGAATACATAAGCTTCCAGAGAATACTATGTTATAAATAAGGCATTTTAGAAAATTGAAATATCATTCAAAGTGAATTAAAAATAGAAACAAAAACAGTATTTGTAATGTAGCATGAAACAAAGAAATCTTAGGAAGCTTAGACCTACTCTGCGTTTTTTCAACAAATTATTCAGTTCAGGTTGCTAAAAGGCTAAGGAAAATGTTGAAGATCTTCCCTGTCTATGTGCTCATTTTAGTCAGCTTTTTAGATGCTGTGATTAAAAGTCCTGACAAAAACAATTTTAGGAGTAAAAGTTTTCTTGGGGGCTCACAGTTTCAGATGTCTCAACACATAGACAGCCTGCGCCATTCCATTCCTGGGTGTTCGAGGTGAGGCAAGGTATAAAGGTGTGGTAGAGAGAAGCCGCTCAAGACAGAATGATGAGGAAGAAGGGAAAGAGCTCTGCTCAGTGAAGACAAAATATAAATCTCCAAAGACATACCCCCAATGATCCACCTCCTTCAGCCACACTTGATCGGCCTTCAGATTCCACCCAGGTGATCCCTCAGGGGATAGGTTAAGTTTCTCTTAACCAAATCATTTCACCTGTAAGCCTACTTGCATTGTCCCAACACATGAGCTTTGGGGGACACCTTATATCTAAACCAAAACAGTGCCTGTCATGACTTTTACACATCGTCACAGAACATCTAAAGAAAGCAGACGATTCCATTGGGTGGATTTGGCTAACTCAGGAGAACCCAGAGATGGTCACTTATCTCAAGGCAAACACTCTCTCTGGGATCTGACCAGCCTTTGAAGGAATGACTTGTCTTTGAAGAATGTCTAGGTCACACATCTTGTTAGAAAGGTGCTTTCTTTATTCTAACTCCCGAGCCAGGACACTGAAGAGTTATCCTGGGATTCCCCAGCTACATGACTTCAGGTATTGGTGTTTCCTCTCATATAGCATTTTCTTCACTTTCTCTCTCACCTTTCATTTTTGCCTTCACTTTGCTTTCACATTATTCCTAAAATAAATATTACCTTGTATAAAAAGAGTGTCTTGATTGTCTATTAGATCTAACCTGCTAAATATGTGACACTTTAACATTACAGTGGCAAATGCAGATAAAATCCTTAATACAGCTTTTAGGTGATGCATTGGAGGCTGAAACTATTACCATAAAATAAGTGCAAAAAAAAAAAAAGTCCGTTTAAAGGATTGTCCTTGCAGAGGAGTATCTAGGGAGGTATTTTAAGAAAAGCAAACTTGACTTCAACTAGAAAATGGTTTAGAGAAATCATTGTATTTTTTTTGTGTGTCTCTTATGCCTTAGAAATATCCCGACTGGACTCTTAGTAAAATTTACATACATTTCACATCTGTCTAAAATCACAGAGCACTGTTCTGCCAGATGCAATTTATTCTCCTAGCATGAACAATGAATTGGGGATGACTGCGAATATGATCTAGAAAGCAAATGCCATATTAGTTTTCCCAGAGTCACTTCACTGCAGGGGTGAATGTGAATACAACATGGTGGGTTGATCATGAACACATCATTTCATATCTGACTATGCAGCGCCCCCTGCCTGAATCATTGATGTATCTCATCCATTCAGCAGATTTGAAGGTAACCATGTTAGAAACTAGTTCTGTGTTGTTAATTCAACTGAATTTGTTTTCAACTGAATTTTAATTTGGGTAGGCAAACCCACAGTATAATATGATATGAAACAATGTATAAAAAATCCAAGTTCCTTTTTTTAGGTGGGGTTGACTGTTTGGTTGCTTGCTTGTTTTTTCCTAAAAAAAAAAAAGGAGGATGTTTTAACTTTTCTTCACAAGGATTGTGGGAAGTGTGCAACACAGGAAAAGCATTTAGCCTTATTAGCTTCAGGGGTGTGTGTGTGTGCAAAAAACAGGGGAAATGGGCTAAGTTGTGTTCTCATTCTCAGATATCCACACTGACAAATAGAAGCCTTTCTAATAAGAAAGAAAAAAAAATAAAATGATAAAGGTGGGGTTGTGCTAGGGAGAAAATAAAGTATGAGGTAATCTTAAAAAGGAAGAGGTGGAGTACTCTGAAGTAGAATCAAGGAAAACTCAATTCTGTTCATCTTCTCTCCTAAGTTCCATCATTTCTAGCATTGTTTTTTCTTAGCTAAATTAATTAGTTATAAAGAAACTGATTATAAAAAGGATAATGCCCAAACCATATAGAAATGGAGAACTCTTAGAACTGAGCAACCTCCTATGAAGCCAACCACAACCTTTGAAGTAATCTACCAAAATGAATAAAACTTTGTCAGCAACTGCCAGTCTCCCTAATTTTTCCCCAACTTCTAACAAAACATGTTCCTATCTGCAATCGTATACTGTGCCTGCACTAACTCAGCCAGGCTCCTCTTGACCAGGCAACATATCTCCAGTCAGTACACATCCTTGATTGTACTTCTTAGGGCAGTATGAATTTATTTCCATATACTAATTATAGCAATCCATCCATAATATTTTACCAGTTCCTAAAAGACTGTAAAATTCACTAAATTTCATTAATTCTTTCTAAAACAAAATTTAATAATTTCTACTTGGGGATTCAAAGTGCCACTTTCAGATACCATGCTAATCACTTTATTTAATGCTTACATGACTAGAGAATACCTCAGTATTTATCTCATTTTATGGATAAGGAAACTAAGATAGAATTCTAAATACCTTACTATAAGTGGTCTCAGAAAAGCTAATGTTTGGTGGAGCTAATATTTGAGACAACTTGAAACTGAATCTATAGCCAAAAGCTAAATAACTCCAAGAAGGTGATTTAGTACAGTGACTAAGACATGACCTCTGGAGTAGACTAGCCAGGGTTGAACTCACTACTGTAGATAGTTGCTTTCTCTCTTTGCACTTCAGATTATTTTTCTGTAAAATGAGAATAAAATCTTTTCTACTATATAGAAACATTGTGATAATTAAGCGACTGCATATAAAGTTCTTAGGGTAATGCCTGAATACAGAAAATGCTCAATTCATATTTATCATTGTGAAGACAATGGAGAAATCTAAGGTGGAAACAGAAATGTTCTTCTTCTTCTTCTCATGTGTTAAGCTTTCAGACCTTGATACCAGCTGAATTTCAAATAAATAATACATGACTTTTTTATATTAAACAAAAGTTTATATTAATGATGAGAACTCTAACCTCAAAGGAGCATAACTGATGGTTTGTACTTCATGCACCAACCATGGTCACTACCTTCAGTGCTGTATCACAGGAAATGTATTGTGAGGGCAGTTACAAAGGCTGGAAATGCATCTTCTCCTCTAGTGCACTTCCAGCACTTACACCCAGAGAATGTATTCTCTTTTTAAGAAAAGATGTGGAGCATCACCCAGCACAGATACAATAATCGTATGTATACTTCGTCAGCTTCTTTTAAAAGATAGAGAAAGGGCTTTGCTTTTTATCCAAATTTATTCCCCCTCATGCATTCAGCTGAGATAACTGTCTGGGTAGATGAAAACTCAGAGGCACTTACCCTAAGACACTGTTATGGTTTGCAAGTCTCTCAAGATTTAAACATCAAAGAAATTATCTAGGAAAATACTTGGATTTTTCCAATGTGTTCAATTTTGAAACACTTTTGTATTTAAAGAAAGCATTACTGTCAATATAAAATTATTTCAAATTACTGCTTGTATTATTATGATTCATCCTATGGTGCAAATGTGTCCTTTTTTCTTTCTCACTTTCTGTCAGTTGTAATACCATGTCGGTAATAATACCTTAGAGATTTTTCATCAAAAATAATAAAGTTTTTAAATTGTCTTAAGGACAAAGCAAAAAAATGTATAATTCAGAAGCATGTTTTAAATTTTAACTAAAATCCTTACTTACGATTTGCCAACAGATAATTCAAAAGGATACAGTCAATAAATACGACTTAGCAGTAATATCAGTTATCTTGTAGATTTTCCGAATAAGTTCTGGAAAAGGTTGTTACCTTGTCAAATGGACATTAGAATAGTAGTGATTTTTTTTCTCCTAAGTAATAAAAATTGAAGAAAACTATGAGTAAGAATAAAGGGTTGAATTTTGGCTATTCTGATGGTTTACTTTCTAACCTTGAAAAAAAAATTTAACTTTTCCAGTTTAAGTCAGAAAAATAATAACTAAGTTAGAATACTGTTTTTATAATTATAAGGTATGTATCACATGTATACAGAATATGCCAAACTTAAGTCATCTAAAGAAATATTATGTCCTTTTTTCTCTTTATCCTCAGTCTCATCAATTGTGGTTCCTACAATGACCAACTGACTTGGACTAACAAATGTAATTATAATTACTGACAAACCACACTGTATCTACAATGAAGTTAGGCATCCCATAAACATCAGAACACTTTGTTTAGTATGTTACAAAATCTATTCTGAGGAAATGAATTAACATTTACCAAGGATTCTCTTTCAGGAGTGCCATGATGTATTTTGGAATACTAACTCTTCTGGTATATCAATCACAGTTCCAAAACCCCAAATAAATATATAATCCAGGGTACAGCAATAAATTTATGAAAAAAATGCATTACCCACCCTCAAACTGCATTTCTTTCTACACATTGCATGCATTTAGAAATGAGGAGTCTATCCTGCTTGGTACTAAGTATTTTATCCACAGTATTTAATTTAACCTCCATAACACTTCCACAAGTAGACAATGTTGTATTTTACAGAAAAGAAAATCATACCCAAGGAAAGTAATTAATATACCAAGAACTCCCAAGATAAAAGGGCTTAGAAAATGATCACTGATGAATCCAAGGCAAAAAATCCATTATTTAATAGTAGAAATACATGCATAATATAATATAATAATAATAGTTTATCAGTGAGGCGATCAAAAAGTCTAAATAACAATGAGTTATGGTTATAGACTATCATAAAAGTTCTCTGGAACCAAGATGATACCTTAGAATCCATCATTAACATTTTTTCAGTAATTAGTGTATGCTGGGTACTGCTAAGTGTTTTAAACATATTAGTTAATTCACTGCCTTAAGAGTATTAAACTGTTATCATCCTCCACTTTATCTATGAGACAACTGAGGAGGAGAAAAGAACTTGCCCAAGGGAACACAGCTAGTTATTGATGGAGCATGACTGGAACATAGGTAATCTAAATCATTCTGAAATTTTATCTGCCATGCAGTGTTGCTTTATTGCCTGCAGACATTGTCCCAGTTGTCCCTGCTTCACAGAAGAATGCTCTGCATTACGGATGAGACATAAATGTATAGATAGTTTTAGTTGTTTTGTGAGTGGGATATATCTTTGTATCTGTGCAATTCTTTAACTTGAGCTTTCCCAATGAGTACAAGCAAAAACTATTGTCATATAAAACACAACAAAGAAGAAATAGAACTTCCTTGCAAGAGCTGTTATAGAGATCTGAGCTTTTGTAACTATCAGTGACTAATGTTCAGCCCAATTTGTACATAAGCAAACCCCACACTTCACATCTCATAATCACTTTGGTCACTCACATGCCAGTCTGTTGTGCTGTATCCTTGCACTATCTTTGGTATTACTTTTCCATCCTTGGGTTCTTTCCAATTACATACAAAGTCACACACATGCGCATATTCATATAAGATGTTTGTTATTACAAATACAAAATCTAATAGAGGTTTATATTACATTTTATAAACAATTCTTAAAGTAAAAAATTAAAGCAAATTACAAGTGGCTATAATAAAGAGTAAAGCTTCGCTGGGCATAGTGATGCATGCCTGTAATCCCAGCAACTAGGGAGGCTGATGCAGGAGGATTGAATGTCAAGGCCAGCCTCACTCAACAACTTAGCAAGGCCATAAGTTCTCACTAATTAGTGAGACCCTGTCTCAAAAAAAGAAATACACACACACACACACACACTCACACACACACACACATACATACATACATATTGTCTTTTCCTGGGTTTCTGGAACAAAGTTTCAGAAACCCTTAGAATTTTCTGAATGAGAAGACTATTTGTCATTCAGAAGGATCTCCATTAGGCAATTTGAAGCAGGTTTTTAGACTGTTTCAAGGTTGGGACTGTCCACCCCAGAAATAACAACTACTACAAGATTTTAAGGTTGGAAATTTCAACTTTGCCCCACCTCACCTCTATATTGATCCTCAGTGAAGTGTTTCTTCACTGAAGAATAAAAATATCCACATTGCAAAAGTCCAATATCTTCTTAATATGCACCTTGATTTTCCGGGCACAATATAGCTATCTGATCAATCCAGATGTCTGCATTTAAAGAGTAGAAGTGACTAAAGTTTTCATTCCATGACAGCAGCTTGAATTCTGCTTTCCTAATGGCCTCCCAACTCCACTTTCAAAACTGCTCTCAATGTTGCTTTCATCATGATTTCCCTTCTATTTGCACAACCAGGTTTGATTCTAAATGAATATTGATGATTTCCAAAAGCAAACTTCCATTTTAAAAGAAAAACTGTGCCATGTTTGAGACAATTCAGAACAATTTGCTTAAGAAAAAGCTACAGTTCACCGAGAGAAATTAATCTCACGAGCCTCTTGAAGCCAGGAGCAAATGGAGCATGGATTATTAACCACTCAGAGATAATGAGAACAAAGCCATGGTCACTGCATACAAGTGCTCTCTGCATTTATGCGGGTCACCCTAGTAAGTGCACATCATACAGCGAGTGCACCATCTTTCCTTAGCAGAGGTAATGGAGGTGAGGGGTTGACAATGAGCTCACTTAATCTCAATATAGTCTAGCTCACTGAAGGTTCTTCATCTCTTTCTCACCTGTAGGTCCTAAATCTGAATTTCACAAGCAGCTGCACAAGTAGAGGAGGAAAATAACAGCCCACTCAGTTACTGATGGAGCAACACTCTGTAGCTCTGGAAAGCGTGCAGATTTCAGGGCTAGAAGATGACTTGTTATATGTCATTGTCTTAGTAAAATATGTGTGGTAACTCAAATTTTAAGCCCTTAAAATTTCAATTGATAATATAAAGGTACTAAATTGCATTTCACATGGTTTTGGGAAAATTAAATTAAAATACTCATGAATGTGAGTATTTTGCTCTGTGAGATGTAAAGCTTTCTATAAGATTTTGACATTTGTTATTTTAAATTATAATTCATACAACATACACTTTTCATATGTATATAACAGATACAACCAGAAAATAATTAACAACATTTCCAAGTACAAAAATAATAAAACTACCAATAACAAAGTATTTTAATAATTCAAAAGATTAAAATATTAATTTTAATATGAATTATAAAAAGTAATATCACCTTTCCATAATTGCACATATTTTATTAAAGTGTGCATATTATGTTTGTGTCACCATGTATGTATCGTATCAGTGGTGAAGAATAAAAATTTACAAAATTATTTCCAATAAAAAACAATTTATGGAGAAAATTAGATTAGGAGTTCAAGCAAATGAATTCATCATCCCTTTTTGGTTAGACTTGAAAATATTAATTTTCCTCTTTCTAATCATTCTACTAAAATATGAAGTGCTTATTAATAGTTGAAAAAAATCCAAACCATTAGCCTTTAAAATGCAGTGATATTTTGTATTTGTTTCTAGAATCTAGATAAGTAAAGGTCATTATAATAGAAATATCCATTCTCCATCTTATTTACAACATGACTTTTTACACTGCTTTAGCTCAACATGTGCTTTCACATGACACTTTATTTGGTCCTTGAAATTAAAGCCAGTGAGAAAGAGACATGCAGAGTATTATCCTCATCTTTTAAATTAAAAAAAATAAACAGAATGAATACAGATTAAATGCTTTGTACATGTCATCGCATTATTAATAGATTTGACTCCATAACCCATTTATGGAGCTATAAATTCTTCTGCATTCCAAAATGGTATCTGTCAAAATGTAATAGAGTATTTAGTTCAAGTGAGTAGAACAAAAGAAAGAAGAGTCCAAGATTAGGGATTTAAGATTCATGTAACTACTTTTATTTTTTGACCATGGACCTTGATTTCAGCTATTTAAAAAAAAAATGTCTCTTGGGAACCCTCAGGAACTGTGAATTTCCAAAAATGAAAAAGTGCCCTTTCATTACTCAAAATTCAAACAAGACACTCACAGATTGGAAGATTCTTCTGTACAGTCAACTAATGCAAGAATTCACACCTTTGATTTCTGCTGTGTCTGAGTTTAATATGTTTCCTGCTCAAGCTCAGTACAGCAGCCAAGGGAATCTTGCAAGGCTTACAGGGGGGTTGGCTGTCAGTTAGACTCTTAACCTTCTGCTGAGGATTCTGTGAGTATCTTGACAATGTAAAAGCATCCTTTTCAGTTCAGATTACTTGTAATGAGAAATCCAAGGCGAAGGTTAATGAAAATAGATTCCACTTTCCTCTCAACCGCAGTGTAAGGAAGAATGTGTTTTTTCCCCCACTTCTAACCATAAATGATTAATGATCATCTGAGAGCAAAAGAGAAAGCAGAAGTGTTAGCAAATGTTACTCACTATAACAATGTTTGAAACAACTATAGCAACTCAAGGGAGCTAGTAAAAGCATGTTAGAACAACTGCTGGTATTTTAGGGGGCAGAATCTTAGAGTCTGGATAATCCATTAAACTATTTTTGCTTCACCCAATCTATAGGCATTTGCAAAGCATCAACATCAACATCTCATATTTTACATCAGGAGAGAGTGCCCAAAAGCACACACATAGCCCCAAGTGTTGCTATTACTGTTAATTGTATTGTTTAAATTCTTTAGCAACAAATCATAACAGAAAAGTATAAATAAAATAAATACAAAATAAAGTTACAACAAAAAAGAAAAGATTAGACTTGGATGTGGTGGCACATGCCTATAATCCTAGTGATAAAGTGGTCTGAGACAGGAGGATGGCAAGCTCAAGGTCAATCTTAGCAACTCAGAGGTCCTCAGCAACTTACTGAGACCCTTTCTCAAAATAAAAGCTAAAAAAGTAGTGGAGATGTGGTTCTGTGGTAGAGTACCTCTAGGTTCAGTCACCCTACACCAAGAAAAAAAAGATCTATAATGTAAATGCCAAACACTGAACAAAGAAAGCAAATTTGAGTGTTAATATGTAAATAATGATTTAAGTAAAATAATCCTACCTCATCCACTGTATACTGTGAGACTAAGATTAACGTAAGGGTACAAAACCTCTACAGAGAGAAGTGAAATGAAATAACTTGTTCACAACTAATATGCTACAGGGATAAGACCAAAATTTAGATTCTTCTGGCTATCAGGTCAAAATTGTTCCTGGTATGATAGTTTGCTCTATGCCCAGTGGTATTGACAAGGGAACAGGAAGATCAAATTTAAAACACTGGAATTAGGCAAAAGAGAAGGCAGAGAATTGAATTATTACAAATGCCAAGGAATCTAGGAGTCAGTGCAAGGAAAGACAGTGAATCCCAGTGAACCAATACACCAACAGATAGAGGTCTTTCCATATCAAAACTAATCAGAATAAATCAGAAATACAGGATAAAGAAGAATCTTGGGTAACTTTGTACCAGATGGACAACAGTTTTGACCAGGAAGAAGGAACAAGCAGGAGAAGGAACCAATCCCAAGGCTACCTCTAGCGTCCTACTAGAGTCCTAGCAGGGGGAGTAGAATGTGGGGTGAGGAGAAACAATGAGCATGTCATGGTTGGTAGTGGTGAGGTGAGCTGTATTAGAATAAAGCAGAGGATACTACTGCTGAGCAAAGCATGCATGTCTCCAGAGACAGACACATTGGTTCAAAGTCTCCACAGCTTTATAAGTGAACTTGGGAAAAATAACTTCTCTGAGATTTCTTATATAGATTTTCCTCTCTATCAATCAGAAATCATTTCACTTACCATTTTGGATTGTTGTTTTGATTAAAGGTAATAAAAGGAAAATACCTAACATAGTATCTCACACATAGCAGGTACCCAATGAATGGTAAGAGCAGCTGCTTTCACTTCATCAGTACTATTATTAGCTTCTCATATATTTGCATGACCTAGAAAATAAAAGTGCACAAATATTGAAGCCTGATACTTAAATTAATATTTTTACACAGAGGATTAATCTTTAGATAGCCTAAAACAAATGGATGCACCAGTCCTCAATTCCATAGATCTCCAGTGATTTGAGTTTAAAAAAGAGAAATAAAGTTAAAAGGAGATATTCCATTCACAAGGAGCAGTAATTTGAAAAGAGACCCAAGTGTTAAGTAATGATCTATGAAATTTAGAATATCAAAGATTCTGTTCTGATGTTTCTGTGCTTTTATATTTGAATCACAAAAAGGGAAGAACTCTCAGTTGTTACCCATGTTACCAATAATTCCATGCTTCCTTAAATACCAAGACTATAGCTGACAAAGTCTAAAGTAATAATTCACAAAACTTTTTTCTTTTATGAAAAAGGAGAAAAGTTTGTAGGATTTTTCATATTTTAAAAAATCAGGGACTAACCCTATTGAATGGTCAATAGAAATTGAGCTTGTAGTTATTTTAATTCTGCTAGATTATGAGCTCCTGAAAGTCAGAGCCCTGTTTTACTAATTGTTATGTTTTTCCCACAAGGAATATTACAGTGGATTAAAAAAGTCATGTGACAGATAAGATATTGAATGGATATATGAGTTTATCAGAAGAAAGACATGATAAATATAGTGTTTTTCCAATAATAAAATTAAGGTAGTCTTTAAAGGTATATTTTTTTGTGATAAGCTAAAAAGGCCTGTGCAATAAAAATCTATAATAAAATGTTTATGTTTTGTATTTTAATTTTACCTGGAAAAGTCACCATGAAAGATGATAAAACTATAACAGAAATGTTGGCATTGCTCTCTGAATTGTACTAGAAGATGTATTAAATTGTTTACTGAATATCATGTCAAAATAAAGCATAATTAAGCTTACAAATTATCTTTGTCACTTTTATGTATATTTATAAAACCACTTTAGAGTTCCACTCAAGTAGTATCATTATGTTCCATTATAATGTGCAACTTAAAAGTTAACTTTGAATTGTAAATGAAGGCGATAACTCCTCACCAAATGGATTACAGGAATAATGGTATTCCTGCCTTCTACAATGCTGGAGTTAAGAGTTTGTACCCAGGAGTCAAGAAGTGTTTGAATGACAATTATCTTACATACTTCCACTGTGACTTCCGAAAGTTTTTTAAACTTCTGAGCTTCAAATATTTTATATAAAATAAAATATAATAAGCCATGACTGGTGGTTCATGCCTGTAATCCCAGTGACTCGGGAGGCTGAGGCAGGAGGATTTAAAGTTTAAAGCCAACCTCAGTAACTCAGTGAAGCCCTAAGCAATTTAGTTAGACCCTGTCTCAAAATAAAAAAATAAAAAATACAAAGGGCTGAGTATGTGGCTCAGTCATTATGCATTCCTGGGTTCAATCAGTGGTATCAAAAAAAAAAGAAAAAAAAGAAAGAAGAAAGAAAAATCAAAGAAAGATAATAAAATCCTTTCCATATAATAAAATCCTTTTAAAGGATTATAATGAAGATTAAATGTTTAGCTTCCCATGTAGCACATAGGAGAGGGTCTTAAATGTTTTCACTAACAATTTCTACTATTACAACTATTATCCATAATTTTAAACAATTATTCCCATTATTGCTGCTATTATTTTATCCTCTTATTATTATTGCTATTGATGTCATAATTATTGAGAGTTTCTTTTTTTATTGGTTGTTCAAAACATTACAAAGCTCATGACATATCATCTTCCATACATTTGATTCAAGTGGGTTATGAACTCCCATTTTTTACCCCAAATACAAGTTGCAGAATCACATTGGTTACACATCCACATTTCTACATAATACCATATTAATGACTGTTGTATTCTGCTACCTTTCCTATCCCCTACTATCCCCCCTCCCCTTCCCTCTCATCTTCCCTCTCTACCCCATCTGCTGTTGTTTAATTCTCTCCCTTGTTTTTTTTCCCCTTTCCCCTCACAAACTCTTATATGTAATTTTGTGTAACAATGAGGTTCTCCTTCCATTTCCATAGTTTCCCTTCTCTCTCCGTTTCTCTCCCCCCACTCGTCTCTGTTTAATGTTAATCTTCTCCTCATGCTCTTCTTCCCTGTTCTGATCTTAGTTGCTCTCTTTATATCAAAGAAGACATTTGGCATTTGTTTTTTAAGGATTGGCTAGCTTCACTTAGCATAATCTGCTCTAATGCCATCCATTTCCCTGCAAAATCCATGATTTTGTCATTTTTTAGTGCTGCGTAATACTCCATTGTGTATAAATGCCACAGTTTTTTAATCCATTCATCTATTGAAGGGCATCTAGGTTGATTCCAAAGTCTAGCTATTGTGAATTGTGCTGCTATGATCATTGATGTGGCAGTATCCCTATAGTATGCTCTTTTAAGGTCCTCAGGGAATAGACCGAGAAGGGCGATAGCTGGGTCAAATGGTGGTTCCATTCCCAGCTTTCCTAGGAATCTCCATACTGCTTTCCATATTGGCCACACCAATTTGCAGTTCCACCAGCAATGTACAAGTGTACCCTTTTCCCCACATCCTCACCAGCACTTATTGTTGCTTGACTTCATAATGGCTGCCAATCTTACTGGAGTGAGATGGTATCTTAGGGTGGTTTTGATTTGCATTTCTCTGACTGCTAGAGATGGTGAGCATTTTTTCATGTACTTATTGATTGATTGTATGTCCTCCTCTGAGAAGTGTCTGTTCAGGTCCTTGGCCCATTTGTTGATAGGGTTGTTTGTTAAAGAAACTACTAGAACTAATAAATGAATTCAGCAAAGTGGCAGGATATAAAATCAACACGCATAAATCAAAGGCATTCCTGTATGTCAGCAACAAAATTTCTGAAATGGAAATGAGGAAAACCACCCCATTCACAATATCCTCAAAAAAAATAAAATACTTGGGAATCAACCTAACAAAAGAGGTGAAAGATTTATACAATGAAAACTACAGAACCCTAAAGAGAGAGATAGAAGAAGATCTTAGAAGATAGAAAAATGTACCCTGTTCATGGATAGGCAGAACCAACATCATCAAAATGGCGATACTACCCAAAGTTCTCTACAGGTTCAACGCAATGCCAATCAAAATCCCAACGGCATTTCTGGTAGAAATAGATAAAGCTGTCATGAAATTTATATGGAAAAACAAAAGGCCCAGAATAGCAAAAGCAATTCTAAGCAGCAAGTGTGAATCGGGAGGTATAGCGATACCAGATTTCAAACTGAACTACAGAGCAATAGTAAGAAAAACAGCATGGTACTGGTACCAAAACAGGCAGGTGGACCAATGGTACAGAATAGAGGACACAGAGACCAATCCACAAAATTACAACTTTCTTATATTTGATAAAGGTGCTAAAAGCATGCAATGGAGAAAGGATAGCATCTTCAACAAATGGTGCTGGGAAAACTGGAAATCCATATGCAACAAAATGAAGCTGAACCCCTTTCTCTCGCTATGCACAAAAGTTAATTCAAAATGGATCAAGGAGCTAGATATCAAATCAGAGACTCTGCACCTGATAGAAGAAAAAGTTGGCTCCGATCTACACATTGTGGGGTCGGGCTCCAAATTCCTTAATAGGACGCCCATAGCCCAAGAATTAAATACAAGAATAAACAAATGGGACTTACTTAAACTAAAAAGTTTTTTCTCAGCAAGAGAAACAATAAGAGAGGTAAATAGGGAACCTACATCCTGGG
Source organism: Marmota monax (assembly GCF_021218885.2). Lineage (NCBI taxonomy): Eukaryota > Metazoa > Chordata > Mammalia > Rodentia > Sciuridae > Marmota > Marmota monax. The sequence continues at coordinate 719,937 of NW_026695230.1, read as the reverse complement.
AACAAATTTTTACTCCTCACACTTCAGATAGAGCCCTAATATCCAGAATATACAAAGAACTCAAAAAATTAAAAAATAAGATAACAAACAACCCTATCAACAAATGGGCCAAGGACCTGAGAGTTTCTTTAGGAAAAATCATTTTTACATTTTGTTTACTCAACTGGATTTATGAATGGGTAGTATTGAAATCACATTAAAGTTTAATTTTTGTAGGAAAAAAGTATCTTAAACATCTCTAAAAAGAAAAGTAGATGCATTTTATGATGTCATTGTAATTGCCTAATAGACATATTCAATATTGTCATGTGAAATAGAAGAAATCAGAAAATGTTACTAATTACATTTTCAAATAATTTTAAAACTTGTTTGTGCCTTGTATGAGGAATAAAAACATTTTGAGAGAATTTAACTTGTGATTTTTGACTTGGGAAGTTAAATTGCACAGTAATAAATTATAAGTTAATTCTTTGTTCTGTTTACTCTGACATTAAACTATATATAAGACATAATGTATATCTTCCCTTATGGGTTCTAATCCTAAATATGATACTAACTTTTATTCTGAAATTACACATGCCATTTAAATTCTGGTCATATACATTTTGTATGCCATTCACAATGCCAAGATTCTTTCAATGTCTTATTTCAAGGTATGGGCATGGATTTTCCCTTAGAGAATAAATATTGGTGGGGCATAAATATATTTGCTATAATTAATTCTAATCTTTAGCATTTTGATTGTAGGTATTCAGAATAAAAATGTTGTAGTGTATTATTTTAAAATAATTATTAAATGACCCAGGCACTATAGCACATGCCTATAATCCCAGTGATTCAGGGGGCTGAAACAGGGAGATCCTGGGCAACTTAGTGAGACTTTGTCTTCACAATAAAATAAACAAAAACAGAGCAGGGATATAACTCAGACAGAGAGAGAGAGAGATAGAACTATTCTACTTATAAGGGCAGGAAAATCCCCAGTACAAACACAAAAAGGTAATAATAATAAAGTAGCTATATAATAACAGATGATTCACATATGTAACACATATAATGTATAAAAATGCATATGTTAGCAGTAATATAGTTACATCAAAATGTAAACTAAATGAGAATTTGGCTTTTATACACAAGAGCAATTTCAGTTTCTGGAATAGGGTAGAAAGAGAAAAGCATAGAGTTATAATAGAGAAGCATGTATGGAGGAGTAAATCACAGAGAGTCTTATTAGGTTTTACAAGTACTTTCACTTTTACACCTAATCATCTGAGAAGTCAATTTAGGGTTCTGAGGTGAGGAAAGACCTACATAACATTCATTTCTATAGCATTTTTGTAGTTTCTATGGTAAGGAGGGACAAGGTGAATTAAAGGAAACCTATTAGGATGTTCCTTAATAATTTAGAAAGAGTATATGGAAAGACCAAGCATTGCAGTGCTGAAGGCAGAATGTATAGGAGAGGTTAATGAACCCATTGTGGGGTATCGAGGAAAAAGAAATGTCAAAGATGAAGCCATGTTTGTTTTTGTTGGGTTTTGTCTAATTTCAGAAATGAGGAGGTTTGTGGGAGGAATATGTTGGAGGGTCATAATTGAATTCTGTGGTTCAGGTGTGGTTGCAGGTAATGGCTTTTTGCATGAAAGGTGAGTGAAAAAATGCAGACTACTGTTCCACTGGATTTTCCAGTTAGCAGGGCTTTGTGGCAGCACAGAGAGGCAGTGGTAATAGTGATATTGCTGATGCCCAGGCATGCCACAATCAAGTGTGTTTTGCTGGGGAACTAATCTTTTGAGCAGAAATGGCAGTATTCATGTATAAAGCCCTTACTTTCCTTGCTAATTTTAAAGTCTCACATCCTTGAAATACAAAAAGTTGAAAAGCAGGGAGGAAGAATATTAGTTAATGTAAGAAACAAGTAAACCAGAATCATTAACTAAGTTCCCTACCCTAGCAACAAAACTCTAGACCTCTCAATGATTCTTATCACAGAAATAAATTAAAATCTACCTGATAACAAGGTATCATTTCTCCAAATTCATATTAGACAAAAAAAGATAAAAATAATGCTTTTGAAGATAGTTATCATGAATGGATACTGATCTTACTCTAAGCCTTTCCTAACCACTTTCTGCACATAAACTTTTTCCTTCCTCAAAATAAGTCCATAAGGTGAAGAGAATTTTACAGATGAAAAACTAAAGAATTCCCACAGTCTAAATTATTTAATCTAATAGAATTAATGCATATTTAGTTCTGTCTCCTTGTACTAAAGCATTTGGATTCATCATAATATGAACTGATCTTCAAAATGATAAATTTGACACCCTGGAAGAATTATAAACTTTAAGAGATCAATGTTATAGGAATATTAAAGGTTAAAAGAATAAATGTGTATTTTTTTAGATAAAAAGAAAAAGAAATGTACCTAATTTGTGCTATTTGTTTTTAATGGGATAATTGATTGACCAAATATTCATTTCATACACTCTTATGATTTGGGTAAGCCAAACTGCTAATCCAGCCACATTACAGTGATAAAGTATTTAAATCTCTCTCAAAAAACATGAATATTTTTTTCATTTTGCTCACCAATATTGAATTTACTTTTTATAAATTGTCAGAACCTCTAGGAAAATGAGTGTAGATGAACATTTAGTAACATTTACTGCAACTGTGTTAAAGATGATTTTTCATTAATCACAGAAAGAAGCCATAAACACTTGTGCTTACTATTTTGTTGATGACATCTACCTTTCACTACCAAATATAGAAAAAGAAAACAGCAAACTTCAGAAAATAGCTATGATACAAATTGACAGCTCTTTATGGAGTATTTTCCAAGATTATTTGACTAGATAAAATTTTTAAGTTATATTAAATAAAACAAAACATATAAAAAAATTTTTGGATGCCATTTCTAACATTTAAAAATTTCTTCTCTCTCTCTCTCTCTCTCTCTCTCTCTCTCTATATATATATATATATATATATATATATATATATATATTTATACTTTTTTCAAATAATATATACTAAGTATGTATTTGTATGATGAAAAAAATGGAATAAAATACATGCAATTTTATTTCCTTCTGTTTTTCCCCTGTATAAATATGATTTCCCCTTACAGTTGAGAAAATAAAATCTCTTGAGATTTTAATAAATATTTTTTAAATAATATATGATGAGGAAATGCACATTATACCTCTTTCTTTAGGTTTTCACAAATAAGCTGTACTTGACAATCTCTTGATAACCCTCAGAAATTTGTGGCAGTTTAGATTTAAAATAAAGTCGTTTTCCAGGTACCAGTCGGTGACAAATGTTTCTAGGAATTAAATGTAAATTATATAAAAGGTTTGCTATGTATCAAAAGTCACTATGTGACCAGAAGAACAAAAACATAAAGTTTTTAAGCATCAAGACAAGTAATGACATTTGGAAAAATAAAAAAAAAAAACCCTAAGAATGTTTTCTGAGGGTTTTTATCTTGTGTCAAATTGAAGTAAAGCATTTACAGAGCGAAAATTGAGTTATCATTAAAGAAAGCCTAAGTTCTGTAAGCTCTAGGCTTCCCATCTATAAAATAAGGATGCCATGGATTCTGTCAGACTCAGACTACAAAAGCAATCTTTGCAAAGAAGCTGGTCTGAAACTGTGTTTATTTGCACCTATCATCAAATATTTTCATCAAACTACATTCATATCAGAAATAAAGAACAATTTTTATCATATAGAAAATTTAAAGTTTCCACCTTTTTTAAAATTTTCTTTCTTGGCTATATGTGAATACATACAATCTCCTAAGCTTTTATTCCTTTTCAAAGTCAGCTTTTGTACAACAGCTGTTGGTTACCACACCTGGACCAAGATGATGTTCTCCTTTGACAATACACACATTTTATTGGATACTTATTCATTCTTGTTTGTGTTTATGTACATTATGTGCAATGGGGAAAACACTATATCATGCTATATTTTATTATATGGTATAGTATCCAGTATATAATATGTATGTACTGGTCATTACAATCTCAAAAACAAGGATTATTCTATGTGATTTAAATTTAATAATTTTATGTTCTTCTGTAGAATCTAGAATAGTATGAAAAATATTAGAAATTCAATAAATATGTAATTTTAAAATATGAATAAATAAACCTGACTAAATATGTATACATAATAAGAAATATTGGAAGATTCCACAGATAATATTTTGCCTAGTAGAAGTTCTCTCATTAAAACATCTAAGCTGTATGCCTGAAATACACACATTAAGTAAAAACATGTTAATGCAATTTTTAAATAATTTTTAGTCAAAGCTATATTTTAATCAGAAATTCTCAGTATTCATCAGTTAAGACATGCAAAAAGAAATATAGTAAATCACAATGATGAAATAAAACAAAATCTTAAGACATATCTTGGATTCAATATATATATGATTCAAACTCTTATTTCTATTCCATTTGCAGACAGGCATAAAAATCCATTTACAGAGTGGTGACCTCTATTACATTAGGAAGTACCTCATCCGCTTCACTTCAGGATTCTTAAGGAGGTAAGAAGATAGCATACTATTTTAGAGAGATTTAGAGTCACACAAGTTGGACCAAAATTGATTTTCTTCTTAAAATCCACTAGAGGTCTCTGTAGATCAGTGGTCAGTAACCTTTTATTTTCATCTTTTTTAGACATCTCCCTTTGAGACTCAGATGCTAGCTCTGGGTTCTGCGACTGAATCATACACACATTTAGAAATAGAACTTTCTCCCTACAATTTCAGTTGCCCAGAGCTCTCTCATACCATGTTTATGCTACATCCTTATTCTCAATAGAGGCTCCTTTGGACCCTGCAACAATGGGGGAAAATCATCCTGGCTATTCAGAGGCATGGAGTTTAGACGTAGTGCTCCACTTTTTCTTGATTTGTTTAAGCACAAGTAGAAAAACAAAAATGCTTCTACTATTTGGTGTGAATGGGGTCTATTCCACTCACTGTATACATGGAGGCTGGGTTCTTTGCTGTGCCTATATGGATTTTGAATGAAAAAGAGAACAAAGTCTTCAAGGCTTGTAACTCTTATATAAGTTGCCTCTCAATTGTATTTCTTCCAAAATTTGATAGTTCACATAGTGTTCATACAATATTTCCAATGAAAAACTAAAATAAATATCACCTTCGTTCAACAATCCTTCCCTCCAAGAGGAAGATATATCATTAGTTCCATTAATCACTTATATACTCCAATAAAGTATAGATACAAAAGTTAGTTACATAAGAAGAGGGATGGATGCAGAATACCCATCTTGCTTATGCAAAAGCAGGAGAGTACAGACCCAGGTAACTAGCAGCCAAGTCCTAATTTATAGTCATAGCACCTCTCTGTCTCCTACCTCAACTGTTGCAACCACCAATCTTTGCTCCAACAACAAATCATTTCGAAATATTTCTTATGAAATTTTGATATTGCCTTTTTATTTGTTTGTTTTTACTTATTATGATTCATCTCAAGTCTACCCACATCAGTGTATGTATTAATAGTGTGTTCTTTTTTATTACTGAATATTAGTTTGTGATATGAATTTACCACAGTTAAACCTTCATCTAACAAGGACATTAAGGTCTTTTCCAGTTTGGGTTAGTACAAATAAAGCTTCTTTGGTAAATTGTATAGAGATTATAATTTGAACATAGTTCTTTATTTCTGTAGAATAAATGCCTAGGAGCATAATTACTGGATTGCATGCTAACTATATGATTGATTCTACGTAAAATTGCCAAACTGTTTTCTAGTGGACTGCACCTCTGTGCATTCCCACCAACAGTGTATGAGAGATCTAGGTTCTCTTCATTCTTGTCACCATTTGGAATTATCACTTAAAAAAAAAAAAACTGCCATTCTAATACCTACTGTACTCTTAATTTGTAGTTCCCAAGTGCTAGATATTGAACATTCTTTCATATATTTATTTGTCATATGCATATGTTCTTCAGTTATGTGTGTTTTCATGCATTTTGTCCATTTTTTATTTGGACTTGTTTTTGCTATTCCTTTATGGGATCCTCTGTATATTATAAGTATATATATATATTTCACATGTGATCTATATATTTTCTCCACCTGTAAAATATTCTTTCCTTCTTTTGCTAATATGTTTAACAGATTTTTTTTAATTTTGAGAAGATCTTATGTATCAAAATTTCATTTTATTAATCATGTTCTAAATGTCATGTGTAAGAACTCTTCACACCTTCTAAGTCCTTAAGATTCTTTTCTGTGTTTTCTCTTAAAAGTTTGTAGTTTACATTTTACCTTTAAAGCCAAGGTCCATTTTATTAACTTTTATATAATGTATGAACTTAGGTCAAGTTTTGCTTGTTGGTTTTGTTTGTTTTTTGCTCTCAGATGATGAGTTAGTCCAGCATGTTATTTAGACAGGCTGTGCTAAAGCTATCCATTCTTCACTGAATTGTGAGGAAGGAAGCACATTTTTTAACAGATATTGAACACAGTGAGAAATTGAAACATTTAAAGGGAATAGGACTTTCTAAATACTTGACAGCTTTGGATCATGGTAGCTAAATCCTTAGAAAAGAATGATTTTGTTCCTAGATTTTATTATGCAAATTTTTTTTCTTTGGGAGACAGAATCAGGTCAGGCTAGACACTCCCATCAATCAATATGATTGCCTCTGTATATCTGGAATTCAGACAAAAGATGGGTATTTGAGTGTTCATTTGGGTTGATGAGCCCTAACTGGTATCCAAAGCCAAGAACTAACGAGATTATTTATTAAGTGAAAGTAGCCAGAGAAGAGAAAATGTCCAAGGACTAATTCCTGGAGCAAATTTCAGAAGTTAAAGATTTAAGAAAAAGCAGACAAAGATGCCAGTTAGGAAGTCATAAGAACAAGAAGAAAATCAAATAAATGTAGGAAGCCAAATATCAAGTAGAGGGAACAAACTTGGTCAGGGAAAGAAATAATCACATTGCTTTCTCTCCACACAACTAGTAAATATCCTCGCTGAGTATGTGCACTAAAGTTTTTAGTTCAAATTCTGTATGTAGTCATAATGAAGACTCCAGGACAGACCTAAATCTACTAAGGTTTTAGTTGGAGAAAACATGTGAATAATATGTTTTAGTATTTTTATATCAGGATGGAGTGTGCATGAATATTTATTGCAATAATCAATTTCCACACAAAGAAAATTCTGTTCATGTTCTGAGCACTGGTCATTGAACGCCAAATGTCAGAGAGGAAAGTTGTAAAGATTAACATTAAACAGAGACATGAGGTTGGAGGGAAAGGTAGAGAAAAGGGAAATTGCATGGAAATGAAGGGAGACCCTCATTGTTATACAAAATTACATATAAGAGGTTATGAGAGGAATGGGAAAAAAAAACAAGGAGAGAAATGAATTACAGTAGATGGGGTAGAGAGAGAAGATGGGAGGGGAGGGGAGGTGGGGTAGTTGAGGATAGGAAAGGTAGTAGAATACAACAGTTACTAATATGGCATTATGTAAAAATGTGGATGTGTAACCGATGTGATTCTGCAATCTGTATTTGGGGTAAAAATGGGAGTTCATAACCCACTTGAATCTAATGTATGAAATATGATATGTCAAGAGTTTTGTAATGTTTTGAACAACCAATAAAAAAAGGAATAAAAATTAACATGATTTAAAATAAATGACCCTTCTGAACTCCTTTTTTTCTGAACTCATTATTTATCCATAAATAAAGTTTCCAAGTCAAGTCTTGTAAAGTATCAATAATTTTCAACTTACCCTTTCATGTAATCATTAGTCACTTATTCCTACAGAAAAAGAATGGACTAAAATTACTGAGATGCTATTTCTTTCCTTTTTTCCCTTAGTTCTAAAATCAATTATATATGACAGCAAAAAGCTTTTCAAATCATAGTGCAGAAATGGAGCACAACTGTTCATTTCTCTGGTTGTATACAATATAGAGTCACATCACATGTGCAGCCATACATGAACCTAGGGTAATGATGTTCATGTCATTCAACCATCTTTTCTACCCCCATGTCCCCTCCTCTTCCCTCCCTCCCCTTGACCCCATCAAAGTCCTTCCATTCTCACCACACTCTCCACCACCATTATGGATCAGCATGCACTTATCAGAGATAACATTCAACCTTTGGTTTTGGGGGATTGGCTTACTTCACTTAGCATGATATTCTCCAACTCCATCCATTTATCTGTAAATGCCATATTTTATTCTCTTTTAAGGCTGAGTAATATTCTATTGTGTATATATATATATATATATATATATATATATATATATATATATATATATCACAGTTTCTTTATCCACTCTTTTATTTTAGGGCATCTAGTTTAATTCCACAATTTAGCTATTGTGAATTGTGCTGCTATAATATGATGTGGCTTCATCTCTTTAGTATGCTGTTTTTAAGTCCTTTTGGTATAAACCTAGGAGTGGGATACTGGGTCAAATGGTGGTTCCATTCCAAGTTTTTTAAGAAATCTCCATACTGCTTTCCAGATTGGTTGCACCAATTTTCAGTCCCACCAGCAATGTATGAGTGTGCCTTTTACCCCATATCCTCGCCAACATTTATTATTGTCTCTGTTCTTGATAACTACCATTCTGACTGGAGTGCGATAAAATCTTAGTTTTAATTTGCATTTTTCTAATTGCTGGAGATGTTGAACATTTTGTCATATATTTGTAGATCTTCTTCTGAGAAGTGTCTGTCCAGCTTCTTAGCTCATTTATTGATTTGTTTTTTGTTTGTTTGTTTGTTTTGTGTGTGTGTGTTGCGTTTTTCAAGTTCTTTATATATCCTGGAGATTAGTGTTCTATCTGATGCGCATGTGACAAAAATTTGCTCCCAAAATGTAGGCTGTCTCTTCACTGATTGTTTCTTTCACTGAGAAGAAGCTTTTTAGTTTGAATCCATCCCATTTAATGATTCTTGATTGTATTTCTTGCACTTTAGGAGTCTTGTTAAGAAAGAGCCTAATCCAATGTGATGAAAATTGGGGCTCACTTTTTTCTCTATTAGGCATAGGATCAAATTCCTAGGTCCTTGACACTCTTGAGATGAATTTTGTGCATGGTGAGAGATAAATGTTTAGTTTCATTTTGCTGCATATGAATTTCCAGTTTTCCCAGCCCCATTTGTTAAGAGGCTATCTTTTCTCCAATGTATGTTTTGGGCGCCTTTGTCTAGTATGAGAAAACTGTATTTATGTGAATTTGTCTCTGTGTCTTCTATTCTGTACTATTGTTTTACATGTTTATTTTGATACCAAAACAATGTCATTTTTGTTTCTATAGCTTTGTAGTACAGTTTAAGTTCTGGTATTCTAATGCCTCCAGCTTCACTCTTCTCGCTAATGATTGATTTGGCTATTCTGGGACTCTTATTTTTCTACATAGGAATGGTGTTGGAATTTTAATTGCTATCACACTGAATCTGTAAAGAGCTTTTGGCAGTATGGCCATTTTGACAATGCTGATTTTGCCTATATAAGAGCATATGAGATGTTTCCATCTTCTAAGTTATTCTATTTTTTTTCTTTAGTGTTCTTTGGTTTTCATTTTAGAGGTCTTTCACCTCTTTGGTAAATTTATTCCCAAGTTTTTTGTTTTGTTTTGTTTTGGTTTGGTTTGGTTTGGTTTTGAGGCTATTGTGAATGGGGTAGTTTTCCTAATTTCTCTTTCAGAGGATTCATCACTGATGTATGGAAAGGCATTTGATTTATGGTTATTGATTTTATATCCTGCTACTTTGCCAAATTCATTTCTTAATTCTAGATGATTTTTAGTGGAGAATTTTTGGATCCTCTAAGTACAGAATCATGTCCTCAGCAAATAATGATAGTTCTTTTCCTATTTAGATCCCTTTAATTTCTTTGGTCTGTCTAAAGTGGTGAAAGAAGGCTTCCCTGTCTTATTCCATTTTTTAGAGGAAATGATTCCAATTTTTCTCCATTTAGAATAATGTGGGCCTTGGGTTTAGCATAGATAGCTTTTGCAATGTTGAGGTTGGTTTCTACTATCCCTAGTTTTTCCAGTGCTTTGAAAATGAAGTAGCATTGTATTTATTATTATTTTTTAAATTTATCTTTATTTTTATTAGTTCATTTTAGTTATACAAAAATAATGTATTTATTTTTATTGATTTTAAAAAAATAGTAATGCAGAATGTATCACAATTCTTATTACACGTATAAAGCACAAATTTTCATATATCTGGTTGTATATAAAGTATGTTGACACCAATTTGTGTCTTCATACATGTACTTTGGATAATGATATCTATCACATTTCACCACCCTTGCTAATCCCTTGCCCTCTTCCTCCCACCCCTGGGTCCTATCTAGAATTCATCTATTCCTCCCATGATCCCCTTTCCTACCCCACTATGAGACAGCATTTGGCTGAGAAAACATTTGGCATTTGTTTCTGGGGGAAAGGATAACTTCACTTAGCATTACCTTCTCCAATGCCATCCATTTACCTGCAAATGCCATGATTGTATTCGCTTTTATTGCTGAGTAAAATTTCATTGTATATATATATATATATATATGCCACATCTTTTTAATCTGTTCATCCAATGAAGAGCATCTAGGTTGGCTCCACAGTTTAGCTATTGTAAACTGTGCTGCTATAAACATTGATATGGCTGTGTCCCTGTAGTATGCTGGTTTTAAGTCACCCAGGAGAAGGATAGCTGGGTCAAATGGTGGTTTCATTCCCAGTTTCCAAGGAATCTCCATACTGCTTTCCATATTGGTTCACCAACTTGCAGTCCCAACAACAATGTATGAGTGTACCTTTTTCCCCATATACTCACCAACATTTATTGTTTTTTGTCTTCATAATAGCTGCCATTCTGATTGACGTGAGATGATATCTTAGAGTAGTTTTGATTTGCATTTTTCTAATTGCTAGAGATGATGAACATTTTTTTCATATATTTGTTAATTGATTATATATCCTATTCTGAGAAGTGTCTGTTCAAATCCTTGGCCCATTTACTGATTGGGTTATTTTTTTTTTATTTTATTTTTTTTTGGTGCTTAGCTTTCTGAGTTCTTTATATACTCTAGAGATTAGTGCTCTAACTGATGGGTGAAGGGTAAAAATTTGCATCAATTGGTATAATTACATGATTCTTATCTTTAATTCTATTGATGCGATGAATCAGATTTATTTATTTCTGTATGTTGAAACAACCTTGCATCCCTGGAATGAACCCCACTTAGTCATGGTGCACTATTTTTAATTTGTCTTTGTATGCGATTTGCCAGAATTTTATTTAGAATTTTTGCATCTATGTTCATCAGAAATATTGGTCTGATTTTTTTTTTTTTTCGTGATGTGTCTCTGCCTGGTTTTGATTTCAGGATGAAGCTAGGCTCATAGGATGAGTTTGGAAGAGTTCTCTCCTTTTCTATTTTATGGAATAATTTGTGGAGTATTGGTATTAATTCTTCTTTGTAGGTCTTGTAGAACTTGGCTATGAATCCATCTGGCCCCTGGCTTTTCTTGGTTGGTAAACATTTGATGGTCTCTCTATTTTTTTGTTTGAAATTGTGTATGTCCTCCTGACTTAGTTTGGGTTGATCATATGCCTCTAGAAATTTGTCAGTGTCTTTGAGGTTTTCTATTTTACTGGAGTATAAATTTTCAAAACAGTTTCTTATTGTCTTTGTATTTCAGTAATGTATGTTGTGATATTTCCTTTTTCATCACAAATTTTAATAATTTGAGTTTTCTCTTTCCTTGTTTTTGCTGGGTGGCTAAGAGTTTGTCAATTTTACTTATTTTTTCATAAAATCAGCTTTTTGGTTTGTCATTTTTTTGAATTGTTTCTTTTGTTTCAATTTCATCCCTGATTTTAATTATTTCCTGTCTTCTACTACTTTTCATGTTGGTTTGTTCTTCTTTTCCTAGGGCTAGGAGATGTAATGTCAGGTTGTTTATTTGTTGACTTTTTCTTTTTTTAATGAGTGAAATTAATGCAGTGAACTTTCCTCTTAGCACTGCATTCATAGTGTCCCAGAGATTTTGATAGGTTGTACTGGAGTTCTCATTTACCTCCAAGAATTTTCTTTATCTCCTCCCTGATGTCTTCTGTTATCCATGCATCATTCAATAGCATATAGTATTTAGCCTATAGGTGATGGGGTAGCTTCTATTGTTTATTTTATCATTGATTTGTAATTTAATTCCATTGTGCTCAGAGAGAATACAGGGTGGTATGTCTATTTTTTTTTTTTTTGTATTTGTTAAGACTTGCTTTGTGGCATAACATATGGTCTGTTTTATAGAAGGATCCCTGTGCTGAGAAGAAAGTGTATTTGCTCGTTGATGAAATATTATATATATATATATATATATATATATATATATATATATATATATAAAGTCTAAATTATTGATTGTTTTATTGAGTTCTATGATTTCTTTGTTTTTTTTTTTATTGGTTGTTCAAAACATTACAAAGCTCTTGACATATCATATTTCATACATTTGATTCAGGTGGGTTTTGAACTCCCAATTTACCCCAAATACAGATTGCAGAATCACGTCGGTTACACATCTACGATTTCTTTGTTTTTGTTTGGAAGTTCTATCCAGTGGTGAGCGAGATGTATTAAAATCATCCAGTATTATTGTGTCTGTGGATGTCTTTTTTTCCTGAGAGTTGGTCTATTAAAGGCAGCATATTATTGGGTTTTTTTTTTCCAATCTCTCAGCTTATGTGTTTAAATTCATGAGTTTAGGCCATTAAATTCAGTATTATTATTGAAATGTGATTTGCATTCCTGGTCATTTTGTTTTATTTTTGGTTTTTAACTTGACTTGATTTCTCCTTTCATTAGCCTTTCCTTTAGTGTAGTTTCTTCCTTTGATGATTTTCATTAATGTTTTTCATTTCCTCTTCATGGAATATTTCGCCAAGAATGTAGTGCAGGCATTCTTACTGTGAATTCCTTTAATTTTTATTTATCATAAAAAGTTTTTATTTCATCTTCAAATCTGAACCTTAATTTTGCTGGATATAAGATTCTTGGTTGGCTATCTATTTTCTTTCAGAACTTGGAATATGTTGCTCCAGGATCTCCTGGCTTTAAGGGTCTGGGTTGAAAAAAATCTGCTGACATCTGAATTGGTTCCCCCTATATGAAATCTGATTCCTCTCTCTTGTGGGGTAGTGGTGGTCCTGGGCATGATGTCTCACTCAGGTAGGCAGTGGGGCAGTCCTGAGCCTAACTTGGGCCTGGACTTCTGCATAGATTGGTGGGGACAATCCTAGTCCTGGACATAGGATCTGTAGGGGGTCAGTGGGGGTGGTCCTGGGTATGGCCTAGTCCTTGGTTTTTGCATGGGTCAGCAGTGGTGGTTTTAGTTCTGGGCCTGGGCTCCTGTATGGGTTGGCCAGAGTGTTCCTGGGCCTCCTGAGCTGCTATTTCTTGGTCTCCAGGGGATGTTTAACTTTTATTTGCCTTTAAAAATAGTGATAAAGTGTTCTGCACCATGTGTCTTTGAGGCAATGTGACTATTGATGGGCTAATATCTGTAAACAATTTGCTTCTCTCTCTCTCTCTGTCTCTCTCTCACACACACACACACAGAAACACACACCTGTCACTTGGTGAGTTTTCAAAGCCACTGAAGAAGAAAATGGAATTCTATATTCCTTGTTATCTTTACAGGACAGGAATATATGGGAAGAATTCTTTTGCCTGCAATAGATAACCCAGTAATTTTTCTTTTACAAAGGATTAAGATGAGTGTTCTGGATGTCTTGGAGAAACCTTCTCCTCTGACTAGTTTAGATTTTACTGGGAGTTCACTTGGCACTTACATAGTTGGCACTTAGAAAATATCTTAAAAATACTTCTTGGAAAGCAACTTTCTTCTTCATATCCTCTTTTATGGACAGATTGAGTTTTGAAAGTAGCTCTTATGTTTTTCTTTCTCATTCATCACAACTGACCCATCTTCAAATCCTGTCTTCTCATCTACCTAAGAATACTGCTAACTACAAAACTCCTCCTGTGCTTCAAAGTAACCACCTTACCTCACATTCCCACTCTGGTCTCATATTGACTCTGGTGATGGTCTCTCATCTGGCTTCCTTACCATCCATCAGTCTTAGGCTTCTGTATCCTCCAAATACATGACCTATTCAATCTTCTTTGATTTCATTTCTATTTCTTCTAACCTTTTAGCCGTGCCATTCTCCTGAATATTGCGTTTACTGAAATTACCTAGAAATACTTACCATTCTCTGAGAGCACAATCTTCACATTTTTTTAGCCTTTTTATAAGAGACTTCTGTCAGAAATTCCTACGAATTTTCACAGGGGGAACAACATAATTTAATAATCAGGGACAAAAGTTTTTGTGCTGAACTACATATGTTCAAATCCTAAATTCATATACTTCCTAAATGTGTTTTTCAAAACTGTGTTTCATATCTTTAAAGTAGAAATAGCACCTACTTTGATGGCCATTGGTTGAATTAAATGCATTTTGACCCATGCAAAGCAACTAGAATCATGCCCTGATCATGGAATAAAAATTATATTCTAGCTCTTATTGTTTTATATTTTGGTTCATTTCAACTTATGATTTAAAAAGATATGCATTGTCTTTATTTTTCTATATTGCTTAAGATTCAGTACTGTCTTTTTAAAAATTTTCAGGATCTGTCTTTGTTTTATTTATTTGTTCTTTTAGTTAAACATGAGAATAGAATGTATTTTGGCATATTGTACACACATGGAGTATAATTAGTCTAATAAGGATCCTATTCTTGTGGTTGTAATGTTATCTCTGATATGTGGATGCTAAACCACAAGAAGTGAGGGTGGGAAGGGGTAGAATAGATGTGCATGGATTAGGCTAAAGGGAACAAAGGGAAGGGGAATAGGAAAAACAGCAGAATTAATTGAATATAGCTTTCTTAACTTTGTATTTGAATACAAAAAAAGAGTAACTTCTGCTTTTATAAGCTTCAATTTGCCTCTTTCTTTTCTGTAAAACTTTTTGTAGCACTTTTCTCTACCTCAAAAACTATATTTTTATGTTTTCCTCATTTACCATCTTGTGTACATAGTATTATATCACATTTATATTCATATCATTTGTTTATATATCAATTTTGCGGATTTCAAATGGAAGAGTATTTTAAAGCAGGACTCAGGACTTTTAATTTCCTTTTCTTATATCTTGGTGTTGATGTAGGCAGAAGGGTATTTAATAAGAGTATTAAATGGATGAAGAGTGGAATCCAATGTCATCCATTAGGGAACAGCCTAGGTGAATGAAAGACAAATCACTTCTTTACTCTTGATCATAAATGTTTTGTGTAATAGAAATGGACTTCATTTTTACATGTGCGAACACTCAGTTCCCTGCATTCTAAAATGAACTTTCTATGCAGAAGGACATTTTCAGTTTAACCTTTGGAGAAATGTCTCCCCAACATCCAACTGTCAAGTACAATGGCAAAGTAAAATCATTTGCTGAACTGAAGTCAGATGGTTTGTATCTGACAGTATGATAGTATCTTGACAGCAGGTTTGAGACAACAGGTGTCAACTGAAATATGTGAGCAATGTCTCAGTGTTCTACGTACAATTGCTATTCATTGTGCTTTGATTATTACTACTCTGTGTTTCCTGAATCCTGTTGATTTTGTAGCTCATGGCTTCAGTTTATTGTTTAAAACTGATTATAATATCTTTGCTGGATCTTTGTTTAAATTAATATTTAAATACCAACACAAATCTCTCTATAAAATGTCAATATTGATGAATTTACTTCAATTTCTTTTATAATTTTAATACAAAATAATTTCTTTAAAAATTTAGGGAGAGAACTGTGAAAATCACATGAATATTTAGTTCCTAGAATTAATGATTAATGAAGTTGTTTTTTGTGTGTTTGTGTGTGTGTATGTGTGTGTTTGTTCTCCCTTTCAGAACTAATCTCTTTTTTCTATTAACTTTGCTCTATATTGAAAGAAATGTTTAAAAATGCATCTGTGGTGATAACCAAAATATCTAATCATGAGTTTACCTTTAGGCATTTTTTAAAATATTGAATTGGACTTCAAAATGCCTCAACATTTGTAAGCTGTTTTCAAAAATCATCAGTAATAAATTGTGTTTGCTTCAGTAATAAACACCAACTAGCCCACTAGAGCCAAATAAACAAGAAAAGAGAGAAAAACAGATCTTTTCTCTGCCCGTTTCTAGGATATTCTTCCTTTCTGAATATCCTTAAGCAGCATATAGCATCTCACTTAATGAGCAGAAAGACATATTTGTTTTGCATTCCCCAGACGTCCCAGCCTCCACTTAAATCACTAGTTGTCCTCCTGGGAAGTCAATATGTCTTTTATTTCATGAGTTTACAGGTGCTTGGTTTGCTGTATATTATCAAAGTAGCTCAGCAAAAATAGGATTTGTAATGAGCTTGAACTAATTTCTCAGTTTCCATCTCCAAAACTGTATTGAACAGATCCACAGAGTATAAACCTGCTGTATGCAAACAACTTAGAAGTGAGGTGGAATATTTTGATAACTATACAGATAAAAATAGAATACCTGATGCTTGCAATAAGAAGGGCATATTAAGTTCTTGATTCAGTAGTGGGTTTGGATTCATGCTGTTGCATTTCTTCCATATCCTTACTGCTATCAAAAAATAATAATAATGGAATGCAGTTGCACATCTAATTCTGCCATTTAGTGGTTGTATGATAGCAGGTGAGTCAAACATTCTGAGATACTTTTTTACATAAAAGGAGCAAAATCATAATAAGCTGACAGTTTCTCAAAAAGTACTGGAGGTAGTTTTGTGAAACCCTCAAACATCCAAGAGAGCCCATGACATATATACTACACATGGTAGTCAAAATAATTTCAGAACCTTCCTTCTCCGAGGTGTTCTTTACCTTAAGGTATGGTGATTGCATTCTTTCATAAAACCATAGCTCTAGCTTTGCATTATAAAGATGCATTATCATGGAGATATTTTGAAGATGAAATTTTAGATTCTATCAAGTTATGTTTAGATTCAAAGGAAAAGAATACCTCAAGTTCTTAAATTATATATAAAAGTATATGGGTACAAATCTTCTCATGCTTACCCAAAGGGAAAAAAATCAAAAAGAATCTGGCTCCTACCAAGTCTGCATTCATTATTTTGGTTGGAAATGATGGTGAATTTGGCTGGAACACCTGGATAAGGTAGTCATTCTTTTAGGAAGTTCGACTTCAATTGGGCCTTGATATAAGATATCAATGACGTTCACGTTCTAGCCACAATTAAGGCAGAACCACAACTCAACATGGTGTTTAAAGACATTATTCCTCAGTTGAGAGAACTTGTGATTAAATGGAAACAGAAAACTTTGAGTTCAGAAAACATGCTTTGAATGCTTTCAATACAATACATACCTGGACCCAGATCTTTTTTTCATTGTTCAGTACTTTGATGAGCAATATCTAATCTATTACCCAAAGAAATGGGTGAAGTTAATAGTATCAATTTTATATATGATCGATATTCTGAGTTGGATATGGTTTAAGATTTCTTGTGTTGGAAATTTACTCTCCAGTTTCCAGTGGTGTAAAAAGATAGTGGGAACTTCAGGAGGTGAGGCCTAGGAGGAGGTCTTTTGTCATAGCAGGTGCTGTCCTCAGAAAATATTAACAAAGTTCTTATGGGAGCCTGAATTAGTCCTTGTGATAGGTTTGTTATAAAAAATCTTTCCTTCTCATCACTCTGGTTTTCTGTCTTGTACTCTTACCATGAGGCTAACCAATTATGATATGACTCAGGCAAGAAGGCCCTTGCAAATAGCAGCAACATTGTTTATAATTTCAGTCTCTAAAACTATGAGGCGAATAACTTTGTTTTCTTTGTAAAGTACCCAGCCTCAGGTATGTAATTATAGTAATAGAAAATTGACTAACTCAACAAAATTGTCTACTTTGAAATGGTTAATCTTTGCAAAACCTAGTGGTTTAAGATGGCTGCAACACGATTGCACTTATGAAGCTAAATTTTGGATGTGGCTCAGATCTAATAGACTGTCTTTAAATACGCTAAGCCCCAGCTGGACTGTGTCTCAATGTGAGAACTGAAATTATTTGAATATTGTTTCAATCACATCTGGCAGTTGATTCTCAATGTTGACTTTGGCCTTAGCTGAAACACAGACAAGTGGCCTCTCAGTGTGTGCCCAGCTTCTTCATAGCTTGGTAGTTGAGTTATAAGGGTGAATATACAAGAGAGTGTATCATGGAGAAATTGTCACCATTTAAGAACAAGCCTTAAAAATCATGTATCATTCTTATTCTATTTTATTTGTTGAGGCAGTCAAAAAGTCAGAGAAAGGAAATATAGAATACCCATGTTATGGTTTAGGTCTGGATTGTCCCCCAAAGCTCTTGTGTTGAAGGTTTAGCCCCCCATGTGGCAATATTCAGAGGTGGGGCTTTAGGGGAAGTAATTGGATCATGAGGCTCTGAATATCTGCTGAGGGATATTCCATTAATAGCTGAATGTATTATGGGAGGTGGTGGAAATTACAGGCAAGTGGCACATGGTTGGAGGAAGTTAGTCACTGAGGACATGCTCTTGGGATTGTATCTTATCCCTGACTCTTCTCTCCCTCTCTGTCTCAGCTTCCTGGTTGCTGAACAGCTGTCCTCTGCCATGCCCCTCTTCCATGATTTTATGCCTGACCTCATGCCCAAAGAAATGGAACCAGCTGAATGTGGATTGAAACAATGAGCCAAAATAAATAGTTTCTTATATACTTTGTTCTTGTCAAGTCTTTTGGTCACAACAGTGAGCATCTGATCAATAATCCATCTTGGTGGTTATGAACTGGTCATGCTCTGAAAGAACATGGGAGATGAAAAATATTGGTGTAGCTCTAAAAAATGTGTATTATAAATGAAGAGATAACCAAATACCACCACCAACACAAGCATCTTTCCAGGTAGTCAACACAGGATAAAAAGATTGTCCAGGCCATTTCCTTTGAAGTTTACATGCATAGGAAAAAATGTAATCTTCACATGACTTGCAATTACTATTGTCAATTTATACATAAGGAAACAGCTTACAAAGTATTAAATTTCTCAAGGAAAACTATACAACTAATGAGTGGACTATTTAAAAACTGAAATCAGGTATTTCTGGTAAAATATTATATATTTCCAAACTCAACTTATGAAGATTTGGTAATAAAAACATTTAAAAAACAGTTTCCACCTTTGCAAACCTTTAAAGATATCATGTCACTAATAAGTGATGGACAACATTTTGAAAATAGTTTATGTTCATTATTGTCATTTTACTTGCTCACATGGTCTATGGCTTCCCAAAACTGGTTAAATAAGAAATTGCCTCACTCCCTGAGATAGTTCCATGTTGTAGTATAGAGATAGAGATAAAAAAAAATTAAATGTGGAATCAGAAAGTATAAGCTTTAGCCCTGGTTAAGTACTGATAATGGAGTGGGAGAAAAGAGCCCTGAGTCCTAACATTGTCGCTGAGGAGCTGAATAGATACTAACAACTTCCATTGCTTCCATTCTGACTTTTTGCCATGAAAAATGGCAACCTCCTTCTGTTTAAACTACCGGTATGGTACTTTTGATTTTTTACAGCTCAATACAATGCCTAACTGATGCAGGTTCTATTTCTTCATCATCAAAACAAACTTCTACAGGAAATCTAGTTTTCCACTACAGTTCACCAATAAATGTACCTGTTTTCAAGTTCTGTAGTTAAAAAAACATAATTCTATGCCACATAGAAGAATTATAAAATTGTTTAATTTTAATCAGTCAAAAAGGTGAATTGTTTAATATAGCATTAAAGTGGATTTGTTCATGCCCTGGTGATACTATTTGTTTTTTTTTTTTTTTTTTTTTTTTTTTTTAAGGCAAATTCCAGGAATAATGCTAAAATTAAGGAAATCATTTTCTGATGTCTTTATTTTTTTTTTTTTTTTTTTTTTTTTTTTTAATTTTTTATTGTGGGTTGTTCAAAACATTACAAATTTCTTGACATATCATATTCCACACTTTGATTCTAGTGGGTTATGAACTCCCACCTTCACCCCATACACAGATTGCAGATTCACATCAGTTACACATCCATTGATTTACAAATTGCCATACTAGTGTCTGTTGTGCTCCGCTGCCTTTCCCATCCTCCACCCTCCCCCCTCCCCACCTCTCCCCTCCCCTCCCCTCCTCTCTCTCTACCCCCTCCACTGTATAACCCTGAGGGTCTCCTTCCATTACCGTGCAATTTACCTTCTCTCTCCCTTTCCCTCCCACCTCTCATCCCTGTTAAATGTTAATCTTCTTCTCCTGTTCTTCGTCCCTACTCTGTTCTTAGTTACTTTCCTTATATCAAAGAAGACATTTGGCATTTGTTTTTTAGGGATTGGCTAGCTTCACTTAGCATAATCTGCTCTAATGCCATCCATTTCCCTGTAAATTCTATGATTTTGTCATTTTTTAATGCAGAGTAATACTCCATTGTGTATAAATGCCACATTTTTTTTATCCATTCGTCTATTGAAGGGCATCTAGGTTGGTTCCACAGTCTTGCTATTGTGAACTGTGCTGCTATGAACATCGATGTAGCAGTGTCCCTGTAGCATGCTCTTTTTAGGTCTTTAGGGAATAGACCAAGAAGGGGAATAGCTGGGTCAAATGGTGGCTCCATTCCCAGCTTTCCAAGAAATCTCCATACTGCTTTCCAAATTGGCTGCACCAATCTGCAGTCCCACCAGCAATGTACAAGTGTACCCTTTTCCCCACATCCTCGCCAGCACTTGTTGTTGTTTGACTTCCTAATGGCTGCCAATCTTACTGGAGTGAGATGGTATCTTAGGGTGGTTTTGATTTGCATTTCTCTGACCGCTAGAGATGTTGAGCATTTTTTCATGTACTTGTTGATTGACTGTATGTCCTCCTCTGTGAAGTGTCTGTTCAGGTCCTTGGCCCATTTGTTGATTGGGTTGTTTGTTCTCTTATTGTCTAATTTTTTGAGTTCTTTGTATACTCTGGATATTAGGGCTCTATCTGAAGTGTGAGGAGTAAAGATTTGTTCCCAGGATGTAGGCTCCCTATTTACCTCTCTTATTGTTTCTTTTGCTGAGAAAAAACTTCTTAGTTTGAGTAAGTCCCATTTGTTGATTCTAGTTATTAACTTTTGTGCTATGGGTGTCCTATTGAGGAATTTGGAGCCCGACCCCACCGACTGTAGATCGTAGCCAACTTTTTCTTCTATCAGACGGTGCGTCTCTGATTTGATATCAAGTTCCTTGATCCATTTTGAATTCACTTTTGTGCATGGCGAGAGAAAGGGATTCAGTTTCATTTTGTTGCATATGGATTTCCAGTTTTCCCAGCACCATTTGTTGAAGATGCTATCCTTCCTCCATTGCATGCTTTTAGCCCCTTTATCAAATATAAGATAGTTGTAGTTTTGTGGATTGGTTTCTGTGTCCTCTATTCTGTACCATTGGTCCACACGCCTGTTTTGGTACCAGTACCATGCTGTTTTTGTTACTATTGCTCTGTAGTATAGTTTGAAGTCTGGTATCGCTATACCGCCTGATTCACACTTCTTGCTTAGCATTGTTTTTGCTATTCTGGGTCTTTTATTTTTCCATATGAATTTCATGATTGCTTTCTCTATTTCTACAAGAAATGCCATTGGGATTTTGATTGGCATTGCATTAAACCTATAGAGAACTTTTGGTAATATCGCCATTTTGATGATGTTAGTTCTGCCTATCCATGAACAGGGTATATTTTTCCATCTTCTAAGATCTTCTTCTATTTCTCTCTTTAGGGTTCTGTAGTTTTCATTGTATAAGTCTTTCACCTCTTTTGTTAGGTTGATTCCCAAGTATTTTATTTTTTTTGAAGATATTTTGAATGGAGTGGTTGTCCTCATTTCCATTTCAGAGGATTTGTCGCTGATATACAGGAATGCCTTTGATTTATGCGTGTTGATTTTAAATCCTGCCACTTTGCTGAATTCATTTATTAGCTCTAATAGTTTCTTTGTAGAGCCTTTTGGGTCTGCTAGATATAGAATCATATCATCTGCAAATAGTGATAATTTAATTTCTTCTTTTCCTATTTTTATGCCTTTAATTTCTTTCGTCTGTCTAATTGCTCTGGCCAGTGTTTCGAGAACTATGTTGAAGAGAAGTGGAGAGAGAGGGCATCCCTGTCTTGTTCCAGATTTTAGAGGGAATGCCTTCAGTTTTTCTCCATTCAGAATAATGCTAGCCTGAGGCTTAGCATAGATTGCTTTTACAATATTGAGGTATGTTCCTGTTATCCCTAGTTTTTCTAGAGTTTTGAACATAAAGGGATGCTGTACTTTGTCGAATGCTTTTTCCGCATCTATCGAGATGATCATATGGTTCTTATTTTTAAGTCTATTGATGTGGTGAATAACATTTATTGATTTCCGTATATTGAACCAGCCTTGCATCCCAGGGATGAATCCTACTTGATCATGGTGTACAATTTTTTTTATATGTTTTTGTATCCGATTCGCCAGAATTTTATTGAGGATTTTTGCATCTAGGTTCATTAGAGATATTGGTCTGTAGTTTTCTTTCTTTGAAGTGTCTTTGTCTGGTTTAGGTATCAGGGTGATGTTGGCCTCATAGAATGAATTTGGAAGTTCTCCCTCCTTTTCTATTTCCTGAAGTAGCTTGAAAAGTATTGGTATTAGTTCTTCTTTAAAGGTTTTGTAAAATTCTGCTGTATACCCATCGGGACCTGGGCTTTTCTTAGTTGGTAGTCTTTTGATGGTTTCTTCTATCTCCTCAATTGATATTGGTCTGTTTAGGTTTTCTATATCCTCCTGACTCAATCTGGGCAGATCATATGACTTAAGAAATTTATCTATGCCTTCACTATCTTCTAATTTATTGGAGTATAAGGATTCAAAATAGTTTTTGATTATCTTCTGTATTTCTGAAGTGTCTGTTGTGATATTGCCTTTTTCATCCCGTATGCTAGTAATTTGGGTTCTCTCTCTTCTTCTCTTCACTAGCATCGCTAAGGGTCTGTCGATTTTGTTTATTTTTTCAAAGAACCAACTTTTAGTTTTGTCAATTTTTTCAATTGTTTCTTTTGTTTCGATTTCATTAATTTCAGCTCTGATTTTAATTATTTCTTGCCTTCTACTTCTTTTGCTGTTGTTTTGCTCTTCTTTTTCAAGGATTTTGAGATGAAGTATGAGATCATTTATTTGTTGGTTTTTTCTTTTTTTAAGGAATGAACTCCAAGCAATGAATTTTCCTCTTAGAACTGCTTTCAATGTGTCCCATAGATTCCGATATGTTGTGTCTGTGTTTTCATTTATCTCTAAGAATTTTTTAATTTCCTCCTTGATGTCTTCTATAACCCATTGATCATTCAGTAACCTATTGTTCATTCTCCAATTGATGTATGCTTTTTCCTTCCTTCTTTTATCGTTGATTTTCAGTTTCATTCCATTATGATCAGATAAGATGCATGGTAATATCTCTACTCCTTTATATTGTCTAAGAGTTGCCCTGTGACATAATATATGATCTATTTTTGAGAAGGATCCATGTGCTGCTGAGAAAAAAGTGTAACTGCTTGATGTTGGGTGGTATACTCTATATATGTCAATTAGGTCTAGGTTATTAATAGTGTTATTGAGTTCTATAGTTTCCTTATTCAACTTTTGTTTGGAAGATCTGTCCAGTGGCGAGAGAGGTGTGTTGAAGTCTCCCATGATTATGGTGTGGTGGTCTATTAGACTCTTGAACTTGAGAAGAGTTTGTTTGACGAACATAGCTGCACCATTGTTTGGGGCATAAATATTTATGATTGTTATGTCTTGTTGGTGTATGGTTCCCTTAAGCAGTATGTAGTGTCCCTCTTTATCTCTTTGGATTAACTTTGGCTTGAAATCTATTTTATTTGATATGAGTATGGACACGCCTGCTTGTTTCCGAAGTCCATATGAGTGATATGATTTTTCCCAACCTTTCACCTTCAGCCTATGTATGTCTTTTCCTATCAAATGCGTCTCCTGTAGGCAGCATATTGTTGGGTCTTGTTTTGTGATCCATTCTACTAGCCTGTGTCTCTTAATTGGTGAGTTTAAGCCATTAACATTTAGGGTTATTATTGAGATATGGGTTGTTCTTCCAGCCATATTTGTTTATTTCTGTTACTAAACATTGTTTGTTTTCCTCTTTGATTGTTTCCCCCACCCCTTTACTGTCCTACCTCCCACTGTTGGTTTTCATTGTTATTTTCCATTTCCTCTTCCTGTAATACTTTGGCTAGGATGTTTTGAAGAGATGGTTTTCTAGCTGCGAATTCTTTAAACTTTTGTTTATCGTGGAAGGTTTTAATTTCATTCTCCATCCTGAAGCTTAATTTCGCTGGATACACAATTCTTGGTTGGAACCCATTATCTTTCAGTGTTTGAAATATGTTATTCCAGGATCTTCTAGCTTTCAGAGTCTGTGTTGAAAGATCAGCTGTTATCCTGATTGGCTTGCCCCTAAATGTAATCTGCTTCCTTTCTCTTGTAGCTTTTAAAATTCTCTCCTTATTCTGTATGTTGGGCATCTTCATTATAATGTGTCTAGGTGTGGATCTCTTATGATTTTGCACATTCGGCGTCCTGTAGGCTTCTAGGATTTGGGATTCTGTCTCATTCTTCAAGTCTGGGAAGTTTTCTTGTATTATTTCATTGAATAGACTGCTCATTCCTTTGGTTTGGAGCTCTGTACCTTCCTGTATCCCAATGACTCTTAAGTTTGGTCTCTTAATGTTATCCCATATTTCTTGGATGTTCTGCTCATGGTTTCTTAACAGTCTTGCTGAGCTGTCTATGTTCTTTTCCAGTTGAAATACTTTGTCTTCATTGTCTGATGTTCTATCTTCTAAGTGTTCTACTCTGTTGGTAGTATTCTCCATTGAGTTTTTAAGTTGGTTTATTGCTTCCTGCATTTCTAGGATTTCTGATTGCTTGTTTTTTATAACCTCTATCTCCCTGTATAGTTGATCCTTTGCTTCCTGGATTTGTTTGCGTAATTCGTTGTCGAAGTGATCTTTCATTGTCTGATTTTGCTGTTTAATGTCTTCCTTGATACTCCAGATCATCTGAAGCATGTATATCCTGAATTCTTTATCTGACATTCCATCTGCTGCAGCTGTTACCTCTTCTAAAGTTGCGTTGACCTGCATTGCTTGTGGTCCTTTCTTTCCTTGTCTTTTCATACTGCTTGCGTATCTTTCCTGCAGGTGCGGGCGGCGGCTCTGCTCTCTCCTTATTCCAATTGGGGTGTCGTGGCTACCACGCCGGCAGGTCACTGGGCCTGTTCTGGGAGCTGGTGGCGGCTCTGTTCTGCCCCTACTCCAATTGGGGTGACGTGTCTGTCGTACCAGCAGGCCACTGGGCCTGTCCTGCTGGTCGGTCGCAGATCTGCCCACCTTTCGGGCACGAGTGGAGGCTCTGCTTTGCCCCTACTCCAATTGGGGTGTCGTGACTACCCCGCCTGCAGGATGCTGGGTCTGTTCCTGGCAAGGGAGGCGACTCTGCTCTGTCACTACTCCAATTAGGGTGGTGTTTGTACCCCGCCGGCAGGCTCCTGGGCCTGATCCGCCGGTCTGTTGTAGGTCTGCCTACCTTGAAGGCGCGGGCGGCGGATCTGCCCTGCCCCTCCTACCACGCCTGCGGACCCCTGGGCCTGATCTGCAGGTTGATCACTGGTCTGCTCACCCTGCGGGCACGGGTGGCGGTTCCGCTCCACCCCCACTCCAATTGGGGTCACGTGACCACCACACTGGCAGGGCCTGATCCGGGCGTGGGATAAGGATCTGCTCTGCCCCTACTCGAGTTGGGGTGACGTGTGTACCACACTGGCAGGCCACTGGGCCTGACCCGCCAGGCTGTCACAGGTCTGTTTACCTTGCAAGCGCGAAGGGCGGCTCTGCCCTGCCCCTCCTACCACGCCCATGTACTACTGGGTCGTGGGTCTGCCCACCTGGCGGGTGTGGGTGGCGGCTCCGCTCCGCCCCCTCTCCAATTGGGGTCACGCGGTCACCACGCTGGCGAGCCGCTGGGCCTGCTCCGGGGGCTGGCGGCGGCCCGGCTCCTTCCCTCTGGCTCGAGGACAAATTGAGGAGACTCGGGTGACTGAGCCTCACCCCCCTTACCAGGAGACCAACTGCTTATGTCACCGCTGGTATTGATGAAGATCTCTCCTCCACCGCTTTCTGCTGACATCAGATCTCTGCCATGTTGGTATCCTATGCGAATGGCAGCATTTCGTTCCCCTTGCCAGGCAACCCAAGCAACGGGTGAGTGCTGACCTGCCCTCAGCAGGACCCGGACCGAGACACAGTTTCCGCGGGCTCCCAGCCCCGGTCCAGGGAAGTTCCGGGAGCCGGAACTCGGCCGCTCCGTGCTCGGTGTAAGCTCCTATAAGTGTAGGCTCCAAGAAGCAGCCCCCGCGGGCTCAGTTCCGGGAGCCGGAATCTGGTGATACTATTTGAATAACACACCTATAAGTCAAGAGAAAATCATGATAGAAATTCAAATTTTTCATTTTATGCCATTTCATTCCTTAAGCATGTTGTGTTCTCTTTTGTTACTTTCAAATGGCTAATTATTACTAAAAATTTTCCCTAAGATTTTATGAATATCTGCTGACAGTGTTCTATAATTACGTATGTTAGGGAAATGTCATTACTACCCTTTGGGAATATTCACAATGCAGTTAATATATTCAGGCTATTTGACAAGTTTCAAGTTTAGTCAAAGACTCCAAATAATTAAACCACTACCTTATATTTCTGCTGCTGTTACCACCATGTAATGTTTATTAACATTGCTTGGAATCAATTTTTAGTAATGCTGAACATAATTTTTCTATCCTATGTAGGATAATTTATTATATATTTTCTTCTAATCTAACAAGTTTTAGTTACATACAAAAAGTACAAAAATAAATAATATGTTTAACACATTAACTTGTTTCACCTACTTATTATCAAATGTGCATCAATTTAACTTTCATAAATTAACTGAAGATTGAAGGATTAATGATACTGTTGTTAGAATAACTTTTCTGGCATATATGCATATCAAAAGAAACCACAGAAAAAAGAAAAATATTTGTGTTATTAGTGAATGATAATTTCATTCTCTTATTTGTTCAGGACAAATCCTTGGAGCCAATCTTGATATCTTTTTTTTTTCTCACACTGTATATGAAATTTTCCTTCAAATTCTATGGAACATACAATTTAAATACATCCAAAATCCAGATTTATCAAAATATATCCAGATTTCAACCACTTCTTACCACCTGCACTATTACAACTCACATCTAAACCACCACAATCTGTTGCTTGGATTATTGTAAAAGCCCACAAACTCATCTCACTGCATTTATGTCCTCTCCATCTACAATGCATTCTAACAAACACCAGAATCACCATTTGTTATAATTTGAATATGGGGTGTCCCTCAATCAGTTCATGTGATGGACAAGCCAAGAATGTTCATAGGTGAAATTATTAGTTCACAAGAGTTATAATCTAATCAGTGGATTTTTATTTTATGAATTAGTTTTTAATGAATTACTGAGTGGTAACTATAGGCTGGTGGCACATGATTGAAGGGAATACATCACTGGGGCTGTGCCCTTGCAAACTATCTCATCCTTACTCCCTCCCCTTTGCTTCCCAGCTGCCATGAGCTGAGAAGTTTTCCTGTGCTGTGCCCTTCCACCTTGATGTTCTTCCTCACCTTATGTCCACAGCAATGGAACCAGCCTACCACGGAGTAAACCTTTGAAATCATCAGCCCCAAATAGACCTTTCCTCCTCTAAATTGTTTTTGTCAGGTGTTTTGGTCACAATCATGAAACACTGACTTAACATACCATTTAAAATTAGAATTCAGATCTTCTATTCAAAGCCCTTTAATAGAATCCCAACTCAAAGTAAATGACAAATTCCTTATAGGAAATTACAAGGTTCCCTCAAGTTACCTCTCCAAGTTCATTGCTTAGCTCTTGTGTGAGTTTTCTCCTTTGCCACAGACACTTTGGCCACTCACCTATGGTTCTGCCCATGTGGCAGCTGCACTTCCCCTCTTTGAACTTTTGTGCTTCAAGTTCAATATGTGGTGTTTTAGTCTCCACAGGGCTCACTCTCTCTCTTTAAAGTTTCTTATTCCAAAGCCAATTTGTAATCACAGCCCTCTCTTTTTATTATTAATTATTATTAATTTGCTATGATCCCAAACCCACATATTTATCTTTATTATTTTCTCTCCACATCAAATATAACCTCCATGATTATAGGGATTTTTCTGATTTATTTATCTGTTCTATCTCCAGAATATGGAAGATTTCATGGCCATAGTAGAATGTTACTAATTCCTTAATATGTAAATTAATAAATAATCTCTATTTTTTCAACCCATGTCTATTTGACCTCACAAAATACAACCATAGTATAGAATGAATAAGATATATTTACTTACATTTCTGGAAGGTGAAAGCCCAAGATCAAGATGCCATAAAGGTCAGTTTCTGATGAGACTTCTCTTCCTGGTTTATGCATTTTCTAGCTGTGTCTTTGCATGGCTGTTTCTCTGTGAAAAAAAAAAAAATGGAGAATTCTGCTATCTCCTCCTCTTAAAAACAACCAGTGATATGATATTAGAACCCCACTCTTATGAAATTATTTAGTCATAATTGCCTCCCTCAAGTTCCTATCTCTAAACAGTGATAATGAGGGCTAGGGTTTCTACATATAAATGGGGAGAGTACACAATTAAATCCTTAACAATACTTATTTTGAAAAAGAGGAGATTATAATTTCATACTTTTGCACATGAGAAAAGTATGTGTATGGCTTTAGGATATTTCAAATCAAAGAGACCAAGAAAAGTAAACTGTAGTGCTTAAAAACATAAACTATTCCTATATAAAGTGTCCAGCTGAATTTTTTGAAGAAGGAGGATATAGAGGGCAGGGAGGAGAGACGGGGAAAGGGAGAAACAACAGAATAAAATCAAGCAAATTATGCCAGGAATATATGCCATAGTAAATTTCACATTTATTTATGTCTATAAAGCTCCATTTTATAAATAAATAAGTGGAAGATCAGTAGAGTCAAGAAAGGGAAAAGGGGGAAGGAGGAGCAGAGGGAAGAGAAAGTACTGGGGACTGAAATGGAGAAAATTATATTCCATGTGTATGTAATTATGCCAAATTGAACCCCAAAATCATAACTGTAATGCACTAATACATACAGCTTGAAAATTTAAGAAATATAAACATAATTAATGAAGACTTTGTTCAAACTAGAACCTTGAGAGATTTAGAATTCTCTGCAAATTCTATTGGTGATCCCAATGCAGAGAAAGAATTATCCCATCATAAAACTGGGTCAGATGACAATAGTCACCTCCTTCAGTAAAAAAGTCAATGTGCCAAGTAACTGTGAGCGAAGGAAGATATGCAGAAAAAGACAGGATCATAAAATATGTTTTTTATTCCCTGAACTTGGTTGTTTTATTATCACTATAGGTGCTCTTTGTTTTTTTTCATGTGTCTATATCTAAGAGGGATTCAGAAGTTATATTTATTTCTAAGGTATTATGAGACAGTTATTATTTGTTTTCTATTTTTGCTATAACAAATTACTGCAAATTTGGTTTCCTTAAACAATTTTTTGTTTAAGGAAAAAATGCTTACCTATAAACTTACCCTTACATAGATCCAAAGTCCAGGTAATCTCATTTTGTTTCTCTACTGAGAGATTCAAAGTGGACAAGGTTTTATTTCTTTTTTAAATTTTTTAAATTTAAAAATGTGATGCATTCTCTGTGATCAATGAACCAATATAGCAAATTATCAACAGCTAAATTCTATGCTCTATTCATTTTCCACTTCCTGCCCTGGGGTCACTCTCTGGAAGCCTGGAATGTCATGCACAAGGTCTGACTGCCCTGGGATTGTCTTTCTGGAGAGGTGTGTACAGGTGCAATTTCTTAGGCTCTCCTCCAGGCACCCAGCCAAGTTGTCAGATAAGTGAGTCAAACTGTTTTGAACCATTCTGAGTAGTCTGCTCACAAGCTGAATTCCACTCAATGAACTTGGTCATTGCCGCATGGAGAAGAAGTTAGCCTAACTGAATTCTTTCTGAATTCCTGAATAAGGAAACATAGCATTTAGTAAAAGAGCATTAATATTGGGATAATTTGCCGCAGGGAAGATAAAAAGAACAATCATCTCATCCAAAATTTTAAGGTCCAAAAAGTTTCAAAGTATATTCAATGAAACATTTTAAATTTCCTTCAGCAACTAGGATATTTCTGAGTTTTCCAATCTCTTAGTTTTCCTAAAACTAATTTACGTTTTTAAAAATTTATTCTAAATGGCAAGACTTCCTCTCCTGTCTTGTGGCATTGGCGTCCTAACAGTTGTAGTGTGTAGGTGAAGTTGAAGAACTGGAGACTCCTGAAAATCAAGGAAATCCTCAGGTTGCATAGTCACCTAGATAACAGTTAGGAATTAGCAGGCAGTGATGGGAATGATAAGATGGTAGGCACAAATATCGCTGGAGCAGGAGATCTACAAGTATGAAAAAACAAGGGCAGGAAGACAGGTTGTGGCGGTGTGACCTTGAAACCTGCTCAAGTGTAATAAGGATTGTAATGCATTCACTGTTGTTGTGTATTTAAAAAAATAATAAAATCAATAAAAATATATAAATATACAAATTTAAAAAACCTTGGAAAAAAACCACCTCAATGTGATTGCCTATATACCCTTTTCCTTAGGATTTGTTCTAATTTCCTTTTCTATGTAAAAAGACTTTCAAGTTTTATCCAGCCACTCAAAACTGAAATCCTTCAAATCCTAACCACTTTCATATTCAGTTATCTATTATTCTCCTTGCTCATCTCTCTGCTAATCTATCTCAGATACCCACATAGTAATCAACACATACAAGCCATTAGAGAAGTAATTTCTGAATACATTTAGCAGTGGGTTTGTACCTCATTTAAAGAGTTCATATTCTTCTTTCTGCACATTTATACTATCTTGAAAATCTCTCTGAGTGCCCTCTGTCATTTCATAAGTTTGAGCCTTCAACACAGATTCTACCCTACTGTCAGGTAACTGTTTTGTAAATAACTTCTCAATATCTGCAGGCAAAAAGAAGACATTTGGCCTGGAATTTAGGACTCCCAGAATCAGGTCTCAAACAATATTTTCAGTTTTTTATATTATCATTTCCTTATACATTTGTGTTCTGCAGGGTCCATTTCAAACCACATTTTAACCGTACATCTTAATTTTAGAATTGCACAGTATCTTGATTTTATGTGTTCGCACTTCTCAATAAAGTATATTTGTTATGCCACTTGTATTAGAAACATTTAAAATAGCTGTTATAGTAGATAAGTATACATACCTTGATGATACAATTAGAGGTTATTTCTCATCCAACCATTTATATCAATCTGGTATTTTTAACTTCCTCTCTGGTGTACTACTTCAATTTTAATTCTTGTTCTTATGACAAAAAGGAAATTAAAAAAAATAGCACTATTTAAGAAAATGAACTGCAAATAGTTTATACTATTAAATTTGAAGTTTGTGTTAAAAAAATACTAAGAATCTCATTGTGGGTTCTTTCGTTTTTTCTATGTATAGAATTTGGTCACCTGCCAAAATGGATATTTGACCTCCATCCTTTCAATCTTGGTTTTCCTTGGTTGTTATGAGCACATTGCAAGAGTGTTTGTATGCTAAAATTTACAATGTGTTAGGTTATTATTTACAAAGTACAGAGAAAATCATTTAAATGACAACATTAAAATACACTATGGATAAAAAGAGTCTGAATGTTGTCAGTCTCCAATTAATTTTATCATTAGTTTTATTTTAAAAACTGAATGTTTATCATTGCTTGTGATGAGAACCTTCAAAATCATCTCTAATACTTATTCTAAACAGTTAACACCATACTGTTGACAGATACTTAAAAATATTTCTCATTTAAAATACTGATTACATGGGCTGGGATTGTGGCTCAGCCATAGAGCACTAGCCTAGCACGGGCGGGACCCAGGATTGATCCTCAGCACCACTTACAAATAAAGGCATTGTGCTGTGTCCATCTATACCTAAATAAATAAATAAATAAATGTTTAAAAAATACTGAATACAAAACTAGAAATAATAATAAGTTTTGAAAGTTTTTGACAAAGATGGTAATACCATGTGTCTCCACTTAGCTATTTTCTAAAATAAAAGAATATATGGTTCATATACATGACTTTATGTTTATACATGTTCATATACATATGTTTGCATCTCCAGACCTACTTTCTTCATTCATTTATCTTTCTCTACTCAAGGTTGTCTGACTTAGAGAAAGAATGGTGTAATATACTTGACTTTTAAAATATTTAGACCCTCTGACCCAAAGTGATTGACTGAATTGTAGCAACTGTGATTGTTACTTTAGTGCACAATTTAACCTGAGGAGACCTTCCAAGTAAACATTATAGATACTCATAAATCATTGGTCTGAAAGCAAATAATCCAGTCTTGGGAAGGTTGAAGCACTGGCATATTAAAGTTAGTTTACCAGATGGCTGAATTCCAAAGTAAATCACAATCCAGGTGTAGGCAATTCCTTCATGAATTTATAGCCCTCAGAGAGCCTTGTGAACATTGCATGTTAATTCTGACCATGCACACAGGAGGCTAATATTCTCACCTTCGCTATTTGGACCAAACAAGTATTGTGGCCTCTAATACTAATCAGAACAATATATAACAAAGAAGACAGAGCTAGCAATTTTTGTCAGAGGCCTCATTCACTTCTCAGACATGAAAAGTAATGGCATGACCAGAAATTAGCTTTTAAAGATCTCAATTGTCATGGTCAATTTTGTCTTCTTCAAATACTGTTTTTGATACACAGTTTTGTTTATTCTGCTCTCATTTCTACATAACCATGTACAAATAGCTATGCCAAGTCCTAGTAGTAATAGAATATAAAGACAGCTTGGCTTCTTTCTGAGGGAGCCACAGACATTCAGTGCAGTGTTTTGTGAAATTTCTGCCTTTATTACCTTTCAATTCCAAATCAATTATGTAAAGAAGCCAGACTTTTATAATAGTGATCAGCTATTCAGAAGAGAAATGAAACGCCCTGGAAGAAAATCAAGACTAACTATCAGCATCCATGAGGTGACCTTGAACATTCTATCTGGGGCAGAATATGACCTCATTAGGGGACTCATATGAAACCAACAAAGAATTCCCAACCAAACCCTAGAATGAGAAAATCTAAATTGCTGATTAAAGCCACTATTTTTAAGGATAGTTGTGCTCTTTGGCATAGATAACTGATAAAATTTCACTTTATAGCATTTCTAATTATTAATAAAAGATATTGTCTGAATCAGTGTAAAGGAAATGACAGTAAATACTTTAGATTTTAAGGGCCATGTGGCTTTTATAATAACTATTCAACTGTGGAAGTGCCAGGAACAAATAACTGAGTTAATAAACAAATAATACATGGCTTCATTTTGCTCCAAAAATACTTTATTTGCAACCTAGGTGTAGTGGTCCATGCCTGTTATACCATTGGCTCAGGAGGTTGAGGCAGGATGATTGCAAGTTCAAAGCCAGCTTCAGCAAAAGAGAGGTGCTAAGCAAGTCACTGAGACCATGTCTCTAAATAAAATACAAAATAGAACTTAGAATCTGGCTCAGTGGTCAAGTGGCTTCAATCCCTAATACCCACCCACACCCCCCCCAAAAAAAAACTATTTTATTTGCAAAAATGGGTAAGTGGATGATTTTGGTGGATAGTCCATACTTTGCTGACCCCTATTCTAATTTAACCTCCTAGAAGAATGCTTATAATTTTCAGTTCATTTTATGAATTCAATTATTAATAATCAGCTTTTTTGGTAATCTTAGAAAATTGTGTATTGACAGAAATCCTGCAGACATTGTTTTAAAGAATATCAAAACCAGCTATTTCAGTCAGAGTGAAGTCACCATCTTTACTGCAGAATTATTATATAGCACTACACAACTGTGAATAGTTTTCAGTATTATCTACTCTCTAAAATCAAAGTACTACTAGTTTAAATAGAATAACCTAGAAATGGGATGACAATGAAAATGAATAATTGAATCTATGAGATCTCTTCTTTCCCAAAAGTGCAAATACAAGTTAATGTGACCTTAAGAAAATCTATTTCAACAAAGTTTTTTTTTTTCTGAAGATACAAAAAAATCTGTAAAAAACAAAACAAAACAAAAAAAAAAAACATCATCATAAGTTGATTAACAAAGATATATCCTGGATAGTTTAGATACATTTTTCTGGCATATTGTTTATTAAAGACACTTACAAAACAACAGGTGTAAAAAGATTACTTTGAACTTGATAAGGATAGTTGTGCTATCCTTACATGTGCTAGATTACAGGCATGTTTCTTAAAAGGAGATCACAAAGTTAGCATGTAAAATATATTTTCTTTATACTAGAAAGAAGCAAAATTCTTATCCTAAAAAAGAGGCAGAATCAAGATAGTTTTGTACAAACCTTGTGAAACGAACTCTTTAAACCTTTCCATATAATTTAGTCACATTTCCGCAGTTTGCTCTTTTTCCAAGTCAGAATGTAAGTAACTTAACTCTAATTGCTCCTACAGGTCTTTACCTCCTGGTAAAGGCATTTACATCAGGCAAAACTTGATTTATGCTTTTTCCTGCCTGATTACTTTGTGTTAGGTCAATCTTATTCTCAGACCCAAATGGGATGAAGGTGGAATTTGTTCACCCCTACAATATGAAAAAAATATTTTCAGTAAAATCACATTCCTTTTGAATTTGACTTACTTTTTTTTTACAGGTTGTCTAAACTTTTTGTCCTTTATTCTATTTACCTATGCAAATAATTAATCAAAGAAATGATGTTAGAGACATGAATAGCCTTTGCACGGGTGAAAAATAAAAATAACTTGAAAGGAACCAGTATGGAAAATATTAAGCTTTCAAATGATGCCTCTTACATGCTACTCAAGTAGCATATAACTTAAACAAGTGGCCCCTTCAGCAACTCTTTCCTGTCTTCACACTGCACACATGGAGATTTTAGTTGAAAAAAGCTAAGACTAATCAATATCAGTTTGCCCTGACCTGCATGGCTGTTAATTCAGAATCTGGTGAGAGGCAATGGGAAATTATAAAAGACAGACAGACACAGATAGAGAAAAAGCTGGGACCAGGTGGGACAGTGTCCTCTGATGGTGCAAGAATGACTCAGAGATAGCTCAGCACGTTTATTATATAGGTTTTATCATCAAAAGGGTTTTCTGTGAGAAAGTTTCTTCAAAGAATGCAGGCTTGAAGGTGGAAGAGTGGCAACCAATTATAATGATCTTTTTGTGCTCATAATTCTCTATCCCTGGCAGCTGGTGTCTGAACTTAGAGTCAAAATTGCCTTGCACAGAAGCTCCTTAAGCAGGGCGTCACCATAGCAACTGAGCAATCTCGACCTGACTTTTGCACAGGAAGTTCCCAGCACAGGCAAAGCCTCCAGTGCTAAAACACTCCAAGAGATCTTGATGCAAGTCACCACTCCCCACATCTGTTTAAAAAAAAAAAAAATGTTTCTATAAATTTTATTTCCTAAGGTTCCAACAACTTCTCACTTGGTGTTTGGGTAATTGATATGAATAAAAATATTTATATAATTCTAATAGTCATTGGGTAATAGGTGAAGGCTACTTCTCTACTTCTCCTTCACTACTGACACAACAATACATAGATGAAACCGTAATGAAAGAGAAATTTCAGAAATATCCTGATGTATATATAAAAATTTAGAATATAGATGCATCTCAAATCAATGACAGAAAATGAGTTTTTTTAATAAATTATGGTGAGCATCCTAAAAAATATTTGGAGAGACAAAATTAAAATTATTTCTTATAAAATACACAAAATAAAGTCCAAATTGACTTGAGGTATTAAAAAACTAAAAAAAAATAATCATAACAATAAATACTAGGGTAAATAGTCTAAATTTTTCAGTCTGAAAATTAGAAAGAAAAAAAGACTTTTTAAATTATGGCTCAAAAATTTTTAAATAAATGTATAATCAATTCAAATACATTACAATAGTTTGAAAGGTAAAAAACACAGAAGATAATATATTAAAAGACAGTTAACAATGGAAGAAATGTTTTATGTATTTAAGTGATAATAATTTAATCTCTCTAGAAAAAAAGACTTGATGTAATTTGTTATGGTTTAGATATGTGGTGTCCCCCAAAAGTTCATGTGTGAAACAATGCAAAAAAGTTTAGAAGTAAAAGGATGTGTTATAAAAGCCTTAACCTTATCAGTGCATTAATCTCATGATAGAGATTAACTTAGTGCTGTTTTAGTGAGGCCTTAATTAAGCAGCTTAATGAAACTCTGTGTCCAAATAAAAAATAAAAAAGGTTGTAAAGTGCCCCTGAGGTAATCCCCAATACCAAAAAAGACAAAAAGAGAAAGAAAGAAAGGTCGATTGATCGATCCTGAGGTAGGAGAATTAGCAAGATCCTGTTCTCATAATAAAAATAAATAAATACAAATGGCTATGGACGTGGCTCAATGATTAAGCACTCCTTGATTCAATTCCTGGTACAAGAAAAAAGACATAACAAATAAATCAAATATGTTCTAATTGAATGGAGACTAGAAAGAAACAAAACAAAAAATCATTAGGAAAGATATGATCCAAAAAATTGAAAGAATGTTATAAGATGTGTGTATGTGTATATATAATTCTATCAATATTATATTTCTAGAAATATTTAATTTTAATTAATATTTTATTTTTAGATTATATGTAATTTTATCAATATTATATTTGTAGAATATATATGTATAATTTTATCAATATTATATTTCTGGAGCTTGAAAAGTGCATTGTGGTTATATGGGAGAAAACCATCCTATAGAGATACTGACTGGATTATTAAGAGAAAGGGCATGATGTCTGAACTATCATTAAAACTGTTTAGCCAAACCAACAAAACAGATATATTTCTACCAACTGATAAATATATGAAAGTGTTTATGTTTGTTTACTCTTCTACTCTTTCATTTTTTCTATAACTTTATTTTTTAATGGGTAAAATGAAAAATTAGCCTCATTACCTTGTCGACTACCCTCTTGCAATGGCCTCTAGACATTGTGATTCTGAATTCCATGTTGTGGTCTTCCAATCATGGAGCTCTGGGCAACAAGGACAATATATTTTGAATTGAGAATTGAACTCTAGCATATATCTGAATAAACAGTAGAATTTTTAAAAGTCTGAATTGCCAGGCTCTGGCAGACTTACCTTCCAGTATAGTATAGTCATGGCAGGATACAACTTAGCATATGAAACCTTAAAAATAATCCTGTGGGAGATTTTGAAACTGGTTACCTAACAATTGTATTTTATGTGGTTTTCAAAACTGACTGATATAATAACCTGAGAAGAAATATATGACCATATATATACATTACATGCAAAACATAATATATATATATATATATATATATATATATATATATATATATATATATTTGTAATATATATATTTATTCCTATATATACATATATAGGATGTATATGTATTGTTTTATGTTTTGTTTCCTTTGCTTGTCTGAGCATGAATTGCCCAGCTGTGCCTGTCCCACTGAGCAAGACTGCCTGAAAGATAACTAATATTTATGTTTTAAATATGCCAGAGAAGTAAAATAATAGGACAAATAATCCCTGAATTTTGCTATGAAATTGTGATCTGGGAATCAGTAGTAGGTGATATTCTAGGTCATTAAAATTCCCAGCAGTTTCCTGTCAGACAAATCATGACAAGGTTTGAGGATAGTTTGAAACCCTAAGAAGTCACTTGAAATTGTATTTTGGGGAGCATAAGATATACATTAAGTTCATGAAATTGAAGTATTTGTTTCAATCAATAATTTCAACATCAGTTTTACAGCACAGTATTACTTTTTACTAGGACTACAGTATTTATCTTGCTCCTTTAAAAATTTATTTATTATTTATTATAGTCTTCATTATACAAATTATGAGGTACAGTGAGATAATTTTATACACTTATACATGTGTACTGATCAAATCTGGATAATAGATGCTTCCCTCTCCTTATCATAACTCTGTATTACAAGCCTTTGAGCTTCTCTCTTCTAGTTATTTATAAAACTTTCAATAGGTTATTGTGAACTATAGTCTTCCTGCTGTGCTTTAGAAGATTAACACTTAGTACTGCCATCTAACTCTGTTTTGGTTCATCCACTCACTTCCCTCTATAGTCCAGTATTCCTCTAGTCATAGCCTACTTTCTACAGTTACCACCTAGTTATTGCTATCAGTGGAGTAATCCACTGATTATATTATACTTTTCTTGATCTAATATTTCACTTCTGAAAATTCATGTATTGTTTCAGACACGAGTTTTTAGGGAACACTTCACATCAAGACCACTAAATATAAATCTACAGCATGGTACAACTATCCCACTTGTGGGTAAATATCAAAAGGAAATGATATCCTAATGTCAAATAGATACCAACATGCCCAAATTCATGTTGGCAATATTCACAATAGCTAAGATATGAAATCAACCTAGGTGCTTATCAGTGGACGAATGGATAGAGGTTTATATACATAGTGGAGGATTATTGTGCCAGCAAAAAAGAATGGTGTCCTATCATTTATGCAAAATGAATGAAACTGGAGGTCATGCTATTAAGTAAAATACATAAACACAGACAAATACATCACATTCTCCCTAACAGGTGGCTGCAAAAACAAACAACTAAAACCCAAACAGCTGATATGAATGTAAAATAGTGATTTCTAGAGGCTGTAAAAGGTCCTGAGGGAAATAGAGGGAAATGAAAGTAGGTACCAAAACAGAGTTAGATGGCAGTACTAAGTGGTAATCTTCTAAAGCACAGCAGGAAGGCTATAGTTCACAATAACCTATTGAAAGTTTTATAAATAACTAGAAGACAGAGGCTCAAAGGCTTGTAATACA
Organism: Marmota monax; assembly: GCF_021218885.2. NCBI lineage: Eukaryota > Metazoa > Chordata > Mammalia > Rodentia > Sciuridae > Marmota > Marmota monax. The sequence continues at coordinate 680,673 of NW_026695230.1, read as the reverse complement.
GAGTTTTGAGAAGGAGAGGAAAGCATCTATTATCCAGATTTGATCAGTACACATTTTATACATGTATAAAATTATCTCACTGTACCCCATAATAAACAACTTTTTAAAGAGCAATAGAAATACTATAGTCCTAATTAAAAAGTAATATTATGCTTTATTTTTTTTCTTTAAAAGTGATATTGAAATTATTAATTGAAACAAATACTTCAATTTCATGGACTTAATTTATATCTTGCTCCCCAAAATACAATTTCAAGTGACTTCCTAGGGTTTCTAACTATTCTCAAACCTTGTCATGATTTGTTTGACAGGAAACTGCCAAGAATTTTATTGACCTAGAGTATCACCTACTATTGATTCCCAAATCACAATCTCATATCTGGCAGTGTGCCTTTTGAGGTTAATATTTTGTCCCCAGTGAGCTGAGCTCAAGCTCTGTTTCCTGTTGCCAAGTCCTGAGCAGATTTCTCTGCCGTGCCCTTCCACCATGATGTTCTACCTCTCTTGGGTGTAGAGCAATGTAATTGGCCCTTCAGAGATACCTCCAAAACCGTGAGCACCAATTAAACTTTTCCTCCTCTATGTTGCTCTTGTCAGGTCTTTTGATCATAGTAACAAGAACTGATTCAAACATATTCTGAGGATCCTCCATGATTTTCTCTATATTGGCTGCATTAATTTATATCCTAATCAACATTGTATAAGAGTTCCACAGAAAAGCAAATCAAAGCTACAAGCCACAATGAGACAACATTTCATCCACTTGGAATGACTATTATTGGAAAGACAAAAAAAAAAAAAAAAAAACATTGATGTCTATGCTGGAAAAGGGAGCTCTTATTTTCATAAGTCAGACAAACAAATATAAGTCTACACTAGCAAGGTCCACACAATGTGTTCAGTCACTTTGTGAAGGAAAAAAAGGAAGCTTTTTTTTTTCTTCTCAAAATAATAATTGGTGGGTTCAGAAAACAAAACTACACATGGCATGGCGGCAATAGGCCAGCTGCTATGCTGCTTTCTCAAGTAAGAGTTTCCATAGCTACTGAATGCAAGACAACAGCAGGTGGCAGTTCTTCATGGACCATCTGTGATACTCTCAACTAAGAGCTTGTTAGACATGGAGCTTATTGGCCAAATTATATTGTATACACATGAGTATGCAACAAGTCCCAACACTGTGTACAACTATAAGGCTCCAATAAAATAATATGGGGAAAAAAAGAAAAAGAAATGGAGCTTGATGGAAGATCCAGCAAGAAATTCTGTTGATAACAGAAACAAAGACTAAAGATTTAGGTTGAGAGCATCTCACAAGGGATTTTAAATGTCAGCTGAATATATTTGAATTTTATTCAGGAAATAATGAAGAAATTTGAAAAGTGTCAAATTCAGTTATTATAGGGTGTATGAGTGGCACACTTTCTCTAGTAACTGATAATTTTGATCCTCATGTGCTTTTAGTTCTTTGTATAACTTCTGGGAGAAATGTCTATTCAGATGTTTTGTTTGATTTTATTTGGATTATTCATCTTTCTGTTATTAAATTTTAAGAGCTCTTTATATATTCTGGATTGAAGTTTGTTATTAGATATCTGACTTACAAATACAGTCATTTCTTTGAACCTAAGAAATACACTTCAAAGAAAATAGTACAGTCACCAAAGAAACTCAGTTTTAATTGGAGCTTGCTTAAGATTGGTTAGGCTTCACAAGAGAGTAAGATAAAATTTTTAGAGCTAGGCTTAAGATTTCAGAAGAATATATTTGTTTTTTCTAAATTCTATGCTACACAAACTGTCTTCTGTCTAAGCCAGAACACTTACAGTTATCTTTAATTAAATATAATTTATAAAATATAGTATTAATTTCACATAGGTTATGGTTCTTTCTATATATGTTGTTCCTATTTGAAAATCTTAAATATTAACTCCTAAGGCTAATTCCTCAGTAACTATTTTGTTTTCTTTGTTCTCAAGGAATACACTGATCTTTTGAAGTGTCTTCTTTCTGCATCACCTGTTGTGATGATGACCTTGAGCCTGACCCCCACTTTTATGAGAGAACTTGATGGACACACACACTGAGATCTGTGGAATATTGCCCAGGCTATGAAGACTGTCTCTTTCACAAAGTAGTCCCAGTTTAATGTAAATTCTTGAGAATGGACGGGCCAAGGGTATTATTATGACATTATCACACTTTAAGTATAGTTGAAACTTGACTTCTGTTATTTACTCAGGCAGCTAACATGGTTTAGTTAAGAATGTGGAAAAAAATGGGAAACTACACTTAGAGAACTGCATTTCAGCAAAACTACATTTTAACATTTCGTATCAAAGAGGACCCATTTATATGATAAGAAAATTCCAACAGATCATTGCAGGACTGAGGAATGTCAGGAAAATGCACTGCAGAGGACATAGATAATTTCAAGATTTCAGCAGAAACATATTCAGCAGCTTTGAGATGGTCCCCTCTCTACACAGAATTTTGTTTTCTGCCAGTCAGCAACCTAAACAGCTCCTGAAAGTAGCTCTCCTGACAAGAGAAGCAATGGTTTATTGGTAAATATTATCATCTCCATCTTTACCACAGATTTAGTGTGTATTTAAGAGTTATTTTGTGCTTTTATAAAATCAAATCATAAATACCATCAGAATATTGAGAATTATAGTCACTCTATAAAAAGGTTTAAAAACAATAAATGTGGAGTTGTAATTTATATCAGGTACTTTTCTAAGTCTGCTACTCTTGTAAAAATCATTCTCATGACAGTTTTATTATTGTCTTCATGTTACAGAAAAAAATTGAGGCACTGAAATTTAAATTTAATTGCTCACAATCACATAAACTCATCACATCAGAAATTTGAATTTGGACCCTAGATCCTACTACCTTAACTACTACAATAAACAATGTTATAACCTAAATGCCTTATTTCTGCCTTGAGTCAAATTGTGAAATCTTATTCTCTGTAGAACTAATACTTATATTAAAGTGAAAATTCTAAAAAGAAATACTCTGTTCTTCAGTGTTTTAATCATGGTTATCTAGAGCCACTCATCATTCATTAACAAATATTTATTACATATTCATGCCCTGGGGCTGTTTTTACAGCCCTGAGTGGGACAGACTGGAGACAGACTCTCAAGGAAGCTTAAATTGTAAAATGGGTACAATAAAAAAAGAAGCAAAAGTAATTATTTAACTTCAGTGTTGCAAAGAAACCAAAATATTATAATATTATGACAGAAAATGCCAGAGTAGTGCAGATGATTCAAACATATGTAAGAAAAGTATCTTTGAGAAGATGATATATAACTTGAAGCTTTGTTGATGAAAGAAGCCAGACAAGAGCTAACCTGATTTAAAACTGCTTCAGGTAGAAAGAACTAACTGCAGACACACAGGAAAGTAGGTTAAAAATGAGGTTTTTCTCTTTTGTTGTGTTGGTTTTGGTGCTACTTTGAATCAAGGATGTCGTGTGTGCTAAGTCCACAGTCTTGTCACCAAGCTACACCCTCATCCATTGGAATTTGTTTATTGATAGCATAGACACTGGGAGTCCTGGCACTAAACACAGTTACAGAACAATTTCCAAGAGGTTATATCTTTACAAGGACATGGGATTCTGGCTTCTAGATTCAACCCATGAAGCAGCTTTGTTTAACAATCATAATGAGTTATAATTTAGGATGTACAGTGAAATCTCAGATAATCTGTTTATCCTTGAAACACAGTTGGATAACCTCTGAATTATAAAATAAGATTCTTTAGCAATGACAACATGCATTCTGTGTTTATGAAAGCAACTCATTTTCAAGTAAATAATATCACTGTGCATTATGGGAGTATAAAAACAAACTAATCTAAAATAACTATATTGGCACTGCTATTTCTTCTTGGTAGGCTTGACTTTTTCTTTTTCTCATCTGTCAATTTGTAATATACCATGCAATTAACACACCTGCAATATTTATTCTTTAAAAATTTATTCCTATCATAGTATATAACCTTCACAATTACCAAAGACATGGCCAGCTGTGTTCACTGATGAAGAACCTGAGTGATGTTTATCCCACACAAGATAGAAAGTAATAAAGGAATAAACAAATGAATAAATAGATATATAATTATATCCAATGAGTGAAAATTAAAATTTTTTAAAAAGACTTTTATTTGGTCATCATCCACACTTTTTTTTTAATAATTTAGGATTAGACAAAGCCATCTCAAGTCATTCAGCCTTTCACATGTGTGAGTAAAGTTAAGATCTAACGTTTAACACTTAAAAAATGTTATTTTGTGTAAATATTCACTTAAATTTTACCATTAAAAGAGATATTTTACTTTCATAAATCGTTAAAAATTGTACAACAAAATGGATATTATGTTAAAAGTAGAGATTTACACTTTAAATTTATCTTGTACTTTTAGGCACATTTTTTCCTTTTGTTATTTCATTTTATTTATTAAATATAGTATTTTAAATAATTTTACACAACCCTGAAAGATATAAGGAATAATAGAATCTGCTCAAAATAAGAGCTAGAGGTAAACATTATCTTTTTCAAGGATACCTCAGTGGCTTATGCAATTTAAAAGAAAAAAAAGTCTACAAAATTCTTAATAAATTTATTAAAGATTTTAAAAATAATAACTTCTCAAGATCTACTTATTGTTATTATTTCCAGGCTTAGTTTAAGTGCAGAGTGTTGAGATAACCCAATATATAAATCTTGAATAATAACAAATCTGTTATTCTGCAAACAAAAGGAAACAAATGAATTAATTCAATTAGTGAAAAAGTATATCTGAACTTTATTGAAAAAAATAGCAGAACACTTATTATCAACTGAGGACAAACATAATAATCAAAATAATTTCAGGAAGACAAGGGAATGCAATGTATCTTATTCTGGTCTAACAACTTTTGGGGGGAGCAATTTTTATTTTTTATTGCTAAGATTTTTAAATAGTTTGCTTTTACCTTTTAAGTAATCTTTAAACAATATGTCAAGGAAAATACAAAAATTTGTTGAAGAAAGTTAGAAATGGAAAACAAATATCTATAACAAGTAACTGAAAAATGCAGAAGACAACAAGTAGTATGGCTTCTAACAATACAAATCTGTGTCCCTAGAATGATGATAACAGCCCACCTAAAATGTCTACTTGGGAAATCTCAAGGTTGCCAGAAGAATTGACTGTTTGTTTAAACAAACTCCTGAAGATAGTGTTTAGGTCTTCCAGTTTCTATGAGAGGATAAGAGACTTTCTCATGTGAATCAACCCTCCTTCCTACTTTCAGTAGATTTCCACTTTCCTCACCAATAGATCCCTCTCCCAACTTCTTCATCCTTCCTATTAAACTCCCAGTCCCCTCTTAAAGGGTTGAAGTTGAGTTCTGTTCACCCTGAACTCTTCTTCATATCGCAATACCTATCACAGATTGAAATATGTACTTACCATTTTAACTAATGATCAGCTTTGTTTACCTTTGACAGTAGACAAAAGGTCATATGTCTGTAGGCAAATGTAAAGGACACATTTTAGCTGGAAAGAGTGGTTTCCTAGTACTGATCTCAGGGCATCAAAAATAAGCCAATAGAAGTAATATAAGGAATGATATGCCTTACCTCCCTAGGCATATCATGAAGGCACCAACCTATAGTTTTAACAATATGTTGATAACTCATGGAGAGAGGTGGGGTTTTCTACTAAAATATCTCCATTCTAGTCTAATGCCTTGTAGTTAATCAATGTAAGTTTATTCCTCAAACATTGTGAATGCAAATAACAAAGGTTGACTCTCCATATCCAATTGCCATTTAGTGGCATTACTTGTCATGAGGGAACTTGAGAGTTTATTCACTTTATCAGTCACCACCTGCAGTTGCTAAGCAAAGATTTTACTGTTGACCATGTGAGCATCTGATAACAAAATTAAAATCAAGAGTTAAATACAGAATTTATGATTTGAAGACCTGGGTTCAAGTTCAGGCTTACAGTTTGACATAGTAGCTTGGGACCATTGTGTAAATTACTAGAATTCTTCAAATATTAGTTTCCTTGTATTCAAGATTTACAGTATCATCATCATTTTCTCATAGGGTTACTACAAAGGGGACATGTGAAAATAATTTGAAAGTTTGTATATACTCTAGAGAACTGAGAAATAAATATTAGTTCCTTAAGAGGATGTATGTACTTATATGATTGACAAAATCATAAATCACAGGTATTGTGCAAAAGACTTAACACTGAGTTTAAGAAATCCCTCTCCTTGTCAGTCTCTGGAGGCAGACTACCTAAAGTCAACCAATAGCAACATCACTTCTTTTCTGTGACAAGAGGTGCAAGCTCAGTTTTGTCTTTGATAAAGGTAGTTAATAATAATTTATTACACTGTTTATTGCATGTATTAGATGCAATAACCCTTGTGACCCTTGGGAAAATATCTGGGCATAGCGTGCATGAAGTAAATATTGACTGATAATGATGATGTTGATGATAATGATGACATCCTTTCCTTCTAATTCCCTGAAGAGATTTTCTTCTAAACCCTATGGATAATAGTTACTGTCTACTTATTAGAATATCCATGTTCAGAAAAATCTTATAATGAGAAAAAATATTCAACATTTTTCCAGGTTTTATTTTTACATCATACTTAACAATGCTATTAAAATTATAAGATGGAAATATGTAGTTTACAGATTTCTAGTTGTGAATTTGTTTAGAGCTGTGTGAAATGTATAGACTTGGTGAAAATAAAGTTTGTTAACTAAAAAATTTCAGTCTTGTGGTAGGGTCTAAATATTAGTGATCATAAGGCCTTAGATTGCACTGGGTTTGACTTACTTCAATAACAAATTATGTTTTCAGCTACAAATCCCTTACTGTGCTGAATACAGGTAAATAATTAAATTTTCAACCTGAATCTTTTTAAGCTCTCATTCCTTATATTTTTTTTCTTTCTATTGCTGAATTTTTATTAGCTCTGACATAAAATCTACCTTAGTATACAATAGGTTTAATGAATTAACATAATGTTAAAAACATTCAGTACCTTATAGATGGAAGCAAAAATATATTTAAATTCCTTAAGTCAAACTCAATTAAGAATGGCAGGCTGGGTTGCTATGCTGAAAAACTGTCTAAGTTTTCATAGATACAAAGCATTTAGGGAGATATCTGATAAAGGGGCATGGGAATCATAATTGGAACCATAAAAAAACATGTATTTATGACTTATGATTTTATATTGTAGAATGAATAACTAGACAACAAGAGCTCTCACAAATTTCTAGAAGGAATGCTTCTCCACATAAACCACAGAAATTAATCACTGATTATTTCATTTCTGCAAATAGGGCTAACTTATTGATATTCAGATACTTCCTGAAGAAGAACTGAAAGACAAAGAGCTACCCACACAGTTTTTCTTTCAGCAGATAGACGTATTACAGAAAACCTTTAGCTGCACAATTTGCTTATAAAACTTCAGCATTCATGCATACATTGGGTAAAAATCATTTAGAGACACAGAGAAAGAGTGAAATCTTTCTCCTACCTTTACCTCCTCTGTTAAGATTTTGAGTTGTGGTTTGAGGATCTATTTACCACCTGGGTAATTAGTACCAGGGAAGCCTAGACTTTCATAAATGCAAGCAGGTAATCATATGAACATTTATGCAATAAGAGATACATGCATATGTGCCAACAAAAGTCTCACCAACCAATTTTTGATGACACACCTCATCGAAGGAGTCTTCATATTGACCATTCACCAAAATGCAAGACTTCTCAGTTGCATGTCCCCACAAATTTTGTTGTCAAAACTACCTTAAGCTATTTTCTATATTCTTTATTTAGCTAAATGCAATCTTTTGGGAAATTAACTAAACATTAACTATAATTAATTATTAAATTTAGAAATAACTAAACTATCAAAATTAAGTCTATGTTGTACAGTTATATCTATTCTACACCTGCTGATTGTCATATTAATATGGAATTATTTATGTCTTGTTGCTCTCATAAGATTTCTGTTTAATAAACAAGATTAAGATGTTCAAGTTTTTTTTTTTTTTTTTTTTAAGAGAGAGAGTGGGGGGGAGAGAGAGAGAGAGAGAGAGAGAATTCTTTTAATATTTATTTTTTAGTTCTCGGCGGACACATCATCTTTGTTTTTTGTATGTGGTGCTGAGGATCGAACCCGGGCCGCACGCATGCGAGGCGAGCGCGCTACCGCTGAGCCACATCCCCAGCCCAAGATGTTCAAGTTTTAAGGAACTAAGCATAGGGAAATTAAGTAAAGTGAGATATGGAGTTAGGATTCAAATACACATCATAATTTAACAATTATGTCACCTTGTGTACTTTGGCTAATAGTGCAAATAAATAGGCTGTTCAGAAAGTCTGACAAATATATGAATGATTGATTTATAATCCATACACTAAGGCAACTCAATGGGGGTTCAATTTATTTGATGTTCATATATCAAAATAATTATCATTAAACTTTACCTTAGTTGGTGAATTTGACACTCTGAATTACCTATTATTTTCCTAAAACAAATTAAAACAAAAACAAAAAGAACTAAAAACAATGATCAATTATATAAAAGTCAAAGAAGAAGAGGATAATAAACAACTATTAATTTGAATACTGCTCCTTCTTAACCTCTTTGCTGAACAACTGTGACCACTTCCAACCCATTGAACATATTTGAACTTTAAAAATCCTTTATAAACATAGTTTCTTCATATATTTTCCTTGGTTTGTCTATCTTCAATCTTAGAATTAATCATATCAAGTCCTCTATCAACCTCCTTATTAAAGGACCAACTATATCTCAACACTGATGTATCATTTAGTTTTGTGTCCTTATTTCTTTCTACATACAGATTTCTCTTTCCCAAATATCATTTTCAATAATATTTTTATGGAAATGTTAAACAGTGTTTTATGTATTGATGGAGTTTTAATTTATTCTTCAAGATTCAACTCTAATGTAACATTCTCTGGAAAGTCTTTCCCGATTTTCATAGCAATATGTATTGATGCTCACATGACTATATTTATATGTCTTCAAAAAATGCAACTAAACATTTGAAATTTAAACATCTAAGAAAATACAAAGAAATGCCTACAGATTAAGTGAAATCACTTTTAATTAGAGCAGCATTCAAATATAATATCCATTAAATTTCTGAATTTTTCCTCTCCACAATTTTCTTTCCTGGATATTCTAGCTCACATATTGATTTCTACTATTTGCCTAGTAGATGTCTATTAAATTTCATCTGACATCAACCTTATTGGATGAAACTGGGCAAGAAAATTTATCTACCTTTATCAGCAGTTAAATGATATTTTGTTAGTGAGGCCAGTGAATTTAGACATGATTGCCTAAAATATCTGGCTTGTCTACAAATAGTATATGGACATTCCTTCCCTTATATCAAACTGTACAGAAATCCAGGGGCTTATAGCCTATTCTATAAAGATTTCTAAAAAAGTACTTTGCTTAATTGTTGACAAACTGGCTTCTGTAGTTCATGATTGGATTAATTGTTTGTTAGCTGATCTAGTGTTAGAGTATTGTTGCATTTACACATAGTTAACCTGCCAGATAAAGACATACAAGGATAAAGTTTTGAGATCAAGCTTATAGAACAGAAAAAAAAATTGATCTGTGGAAACTTGTTGATAAATGTCTGTGTTTATCTGTATGTTGTAAATTGGAACTAAGATTTAATTTCATGGTAAAGTTGTAGGTAGTAAGGATATAGGGAAGAGACCTCTAGTCCTTATCACACTTGAATTATTAGTGTTATTTTATTTACTATAGAACCTAATATTTAGACATGGCCAATATAACTTACATCAGTTGACTACAAAGGAGAAACTTCTTTTATTTTATTGGAGTTATTCAGCCTTGTTTTGATGATAGAGTAAATGCCTTTTTAGCATTCAAATCTTTAACAGCAACTGAAAGAAGTGTCTTTTTAAGCTATAGCTCTCATCAAATTAAATGTTCTTTGTAGCTTGTTTATTGATAGAGAAAAGGGCAAACTGCTTATTTTGGAATTTAAATCCCATCACACATTGACCCAATTCAACTTCTTAACCTGATCTTTCAGGCTGTGTCTCACGTAGTCCACAGCTCAGTTACATCACCACTTCCCAAGACATTAATGGAAACACAATCTTTGAGCAGCTGCTCTTGGCAAGTTGCCCTATTAGCTGCATCAGAATCTCATTCTTAAAGGACCAGGAGTCTGGTGCAAGGAGTTAGTTGATAGGCCAATGAAGTCTTATTGGAATTGAGATGAATGATTAACTCTGGAGGTTTCAAGAGTGTTTCAATTTCCACCTACCAATTATTGTTTGTTTCTTTGTTTTTCACCTCCTGAAGATGTCTATGTTGTTCCATGTAACTATTACATCCTTCTCATTTACAGTTTTTACTTTCTTGCAGACATCTCTGTTCATTTTTCCATTTCTGTTTGCTGGGACTATGACACCACTTTATTTTATTTATTACTTGCAAACTATATTACTTACTACTTTTCTAGCCCCATAACATATTACTGATGACTGCAGTTCAGTAACCATGTGTTTCATTCTAATTTTCTATACAGACAGCTATCTTTTCTTCTATATTTTGAAGCCTTAGATGTTTAGAATATATACCCAGAATTTACAATTCTTGCTATATATTTGTTAAGAAGATAAAGAAGTTATTCATAAAATAATTATTATTTAAAAGATTATTCAAGGTCAATGAACACATGTATACATACTTTCAAGAAGTCTTATTTGATTTCTCTTACCTGAATCAAACCAATGATAAGAGTGACTAAAACTATTATTCATTAAACCAGTTAGATGAGGAATTGGGAACTAATTTATCTACATAATACTTGAGTGACTGTTTAAGATGATGCTTCCCTCCATGTGTCTCCCACTCTATTGCTACTTCTCTAATATTACACATATTTCTATCTCTGGTCTGATTATCCAAATTTTGCCCTAGAGAGATTTAAAACTCAATGGTAAAAAGTAATAATACTGCATGACCATAGAATTTTTTCACTTTATTGTTCTGTTTGTTCATAACCTTGAACACTTAAAGCTTCACTGTATTTTTTAATCATTTGTTATTTAATGAAGCACAGCATTTGATAATGTCTATCACTCACCTTGTGCTTAATGCCAATAACTTTTTCTAAATTAATGGTCTTTTCTACTCAGCTTTTTTATGCTCTTCAATGGGTACCTAGTTATAATTTTTAAAATGTGTGAATGTTCATAGAACATTGGGAAAATTAAAATTCACCTTCCAAAGGTTGCTTTGAAAATGAAAGAAAAAATAAAGGTAAAAAGGATCCCTTTATTGAGATAAAATTGAATTATCAATTTAGTCAATCTAACATCTGAACAATACATCATATGCCTGATATTGAAATAAGAAAAATATTTTTTCAACAGTTGCAAAAATTTCTCCAAAATGAGAGTTAAATTATGGGTGAAAGTTAAAATGTCAACAGTTAGTCAGAATTAGATGTGTCATTTAAGGTGACTCATACTTCAGAGAAAATTTATGAGTCTTTGCAGCTATTTCAGCATTTATGATGATGGGAATTTCCTAGAACACAGAGGTCTAGCTTAAAATTCTAAACAGTTGCTCCTCAAAATAAATAAATATATTAATAAAACTGTGACATTGTTGAAGGAAAGTAGAAATAAGTTTTCTGATAAAGTTTGGTAAATTATTCAATACCTTTTGAATTGCATCAGGAAGGTGTGCTCTCTGTACTTAGGTAAGGATTTTAACACTCCTTATCTATTCATTCTTATGTCCACTAAATACATCTGATCAGATTTCTATTGCCTTATAGGAATTATATTAAGCTCTGAAGCAAATCATGAACCAAGTCCACCATCACCACCACCCCCATCCAATGAAACTTTCTGGAAAGCACATCACATTTGTCATCATTTTACATCTGTATTCTTTGCTGCACATTATTAGTTGGACTACTAAAGTCAAGAATCTTTTCTCTTTTTCCATGCATCTACTGCCTAGTGCATTGCATAGTAATTCATTGAACATTAGTAGCAGGAATGAAAATCTCCTCTTTCCACTTCTCCTGGGAGCAGAGGTCAGGATTCCTTCTCCTTTAAATTAATATAGGACCATGTACAATGTTCATAATTAGAAGGTGTTCCATAAATTGTATTTATTTGTAATTAGTGTAGTGTAAAGCATTCCAAACTTGTAGTATAACAACCCTACACATTGTTATATGATTCATTGTTCTAGAAAGAAGTGCTTTTTTTAAGTCAAATATTTAACATGCTATTCAAGAAATTTCATGACTAACATAGGCAAGTATGCTATTGCATCTGGGGCTGGGCCAGAGTCAGTACATAAGAAGGATCAGCCTGATGGTTGCAACGTAGAGCTGGTGCCTAAGAAAGTCCTGATTGGTAAAGCAAGAACTTGATGGAAAGTGCAGGAAAACTCCAGATGGCCCTACAGGTCACTGTTTCATTCTCTGTCATTCTCAAATCAGTCCAGTAGAATAAGAAAAAATACCCTTTCTCTTGCTAGAGACTTACAGTTCCTCCAGTGATCTCTGTTGACAAGGCTAAACATCAAGGCAACATGCAAATAAGAAATATTTGCAAGGCCTAAAGTTAATAATACAAGCAAAAGAAATGAAGTATTGACTTGTACTTGAGAGTCAATATGCTCACAACTGTCACAGTAAATATTTTAGCAGACATAGAATTGTCACCTCCAGTGTAGGTGAGGAAACCTGTGAGCAAAGCAACCATCTTGAGGATCTCAACGAATACTCCTGCTATTGATGCTTTCATATCATTTGTGCAACTGTGATTTATAGTGATAACCTAATGTCCTTGCTGATGTAGAATTTTAACCTGTCAGTGCTCATAAAAATTGTAGTCCCTATCTTCAATAAATGGATTTGGATTCACCACAGAATCCAAATTATAGAATATAATATTTTCTGTTTAAAAATGGGAAGGTCAAAGCAGTTTGCTCTTTCATGGGTCTTGTGTGACTCTGCTGATAACTGAAGCATAATTTAGAATATGAATAAGAGGTGCTATGTGGGTGGATTCCAGCAATGAGGAATCCTTCTATGCACTTACATTGATTAATCAGTATCATAATCTCTTTTCATGAATGATTAGATTAATAACAATTTTTACCCTGGAACCCAATACAGAATAATAAAATCATGGTTTTCTCAGGTACAAAGACATTTTTAAGACTTGAAAAGCAAAACTTTTATAAGTCCTAATTTTCTTATGAATTTGTTGTGTTATCTAAAATGCTGTGTTGAAAAGGATTTCAGAAGTTATGTTTACACTTAGAAGCAAAAAGAATTGGGAGAAATTAATGATACTATACATAGATACAGAAGAGAATATCTGTAAATTGTATGTTAGTTGTTTTTTCACATTGAATCTAGACATAAATACATTAAAGACATGCCAGCTTCTCTGTTGTCAGTGACCACCACCAACCCAATGCAGATAGGAGAAAAAGCAGGTGGGGTAGGGGCGGAGTACAGCAATTGCAATTGACTTGGGGGAACCTATGGTATAGAGATGGAGGCTGACCTTAAGGGACCCAGAGAAATTAGAAAAAGTCATTGAGTAAAAAATGATTAAAATTACTCAGCCAAGGGGCAAGAAAGTCCAGCCAGAATCAGTGATGTGGTGGTGGAAACTATTTTTGAATCTGGATGCTTGGGATTCATAAAGGAAGCTGCCAACTTGACAGAGAAGTTGCCTATTATAGTGTCCAAAAAACATCTGGACCAATGTGATTGAAATAGGCACAGAGAGGACTGTGTCCAGGGTGATACAGGCTGAGATCATGAAGAGAGAGGGCTCCCTTTGTGGCTGGCATCCTATATGAGTATCTGGGAAGATGCCACTACCTGTTAGTAAGGCACATCTGTAGTCTATGTCTGATCCTGGGAAATTCACAACCATGGAGATGGAATATGCCAAGCCTGTCATTACTAAGAGTCCTAACTCTAAATGCAGAAATTTGGAGAGGCCCTTGAGACCCAGATATCCAGCAGAGTAAGCATGTCTCCAGCAACAAGAGGGTATGGACCAAATTTCAAATAGTCATCAAACAGAGCTTCAAGAGTCAGTCAAGGGCTGGGGATGTGGCTCAAGTGGTAGCACGCTCGCCTGGCATGCGTGAGGCCCGGGTTCAATCCTCAGCACCACATACAAACAAAGATGTTGTGTCCGCCGAGAACTGAAAAATAAATATTAAAAAATTCTCTCTCTCTCTCTCTCTCTCTCTCTCTCTCTCTCTCTCTCTCTCTCTCCTCTCTCACTCTCTCTTTAAAAAAAAAAAAAGAGTCAGTCAAGACCAAATTCCAGCCACCAGAATTTACAATTTAGAATTCTGCACTAGCCATGCTATTGGAATACACTGATTTTCAACACTTCCCACTCTCTTCCATCCTATACTAGGAGATGGGAAGCTGAGCATTACTACAACCACTTTTCTCTCCTTGGAGAGAAACACAAAGTCTTGAGACTTTACAACTCCTAGCCCCTGATCCAAGGGTTACAGAGCAGAGAATAGCAAAACAGCCTAAGCAATGAACATTCATTCTTGCCAAAAGTTTTGACCACCTCGGGGGAAATAAGCCCATTTTTCCCATTAAGATTTTTTTTATATATATATATTCCATCCTTTTCCCTCTTTTTAAAATTTTATTTATTTTGTATTTATATTGTTTTATTTTTATCCTAAACTTTTTTAATGTTTTACATTCTGCATGCTTGTGTATATATGGGTACATGTGTGTGTGAGTTTCTGATATGCAGATAGGATTGAAAAATCTATATCTATATGTCTACATATGTGTGTGTGTGTGTGTGTGTGTGTATATATATATATATATATATATATATATATATATATATACATTTAATTTTAAATGCTCTCTTTGTTACCCATTTATTATTTGACTTTGGACTGTCTTTGGTGGGCTAAAGTATTATGTGGGTTTGTTTTGTTTTGATCTTTTATTCATCTAATTGTTCTTACCTAGGTAAGTGGGTCTTATTAGTATTTCTCTAAATTTAAACTGATGCTTTTATCTTTCAAATTTTGATATTCTTTTCTTATTTTCTTTTACCTCTTTGGATTATGATGTGTCTTGGTGAGCTTATGTTTGATCTTATCTATTTGGATATCTATTGGATATCTATATACATTCCATTATAAAGGCGATGTTTGACAAACCCAAACCCAACCACACACTGAAAAGAGAAAAACTAAAAGCATTTTCATCAAAATCAGGAATAAGACAAGAATGTCCACTCTATTCAATAGTAGTCTATTCCATACAGTTCTTGAAACTCTAGCCAGAGCAATTGAGTAAGAGAAGGACATTAAAGAGATACAAATAGAAAAAGAAGGAGTCAATATTTTTCTCTTTGATAATAACATGAAGCTATGTCCAGAAGACCCCCCCAAAAACTCCTAAAAATACTTCTAAAGTTGATAAATGAATTCAGCAAAATAGCAGTATTCATGATCAATATTCAGAAATCAATAGCTTTACTAAATTCCAATAGTGATTCTTCTGAGAAAGAAATCAGGAAAACTACCCCATTCACAAGAACTTACATATGAACAAATACATGCATACATACATACATACATACCCCAAATACTTGGGAATTAATGTAAGCAAGGAGGTAAAAGACTTCTACAATTAAAATATTAGAA
This sequence comes from Marmota monax, assembly GCF_021218885.2. Classification (NCBI taxonomy): domain Eukaryota; kingdom Metazoa; phylum Chordata; class Mammalia; order Rodentia; family Sciuridae; genus Marmota; species Marmota monax. The sequence continues at coordinate 664,855 of NW_026695230.1, read as the reverse complement.
CACTGAAGAAAGAAATTGAAGAAGATCTTAGAAGGTGGAGAAACCTACCATGTTCTTGGATAGGCAGAAATAATGTTGTCAAAAAATGGTCACATTACTAAAAGCACTACACAGATTCAGTGTAATCCCCATCAATATCCAATGCCATTCTTTTCAGAACTAGAAAGAGTATTTTTAAAATTATTTGGAAGAAAAAAAAAGATCCAGAATAATCAAAGCCATATTGATCAAAAAGACTGATACTGGGAGCATCATAATATTTTGGTGCCAATACAATGCCTATTTTAAGCTATAGCTTTGCAATATAGGTCTGGTATTGTGATGCCTTCTGCTTCACTTTTCTTGCTAAGAATTGCTTTGCATATTATGGGTTTCTTATTTTTCCAAATGAATTTCATGATTTTTTTAATTCTATGGAAAATGTCATTAAAATTTTAATTCAAATTGCATTAAATCTGTACTGTGCTTTTGGTAGTATAGCCATTTTGACAAAATTAATTCTGCCTATACAAGATTATGGGAGTTCTTTCCGTCTTCTAAGGTATTCTTCAATTTCTTTCTTTAGTGTTCCATGGTTTTGTTTTCTTTTTTAAGCTATTGTGAAAGTAGTAGTTTTCCTACTTTCTCTGTCAGTGGATTCATTGCTGATGTATAGGAATACATTTGATTTATGAGTGTTGATTTTATATCCTGCTACTTTGCTGAATTCATTTATTAGTTCTAGAAGTTTTCTGGTGGAATTTTTTTGGATCTTCTAAGTATAGAATCATGTCATCGGCAAATAGTAACAGTTTGAGTCTTTCTTTCCTATTCATATCCTTTTAATTTCTTTCTTCTCTTTAATTGGTCTGGCTAGTATTTCCAGGACTATGTTGAATAATAGTGCTGAAAGATAGCATCCCTATTTGTTCCAATTTAGAGGGAATGTTTTCAATTTTTCTCCATTTAGAATGATATTGGCCTTGGGCTTAGCATACATAGCTTTTACAATGTTCCGTGTGATTTCACTATCCTTTGTAGCCTTTTTAAGAAATGGTACTGAGAAACTGAATAACAATATGTAGAAGAATGAAACTAGATTCCTATCTCTCACCCTGCACACAAATCAAATCAAAGTGAGTCCAAGACTTTAGAAATTAGATCAGAAAATTTACAACTCCTAGAAGAAAACTTTGGGTTAACAATCTAACATGTTGGCATAGGCACTGATTTTCTGATTTTCTTAACAGGACTCTCAAAGTGCAAGAAATAAACCAAGAATCAGTAAGTGGGATGCTATAAAATTAAAAAGCTTATGCAAAGCATAGGAAATGATTAAGAGCATATAAAGAGAGTGCCTACAGAGTAGGAGAAAATCTTTGCCAGCTGCTAATCTACAGGGGATTGATATCCAGAATATATAAAACTTAACACTAAAACATACAAAAAACCCAATCAATGAATGGGCAAAAGAACTTAACAGACATTTCTCAAAAGAAGAAACACAAATGGCCTACAAATATATAAAAACTATATTCTACATTCCTAGCAATCAGGGAAGTGCAAATTAACTGCACTGTGATTTCATCTTAAGCCAGTCAAAAATGGCAATTTATTATTTGTATACAAATAATAAATAATGGTGAGGATGTGGGTAGAAAGTTACATTTAAACATTGTTGCTAAGACTGATAATTGTTATAACCACTTCATAAAGCAGTGTGGAGAGCCTACTTAAACTAGGAATGGAATGATCATATAACCTAACTATGCAAATCTTTGGTATTTGTTCAGAAAGACAAAAGTCAGCTTACTCTGGAGATACAACCACTTCAGTGTTAATAGCAATACAATTCACAATAGCCAAATTATGAAGTCATCACTGATGCCCATTGATAGATGAATGGATTAATAAAATGTGACACACACACACACACACACACCACACACTATACCCACAAGGGAGTTTTTTGAAATTTTTATTTTCTTTTAATTGTAGATAGACAGAATATTTTTATTTTATTTATTTATCTTTATGTAGTGCTGAGGACTGAAACCAGTGCCTCACATGTGCTAAAAGAGCACTCTACCACTGAGCCCCAGTCCCAGCCCACATGATGGAGTTTTACTCAGCCACAAAGAAATAAAATTATTATGGCATTTACTGGTAAATGGGTGAAACTAGAGAACATCGTATTAAGGAAAATGAGGGAAATAAATCAGACTCAGAAAACCCAGGGTGAACTTTCTATCCCATATGTAAAAGCAAGAGAAAATTAAGAGGAGGGAAGGGGGGTATATATTACAAAGATATAGGAAATATCAATGGAATAGAAGAAGGAGATTGAGAAGGAGGAAAGAGAGACAGAAACAGAGAGACAAAGTAGAATGAATTTAACAAAATTATGCTATGTGCATATATATATATATATATATATATATATATATATATATATATACATACATACATATCACAGTTAATTCTATCTTTGTGGATATATATATATATATATATATATATATATATATATATATATATCACCAATTAAAAACATATAAATAAGTAGAAGACCAGTAAAGGAGAAGAATGAGAATAGGGAAACAGAGGGGCAGGGAAGGAAGGGGAGAGTACCAAGAACTAAAACAGAATAAATCAAATTCCATGCATGTTTGATTTTGTCAGAATGAACACAAATATTATGTACAATAATAAGGTACCAAAAAAGCAAAAAAAAATAAGTTTTTGAATAGAATATCATCTATAGGTTTAGTATGTTTCCAAATGTGAACTGTAGTCAATGTTCAGTCCCTGTACGTTTATGGGTTAAAAAAATGAAAATAAAAAACATTGATATGACTCAATTCAAATCAAAATAAATAAAATTAACATAGAAACAAATTAGTGTCACAAAACATTGCTTAATATTTCCAAATTTACTTACATTACCACATGTATTATTGTAAAATCTTGACAATGTGATAGGAAAAATATCTGAGGTTGTATTTCCCCATAGGGGGCACACATATAATTGGCAAAGAGCTTGACATTTGAAAATCTCTTGTTTCATGAATTGATCTTATCAATATTTATTTTAGCATCAATGGTTGATGAAGAGTATAGTTCCGTAGAGTCAGGAAGACAGTTCAAATGTCAGTGTTACTACTGTTCCTTACAAACACGACCTTTGGAGAATTCATTAACTTTTCTTAGCTTCAATTTCCTCTCCACAAAAAAAGTGTAGATAATGAAAATGTAGCAAATCAGGAAATGGTGAAAGTTGAAGGATTTAGTATCTGTGTATATCTGATCCTTTTGTACCAAGTAAATGAGGTTCCTACTTATTGTATGCAAGTTTTCAGCTTCATAATTAATATCCACAGTGCAATTTAAATGAATAGTTCCTTCTCTAACTTTTAGGCACACAGTTCTTTCTGTATGACACCCTTTCACAGTTTTGATTTCCTGAGTCACTCCTTTTTGTTCTTTTGTGCTCAAAAAAATTCCTATTACTCTTGAACTTGTTAGCACATGCCCTGCCTGCTCTCCGTAGTAGGTTCTGCTTACTATTTCTGTTTATCTATTAATCATAGTTACATCATTTTCTTCCCTCATACACAAAGCTGAAAGCACATTGGATAGTTAATTATAAATTACTATAATTTTTTATTTTATTTTTCTCATTGCCAGCTACAGGAACTCTTCTTTTTCATATGCAATATATATTATTTCTAATACTTTTTAAAATTCTACCTATAAATGCGTATATTAATTTTGGGAGAACTAAAGTGACCATACATCAAATTCTGTTTCACTTACAGACAAAAGAAGCTGGAGTACATGTACCCTGCAATCTTAAGCCCCTGATGGCCTTTGCTTCTGCTCCTTTACTGCCATCTTCTGACATGATCTATGTTTACTACTGTGAACGATTGTCACTGACTTGAACTTCTTGCTAGGGAGAAGGAATTGGAGCTAAAGCTGCTGTTGTTTATGATGATGTTATGTTTTACTCCTACCTGAAACTCAGTGCATCTTCTGACTCATTTCCCTGATAGGAAAGGCTCAATGACAGTCAAAATCTATCCTAGGGATACTGCATTTGGAACAAAGCAATTGAAATAAAAATATATCTCATTATTCAATGTAAAATTTACTTCCTTGTTGATGATTTCATAGGTGTTCTCTTCAGAGTTAGCAGCTACAGATTATAGCCTGATTTGAACTTCAAAAAAAAAATCACTAGGTTTCATCTATTTGTAAAATGATAAGATTGAGAGTATATTTGAAGTCTTTTATACACTTTTTTAAAAATCTCTCAGTTTTGTGGGAGATTTCATTCTCACTCACTTAGTGTAGTATGTGGTACAGAACTTGTACTTCATGAATATTGATTGCAAAGTGTGTTCACATGGCTAATCTCAGAGATACTTTTAACTCTCGTGCCAAGTAAGCTTTTTCCATTTCATAGTTGACAAAATTTGCACATATATTTAAGGTTAAAAGTAAATTCTACCAACAAAAATGTCTGCCTTCCTCTTTCTTTAGAACAAATTATTTTGATTCAATATATCTATTTTTAAAATATGCAAACATCAATTTTTACAGAAAATAATAGAACCAGGACACATATAAGATATAGAATATCGAGTTTATGCCAAAACAAAAGACCAAGAAGCATTTTTAAATGGAAGAATAACATACTAGAAAAATATAAGTATAAATCACTTTAATTCAACTTTTCTGTAGATAACAAAAATATGTCCTCTTTCTCTTAAAATATAAGAGACCATGAGAAGATGAGGCCAGGCTACATGTGAAGGGCATATGTGTGTGTTCTGACTGACAACCCCAACTTTGGTTTCAGCTGCCAGTCACCATCAACCACCTGACAAGCAAGGTAAGAAGATCACAAACTCACTTAAAAGCTCAGCCCCACTTCACTGCCACCTCACAAGAGACGTCAAACTCCTTAGCTGAGTCCAGTCATGTAGCCTATTCTCCATTAAAGCACAGTGGCTGAGCTCAAAGAGTCATGTTCCAAGAGAGAGAAACAGTGAGCTACCAGTCTTGAGCCCTGGACCTGTGTTGTGTGTCCCACATATTAATTCCGCCACATCTTCTCTTTTTAAACAAAGGAACTTTAGGTTCAAGGGGAGGAGATACAGATTCTACCTCTCATGGTACAAATATCAATAAATTTGGTGACCATGTTTTGAAATTTCCAGTTGTTTATCTAATCACACATTATTTACATTGCTATCACAAATTATTTACATAGCAATCCCATATCAAAATACCTATATGCAAAAGCACCTACCTCAAAGTAGCATGGATTCAGGCTCAAACTTGACTCCTGTATATTGTCTTCTATGTGAGAATGTTATGTTTTAGATGTGGTGTCCCCCCAAAACCAAGAAGTTTTGGAGGACAAATGATTGGGTTATATAACCTTACACTAATCAGTGGATTAATCCTTAGTGGGATTAACTGAGTGGTAATTGGAGGCAGGTGGGATGAGGCTGAAGGAAGTGTTCACTGTGGGCATGGCTATGTGGTTTTTTTGGCAAGTAGAGTCTCTCATTCTGCTTCCTGATCATCTTGTGAGTTGCTTCCCTCCAACACACTTTACTGACATTCTGTGTTATCTGTACCTAGGGGGAATAGAGCCGGCTCTCTATGTACTGAGACCTCTGAAATTGTGAGCCCTTACATAAATTTTTCCTCCTCTATAATTGTTCTGGCCAGATCTTTTTGTCATAGCAGTGAAAAAGCTGAATAAAACACAGGCACAGATTCAGATAAATGCTGGGAGTATGGATCCTAGAATAAAGGTTATTGTGTATAGTTTCTCCCAATATAAAGAACTCTGAACCCCGAGACAATTATTTGCAACACCCCCATGCAACCAATATAATATTCAGAAAAGAGAGGAAAACCTTTAATTCAAAAGGGGATAAACAGGATTCACATAGCATTTGCTAGTCCATAGAAATGTTGAGGTATAACTAGGCATAAATTGCCAACTCTTGTTTACGGCTCAGTCCTATTGCCTGGGAAAGATGCTGCAGGGCTTTTGATTCTTCCCTCTGGCTTTTGTTTCCCTCCTCTGATTCATCTTCCTTTTTTGGAAGAAATTACTGGTACCTTCTGTTAGGTAATTTCCTCCTCCTGTATCAGATCAAGAATCCAAAAGACTCTTTTTTATCATTTTTATTATCTCTGTACTTTTAGTACTAACTGTAGTAATTGCACTAACATCCAAAAACAGGGAAAAAAACTTAACTTGAAATTTTATCTAAGAGGTATATGAATCTAATTTGGGTAACTGGTAGACAAAAACTGCAACCACAAACCTGTTTCTCTCTCTCTCTTTTTTTTCCCTACCCTATGCTGTAGATGGAACCCAGGGCCTAATGCATTCAAGGCAAGCACTCTATCACTGAGCTACAGTCCCAAGTTCAAATCCATTTCTTTCTTTTTTTTTCTTTTCTTTTAAGATAGGTACTTCTCTACTTTTAGTTCCCAGTGAAGTTGTTGTTGGGCCACATTTCTCTGACCATTAGAAGCTTTGTTATTTAACAGAGTGAATCCGTAAGTCTTGCCCTTAAGACCCTTAGAAGATCTTTGTCTATCTAAATGGCTTTATGAGTGATTGCATATTTCTGATATATTTTTCTTTAAATGATAATATTCTGACCTGGGTTTTAACATTTGACCTCAAACTCTTCAGCCTTGAGGAGATGTTGGGAATAAGAAACTTTGATTTATGTACCTAGAACATCCTTAATTTGATTTACCAGCAGCTTCTTTAGTTCATTTTTTTCTTCCCCCATGTCATCATATGGAACAGGAGGAAAACAGGATGTATTTTCACTCACTCACTCTGCCTGGAGCTCTCTCTTCAGCTAGATCACCAGATCGATTATGAGCACTTCCTGTTTTCAATATTGCTTTGTAAGATAGTGTTGCCAAATTTCTGTCATTCATTACAAAGTTTCAGTTTCCTCTAACTTTATAACATTGTCCTCTCTTTAAGCTCTTGACGATGATTCCCTCAACGTCATTTAGGTTTTTAGTGTTTTTCTTGGCGTCTTCATGCTTTACCACTCCTCTTCAGACTTTCCTGACTTCAACTTGCCAAAAGCTAATACTGCACATTTTAGGCTGTTTTGGTACCATGAAATTGTTGGTAGCATGAAATTTTGGTAGCAATGAATTGTAAATACTGAAATATATTTGAGTTATCATTTGTTGCATGAAAAGTAACTCCAAATTTTAAATGAATTGAAACTACAAAGTATATTTTTACTTACCTCTTATGGTTTGGGCAGATGCCTGGACTGAATGAGGCATTCTTCCATGGAGTTGTATTTAGATGAGGGCTGGAACAAGATTGATCTTGGAGACTCACTTGTACATCGTTGATGCTGACTGATGGCTAGAGACTTGTCTGAGTTTCCTCACAGTATGGTGATTTTATTTTAGTTCAAGAATGTTTTAAGAGATAGACAGTGGAAGTTGTCAATTTCGTAAAGCCTGAGCCTGGACAATTACAAACATAAATTCTGCTATAATTCATCAGTAAAGTAGTCACAGGTTAATAGGAAAGGTTCACACACTCCAACAACTGGAGAAAGAAATCACAAAAAATTAAGAACAGTACCTTTGAAGCCTCCATGAACACTAAAATGCTCATAGTTGAAATCATTGGTATGTTATATTTACTTCAATAATTAAAGAAGGGTAAAAGAAAATGGTGAAGATAAACTATACATAATAGATCCTATTGAGTTGGATAATAGGAATATGGCAGTTTTTTTATGCAATTCTCTCTATGTCCCAGAAGTCTTAAGTTTTTTCTCTGTTCTGAAGTTTCGATATATTCTTGACTTAATTTTATATTGTTCTGCCTCAAAGTGAAGTAACCAAATTTTAATTGAAAATATTGATTGCACACGGATTGAATGGATTCTAACTATTACTTTATGATCATTAAGTATAAATTTTATCTTAGAATATTCTTAATCTACTCTCAAATTTATTCTGTAAACTCTTTAAGCAGTGCAGAGATGAACTCTTCTAAAAATGATTTCTGTCTAGTGTACCTCTACATAGAAAAAATTGGTATGGATGCATACTTCATACCCTAAATTCCTAGTAACTTGAATATAAAATGTGAATATAAAAGTTATGAACATATAAGAGAATTTTAAAATAAAAGTTTAAAACTGCCTTCCTAGGAAGGTACTGCATATCATTAGAGAAATAATGTGACAGATCATATTTGATAATTTGCTTTGTGTACTATAAACTGCCTTACAAATTTATGCCTTGATATTTCTCTTGATCACAATAAATGTATGCTATGTTTGTCAATAAGGAATCACAGACTATATTTCTCTAGTATTTTTTTAAATAGGAAAACCAAAAAGTAAGGGAAAACAGAGTCCTCTCAAAATAGAAAAGTTATAAAAGTAACATTACTTTATAAATAAAGATATCAGGGGCCACGTTTCTAATTGATAAAGTAGATCATAATCCTATTAGTTTGCATATCAGGCTAAAATAGCCGCTTATTATCCTGACTTTATAAAGAGTAAGGAAATCACAGAGAATCAAAAATTAACTTTTGTTCTATTTTTAATCCAAGGAAGTTAAAAGTAGCACTCAAATTAACTGTATTCAAAATACAAATTACAAGACACAGAATATTGACAAAATAGGAAATACTTGCTTTACTGAATGGCAGGTTTCCAGGTCAATGAATATCACACATGAAGGTCATAGCAGTAAGCAGGGTTCATCACATACCTTGAACATACAAAAGAAGGAGGTGAGAAATGGCTGGAGACTTCAGTACCAGTTTACATGCAATCAAGACAGAAATGTCTCTGGTCCTCCAAGATTGTTAAGGAAAAGGAAAATCACAGGGCATGTTGTCCATAGAAGTTTCCTGCTGGGTAGTACTCCAGCTGGGTCTTAAGTAGTCCATTACACACATCTACCAAACTAGGTCATTCAGGGTGAAGTGATACAGTCCTTGCGATTTTCAAGGCTTCAAATAACACATTCCATCTCAAGTGACAAATTAGACTATAATTCATTCATCAGGATCTTGCTTATGCTTTGTACTTTTATACTAAAGCTTTATTCATTATACATTGTTCTTCATATTCAGTCTGATTTGAAGGGACTAAGTACACAACCATTTTGTTTTGTGTGATAACTATAGGTCCAGGCCGTGTATTTATGGTCTGAGATATGATGGCATCTAGCTCTCATCATGAGCCTAGACTTGTTGTAGGAATACATCCTTAATAAATTAAATCCAATCTTAGAGGATCAGGATTTAAAATTTGAAGCTTTGTGTATCCTGATCAAGTATCCTCATTTTCTGTCTTGGGATCTCATACCATCCTGCCAGTGTCACTCTTTAAGTGCAAGTGTCCGCAACTCTATCTATATAATTACAGAAGCAATATGGGGATTCCTTAGAAAACTTGGAATGGAACCACTATTTGACCTGGTTATCCCACTTCTCGGTTTATCCCACTAAGGACTTAAAATCACCATACTATGGTGATGCAGCCACCTCCATGTTTATAGCAGCACAATTCACAATAGCTAAATTGTGGAATCAATCTAGGTGCCCTTCAACAGATGAATGGTATATAAACACAGTGGAATATTATTCAGCCTTAAAGAAGAATGAAATTATGGCATTTGCAGGTAAATAGATGGAGTTGGAGAATATCATGCTAAGCAAAATAAGCCAATCCCCCAAAACCAAAGGCCAAATGTTTTCTCTGATAAGTAGATGCTGATCCATAATTGGGGGTGGGGATGGCTAGGGAAGGAGGAACTTAGTGTCGAATGGAGCAGTGTGAGGGGAAGAGAAGAGGATGTGGGGGGTGGAAAGGATGGTGGAATGAGATGGACATTATTACCCTGTGTACATGTATAGATGCACAAAAGTGAGACTGCCTCAGTGTACAGCCAGATAAATGAGAAGTTGTGCTCCATTTGTGTACAAGGAGTTGAAATGCATTCTGCTTTCATGTATAACTAATTGGAAAAAAAAATTTAAACGTATGCCAGATGGTAAATACTAGATTTTTTTTTAAGACCTGTGTTACCTATTGCAACTTCTCAACTCTGCCATTAGAGCAGATCTGGTAATATGCAAACGGATGACAATAAATCTTCTTTACAAAAACTTTCTTTTGAAAGGCTGGTGGTAGAACAGATGTGAGCAGAAATATGCTTGTTTTTTCTTTAGTAAAACACATATGACACCTGGACACTTTATCTAAAAATTTACCTGCAGGCCTTGGCATTGATAGTCAGTCATATCTACTACTGAAGATAAAGCACTTAAAAAAATGCAATAGAAGACATCCAGTTTTCCTCTAGTGCTCTTGGTCAGACATTCAAAGTTTTGAGTTTGATCCTTTCTTTGTGCATATTCTCTAATTTGATCAGAAACGATAGCAAGTGTTTTCATTATTGTTAATCACCATTATTACCCACAACAGCAATATGTGCTGCAGACTTCATTTCTCAAAAGCTTAGCCTCTAGTTCTACTGTTTTCAGGACTGGTTATATAATTCCTGGGTGCCGGTGCAAATTAAAAAATGAAGGCCTTGGTTCAAAAAGCTTGTAAAAAGGTTTTAAATTTCTTGTGGTTTTTCAACTATCATGGAGCTTTTGTGTGTTTTAATTATTTTATTTTATTGGACTTGGGGAAATTTGTACATGCATGTACATTTTCACAAGTGCCCAAGTGATGCAGCATATGCACGCCTGACCTCAATCCTCCCCTGCCAGTTCCTAAATGTCTATTGAGGGCAAAGTTGGTGAAAGTAATTGGCAAGGAGGGGTAACTAGTGGCTAAGAACCCATCACAGGAATGTGGAGAGGAAATGCACTGGGACTGGGTGTGTGTTTTAAAAGTTTCGAGCCTCTTGAGTATGCAACCTTATATTATGGAACTTTGCTTACCTAATACAAATTAAAAGACACATTTATTAATGACTTCAAGACAATGACTACAAAGTAATAAACTCTAAACCCAGGGTCTTTGTGATTGCACTAGTATATGCTAATTTAGGTGATATTGACTATAACCATCTTGTAGTACCAAAACCAATGCTAATTTAAGTAGCTACAATGCCACTGGAAACCATGAATTGCCATTTTTTTTCATTGCTTCTTCACAAGAAGGATATAGACAGCGCTCAAAATATATGAGCCATCCAACCACCAATTCCCGTTTTTGAGAACTTGTTTCCTGGAGCTATTACTGACCTAAATACTATATTAGAGTCTCAGCAAGAAAATAGACTCTCTATTCAAAACAGAGACTAAATATATTCAAGGAAAAGATTATTTACAAAGTTGTTGAACAAAGTTGATGAAAAATAACAAGAGATATTTATGTGCCCTGGAGTTAAGACAGATGGAAAATAGTAGCATGTTTAATTCTGCAGGGACAAACCCTAGGAGATCTTACTACAGAAAAACCTCTACTTGTAGAACAACCACACAGACACTCTATCTTCTGCTAAAGGAAGCCAGCCGCTGCCAATCACAGAACAGGATGATGGAAAGTTGATAGAATAACTTTCTCTTGCTTTTCTCTCACCCTCTGTTCTCCTACTGATGTCTCCCCTTTGCCAACCAAAGCACTCCAAGTGATAGAGTGCATAAAGAGCATGTCTCCCATACACAGAACATCATAAGGTTGGTTGGAAAATGGAAATTACAGAGAAAAATGATGTTACATAGAAAGTTCCTTTTCAATTACATGTCTGTTTTTGTATACCCAGAAGTGTGTCCCCAAGCACCCCACCCAAAATATTAAAAATGATATGATAACCTATGAATTGAGTGTGCTGATGTTTTAGATTTATAGGAATCCATGAAACCTGTGTTTTATCATTTTTACATTCTGAAAATTAAATTTTAAGAATCTCCAACTTGGAACAGTTTGGTGGGTCCATAGTTTTATATGCAACTCAATTAAGCTGATTTTCAGTCTTTGGAATCATTTTTCTGGGATGCTTTTTTACTTTCTTTTCTGTGATAACAACAATAGCACAATAAGAAGCAGGGCAAATTGGGCCATGAGTTAAATAAATTCACATAAACTCTCCTGACAGTCATTTGAAATGAACTGTCAGAGATAGTGCTCCACAGGCTCTTATTATTCAAGAGTCTATTCATATCTATTTGCAGAATAAAAATAAAGCAGAAGAGGTTTGGAGGAAGAATACCTTGGCAAAAAGTTTTAGACAGATCATGATTACTTAGTGTATCATACTTCAGAAAATCTCAAGAATGATTGCATATTCTAGTAACTTCAGTGCATGTTAATCTATTACTGTTTACTAAGTATCCACTGTGCATTTAACATTTGTTCTTACCTGTCTTGAAGTACAGAGAAACAATATATACTTGTGTTTAAAATAATATATATTTCTGCTTAAAATCGTATTAACTACATTACGATCATTCATTCTGATGCATATTTTGCTTTGGTCTTTCTTAAAATTAGAAGGAGTACACTACAAAATAATGATAAAAATACGGCAAATATCTAATTGTTTATTATCATTATCAGTTTTATTGCTATATATAATTATGTACCCTATGCTTTTATACAACTGACAGCAGCACATAGTAGGTTGATTGATACTAGCATCAATACAAACGTGATTGATGTGTTGCACTATAATTTACAATTGCCATAATTTCATATGTCATAAGGCAATAGGAATTGTTGGGTTCCACTATAATCTTATGGCACCTCCAACATATATGAAGTCCATCAGCATGGAAACATCAGTATGCAGTGCATGATTGTATATATTTCCATATATCTAAACATCAACAGAAGTTAACCTCATTATACTCCCTACTTTCTCTGGCTTTAGTACACTAAAAAAAAAAAAAAAAAAAAAAAACTGTTTAATGTTATCTTAACCAAAAGTTGACTAGGTGTTAATCTGCTCAGGATTATTGCCTAGAAATAGATTACTTCTTAGGTATGTTTAAACAATGAAAACTGAGAGATGCTTGTTCTTGTTTAAGAGTGTCAAACAAGAGGTAATCTACAGTAATTACCCAGACAAAATTGGCAAAAGTAAAAGAGCAATAGGGGAATGAGATATATCTTGGATGGACATGTTTGGTTGGGGAAGTGAGTTTCCTTAAATGCAAAAAGAGGCATTACTAATCTCAGAAATACTATCTATCTTTAATGATCAACTTGAATTATACTTGTGAATCTTTCCTCCCAAGATGGTGTGTTAAGGGAGTTCTCTAAGACTCTTGGCATATCTGTGGCACATCTCTTGTAGCAGTGATTTGTACAATTCAGATTCCCAAAGCCTCTAATCCAATTTTACTATAACCAACAGAGGTTTTGTCATACGATTTTTGACTTTTCAGAAAGGATCAGTGTGGAACAAGGCAGATTCATCCTCAGTAATGCCACTTTATTTTGATAGCAGGTACGAGTTTTTTTTGTCCCAGAAGCCCAAGAGAGAACATCACCATGATGAGAGGCTCTGCTGATGCTTTAAGATGTCTCTCTGACACTAAGGTGCCCATTAGTACTTCTAGAGAGTCCCAGAAAAGTCTTTCTGTGAATGTCATTCAGACTGCAAACACAAATCACATTCCAGTTTTTTATTCATTTTTTCCCTCATGTTTTATTTTCTCCTTTAAATAACAATCAAGCAACTTTGGCACATGCAGATTTAAAAATTAGGCTAAGGCAGTAATCCTGAGCAGAGCTCATTTTCTCCTTTGTGCTTATTGTTTTCTTGAAGTATTTAATAGTATTAAAGACTGGATGATGAATCATAAAAAAGCAGCAGATACTGAAAAATAGAAATCTCCGTTTTACATCTCATGGCATGAGCTTGCACTTAAAGTCAGACTTATAAAATTTTAGGAAACGGCACAATATAACTAAAACAAAATATTACCAGGATTTACGTGACGAAAATATCAGTAATTTTTTAAAACAAATGAATAATCTCTAAGTACAGTTAACACTATTTTTCTTAACTTTCTATAAATGTAGCCCTGCAAAATGCTTTGGATAGAAGCCACTATTAGAATATTTGCAGTCTGCCAGAGGTTAACCAGAGACTCACTATTTAGAATTGAAGTGTAAGACACTGTATTATTTGCTGTGTTTATAAAAGCTAATACCTTCATTATTTATTGATTCAAGTTGGCAAAGTTGTAAACTCTTTTTTTTTTTTTTTGACACAGGATCTCACTATGTTGCCAAACTGGGCTGTTAGTAACTAGGATTATTGGTGTGCACCAGCACTCTGTTTAAAATTGAGTTGTGAGTGCAGTTATAGGTCACTAATGAAAAAGGGGCAAAGGATCTGGCTTAGCATTGCGTAATCAGTGCAGGAAAACAGCTGCTCAATAAAGATTTTCACATTGAAAAGTAGTTTTACAGTTAAACTCTGGAGGGCAGTATTTCTAAAACTTTAGTCTAAAATGATCTGCAGACAAGTCAAATAAATGCAGTTTTCTAAGCCCCACTGTAAAGATTCTAAACCAGGATTTCTAAAGCAACAGTATTAAGACTATGTATTTTCAAGTAATTTAAGTAGTTTTAGCAACAAGTTGTTTTTAGCATCAAGTAGTTTAAGTAGATGAAGTAGCTTTTTAAGAAAATTTTTCACACTAAGCTTTAAAAAAACATACTTATCATTATTAGGAGAATAATACTAGTTATTCTAGAATTTCCTCTTAAATCTTTATAACCTTTGATCTAATCAATCACCAAATCAAATTGATTGTCACTGATGACTTTTTTTATCAACACCAAGAGTCTGCTATAATTCAAATTCTACTTATTTCTAAGTGGCATTGCCTGCAGTGATTACAGTAGCCCCTATCCATGTATGACTATGAGCACTTTAAATGTGACAAATATGCAAAAGAAATTGAATTTTAAATATTTTTAGTTAACTTGAACATAATTTTACAAATGAACATTTCATTCATATATTGAAAATATATTAAGTATGTTTGAGTTGACTTATAAATATACTTTCTCAACTCAAAAACTGATGAAAGCGTAGAACAGATAAAATATACCTAATGGAAATTTAGCATCCAAATTGAGACATTTTGTAAGTTAAAATTATGCTTCAGATCCCAAAATTTTAGTAGGGAAAAGGGGAATACAGAATATTTCAATATTTTTATATTGCTTACCCACTAAAATACTAGATAGAGTACTAAGATATAATTTTAAACTCAGTTTCACCTTTTTCCTTTTTATGTTTCTAACGTGGCTACTAGAAAAATCTTTAAACAGCATTTACAGCTCTCACTATATTTCTGTTGAAGAGCCTGCACTGTCTCTCATGATGTGAAGAAAGAGATGTCATTGAGTATTATCAGAATCATCCCTACATATTAATGAAAGAGACATAGCTTTCAGGAAAAAAAAAAAACTAGCAAATATGGGGTAACCAAATGAAGAGAGAGGAATGATGGGGATGGTGGACAGAAAAACTGAAATTATAGATTTTCACACACTTCACATTTTAACATAGAGATTAAGCAAACAGAAATATCAAATATTAGATTTGTTTTGCTACCTATAATTTAAGGATGTTTCCTCAGTGTGCAGTAACTGTCATTTGCTCACAAAGGAGTGACACCCAGGAAACAGAAATTAAGGAATCAAGGAGTAAAAAAAAATTGGAAAGACTTTCTTTAAAGAGTAAAGGACCTGCAATGTTCCAGTCATTTAATTTCAAAATTCATGGTAGTCATTGTAAATTATGCTCAAGAATTTTCTTTGTAATTTTTCTTCTTTTTTTACAACAATCATTCAAGATTGATTAAAGAAACATGTAAAATAGGGAAGAGGATCAAACAAGCAAAGCATCCAGTAAATCAACACAATATGTATTAAAATCAGGAGAATTATCCTTTCTTTTCTTCTTACCCTATCATGTTCTGCAATTTTAACCTCTTCTTTTTCTCTTGCTGAGTAATCCAATCCTGAAAGTATTAGGTAGAGCTAAGCAAAGTAGTAACCTACACTGAGGATAATGAGCCAGGGTTACCAAAGCAGGGTGTCAGAGCCCAGAGGGATAAGGAAAATGCTCACCCAAGGGAGAAATGGAAGTGAGGAATAGAAATCCAGAAGGGTACGAAGGGTAGTCCAGCATGGTATACTGAGCCTAGCAATGTAATGCTGATATCTATGTGGGGTAGGGCAAGTAGCTTTCTTCAGAGTACAGAGCTTACTTTAAGAGAAGAGGAATTCTGCTCTGTGTTGATTTGGGGAACAACATTATGGATCATGGGCATAGCTGAGTCTGAGCACAGGCTGCTAGAGCTGGTGTAGGGTGAGGAGCAAATTTACATAGGAGAGTGAGCCTTATGTTATTACTTAAATAGATCAGGGGCAAGGAGAGACAACTGAGTTAAAAAACATAGGAAAGAGAAAAGATAGTAAGGTGTTTAATTTGGAAGTAGTATTGGAAACTCATAGTTACATATATACCTAGTTTACATATACTTCTACCTGTGAAGTCTTAGTTTTCATAACATTATTTTCTTTCCCAACACACAAGATATAACTAAGTCTTAGAACAGGGCAATCAAACTTGAAGATAAACCAAGAACTGCTTATAACAAAAATAAAGTAGTACTCGAAGAATAATTAATTCCTAAAGGAAATGAATCAAGCATGTTCTAAGATAATTTGAGTACAAAAATAAACATGAAAGTAATAAATTATGCTCTACCAAAAAAGGAAAATCAACTGGTCCAAAAATAAAAAATTACATTTCTAAATTGAAAGTTTGATAGAAAACAAGATGTTTGAATTGTCTCCAAATTTTCCTCCACCAAATTCTTATTGATTACAAAGGCTAATTAGTTTTAATATTAATTATGAGAAACATTCTCTGGCAATTATCACCTATACCAAGAAACCATACATTACTGGGACAATTTGAAATCTTGTGCCTCTGATAGGCTGCAATGAAAATCTCAGAATAATTTCTGCAATATCCAACCAAAGATGCATAACACGAATCTACTCATCTACAAACATCAGAAAAAATCAGTTGAAGAACATTCTATAAAATTATTGGCTTTATGAAACTACTAGGAGAAAATGTAAGGGAAGTACTTAGGACACTGCAATGGGAAATGTTTTTTCACCTAACTGTATCCTAAAGCATAGGAACTAAAAGTAAAAATAGACCAACAGTATTACATTAAACTCAAAAGCTTCTGCACAGCAAGGGAAACAGTGAAGAGACAACCTACACAATGGAAGAAAGTAGTTGAAACCTATACAAAACTGTGGAAGGGGTAGGTTTCCAGAATATGTAAGGAATGCCAAAAATTAAATAGTAAAATAAATAAATAAATAAATTGCTTGATTAAAAAACGGGTTACAGGGTTGGGGATGTTCCTCAGTGGTAGAACACTTGCTTAATGTGTGTGACACCATGGGTTAAATCCCAGCATCCACCCACCAAAAATAATAGAAGTAAGATAATTAATAATATGAACCATAAATCTAAATTGATATTTCTTTAAAAAAATATACAAATGGTCAACAGGTATGTGAAAAATGTGTTGAACATTATTGATTATCAGAGACATATAAATCAAAACCCGGTGACATATCACCTCATTCCAATAGAAATGACTACAATCAAAAAAAAAAAAAAAAGGCTAAAGAATAACAACCACCAGCAAGGATATAGATAAAAGGAAATCCTTGCATGGTTTTGAGGTGCACTCAGTTGTTAGAAATGTAAACTAATATCACCTTTTAACTCAAAAGTGAGAAGAAGAACAATAATATGATTCAGCAATCCTACTATTGGGTAAAAGTCCAGAAGAACTCAATATATCCTAAAAACTTTTGCATACTGTGTTTATTGTATCACTGTTCATAGTAGCCAAGATATGGAATCAACTTGTGTCCATCTACTGATGAATGCATAAAGAAAATGTGTTGCATACACATCATGGACTATTATTAGAATAAAGTAGGATGAAATATTGTCATTTGCATCAACATGGATGGAACTGATTTATTACATTAAGTGGAAAAAAAACAGGCACAGAAAGACAAATACCACATGATCTCATTCACATATGGAATCTTAAGAAGTTGGTTTCATCAAAGTTATGGTTCAAATGGTTACAACCAGTGATTTGGGAAAGTAAGGAGCAGGGGGCATGGGGAATGGTTAATTGATGTGTAGTAAAGTACAGTTAGGAGAAGAAAATTCTGATGTGCTATGGCACAGTAATGGGTCTATAGGTAATAAGAATTATACTGTATATTTCACAAAGCTTTTATCATACAGAAATAAGTGTTTAAAAAGATAAATATGTTTAACCTGTTTAAAGGTATAATATGTATATGTATCAAAACATCACATGAGGGTATAGGGTTGTGTCTCAGTGGTAGAGTACTTGCCTAGCATGTGTGATGCACTTAGTTTGATTCTCAGCATCACATATAAATAAATAAAAATAAAGATTGTAGGTGTAAAACTAAAAAATTCTTTTAAATAATCACACTGAACCCATCTCATATGTACAGTTTTTGTGTTTTCACGTCAGTCAAAAAATTTAAATTAAAATTTATGAAAACAGACCATAAACTTCAAAAGTATAAAAGTCATGAAAGTTGGGGAAATACATTGGAACTGCTCTATCTAGAAAATGACTAAAAAAAAAAAACAGAACAATTATTCTAAGTATGATACTGAAATGTATTTTTGTACTCTAAAGAACATTTTTTGGAAAATGTTCACATTGGCTGTGTTTTGAAGATTAGATTGGTAATAACTCAATGTTAATTTACTGATTGCAGTGTTTTGTCATTCTGTAAGAACTCTAAAATAGCAATGTACTTCAAGAAGATGAAGCATTGTGTTCACAAACTATTGACAAGTAGTTCATAAAATAACAAGCTATTTTTACTATTCTTCCCACATTCTGTGCATTTTGGGGTGTTTTCCAAATAATATTTGAACAAAATCAAATAGGAAAATATCTTTATTTTTTAAAATTCATTATTCAACAGATTCACAATTTTCAAATATTTTCTATTTATTGAAGCTCTCACTCCACAAAATGAGATGTGGTATGGAATCAAATAAAATGGGGTTGCTCAGCTACCTCCATCACTCTTAGGAGATGGTCATCAGACCTATACTCTGTCTGATGAAACAAATAGGAAACCTATAGAGTGGGCCAAATAGTGAATTCTCAAGATTGATATTATGTAGAAAACCAAATCACTGGAGAGAAATAGGGATTTGAAAAATGAGGGGTTACAATGCAAAGAGTGTGTAAGTACAGAGGGTTTTTTTGTTGTTGTTGTTTTGTTGTTGCTTTCAATTAAATAGGAAATAAAGTCTTACTCTGAGAGAGGATGGGTGCGGCTTTTGGAGGTGAGAATGAAAGGAGGAAATTGATCTACCCCTTTTGAACAGGAGACAGAGAGAGGTTTGGAGGGCTGCAGTGAGATGCTGACATTAGGGACCACTTGAGAGTGGATGTCACACATTTAAAGGGAGGTTACCATGGGTTTTTTTTTTAGTTATATTCATCTGCAAAGGTGCAGGCTAAACTGAAAAGAAAGTATAATTTAACTTGGATTGTGCTCCATCCAATGATGTATGAAAAGGTAAAAATGGAAAAGACAGTTAAAAATGTTTGCAAGGAAGTTATAATGATTCACTGTGAGATTATAAGCTTTTGTAAGTTATAAACCCAATCAACACTGATAAAGAACAGGCCGGTTTGTTTGTTTTTGTTTTGTTTTGTTTTGTTGTTCTTTTTTTTTTACTTTCTCACACTTATTAGTGCAGATGTTCCTGAAATGCTTCCATTTTCAATAGGACAAAAGGATGGCCTACATTTGGTAACAGAGTAGTTTATCTTCCTCATATTACTGTGTAGATCTCCATCACTACCGTCATAGTATTGTTTCACAATTATCTGTGTTTTTCTTTGCAATAACACTGAGAATTTCTAAAAGATGAAAATCTCTTTTTTTTAAGCGCCATACATAAATCTACATATATGCTAATGTATTAGTCTTAAAGGAAGCATTTTGACAGGTTTAGAACAAAATCACCATTTTGTGTCAAAATAAGAAATTTCACTGTATACTTTAAAGATGTCCTTGATCATAGACATTATTGACATAACTATGATCACTTTCTGGTCCTTGAACTCTGAACTAGATAGAAATTAATATTAAATTTTAAAAAAACAGGGTGTTATCTAAGGATACAATAATCTCTTTATAGTTTAAATGTCTGGTTCTATTTAAAATACTACAATTTGCTTGTTTATTTCAAGGGACAAATATCAAAAAAAAAAAAAAGATAAAAGCATTTATTTCAAGGACCTTGAGGAGCTTCCCAAAATTCAGATACAGAAAGTGGCATAGGGTTAGACTTCTTGACAACTGAAGAGCCATCAGGACACAGGCCAAGATTTATGCTTATCAAGGCCAGCAATTGTGTCCTCTTTGTATTTTGCTCTCTTCACAGATTTTTCACAAAATCCCTCAATTGAACAATGTTCATGACTGGGTCTAGCCCCTTTCTACCAAAAGTCATTTATTTTAAATTCACTAGCTAAATGACATAATCCTGTGTCTCAGTCCTAACATGCAGAAACATCATCTCATTGATCCTGATAATTTCACTCAATAAACCCATCTGCTGATGGGATCTTTATCTGTTCAGGTTTCTTCTCCTAGTTCATCAAGTTCATAAATTTTCAGGCTCCCAAAGACTCTAAGGGCAGGCCTAGGGCTCAACTAGAGAAGCAGAACCAGAGGGAAAAGAACATTGAGAATTGGGGGATGTGTTACAGGAATTAGACCTTATATAGTTATGGGAAAAGTAGGATCCAGTAAGAAGAGTTGAAGGATGAGAGAAAACTCACCAAAGAACAATTCTCAGCATTAAATCAGAAGAATACCATGGAGTTGAAAATTTCACTCCTACGGAAGAACTATTAGCTGAATGGTTTGGGGTGATGCTTTCTGTTGCTAAATTGTCTTTTAACCAACACATTGCTTTGAATTTGCCATTGGTGTTAACTGCTTATAATATAACATAGTTTATATTATGGCCACTTTCATACCAGAGATTCTTATATACCCAGGACTATCTGAGGATATTCTTTGCTTTTTGAGTATGAAATAAAAGAGAATATTTTGCATGATGAGCGTGAACGTATGCATAGAGATTTATGAAAAGACTTCTGAAGGCTGGAATATTCATCCATTGTTTGAAGTCAGGATTATCACTGAAGAAAATGCTGAGGATCAATTGGAATTTTTTTTTCAAAACAGTATCTTGATGAGGAGTAAATTTGATAAGATATATGGAAAAAAGATGTTATAGGGAAGACTTCAGCTATAAATGTTGGATGAATTTAAATGTTTTCCAAGCAAGAGAACCCATAGAACTGAAGCAGCAGAAATTCATTAAATTTTATCACCATTTACAGAGATATGGATGGAGTCTTGGGGAAGAAGGACAGTTCAAACTCCTTATTCCATAAGACCTGAATTTGCTGTCCTCAATTTTATATGACTAAAGAGAGCAAATGAAAATTAGGCTGCTTTTTTGACACTCTGGCAAGACGTATCTCCTTTACACCAGCTCTGGAATAATCAACCTTGGTTTCTGATGCAAAAGTATTTCATAACTCTCTGTACACATATTTTAAAACTTTGCCTTTTAATTCCATGGCACATATGCCCAGGTCAAGCCCCGTAACAGTTTAGAGGAAGTTTGTCTTCGTATTTTCAATTTACCTTATTTGAATTAGTAATATTTAACACATCAAAGGGCTTCTGAGGGATGAAAAATATTTTCATAAAATATAGAGTATCCCTTGAGTATATTCCAGGTAAGTGCAACCTTCCAGAACCTGGCACCAAAGGAAAATATATGTTGCCAAAAAACTGATGCATATGTCATAATAGGACAACCATCTAACTGTGGTATATGAAATCACCTGTCAGCTGTACCAAAATATTCCCCATCCAGTTATGAGTGTCATACTTATTCATAAAATGGCTCTATTTCAACCATACTACCCCAGACACTTTCTCAAGATGCTCTTCTTCACAACTCCCACCTTTACCTTATCACTATATCCTTGTCAACAAATTCTCCTACAGTCTCACTTTGATTTCAACACTTCTTTTATCCTGATGGACAGTTGCTTGGATCTTTCAATAACTGTATCAACTAAGTGGAAGCTCACTGTTATAACTGATCAGGCCATAATTGGTCACCTTGTGTACAAAGAAGTCTAATAAAAATATAACAACTCTATGTTGACATGATTATTCAGTATAGAATATATTCCATAAACTCAAAGTAAATGTATATTTTCAACTTAGCTTTGCTTTAATCAGATCCCATAATGTCTGTTGCTAACTCAAAGCCACTTGAAGGATGAGAAATATAAAAATGGAAGGAAAAAGACAAAATAGTGTTTACTGATTATGATTAAAATATCTTCAAAACTTAAAATAACATTTAACTACACTACTTAATGCTATTTAGAAGATGTCCCATGTAAGTGAGGAGTCCTAACTCTTTAATCTGTCAGCTTCCTGGTAGATCTTCCCCTGACTATAGGCCTCAGACCTAGATGAATGCCTGCTGCATGGTAGACTGAAAAACTTTACTGTCAAATGATTAAATTAATAAACTACAATGCAGAAAAGAAAGATATCCAAATTTGCATGTCAGATTCACTGCTGTAGAGTCGGTATGACATGTTCCTCCAGAGGTGAGTTATCTACTCCTGCTCTTCTATTTTGTCCACCATCACCGACTGATGAACTTCACTCCATTTTTCCTTTTTGCAATATAAATATCCCTGAATGCATGTCCAGATTTCAAGTGCAGGCTCTGATATCTAATGAAACCTGAGCCTCAAGGTCATCATCTTGATTAGCACCTGCATCTTCTCACCTCTAGCATAACATCTCATCCAGTAAAAGATACAAACCCTTTTGCTATGCTGAGCAGCTTCACCCCGAATGAAGAATTCCTCATTCCAAAACAGGATGGTGGTTTTCCTTGACATGGCAGAAGGATGCAAATTATTTTATTTTATTCTTTTAAATTTTATTTATTTTTATTTTTATTTATTTTTTATTAGTTGTTCAAAACATTACAAAGCTCTTGACATATCATATTTCATACATTTGATTCAAGTGGGTTATGAACTCCCATTTTTCCCCTGTATACAGTTTGCAGAATGACATTGGTTACACATCCACGTTTTTACATATTGCCATACTAGTGTTTGTTGTATTCTGCTGTATTTCCTATCCTCTACTATCCCCCTCCCCTCCCATCTTCTCACTCTACCCCATCTACTGTACTTCATTTCTCTCCCTTGTTTTTCCCCACCTTTCCCTTCACCTCCTCTTATATGTAATTTTGTATAATGATGAGGGTCTCTTTCCATTTCCATGTAATTTTCCTTCTCTCTCCCTTTCCCTCCCACCTCTCGTCCCTGTTTAATGTTAATCTTCTTCTCATACTCTTCCTCCCTGCTCTGTTCTTAGTTGCTCTCCTTATATCAAAGATGACATTTGGCATTTGTTTTTTAGTGATTGGCTAGCTTCACTTAGCATAATCTGCTCTAGTGCCATCCATTTCCCTGCAAATTCTGTGATTTTGTCATTTTTTAGTGCTGAATAGTACTCCATTGTGTATAAATGCCACATTTTTTTTATCCATTCATCTATTGAAGGGCATCTAGGTTGGTTCCACAGTCTAGCTATTGTGAATTGTGCTGCTATGAACATAGATGTAGCAGTATCCCTATAGTATGCTCTTTTAAGGTCTTTAGGGAATAGTCCAAGAAGGGGAATAGCTGGGTCAAATGGTGGTTCCATTCCCAGCTTTCCAAGGAATCTCCATACTGCTTTCCAAATTGGCCGCACCAATTTGCAGTCCCACCAGCAATGTACAAGTGTACCCTTTTCCCCACATCCTCACCAGCACTTGTTGTTGTTTGACTTCATAATGGCTGCCAATCTTACTGGAGTGAGATGGTGTCTTAGGGTGGTTTTGATTTGCATTTCTCTGACTGCTAGAGATGGTGAGCATTTTTTCATGTACTTGTTGATTGATTGTATGTCCTCCTCTGAGAAGTGTCTGTTCAGGTCCTTGGCCCATTTGTTGATTGGGTTATTTGTTTTCTTATTGTTTAATTATTTGAATTCTTTGTATACTCTGGATATGAGGGCTGTATCTGAAGTGTGAGGAGTAAAAATTTGTTCCCAGGATGTAGGCTCCCTATTTACCTCTCTTATTGTTTCTTTTGCTGAGAAAAAAACTTTTTAGTTTAAGTAAGTCCCATTTGTTGATTCTTGTTATTAACTCTTGGGCTAAGGGTGTCCTATTAAGGAATTTGGAGCCCGACCCCACAATATATAGATCGGAGCCAACTTTTTCTTCTATCAGACGCGGAGTCTCTGATTTGATATCAAGCTCCTTGATCCATTTTGAATTAACTTTTGTGCATGGCGAGAGAAAGGGATTCAGTTTCATTTTGTTGCATATGGATTTCCAGTTTTCCCAGCACCATTTGTTGAAGATGCTATCCTTCCTCCATTGCATGCTTTTAGCCCCTTTATCAAATATAAGATAGTTGTAACTTTGTGGATTGTTCTCTGTGTCCTCTATTCTGTACCATTGGTCCACCCGCCTGTTTTGGTACCAGTACCATGCTGTTTTTGTTACTATTGCTCTGTAGTATAGTTTGAAATCTGGTTATCGCTATACCACCTGATTCACACTTCCTGCTTAGAATTGCTTTTGCTATTCTGGGTCCATATGAATTTTCCATATGAGTTTTCCATATGAATTTTATGATTACTTTATCTATTTCTACAAGAAATGCCGTTGGGATTTTAATTAAACCTATTTTTGATTAAACCTATAGAGAACTTTGGGTAATATCGCCATTTTGATGATGTTAGTTCTGCCTATCCATGAACAGGGTATATTTTTCCATCTTCTAAGATCTTCTTCTATTTCTCTCTTTAGGGTTCTATAGTTTTCATTGTATAAATCTTTCACCTCTTTTGTTAGGTTGATTCCCAAGTATTTTTTTTTGAGGATATTGTGAATGGGGTGGTTGTCCTCATTTCCATTTCAGAAGATTTGTCGCTGATATGCAGGAATGCCTTTATTTATGCGTGTTGATTTTATATCCTGCCAGTTTGCTTAATTCATTTATTAGCTCTAGTAGTTTCTTTGTAGACCCTTTTGGGTCTACTAGGTATAGAATCATGTCTTCCACAAATAGTGATAATTTAAGTTCTTCTTTTCCTATTTTTATGCCTTTAATTTCTTTTGTCTGTCTAATTGCTCTGGCCAGTATTTCGAGAACTAAATTGAATAGAAGTGGTAACAGAGGGCATCCCTGTCTTGTTCCAGATTTTAGAGGGAATGCCCTCAGTTTTTCTCCATTTAGAATGATGCTAGCCTGATGCTTAGCATAGATAGCTTTTACAATGTTGAGATAAGTAGGGATGCAATTTAAGTGTTTTGTTCAGTTGCTCCACAGAAGGGGGAAGTTTTTAGACTTCTGTCTAGCAAAAGACTTCACTTGGTTGTAGGTAGTGGACAATCAGCTAAGGTGCTTGAAAACTTCAGCAAGGGTAATTTTCAAAACACCCCACTGATATATTAGAAGGTGAAGTGAGGTGGGTACTCAAAAATATTCCAAATAACTGTTAAGTTGAGGGGGAAAAAAGAATATTCTAACAATTGTTGCAATCAGAGACATTTGGTAGTGGAAGCTGCAGTTACTCTTAAAGTAGGGGTGACAACAGAAGAAGGGAAAAATGCCAGCCAGATAACCAAGGTTTGGAACATCAAACTAGAAACGTTTTCCAGGGTAGGCAATAAGCAGGCACAGAAACCTGCTGAGCAGAAACTAGACACAATCTGTCAACAGGAAGTTCATTCTGAGTCAGAGACTCTAGAGAGAGGGGGAAGGAGGAGCACCAGTTGTGACACAGCAGTCCAAGGAAGTCCAACTCTAAATAGGAGCAAATCAAAGGAAATGGCTGGGAATATGGGAAAAGTTCATTTACAAGAGATATCAGGCTGGTTTTTACCAGAAAAAAATTAATGCATAGCAATTGGATCAAGCAGGTAAGAACTAAAGTTATTTGAGTGAAAAACAAGTCACTTCCATGTTTGTGTGGTATGTGTGCACTCTAATTATCAAACTTAAGCTGTGCTTTAATTGTATTCATCTAAGAATAACTGGAGGGGAAAATTGGCTTGTTTCTGCATGTTAACTATGATGCAGCTTACAGATACAAGGATTATAAGTCATAAACATCAAGATCCTTGGCCGTCCACATCCATACATAAAACAGCAGTCAAATTTTTTTCTTAAAATGAGCATATATTATATTATCATACACGAATTTAAATAAAATGCACAACTTTATAAGACAGTAAGAAAACAGTGATTTTATTCAGTGATAGCTGAAGAACATAGAAAGCCTTGTTAAATTATAATAAATTTGTCTACTCAAAATCGTTTTGATGAATAGCTCTGGGAACTTAGAATTTTCCTGGGAAAATTTATTTTTCTCTTTTTCAGAGAAAAAAAAAAGCAAAGCCAGTAAACATTCAGGCCTTCTGCCAAAGGAAAATTATCTATGCCTAGAATGGACAAATTCCTAGCATAGGAAAACTTTTTCTCGTCATCTCCATGGTGTAGTCACGTCTTATTCTAAAAGCTTCTGGAAGTCAATAGAAAAATTGACTTATATCTAGTGGTCTAACCACTAGAGATATGTCAGTAAGACCACCTTCTCTCATAAAATCCTAGATAGTGATTCTTACTGTGCAAGATAAAATTTTTCATGAAATTGAAAAACTGGAAACAGCTATTCAGAATATAGGAAAAAAATAAATACTTCTTGAGTTGTTAATGTATGCTATGGAGGGTGCACAGTGATTCATATTCATGATCTCACTTAGGACTAGAGACAAGCCATTGAGCTATATGTTACGATCCTGACTATCCACAAGGGAATTGACTTGCAGGGAATATGAAATTTTCACAAAGTCATAAGACTTAAATGAGCCAAGAGATTTGCATTTCTGTCAGTTAGAATTTATAGCATGAATGTTTCTTTAAGAACTCAGTTTAGAAATCAATATTTATTGAACATATCCCAAGGTGGAATTTTAGAGTTCAACATTGCAATAGAAAGAGGGACTTTATGATTCTGTGATTCTGCTGAAAGGTAGATGGGGTAGCACAGCACTACTCATGATAATCCCTGCATTGAATAATATTTACTCTTTGACGTCCTAAAATTTATTGGCTATATTATATCTCCAAGAGCGTCCTCCCTGCTTGCACTAATGACACACCAGTCTGAGCAATCATCTCCACACTATAACATTACAAATGTCTCTTGAATGGCCCCTTATATTCCAATCATGGCACTACCCTCAATTGCCCAAGGAGAAGTAGGGGAGAATTTTAAAAGGTAAATGAAATCATATCATACCGTATCATAACCTGCTCGATATCCTGCTAAACTTCTTTTTGACTCATGATTCCTTTTCTGGCCTCATTCCTTACTGCTCTTCCTGTCCCCCCTGTACAGTGCAGTAGCCAGGCTGATCTTGCTGACACTCAAAGCAGTCAAAGCTGGCACTTGCCTTCAGGTCAAGGTTCTCTGCCTAGTGATTTGTACCTTTTATCATGCAGGTCACTTAAGAAAGGTCCTACCTGAATGTTCACAATTGTGAACTGCAGAGGTTTGGGCAAAGTCAGAGCATATGTTTTTAAAAACGTTTTAAAATATTTATATTTTTTATGTAATAATATCTGTGTGTAAATCTAAAGGTATTTTCCAGCATTTGAATTATATTTAACAAATGAAAAATCGTATCAATATTTAAAACATACAACATGATACCTTTATATGTATATACTTTGTGAGGTGATTACCATAATTAACATTTGCATCACTAATATAGTTCATTGTGTGTTTGTGGGTTAAAAACACACTCAAGACTTTATTTGGTTTTTTTTGTTTTTGTTTTTGTTTTTTTGATTGGTGAAAGAAAGAAATCTACTATCCCCCTATTTTCTGTGAAACAGATATTGCCTGGGAGACAATGATCAGTGCCGAGAAAGGGAAGTGAAACAATGGCAAATATCTGACAGCAAAAATCTCATGATTCTGAACCTCTCTACAGTAAAAACCACCCCACTTTTCTGCAATTTGTATTACATATTTAACCTTCCAGTACCACAGGCATTGGGGTTTTTATTACTTGCAAAAGCAGTATGTTCACATTGGTTAATAAAATTAACTCTTAATCATAACTAATTTCACAATCAGTATATCATTTCACAACAAATATAACATTTGAAATAAGAATGTTCAGCCTGATTCACATTAATGCTATGCTTTTTGGAACTATTTAAGGGATAGGGTATCACTTCAATAGTTGAATTTTTACTGAAGTTGCTGTCATATTATATTATTTCTCTGTTTGCTTCCCTATATTTTAGTTTTCTCACAGACCTCCAGTTCTAAAAGATTTTGCTATCTTTGAAGTGTGGTTGTCATCATGCATTAAATTGATGTCTTAGTTGTGAGATAGGAAATTGATACTTCAGAACACACAAAAATCCATCTGACTTTTACAAAAAATTGATGACAAAAGAGGAAAAACTTGGAAATCATATAGAAATAAGAAAAAGTTGAGATAAATGCATGAATAGATGAGACAGATTTCTATTTTTCTATTTTCTTAAGAAAATATATTCTTATGTCAAGAATATATTATGACATGAGATAGTTGTGCCAAACAATTGCCAAATCAGCTTCCTCCTTGGCTCGAATTCTTTCTGACATTTGAAAAAGCTAATATGCTATAATTTTACTGTGGTGAGGAAGATTCTTGTGAAACAATAACACATTTCACATAAGCAACATCGGATATAAAATAGCAAGAGAAATAATACACTGGGGAAAACAGAGGAAAAATTAAATTAAAATTTCATTTAGAACTGTGTAGTACAACAGTTGGTGACCTTGAATTTGTCCTCACACATTTGACAAGTACCTAGGAAAGATGAAGACATTTCTATGTTATTGAATTCTTCTATAAACAAAGGTCATGAGCTGGCCCAGGGAATAATATGTCTGGATCCTAGAATCTGCATTCCATAAAAGCTGGAGGCTGCTTTTTATAATTCATATTAACGTTAACCAGTCTGAACTTTTGAAAATCATTTTAGTAATAGCAATTATTCATGTCATTTCCTCACTCTAGCTGTTTCTCATAATATTGATGATGGCCTGGTTTAATGAATTTGGCATTTCCCACCCAGTGTTCTACTGCCCAATAAGTTTCTCAAACGCTAGTAACTGCAACTATAAATAAAGTGAGAAGTAAAAAAGAATATTTTAAAAAAAGGAAAAGAAAATGAGAAACAGACCTGGATCTCTCTTCAAGTACATAAATGGAAAAATAAATACTGGAAAAAAAGTAAATCTGTTTTTAAATACATAAATTGGAAAATTCGGAATTAACATTGAACAGAAGCCTATAAAACATAGTGGAGATTCAAAGATTCTAGTTTGTATTTTAATATCTTCAGGGACACATTTTCTAAATTTATGAAAATGCCGTTAACATTTAAAAAAATAGTTATTCTAAGGAAGAGAGATTGGAATTCACTTATGCATTTCAAACAGAATTAAAAAAATAAATGAAGCCTTCCTGGACATTGTCATAATGCTACCCCTACCCTCGCATTCTTCCCTGCCTCTTTTTCTTTCCTTCTTCCTTCTTTATATTTCTTCTAAATAACATTTGCAGTCTATTTTCATACCAATATGCTGTGATTATACATTTACTACATTTCTGACAACTTAGGAAATCTCATTTGCTACAGGTGCCTCTGCAAATAAATAGAACTGTCTCAGTAAATGCCCTTTAAAATTCTTTTTCCACTAATATTGAACCTGAAGTCTTTATCCCATTCAGAATGTCATCAGATCATATCTGTTGGATGACCTAAAGATTAGAGCAGGCAGAAGTTTGTGAGACAGCACAGAAGTTCTAAGACCATTGAAAGCAAGAATGTGTTTTTGGAACAGACCTGTCTTAACTGACCATGATAAGCATCCTTATCCCTTTATTTAAACAATACCCTACATGATGTTAATGTTCCAAAAACTATGATCATGGCAAGAAAGCCCTATAGCATTTGTCATGGTGAATTTCAAAGTAATATGGAAATGTTAGAGCAGGCTGAATGGGGTTAATAAAGACTGGGATTATAAATTTTAATATATATATATATATATATATATATATATATATATATATATATATATATATATATCACAGACACTGATTAGAATCCTAAACCTTAATATCGCTAGTGGATTCTTATTCGTTTGTCTGGCAGACTGAAATACAGGTTTCTGAACAACCAAATACTTAAAGGAGAAATGATGATCATTTTGTGCTACTGGATAAATATTGCTACTCTAATAAGAAATAACAACCATTTGAAAAACTGAAATAATCAACCCATAAGAGAATTAATCTAAATGACCCCCCAAAAAAAAATGTGTGAATTATTTTAATAGCTCTAAGGTGAACAAAGCCACTGGCTCTTGCAGTACTGTGGGGCTATAGGCAAGTACAACTCAATAAGCTTTCAAACATTCACTGATCCTTTGACTTCTCTGTAGCCTTGGGATTACTTAGAAAAAAGTACACAGGTTCAATATTCACAGAAAGAATTTCTTTGCTACTCAATGCATGATGAAGTTTGAATAAAAGATGAAACTTTCATTTTGCCTTCGCAAATGCTAGCTGTCCACTGGTATAGATAACCCTTCATGATTACCTCAAATTGCTTCATTCTTTGTTGTCCCAAATGCATTTATTTTCTCACCTTTTCTACAAAAGAATATTTTTTTCATTTTATCATAATTATCCCCTTAATAGTCACTGATATCTCTCAAAGTGGAATATCTGTGAAAAAAAAACATAACTCTTTTGCATTAATATCATTTGCCTCTCACACATAGTATGATTGTTATGCATGACTAGGTTAATAAAAGACTGCTTTTCCATGAGGCAAACAGAGTGTAAAACAAAACACACATTCCAATTTGGAACAAAGAGGCTTCTAATAGACTCTTCATGTTTCTTAACAACTGAAGTCAGCCAGGCATGGTGGCACACACTTGTAATCCCAGTGACTTGGGAGGCTGAGATAGGAGGATTGCAAGTCAGAGGCTAGCCTCAACAACTTAGTGAGGCCCTAAACAACTCAGTGAGACACTGCCTCAAAATAAAAAATAAAATGAGCTATGGATGTAGCTCAATAGCTCAGTGGTAAAGACCCTCTGGGTTCAATCCCGAGTATAAAAAAAATATGAACCCAAATATAGGACAAATCTGTCTTAGTCACCTCCTTTCAACTTCTGTGGCCATGCAACTAAGTTCTAGTGAGCAAAACAAGAATCAAATTGCTAAGAGTGACTAAGTGTCCACTCCTTGGGGAAGAGAGGATACTTGCTTTACCTTACCTTTCTCTTTGTTGTTAAGTAGGTCAGGGGTGTCTGACTGGAGTTTCTGTTTCACTACCTGAGCAAGCTTAGAATGCAACTTACCCTTTCCTAGTCATTCTGTCTCAGTGAAGGAGACTTTAAAGGTACTACACTCCTTCTGTGAGATTATAACAGATAACACATTTGAGGTGCTTATCCAAAACATGTTATATTTAAGCACTCACATATTAGCTCTTATCGTTACTCCTCAATATATTAATGATGGGTCCATACGTAAAATCGATGCTCCTACATCTTAACAGGTAAGCCAAGAAGAATTAT
Organism: Marmota monax; assembly: GCF_021218885.2. NCBI lineage: Eukaryota > Metazoa > Chordata > Mammalia > Rodentia > Sciuridae > Marmota > Marmota monax. Next base: position 632,873 of record NW_026695230.1, on the reverse strand, counting down.
CCAATTAGCGCAACAGATCTTCCATTTATTGAGAATTAGTCAGCTGCACCTAACAATATAAGTAACCACATTCATAATCTTACAGTGCTGAAGAGAGAGAGAGAGAGAGAGAGAGAGAGAGAGAGAGAGAGAGAGATGTAAAATGAGGCATGCAACATTTGAAGCATATTAAAATATATTTTTGTTCTAGTTTGGAATAATTAGATAAATGAATTCAAAGTAAAACTGAAAACATATTTTTTTTCTCACCATTGTACTCAATATGATTTGAGTCGTAAACTGATTTTTATTAAATTGGAAGCAATATGAAAAATTCCATCTGAGACATAATATATTCTTTCTATCTTTGGAGATTCTTCTTGTGAAATATTTAATACATTATAAGTCACTTTAATGAGATCTTCTTGAAGATTAGATAATTTTTAACTACCATGACTTCAAAAGACTCTATCCACTGGTGAAGATCAATTTGTATTTCTGTGACACACACAGACACAAGAGTAATAAATAAACATTATAACTTTAAAACTGTTTGATGCACTGAAAACCTAGCTAATATATTTTTTTCTGCTTTCCCTTCTCTAATTTAATAGATATCTTTTCTGGTTTATTTGCTACCTAAAAGCCCCCAGATAGTTCCATCCCTGAAACACTTTTTATTTCTAGGTCTCCTATCTGAAATTAGTCCTTTCTGCTGATAATTTATATTCCATATATAAATAGTGATGTAAAAAACCGGCAAGGTTGGAACTCATTTTAAAATGTAGAAAAACTTCATCAAATAGGGTTCATAACCTAATTCAGAGTCCTCTTGGCATTTTATGTGCTATAGATGGATAATGTGAGACAGTCTTAACAACTTTGTAAAGCTACTTCTGGTTTGATTGAAGTTTAAGACATATATGATTGGTGAATTTATATCCTACAGGTAAAATTTATTGTTGGTGAGACAGCTTCCATAAATTTAAAAAGAAACAGCACCACAACACAAAAGTATAACTATAATTCAAATCAAATTTCCTATTGTAATGAGTTATTTCAAATCCATTTAATCCTTTCTTTCATTATTTACCCATAATTGATCAATAAACACCTTCAAAAAATAACGCAGAGCAATGGTTTTGAATTAAATAATAGCACTAGGCTTCGTATACACTGATACACAATCTTGTTTTATACAAAAAGATTTTATGCAAATTTAAAAATTATTGCTATTAACTGCAAAATTTTCATTTCTCTTTTCTGGTTAAGGCAATACCAAAAATGTGATGCTTTGAAGTATTACAGATTAGTTGCTAAAATAAATTAATCACAAATTTAACAAAGAAGCCTATTTTGTGAAGGTTATAGAGAAATTAGCAACTTCAGAGAAATGTGGCAAGTTCTATCATGTACTTAAAATTATAGGATGAGAGAATCATCTCTGCTTGAGAAGTAAAGGAAGGAATCCTAGATGTAGTGCTTTTTAAAAGGGCCCTGAATTGAGCCAGATTTATTTGAGCAAAGAATGAAAGCAGGATTATTTAGATAAAAGTATGTTCTGGAGTGGAAAATGCAAAATCGTGTTATACTTTGTAAAGGACTTAAGGCTTCATGGGGTTATAGTGAACTACTACAGAAATTGTGGATCCTGGATGGATATAAGAACTTATTCTGGCTGAGGGATTTGAAAAACACCATCTACTACATTTTGCCTAGAAAGTTTTAGATGAAACATTAAGAATGGACCAGCGATGGTCAAGGATCTTCAGCTTCATCCACCATATTCTATTATATCCAGTGGAAATAGTTCATTAACCATTTTACTCTATTTTCAAAAATTATAAACATGATAAAAAAGATCTCTGGAAGCAATTATGTCAGAACATGAAAAGTAGTTCTTTCTGAAAGATAAGAATATGGACTTTTTAATTTTTCCTTCCTTCAGAAGATCAGAGAAACAGATGTGGGGAGGGCAAGTTCAGAAAATGCCTAATGAAATTAATCAAATTATGTAATGTACATGTACAGATATGTCACAATGGATCCCACAGTTATGCATAATTGTTATGAATGAATTTTTTAAAAATTAAATTTTCCTTGAAATATGTTTTATAATTTAAAAACTATTTTAAATTAAACACCTGCATACCATAAAGAGAGGAATTTTATTTTTTTTAATTTTTTATTGTTGGTTGTTCAAAACATTATAAATTTCTTGACATATCATATTCCACACTTTGATTCAAGTGGGTTATGAACTCCCACCTTCACCCCATACACAGATTGCAGAATCACATCAGTTACACATCCATTGATTTACATATTGCCATACTAGTGTCTGTTGTGCTCCACTGCCTTTCCCATCCTCCACCATTCCCCCTCCCCACCTCTCCCCTCCCCTCCCCTCCTCTCTCTCTACCCCCTCCACTGTATAACCCTGAGGGTCTCCTTCCATTTCCATGCAATTTCCCTTCTCTCTCCCTTTCCCTCCCACCTCTCATCCCTGTTAAATGTTAATCTTCTTCTCCTGCTCTTCGTCCCTACTCTGATCTTAGTTACTCTCCTTATATCAAAGAAGACATTTGGCATTTGTTTATTAGGGATTGGCTAGCTTCACTTAGCATAATCTGCTCTAATGCCATCCATTTCCCTGCAAATTCTATGATTTTGTCATTTTTTAATGCAGAGTAATACTCCATTGTGTATAAATGCCACATTTTTTTATCCATTCGTCTATTGAAGGGCATCTAGGTTGGTTCCACAGTCTTGCTATTGTGAACTGTGCTGCTATGAACATCGATGTAGCAGTGTCCCTGTAGCATGCTCTTTTTAGGTCTTTAGGGAATAGACCAAGAAGGGGAATAGCTGGGTCAAATGGTGGCTCCATTCCCAGCTTTCCAAGAAATCTCCATGCTGCTTTCCAAATTGGCTGCACCAATCTGCAGTCCCACCAGCAATGTACAAGTGTACCCTTTTCCCCACATCCTCACCAGCACTTGTTGTTGTATGACTTCATAATGGCTGCCAATCTTACTGGAGTGAGATGGTATCTTAGGGTGGTTTTGATTTGCATTTCTCTGACTGCTAGAGATGGTGAGCATTTTTTCATGTACTTGTTGATTGACTGTATGTCCTCCTCTGAGAAGTGTCTGTTCAGGTCCTTGGCCCATTTGTTGATTGGGTTGTTTGTTCTCTTATTGTCTAATTTTTTGAGTTTTGTGTATACTCTGGATATTAGGGCTCTATCTGAAGTGTGAGGAGTAAAGATTTGTTCCCAGGGTGTAGGCTCCCTATTTACCTCTCTTATTGTTTCTTTTGCTGAGAAAAAACTTTTTAGTTTGAGTAAGTCCCATTTGTTGATTCTAGTTATTAACTTTTGTGCTATGGGTGTCCTATTGAGGAATTTGGAGCCCGACCCCACCGAATGTAGATCGTAGCCAACTTTTTCTTCTATCAGACGCAAAGTCTCTGCTTTGATATCAAGCTCCTTGATCCATTTTGAATTAACTTTTGTGCATGGCGAGAGAAAGGGATTCAGTTTCATTTTGTTGCATATGGATTTCCAGTTTTCCCAGCATCATTGTTGAAGATGCTATCCTTCTTCCATTGCATGCTTTTAGCCCCTTTATCAAATATAAGATAGTTGTAGTTTTGTGGATTGGTTTCTGTGTCCTCTATTCTGTACCATTGGTCCACCCGCCTGTTTTGGTACCAGTACCATGCTGTTTTTGTTACTATTGCTCTGTAGTATAGTTTGAAGTCTGGTATCGCTATACCGCCTGATTCACACTTCCTGCTTAGCATTGTTTTTGCTATTCTGGGTCTTTTATTTTTCCATATGAATTTCATGATTGCTTTCTCTATTTCTACAAGAAAAGCTGTTGGGATTTTGATTGGCATTGCATTAAACCTATAGAGAACTTTTGGTAATATCACCATTTTGATGATGTTAGTTCTGCCTATCCATGAACAGGGTATATTTTTCCATCTTCTAAGATCTTCTTCTATTTCTCTCTTTAGGGTTCTGTAGTTTTCATTGTATAAGTCTTTCACCTCTTTTGTTAGGTTGAGTCCCAAGTATTGTATTTTTTTTGAAGATATTGTGAATGGAGTGGTTGTCCTCATTTCCATTTCAGAGGATTTGTCACTGATATACAGGAATGCCTTTGATTTATGCGTGTTGATTTTATATCCTACAACTTTGCTGAATTCTTTTATTAGCTCTAATAGTTTCTTTGTAGACCCTTTTGGGTCTGCTAGGTATAGAATCATATCATCTGCAAATAGTGATAATTTAATTTCTTCTTTTCCTATTTTTATGCCTTTAATTTCTTTCGTCTGTCTAATTGCTCTGGCCAGTGTTTCGAGAACTATGTTGAACAGAAGTGGAGAGAGAGGGCATCCCTGTCTTGTTCCAGATTTTAGAGGGAATGCCTTCAGTTTTTCTCCATTCAGAATGATGCTAGCCTGAGGCTTAGCATAGATTGCTTTTACAATATTGAGGTATGTTCCTGTTATCCCTAGTTTTTCTAGAGTTTTGAACATAAAGGGATGCTGTACTTTGTCGAATGCTTTTTCCGCATCTATCGAGATGATCATATGGTTCTTGTTTTTAAGTCTATTGATGTGGTGAATAACATTTATTGATTTCCGTATATTGAACCAGCCATGCATCCCAGGGATGAATCCTACTTGATCATGGTGCACAATTTTTTTGATATGTTTTTGTATCCGATTCGCCAGAATTTTATTGAGGATTTTTGCATCTAGGTTCATTAGAGATATTAGTCTGTAGTTTTCTTTCTTTGAAGTGTCTTTGTCTGGTTTAGGTATCAGGGTGATGTTGTCCTCATAGAATGAATTTGGAAGTTAAGAGAGGAATTTTAATTGGAAAGTTTAATGACAGATATATGAAATTGAAAATAAGGATAGTGATATCAGGTAGGAGATGAAGACGTAGTCCTAGTAAGAGGTAATGTTTTTTTTCTGGTGAAGGCAGTGACCACGGAAGAAGACTGTATTCCTACACTCACAGTAGTACATTAGAAGCCATGTGCACAACGCAATACCCCCTATTGCAGTCAGTTGGAGGGGTTCCTTCATGTCACTAGAGATATTCTTGTACTAAGATTTATAGATAAAATTTTCATACTGTCTAAATGAAGAAAATGGTACATATAACCCTTAGTTATGTATGGCCATTTTAAATCAATTCCTGTATTTTTGTAAAAGGCAGTGCAAAACAAAAAGCTAAAGTGTAGAAGGTTTAAACCAAGAACTAAGATAATTAGTACAGCTTTTCTGGATGTAATATAAGAGTGTTGTTGGCATTAATTATCTATGAGGGAAATGAAAGCAGAAAGATTTGTAAAGCTATTCCCTGAACCCACAAGGTATTCAAGAAAGGCAGGTGTACTTGCAGGCTTGTGGAATACAATCTGCATCTGCCTTGATGTCAATGTGTTGTTTAAAACTTTGTAGAATGTGCATCCTAAGACATTACATCCGTTCGGTGTTGGAACCTAGATATGACTGTACTCTCTCCTTCCAGCTTATCTTCATTCTTCTGCAGGCTTATTCTTCTGGTTAACCATCTTCCAATCCTTCGTGTGTCATGCATTCCTGTCCTTGGAGCACCTAATTGTTCTTTCTATTCATATTTTACTTTGACAACATGATTATGTATTACTCCTTTTCCTCTGAATTGCAGTAAACAAAAGTGTTTGAAGGTGAAAGAATTTTGTTAGAGGAATTCATGTTGGAGAGGAAAAAGAAAGGATCCAGGAAAGACTAGAAAATTTATTACAGAGGAAATTATCCTATTTCCCCTTCAAATGAAAACCTGGGAGAATAACTAGCTCCATGAGAAGGAGAGAGGGTGGGAAAGTTGGTTAGAACTGTCCAAAAAACTGTAACATTCTAAGGAAGTTTGGGGAAGTTAAGAGTCCTCAAGGAGTGGGCCTCTCTATAATAGTCCGTATTCTTATCTTTCAGAAATATCTACGCTTCATGTTCTGACATAATTGCTTCCAAAGATCTTTTTTATTCATATTTATAGTTTTTGAAAATAGAGTAAAGTGGCTAATAAACGATTTCCTTTGGATATAGTAGAACATGAAGAACAAAACTGACCATCACTGAACTGTCATTGGTTAGGAGCAGGAGGTCAGAAGTGGGATCTGTCAAAACACTAAAATGGATTTCACTGGACAATAGCTGGAGGTCTTAGCCAATTGGCCTCTCTCTAGTGGGAGATCAGCAAGGTGTCCTCTCATAGCTGCCACAAATGGCTCATAAAGCTTCATAAGAAAGAAATTAAAATTTGTTGGGCATCATGTAACATTTATATTAAGCTCAATGAAAATTAGCTGACTTTATTTATCAAGAATTTCTCATGCTTCTACAAAACTCTTTATATAATTGCATAAGATTCATAGGTTATCATTGTAAAAGTTATTTAAATGGATTGAAGAACTGAAATCTGTGTTAAAAACATAATCAAAACGGAGAGTAACAACATAATCAACAACAAAGTATGAAAAGTGTTTTTTCCATGCTCTTGACTGTTTCCTTTGCTCCAACCTTCTTGTGTGGATTGGGATGCAAAGGCTAGTGGAAACAAGGAAAAGAGAATTGGAAAGGCTGAATATATCCCCAAATGTCACTAGTGAGGAGACTGGTTTTTCAGTGTCTTGGAGCCTTCTGAAGTCAGCTAAGGAATGTCCCATTTTCTGTCTGGCCATGACACCCAATTATGGAAATGATTGTGTGGTGCTCTCTTGTTTCCTGGTGCACAGTCAAAATCAAAGCTGTTAAAGGAAACGGCAGCACATCCTCCCTTACCTTATTACTATAAACTGAGAGGTGGGTGGGTTTGGGGGGGATATAATTGTTCTAAACAAACGTCTTCTTGGAATTGACCACTATTCAGTATACTCAGCATCCACTTCCACCACATATTTCAGAGTTTTCACAAACATTTAAATACTTTATTCTTTTTATATATATATATATATATATATATATATATATATATATATATATATATATATATGTCTTCCTTATTTATCTTAATGGCATTCTGTGGAGAGCATTGGGATAAACATGTGATTCCAGGTCATGCTGAAACTAGAAGAATAATAAACATGTCTAATTAATTGTTTCATGCAGTGCTTGGGAAAGCAAGGCATCTGGGATAATGAGAATATATTGTCTAGCTTACATTTCTAAACATTGCTTATTTGACTACCTATAAACACAGCAAAAACTGAGAAATAAGCTTATTATTCTTATTTTTAAAATATCATTATAGTTTTGTTAAAGTTGCCATTATTCACAATGTTTAACTATGTTTAAAATAACATAATGTAAGTTTGGGTTGTTAAGAGAACACAGGATAGATGATATCAAAATGAAGCATTCCTGAGAAGGAAAAAGTTTACAAATGTAGCTTAAGTTTTGAAAGGAATGGAGAACTTGAGGCCTGAATTTACTGTAACCCCTAGCAAGTGAATGGTAACTAAAGTAACAGAGACAAACTGATCCAAATTGAAAGAAAAATATTTGCAGCTAGACTAATAAAAAGGAAGGATATTTCTGTGTAACATTTTTCACCATCTTTGTTTGCATTCTAAAAAGGAAAATTTGGAGAAACTCTGGATATCTAGAAGACGATGTCAGTGAAAAATGTACACTGGTATTTCCTAAGATTTGTAGAAACTGTTATGAATAAAAGTGCTAGATAGAATTTCATGAAAAATACCTCCATAAAGATATGAAGTCTCTGGCGGCTGGGTGGAAGTTAAGAGGCTCTGAGGAGACTCACAAAAATACAGAAATGCTGAGAATTCTTATTCTTAAATATTAATTAAAATTTTTGACCAATACTCCAGAAGTCTCAGTGGGTATTTGTACCTAGGTCACCAGTAGAAAGAAAATTTTTGAGAATTTTCTTTTACCAATGTTATATGTATCAGTTACATATTACTTCTTATATACTATAGAAGAATAATTCCTAATTTATGGGTATTTAGGCCCTATCACATAATTATGTGAAATTTATAAAAGTATCTGCATATTAATACTTGCCACAGAGGAATTAGTAGCTTTTTTCACAAATACATGAGCAAAATTTTAAAAGACTATATATACATATATATATGTATATTCTTTTAAATATATATATATATATATATATATATATATATTCTTTTAAATTGCATGTGTGTACACACACACACACACACAATTAATAAAACTTAATGGTTAAATGATAATTTCAAATACCTATATATCATTATTGAATTTTCATATATTTATACCCAAAATACAATAATATCATTTGTACAGAGGAAGGGATGACTGAATAAATAATATTTTATCCAAGATGTCCTCAGGCCTAAAACATTTACAAATCACTGTAAACAGAGAATAAAACTACCCTGAGACCTCATAATTTCTCAGGTGATTTTAATCGTAGTCTCAAATCAGCTATAATTTTCCTAGTGATCACATTTGTTGAAGCATCACCTGACAAAGAAAGCGTTACAGGGATTGAGCAAATGTAGGAGATGTAAAGAGGGTATAAATGTTTGAAAGTAAAATTACCCCCCTCCAAAGAACTCATGTGTTTGGCAATGTAGCAATATTCAGAGGTGAAAAGATTGAATTAAGAGAACAATAAACTCCCCATTTGATGGATTAGTAATCTGAATGAACTATTGGGTGGTAACTGTAGGTAAGTGGGACATGGCCAGAGGAAGTAAATCACTGGAACATGGCCTAGCTCTCTATATACCTGTGGCTCCTTCCCTTCTCTCTCTCTCTGTTTTCTAGTTGCCTTAAAATGAGTGGCAATCCTCCACCACACCCTTTGGCCATAATATGCTGCATCAACTCAGACCCAGAGGAAGGTAATTGACAGACCATGTACCACATCTCTGAAATCATGAGACCCAAATAAACTTTTTCTCCTCTTAGTTGCTCTTGTCAGCAATGCTGATCTCAGTAATGGAAAAAAAAAATGACGAACACAAAAGGTTAACATTTTCTCGTAGTTTAGCCTCCTTGACCAACTTTTAAGTTAAACCATTTTGATTGTCTTTCAGAAAGTACCCCATACCACACACTGCAACAGACATTTCAACTGAGAATTATAAATCTCGAGTTTTATTTTCCAGAATGTCCTCTAATTCTCTAAACCGCACTTTTTACTATTTATTCATTTTCCTATATTTGCATTTTCCTCCTACCATCAAGCTAAGTCGTCCTTCATAATTTCCATTCTGTTTTCAACTTCTTATCTAAATGTCACATAGTTACCAGTGGACCCTGACCATTTTTGACTTTTTAGTCAAAGATTTTTATGCCTGCCCCAGATTGTGACTTATAGAGCATATTTTGTTGGTTGTTCATGCTGCTGGAATGATAGACATTTCCCTGCCTTTTTAAAGGCATGTGAAACAGAGGGTCAGTTTCATTTACTAACTTGTTTAATTAAAATGACTAGGAGGAAGACACAGAATGTCCAGAATAAATTTTTTATCTAACAATCAAAGATTTGCACAACATCTTATATATACATATATAACTTTCTCAAATATTACTCAGCCAAGAAAGTAAAAAATGCATTAAATATGACATTCTCATGCTTAGCACATCTATTGCCATATGTAATGCCAATCACAATAAAATCACAAAATCTGTCACAGCTCTCCTTCCTACTAAAGAAGGAATCCAGCTTACATTCTTTCCAGAGACCTTGCCTAGGTATTTTTATAATTATGTCAATATCTAATACAGAGTCAATAAATGAAGAATTAGATCAATAAATAAATCATGGATTAAGTCAGACCATCAAAAAAACTGATTTGAACCTCATCTAGTTTGGCTTTGTGAAATGAAGGGTGATTTTTGCTAAATTGCTAGTGGAAAAACCATCAGTTGGCATGTCCTTGTGCTCATCACTGGATTCACCAACTAAGGTACAGAAGATGAATAAAAGCAATGTTCAAAATTAAACCTTTGCAGCTAACCTACAACTTTCTACCCAAGTTACTCAAACAGAATGGATGCTTTGCCTCCTAAATAATAAATGATACAGCCCCACCAGATGCTACTTTTTAAACATTTTGATCTTTCATTCATTGCCTGCTAATACTTTTTAGTCTATTTTTGTTGTATTTATAAAGCTGCACATTTTATTCTACTATCAGTTTTTAAAAATTGCCTTTACTCTTCACAATCATAGTCATCTTTCAATAAGTGCAGAACTGAAATCTCACAATCTCAAGCTGAGCTAGGAAATAGCATTTAGTAACTTCCTTCCAATTCCAGCTTTCCTCTGATGAACTGCCCTGTGGAGTGTAAAGTTGCATTCCTTGGCAAGCCTTGGCCCCACCCAGCTGATCTCTTGTGTAGAGAAATGTGAATGAGAACTTTCAGTACCAACTTACTAAAAGCATTTCTCTGCAGCATTGCCTATGACTCCACTTAGCCCATTTTATTTTCACTGCAGCCTCTCTGAAAGGGGATGAGTGCTGCTATCCCTTAAAGGCACAAGACGTCTTGAAGAAAAACAACTCTGAAGTCCATCTATCCTGTTGAGGTTGCTTGTCTAGGAACACAGAAAACTTGCAGTCAGCTCTGTGGGCGTTATTCTCCTTGGATTTCCTAGTAAAGATAATTACAGGAGAGCCTGGAATTGCTATTGATTAAAGTATAGTGATTCCTCCCTTTCCTATGATTTTTAAAACCTCGGTAGTGTGAACTTTGCTTCACATAGTTCCTTGAGAATTTTGCAATGTCAGCCGTAAACTTTGAACTGGGCAATCTTTCTCCCAAAGGCTTCAGACATGAGCAGACTTCCAGCTCTGATTTTACTTCAACTTGTTTAACTGAACTCTCTGGTGATTCCAGTGGATTGGATTTTCAACCCTCCACTTCTGTCCCCACAGGTAAGCTGACCTTTAGATGCATCTGCTTGAGTATCTTAACTTATGCCTGTACTCTGTTAATGTCACATATGTGAAAAATAAATGCTGATGGCATCTACTTTGTGGTGGTACAGTTGATGCCAATTTTAGTTTATTCAGTTATTTTTTTCCCAAAATGTATACAGATACTTTGAAAAATTTCAGAGGGATGAGAGGTACTCTTTCTACAGTGAAATGTCAGAAGGCAAACTCAGTGAACTCAGAAGTATGTTAACAGTAAAATGATCTTTGGTTCTCTGGTGGGTGTTCAGGCCTACCAAGGCTTAATGTTGTTTGGCATGAGTGGAAAAATCCCGGATCTTATACATGAAAGCAGAGAATAAGTCCTGCCATCTTTCACTCATCTCTTTTATTTTCATTTCCTTTAACATAATTATGTAAAGGATAATAAATATACTTTACATTTTCATTACAAGAAAATATTCCTTCTGGGTGTTATTTTGTAACCTCATTTAGATTACGTATAAATAGATGGTGCTGATAAATGTCAGTATGAAAAAATTTTATAGAGATAGGAATTGCTATTGAATAACATCACAGCTTTCATTCTTGGTCTGAAGTTTTGAGGGAACAATGCTATATTATAAATTGTGTTCATCAAAAAAAAACTTCTAAGGCTTGATTTTTATAACGAACAACTCTGAAATATCAATGAATTAGTTGTGTTTTATAGAAAACATTTATGTAATAAATTATATTTTAAATACTGTAAAACTGCATTATGGTGATATACTCATTGTCTCTCACAAAAGAAAGGTATGTGGTGTAAATCTAAAACGTAAGCAAACTTTTCATACCTCTGGTTGTTACTTCGTTTGATCTTTGCCTATAGAAAAAAATATTTGAAAGAATAATAAATTCAGTTTCACAACCAGAGGAATCTCTTGAGAATTTCACCCACATTTCTTTATTATGTGTTGTTGGAAATTAAGTTTTAGGTGTCCCATAAGTAATTAATTATTTGTTGTTCATAGATTCTTTGTATTAGAAGACTTATTTTATAATAGAGGCAGTTCTGCCATCAGGATATAAGCCATCCTTTTAAAAAAATTTCTTTCAACTGTAAGCAATCTCTAAACTGTTATTTTTTTCCCCTTAAACCAAGAGTCTTATTGATTATTGGATCTACAATTTCACAAAAGTAGGGAAATCAATTCTTCACAAATGTAAATAGCTTTATAAAGTAGACTTGGATAGGAAGAAGAGGATTAGGAACAAAGTATTTGACAATCTAATGAAAGTTTAAATATTCATGTTGGTTTCACCATGGTTTCACTCATGTTTCACAGAGTTTTCTGGTCAACTCTGTCAGAGATGGTACTTCCATTTTGTTATTTTTAACCATTGTCTTTATGACTTACATGTTCATAGCTTAGGTATTATCTCTATGCCAGTCTTCCACACTGCAAAGAGGGCACTTCCATTCCATTATGTTGGCAATTCCCCAACCCAACTCTTCTCAGCGAAACTCTCTAAAAATAATGCCTTCTTGTTTGTCTCAATGACCCCGTAAATTATCTTGAATATTCTTTCCAATGATTCCAATAGAGCGTATGCGGTTTTTTTGCCTGAACATGAGTTTAATATTTATCTGCTTTACCATTTATGTTCAGTAACCAATAGGTTGACTGGCAATAAGAGGTTCTTAAAATATAATTTGACTCATGAACAGTGTGGGCAAGAGACTGAAAGACTGTTCCAGGCATACATATATAGTATCATAAATGAACCACTTTCTCTTGGTACTACATAATAAGCCTCCTATCCACTGATAGCCAGAAAATCTTCCCTGTGGTACAAGTATTATCTATTTCCATATTTGTTCATAATTTCTATACTCTTTGTGACCTAAGTAATATACTTGGTGTTCTGGGATCTAAGTTGAATGCTTCTTCCAAAACTTGTTAAGCCTTATTAGCCTACACATATTCTATAAAAATGATTTATGCTTTTTAAGCACAGTTTATAGTATTTCTTCATGGTAATTTCCAATGACCCTAAACCCCTGCCTTTAATTATAAAGATCTCACTAAGATCAAATGTTTTCTTCTGAAATGTCTATTGTTATCTCTATCTAAATGTTTGTTCTGTTGATCTGTATCAACAAATATTTGTCCTACACATGAAAGTGTCTACATCCCATCTTTGTTATACTACTTATGTCTGTAATTGCTATTCATGACTACTCTCCTAGATTGTTTTTCTTCAAAGTATCATTTCTCAATTATTTGTGGCTTATGTAATACAAGTGATTAATAAATGACTAACTAGTACATGATAGAGTATCTTTTTAATGTGATTTCTGTCAGATGGATTATGTAAATCAAGTTACACATGTATTTGATTTGCAAAAATACTATGTGGAAATTATCGTGAATTATTTATTATCTCATGATACCATCGTCCTGAAGAGTACCAATGTGGAAATTGCTCTACGTTTGATTTTTTTTTTCTTTGAGTATTAAACCTTTCAGGATGTACTTTGTATGCTGGATCTTTTATCCCTAATTCCTGTATGGTCAAGTTTTATTCATTCATTAAAAACGTATTTATTGAAGATGATGGATTATACATTAGTGGCTGGTGTATCCATATATAAATGAAAATAAGATAATAGAAATAGGAGAAGCATATCCTTTTAATCTCAATGGTATGGTAGCATATTTAAACCTGCACATATTCCTAACATGAGAAAACAAAATATACAGATGAACGTTAGTGCTTAGAAAGTTGAGCAGTTATGTCTATAAGAAATGTGTCATTGGCAGCAATACAGCATTTGCAATTTTCATTACATTATGACTTATAGATAACTCTCAATAGTTCTCTGGTGCAATCTGCCCTGGATAAACTCACTAAGTCCTGATGCCCCGGGAGCACTGAACAATATTGTATTCTGCAGTAACTTGGGCTTTACCTCTGATCAGATAATGAGGCGTGGCTCCAGGAGTAGGAGTCACCTGGTGGGGTTGAGTTACACTCACCTATGCCTTTGTAATCCTACCCCTTTGCCCTTTTGGGGATAGAATATTCCATGGAAAACCTCCCCCAATGAAATCCTGGGTTCAAGGTGTGCTCCCTCTCTTTCTTGCCAGGACTATGTTGGATACAAGTGGTGAAAGAGGGCATCCCTGTCTTGTTCCAGTTTTTAGAGGGAATGCTTTCAATTTTTCTCCATTTAGAATTATGTTGGCCTGGGGCTTAGCATAGATAGCTTTTATGATGTTGAGATATGTTCCTATTTTCCCTAGTTTTTCTAGTGTTTTGAAAATGAAGGGGTGCTGTATTTTGTCAAGTGCTTTTTTTCTGCATCTGTTGAGATGATCATATATGGTTCTTATCTTTAAGTCTATTGATATGATAAGTTAGGTTTATTAATTCCCATATATTGAATAAACCTTACATCCCTGGTATAAACCCCACTTGATAGTGGTATACTAACTTTTTGATGTTTTTGTATTTGATTTTCCAGAATTTTACTGAAAATTCTTGCATCTATGTTCATAAGAGTTATTGGTCTGAAATTTTCTTTCTTTGATGTGTCTTTGCCTGGTTTTGGAATCAGGGTGATATTGGCCTCATTGAATGAGTTTGGAAGTGCTCCCTCTTTTTTCTATTTCCTGAAATAAATTGAAGAGTATTGATATTAGTTTTTCTTTAAAGGTCTTGTAGAACTCGACTGTGTATCCATCTGGGCCTGGGTTTTCCTTGGTTGGTATGCTTCTGATGGTGTCCTCTACTTCAGAGCTTGAAATTGATCTGTTTAAGTTATGTATATCAAACTGATTCAATTGGCAAAATAAAATGACTCTAGAAATTTGTAAATGTCTTCTATATTATCTATTTTATTAGAGAACAAGTTTTCAAAATAATTTCTAAATATCTTCTATGTTTCTGTAGTGTCTATTATGGTATTTCCTTTTTCATCACGTATGTTAGTAATTTGAGTTTTCTGTCTCCTCTCTTTGTTAGCATGGCTAAGGTTCTGTCAATTTTATTTATTTTTTCAAAGAACTAATTTTTTTTGTTTTATCAATATTTTTCAATTGTTTCTTTTGTTTCAATTTTATTGATTTCAGCTCTAATTTTAATTATTTCCTGTCTTCTACTGTTTTTGGTGTTGGTTTGCTCTTTTTTATCCAAGGCTTTGAGATGTAATGTTAAATCATTTATTTCTTGACTTTTTCTTATTTAAAGGAATGAACTCAAAGCACTAAACTCTCCTCTTAGTACTGCCTTCATAGTGTCCCAGAGATTTTGATATGTTGTACATGTGTTCTCATTCACTTCTAAGAATTTCTTAATCTCCTCTTTGATGTCTTTTGCAACCCACTATTCATTCAGTAGCATATTATTTAGTCTCCAGGTGTTGGAATATCTTTTTTTTTTTAATTTTATCATTGATTTCTAATTTCATTCCATTAAGATCTAGATTTCAGGGTAGTATCTGTATGTTTTTATATTTGCTAAGAGTTGCTTTGTGGCATAATATATATACTATTTTAGAGAAGGATCCATGTGCTGATGAGAAGAAAGTATATTCACTCGTTGAAGGATGAAATATTCAATGTATGTCAGCTAAGTCTGTTATTGAATGAATTATTGAGTTATATAGTTTCATTTTTCAGCTTTTGTTTGGAAGATCTATCCAGTGGTAAAAGAGGTGTGTTAAATTCACCCAAAATTGTCATTTTGTGGTCTATTTGACTTTTGAACTTGAGAAGAGTTTGTTTGATGAACATTGTTTGGGGCATATATATTTATTAATGTTATGTTTTGTTGATGAATGGTTCCCTTAAGCAGTATGAAATATCCTTTTTAATTCTTTGATTAACTTTGGCTTGAAGTCTATTTTATTTGATATGAGGATGGAAACACTTGCTTCCTTCCATAGCCATGCGAGTGGTATGATTTTTCCCAATTTTTCACCTTCAGTCTGTGGATGTCTTTTCCTATGAGATGAGTCTTTTGGAGTAAGCATATTGTTGGGTATTTTTTAATCCAGTATCCCAGTCTTTGTCTTTTGCTTGGTGAGTTTAGGTTATTAACATTTGAGGTTATTATTGAGACATGATTTTTGTTCCCAGCCATTTTTGTTTATTTTTGGTATTTAACTTGACTTTGTTTCTCCTTTGATTAGTTTTTTTCTTTAGTGTTAATACCTCTCTTTGCTGATTTTCATTATTGTTTTTCAATTTCTCTTTATGAAATATTTTGCTGAGGATGTTCTATAGTGTGGGCTTTCTAGTTGTATCTTCTTTTAACTTCTGTTTATCATGGAAGGTTTTTATTTCATCATCAATTCTAAAGCTTAATTTTACTGGAAATAATATTCATGGTTGGCATCCATTTTCTTTCAGAGCTTGGTATATGCTGTTCCAGTATCTCCTGGCTTTGAGGGTCTGGGTTGAAAAATCTGCTGAGATATGAATTGGTCTCCCCCTATATGTGATCTAATTCCTCTCTCTTGCAGCCTTTAAGATTCTATCCTTATTCTGTTTGCTAGGCATTTTCATTATAATGTGTGTTGGTGTAGATTGTTGTAATTTTGTACATTTGGTGTCCTGTAAGCCTCTTGTATTTGATTTTCCAATTCATTCTTTATGTTTGGGAAATTTTCTGATATTATCTCATTGAAGAGATTGTGCATTCCTTTGGTTTGAAACTCTGTGTCTTCCTCTATCCCAATAACTCTTAGATTTGGTCTTTTGATGCTATTGCATAATTCTTGGATGTTCTTTTCATTGTTCCTTACCATCTTCACTGGGTGGTCAACTTTGTTTTCCAGATTGTATTATACTTTGTCTTCTTTATCTGAAGCTCTGTCTTCCAACTGATCTAGTTTGTTGGTGATGCTTTCTATTGAGTTTTTATTTGATTTATTTTTTCCTTAGTTTCAAGTATTTCTTATTTTTTTCAGAATCTATATCTCTTTCTGGAAATAATCTTTTGCTTCCTATATTTGTTCTCTTATCTCTTTGTTGGGAGATCAATTTTTGCATGTATTTGCTCATGTAAGTCATTCTTTAACTCACAGATCATTTTCATTATGAACATTCTGAACTTCTTCTGTGACATCTCATCAACTGTGTTGTCCAAGGGTTCTGTTATTGCAGTATCTTGGTTTGTTTGGGGCCCTTCCCCCCCTTTTTTTCATATTGTCTATGTGATTTCCTTTCTTGCAGTGTGGATCTTAGTTATTCCAGTTTCTATCCTATAATCTTTTAGTATCTGTGCAGATTATCTGTACCTCACCTTGGTGTTGGGCTTCCAGACCCTGCTATTGCCCTAGGATGTATTATACTGAAACTATAGGAGATAACATAAGATAGCACTGGAGATGCCACAAGATGGGTCCAATGTCTTGCAGAAATGGGTCTGAAAGGTTGGTCCTTACACTGGCTAGGATGTATTATACTGAAACTATAGGAGATAACATAAGATAGCACTGGAGATGCCACAAGATGGATCCAATGTCTTGCAGAAATGGGTCTGAAAGGTTGGTCCTTACACTGGCTATGGGATACCTGTTCCAAGATGCAGCTGCTTCTATACCCTGTCTATCATCCCAAGGTAGAGGCTACTTCATGGGGAAGACTAAGGGGATGGTTGCAATGTCTCAAGAATTAAGTGGATTATACCTGGGCTCCCAGTTGGTGATGGTGGCGGGGGCAGACCCAAGCTTACCCTGAGCCCTGGATCCCATGCAGGTCAGCAAGGCAGATATGGGACAGGCCTGAGCTACAGCGGTGTCTGCCAGTGTCAGGATGGACTTGGGCCTACCTTGGTCCCGGGCTCTCCATCAGGTCAGCAAGGCAGGTCTGAGAGGAAGTGACTCCATGGGTGTCTACAAGATTCTAGAACTTTTGACATTGAACATAGCATAAAACTCTGTGATATGCTTTGGTTATCTGGTTTTAAAAAATAAATTATGTAACTGTCATGAAGTAGTTGGAGAATTCTAATAAATAGTAAGGTCCTGTTCAATCACCAACAAGCTATGTTACCTTAGGCAAGAAGGTCCTGTTCAATCACCAACAAGCTATGTTACTTTAGGCAAGGCTTTGATCTCACTCCCAAATCATTTTCCTAATCTGTAATATGTCTAGATTAGACTATTTGTGTTAAATGTCACCTGCAGCTACAGAAAGACTTTACAAAAAAACCCAATTAATTCTAGAGCATTTCCAATATACAACATTAAGCTAGATAAAGCCAAGACCATAAATATAGGTAAAGATATACTTCTGTTTATAATACAGAAAAGGGGAAAAACTGAGAAATCTCAAAGGGAATTTATATTTTCTACATTTAATCTTGAACTTAAATATTTTAGTTTTTGAATGTTATGTTTAAGTTTCATCAAACAGAGAAAGAATAAATTCCCAAAAGATAAGAGATATGACATACTTCTTTTCCACAAAGAGAGATTCAGCAGAGAGCTGTATGAACAGAGTTGAATTATTTCTTGCTAAATGACTTTACAAAGATTGGCAAACTGATAAAATGCATCACTTCCTTTGTGGCAGTTTTAAATCTAACTCTGATCTCTTAATAGCTCTGCCTAAGGCCCTTCAACTCATTCCCTCTTAAGAGGAGTAATCCAAGGTCATACAATATGCATATTTGGGGTGCCATAATAAAATAAAAAGTTAATGCTACTGATGTTGTAAAATGAAGTAACTTCCAACAATCATCATTTCCTTAAATGCCTGCAGAAAATATTTTAGTAGGAATTGAGAACATTTATTATACTTTACAGTGATGAATTAAAAAGTGTTCCTTTTTGATCTATACAAGGAAGTGCTAATGGAAGTATTGGTAAATGGCCATTGCATTACTGCATATTACCTAGGTGAAGTTTGCTCAGCTCCATAGATATAGATCCAGGAACAGAGGCAAGTAAGTGTCTCTCCTCAAAGAGTTCTTGATATTATGTCTCCCTGATACCAGATAAACAATTTTTACTCTGTGATATATAGTAGGTCTTGGCACCTTAGTTTATCTATCACTTTGTACAATATATAAAAATTTACAATAAAAGTTTATGATAAGATTCTTAGGTAGTATAATATAAATTACCACAATATTGTAAATTTCTTTCTAGGACACATTAATAGAAGACTGCAAAGGAAGTGTTCTCAACTAAAGTATGGAATTCAGTGTGCTAAATTTTTAAGAGCAATTACAGAATATGCGCTGCACTGAAACTTGCTAGTATTATTCTTAAAAGTCAAATGATCCAAGTTTCTCTTTATATTTAATGAAGTTCACTTTAATTTCAATGTATTTTATTTATTTATTTATTTTGAGTAGGAGATAAAATAGTAGGTTACAACATCTTGTGAATGGGAACGTTATTAAAACTCTTCATGTATGAGAACAAGTATTTCCATGGTAAATGTAGAAACAGAAGAATAAACCATTATTATTAGTTACATAGAAAATAGAGACTAATAAATGAGAATATTTATGAAAAAACTGACCTTATGTTTCAAATTACTTTCAAATCACATGTAGCATTTGAATCAGGAATTCTATAGCAAGAAATTCAATTCAAAAAGAATTGAGTACATGCACAAAAATAATAAAATAAAGAATGTATATTGAAGAGTTATTTTTGCTAGGAAATATAGGAAACAATATAAGTAACTATTCAATTAATTAACTGATTAAATTATAAAATACACCCCATGAAAGTATTTTTATAGTCTCAAAAAAGAGATACTATCAAAAATTTATTGACACTGGAAAATGTTTGTGACATAACATGAGATGTTCAAAGCAGGATATTATATGCATACAAACACAAATTTTGGTAGAGGTGTTTATGATTGTGTGAGAATTCATGTACAAAACAAGATAAGAAATGCATTTACCAAAATACTAAATTCTATTAGTCTTGAGGGATAAGATGACAATAAAATTCATCCTTTTTTCTCTAATGTTTTCCAAATCTTCTTGATTAATCATATATTATCTTTATAATGAGAAAAAAATAAAATAAATGAGGAATTCTACCATTCTATACATTTAAAAAAGAAACATCTTACATGAACTTTGACATTGAAGAGGTAAACCCTGCCTCAGTCCTTCAGTAAATACAGTTTTTGTTTGTTTGTTTGTTTTTTAACATCTGAGAATTTTCAGGCCTATATTGTCTTTCCCAGCATCTTGAGGGCCCTCTTTATTCCAGTTTCCTAATAAGGCTGAGTCAATGTATAAAAGCCCACTTGAAAACATTAGGTCCTCATCACACAAACGTATAGGGTGTTGAAGATAGGAATCTTTTTTGCTCTTCTTGATCTCCTCCATCCTACTATTCCTCCGCAAAACTTTCATACAGAACTTTTTCATACAAAAAACTGGCACATACACATAAGAGACCTCTTATTTTATTCAAGAATGATTGTTGGTATCACATTTCTGACCTTTATTTATTTAAAATGCCTTCTATAGGGAAATCATTTCACTTTATTACAAAAATACCAATTCGTGGAAGGCAAAAATGCTAGGCAAACTGGGGAGTTCATTGCTTTATTTCTCCCCCATTGGTTCTTTATAGTTATATACAACAATAGGATTCATTTATATAAGCATGAAATACAATTTGTTCTAACTCAGTCTCCAGTACTTTGCCTCTTCACTCCATCCCCCTCCAGGACTTCCTATTTTCCCCTTATTCTACTTATTTTTCTGCTATGAATACAAGTAACAATAAATATTGGCAAAGATGTGGATAAGTAATAATTTAAAAATTAACAAATAAAAAAATAAATTAAAATAATTTAAATTAAATCAAATGAAAAAACAAATATATATATATATATATATATATATATATATATATATATATATATATATTTAAATGGAGACGCATACATTGCTGGTGGGACTACAAATTAGTGCAAACAATCTGGAAAGCAATATGGAGATTCCTCCAAATCTAGGAATGGAATCATAATATAATCCAGCTATCCCACTCCTTGGTATATATCCAAAAGATTTAAAATCAGTATACTACAATGATGCAGCCACATGAATGTTTATAGCAATACAATCCACCCACATTTTGAAGACTGGAGTTAGCATAAAGAAAAAAGGAGGTGAATTATTATAATCATAGGGGCATCAGAAAGCTAACAGTGAAAAAAGGGAAGATGTGTACAAAAGCTAGATTAACAGTAACAGAACCTTGGAAAGCAGGAGGAAGAAAAATTGTATGATGGAGAAAAATTTTTTATGAATCAGGGTCAGTAACTGAAGACAGACAACATCTCTGTTCCTGTTTATATCTGAAGAGGGTGTCAAAAACAGTTTTACAACTCACAGAATCATTACATTATCCTGAGAAATAGATTTGAGGCTGTTTTCAGGAAAATAATCATTACACAGGCTGATAATGCTGCATACAAAAGTAGACACGGGTATAGCCAGTTTTAGAGATATGCTGCTTTTGCTTAGATAGCAAAGCTGATACCTCTATTTTGACCCCTGAACAACTGATAGTCACTGTTTTTTGGTGGTTAACAGACACTGTCGTTTTTGTTGTTGTTGTTTTTCCTGTCCAATCCTATACCCTGCCTTGTTTCTTCATGGGTTCACCAAAAGGCTGCAGTTGGACAAAACCCCATGTAAGACACATGGACTGAGAGTAGGCAATAAGATGATCCTTCATGAGAAAGGCACTCTGTATCACTCTCTGCATTTGGAAACAAGGGACATGGATAAGACACTGTTGGAAACTCTTTCCAAGACTGTAAATATTTCCATAGCCACATGATTAAAAATAATAAGCCTCCTTTTTAGGAGAATCCATGAAACCCTGCAAATCACTGAACTTCTGAGTGTGTATTGCTTAATATAAATTTGACCACTGGAGAATCTAGCTACTGGCTTCTGATTCCCCAGCTTCCTGTGAGAGTGGTCTCATCTACCATCACTACTGGGCCTTTTCAAAGCTCACCCTGCTGCATGACATGAAGCTACTTTTTATCTCCTTAAGAATGTTGGAGAAAAGTTTGCTTGTTCCTAGAGTCAGTGTCTCCTAACATTGACAGTAGTGGTATTTTGCCTACTGTTAGATAACCAAAGAGCTACAGACATTTCCCATGTTTGCATCTAAGTTACACATTCTCATATTTCAGTTTTAATTTTGCTTGCCTTTTGCTTTTTCCTCTATATAATTTTGAGTTCTCAAAAGCTAAATACACTTGTTTATATTCTCTGAAAATTCTAGGCAGAAGATTCTTGTTCCAGTTGATCCATAGAAAATAAAAACCACAACAAAAATCCTAGATTTAACATTCTTATTTTCTACCTTTCATAAGTGAATCGAAAAGTCCATGTCATGTATTTCCATACTTATCTGAGCTACGTATTAAAATTACACATTGACTGATTCATACAAAAGTGGAGTTGTTAGCAAGTAAGGAAGATTGTTAGATAATCCCCATATAAATTAAATCATTATTCTGCTTAAAGAGAAGCAGAAAGGTAGTTCCTTTGATCCTAGAGTCAGACACGCTGTTTTAGTCAGCATTTTTATTACTATGACCAAAAGACCTGACAAGAACAATCAGAGGAGGAAAAATGTATTTGGGGGCTCATAGTTTTAGAGATATCAGCTCATAGAAGGCTGGCTCCATTCCTTGAGGCTCAAGGTGAGGCAGAACATCATAGCAGAAGAGTATGGTGGAGGACATTGCATCAAGAATTAGAAAGTTGGGGGGAAGTGGGGAAGGAGAGAGAGAGAGAGAGAGAGCGCATGAGCAAGAGCTGTGCACAACAAGGACAAAATATACCCCAAAGGCAGGCCCCAAGGACCCACACTGCCTTCATACATAGGCTACCTGCCTCTAGTGACCACTCAGTTAATCCCTATCAGAGTATTAATTCACTGATTGGGTTAAGGCTCTCATATCCCAATTATTTCACCTCTAAACCTTCTTGTATTGTCTCATACATAGCTTTTGAGGGACTTCTAATACCTCAATCATAACACTAGCATTGAGGGTTTGTTCTGTTAATTATTAGTTTTATGAATTCAATAAATGTCGGTTTCTATTTTGTCATATGTATTGTGATACATGAAGAGTATAAAAATTTATATCTCATGGAACTGTTGAAAATGTTAAATAAAATAATGACCAAAAAGGGAATGAGCACCAATGCCTGCAACTGAAGTCTTATATATGTTATTATTCCAAATGTAATATATAGCAGAGGTTTAATACTATAATGCCATTCCTAAAGATGGTGATTGACCATGCTCTGGAAAGTACAATTTATATGAGGTAAATTGCAAAATCTATGCAGTGTTGAGCTGTTTAAAACTGAGATGCAGGGACGGGGTTGTGGCTCAGTGGTAGAGTGTTCACCTAGCATGTGGGAAGCACCGGGTTCAATTCTCAGCATCTCATATAAAAAATTAATTAAATAAAGGCCCACTGACAACTAAATATATATTTTAAAACACCTGAGATGCAATAACCCCCAGGAATAGCTGGTAAATATGTACAGAATGCATACTACAACTTCAGAAGCATTTATTTTACTTGATAAATAGTTTTATATACTTTTAAATAAAGAAGAATTTGTCAGGGATTGAAGCAAATATGTAAATTTAGTTTCAAGACAAAATGTCGGATAAAAGAAAACTCCTATTAACCTATGGATGCTTGTAAGTGTTCACTTTCCTATACCAATGAAGGGACATGCAAAGGGAACTTTACGAGGCTCTGAAACTTAACAGAATGGTGTCAGTGGCCCAGGAAACTTGGTTTCTGTCGGCTGTTTGGGTGATGCCCCATGATAATGGTGGGTTCTAAATGTTCTTAAGGTTTAGTCAGTGATTGAACTTGACTTCAGCAAGGCTGTGGTTATTTTAAGCATCAGCATCATAAAAGAATATCCTCTTCTCAGAATATCTTGTGTACTTCTAAAGCAGCTGAAATTTACTTTAACTTCGACAGGATTTAGAAAAGGCAAACTTGAGCTTATTGTGCTGCTAAAACTTAAATGTCTCTATTTCATTCCCAGTCTCCATGAAAGCAGTCTTCCCATGTTCATTACTAAGAGCTGATCTAGTCTTTAAAAATGATTTTGAATGATGCATTAAAGGAGAAAACAGAGACATGAGTGATAATCGTGTATTATCCAGAGCAGTTTGACTAAATTGAGCTCATAAATGAGCACGGCTAGATATAGAAGCTTTTTTATATAACAATGTGATGTGAGAGTACAGCCAAAAGAGCATGAATGGTTGTCTAAATCATACAACTAAGGACAGAGGTCAGTCTTTGAGTCACTGGATTATCGGACCCTTGGGTATTTAACTCTTACTGGTTATCATAATAGTTATCATAATATAAAAGACACATCATGGAGCTTTTCAAAAGAAAGCAATGGCAAAAACTCAGATACATAGTAGATTTTAGAACATGTGCTAGTTTATTAGTATTTCTCTGCTGTTTTTCAGTGGGGCATCTATTTTGCAGAATTGGCTACAGGATTGAGAAAGTATGTGAAAAATGCATTTTTCAGGAAAGGGCATACAGTACATAGTTAGTGGGTATGAGATATCTCCCCATTCCTTTTTCCATTGTGCTGCCTACTTCTGTTACACTTTGTGACCTCTCATCCCCCGCCAAATTCCTGGGCTATTCACATGAGATGGTGTGAAAAGGTATATATCAAATCAGAAAACTAAAAAGTATCTATGTTCATGAGTACTCATAAACGGACACTCATATTACTTGAGTTTCCTAATTAATTCCTGAAACTACATGACTTTTAGACAAAGCTCCCTTCAGAGTGATTTACAGTTAATTCTAAAAAGACAGATCTGGAAGTTTGGTCTAACCATCTTTGGTAATATAGTCATCATATCTCATCATTGTTGGTTTATTTTCCACTAACATTGAAAAAATTATCTTTTCCTTTTATCTGCCCTGCAGATGCTTTCTTCAGCATTCTTTTTTTTTTTTTTTTTTGATTCCATAAAAGATAAACACAGCCTGGTATTTCATAGTTCTTTCTTTTAACTGAATATCTGGGATCAAGTAGTGAAATTTCAGAATCCATGTCCATTGCCAAGGCCAACATGGAGACAATTCTCAAGATAAAAGTGTTTGTAAAAGCAGTGAATTCTGTAGCTGATTCCAGATAGAGGTTTCTGGAAATCACCAGGATTTAAATAAATGTTACATATTTTATAATTTCTGATAAATACAAGAGTGAAAACAAAGAGCTTGGTCATTTTTAAAAATCTTTTTTAGGCCTTGAAAATAAATAAAATTACTCTCAAAGATTTACATCATTTTTATACAGATTCTTCAAAGAAGTAATTAAAACAAAGTAGAGCTTTATCGACTCCATAATAAAACACATATCAAGGTACACAGATTTGAATTGAAATAAATCATTTTGTCACACAGAAAAGGTAAGGGGAATATAATTAGTGGGAGTTCCAATCTATGTTTTTTTATTGTACATGAGTCAACAATATAGTGTGGGACCTATTAAAATGCAAGGAATTGTTCAAAGAGTAGAATTTATTAAAAAACAATAAAGCAAGGCCTCTCCTTTTTTTGAGTCTAAAAGGAGACATTTCTTCATTCCTTCAAAGAATACAAAGCATTTTCATTTCTAGAAAGATAGAAAAAAAATCTCTTCCAGGGCTTAACTGCCCCACTTCTCTGTTATAATATCTATTTATTCTTGGCAACCATCCTGCTTCATTCTCACATACACACCACTGCTCCTACCTTGGCCATAATTTTAGTCCTGATCCCTACAGGAGGCTCCCTTTTCCGTTTTTCTCACAGTTATCACATTCTCTTCCACATCTTCTTTCCCATGGCATTCCACTGAAGCCTACCTAACTGTTGGAGCCCCAGGGCTGGTGGTTTGACTTCAACTTGAGCAATTCCAGTCTAGCAAAGCAAGAGGGACAAGTATTTCTCCTCTTCAATGTAGGTACTAGGTGCTAGGGAAAACTAAGAAATTTAGCAAGGTTCTAGAAAGCCAAATCATAATTTTAAATAATTATGTACCTCTGAACACTATGAATTAATTAAAATATGCTAAACTATTGGGGAAAATTAATACTCTGTGTTATACTGAATATTACACCACCTTCAGAGTTATGGGTTAAAAAATGTAACTCTTGCATCCCAGCAAGATGCTTGTAACTTGGGGCAAATGAGGTAACTATTCATTATGGGGAATGCCAATGGAAAGATAACTGATGAGGAATTAGTTCTGGGCTCTCAGAAGATAAATGTCATCAAAGGCAACAGAAAGGAAAAGAAATTTAAAGAGCAACAGAATTTTTAAAAGGAAGGATGAGGGATTCTTGAGGAAGGAAATGACTGAGCATAGAACGTGGAGTCCTGAAGTATTCATGTGTGTCTGTGTATGCATGTGTTTGCTTCTTTCTTTTGGGTCATGCATGCACACATAGCTTTTTCTTCCAATATGAAATTTTTGGTTGTCTCTTGAATTATTCCTTTCCTAGTCTTTGATGATAAAGTTTGTTTCTCAAATTTAAACTGTGTGGAGCCAGCCTGCCTTCAAAGGATGTCAATTATTGAGCCAATAAATTCCTTATTGGTTATACTTAGTTTGAGTTGAATTGTTTGTCATTTGCAAAAGGAAGAGTTCTCAATGACAGATGTGGTAAAAAAATTTTTTTCCGGTGTTTGGTAAGATAGTAATGATACCTACCTGGCTAATATAGAAAAAAATTATGTTGTAAAGTTCTTGAAGGTAAGTATGCATAGAAAAAATATGTGCCACCTAAAGATATTTTGCTTAGTGATGGACCACACATATGGTAATGGTTCTGTAAGATTATAATAGAGCTGAAAATGTCTTATCCCCTAGTAACATTGTAGCTGTTGTAATGTCACAGTGCAGCACAATATGCACACGTGTGTGGTAATCCTGGAGTATCGCCCTTTGAATATCCTACTGCACTGCTGGTCCTATGAAAGCATAGCACCTACGATGAGGTGCAGTATGTAAAATTTGGCAGTGACAATAAATGACTATGCTACTGGCTTATGGATATATTTGTCACTACTTTTAATCTTCTTTTTTTCTTTTTCTTTCAGTTCTGGAGATAGAACCCAGAGCCTTGTGCATATGAGGCAAGCACTCTATCACTGAGTTACATCCCCAGACTCTACCATTATTCTAGAATATATCTCTTCTATTTAAAAAAAAAAAAAAGCTTTCTGTAAAGTGGCATGCCAAGTTGTGCCCACAGCAGCCTCGTGGATCTTCTGTTTACACTTTCTCTTGTACTTGGTTTAATCTTGTTATTTTATTCATCATGGCTCTAGCTGAGGGATGACTATATATATTAGGCTTAACAGGGATGGTGGTGCTTTATTATTTGTGGGAGACTCATTTTAGCTTTCCTTTTGTCTGGTCAAGGCCTGGTAACATGAAGCTGGGCCCTCAGCCAAGTAATCATTCTCAATTCACGAAACCTAACAAACTCTGGCCTTAACCTCTGCTCTCTAGTTTCCGGTCTTCATTTGCAGCTGAAATACATGGAAACTAAGCCTCATATAGCAATTTAATGGGTCCCCCAAGGCAACACCAAGTATGTTTTTTCCTCCCACTAAAGTCAAAATTTTCTTTCACTTGTAGGGGGAGGAGGAGGTGGCTAATTTCAAACTGTTTACGGAAGCTCCTTCATGGTCTCAGATTGGCCGAGCTTGTCTGATTTATTTCAGTCTTTCATATTCCTGTTTTTCATTTTATGTAAGGATGAGGACCTGGACATAAATTTATAGTTATATAACTACTGAGGGATGTCATATTTAACCATCTGTTTGGAACAGTGCCAAAGATTCTGCATTCAAAGACACTGTGGTTACGGAAGT
The DNA here is from genome assembly GCF_021218885.2 of Marmota monax. Taxonomy (NCBI): domain Eukaryota; kingdom Metazoa; phylum Chordata; class Mammalia; order Rodentia; family Sciuridae; genus Marmota; species Marmota monax. The sequence goes on along the minus strand of NW_026695230.1, from coordinate 604,999 downwards.
AGTTACTCTTAATGACATCCTATACTTCACTACTTTTACTTTGGGGAACAATGCCAAGGGATTTTATTTTCTAAGTTATTTTTCATTGGATAGTAACAAAAATTAGCCTGTAAATCTAATCCAGAGACCATTAGAGACATTCAAGCATTCTTCTAATTTTATAGATTTTTTTCATATATTTAATAGAATGGTTTGTAAGTCTCTTAAGCTAACTCCCTTCATATGGTTCTACATTCTTCAAATCAGAGATCATTTCTGATTTACATAGCGCAACATCTGGTGCATAGTGATTGTTCCACAGATAGTTGTTAAATGAAAAATAATGTAGAAAGATCTTGGATTGTAGGAGGCAGACATTGGAAGAGAGTCAAGTTGGGCCAATTTATAATGGGATTTGGACATCAGAACAAACAGTTTATTCTTTCAGCAAAGAGAAGCCACCAAGGGGGTTTAATTAGTGAAGTGAAATGAATTGAGCTTTGCTCTTAAGAGTTTCAAAAGAAGAAAAATTTTCTTCAGTCTCAAAGCTGAGACTAATTGTCTTCATAAAAGTAACTTAATTTTGTCCCCCACAACTTAACATATTTTTAATAAATAGAAGAAACTTCCAAATAGTTTGAGATGGATGTGAACGATGAGTCTCCCCCAACAATTTTGCTTAAAATAAATCCACACACACTGCAATAATACACTAATTAACAAACTGACGGGATTAAAGGTTCATTCCAATTCTATGAGCTTTATGAAATCTTAATTCCAGCCCCTTTAAGCAGTCAGTAGTGCCTCACATGAAAGACTCCTGTGAGACAAACTACAATAATCTACAAGCAGGATTCACACAGTTGGAGTCAGAGGTCCAAGTAACCTCTGAATCAACAGCTATAAAAAAGACTTCAGAATTTTAATCTAGGAAATCACTACCACATGTTCTCTCTCATAGATGGAAACTAAATAGTCCACCTGAAAGAGAAGCAGTGATGACTAGAGACTGGTGAGGATGTTCACGGCAGAGAGTGGAAAGGAGAGATTGGATTTGATCACTGGATGGGATATGCGTGTATAGACACGTAACAGTTAACCACATTAATATGTACAACTGATACATACTAATAAAAATGCCTACCAAAAATACTCAAATATTAACTTCCATATTTGTATGCCATACTTGTTATGTTAAGGTGCAAGTGTTTCTGTACTTGTAAAAAAAAAAACACATGCATTAAGCACCACTGTATACAACAAAAATACATGTCTGACCATATGTTAACCGTATATATTAACATGCCCATCATGTTAATTTAAAACGTATTGATGTTGGCTGTAGATATCAAACAAGTAATGATAATAACTGGTTCTACAGGGTGGAATAATTCCTGCTAACTTCCATTCAGCCCATAGGTTATAAATAGAACAAAGACAAACACACACATTCAGATTCACAAACAAATTTGTCACATCATATCCTTTTTGTGAAGGCATATTAATGTAAATTTTAAACCATAGTACATACTTTAGGAATGCATATGTATGGTTTTCTTCCTGGGTAATATGCTGATATTTCCATATACCCATCTGTCAAATCTTCCTTCTGTGCTCTATGAACAGGAACAACACAAGCCTTGATAACACAAACTGATTCTACTCCTTTGCCAACCATATTCAAGTTTTCAGTAGTTAGGCTTTGAATTAAAAATTCTGGAAAGAAATATACTATAAAATGTCAATGTTTTATGAAATTCAAAGTTAAGTAAAGGCAAATATTTAACCTCTAGCCTTTATGTGTTTTTCCCCCTGTGGGGCCTGAGAATTAAATTGACATAAGACAGATAAGGTAAAAATGACACAAAATTATTTAATATAAATTTTACATACCTAGAAACCTTCATAAGGAAATGAAGGTCCAAAGATGAAGTTAGAACTGAATTCTTGTTTACTGGCTTATACAACCTGCCCACAAATGTAAATTCTGGATAAGTGGCAGGGCAAAGGTATTGCATAGATGAAGACCAAAAGGTATTACCTTCAAATACTATTGTGATCTGTCCTCTGAGTGCCCAAATGCCAGTTCTAAGTCTCTGTGTCTGTGTTTATGTGTGTGTAGTTTTTTTATTGTTTTCTGGGGAATTTCATCCATCCCTCCCCTGAAGCATTCCTACTGCACATTCCCTAGGGGTTTACTTATTCTCTCCTGCTAAAATGTTCTAGAAGCCTCTTTCCTTCCTACACTCAGAATTTGCTCCTTACACAGACCCTTTTCTTATAAAGTTTTCCTCATCTTGTCAGAGTCCTTTCTTAAATAAGTCCCTTTCAAAGTGTCTGGAGCTCAGTTATCTTCCTAAGTAATTTCCTGGTCCCAAGGACAACACTATAATATTCAAAGAGCCAGGTAGATACACTTCAGTTCAGGCTTTGCTGTGCTTTCAGGAACAATTCCAAAAACCATGCTTCCCCTAATTTTTGAGAAAAAGGTAAATGTAGATTTCTGTGTTGTGGGAATTACAACTTATATCGTCATATTTCCAAATCAAGTGAGAACTGACATGACATGACATGACATGCCCAAGAAGTCGCTGTTTAAGACCCAAGCTAAATAAAGCTTAAGATTTGTGTGCATCATCTCCTAGTCATTTTTATTTCTGCACATGTTCAAAAAAATCCAAAAACCTTTTTAAGAAAAACTGAGGTATAATTGCATATGCAAAGGGCAAAGTAGCAAGAAACACTGCTATCCAAAAACAGTGTAGTGTACTTTCTCAATTATAATACAAATGTTATGTTTTAATTTTAATAATAAATTTCAATAATAATTTAATTATAATTTAAACATAACAATTGTTATGTTTTAACATTAATAATATTTTTACTTGGTCAGAAATTGTTTAAGATTCAGTTTCTAGGATATGTTCAATTGTTTAAGATTCAGTTTCTATGATATGTTCAGTAGAATATATCATATAGAACATATCATAGAAACTGAATCTTAAACAATTCCTGACCCAAGTAAAAAATATTATCAAACATAATTCAGTTGCTCATTTGGAAATCTGATTAAATTACTTAAATACAGTTTAATATTGTTGTGTTACTCTTTCAAACTACAAACGACTAATTTAAGGATCTAGATTATGTTAATTAAATCTTGCATATATATGAAACATCAGTTTTTGGCTAAGAATATCACTTTTTCTGGATCTACAAACCTGACTCATTCATCTCCAAATGAAAATATTGTATTATTCTATATCTGAGTTAACTCATTTATGTATCAGTATTTTATTACTACTATAAAAATAACATGAATAGTATTTCCTTTTTGAATAACATAAGAAAAATATCTTACATTTAAAAAAATTAATATGCCCAGGGAAAACACAGGATGTTTTACAAAGGATATCAGCATAATTTATGTACCTACTTTGAAGCTACTGCAGAGATTACAGAGAGAAATGCACATGATAACAAATTAATCAGAGTATCTCAATAAAATGATCTGGCTCAAGGTTAGTAAGTTATTTGACCAAATCTCGAGAATGGGACTGAGGTTTTGACATAAATTATGTGCATTGAAACATTAGACTGGGGGCTGGGGATGTGGCTCAAGTGGTAGCGCGCTCGCCTGGCATGCGTGCGGCCCAGGTTCGATCCTCAGCACCACATACAAACAAAGATGTTGTGTCCGCCGAAAACTAAAAAAAAAAAAAATAAATATTAAAAATTCTCTCTCCCTCCCTCTCTCACTCTATCTTAAAAAAAAAAAAAAAAAAAAAAAAAAAAAAAAAAAAGAAACATTAGACTGATCATTGGTCAGATGAATAAACACACAAGAAACAAGTATGTTGGTGTAAGACTATTTGTGCTTCATGAATTTAAAGAAAGAACTATGTTGTTTGATTCAGTTAATTACACTCAATTTCTAAAATAAAATTACGTTAATAGGAAATGTGGTACCCAGAGAAATTATCCTATAGGGATTAAGGCATTTGAAAAGTCAAGCTTATTTTATAAATATAAGACACTCATATGAGGAATCCAAATAGTCAAATTGACAGAAGCAGAGAGGACAGGAGTGGCTTCCAAGGACTAAGACAGAGGAATGGTAAAGAAGTCAAGTGAACAAAGTTTCATAAGTTCAATAAATTGTGAAACCAATACAAGTGATTGTAGGACAATTTATTTTATTAATACACTCTATATGAGATTGAAATCGAAATCTCTGTGAATTAGTCACAAAGAAATCTTTTTTAGATGCTATGTAAAATTAAAGGCATATTTTATAGACTATTTAATAAAACAGAGGCTCATATAATACTGCTTTAGTCCATCTGGGCTGCTGTAAGAACATACCATAAACTGGCAGTCTACATCAGTGAAGTTCATTTCTCACACTTCTGGAGGCTGGAAATTTGAAGATAAAGGTACCAGCAGAGTTAGTACCTGATGAGGCCCTGATTTAAGGTTCCTGGTCCTTCTCTCTATGTCCCCACATGATAGAAGCAGCAAGGAGAATTCTCAGGCCTCTATAAAAAGACACTAATCCCATTCCTGAGGGTTCTGCCACTCCTAAAGGGCCCACCTTCTGAAACCATCACCTTGGCCATTGGGATGTCAACATAAGAATATGGTATTGGCATAGGAGTAGAGAAAATATAAACATTTTGGCCACAGCAAATGACAGGCCATTTTCTACTTTATTTGATAATTCATTGAAAATAGAGGCTCCACAGAAGTAGCTGCAATTCTACAGTTCATTTAACCACAGCATATTGAATGAATTATAAAATATTAAAATAAATATCAAAACCAAAAATGTTTCCATATATTATTAACATACATTTAACTTTCATTTAAGAAAAATGAAAAAATATTTTGTACTTGACTAAGTGAGGCCTTAAGCAACTTAATGAGACCTAGTCTAAAATTAAAAAAAAAAAAATCAAACTTTGACTTCTTATATGACTGTATATCATAGTGGTAGATGATTTTCCATAAGAATAGCAGTGCTTTTTTAAAGGGTTAATAAGTTCATTTTATATTCTCTTTTGTAATTAAAAACTGGGACCCTAGACTGTCACACAACTCCCCAGTTGCTTCCAAACTTTGATATGAATTGATCAAGTTCACAAACATTTTAGTCCCAATATTACATTAAATTATGCTATGAAAATATGATAATCATTAATAAATAAGTTTAATAACTGAATTCACAAATTTTTTTATCTCAACAAATAAATACTACCTTCTTCCTGACTCGAGAGAGTGAATTTACTGATGTTGATTCTGTGTATTCCTCATTTATATTAAATATAAACCTCCTTGTAGTCAAATATAGTATTTGGATACACTTCTAGATTTCCTTAATTCTTCTATAACAAATTTTCTTTGTATATATTAGGAAGTTCAAGAACTAAGTAAGTTTTATGCCAGCCAATATATTTCAACATAAATAATGATGGGCTGAGGATATGCTCACTTGGTAGAGTGCTTGCCTCACATGCACAAGGCCCTGGTTTCAATCCCCAGCACCACTAAAATGTAAATGAATAATAAAAATAAACACATCCATTGTGGATGTGTAACTGATGTGAATCTGCAATCTGTGTATGGGGTGAAGGTGGGAGTTCATAACCCACTAGAATCAAAGTGTGGAATATGATATGTCAAGAAATTTGTAATGTTTTGAACAACCCACAATAAAAAATTAAAAAAAAAAAAAAATAAAAAAAATAAAAATAAACAAACAAATAAAAATAATGATGGTTTGTTGAACATATAACTTAGGAAAAAAGAAGGTAAACATAATCTTTGTGGTTTTTTTTATTTTCAGAGAAACACTCACTATGAATAAGTGTTTTGTTATTTTTAAGCTGGATGAGAATTACTGGAAAAAATTATAAACACCAAGTTTACGTAAAACTGACTACTCCTTCATTTATTTCTCTTTTCTTTCTATACAGTCTTTCATGTGTATGTACACGCCCACACATGTGATGCATTCACACACACACACACACACACACTGCTCCTTTAATATTATACACACTAGAAAAATTACATCCTAATTTAAAGCCTTCATGTATGTGTATAACCACAAAATTTCTCCAAGCCAATTATTTGATGGCTTTCTTTCTAGTCATTTTTATTCATTATGTTTAAATATCTTCAAATTATCAGAAATAGACAGCAATATTAATATTACTTATTACTATTGATCAGTGGTAGCCTGGTTCTTGATATATGAAATGTATAGTGCCATTTTATTCTTTCATGTAGACAAGTTGGGTTATAATGAGCAACCAAATTTTTTCATGACTGTAATTAGATACTTCTCAGAAAGATGTTTAGCTTACATCAGATTAGCATTTGCCAAGCAGCAGTACTGATAAGAACTGTATAAATATTCATTGATACAGAATGATGATACTTGGCCAAGTATTTCATACAATTTAAATTATGTAAAAAGATCTTAAGAGAAATTGAGGAAATTGCAAGTTAGATTAATAAAGAAGTTTTTAAACAAAAATAATGTGTAAATTCATGGCCACAGAACATGGGCCACATGTATTCTTTGTGTGAGCACAGAATTGAAAATAAGGGGGTGAGCTGGGGACAGTTCCAGGTATCATTTGAAAAGTTGATTCTAAGATGTCACATTAAATTGACACATAAGTCAGGCAATCATCTCCTAAGCTCTGCTGTGCTATTTCAATTATCCTGTCCCTTATAATCTACTGGATCAGGATTTCTCAACCTTTGCACTATTGACATGTTCATCCAAATAATCATCAGAAAGCTGACCTCTACATTGTTGGGTGTTTCACAACTTTCATAACCTCTATCCACTAAATTCTAATAGTTCCCTCTCCCCACCCTTCACCAATTAAAAAAAATCCTCTAGACATTTCTAGGTGTCCTATAGGAGAAAACATTGCCCCTGGTTGCAAACTGCTTTGCAAGATATCTTTAAAATATCTTTAAAATTATTTTCCAGAAAATATTCAAAACCATGGGCAAAGAATATGGTGAGATTGAGAACTTTATGTTAACTATGAGTGAGAAACTCATCAAAGCATTACATTAAAGTTTTTGTGTTATTTGGGCTCCTAAGTCATCTCATCTTTTTTTTTTTTTTTTCTGTGTAAATATCAGTAACCAGCCATCCAAAAGAAAAACAGGTTTTTTTTGTTTGTTTGTTTTTCTTATTTTACTGAAATAAATAAATCTCCTTTTTGGAGGGCCTCTTAGGTTTTTAATCAACCTTTTCTTCAAGACATGATAATGATAATTTTAATACCAGTTTCTGTGCCTAAATGTAGCACATCATTTATGTCACCTAGTCAGTTTCCCAAGATCCAAGAGGAAACTAGAATGCGAACAATGGAGACTCCTAAATCTGGCAGGACCTCAGAGTACCACTTGCATGAGTCTGGTAGAACTGAACATTCCCACAAAGCATGTAAAGCAAATTTATTAAGGACAGATAGGCAGCAAGGATAAAGAGAAGTGAGGGATCCAGGGCAGGCCATTCTCTCAAGGCTCAAGAAAACTGCCCAAGGTGGATGGACTCTCATCTGTATCACCCTGGACCACAGGTAAATAGACATTGAAAGCACTCCATTCTGGATTTTATACCCTGCGTACCACACAGCACACTGAATTGAAGTATTACAGAATATCTTGTTTTAGGAAGAATGAGGACACAACCTGGTTTGCTCCAGTCTTTTCCTTATTATCTCAGGATTTTGTACTTCATATAATATTTAAGCAATAGAAAAAAGAACTGGGTCATCCAGCATAATTTGGGGACCTGTCCTCCTGAAGACCTCCCCAACCAAATACACCCCTCCCTTATCAAAACTCTTCCATTTTATATACCTATCAATCTCCCTGGATTTGGTGATGAAGTTTTATCTCATTAGATTGATACAGCACCTTGACCAGCATGACAGCATTACAATATCATTGAGTCATGGCTAAAGGACATTTTAGTGGGCTCATGAGGGTCAGTACTACACATAGGATGATTAGGACTGAGTAGAGCAGCAACCTAGTCCCAGATCCCTGTGATCCAGATAAAATGTTGCTAAATGAATTGAAGAAACAAAATCAATTCTATTGTAATGAATAACTTAAATAAATAGATAGATAGATAAATAAATAAATAAACAAACAAATAAATAAATAAATAAATGTAAAAACCCTTTAGATGCCCTCAATATATGCAGGCAGTGTGCCTGCTTCCAGATCTTCTCCCCTGTCTCTACAATACCTGAGGTGCTTATCGAGGCAGAGCAGGAGCTGTTAGCAAGTATGGACTCTCATTAGGCTAAAGGAAGTACAGAGCATTCTTCTTTCTAAACAGCCTTTGTGAGGAGAAGTGGGATGTCTGTTGGCTGTCAAGGAAATGTGAGTAGAGGAGGCAACATCTGTCATGGTTAGTGACAGGCCTTCTAGTATTTTTTCAGGAACACTAATTCCTGTTTATGGGACCAGATATCATATAAAGGTCACAAACTCTGAGGCAGTTACACTTCTAGAAAATCCCTAGCAGACCTCATATGTGTCTTTGTGATGCTGACCCAATGGCTGTTTTCATTCTGAGGCAATATTCAGGAGCACCTCAAGTATACCCAAACGGTAGGACCTCACTATCTGCCAACTTTCCAGGTATGATATCACCCACCCCTTTTGGGGGTCAATTTTGGCCATCAGTGAAAGCTAAAATCAGCCCTAGGGTGCACATAGCTCCCCTTCCTCATTTTAATGGGTAGAGAGGCATTGGCATGCAACAGCCACATCTCTCCAATTGCATGCTTGCATGAACTCAGTTTCTTCAGTTATGAAGACGCTACACAAAGGGCAGATACAGTCCAGTCCTTTTCATTTTTTGTTACTGCCAGGACACCTCTCATCCTTTGTCATCAAAAGAGTGGTATCAAAAGTATCAGACCATTATGATTTGATATTTGCAGTTGTGATGTTTCCAGTATAGGTTAGTTGAGCTAAAACAGGACACTTCTGAATCTCTATTATGTGGCAGGTATCAGACCTTTACTCAGTAAGTTGGAGCTTGGTATGTGTATGTGTGTGTACAAGGTAGAGTTAGCGCTTACTGTGCTTACCCTGGCAAAATAAAAGGGCACTATGGTATATGAGAAAATAAGGTCCAGGATGGGAGATTTGACATGTTCTTTAGTTACCCACAGTGGCTACAACTCTGCAGAGCTAACAAATTAATTATACGCATACCTTTCCTGAAATGTCAAGTCTGACCTCCTTATTGCATATAGAACAGGAAAAGTTGGTAAAGCCAACCAACCTGTCTCTCTCTGTCCTGTCACTACTTCTCCTGACTGTCATCCTGAGGTCTCCCTGACCCATATCCTTCTCCTAGCTCAATTAAAGGTTTTTGTGGGCAGAACCACTGCTACTCCTCTGAGGTGATCCAGTGTATGTTGTGGAGTTACTGGTGCACCCACTAGAGTATTCTATTGCCTGTATTGTCAATCACAGGATCCATTAGGCCACTGGGCCTTGCCCAATAGACTTCAGCACCTTATGGAGTAAGAACTTGGAGTCTAGAGTCTCCCAGTGTTTCTCTCTGCTAGGCAGTCCACATCTCTTGCCATCCAATAACATAAGCAGATAGATGTGACAGAGAATAAAGATTGGTAGTGTTTGTCAAGAATATGAAGATGGTCTATGTATGTCCAGTGCAAGTTCTGATCTATCTCATGTTCAGTATTCTCCACCAGCTTTCATGCCCACCTATCCACCACCCCACACAAATAGCTGTAGGTCCTCCTCCATCATCAATGTTCTCCCTCTAGCAAGAATTTTTTAATATCTGTTTATTAAATACTTCCAAATGTTTCTAAAGTGGTCATGTCAAAAATGTGTATTGCCCTTAAAAAACCCTCTTAACTTTGTATAATATTTTGTGTACTACAGGCATTGGATTAGAATAAGTCAACATTTATCAGGATTGAGAAAGTGTCAGAAAAAGACTAAAAAAGTCTCAGAGAAAGTTAAAATGAGAGATGTTTTCTGACTTGAGGACAAGGAATCCTCTAGAATTTGTGGGGCCTGGAGATTCTGTAATTTGTGGGGCCCCTTTCAAAAAATAACAATACAAAATTGTAACTACCATATTAGATGTGAAAGGGAATATTCATTTAGAGCAAGAAAAATAAATTATCATGATTACATTTTAGAAAGCTGACAAATTGCACAAAAACACAAATTGCAGAAAAAATTACACGTTATTTTTGTTAATTAACTGCCTGACACCCTCTATCATGATTATTCCCTATAATTTTTGGCTTCGTGTTCTTTGATAGTCTCCTCATCTGACACTGATTTTGCAATAACATTTTACATAGCAAATATAAAAAGATAATTTTTTATTTCCTCAGTCATGCTTGTTTGAAGTCCTTTTTTCATAAAAAAGTTACTTTTGATGACACAATCCTTTTTTGTAGCATAAGTTTTATAGAATTAGTGTTAAACTTGGAAAAGTCTGTCAGTTTCATAGTTATGACCTATAAAATTTGGTCTAATTTCTCAGGCTTGTTTCTGCCATGATGCACTAAAAGCATTGCTTCTCCTTCCCTAAAGCACAAACTCTGGAGTGAAGCATCACAGGATATTAATTTCACAGTAGCAATCTCTGTCTTCGAGTACTTGTGTTATAATTCTGAATGAGTTTACGTAGTACATAGCAGGAATTTTCCTGGAAACCATCTTTACACTGGGAACATCAGAAATAAATCAATTCTATGTAAGTATGGCTGCTAAATCAATATAGGTCACTAAATGAAAAAATAATAAATACAATACCACCCTCAGCTTCATTTTTTGGGTCACACAAATTCTCATGACAACTCGAAGTCCCTCTTGAGAAAAGGTTAAGTGTAACAGTGGAGACTTGATAGAGACAACATTTCTCATTCATTACAACTTCTGTAAATTTCACAAAAATATACAATCATGAGAACATGGTTAGCAGGCTTGAATTGTGGGTTTAACTTATCTGTTTCTTCAGGGAGAGTAAGAAATTCACTTTTTTATTCCATTTTTATACATACAAGCCATTTAAGTGCCTGGACTACTTCTTTTCACCTAAGCTTTCTTAAAATTGAGGAAGACACAGAAGATGGCTCTGTGTCCAAGGCACAGAATATCCTGTGCCACACCTGGGGAATGGGGGACACATTCAGCAGTAACAACTGGAAAGGTGGATTGAAATAAAGTTTCCATTGAATAATCAGATATATCCATTATTTATACATCAATAGAAGCCACCAAATATTTTTAAGCAGATGAGTGACAGATCCAAGGTCCTAGGCTGATTTGTCACCTCTTGATTCAGGAGCTCCAAGGAGCAGTATGTACGTGTGTGTGTGTGTGTGTGTGATTCATTACAACATTTAAATATGCACAACTTCCACAAGCCTTTTGCGAATCTCATATCTTTTTAAGTCTTTTATTAAAAGTATGCACAATTGTTACCTTGTGATATTTCATTTTTAGATATTAAATACTTTTTGACATAAAGTTCTCATTTCCTCCCTCCCTCCCCCTTTCTCTCTCTCCTCAAAAATGGTAATTATTGCTGTCCCTGGAACACAGACATTTGCTTTTCTTCCTGTGGTTGATGTGGTGTCAGTATGCAACATTTGAACTCTTGTAGCCATTTGCTATCTCCAGAGCAGACTTGCTGTTAGGCCCCTTTATAAAGGTTGGAAGAAATTCTATTGACAGCTGATAGAAGAAGAGAACTGAGATTTTGTGACCTCCTTCCAGCTGCTGGACCAAGTGTCTCCTGAAATCAGAGCTACCTCTTGATTCATGTAACATGATTCAATTCTGAATAAAGTTCTCATTAAGTTAAATAGGCAAAGCTGCTGGATTATTTTTCAATAAAAGGCAAGATACATGGCAGAGCATACTGTGTTTCAGCTAAATTAATTTTGTGATATCTAACTTAAATACATTATCCTTAATCTTGATTTATGAAATATACACTCAACTCTGAACAATGCATAAAAATTTATTCTACTGAAAATTTGTACTATCACCTCATTCATTTGCTGTCTTTCATTTTATGATTATAACAATTTTCTCAGACACCTGCCTCAGTTAAGAAGTATTTTTCTCTGAGCAACTTCTTTGTAAATGTGAAAGTCAAGGCTGGATTGCCTATGCAATACCACCACCTCTTGGTCATAGTTGATTATGCAATGCCTACAACTTGCTCTGTACTTCAGGGAATGATTAAGGAGTTGTATATTTTAAATTCAATCCACTTAAAAAATAAAGTTGAAGTAATTTGTGTTTCATCTCTACAGTTAATATTGTGACATCCTTTCCCTTATGTTTTATAAGAAGTTTGCAAGTTTCATTTACTCACCCTGACTTTGTTGATCAAGAATGACAAATTCTTTATCTGCATAATTTCATTTGTGCTTCTCATGTGCTTCTGGAAGACACCTCTCCTCATTCATGAAATTCTTCTCTGAGAAAATATACTCCTTTTCAGGACAGAATTCAGTCATCCACTTCTAGTTCCATGTGACCAATGGGTTGAAAATACTCTGCCTTGAATGTATAAAATCATAAATACTTATCAGAACTTTAACTTTTTAAATATACTTGCTATACACCCAAAGTTGTTGTCGGCCTTGTTAGTGAATCAGCAGCCACAATCAAAAGTAAAAATTGCCATAAGGTTTAAATTCTAGCCTTACCTATAAAATTTAATTACTTGTCTTGCTTCAACACAGTTAAGAAAATTTTTGCTGGATCTATACATTGTTATTTAAGTATATCAAGGATAACATATCCTAACCTACTCAGATACCAGATATTTAGACATGACTAAAAGCTTGAAACCTTCAGATTTATATTTTGGCTTAATCGAAAGGTCACATTAAAAAAAACTATGCTTTTATATGATTCTACATAAATATACATTATTGTAGAAGATGTCAAGTGCCATACTTTGTCCTTATGATTTCTGTGACCCACATAATTTTGAAATGCCTTTTGAATGCATATCAGCCAGAACAATTCTTTGTATCCATATACATCCCAAGTTGCCACTGGTGACAGTTTTTAAATTGAAATGCCACAGGTTAATGGGGTGCTATGTTCCTTCTACTATAAGGATCAGCTACTCAGGCCATTGGTTAGCAAGTTGTATTACACTAAGAGATATTTTCTGCTTTTTTATTCCATTCCTATCATCTCTGTTCATAGGTAAGTTTTATCATAGGGAATCCTATGCAGAGGTAAATTCTGGATGTTTATTACATACTCATTAAGGAATGCACTTAGTAAGAGCATAGAAGATAGGGGAAAGTGCCAGGATGGAACAGAGGGAAAAGTGAGCTGCTACAATGAGGGCTTAATGATTGGTTGCAACACAGAGAAGTCTGAAATATACCGTGATATCACCATGAAAGATTTTCCAAATTGGGGAAAAAATACTTAACTTAAAACTCATGCCTCCATCAGTAGTTAGATGTGGGTCCCACAGGGAAGGATATGCTCTTGAGTGACCCATGGTTCTCTGCACCTGAGGCAATCCTAGAAAGATTAAAAGCTGAAGACCCTTTGCCAATAGGTAGAACTTTACGTAAAATATGGCAGTGACTCTTTGTCCAAGAAATATGTAAATCATCAAACTTGGTTGGTTCTATATGTTCAGAAATTCTATTAAAACTGCAAACTTTTTATCAAGTAAGATGTTTAAAATATTATCTTGTGGCAAATCTACCATCTCCTGGTCTAGGTAACCTAAACTAAAATATATTTGTGTTATGCTATATGCCATGGCAATTTTTTAGACCTGTGAGTCTCATATAAAGAGGACTCTTTTTCTACTTAGATCCAAGCTCCACCATATTGGTTCCAGGTAAAAATTTCTCTGAATTTCTCTATCTTACTGACATTAAATTCTTTCTACTTAGAATTCTCTGTTTTGGTGAAATTCCAAAAAGACAGTGTCTTCAAGTGTTTGTAAAACACAACATACAACACAATTATAATTACTGTCAGAAGCATATAAAGCTTTGAGTTATAAGCATGATACGAAGTGCGGATCTATTTACATGTTCTGTCACCTCGTGCAAGCCACTCAACTTCAAGTTACTTACTTCAGCAATCCCTATTTTGTTAACTCAGGACATTAGTATTTCCTCTTCCCTTTGTGAATATAAAATAAGTAAATGGATGTGAAGGAACTTTGCCAATGGTAAAGTGTGACATAATTGCCTGAATGGTTGTATTGTTCTGGGCAGGCAGCCCCATCTCATGTCTCTATGTACATATCCTAGGTCGATTTGCCTTAGAACACAATGTTATTTTTTAAGGCCTAACCCCTCCTTCACTTTTTTCCTTCACTCCCTCTATCCTAAAAACTCTTATTGCTGACCTCTATGTCATATTTAACCCTCATCTCTTCTCAAAACTGACAGGGAAGAAACCACTTCACCATTCTATGCTACATGCCAATCTAGTTGTCAATCAGTTCTTTATGAATAGCCTTCCATGGATCACATGTGTTTAATAATTATTTAAGTTCAGGACCCTGTATATTAGAAAACCAAAGAATTTTAAGAATCCTAAATGCATACAATTACCCAGTATTCATAACATTATCTCATGTGTGAATGTAATGATATAACAATATAAACTATATGAGAAATATATTTAGAGAGACAGAACATGAATAGAAAGGATAATAAGTACTGTAAATTTCGTATTCTTTTTCACCTGTTTATTTTTCTAAAGTAAAATTAATGCTACTATCTGAGTCTTTTTTTCCTAAGCACATTTTGTTACAAGATCAGAGCCTCCTTGCTTTCTCCTAGGATTGGTGCCACATGAAGCAAAGCAGGCCATCCTTAGATGTATGTACAGATTTCCTAGTGTATATAGTGTACCCATTCCTGTGATGATATTCTGAGGACCACCTGGGGTTAGACCTAAGATCTAACCTCAGCTCCACCAGCAGCCCTGCTCTTTGGTCAGGGAAATTCTCCCTTTGGAGAATATGTGTGGAGAATAGGAGTAGTGAACCTCTATGAGAATTATAACTAAATGAAGCAGATGCAGATGAGTCACCAATGGCCCATCATACCTATGCTTTTTTGTGTTTTATTTATGTGTGCTTCAATGATAATCACTAGGAAAATTCACAGTCTGAGATCTCTAGGGAAATTTTATTTTTAATTTGGTCTCTGACATACTGAATAACAGCAATGAACCAATCATCTTCAATAGTTGACTTCAATGTTCATACATTGAAGAGCAAAAGGGTACATTTGTCAAAGGAAGGACAAGAGAGTTATGGGTCAGAATTGGGCTTCTGAGGCTTTGATTTTGATTTCCTACTATCATAAGTAAAATTTCTCTTGGAAAGCTACTAATTCTCTATACCTCAGTTTCCTCTTGGTTAATAAAAGTAACCTAAAGATAATATAAATTATATGGTAGGAGGAACATAAGGTTACATGCAAATACTACACTTATTTTTGTAAAGCTTGTGCATTCATGAATCTCAGTATCTGCAGTGCATCCTGGAACCCATTTATTGTGCATAATGAGGAAATCATGTATTACTGCTGTTATTATGCAGTTGTTACCAATATTTGTAATAAAACACTTTTTTAGCTCAAAGTATTATCTAGCCGTGTACAAGTATGTGAATTCAATCAATTTAAGAATCTTCGTGCTATTCTTTTTTAAAGTATATGATACAAAAAATGAGAAGCATGAAGATATTTATGAAGGTAGCATTATCAAGTAAACATTTCATGAGGTAATAGGTCTTTTGCTCCCCTTGTCTCACAACAATGAAATCTTTTAATAAATGTGCCCTGATCTGCTTTCTAAAAAACTTTCTCTATTTAAGGTCTATGTAATCTTGTTGCAACTGGCCATATTTAGCACCAGATTTGTCACCAGAGTCACCACATTTTGTATAATTTGAACCTTCAACTTAGAGGTGCTTCCAAAGAACGGAGAGGAGAAGAACCAGTACTATGCATATCTGGAGCTGCAGAAGCATCAGTATTCATTCTATGGAGTGAACTTGACTAATAATGCTAAAAGGAGAGGAAGGCGTAGTAAAGAGAATGAGAAAGTATTCATTAATTAAGGTCTTGGAGTCCCTTGATCCAGACATTCATAAAAAAATACATAATCCTAGATTTCATCATTACATAACTCAATAATTTTCTTTCTTTCTCAAGTCAATTTAAATTTGGTTTCTTTCTTTTCATTTAAGGGTCCTAAGCAGCAATTAATTTGTATATCGCCTGATAATTGTGGTTTCATTGATATATGAATACATTGCATGAATTTTTATCACATTCCTAAAATATTACAGGGATTGAATTTGTGCTCCATGGGTTATCTCTAGTGCTTTTACTAAATACTTACCCATGTCACATGGATTGTTTTCTATCTTTCACTCAATTTGAATATTGGGAACCAGACTTGTATGTAGGAAATTATGTTGATGCAACGTTAGCTTCTGAATACTCTGCCACTACTCTCACTTAGATTATCAGTTACCAATATGACTCATAGGGAATTGACATATGATATATATATATATATATATATATATATATATATATATATACACACACACACTATAATATATATTTTAATAATTGTGCCCTGATCTTTCTAAAGAATACACACACACACACATGTGAGAGAGAGAGAATTGTGTGTGTAAAGAGAGAGAGAGAATGAGATTTATTGTAAAGAATTGCCTCATTCAATTATGGAGGCTAAATTCCACTATCTGGCATTTTAAAACTAAAGAACCAGGCAAACCAATCAGGCAAATTCCAGTTTGAGTCCTGAGGACAGAGAGTCAGGAGAACTGACAAGGATAAAAGAAATATCAGTACAAGGATAAAAGATATCTATGTCTCAGCTCAAGCAGTCAGGGTAGAGAGAAAAAGAGAAGAAATTCAACATTCTCTAACACTTTATTCCATCAGGGCCATCAACAGCATAATGATGTCCATCTGCATCACATAGGGATATCTATTTATTCTGCTTTACTCAATACAAAGGATAATGTTTTCTGAAAATATCATCATAGACACAGCTGGGTATCTGACATAGGAAATTAATTATGTTACTCCTGTATAAAAGGTTATGTATATTTGTAAAAGGAAAATTCACATGCAACAAGGATACAATGATCAAGGTCAGTATTAATGCAATTCAACTATTAAATTTATATGTGTGCATATCTCATTGCATAACTGATCACTTTGAATTACAATGAAATATCACATGGCTCAACAAAATCTAATATTTTCTTTAAAAGTAAAAAATATGGCTCCCATTATCCATATTGCATTTATATTTCTATTTATATATTCAGCAAACTATCTATCAAATAGTTTCATAATTGTTAACACATACTACTATGGGAATAAAAGAAAAAGAAACACTTATTAACTAAAGTTCAACATTTGTACATATTTTTATTTTCCTTTTTGGTCTTTAACCAGGACATTAGTGAATCTAATGTATGCAAAAGTTTCTTCCATTAATTGTGTGCATTTATTTTGAATTTTTTTTAAATTTTTCCTGTCATTGGGGTTAAGTCATTCATATGAAGTATATTTAGATTCTTTTGTTTCTGTTTTCACTCTATTTTGTGCCTGTCCACCACTAAAATGTATTGATTCTATTTGTACTTCTATATATATTTTTTTTTTCTTTTTTAATTTTTTATTGGTTGTTCAAAACATTACATAGCTCTTGAAATATCATATTTCATACTTTTAGGAATGTGAAATATTAGCTTGGTTCTAAAAGTCAGTTATATAAAGGTACAATCAGAGAAGTGCCATTCCCCTCCAACTCTTCTGTATATTTTACACTAATCTCAACACACCTCCTGAAATTAGCCATTGTCAATATTATATAGTAGATGCTTCCTGAGTTTCTGTTTGCACAATTGAGCAAACACATGTATACATATTCTTATTTTCCCTTCTTAGTTTAAAAAGGTATCAAATCATAGGTTATCTTCGACATACTACTGAATTTATTAAGCACCCTTTCTCTTTTCTCAACTGCAAATTATTCTGCTTGGAAAATGCATCATAGTTTATTTAACCAGCTTTTTTATATGAATATTCATAAAACTTTCAATAGTTTGCATTTATAAAAATAACTCAATAAGAATCTGTACATATATATTTTTGTATCATTACAGGTAAATTTCTTCAAGTGGAATTATTGTGTTTAAATGCAAATATATACATAATTTGGATGATTATTGCCAAATTCCTCTCATAAATGGTTGTACCAGTTGAGATCTTCATTAATATCCTGTAGTTCAAGCAATCTTTCAAAGTTTTTCTTTGATTTTCTTTGTCTTATAAAGTAGTATGATTGAGATTGTGATGTCTGGCAATACTGAACATGAATTACACTATTTATACTCTTGAAATATTGGCAATTTGCTATCATCACTAAAATCCAGGTTTTTTTAATTTACAGAAAAAGTTAAAACTATATTTTCATGGGGGTAGAAAAGATAATAGAATGAATTGGAAATTATTATCCTATATGTATATATGAGTATAGGAACTGTGTAACTCTACATCATGTACAACTAGAAGAATGAGAAGTTACACTCCATTATGTATGATGTGTCAAAATGCATTATACTGTCTTGTATAACTAATTAGAATAAATAAAAAGAATTTTTAAAACTTTATTTCCACTGTTGAATTTTCTTAGGACTAATTAGAGTAACCTCAATGAACATCTGAAATAGGGTAATTTTCAAATCATCTTTTCCTTTCTCCCCAAACATTTTGGGTAATTTAAGGTACAATAAAATTTTATTTTTTGAATTTTCTATTTTATTAATAAGTATAATATATAAAGTTAGTATATGAGTTATACTTATACTAATTTATTTTGTCAAAACGTGTCTTCTATTATAACATAATTGGGGTAATTTACTTTAATATTTGTACATAAAACAAAGATGATACCAATCAATATCTATTTTTAGAAAATATTCTAAAATATATCTAAAAAGTTGTTCTTTCTAAAGAAGCAAGAATTACAAAAAATAGCAACAAAATGTTGTTTTTAGTCTTACAGAGGGTAATAAGCTTCATTTATTTTTTTCTCTGTACACAAAATATTTCTGTCAAAGACATTTATAATCCTCCTAATTAGAAAATAATTAGTAACAGAGATCTTACGTAAGCAAAATGCATGTGTAAAAGTTTTGGAGCCAGTCACTATTTCTAATAAGTGTTGTGTAGCTTATGATTTAGCATATTATATTCTAGTATTTATAGTCTTTACTTAGACATTCTATTATGTTTTAATGAAAAAAATTATGAATTTCGTAAACTAGTATGAAATTTAAGAGCTGTACAGATTCTAAATTGAAGTTTTTGTTTTGTGTATGGTTACAGAAGATAAGTATTGGATTGTTTACACAGTGTGAAATAAATTGTGTACAAATTTTATAAACCACAGTTTTCAAGTTTAAAGATAGGGGCCTTTGGAAGACACTCTAGATTCAAATTGTCACACTTATTACTGCCAATAAATGTTATGGTCTCCAGGTAACTGAGCAAATTAACCAGCTATTTTTTTTTTATTTAAGTAGATTATATTTTAAAATAGAAGAAATCCATAAATAACAAACATAAGAAATACAAAAAAACATATAATAATTTAGATGGTAATAGATGCATGTTAAATAAAATATTAATAAAAGGAAACAGATTGGAAGAACTTATGGTATTAGAAGTTATCCAAAATATTTGCCTTATTTGTTGCTTTATTACACAGTTTCCTTAATATGCTTAACTGCTTCTCTATTTTTTGGAAAGGTAATTTGTGGCAAATATTATCCATGATTTAGAAAATCTAAATCAAAATTCTAACTAGAGGTCATTTCTCTGAACATGTCATGGAATTGCGTGTTTGTTCAAATTTTTTTTCAAAAATTAATTTAATCATAAATTGTATTATGTGGTCAAAATATAAATTATATAAAATATAAATTATATAAATATAAATTATATAAATATAAATTATATAAATGTATAAATTAAAATTTACATTAATTATAATTTCAATTAACTGTAAATAGTATTAACAGTCTTCTGGTAATTTTTGTGAATTTGCAACTATTTATCTAATAAAAATGGTATGATATATCCACAAATGCAATGCTTAGACATCATTAAACTATTTACATGAGATGCTTATTTAGGCAGAAAAAAAAAAAAAACCCAAACACACTTTTATTAAAAGAAATGGCTTTCATATTCATGTGGGACAAGTCATTGAACTCTTACTTTTGCTAATTAGAGCGCTACTTCATAGAATTGGGTAACAAGCAGGACTAATTTGCATCCCTATTCATATATATATATATATATATATATATATATATATATATATATATATATATATTCATCCTTCTGAAAATGGATCCAGACTTGTGGCTCTAAATTCTCTGCTATTTATTACAAATGTCAGGCAGTACTTTGCCTTCACAGTGTGCCGCCTGATCCCTCTCCCTGGAATGCTTTTACCTCAGAGCAACTCCTTCTAACCACTCAGTCTAAACACAAAAGTCATCTCAATACCTCAATTTTCTCATAGCACTGAAGTTTACTTAGTTTTCTTGTTTATTATCAACTTGTTCCCCTCTCTTTCTCTCTGAGTGCCCAGTTCTTGTCTTAGTATTGCAGTATACTCAGTCTCCCTTGAGTATCCAGCACAAATAAATGCTCAAAAAATGTTTGTGGATTGAATGATAGTGGTCAACAGCCCAAATTTCACATGATTATAATATTCAAGGCAATTAATTGTTATCCTTAATTTGATATTTTGGGTATTTTCACTGTAAGTTTCTTTATCAGATTAAGTGGGGAATCAAATTTCATTGAAATTTTTTAGAAAAAAATATATTTGCCATAGAGCAAAGTAAAATAGAATAGCATTATATATAAAGTACTATAATAAAGTACAGTGTAGTGTAGCATAGATAACGTAGGATATTTTGTGTGTGCATAGACTGAGGATCCACATTACTAGGTTGTGCATTCTGATTCCACTAGTTATTTGATCAAATTACTTAACCCCTCCCTACTTCACATTATTTTCCTCTGGAAAATTAAGATAATTACAGTAGTGACATCACATAGTTACTGTGAGGTCTGAATGAGTTTATTACCTTTCAGTGTTTATAAAAATTGATAGCACATGGTTAATATTTGACAAGGATAGCTATCATTATGATTATTCAGTGACTGAAAGTCACAGCCTTGAGATGGTCCTAACACAGAGGATAAATATAACACATATATGATTCCTACTTATCCAGAAACATGCATGCATTAATGCATGTGGAGTACTATTGAGTTTTAATCATCCTCGTGTTTCCCTGGATAGTATAGTTGTTTTAAGACAGTGTCTAAGTCAGATCTAGTAGAGAAAATAAAACATTGAATAAAAATGGACTATTGCACAAAGGCTGAATATGTGACTGACTGCTAAACCTGTACACACTTGAAATTGCTGACAGCACCAGCATCACACTTTGTGCTCAATTTCCTCAATCTTGGGATAAACCTGTGGAAAATTTTTCATTGAAGTTGGTGTTCAGAGACATGAAATATCAGAGTCAAGCTGTGGTAAAATGAATTCTTTAAATACATCGTGTCTTCTTGACTTCAAATTTCATTAAGGCAATAGTTTCACCTGCCTATGTAAACAGTGAAGCCAAATTCCAACTAAATTTAATATTTGACAGCAACTTCCTCCTTACCTCTCACTTAAATGTAAACTACTTCCCCATCGTAGCAGAAGACATCTCATGATATCTGAAAATCTTGTGAAATCCTCCAGTCTTTCTCAAAATTTTCAAATTTCACACTGTATATAACTAACACTCCTTGAAAGTTAAAGTTTCTGCTCCTTTGTAATAATGGACATTTCCTGACACAAGTTGACAACTCTGGATTTAGTAAAATAGTACAGGTGACTTAGGTCACAAAAAATTAAAAAAAAAAAAAAACTTTCCAAAAAATATTGATCCTGATTTAATTTGAGGTCTTAAGCTTCACCAAAGAATTCTCACGTTTTTTACACCATCTGAACCTAGAAACCTACTGAGTACTGAATTGGTACAAATTAACTCTCTATGAGAGTTAATAACTTTACATATGTATTTCACATACACTCTTGCCTTTAAAGAACGCGCTGTTTGTAAGAAATATCTATTGTAAGGAATATCTAGACTAATAACCGCAGTAAAGGATAAAAACTGCCATCACAGTGAAACTGGATTTCCAACCTCTGCTGCTGTAGTTAGTGTTAGAGCACACCCAAGCTGCTTGCCAGTAACTGCTTTCCCAGCTCTCATCTTGTGAAGACAAAGAATGTAATCTATAGACAAAGAAGAGTAAGTGTACAATAGCAGAATTTATTTAAGTGAGAAGAAAAGAGAGAAACTCCTGCAGTTGCAAGAATGGAACCTATAGGGGTTGCCTCTTTTTTTTTTTTTTTTTTTTTTGCGGGGGTGCTACCAGGGATTGAACTTAGGGGCACTCAACCACTGGGACACATTTCCAGACCTGTTTTGTATTTTGTATTTCATTTAGAGACTGAGTTGCTTAGTGCCTCATTTTTGCTGAGACTGGCTTTGAACTTCGGATCCTCCTGCCTCAGTCTTCCAAGCAGCTGGGATTACAGGTGTGCACCAGGGCACCTGGTGGGGTTGCCTCTTAAGTATACTAGTATAAGGGCTTATATAGCTACTGAGTAAGAGCATTGTTAGTATCTGTGCTAATCAATTCTTGGAAAAGTATTGAGACTCTTGACCAATATCTATGCTAAACAGGTATTGAAAATGTTTTAATGCAATTGGTTAGCCCTTGAGTCTGCAGCCTTCACTCAGGTCTGTCCTAACTCTTTTTTTCCCACCACTCAAGGACAAAGGAGATTTCTGGAGTGTTTGGAATGTTTATACAAATTAACTTTAACTTCATGGAGCTGCCTTTATGTTAAAAAAAAGTCCTAATTGAAACCCATTAACTATCCTATCTTTTTCATTAGTAATAATTAATAGTATTTGCAGAGCATATCTTACATTACAGAATTTAATATGAATTTCCTAAATCATATTTTAGTTCATAATACCTATAATTACATCAGATATTGCTAAGAAGAGTTTCCATTTTGCAGATAAAACAACTGAGGCCCAAAGAACTTGAATCACTTAACTGAGGTTTTTCAGAAACCAAGGAATACAACTGGGATTCTAATCCAGGTAGAGTTTGACTCCAGGGCCCAAACTTTCAATTACTCAGGTAAAATTGTGATATTGATCAAAATAAGTAAGATTTAATTACAATTTTAGCTAAGAAGCAGGCTAGAGAGATTTCAAGGCAAATAACAGAGTCAATGTGACATTAGCAATGAGTTTTGTGGGTTGAGATTATAGCTCAGTGGCAGAGCATTTGCCTAGCACATGTGAGGCCCTGGATTGGATCCTTAACACCATATAAAAATAAAGGCATTATATCCATATTCAACTACAAAATTTAAAAAAAAATAAATGAGCTTTGTTAGATGCATAATTTTTCAGACAGTTAATCAAAAAAAGCCTCATTATAGCAAGAGGTATAGCCTGAACTAAGGCAAAGAAAGAGGGAACACTGAAATCATCATAAACATTTCTTCATCTCTTAATAATGTCCATGTTAATTAAGCAGTCTTTTTAAATTAAAGAAAAATAAATTGATAATCTGAAAAACAATCCCTAAAAGACTGGATTTTCCTGAACACCAAAGATACACAATTGAACTGAGGCTGCATCTATCATGTGCAAATGTGCCTAACACTCAACTGCAAAAACTTGAAGCAAGCCACTGTTTTTCAACAATTGGAGCCAAGGTAAAACACATAAGGAACAACATGGATGATTTGCAAGGGATGGATTCTTTAAGAACCATGTAATAAAAAAAAGTATAAAAAGAAACAGGAGCACACATGGATGAGTGTATTTGTTGAGTTATATACACTGATTGAACCTTGGCTAGGAATCAGAGCATTTTGTCATACAGAATTAACATATATTATACAGGTACATAGCGTTAAAGAAAAAGGACCACCAGCATTTAAAAGCAGCTTTGTCAACTATGAAATAACACTATACAGAAACTCTGTCTGTTGTCCATTATTGAATGAACTGGTAGTAACTTTACAATTAAAAACAAAAGCAAGAAAAGTAAAAAAGGGACAGTATACCCTTTTTTTCTGTTTGAAATTATACATAGGCATACATTAATTCTATTTTAAACTAACATCTTCAAAGTACGTAATTTTTAACAGAGAAAGACAAGAACAAAACATATTTACAGAGATCCAAACACAAATGATGGAATGTGCCTCTCAGACGTCTTTCTGAAGGTACTCAGAGCCCCTTCATAATTGCTAGGACTAACAAGTCATAGAATTCTTTGCCAGGTACTTGACAAAAATCATGAAGATGATTCATTACTTTGATTTAAAGCCCAATATGAGCTTTTATTAACTGAATTGTTCAGTTCCGTCTTTACTATCATCTTCTGCTTCCCACTTTGCGTATTGTAATGTGCACCTTCTAAGATCTCCATATTCTCCCATTTTTATGTTTTCAGTTGTACTGTTCCATTCATATAAAATCTACTCTGTAGATCTACACCTCTTCATCTTTAACTTATTCTTTAAGAATAGTTCAGAAATGACATTCCTTTCATGAAACATTTCCTGTGAGTTAAGAATTTTTCATATACCCTTCTATCTAGTTCCTTGCACTGTGTCTGCCTCCATGGTACTCATTAATTTTACCATATTGTCATTGTGTGTGTTTCCACATCATTTCATCCATGAAATGATGGTTTTCTTTTTACACAAATATTTTTTTTTCTTTTTTTTTAAATTTTTTTATTGGTTGTTCAAAACATTACATAGCTCATGACATATCATCTTTCATACATTTGATTCAAGTGGGTTATGAACTCCCATTTTTACCCCAAATACAAGTTGCAGAATCACATCAGTTACACATCCACATTTTTACATAATGCCATATTAGTGACTGTTGTATTCTGCTCTCCCACTTCTAACAAAGTTCCACTTTTTACACAAATTTCTACCACAAAGTTTTATTAAATAGAAAATTTACATAATTAGCTCTAAGATCTTGGGCTTTACAGTCTAGCCCATCTGGGTGGTAATATTTCCTCTGCTGTTTATTAGCTTATTAATTAGTTAAGTTGGTTGAAAATTTTCCAGTTAAAATTCCTCATCCAAGAAGTGGACATAAAATACTTCCCTGATAACATTGTTATCAGTATTAAGTTGAATAGTAAATGTAAGTTACTTAACTCAGTATGAACCCCAAGGAAATGGTAGCTATGCCTATTATTATTGTTGAGATAAACAGAAAGTTCCCAGACTCAGACGTTTAGGAATCATGGGTGAAGAATAGTCTTTCTTAGTTTTAGCATTTATTTTTCACAGCTCCAAGGATTTTGTTAAAAAGCAGAGTCCATGGGTTTACCCCAAATACTCTGATTTTTTAGGTCTTGTTATAGGGCAAATCATTTCCATTTTTAACAAGCAACATGAAAGAATCTACTGCAGCCTTACAGATGATCCAGAGATCACATTTTGAAGAGTGAAGAAATGCCAAAGCAGAGTTTTGGTCAATGAAAATGCTCAGCTAGAAAAAACAATAAGCTATCAACTAGAAGAGCAATATACTTGTTCAGACAGATACAGCCAGCCTGAATTTCTTTATTTTGCTTTTCTCTCTCTCCCCCGCCCCCCCCCCCTCTCTCTCATTCTTTCTTTCTCTCTCTCTTGTTCTCTTGGGCTCTCTCTCTCTCTCTAGCTGTCTCTCAGAAGAAAAATGCAGGTCTTTTCCTTTCAAAGGCTCTGCGTACATTATGTGCTCCTTGCAAAAATAGAGGCTTTGATGCTTATTTTTAAGAACTTTCATGTATTTCTTTGACTTTTAAAGAGCAAAGGAAAACTGCCATAAAGCAAAGAAAAAATTTGGCAGAAGAATGTATAAAATAGCAGACATTTAAAGGCAAAACTATTACTTGTATAAAAGGTATAATTTTTTTGTTATGATTGACTAAGGTTGTCTTTGTTCCTGGAAATAAAATTGAAAGTTCCCCTTATGATTTTAACTGTTCTCAGAAACACAGGAACTTTGTTTGATGAGTAAGCACCAGGTATTTCCATGGGCATAGAATGATGCTGCCAATCAGTGAATCTAAAACCAAGATCATATGAGGGAATGTTTTTTTTTGTTGTTTATTTGTTTGTTTTTTTATTCTCTGTGCTTCTTTAATTCTTATAATTCATATATCTGGTCTCATTCCAGAGATTCTTGGGGAAAAAATCTTAAATAAGTCCAAGCTATAGGTACTTTTTAAAATCTCCCGGGTAAGTGTGATGTGCAGATATCAGAACTAATATCCTCCCAAAGTGTGGCTTCTAGCCTCAATTATACCCAAGAAACTTACGCTAAATAAAGATATCTGATTTCTGTCCTAGACCTATTACATCATAAATCCCTCTGAAGGGCACCTCCAGCAATTGACAATAGTTGAGATGTTGTAATTTGTAGTCCAATACAATTGAATGGCAGTACTAGTTCTGCTACAGGTCTTATATTTTCAATGGAATATAATTAATAAGAGCAAACAGCAAAAAAATGGAATATTAATAGTATATTTTGGGTTAGTCTAGTAGTTCTGAAAATATTTCATATATTTTACTACTGAATAAATAAAAAAAGTGTAAGAACTAAGGGCATCACTGAAGAAAAGGCAGTTTTCTTGACACTTATATTTAGCTTTTAAATTATGTTTAACTTTAAATTTCTGCTTATTTAAATAAGCAGAAGTAATAGGATGAATTCCACTTGCGTACTTTTCTGCAAGACAAATAGCTTAGAAATGTATTTTTAAAGACAGTGTGATGAAAAACACACACAGCAGGAGACTCTCTTAAAGAAAACTAACTAATAGGCAAATATTTGCACTGTATGATCCTTGATTGCATCTAGGATGAAAAAATAGACAACTATCAGAGATATTATCAAGAAAACTGGAGAAATTTGAATGTAGTGAAAATATTGGTAAAACATTGTGCTAAATTACTCTTGTGATATTTACATTTTGATTACATAGCAGAATGACTTTTCTAAAGGAAGATAGAGACTGCAGTATTGGAAACTGATGTGGTTATGGTAACATGACCTAAAATTTGATGAAAAATTAAAGGAGAAATATTTCAAAAAAAAATGTTAACCATCCATGCATTGCGGTAATGTACGTGGGAATCCATTGTGATATTTTGAACTTTTTTTTTTTTTGAGGTGTACAACTTTTTTAAATAAAGTAAAAGGAATACATAAAAGCTTTTGGAATGATTCTAAAGACTTTCAACTTCTGAGCTCCTGATGGCCATTTATTCTTTATGTACAGGACAGACACTTTATTTCTGTGATTCTCACATTCTAATATATTTCAGAAATCATTCCCTATCTTTTCGTGAAGATTATTCCTACTTTTATAGCTTTTTTGTAAAATAATTTCATTCTGTTAATGTATTGAAATTTTTAAAATCTTTCCTACATGTGAGCAAAAGACCTAACAATGTCTCTGATATTATTGTAATAATGCCAAATGAATAAGATTGTGTAAGAAAATTTATATATTTTGCCTGTTTGAAGATAATTTATCAGGGAAAATTCTGAGAAGTTTTTGGTCAATCGGTATTTTATATGGAAAGTGTTTTTTTAATTATTAATTTTATTACCGATTTCCAATCCAATGAGTTGTAATATTTTGTACTCCAAAGAGAAATGTGAGAAAGGGAGTATTGACCTACAGCCTCACTAATAAAATGTTCAAATTTTCTAATTTTCACCAACATGATAAATGAGAAATTATATCTAAGTATAGTCTTAGCATACATTTCTCTTTTTATGAACAAAAATTAAAATCCTATCATACATATTAAAGCAATCTACAAATTATTGTTTATTGTCTGTATCTTTTGCCTATTTTTCTCTTCAGTTTTGGAAATTATTTTATTGATTCACATATTAAGGATAATATCCCATTGTTGTAATATAAAAATATTTTCTCCAAGTTTAGTTTTTCTTTCAACTTATGATATTTTTATATTTTAAAATCATTTGACTCGGTTACAAAATGATTTTTTTCACACTGAATTTAAAACGTAATTTATATTTTCCTCTAATATTGCATGGATTCAATATTTACATTAAGATCTCTTCTTCACTTGAGGTTTATTCTCAGGTAGAGTGTGAAGTATGAGTACATGGCTCTCTTTTCGGTGATAGTGACCCAGTTGTCTCACAGAGTTTTTTAACATTTCATCTTTCCCCAGAAATTTCAATTCCACGTAGATGCTAAATTTCTGTATGTACATGGTTCTATATCTAGATTTTCTTATTTTATTTCACTGAGCTATTTTTTCATCCATGTGCCAGTCTCCAAAGAGAATACATTTCATCTGTTTACTTGGTGTTTTTGAACATTTTAATTTCTTTTGTTTTGGATACTAACTGAAAACTGGATCAAGCCAGTGAAAGTGGAAGGACATGCTTTTATTATTTTTTTTCAGAAAGAGTTCTTTTAACTCAGTTTAGTTAGTGTTGGAGATACTTTCAGTTGCCCTGTCTGTGTTCTCTGTCCATTTATTTTGGAGAGAAAAAAAGCCTCATTGAAAATGCAAATATATTAATTTTTGGAACTCAAGTCCCTCTTGAAAAGAATTTATTTATTTATTTATTATTTATATATGACATCGGAATGCATTACAATACCTATTACACATATGGAGCACAATTTTTCATGTCTCTGGTTGTATACAAAGTATATTTACACCAATTCGTGTCTTTGTAAATGTACTTTGGATAATGATGACCATTCCACCATCATTTCTAACCCCATGTCCCCTTCCCTTCTCTTCTCACCCCTCTGACCTAACTAGAGTTTGTCTATTCCTCCCATGCTCCCCTTCCCTACCCAACTATAAATCAGCCTCCTTATATCAGAGAAAACATTCGGCACTTTTTTGGGGGGATTGGCTTACTTCACTTAGCATTATCTTCTGTAACTTCATCCATTTTACCTGCAAATGCCATGATTTTATTTTCTTTTATTGCTGAGTAATATTCCATTGTGTATATATGCACTTTTTTATCCATTTATCTATTGAAGGGCCTCTAGGTTGGTTCCACAGTTTAGCTATTGTGAATTGTGCTGCTATAAACATGGATGTGACTGTGTCCCTGTAGTATGCTGTTTTGAAGTCCTTTAGGTATATACTGAGGAGAGGGATGGCTGGGTCAAATGGTGGTTTCATTCCCAATTTTCCAAGAAATCTCCATACTGCTTTCCATATTGGCTATACCAGTTTGCGGTCCCACCAGCAATGTGTAAGTGTACCTTTTTCCACACATCCTCGCCAATACGTATTGTTGTTTGTCTTCATAATAGCTGCCATTCTGACTGGAGTGAGAAGAAATTTTAGAATGGTTTTGATTTGCATTTCTCTAATTGCTAGAGATGATGAACATTTTTTTCATATATTTATTGATTTATTTTATATCATTCTCTGAGAAGTGTCTATTCAGGTCCTTGGCCCATTTATTGATTGTTTTTTTTTTTTGTTTGTTTGTTTGTTTGTTTGTTTTTGGCATTTAGCTTTTTGAGTTCTTTATATATCTTAGAGATTAATGCTCTATCTGATATGTGAGGGGTTAAGATTGTTTCCCAAGATATTGGCTCTCTATTTGCCTCACAGATTGTTTCTTTTGCTGAGAAGGAACTTTTTTCTTGAATCCATCACATTTATTGATTGTTGATTTTAATTTTTGTGCCAACAGAGTCTTATTAAGGAAATTGAGGTCTAATCCCACATGATGAAGATTAGGGCCTACTTTTTCTTCAATTAGATGCAGGGTCTCTGGTTTTATTCCTAGATCCTTGACCCAATTTGAGTTGAGTTTTATGCATGGTGAGAGACAGGGGTTTAATTTCATTTTGTTGCATGTGGATTTTCAGTTTTCCCAGCACCATTTGTTGAAGATGTAGGTTTTTGGCACCTTTGTCTAATAATTGTAATTTTGTTGGTTAGTCTCTGTGTCCTCTATTTTGTACCATTGGTCTACCAGTCTGATTTCATGCCAATACCATGCCGTTTTTGTTACTATTGCTCTGTAGTATAGTTTAAGGTCTAGCATGGTGATGCCACCTGCTTCACTCTTTCTGCTAAGGATTGCTTTAGCTATTCTGAGTCTCTTATTCTTCCAGATAAATCTCATGACTGCTTTTTCTATTCCTATGAGAAATAACATTGGGATTTTGATTGGAATTTTGTGGCTCAGTGGTAGAGCACTTGCCTTGAAAATGTGAGGCACTGAATTCAATTCTCAGCACCACATAAAATAAATAAATAAAGTTATTGAAATGGATTTAAATTCCACAATATCCAAGGTGATCTCTTTCCAGTTAACCTTCTTTCACAGATGATAAAGTTTCACAGGTGTCTCTGATATTGAGTATGATTTTTGTGTGGCAGAATGAATAACAGGAAATTCAGAGAAATCAATTTTAAAAATGTGTCCAATTATATTTAAGACAACAGAAAAAGGCTTTGTTTCAAGAAACCTTTTCAGTTACATCTTCTTGGAATCAATTAGTAGAACTGAAGTAGATTAAATATATAAATACTGTTTATTCCACAAAAGTGGACTGTTGAAATGACTTTTTGAACTTAGGAAGATTTTATTTCTTTTCGATATTCTTAGTTCTATGGAATATGTCGTTTTCTTTTATTGCCTAGACACTTCCATAAATCTGTATTGGAACCATGACTTATGTAAAAATAAAATACTAACCATGGCTTCCCTTTGGACAGTTCCTCAAAAAATTCTATAATGGAGACTGATTATCTAGCTTTGCCACTGGGGTAGGCAGACATTGATTGCCATATTTAGAGGACTCACCTAGTAAAGATGTCCTTTAATATCAATATGTATAGTTAGACTATTACTTACACAGGACTTTGTGAAGAGAGAAAAGAATTTTATCTTCAAGTTTTATTCTGTAAAATCAAACTAATTTTATTATGAAGCTAACATTGGAAAGAATATTCACAGCACATCAACAAGGACTTAGTGATATTCTGATATTAATCTTCACTTGCTACACAAACGTACTGACAAAAGGCTTTAGCCAGCTTTGGCTAAGGGGATGAACCATGTGACATTATTCTAGTTTCTATTACTTCTTATATTATACATTTCTGTGCCTCTTCTGGTAGTTTGTAGTGGTTGTGCAAAATGAATCTGTACATTTTTGACAAAAGCATTTATTTTGAGCATTACCATATTATTATGTGTCTTTACTAATATTTTTACTGGAAATTTTTCTTCCAATATAGACAGAATTCTGCTATAGGAGAAACCAAAAAAAAAAATGTTAGTAGCTTAACACAGATGATAATTTTTTTCCCATACATAGTCCTCTGCCATTCTCTTCAATACAGTGCCCCAGGGATATAGAACTCTGTATCTTGGGGTTTTGCTCTCAACATGTGGCTTTTACTCTTACTGCAGTGGAAGGAAGAAGGAATGTGGGAAACCAACAGCTGTTATTACCTATGACTGGAAGTAGCCAACATCACTGTCATTTTTGCCTGAAGTTCACTGGCCAGAGTTCTTCATATGGCCTTAACCGAACTGCTACCTAGTAACAGGGGAGACTGGCAAATGTAGCTGGAGTACAGAATATTGGTAAGGAGTAACTCTTTCTGGAACTTGCTTTGCAAAAGGGTGGCTCATTAATGTAGGGAAAGTTTCCTTTTCTTTCCACATACATTTGACGTTTCCCTTCTCCCATGGCAGCTCTGAGCACTTTATGTTTTCCGGTTGGCTGCCCCTTTATTTCCCTTCTTGCATTTAGAAATATGCATCAATAATAGAGAAGAAAAATTGAGTAGAACCTACACTCTCTGGAAGCAAAAAGTGACATTTTGATTGCATTCTGAGCTGAACAGACCCACATGGGCATAGATTCAGATGCCACATGCTCTGTATGCAACTTGATTAATCTACAACCTATGTAAAGAATGCTAAAGTATTCCCTGATTAATCTTTTTATTCTCAATGTAAAGATCATACTTCAATGGCTAAATTTTCAGAGGACACTATTTTACAGTATTTCTATTGCTGGAGTCTTGCATGGGCTGTCAGAGAGTTGATTCTGTACAAAAACTTCTGTTAGATTCACTACCACCATCCTTCAAATTTGAAGCAGTTTATCACCCAAAAGAAAGGAATGAGGCACTGAATTGATAACCAGAAGAACTAAATTACCAATATGGTTTGTCTCTAGCTAATTGTTTTCCTTTTGGGTAATTTCACCAGGCATTAGTTTCTTAATCTGTTAAATAAAGATACTAAGAAATAAGCCTCTTTTTCCAAGTTTTTACATACATATTAAACAGCCATTGTTCAATATCCAGAGGATATCAGTCCCAGAAAATTCTACAGATAGCAAAATCTATAGGGGCTCAATTCCTTTATATAAATAGTGTAGCATTTGCAGGTGACATATGCACACCCTTTGTATTCTTTAAATCACCTCCAGATTAATTGTAACATCAAATATAATGTAAATGCTATGTAAGTTGTTATAATATTATTGTTTTGAACAGCTTTTTCACTGCTGTGGCTTTCAGGATCTGGCCAGAACAACTATAAAGGAGGAAAAGTTTATTTGGGGGCTCACGGTTTCAGAGGTCTTAGTCCATAGAAGGCCAGTTTCATTCCTCAGACCATGCAGGTGAGGCTGAACATTATGGCGGGAGAGTGTGGCAGAGGGAAGCGGCTCATATCACAGTGATCAGGAAGAAGAGAGAAAGAGAGAGACTCTACTTGCCAGATACAAATATATACACCAAAGCCATGCCCCAATTCTTACCTCCTCCAGCCACACCCTACCACTTTAGCTAATCCCATCAGGGATTAATTCACTGATTAGGATAAAGCTATAACCAAATAATTTCTCCTTCAAACCTTCTTGCATTGTCTCATATGTGAGCTTTTGGGGGGACACCACATCTAAATCAGAATAATTATATTGCATTACTTAAGAGAAAATGACAAGAAAACAGTATTTGTTCAGTATAGACCCAATTTTTTTTTTAAATCCTGGATCTGCTGTTGATTAGTTCCAGAGACATGGAATATGAGAGGCTAATTATATGAGTAAACATACACATAATGTATGTATATATGTGTACATATAAATATATGTGTAGTGAAAATCTGTTTTATTAAAATGAAATCTGTCATGTGGCCCCCTATATACAAAAAATAAAAATGAAAACTATAACTTAAAAGGGGTCACAGACAGGGGCATGAAGATGCTCTTGCTGTCTAGGTCAAATCTGAGGCACAACTAATTCTTAGTTTTTCTGGAATTATCTTTTAAATAACTGAATCAGAAGTTTTCAGGAACACTTCAATTGCTAAGCTCTATTGTTTTTCAATTCCAAAGCAGGAATGAAGTTTATTGTGCCTCTTTTCTATAGATCAAAATTAGTAATTATTGCAAATACTAAGCTAATATTGGGTTGCCCCTTAACAAGATAATCTTTACCTGCATTTATTTAACATTTAAAATGAAAGGCAGAAAAATGTCATATTTTAATTTAGTGAGATATCATTGTGTGTATACAGAGAGAGCATCAGTGCATAAAGTATTCTCAAGTATTCCTTAGTTTATATATTTTCACAGAGAAAAACATGTGTCCTAAACTTTTATATCAGTGATTTAAATACAAAGTCAAGATAATTGTTTTGTGAATGTACAAAGTGTATTATTTCCCAATAACTAAATTAAACTTCAGTCTTGGCTTTAAGAGATTCAGAAAGCTACATTACTTAATACAATTTTTTTGGAAAAAATCATGTTTACTTTAGTTACTAATTCAGTCTGATTCTGGGGTATAAAATACACAAAAACTTCAAAAGAAAAGTTATTCTAGAGATACTGACTGATACACTGACAAAGCTACAGAATGTTCAAATCCTTGTTGGAAATCTCTGTCCTCTCCAAATCATTTTCAGAACTAAAAGTTCAGAGCCTCTTATGTAATAAGGCCAGTGAGTGCCCTGAGTTTATATATGTGAATTTTCTTCTATAATTTTCTGCTATTTAAATTGGCCAAGCAGTTCTTAGACACTTTCTTGGAATGTACCTTCCATCACTTCCTTTAGAAAAGAATATGGGTCTAGTGAATGACATTGTTCACTTGGTGTTCCTTAATTACTAAATCTAAATTTCTCTCTCATTTATTTGTCCAAGGTGTTCACACAGAGACTCCTGCAGACATTTGAGCACTTCCCAAACGTAAACTGTTTATACCTGAGAGTATGCACAGATACACTTATGAATTTAAACATACATTCCATCCACATTTTCCTTTCTTTACTACCTCCCTTAATGAACCAAATTTCATTAACAATAGAGTTTATCCTGCTCTTTACATGCTATCTCTAACATATCAACAAATCTCATGTTGTAAAAAAAAAAATATTTCTGTGCTAGTGCCCTGATAAATGATTTAACTAATCTCCTTGAAAGGCAATCAGAAGTCCCTGACCCTAAAGGAGACACTTAAGGAAGTATAGAGATAAAAATTCCCTTGTGTGGTTTTAGTTAATGCAAAGTCATTCTGTCTGGCCTAGAAATGCAGGAAGAAGATGGATTCTTAACATCATATTAGTAAAAATCATTGCTACAGAAGGCTATCACTTTCTTACTGCACTGTATTTTATGGGGATAAATGCTGTGGTTCACAGCATTTCTCTGTACACATACACACTCACACAAACACACACATACACACAACACAATACTTATGACTCTGTATCAGTATTTTACTCTAAAAGAGCATACTATAATGTATAAAAATAAAAATATATTTGGAAACATTCTTGACAATTTTCAATTGAGAATGCTTTTTAAAAATGTGTACCACAGGAGTAGCATCTATTATTTATTAATAAGCTTGAAATGGGTGGAAATTGTAACAATTATTTATTGATTTGTAATACTTCTTAACATTTATTTTTTATTTGTAAGTGGACACAATACCTTTATTTTTTTTTAATGTGGTGCTGAGGATCAAGCCCAGTGCCTCCCACATGCCAGGTGAGTGTTCTAACACTGAGCCACAACCCCAGCCCCTGTAATACTTGTTTGTAAAAATAATTAATTAAATAATTAATTAATTGTAGATGTGCATAATACCTTTATTAATTTTTATGTGGTGCTGATCAATTAGAGAACTCTTTAATTTGAAATAACCTTAAGAAATCAATGAGGCAAACACTTATTTTGCAGATTAAGAAATAGAAATTTTAAAAAATGACAGTCTCATCTAAGACCAACAATCAGTCAATATTTATGCTGAGACTGAAGCCAGAAGACCCAATTACTGTTTTACTTTGCCAACCCTCATTGCTTACTCATGTGGAAGATAGTTTATGAATTAGAGAAGTATTTGTACCACTGTGAAGTACCTGGACTTGATGGACAAGCCTCTGACAAACTGCTCATTGACTTGTTCTAGCTGTGCTTTTAGATAATGAGCAGATCTTACAGGTCTAAATATTAACAGTGATGACAATCTGCAAGTACACTTTAATTCTAGAAGGAATTGCCAGCACATGGGTTCTCATTTCCCTATGGATTTACTCATCTGGAAACAAATTTAACAAGCTAGACTTGTAACATTTACAAAGACAGCATGTTTCCATTTAGGCTGCTGACATATGAATGTGTGAATGCATTTACCAGCGAGGTATTATTAGGTAAATTATGTTCTAAAGTAAAGATTGTAACTGAGCCAATTCAGTCACTTTCTTTGGGTAAGAGAATCTAAGTAGTTTAAGAGCTAGTATATTGCTGCACTTTCTGTCTAACTAGGATGACCTTCAATGGAGAAAAGATAAATGAGCATACAAATGGATAGTGGCAGGGCTGGAGAAAGAAACTACCTAGGTCAGATAATCTATCTTTAAAATGACCCTATTTTAACAAATGAACTTCTTTATAGCTATTTCAAGATTACTAACAACAATTTCTATTATCTTAGGAAGTTATTACTTAGCATAGGGACGAAGGGTGCATTTTGTAAACATCAGTACTTTCTCAAGTTGGGATTAATATTATTGACTGCTGTGCTATGAAAGAATTCCACTTATGGTCATGAATATGATTTTTCTATTTAAAATGACTCTTTCACTATACCTTAAATGACACTTTAAGATATAATACATGTTAGCAAAGAATCAGTCTTTGTAAGGAACACATACCAAGAATATATTAATATGATATCATTGAAACATCCTCAGTTAAAATAGCATGGTTTCTATGTCTAACTAAATAATGTGGCGCTAAACATTATGTGAAGCTCAGTGTGTGTTATTAAATATTCCAGCCATTCCATAGCATTCTCAGTTTATGTTGTTGTTATTTTTGTTTGTTTTATGTTTTATCTATTTCATTTTATCCTCGGTGCAACCATTTGAGGTCTCATTATTACAAATTTTTTGTTCTTTTTTTAATACATGAAAGTATATATGGTGTACAATTTCCCATTTTTCTGGTTGTAAATGATATGGAATTATATTGGTCATATATTCATATATGAACATAGGAAAGTAAAGTCTGATTCATTCTACTAACTTTCCTACTCCCAATTTCTCTTGGTTCTACTTTGTCTAACCCAAAGTTTATTATTTTAATTTTATGGATGAAAAAACAAGGTCATTAACATTAAAGAAGTTGCCAAAATGGAGAACTGGATCCAGAATCCCAATTGAAGCACATGGTGTGTTGGAGTTGAACTGGTTCTTTTAATCACATAATCAGCCTTATTGTTTCTGATACTCTCTGAGGGAATGATCTGAAAACTAGGTAGAGCCTTACATCAATTTTTATAAATGTTAATCAGGAAAGCTATTGGGATTTTTCTTTATAACTAGAGTAAACATCTGTTAATATTATCCTCAGGCAACTTAGGCATTTTGTTCTTCTAATTTCATTTTGTGTTTTCGGTCTGACATTATTTTTCTCTGAGCAACACTCTTGTGGTGCTACTGGGAGAAACGGCTATGTGTTTGGACAGACTTGAATCCCAATCCCACCATTTCTAACTGTTGTTTGGTAGGCTATTCCAACCCACCCAGTTAGGTACTTTTGGTATTGTTACAAGAAGAGAGATATAAGACATAAGAGTGGACAAGTGTATCCTTTATTTAACCATTAGCAAATTATATAAAAATGCCTTCAGCAGAAATCATCTTCCAAAATTGATGTTTAACATCTTTTTCCTTTGGTACATTATCTGCTTATATGTATCTTCTTTTTTGAATTTTGAAAATTTAGTTGAATTTTAAGTACCACCTGCATGCTAAATATATGCTGATAAATTATGCCATAATTTTTTTTCATTATTTCTAATTGGATTAGAGAAGCGGTATTTGGCTGATGGAATAACACTTCTCATGGACTTATTAGGAGGTAGACCAGAAGAAGTATCTCCTAACGACCTCAGTGGAGATGCCTATTTTACTTGCTAGTCCGAAGACCAACTTAGATACTCAGAAGCCTCAAATTTAGTTATTCTGCAAGGTTAATGAACCAAAGCATATCACCACATAAACCAGTGATTTTAAACTATAGAAGGAATATCATCTTCATGCAAATATGAATCAGAAGTAGCTTATTTATAGGACTTTAGGATCCTAGTTTAGAGACTGGGAATAGGAAAATTCCATAATATAGTAATTGAGGATCACTCTACACAGCAAAGCAATGTTCACCAACAAGTTGTGATTAATGAACTCGTATTGTTAAGCAAGCTGTTTGCCCAGCAGATTAGTGACTCTGACAAATTGATAAGTAGCAACTTCCAGAGCCTGTAGTGAAGTTATTTATTAGCTTACAGATTCTTCTTTTCCAGCAAGACTTTCTTGGAGCAAAAGCTAGGTCATGATGACAAAAGTACTCTACAGGCCTCTCTGAGTAATGACGACAAAAATGTTACTGCTTAGAAAAACCACACCATATGTTAGAGGGGAGCCCAGCATCCTCAGAACCCCATGTAATAGCCTAAACACTTGAATAGAGAAGGCAAATCAAAGGCTGACCTTCATTTGAGTGGACTGCAAATTATAAGAAGGGGATTAGAAAGTAATCAAAGCAGGAGAGGTGAATGAGTGACTACAAACTCTTAGGAGGGCTGGGATAAAGATACTAAACCTACTGACAATTGGTCAGAGGGTGCATTCTCTGCACTCTGTAAGTTAATGGAAGGGTGGGAGGTGATCTCTAAATCCAAATCGCAACACAGATTTTAGCAAATTGCTTAGTGCTTCAAAACCATACCACTTGCAACCATATCATGTACCAAAACTTACAAAGGATTTTTGGCTAAACTTGAAATTTCCTCCTCTTAGTTGTTGAATGGATCAATAAAATGCCATTGAATGTGAAAGAATCATCCATATAGTTTGATAGTGTTTTCCTCTGGCTTTAGAATCTTTCTTATGATGCTTTTTCTTACAATATAACCTCATTTGTCTTTCAGATATCCAATAGAATGGCAGCTTAAAAACTTGATAATTTTGTTTGTTTATACATACAATCTTTTATCTCACCACTTACCATGAACGTTAAATGAAGGTACCTTAATTTCAAAAGCCCTAATGCTCATTCTATAAGATATATATATATATATATATATATATATATATACATACTAATATATATATACTAATATATATATTATATTATATATATATTATATAATATATATAATATATATATTATATATAATATATATTATATATAATATATTACTTGTTTCCTGTGAATTTTTTTATATGAGATGGGGATAATAAGAATAGCTCAAGTAGCTGGGCATAGAGGCACAAGCCTGTAATCCCAGCAGCTTGGGAGGCTGAGGCAGGAGGATTACATTTTCAAGCCCAGCCTCAGCAACAGTGAAGAACTAATAAAACCCTGTCTATAAGTAAAATACAAAATAGGGCTGGGTATATGGCTCAGTGATCTAGTATCCCTGAGTTCAATCCCCAGTACCCTCCTCCAAAAAATAGCTCAAGTAGTTAGTTAGTGAATCACAGGAAAAAAAATGTATGTGAAAGGAAGCAAAACAACTGTTCCTCTCACAAAGCAGACACACAAGTTATTTTGTTTTCTTACTTCTTTTTTCTCTACTTCAACAGTTTTATAGAATAAAGGTAAAACAGACATATGTCATATGGTTTTATCTCATGTTATCTAAATAAGTGGATCTCAACCAGGAAGATTTTTACCTTGCAAGGGACATTTTATTTTGGGGTTGGTTTTGGTTGTTACAGCAGAAAAATGTGTACTACTGATCTTCAGTGGGTAGAGGCCAGAGACTCTGCTAAATATATTGCAATTGACAAGAAAACCCCCTCCAACAAAGTATTATCCAGTTCAATATGTTAACACTATAGATCCAAATTGATGATTACTATTTAGATGCATATTTCATTTAAAAGAATGTTAAATTGTGAAAATAATCAAAATTAAGATTATCATTAATATCAACATTATTGGCTAACTATGCTAAATAGATATGTACATATGTATGCGTGCGTATATACATATATACACACACACAAACATGAAGTCATACACAAGGTGCTGGCATATTATGACAATATCACATTTCATTCTATACCATTTGATAAATGGCTGATTATACGTGGTCTGGTGAAATAGTACAATTTGACCCCAGGAATTTCTGACTCTATAACCAATGCATACATGAAATCAGTAAGTAATGTTGTCTTCCTCCCAAAGTTTAAGCCATGGCTCTACCATTTTAAAGCTTAGTTCTTGGTGTTTGTGTGTATGCTGGGGATTGAACTTGGGGTCTAATGCATGCTAAGTAAGCACTCTGCAACTGAGCCCCAGCCCTGGTTTAGTTCATGGACTAAGAATTTAGTCCTCTTGATTAAATTACAATTTCCATTCTACAGAAAAAAAAAGAGAAAGGGAGAGATGGAACGAGAGAAATTAATTATTTATATTTCTATCCATGTTGTGGAGTCAGTGTGAGCATCAAAGTCATGGAATCAATGAAAGCACTTAAAAATTTTAAACTATCATAAAACTTAAGCTGCCTTGTCTACTGATTTATGGACCCAACTCATCAGTGAGTAAATTTGGAGAATTTTAACTTACGTTGCGGAAACAATATTTTTTGTCAGTAGCTCTAAAAAGAGAAAGAAAAATGAATATGAAAACCTAACTCCTGTGAGTTTGTAAGAACTGACTCTTGCTTGGATAAGTGAGATTTCTGATAAATCATAAGAAAAAAGATATAAAAAAGAATAACCTTGGAAAATCTAGTGCTTCCTTTACACTGTTGTGCTTACTGAGGAAATTAGGGGTGTGTTAGCTGCAGTTGCTAATAAGAAAAGGAAAAGTTAGGTAACTTGTTCACATAGCTTTAACCACGCAGTTTCTTCCATGTTTCTTGTAAGAAATACATTCAAGAATTATCCACAAATACTGGGGCTCTAAGCACTGACAAATACAACACATGAGGGTGTCTTCTGTAGAAGGGGCCCATTTCTGTAAAAGTTTATTAAGAGGAAGTGAATACCACAATGTCCACAATTTATTTTAAAAATATCCATAAAATATTACACTTCACAGAGACAAATTGATGTATTCTGGGTTGATAAGTGTAAATACATAATATGTTAACATTTTAGTTTGTTTGTTCTGATAAACATCCTTATCATACAATATTCTTGTACTGATTAGGACAATGAACTTTCAAAAGAAGCTTCTGTTAACATTCTCATAGACCAAGATGTAACATACAGTGCTCACCCTCATTTACCAGAGAGTTCTATCAGTCAGCCATTCAACATAATTATATATCTACTCTACATATATCTTTCTGCTAATTGTTCAGGTCTGTAAAGTTGCATCAGGAATGCTTGGACACACACACACAAAAAAAAAAACTTTCTGTAAATGGTTTTAAAGTAAGAAGTTTAATAGGTTTTTAGATTTCCTCCAAAAAGTGTGTTATCTAACTTGAAGCTGGATATAGCTCCTGTCTAGAATTTTAAGGACCTCATAGCTGAGTAATTTTTCTAAGTCATCATAACCTCTTTTCTCTTTAAACAATATTTCATAGTATTAATTCTCTGATAAATTCTTGTATGTCACTCAATGTCTTTGATTATATTTATGATATTAACAGTCAATTTCTATCAATTTAACTCTTAATTAGTAAAATAGAAAATTAAGCACACTGGGTTCATATTAAATATGTACAGCTCAGTCTATAACCACCATCCATTCATTCAATCAATGTCTGAAGAAAGATCATCAAAAACTCAACCCCCCCCCCTTTAAAATATGGCTCAAATTATTGATAGAAAGGGAAAAGGTATACATATAGATATATTAGTTAGAAGCATTTCCTGAGTAGACGTTCACTTCAGACCTTGCTACTGTCATGGGAGTGTCCACCCTATTGCTCCTGCACATTGACATTTATGGATATTAGGGTACACCAACTTCAAAGATAAACCTCTATCAAACAAGTTGGACCTTGACTAGGCATTCTTGCCACAGTGAAAATTTTAAGAAACATAGGCATTTCCCTGGGCAGAGGACTTGCAGCCAAAATAATAAAATCAGTTCAAAGCCCAAGAATTTTTCATGGCTTCTGAGAAATAAACATGTTCTCTTCTACTGTCAATGAAAATGCATATTGACACTTAGGTCTGTGTCTGTACCCTCTCTTATTTGTATGTATATGTTTGGGTGTGTGTCTACATATCTAATACCTACCTACCTACATACACACACACACACACACACACACAAAGTCAAAAAAAAGGACATGAATAGAAATAGTGATGGATGGAAGCACATAATATTATTTAATCATTGATAGAAGATACTGTCAATCAGAACACTGTGCACCATTTATTAGCACTAGGGAAGGACTCCTGACACTACTCTACCCATTGCATCTTGTTTTCAGAGTTATCAAGGGAAGCAAAATAGTCAAGCACTGATTGGAATAACACTTTATTATACAGGGGAAAGACAAAGCAAGATCATCTGCACTAGCCTGTTTTGATCCCTCTGATTAGCAAGTTTCCCCAACAGCCAACTCTGGTCAATTGTCCTGTGACTGCAAATGTCCTGCCAAAATGAGTGAACTCCCACTCCACTGTAGAGTCTGCAATCCTGAAAGCTATGAAGAACACACTCACGCAGAACAAAGGAAGACTAGCTGAGCATAAAACAGGAAAATACATCCCAATGCAAGATGATAAGCGAGGAATGGGCTTTCAGGCATCTTTATCTCTTGGTAAGGAAATGGTCCACACTTGCAAGGTCCATTATTATGTGATCAAGCAGGAGTTTATGACTGTGCACCTAAGACAAGCATTCTCAATAGGTACTGGAATGATGATATTTTATATTACATTTGGTAGTTTGCCAAACACTTTCACTTGAATTTAATGTCATCTTCACAGCACACCTGTGAGATGTAAGTGCAATTTCAATCCTATATACAAAATGGGAATATTGAATTCCAAATGTGTTTTATAATTTATACTATGCAAGAATTACTAAATTGCTTTAATACTGCAGAGGTAGTATGTGAGAACAAAATATAAGTGAATAGAAATTTCAGGCTGAAGAAGTTCTGAGAGGAGTCTGAGATTACAGAGAAGCAAAATGACACTTTGTTTGGAAAGTACTAAGAAGAGCCAACTTAGAGTAAGTGAAGACAGCCAAGATTTTAACTTATGTGTGTCTGATTCCAAAGCACTTTCCTGTAACTGTCAGGCACTGCCTCATTTAGCCCTATGATAAAAAAACCCAATGCCAAGGAAGTAAGGATGAGGAATCATGCCAAAATAAATCCAAAACCTACATAGTAGCTATTGTTACTTCAAGGCTATA
This sequence comes from Marmota monax, assembly GCF_021218885.2. NCBI lineage: Eukaryota > Metazoa > Chordata > Mammalia > Rodentia > Sciuridae > Marmota > Marmota monax. Next base: position 561,794 of record NW_026695230.1, on the reverse strand, counting down.
GATCACTTTAATGCATGAAACCCACAAATTTTCCTCGGTGATTTTACCTTTTGTTATGTCTGGTAAAGCATCCTCATTTGGCAGATCTATGATACTGTTAAGATTTCTTTTCAATGGCTCAAGAGAAAAAAAAGTAGTTAGATACAAAAACCTAAGAAGAACATGTACTTTAAAAAAAAAATCTGCATATAATATACCAACAAATCACATTGCTTATCAACAGCTCCTCTAAGATCCTGTATCAAAAGGAAACCTTCCACAGACAACACACCTGAACACAATGAGAGAATTTAAGTTTTTGGCTTCCGGAAGGAGACGAAATGCCTTCTAATGTATGTGTCAAAATGAACTAGTCCTTTGTTTTTAACAGGTCACTTCAGGATGGCTTTTCATCATTTTTCTTACTTGTCCTTGAAAGAAAAACATTTTATACAACTTCATCATCAATTACCATCTATATCTGAAGAATAGCTATCTAGAAGTTTTGCTTCTTTCCTCTTTTATTTTTGCCCTCAGTCAAGATGCACCTAGATTGTTTTTCTTATAAATTTGAAAATCAGCCATACCCTGAAAGGTTTTCTGACCTTGACAAAAAGCAGATTGGGAGAGATTCAGAATTATTCTGATTCTTCTTCAAACTGTTACTGTATTACTTCAGCTAATGCTCCTTTTTGTTTGCCTGGCCTCAATTCTCTTGTTGGTGTGGATTTCTTCCAGCCTAAGTGCTTATATGTCCCACCTTGATCTGCCAGAAGCTCTCTACTGCTTGGCCCATAGATGACCAGGTGGGCCCCAACCAACTCACTTTCTTCCAGCTACCATGGCATCATCAAGAAAAATGCTCCATTTTAGATGGGCCTTAGACTTTGCTTTATCAGAAACTACTGAAACCTTGGTATTTGAAGGAAAACCCACAAATATGTCTCTGAAAAATTAAGAATTCTGGCTTAACTCTGTCACCATTTTATAAAGTTTGTTCTGCATATAGTTGTATTCTGAAACTTTTAGATTATGATTTAACAAGTGTTTATGAATCTCAGAATAATGTTTACAGCATGCACTTTCTTATAAAGTTGACCGTAAGCATAGACTGTAAAAGATGGGTTCAGACTGTGATATTTTTTTGAGGTTTTACAACTTTGAATATAATGTTCTATTTTAAGAACTGGGATTATTTTCCATGAGGGCAGGAACTACAGATTTGTGAAACGCTCTCAAGGAGGGGGATAGCTGCTCATGGCCTATGCTGACATAAAACAGTAGAATACGGAAAATCTAACCCAAAGACCACCATCCATGACCTGGCCTATGCTGACCTTCATAACAGCATCCAACACAACAAGAATATTTTTCTAAATTAGTTTGAAATATACTATAATTTTGTAAACATTCTTTATTTTTTTCATCTTTTTTTATTTTTTACACATGTGCACTTCTCTTTGATTAATAAAACTCCCCTACTCTTTCAAGGCCCTTCTTTATTTAGCTGATTTAGAGCAGGCTTGGGATTTTATTCTGCCTACTCAGTGTTCCTCTGAGGCCAAATAGTTCACTGTGCTTATTTCCATCATCCTTTTGGCACTTGCATTAAAATTGATGCCGCAAGTTCAGCTTCACTTATGAGGCTGTGGCATGGGACCACAGGGGTTTCTATTTCATTATTTGCTTTCCTTGAGTGGCAGAGCACTTGAAATCAAATGGGTATTCATTCATTTATAAACTGAAAACTTGTGTTTCCCAAAAATACATGTGTTGAACTCCTAACTCTTAATATGACTGTGTTAGAAGATGGGACTTTGGGGAGGTGATTAGGTTATCAGGGTAGAGCCCTCATTAATGAAGCTAATGTTCATATAAGAAGGATCACTAGGGAGATGATGTTTCTCTACACCAAATAAAGATACAATAAAAAGGCAGCTATCTGCAAATCATGAATTGTGCTCCCAGTAGACAGCCAAGACAAGATCTGTGCCCAAACCTTCCAGCCTCCAGAATTATGGAAAATACATATTGTGTAAGCCACGCAGTCTATGGTATTATTATTATAGCAGCTTGAATTGCCTAACACACACTCATTGAATACCTATAGAATAAGTAACTGATTGAATGAATGAGATGTGCAGACTCTGCCTTTATTTTCATCTGCAGTGTGATTCTCTTCCATTTTATCTCATCTTCTTTGTTCCAACACCAAGCTTTCTCTTCATCAGTCCTTCCTAATCCTCTACTTCCTCCATTGTTACTTTTTTTATGCCTTGCCCATCTTTTACTCTCCACCCTCCAAAACCTAAATTTGTATCACATAAAAATAATAAAATATCTAACTTGTTTAAATGCTGGTCAGATAGGTAGTTATGTACACATTCATCCTCCATCCAACTCAGAATCACATTAACCAGTCTCTCTTGCATTGATACTTCTGCAGACACTGGTTAGACTACAGAACAGAAGGAAAAGAAACAACTACAGGGAATTTACTCTCCTTCTCTGCAGGTACTGATCATTCCCTTACTCATCACCCCACAAGCCTGATGCACTTCCAGATTTACGCATGACACCACATGCCCTGAGGTCCACTGACACTGACTACTCCTCTTGTGCCCGCATTCCAAGGGTGCTGACTCCTTCCCACTGTTACTCATCTCCAGGCAGCTCCACCATCCTTAATTCAACTCCCCTGCTTTCCCTCAGCCTGAAAAGGGGGCAGTTCACAACTTAAACATTCTTTATTCTTAATATTTAGAATAGTTTTTGTTTTGTACCTTGACTCTAAAAGTATAACACATAACAATAAAAGTTAAACATAAATAAAAATAATGCAATAAGGGAGAAATTATAGAGATCCGAGAAAGAAGAGGTTAAATTTTTCCCAGATATATTTCTGAATTTTAGTGGAATCCTGAGTTTTTCTGATGACGTTATTTATCACATCATATTGATTTCAATGATTACAGGGTAATCTTTGGAAACTGAAATAATAGCAAATACAAATGAAATTAACAAATGGACACGTGAGTATCACTCGATCCCTTTAATGACTAATATGGCTTTTTACTCTTACAGAGACATAAATGTAACAATAACAAGCATTACTTCATAATCCTTGGATATTAGATTCAGTTTGCTAAAAGTGAAATGATCACATTTAGTTTCATAGAATCATGGAAAATTACTTCTAGTTCCATATTCATCATCAGTAAAAGGATTGAAATTAAATATTATCGGTCAGTCCTGTGAAATAAATACTGCATAACACACTTTCTTCAACTCAAGGAGAAGGAGATTGTGGGGCTTGAAGTGATAAGAATAGATTTCCTGGAAGATTCTGCAACTTGTTCAAGGAAAGAAATGCTGCTTAGTACATTATGTAATACTTCCAAGAAATAAAACCAGAACATTTATATCTGATTTAACCAGGCGGCCAATTTACTCTGATTTTAATAAAATGAATCAAATGATTATAAGTCTTGATCAAATATCTTTACATGAAAGACTAATACTAATGATCAAAATATGTGCTTAGGTAAAAATTTGGCCCTGTAAAATGCCTGAAAGAAGACAAGAAAACAAACAACTATTAAGGCAAAGAGTAATGCTGGTCAAATAGGTAGTTATGTACACAGGTTAATGTGTAATTCCTTTATTTCTAATTTTATAACACAAAGTGGTGAAGGAAAGACCTTTATTTTGACGTTGTTGTGTGACAAAATGTGCCTTTCATGAAAGTAAGGGAGTGACATTTATAACATAGCTCATTTCATTAGTCTTCTAGGGCTGCCATTAAAAAAAAAAAAAAAAAAAGCACATACAGTGGATGACTTTAAGAAGAGCAACTTATTTTCCCACAGTTCTATCTAGAGACTGGAGTCAAGGATCAACAGGTCAGAAGGAAGGATTCTACCAAGGCCTCTTTCCTTGGCTTATAATTAGTTGTCTTCTCCATGTTTCTGTATTCTAATTTGCTCTTTGCTCTTTTTATAAGGACAATCATATTGGTTTAAAGTCCATCTCATGACTTTATTTAAAGTAATTAATTCCTTAAAGGCTCCATCTTCAAGTACAGTCATAATAATAGGGAGTGGAGGTCACAACCTCAACAGATTAATTTTAAGCAGACATAATTAAGCCCTAAACACTCATATAGAAACTGAATTTCCCTGTTAGAAATAGCAAATATTGAAGTGGGTGATTTTGGTCCTAAGAATAAAATAAAAATGGAAAATGGGAGAAAACCAGGACACAAAGAAATATAATAAGAAAAGGAAACCTGTTTAACATGCTATATTCAGACATGTGCCAACATAAAATTTCCTCATTTGCATATATTTTTCAATCAAGAATAATCCCTTATCTACTTTTACATGGCTAGTTCCTCCGCATTCTTCTGGAGTGAACTTTATCATAATCCTCTGTAGGAAAACTTTGATATCTCCAAATTATTGATTATACTTCAATGGTTTTTCTCTGTGATTTAGCACCTCGGTATCTATAAGCCCCCATAGTGTTAGCATCTGTTAACAATAATCACACACATCTATCTACTCCATCCTTTATCTGGGAGCTCCTTGAGGTCTAGGACTAACTGCTTCATCTTCACATCTTCCATTCTTGGTTTGTGACTTCGTAAGTCCTTCATTAACGTAATTCATGATTCAACAAATACTCTTCCATATCTTCTGTATGGCAGGCATAGAGGATACAATGATGAGGAAAATCAGAGTCCTCCTCCACTATACAGTTTAATGAGAGAACTTCAGAAGCAATAAGTACTACACACACTCCCAAGATTAGCAACACCACAATCCATAATCATGAATGGCATCCTTCAAACCTCCTCTTCTAGATAAGGAGAATTTTATGAGAAATGTTATACTCTTTGGTCAGGGATTTCCTGCCATTCTTGGTAATCCTTTGCAGCACAAATAACAGTGGCTCCACAATTGAGTCCTGTAATCATCAAATACCCTGAAACAGGACCATTTCACATGGACAAACAGGACAAATTCACATGGGCAGCTTTTATCCTGAGCAGGATGCTTGACAAACTATATATCAAAAATGAAAATTAAACAAAAAAACCTAGAAGTCAAATTGTTATAATTCAAAGAACATCAGTGGTGAATGGAATAAATGTCAAGTAAACCTTTAATTCCAATGAATAGACAAGTTTTCAGTTCCACACCGAAGTGGGAAATCCTGTCCCTGTCCATCCATCTTTATTAGAATCCTTCTGAGCAATGAAGAAAGTATTTCAAAAATACTCTTTACCTCTCATCCCTGGGATAAAATTTTGATCTGATATAGTTTTATAACTCGATGTTTACACTGGGACTCATCAAATCCCTGTATGAATTTTCTAAGAGAATTTTTTAGTCTACCTCTGCAAAGTTGTTCACCTTTATAAATGAAGTAATCTAAAACTTGCTCATGCCCAGAATTCAGTTTTTCTGAAATAGGCTAGATCTCTCATTCATTACTTCCACTTTCCCTATGACTCTGATCAAAGGATACTGATTAGAATACACACATTCATTATTTGACTAACACTATTTACAGGGCACCTATGCCACAGAGTGGATATAATTCTAGCTCTTGTACACTTTAAATCCAAGCAGTTAAAATCTAAGTCAAACAACAATTATTTCTAAGTACAGAGTAGTCAGTGTTAAGTATTTTAAAGACTTTCACATGTAAAGTAAAATTAGGCTCTTATAAGAACCACCTTCCCACAGACAAACCAAAGATTTGCAGTGGTTAGAATTAAAGTTACCTGGGATTTTCCAATCACTTTCCAAAGGCACTTAAGGCTTTCTCTTTGAGAGTATGTATAAGGAAGCATTGAGGTAAAACCCTAAAATGCTAAATGCATTTTGCTAACTAAATCTTATGCCAGAAACTCAGCACAAATGACTTATAAGGCATGTATTTCAATCTATGGAACATTTATATTAAGAACTTTCTATATTTTGTGTGAGTACTAAGAAAAACAAATTTAAAACATTATTTCTCTAATTTATCAATTTCGGTTACTTCATGTTGCTTCAAAAGGTAATTTTGGCAACAGTCCTTTTCTTATATTTTTGACCATGACTTTAAAAACATCACCATCAGCTGAGAGAGAATGAAACTTTATTGAGAGCAGTCATGATCATTTCTGTAATGTTTTTCTCTTCTTTTAAATGTGAAACCCAAAAATCTCTTTTCAAATTTAGCAGTAGAAAATTTGGATTTATTGTTCAGGAAGATGCCAACTAAATTTGCCAAATTTCTTGCCTTTTTGTGGCTTCCCCAATAATCTTTTTGTCTCTTTACATAATTTCTCTTCTATTTTCTGCTGGGTCCACTGGGGAAAAAATTTGAGATAAGACTGTATTTACTCTTACTCTCTGTACAGGGTTTTATAACTTCCTTTTACCTCACATTGTTATTTCCCTATTGTCTTTTTGGCATATAAAACCTTGAAAAATATGCTAAAATAAAATTTAGCAATTTTTTTTAATTTTAAAAGCAATTTTTAAATAATTAAGAACAAATTTAAACAACTAGTACTAATGAGATAAAGAGGAATCCCCATGTTATAAATATCTATGTCTTTTGTTAAATCTACTGCTCTGGAATAAAATACAAGAAAATCAGCATTTATTGGATATGAAGTATGTGCTAAATATCGTTCAGAGTAGCAGCAAATATTAAAACATACATAAATAATCAGTTGGTTATTTCAAATATTTGTTCTAAGATCATAGAGCACTATGTAGTCAAAAAGCTGAGATCTGAAACCAGGCAGATCTATTTCAAAGAAAGTCCAAGTCAATTTAATATCCCATTCTGAGGGGATTGATGGTATTAATGTACAGATTCTGGAAGTCTCATCACAACCAAATTGGAGGTGACAGCACCTGACAATGTGCTTGTTATCATCATTAAATGAGTTAGTATATTGACAGACCCAAGCATCTTGCTAAGAATACAGTGCAAATAATCACCCTGATATCTATGGAGCCCTTTGACATAGGTAGGCAGAAAGATTAGATAGATATTTGGACATCAAAGGCCCTCCTACTTGCAAAATTCTTTCTTCTGCAGTGTTAAATCAAGGGTGTTATATAAAATACTGACTGTTTGGCTTTTAAACATATCTGAATTAGGAGGAGATTGCTAGAACTGATGTTCTGAAGGCCATGGTTGCTGTCTCTGTTGGCTTCCAAAGAAGTTACAAATCCTAGCTCCAGATTAGATCAACCACAAATGTGAGCTCCTTTCTTGACTGATTTTGCTGACAACATGGTTCTCTCCGTAGCAGAGCAACAGTACTAGAGTTGATCTATTTTACCATAGTAGAGGCTTAATGAACCTAGAAATAAGTAAGAGTAAGCCACCGAAAGAAGATAGTCAACATGCAACAGAAATGATGAACTTCTCAAAGTACTTCAAAGGAAAACTTATTTCATGTGTATAAACATGGTTTCTCCACATCTCACAGATTCAGGATCATAGAGAAGGTTTCATCTTTTCTGGCTCCTGGACATAAACCTGTTTGTCATCTTTCAGGGCCAACCATAGACAATTACAAATACTTTACCTGACAAGACTTCCAAGGGGAACCTTCCCTACCCTCTCAAGACTGTGCACAACCAATGCACTGAAGACTGTTATTGGAGTGACAGTCAAGGACATGGCTCCTCTCTCCTCCACACTGGCCATGTGCTTTTATGTATTCTGCTTTCCTAAAGCAAGCAGTCCCATTCAGAGGCCTCTTCCTCAGGCCCCTCTGCCAAAGCCTTTTCACTGGTGTCAGACTTGAAGACACCTTTTTCTCTACTCTGATTCAGTACTCAGTAGTTTCCCATCCCTACCCATTCCTCTTCTTCCCTCTCTCTCAGGGCTCACTCTTTTTTAGCTATGAGGAAAATCCTAAATCTGTGCTGATTTAGTGGACCCTAGCCAGTGCTAATCCATAGGGGAAAATAGAAGGGGAGTTGTAGGCAATGTTTCCTCCATTTTAATCTCTTACTCATACTTTTTCAGTAATACTGGATAATTTGGATAGTAATAGCCAAAATTTTATTTTGGCTATTGCCTATATTGACTGATTCAGTGCATGACAGCTCAGCTCTTCAGTTATTGACTGTCATCACCGAGTACCATGTCACTTGGAAGCAAAGGATGCTCTCCAGAGGAGTCAGAGGATCCAGCACCCAAAGACTGATTTTAAGTTCATGCTCCGCCAGTTTGTAGTGTCTGACATTTGTTATGATTTGAAATGTGGCCCCCATCCAAAGTTTGCATTCTAAAACCCTAACTGGCAGTACTAAGCATATGATCCTATTTGGAGTTAAGGACATTAAAGAAGTAGTTAAGTTAGGGTGTGGAGATTTAGCTTGGTGGTACAGTGCTTGCCTAGCATGCATAAAGTTCTGGGTTCGATCCCCAGAAAAAAAAATAAGTAAAAATGAATTATTTGCAATGCTCCATAATTCAACATGACACGTTCACTTTTAGGAATTATAGATTAGGGCATAAATATGAGACCATGAGAAGACGCAGGAAAAAGTCAAGGAAGAAGATACCAACCATAAACTTGCTGATCTTGCCAAAACACTTAAGAGTCCAGGTAAAGTATATTGCAAATACTCTAAAAATGTCAGCTTTCACTTTTCCTTTGTTCTGAGTTTTGAAGCTGATCATATTTATCTCTTCTATGATTAACCTCATAATCACTTGCCTTTGCTACATGTTTATCATGTCTAAATGGATAATATATAAACTCATAGAACTAGATCTGAAAGCAATCCACCAAAAGGTCTCATTTTATTTATCCAACTGTATAATCTACTATTATTCAGCCCAAATCTTCCACTTCATTTAAGGTAACTTGCTCTCTTTTGCTATAATCTGTAACACTGCAGTATTTTGTTCTTTCACATCCTTTGATACTTTACTGGAAATCTTATTCTTGCATTTCTATTCTCAAACTCCTTTCAAGTTTTAGTGCTTAAGATGTGGACGAAATGTTTTATTTGTTATGGTTTGGATGTGAGGTTTTCCCCTAAAGCTCATGTATGAGAAAATACATGAAGGTTCAGAGGAGAAATGATTGGGTTATGAGAGTTTTAACCTGATCAATTAATTAATTCCCTGATAGGGATTAAGTGATTGGTAACAAAAGTGGTAAGATGTGGTTGGAGAAGGTGGGAATTGGGGGTATGGTTTTGGGGAATATATTTGTATCTGGCAAGGAGACCTCTCTCTCTCTCTCTCTCTCTCTCTCTCTCTCTCTCTCTCTCTCTCTCCTCTCTGATTATTATGTGAACTGCTTCCATCTGCCACACACTCCAGCATGATTTTCAGCCTTACCTTGAGCCCTGAAGAATGGAGTCTGCTGTCCATAGAGTGAGACCTCTGAAACCCTGAGCCCCTATATAAACTTTTCTTCCCTTAAATTGTTCTGGTTGGGTCCTTTCAGTCACAGCAGTGAGGAAGCTGACCAAAACATTAATGTTCGTTAACTCCTAACGTTTTCAAATCAAATGGAAAGACAAAGTCAGAAAATTGGGTCATATAGAAATGTATTACAAATTAATTTATTCTTTAAGTGATTACTAAGAACCCTCTTTTTTGCCAGTAATTATGCTAGAATGTAGGAATTGAGAAGCATGCATACCTGTCCTCCAACAGCTGATAATCAGGGGACACAGCTATGTTACCAGCCACAGCATCATTGTGCCTTTCACTTAATAGGTCTTCAACAAATATTTGAAAACACCTGTATGATTAGGACACCGGCCCTTCTGCAAGAATGGGGCATCCAAAAGTTCATAGCCAGCTTCAAAGTTTCCAGAGCCACCTGGTCCATGCCAGAGGACAGCAGAGTAGTTAACCCCAAACCAATGGTCCTTCTCCCTGGGTACCAAGAAATCCCCCACAAGCACACAAAACAGTAGCAGCCAGTGAGGAGGGATTTGGTTACTGGGCTGGGTATAATACAGTCCCCAGAAGGTCCCATGGCTCACAGGTTCTCAGCAGGACACCCAGAGCTACCTAGGTTGGCTCCAGACAAGGAGAGCAGGGCAAAGACTAGGTGAATAAGCTAAGGTGGCTGAGTTCTAGGCACTTTTTAGACGCAAGGATTTGATCTATACTTGGTAAAAATCAAATGCATGCCCTCCACCACAACCCAACGGAGAACCAGTGGTCTCTCACTGCCTTCATGCCCAGGCCAGTCAGAAGACATAAAGTTGAGGATTTAATATTGTCCATGGCCCAAAATACTTGGTGTATTTCAAAATTGGAGGTAGCTGAGAGACACCTCTACAGATTAAGCACCACAGCAGGGAGATTTTTATCTTTTGATCTTACATGTATTGTGTTCTATGTTGGTTTGCTTGACTTCCTGTCACTACTTTTTATTTTGTGTGTTTTTATGTGATTTTAAAGTAGTTTTAAAAATTCATTAATTAAAGTTTGTCTTTTTAAAATCTCATTTTTATTTTCTTCTATTTTTATTTCTTTCTTTCATCATATTTTCTTCTGATTTCCCTTCCCCATGCTTTTATTTTATTTTTTAATTCTGTTTTATTCTTGTTCTTTCTTTCCTTCTTTTTCTTCCTTTCTACCTCTGTTTTCTAAATAGTTTAATGTTACCTTATTTTCTTTGTGTCTAAATTTTCAGTCTATTCTACATAATTATCCCCCCTTCCTTCTGTGGTTAATGAAGTTGTAGAGAACATTTTTATTTTGTTTTGTTTTGTTTTGATTTGATTTGATATGATTGGTACCGAGGATTTAACCCAGTTTTGCTTAACCACTGAGGCACATCCCTGGCCTCTTTTTAATTTTTTTATTTGTTTTAATTAGATATACATGACAGTAGAATACATTTATGTACTTTGGTATATCTTACATACATGGGATATAATTTCTCATTTTTCTGAGGGTACATATTGCAGAATCATATTGGTATGTAGTCACATATATACCTAGAAAAATAATGTCTGTTACATTATACTATCTTTCCTATCCCCACATCCTCACTTCTCCTCTCCCATCACTTCCCTCTACCTAATGTCAGGTAACACTATTCTTCCCTAGTGCCCCCTGCCTTATTGTGAATTAGCATCTGAGAAAACATTTGTCCTTTGGTTTTTTGGGGATTGGCTTATTTCACTCAGAATGATATTCTCCAGCTCCAAGCATTTACTATCAAATGCCATAATTTTACTGTTCTTTAAAGCTGAGTAATATTCCATTGAGTATATATACCACACATTTTTTTATCCATTCATCTATTGAGGGATACCTAGGTTGGATTCATAGTCTAGCCATTGTGAATTGAGCTGCTATAAACATTGATGTGGGTGCATCACTATAGTATGCTGATTTGAAGTCCTTTGGGCATAAAGCAATGAGGGGGATAGATGGATCAAATGGTGGTTCCATTCCCAATTTTCTGAGGAATCTCCATACTGCTTTTTATAGTGGTTGTACCAATTTGCAGTCCCACCAGCAATGTATGAGCGTACCTTTTTCTCCACATCCTCACCAACATTTATCATTGCCTGTATTCTTGATGATTGCCATTCTGACAGGCGTGAGATGAAATCTTAGAGTAGTTTTGATTTGCATTTCTCTAATTGCTAGAGATGTTGAACACATTTTCATATATTTGTTAATTGAATGTATATCTTCTTCTGTGAAGTCTGTTCAGTTTCATAGCCCATTTATTGATTAGATTACTTGTTTTGTTCATATTAAGATTTATGAGTTATTTATATATCCTAAGATTAATGCATTATCTGAGTTTCATGTGGTAAAGATTTTCTCCCAATCTGTAGGCTGTCTCCTCACATTTATTGTTTATTTTGCTAAGAAGAAGCTTTTTAATTTAAATCCATCCTATTTATTGATTCTTGATTTTACGTCGTCTGGGCATCACAGCAGCTTCTGCGGCAGCCCAGAAAGAAAGCTCCCTAACCCTTTTTTATATTATATTAAAGACACGGTCTCCCTGACTTGCTAAATGTCTTGTTAATCTGATGAGGATGGCTTTGAACTCTCAATCCTCTTGCCTCAGTCTCCCAAGTTGCTGAGGTTTAGAACAATTTAAATAAATTTTATGTTGAAATAAAGTTTGCTTTCAAGCTGTAGCTGTTACTGATGTCTATTTTCTCTTCTCAAAGCAGAGCTATGGATTGAACATAACACTTTGAACATGTTGAATAGGTTCTTGGAGGCTGAGATAGACCCCTAGCTCAGAACACTCTATGGAGAGACAGCTGATTATTTTTAAAAATCTTTACAGTGGCAGCAACATCTGTCCAAATAAAAGGGCAAATTTCAACACAAAGACAGATAACATAAGCACAATGTCCTCAAAAGATCAAAGTTCCCCAACACTGAATCCATGACATGGAAGTTGAGGAAATGATAAATAATTTTAAAAATTGATGGTTAAAATGATCAATGAATTAAAAGAAGCATGGGATGAACTAAGGAAGATAATACACAATATAACATAGCATTTCAAGGAAAATATAAGTATTTTGCAAAAGAACCAATTAGAAAATTTGGAAATAAAAGGCACAACAAACCAAATAAAAAATTCAGTGGAAAGTCTCTCCAAAAGACTATGATGTGAAGAAAAAAAATATGAGCATATCTAAACAAGGCAAGTAAATTATAACTTTTATACATTAATTTAAAAAATAGATGTATAAGAACTCTGGAACAACCTTAAAAATGGAATTTAAGACTCAGAGTCTTGAAGAAGGAATGGAAATTCAAGCAGATGACAGAAAACTTATTCAGTGAAATGATAGCAGGAAATTTCTCTAATCTTGGGAATAAGGTGAACATGCAGGTACTGGAGATATTTACAAATAGACATGACCAGAAAAGTAACTTTCCATGAAATAATGTAGTTTAAATGCCAAAAGGTTAAAATAAAGAAATGATTTTACAAGTTTCAAGAGAGAACTACCTGATCATTTATAAAGGTAAAACTATCAGAAAAACAGCAGATTTCTCAACAGAAAATGTAAAGGACAGGAAAGCATGGACTGATGTGTTTCCAGCCATGAAAAAAAGTAGTTGTCAATCTAGATTACAACATTCAGCAAAGCTATCCTCCAAAATTTGAAGAGTAATAAGATCCTTCCACATTAAGCATTAATTAAAGGAATTCATGGCTCCTATGTCAGATGATGCTTAAAGAATGCCACACACAGAAAAAGGAAATAAAAATAAACAAGAGAACATGGGAAATAATAATTCTCTTTATAAGAGTGGACAGGAAAATGAAACAGAGATACAACAAACATTATAAATAATAAAAATGACAAGAAGTAACACATAACTCTCTAAATAACATTGAATAAAAATTGTTTTTATTCTCCATTTAAAGTCATAGAATCATAGGTTGGATTAAAAATAATATCCAACTGTGTGTATTCTACAATAAATATATATCACTGGCAAAAACACCCACAGACTGAAACTTTAGGATGGACGGTGATAATTCATGCAAATGGAATCCGAAAGCAAGAAGGAGTAGCTACTTTCAGCTACTTTCATATCAGACAAAGCAGACTTCATGACAACATTTGTGAGGAGAGACAAAGATGGTCACTACACATTGGTAAAGAGAACAATATAAAAAGAAGATATAGTGATATATAAATATTTAAACCCCAAATGTTCATGTACCCAATTTCAAAAACCAAATTCTGCTCAAACTAAAAAAGCTTATAGGCCCCAATACAATAACAGTAGTTACTTCTAAAACACCACTCTCACTGATGAATAAGTCGTCCAAACATAAATAAGAGAGTGTAAGTCCTTAGGACAGACATGGATAACACAAACAGGCTACATCCCCAAATTCTGATGATAAATCAATTAACTCATAAATCTATTGTGACTACACACAAGTGACATTTAATGCCATCTGCTGGTGCCTTTGGGAAAGTATGACAAAGGGCATTACTTTGTCATAACCATGCAAAGGGCATTAATTTGCTGTTTGAAAATATGTGAATTTTATTTTTAAAGTGTGCTGGGGTTGTGGCTTAGTGGTACAGCACTTACCTAGCATGTGTGAGGCACTAGGTTTGATTCTCAGCACCACATATAAATAAATGAATAAAAACAAAGGTCCATCAACAATTTATAAAAAGCAAGCAGAGATACTTCAGAAATACATGACTTTTAATTTTTAAAAGAGTTTGTGTGTGTATTTACTTACCTCATTACTTGCCTTCCTTTATCCAACTACTGATTTACCTATGTAGATATGAAACGAAAAACAATAAACCATGAGCCATGTTTAAAAAACAAGGATAAAGGTGAAGAAGGAAGAAACACAATTCAAACAAATATGTGTTAACTTAGTTACTACAAAATTATTAGTTTTATAATTTAAAAATCTAAAACAGCTATCTGAAATACAATAACTTATCTTTGCTCCTGTTAATATCATCATGAATTTCACAGATTTTTTTGTGAATTATTTGATTTTTAAGCGTTAATTTTTTTATGTGTATGTTCCTTTGTTCACATATTTGTGAGGCTGGTCTACATATAAAATAAGCTCAAATCTGGGTTTGATCTTTAAGCTGGCATATTTAGATACATGCTGTTGAAATGAAATGCAATTTACCCAAACATATTTTCTTTATTTAACAAGAGTGTCCAAATGTTCTGAAAAGAATAGAAAAAGGCCATATTTCACTTTTATGTGAGAGTATTTCATGACTAAACTCTCACTAAAGTGAAATATGATTCTTTATAGAAAGAGAAAAAATGCTACAATAATATTTGTAGGATTTTTATATACTTTATTTTGTGGTAGAGATGAAGTACCTGACCTTCTTTTGACTTTATATGCTGAGACTTAGAGTTTATAAAATCTTACAAACACATATATAAACCAAGGCAATCTATTAAAAATTGATTTCTTTCTCCCCACGGGAAACTATTAGAAAGTACTCCCCCTCTACCTCCTGTCAGGATGGAGGCAGGAGTTAAAAGTTTTTCTCTAAAGTCACATTGGAGATTGGTGATTAGATTTTTACTGTGTATCTCTGGAGGTCAAGTCTCAAGATATAGGGTTAATTATATAATTATGGCAGATTTCAAGTTGCTTTGGTGTTAGAGGATTCCTGACATTTAGTGCAATATCAGGATTAAGACATAAAGAGGAAATTAATATACGAAACCCAATAAATGTTTAAATATATCCCCTCTTCATCTTTTTAGCTAAAGAACTTCAAAGTTCAATAGATCTTGCTTTCATTCTGGTTTGGTTGCTTTATAAATACATGACTTTACATAGTCAAGTAATTTATTTAATGATACTATTGTTTAACAAATAAAATAGCAACATCTTCCTCAATGGTTTTCTGATTAAAATTAAAATAATATACTACAATGCTCACCAGAATTTTGATTGGTTTTGTTTTATTGCTTCCTTTTAGTTACACATGACAGTAGAATTAATTCTGATATAATTGTACAAGCATGGAATATATCATAATCTAGTGAGAACCCCATTCTTATGGATGTACATGATATTAGGATTAACTATGTTATATTCATATAAGTACATAAGAAAGTTATTTCATTTTCATTCTACTGTCTTGTCTTTTCTTATCCTCTTTTCTGTCCCTTCATTCCCCTTTGTCTATTCTACTGAACATCTATTATTCCCCTCTCCCCCATTGTTGTGAGTTAGCTTCCACATATCAGCAAAAACATTCAACCTTTGACTTTGGGGGATTGGCTTATATCACACATCAGGATAGTTTCCAGGTCCGTCCATTTATTTGCAAATATCATAAAGTCATTCTTCTTTATGGCTGAGTAATACTCATTATGTACATATGCCACAATTTATTTATATATTCATCTATTGAAGGGCATCTAGGTTGGTTCCATGACTTAGGTATTGTGTATTGAGTTGCTATAAACACTGATGTGAGTGTATCACTGTAGTATGCTTTTTTGAAATCTTTTAGATATGAACTTAAGAAAGGAATAGTTGGGTCAAATCATGGTTCCATTCCTATTTTTTTCAGGAATTTTCATACAGCTTTCCAGAGTGGTTGCAACAATTTGAAGTCCCACCAACAGTGTATGAGTTTTTCCCTCACTTCCTCACCAACATTTACTGTTACTTGAATTCTTGATAATTACCATTTTGAATGGATTGAGATAAAATTTCAGTATAGTTTTAATTTTCATTTTTTCTAACTGCTAAAGATGTTGAATATTTTTTCATATATTAGGTGACCATTCATATTTCTTCTTCTGAGAAGTGTTTGTTTAATTCCTAGGTCCATTTATAGATTCAAATAACCCAATTACCTGGTTCACTTAAAACTCTTATGATAAAAGCAGATGTCCATCCAGGTGCGGTGGCACATGCCTGTAATCTCAGAGGCTTGGGAGGCTGAAGCAGGAGGATAAAAAGTTCAAAGCCAGCCTCAGCAAACATGAGGTGCTAAGCAACTCAGTAAGACCCTGTCTCTAAATAAAATAACAAAATAGGCTGGGGATGTGGCTCAGTGGTCGAGTACCCCTGAGTTCAATCTTTGGTACCCACCGCTCAAAAAATAAAATAAAATAGATGTCCAGATCTCACCTCAGAAATAATGATTTGTAAAATCAGGGATGAAACATAGGAATTAAATTTTTAGCCACTAGACCCTCATAAGTCTGAGGCAGGTAGCCAATCAGTCCTCTTTCAAGAGATTCTGATTGTGTTTTTGTAGGCAGAATTTATATTTGTATAATTTCTAGCTTTTTCCAAAAATATTCAAAACTTTAATGTGAACTGAAGCTATTTGTATGCAGGCTGTCTTAGGATAGTCATGCTATGTCAAACAGGAATCTTTTCCAAACAAGTAAGCTAACATTAGATGAATACTCCATGAGGTATCATATTTCAGCAATAGGTTAACCATTATTTTCAGTTAAAACAGAACCACCCACCCTGTTCTATTTCTGTTACTATTACTACAGGTCAGGCCACATTTTCAATACCCAATTTAAGGTGTTTTAAAATGCCTCCACCTCTTCCACCTAAAGAAAAAAAAAATCCATTAACCTGAGGCCCATTCCCTTCCTTCTTCTAGAGGTTATCTCTGTTAAAATGACACATGACACTTTCTGTCTTTAGTTTTCATTACCTTTGGGCTTTGGTAGGTATAATTGGTCGGTTTGGCTTCAAAGTGGTACAAATGACATTTTGTCTCTGTCACTTGACAGACTGACCTCTCCTTTTACATTAATGGGCTCTCTCTAACCTTTGGCAAGGTCACCTCTGTTGCTCAATCATGCTCTGAATTAAAGCAGCGCTGCACTTTCTGGTCCCAGCATGAAGCTAGCATGCCCTCTCGTGGCCTCCATTCATATTGCAGTGCAAGGATTTGTTTCTGTGTTCACTTGTCTTTACTTGGGGATGGGGTGAGTTGAGAAATACATTCATTCACATAAAAAATAAATATATGTTTCACCCGATAAAAATGTGAGAATAACAGAGTGAATGGAAGTGTGAGAAATTTTCTCATTATTATTTTGGATGAAATGAAATGAATATTTAGTATTTATAAGGAAGACTGGGGTGGGGAGGGAGTAAAAGTTTAATTCCATCATATAAATAGAGGATATAGCAAATTGAAAAAATGAAATAGAATTGTCCATTTTCTATCTATAGTTTAACATAGACGAATCCTATTAGAAGATAATTTGTTATGGTTAATATTAGACATTTATTCTGATTCCCAAAATATCTGAATTCTCATCTCATCTTACTACACTGTTAAAAATCCCTCCAGTGGATCTTATTGTAATAAACTAAAGTAAAAAGTCATTAGATAAATTTAAAAAAAAAACTATAAATAAGTAGAAGGAAGATCAGGAGAATAGAGGAAGGAGCACACAGGAGAGGGGAAAGGGAAGGGAAGAGGAGGTGGGGTCTGAATTGGAGCAAATTATATTTAATGTTGCATAATCATATACAAAGGAACCCAAATACTACATATAACTAAAATAAACTAATAAAGATCAGCACAAATTTCACTTATTGGTGCAATATCATAAGACATTTAAACTTGGTTCCAAGCAATCTTTTTAACCTTTTGAATCTTCTTCTTTTGAATCCTTAGTCTGTAGCCCCACCACTTAATAAAGTGGACTGTGGGTTTTGAGGGACTTTCTTAAAACTTACCATGACTGTGATCTAAAAGCATTCTCAGTGAAAACACTTCTGTGAATAGAAGATTGACTTATAACTAAACTCCTATGTTTCCATGTATCAACTGGTAGTCATACACTGAAGGTCATTCTATGACTGATTTTCCTTCTAAGGCCTTGTTAGGGGTATTTGTCACATTTTGCAGCTCAGAACATTCTATCTTACTGTAGTAGTGTAATTCCATCACCCTAGTAATGCCTCAGACTCTCCTTTTATGCTCCCAAGGGCTTGTGGTAATGCTGGATCCACCCTGCTTTGCTTCTGTTTTTTTTTATTAATGAGTGTGTGTTCCAGATCTGGCTGATAACAGCATCACATTCTTCTAGCTTGTTGACTTTCTCAGAGGTAGAAAACATTGGGGGCTTTGTTCAGTTTTCTTACTCTTTTCAGTTAATCTGAGTCTTGAAAGACGTGAGGAACAGATCTGCTACCAGAGGAAAAATAATGTAGAGGGGAGAATGAGAAAAATTGAGATTCTGGTGATGTTGAGAATATAAATTAAGTCACAGCTCAACATGAAAGCATATCTTATAATGCAATAAATTTAAGATTCGGTTTTCTTTCTGTAGAATTCTGAAATATGTGAGGTGCAGATGTACTTGTGTGTATGTACACACCACTCAGACCATGTGTCTGATCCTTATTTCACTGGATTAATGTAGCATCAAGCAAACAGCCATCAACAGATGGCTCTCAATAGTTGGGGTTAAAAAAAAACAGTTTGGACCTCAAATATGCTAATTTTGAGACATTGAATTTTGCACCTATATCTCAGAGTTATCCACTGTATTAAGCACAATGAACCTTAGCAATAACTTTCTGGCTAATATGCTTTTCATTATCTATCTCATTATCTATCTTCTATAACTTTCCCACTTCTCAATTGCCGTTTTCTACATTTCTTAAGTTAAATACTTGCATTTGAAATTTTGTCAGAAATGAGAGAATCTAAACTTAGAAACTAGTGTGTGTGTGTGTGTGTGTGTGACAGAGAGAGAGAGAGAGAGAGAGAGAGAGAGAGAGAGAGAGATCTGGGGATATGCATTTCTATCAAAAGTTGCTGTGTAAATATCTCTACCTTACCACCTTTATGCTTCAGTTCTTAGATATCATCATATGGCTTCAAAGTGCTACTTTAGGGAAGTCCCATTGTCCTGAAAACATACAACTTGGTGTATAGCATGGACTGAAGACAGGACAAACTAGGACAGGGAAGGAACATTGGGTGACTGACACAATATTCCAGGGGAGAGAGAATGAATGCTTTCTCTTCTGGATCTCTAAGAATTTCATATTAGGGTTTCTATCCCTGCTGTTTCCCTTCAGGTGGTGAGAGATATCATGTCTAGAAAAAGAAATTGAAGACACTTCACAATTTCACCTAAATCCCATTTATTATTTTGTATCATTTGGAACACTAGGAAAAAAAAAAAAAAAAAAACTTGTAACACAGATGGTAGATACAAATAGATACCTTACCAGAAGGCAGACTCTCTCAATTACTTTTGTTTCTTAATGTGGTAGGGTGCTATGGGTACACAACTCTAAAAGGCTTTGTAAATTATATATATGAAAAGGATTTCATTTCTCTAATAAATAAAGAACTCCTACAACTCAAAAACAACAAAAAATACACAAAAAATATTAGGCAAAGGACTTGAACATGTTTTTTTTTCCTATGATGATGTGCAAAGTTAATAACCACATGGAAAAAATTAAACATAATTTGTCTTTTTCCAATTGTGAGCTCTGAGTCAAGTCAAATCAAGAAAGCCTTGGAAGTGGGGCCTTCTACCGGACCAGATAGGTAAAATAATGAAAATCATCTGATTTTATTCTCCAAAGTGTCCGCAGCCTCATTTTGTCTCCCTCCAATAGCTGTCAGATTGCTGATTTTCATGGCGATTGTGGGCTTTTATGTTTTAATGTTACAGTGGAGCTAGAGAGAATGTGATAGGAATTGAGTAAGTGAAAACACCCCAAAGTATACTGCTTAATGAGGTTCAGCAATTTTCTTGAATAAACTGTCTCTGGATCTCAGTAAATTTTTGTTCAATTCTCAGTTTCTGGGGGAAAAAATGATTCCGGTGATGTTTGACAAATTTTTCATTGCTTTTATGGAGGAGGGAGTTTACCAGGTTCTTATTCACCAATTGTTATATCTTCAATAATCATAGTAGAATATCAAAACCAGAATTAAAAGTTTGTGTGTGTGTGCGCATGTGCATGCACTGTTCTATATCATTATATTGCATGCAGAGTTTTGCAACCCCTACTAAAATCAGAATACAGGATCATCACATCATCTTAATTTTCTCTTCTTTAACCTCTTTATACTCATTTCTACCCTCTCCTCTCCATGATCCCTGAAGACTGGGAACTACTAATCTGTCCTAAAATTGGTGTAGCCTGTCAGAAATTCTCCCTGTCTCCCAGTATCAGTATTACCTTGTCATTCCTCCTATATTCAATGGTTGGCAGGCAGTATTCATGAAGCTCTGCACAAACATGGTAATAGACCTTACACAAGAGCAATGGTGATGTCAGTCACTCATGTCCCCTGGAGCCAGAAATCTGACAGTCTCATTCCTGTGGCTGCCCAAATCAGGAAGAGCATGAGAAATGTCTGTCTCCATCACTGGCTTACCCCTAACACTTGGAACATAAGAGTAGCAATACTTGATTATTCCTCAAACAAATGGTGTTCAAGTACTTTTCATATAGTAATTCACTTAATTCTTATTCTAGTCTCGTGAAATCATTACTGTTATATCTGTATTTTATAGAGGAATAAATAAGAATATAGAAAGGCTAAGTAACTTATATGACAGGTATACTAGGTTCAACACTAGATTTCTGTTAAAGGCATAAATGAAAGAATGGTAAACAAGGGGCCAGGGTTGTGGCTCAGTGGTACAGCGTTTGTCTAGCATGCACGAGGGACTGAATTTGATCCTTGGCACCGCATAAAAATAAACAAACAAAATAAAGATATTGTGTCCATCTGCAACAAAAAAAAATTTAAAAAACAATAAACAATTATTTCTTGATCCTATTTATTTTTGAATTAATACTTCTGAGCTAATATGAACTCCTGGTGATAATAGAAATTTCAAGACAAATAATTACGAGGAAATTAGTTCCTAAATTGTTATTAGTTAAGACTCTGACAGGACTCCACCTTAGATGATTTGAGAGAATAGTGCCTCTTACACTTACTTTAAAAAGATTATTAAAGTTTTTAAGTGTCAGAAACTAAAATTTACTGAAAATCTATTTACAGGCTGTTTCATCAAAATACTGCATAAAATCATAAAGGCCAACAATTTGATCACATGCTGATAGGTTCCTGAAACCAGGCCTGAAGAGACTAACCCTTACCTTTGTCCTTCTCAATTCCCACCTATGACTAGAAAGCATCATATTTTACATCCACACAAATGTCTTCCTCCCTCTCTCTCTCTCTCTCTCTCTCTTTCTCTCTCTCTCAATGTCAGCCCAGCTCAGGTCATGTGTGTTTGATAACACATATGGCCTATCCATGATAGGACATATAGGTTTGTATGCCCCCATGCCAATGAAGAAAATACCAGAAAAACTATTAATTTGTACATACACATGTCAGTTTTCTCTAGAGGAATAGAGCCAACAGGGTATACATATATGTGTGACTATAAAATGGGGACTTATTAGATTGACCAGAAACTGGATGGTCCCACAATGGCTATCTGCAGGCTAGAGACCTGAAGGAACCAGTGACTGCTAAGTCCAAGAAGCTGGAGCCTCAGAACAAGAGGGATCAATGATGTTGTCCCAGAACAAAGACTTGGACACTCCCCAGAGAGTGGCAGATCAGATTCTGCTTTGTAAGAGTGAAGGCGATGGAGTCTAATGTCCTCAGACAACCACAGCAACAATATAAGCATCTCCCAAGAGGAATGGAGCTGTGTCTTCTCCTGCTTCCTTGTTCTTCCTCTTTTTTGTTCTATTAAGGTCTCTGACTTAAGAGACCACATTTAAGGAGGCTCTCCCTGTCTGTTTGCTCTTCCACCTGCCAATCATTCCTAAGAACACCCTCACCAACACACCCAGAAGTCTCTCAATATTAAGCAACTCTTAATTCAATAAAGTTAACAATTCAGATTAACCACCACTAATGTGTCTGCTTCAGAATTAATATTAACATCAGAGGAACTGTGAAGCGTGACTTGAGATTTCATTACTTTGAATCTCAAAAGAGTTCTTTTCTCCTAAATTTAACTTTGCTATTACACCATCAAGTTGCATTTCAGGGTATTAGAAAAAAAATTTGTAAACTCACTTTCCCAAACTTCACTTGAAAATGTAAGTGACAATGCTGTTCATCTACTGATGATGTCTCAATTATCACAAGAACTAAAACATATCACAAATTGAGAAAAAATTAACATAAGATACATCCTAAGTCACTGCTTATTGCAATTCTCTATTTCTTATATTTTGGGCACATATTCCTTGAATTTTCATTTGAATGTGTTTTTGTAACATTTTCTACAGAAAACAGTTGAAAGACAAGTCATTACTTACTCTAAAATTGTGGATGGTGTATTTTACCTCATCATTATTATTACTTTTAGATTTGTTTTGTTTTGTTTAACTACTTATTGCTATTGCTCTGCAAGATTTTCATTTTTCTGTCAATATGGCAAGTATTCTTTGAATTTCTTTTCATGTATTGACTGTGTGATGTCCTTACATTTTTTATTTTCTTGTGAATACTCTGAAACCCTCTTTTGCGGGGAGAACAAGGTGGGTACTGGGGATTGACCCCAGAGCCTTGCAGATGCTGGGCAAGCACTATACCACTGAGCTATACCTCCAACCCTGGAACCCTCTTTGAAATGGTTCCATTTATTAGTCTGTTAAACTAGTTAGTTTAACTATATCTTGCAAAAAAAAAAATGGCAATGAGTGCATATTTGTCTTGGAAAGTCTAGGAAAAGTGAGGGATTCTGGAGCTAAGTTTTAGCAGCTTCACTGTAAATTTTCTTTGCAAGCCTGGGCAGAAACACCACATATTTAGCTGATTACTTGAAGCATCTAACTAGTACCACAACACTGAGTCACCATAATTTCTAGTAGAACAAAAAATAATAGCACACATATGTTTCTAGAAAGAGATAAGGATTGCCATTTAAAAAGAAGGGTTTATGAGAAGCAATTTCATAAAAATAGGGACTTAACACCAATTCTCCAGAGTATAGTAATCTGATGTTCAAAGAGAAACCTACAGCTTTAAATTCTAATGTTTATTTAATGGTCCATTCATGAAATTGTAAGGAGTGCTCTGCAGGAAAGAAATATGATGCTATGAGAAGAGAAGTTAAGATGAAAGAGACAACAGATATTTGAATCTCTAAAGTTCATTAAAGTCAAGACATTCAAGGTGAGATAGACTCAGTTATGTGAAAACAGTGTAGTCAGGGAGTTGATTGCAAAATCTCCAAGGCTTGAAATATTGTGACCTACTTTGGGGGGAACTGAAAGAAAAACAGTGTGGAACAGTGAGTATGGATGCTGGGCTTTGGAGACCAGGGAGGGGAGTGTTCTACATGCACTGGGAAGCAATTTACAGGTTGGCTCTGAGGTGGACATGTATCTTTCACTCAGTCCACAGAGCACAACATGGAGTTTTCAAAGGCAAGAGAGAGAAGCAGGAGGGTAGTCAGGAGGCAACTTCAATAGTAAGGGTGAGAAGGGTGTGGCCACACAGTTTGTAGGATAGAGCCCAGACATAGGTGTAATCTGAGCAAATAAAGAACAACTGCTGGTGAGTTGAGTGTGAGACCAAGTAAGGAAGAAAAGAGAAATAAAACTTCACTCCCAGATGCTGTGTTCTTTAATTGATGTGGAGAAAAATCAAGGAGAAATGGGATTATCTTAGTTTATGATGTATATACAGCAACTTAGAGAACTGTTTTTGTATTTAGTGTATATATAAGATGGTAGACAAGGAAAGAGCTTTATTGACTTCCTCTGGGTCCCTCGAGTGTCCCAAAAAGTCAAAGGTCAAACATTTTCTCTGATATGCAGAAAATAATACAAAATAATGAGGAGGAATTTTAAAAAAGAGGAAGAATAGAAGAAAGATCAGTGGAATAGACACAGGGGAATGGAGGGAAGAAAGGAGGGTTGGCTAGGGAAAGACAGTGGAATGGATCTAACCTACCTTTCCTGTGTACATATATGAATATAACACAGTGAATCTCACCATCATGTACATCCACACAGCACTAATTAAAATAAAAAAAATTAAAAACCTACAATAAATAGAAAGATCAGTGTAGGGAAGGGGATGGGGCATGGGAAGAGGTAAGAAGAAAGGAAAGTCCTAGGGACTGATTTAGAACACATTATATTCCATCTTTTATAATGATGTCAAAATGAATCCTAATGTTATGTGCAATTTAAAAAAAAACACTAAAAATGAAAAATAAATAAAAGTCATAATTACTCCACTCAATTAAGAAAAGATGGATGAATCTTAACCATCTTCTTCATAAATCCATTATATTAAGAAATACCCATTTTGAATGCTGATGTTTCTTCCTCTCATGGAGTTTTTAACTATTTGGTCTGGAGTTTGTCTAAATATCCATTCAAGCCTACGTATACAGAACTATTCTGTTAGCATTGTCTTGCTTTAAGAAATTCCACTAGAGGGAGCTACCACAAGGTGTTTCATTTCCACTTTATTATTTCATTATTTTTCTGCTTCTTAAAACTTTATTCAACACAACTATGCTTACAGAAATATACTCATCTTTGTAAATAGAATGTAATTTAAGAGCTTATTCTACACAATAGTTTTGATTACAATGGTAAAATTTGTATTTACTTCTCACTCCCCGACTTAATTATAATTATTTGTAAGGTCCCTTATTTATCCTTTACAAGATTGTATGCATATTTGTACAAAAGCCTGGAATCTTGATCTAAAAGCTTTTGGGAAGAAAGAATGTGGAATTAATTTTTAAAAATATTATTTTCATATTTGGCAACAAAGCATCTAATTTTAAACTGTGGAGGGGAGAGAAGCTAAAAGTGCTTTAGTAATTAAGCCATGTTATATAAAATTTGATAGAATTCATTGTTATTATTTGAAGGTCTTTATAAAAATTGTATTGGGTCTGATTTACTGTGATATACTTATTTTAAGTGACTATTCACTAAATATTTTTCAACAGTTAAAAGTAACCCTGTACATGTGATTTCCCAGTCTATTTTGTGTTTTTCTCTATGGTCACACATTCCTGCAGATTGGATGTGCCAGTTGTTGTACTAATCACTTTGCCTATAGAAACTTCTTTAATCATTTTCCTTATGCTTGAAGTGTCAGATTCAGACACAGTGTATGATGAGGCCACCCTGGAATGTCCCTTCCCTTTGTCCTGTGCTGACTTGTGAAACTCATTAGGACATTAGCATCAGCTGCCCACAGTATGGTACCAGTGATAAAGGCATCACTCACAGTAGATTCCCTAAGGTGTCAGCACATGAGTCCTTCCAAATGAAGCTTGTGTTTCTAATTTGGGAATGCCTTCCTCCAGGGGACCTAACACATAAGGTGTTGTGTGTTCTGAAGGTCTCAAGATTTCATTTGTTGCCTCCTGACATCAGACAATGTGGCAAATATCACCTTTGAATAGGCTGGGTTCCATCCTAACAGATGGCCATTAGCTCAGCCTACTGAAAAGCTTTCCTTTTCCATCTGGAAATAAGCAGGTTTAATGCTCCAAATCCTGAAAATCACAATGCGGGAAAGTTCAGGGGGCTCTGAAAACAACACGTGACAACAAAATCTGGGACAGAAACTTTCCCAATTGCAAAAGATTTGCTTTTGATTTATCTCAACATTTTTATGTTCAGGGAACAGGAAACAAATGAGTGTTTTTGTATAAAGACTTAGGACTTGTCAGTACTAAGCTTAGTGATTCTGATCTCTGGTTGCACAGCAAAATCGTTTGGAAAAAAATAGTTAAATCTCAGATGCTCAAGCATATAGTTAAATCAGAATTGCTGGAATTGAAACCCAGGCATTAATGATTTTTTTTTAAGTTTCCCAGGATTTTACAATGAACAGTGAATTTTGATAATCACTAGGTAATGCATTGTTTCCTGAACCTTTATATACAGGAATCACCTTGGGATCTTTGAAAATACAGATTACCATTCAATAGGTCTGGTATAAAGCCAATATTGCTGTTAGCACGCTGCTATAAGCAGCAAGGTTATCAGGCAATGTGGGCGGGTTGTTCTCCAAAATAGACACAGAGCTGCTTAAATGCCAGGGCCCTTTCTGTTCATTTGGCAATATTCATTGTTGTTGGATCCTATAGAAGTTCTTGGATTGTTGAAACAATCAGGAAATAGTCCCAACTCATCTTTTCAGAGACATTATCTTTGCACCAAAATCTACTAAAGAATTTAAACTTAAACCATTTTTTCATGGAAATTGGGAATGTAGACATTCAAATTTTCAACAAAAAGAAGTTTATAAGCTGACAAAAATGTTATAAATGAGTAGAAACACAATTTTGCCCACCCGATTTTTGTGATACTATCTATCATAGGTAAAATTAGGTCTATGGATATTTGAAATGCCTTTATGTGAATTCAAAGATACAAAGAAGCAGAATTTAAAGAGTGACTAAAAAATGCCACTATATTTTAATATATGCACAAGCAGAAAAGAGCCCAGTCTTTCCTGAACATTATTGCATGTACCTGGCACACTATCTAACACATAATTTTTAAACAACCATGAGGTTTAATACTCTAATCTGTTATCTAGGAGCTTTTATTATTGAACTTATATAGGTAAGTCCTATGTAATATTGCATCCTTTCAATAACTATGCAGTACCTATTGTCTGTCAGGCAATGGTTCAAATCCTAAGAATACAGGTCTTTTTTTTTTTTTAATAGACACTGTATTTTATTTATTTATTTATTTGCTCCCTCTCCCTGGGCTTGGACTTTCCCTTTTCTGCCTTGAATGTGACTTCTGTCTTCCTGCTGGCCCAACACCCTTCATCTGACTCACTGTTTCTAATGTCCCTTTCTGCAAAAACTTCCTAGATCTGCCTCCCTCCAGACTAGGTGGGCTCTTTTTTATGTATTTTTTTTTATTTATATATGACAGCAGAATGCATTGAAATTCTTATTACATATGTAGAGCACATATTTTCATATCTCTGTGTACATAGTAATTTCATACCAATTCATGTCTTCATACCTGTACTTTGGATAGTAATGATTATCACATTCCACCGTCATTAATTACCCCATGCCCCCACCCTTTCCCTTGAATTCCTCTGTCCTATCTAGAGTTCATCTATTCCTCCCATGCTCCCACTCCCTACCCCACTATGAATCAGGCTCCTTATATCAAAGAAAACGTTTGGCATTTGGTTTTTTGGGATTGGCTAACTTCACTTAGCATTATCTTCTCTAACTCCACCCATTTACCTGAAAATGCCATGATTTTATTCTCTTTTATTGCTGAGTAATATTCTATAGACACTGTATTTTAATAGGAGAGAAATAATAAAGTCACCAGAAACATAAGATAAATTAGATTCTAATAAATACTATTTTACAAGTGTAATAGATTTGGGGCATAGAGAAAACTAACCTGTAAGAAGCAATTTCACTTAGAGTGGCCAAGGAAAGTCTCTCTTAATAAAGCAGGGGTCTGAATAATGACAAAGACTGTCAGTCAAGAATTGGACAAGTGTTCCAGGTAAAGGTGACAACAAGAAAACAGACCCTGGAATAGGTATGATCTTATAGTGCTCCAGAGACTTCAGAAAGAACATATGGGTGGAACACAAAGCAAGTGGTGGGAGACAAGATCAGAGAGAGAGGTAAGCATGGATCATTAGCAGCTCCCTTTATGAGAAGTTTTATACTAATTGCAGTGGGAAATCAGTGGAAATTTTAAATAAAGTGGTATTATTATCTGATTAACTTTTAAAATGTATGGC
Source organism: Marmota monax (assembly GCF_021218885.2). Classification (NCBI taxonomy): domain Eukaryota; kingdom Metazoa; phylum Chordata; class Mammalia; order Rodentia; family Sciuridae; genus Marmota; species Marmota monax. The sequence goes on along the minus strand of NW_026695230.1, from coordinate 533,514 downwards.
TCCTATGCAGGGAATAAATAATAAAGTAAAAGCAGACAGAATAATTAAAAGTTGATTGTATTTGGCTAGATGAAACACAATGGGTTCTGAGTCTAGGAGAGCAATGAAGGTAGAAATAAGAGATGGACAGAATCAGGATATCTTGTGAAAGCAGAGCTAAAAGGATCATTATCAGATTAGATATTGGGTCTGTTCCAGTTATCTCTTGCTGCATAAAGAAACTACACTAAATGTGAAACCAAGAGAATTTGTGAGTTAAGAATCCAGTAATCATTTTACTGACAAGTAACATTCCGTTGCGTAAGATATATGTAAAATATACTTGTTTATATGTTGTATACAAATGTTACACATTATATGCATATAAATGTTATACATGCAATATTACACACCACACTTTTACATACACAAATGTTGCAGTCATCATTGATATCCAGAGGGGATTAATTCCCCATTGACAACCTAATCCATAAATGCACAAGTGTCATATAAAATGGCATAGTTTTTACATATAACCTACACACAACCTCCCTTATACCTTAAGTCAGCCCTTACAAATATGTAAATAGATGTTATACTGTATTATTCAGGGAATAATGATAAGGGGAAATATGTGTACATGTTCAATGTAGATGCAAATTTATTTTTGAATATTTTTGATTTATAGTTTGTTAAATACGTGGTTGCAGAATCTGAAGACACAGAAGGCTGACTCACTATTACATTTTAGGCATACATTTAGTTAATGTATATTTGGTTCTTTGCACTTTGGGGGTATTATGAATAATGTTGCTATGAACATTTGTGCCTAACATTTTGCAAAAATGTAAATTTTTAATTTTCTTAACTACAGTAGAATTGTTAATCATATATAATTCCATTTTAATATTTTTGAGAACTGCCAAATAATTTTTCAAAACCATTGTCAGTTTTCATTTCCACCAGTAAAGCATAGGAATCCATATATTGTATGTATATATAAGTCATAAATTAATTTTAAACATTATTTTTAGCATGATTGTCTTTTGATTGGACTCATCACATATAGTCACTGTGGTATTTTCCACTTTTGATATTATTTTAACACTTAAAATTTTTCAGATTTTGGAATATTTTAGATTTTTTATTAAGGATGCTCAACCTATTATATATTGATTATATAACAAACAACTTCTTTTCTGTGCTATTTTACCAGAATTTTGTTGAGAATTTTTGCAACAATATTTATAAAAGCTTTTGGTTCTATTGTGCTCTGTTTTTGTCTGTCTTTAGTGTCAGGATAATAATAATAGCACAAGTTTGAGAGTGATCCTTCTACTTCTGTTTTTGGAAAAAACTTGAAAGTGTTAGAATTAATTCTTCCTTAAATTCTTCATAGAATTTAAGAGCAGAAACATCTTGATTTAGGCTTTAAGGAAGTTTTATAAATTACAGTCTCTTTACTTGATATACGAAATAATCAGATATCCTATTGTAACTTGAGCTAGTTCCAGTAGTGTGTTCTAAGACTTTGTCCTTTACCAAGGTACTGAGAATTCTTTTTTTTTAATGCATCTTTAAAATTTTTAGTTTGTTATATATTACAGCAGAATGCATTACAAATCATATTACACATATAGAGCACAATTTTTCATATCTCTGGTTATACACAAAGTAAAGTCACAGCACTCATGTCTTCATATATGTACTTAAGGTAGTGATGTCCATCTCATTCCACTATTGTTCCTATCCCCGTTCCTCCTCCCTTCATTCCCTTCCCTTTGCCCTATCTAGCATATATCTAAAGGTTCCATGCCCTCATCCCTAACCCCATTATGAAACATCATTCTTTTTTTGGGGGGGGGATTGTTTCCTAGATCTTTTTTACTTTTATTTTTTTTAATTTTTAATGTTGGTTGTTCAAAACATTACATAGTTCTTGATATATCATATTTCACACTTTGATTCAAGTGGGTTATGAACTCCCATTTTTACCCTGTATACAGATTGCAGAATCACATCAGTTACACATCCATTGATTTACATATTGCCATACTAGTGTCTGTTGTATTCTGCTGCCTTTCCTATCCTCTACTATCCCCCCTCCCCTTCCCTCCCCTCCCCACTTCTCTCTCTACCCCCTCTACTGTCATTCATTTCTCCCCCTTGTATTTTTTCTCCTTTCCCCTCACTTCCTCTTGTAGGTAATTTTGTATAACCCTGAGGGTCTGCTTCCATTTCCATGCAATTTCCCTTCTCTCCCCCTTTCCCTCCCACCTCTCATCCCTGTTTAATGTTAATCTTCTTCTCATGCTCTTCGTCCCTACACTGTTCTTAGTCACTCTCCTTACATCAAAGAAGACATTTGGCATTTGTTTTTTAGGGATTGGCTAGCTTCACTTAGCATAATCTGCTCTAATGCCATCCATTACCCTGCAAATTCTATGATTTTGTCATTTTTTAATGCAGAGTAATACTCCATTGTGTATAAATGCCACATTTTTTTTTTATCCATTCGTCTATTGAAGGGCATCTAGGTTGGTTCCACAGTCTTGCTATTGTGAATTGTGCTGCTATGAACATCGATGTAGCAGTGTCCCTGTAGCATGCTCTTTTTAGGTCTTTAGGGAATAGACCAAGAAGGGGAATAGCTGGGTCAAATGGTGGTTCCATTCCCAGCTTTCCAAGAAATCTCCATGCTGCTTTCCAAATTGGCTGCACCAATTTGCAGTTCCCAGACTTGAAGAATGAGACAGAATCCCAAATCCTAGAAGCCTACAGGACGCTGAATGTGCAAAATCATAAGAGATCCTGAAACATCATTCTTAAATCAGAGAAAACATCCAGAATTTGTTTTGGGAGGATTGGATAACTGTATTTGGTATTATGTTCTCCAACTCCAACCATTTACCTGAAAATGCCAAGATTTTATTCATTTTTAATGCTGAATAATATTCCATTGTGTATATATCACAGTTGCTTTACCCATTCATCTGTTGAAAGGCATCTCTAGGTTGGCATCTCTAGGTTAGTTTAGTTATTGCGAATTGTGCTGATATAAACATCAATGTGGCTGTTTCCATGTTGTATGCTGTTTTTTAGTCCTTTGGGTATAGACTGACAAGTGGGGGTCAAATGGTGCTTCCATTGCAAGTTTCCAAAGATTCTCCATACTGCTTTTTATATTGGCTGCACCAATTTGCAGTCTCACCAGCAATATATGAGTGTGCCTTTTGCCCGCATCCTTGCCAACACTTATTGTTGTTTGTATTCTTAATAGCTGCCCTTCTGACTGGAGTGAGATGAAATCTTAGAGTAATTTTGATTTTCATTTCTCTAATTGCTAGAGATGATGAACATTTTTCATATATTTGTAGATTAATTGTATTTCATCTTCTGAGAAGTGTGTGTTCAGTTCCTTGGCCCATTTATTGATTGGGTTATTTGATGTTAAGATTTTTGAATTCTTAATGTATCCTAGAGATTAGTGCTTTATATGATGTGTGTGTGGTTAAAATTTGCTCCCAAAAATGTAGGCTTTGTATTCTACTCACTGATTTTTTTTTCTTTTGCTGAGAAGAAGCTTTTTAGTTTGAATCTACCCCATTTATTGATTCTTGATTTTAATTCTTGAGCTATAGGAGTCTTATTGAGGAATTAGGGGACTAATCTTATTCTTATACATTTCTTGTAGATATTTGAGAGAAGAATTATTAGTGATATACCATGCATATATGTTAACTGGAAAACTTAATATCTATCACACTAAACTATAAAAATCTACACAACTGTCATTTAGCTCACATAGAAAAAATAACTACTCACAATCTTTTCCTTGATGACCTCTGATCCTTTCTTGATTTGAGTGGTAGACATAACACATAAGCCAGAGATAGAAGGATCTTAAAATATTGTATAAAGGAACCCCATTCCAAATGTTAAAAAGAAGAAAATGCACATTCCACTGTTGTGCAATGTGAAAAAAGAAGAGTGAAGTGAACAGATCAATATGGTATGACACTAGGATTGAAACTCTTCTCCTGGCAGGAACCTGTAGTAGGATAGTAGAAATATCTGTCAAGGTCTGAAGACTACATATCTGTGCAATTGGTGTAGCTGCAAGCATTGACTGAGATCCTATGTGCCTCTAGGAAAATTCAGGATTTTGTGTTTACACATATAGTACAGGGAAGAAAATAGGTGGGCACATGGATAGACCCCAGGGAGTGTTCTAAGAATCATGTAGTCTGTGAATGTCAAGCAATGAATTTAAGCTTTTTTCAAGATGTGCTGAAGTCACGGGACATGGTGGTGACTTGTCAGTAATTGCAGTAGCTTGGGAGGCTGAGCAAGAGAATTACAAGACCAAAGCCAGCCTCAGAAATTTAGTGAGACCCATGAGCAACTTAGCGATGCCTTGTCTCAAAATTTAAAAACAAAAAAAATAAATAAAAATTAAAAAATGACCTGGGGATGTGGCTCAGTGGTTAAAGGCCCCTGGGTTCAATACCTGGTACAAAAAAAATTGTGCTGAAGTGACATGGAGACTCTGGAAGGTACAGTTAATTACATATACCTTAATTCAACAAAGAGATCCTAGCATGCCTAATTTTAAAACCTAAAAGCACAAACCTGCTCCTTTATATTCATTATTTATTAGAAAAATATACATCAGGTGAAAAGTTATGAAAGTCTAATCATCTGCTTTGGCCCTTCATAAAACAAAACTCATATGATTACTGTTTGGCTCAGTTATTTTTTATTCTATTTTATAGTAATGATGAGCAGAAATGCATCCATCTGGAATTCTGCTGATAGACACTTTAAGACAGTGGGCTGAAACCATTTGATATTAACATGTTTCTTTAACAGTTGTTGGAAGTCATGGATCAACTCCTCAGAAATAAATGTGTATGTGGTCATAGGCAAAATTCCTGAATATAAATTCAGGGCATCAAACCGTTAGTAAAAAACAAACATTGCTTTAAATATTCTATCATGGAGTTTAACACAATTTGCCTTGGAAATTTGAGCTATTTAAAATTAATTCTAGAATTTGGGTACAAACATTTATAAGAAAGAAAAAATGAACATTGTATATAGTAAGAATGAAATCAACCATCTTTATAGTCCTCTTGAATGTCATCATTCAGGTCTTCCTGATTCATGTCAATGACAAATCTATCCCTCTTATGGCAGATTATGTTAATGGGACTATGTTCCAAGAATGAATTAATTTCTAAATGCTGTATGACTTTCATTTACTCCATATTAATTCTATTAAGTAATTCTACTTAATAGCATATACCTTCTATTACATAAGCATAAAATCTTAATAAAATTCTACTTAATAGCATACACCTTCTATTACATAAGCATAAAATCAAAATGCGACTTTACCAAAAGGTAATTTGTTAGCTCAAAAGTCACATTGTAGATTTTATTCCTTACTTTAAAAAATAATCACACACTATATTATGTAAGCAGTTGTTAAATAATGTCTTCTGTTTTGTTATTTCAACAGAAAATATTGGTATGGGTGTACAACAGAAACTGTTGATTGCTTTTTCAAGAGCTATTTCTTCTTTTTCTTAACCTGCTTAAAAGACTTTTCTTTAAGTATGAGGAGGCAAGGTGCTCGGTGACAATGGAGCTCTCTCCCAGAATCCTACATATGAAGCATGATTGGTATAGAATTAAGGATAATCCCCTGCCCTTCGTTATGATTGGTTTAGGAAGTGGCACATTATCAGGTTTTATCTCATGTGATCAAAAAGGGCATGTGTGACTTTTATAAAATATTTCTGTTCTTCACAAATATAGGCAAACATGCTATTTCCTTTTCTTGCTTTTAAGCATCATTGTTGGTGAATATGAATGCTTGCAATTGCTTGTGATCATGAAGGGGGATTTTACCATATTATCAGAGGAGATCCTGAGTCATATATGATAATATTGAATTGCTGAACCAATTCTAAATCACCTGCAGGTGAATTACTATAAACTGCGGTCATGTAATAAAATCTCATTTATGTCATATTTAATAATTTTTATTACTTAACAGTCAAAATATGTTGAGTGATTCAGTATGAGTGTACCTAAGTTTACTCTATCATTCTCTTCTCCAATTCTGGTCCAAGATACATACACTACATACACTACACTAATTACTTCTGAACATTTTTAAAATAATTTTTTTTTACTTTATTCTCACTTTATCTCCTAATGTAAAGTGATACCAATAGAGATATATTTGTGTGACATTTGTAATATGTGGAAAAGTTCAGCAGTGAGAAATTTACAAACTTTGAAATTAGTCTGGCTTGAACTTAAGTCCTGGGGACATAATGTATGAAACACATTATATTAAGCAATTAACTTTACTTTTTCAATCTGAACTTCTTTAGAAGTAAAATTGGTATAATATTCTTTGCAAACATAAGTTATTATGATTATAAATACCTTTGTTCAGAACATAAGACACACTTGGCACTCAATAAAGTATCACTCTAATAATAGCAATAACAATAATAATTAACATTTATATAGCACTTCATATTTTGCCATGTATCTTCATACACAATATTAGCTTTGGTTATAATATGACTCCAAAATGAGTGTGGAATGAAAGGGAACTGTAGTTCAAAGAACAGGAAACAGTTCTCCAAGTTTCACAGTTTACGAATGTCTACATAGAGCACCGCCAACATCCTATGAATCCTTTTCAGTCGACTTACCTCTTCCACACAGTTAAAATAATCACAACTCCTTTCATTTCTTATAAGGATCCGTGTGCTACAAAAATTCACAAGAGTAGCCCTAGTGTTAGCATGCCGTTTCCACTTGCATATGTACATGGCAGTCTTTTCCCTTAGAGCAATTTTGTGAACTAGATGTCTTATTTTATTGATCATATCCAAATTATGAGCTTTGGCTTATAAGTCAAGGGATGATTCTAAAGGAAAACAGCCATTATAATGCTGTGTCATAAAGTGATAGAGTGTGCAACACATATACCCTGGGACCTTGAAGCCCAATTCAGAGCATGATGAAATCCATTGTTGTAGATCTGCAAAAATACTAAACATGAAGAAGAGACTTTGAATAGCAACTGAAGTTGGTCCACAAAATAGAAAATAGTGTGAGCTCTTCAAGCACTCACTTCATTCATTCATTCATTCATTCATTTTTATCATGCAAGACATCCAGAGAGTATATACTAAGCATAATCGATTATCCTTCTTACATATTCTGTTCCTCCTCTCTGTGGTTCTCTTGGTGTTTAGGCATACTAGAAGACTTTCAATCAAAGTTGGGGGGTGGGGAAACCTCTTCAGGAATCCATCATTGATGTCACCTTTCCTTAAACCCAGGAGTCCCAAAAGAGAAGTAATCTATATACCCTTACTCTGTCCCCCAAACCCTAAAATCACACATTAACTTCTAAGAATAATGTTTAATATAATGAGCCAGATGCACTTGTTTTTTTTAGTGACAAACATTTTCAATGTCCTTACCATCAAAGCTATTTTTATTTTTATTGTAATAAAATATACATGAATAATAATACATTATGGATTACCTGAATAATGAGACATAATATATAAAATTATTCATATATGATTATAAATAATACAAAATGTATTCAATAGTATTTGTGTGAATATAAAAGAGGAATGAACAGAAGTATTGACTCAATCTGACCAAAATCTGATGTTCATTTTTCACTTCCCATTTCATCTTTAGAGAGCCACATTAATGAATGCTCATTTGTTATTTATGGTATCTCTGAATTAAAGCATAATCAATGACAATGAGATCAATCACATAAATTCCATCCTGGCTAATCATTGTAACTAGGCATATCTCTTGAACTTTTTTATTAATATCTGCATAAGCCAGGTATTAAAAATATATTTCTAATTTATTGTAAGACCTTATATTATATCTACAGAGTAGTTTTAAGAATAATTATTAAACATAAATATGTGAAGATAGGAAGTTTCACATGCAAAGTCATGTGAAACTTGAAAAATTAGATGGAGCACCCATTCTGACAATAAAGCAAGACAATGAAAAGAAGCTAAGCAAACAATGCTCTCTAGTTCACTAGTCCTTACTATCACATGGGGTATAATAGGAAAGGCAGCACAATACAACAGACACTAGTATGGCAATATGTAAAAATGTGGATGCGTAACCGATGTGATTCTGCAATCTGTATACGGGGTAAAAATGGGAGTTCATAACCCACATGAATCAAATGTATGAAAGATGATATGTCAAGAACTATGTAATGCTTTGAACAACTAATAGTAAAAAAAAAAGAAAAAGAAAAAGAGAAAGCACAATAATGTTTAACATAGTGATCTAGATGAACTACCTTTTGTCACTTGCTAATATCCTTAACATCCTTTCTACCCAAACTATTTTTATTTTGTATTAAAATAAAAATATATCCATTATACATTTTCAGTAATACATATGAATATAAAATGGAATATGTCATGCTTTCTGCTGTCCTTTTTCTTTTCTTTGTTTTTGGTACCAGGAATTGAATGAAGGGGTATTTAACCACTGAGCCACATCCCCAGTGCTTTTTTATATTTAGAGACAGGGTCTTACTGAGTTTTCAGTGCTTCGCTAAGTTGCTGGAGCTGGCTTTGAACTTAAGATCCTCCTGCCTCAGCTTCCCGAGCTGCTAGGATTAGAGGTGCAAGCTACTGCACCCAGCGCTGCTGTCCATTTTCTTAAACCCCACAACCGTATGTGGTTCAATTATTAATGCTGCTTTTTATGTGTGTGCCAAGGATTTCCACTGAGTCATATCATCAGCCATTTATCTGTATATCTATCTATCTATCTATCTATCTATTTATTTATCTTTGTTTTGAGACAGGGTCTCATTAAGTTGCTTAGGACCACTTTAAGTTGCTGAGGCTGGCCTTGAACATATGGTCCTCCTGCCTCAGCCTCTGGAGCCACTGTGACTGCAGGTGTGCACCATAGTGCCCATCTCGTTAATGTTTCTTGCATGGCCTCAGAAGAATTAGAATTAACCACACTATACCTTCAAAATAAATAGGATGGGAAGCCCTATATAATGTGGCCTCTTCATATTCTTTAGCTTCGATTTCTTCTCTCCAACCCCCCATCAATCTGTATTCAAATATCTGAAATTACCAACATTTCTCTAAGAGTCTGGTCTATTTTCTGCTGAAGTCTTTGAGTAGTCTGCCTGAAATCCCCTTCCCACAGCTTGTGCCAATTCATACCTCATAAATCCGGAGAACTTTTCATTATTTAAGACTTCCCCTTCTCAAAACAGCTATGACAAAGAATTCCCAGTTCCTCTAGATTCACTCCTTCTACAACCTTCTCTGATCTAAGCAGAAAAACCACTCCCTCCTCTTTACACTGGGGCCTGGTACTTAATTTAGAACAGGCTCTTTTTATACTATACATTAATGAATAATTTACATATATATATGAAATCTGAGATGAACATGTAGTCTTATATTTTTTCTCCTGATTACAAAGCACGACACATAAAACACAGTACGTATTTAATACTTTTTTTTAGCTTATGAATCAATTAATGAAGAACACACTTTGGTTAATGCTTATGGAATAACTCTACTGTTTGAAATTTAAGGCATATTAAAATATCATTTTTACTGGAACAATAAGTAAGCTGTCAAAGAACGTGACACTGCTATTAAATTTAAAAAATTATTTCCATTCTATCTCAAACACTGGATATTTCATTCTATTATATATCATATAATTTTAGAATTAAAAATTGCCCTTGGAAAACTCATTTGATATATTTAAATGAAGGTGATAAATCTGAGCCACCATCACCTTAATCCAAATTCCTTGATGTTTACAATTAGTACATGTTTTAAAAAGATGTTTCAAAAGGCAAATCATTTTTCTAGGTTGACACAGGTTGTTGAAAGAGACATTAGTGAGTCTCACATCCTAAAATAAACAATTAAGTAAAAAGATACATTGGGTCCAAACAAACTAGCAATGCTATCAAAATATTGTTGGAAAATATAGGAATAACTAAAAGTGCTCTGTGCCTCTTTCTCTCACCCTGTCATTTAATTAATCTTGAATGATTTTTCAAAGCATGTTTGCTATTCTTTGTACCTGGATCCAGGTTTTACGTTGCTAGGAAATCATGAAGTATAATGCTTCTGTGGCTTTTGTCTCTCAAAAGGCTTGGCTTTAACATAGAGTAAGTCTAAGAATTCCATTTATAGTTTCATTGATGTAGATGTTCTTATTTTCACTGTTTGATTTTGTAATCTAGAGAGAAATTCCATAAAATAGCAAAGATCATTTTATGGAAAAATATGGATGTGGAATTTTTTACACTAAGAGACATATTTAAGAATACCTAGAGCAAACTCATAATTTTGCAGATGGGGAAACTGAACCAGAGGAAAGAAAGGTGATTAAACATTCCAGAGCTCTACTTGCATGTCCCTGTACATATGATTCCCTTATATATGATTTTTTTCATTAGATATTTTATCTGTGAAACTTCCATGAGGAGATCGTTATGAATACCAATTTATAGGTGAGGGAACCAGTCCTAAAAGTGACTTAATAATTCACCCAAGTGGCATATTCTTGACACCTTATCATGTCCCCAAGCTTTTGATGGCACTTCAGTGTGAGACTATGTATTTGACGGAGGAGGCTGCAAGAGGGTGCTTGTTTTTGATCAGAAAAGAAAGGGGTAATGGGAGCAGAAAGAATAGGATTGTAAAGTGGGCCCTGGAAATAAAATACAGTTATCAATGGTTTGGAAAATAATAGCATATACTCTTTCTCTGGGGGGTCAGAAACTGATACATTCTGAAAATACAATGATGCTTCTATATTCTGATCATATTTTCCACATGAATCTGATAGCCATTGTGCTATTCTGGAGCCTCTACATGTCTACCATTTATCCATATCTGATCTCACCAAATTTTACTTTACTTTAATTGACAAATAAAAAGCATACATACATGTCACATATCACTTGTTGTTCTGGAATATGTATTGGATTGGCTAAAACAAATGATAGCATGATTTTAGATATTATGATTCTCATTAGTATTGTAATTATCATTACCAGTCTCCAAGCAAGGAAATCAAGCTCAGTGGAGGTAAACAAATTCTATAGAGTCATAAAGCAAAATTGACAAAACCGAGATTTATATCCTGTTGTTTCTGATTCTGTGAGGTATGTTCTACCTTTGCCTGTCACTGATAAAGATTGTCTGTGACTTAACGTAGTTTAACTTATCGTAGTATACTGAAACTTTAAAAAAATTAATTTTTTTTTTCCCCATATCCTTTCGAGACAGAAATATGTCTGGGGCAGTAAATAGAGATGTCAACAACAGACAGCCTTCTGTTTCTGTCATTTCTCTAACACATCACTTGTTTTGTTTTTATTTAGCAACAAACAAAAGACTTTGAGTCAAGAGATTCATAGAGAGCAATATGGCTAATAAAAAAGCACTAAATTAAAATGTGGTATGCTTAAATATATGCAGCAAAACTGCTATTGATACCTCTATAAAAGGCCATTAACAGTTATGCTTCTCTGTAAAAAGTACAAATGTGAAATAGAACACCTCATATCTATATCAGATGATAGATTATATTAAGTATTGTTATGATAACTTTTAACGTAACTCCAGGATTTGTTCTTGCAGATGCTATTGTTTGGAAATAAATCTGAGAAAACAGAGTCTAACAGAATTTGCCTAACTCTCAGACTTTACCTCCAGCTGTTTTTTCACCTTTTAATCTGCTTGGAATTGTCTTTCTAAAGCTGGCTCTCAAGGTCATACCACTTTTTTTCATGTGCCTGGAAATTCTCCCTTGATCAAACACACTCCAATGCTAAATGGAGACACGGATGAATGGAACAGCCTGCACAAACACAGTGATTGCCACTGCTGTTACTGCTATGTATGACTTTCTTTATTTCTTTTTCAATAAAGAAATGAAGACAAATTGGTTTAATAGTGTCTGTAATAAGTTGGCAGTGTGTATTAAAGCTGTTTCTTCTCTTGTGTTGGCAACGGATCTTATATGCAGTGATGTATATGTAAAAATAATCTTGGTACCTAAGGCAGACAAGCTTTTATTATAAGAATGAGGTTCATTAAAACCATACTGCCTTGGGCAAGTTAGCAGTTGCTTTATGAGTCTCAGAAGGTAAACTTTTCTAAAACGAGAAAATGTCTGTGAGATGTGATGTCTCTTCCTGGCTCTAGATTAATTGACCCTACGTTTAATATTTTGAGGGTTGCCTAATATTATGTAACATATTTAACTCATTGACACTCAAATCATGTCTCTCTTCTACCCATTTAAAGGGGAGAGGAAAAAAGTTATTATGATCTCATTGTAGAGTTCTACCAGTTTCACAGATTGATTACCTCCATAAACTTGATATTAGTTTTACCATAAGATTCGAAATTTTTACTGAGGCTAGGGCTTATGAGAAGAAATGAGATCAACCTTTCTCACTGTTTTATATTGAGTGACAGAATACCATCTCATAGCTGAGAACTTGTAGTTGCTTCTGTTAGTTCTCTCTACAGTAAGTAATTATCACCAATGAATGATATAAAAGGCACTGGTTTGAAAAGCAATCACATTTCCAAAATCAACAAGGCCTTAACAATAATACAAGATTTTCATAATGTGTATATCACACGAGCCAGAGATACCATTAAGCTTCCAATACACATATATGTAGGTTCACTCTGAGCTTTAGAATATCAGGAATTTGAAGTTGGAACATTTCTAGAGATTATCTACAATTCCTAACACTATGTATGCATCTTCTCTAGAGTTACCCTAATTACTGTTTGCTCAGAAATTCACTTCGATTACCCCTCGAGCTATGGAGCCACATTCAACACAGCTTATTTTTTTAACTGCATAACTCTTAAAATTATGTTCAGTCAAATATTACAAGGTACAGTTTAGGAGGTAATTTAGGAGATTATTTAGTCCAATTTGAAGATACTGATTGCTGGCTGCTACATCCTAGCTTCTCCTGACCAAACGTGCCTGGTTACGTTGACTATTCCAGATGTGCCTTTATGTGAATTTATTTGTATCACCTAGAATTTTAGTATTTCCTTTTTATCTCTTTTTTACCATGCCACTATCTATGAAGATCATTGTAAATTTTCTTTTATCAGGCAAGATTTTAGCAGTGAGTTTTTCTTTCAGTATCAGAACTAACCAGTGAGTGTCACTGTTCCAACACAAACATTTTTGGACTTGTCATATAAGAATGAACCCTAAGTGCTCTTAACTATGCAGAACACAAGTAGGAGCTGGTTGAATACAGGGTCTTCTTACTCCACCCACATCAGCTAATGTAGTCAATTCAGTCAAATTGACTATCTTTGTTGTTTGTTTATATTCAGTCCTATACTTCAGTTTCAAAAGAAGATAAATTATTTTGCTTTTCCTCCCAAATAGACTATAAAATGTTGTTTTTCTATCACTCCATATTTTATAGCCTATAAACAACTTTTTCTTCTTGATTCAAATATTTTTCAATGGGTTATTGATGAAAGAAAAAGACAACAATTCTCTCTGAATTTACATTTGTACTAGGTTCTATTCTAGGCACTCCATGTATATCATTTATTTCTTTATTGATTCTTTTTAGTTATACATAGCAGTGGAGTCCATTTTGACATAATTATACAAGCATGGACTATAGATTAATCTCATTCAGACTCCAGTACCTCTCCTTCCCTTCCCTTTCCCCACCATCTGCTCCCTTCCCTCTGTTGATCTTCCTGCCATTTACCTATAGTTATTATTTTATTTTAAGTTAATTTCTTATTCTTTAAGTTAATTTCTTCTTGTGGATGCACATGATGGTGAGATTCACTGTGATGTTTTCATATGGGTACTTGGGACAACTATGTCAGATTCATTCCACTGTCTTTCCTTTTCCTACACCCACCCCTTCCCTTTATTCCCTTTTGTCAAATCCACTGAACTTCTGTCCCCGCCCCATTGTTGTGGGTAAGCTTGCACATATGAGAGAAAGCATTCAATCTATGATTTTGGGGGGGTTGGCTTCCTTCACTTAGTATGACAGAAGGAGACATTATTCACACCATTCGATGTGGAAAGGAGGCTGAGAGAAGTTAAGTGACAAATGTGATATTAGGAACCAAAACATGACACCAGAACCCCATTTTTTCCACTACACATCTCCTGCCTGCAGACTTTATCTGCAAATGTGGGAAGCTTTCAAACTAGCATTTCAATCTTTGAACATGTTTGTATTTTAACTGGTTCAATAGAGAACATTTCTCTCTTTCCTCCCTGGATTCTGAGCAATTTAGGTATAGAATACTAAAGAATGAGGAATGGAGATTAAATGGTTATTTGTTTAACTGACAAAAGCTAGAATTGAACTAAAATATATCACAATGATGTTTTGTCTTCTTGTTCTGAATCTGAGATCTACCCACACAGTGACTGACACATCCAGGAAATCCCAGGCAACCCACACAGGGGTGGTGGTACCCATGCCACATGGCAAAAGAGAGAACAGACCAAAATGAAAAGGAAAGAAAAAAATGCTGAATCAAACATTCTAAACACTTTTTGTTCATTTGTTTACCATACTAGACACTCAAACAACTCAGATGAACTAGATTTTTTTTTCACCAAGAAAAGGGAGAATACTAGTGGACCCTACTACAGAGAAATATGAGGAGCATGAAAAACTTCCCACAAAGAGTTATGTCTTAATATCTGCAAAGTCAAGCAAGATTATCTCAGGCACTGTATGGCTTGTTTGTAAGGCTTTTCCTCTGGATCAAATGGGAATTCATTGAATAAGGGGTTTTAAGCAAAGAAGTAATCAGCTGGTTTTCATTTTAAATCATCTAGCTTATGTGTATCCAGCCCTAAACTCAAGCCTGTCATTGTGTTAAGTAATGTTGACAGTAGAGATCAATTCAGTAACTTGTAAAATGTGGTGGTAGTGTTGATGGTGGTGAGCCATGGTTAGATTCAGGGCATATTTTGAAAAAAGGATTAAATGTATTATGGGAGAGATAGATCAATATTTGGGGATCCAGTATTTTCTCCATAAATTGAGGAGAGAAAAATATGGATGAATTTGGTCTGGGAACAAATATCAGAAGGTTTATTTGGGAATGTTGAATTTGGGCATGATTGTTTCAGACCAATAGAAATATAAACAAAATAGATACATGATATAAATTATTGGAGTTAGGGGAAGATATCCAGATTGAAAATGCACACTTGGGGGTATCAGCCTATACGTGATATTTAAAATCATGATAGTGGGTAAGATTAATAAGCATCAGGAATATTTATAAAGAAAGGAAAGCCCCAATTGTTGAGCCCTGGAACTTGTGACAGTGATCAGGTTGGGAGATGAAAGGAGTGTCATAGGAGACTGAGAAGCAGCAGCCATTTGGAGAAGAGCCAAGTGGGTGTGGTACCCTGGAATTCAAGTAATGGTGTGTCAGGGAGGAAGGCACCTTCAATTACTTCCAAAGCTCCTGATACACTAAGATGAAGACTTCATTGCCTTTACTAATGAAGAGGTCACTGATGATTTTGACAGTCTTAAAGGAATAACGGTAACAAATATATATATGAGAAAATAGAAATGATTAGTCAGTGAATACTAACTCTATCTTTCTCTACTTTTGTGTACTTTTGAGGTAAAAAGAAATGAATAAACTGAGAATAATTTGCCAGGAGTACTGGATTTGAGAAAGGTTGCTTTGTTGTTTCTTTCTTCTTATAGCATGCTTGTATGGTGATGAGGATTATCAACTAGGAAGGGCAGAGGCTTGATTGGATTCTGTAAGGAGAGAGCCTGGGGAGTTTGTGAACTGATGCTTGGAGTCACAGAGACAATGGAAAACCCTACACAAGAGAAGAGATGCCTTAGTTGGGACTGTAGTCAGTTTACCTAAGGTATCAGTCAGGAAGGTGGAAGAATCTGTGGGTACAGATGCCAGTAGGTGGGTGGGAGCTGTGGAAGGTTTCTTCACATTGCTTCAGTCTTCTCAGTGAAATAGGAAGCAACATCATCAACTGAGGGTGAGATTTGGGGAGGAGGTGTTGGAAGCCAGTGTTGGAAGTGAAGGAATAAAATATGAAAAAAAAGCCTCTGTAGAGAATAAGAGATGAAATGTGCCTTGGAAATACATTTTGGTCAATGGACAGTGTGAAAGAATTACTTGAAGTTAACATTATGAATTCAAGGTTGGTTTTGGCACGCTCCTGTTGTGGTCTAGCTGCCCAGGCCTGAGCATGGAGGAAGGGTGATACACATGCACAAACACCCCTCAGAGTTAAAACGAACCCATTCTTCATCTCTTCTGGAGTCTTCAAAAGCATGCTGCTCATAATGCTTACATTCATTTTATATTTATAGCTGAAATAGTCCTTTTAAAATACTAATACAAAGACTTGATACCATAACTCTTAAAACAACTGCTATTCTTTTACTTCCCTTGGGCCCCCTTCCTCTTGACAGTTGAGCCTAATTTTAAAACAAACAAAAATACACACCAAGGCAGCTTTTTCAACTAATATGACCAAGTGTGTAAAAATAAAAATTATTTTATAGAGTAGTCTCCTTCTCCTTATTACAGATAAGGAAAGAAAAGAGGAGAGAGACTAGCCCCTACCACCAGATTCCATACAGTTCCATGTAGAGAATTTCCCAATCAAACCTCACCTTATTTGTTTTCCTTAGAATCAAGTCACAGATCTTATTCTGCCGATTTTATGATATTTCTACATTACGTTTTTTTTTTGTTTTTTTTGTTTTTTTGCTCAGATTTTGGCAGTCTTATAGGAACAAAATGCTACACGCTTCCAATATGGATACACTTCTGTCCAAGATGGGTATAGAAAAGTTCTATGCTAATTTCCAGAAGATGCTTAACCTAACTTCTGCTGTATATTTAAGAACACAGTTGAAGCAGAAGTAACCCATTCCTGCATGATCTCTCTCATATTCATGTTAGGATATTATCACTACTGTTGCCTGGTTACCTATTTGCTTTATTAGTAGCCTTTTATTATGCAAATTTTTTTAAAAAATTTAAATGTCATGTATACATGACATCAAAAGGCATTTTCATTTATTGTACACAATTGCAGAACAACTTTTCATTTCTCTGGCTGTACATGATGTAGCATCATACCCTATGTGCAGTCTTACATGTATCTAGTGTAATGATGTTCATCTCATGCTATCTTTCCTGCTCCATGCACTCTCCCTACCCTCCCTTCCCTTTGCCCAAAGTTCCTCCATTTTTCCCATGCCTCCCACTCCCTGTATCAAATCAGCAGCCACTTATCAGAGAGAACATTTGGCCTTTGGATTTTGGGCATTGGCTTATTTAACTTAGCATGATACTCTCCAGCTCCATCCATTTACGTGCAAATGTCATGATTTTATTCTCTTTTAATGCTGAGTAATATTCCATTGTATATATATACTACAGTTTCTTTAGCCATTCATTTATTGAAGGGCATCTAGTTTGCTTCTTCTAGCTATTGTGAATTGAGCTGCTATGAACATTGATATGGCTGTGTTCCTGTAGTATGCTGATTTTAAGTCCTTTGGGTATAGACCGAGGAGTGGGATAGCTGGGTCAAATGGTAGTTCCATTCCCAGTTTTCTAAGGAATCTCCATACTGCTTTCCTTGGCTGCATCAGTTTGCAGTCCCATCAGCAATGCATTAGTGTGCCTTTTCTCCCACATTCTCACCAACATTTATTGTTGTCTGTATTCTTGATAACTGCCATTCTGACTGGATTGAGATGAAATCTTAAAGTAGTTCTGATTTGCATTTCTCTGATTATTATAGATGTTGAATTTTTTCATATATTTGTTGATCTAACGTATATATTCTTCTGAGAAGTGTTCAGCTCAGGGGCAAAGAGCACAACTGCTCCATAATTTCAGATACTAGAGTATCTAATATCTCTTCCAGTTCTATCATTATATAGACATGCTATGTTAGTGAAGAGGGAAAGAGGATGAGAGAAAAAGAGTAATGAAAACATAGCATGGCAACAAACATCATTGTTCATTCATATATATATATGATATATATGAATATATCATATTGGATTTTGGGCATTGGCTTATTTAACTTAGCATGATACTCTCCAGCTCCATCCATTTACGTGCAAATGTCATGATTTTATTCTCTTTTAATGCTGAGTAATATTGAGTAATATATATATGGTGGTACACACCAGTAATCCCAGTGGTTGGGGAGGCTGAGGCAGGAGATATATGATATATATATATATATATATATATATATATATATATATATATATGATATATATATATATTACCTTGTATATATATGTCAGTAGAAGAAATTTCCAGCAGTGGGATTTTTCAGTTAAAGGCACAATGTGTTTTAAGTTTGTGAGTTTTTGCCAAATTGCCCTCTAACCAACATTTGCAGTTTTAAAGTCCTATCAATAATGTATGACAGCACCCATTTCTCTACACATTGCTGACCTCGGCCATTATCAGTGTTTTTCGAAATGTAGTCCATTTGATAAACGGCACTTTATTTTAGTTTGTACTTTTTAATTATTAGCAGTATTTCACACTGTTTTTCCCTTTTACTAGAAGCATTTCCTTATATATGTCAAAGAATTATGGCAGTCTAATTCTGTCTTGATTTCTTCTTTCATTCAATTGTGAAGATTGAACTTGGAAAACCTATATAATTTATATATTTTTTGATTATGTTCAGATAATAAGCTCAAATAGACACTTTTTTGGCTCTATAAAAAGAGAAATCCTAGGGCTATCTGTCTCGTAGCCTGAGGATGTGCTGTTGTTTATCCTGCCCCTTTTGGGTAATTGCTGAGGCCTGCAATTGCTAGGGAAAACAAAACAAGAATAAAACATACCCATATTTGAGGGGCTATTCCATGAGTGCTTAAAAATCTCTATTTCTTATATGAAGCATTAAAATTTCTATAGAATTGTCACATGAAGCACACATACTACTTACTCTCATTGAGCTAAACAAACATCTGGTCTTCTCTCTCTCCCTTGTAAAAGCTTTTCTGCCTTAAAGGCAGAACGTTTACCTTCCTATGTTTCATGAAGCTTTGTACTTATTTTTCCACATGGAATATATCTATATTTGTCTTCAAGTTGCGCACAGATTTACTTTTTAAAAAATCTATTTCTCTTACATCTAATACTTACATTTATTTTTTTATTGTGCCAGGGATTGAACCCTGGGGGTGTTTCGACACTGAACTACATCCTCAACCCTTTATATTATTATTTCTTAAATTTTGAGACAAGTTCTCACTAAATTGCTAAGGACCTCACAAAGTTTCTGAGGCTGGCTTTGAACTTGCAATTCTCCTGCCTCAGCCTCCCCAACCACTGGGATTACTGGTGTGTACCACCATACAGCTACATTTAACTTTTTACTCATATCCATATTACAGACCCCAAATCCATATCTTTTCCACATCTATGTGATAAATTTGTGAAAAGTGAAATGAAAGAGGATTTGAAAACAAACATGTTATTGTCCCAATTTAATAAATTGTAAACTATTTAATTTTTAATGGTAAAAGATTCTTTTCTATTTGTTCTTTGTATATGCATGACAGTAAGATGTATTTTAATATATCATACATCCACGGAGTATAACTTATTCTAATTAGGATCCAGGCTTGTTGTTGTATGTGATGTAGTTTCACTATGGTGTATTCATATATGGATAAAAGTGTCTTTGGATCATCCAGTTCAGTCCTCTCATTTTACAAGACAGGAATGAAGAAAAATTTAAAAATTTCATTCTTCTTTATGGCTGAAAAGGACTCATATATATATAATGTATTATATATAACTTATTATATATTATATATATATTATATAATATATATATATATATATAATATATATATATATATATATATATATATATATATTATATATTGCCTTTTCTTTATCCATTTGTCTGTTGACAAATGGACCCTTGGCTGACCCCTTGTTTGGTTATTGTGATTTGCACTGTTATAGAAACTGAAGAACATCATTCTAAATGAAATAAGCCAGACTCAGTGAGTCAAAGGTCATATGTTTTCTCTCATATTTGAAAGCTAGAGAGAAAAGAAACAAAGGAGGATCTCAAAAAAATAGAATAGATATCAGTAGAGGTAGGAGATTAAAGGGGAGGGAAAGACAAGAGAGAAAGGGGAAATATTGAGGAATAAAATTGGCAAAATTATGCTGCATGCATGTATGACTCTGTTGCTATAAATCCCACATCTATGTATAATTATAATGTATCAATGAAAAATGTATGTGTAAATAAATAAAAGGAAGACCAGAAAGTATTGAAAGGGGAAAAGAGGGTGGTGGTGAAGTACTGGGGAATTAATTGGAACAAATTTTGTTATGTGCATATATGAATTTATCACAATTAATCCCACTATCATATATTATTAGATTTCACTAATAAAAACATAAAGTTTCAAAAAAGAAAGTAAGAAAAAGTGAATTCTTTAAATTTATCCAACTAGTTCATCATGACTCACTTGCAATCTAAACTGATTCATTAGCTCTTTGGAAAGAAAGCAAAATAAAACAATATCCCACACAACTTTCGTTCTAATCAAGAAAAAAAACAATTGTGAGTTAAGTTGTGCATCTGAATTAGTAGTATACGATTCAGTCTGATTCAAATGTCATTAATCTTTGAGTCAGGGAGTGGTTGAAGGCAATATTGAAAAGTTTCAGATTTTCATTTAAATAGCCTCTGATTGAATACACTTTCTTTTCAAACCTCATTCAACATTATATGTAGCTCCTTCATTGATGGTGGTATCTAGATTTATTAACATATGTAGAGTATTTAAACCATATTATTATAGGCTTTTTACTGAGACAGACAATAAACCTAAACTGTGACTTACTCATAAATTCTGATACAGCAGGGGTTTCACAGGAATAGAAAATTTGGAAATGTATAACAAGTTCTCAGGAGACACTCTTACTCAGAAACTTCTTTAAATGACAGGTTTCAATTCACTTGTGTTTCTTCTGAGGATTATTAATATATGATAACTTAAGTGTTCTTTATTAAACTTTTCATAGTGACTTTTCATGCAAAACTTAAAGTTTTCAATCAGATATACATCCTGACACAACAAACAGCATTTTGAAGTTGATAAACGTGGATGTGGGGGACTACCTCTCCGACTGCATCAAAATTTATGGTCCTCCCTTTATAGAACTGAGTATATCTAGTTCTATTACTCCACCCCATACTCCATTTAAGGTTTTCATTTTTTATTGGATTTTCTTGTTTCTTCCTCCAGCTAGTTGTACATATTTGCTAAGCATCTGTTTTGGATCCTTGCACTTATTGTGCTCTATTCTTTGCTTTTAAGTGCTCATTCTTTATATAGGTTTGACCCTCACTTTTGATAACATCTCAATTTTGTCTCCTAATATCACTTCTCCCTCAGGCTCTTGAACCAATGTACTGAATTGTCCCAAATTCAACCCAAGGTTGGTATGTGGGAAGAGGGGCCATCGTATCTCATATCTATCTGATTTTCTTCACTGCATTTGCATCTTGGTCATTAGAAAACATATCAGGTTGACTAAACCTGAAACAAAAACATGAACTGGGATCTCCTCCTTTCTCCATCTCTCTCCTTTTATCTGCTCTTTAGCTAATTGTGGAATTCCAGTTTCTTTTGTAATGTTATTCACATGTTCTATTTTCTACTGCTGCAAACTTTGTTGGAGCATGATTCTATCATTAAGGATACCTGATGATCTCCAGAGCTCTATGCACCTTTCCATAAACTTCTGCATGTATAACTCTTCCTAAAACTATCTTACGATAATTTGAGCCCCTTTCTCAATGTTGTTCAGTTATAGTTCTTGATTAAATGTAACCGACAGGATGATTCAGTTCCGTAGAGCATTACAAATTGCATTGAACTGTATGTCATTCACATGTTTAGAGTTATTAAAGAGCCTTCTCCCACCACATCTTCTTCTTCCTCTCACAAAACCTTTGTCTTCTACATTTTTACAAATTATTTCTCACACTTGAAGTAATTTTGCATTCTCTTGGTATATTAAAATCCTTCTTATGTGTGAAGTTCAGGTTAAATTGCAACCTTTAGGAAGTTAGTGTAGAATTATTATGATCATCCTGAATATCTGGACTGATTCCTTCTAAATCATTATGTATTTTATGTTTTAATAGCATAACCAGCAAATATATGTCTAGATATATACACATATACATACATATATGTATATGTATTTATGAATGTATATGTATATATTTTTGCAGAAATGTATGTATACACACATACAATGGAGTATTACTCAATTATAAAAAGAATGCAATTATGAAAATTGGAACTGGAGATGATCATGCTAATACAAGTAAGCCAAGTTAAAGGTTCAGTGTTACCTTGGATATGCAGAAGATATTAAAAAATAAGGAACAAAAAATAAAAGAAAAGGTAAGGCAATTCCATCATGATAGAAGAAATATCAGTGGAGTAGAGGAATGAGATTGAGGGGGAAGGAGAAAGAATAGGGCAAGGGAAGAGAGATGGAATGAATCTGACTTAACTTTCCTGGGTACATATATGAATATAACACAATGAATCTCACCATTATGTACATTCACAAGACACCAATTTTAAAAATCTACAAGTAAAGTAAACTGAAGAAACATCAGCAGATTAGAGGCAAGAGAACAGCGGCAGGGAGCAGGAGAGGACAAGGGGAAATACTAGGGACTGAATTAGAACAAATTATATTCCATGCTTTTATAATTATGTCAAAATGATCCTAATATTAAGTATAACTAAAAAAATCAATAAAAATATAAAAAAGAAGGACTGAATTATATATACTCCAAGGTGTCTTCCAGTTTATGTCTCATAAACTGATACTTAAATGCATTTTGTATAAAATAGTAGAGCATACAATCTCATGTTATAAAGCAGATCCTACTGTTATGAATTAAATTATTTCATTATGTTTTTATCTGCTAACCATCAAATTATTCAAGTCCATATCTTATGATGATATTGAAACATCAGAATTAAATTAGTGGATGCATTATAGAATGATATTTTTTCTATCATGGCATAAAATAAAATTTTTTCAATTGTTATTCTATTTAAAATGTGAAATTACCTCTCTAAAATATTAATTGAATAAGCTTCGGTGAATTTTATTGAAATGAAAGAAAAAGCTTGCTTGCTAAATACAAGGCACTGTTCCAAATATTTTGAAACAGGGATAAGGACATAGAGATTAACTCAAAAGTGTGGTGTCTAGTGTTTAGAAATCAACTGTCTACGGAAGAAGGCATAATAAAAGAATTCTTATAATTATGGGCATAATAAGTTACTGATTGGTACTGCTCATTGAATTTTCATTATGAACCAGAATCTATGCCAGAGACTTAACAAACGCTAAATAACATGCACTGACTAAATTTTACAATATCCCAAGGCAGTTATTATTAGTCTTATATAGCAAAAGAAATTACTGAGGTCAGAGATCTTAATCTTCCCAAGGTCAAATAGCTACAGTGGTAAGAATTTCCTTCCCACTATACTTATAAAATATCTTCTAAGGCTTAGGTACATTTATGAAGAAGTGTTTTTTTTTCCAAAAGCTATGATTATTCCTAAATGGAATTATCGCTTGGAAAGTTGGCTTTGAATGTGGTATTTATGCCGTCTAAAAGATGAGAATTTCATTGATCTGGGGGATAAACAACTGATTTTATATACAGTGAGCAATATCTCAGAATAAGAAAGTACAGGTCACATTTAGAGTTTTCTAGTGACTTTGATGATTTTGAAGAAGAGCAGGGAGTGAGCAAAGAAAGAGGCACAGCTTTTGAGTTTGGTTGGGCAGGATATTAAAAGAGTGTGTTACACACAGTGGGAGAATATAATTGGAAAATCTGGCCATCCTGAACTCTTTCAAAGATGACAGCTAAATCATCTTGCATAACAGCAAAAAGTATCTACCCACCTGCTTAGTTTCTAATGCAATTTACTGAAAATTGTGTCTTCCTACACACATCTTCAGAATGAATTTGGCCCATGCCAGATAATAATTTGGTTGCAGCTCTAGTCCATATGAAAAACTCTTTTATCCAAAACACTTTCCTACTCTGTTTCTGGTCTATTGAATTTGTAAGGAATTTTTATCCTTTTTTTTTTTGTTCCCTCTCATAGGCCTACAAAAGTTGTGTTCTCCTTGTTGTTAGCTTGGGAAAAGTGTGTGGGTACTTAAAGACAAATATAATGAAGGTGGGTTTGGGAGATGGAGTTTCAGGAGCTTCCACCAGCTCTTAGCTTGAATAAAGTGTGGTATCAACTATGGTACCTTCAGTGGGTATGGAAAATTAACATAACATTACAAATATTAATATTAACATTAAAATAAAAATTAATATTAATATATTGCTGGGAACAGCATCATATTCATATTATTACCATATATGATACTATAGCTTATCCTATGAATTGCAAAATAAATTCATATCTGCAATTATTTAGTTTTATCATAAGCTTCAAATGCAATTGCATTTACATATAAATTTCTAAAACAACATTTATACTCAAAAGACTTTGTATTACTTATTTAAGAAGGTATTTATACAATAGAATAACTTCATAATCCCAGTAAGTATTAATAAATTAATCAGCAAAAGACCACTTTAAAATCTATCTCATATATACTTACTTTTAACTTTTACTCTAGGACAGTGAGATTACATATTATCATTGTTTAATTTGTATATATGAACACATATATATTTACATACATAACACCACCAATTTCCCTAAAAATCTTTAAAAATTTATGACATCAGTATATGATAAATGAAATTAGACAATTGCAGAATATATTCAGCAATTAACTAATTTTTGAAGAGAAAGAACAAGTCCATTAGTCAATCAAGTATTGGTTATTGGTTAACCAGTTAATTAGTTAAAGTATCAGACCTATTTTACAATAGGTCACTTGAAGGGTAGAGAGTTCAAACTTGAAAATATAAAAACAAAAAGTCATACACCAACAATGTCTATTTCCAAACTTTTCAGGAAGTGTACTCTGGTCCAAGGCATAAGAATCATTTTTGTTAGCATTGTATTAGCATTAATAACAATGTCAAGATTGCAAGGACTTCATCTTGGAAAAAGTCTCTGTGTTGTGTACCAAAATCATATTCGTAAGCTGATAACTGATACTCTCTTAGCATATAAACAGTAGAAGCCCCTGTGTTATTCTACTTTCATTGCTGTGACCAAAATACCTGACAAGGTATTTTGACTTACAGGAGGAGATTTTCATTTGGGGTTTATAGTTTCAAAGGTCTCAGACCATGGTCAGTCCCTAACATTGCTCTGAGAGTTAAGTAACACAGAACATCATTGTGGAAAAGTGTAGCAGAAGAAAGCTACTCAGATCATGTCAGATGGAAGGAGAAAAAGATGGAGATGCCAGGTCAAAACATAACCTTACATATATGATTGCATGACCAGTGTGATTCTACACCATGTACAACCAGAAGAATCAGAAGTTATACTCCATTTATGTATGATGTGTCAAAATGCATTCTACTGTCATGTATAACTAATCAGAAAAAAAAAACAACCATAAACCTCAAAGGCATGCCCCCAATGCCCTACTTTGTCTAGCCATATTCTACCAACCAGGATAGTAGTCCTTCTAAATTATTAATCCATAAAATGGATTAATTCACTGATTATGTTACAACTTTCACAATATAACCATTTTACCTTTTAGCATTCCTGCATTGTCTCACATCTTAGCTTATTGGGGGACAACTTATATTCAAACCATAACAGCCACTTTAGTATGACTCTTAGCAGCTTGTCAGCTTTCCCCACCCCCTCTGGTATATACTTTGCTATTATCTTCCTTCTTTAAAGTTTCATCACCATTTTGTTTCTAAGTTCCCTTCATATATTAAGAGATACATAGAGATAATTATTAGTAGTGTTAGCATGCCTAGAGGCATGCAGTGGATTATACAGTGAAAATCAGAAGAAAAAATGGTCATTCTTTGAAAAACTACATGAAGAAAAACAAACTCTAGGACAGATAACATTAAAAGCAATAAGAATATTAGTAAGAACCGAATTTTCCTAAATTATACTTATGTACCAAGCACTAGTGGTTCATTTATTTAGCTTTTGTGTGGATTTATTGCATCCTCCCAACAAATTTATAAGGCCAGAAATATTAATTAAATACAGATTCTATGAATGTGGTCCAGATTCATGAAGTACCTTGTCTGAGACTGCATCATGACTTCCAACCATGTCGTCCTGAAGAAACTGACCTCTTGACCCTTTATAGATAGATATTAACAAGATATTGAGAATTATGACCCATAGTTCTTACTGACCATGAAAATCAGAGTCAAAATTTTTGGTAGAAAGTAGTTTTTTACTTTATCTTCAGACCTGTCTAAGAGGAAGTATATTGACAGGATAGATCAACAAACTGCTGTGTGTTGGTGAATAAATTATTAAGGAGGAGAATGATAATTTACTAATCAACTGTAAGTTGGTTTTTTAAAAAGAATCCAAAAAGTCTACAGAATCCTCATGGATATCAAAGCCCATGACCATACCCTAGTGTTCAGGAGATCCCTAATTACCTCACACACTAGGGATTTACATGACTTCCTGACTTAACTGGAACCAGATTAATAACTGTGGAGAGAGTCACATGATTATTCTGGAAAATTGATCCAGATATTCCCCTTAATTTATTAAAAACTTCTCTCTTCTAACACATCTCTTATTCTCCTGGACCTGGTCAATGAAAAAATAACAAAATAACATGTGATTCTTTTATTTTCTAAGGAAATTCTGTTTAAATTAATTCTATTTTTTTTAGTTTTATTTTTAATTGATGTGTGTGTATGTGTGTGTATATATGTATATATAATTAAGAGTGTGTATATTTAATTTAATACATGTATCCAGTGTGTAATGATCAAATCAGGGCAGTTAGCAATCCATCTCCTTATATATTTATAATTTCTTAATGTTTGGACCTTTGAATTCCTCTTTTCTAATTCTCTATAAAACATAACAAACGTCGTGAACTACATTCACACTTCTGTGCTGTGGAACACTAGAACTTAATCCTCCTATCTAGCTGCAATTCCAAATTTTTAAGAGTGTAATTTAAATTTAAATTTCATTGTTCCAAAACAGAAGTTTTTCTTTTTTTTTACCATTTTGTTCCTACATAACATCCTCAAAGCCAAAAACTTTTTGCCAGCACCAAAAAGTGGTAGCTGGCAAAGCTGTACAAAATATGTGCAGTTGAATACCCATATTTTATTAGGACATACACTCATTCACCTATTGATTGAACACGCCATCACCATGGCTCTCCTTTATAACAGACACTAAGAGAGCTGAGATTTCATAAAGAGAAAATTTAAAGAATATTAGATTCAGAATTTGAAGTTTGAAGTACCAGTATTGTCAAGCTGAACCATTTAATAACAGAGTAACCTCAGTAGGTAACATAACTGCTTTGAATCTTGTTTATATTAAGAAAATAAAGGTAATAGTACCTACTTCACAAATGAAGAATACCCTTGATGAATGGAAATATTATGTAATTTCACAACAATTTGTTAAGTCCTATATAAATCAAAGCTTTTTCAGTATCACATTATAACAAAAGGTTTATGTTGTGTTATCAAATTAAATTTTATCACATAATATAATTAAAATGGGTTCTCTAAGAAAGAATAAAAGAAAGATATAAAAAAATTCAACATGAGGGAAAAAAACCACAAATTCTTAAATAGAAGGCAACATATTCCTGTCCATAGAAAGACACAAGTCCCTTTCCCACTGTGCATCTTCAGTAGAGAGAAACTGGCACCATGCAGCAAATTCAATAAAGTCTTATCAACAGGATAGTTTTTCAGTAAGGAATTGGAATGGAATTAGTTTCCTAGTGTGTCATTTTTTCCTGCTTATAAAATAGCTTAGGAGATAGCTTAGTGAGCTATTACTGCAGAACAGTCATCTACACAAGCTTTCAAGCCAGATTATGTGTTCAAATCTTGGTTATATATTCTCTAGGTATGCAATTTTCACTATGTTACTAAATCTCTCTGTTCCTCAGTTTCCTTAATTATAAATTTGAGATAACAGTACTGAACTCATAAAGCTAGTATTAGGTTTGAGATAAGTGCTTAGCATACTAAGCTTTTATTAGTTGTTATTCTTATTATACTTTTAATTGTTATTATAAATGAGACAGCAGCACACAAAATTCTTATGGCTGAAAACGAATTGTCAGGGATGTTATGTAGAAAGTAAGGAGGACCTTAGTACTGTAAGTGACAAAGGCAAATAGTTACCCATCCCTTTCTTCATTTTTTAAAATTTCTTCATCTTCATCTGTATATTACTTTATTCATTTGCCAAACCTCAGGTTGTCTGGAACACTTTCTGCAATCCCTGTCTGAGACTCAAAGATTTTGGCTTTCTTCTAAGAACTGGGTTTCAGTACTCTAAAGACAGAAAACATGCTAAGTATGTGTTAGATGGATTCAAATCATGTAATAACATATTTTGTTTTCCATTTCCTCCACTTTCAACAAGACGTGTTCAGTGTATCTATAGTCACAGAAATAAGATAGACAGAATTTATCTGGGTCTAATCAACCTCTCAAACTGAAATCAGGTTTCTTAAATATTATACCCATTATCCTCATCATTAAGCCATGTGATGTTTTATGGTTAATTACAGTTCAGAAGTCATATTCACATACTACTGGAATTAATTTCAGTAAGTCATTTTTAATAGATATTAATTTTCTATTTTTCATGCAATATTTTTGTTCTTTCTGTAAACCCTAGACAATTCTGTAAGTATGTTGTCAGAAAAAAAAATAAGGTCATCTACAGATATCACACTTCTCTGAGGCATAAGATAAAGGTGTGTCTAGTTACATACAAGATCATAAAATACCTATGTATTACAATTTTCTATGTTATTTTCACTCACTACACATAAAAACAGAATGCCAGTAGGACAATAAATTATGTGGTCACACCAATGCTGGACAACACAACACACAATAGCTAATGACAAACAAAAGTCACATGGATGCCAAAGGACAAGTAAATAATTGCTAGATGCTTCATGAGATAACCTAAATAGGCTCAGGTCAAATTAGCTGACTCTAAAATCACAACTTTTTCCATAATTCAGTCTGTTTTAAAGTTTTATATTAAGCTTTAGAGACCTATTTTACAGGTACTGGAACAAAGGTAAAGAAAAATATGATCTAGTCAGGCACATCCCCCAGGAAGTCACGGAGCACCATTTTTAACTGAGATCTTCTGAGGTCGAGACTACATAGCTTTCTAGCTGAATCTGTGTTTGGAAACCAAAGACAAAGCCTTATGCTGTACATAACAATCATCACACTAAAGGTACAATTTGGTGATGCATCTGTTAAGTGAAATAGAAAACTTAGAATAGGACTAATAATTAAGAAGACATGACTAACTGGCATAAAAGAATCAGAGAACAACTGCTGATTCTATATAATTAAGTGCTAAATTATTTAGTGAGGATAAAGAAGTTCAGAAGACACTTTGTGTGGGCTGGTGTATTAAAAGAGATAACACAGCAACTAGGCTTTGGAGAACTTGGATGACAAGCAGCAGGTGGAGAACGTTACAAAAGGATGGAGATAAAAAGAGGTATTTGGGCTTGCTTTTTGTGAAGCACATCAATAAACATGTACTGACCCAAGCCAACAGTTTGTATTGAAAAAGTGAACGAAATCTGATGAAAAACGTACATTGGGCCAGATTATGAGAATTCTGTCTAATTTTGTTTTATCCATACATATACATAATTTTACATAAATTCATAAATGTGGTAATGCATATGCTTTTGAATGTACAGTTTTTCTTTTCCTTTTTTGTTTCCCTTATCACCTGTTCTTCTTCCATCTAGTCACATTAATCTACCCACGTATGCTAACAACTAATATGTAACTTTTATTTTAACCCCATTTGAATGATTGAGCAGACTTTCTGTAGGCTAAGTGATAATTTGCCACATTTCGGGATATTCATTTGGTTTTCATCACTTTGTTACTAAGAGCAATTATGCATTAAACACCAGGATATACAGGTCATTACTCATAGGTGCTCTGTTTGTATGGAATAGACTAGTGTTAGCACTGCCTGAAGTTTTTTTTTTTTAATGTTTATTTTTTTTAGTTTTCAGTGGACACAACATCTTTGTTTGTATGTGGTGCTAAGGATCGAACCCGGGCCGCACGCATGCCAGACATCCCCAGCCCCCTGCCTGAAGTTTTACTTACATTTAACTGGAGTTACTTTGCCCTCCACTTTATTACTTTGCTTAAATATTTTATTTCTAACCAAGTATGTCTCTTGATATAATCCACTTTATAACTTTCAATGAAAAAAAAACTATGTTTATGTTTTGCATACTGACTGACATACTTGACATTTTTCATGTTTCTTTGTATCCATCAGGTATTTCCCATGTCTACTATTCCTCTTATTTTTTTTCCTTATTTTCCCAAGTTTTGATCAAGATGCATTGTATTTTGTTTGTTTCCTACCTGGATAATTTACTGTTCTTTTTTTGATTCCTGAAATATTACTTTTGTTTTCTTTGCTCTCATCATCAGATAATGTGAAACAAGTTATTTTGTCATTAAGATACGTGCTTCTACTTGTGTCCTAATTGATTTATTTCCAGTAAAAGTAGGTCTTCAGACTATTTTTACTTTCCACTTTTCCTTTCTCGCCTCCCATCCCCTTAATAGTCTTCTGTAGTAATTTTACATCCCCTACTTCCAACTACCTGCATTTGCTGAAATAATTGATAACAAATTCAAATTTATTTTATAGCATTTCCTTTTTAAAAAAAATAATTTATTTTTTAGTTGTAGTTGGACACATTACCTTCATTTTATTTATTTATTTTTATGTGGTGCTGAGGATCGAACCCAGGGCCTCACACTTGCTAGGTGAGTACTCTGCCACGGAGCCACAACCCCAGCCCAGCATTTCCTTTTTTTTTTTTTCCAGTATTTTTTTTTTTAGTTCTTAAGTGTCTCTAAGAATCATATTATTATTTCCTTGAATTTAATCGTATAAATACATAGATTAAATATTAGTGATTAGCTAGAGACCCATGGGAGTTGATGTTTCAATCTTGACTCCAAAAGGCAATCTGGATACAGATGGGACAATAAAGATACAAAATAAATCACCACTGGACACTCCTAAATGAATTGCCTTCTCATAAGAGGCAAGATTCTAGGTGATCAAGAATTGATTATAAAAACACACACAATTTTTGGTTAAACTAACAGGATTATGAAATCGATTGTGTTGAACAAGAGGGTTAAGAAAAGGATGATCTCACAGATTCAAAACCTGATTTGGTATTGGAACACTAGAGTTAATATGCACTCTTTACTGAAAGAAATCATATGCAAATCCTTGTTTATCATGAATAATGTAATGCTATATTATTTCCAAAATTCAACCATTGTTTTACAATAAAACACCACAAACTTAGAAGTCTTGAAACTTCAAACACTCATGGCTTATATAACCATATGCTATCTATTCTTAAAGTAATTACAACGACGTAATGTTTCCTTTGATATAGAAGCTTGCAAAAACTAAAAATATACGTGCTGGCTGAATTTGGCGCATTGCTTTCTATGTACATTTCTTAAATGGAAAAGAATGTATGTAGATTCCTCCTATTACATATAGAAATTATAGCAAGAAAGTTTGATATCAAATATGATTTGCTAAATATTTTTTAAGATGGCATAATATGGTCTACTATTCTGTGATACTAAACATAGCTTTTTAGATTTACTTCAATGAAAAAAGCTGTAATTGACTTTAATTATTGATATGTAAATAGTTTCAAGTCATCAATATTTACTTTCTTAATTAACTTCTTAAATAATCTATTCATGACTTGTTTTAGCAAACTTTTTGTCTCTCTGTGGTATCACAAAGTTTAATTTTAGACCCCACTCAAGGTCAGATTGTCACAAAGCTTCCATTTATAGATTTGGATCTGTGAGATATTTCATTACCACTTCCTATACCTTCCTTTACAGGGGAAAGCGGAATAAGCCTGGTAACACCAGCCATGAGGATTGCATTTCCGAATGCAGAGGACATGAAATTGTCTTCAGAAAGACCTGAGTTGTAGAATATGAGGGGTGAGATGGACTTTAGAGAAAATCTAACCCTTTAGCCTTTTACAGACATGACGTCCTCGTCCAATGAGGCAAATTAATGTCCCACAGTCAGACAGCATTGTTCGGCCCTGGATAAACATACATGTGCTAGACTCCTCTATCAATGCCCTTCTATACCTAAATGTTAGGTCAAGAAATGAACCTCCATGGCTAAGCACAGTTTTTGTTTCAATTACTAGTCTATAATATATAGTATTGGATTAAATGGCATAATTATATTTTTCAACATTATTTAAAATTTTTGCTAGTATTTTGTTTTTCATTTTTCATGTTTTTCTAGAAAAAGTAAAATATATATGATGTTTAAAGTTGGCTACATCACTTACTGCACAAGCCAGCATGCTTTTTAAACGTTTGAGGTTATTAGTAATTACACTGAGACAAAAGGGAACACAGAACAAAGTTATTCTATGAACTAATAGAAAATAAGATTAAAATATTAGTAGACAAAATGGAAAAATATCATTTCACTCATATATTCTCTGTCTAGACTTAGCTATAGTTTAAATTCTATCATCACAGATGTTATCACATGAACAGACTTTTTTTGCAAAAATTGAGCAATATTATTTTGCAGTCTACATTTATCATAAACAATGTGTCAGGAATATTTTTATTCTATAAATATTCATGTACATAGAT
This sequence comes from Marmota monax, assembly GCF_021218885.2. Classification (NCBI taxonomy): domain Eukaryota; kingdom Metazoa; phylum Chordata; class Mammalia; order Rodentia; family Sciuridae; genus Marmota; species Marmota monax. Next base: position 500,421 of record NW_026695230.1, on the reverse strand, counting down.
TTTCATGTATTTATTAGTGCATTATATTTATATATAATATAGGAGTGCATTTGTTATAATCATAAATGTGTATAACATTTGTCTCCATTTTAATCCCCAGTATTACCCTTTCCCACCTCTCCTCCCTCCCGCTGGTCCACTTTCTTTATTCTGTTAGTGTCTTCCTTCTATGTATTTATCATTTTAATTGGTGCATTATAATTATATATAATAGTGAGATTCATTATTATATATTAATGCATGCATTCACCAAAATTTGGTCTATTAAATTCTGCTGTTCCTCCCCTTCCCCATCTCTCTTCCCTCACCCTTGATGCCTTTATCTATTCTTTTAACCCTCCCCTATTTTTCCTATGTCTCTGTGGCTTCTGCATATTATACATGAGAGAAAATATTTGAACCTTGACTTTCTCACTCTGGTTTACTTCATCAGTATTATGTTCTCCACTTCCACATATTTGCTAGCAAGTGATATAATTTCATTTTTCCTAATGGCTGAATAGGACTCCATAAGACTCCATTTTGTGTGTGTGTGTGTATGTGTGTGTGTCCACACGTGTGTGTATGTAGACACACACATACATACCACATTTCCTTTATCCATTCATATATCAATGGATACCATAATTTGGCTATTATGAACTGTACTGCTAGAAACTTTGGAATGCAGTTGTCACTCTAGTATTTCAGCTCTTTTGGATAAATATTGTGGAGCAGAATAGTTGGGCCATGTGGTGTTTCCACTTCCAGTTTTTTTTATTTAATTGATTTTATTTATTTTAATAAGAATTGTAAGAATTTATTTTATTTGTTTTAATAAGAATTGTAAAAATAAGAATTTATTTTATTTATTTTAATAAGAATTGTAATGTAATGCATTCCGCTATCATGTATTTTTAAAAATAAATTAAATTAAAATTGATTATTTTTATTTAATTTTTTTAATTTATTTTTTTAAATACATGACAGCGGAATGCATTACAATTGTTATTACACATATAGAGCACAATTTTTCATATCTTTGTGTATATCTTTCATATCTTTGTATGTTTACACCAATTCATGTCTTTATACATGTAATGTTTTTTGCATTACAATTCTTATTACACATATATACCACAATTTTTCGTATCTCTGTTTGTATATAAAGTAGGTTGACACCCAATTTGTGTCTTCATGCATGTACTTTGGATAATGATGTTCACTTCCAGTTTTTGCAAAACCTTTATAATGATTTCTATACTGGTTGTACTAATTTGCAGTCCCAAAAACATAAATTTTCCTTTTTCTCCACATTCTTGCCAGTATTTGTTTTTATTTATATTCTTGATGTTTGCGTTTCTAACAAGTGTTAAGATTAAATCTCTGTAGTTTTGATTTTCATTTACTTGATTACTAAAGATACTGAATATTTTTTAAATGTATCTATTGGTTATTTGACTTACTTCTTTTGAGAAATGTCTGTTTGATTCATTTGCCCATTTATTGATTTGGTTATTTGGGTTTTTTTTTTAGTTCATATAATCTGGATATTAATCCCATCAGATTAGTTGTCAGCAAAGATTTTTATTCCCATTATGTAAGGTTTCTTTCACCTTCTTGTTTCCTTGGCTGATACACATGGTTGCTTAGTATTATACTCATATTCTTATGACTGGTCATGTTCATTTAGAGATCACAGTTTGTACTAATCACCCAAGCTTCTTCAAAAGTCAAGCATCCATTATTCCTGGAAAATAAATATTTAATTATAAAAAATACAATATACCCCTACCTTCCTAGGCAAACACCCAAACAGCTAACAGGACACAACCCTATGTCAGTCAGGCACAGGCCTAGCTGTCAGAAGAGATACCAGCTCTAAATACCCTGTACCACCATTGAGTCTCAGCTGCGTCTTCCTTTGCTCAATGAAAAGGGGAATTTTGACAATTCACCAAAATATGATAAATTTTTCAATATGGTCAATGTATCAGTTTAAAAGTTTATGAAAATGGATATAGTATACTAAATAAGTCAACAGTTATTACATTCTTAGATTTTCCAAAGAACACTGCAAGAAGAGTGTTTATGAAATTATCTGTCTGGAGAAAACAAAATCATGAAGTAATACAAAGCCACAGACTAATATGCAAATCTCAAGAGGCAATTAACTTACTAGACTTATAGTTGAATATCTTACAATTGAACTCATTTTACAGATAATAAGAAGTAGTTGAGAATATGGAAAATTGTTTATTTGGAAAACATTTGTTTCATCAGTTTTTATGTGTGGATCATTTTTTAGGCACTGTAAGACACAGAAAGCAAGTCAACGCAAACTCTACCTTAAAGTGTTTCTTTTTAACTAGATAAAATACATAAGCCTACTTCCAAAGGTTATATATGCAGTTCATGGTAGAAACATGATATAATTTCATGAAGTAGAGTTAATAAAACTTTAAGTAAGAGATGGTTAAATTCACATTTAACTGCATTTGGGGGATGGATGTGAAAAAGGGAAATCTATATCCAAGTAATGGCATTTCCCTTGTTCCTTGAAGAATGAGAAAATTTTGAAAAAACTTATAAGTGGGAATTTTAGAACAATTATTCCAAGTGGAGGAAACATTAACCAAAAAAGCATCCATGATAGTTTCAAAGCAGTGCAATGGATTAGACAAAGGGGAATGAAGGGAAAGGAGGGGAGACAGAAAGACAGTGGAATGATTTTAGCATAGCTTTCCTATGTATATAAATGAATACACCACAGTGAATCCATATACCATGTACAACCACAAGACTTGTATACCAATTGGAATAAGATTTCTCCATGTATGTATAAATATATCAAAATATACTTTACTGTCATGTATAACTAAAAAGAACAAATAAAAAAGAAACTCTTAGAAACAATATGGGAAAATTCTGAGAACACATATGAAGCTTCAAGAAAGTACATTAATGAATATCATCTTGTTTTAAACTAAATTAATTGTAATAGGCTTACTAAGGTATAATTTATAAACAAAGAAGTACAAATATTTAATATTTGATCAGTTTGAACATGTGCAAACACCTGTAATACCCTTGCCACAAACAATGTAATAGAGTCAACAGCTGTGTGTGACAAAGTAGGTTATGACAGATGGATGGACAGATGACATGGTCTTGATTTTACAGATGTTTTAAAAAGTAATTAAAGCTTTGAGTAGGGGCATGAGGTAGGAGCTTCTGTTTAGTACATCATCTCCTTTATCCTACAAGCCTGCCTTCACTTGACTCTACCTTCTCAAGCAAATCATTTTTTCCCATCCTTTCAAAATACTGTATGGTAACATCTCATCAGGCTAGACTCAAATAAAGTGGAGCTATTGATTTTCCTCCATTATTTTCTCTTGGTCACATCCATCAGGAGTGTCAGATATGAATGTTTATCTGAGCATACAAACTGGATACTGGTAGGACCAACCTTGTTAGTTCAGTTGTTACACTGTGCATGTAGCCAGGGACCACAGCTTTTGGGGGAACTGATTGCTAAATTGCACTTGTTGCTTTCTTTCATGATAGATTATGACTTTTAAAAGAGCTGATTCGGGTCTTTAATAAAATATAAGAAAAACTAGGGCCAAGGAATTACCCAAAAATTAAATACAAATATATATAAGCCTATGAATGTATGCATACATATTTTAATATATTTAATTTGTCTTTGCTTTAGGATGATGGCAACTGCTCAAGTCACTGAATAAACTTTTTTTCTAAAACAAATTTACATCTTTAAAACTAATTTCTTTATTTATTCATTAATAAGAATGCATTGAGCTTGTTTGACAAAAACTACAATGGTTTCTAAAAGATCAGATAATCTACACTCAATCAGCCTTCAAGGAGACTATATTCTCCCTCTAAAAAATGGTTCCCAAGGAGATTAATTCTTTATTCTTTGCTGTTTATAGATAAACTCCTTACCATGGGAATTTGTGATTTCATTTCACTAATTAATACCAGAAAAAACTAAGTTCTTAAAAAGAAATAATTGCAAAGAAAATGTCTATCTCTATTTGTTACCACTTAGATAGTGCAAAGCAGAATTGGCAATTTTAATACTAATTATGACAATGATTCAGTATCCAAAGAGGGAGCATCAGAACTTGCTCAGCTTTGATACGGCTTACAATGCAGGGATCTGTGAGATTCATTTGGCTAAGTTGAGCTTCATATTTAAAGATTCAAAGGAATATAAAGCTTCCCAGTAATGTAAAAAAAAAAAAAAAACAGACTTATTTACCTCTCTGGGAGACAAAGAAAGCTGGTGTCATGATAAATTAATTACATAAGGAGGGCAAGAGACAGGTGGTGAGGAGAGAGAGAGAGAGAGAGAGAGAGAGAGAGAGAGAGAGAGAGAGAGAGAGAGAGAGAGAACAGCAGAAACCCCAATGACAAAAAAAAATGCCTCTTAAAGACTAAAAAACAAATTGGAATTATAGCAAGATAGATGAGGAGTAGGGGGAATTTCAACATATATGTGATACACACCCCCCCCCACACACACACATTCAATATGTGTCATTTGTAGAAAGCATGAGATAAAGTTGGAAAGTATTTTGAAAATCACTCAGAACCTCAACTTGCAAAAGTAATTAATTAATGACTCTGGGCATGTTGGCATATTTCTTTACTTTTTTTTTCTGTTTTCCAAAACATAGCCAATATCATACTATTATATTAATCATGCCCTTTCACTGAACATTATATAAATTAACACTTTCTCATTAAAATTTTGGAAAAGATTTTTGAAACCAAAAATAGTAAGTAAAATCAGCCCAACTCATTTAGTTTAGCCACCTTTTATGTGGCAATTTAGCACTTATTCCTAAACTTTCTATAATGGAGAGGTCAGCTTTCAAAATATTTGCATTTACCAGGTCACAGAAAGATGTTATCAGAAAAGTTGTTCAAATATCTTTTCCCATACTCCCAACTCCTAAACACTACCCCCCCCACACACACACTATCTCCTTCTCTCTCAACACACACACACACACACACACACACACACAATCTTTTCCTTCTCTTTGCACTGTCTTTCCTATAAAGCAGATGGTGCTTAAAATTTCCTCGGCCCCTCACAAAGCTGTTCCTCTAGCAACCTTCCCTAAAAGACTGATTTTAAAACAAGCAAAGATGTTCTTTGAATCCCCTGCTAGGCAATCTGGCAGTCCAACCCAAAATGTTTCTAATTAAAAAAATCAACTTTATAACAAGATAATTTAATCATAGCAGTACTGCAGAGGTTAGGGTGTAGGGTGTTAAAAATAATTCTAAACTTCTTGTTTTTTAGAAAGAAAATTATTTCTAATGCTATTCAAAAATCTCACTTCATCTCAGGTCTAGCAGATATATTCTTGCCTCTCGTTCTCACAAACCTTGAAACTTAGGAAACAACAGTTCTTTGGCTGTACTTTTGTACAATGATAGGTTATATGTTCCATTAGGAATTGAGGGGTTTGAATCGGGAAGCAGTGAAAGAGAAGGACAGTAGATCATACTGAAACATGTGTTGGTCCCACTTTGGACACTGCAGTGGATGTGCCAAAGTTATTTCACTTCTTTGGATATTGGGTGACTTCTCTTTCAAATATGGATTGATTGTGTGCTTGTGAAAATCCTTTGTTAAGTCTGAGCCTCAGTTTCTTTTTCTAATATTAGAATTATAACATTTTTCCTAATTTATTGGGTTTTTAAGAGAAGTAAGCTATCATGGATAGTATTTTTAATACATGTCATGTCATAGATAATAAATGGTTCCGTATATCATGAATGTTTAAAGATCAGAATAGCTGAAGCAGAAAACTAAATGTAATGTGCTAGATAGTAGCAGAGCTTATTTAATAAAACGTACTACTGGGTAAGCCAAGGTAGTTTCCCCTCCTAATGTTTAAATTTAAGAGGGAAAGATAAAAATGTATTTGCATCTCCTATTTCATTTCAGAGCAGTGACCAACTCTACCCTTCTTTAAAAGTGCCAATATTTGCAGACCAACTTTTAAATTAATGCTAGGGCCTGAACGCAATAACCAGCCTTTAAGCCTGAAAAGGGTGGAGGAGGGCGGTATTAGAGAGGTACGCGTGCATTTTGTGTAGTCCTTAAGAATAAGTCTTCCTTTCTCATGTCCAACCAACCTTGCACGCAACGCCCACCTCCACTGCGGCACTGGACCTGTGGAGATGCGGGGTTATTCCAGGAGTAGCCACTAAGGGGAGCCGGACGCTGGACCGCCCTCTCGGTTGCCATAACAACGACACTGGCGGGCGCACGGTCTTTGGAGCTAAGTGCTGGCTAAAGCAGGTGTCGGATTGCAGTGCGTTTGCGGAGGCTCTGGGATTTCTGGTAGCCCAGGAGCCTCTCAGAATCTTGCTACTATTCCTCCGCCTCCGTCCGGGAAAGCTCCCTAACCCAGCGCGGACGCGCAGAGTGAAAATGGTTCACCATTCAGGCTCCATTCAGTCCTTTAAGCAGCAAAAAGGTCAGTGGGAATCTTGCTACCCCCTCCCCGCGGGCGTCACTTCCCCCTCTGCATGCCCTTGCAGTTGTGTAGGAGCAGCCTCTCCAGGTTTAAAGCAGCACAGAAGTGAGGAACTCTGTGAAGTTAGTGATAATTATAATAATGATGATAATAATAAATGTATATTTTAATTGTTTCTTCACTTCACATATAGCTCTGATTTTCTGAGCCTCCGCGCGGTGCCCGGGAGAAACAGGATTTATTTCAGGACTGCTTCAGTGAGTTGCAGTGAGCCCGTTAAGTAGGAGTTGGCTGAGTAGCCCTGTACCCTTGTGAGATTTGCAGACAGAAAGGCTGGACGATGTTGCCTCCTTATGGGATTCAAATGTCTAGTATGCTTTTCTAAAGCGAGTCCTTACAATTGAAAGGCGTTTCCACAATCCTAGAATAAATGCATCTTGAAGAATTCCTGAAGTTGGCCTGTCCCAGAAGAAGGTGCTCTGTAACTTAACTTGGAAAACTTAATTTTTGTCCGTGTCCCACGCTTGGATGGGTTCAGATTTCCTTGTTAGGTTTCTCTTCTAGTGTCCTTCTGTTACCTTCAAGTTTCTCCACGAAAGCACTGATTAGAGTCTTTATGTTCATAATCAGATCAAGAATTGTTCCAAGTTATCCTCACTCTTTGGTTCTTGCTCCTTATTTTGTTTAATAAAAATGCTTTTATAGAGAGCACATTTATTTCAAGGCACATTCACGATTTTTTTTTGTGTGTGTTTTATTGCCTAGGAGCATTTATTCAAGCAAATAATTACCTTTTTACTGAATTAACAATGGTAATTAAGCCACAGTTCACCATACAGTACCTAATGTGTGCATTTCAGAATAGTAAATTTGTCCATTCAAACTGTTTGTTTATATATTTTACTTCTTTTCCCCTGTATCATCTGTATTTCTTTTGTCAACAGTTGTTTCCAAGTAGGTCTTTTACTTTGTTTTTAAACAAAAACTTGTACACATAATTTATAAATAATTCTTGCATAAGACAGAATATTAGTGTGAAAGAGCTCAGAATTCCCTAACTCTGTTATCCAAGATCAAGTGTTCTGGGATCCTTCAAATAGATGTTAAATTGGGGTTATTGGGAAATACTGTTGGCATTGATGAAAATTTCAGCTAATATGCAATTAATTTTCAATACAAAATGTTCCAAAAATTTAAATTACTTCAAGAAGTTTTATTCTCTTGACTCTTTAAACACCTACAAATTTTCAGAATTAAGACAGATTTCAGGACCTTTGCAACAGCCTCACACAATTAGTAACCTCCTATGATACATGACTATAGGTGACATTTATTTTTCTGGGACCTGGAATATTGAAATGTCCCCAACAACAACTTCCTGGGGATACATGTTGAGTATTTAAGAAGAAACTGATTGACAGCTTTGGGACCACTGTCATTGCTGAAAGTGGGTGATAAAAAAATATTCAAGTCCTGCCACTTCATATTTTTTGTGATGTATTATGAGCCATTTATTTTCAAGTTTTCTCTTAATCTTTGACACAAAAGGAGACATTAGCAAAATGATAAACATATAGAGGCAAAAGAGTAAGAAAGAAGCAAGATTAACTTTTAGCTAAGTGGTTTTGATTTATTGCTTCTTAATTTTGCTTGACATTAGAGAAAGATCAAGTTAAGGATTAGCTATTTTAATTTTTCAAATAGAAAAAATGTGATACTCTGTATGCTTTCTGACCCAGGAGACATGCAACAGAAAATTTTTAGGGTTGCTTGTCACCATAATACTGCCCAGTAAAGTGGAGAAAATTTTCCATGGAACTCTGCAGTCCTAAATTTTAGGCTTGCCATTGTAACTACCTGAAAAATCTTTAAGAAAATGTTTAAATTCTCTGGGCTTTGGTTCACATATAGTATGAAGGCATAGGACACCTGGACCCATAGTCTTTTCACTTTCTTCTCATGTATGGGAGGCGCAGGTGGCAATATGAAGATAGAGATGATTACTTTCTGAGCTAGATGAAAAGGACAGCCTTATGTTTAGTTCATTTTTAGGAAATAATTATCTGAGTAATCCTATTATAGAGTTTATTTTTATTTTAGTCAAGTGAGTCCAATGCCTTTTTTTCAAAAAAAGTATATTTCAATTTTATAGTACTTAGAAATAGCCTGAGATATTTAGAAAACACCATCATGTTAAGATTTTAAAATTTTCCACTCTCATATGGAAACATTACACAAGGCATGGGTATTTTCTGCTATGTTTGAGAACAATGTAGTAGTAGTCCATTTCTCATCCACATTCCCTTACTGCCACTTCTCAATCTCTTTCCATAAATCAGTAGATGCCAGAATCTGTAAAATGAAATGCTATTTGTAAGCCCAAATTTCTCCTTAAGCATAAATGTCCTTATCTGGAGCTCTGCATATAAACTCTGTATATCCTCCTTAAAATTATAATATCTCTAAGTTTCAGTTACTGCTTTTTTGAAATAAATATAATAATACATTCCTTGCAGAGATATAATGTTTATTAATGTGGTATTTATTTGAGGCTCAAAAATTAAGTAAATATCTATAATAATTATCATTCCCAGATTCATTTACTTTTTGTCATTTCCTTAGAAGTAAAAGGAACCTTTAGCAGGTCCCTTATAATTTTTTTACTGTCTTTTCTTTTACTCATTTAATTTTATCACTTTGGGATTCATCTTGAACTTCAGACCATTCCTGTCATCAGTTGAAGTTACAAACTCTACCCAGTACCCTCAGGGAAACTTCTGAAAAATTGCCATAGAATAAATTTAAACATACAGTTGAACCTGTTTAAAATTTCATTGCAAGTAAATAGTATTGTTCACTTCACACTCAGCCCACACGTTACCATCTTCATGCTGTATTTATGCTGGGGACTCTGCATAATGATAGCATTATCCAGAACACTTTCATTCCTGAACCTATCACTGCAAAACCCTTCTGCAGAGAAGGTGGTATGAAAAGAAGTCTATCAGGTTTGTTAGACATCTTTATGAGAATCTTAGTCAACTCTGATTTTCTAAGAAAAAATTAATCCTTTTTTGTTCTGGACAGTGTCATTATGTTTCTGAAGAAAGTATCCACATATATTTTCAATTTTTTTTATTCTACATTTAAATTCTGAGTTTTTCTTTTGAAGAGGTTTAATAAGTTATGAAATAAAAAATGAAGCTCTTGGGCAATGTGGGGAGTGAAGGCACAGTGTGCTTTTTTTTTATGCACTCAGGATAAATTAGAGTATGTTATGGTTACAGATGACTGAGAGTGCGTGTTTGCTTTTGCCTTAGCACATTTTGGAGGAACACATTAGCTGGCAAATTAGCAGTGATTTCTGGGGAAAGTCCAGCTTTTCTTCCTCGCCTGGATTGCTGTGTTTCCCTTGATTTTTGATGGACTCATGTGTCATAGGAGAGTGGGCGAAAAAAGAACAATGATAGTTGTGGCTTCTGGTGGCTGCTTATTTACCAGTAGTGCTACCAAGACATTTAGAGAATCCATAGGTCACATTAAACACAGCCTGTTGCTCCAGCTTCATGGGATTAGCTGAAGCTCTGAGTGATTCATTGCTATCCTAAAGAACATTTGGCTAAACCTAAAAAGAATATTTCAATAATTCTGCAGAACCAAATACTTTCTACTAAAATTAGTAGTTTAAGATTTATAATAATTTGTATTTATATGGGACCCATAGATTGTAAAGCACAGTCATTTCCTTTTTTCTACATAACTCATTTAGTCCTCAAGTGTCTACCTATAAGGCTTTCCACCACCCAACTTTGTGCCCAGTTTCTACTTCATGCTACCCAGAGAGAGAATCCTGGGGAAATACAGAGCTTCAGAATCTCTGATATCTATGCTGTAGGCCTCCCTTCAACCTCATGGATCTGTTTGGGATTCAGAACCTTCCTACACTCTTACCTTAGAGAAAGCAGAAAAAAATCTGAATCCATTTATACAAGAATGGAAATTTATTCACCTATGTGTGCTAATGTTTCCTTGCATTTGCAGTCTAGTCTTTATTTATGATTAAAGGACAGAAGGAATGATCTCTTGTTAAAATAATTGTTACATAGGAAAAAAGTTAAGGAAGACATTTTATGCTCAGACATTATACTTATCTTGGGTTGGAACTGAATAGAAGCCTGTATGATTAAAAAAAAAAATCATGTCTCATCTCATCTGGAGCCCCTCTGGTCTTCTGCTTTGTTCTTTAATCTTTAACGTCTCTGTCTTTCCTGCCGTAGAAAAGAATTTCTAGTTATTAAGAATTCTATTTCCCCAGGAAGACTGAGACAAACTATGAAAATAATACAGACAAGCACTCTACCAAGTGAGCTGTATCCCCAGACCCCAGGGAATTATCCAAGACAAAATCAAAACACATGTGTCTGGTACCATTGCTTAAAAAATCTCATGTATCTCAAATGCCTCAGCAAAATTAGTGTCAAAATTCAGAGTAGAAAGCCTGATGTTTAAGGGTTTTGAATTAGCAAGAATAGTGTACATTACACGATAAATGTGTATCTTCTATTAGTAATGAACAAGAGTGATGAAGTTTAAAGTAAATTTCACCCAAAGTAATTGTGATTTAAATATATGAGTATTTTAAACTCATCTGAAAGTTCAGTTATATGAAATAGCACATTCCTTGAAAAGTCTAGAATTTTGATGTGTTCACTTAAAACTGGGATTTAACATATCATGCACATGGATGCTGCTGAAAAAAAGATATTTGGGATTGATAATTAAATAAATCAGTCTGTCATAAAAATCCAATCCCTTAAAAATCAAAGGATAGCTCAACCTTACTTACGTTTACTCTTTTGGCATTTTATAGGGGTGCATATATTTATAAAATAATAGCATAAAATTATGTCTTAATGTGATATAGTTGTAGTTGACTGGTAAGGGCACTGACTCAGAGTTTGCTATAATAGAATTCTTCAAACTTCTCTGGAACTTAGGGTTTGCTTTCCCTGGGCCGTGGGTTCCTAATGGAACACTTTGGAACAATCACACCCACACCCTCAGGGTTGTGATGAATGATAATGAAAACAACAACAACAACAAAACTCTTGCAGCAACTATTATTATATAGACACTTCTGTTCACTGTCCCAAATTTTTAAAGATATACTGCGCTATTTCATATTCTTTAAAGCTTTGGTAATAGTTTTATTTTTCTTACACTAAGGGATAAGGGATTTGAGGTTTCAATAACTTGTATGCATTGCTTACTGGGTGGTAGAGCTGGGCTTTGAACTCAGCCTTCCCTAACTCAAAAATCCACATTTCTAACTACTGTGAAGTCCATAAAGAAGCCTAGCTATAGCAGTTCTTTGGAGTAAATGAAACTGGAACATCTAGAAATCATCTCACTCTTATCTGACTTCCACCACAGTTGGCTATGGCTTTTCCCCTCACTCTAACTCTTCTCTCCACAAATGTTAGAGTTGAAGGCAGAATTCTATCATTTTCAAGCTTGGCCTCTCTTTGTGGCCTAAGTCACCTTGTGTCTAAAATGAAAACTTGGGACACAATAATCTCTGTGTTCCCTACTGGCTCTACAGTTCATCAGAAGTTAAAGAAGTGTGAAATCATATTCTAAACCTGGCAGTGCATTAGCACAACCATGTTGGCTGTCCCTTTGTCATTGCCTTCCCTCCTAAATTGTCCTCCAAGTAGCTATTACTTTGAATTCTGACTGAGCTTGATGCAACAGCCAAGGCTGCAGGATACAGTTTCACCATAACATGTGTCTCCCATCCTCACTGTAACTGAGATGCAGCTGGCCTGTCTGGGAGGACTTCTTTGAGGATAAATTGGGTAGTCCAGAATTTATATCTTTGACAATATATTTGCAAATGTGCTATATTAATGGTGGGCCACATTTTACCATTATGTCTTTAGGCTACTAGGCTGACCAAGAAGTATCTCCTGAAAAAGGACTCCTAAAATTGTATATAGTTTATATTTTCCTTTAAAACACTCTTTATAGTAATTTGCAGAAGAGGGTGGTACTTAGTTTGCAAAGGTATGCACAAGATCTGGTTTTCAACAAACGTTTCATCATGCCCAGGTGTCTTAGCCAAATAGTTTCATTTACTTTTGCTTATTTTCCTAGGTCCATGAGACCTAGGCTTCTCAATTGGCAACATCTGAAGAATCACCCAGGATTCTTGTTAAAATAAGATTTCTGTGTTCTTACAAATTCATTGTCATAATATATAACCATTGTGCCAAAGAAAAGCACTGAGTGAAATAAGTAGATATGTCAAGTCACATAGAATGTAAGTTACCATGGGCAAGCAAATTAATTGTATAAGCTCTAATCTCTTACTTACAAAACCAGAATAGTAAGTGCTGTCATTACATAGTCAGTCTTTTCTGGACATTGTTGAAAGTGCCCTTAATATAATCTTTATAAAATGAAGTTTCTATTATTTATGTCAGGGGTGAGGAAAATCTGAGAAGTTGAGCAAGGTTCAAAGTCACACAACTAGGAGTGGTGGAACCAAAATATGTATCTGGCAGGTAGAAACATGAGAATAGTAATTACATATAGACAGTACTTCCTACTGTGTGTGTGTGTGTGTGTGTGCGTGAGAGAGAGAGAGAGAGAGAGAGAGAGAGAGAGAGAGAGAGAGAAGGAGGAAGAGGAGGAGGAGGAGGAGGAGGAGGAGGAACATAGTTTGGGTGGAGAGCACATTTACTTTATCTATTCATTGTGATACTAAAATTGATTCTGTATCTTGGCAATTGTGGAAAATGCACTAATGGACATGGGTGAAAGTTTCCCTTTTCTCCACATCCTCACCAAAACGTGTAATTGTTTTCTTGAAATAGTCATTTTAATAGGTATGAGATAATATCTTGTAATATGATTCATTTGCATTTCTCTGATGATTAGTAATATTGAGCAGCTTTTCATAAACCTGTTGGCATTTGTATCTTTTTGAGAGATGTGTGTTTAGGTCCTTTATACATTTTTTATTCCAATTTATATGTTCTTGCTAATTGGTTGAGGTCCTTACTTGTTTGGGGAATTAACTCTTTATCAGAGGCATTGTTTGCAAATATTTTTCCCCATAGGGTAGTTTGTCCCTTCACTTTATTAATTGTTCCCTTTGCTCTGCAGAGACATTTTAGTTTGATGCAAACCCTTGTGTCTGTTTTACTTTTTTGGTATGAGTTTTGATGCCCTTAGCACATTTGTGGAATATCAATTGATCACAAACATGCATTGATTTTTTTGTTGTCTATTTTGTTTCATGGTGCTATGTTCTTTTTTGTGGCCAATACGAAGCTGTTTTGATTACTGTCACTTTAGGGTATATTTTGAAGTCAGATAATGAGCTGTATTTGGTATGGTTTTGGTATTTGAGTGGTTCCACACAAATTTCAAGATTGTTTTTTCTATTTCTCTGAAAAATGACATTGGAATTTTGACTGGAATGCCACTGAACCTGTAGATTGCTTTCTGTAATTTTGATGCTCTAACAATGTTATTTCTTCCAACCATGAACTTGGCTTATTTTTCCATTTATTTATTTATTTATTTATTTTAATTTTTTATTGTTGGTTGTTCAAAACATTACAAATTTCTTGATATATCATATTTCACACTTTGATTCAAGTGGGTTATGAACTCCCATTTTTACCCCATATACAGATTGCAGAATTACATCAGTTACACATCCATTGATTTACATATTGCCATACTAGTGTCTGTTGTGTTCTGCTGCCTTTCCTATCCTCTACTATCCCCCCTTCCATTTATTTTTTTCAGTTCTTCATTGTCTATCCTTGATGTTTGAGAGTTTTCAGTGTACAGCTCTTTCACCTTCTTTACTAAATGGACTCCTACGTATTTTATTATAATAAGATGTTGAGTTTTGTCAAATGCTGTTTCTGCATCTGTTGACCTGATTATCTGGTATTTGTCCTATATTTTGGTACAGTAGCATATCACATTTATGAGTTTGAATATGTTAGGCCATATTGCATCCCAAAGATAATCCACACTGATCCTTGTGCTTTATCCCTTTTATTTGCTAATCAAATTATTTTGCCAGTATTTTGTTGAAAATTTGTTTATTTGCATTAACTAGGGACCTGTCATTTTCTATACTTGTAGAGTTATCTGGATTTGACTTGAAGGTAATGCTGGCCTCTTAAAATAAGTTTTGAAGTGTTTCCTCTATTCAGTTTTTTTTACAAGAGTTTGAGAAAATGTTAATTCTTCTTTAAATGTTTGATAGAATTCACCTGTGAAACTGTTACGCCCTGGGCTTTTCATGATTGGGAGAGTTTTGAATACTAATCCAATCCCCTCACTTATTAATATTCTTGTAATGTGATTTATTCTCTTTATTCAATGTTATGATACTTTTAATGTTTCCAGAAATATATCTATTCCTTCTACATTCACCAGTGTGTTGGTATATAACTGTTCATTATATCTCATGATCTTTTGTATTTTTGTGATATGAATGCCTCCTTTTTACTGTTTGTCTTCCAAAATTATCTCTCTAAAATTAGTAGAATGAACATGTCAACACAAGATGGCTTTATAGTGGTAGTGGAAGACTCTATTGGATAAATTGAGTTTAGGTGCCAAGTAGCTTAGATTCAAATGTTTCTTTTGTATATTTTGGTATATAATATTGCATGATCCTTGCATTAATTTTTAATTTTCAGAGCTTTACTTTTTCTTGCATTGGGGCTGGTGGGATTACTTGAATATGACTTGTTATCTAGTACTCTAAAATAATAAGACATGCACCAATTTACTTCCACTCTTTGCTGGTACTTTTCCTGATCTTAAAAGTCCTATGATAGCCCAAGGTAATACCTACAAAAAAATAAATTCAAATTTAACAGGTTTTTTCTTACACTTTTAACCATTCAGTTGTTAGAAATCTTAGTTAATATTTTTAAATCGTATCACATTTGTAAATTTCAGACTAATTGTGGTTTAAAGTTAGAAAACAAAAGTAGCTCTAAATTTTTATATACTTTTCATAAAAATAGAAATTTCTGACTATTCATGACCTTTTATCATGCTATAAAAGAAAGCAGTATTGTTCATGGAATGAAAGTATGGAAAACGATAACTAAAAAATGTTTTTCAGATAGGGATCAAATTTCATATTTTTCTTCACCATATGTTATTCCTCATAATATGAAACAAAAAGATTTATGATTTCAAACACTGAAAGTAGGCAAAAAATTGGGGTAGGGTTCAAACACTAAACTCAAATTTCCTTACTGAGGCAGATAGTTTCATTTTTTAATACTTTATTATAATGCCTCCTTAGGGCCACTAATATTTAGAATGATGCTTCTCTGTTTCTCATACATTGCTTCAAGATAAATGAGTTGGTGGTGAGTGCCACAATTAACAGCTTGCAGTTAGTCATAACTCTTACCAGATGTGACTAAATCACCCACTCAGACACTCTTAAGGCCATTTAGATAACATTAGTCTACAGTTTAAATCATGGCTAGCAGTTACTTTATATTTATTTATTTAGTACTGGTGATTGAACCCAGAGGCACTTAACTACTGAGATACATCCCTATCCTTTTTCATCTGCTTTTTATTCTGAGATAGGGTCTTGCTATTTCTTAGGGCCTTGCTGAGTTGCTGAGGTTGGCTTTGAACTGGTTATCCTCCTGCCTTACCCTCTTGAGTTGCTGGGATTATAAGCATGTGCCACCACGTCTGGCCAATTAACTTTAGTATATATTATCCACATAATTCATGTTTTGTAAAACATTTATATTCTCTATAAAACACTACATAATAAAACTGAACAATTAATATATACATAAAGTTATTCTGCTAATGTACATTTTATACATTAAAATATAATTCTTAAAATTTCATTCCTGTAATCTGAGAACTACATGGGAAATGAATATCATATTGTCTTTAAGAATTGCATTGTTTAATATTAAAAGATAAAAAGGGTTGGAAAATTTGGATCTTTGCCTCAGTATTGAAGGGGAAGAAACCTCTTGATGCCAATTTAAATCATGAAAATCAATGCTTTCTTGGAAATTAGTGGATGTCCCTTCATTAATATAAGATACAAAATCCTTGATGTGAGTTATACTTAGCATATTAGCAGATAAAAGTTTAATGTGTTTGAATTTTATTTCTACCAAAACTATTTTGAGATTTAAATCTATTCATCTTCTCAACAAATGAAAAGATGTCCTCAAGTCTTTATTGAGTATTTTCTAAACACTTGTCTTAAAGCTACAGGGAAATTGTAATTGAACTTACTGTTATGTGCTTGGTGTGTGCTTTCTCATGTAATGACCGCCAAAGCCCAGCCAAGAAGGCACTGTCAGTTCTGTTCTACAGATAGGAAAACTAAGGCACAGAAGGAGTAGCTATTTCTACTGTAAGTCATCATAAAAAAAAAAAAAATGGATATAACCACAGTGAACACTCCAGGATATGATGTTTGCAGGATAAAAAGTGGGGATATTATGGGTTTCTTATGAAATTTAGTAATTTACAAAGTGTGGTAGCAATATTGGCACAGAATCTTTTTGAGAATCTGTTATTTATTTATTCAGGGGGTTACAGGGAATGGAACTCAGGGACACTCAACCACTGAACCACATCCCCCCCCCCCCCGCTTTTTGTATTTTTGTTTAAAGACGGAGTCTCACTGAGTTGCTTAGTGCCTTACTTTTGCTGAGGGTGGCTTTGAACTTGTAATCCTCCTGCCTCATCCTCTGGAGCTTCTGGGATTATAGGCATGTGCCACTGTGCCAGGCTTGAGAATCTGTTTTAGTCCATCCATATTTCACTTTTATAGGACATTGAAAATCTGTGAAGAAATGACTTACCATCTCAGAAATACTGTATAATTGTGTTCTAAACTACTTTCTCCTAGAATACCTACTCCTTGTTATTTAGCTGTAATCCACTTTTCAGTCCTGGCTTGATATTTGTTGATTATTTCACCTTCACACTCATATTGAGTGTTAGACTTATGTGTACTGAGATGGGAAATGACAAGGGGCTGGGTATTATGAAGTGGCTTACCCTAAGCCCCATGCTTTTGTGTTTCTGCAAATATTTATTGAATCTCTCATGTGCCAAGTCTAGACTAAATACTGAAAATATAGCTAACAACAGTTGACATATGTTGAGGAAGCTCTGCTCAAATTTATGTTCTTTTCCATTGATATTTATGGTGCTTCAGTATAGAGCAATCTCTCTGCCAGTCACTTTTATTAAAAAAGTAACTGGCTGTCTTCTTTTTGGATATAAGTTTTAGTCCTAATAGTATTCTATGGCCAGGGATTGCTTAAAAATTTGAAAGCTAACAAAACATCTTTATGAACAGTTATTATCAACCTTGTCCTTAAACTCCTGGGAGCTGATCCAGTATTGAAATCCAAAACGTGCTGCACATATTAATGTTTTGAAGTATTTTTCATGCAATTTCTCAATATCTCATTCTTACATAGAAGTAATATGAGATGGTAGCTGACTACAAAAGGTTCAAGTTCCTGCTCCATTACTTACTAGCCATGTCATTCTCATAATTTCAAACATCATCTAAAATTGGGTTCTTTAATCCATATTTAATCCATAAAATAATATCTTCTTTAAATGGTTGCTGTGAATACTAAATATGGTGGTAAAAGTAAAGTCATTAAAACAATTACTAGTGACTAACAAAATGCCTGGCAGTCAATAAATATTTAACTATGTTGAGGAAATGCTTCCTTATTATCAAAATATTAATCTAATGATAATGAATAAATGGATGTTAATTGTATATCCCAGAGCTACAGATATACTATTAATGTGATGAAACAGAGAAATCAAAGATTTGTGTTCCAACTGATTATGCCCCTGTGTTCTCTGAGCTAAGACAATACTTGAAAATACTTCTTCACAAAGTCATCTCAGGAAATAGTTGATGTAAAAATTTAATTTCTTTCAAATTTATTATAGAATCTAGATTTCCACATTTTATCATTGTGAAAATTAGCATATGCAAAAGCCTGGGTTTAATCCCAGCACAGAAAAAAAAAAAGTTGCAAGTTTTGATATATCTCCTGCAACCTACTTATGGAAATTAAAATTAAGAATGGCAATGTATGCTTGTTATAATAGTTCCTTACACATGTACAACTGTATATGGAATATGACATCTTAATATAAGGATCACTCACAGACCTCAAGGGGAATATATTGTTACTATGTTATTATTATTATTGAGTTTTCCTAATATGCTGTAGTGAATGGTACTATTTCTAATTCTCTTGCTATAATGAGAATTCTCCCTCAGAAAGGAAGTATACAAAGGCAGAATCAATAAAGATGTCTAATCATTTTGGTGTTCTATTGCTAAAAACAAAACAAAACCCAGAACAAACAAAACAGAGCATTGAAGTGGTCATGGTTTGACTTCACTAATATCCCTTGATTTGGAAAAGCAATGACAGATAGGAACTGATTGGCATCCTTTCATGCCTCTGTATTAGCAGCTGAGAAGCACAAGCCCAGGGTGAGTGTTTCTGTCCATACACAATAGAAAAGAAATTGGGATTGGATTTTTTCCATTGATCCCATTGAGTTTGCCTTGATTCAGTAGGAAAGGGAAACTACAAAGGATTAGACACAAACACAATTTTTCAAAGTAGAAGCCAGACAAAAATAAACGTCCTGTGATGAATGTGACTAGAAGAATAGCTAGCTGAACAAGCTCTTTAAAAAAGGCAACTATGGAGTCTACCCAACAATTGTCTTCTTCCCCAAGCTGCCTCAAGACTCTGTCACTGAACTGGCAAATGAATTTAGAGCAGTCGTCCTCCATGAGATCTGATTAGAGGGTGGGAACTAACAGCAGTGACCAGCAAAACCCTTGCCAGCCACTTTGGGTCAGTGTCTGGGGTGGTGTACTCCCAAACTCTTTTCTAGTGTCTAAGATTGAGGTAGGAATGAAAATTCAGTCTCTTTCCCATCTTTGTGATACTTTCATTTGGAATTTTAGATAGAGAGATTAGCTGTTTAAATTTAATTTTCCAAAATTCTCTTAGGTAGTAGAAGAACTTTATCAATAAATAAATTACATCTGTCAAAATGAATGATACTTATCCCCTCACCTCTTTCCCCATTTATTTTTATGCTATCTAGATTTTGTGCTTCTTTGCCAACTACTTTGCTTTCTGTCTTTGGCTGGGTTGTTGTTTTTCAACTTCTTCAGCTATTTGGAAAGCATCTATACTATCTTTCATTCTACTTTTGGCCTGGTCTATGCCTGTTGTTCAGCAAATATTATATGATTTATACCTTCCTTCCTTCATTGTCTTGA
This sequence comes from Marmota monax, assembly GCF_021218885.2. Taxonomy (NCBI): domain Eukaryota; kingdom Metazoa; phylum Chordata; class Mammalia; order Rodentia; family Sciuridae; genus Marmota; species Marmota monax. The sequence goes on along the minus strand of NW_026695230.1, from coordinate 480,528 downwards.
TCATGTTCATCAGTCCTAGAAGTTTTTCGGTAACATGAAACTTATCCCAGTTTTGGAATTTCTTTAAGACTAAGCTCTGCTACCTTCGTCACTTCCTCCAGCTTGGTCACAGTGAATTCTAGTATTCTGTTCATTTACATGCCACTATCACCCACCTATAAACTGTAACCTGTTGAGAACAGGTTGAAATTGAAATAATTGCCTGACACACAGTAGATAGTCTCTCTCTCCTTTTTCATTTTTTTTTTTGAAGAATAGGGATGCAAGGGTGATGATATGTGGATTACGTTAATATATTTTATTTAGGTCTTTGCTCATTTTGACCATAAAGAAAATTTTGCTGAAAATAAAAGATGCAGCATGTGAATAGATATTTATACAAGGTGCACAAAGTGAAGGTATTGCTAAGACAATAATGGCTAACTTCTCATTAAATTTTTTAAAAAATAAAATAATATGTATGAATGATTTTTAAAAGCTCAAGTTGCTCCACGATACAGGGCCGATAATTAACCATATTGCATTGTATAATTTAAAGTTTGTCAAGAGGTAGATCTTATGTTAAGTGCGCTAGCCACAAAAGTAAACCATCTACCCATTACAAAAAAGTAAACCATCTACCCATTACACCACTAGCCACAAAAGTAAACCATCTACCCATTACAACACCTTACTTGTTTGATACACATGTGAAACCATCTACCCATTACACCACTAATGCCGCAACACATCCATCACCTCCAAAGTTTCTTCCTTTACCTCTGGTAAAGGTAGATGGTTTCACAAGTGTATCAAACAAGTAAGGTTGTCAAGTTCTACACATCAGACATCTGCAGCTTTAAAATGCATAATGAATCAATAAATCAGTCAAAATTAGTGGAATAGTTACAGTGGACATGAAAAAACAGCAATACCCAGTCCTACATCTTGTGTTCCCCAGAGCCCATCTTCAGAAGCAGCCCCTTTGGATTTTATTATCATTATTCTAGTGCTTTCTTTCATATTTCTATATCATACACTTATGATGCAACTTATTACTTATTAAATTTAGATACTGCATCCTCCCCTGTTGAATTGGTTGAAGTTAAACTTTTCATACCACATCACCACTACCATTTCTCTTTCCTAGTTATCTCAGTATCAATCTCAGAGTTGATTTTGATTACATAGCCAGTGTTCATGTTATATTCATGTTAAAATTGATTAGTACTTGATAAAACAGAAATTAAACAATGTAATAAGATTAATTTTCATTCAGGTAAGATTCCTTTATTTTTTTGCTTGTTGATTTCTGGAAAAACTGTTTTGTTTGCCTTTGCTTTATATTCCTTTTAAGTCTTCTTTAATTTGCTTTAATATTTAAAATAATTTATCAAAGGCCTAGCCATCACTTTTTCTTTGTACTCAAACATATAGAATTATTAAGTCATCTTTTCCCCCTGAAGATGACTTTTATCTCACCTTTGCCCTTTTGCCCTAGTGAATTTTTAGTATAACAGTTGATACAGTGCTGATATACCTGGACTCCTCTCTCTAACTTTATAATAATAAATCTCTTTTCTTGATTCTCTTTTATTTTTGCTGTATTCCTTTACTTTACTGAGACACATTTTCCAACAGATTTCTAAAAAAGAATCAAGGAGTTAATTTTTTGAGAATTTGCATATCATAAATTGTAATTCCCCCCCTGCAAAAGTTTGAATATTTATCTGGATAAGGAATTCTACGATAGAAATTATTTCCTCCCAAAATGTTTATATTGCTAACTTTCTATAGAAAAATTTGTTTTTAAGTAGTGCCAATCATTCTGGATCCTAATTTCTTTGGTGCACATTTATTGTGTTTTTTTTTATCTCCTTATTTTTCTCCCCAGGCACTTATTCTTCTGCCTCACCAACTCATCTAAGCTGTCAGGATCTTCCCTTCACTTTGATACTCTAATATGTAATAATACTTAGTCTTCAAGGGCTTCTTCTTACTTTTCATTATGCTGGTCACTTAGTACACAATTTACTTCACTCTACAAAAGAATATCATTTAATTTTTGGTGGTTTTATCTTAACAATACTCCAATTTGGATTTTATTCGTCTTTTTTTCCTCAAGCTACTAGAAGATCAATGTTAGAATTCATAATCTGTTTCTCATATTTTTTTTCTCTTTTCTATTTTGGATCCATTTTTCATCTTGATTTTTTTTTGTTCTACTCATCTATAGCAAGTAAAACAAATATATATGTATATACATGTATATTGATGTATATATATATATATATATATATATATATATGTATAATGTGTGTGTATGTGAATGTATATATATATATGTCTTCTCATATATATTTGTCTATTTGTAAACCATATATATTTGGCTTTATTGAGGTATAATCGACTCATTAGAAATTACATGTATTTAAAGCATACAAATTGATATGTATATATATGTCTCTTTCTCTCTCTCTCTCTCTCTCTCTCTCTCTATATATATATATATATATATATACACACACACACACACATAGATATTCACTACAATGAGAACTAATATAATGAAAATATAGTTTACCCCCAAAAGTTTATCCAAGGATCCTTGGTTATGTACTCTTGCCTTTACAATCTCTAACATCCCTCAGGCAACTATTAGTATGCTTGTCTTACTACAGATCATTCACATTTTCTAGAATTTGACATAAATGCTACTTTATATATGAACATATTATGTTTATATTTTTGTCTTTGTTCATTCAACATAATTATTTTAATATTCATTTGGATTATATGAATTATTCATTCCTTGGATTGCTGATTAGTATTCTATTATCGTCAATCAGAAATTGAATATGGTCTATTCAGTTTTTATTGTTGCCATAGAGATTACAACAAATTTACTATATGAAACAATACAAATTTAAGTGATATATATATATATATATATATATATATATATATATATATATATATATATATATATATTTAATTCTCGGTATCAAAGTCCAAAATGGGTTTCATTGGAGTAAAGTCAATTTGTGAGACTTTAGGGAAGAACCCATTTTCTTTCATTTTGTAACTCTAGTAGCTGCCTGCATAATGTGGCTTATGGTCCCTTCTGTAACCTTCAAGTTCCCTCACTCCAGCCTCTGCTTGGCCCTTCCTTCAGTTGTCCATTGTACCTATTTCTAGAGTTTACAAGAAAACTTGAATATTATTATGGCCCATTCAGATAAGTCAGGATAATATTTCCACCTTGAATTTCTTAATTTAATCACATCTGCAAGATCCATTATACCATCTAAGGTTACAGTCACAGGTTCTGGGAATTAGGTCTTGGATCATTCAATTATTCACATAAGGATATAACCAAAGCATCCATTTCTGGTTGATGATGATTTGAATTGTTTTCAGTCAAGCAATTTTTATAAATAAATTGCTATGAACTCTGAGTACAAATATTTGTGTAGACATGAATTTTCATTTCTTCGTATTATACTGAGTAGTCGATAGCTACCTCATACTACAGGTATATTATTAACTTTTTAAGGCATCGTCAATTTGTTTTTCAATGAGGTTCTATCATTTTGCATTCTCACCAACAGTGTATGGGAATTCCAGTTCCTCCATAACCTCACAAACAACATGATTAATAGATGTCCCTTTGTGGTTTAATTTGCATTTTCCTAATGGCTCATTATGTTGAGCATATGTTCATGTATTTCTTTGACATCCATTTATCTTTCTTAAAAAATGTATCTTTTCAAACCTTTTGCCCATTTCTTAAAAATTGGGCTGTTTGTATTACTATTGTTTATTAATTTTTGCATTTATTTATTTATTTATTTATTTATTTATTTTTTCAGTGCTGGGGATTAAAACCTTAGGGCCTCACACATACTAGGCCAGTGCCTAGCACTGCATGCATCCCAGCCCTGTATTTTTGAGTTTTGAGTGTTCATTATGTATTCTCAATACACTGTCTCTATTAGATATGAGTTGAAAATCTTTCTTCCAGTTTGCAGTTATCTTTTCATCTTTTCAGCAGTGCATTTCATAGAGCAAGTGTTTTTGCTTTTGACTAAGTAGAATTTATGAATTTTAAAATTTTATAGATCATGCTTTAGGCATATCACACAAAATATATTTGCCTGCCCCACCATCATAAATGATGATGATTTTTGAGTATTTTTTGAGTATTTTTTCAGTATTTTCATAGTTTTATGTAGGTATGACATTTATGTCTACAAACCTTTTTGCACAAATATTTTATATAATATGCTGTACAGATCAAATTGTTGATTTTTCATATGAATATGTAATTGTTCCAAGATCAGTTGTTGACAAGAATATAATTTTTCATATTGGTTGCCTTTGCAACTTATCAAGAAATCAGTTGTCCATATGTATGTGAATCTGCAACAAGGCTAACTGTGTTTTATTGCTGTCTATCAATGTTTATCCCAATCTCACCTTGTCATGTTTATTATCACTTGATACTAAATAGAGAAATCACTATTACACTTCCAAATTTACTTTCAGGGTCCTTTTAAGGTATTATGTTATTGCATTTCCATATGAAGTTAGAACAAGTTAATAAGTTCCCACGTTTCAAAGGGTTGGAATTTTGGTTGGGATTGCTCTTGACTCCACAGATGAATTGAGGAAAGTTGGCATCATAAGAATAATAGTTCTTTTGCCTTACAAGCATGATACATTCATTTCTGGTTATAAATTCTTCCATATTTGTGGTGATTAGAGCTTCTTAAGTATATAGGTTTACTGTTTTCATCAAATTTGGGAACATTTTTACCCTCTAGTTTTTCAAATATATCCCCTCTCCTTTGTGGTTTCAAGTTAAACATATTCTAAGCTGCATGAAGTTGTACTACAGTTCTTACATATTCTCTTCATTTAAAAAAAAGTTCTTCTGTGTTTGATTTTGGATTGTTTCTGTTATTCTGCATATAAAATCTTTTTTCCCATAATTATAATTAATTTGTTCTCATATATAATTTTTTATATACTCTTAATTCAATTTGTATTTAAAAAAATCTTCTCTGTTACTGCTTAACTTCATGAGCATATGGATAGCAATTATAATATTGTTTCAAGGTCTTTATTTGCTCATGTGTCATTTCTGGATCAATTTTAATTAATTAAATTATCTCTTTATTATGTTTCAAATTTTACTGGTTCTTTGAATGCCTACTGTTTTACACTGGTAATTAACTTGTTGAATTTTGGACAATTTTATATTATATGTTAAGTGACTGTTACCCAAATTGCTTAAGACCAGAAGTATTTTGAAATTGGGATTACATTTAGATTTTAGAATATTTGCATATATATCTAAATAAAATATAAGACTCTCTCTCTCTGTGTATATATATGTGTGTGTATATGTATAATATATAATGAAATACCCTGGAGTGGGACCCAAGTCTAAACCTGCACTTCATTTTTGTTTTCTGTATACCTTACATACAGAGTGTGAATGTATATTTATACAGTGTTTTTAGTGGGCTTATATTTTGAGTGCTGCCTATAACATGAGGTGAAGTGTGGCATGTTTTCTTTGTGGTGTCATGTCAGCACTCAAAAAGTTTTAGATAGCGGAGCATGTTAATTTTCACAGTTTTATATTTGGTATGTCCAACTTGTACTTTAAACAGCCTAACCTTTGTTTTACTTGGAACTAGTCTCATCCTTTTGCATTTTTCTTTTTAGTTTCATGAAGTGGGACCAGGAGGCTCTCACTACAGAGGCAAGACTTTTGGGGGAATCTCATGAATCTTGAGGGTCTGTTGCGTTGCTAGTGCGAGCAGGTTCTATTTCCCAAGATAGGCAATACTATGTGTTGCCATCTCTCATTCCTCAAAACAGCTCTTTCTTCAGGCTCAGGATTATTATTATTATCATTTTGTTTTCACATACATGCCCAACACTATGCTGAACACTCCAGGGGACCAGCAGATTTCCAGAGTTCTCTCTCTGTGCAGCTTTCTCCTCCTTGGTGCTCTGTTCAGGAAACCGTGCATCTTGGTATTCCAGACTCTCTTCCTCTCTCTCCACATAAATGCTGCTGAACCTGATTGATTCTCCTCTCAGCACACCTGTCCTAGAAACTCACAAGCCAGTAAGCTGGCAGAGATTTGGCTCACCTCATTTTTTAATCTCTCAGGGATTACCATCCTTTGGCCTAATCTTGCAAACCATTATTTCCAGTGGGAAGGCATATTCGGCCCCTCTGTTTCCATCTTGATTCCAACTGGTATTATACCACTAATGTGTGTATACATTTCTTTATATTATATATGTATCTGTATATTATAACTTATGTATAAAATAAACATATAAAGTACATAAAGCAATTATCTATAGATTATTATGTATTTATTCTTAGATTCCTGTTCTTCATTTAGAGTAAAGAATATTTTTCATCATTTTATCTCCAAAATTTTTAATTGGCACCTTTGTTTTTGCATTTTATAATTTTTCTTTCCTCCTCCCTGAACTCTTATTTTTTTTCTTTATCTCACTGTACTACCTTTTCCCTCTGCTTCTTTTGAACTACATGTTTTTCACTCTGTTTTTTTTTTTTTTTTTTTTTTTTTTTTTTTTTGCTTTTCAAGCTTTCTTAAATATCCACAGGTCCCTAGCTGAACGAGAGGATCTGAAAGCCACCCAGAACTTCAATGGGCTGGGTCTGTTTCCTGAAGTACTTGATTGCAGGGCAATCATATAGTACAGGAGATTCATCTTAATTCCCTTGCTAAAATTGCTATGGAGGTAAGAAATAAAGAGAGCTGATAGAATTCTAGGGGAAAACCTCTGGGAGGAAGCTGGGGCTTTAATTTTTATTAGACAGAGCATCATTTAATCCAACTTACTGCACTTCTGTGCATCATAACATACCTTTGGGCACCAGAGGGACTTGATGGAGCCAATTCTTTGTAGACAGTTGTCCACCTGGTATTAGGTCTGGGTCTCACCAGCTTTCTGTGGTGGATGATGCATCACTATGTCTAGCCTTTTGGAGAAATTAACTTGGAATACCCTCTGCACTTTCTTACTTGAATCTTTCTCTTCATGAAATCTCCCCTTTCCTTTTTATCGTTTTCATTATTCAAGAATTAATTGAAATATCTCATGTAACGTTATTTATTCATGTTTGACTCAACAGACTAATAAGTATTAATATTCCTTTATTGTAATTTAGTGGACTTTTTGTGATAGATGGACAAGTAATAAATATAGTATGTTCATGATAAATCTGTTATTATTATGTAGATAAACTGACATCTTTGTTGCTACAAAGATGAGTTTTTGCACATGCAGAGAAGGTCCTATATTAGGTGTATACATGAAACTTCACTCCCAAATGTGATCCCATTTAACTTCATGCTTAATATATCAGGACATTTGTACTTGGTTGTTAGAACCCAGGAAAGGCCAGCTCCACCTAATTTCAGAGCAGATATAACCATGATCATTAATTAAAGTCTGAAAAATAAATTACTGTTGCTGGAAATGAGAAGTATTCAGGTTCTTAAAGAATATTTGTTAACAGTTCCAATTACTTGAGAAAGAAGCCTATGAATGCTTTCATAAGAGTTCTATGTGTGCAGAAGTTTGGGGAATGTTATATTGATTTTTCATTTTAAATGTGTCATGACATTTTATTGTTCCAGGTTTCACCCTAAATCATAGCTGTAGGAAAATGTAAACTCTAGTTTGAAGCTGGGCACAATGGCACATGCCTGTAATCTCTGTAGCCCTGGAGACCAAGGCAGGAGGATTGCAAGTTAAAAGTTAGCCTCAGCAACTTATTGAGGCCCTAAGCAACATGGTGAGACCTGTCTCAACATAAAAAAAAGGCTGTGAATGGTGCTCAGTGGTTACATGTCTCTGTGTTCAATCCCCATTACAAGAAAAGAAAAAAGGAAAAAAAATGCTATACTTTGAAGATAACTATTTTTTATTTTAATAGTTGTAATAAAACATAATTGCATTCAACACAGAAATGTGTCCCAAATGCCTTTTGTGATGTAACTGATGGTGTAATTGTAATGATTTATTCACTTCTCTCTTATGAGTGCTAGGTAAAAAGAGCTGAGGACATTTGCAATAAACATATTTATTATGAAGGAGAAGCAAAGGGATGATATTAGGAGTCTGGCATCCGCTGCCAATTTTGCTTGCTCCCCTGATAATTTAGAAGCTCATATTGTCAACACAGTGGTTCAGCTACTTTGAAAATGTCTCAGGTAAGAGTGTAGGAACCCTTACAAAATTGTCAGTATATTAGTATATTTTCACATTTACTCTTTTGACACTGCAGTTTCTTCTTGCCACAAAATCCTATTTCTTATAGATTATTTTCTCTACTCTCTTCAAAATTAGTTATATTCTGGACCTGCTGAGGGTTGGTGAACTCAGTTCCAGATATTTCTAAAATGACTTTTTGTTTTGTTTTTTCTCTTCTGTATATACACATAAGAATATAGCTGTCAGTTCTTTGGGCATACTCATGGCATGAAGGGAGATAGAGAAATTGTTCATGACTTTTTCCATTTACTATTTCCTTCTCTGTTTATGAATATGTAATATGAGAATGACAATTAAGTGAGACTCAGGTTGCAGCTTTTCCCCTGATGCCCATGGCAGAAATTCCTCCAACATGGCTATGGATCTTGATGATTCAAATCACAGATTAATATTTGTTATCATGATCATGTGCCAAAAGCCTCAATCAGTCAGCAATAATTTGGCCACTTTAACTATGAAACAAAATAATAATAACATACTCCATGTGTGTCTAGCCAACTTGGAGTTTTGTGTTCATCACCTATAATTCTCACAGTAAATGCACAAAGTAGATAGAACATGTTTTTCTATTGTTCAGTCATGGAAACAGAATCTCTCAAAGTATATGTAACCTGAGTAAGTTCAGATTGTTCTTTATGGACTCTACTACAGGTGTCTCTGACCTTGAAATCCGTCTTGTTCCATTGAACAAGCCAATTTATGTTCAAAGAATGACGGATGGAAAAGCAAAAGCTACAGATTTTTAAACAGATGGCCTGATGGCAATTAGGAAATCATGCTGGCTAGCACTGACCCCCACTGGAGGAATTTCACTACTGATTTTAAATGCATGAATAAATGTATGTCTAATATATGTTTCAGATTATCATTCCACCACTTAAATTACGTTGGTATTTGGAGGAAGGAAAGACCGTCTTGTGTATTCCAGTGTGAAGATGCACTTTTTTTTTCAAATATTCATTAAGCAAACATTAGTTGATTGTTATTTCATATTTTATTGGTTGCTATATTTCTGAATTAATTTGCATAATATTGCTTATTAGTCTCTCCCATGAGGGAGCATTCACAGTAGATGTTTAACAATTATTTCTGAACTGACTAGCCAACTGCATGATAAAGAATCCTCCCCAGTTGATGGAACAAAAATATGCATGTGCTGATCAACAACAAACTATTATTACTGGATATTTTTCATTTAATAGCTGATTCAACCTATTAAATGCATTATCAAGAAAATGGCAAAACTTGGTGGACTGATATATTTAGGAATGTGTTCATTTCCATCAAATTAAAATTTTTGATTGTCTTAGAGATATGTGTGTTCATCTTTATCTAAAAGAGGAATCTTCAACCTATACAGATTAAACATCTTCCCATAAACCATTTTGGGATTTATTGACAAACCTGTCAGATAATTTATGTGAAAATCTTGATTTATCGATATCTATTTTTGTTAGCCAGGATTCTATTTAAGCCTTCAATAACAAATGCCGCATACTGTGTGGTGTAAACAACACAAATTGATTTTATATGGTAAAGGAGCCTAGAAGTCCAAGATCAAGATATTGGCAGGTTTTGTTTCTCCTGAGGTCTCCATCCTTGACTTGCAGACAACCATCTTTTTTTTTTTTCTGTATCTTTATATAATCGTTTCTCTGTGTACCTGCATCCCTTGGTGTCTCTTCTTCTTTTAAGGACACCACATATGTGGGAAGAGGGCCCTAGCCATATGACCTCATTTAATCTCAATTGCTTTTTTAAAGGTCCTATCTCCAAATAATGTCACAGTGGGACTTAGACTTCCATTTATGAAATTTGTGTGATGCACAATTCAGTCTGTAACAGGGTCTAAGCCTATGTTTTATGAAGACATGTCCTTTTGTTGGCTTCATTGTCTTGAAACAACTGCTCTTTTCCAATTATCTCTTCTTCAAGCCTGCTTTCAGTATCAACTGACATCTATTTTCTTCATGTTCACTAACGGTAAGTTATAAGTGGGAAAATGTATGGGGCCCATTGACTAATCCGTCTCTCAATGGAGAAGGAAATCATAGTCTTTGAGAAAGGTAAATTATCTTTTCAAAATTTTTCCAAGTTCAAGTACCTACTTAGCGTTCATTAAGCCTTATAGGACTACTCTTAGAATAGTGATGAAGGTACTGTAATATTAATAAAAAGATGATGTCAGCTGGAAGAAATCATAACATCTCCAGTATAAATATTCTAACTACCTCCTTTTGGGATTTAAAATCACAGTAAATGCTGTTGCCTTTCTTTGGTCCATAGCATCAGAGGTGGGGGTCCTGTTCTGCATCCATTAAGCTGAAAGTAAAAGATCTTCATTTCATCTCTTGTCACACACAGAATAAGTCAGTGACAACTTTAGACCTACCTCTGTATGTGTGTCCCCTATTTGCTATGAGGATCATCACCCAGAAGCATGGAGCTCAAACCTTTCCCCTCAGTTTGATAACCTCACAGGTTCAGGGTTACGCCCCTGGCCAATATTTTCAGAAAATCCTGCAATTATTCTAAAACATTGTTACTGCTAAACCTAAAGCTCTCTGAGTCTCCTAAATTTTCTCTTCGCCTGACTGTGAGGCAATGCCATGTCTCTAAAAGACAGCACAGTCTCTTTATTGATTCTCTGTCCAATTGAAATCCTGAATTCTAAAAGTATAAAATTCCACCTGAGATGGCACAAATCCTGGTGACAGAACTATTGTTCAAAAGTGCTGAGAGAGCTCTCTTAGCTTCACCACTGAATACGAATAAGAGATGGCAAATAATTCTGCAGGTTTTGTAGAATGTGCTTAAAGAATCAATGAGTTGTCAGTTGTCTCTGATAATTAAAAATTATTTTAATACCAGTTTCTGATTGTTCCTTGTATCAAAGTTTGTGTCAAACCCCAATATGAATGAACTTAACTTAAAAAATACCATATTTCCTGGAAATAAGAGTTGGAAAAGTTAGGTGTTATTTATTCCATTTATTTATGCATACTAATTTTGTATGAAATAATAGTATATTTGGCCAGTGCCAAAAAAATATCTATAATCAAAATATAGGCAATTTTATATCTACCCATAATTTACAGGTCCCATATCCATAGGAGTCAATGAAGTCCCCTTTATTTTTCTATTCCATATCAGGTAAGTTTGACTCTGAAACAGTAGGATTCTTTTCATATGGTAGAAATACACGTGTGGGTGGGGCGGTGGTGGTGTGTGTTGGAAGTGTGAATGTGTGTAGTGAGAATGAGGTGGCAAAAGAAGCAGTAGAAGCTGACTTGTTGAAATCCTCATCAAATTTCAAAAGGGAATCCAGGACATCTTTCAAAATCAGTGCCATCTAGAAACACTTCAATGTCAGAGGAACTCTTTATCTTGGGTGTTTTCTTATTTTCGTTTTTCTTTCCAATATCATCCTTCCCCATATTTTTCATTCTTTTCCTCCTACTCTTACTTTTTCTTCTCCTCCAATCCTTCTTTCCTATATCTCTCCTCTGACCCTTTCTCCTTTTTAAAATTTATTTGTTTTAATTTGAGAACTCCAGGGCTAGAAGGTATGACATAAGGTACACTTTTTTCATATTTTCTAAATCTTTCAACTAGGAAAAAAAATCATGCTGTGAATTATCAAGTTTTCTTCCTTCTTTAACTTTTTTTTTTCTAATGCCCTTTGTACCCTTTTGGATATTCTTCTAGTTTCAACTATTTTTTTTTTCAACAGCCTCTGATTTTTTGTTTCTTAGTCTCAACAAATTAAGTACTCAAACCAGTTAATCTCCTTCTTGGACTTCATCTTCATCCTCTGTTTGAAACTTGTATATAGAAAACATCTTGATTTTTTTACTTCAAAAAATATTGACTACTCTCTGATGTTGTTATTTTCTAAATTGGAACATCTCTTTGTTGGATTATCTCTGAGTCCCCATGTGGAAGTTATCCTTGGACACTCAAAGAATTTCAATTAGCAAATCCGTGGTTCCTTCTCCTGTATCATGCTGATTGCCCAAAGATAAAATGAGATTAAGGAGAAGAATATTCTATTCTCTACTTCTGTATAGTCAGACTATTCTTTTGATGTAAGCATTAAATCTGTTCTTGGATGAAAATTAAATTGCCCTTTTTAGAACACCATATGTACTATGAATAATTGCAAACCTTACACATGGATTGTTACCCTTTCTGTGCTCTTCCTGAAGAAATTTCAGGCTTGGATAAGTGAAGTAATGCACTTTTTATAGAACAGGTCACTGCACTTTTGTTAAGCATGTTTGGTGCACACATTTTCCTTATAACATAATCTTAACTTGTTAGGTAACAGCACTTTTTACACTATTTCAATTACATTTTTAATCAAATGTGAACTCAATGATTTTGTTTGCTGTACTAGATATTAGAAATACAGCAGTGAACAAAACTGACAAAAAAAATCTGATTCTCAGGGACTCACTAATCTTCTGGAAAGAGAACACATAAGTAAAGAATTGTACAACGTATCAAGTAAGTACTTGCTGGTGCCAAAGAGAAAGAAGGGAAAGGGGCCATAGGTTAGGAGAGTAAATAACAGACTTTAGATAGATTAACATTTTCACTTTGAACATTTATCAGCATCATAAAGATTTGAAATGTTTTATATAAACAAAAACATGAATCTATACGAATAGATATATTATTTATTTTTATTTATCTCATTTTTATCAACATGTACTAATTATACATAGTAAGGTGACAGTATGATGTTTCAATAAATGCTTATAGTATGCACTAATCAAATCAGGGTAATTAGTATTTCCCTCTCTTGATCAGTTCTTTCTGTTTAGAGCCATTCAGTTCTTCTCTTCTAGATCTTAACTATACAATTAGTTATTGTGAACTATAGGCATTACACTGCTCCATGGAACACTGGGAATATTACTACTTTGATCTCCCTGTTTTTTGGTACATGTTATCCAGCCTCCTTCTACCCTTGCTACCCTCCCACCCCTCCCAGACTCTAGTAATCACTCTTTGGTATTTAAATCCTCTTTTTAAGTTTCCACATTAGATGGAACATGTGCTATTTGTCTGTCACACAGTGTGTAGAACAGTGTGCAGCACATAGTAAGTGCTGTATCAACATTAGTTATTAATGTAAATTCATACAGAAGTTTTGATGAAAGATTTGGTTAATGCTTTTATGCAGCTAAAAGATAAAAGAACAAATCTTAGTACTTAAGGAACAAGCAACAGGTAAATTTCCAGGAAAGATAACTGAATGCAACTAGCTAGAAGTTTACAATTATCCGTTTTATTTCATTATCAGGATTTCTTGCTGATTCGACCATTCTGCAGATTTCAATCACAGTACACACCCACCCCACTAAAGTACAGTATATCATCGATGTTAATCTTTCTTGATAGTAAGAGATCTTACTTGTTTCCAGGTTTACTCTGACAAAGTTGCTTGTGTTTGCTGAATCATATAAGTCTAGATAAATTGAAGTAGCATTGAACTAGAATATTAGTAAACGATATAAAGATACTTACTCCTTTTTGACTTTTCTCTGTTTCTGAAATGTGGGGATGAGGATAGGAAGGTGTTCCTTCATTTCAGTAAATCTACTCTTTCTCATTTCTATTGATATTTAAGTGGCAAAGAAACCATTTAAATAGTAAATATTATTTGAGGTGATGAATATTACGTTTAATATTTACAGCATATTTAAAAATCAAGATCTGCAATAAGAGTGGAAAAGAGAGTTGCTTCTCAGTCCTGCTCAGGACACCTTAGAAGTGAAGAACCCACAATTAGAATATATGATAGATAACTTAAAACCCATTTCCCCTAAAGGTTTTTAATCTCTCGTTGGAATCACTCTTTAATTCTTTAAAGTTTAAAGAAACCTGGACATTAAGAAGGAACAAGCCAAATTCTGAGAGAAGCAAAGTAATAACAATTTACCATCTAATTAAATACAATCACATACTGTGTAACAATGTTTTGGACAAAGGAAGACAGTATATATGATGGTGGTCCCATGAGATTATGTGGCCTAGTAATGCAGTTTCTCTAAGTACAGTCTGTGATGTTCCCACAATTATGAAATGACCTGTTTTCATTTCCTTATTGTAAAATGATGCATGACTGTATTTTTTCAAGAGTGATTTTGAAGTTAGAAACTGCATTATTATTTTTCCATGATAAAAATGAGGGACTTCTATTATCTGAGCACATAAGGACCTCTTTCTACTCACACATAATGTAGTTATAGAAATGTTTTCAAATTTATCATCCACAGATAACAAGCTCTTAATAAATATTTAGTGTTTGGTTGAAAAATGGAATGATAGAAGCATGAATGAGTGGGTGGGTTCTTGCTGACTGTAGCATGTAAAACACCCGAACTATGAGATCCATCAGTACATCTTCCTCATCCTCTGAACCCAAGCACATAGACACAAACAGAGTAGACATTTTAGAGTATGAAAAAAATCCAGCACTTTATGATTAAGTAGTTTGTGGTTTAATTTTTTATGGAGAAAGAGTGAGGCAAGATAAAAGTGCATGAGACAGTGAGAAAAACTAGGCAGTGATATAATGGCAGAACACTCACACACCAGAGGAAGCATAGAATATTTTCAGCCAAGAAAGATTGTCATTTCAAAGCCCTCTGAAAAGAAACATAAAGCAATTACAGGACATGATTAATTAAGACATTTGAAAGTTAATTTTAAAATCAATTTTACTTGGTGGAGGCAAAAGGAGAATGAAGTTTTTGCTGGAGAAAAACTTTTATGTCCACATATCCACAAATGAAAAAAAAAAGTATCACATTCAGGATAGTAAAGCTGATTGGGTAGTTGCTCAGTATAGAAGCTACACATGTGAGGCTGTGGGTTTGATCTTCATCACACACACACACACAAAAAAAAAAAAAGTAAAAAGAATTACTACAGCCTGGAAGAAAACGCATTTTAGATAACATATAATTTTGAAATATTCAATTATAATATCACTCTGAATACTGGAGAGCAGATATTTGATTATTAAATGATAAAAGTTATTGTAGGTACATGAAGGAGAATGAATGAATTGTATAGATCTATAAACCTCCCATTGACAGTGTCATTCTATCCTCACACCGACTTAGCAATTTAATTGCACTCATTTCTAATCACAATCACCCAAAGGATCCAAATTCCACATCTATTATATTAAGAAATGGATTAAAGACAAACAAAAGACCTGGGAGAAAGGTGTACATCACAGGAAAAAATGGAACTTTAAGTTCCACATTAAAAGTTTCTATCCTTTTCATTCAAGTATGTTATCTAATTTTCTACTCTTGTCTTGAACAATTCATTTATCCCACAAACAAACAAGAGTAGTTTAGTAAAAGGAGGACATGCATTTTCTTTATAATTATTCCTCAAAGACAACACTCTTCACCCAAAGATGCTTTTTAATTTATTCGCCCAACAAATGTGAATCTCTCTTTAAAGAAAGAATCTTCTTCAAAGTGTTGCATGAAAATAGTACTATTTTAAGAAAATGAATCTGACAGCAACATGCTATTTGAAATGGTTTGAGGGAGGAATATGTTGGAAGGTGTTAGAAAAAGTTATAAACTATTTTTTTTTTCTGAAACACCCAAACCATGAGACATTCAGCAATGTTTCTTCCCCATCCTCTGAGAACTCAAGCACAGTGAGCTAAAATGTGGTAGACATGTTAGCGGGTGAAAATAAGCTATGACTTTATGGATAAGTAGTTTGTGCTTTTGTTTGTGAATGGAAAAGGGGTGAGACAGGATGAATATGCATGAGACAATGAGAGGAAAAAGTTGGACAGCAGCATAATAGCAGAGCTCTCACCACTTAGTGGAAGCATAGAATATTTTTGGCCATATACTCCATGTAAGTTTGATGTCAGTTTCACTTCCAGAATTATTACTATTCCTTTCACTGCTACACTTATATCTTTGTTGGGCTGTTCCTATTTTGATTACCCATTTTTGTAAAATGCAATGTGGGTTGTCATTGGGAATTGGAGAGGAAAGTTTGTAATTTATTCAAATATAATTAATATATTGTGGGAAGGAGTATTCAATAGTGTTGAATGGTTTTATTTAATTAAACAATGGTAACTAAAATCTGTCCTTATTGGAGACTTGTACAGATTTGGACTATCTGTAGCATCATTGAAAGTCTGCAAGTCAAGAAATCCTATCTATCTTGGCTGTGGCTAAGTAAGAGGGAGAACAAAAGTTGACCATGGAAACCCATAAATCCATGTTAGAAAGTCCCAATCCGAGAACAAATTTGTAAATAGCTCATGCCCCTGCACACCTGGAGGAAAAGGAACTCAATATAAACCTTGTAGAATTCCACATGAAGTCATTGAATGTAGACTCCACATTTAGGCTAGTCATGTCATACCAAGTAGATGGAATAAAGCAAAGGGAATGTGAACTGACAAAACTGAAAAAGGATCAAAGATTTCAGATGCCAAATTACCAAATTCAGAATATTCTCATTTCACTTATATATAAAAGTGTTTGAAGATATTAGCTTTGAGATAATAAATAGAAACAGTCTTAAAAGGAACCATGTGAATTTCTTGAATTATAAACATATAATCACTGGTACAGAAAACTCATTGTTAAACTATAAAATTGGAAAAAAATGAAGAGAAGTAATGAATTGGAATATAAATTAGAAGAAAATGCAAAGTATAGCACAAAGAACAAGAACTTAGAAACTATAAAGAATAGTCTAAAATATAGAGAATAGAGAGAGAAGTCTTTACAACTCTAACTGGAAATTGGGGAAAATAAAACAATGGAAATAATGGTGGAAGCTTCCAGAATTTTCAAAATACTTGAATCTTCAATTCAGGAAGTTCCTGAATAGAAAATACATAAAATAAATGCACATCTAGGCATATTGTAATAAATTGCAGACGGTTTAAAAAACCAAAGTTACTCTGAAACACATCCAGAAAGAGAAACGATTGCCTACAAACACATAATAATTAGACGAAGAGCTGACTTCTCAAGAGTAACAATAGAGACCATCAGGCAGAGGGATAGTATCTTCACATTGTAGAGAATAAATCACTAGCAGTGCAGAGTTTTATACTCCAAAACAACCATCTTTGAAAACAACTGTGGGAAAATGTCATTTGTAGACAATAAAAAACTGAGATTTCTGAGTGCAATAATTACTCACTAAAGGACTTTCTAAAGAATGTAATTCAATCAGAAGGAAATACCCAGACCAAAGGATTGAAATATTGGATGGAATGTGGCATAAAGAAAATGACCTGTAGGGCTGGGGTTTATTTAGCTCAGTGCCAGAGCGCAAGCTTAGCATGTGCAAAGTCCTGGGTTGATCCCTAGCACCACACCATGAAGACAAGGTAGTGAAATGGAGATAAATATAAACAAACCATAACAATGTATGATGTGTTGCGTTAATAAGTACAAAATGAATAGACAATAACACCCAAAAAAACATGATTATAATTGCTGTTTTAGGAGCTTTATAGTATTTAGGCAGTGGGTTAATGGATTAAATTTAGTCTAATATATAAACATTTACTATATACATATGTGTGATTATACATACAGATAAATATAAATATAGAAATAAAATTTTACCAATTACTACTAGAGTGGGTAATTCTTTAGCAATGAATATGGAAAATCCATTTCAAAATTAGTAAGTCAAAGAGAAAAACAAAAATGGAAAAAGAACTATTTGCCTCCCACAGTGAAAGACCAACATACCAATTAGAACAAAACTTTTGCCAGCTACTTACCTGACAGAGAATTAATATTTAGGGTATATAAAGAACTCAAAAAACTTAACAACAAAAATATAATTTGGCAAAAAATGGGCAAATGACCTGAATAGACAGTTTTAAAAGAAGTACAAAGGCCAATGGTTTTATGAAAAATCCTGAAGATCAGCATTTAGCCATCATGGAAATGCAAATTGAAACTACAAGATTTCACCTTTCCCTAGTCAGAATAGCTATTATGAAAGCAAAAACAAAAAGAAAAACAATAACAACAACAACAAAATAAGAAATCCTGGAGACAATGTGGAGAAAAAGGAACCCTATTCACTATAGTTGGGCATATATACATAAGCTAGTACTACTACTATGGAAAATAGTATGAGGGTCCCTCAAAAAATAAAAATTAGAATTAACATATGATCCAGATATAACACTTCTGGGTGCATATCCAAAGAAAAGAAGTCAGCATACAAAGAGACACCTTCATGTCCATGTTTAATGCAATATTATTCATAGTAGCCAAGGGATGGATCAACCAAGATGTCCCTCAATTGATGAACAGATAAAGAATATAAATGCACACACAGTGAAGTATTATTCAGCCATAAAGAAGAATGAAATTCTGTAATTTTCAGCAAAACAGATGGAACTGGAGGATATTCCATTAAGTAAAATAAACAAGACACAGAAATACAAGTATCACATATTTTTCTTTGATGTGTGAAAGATAAAAGTCAAATAAAATAAGCCTGGCATGGTGGAACGGGCCTGTAATCCCAACTGTTCAGGAAACTGAGGCAGGAGGATTGCTAGTTCTCAGAAACACCCTAAGCAACTTAGTGAGAGCTTGTCTCTAAATATAATTCAAAAAAGGGCTGGCGATATGGCTTAGCGGTTAAGTGCCCCTGAGTTCAATTCCTGGTACCAAAAATAAAAGATAAAAATAATAATAATAAACAGGGGACAATAATTAGGAACTGGAAAGGGGGCCAAAAAAAGGGGGGAGAAAGGGTAGAAGAAAGAACAGACATAGTGAATCCATCATATATATGGATATGTCACTGTGAGATTCATTAATTTGTACGATTAATGTGTATTTTAAAAAGTCACTGACTTCCTCCTCTCATCATTCTGGCCTCAGTTCAAAATCACCACTTTCAATAGACTCTTTTTTTTCCCTACTGTGACCAAGCTTTCTAAGCAGCGTTTACCTTACTGCACTCTAAATTCCATCCCATTGTTATGTTTTGTTTTATTTATGTCATCTGGAATTATTCATGTCATTGAGTTTGTATTAACTGTCTCACTGCACTTGAAGGTAGATACCAGGGAACTCTATCTTGTTCATTAGCAGATCTTACAGTACCTGACACGGAATATGGAATAGTAGATTTTTTTTTTTTTCAGTTCTGGGGAATGAACTCAAGGCCTCATGCTTGCTCAGGGGGCACTCTGCTTCTGAGCTATATCCCTAGCCTATAATAGGAAATAGTAAATGTTGCTGAAGGAATGATTTCATTGGCTCTCTTATATAGCTGGTATAGCCTACTTCCTGCCATGTAATAGTTCTCAATCTTGTGCATCTGATGAATATTTCCAGCAGTGCCAGGAGAATGACTAGTGTGGGGCTTTTCTTGCCAGGAGGCCGTGGGCAGGCCCTTTCCCTCAGATGATGACTGTCAGTTGTGTCTTAGAACTCAATAAATAACTTTCTAGTAGAGTGACAGATATTTTATATTTTTAGAGATAAGCATAAAATGGATTAATGTCTAAACAGTATTAAAAAGTTTTTTTTTAAATACCCTTGTACCAGAAAACTCATGATTATATTCTTTGTTTTTCAAACTTGATTTTAAAGACAAGAATATGTTGCAGTTCTTTCTTGATAAATATATTTACTATCTTTTTATAATCTTCCTACATTCTAGCAAAATTGGAGCTAATAATTATGCACATGTATATTTTCAATTTGTGTAAAAAGCCTTCTGGGTTTACCAATGTCATCCCAGGTGAAATAGTCTGCTTAGGCTATGTTTCTTCAATCATAAGACATGTCAGTTTGTGTTTCCCAAGGTAGAATTTCCAAACAGATATTATTTGGGGTCTGTTGGCATTATATTAAAAAAAGTATTCATGCAATGACTATACAGAGTTACAGCTTTCAACATGATCATAAGTTCAAATTGGTGGCCAATCTGACACTCTGAATTTTCTGGAGTTTCTGGATGTAAAATGTAATTGCAAGGACATTACACTATGCTCATATACTATGCTTCTCCCTCATTCATTTTTGACGATGTCTCCAATGAAAATAATTATAAAAACTTATGCCTTAGGAAATTTTGAAAAATGAGTGCTATTTTTTAAAAGTGGGAGTCTAAGAAGCAGCATTTGTAGAAACAGCCTGTTGTCCCCAAATGCTCCTGTCCTATGAAGTTAGTCATCATGCCTCAGAAATGACACTTTTCTCTGGTAGCCAGCTTACAGAATTTATGAACTGAACCTTGGAAACTCTAGTTTCTGCTCCCTTCAGGAGGCTCCAAGGTTATGCAAAACTTGCACTGCTCTTGTAATTAGAAGTATGTGTTACCCAAGCTGGGAGAGTGCTTCCTCAGTTGTGGAAACACTTGCATTATTTGGAAAGGAGTTGAAGAATTATAGCCCCTGAGTGTAAGCATTTTTGTGTCCATATAATTTTCCTACAGTAATGGATGTTTGCAAAGGAGTTTCATATATTGTGATCTGTGATGTCTCTAACTCTGAATGAACAAATACATGATTTGAAGTATTTGTGTCATTATCACTATGACCTTCAGTAGTGAACTGAGTATCAATCACACTTATACTGAAGCTCTGTTAAAGGAAGTTGAGTATATAATCCTGTTCTCCAAACTGTGGTCCTAAAGAGCCTATTAAATAGATTCAAAGAAAAAAAAAGAGATTACTGATTGAATGAGGTAAGAATTTGTTTCTTACTAATCTTCTTACTATTATTCATTATTATTGCATATACTCTAATTGTTTCTAATTGTTTCTGCGATTAGTGAATTCTAATAATAAAAATTAGCACATTAAGCTCTCAAATTAATTATACAAGCTCCTTGGTTGAATGTTTCTTAAAACTATTATGGTTGTTTTCATCAATATTTACTAACATGCTATAAAAGTACTGTATGGATATAAACTTTTGAGAAATATCAACCAAAGAAAGAGTCCTTGAAACTTCCATCTCTGTCGTGTTGAGCAGTGAAGTTAGCAGTGAGAATCTTGACTTAGTCTCGCTTTTGATGATATGCTTCTACAATGACTTGATAGAATACTCATGGCAACTAAAGACAAAGCAGTAGACTGACTGTTCCAGGTATGATAGCAACTTTCATAATGGGTCAACATTAAATGAATTTAGACTCTTTAAGTTCTGTCTTCTAACATTTCAGAAGGTGTGTTTTTACAATAATCTCAACTTGCCTTTAGAGAAGACTATGCTGAAAAAAGAAAATGATCCTAAATCAAGTGCCAGGACAACCTGCTGATTAAATGTGTACATTACCTAGTGTTTGCTTGTTCCTAAGCCCATGAAAAGTGGCAAGAACTGACAGTGAAGGATTTAAAGCCATGAAATAGAACAGGGATAACAATAGCAGAAATTCATAGAACACACTTTGTGCCAGACATAGTTCTAAGTGCTTTACATATAAAAACAATTGGCAATCAATGCCCTGATAATTGTGCAATCAGGAAAGGCAGATAGAGAAGTAGTAGATGACTTAACTTTTTTTTTTTTTTTTTTTTTTTTTTGTGGTGCTGGGGATTGAACCTCTGGCCTTGTGTATGTGAGGCAAGCATTCTACCAACTGAGCTAAATCCCCAATCCTTAGTGGGTGACTTTAAACAACAGATAAGTGAAAAGCTGCACTGCCTGGAGAAGCCAAAAAGAATCAGTTTCATCAACATGAAGACCATCTCAGAAGTGGTGGATACTGAGAATCTCCATTGGATGGGGTAGGGTCTAAACAGGATTAACAGAAAACTAAGAATTAACAGAAAAATAGGAGTCTACTATTCCATATATATTATATATAATAAATATGTTAATAAATATATAAATACTCGAGGAAGGGTATACTCTCCCTTCTAAGACAGTTCCAACTTAAAATTTTAGAAAGGATGGTGGAGATGATCACTTTTTTGACAACCATCATGGTACTAATTAGTTCAGGTAGAGTGTCAACAGACTCGACGGCTGGTGGGAGGAAGTTTTGTAAGAAATAAACGTTTTTTATCATTTATATTATCCAGCCACAAAATTGTAGTCAATTGCAAATGATAAAACAGTGGTCTAATGGTCAAAAACCTGTTGGACACCAACATGACTGGATGATATAGGTTAGTGTATCACTAGGTTGCAAAGTGACACATTTAGAATACAGGATTATTTCTGTATTATTCCTGACAGGAAAACATGATTTGAATCTTTCATGAGAAAACATCATATGATTCACATTGCAATTCATCCTATAGAATGTAAGGACTACAGTATTTATGACTGTCAAATACTTGAGAAGTATCCCAGATTGGAGATTACCAAAAAGAACAAATGACTATATACATATTTCTGGACAGATCCTTGGCCAATATGAAAAAAGAGCCACCACTGAAATAATTAATGAAAATTTTAATCATAACTATAGATTGAGGAGGAGTATTGTATCAATGTCAACCTCTTGAAATAGTGAATGTGTTTATGTAGGAAAGAGGCATGTTTTATTTTATGTTTTTGAGATGAGGGGTAATGGGGCAACACCATGTGACCAGCTCTCTCCAAAGGCTTGAAAATATCTCATAATAATTAGAATAGAGAGGGTGGGGACTATCTGAGTTGATACCAGGTATTCATCATGACACTGATGAGAGCTGGATTTTAAGCACTTTTAATTCCATGTCTTCTAATATTTCTCTCACTCATCAGCTCTATCCCCATCTCTCCTGAATTCCATTAAATTTCTTTAAATCCAGTGCCCTCATTGTCATTTTGGCTGTATTTAATTTACTGCATGATTGTATTACATTTTATATTTTAATGATTATTATTTTTATATCTTAAAATATTATGAAATTCTCAAGTCCAAATTTTTATGAATGCTCATTTTTTGATTCTGTATTTTATTTTTAAAAACACTGTACACTTATTATATGTTATTT
Source organism: Marmota monax (assembly GCF_021218885.2). Taxonomy (NCBI): domain Eukaryota; kingdom Metazoa; phylum Chordata; class Mammalia; order Rodentia; family Sciuridae; genus Marmota; species Marmota monax. Next base: position 457,217 of record NW_026695230.1, on the reverse strand, counting down.
ATGCTACTGATATAATATCTAAAATCCTTGAGATCGTAAACCTATGGCTTCACCTCCCCCAAATCTTTTATTAGTAAAGCTTCTTTCCCTGTGTCTTTAGGTTATCTTCATTATGTAATTATATTTAGTAGAGCCCAATCTGTGGGAATGCTGATAGCTTAAATCTGGGATGCTTTTTCCAGAAAGCTTTTGTATTTTCTTTATTTGGGAGCCAGGTTGAATTTGTCTCAGACCTCTATATCCCCTATGCCCTACTTTAATTCAGTGTGGAAGCTGGAATTTTATCTCTGTATTTTAGAGTTGGCCAAGGGTATAATCTCCAGGTAACAATTTCATGTGCTTACCACTCACCATCTGTGTTCCTTTTTCAGATCACAGTGATTTTTTTTTTATTAATGGACAGATGACATTGTATGTTTTTGTCATGAACCACATGAAGCTTTGAAGTATACATGCATTGTGAAATGTTCCAGTCTAGCTAACACATTCATCATCATCTCACAAAATTATTTTTTTACTTTTTCATGCTCTATATGCATGTTTTTGTCCTTAGAAATTTTCATTACTTCCTTCAAACCCAGAAATAGAAAGAAAAGACTAACATGAATCTAATAGTAATTTAATGCTCTTTAATATCTATAATATTTCATTATGCACGAAAAGGAATAGTTTATATGTAACATTTTCTTATTTTCCCCAAGGGGACTCTAGAGTCCTTTGTAGAAAATAATTTTATACCTTATTGTCTTGGTTTTAACATAGAGCTTTACACAAAATAATTGACTGTCAAATAAATAATAAATTAATTAATTAATGTCTTTTTAAAAATGTCTTCCCTTCACAATAACCCTTAAACTATCTAATGACAGCTAAAATTCACTATGAATTTAAATATAATTGGTAATTTTCTAAGTACTTTGCATGAATTATCTCATAAAAGCTTTCACAATATATTAATAACAAGCAACTAATTATTTTTTCATTTCATAAGAAAACTGAGTCCTAAAAAGTTAAATTAATTGTTTAAATGAAACTTTACAAATGAAGTTATTGTAGTCAATTTATTTTCTGTTGATGTAGCCACGTGTTGATGCCTGGTGGCCCCAATGTATGAATGCCAGCAACTCTTACAAATGAGTACATAAGTGCTTAACTGTCTACACACACACACACACACACACACACAACCTTGTAACACTCTGTACATACATGTTGCTATATAGCTGCCTTTCTTGGATTTTTTCTGATTAGATTCTTCCTTGTAAGCTTTACCCAAATAGAATACCAAGATTCTGTTGTCATATTAGCACTTAGAAGAAATATTAGAGGACATTTTATACCAGAGAAAAGCCAAATATTTACTCAAAGCAAATTTTGAAGTGTCCTTTTCTGTAGAAAGCAAACTTCAGTGCTTAGAGGTAAGTTGCACAGAATTTCTTCCTAAACAATGAACTGTAGGGGTAATTTTGTTGGATATGTTAAATTAATTCATATTGTCACACAGTTTGATTTTCATTCTCTCTCTATAGCAGCAAGATAAGGCCAACGTCAGAGAGAGAACTTATGTCTTCATTAGTGTGATAGGTGGAAAACTATAGTGCAGTAAGGAATTTGGAAGCATACTGAGACTGGGTTCACATGCCAACTGCTCTGCTGACTCTCAGCTGGTCTAACTTCACCTCTCAAAGCCTTGTTTCTTCATCAACATAATGGGCATGTCAATAGTTGCTATCTTATAAGGATATTATGAAGTTTAAGGCTAGGTGAAAAATATAACTAAATAATAACAGAAAGAAGAAGGAAGGAATAAAAGAAGGAAGGAAGGAAACCATAAAGAATGGAGAAATAAACAAAAGAATAAAGAAAGACGGAAAATGAATAAATAATTCCAAGATCTGGCACATATATGTATCATTTTTCTCCAACTATAGCCAGTGCCAGCTCCTTGTTTTCAAAAGAACTCCTCTTTGCAAATGGATAGCTATAGATACTATTTTTTAGCCTTTTGAACTTTGATTAGCATTTGAAAAGAATGCTCTGATTCCTATGAAAAGTCTTACAGTATAATCATGAATATGTATCAAGTACCACATGTTTGCTAATTTTGTCTAAAAGTTGAATATCTCAAGTTACATTTCATAGTGTTTCATCTTTTCATTGTGCATTTTGAAGGTATTATTTTCTTCTTGAATAAAAGACTGAGGAATATTGAAATTCTAATTTTGTATGTACTCCCTAAAATTCTGGAATTTAAAAAAGGTTAACAATAAACTTGATGTATTTTTGAAATATTATAATTAAGATGCAGTGTGCACCTCTGCTGCCTAACTGCAGAGGCAAGCACTGAGCACATGTGAGGATCTGAATTGGAAGGTAATTCTTCAGAGCAGGCAAGAGTGAAAGAATAAGGGGGCAGATGAAGAGAAAAATTATCAACAAGCCATTCATTTAGCCTGCCTTAGAATGGTTTTATCCTTTATTAAGTGTCTTTAAACTGCTTTAGTCTGTAGGAAGTGATTTTGTGCTTGGCAGAGAATAATGTGCTGAATGCTTGGAATATTACCAGGAGTATCTTTCAATTTTCTTTTGGTGAAACTTTACAGAACTGTGCACAAATCATGCCTCAAATGTTTCTTTTTTATTGGATGGATGTTAAAACTCTGAGCAATTCAGAAGAGAAAACCTCCCCATTTAAAAGGCAAAATGGGTTTTGATTTATTCTTTAATGTTGATTTCTTGTATTTGATTGGGCCAAGTACATGCAACTGTTCTTTTCTCCTCCTCTATCTTCCTACCACCCCTTAGCTTTGACATGAATAAATAAACTCACCATCACTTCTTCTTTTTTATAACATCAGGACCCACCAGTGTCTTGGTAAATTATCATTTATTGAAAAATGTTGTTTGAGAGATAAAAGGAATAAGTTCATGATAACTCATAAGAATATGAACTTTACACTGGGTGTGGTGGTGCACAACTATAGTCTTAACTACTTGGGAGGCTGAGGCAGGAGGATCACTTGAGCCCAGGAGTTCAGATAAGTCTGGATAGTGAGACCAGGTCTCAAAAATAAATATAAATTTTACAATGTAAACTTGGGAGTATTCACACATGAAGTGATTAAAGAAAAAACAATAAAAAATAAATGTATACCATATCAATAAATATATGGTACAATTCAGTAAATTATAGTACATCCAATATATAATGAATTACTACACAGTTAGTAAAATTGGTAGTATTGAACAAGCAAGATATGCAGATATATGACAAAGGCAATGTTTTTTTTTCTCTCTACCATGTAAGAATTTTCCTCAGCTAACTATTTTTTTTTTATTTGCCCCTGGATAAAATATGGGGCAGGTTGCATTACCTTATGTCTTCTTCCATGTTTCTTGGACAAAAGTTAATATGTCCTTTCTAGGGTAGTTGCCTTAGTCACAGTTTATCATTGCTGTGACAAAAGTAACTGAGGAAAAAACAACTAAAAGGAAAAAATATTTATTTTGGCTCATGATTTTGGAGGTTTCATCCTTGATCAGCTAGCTCCATTGCATTAGCTTGAGATAAGGTAGAACATAATTCCATTAGGGTATGGTGACAGAAAGCTGCTTACCGCTTGGCAACTGGGAAGTAGACAGAGAAAGCATAGAAGGTGCTAGATATACCCATCCACAGCATGCCACCAATGGCCTACTTACTCCAACTAGAACTTACTTCCTACATTCTCCACCACCTGCAGATAATGCTATCAACTAGAAAACCATCAATGCTTTAATCCATCCATGAGACCACAGCCGTTGTGATCCCACACTTCCCAAGAACACTGCTGCACTAAATCTTACATATGAGTCTTTGGGGCATACTTTATATCCAAACTACACAGTACTGTTGACAACATTAAGGATCTCTTATCTTGGTCCATCATAATGTAGGCCCCTGAAAGTCAAAAAAGACTTCTCAGCCACAGTCTGTGCTTTTCTTCTTTCTCCATAACTCTGGAAACCTTTGTTCCTGATCCTCTAGGAGTAGAGCCTAGAGGGGTGGGACATTTAACTTCACCACTACTCATGTGTGATGGTACTCATGTTCAAGGCTTGGCACCAACCCTTCCTTCATGGAAGGAATTTTCATTGTTTTATTTTTTATGTCTTAAATGATTTCATTCTTTTATAATCCCTGGAGATCTCTTATTTGTGGAAGATATTATAGTCTTGCTGGCTGCCTTGAATTTACTGGTTCTCTCAGGTCCATCCCCAAGGAGACCTTGTCTCTAAGTATCATTCAGCTTTTTAGAAGGTGACTTCTGGGACAAAGTGTAAGCTCTTTTCTGTGTGGCCAATATCTAATCCAGCAGAAACATTCACACATTCTTCGTCCTGCCTGATCTAGGTTCAGAGAATGATGCAAATACAGAAACACTGTTTTATTCCCCTATTAACACTGTTAGCTAGTTAGTCACTCACTATTTCCATGTCAGACATAAATCAAACACCTTTCTGAAAATACAGAGCTCTTCATATGATTTCCTTATGACACCCTCTCTTTTGACATAAACTAACATTGTTTGCATCATCCTTTGAGATGATGAATACACAGCATGCCATGGATTCTCCAATTATTTTAAAATATTTCATAATCTTTCCCCCTAATCTCTGTTGTTCTAATCATTTTAAAGAACCCCATTGGGATTAAGAGGACAAAGATTCAATGAAAACTCCTGCACCCTTCCTTGTCTAGGTCCTACATAGTAGATTCTCACCTTTCTTTGGAATATAGCATCTGACATGTGGGGCTTTAACCAAATGTGAAAATAAAATTGTTTTGACTAAAATACTTTGTTACATTTACCGTACATTTATGACTTAAAAAATACAACTAGGATTTATCAGATGGCAGTAGTTGTCAGAGGGAATTATGTATGAGTACACATTTTGCTGTAATCCATGGTATAAATTCTGAAAGGGTTTGATCAGCAAAATTTGTCTTTTCTCAGATAATAATGAATGTCCAAATATTTTTGAAATTATTGTTTAGTACCAGGGATTGAATCTAGGGGTGCTTTACCACTGAGCCAATCCCCACCCTTTATATATTTTTACTTTGAGACAGAGTCTTACTGAGTTGCTTAGGGCCTTCCTAAATTGCTTTGGTTGGCTTTGAACTTAAGTCCATCTTCCCACCTCAGCCTCCAGAGTCACTGCAATCACTGGCATGCACCACTCCACCCAGCCCACTAAATATTTTTAATAAGAATGTGGTATTATTATACTGTTTTCAGTGGTCTTTGTTAATGTCATAGTTACATGCAAGGTGAATTATAGATGGGAAAGAGTAGACACAGAGAAGAATAAAAGACATTGAGAGGTTATTACAATAAGTGATAAAAGCACTATTGCAAAACTAACATTGTATTGAATATTGTAAAAGTTGGCATTATATTGTTGAGAGAGAGGCAAAGAAAGAACTGAATTAAGTGAAAAGATTATGTGACTTTTAACTGCTCTTTCAACTTTGAGATGATTTATTATTTTGACTGGATTGCAAACCCTAGGTCTGTTGCTCACTAGCTGAAAAAGTTGAAATAGTAATTCTCCCTCATTGTTAAAATAATGATATCTACCCAAATGGATGATTGTGTAATTTAAAACTTTATGAAAAAAACTTTCTAAATCCTAAAACCACATAACTAAGTCCATCATGCCTGTGTATCTTGATAATCCCCATAGTTAGGGATTATCTGTTATGAGTTCTGCTGCTGATATGCTAAAAGGTCCCTGACATGGTGAGAGCAAATGATTTTGGAAACACCTTCCAATTCTAAATAGCTCTGTATGGCAACAGTAGCTAGGCACACCTGTGTGTTTAAAATTCTTCCAGGCTTCTTTATTCTTACCTCTCTCTCTCTCTAGTGTTGCTCACAGTCAGCCTCATTGTATGACTTTATTAGGCTCTGCCTTTTACGTCTTAGGTAGACCCTATACAGCCCTCATCTTTCTCTTCCGCTGAGCATCCCCCATAGAACCACCCACTGTCCTGTGTACACAGTGAATGTGGCTTGAATCCTTTCTTTGCATGTCGTTCTCAAAAGAAGCATAAGCCCAATAGCACTACAGTAGGCTTTCTCTTGGGAAAGAAGGATGAGTGAAAGAAAAGATAGAAATTATTATATACATAGGCAGAAGAAAGAGACCAAGAAGAATATGTAAAAAGGCCCTTTAGTACAATCAAGGCTAGATTGTACTGTGGCATGGTCCTAATGGATACATAGTAGCTAATATTAAATTTCCATACTAATGTTGCTTTAGTGATCAGAAGGTATAAAACAGACTGAATCTTCTGAATCTTATTAATATGATAGTAAACACATCAGTCTCAATTTTTCCTTTGATGTCAAAAATATAATTTGAGAGTTGTTATTTTCATAAAAAGGTATTTTTAAAACTTCACATGAATTGTTAAGGTACATACGATTAAATTGTTTTAATGCTTTGGTGGAAACAAGGATTATTTTTACATTTAGACAAAACCTTCCAGCCTGCAGATATTAAATTGAACTTACTTTCAAATCAGTCTACTAACAATATCCAGTTGATTTGCAAATGCATTTTAACATTGATTCCAATGACATTTCTAGGTCATGGAATGTTTTGACCAACTTGACAAATAAAGCTGATTTAAATATAGGACACCAAAAGTTAAAGTTTTAACTGACAAAATTTTACCATTTCATTGTAGGGAAGCTTCTACAAGTCACTTGGTTTTATTTATTTTCCCAAACCACATGAAGACCTATCAATTTCAATATCTAAGTAAAATTCTAATATTTTCTAATTTGTTACAAAATATTTGCTACAGTGATTTCCAGATCTACCTGCAGGAGATGGCTTGCAAAACTTTAGCTAAATGAGAATTGAAAAAGTTATCAAGTCAGGAAATTGACTGTAAAAAAAATTATTGATTGATAGTTTTAATAATAAAAAATAGATTGGATGCATTTTAAATTGGATTTCTATAGATTTTCACAGTTTTCTACACAGCTGTCAATCACAATGTTAGTAGTTGATAAATAAGCAAACATACAACAAATGTTTATTTATTCAGAAGTCCTTGTCCCATTCTCCAGAGGCCCCTGGAAACAGCCTTATATTACAGGAACAAACTCGTGCAGAATTTGGGGTCTAATTTGAAGGTTTAGATAAACTCTACTTATGAGTTTAGTGTTCACCCAGAGATTTCTAGATAGAGTAGTTCACGCAGAGAACAGGCAGCTCTCCCACTGGTCAGCCCAGATCGAGTGCCACGGAAGTGCCTTTGCAGTAGGACCCCTGAATGAGCCAGGTAAATTCTAAGACCTGTTCTCAGTGCTGATCATCACTTCTTCTCCTAGTAACCAAATGGAGAAGAATTGGTTACTTTTCTTCTAATTTTGTTTTCCTTCATCAGCATGTTTTGGAACAGAATTATATGCTGTGGGAAGGGAAAAGGTTTTCAGCTGAAATATTTATTTCTAGGAACAAATGAACAGCAAATTTTTAGTGCAGTAATTATTTCTTATAGAATGCTGAGTAGATTCCATTTATGCTATGTGTGTATATATAATATAAAACATATACATGTATATATAGGTACACATGTGCACATACGTAAATATTTATATAGAGAGAGGGTACACTCATGTACATACATATTCACATACTTATAAATACATAGGCACATTATTGTACACATGTTTTATAGATAAAACTCTAATTAATAATGTATAAATTAACAAAGTGATAAATTATATGTTAGTCATTTATAATAGAAGCTTCTCTTTCTCTTTCTTATAGAGTGATCTGTAGTTCACTGTACATTGATCCTGGGACACTCTAGGCAGCATAAAGGATGAAATGATAAGTCCCTGTGTGATAGTTCTCTCCACTGACTTTAAAATCTAAAAGCAGTGATAAGTGTAGAGCTATAATAAAGGTAAAAAAATGAACAAGAAAGGTGAGAATGGTTCAAAGTGATGTGCTGTGTGCATGTAGACAAAGAAGTTACTTTTATCAAAAATTTGACTGGGAGGCTGGTATGATACTTTAGATCCCAAGTCTAAAGCCAACAAGCTGTGCACAGCATGAGACTCAAAGTTTGCTGTACTTGACTTGCTCAGTATTCATCTCTTTTCCTTTTTCAAATATATATTTGCTGCCAAAATTGGGAGAATAAAAAAAAGAATAAGAACAAAAGCTCTGGGATTTGCAATCTCCTGAAAAAGAGGGGGATCTGGTAATTCTGACCCATATCCCTGCATTGTAGTATTTATTTATCAATGGGGTGTAGCCACCCTTTTAAGTGGTCAAGTTCTCTTCAGTTTACCAAGTCCCCCCACTCCCTCTTTTTCCCCTACTCTGAGACAAAATATCAGTGGTCTTTTATCAGAGGATTTGAACTGTTCTTTTTTTTTTTCCCACATCTCGAATAGTTCATTCTTATTTCCAGATTCCCTTGTAGGCAAATACATCTGAGATTCTAACTTCAGTGTGATCTGCAAAAACAGGAGGAAAAAGAATGGATACTGTGACAATCCAGTATTACAAGATAATAGATAATTTCAGAGTTATCCAATTCAACAAACTACTCTGAAGATTTTTTTTTTTTGCTCTTAAAATACTTTAGTCATTAATGATATCAAAGAAGTAAACAGAATGATCACTTATGTTAGTTTGATACTGATAGGTTATGATTGATGGTCATATCCAATTTGTCCTATGATAAATGCATTGTTTTGTATCTATATTGCAAAATTATATGGAAAGAACATTTTTGTCCTTATGTTACGGATAGCAATCTAAGGTTGGAGGATCTATTTAATCATCCACTGTTCCTCAGTGCTGCATAGCACCAGCAGCTTCCTTGGGTCACTTTGGGTCACCAGGTACCTCCATAAGTCTGTTTCTCAAGTCTGCTGAGCATTATATTTTTCAGCTTCACATCTCCTTAGCCCTTGGTAGTGTCTATCATTGAACTGATCATATTCTATTGCTTGCATTTGAAACTTGCCGTTTCCTCCCTACATTATGTTCTTTCAAGTACAAGAAACAAGTGCCATTCCCATGGGTATCCTCCCACAGTTGACATCGTATCCTCAGTCTTGGAGTAGTTGTTGCTACATGGTTGTAAGGAAAATGTCAATTTATTTTTTTTCCATACTATTTGTTCTCTATACAGTGTGAGGTTGAATTTATTTCCATGGTATTATTAACAAAATATTTATATGGTGTTTTAACTATGCATGGTGAATTTGACTAAGAACTTAGATTATTTTATTTAATTCTTACGAGAACTGGTACTACAGGCACTGATTTGATATGTCTGTGTGGTTGGCTCAGTTTCCTTACTCCCTGGACTAGGTAGCCCCTGGGAGTTTTGCCTTCTTCTCCACTCCTAGCATAGGTGGGCACATTTCTGCTGTCATCATTTTTATTATGTTTTGTATTATATTGTCTCAAGCTCGTCACAAGAATCGGGAAAATTTCATTCCTCAGTCCTATAAGTAGCCAATTAATATTATTTAATCCGATTAATTAATAAGAAAAATATTGAAGACCAAAGACAAAGTGATATAGATAATTCTCAGGCAGACTGGATCCCAAGCATGAATATCTTTGATTTAAAAAAAATATATATGTGCTAAATCTGAACAGCGGTTTCCTCAGTGATAAATGTGTTGTGTTGTATCTATATATGGTTTTTGCAGAGTTGTGATAGATAAGAACTGGATTCATAGCATAGGCTTTGAAATCTTCATTTGGTATCATAATGTCATTTATTTAGTCTTCCCTATTTGCAACAAAAAATTATCCAGACATTAAAATATAAATGTAAATACATGAAGGGCAAAAAAATCTCAGGATTTCTCTGAGAAGATTTTTACATAAAAATAGAGCTGAAATTCTCTGATATAAAAAGAAAACATCACTGAAAACATGCCACTGTGCTCTGTATACCTTTAAGAAGACATAGTTTGATGACTTTTTTCCTTTATGAATTGTGACACTTTTAGTTTGTCTCTCACATTTTTTAGTACTCTATGTTTCACTCCAAAATGATGAAGAAAACCTTCACCCTGAAGTAGAGTCAGGGCTTTATCACAATGCCTGTTCTCTTCAACTTTTCTCAGTTGTTATAAGGATGGGTGAAAAGTGCCCTTGAAAATAAAATTGCTGTGAAATAGAATTATATAACAAAACAAATGTGTCAATAACATCTGCAGAGCTCAATAAATATTTAACAGAGGAGCACACCAGTGTACATCCAAGTGGTAGCTTAGGCTTAGAACATATTGTGAGACAGGGTACCCAGGCCCATGCTCCATTCAGTATTCTGGTTTCTTAACTTTGGGGAAGCCAAGGAGCCCAAGTGATTTTAAAAGCAATCTAGAGTAAGTTTTTTTGGGAAAAAATGATGAACTCTTATCCAGCATTGAATCAAGGGAAATGGGTTCTCTGTAATTTTCAAAAGGTTCCTATATTTATAGTGTTATCTTTGGAAAGAAATGGAGAGGCATAGACTGGGGAGGCATGAAAAGTAGATTTCACGTGGGCAGGAAATGTTTTGTGACTTAAAAAAAGCAAAACTAAAGCAATTTTAATGAAATGTTAATTTTTGTCAGATACAATTATCACTTGGGGTGTTCATTGAATTATTCTCTATTTTCTTTCTACATACATAGGCTATTTTATCCTTCTTAAATTGATTGTCAAGTAAGATCTCATAGTGTAGTACAGTATCAATGATTATTATTTGGACTGAGTGAAAGTAACTAAGTGAGTCATTTGGGAAGATATAAAGATGAATGAAATGTAAGCAGAGCTTTCACTATGGAATGGAGGCAGGGCTTCTTCCCAGAGCCAGGCAGGATGTGCCCTCCATGTCTATTTAGGTAAATTATCTTGAGATTTGTGCCAGCAGGTCAGGAAGGATGAGAGAGAAAAACAAGGAATTTCCTACTTAGAAATGCAAGTGAACCCAGCAGGCAGGACCAGTTTTTTGAATGTGGTTAACATTTGAACCAGGTTGGAATTTAGGCAGAGGGCAGAATAATGAAAAGAGATGGGTCATTCCAGGCAGAGGGAACAGTATAAGTGAAGTCGTAGAGAAGTGAATCTAAGGCATTCATACTTTCCTCTAGCTCAGAATTTTACTCTTGTCCACCATAGACATGATGTTCTTTGGCAAAGCTCAAATTGGCTCAAAATCTGCAGAGATGAAATTATGTCCTGCCTCATTTTTTCCTCTTTGTCTAATAGACTAATTTTACTTTCCTCCATCCATCAGTATTTTTCTGTGTTCCCGAATGCACTCCTGTGCACTGAAGTCATAAACTGTGTCACCTCTATAATGGGGAATGTTGATTCCAAGACAGAAGCATGGTGAAGGATGGGATTTACAATGATAGAGCCCCTTGATAGAATAACAGAAAAACAAAGCTTTCTCCATGCAAGAGGCTTCAGATACCTACCTTCAAATACATAAAGTCCATTAAATACCAGCTCCCTAATTGACCTTCAGAACCCAGTGATCTGTCTTTGCACAGCGTTTCAATTTCCTTTTCTGGTCTCCCTGTGTTATGTTCCCTCAGCACCTAGACTTTCTTTCATCTCCAGGAGAAGCCTATAAGAATGTTGATGGCTGGCAGCCCAAGCAGCAGATGCAGATGGCGCTCCATTACACTATTACCAGAAGTTTTAATTGGGGCAAGTTATTTCCTCAGGGAGTGTTGAGTCTTGCAAATGGAATAAAAGTACTTAGTTTTCAAAGTGATCATGACATTTAAATGTAGGAGATATTAAATACTTAGAAAACTTTCTATTGTTATTAGCCTCTGAACATGCTTAGTTTCTTAATTCCTTTTTCTTCATTTCTCTTTAAAAATAACCCTTGCTTTTGTTGATATTTGAATGGAGTGTGTGAAAGTGTGTGTGTGTGTGTGTGTGTGTCCCCTCTTCCCACAAACACCATTTTTAATGGATTTAACATGATTTGTGTTATCCTTTCCCTAACAGTCTGGAAATAACACTTTTCTCTTTCTCTTTTGTGTTTCTTTCTTCACAATATCAACTGCCTTCCTCAAACCAGAATATATTAGTTTAGGATATAGTCTTCTGGATCTAAATTGTTCACATTTTGCAGCCTGCAAAGACTGAATACTATATTAATTCACACAGTATTTAGGAAGACTTAAGAAATGCATGTAATTCTGCTAACCACATACAGACTGAATTACTTCCTTGGTTACCCAAGGAAGGATTTGACTCCAAAGCCCTAAAGTGTCCACTCCCATGTGTAGCAATTTTGCAAAGCAGAGATGTTTCACCTTTATGCTCCTGATCTACGGCATTAACTAAAGCCACATGAGGAAACTTCAATATGAGAGGTTATCAGGAGAAATGGCTTCTGATTATTACTGGTTATGAGCTTACAGTGGATTTCTAGGTCATTTTTATAATCAAATCTTAATTCTAGGAAGCATTCAACTGCTTCTGTAAGCTAATGCAGATGTGAGGCAGATCCCATGTTTGTTTACAGGGCATAAAAATATCATAGTATACAGAGCTCATTCTGAACAACTTCTATATTTTATTTTTTTAAAAAACGTAACAAAATAATATTAAAAATAATTTGAAATAAAGACTTTAATGCATTATTTTGTACATCAGTGTTTTGTGTTTGACCAGGGGTACATTATAGTTGACACAGCTTCATACATTAACATAGTGTATCTGTTATTTAGCAGGATGTTTTCCATAATTTGTCTTTAATAGTTTCCTGCTCTTTTGTTAAAAGGTTTGCTTTCTGTCAGGTGTCATGGCTAGGTGTTGAAGATACAATGGGCAATGAAACTTGTACTGCAGGAATGAATCACACAATATACATACAGACATATGCAATTTGTAGGTTGTATTGTTCTACCTAGGACAATTTTTATTTGGTTTAAATTTATTTTAACTAATAAATAAATCATTAAAAGGATAAAGGAAACATATTAATGGGATAGCCTGTGATGTTCAGGCACATGGATGCACTATTTTGTTATATTTAGATCAGTTTAAGTACATCTATCTTCTCAATCATTCTTCATTTAAGGGGCTTCAAGTGTCTCCCTTCAAATAAATAAAGTATTTCTTTGTGATTAAAACCCTTCAATATATTTATTTTAAATTTCTTTAATGTACAGTTAATTTTTATGTATCATCACCCTACTATGCAATGCACATCAGAACTTCTTGTTCTTATCTAACATAGTAACAATTGGTCATTTTCCCTCCAGCCCTCCCTTCCTGCTACTCTCCCCAATTTCTCATAATGACCATTCTACTCCTAACTTCTATGTTAGCATTTTAAGATTCCCACGTATAAGTGAGATTGTGCAGTAGTCGTCTTTCTGTGACTGTTTTATTTCACTTTACACAGTGATCTCTAGATACATCCATGTTTTTGAAAATAGCAAGATTTCATTATTTTTATGGTGAAATAGTATTCCATGGTGTATATGGACCAAATTGTATTACCCATTTATCTGTTAATGGAAACTTAGTTTATTTCCTTATCTTGGCTATTGTGAATAGTGCTTCAACAGACATACTGATTTCATTTTCTTTGAGTATATACTCAGTAGTGAGATTAATGGATCATATAGTAGTTTTATTTTTGAATTTTTTCCATATCATCCATACAATGATGTATATCCCCATCAAAGGATGCACCGGCTCCTGTTTTCATCCTTGCCAGCACCTGTTATCTTTAATCTCTTGAAATAGCCATTTTTTAAATTTTTAAAAAATATTTTAATGAATTCATTTTTATTGGTTATTTTTAGTTATACATAACATTAGGATTCATTTTGCCATAATTATAAAAGCACAAAATATTTGTTCTAATCCAGTTCCAAGTACTTCCCCTTTCCTTCCCCTCCTCCCACCCCCTCTTCCCTCCCCTCTGCTCTATTGATGTGCTATTTACTTATACATTTTTTAAAAATTAGTCTCTTGTGGATGTACACAATGGTAAGATTCACTGTGGTATATTCATATGTGTACATAGGAAAGTTAGGTCAGATCCATTCCACTGCCTTTCCTTATTATGTCCCTCCTCCCTTCCCTCCATTCCCCTTCCTCTACTCCACTGATCTTTTTTTCTATTTTTTCCATTTTATCCTACCCAAGTCATTTTGGATTAGCTTCCGAATATCAGAGAAACATTCATTCCTTGACTTTTGGGAACTGGGAAATAGCCCATTTTACTGTGATGAGGCGATATCTCATTGTGGTTGATTTGCATTTCCCTGATGATAAGTGACATTGAATATTTTTTCATATGCTTGTTGGTCATTTGTATATCTTCTTTTAAGAAATGTCTATTTAGGTCTATTGCCTATTTTAATTGGTTTTTATTATTTTCTGCTGAGTTTTTGGAGTTTCGTAATTATTTTGGATATGAAACACCTTGATAATAGTTTTTCTTTTTTCCACTCTGTAGGTTGTCTCTTCACTCCATCGATTGCTTTCTTTGCTGTGCAGAAGCTTTTTAGTTTGTCGTAATCTCATTAGCCTAGTTTTGCTTTTGCAACCTGTGCTTTCTGGGTCTCTTCCAAAAAGTCTCTGCCAATTCCAATGTCCTCAAGACTTTTCTTCTGCTTTCTTCTTGTAGCTTCATAATTCTAGGTCTTATATTCAAGCTTTTAAGATTGCTTTGAGGTGACTTTTATAACCAGCGAGAAGAGTCCAGTTTTACCCTTCTGCAGGTAGAAATCCAGTTTTTCCAGCATCGCTACTGGAAAGATAGTCATTTTTCTAATGTGTGTTCATTCATAGCTCCTTTGTTGACCATTTATGCTCAAAAAAAATGGTCAAAAATCAGTTGACCATTTATGTATGGGTGTACTTCTAAGCTCTCTGCTCTGTTCCATTGGTCAGTGGTTCTGTTTTTATACAAATCCCATGCTGTTTTGATTAATACATCTTTAAAGAATACTTCAATGATAGGTGACATAGCTACTCCTTCTTCATTCTATTGTGTTCGGCATAGCTCTTGCTATTCTCTTTTGTTATGTTTCGTAGTTTCACACAAATTTTGAGGTATTTATTTCTGGTTCTATGAAGAATGCCATTGACATTTTGATACAGATAATATTGTTCTATTACTAGAAAACAAATTAGATGTGAACGGTGTCATGGCACAGAAGGAATAAAATTTCTGGGGGGAAATAGATACATTCCCAAAAGGAAAGTCAGAATATTAAAAAAAAAAAAACAAGTAAACAACATCAACAAGAAACACAGTAGTCACTGGGGTTTGACATATAGAATTTTTCTATGAACGTAAATAATACAGATTCTTGGTCATGGAAGTGGAATGAGTGGTATGATTGCCCAATTATTAGACAGTATCTGATTCAGCTCCCAGGGGAGAATTCCCTTTATTTATTGTCCTCCATTGTCCCCTTTCTGACATCTGAAAAAAATCTGCCTTGCCATTCTCTTTTATGATCTTACCTGAGATGGCCAATTGTGAGTATGCTCCTTCTAGAGAAATCACATCATCAGTCAGAATTCAGAGATCCAGAGGCAACTTTAAAAGCTAAATAACTGAAGGCTTTATAAAACAAATTATAGACTTCTTCAGTGCTAGAGTTTCATTCAAATTTAGTATGCTAGTGATCACTTGCTTCCTGACAATTGCATGCACTAATACCAGTAGCCAAATACTTCATGTTCTTATATAACATGAGACTTCCCCTCTAAACCACTTTCCTCTGTATTGGGTCATTTTTCTTGCTGAATTTCTTACTTATCTGGCTTATCTCCCACAGTTTAATGTGAAAGAAGATCAACATTTGCAAAGCTGTAGCCCTCCAAATTATAAGTCAATTTTTGTTGTGTGCCACAAAGAATTTCCTAGAAAAGCTATTCTGTTTCCCCCTCTCTGCTTAATTTCATGAGCCAATTTCCTTTAATATTTGTCAAATCTTTGTTTTTTAATGCTCGGGAATTTTATTAAATCAATTTTCAACATGTATTTCTGTTTACTGATTTTACAGAAAAGAAGAAGAAATCAGTCATCATATGGAAGCTTTTTGATTCTTTTAAAAATCGTTTCCATTAATATTATATACTTGAGGAACAGAATAAAATTAAGAAACTGTTCTATAAGCTCATAACAGGTGTTGTTATTTCTAGCCCTGAAATGACAGGGGGATCAATGCTCTATGCTGCATCTTGGAGTTAAGCACTCTGTGTAGAAAACAAAACAAAACAAAATAACAACAAGGACAAGAAAAATCAGGTAGTAAATACATTGTGTACTTTTGTCAGCTAGAGATATTGTCTGTGTGGCAACTACTCATTCTGACATTGTAGCATTAAAGAGCTATAACTCATGTTTAAGCAAATAGATGGGGCTGTTTTACAATGAAGCTTTGTTTACTAAAATAGGTTACAAGTTGGATTTGACCTGCAGGATGCAGTTTATTAACTCCTATTCTATCTCTTTAACCCAGACAATGTCAGATTTTTTTCTGAGAGGCTTTCAATCTCCTGCTGTTCCTAAATAAATTTTTGCTTTGACAGGAATAGAAAATATAATTCAAAACAGTTTCAACAATGAGGAATACTTATTTTCTCACATAAGCAGCCACTCTGAATTAGGACTCTCTCAGGATTATTTAATATACCAATTCACCAGCTCAAATACTGTGTGTCTATCAGATCTCTTCTCTTTTAATGAATCGGCTTTCCTTTCCTCTCCTTTTGTCTCTTGCGTTTTATTTGATGAACAACTTATCTTTTATCTTTGTCTTCTTTCAAAGACTTTGCTGGGTGTATTTTCTAAATGCAATTGAATGTACTCCCCTGTATTTTCTGTAAACTGAAAGTCAGTTTTGGAAATGTGATCAGATGCAGATTCTGTTTTTATCCAAAGCATCTCATAGTTAGTGTCCTATATGTCCATGGAGCAACACATAATGCCTGCTACTCTCTCTCCCTCTCTTTTCTTACTTTTCTTTCTTTCTATCTTTTTTTTTCCCAGTAACAACAGCTATTGTGATCATTGTCTAGATTCATTATTTCACTAGGACAAAATCTCTAAAGATAGAGAAATCAAGGCTCAGTTGAATTCAGATACATATTTATATCCTCACAGAGAAAATGTGGCAAAATTAATGAGTAAATCATTTTGTCTCCAGCTTGAAAACGTAGCTTGAATAGACCTTTTTACAACTCCTCCTTCCCTATCACACTGGAGCAATTTCTCTTTTCTCTTACCTGTACAATGATATAGCACCTTAATTATTCCTGCAGTCTCAACACTTACTTCTTCCAACCTGTTTTCCACATAGTAGCAGAGCAAACCTTCAAAATTAGCCATTAGGACCAAGTCACTGTTCTTAACACTCTATTGACTTTCCATCTTATGTGGAATGAAATACAACCTTTGGATTGTGGTCTATGGGTTACTATGATATATGGCTAGTAGCTTTGTCGTTTATCTTATCGTCTTCCACATTTGTCCTCATTTTTTCTGTGGCCACAGAGGCCTTCAGAGTTTCCTTGGACCAATCTTTAAATCAAAATACCTGTGCTTACTCCTTACTCTGCCTTTAGCTTGGGATGCATGTTTTAGTCCCCATTTCATTCAGTTTTTGTTCATTCTTCAACTCCTAGATTGGATTTTTTGTGATCTTCCCATCTGCCCATCTTAAATCATGCCATTTCTCCCTCTGCATTCTCCTGCCGCACTTCCAAATAGTTTTAAAATCCTGACATTGCCTGTCCTTACTGAGTCTTTCCTGCTTGTGCATGAGTGATGAGAAAGGGAGTCGTGCCCACTTTGCTTGTCCTCCTGACATGCTTGGCCCAGACAATGTTTGCCACATGGAAATGCTCAGTCATGCAGATATTTGAATGAAGATGAATCCAAAGAAAAAACTGCATCAAATAACCTCAGTTTTCATCCAACCACAGACAAGTGTCACAATGTGGGGCTTCTATTTTGCAAGACTCCATATTTATACAAGAATTCTGGGCTTATACATTTTATGAGACCAGTTTAATATTCTATTGCCTGGTCACTGAAAAACTACTGTATCCCATGACAAATTTATTCCATTCTGTGGAATAATGTTGTTTCCTTTATTAAGTAGACCTTTCTCTAAGTTGTGTTTAAAGAGGAAGAGGCTTTAAATAGCATGTATACTATATATATTAAAATTGATGATGGTAAAGTTCTTCAATGTTGCTGATGCTCAATGAAAAGTGACAGTGCTACTGGCATTAATAGCAGGAGCAATAGGTGTAGTTGCCATTATTATCAACTAAAACTCCATTTTTGTTTTGTTTATTTTTTCTTAAGACATTCAGTTTATCGAGGAGTTGAAGGGAGGGTCATTTTAGAAAACCTATAATTTTAATAATGCAAACTATTTGTTCTGTGATGAGCATCTATCTACCTGGGGAGATATAATTAATGATTTTATAGAAAAGTCTTCAGAAAAGATGAGATGCTTAGAGGAAAAATCATAAAATCCACAATACTTAAAACAGGAGAAACTTTCATTGGATGAAATGTCATTTGCTTTGTATTTTATCACCTACTATCAGCAAACACACATTTTTTGGAATTCCTCTTTATAATATTTGGAACTTATAATAGTCCACAAATCTTTTCTGAGCTTGTGACAGATTCTATTCTTAAAGTTATTTTGTTCAGGGTTCTAGTAAGGAAAATAGAAGCTATGTTCTTTTATTGAAAGACCATTGTCTCAGTGCATTTATGGTGCTACAGTGAAATACTGCAGATTGAGAAATTAATAAAAAACAAAAATTTATTTATCATGGTTGGAAGCTGAGAAATCCAAGATCAAGGTATTTTCTGGCAGATTCTGGATGTGGTGAAGATCCTCACCTGGTGGAAGAGCAGAAGAGCACAAGAACATTCCCTTCAATCTGGATCCCTTTATGAGTGCTCACCACATTCATAAGGGCACAGCCTGTGAGGTCAGGCAACCCGTGGCAACCAAAGGAGGCAGATTTAAAAGGGCCCCTGAAGGAGGCTCTATTGAAACTCACTCCCTGGCAGAACATGATCAGACCAACAGAGTGGACAGGAGGGTCTGAGGAGAAACAACACGGGAACTTGACCCTACTGGAATTGTATGGGGTTTACAGCAGGAAGGGAAGGGTTTGGGACAGGGAAAGGTGTTTTTAGATTCCCTTGTCCCACTGGAGTTGGTTGGGGGGGGGGGGGTTGTCTGAAATCCAGGATTGGCCAGAAGACTCTGCTGATTGACAGGTGTTAGCCAGGAGATTCTGCTGATTGACAAGACTTTCCCACTGCCCCTGATTGACGTTTCTTCCGCAGGCAGGCTGCTTGGTGCTTTGCTCCTAGGTCACTGCCACTGACCTGACACAGCCCTCATGACTTAAACACCCCAATGGCCACGCCTCTTCATATTTTTGTCTTGGAGATTACACTTCAACATGAAACCTGGTAGGGACACAGCCATTTAACCATGGCAACCGTTGAAAGTAACACTTAACATTTATACCAGGCATTAATTTTATCTTTTAGTAGATGTTTTCTCGGTGAATTACAAGTTCCTTGAAAGGCTAGTTTGGCATAAATAGGTGTATGAACTTACATCTCTCACAAATAAAATAAGACTGAACATGTGACATATCATTAAATTTCAGATGATGATTTTTGCAGACAATAAAACACTAAGCCATCCCAGTGCAAAAGGACCAGCAGTCTATAGCAGTGTGGCATGTGTGGGTGGGTTACTGATGATGTCTCACACAATCGTGTGCAATGCCAGTTTTCTACATTGTTCCATAAACAGAAAATATGCTTTCTCTTTCCCTTCAAGTTTGTAACCTACTGCAATGATGATTATTTATGTTTCACAGAAATCAAGCCTTGATTTAATGTTTGTAAATGCTAGAAAATAGAAGACTTAAATTTATGTGTCAGAGTTAGAAAATACTTATGTTTTGAGTCTAAAATCCAACACTATGCTCTGATTAGTGATACTGCTGGTTATCAGTGATGAGCCGTGCTTCCCCATGTTGAAGTTTAAACATTAGAGAAGCATGCTGAGGCAAGAAAGCAGGGTTTATTTAAAAAGGTGTAACATAGACTTCTCCTGGGAGGGAGAAGGGGGCCAGAGCTGGTATCCTGGTATCCCAAGAGATGAGGTGTTCTGCCCTTTTTTTATGTTCTAGGCTTCCTTTGTTCTCCTGCCTTTTCCTCCTTATCTTTCTCCTCCCTGAATAGTGACTAGACCCAGGAATGCTTTGTGAGATGTCCCAAAGGTGAGAAACAGGTGGGCTTAAGTGGGAAGGGCAGGTTGGAGTAACCAAGGACACATTAGCAGTCTTATAGCTCTTCATAGGGAGAGACAACTCCTGGGGCAGATTTCTTGGACAACAGGTAAGAGCTGGGGCAGGTTCTTGATAAGGGTGGAGGAAGGGCTCTGAAGGAATTAACATTTCAGTCCCTCAGGGGACAGTCTCCAACTTCCCAGACTCACTCAAAAATGGCCTCTTTGACCTGACTCAATTTACCTATCTATACTGACTATACTGACTGCTTGTCTACTTCTGGTTTCATCAGGATATAAACAAAACATAGCTCAGTGGTAGAGTGCTTGCCTAGCATGCATAAGAACCTTGGTATGACTACCTCAGTACTGAAAAAAAAAAAGTTTTTATAATCAATTGTTCCAGTCATTTTCCAGAATGTGTAATGAATGCATCTATCTCCATGTTTTTAATTGTTCTGTTATTTCAAATGCTCAGCTCTGCCTTTTCTCAATCATATGCATGCTTTAAGACACAACTCAAATGACTTTTATTTTCTGCTATTATTCCTGCTATACCCAAATGGAACTAATGTGTGCTATCTCTCTGCTTTGGTGCCACTGGGACATACATTAGTATTAATAGAAGGTTCTCCTGTATTTATTATTAAATGTATATTTTCAGTCAAACGTCATGGCCTATTATGAATTCTAACTTTCTAAAATTTTCTTGACTCTACTTCTCTCTAGTACATGACCATAGTTTAAGGGCATCATCTCTTCTCCCCTAGACAACTGAAGCAACTCTGTCCCTGTCACCATGACTTCTCTTGTATTCTACATACATTCATTATCTGCACTAACTGTTCAGTGATAAGTCTCAAATGCAGAGTAAATCATGACACTCAGTAACTTAAAAATGCTTGCGATTGTTCCCCACTTCCCTTATGATAAAGTCTGGACTCCTCAATATGCCATGCCAGACCCCTCAAGACCTGGCCTCTGCTACCCTCCTCAGTGCCATCTCTGTCCTCTAGTTTTCTGCTCTGCTTTCCAATAATACCAAACTTTTCCCTCACAGATGTTTTCATATAGTATGACCTCTCTCTCTTGAAGTCACATCTCTAATATATTATCTGACTAATTCCATATTATTCTTCAAGTATCTTCTAAAGTATCTCTTCCTCTGTAAAGCCTTCTCTGCTCCCCACTCCCACCCCAAGCTTGGACAAGAAGTCTCTCCCATATGCTGCAAGAACTTTGGTCACATGCCTATCATCATGCTTCTACATTCTAATAAGTGGAAGTACTCATACATTTTCAGGGTGCCCTGTTTACCTAACATCATTTATCCCTAATACTGATATTATCCCTGGCACATAATAAGAGTACAACAACATAGAAGTATTGAAGTAAGTATGCTAAGTTCATGTTGTTCTTG
This sequence comes from Marmota monax, assembly GCF_021218885.2. Lineage (NCBI taxonomy): Eukaryota > Metazoa > Chordata > Mammalia > Rodentia > Sciuridae > Marmota > Marmota monax. Next base: position 435,431 of record NW_026695230.1, on the reverse strand, counting down.
GCAAATAAAGGAAAAGATATACTTTGGGCCTGGAGACAACTGAAAAATGCCAAATGAAATCGTTTTTTTTTTTTTTTTCAACTCCAGTATGTAACACTGGACCTTGACTCCTGACATATGCTCTGTGATGACCTGACATTGAAGAAACAATTACGTGACTCATGCCAATTTATTAAGTTCACTATAGGAAGTGCCAATGTAAATACTGACACATATGTGATGAAATACCATGGGCCTCTCTCACTTTCACCAAGGTAGAAACTATCATGAAAACAATGAATATTATCTATTTTCATTTTTTTTCTCCATGTCTTGTCTCTATTTGTGCTTTGGCAAGAAATTAAACTGTGTATGAGTAGTATGGCAATTTAAGTTATATGACATCCACTTCATGCTTCTAGCAAAATAATATGGGAAAGGGGATAATGCTATAATACCCTTAGAGACAAGAAAGCCATATGGCTGACTGTTAGTATGATTGAGTAATTAAATGACTGTGTCTCAGTGACAATATTCAGTGCTACATTAATTTTCTACATGGTTGTTAACCTCTGGAGCCCTGATCCAAAATTCTTTTTCTCGGCCTTGCCATATTCAATATTTTCATAAATGCCTAGGAAGAATTGTCAAGAAAATATGCTTTGAGCATTTATAAACGTAAACAAAGCTTAAATGAGTAGTATTTATTACTCAAATGTTCCTCAATATTCACTTAACAAAGGTGCAAGAATATCTATTTGGTGTACTACTATGTTTGCCAACCACTGTGGTTGCTTCACCCAACATATCTGTGAACCAGCCAAATTCCCTGCCTTCTGAGGACTTAGCATAGCAGTGAAGCAAACAAAATCAAAAGATAAAAAGGCAATATTTAATTACAGTTGGGATACCTGTATGTGATGAGAACATATAGTGAAATGTTATTTAATCGAGATTATGTTGGAAAATATGTCCTGAACAGTGGAAAGCCATTTACTTCTTTTGTTATATTGAGAGCTTGAATAATGGCAGATTACATATGGAATTGAATACTGGTTGATTCTGAGCTGAACTCCAAGAAATTATTACCCCTTCATGGGAGATGAGGTGGATTGGGCAGCATACCAAAAAACAGTTGTAGAAACAAAATTTTTGTTTCAGAAAAGAAAAGATCTAAAGAGAACTGTCTGCAAATATTTGAAAAGCTGTCACACTGAATAAAAAATGTGCTTATATTGATTTTCTGGAGGGCACAATAAGGACCAATTATGAGAACTCTTGGAAGGCAAATTTCTGTTCTACAGAAACAAGCTTTCAACAGCTGGAAATATCTGAATGTAGAAGAGTCTCTCTTAGGAGTCACTGACAGTTTTAAAGCCCAGGAACAACATAATCTAAGAATAACTGCAAAGTCCAATGTTAGAGTAGTGTCAGTTGAACTCCTTTTATTTGGGAAGATAGTCATCCTGTTCAAGGTGCTTGTCAAATTTTAGGATAAATCTATTGGTTTAAAATGCAATAATTTACCGAAGTAGAACAAAGAGAAAATTCTCACTTGTATGGATAAAAAGGCACCTACTTGTGAAGTATCATATGAAAAATCAACTCAAATACAAATGAAGATTGAAATACTGAATTTTCAATCAGTCATTTGCTTACTATACAAAATATGCCAAGTATTGCATCCCAGGATTCAGAAAATACCAAGATAAATTAGTTGGGGCTGTTGACTAAAAGTAGCTCATGGTCTATGAGAGATGAGTGCTGTAAGTAAATAGCTATAGTTCAGCTCTGGAGGCATTTATTATAATAAAAGTGTTAATAGTAATAAGATGAACTACGTACTTGAGAAGTTTGCTAGTGTGAAAAAGTTCTATGTCATGTTCACTCTTTCCAAAAATTACCATAAATTCAACTAATGTTTCTATTTGAGGTGGCCAACCATAGTGTAAATATTAGGTAATATGAAAGTAGATATTGTGAAAAAGTTTTTTTCCAGATTATTAAATATATTGATCATGCTAATAAACTTTTTCATTCTAGTAAGTATTATCCTTTGCTGATTGCATTCAAAACACTCAAGAATACTCTCAAAAAAGCTAGTGTCATTCGGAAGAGAGATGCTAACATATTTGTCAACACTTATACCCTGGTATAGACTTTCATACTTAACTCATTTCCTTCCTTTTATCTCTGATCATTTGATTATTCTAAGAAACCAACCCTTATTTGTGCCTTTCCTATTTTTTTATTATATGTGACTTTATGTACTCTGTTCTGAAGTGTAACTAGTCATATGACTGTTTTGTTAACTTTCATTGTCTTGGAAGATTGAAGTTTGACTTTCCTTTTGTTCCTCAGAGATTCTGAGACTACTTATTATAATCCAATAACTTCTGCTGCCCTGGAAACATTTTAAAATAGGGCTGATGAAGGGGGCACCAATGAATACCATGGATTCTCGATACAGGACAAAATGGTGTCTGTAGTAAATATCAAGTAAATCATTATATTTATTTTTAATATGATCTCTAACAAGAAGTAGTTCCAAATTCTATACTGATAATTCCTTAAAGAAATGAAATAATAATTTAAAAATTCAGAATGTTTATAGAAAAATAAGAGAGCTTCTGTAAAAATTCCATAGGAATTGAATAAATACAAATCTGGCTTTGGATATCAATTCAACTATCTCTATGAGTAAGAGCAATTTAATTAGTTTATCTGAGCTTATCTTTTGAATCACTTGTTACATGAGGCTAATGATATACATCTTTCGTGATCAAAAGTGTTCTATGTAAGTAGTTTAGCAGAGTGTTAGTATAGAAAACCCTTAATGAATACAATCTTCATTATAATAATATTTGATTAAAAAAATAGGAAGTCAAATACAGAATTTGTCTGGTAGATAAATCATAAATCATCAAAATCATTAAAAAAGGTGATCTAAGCAGTATTTCTGTGTACACAAATCTAGGTGATGTTTCCTGTTTTCCTATGGATTTAAATCACTGAACAAGCCATTGTGGAGAAAATGAACAAGCATTTATAGTCCCAACCACAAGGGAGTGAGTCCAATTAGAGATATAGCTTGCTCATCAGAATTGTAATGAAAATAAAAATTACCTTACTACTTAAGCAGATGATGTGCTGTGTTTTTCCTTAGTTTTTGAATTTAAATTAGAGAGAAATAGACTTTACTTTTAAGGGAAGAAAAGAAGATAATACTGTATACATGATTAAGTATACTTATATTGTATTCATGCATTATTAGGTATACTTAATTATAGAGAAGATGACTCAGAATCATATTCTTCATGTCCCCCTTTACTCTAAATTAAATACCCATTCCTCTTTTGATCTGTCAATCTCTAAAGGTATAAAACCAGCCAGAAAAATCCGATGTATTTTTGGGAATGAATGTTTTAGGTGGTCACAATTGTTCCTGAACCCAGCAGTTCATTTCAGAGACTCATGACAATCAGAACATTGTACACGTGTGCCTCAGAATGACAATGGCATGAGTAGGTTTACCTAATCCTACAGCTCCATGGCATACATGAACTAGATACTTCAGCAGTGCCAAGTCCTTGCTAAGCACTGGGTTGCCCATGGTTTTCATAAAAGCAGCAGGAAGAAACAAAGGGAACAATGCCCAGTTCAGTAATACATATTTGCAAATTAATTAATTTATAATTCCTGAATGCTTTTTGCTTAGGTGCTCCACTGAAGAAATTATTCCTTTTTTTTAAACTAGAGATAATAATGAGATTGCCTGCATGGTATATTTTAATCCTGAAATAAGAATATTTCAAGGTAAATATATCATGAATTTGGTGGGGGGACTATTCTCTGAACATGATTTAGGTGGATTTTCTTAAAATTGCCTAATTTTCAATTTTAGTCTACTCTCTCTGTTTTCATGCAGAAATCTTATTATTTTAATCCATACATAGAAATAGCATAAATTTCAGTCTGTTTCTATATACTAGAAAGCTAGTTTAAGATTTGTTTAAAAAATTTAATATGAAGCTGGTTACCTAATTAGGGAAAGAGTTGTAACATAACTCTAAAGCACTAATTGCATAAACTATATTTTTCATATCCTTTAGATACTTTAATATGTGTATTTTATTAATATTTCCATTAAAAACAGAGCATAGGAATTAATTTAATAGAGATAATTTATACATAATAGCCCCTTTCCAACTATAAAATTATGCCAACTGATTTTATAGCTTTTGGCAGCTTTACAGAAGCAGGATTAAATTGAGAAAAGGTTAAATACAGAGAATAAATATTACTAGAACAAAATTTGAAATGAATATTTGGAGACTTCTCTTAGAGACTACCAGTATTTAACCACTGAACTCATAGATTATTAAAATCTCAAAACTGGAATCATCTAGAACTTTGGAAAATAATCTACATGAAGTATTGGAATAATCCCCTGATTTGGGAATTTTTTAAAATTTAAAAGTTCATGATCAATATAATCTTGTCAACTGATTTGTTTTGTTGGGAATTTTTTTTTTAATCATTTTAAAGACCAAATTATTTCATCTTGGAACCATCTATCCTTTGTCTTCCACCATGTGTGGCCATGAAACTATAGCCAGAGTATCATGGTAGAGCCAAATTGTCCAAAAGTTATTTGGGATAGATGAGTGTGTGTGTGCAAGTATGGGCATATGTGTTTGTGTTCCTGTCCAAGGCCTCCATGTTAACAGACCTGCCCACAATCTTTGTAGAAACCCCCAATGTTCTTCCACCTGCCTTGAGTTGACTGCACCATTTGGTATATTGAGGAATGCCATAGGATTTATTTAGTAGGAATTTCAGTAGACAGTGTGCTCTTCTGAAATGAGAGATATATCTCAATCTATTCATGCTCTCATGTACATTTAGAAAGGCCTTGTGGAGCCAGACTGAAGATGCGGCATATAAACTTTCAGTGCTAACACTGACCTATAATGTTTCCAGTGTCATTTGTTTATCTACTGCTGCCGCAGTCTGGCTGGGCACAAAATCACAAGCCACCACACAGCTTGTAGATTCAAACAGCAACTCTTTATTCCCGAACTCACACCAGCCGTCTACGATCGCTTTCTGAGGAAATCCATGTTCTCTGCCCAAATCCACCCCCACTGGGCTTCTGTCTCCCAAAAAATACTGTCTGAATCCCGTGAGAACTCAAGGGGAAATCAGGCAGCAGGATACGCCCTATTCCCAGCAGGAATAACCTTAAACCTGGAATGTCCTAAACCAGGAACACCCTAAACCCGGATCCGCCCTGGTCCTTGAGCAAGGTCACCTACATGCAATGTCACTGCAAAATGTCCTATTTCCAAGAGTCCTTCCACTAAGCAACATGGGGTACGCTGGCAAGGAAATTGTCATACCTACTTGGCTAATGGCTCCCAGCATACTGCAGGTTCTTTGAGTGGTATAAGCCTCTAATCCATTCAGCAAGAAAAAAACAAAGGAGGCCAACTCAATGAAAGTGAATACCTACATGAGGAATGAAGGCAGTGTCTACTAAAAGAGACAAAACATCCAGTTAGATAGCTTCTTTCAAATCTGTGTTTGACCTTGCAATCGTTTGCACAATATCTTTCCCATTGTAAAATATGACCCTTTATTGATTGGGCCATTTTTCTTTTTCAAAGAATGGGTAAAAAATTCCAAAGCTTATTTTTTGTTCTTTTGTGAAACACTATGCAATAAAACCTATCCAGGACCAGTGATTCTTTGAAAGCAAGAAAAATAAAATCTGGCCCATGTTCTCTTTTCCGCTATCTTTGAACAAGGCATTAAGTATCCTCACAGTGTGAGAGATTTTGAAAGCATTCTTTAATGTTAGCCTGTCAATTTAAAATACATTATCATTCTATAGTTATAAGATTAGAACATTCATATTCACATAGCTCTTAAAAAAAACTTATAAGGTGACAGAGTCCCTTGAGATTTTTGACATTTGATTTTGACTGAATTAGAAGAATTATTCTTATGTTTCTTTCTGCTTTAATGTAATGATTAACATTCTCAGCAATTATTTTATGGGTCAGCAATTGTTTTCTTATTAATGTACGTTCCATATAATAAGAGTACTTGCTCTATATACCTCAAACATTTTCTTCACAGGATTATCCAAACTCTATCCTCCTGTACCTTAAAGAAAATGGTATTTATTTTAAATACTTTTTTTTTTCTCTCAGACAATATTTGAGATTTGGTATTTTAGTTTAGAATGTAGATTCCAATAATAAAACGAAAATATGAGCTTAGAATTCCTGAGGATTCATACATGTTATAATGAGACAAATATTTAATTTAAGATTCAGAATAATTATTTACAAACCTTAATACGAATTCACAAAAAAACAGACATGCAAAACAGACAAAACACACCCAGGAAAAAATGACATACTTTTCTTTTTTTTTTTTTTCTAATTAGAGACTTGGCCTCAAAACTCTGAATGAAATTATTGGCTTTGCTGAACTGGGCTATGCTTTAACTATAAAACAACAGCAAATCTCCTGGCCTCATAGGTTCCTTTCTTCTGGCCTGTATCTAATCTTGAATCTTACTGTCACATCCCTTGAAGACTGAGTAAAAACAATGAAAACATATCATCTCTCAGTTGTAGGCCAACATAGCTGACCTATCCTCATCAGGGTTAGCTACATGAGCATATGCTGTTTCCAATGTCCATTTTATGAGTCCCAATACATTAAAGGCACATAGAGTACAGAAGCAAGACAAAGAAGGACCACTTTGGTTGACATATCATATAATTTGTTCTCTGGAACCCTGGAAAAAGTGTCTTATACTATTTGATGTTTGTAAATTATTTGATGATATTCAAAACACAGTTTAAAAAAAAATGAAATCCAGTATTAAATTAAGACTTGTATTTTGACTATTTTATAAAATAAATTTCACCAAGAACAGTAGCTGGCTAATAGGTGGCAAATTAACTACTAGCAATACAAACATAATAATTAAAGAGTTAATGAAAACAATGTAATATTCTATGGTCAGTTGTCTTCAAAACCCCATGTAGTAGTAACAACAAAAATTTTGTCATCCTCAACTGGTTGGAAAAAAGTATCCAGAAACAATACTATGTTCTGTTTTCTTCTAGCATTAGTGAAATAATTTACCTCATTCTTAAACTTTTGAAATTAGTGTTTAATTATAAATTATTTGTACTATGTTCAAAAGCAGATGTATAAATTCCTAGCCTTGGCACAGTATGGAGAAACCCACAAGTAGGAACAACAGCAGCAGGTGGTGACAAGTGGGAAGTTCTATGGTTGCAAATGTTCATGACAGGCTAAAAATATAAAACAGGTTTTGCCCCGATGTAGCACTGCTCAGCCTTGGCACAGTGTACTTGAGTTCAGTTCTACCTATTCGCAGAATTGCTTCTGAGTAAGATTTTGGTTTTATCAGTCACATTGTGTGTGTGTGTGTGTGTGTATGTGTGTGTGGAAGAGATTAGATCAGATTTTTAGTTCTTCAAAATACCATCATAGACCTGTGAGATATTGTGGGAGTCCTCAGAACTTCCCCACTTCTTGGACAGGATGTAATAGGGGTTTTCTTGCTGGGACCATGTAGCTCAGCCAAAACCTAAATGCCATTTTTGAGTTCCTTGGTTGGAACAGACTGTTTTGCTCCTCCTCATTCTTGCTGGCAATGGTGTGAAGTATAACTCTGCAGCTTGCCAGAAGCACTGTAAGATTTTAAATGTTATATCCTAATCTAAACCCAAGGTTTGTTCTCAGTAGGTGTCTCCTTCCATGAAGCAGGCAAGAATGGTGAGGAGTTCCATATTACTCTTGTGCACATGGACCAAAAGCACGCTGTATGTGTTTTGAGAAGCCAGCAATATGATTTTCACAATGATACCTTCAAGACATTCAAAAGTTTCATTTTCATGACTTGGGTCTAAGTGTTGAGATTTGTCATTTGTCAGTGGTCATGGTAGTTCTAGAAAATATAAACAAACAAACAAATAGATTGGTTAAACTTTTTACACCCAGGTTCCTGTGAACTTGACACTAAGCAACTGTTAATAAAATCTCCTTGTTTATATCTGACTTCATAACAAAATATAGCTTGGGAACCAAAACCCTAAATATCTTGCCCAATCTAGTAAAAAGTTAAAATAGTTATTTTGAGTCACAAAATAGAAACAGATTAAGCGGCATGTGTTCCAGGCATATAGGGTGGGATAAAGAATCATTAATTGCTTCAATTTCTCCCCAAATTACTACATGTTAATTCACCAAGATCATCATCCATCTTTGTTACAATAAGTCTTTTTCTCTCATCTGCATGAAGGAGATCTGTGGTGCATGGATTGGAAGGAAGTATTCAAGGTTTCAAATATATCTGGTGGTCTTCTTAAAACCGTATCTGGCCAGGTACATGCACATGCCTGTAATCTTTGTGGCTCCAGAAGCTGAAGCAGGAGGATTGCAAGTTCCAAGCCAACCTCACCAACTTAGTGAGGCCCTAAGCAATTTAGTGAGACTGTATTTCAAAACAAAAGATTAATAGAGCTGGGGAAATGGCTCAGTGGATAAGAGGCCCTGGGTTCAATTCCTCATATTAAAAAAAGGAGGGGGGTATCTGCACCTGCTCAAGGTGATTTGTGATACTGGTGGCAATGAGACTGTCTTCATTTCATGTTCCCATGATTTCCAAACACAAAAGAATCAGGGCATGTGTAAATAATGTCTACTTATTTATTTTTATTTAAACCCTATTAGAAGTTGTGGTTAGAAAGGCAGTTCCGGATGAACATTAGTTTCTGCTTTGTGTTTTCTGTCAGAATCATTGTCATTTTTCTTGAAATTCTCAATCAGTTCCCAATACAGTGTTGGTACAGTGGTTGCTTCCATCATCCAATTTTAATGTTCTATAAGAATGTATAAAGAATCCACGATTCCTATTTTTTTTTATCTTTTGAACATTGATTTCATGAACTGCTTCTCACTTTGAATAAGATAGACTCATTCTTTCATGCATTTCAAATATTGTACTATTCACTCAGGAGCAACTCTTAATGCCTTCTGAAACACAAAACCTTTGAAATAGTTAATCCGTGTGTCTATTTGATATTGAGGATTGGACCCAAGGATTCTCTAACACTGAAATATACCCCTAGTTCATTTTATTTTATTTTATTTTATTGAGATAGGGTCTAGCCCAGGTGGGCATTAAACTTGCAATGCTTCTGCCCCAGTCTCTGAAGTGGCTGGGATTACAGGCACTACTGTGTCTAGCTAAAACATGTGGTTTTAAGCCACTAAAGTTGAAGCTATTTGTTACATACAGAAGAAAAACTCATCCAACTATGCTGTGGTAGTTGGTCATATTTATAGCATCTCCAAATAAGGAAGATGAGTATTTATGTCCAAAGGTCCAGAATGGAAGAGAGACTAGAGTAATGTATCATGAAGGTAAATGTGAAAATGTTCTGTTAAATTTCATTTTGAAGTATCTGGATCCATGACCACAATGCTGATATTTAATAGACTAATAAAGTTGATGCATAAAGATATGTTTATATGCATATCATTAATCAACTGATGCTTCAATTTGGAGACATATTGCATTTAAAAAATCTTTCAGTTGGAGTGGCAAAGTCCTAAATCAGTAGACTTCTCATTTAGTTTTTAGCTTTAAAATTCTGTTTTAGGGAGTATGTTGTTAACATTCATTGTCATTTTAAAAGTTATTCTCCTAAAATAAGCAATTTTATATCTATTAATTCTGTATTTTTCAGTGTTCTCTAGGGTATGTGCGTGTGTGCACGTGCGTGCGTGCGTGTGTGCGTGTGTGTTTACACACAGGCGCATGGGAGAGGATCATAAGGGGAATTGGCTCATGATTATAGTGTCAGAAGTCCCATGAAAGGCTGTCTGCAAGCTAACAATGCTGGGGGGCCTATTCAGCCCAAGTCTGAAAGCCTTAGAACCAGGGAAGCTGATGATGTAACTCTTAGTCTAAGGTCAAAGGTCTGAGAACTCAGTGAGCTGCTGGTCTTAAGTCTCATTGTCTGAAGTATGGAGAACTGAGTCCTGACGTCAAAGGGAAGGAGAAGAAGAGTGTCCTAGCCCCAGTAGCCCTAGAATGGAGAGAGAAAAATTCCATCTCTCCTCTGTCTTTTTGTTCCATGGACCACAACCAACCGCTTGGTTCACCAGTTCACATGCCAGCCTCCCTTGTGGAAACACCTACATAGACACACCCAGAAATAATGCTTTGCCAGCTCTCTAATTATCCTTAATACCATCAAGTTGACACAATTAATTATCATGTACTCCAAGTATGTACTTTTAGTGTAAAAGTTAGGCCTAGTAATTCTATTCAAAACCAATGCACCTCATCTCAAGCCTTCATCTTCTCGCATCTGGATTATCATTAAAGTTTAAGAAATGGCTTCTCCACTCCAGATCATCTCATCTGATCACAGCAAATACACTCCACATTCTCTACTCTCAGCCTCCATTGTAATTGTACACCAGGACCCATTGTATAAGGTGTGTTCTTGTCTAAGAGGTACTCTTAAAATGTACAACATTTTACAATTAGGTTGTGTGATATAATATGTGATTTTTAAAAATCTATGATATTTTAGATAGTCTAACCAGTTTCTTAGCTTCAGGAATTTTAAATGTCATTCATATGACAATTTGCATTATTGAGTTTGAAGCTTGAAGTATTTGGAAGTACTTTTTTTACTGTCATCCCTCAAAGCACTAATGCTGCACTGTGCAATATAACATTAAAAAAAAAAAAAAAACAAAAAAACTTGCCAACAGATAATGGTATATTGTTTTGTGGAAAATACAAATTCTCTTTTGGCTTACCTCTACCCACTTTTTTAACTCTTACTTCAGCTCCCCTTTTTCTGCTTCTTCTTCAGAATTAATTTTATTTATAGGTTTTCTCTGGAAATTTTCCTTTTGCACTTGCTATAACCTGCACCTGGACAAGCTCACCTAGTTCTGGCATAAACTGGAGTATGCTCTTATACCTTAGGGACAGAGTTTTACCACAGTCCATAAGCCTGGAACCACCATTGATAAGATACTCAATATATTGTGTATAAAAGCATTTTATTAAACTTGAAAACAGGCAACTCCTCAGTGTGTTCTTTGAGGGGATCTTGTCTTTGTATTTGTGTTTTTTTCTCATGTTTATTGCTTGAAGTGTAGGCAGTACCTGGTACATGAAATGTGCTCAACAAAGGTTCATGAAGAATTAAAGGAAAATAAAGAAAGCAGTGGAAGAAAAGGTAACAGGTGAGGGGGAAGAATATTATTGGATTAACATTTAAATTTTTTATTAATCTCCATTGGCTAAATACCATGTGGCTTTCCTTTTCAAAAGTCTAGTTTTCTTCCCCTCACTAAAATCTTGTTTTCTTCCCCTCACTAAAGTTTAAAAACCTTAATTAAATGCAGCAACCATTTTGACACAACTTTTCTAACTCTCAGTATCAGTACATGTTGGTATAATGGGGGATAATTTAATTCAAGACCAAACAGATGAAGGGATTGTCTTTAAAGGTCACATTTAAATTTGTTGGTGAGTAAGATTTTTCCTTGTCCAAGGCACCTGTGCACATCATCTCAAATGACATTAACATTTCAGCCTCAAGGCATAATATAGAAATCAGTGATGGTCAGAAACTTTACCTTATACTGTTTTGCTGACCCCCTCCTTGGAAAATACCTTAGGTGCCTCCACCTAGTTTCCTAATTTGTTAAAATTATTTACACAAAAACATTAGAAATGTTTGCCTATTACTCCATGGTCTCTATGACTTTGGTATCTTTTCCCCCTGCTTAGTGTCTTTTATATTTAAATTATTTTGGTGTTGGGGATTTGGATCCTGTGCATGCTCAGTATGTGTTTTACTGCTAAGCTACATCTCCAGCCCAATGAGGCCATTTTATTTATTTATTTAGCCATTAAAATCCACATCTGGTTTTATGGCATTCCTTAGGAAGTGGTACTTCCATGTGTATGGGACTATATCCTCAGACAAACTACTTTCATCATTAGAATACTTGACAATACTTAAAATGTAAAGGCATAAGTATTCTAATCATAATTATATGTCAAACATGAGTGATGAATCATGATTTAAAAACTATATTTTTATATAAATTATGCTAACATCACTGTGACACCATTTCATACTAATTTGGGTATGACTCTCGTTTTCTATAGTGCATCTATGTGCTAAAAGTAAAATGGATATTTTAGGAAAATGAGCTATTTCTATTTTTTATACATGTAAGACTCCAGAAGCTCCCCTTTTGTCATTCTGGATGCCATATATTTATAGTTCAGACTTGAAATCTTATTACATCATATATATGCATAATAACATTGACTCAGTTACAATAATAGCAAACACATGTAGGTAAGCTATTCTAAATGCCAGCCATTCTTCTAGCACTTTATATTTACTTAATTATTGAATAGTCCCACTCATAATTCTTTATTATTATTTATATTTTAAAAATAAGAAATATGTCAGGTTTTATAAACTAGTAAAAGGATCAGCTTTATTTACCCATCCATCCACCTCTCTATGAACAAAACTGGAGGAAAAATCCAGAATCTCATAAATGAATAAGAGTTGGTTCTTAACTTGAGGGAGCGCTTGGTCTCACAGAAAGACATGTTTTTACCAGAATAGATGTACCCCAGATGTTTTACAGAAGGCCAGGGTATGTGGTAGCTCATGTTGCCCAAGGGAATCAAGAAATTGTCAGCGATAGGAGCCCTGTTTTGAATAGGCAAAATCTTCATAACAAAGTGAAGCAAAAATGAGGGGAAATATAAAAGGGAAATAATGTATCAAACATTTCAAAGGAATAAGGAGACTGTGTCTTATATGGCCTCTATCTAATGAATTTATGAGCTTGACTAAGTTGAAATTTAATGGGAAAAATCTCCACTCTAGATTTAGCTGTGACTTCTGGGATTTCTTCTACTTTTTGTACATCCTAAATAAAGCTCTTTTCATGATAGCACCTCCTACAAGCAACAAGAATTTCTATGACTCTAAGGTCAATTCCTTCCCAGCAAATCCATTAGAGTCCTAGGCGTGAAGCAAGAAATTTAATGACAGTGGTGGTTGATGGAGGTACCACTTGGAGTGGTTCAATATATGGTTCGCCATTCTTGTAATAACATTCAACTTTTACTTATGATATTGTCAAATGAATATTTAATTTAAACAAAAACCTATTTTTACTTAAAATTATAGGAGAATTATAGGACATAGGTTTATAAGAGCACTCAAGTTTCAGAATAGTATAATATGAAGAGCAAATGACTGGAGTTATTTGATATATTAATCTTTAATACAGTCAGGGAGTTTTATCCATTTTATTTTCATGGCTAGTGTCTAGAAAGTAGACCTATCACATATTGCAACAAATGCTTGTCAAATTGCTTAAAGACTTGCTTATTATGTACTTTGTAGGGTCTTCTCTCAGTCTTTCCTTTAGGACACACTCACTTGGATTTTGTGTGTGCTGACCAAACATGAATCTTGCCCTCATGGAATATACCTTATGGCTAGAGAGAACATAGACTAAATAACAATAAAATTAATGCAAACATGTGAAGTTCTATTATGGTCAAAGTACAAGCTGTTCAGAGAACATTTAGCAAGAAAAGTGAGTCTATTTAGTATAAGTGTGTGAATTCTAATGGACTGTTTCCTATGGCAAGGAAGGTTTTAACTATGAAATAATCTTTATGTGTCATTGAAGAGGGAAGAAGTAAAGTATTCAAAGAAAAAAGACAAGGACATGGAAAATTCTATTTAATTATATCAAACTAAAGAACAGTGCACAGAAATGAACATAAAGTTCATTATCCAGATTTTAAAAACAAATTCCATTAACTTATGAAGCCCTTCAAAACTTTGTATCTTTCTGTATTCTGTCTTGCATTAAACTTGTTAGAGACCTTTTCTTAAGCAACCTATTATCTCATTCAATTAATAATTTAATTGAATGAGATAAATTTTGATTTTATTAGTTACTCTTATTTAAGGGATGGGTATGTATTATTCACTTTTGTGTCCTGCCTAGAGTTTTGTATATAACAAGCAAGCAAGTTACCCTTTCCATGTTTACTTCTTAGTGACTCAGAGTAGTCACAATATGGGGGAAGCATACATTTTATTATGTACTGGTAAAAGTGCATATGTTGCTTTTCTAGACCAAAAGGTTATGATAACAGTTTCTCTGATTCTCTGCTTATGCATCTGAGCTTGTGCCCACATCGTCATGTCCCTCTGGAAGCAGATATCTAAGGATTGTGACAACCACAGGTCCCCATGTCTTCCATCTACTGTTTATTTTGGAGCAGTGGTAGCCATGAGCAGTAGATTAGGTGCTGACAAGAGAGAGGTTGAGTGTTTGTCCTCCTGGATCTTTGCCAGTGTTTGGGTTAGTAGTGGCTGCACTCCTCCATCCAGCATTTGGTCTGCTAGATTTCCTCTCCCTCAGCTGTCATTGTCTCCAAGACCCTGTATCTTATTCCTTCATATCTAAAAATGATAAAAGGTTTCAGACCCTTGCTAATTCTAGGGAGCTTTACCAACCTTTATTGGTTTACCTGAATCCAGGCCACACCCTTGCAAACATTCTTTTACTAAACTTTCTTCAAGTGCTCTAATTTAACTAGCCCTAGAATTCTGATCAATAGACATCAGTTTTTCTTTTCTTTTTCAAAAGGAGAGTAAAATGAAAAAGTGAAGAAAAAACTACAGTAAAAAAAGTTTCTGAGTAAACAAATAAATAGTATGATGTATTGCAAAGAGCAGAGGCTGTGAAGAATTGGTTTGTTCTAGGCTCCAAAACTTCCTGGATGTGAGATTTGAGACAAGTTCCCAAGTCCTTTGTGTTTGGGGATTTTTACATGTAAAATGCAGACAAGTCCTAATAGGACTATTATGAGTAGTACCAATAACATACAGGATGAACCTGGCAATCTGTAGATACTCAATAAATAGTGATTTATCACTAGCAATACCTTCCACCAAAAATGTCACAATCAACTAGTAAACCAGAAATGTTGCTTTAAAGAAAATAAAGGAACAGTGATTTTGACAAAGAAGATAAATTAGAATGGGTTATCTACAGTTCTTCCCAATGATTATCACACATTTAAATATGCTTTCATTATATACCCTAATATAGAAAAGTGAATTTTTTTTCTTTTAGATTTGGACTAATCATTTTATTCCTCCTTGATCCATCAGAGACACAATTCATTTTTTATCTTTTCCATATAGCTTTTGATGCATTATAATTGTACATTAGGGTGGAATTTGTTGTTACATATTTGTAAATGCACATAATATAAAAATATAATTCAGTCAGTTTCATTTTCCAATATTTCCCCTTTCCCTCCCTTAAATATTTGTATTTTATAAAATTAAAAAGCTTCTCAAGATACCACTCACTCTTAGTCTACCAATTATCAAATATTTCTGATAAAATTACAAAGTTCTACTAAAGCACATAGGATGCAAAAATATTTGTTATTTTAAAATTTTATCTTTTATGGATGTGATTTAAAATCCATTTGGTAGGAATATCAAGTTCTTTTGGTACAAATATTCTGGTTTCTTCTGAAAATTTACTTGGTTCATTTTCAAAGATTACTGTTATGTAACATACTAAGTATTTCTTTTCTTTCACATGAGTCCTTTGTTTGAGTTCATTTTCTTGAAGAGAAATTTCACCAAGAGGGTAGATGTTTTGAAAAATGTGTTCTTTCTGTTGGGAACAATGACCAATTTTTCTTTATTCTTGAATCATCCCTTTAAGGTTTTCTAAGGATCTGTTTTTCCAATTAAGGACTTCATATCAGCTCAATGCCCATTGAGTTTAATGGTGTCTGAATAACAACTCTTCCTCCTGGGAACATCCTCAAGTCATGAATTATGTGAAAGCCTCTTTAGACCATGTCTTATTTGCAATTACATGTCTTCAACTTTTGTGTGTATCCAACTGAAACTGTCATTTCATCAAATTCTTTTAAATAGGGGAGCAATTACAATGTGCTTTTGGAACAGTTGGAATTTGTATTCATTGTTGCTTTAGAACAAAAAGTTCCAAATATAGGATATGACACATTTTCTGCAGTCTTATAGGTTTATCTTTGAACTCTGGAACAGTATATGCCTAGCAAAACTGGCACTTACTCTGATCTGTTTTCTAGTTATTAGCTTTAGATGGGTAATTATATAATGTTATTCATGTGTATGCATTGAATGTATAGAAGAAAAGGGATAGAACTTGGGAATATAGGAGGAAAAAAGCCTGAATATGCTTTGGGGATAATTTTAATAGTGCTAAGTAAAGAGCAGATACTGTTGGAAATGCAAAGCAGAAATGTGATGACATTGAATGAGAAACTTTGAAAGGAACTTTGTGCCCTTGAGCCTTGAGAACACTAGGATATCAGACTTTCCACTTAGATTGCATTGGTTTTTAGAAAAGATGATCTGTGAGATAGCTTTGGAAATTTTAGATAGCTCAGGATATGAGAAAGCGCTTCACAAAAGACACTTGGGAAGGAAAATGAAGGGCATTTGGGAGGATCTTTGCTTCATCTTTACTGTTATTTTCTCTATTTCCTTTGAGTGCTGCATTTAACAAATATGTTCAGCAGTAATGGAATTATGCAGTATCTTCTGTGGACTTTCTCATCTTATGTACATAATCTTTTGAAGAAAATGTGTTAAATCCAATAATTATAAATAAATAAAAACTTATAAAAAGGAAACATCAAAAAAGAATCAGCTCTTTTGATGGCTTTGCTGATGCTACTACCTGGTTTCAGGGTTCCTTGTGGGTTATTTTATAATACCCTGTGCATTCTTTTATTGGATCCAGTCACTTTGCTTATGTATATGTTTCCCCTGAGTGGGCACCATTTTGTATCCTCAAAAAAAGGGAAGGTAAGGACAGGCCTAGAGAAAGAAATCAAGAATTTTTGGAATTATTAAAGAAATGATGTAATAACTAGATGAATGAAAACCAGTCTTGGAAAATCATGTTGATACTTTTATGTGTAACTCAGTTATGTACATTGTTAATTCATGGAAAGTTTTATATTATTACTATCTGTTTTTGTTTTTGTTTATCTATGGTACTGGGAATAGAACCTAGGGCCTCATGAGTGCTAGGCAAGAGCTCTACCTCTGAACTAAGCCCTCAAGCCGTATAGTGTTATGACTGATTGCCTGTCAAGGCTGTTTGTCAGAGCACTCAAGGCTCAGGAAACACAGAGAGCAGTCACACTTCGTCCAACAGCTACACCATCAACCATCTCTGCCTTTATCTGTGCATCTCCTCTTATCCCAAATAAGTATTAATTTTTTACGCTTGTTCTCTGTTAGAGTAAAAGGCTAAGAAATTTTTATTTATAACAATGGATAAAACTCTATTTGCAGTGTAGTAAGCAAGAAAGGATAGAAAGCTGCTGGTGCACTCTAGGTGGGGAAAACATGGACTGATGTTCTCTGGGGATTTATTCATTTATTTATCCTTAATTGTCATAGTCTCGACTAGGACCGAGAAACAGAAATCTAATCACTTGACATTATGTATTAGTGTGTTTTTGTTTGTTTGTTTTTCTTAGTATTAGATTGAACCTAGGGCCTCCAACTGGCTAGATAAGCACTCTACCACTGAGTTACATGCCCAACTCTTCACTCTTGCTTTAATTTTAACTTGAAGCAAGGTCTCACTGACTTGCCCAGGGTGGCCTCAAGCTTGTGAGCCTCCTGCCTCCATGTTCAGGGTAGCTGGAATTACAGACATGCACCACAGTGCCCCCCTCCCCCCACACTGTAAATGTTTCTTAAATTTAAAGAAGTACAATATCATATTAAAAAGTATTCACTGGCATAAAAACTTACTAGCAGAGTTTTCCTCTATACTCTTCCTGGGATGGATAGAAAGCATTTATTGGCCCTCAACTAAAGTTAATAATATAGTATTTTGATGGAAACTCAGCATACCTTGGAGAATTCCTCTACAAAATGTTCTGTCCTTATCATTACAGGGTTCCAGAGAGCTAAGGGACTGGTTGCTATTCTTCTAGTCAATTCACATTTCTTTCTTGCATCCTCTTCTAGGTTACATTTGCTCATTGAGAATTACTGTGAAAATAATAAAAACATGTTTCTATAAAGGAAAAGATAAAAATCATCACTCCTAGATTTATCTGAATTTCATCTGTTTAACCATATCTCATTTTGGTAGAACCCATTTCAAGGACTGTCTTTTTTACTCTATTTCAAAATTTCTATTGGCCTTAAAGAGCCATGCATCTTGGTTTCTTTGCTTTATTTTATTTGAATTCATGTGTTTGGAGAGATTCTTGGACACTTGGGGCTTATTCATGAAATGACTACAAAATAAGATTTTTACAAATTAATGACCTGACCCATGTGAGTGAAATGTAGCTATTTTTGTTATGATAAAAATAATTATGAAAAATATATCTCTCCTCGATTTTTTACCTACTATGATGACCCTAATTCTACTCCATTTCAAAAGTGAAATTAAGATAAATAACTATAAGGCAAACATTTATTACATGAATTCTCTATATACTTTGGAATTTGCATTATCCTCTTCACCATTTAGCTACTATAATTGAAATTTATTTTATTATAGAGGATCAGATATCAGGAAGGTGGATTCATAGGGTGGTAGGGACTGACAAATGTGCATCTATGTTGTTCTTTCTGTGTTTAACCTCTATCCATATAGAATTTTTGAGTGATATGTTTCAATATCTGTGACTTTTGAGGTGAATAGATGTTGTTTTAGGGATTTTCACGCTAATTTACACATGTATTATGATGGGGTAACTTTAGTGTTAAGAAATGCTTGGAACATAAATTCCCTTTTTTCTCATATATTAGTGTAATCTATGGCATGTTATTTTTCATCTCCAGTTTTGGTTTCCCCATAGTTAGTAGAAAACACAATGTCTGCCTAATAAGAATATTATGAAATGAAACAAAAAATATTACATATAATGTATATTAAATAAAATTCTATCAGTGGCTATAAATCAATAAGCAAAAAGTCTAACACATACAAAATAGCTTAGTCACTTAAGCATAATAATTGGCTAGAAAATAGATGAAGTCATGCTCAATTTATAAAATGAAAATTAAAACCATGAAGGTTTTTGGTTTTGTTTGTGGGCTTTTTATTTTGTCCAAAATCAAAACTATCGTTGGGGTATAGATTGGGCCAAGGCATAAGCTATTGGATCCTGTCTTGGGCAGTTTGAGTTTTTTGTTTTTGGAGGAGTTTGTTTTTATTCTTTTCTTTTTTGAAACATGGGATTGAACCCAGGACTTTACTAATATGAGACAAACCATTTTCCCACTGAGCTACATGATAGCCCTTGGGCAGTTCATGGAAGTATAAAAGATAAAGCTTTTAGGGAGGACCATTTGCACTTTCTATCCAAATGATAAATATTCATGACTTTCAACCTAGAAGTTCTACATCTAAGTCTTTCCTCTTAGATAAATAATGTGTAAGGACAAGGCATATGTATAATAATACTGGTAGGAATATTCTTTCTGAAATAAATTATTGAAAATTACCTAAGTGTCCAATGATGGGAGAATGATTGAATGAACTATAGTTTATTCATACTGTAGAATACTTTAAGGTAGATTTAAAAGTCTGATGTAAGCGTGGAATGATGGTGCACGCCTGTAATCCCAGTTACTTAGGAGGCTAAGGCAGGAGGATCATTAGTTTGAGGCCAGCCTGGGCAACTTAATGAGACTGTGTCTCAAAATTAAAAATAAAAAAGGCTGGGGATGCATCTCAATGGTAGAATACTCCTGGGTGCAATACCCAGTGCCAAAAATAAATAAATAAAATAAAGTCTGAGATAGATGTGTGTGGGCTGAAATGAAAAAAAAAAATATCCAAGACTTCTTTAATGGACAAATGTGTAATGCAACACACTATGCACTTCCATTAGTGTAAGAAAACTATTTCTGTACATGCTTATGCATATATATACACAGAAAAATATCAGTAAGTGATAACATTTGCTTTGTTTGGTTTGGAGACTGAGTTTGGGAATCACAGGGAAAATGATTTTGGCTTTTTATTCTGTTTACCTCTGTAATTTCAAGCCTTTTAAATGAGAATATTTGTTTATAATTTGCTTATGTAGAATAAAGAAATGTACCCCACAATGAATAAATAAATGCACCAACCACAGAGCCTGTCATGTAATTGATAGTCACAATAAGACCCTTTGCCTTATGTGGTCTGAGATTTAGACCAAGCACTGAGGTAAGTTGATTTCATGGTTTTGTTTACATAATGCAGACACCACATGTATCAACTGCTTAACTCAGATGTCAGTCTGAAACTATTTAGGGCATGATTCAGGATCAAACTTTGGAAAATTCAGGATATAGCTTTGGAAAAGCTGTATCTGTGCAGGCAGAGTGAAAGGAGGAATGTGAGAACCATTTTTCTGAAAAACATTTTATAGCTGTGAATTCTGTGGAGTTCACCAGGTTGATCCAGTTCCTTTGTTTTGCAAATTTGGTTGTAAATCTCTGTTTTTAAGAACTTATAGAGAAAATAAGTTTATTGAGCCAGCTGAGTCACAACACAACATTCTAGGCACTGGCAGTGGCAGTGGACACAAAGAAGAGAAAAGATAAGCTACTTAATAAGTACTCAGGTTATAGGCATAGTCAGCCAACTGTTCAGATGTCCATTTGGCCAACAAGTATTTGTTGATGCCTCTCAGGAGCCAAGCATGGATTTAGACACTGCATATAAACACAACAAAAATCAATATCCTCATTGAACGTGCATTCCAGGAGGTATATGGAACTTTAAAAGCTACACAAGAAACATATGGTGTGGATGTTAAGCAGAAGAAAATATAGAGGAGATATGTGTCTTAGAAGCCAAATTTATTACAGTTAATGTGAAATAACCTGAAAGGGACAGTAGCAAGGAAGAGTTAATGAATAGCCTAATTACATAAGAATTTGAGAGATAAGGGTTTTTGTTGTTATTGTGTGTGTGTGTATGTGTGTGTGTGTGTGTTTCAGAGAATAGGGAGAAAGAGGAATGGATTGAAAAAGGCAGTTAGTAGTTAGGAGGATACCTACTCCACCTGAAGCCGGATAGCCTGAATTATGAGGTTGTAGGAGGGAAAGGGTCTACAAGGGAAGCAGTATTGTCGGTGGGGGGTAAGGGGCAGTGCTAGGTGTGGGTAAGAAAATGAATTTTCCATAGAAAAAGCTGAGGAGGATACTAAGTGGGTTTTTCTGACATTGGATGTAAACTCCCAAGGACCGATTGAAGCAGTCTTAGTGGAAGACACTGTCAGAAATGACAGAGTCCAAAAATATTTGGATATTAGAATTCTGTGGATGAGGATTGATTTGGGATTGACATAATGTGAATGAAGATAGACGGAGAAAGGAGAGGGAGGCATTCTTTGCTAGAGTGTAGCAGTGATAGGGGCTGCTGCTAATGGAGGAAAGGGACTCTTACAGAAGCACAGGAATATTCCCTCTTGATCCAGCTTTTGTGCCAAACCATTGCTACCTTTATGCAGTCTCCAGATCACTGTGACAAACATACTTGAAATAAACAACTCAAAGCAAGAAGGATTTATTTTCACTCACAGTTTTCAGAGATTTCAGTCTATAATCAGCTGGTCCTATTGCTTTGGGTCAGAGACAAGGCAGAACATCACTGCAGAAGGGCATTGAGGAGGAGAGCTGATTCTCCCCATGGCACCCAGGAAGGAGAGAGAAAGAAAGGGAAATCTATATTCCAGAGCATGTTCACTGTTATGGTTTAGATGTGAAGTGTCTCCCAAAAGCTCACATGGAAGACAATGCAAGAAGGTTTGGAGGAGCAATGATTGGGTTATAGCTTTAACTTAATCAGTGAATTAATCACTGATGCGATTAATGGGGTGGTGACTGGAGGCAGGTGATGTGTGGCTGGAGGAAGTGGTTCATTGGGGGCATGGTTATGGGGCATACATATTTTGTATCTGGGGCGTGGAGTCTCTCTGCTTCCTGATCATCCTGTGAACTGGATCCCTCTACCACACTCTTCTGCCATGATGTTCTGCCTCTCACCTCAAGTCCCAGGGAATGGAGCCTGCTGTTTATGGACTGAGACCTCTTAAACCACGAGCCCCTAAATACACCTTTCCTCCTTTACAATCAGTTGGGTCAGGTCCTTTGGTCACAGCAGTGAAAAAGTTGACTAAAACACTCACGGTAATCTGCTTTCTCCAAGTAGGCCCCACTTCTTACAGTTACTTCCTTCCTCCCAATAATACCATCAAATTGTGAATACATTGATGGATTAATTCCACTAATAAAGTTAGAGCCCTCATAATCCAGTCACTTCCCCAGAGCCCAGCTCTGAACATCACTGCACTGGGTACCAAGCCTTCAACACATGAGCCTTTGGGGGTCATTCCAGATCTAAATTGTAACAACTACTATTAATGCATTATGTTTGTAGTTAAGTGATAGAGAAAGAAGGGCTCTCCTTAGCAGTAGTAATTTGAATGTGTTAGGTTTTATTTATTTCACTACTTGAAAATCTAAATGGTTAGGTTTATGCAAAGACAATACAAATTATTGTTGTTATAACTCCCTGGATTTCCATTTTCTTTTTTCAAAAAAATTTGAAAATATATTGAAATCTCAAACTGAAAGAGAAACTGTTTATTTCTCAGAACTATTTGACAAAAATCTCAACATTTTCCCCTAACAAAACAGAAACAAATCTGAGTTCTAAAAGCTACATGGTATATGAAAATTATTTATTGACCTCTCCTAAGTAGATCATTTCTAAAGCTCATCTTTTTGAACTTGCAGGTATGAATGTAAGCAAAAGTGAGATAACAAAAGAAACTTCATTGAAACCATCTAGGAGATCCCTGCCTTGCCTTGCCCACAGCTATACTCATTCAAAGAGCTTGAGCCAATCTACCTCGCTCTTCCAGTCAACCGAGAGTGAATCTCAGGCTCCGACCTCTGTAACTTTAATCTCTGCTGACAAAGCAGAGCAAGGTGAGCAGCAATTATTGTTTTCTTCTTCAACTTATGAAAAATAAGTGCACCCTTTCTTTTTTTTTTCCATTTGACTGGTTTTAATAGAGCTCTTCAGAAAGGAGACTAGAATAGGACAGAGAGCAGACCCTCCTTCTGCCAATCAGATGAAAGGCCCAGTGTTGGCCAAATGTTTTTATTCCTTCCTTGCTTTGCAGGTGGCCAGTCCCATAATAATCTGGACATACTTGCTGTTTGCAGCAGAAGACAGACCAAGTGCATGCATGAATCACTATCTCAAAGGGCCATTGTTTACATTGCCTGTTGTTAATAAAATCATTCCTTGTTAGAATTTATAAGCAGTGTTCAAATAAAATGTCATCAGTAAAGAATTCCATTTCCCAAAAAGAGAAACCAAAGATTTTAATCTTGATTATAAAACAGTGAAGATTTGGCTCCATGAACATGAACTAGTATTTGCAACAAAATGTTGACAGGCAAGAACTAAATTTTAGGCACATTCTAGCTAGATGCCACATTAAAGAAACTGGCTGAGTTTAGGCTGTCTTCTACACACATAGGCTTGTCAGAGACACACTGTTATGATTTTAGACCATTTGCAAAATCAAGAGTCAAAATAAAATCATGCTCCCCATTATTCAAAGATGAGTTTGTTTTTCTCATTCATCTCTAGCTTTTTCATACATTGATTCATGTGATTCCTTTGAGTTGCTACTTTCCCTGAATAACTTGAAAATACCAAAACTTATCTCTTAATAACACTGCAAAATAACTACATATTATAAAAAGCCAACTTACAGCCTTATTCAATAATGAAAGCACTAATGGTTCAAGAGGATAAATGTATTAAATGTAGCATAAATATTTTTTCACTTATCAAAATTTATTTTAAATAATTCAAACATTAACATAAAAAATTTCTTCATTTTAGCCATCATTTGTCCATCAAATATAATAATAATTTTTCAGTCACTATACTTTTATTTACCAAAACTAATATGTGTCTTCTTTCTTTCAGTTAACCCCGAAGAGAATGAAAAAGACTCCGTGCTCAAATGTTCCTTTGCTGACCTCAGCGATTTTTGCTTGGGTGAGTTAATATTCTGTATTTCACTCCTCGTTTTCCTCTCTCCAAATCTGTTTTCAAACCTTAAACAGATTTTGTCTTTTAACATTCCATTGGTGAATATAATATTCTAAAGTTAAAAATTATTAAGGAATTTGTTGTACATTTTGAAATTCAAATAATAAGACATAAAACAACACCTTTATGAACAACAATCCCATAAAAATGTTAACAATTTTTGCTGTTGCCTAGTACATTTATGCTATTATTAATACTACATTTATCAAATTATGGCACCTGATATTTGCAATCAAAGTAATACTGAAAGATTCTGTTCTTACGTTAGAGGACAATGTTTATTTCCTTTTCCTCTAGCAGTGACAATTAACTCGGTCTCTTCAAGAGTCATCTTCAAGAGGATGAGTGTCTTCTTTTGCCTTTTGCTATTACCACATGAGATTTGCTTTTGTTGAGCAAGGTATAAATTCAGATCAACACCTTGCTGTCCTTTCTCATGAGTGATGCTTTTGAACTTGAACTTTTCCTTGTGTTATTGTTGGTGGTGGTTCTTCTTCTTCTGTCTTTTTCATGCATTTCTGGGGATTGATCACAATGGCACTCTACATTTTTATTTTTTATTTTGAGACAGGGTCTTGATAATTTGCCCAGGCTACCCTTCAACTTTGGATCATTTTGCCTCAGCCTCCTAAGGCCCTGGAATTACAGATGCGAACCATCATGCCCAGCTGGAACTTTTCCTTTTTATAAAGTAAATATTAATAAAAAAGAAAGAATTAATCAAAAAATAATACTAATTTGCCCAAACACTTATTTTGCAACTTTGGAGTGAATATATTTATAAGTATAAGAAATTAAGCCCTGAGTTTTCAGTGGTAAGAACATGGGGGCCTGGCTATGTTGTCTACATTAAGGTTCTCAAACCTGGTTATATATTCAGATCTTAAAATTTCCTTGTCCCAGCTCCAGAGAATCAGTATTAATTTGTTGAAGGAGTAATATAGGTATTCATACAGTTCCAAAATTCCACAGGCAAATATTAAGTGTATCCAGGATTCAGAATTTCTGTCCTCAAATTTGATCATTAGTTTCTCAGGGCATTGGTAATGTATTTTTATCATTCTTAAAGGTGTGAACTATGTAATTTATGATAACATTGTAAATGACTGAAAATTAGTCAGGTTTCTCATAATATTGTTTGAATGTGTGTGGCATAGAAACAGCACTGGTTTATCAAATTTACTAATTAAAGCAAGCAGCAGGTTCACTTCATGTAAACATCAAAAGATTATTTCACCAGAAAAAATGCATTGCTCAGAGTACAAAGATATTTCCCATAGCAATTAAGTCTGAAAGAGATGGTTATTATCACTTTTTTTCTGATAATAAAACAAAAATACAACAGCAAAACAAGAAAAACACTAATATTTTCTTTGTCCAAAATGTCTACACATGTGGTAAGTTTTCCATGGCTTTTTTCCTGATAATTCTCCCCAACTAATACTAGTTAATGGTTTGCCAATCACTCTAATCATGTAAACCTTCAATTTCAATTCCTTGAACCCAATTTTTGGAAGTTTCTTATTTCAAGTAGTCAAAGCAGGTTTTTCTGAGCACTTACTAACTCCCATTCCTCTCCTCATCATTTTGGTTGACTATTAATTGACCTCCTGATGTGGTGGACATCTCTCCAGGTATTGTACCTCACACTCAGTTTTTCTGTATCAGTCTAGAATTCATTAATGTTAGAGATATATGCCAACTGCTGAAGAGATGAAAACCCATTTGCATGATGAGGTGTTTGCCTCATTATAATATTAAGCAATCCAGGAATCCATCAGGATGTAGCTCCTGGGTGGGAAATACTTTTTCAAGAAACCTCCATGTCTATAATGTGGGTTCTTTCATCATCTTTGAGAATAGGTCAAACAAAATGATGTCAGATATATCAAGAGTATAATTGTAGAAAGCGTAAGTATTTTAGTAAAGCAAAGCGGCTAATTTTTCCAATTTTTCTTTTATGGAGTATCAGCTTCTATGTTGGGTTGGAATTTTTAAGGACCAGTGGTGTCTGACAAATGCATCTGGTTAATGAGTTTTCTTCCTTACAGTGAGCTGCTTTGAGCCATCCCATGAGAATATTAGTGCTGTGGTAGAGTTAACTGCATGATGTCAGTCCTTCATTAAAGGAAGAATTTCATGGTTCTATTAATTCTCAGCAGAAGTTTCCACTAAGTTTGTCTAGCAGTGTGCCTATATCATGGATGAAATTCTGTTTTTCAAGCCAACACGGGTTAAATCTTCTTTTTTATATCTAAGCTCTCTGACTGTGATATATTACTTAACCTCTCTGTGCCTCAGTGAACTTATTTATAAATTTAGAATCTGGGATACATTCTCTGTAAGATTTTTAAATAAAATCAAGGAACACAGTTCTAGCATAGCTCCTAGAACATCAAGTATTTGTTCATTTTTTTTTTACTTAGACAGTTACCAAGCTTGTCTTTCAATACCTAGTTTTTCTGGATCCAGAGATATCTTTATCAAACAACTGTTTCTAATATCATCAGAATATAATGCTTAAGACATTGTGGAAAAACAGTAAATTACTGAACTCTTGCTTATTATACTTTTGCCTTCCTCATCAGACTGAATTCTCATAAGAACCCTTGGGGATAGGTACAATTATCTGGCACTATTTTTAATTTTTTGTTGGTAATATCGTAGCTTTTAATTCTGTTCTTCATAGAGCAGGTCATAAAGCCAGTGTATCACTCCACACTGTTCCACCAGATACACACATACAAATCATTGTACCAAGTGCTGAGGCAAGTAACAATGATATTGAAACCCTGGTGTGGCAATAATCTTATCCTTTTATTTCGGGGGCTCACCACCATTGCCTGCCACTTGCTTTTCTCAGTATGCTGGAAAATTGCAAGGACAAAGAAATACCCAGCAATAGATTTGATGCTGCTCATGACCATGTACGATAAAATCAGGTCACTTGGAAATGAGATATGGAGGTCTCATCAAGACCAGCATAATTTGAGCTCTACCAACCAAATGCATTTATTCAATCTTGCAGTGAATTCAACATTTTGCTAATATGTTGTGATTCACTGAGGAAGTGATTCACATTACAATGTTAAGACATTTGTTCACTTTCTACAAATTTAATAGTTTATCTTGGTAGAGTACTCACTGTTCTTATTTCTTGAAACAATTATGGTCAAATAAGTACCTGGTAATTTTTGCATTCATTTCATAATTTTATAAAATCACTGATTTCCATAATTTTCCCCAGCAACATTCCCTATTAAGATCATATAAGAAAGAACTTTCTACTCATGTTCCAGCCTATTCAGGGATTACATAAATAAAAGAATTGTTGAAATAACAATATTTTTCAGTCATTGCAGCCCAAGGGTCTCTGTGCATTTGGTTTATCTTTTAATTATTTATTTAACATATTCAAAAGTCATCTTGTCTCCACTTTCAAAGTCATGTCTAAAACCTGAAGACTGCTCATCACACTAGCTGTTCCACTAGCTGGTCCAGTCTGCCTTCTCTTGGTACACTGATGCAGTGGCTTTCTTTTTCTCCCCATGTTTTTTATTGGTGTGTGATAGTTGTACATCCCGACGGGGTTTGTTGTTACATATTTGTACATGCACACAACACATAATTTAAAAACGTGCTTTGGCCAATATCACTCCCCAGCTCTGGTAACTCCTTAACTGGTCACAAACTCTTGCCTCCTTATAGTCTGTTGTCCATCCAGCAGTTACAGGAAGCTTTAATAAAAGAAAAATGACATTTTATTACTTCTTTGCTCCAATTCCTCCTGGATTTCTATTATATCTAAAATATAAACCTGCTATGGCCTTTGGAGGCCTCACAGAATCTAGGTCTGGCCTCTCTGGCCCTTTTCTAATGCCTCCCTTTACTCACAGTGCTATGGCTTACAGAAGCTTCTTGTGTCCCTTATGGTAATAGTAGGCTTGCTCTTATCCCAGGCCTGATGATAAGATAAAACAAATGCACAACAGCTTCAAGTACTGTCCCTTAATGTTGATTTATCTGTCTTCATAATACTTATCACTACTCCAAATTTTGTGAATTTTTTATTTAGACCCCCCTTCCTACCCATTGTGTTTCTAAAAGGCAGAGAGACCTTGTCAATCTTGCTGACATTTGTAGCACCAGAATCAAGAGTGGTACCTGGCACATAGCAGGTACTCAAAAATATTTTTAGGACTAGTGGCAATACCTAAATGGACATAAGACAGAAAATATTGACACACATACATCTTTATGGACTGCTGTGGAATCTGCCCATGGTTTGCTCTCTCTAATATCATTCATCACTGAGATTTCTCACCTGTTCAGAATTAGTGCTTTGTTCATTTTTGCGCTGAATATGCTCTTATTCGTTTAACTTGTGTTCACAGACTTTATGCAGAACATTCAAAGACCTAAAAGTCTTCATTCTGATTAAGTAGTAAAATTGCCTTTCTAGCACTACTCTTATGTGAGGTCCTTCCTTTTACTCAGTAATTTGGGAGCGTCTGCCTTTCTATAATTATTGCATTTTGGATAGGACTTTCATTAATCTCACTATTTGATAACACAGCTATTTGCATCAGTCTTATTCATATTGCTTAGCATGTACTATCTACTCAATGATGGAGGTGAATAAATAATGATTGGATGACTCGATGGTGGGGGGATTCCCACACTGTTGAAATTTATCCAATTTATCTGCAGGATTTGCTTAGCTGTGGGTTCCTTGGTTACAGATCCCTCAGTGCCCTCAAAGTGACTATCTAGTAGTGGAACTTTAGGACAAAGATGTGCTTAGGGAGAAATAGACAATAAAGGAATGACAAATAATTAATATATGGGTCCTCACAATCACCAGGTTCTAGACTCTGAGAAAACCATGTATGAATCACATGCGGATATAGGCTTCACAAGAAACTTTTGTAGAATAGTAACTTTGAAAGTCATGAAATTTGGTAGCAGTCAGAAGGGACAATTTTAGGGAACAACTGTCCTGCTACCTGGGTACACACCATCTGTTCTTCAGTTTTTTGTTTTTGTTTTTTGTTTTTTTTTTGAAATGGAGATACAAATTACTGTCTGATATTTTCTTGTATTGCAAATAAAGAGATTGAGCAGAATAGAATTTTTCTACTAAGAGCATTTGTGAGACGCTAGTGAGACAATATATGTTGGAGATGACATAAATTATAAAGTCTGAAAATAACCTTTAGCTATTATTATTATTACTTTAATTTGCATCCTCAGCTATTCTAGAAATCCTGGAGCAAACAACTCTTAGCAATGTGTGGAAGGATGCACAGTTACAAGTAAAGGGAAAGAGACTAATACTAATTATATATTTAAAATTCTCCAAGAGACACCTCCTTCATTTGCAGATGTTCCTACAGTTAAAATAAAATATGATGAAGTAACAACATGAATGACATTATAATAAAGAATAATGATAGAGCTGAAATCATCTTGTTATTAAAATTATAATCCTGAAGTTGGCTATAGTTTTAATGTTGTGCACTTAAGGTAGTAACCTGCTGCATTGTTCATACCCCTTCAATTTCAAATCAGTACTGATTTGCAAATAACATTTAAAAGACTTACTGCATTCCCCATTGAGTCTACATATCTTATCATGATCATAATATTGGTGATATTGAAGATTATTAATGCATTTGTAGATTAAATTTTAAATTTCTCATTGGAATATGAATGATAATTCTATTGTTTCCTATTGATTTAAGTTTTTAAATGGAAGATATGGCCTTTTGGTACCCCCAGATTGCATCTTTTTGCAAATTTTGAAATCCTAGAATTGTGAATTAAAGGAAAAAGGTTATATATTTATATAATGCCTTATTTGTTCAAGTCACTTCACATAATTTATTCCTCCATGGAATTAATCTATGAGATATTTTATTATGCAAAATTTAAAATTACAAAAACATTCCTGAACCAGTGTTATCCAGGTAATAAGTGACAAAACCAAGATTTTAACTTGGCTTTGTTTTAAGGTATATGTTTCTCTTTGTACTAAATTAAATTCCCTACTTCAACATATGAAATAATTTTCTTAAACTTTGAGAAGTCCACTTTTTATGGAGTTTCTGTCATCCTATCATCTTGCAAGTGAAGAGCAGGAATTTTTTAATCAATTTTTAGCAATTTTTGTAATTAAATTTACCCTATTAACACTTTATTCATCCCATTTTATTTTTTTATCCTATGAACACTGTTCCAGAAACTGGTTTTGGTATTCAAAGTCATTGTTTCTTAATTTTTAAGCTTCCTATATTTGAAGACACTATCTATTCTGAGAAGCATCATTAAATTAGTAAGAGCTTTTAGAAAAAATGGGTTGCTGCCACATTTGTTAAATATATGGACTATTTATCTTATCTTAATTTCAGAAATGCTAAAATATGTAAGATAGTCATCTAGTAAAAGAATATACAGGGCTTGGGCTATAGCTCAGTGGTAGAGTGCTTGCCTAGAACATCCTTAGCACAACATAAAAATTAAGCTATTAAAAAAACATGTTGTGTATTTGGTATTGCAATTTAGTGTTATTTCTTAAATAGTGCTTTTTATTTGAAATTTAATTGATGATCTGGGTATAAATGAAAGAAATCTCTCATTGCCACATGCTAAAGATTTAATAATAATCATATATGAGGTAGTGATATGTGCTAAAGAGTAAATCAGGAAAATGATGCTTCATGGTAAATCAAGAAAATTGACTTGAGAATCAAATGTACGGCATCAAAGTCACTCTAAGGATTTTAGCTGGTGTAACCAGAAAAATGGAGTTACTGTTTATTAAAGTGGTAATAGTTTCTCTTTTGATATTCACAGGCTTAGAGGAATGTTATTTTGAGAATTGATTTTCTTTATTTTGGACTATGATTTTTGCATTATTTTTAGTTGCATTGTTGAAACATATATATAAATTTTGTCACAGCACTTTTAACAAAATGTATATTAATAAGGGAGGCCAGTGACTATATATCAGTTTCCTAGCATCTTGCCAGCTTTTGAGAATTTTACTTAAAACTTAAGATGCAATGAAAAGTATGTACTGGCATAAAATAAGACCATTTTTATTTTCAATTCTTGGTCCACAGAGGATATTAAACCATATATTTAATAAATGTCTATACTAAACCTACCTCACTTTTTACTTGTCTGTTTATAATTTTTATCTTTTGGATCTTAATCTTCAGTGTTTGAGTCATAGACACTATACTTATAATTCAGAATTTTCACTTTTTTCGTTCAACAAGTATATTAACATTTTTATATAACCCAGTTACTTTTTTGTTTCATTCGTGAACATTCTGTTGCTTTAAAGTTTCCAAAATCATCATCTCTACAAATTGCTGCTCAACAATCTATTTTATACAAGAGGCAGTGTTATACAGTGGCTGGGAATAGAAGACCTAGATGGGCTTTAATTCTGTTACAAGAAAAAAATGTACAATTTAGGTAATTGCCCATTTTTTTTCACTAGTGGAAAGGAGACTAATAACACTGGATTTTAAGAATTTAATAAAATAACACTCAAAAAATGGCTCCCTTTCTGTTGCTCAGACTACAAATGTTAATGTTATTGTTGATTTTCTTTTTTGCATGCCATATCCAATAGAATTCTGTTATTTCTCTCCCTCCCTCTCTCCCTCCCTCCCTCCTTCCATCCTTCCTTCTTTCCTTTCTCCTTCCTCCTTCTCCTCTTTTTACAATGGGGATTGAACCCAGGGGTGCTTTACCACTGAGCTACATCTCCATTCCTTTTAATTTTCTGTTTTTTGACAGGGTCTCACTGAGTTTCTGGGCATCTTCCTAAGGTGCTGAGACTGTCCTAGAACTTGTATTCCTTCCTATTTCCCCAAATTTCTGGGATTACAGGCATGTGATACCATGCTAGACCTGTTGATTTTCTTCATAATCTTAACCAGGCACAGTGATCCACACCTGTAATCCCAATAACTTTGGAGGTTGAGGCAGAAAAATCACGAGATTGAGGCCAGCCACAGCAACTTAGCAAGACTCTGTCTCAAAATGAAATATAAAAGCACAGGAGGTATAGCTCAGGGTAATGCACCCCTGTGTTCTGTCCCAGTACCAAATCATTATTATTATCATCCTCTCATTATCATCCTCCTCCATCTGATTTAAAAAAAAAAAAATCTTCCTGCTACCATGATCCAAACCACATCCTCTCTCCCCAAGATTTTGAAGTATATTCTAATCTTCTTCTGCATTAGCCTCTTCAGCCTATTCTTTTCTCAGAAACCAGAATGATTTGTTAAATCTAAGGGAGAAGATAATACTCCTCTGCTCAGATTTATTCAGCGGCACCATGTTTAACTCAGAATAAAAGACAAAATTTTTTAGGGCCTGCAACTCCAGACCTGCCGCACTCCCTTCATTAATACTATAGCATAAAATGATTCCTCTCCTTCCCTTGCCCCTGCCTCTTCATCCACACTACTCTGGTCTGTGAACAGACAAGGACTGCATGGCCCACCTGAGGGTCCTTCACTGGCAGCACCCTCTGCCTACAGTGTTCAGCCGGGTGCTTACTACCTCCTTGGCATCTTTGCTACCATGTTGGTCACCTCAGGGAGGCAATCCTGACCACTGTGTTTAAAACAGCAAGATTATTCCCTGCCCTCACACATTTTTTTCGTTTTTTCCCTGCCCACCTCTATCTTTCTTCATTGATCACATCACTGTCTAATATATAAGTGTGATGTTTGTTTTTTTGGCTCTAATACTCTCAAGTTCATGAGCAAATTTTTTCATTGTATTTTTCATTGATTCCCAACTAGAAGAATCCCTAGTACAGAGCAGAACTCATTGCATGTGTTTAATGAATGAAGGGCACCTGTCAGGTAGTAACTGTACACTATCATCATCTATCCACTTAGATATTCACATAGTTATAAGAAGTGAAGTGGTATAGTGTGAGAAAAAAGCAAGTGTTTTTTTGGGCTGGGGTTGTAGCTCAGTGGTGGAGCGCTTGCCTAGCATGTGTTAGGCACTGGGTTTTATTCTCAGCACCACATATAAATACATAAAATAAAAGTCCTTTGACAACTAAAAATATATATATTTTTTTTAAAAAAAAGCAAGCATTTTTCAAGAAAAATAGAAATTCTCTTAAGACTTTTGTTTTATATTCAGGAAAAGTGTTTGCAGAGTTTCTGAGAACATAGGCTTCTGGTTTCTGAGTTGAGACATTTTACAAATATGGTCAAACACAGCATTACCACTTATATGATAATGGCAGAGTTTGCAGTGAATATTTTTTTAAGAGAGAGAGAGAAAAGAGAGAGAGAGAAAGAATTTTTTACTTTTTATTTTTCAGTTTTCGGTGGACACAACATCTTTACTTTATTTTTAATGTGGTGCTGAGGATCGAACCCAGCGCCCCGCGCATGCCAAGTGAGCGCGTTAACACTTGAGCCACATCCCCAGCCCTGCAGTGAATATTGAAGAGAACTTTTGTGTAATTTCAGGAAAAATGGCAAGAAGAAAGATAACTACATATTGATGAAAGAATTTTATTGGTTTTTCCAATTTTTAAAAATTTTTGAATGATACATGAAAATATAAGAATTATACAAACTGATGGGATACCATGTAATGTTTACATTGTATAAAGTTTAAATCAGAATAATTTATCTCCTTTAACATTTATCACTTTTCTTTGTGCTGTGAAATTTCAAAATTCTTTCTTCTAGGTTACTGTGATGCCCAGCCCATTGTTTTTATCTGCAGTCACAAGAGCACACCAGAATCTTTGGCTCTTGTTTAACTGAGTAATAATTATTAACAAAGCTTTCCCTACCACTGCCCACTCTTCCCAGACTCTGGTAACCACCATTCTACTCTCAAATTCAAATAAATTTTGAATTGTGTCATTTTAATTCAATTTTCTAAAGTAATAAGGATATTTTTCCTTTCCTCCTCCTCCTCATCTTCTTTCTCTTTCGTCTTCTACTGAATGTGCCTTCTAAGAACCAAGTCATGCCAGACTCTATGGGCAATTAAAATTATGTGATAGAGATAGACCCTAGACCCTGAAATAATTGCTTAATTTCAGACATTTCAGACATATTCAAAGGAACCAAAAAAATAGGAAGGAAGAAAGAAAAGATAAGAAACCAAGGAAGAATGAAATAATTAATTAAAAGAAACAAGAAGAGGAAAGCAAGAGGAAAATTATTATGATGGGATTCAGAAGGGAACATGAGGAGATCTAGTTGGGGCTGTGGGCAGTGGGATAGCAGAAGAAGATCTGAGGAGGAAATACTACCTTCATGGATAGATGGTAAATGCTGATACTTTCAAAACTGAATGACCCTTCCTTTAGCAAGATGATGTAAGGATATTTCTGTGCAGGAATATTTATAAAAATGAAAGAGAAAAACAGGAGAAAACTTAAGCCAAACTAAACAACAACAACAAAAAACTGCCTAAATTTTTTCAATGGAATCAGATTATATGAGTGAAAATTCTCCATAAGTTTCATTTCATGTAGTACATGGGAAATGAAAGGTATTTATTAATGTAAGTTATTATATTATCATTATAAACATGAAATTAGTAGTTAAATAATTTTTAAGGTTTAAAAGACCTTTGAAGGCCTTCTTAAAAAATCTGTTCACAGATGAAGAAAAGGAAATTACATGGGTGGGAAGTGACAAATTTAGGGTGAGAAATGGCACCCCGGAACACACAGACCAGCACACCTCCCCAGTAGCAAATGCTGTTTATCTATTGCTGTTTAAAAACTCCCTGGTTTCTTGCTTGCTCTCTGCTATAAAAGGAAAGAAAGGACAGGATCAGGGAGAGAGGAAGGGAAAGGAAACACAACAGCAATACTAAGCATCTGTGCCTTACCAACTGGAAAGTTGAGGATGGTAGAATTTTGGTATCTTCTCTAGTAGATTAACCCTCAATTGCAGTTTCATTTTTGCTTATGTTTCAGTTCAAGAAAAATCTAGATATTGTACTTTTTCTTTTCTCTCTCTCTTTTTTTTGTTTTTGTTTTAAGATAACTTTACTGAGACATACTTTACATGCCAACCAATTCATCCATTTAAAATGTACAGTTCAATACCTTTTTGTAATATCATAGTTGTGTAGTTATCATCCAAATCAATTATAGTACATTTCCATTACTTCAAAATGAAACAGACCTACACTCCTTATTTGTAACCTGCTAAAGCCCCTAGAAACCAAACTTTAGGCCATCACTACTTTACTCTTTGTATCTACGAGGCAATGTTCTGTTGGATCAATTCTTACATATTGTCTGATTTGAAGAGACCAATTCTAAATGGAAGTTTTTCACAAAGTCACATGTCAATTTTAAAAAATAGACTTCATAACTAGAGTTCATAACTAGGCATTTGGAATCATAAACTTCATGTTTAATGTTGAAAAGATCATCATAAAAGCACACCCCGATCGATGTATATTCCTAATTATTTATTTTCACTGTGAGTTTTGGAATAATTGTGTGATTCTGCTTTTTAGTGTGGACATGCACCGATATCAACCATCACCCTATTATATTAATAATCTATTGCTGTGTAACTTGTTTGCATACATATAACAGTTTAAAACAACAAATTTGTCATTTACTATATATGTAGGTCAGGAGTCTGAGCACAGCTTAACTCTGCAAGGGCTGCAATTAAGATGTCAGTCATGGTTGAGATCTGCTCTGAGGTCCTCTTCCAGGCTCAAATGGCTATTGCCAGAAACAGCTATAGGACTAAAAATGGTAGCTTACTTCTCTACAGCAGCAATAGAGAGCATTTCTGATTTCCGTCTATGAATTCTAAAGCCTGTTCTAATGGCTCATCTGATTGAGTCAGACTTACCCAGAACAATATCCCTTTCACTAACTCAAAATCAGCTGATATGGGATGTTAATTACATTGAAAAATATAAATTTTCAGTTTATTGGAAAGACTATTAAACAAAGGAAGCTAATACTTATTGATCATTATTATATGTATACACTAGGTACTTTCACATTTTTATATTTAATTTTTATAATTGCTCTACCAGCAGGATGTTGGCAACACTGTTTAACTGAAAATGAAACTATGGACCAAAAAAGTTAAGGTCATATACCTAGCAAATTGATTAAGATTCAAACCAAATATGCATGACTTCAATGCCTGACCCTGATCTTACAACCTTACAATGCTGTCTCCAAAGAGGGAGATAAGGGCTGACCTAAGAGAAGGCATACAGCCTCTGAAGACACAGCTCTCCTGCTCTACAATTTTGCCAAACCCAGTACATCTCCATTTTGAAGTTGCCTTCCTCCAGCTGTGCATTGAAATAAGCTAGAAATTGTGAATTTGTTGCAGCTTTCAAGAAAACCATAAGTGGAAACAGCCAGTATAAAGCATAGCTCTGGTCCAGAAGCCCCATTCCTTCCTCTAAGATTTCTTGTAAGAAGGCTGATACGTGATTATGCGATCAAACTTGTGGAAAAGCAGACTTAGGATACCCTGCCTTAGGATGGAGGGGGAATTCTGTATCTGCTGAGT
The DNA here is from genome assembly GCF_021218885.2 of Marmota monax. Lineage (NCBI taxonomy): Eukaryota > Metazoa > Chordata > Mammalia > Rodentia > Sciuridae > Marmota > Marmota monax. The sequence goes on along the minus strand of NW_026695230.1, from coordinate 398,547 downwards.
GCATTTAAATTCTTTGTGTATATGTGTGTGTGTTTTGATCTGCACATTATGCATATGCATATTAGCGGGACATTCATGAATGCACACAGCATGGTTTGCTCCAATTTATTCCCCAGTGGTTCCCCATTTCCTTCCCCTTCTCTCTTTCCATTTCCCTTTCTCTGCTCTTCTGTTTGCCTTCTATTTACTAACATGTATACTTCGTTCATTAGTACCTTGTAATTATACACAAAGATGGGATTCATTGTGGCATATTCATTCATGCATAGTGTGGTTGATTTTGTTCCTTCGTTCTTCAAAATTCATGAAAGTAAAAGGGTGAATAGATTGGTTACCCACTGAATAATGACAGCAGAATTTACATTACTCAACTTTGGAAAACATGGTGCTCCTCTTTTCCCCTTCCGTTCTTTATGGCAAGTGTTGCCTTCTTTATTTTCTGTGTGTTGACCATTCTTCTAGCTCACCCATGTGACTCACTGCTTCACCTCTTCAGATCTAAGCTCACATGTTATTACTAGTCTCTTTAATAAAATAGCATCCTCCCACTGCCTTTAACACTTGCATCCTTTCTACTTACTGTGATTTTTCTCCAATGCTCTGATCACAAATCATATTTAATATTTTACTTAATTTTTTTAAAAAATTGTTCTTCTCTTACTTGAATGTTCTATTAAGGCAGGGTTGTGTTTGCTACTTTTTAAGAGTTTTTTCATACCATTGGTATTTAAAAAATAATTGTTGAAAAAATGAATTATTGTTTACCTAAATTTAAGAGAAACATTATGCTATATTGACAAACATCAACTTAGAAGTCTTAGCCAGATATGATTCAGTTTTAGATACACTCTTACTAGCTTAATGAATTTGTATATCATTTACGTTCTATGTGCCTTAGTTTACTTATTAAATGTAGGTTGAATTATGCATACTCCATAAAACTGTTAATAGGAAATAATGCATGCAAAGTTTATGCTTCTTAATATGTACTTAGCAAATATTATCAATGTTAGGTATTATTAATTGGCCTAGATGTAATCACTAAATACTTAGAAATTTTAACATAGCTGATCATTAATTTCATCCAAAGACAAGTTACGACCTACACAATCTTAGTTATACCACTGCAAATATCAAACTATTAGCTTCACATTATTTAAAAAAGAAATTAAGTTTTCTTCCCTGTAATAATTCAATTGATTGAACTCTTGAACTCCTAGGGCCTCTTACATGCCAGACAAATGCTCTTCCATTGAGCCACAGCTCTATCCTCAACTGATTGAACTAAGAAAACCTTATATACTTGTTCATCAGGTCAAAATTAATACTTGATAGGTATCAAGAGATTCAATGAAATAATTTTATTCAAGCCATTTTGATATATTTGAAATGGCTGAATATATAGTTATCTAAATGTTTTTTTTTAATTTAAAGTAATATTTGTATCATACAAAATAGGAATTTTGTGAAGTATAGAAATTCTTGGTCATAATTATGGATCCTATGGAGATTTCCTATTCTGATATCTTGTTGTATACTCTTTCACATTGAATATAGCTTATTGATCACTCATATACATCTTTATTTGTAATTGATATGATAATCTCTTATACAATTTTATTATTCCAATAGTAACTATAATTTTTCATGTCTCCTCTCCATTTTTGGCAGCTATAGTTTCCACTTTCTAATCTCTCTCTCTTTTTTAAAAAAGTATTTGTTGGAATAATGTTCATGGTTTTATTCTATGGATTTCTTTATCCTTCAGCAAAATTCACATTCATAAAACTTCCCAACTTTTAAGAAAACAAATTCTCAAAATTAATGCAGTTTTACTTAAGCAAATAAATGCTTATGAGTCAATTCTGTTCTTACCAATATCTCTTATCTTTAAGTTCAGTTCAGATCAACTGTCTAGTATAGTTTGAATGATTATAAATTTATTTTCAAAAAACTTAAATAGCTTTCAAATAGCACAGCTTCATTGAATTCTTACAGAGTCACTATGGAAGCATTAATAAAATTACAGGCAGACTTCCATATGATTATTCTTTTGTAAATATCAGGATGGATAATGTGAACATTATGCCTACCTAAACCTTGGGAAAACTTGAAGAGATTAGTATATTTATTGAGAAAAAGGAGAGGAAGTATAAACATGTAACTTTCTCTTTCTGTTTTTCAGCCCTAGGAAAAGAGAAGGATTACATGGATGAATCAGAACATGCTAACTATGATCGATCGCGTCTCATTAATGACTTTGTTATCAAAGATAAACCTGAATCCAAAGCAAAATCATCTAAGGTAATGCAAACAAAACTACCAATACATCATTTTTATACTGAATTTTAAAAATATTTGAATAATAGTTTACATAGTTGTTTTTTTTTTTTTGCTGAAGAACACAAAGGATCATAAATGTTAATATGTATCTATTAAAGACTCAAACATGAATATTTATTTACATATATCATATTCTATTTCTATTATTTAATAACTTTATTTTATTTTATCAAAGTTTGCCATTTTCTTCTTTACACTCTATTCTTTGATATTGATTTACATGTAATAATTATACATATTTATGGGATATAATGTAATGTTTCAATACATGTATAAATTATAATGATCAAATCAGGAAAATTAGAATATCTATATCTTTAAAGATTTATTACTTCTTTGTGCAGAGAACATTCATAATTCCTTTTGAAATATATGGCACTTTATTGTTTTTTTTTAAAATATTTTTTAGTTATACATGGACACAATATCTTTATTTATTTATTTATTTATTTTTATGTGGTGATGAGGATCGAACCCAGGGTCTCACAGGTCTGAGGTGAGCGCTCTACCGCTGAGCCACAACTCCAGCTCATGGCACTTTATTGTTAATTGTGGTCACCGGACTGTGCAATAGAACACCAGAACTTAGTCCTCCTATAAAAATAACATTATGTCTACCAAACAGAATTTTAAAATGTTTGATCTGAAACATATAATTGTTCAGTATTATTCTTTTTTGAGATTTTTTTTCTTCATTTTTCATATTTGTTTGAAAATTAGTGTGGTTTAATAAATTCATACATTTTAGTCAAATGGACCAATATTTGAACTCCAGTTTCACTAATAACTAGTTGCAATAACTTGATGATATTAATTATACTCAGTAGGCCTTTTTTCTCATCTATAAAAACTGAATCATTTCTGCTTGACAAAATTATTTGAAGAAAAAAATGAGATAACTATGTGAATGTGTTTAGGGGATATTAAAGCTGCCCACAGGTCATATTTTTATAACAATTTGGAGATTGATAATACATCATTGATATTGTAGTTCATCAATAAATGCAATATTGAAGAAAAGTTCAGTTTTTACCATGCATCAAATAAAATGCTTTTATAGACACTTCAAAGCATCTGAGCATGACCATCTAGCACCAAATGTCAAATTGATGCTGCTTGTTTTTATCATTATAACTGCATGGGATTTATATTCCCCTTTGGTGCCTTCTGAGACAAATCCAAGCTCAGGCTAAGCTCATTTATTTTATTTTTCTATTGAATAAAGTAGGGATACTTATGTTAAAAAAATGGGGTATTTAATTTAGATCAAGGATGAATTTTATTTCAATGATCATTGCACAGCTAATAATCACATTTTGATTATAATTTTATGCATGATATTTGATTTTATTTTGCTTAGATTAATTTTGCAAGTTCTTTATTAGTCACTACTGATGAATTTGTGAAGAAATGTAGCAGAATTTTAATGTTACTACAGAATCATGAGTGAGACCAAACATTAATAGACTCTGGGCTAATTGTTTATAACAAGTTTCTTCATTTCTGTTTCTCTGGGTTTTGTTAAAGAGGATTACAATTCTATTCCAGTGATTCTCAGATTTTCTTTGCAAGTCAGAGTTTTATCTCTCTGCATTAACTTCATGTGTTCCCTGTGTCTGGTCAATATAAATTATCTGGAAAGTCTCTTTAATTTGTGAAGAACTATTTCAATTGAACCAATAGAAAGAATTATAAGAGAAATTGAGATCTTATCCCTTAGGGTGCTTATAATATTATTTTAAAAAGCTTTAAATAAATAGAAAATGAGCTAATTAAATATATTCTCTTATCTACCTCTTCAGAATTTATCACCTTGCAAGCAGTGATATCTATCATTTTATTTCTAGTCATAGTAACCATTATCCAAGTCTTTGACTTGGCTTGAACCTTTATAATATTAATGTTAAAAATTATCAGTTAAACCTTCATTAATATTTTGGATTTGATAGTAAAATATCAGAATATTTTAACAGACCACAGTAGTCTAATTCAAAAAATCCTAGTGAGACGTCCTACTGAATCTACTTGATTATCTACCCATCAACTATTCCACTTCTGCTCAAACCGGAAAAGCATCCAGAGTCACCCAGGAGACCACACTCCCAGCTTCTATCAAATTATGTCCACTTTTCTAACCATTTCAGAGGTTAGAGTGCAGCACAATTTCCATTTGAAAAAGGGTTGTACTGTAATAGCAAAAAAAAAAATTGTTTGAAAGTCATTTAGCTAGAACTTGCAAAGTTTAGATACAAGGGAGGAGCAATATAATCTGCTCAGAAAATGCTTTGTGTATATTTGTCACAGGAAATCTGAAAAACAAAAATGTATTGAGCTTAATTTTTATTGATTGAACTACTAGCTGGATACCATATACTTTATAAATTTGTTGGCCTTCTTTTCTTTACAACCCACATTGAAATTTTGAGTTTATCTGTGCATATAGTGGGGATATATCTTTTAGGTTAGATATCATGAAATTGATGATCTTCATTACTTTGTGACCCACAAATAGCTACTTTAATAGGGTTCAAATTGACATTTATATGTAAAACATATATTTATATTCATATTTATGAAGAATGGATATATATATATATATATATATATATATAATCTGATACACACACACAGAGTATTTCGTGGTACTGGGATCAAACTTAGAGCCTTATACATGATAGGCAAACATTCTATTACTGAGGTACATTCAAAGCCCTAATTTTTTGTATATATATTAAATTGCACATCTAAAAACCTATGCTTTACAGCACCATTCATTTGTGATAATTGCAGTTGTTGTGATGTTCCTTGTGCACTTTGTGCATACTAGCTGATATTTTACTTTTTCACTAAAGTTACACAGTTGCAAAGGGACCATTTTAAGATATGACAAAGCAAGTTCATAAATAGTCAATGGAAGGGAGTACAAACTCAAAAGGGGAAAATAATGTGTGGTGTAAAACTATGCAGCAAGTAATAACTAGAATTGGATTATAGAAAACAAATAGGGCTTTCTAACAAACTTTGTCTTCAGCTACAGTTTAGGATCATAGAAAATAACTGTAGATCCTTTGAGGTAGTCTCTTATTCTGAATTTATGAGGAAGCTCAGTTGAAATTGTCAAATGTAAAATCAAACCAAGAAATCCAGAAATACATCTGACTAGTTTGGTAGGTATTGGGGTGTAGATAGACTCTACATCTGTTTGAAAAAAAATTTTGTCAATTATTGTGCAAACATTTTTTAACTGATTTTTAAGTCAGTTGTGAATTTTTATTTTTATCATATATCCACCACTCAGTACATTTATAAACAAAGAACTGTGTAGTTTTTTAGGCTAATCATAAGAACAATAAATTCTATCTTTAGAATATTGGTGTGTGTGTGTGTGTGTGTGTGTGTGTGTATGTTTTGAACCCAAGTCCTCCCACTTGCTAGGCATGTGCTCCATCATTGACCTATATCCACAGCCCAAACATTTGTTTTTAAATCATGAACTTTTATTATGTGTTATTTTTATGGAAACTCTCATATTATAGAGATTAAAACCATTTATAATATTAGTATCTAATATTATGAAGTAAAATCAATAAAGCAATAGTATTTATTAGGAAGCTACTATGTGCAAAACTGGACAAAAGAAGATGGAAAACACTAGGGTCCAAGTATGAGGAGGTAGTTCAGGAGATAGATATGTCTACACATGCAGAAGCCCAAGAAGCTATCAAAATTGGAGATGGCACTACACAAGATCTAAGTCTGTATTCAGCTAGGCTCAGGGTTATTTCATGTCCTAAAGTTAGGGAAATCTTTAAAAATCAATTTTTCCAATAAATGCAAATAGAATTTATCATCTTAGTGTAGTCATTCCTAAGTGTCTGAGGGTGATTGTTTCCAGAATTCCTGTGGATATCAAAATCTACACATGCTCAAGTCCCTTCCATGAAATAGAGCTATACACACATTCCCCTATACTTTACATCTAGTCATCTCTCTTGCTTACTTATGGCACCTAATACCATGGAAATACTCTGTAAATAGTAGATAATGTAGTAGTCATGAGAAGAAAATAAAACTTAACATGTTTGGTACAGATGCAATTTTTTAAAATATTTTCAGTGTGTGTTTGGTTTAGTCCATGTGAGTGGAACTCACAGATATGGAGCACTGACTATATTCACTTCAGGTATAATCTTGTCAATTAAAACAGCTATTTAAGTCCAATTTTAGTCATTCATCTGGTAGCTTAAATTGTCACTGTCTCTTAATTTCTGGAAAATTGTGTATTATCACCTTCAGAACACTAAAAGCCCTATACAAGATTTGGAAGCAAAGAATCATTTAGGAAAGTGAAATTGTTAGAAATGTTCACATGAAAGGTGATTGTAGAAAACTATTGAGGTCATCTCCTTCTTAACTTCCCTATCATATGGCTAGTGATGCCAGTCTTACAGAAGTATTCCCATTACTCACCTGTTACCTGTTGAGTAAAAGAGGAACACCATCTGCCAGTGCCACATGACACAAACTGAATAGCCCTGTGATCTAATTTTAATGAACTGCTAAAATATTCATATCAAGATTTTCCTGGTCTATTGCCTCTGCTGCTTTATTTGATACTCAACATCTCTTCAAAGAGGAAGTCATAGTAATTTGGAAAATAGATTTGTATCCCCAGACTCACTATGGGCAACATCTATAGTTGTTAATTTTGGCGTCTGAAATGATAGTAGCAAGAGTAAAAGATTCATTAACATCTACGATGGAAACCATGGACTCTGCTTATTCCAACCTAGAATAACTCTAGGTGTTCTACAACAATAATAAAGAAAAACCGGCCCATCCTCTACCTCCACAAAGCTCCAGCAGCTCTCAATAGCTGTGTTTAGAACTGAACTACGGTATGAGTCCAGTAGAATTAAGACTTGAACATATTTAACTGGGAGAATAGAATTAGATGAGTGCACTATTAGGCTTTGAGTCAGTGTGACCAAAACACCTGACAAAAACAACTTAGGGAAGGAAAAGTTTAATTTGGCTCACAATGTCAGATGTCTAAGTCCACAAGTCAGCCAGCTCCATTGTTCTGGGTCTGAGGAGAGGCAGAATATCATGGCAGAACCTTATGGTAGAAAAAGGATGCTCACATCATGGCAGCCAGGGAGCAGAGAGGGAGAGAGGAAGGGGTTAGGGAAGAAGGTAAAGTCTGCCAGGCAAGACCCCAGAGACCTATTTCCTCCAACTAGTTCCCATCTCCCTGTAGTACATGCTTACTAAACTATATACAGTATTCCCAGGAGTATATCCAATCTACTACAATTAATCATGATGGGGCCAGAAACCAAAAGATCCAATCATTGCTTAAAATCCCTACCTCTGAATCTTGCTTTCAACACATAAGCTTTTGTGCAACGTTCCAGATACAAAACATAACAATGAGGATTGAATTTGGGAGGGGTGGGGTAGAGAATTATACTTTGGAAGGTGACATGCCTACTTAGAAAGTCTTCTTTTATAATTAATACAAGGAAACATACCAAGATGCCAATGATGTTTTTTTTTTTTTTTCCCTCTCATCTCACTATTGTTTTGGTAATTAGACACATAGTAAGATTTCCAAATAGCAAATTTATTGGTTTTCCCTATGAATGTGTAAGAGTTCCTCATGAGAGCTTTGTCTTACATGTTTCTTGGAGAATTTTAGCTCTAAAATGAGAGCTACAATAACTTGCCTGCACAAATTTTACTCACATTGGTGGAATGTGAAAGCAAATTCAATAAATTATTGTGTGGGCATATCAGTTAAACAATACAACAAATGTTCCACTTGGTTCTTACATTCAATCAATTATAAATCCATATCAAGCCAGTTCTTGCATTGCTGAGACATGAAGAAAGCTAGAAAGATCCAATTAGAAATTACTTGAGCATATTAAAAGTCAAATCTGCATCATTAAGCAGATCTCTAGATTGTGTATGTAGCAGAAAAAGAAATGGATTGGGAGTTTTTATATTACTAAATGTTGATAACATGAAATAATGTGACACTTAACTTTGATTAAGGACCTCTCAAGGAATTTGTGGGTAACTTCTGTACCTTAACAACAGCTTTAAAAAGTAAAGTTTATTTTACCCCCATCTTGTAGGTGAGCACACTGAGGTTCAGATTGCTAACTTCCTGTTATCATTTAGCTGGTAGATAGTAGGCAGGATTGCATAGAAGCCACACATTATTAAACACTGTGCTACACTGTAATGAAGGTATGTGCAAAGGTCTCTAGAAGTCACCAGACTAGTATATTGACGATTTAGGGAACATATTCACATGACTAGGAAATGATTATGTATAGTACCAACCACAAATCTTGCATATTCCTCAATATTTATATCTAAGATAAAATATGATAAAATGGAGGACCTATGTTTAGATTCCAACAAATTATTTAACAACTATCCCTTCCAATCTGCTTACAGACCTTTATCTCCCATGTCCTCTTTCTGCATTCACTTTGTCATGCACAGTTCAAATTCCACCAGATGATTCAATCAAAATATGAATATTTTGAGAAATTCCTCACAATTCTTGGTGGAAAAGGAAAAGTCATCAAAATAAACACTGCTGAGTTTATTGGATAATGTCTGATAATTGTAGGTTTTCAAATTATCGTTAATTGTTTTCTTGTGGTAGTTGAAGTCTTGAAGGATGCAAACTCGAATTCCATATGAATGCCCCAGTCCCAGAAACCTATTGATTTTACTAATCCCTTCATACCACAGGCACTTTAAACACAGAGGTTCCATTTGTCTCCCATTTGTTTCATGAAGGTTTCAACTTATTCCATTAAATTTCCTATTTTCATGAAACTTTTGGAAAATCAATTTATTTGTAGGCATAGTGGTTAATTCAAGACCATATCAATTGACTTGTTGGTTCTTAGGTTCAGAGTCTTACAGATCCCAATTACAAGCTGCCGGTGGAGGCTTCTTGATAGCAATAAATGTAATCCTTTGTTGTATCTCATCATGTAATGTTAACCACAGGGGCCCAAAGTGTTCAACTTTATTTGTCTGTTTTAGTTTTAGACAGCAGCAAATTCTGTTGTTCTCAGAGCTCACATCATCAGCCCAGAGGCAATATAATGCAGTGTCAAATTTAACAAATGCAGGATTTTTCAGAAACAATAAAAATTTCTGTTGTACCTTTCTCCAGTGATAAGACAATGAGGCAGTTTCCTTTATATACTAGGAGAAAAAAAGGAATGGTGAAACCCACTCAGCTAACTATCAGGAAAGTATTACTTGATTTGCCAATAATAAAGTTAGTTGTGTTTGCCCGACCCCTATTACTCCAACTGAAACATACCTCCCACCTTTTGTGTTAATCTGCCCTGCTCGTTCAAATACACATATGCGATAAAGTATTAAAAAATGACAGTAAAGTCATCAAAATGTCACTGACATTATGACTAAATGTCACCTACATGAATCATACATAGGCACTATTAACTGGTGACAGATGAAGGCAGTCCCCTAACCTACCCCAAAACCATCCTCTAAAAATAAAAAGCAATACAGAAATTCTTATAAAGACATGAATTGTCTTTTTCTTTTTAAGTCATTATTCAGTCTCAGCCATTTAAAGAGTTGTCTAAAAACCCTCCAGTCAAATGCTTTGTGCAGCATTCAATATGTACGACTCTAGCTAATGGAAAAGGCAGGCGGTGGAAGGGAGAACTTTCAGTTGTCATGCTGAAGAGTGCTTTAAAGAAGATTGTCATTTGAGACTCTCTTGTCAGCAATGAAGGATTCCAAATGCCTCTGAACCCAGAATTCTGACTGTGGTATGTTTAAAAGTGCATCATTCTAGGAATACTATGTTACTTTTCTTTTTTTCTTAAACATGTATAGAGAAGCCAGTTAAGACTAATTGCTACGATACTGATTTCAAATTGTGAGTGAATATATTTCAAAATACTAGGTAAATAATTTAAAAAAAATAAGAAATAGTATGATCTAAATGTGTTTATTTTTATTTGTCAGTGTTTTTCTTGCATGTGAAACAATTGCCACCTCTCTGAAGTTTTGACTTTTTAAATGCATTTGATTATTGATTTCATTGAAATAGTTACAAAATCTACTCTAAAATAGTTCTTGATGCAAAATTATATAAAATGTGACTATTTACAAAATAAATATTTTCTAAATGTTCTTAAGTAATTATTTCATATAAGAATTTTTATGAAATGATGTCTGCCAAAGTATAATTTAATAGAAAAAATGAATTTAAAGAAGCATATCTCAGGATTAAATGTTGAATGAAACAGGTTTGAATTTCACTGATATGTAAGCAAGGGAATGTAATGTTTTCAACCTGCTGTTTTTATTTTCTAATAGTTTTAAAGGAATTTTTTTAAAAAAATAATTTTTGTCCCAGTCTTTGCTTTCATTTGTTTGTTTTAAAATGTTAAATGCTTCCATTTGGAGATCAGAATTTCAGTTTCTCCATTTACATTCAAGGTGAGCTCTTTTAAAAGGGATAATCATTGATATGGAAATAGGTGTTCTTTTCTTGAAGAAAAATAAGTACCTAAATGGTTCCTTAAATACTATTTAACATGTAAAAGTCAGTGTGCAGGAAAAGTATACTCAAATATATTCTCAGTAAATTGCTTATAAAGAAGGAAACATTTAAAATTTACCTATTAAAGTTTTAAAAAAATGTTTATTTCATTAAAAACTCTGCAGAATACCTTATTCTCAACTCTATCATAGACTATTCTATTTAAAAAATGATTGGCTTTGGATCTTTATTAGATAAACCAGAGAATCTATGATTTTCATTAAATAAAACTGGATGGGGGAGAGGTGGGGAGGGGGGAGGGTGGATGATGGGAAAGGCAGCGGAGCACAACAGACACTAGTATGGCAATATGTAAATCAATGGATGTGTAACTGATGTGAATCTGCAATCTGTGTATGGGGTGAAGGTGGGAGTTCATAACCCACTAGAATCAAAGTGTGGAATATGATATGTCAAGAAATTTGTAATGTTTTGAACAACCCACAATAAAAAATTAAAAAAAAAAAAAAAAAAAAAAAAAAAAAAAAAAAACTGGATGGGGAAAAATTACATGCTCTAGGAAATAGCACTTAACATAATGCCTGTTACATTATGGAAATTCAATCAGTATTGTCCTTCTCTCTTTTCTTTAGTTCCCCTTTTACATTTCACACTGAGTATTTAGACTTGCTTCGTAATTTTTATTCTTTCCATTTATGCATGTCTTATTACATGGAGTTCAGAGTCTTGTTCTTTACAAACAGATAACTTGGGTGGTTTGGATCCAATCTGATTTATTTTCCCTTCTTTTTTGGTATCACATGATATTTTGTTGCTCAGTGAATCAACTCTATTTTATAAGATACTTCAAATGTGAAAAACTAACAATTCTCATCTAAATACATGACCTAAAATCACTATTGAAAAATTCACCTCAAAGGTAAAATGTCGGATAAATTATCTGGGTCAATTCATTGCTTGAACCATCTTGAGAAAAATAAAAATGCAGTTTTTCTATACAGATACTTAAATTTTAACTTAATTAATAATCACCTATCAATATAAAAAGTAGCTTCATATTTGAGGACTCCTCAAAAAAAGTATATGATACATAATTAAATTTTATATGGTAAGAAATATGTATGTTTCACAATCATAAAAGCAACCTTATAAGTAGAATTGTCACTTATTGTTATGTTAGGATAAAATGTATTTTTTTGTGTGACATTTCTTCCTCAATAAAATGAGAGGTTAAATTCAGTGGCATTTGAAGTTCATATCTCATATTCTAAGAAATTTTGGGTCTTCCCAAATTTTCCCTAATGAGGCAAAATGTGTTTGTATGTTTTCTAAACCAATACCGTATAAAAACGGTTGTCAAACTAGTGAATGTAAAAAATTTCTTGTAAGACTTCTTAAAAATAGAAGACTGGGCTCTCTACCTGTGGGGCTTCTACTCACAATACTTTCAATAGAGGCCTTCAAATTTGCATTTTTAACAAGTGACCAGTTGACCCTGAGGCATCCATCATCATATGTACCCTATCTGAGAACCACTGCCTAAACCTTCCTTTAATAGCTCTGGTGTTTTGAGAGCCAACTAAGTGCCCAGCTCTATATAAGTCAGAGAATACATTCATGAAAAAAAACAGGTAAAATCCCTATTGTTGTAAAGTTTGTAGTTTAGTGGAGGAGTCAGAAAATAAATAGGTAAGCCAAAGCAAAGTGTCTGTTTACAACTTGTAGGAAGTAGGTACAGGGTAATGGAAGAGTGCTACCCAAATGGTCAGGGAGGCAGCCTCAGAAGGTAGGTAGGTGTTCAGAGCAGGAACTGAAAAGTAAGCCAGTAGAGGGCAGAGTGAGAGAAAGGCATTCAAGGAAGAAGAGTGGCTTCTGTGAGGGCCCTGGGGTGGGTACCCAGAGCTTGTGTGTTTAAGAAACTGATATGTGGCCTGTGTGGCAGGAACAGAGAGACTGAGCACCAGGACGGCCCAGGATGAGAGGAGAGAGAGAGGTAAGCAGGCAGGCACAGTGTTGTAGAGGCCTATGAAGGGGAGCCGGAGTGGTGTTCTAAGTCCAAAGGGTTTTTTAAAAGATTTCTGTGTTCACGGTGTTGCTCTGTCTCCAAAAGTGGAGAGCAGTGGTGGAGGTGAGATGGCCTTAAGCAGTCCACTTGGAAAGCAAGGGTGGGTTGGTCAAGAGTGGCTGCAGTTGATGTGTATCCATCAGTCAGTTTCCAACATTAATATGTGGAAGCCACTTAGATATCTAAACACACAGATGGCAATTACTCAAAGTCACATTGAGATTGCTTACTTGATGATATGCAAACAGGTCAAAGCAGTGAAAAAGCAAGTTGGAAAGCAAAATTAAAATTATGTGTTTGTGCATGTATGTGTGTGTGAGTGAGATCAGTGACAGCAGTGGGAATACAGGTGATTTTAAAATTCCCTTTATTTTTGATTTCTGCAGTTAGAAAAATTGCATGTTGTTATAAAATCTATAAATTCAACTCTATCATTGACTTTGAGAAAGTAATCACAAGTTGAATTATTAATTGATTTCTGTGTTTGTGTGTGTGTGTGTGTGTGTGTGTCTTTGCCTTCACACGTACGCTTAAGCCAGGTACTATATAGAGTGGATACAAAATGAGTAAAACTTGGTTCCTGTTCTCAAAAAGTTTGCACTTTAGTGGAGGCAACAATAAAAGGGACTCTTGAGGAATGGTGCTTAAATGTTAGTGTGGATGAGCATTCTTTTCGTGATTTGAGATTTCTTCAAGGTATGAGCTACTCCTATTACAACCAACACCCAATGGGTCTTGAGTACTCTTACCCTTCCTATGCCCAGGTGACTTTGCATGTTCAGTACCTCTGCCTGGGAATGTCCACACTCAGTGCCTTCTATGCATTCTTTAGGACTCAAGTCACATGTCACTTTTGAATAAAGTTGCTTTTTTTCTCCTCCTTAGGACAGTGACTCCATCTTTGCCATCATAGCAACCCCCACCACACACACACACACACACACACACACACACACACACACACACACAATGGCAGAAATCACCACATCATAATTATATATCCTCTTTCTTCCTCCCTGACTATATTACCTTCTCTTAAAGGAGAGAGACTCTGGATTATTTTTCTTTGTAATTACCTCAGCACCTTGCACAGAATCTGACTCATGACAGGAATTCAGGAAAAAACTTGTTAAGTGAGTGAACTACTAAAAGAAATTAGGACAACATTGCAACTGGAGGTGAAATAGTTATTCTTAATGTGGCCTTCAAGAGAAAAGGGATCATTTATGAAGAAATAAAACAAACTTGCTTTAAAAATAGGTAAAATTTTCTGGTTAGTTTTGCTTCTAGGAATTTGTATTTATAATATAATTGGAGAGGCTAAGAGGGAAACATGAATGAGGATATTCACTGCATCATTGTGAATTAAAGCAAAAAAATAATTTAGCAAAACAAGCCTAAATATTCTTCCTTTGGAGGTAAATAAAGAAAGATATAAATATAAAAATGAATAGTGTTCAGCTACTTAAAAGTGCAAGGGGACAAGGCCAATGTGTCCTACTAATCCTTGAGTGGGCCAAATACACAATCATACATAGAATATGTGAATATGAAATCATGGTATCACTGACTCCTGGGAGTCACCATATCAAGATCGGTGAGACCTGGTACTAAAATTGTTTGACCCAACTCAGGTTCAACAGATAACACTATATATTGATGTAGAGCTATATGGAAGACTTTTGGTATTTTACTCAAGCATCACTTCTTTTGCTGGCCCTCATTCCCTATCCTAAGTTGGACAATCAGAATTTTCCATTCTCTTGGCTACAATGAAGATTCAGTGATGGATAAGTTTCCCAAGTTGAATTCTACACTATACACACACACACACACACACACACACACACACACACACACACACATATATATATATATATACTCAGGTATAGGAGGAAAGTTATTTTTAGTAATGTTAAAGCAAAATGAGCAGGAGGTTATTTGCTTGGATTTCTTTCTCAGAACTTTATGTAAGCAAACTGAAACAAAAATTGAAGGTTTTTTTCTTGTGTGTGTGTGTGTGTGTGTGTGTGTGTGTGTGTGACTGACTTAGGGCAGAGGGCAAGATAGAAAATATCTGGCCTCAGTTGATCACAAACAGACAACCAGTAGATTGGGGACTTCCCAATACACCATGCACAAATAAGATGAACGTGAACTATAGCCATTAAGTGCTTTCCTTACATTGCATTTGCAAGCAGCCTGTAAAAGTCCACTGCTTGTTGCTACTAGAGTGGGAGTGGAGCACTCTGAACATCTTCCAGTTTTGTATGCAACACAATTCACAAATGGTTCTCTACTCAAATGAACTCTCAAATTTATATTGTCAAAAATGTTTCTCTTAACAGCAGAAGTGAAAGAGGAAAACACAACAGAATTAAAACATGGAGATGTAATAGTAGAATGGGAATCTTGACAATTGCATTTGGATCTCCAGAACCAGCTATTTCTAAAACTAACTAATTCTGGATATTTTAGTGGTATAAAGCTGAATAAATACTATTGTATGAACATTAAAAGCTAATGTTGTGGTTAGGGAGAAGCTGTGGTTATTAGTTTTGAACTGTGTTTCTGTTATTTGGAGAATCAAAGTGTCCTGGTTAATGTAGATATCCATGATATACTGAATAATAAGAAAATAGTGTATAACTGCATGCATTAATTCCATGTGTGTATATGTGTTATATATTACACATCATATGTAATATATATGCATAAACACATGTTTAATCCATATTCTATGAGACGGAGATGAGAAAGACAACTCTGAGCTTGTAATAACAATTATTTCTGAACTACTATCTCTTGCAATATATTCACCTTCTATTTATTTATGTCATTCATATGTTATAGGAAAAAAACAAAAGAGGAGCAGGGAAAAATGAAATGGAATTGAAAAATGTCATTGTTAGGAGCACAGAAAAGGGTTTTGGTAATTGGAGGAAGCACATGAGGAAAGGTACTAAGTTTGGACTAAGTCATGTAAGTACAGGGCCAAGGCCAGAGACTTGCCTGGCTACAGCCCACAGTGTGGGGAGAATCAGGCTGGAGAGAGAATACAGGTGTGAGGAAAATATGGATTTATGTAACAAGTCCTATGCCAGGAAAACACGGATCCATAAACAGACTTCTATGACATTTTTCAAACTTAACGAAGCACTATTAACACTGAGTTGAATTAAAAAATCAGATGACTGAGCATCTACTGAGCAACAGTTGAAACATCATTGAAACAGAAGCTGCGTTATTAGTTAACTCATCTTCCATATATTATCCCTCACATAAATGGCCTCTTGAGTTTGTTATTAACACCTCAGTTTAATTCTTAAGGACATGTATGTCAGTAGAAAGAATTTTTAAATGTATAACGCACAAAGTGTCAGGCTATGGTCTTTTATATATTTGCCATAGAGGTAAGCAAATGTAAAAATTAAAAATAAAAGTAATTACAAAATTACTGAGCAAATGCTACATGTTAAAGAGTACATAATGCTTTTATAATAGGAATATGAAATAATTGATGTGATTCTTATCCTCTACTAGGAATATAAATATTTCAATATAACTTGATACTGTCAAGAATTTGGCCCCTAGAATTAGGATGTGGATTTGATTTGTGGCACTTTCATTTACATGTCATGTGTCATTGGGCCTTAGAGTTCCTATCTATACATTATGTGTGGGGACATGGTAGTGACAGTTAATAATACCTCCCTCACTGGGTAATTGTGGGGAATGAATGAGTATGCATTAAAGAGCTTCAAATAGCTCAGTGGTAGAGTGTGTGCTTAACATGCACAAGGCCCTGGGTTCAATCTCTTGAACCAGAAAAAAAAAAATTAATAGTATGGGAACATAGTAAATGTTCCTTAAAAAATGTAGTCATATTATTAAAGATCAGAAAATCAAGGATTTTAGAGGTTAAAGGACTGATTCAAGAATTATAGACATAGTGGTGGGCAAGATGGCTTTCCTCACAAGTTGTTTGATTCTGTATAACAGGGAGCAAGGTTTAGGGTAGGGAAAGGAGAGACAGAGGAGGAGGTGGTTAGAAGTTTGTAGAGGAAAAAAGTAGGTATGGGCAAGATAGAAAAAATCCTGGAAGAAGAGATTTTTCTGTATCTCTGTGTGACATAGAACCTCTTCTCATTTTCCTTTTAATGTACATGGAAAATTCTGCTAATCTTCATAGGTGAGAACTTTGGGAAGGAAATAATGATGATGAGTGGAGGTTCATAATTATTTTATGTTATGTTTGTAACCGAAAACAAAAAGATCTACAGTGTTGAATAGTAGAAAGCTAGTTTCTCCAAATGTTGTGTTTGAAGGGGCTGAATCATGTCTAGGATGGACCACATTGGTACAATTTACCTCCAAGTACATGATGGGGATGGAAGGAGGAGCATAAGACACCTGACAGAAGTGGGCTATCTAAAACTGAGAAAGCAGAGAGGGAAGAAGGGCTGTAAAGAAAACTGGGCTCTGTTGTTGCTCCAAGAAATTTCTCAAAGGAAATAAAACTTCAAGCAATATGTATATAAAAGATCAGCCTCTCTTTTTATCTCCACTAAGCAACTCTTTTTAAAAACTAAATGTTTTTATTTGTTCTAATTGGTTGTATATGACAGTAGAATACATTTATGTACTTTGATATATACAAGTGGAGTATAATTTCTCATTTTTCTGGTTGTACATGTGGTAGAATCACATTGTTCATGCAGTCATATATGAACATAAGGTAATAATAAGGTAATGTCTGTTTTGTTTTATTATCCTTTTTTCCACCAAACTCCCTTCCCTGCCTTCACTCCTAAGCTATTCTTTTTTTTTGGGAGGGGGGGGGAGTGCTGGGGATTTAACTCAGGGGCACTTGACCACTGAGCCACATTTCCATTCCTATTTTGTATTTTATTTAGAAACAGGGTTTCACTGAGTTGCTTAGCACCCTGCTTTTGCTGAGACTGACTGAACTCGAAATCCTTCTGCCTCAGCCTTTCGATTCTTGAATAACAAGAACCACAATGGAGATTATACTTGTGATTTGAGATTGACTTGGTAGATTACCAACAGGCCTGACCTTCTTTCACTTTTTACACTGTGAAATAAGTTGAGGATAAGTATTTTATATATGCATATAAGAAAATATACTACTTATAAATGATCTGACTTTGGGCATTTTCATTTCTCTATATAAGGAAAACCCATATATGTATATAATTGAGTTTCATTTGTAGTTTTTCTTGGTATTGTCTAAAATATATATTTAACATTTTCTTTTATAAAGAAATGTAACAATAAAGCAAATATTGATTTGCTTATTGATTTCTTTAACATTGATTTATTTAAAACAATAATTAAATAGCTCGAAGAAGATTTTTTCGCAATTCCGACAGAAATCTCTGGACTGACATTAGCTGTGGCTGTGTTTATGTGTTTCTTTGTGATGGCACTGCACTGGAAAGCAGTATTTTCAAAAACTGCTTATCAGAGTGCTCAAAGCACTTATGTCTTTGTAGAGGCAAATTTCCAATCTTAGTCCTTCTTAGGTCAGCAGTTCCTTCCTGGATAACAAGAAGATACATAGGGTTCTACCTTCAAGGTATTCTTCTGTCTGACATGACATCTTAGATTTGGGCAGAAGCTATGGGCAGCATTGACACTAAAGTAGAGTGTTTTCATTAGTGAATGAAAAATAGTCATCTGTAAAAGAAAGATTCAGGATAAGAGAAACTACTGCTCTTGTGGAGCCTGCACTTTTGAATCTGTCATCTTCCTTTGACAGGGTCTTTACCATGGTACTGGGTCAAAACAAGCTGACAGGAAAGGAGGCTTTTAGTGGGAAAAAGTAGCATTAACCAAACATTTTTGTGAATACTATTTTTAAGACTCATCGCTAATGCTATCTGTGCCTCATCATCATTACTTAATGCAGCTGCTACTGCCCTGCAGACACCAGCCTAATTTGCAAGGGCCTTTGGGTGATATAGAATTGTTTGGCTTCCCAAGTGTCCAGGAAATCAATCCCAACTTTCTTTTAATGCAAAAACAATTATGCTCTTTACTACTATACCACAACAGTGGCCCTTTATAGCAGGAGGCTAAAAAGCAATGTAAAAACCATAACTTACCAAAACTGTCTAGAAAGTAGGTTGGTTATTCTATTAAAACTCATCTGCTGTAAATCCTGCCTAGGAGTATGAATTAAATACCCAGGGGCTATTATAAAACTTGTATTTTATTGCTGCCTTTTCCCACGTTACTAATTTATTACTGTACATCCACATTTCTTCATATGTCCTGTAGGGGAATTATGGAAATAATGCAACAGTGGAACTTTACCAACTTAGAGCTCTTTGTGAGGCTGAACTGTTATGATTTTCAGGGTCATAGGTAGGCTTTAAGGATGAATTATTAGATGGATTTACTAACTCTCCTACCTGATCTGCCTAGACTGTATATACCCACTATGTAACAGTTACTGGGTAAGTACCACTTAATGATTATAAATAACAAACAAGGGCCTCTGTTTGTGATTGATTTTGTAGATTACCAACAGGCCTGACTTTCTTTTGCTTTTGAGATTATGTTCATGCTGTTGACACATATGCTCAGTGGTCTTAAAAATTGCTGATTTTCAAGCTACAAACGTGAGGTCAACTGATTCCCAAATTGTTGATAATTTAAAAATCATATCTTTTTGCGGGTACAGGCTGCATCTGGGAAAAGAAAAGATCCGAATAAAGAATGATTTTCAGGGAATGCAAGCAAGGTATCAGAAAGCCTCATTACCAGTACACTCCAAGAAGTCTCAGGAATAAAGAAACAGACACATCCTCTCTTGAGACTTGAGTGTTACAATATTGTTTTGGGTTATGGGAAGCTAGGCATTAAGAAATTCTGCTTTTTGGCACCATTCATTTACATCTGCCCCATACCCGGACAAGAAAGAGCTATTAACCTACCTCTTCTATGCAGATCCCATGCCATGTGTCTTTTCATCTTAAAAAACAACACTAGATTTAGAGCAACCCTACAATTTGTAATTGTCAAAGTATTCTTAAAAACAAAAATATAGAGCTTAAAAGTAAATAATTATTTATTTTTATTAAATGGTGATTTATGCTAATGATATTTAATTTGTTCACGTATAGTTTAATATCTTCTCTAAACACTATGTGTAACTTCTAAAGCCTGAGCCTATCATTTATTAATCAATTATAATAAGGACAAGCAGGAAACTCTTCCATTTTCTGAAGTTTTTCATTTCAATATGGATAAGCAAAAATATGTGGATTATTGACCTGTGCCCTATAATAGGAATAATAGTTATCTAAAAATAAAATGGCACTGCACAAATTTTGGTTCTCCTTGAGGCTTTAGAATGGATGAGACTAAGTGTCTTATTAGTTAGGGGGCTGAGATGCATGTTTTGCTCTGTTTTATCCCTTCTGTTTCACTTCTGGAGTGAGTACTTATTTTGATTTTACGATTTTGGAGTGATCTTCTTGCTTAAACCTTTATGGCACCCTCTAATGTGTTTTTCCTTTTTGATAATTTTAATTTTTTTAAAAAAATTCATGTACCTGAACTTGTGGGTCATCTTATTTATATACTGTCTGATCAGTAAAACATTTGTTTGGCAAAGCTACAGTTGGTCAACACCAGTAGTCATGATGACTTCTTATGTTTAACTTATATGCCAGCTATTTATTCTTAAAAATGTATATTTCATAATGCCTATGTAATGTCAGATTCTTATTTGCTATTTAATATCTACTCCTTGTTTTATTAAAATACTATCCTTTTGTACATATAGAGTCCGTACCCTGTCCTTCACTCTAAGTATAATCATTTAATAATTACTGAATAAGTGTAGTGCATTAACTGCCTAGTAATCATTTTTACATAAATCAACCCATGTATCTTCCTAGCTAGATTTTGAGGCCATGTCTGTGTAGTTTACTGTTTTTCACCTATGCCTACAGAACAGAATAACATTATTAAGTTATTAATTTTATATTGTTGGAAATATTTGTCCTACTCTGTGAATGAAGAAACCAATGGATATGGAAATTAGTAAAATCCAAGTCTATAACATCTGAGTAAGAAGCATAGCCAGAGTTCAAATTTAAGTCTGTTTACCTCTGAAGAATAAATATTTCAGTAGGAGGCTTCCCTGGCCCTGATACGGGAGAAAGAGCTAAGGTAAATAAAAAGCAATGATTCCTAGGATTTAATAGGCACTTAATAAATATCTTCTTGCTTAACTGTAGTATTAAAAGATCCTTATTATAGGTCTTTTTAATATTTCTGATTAATATTCATCTCTCTATTCTCAATCACTTGAACGACTCTGAATGATCAGGCTTTCAAAAACATATTAAATGATAATGATACATAGTTCTTTGTTTCTTTAATACAACGTAAAATAGTTGCTAAAGAGATTTGTGCATGTGTGTGAGTTTTCTTTTTTTGTTAATGAAGCTTTCACAAGTGAGTGGCTTTCTTGGCAAGTTATTGTTTTCACTGTCATTTACTGACATATTTAGTTATTATTCATGGAGGAATTTGCTGGAAAGGACTGCTGTGGGCAGTTCCAGGGGCTATATTGTCTGAAACATAAAATGTTTTAATGACCTTCTAAATCGTTTACAGAATTATAGCCTATGTTTGGTTTCTAAATAGGAGTGCATTATAAAAGTTTCACATCTGTCAATCAGTAATAGTGAAATATTTTTTCTGCTTTCCCAGTTAATGGTCTGTCTACTCCTGTCTTAATATTCTTATTTCTATTTTTAAGTTATGTAATATCTATGACATTTATCAGCTTTAAAACAGTGCAGTTATTTAATAGAGATGCAGTTAGTGTGTGTGTTAGGAAAGGCAAGAACTAGTCCAACTCTGAACCTGAGATAGTAATATCAGTGTTTATTAATACAGCTTTTTTCCTGGCCTTCATTCATCTTCCTCTTTGCTTGCAGCCTCATTGGCTGAAACTCAGATGACCTAGGCTGTGCCACCTGACCTCCTGTGGGAATGTCTTTCTTCTCTTTTACTGCCCAAACTCCCCCCACCTTGTCTTAAATCTTACTCTGCCAAGGAAAACAATAAATAAATCCAGATTGAGTTTAATTTAAGCTAAGAGGATAATGGTTTGCTATAGCTAGATGTTTGCCAAAGCATAATTTTCAAATAATATTGAAGATTCACAGTAACAACTTAAAAATTTTAATAGGTATGAGCTTAATGTAATGTGTGTTAGAAAAAAACATAACCATCACCTTCAAACTTGTTAGTTTTAGATTAACCTTAAGGTAAAGGCTAAATTTTTTTAGAGAGAGAGAGAGAGAATTTTTAATATTTATTTTTCAGTTTTTGGTGGACACAACATCTTTATTTTATTTTATGTGGTGCTGAGGATCGAACCCAGCGCCCCGCGCATGGCAGGAGAGCGCATTACCGCTTGAGCCACATCCCTAGCCCAAGGCTAAATATTTTTAAAGTACAATTTTTCAGCCTATTCTAGAGAAGTACTTCCTTGTTCCTTTCTTGAAATCCACTGATGAAGTCATGAAGACTATTTTCAATAAGTTTTTATGAACTTTTCAAGTATAAAATTTGTTTCAAAGTGGTCCCATTTCAAGGAAAGACAACTACAGATAATATCACCAATATCACTGATGAATGTTAATGAAAATTTTTCTGATAAAATGCTAGCTAATTGAATTTAAAAGGATCATTCACAATGATCAAGTTGTTTTTATCCCAGGGATGCAAGGATGAGTTCAATATGCACAAGTAAATGAATGCAGTACATCACATAAATAAAACCACAGACAAATATTATGTGATTATCTCAACAGATGCAGAAAAATCATTCGACAAACTTCAACATCCTTTTATTATAAAAATACTGAAGAAACTGTGGATAGAACAAATTTATCTCTATTTATAAAAGTCTATTATATGATAAACAAAAGTCAACATCATAATGAATAGGGAAAAACTGACAGAATTTCTTATAAATTTAGGAATAAAATAAGGATGTTCACACTTACCCCTCTTATTCAATGTAATTCTGAAATTTTAATTGGAGCAATTAGGCAAGAGGAAGATTAAAAAAATGGATACAAACAGGAGAGGAACAAGTCAAATCATCCCTATTTGAAGATGATCTGATCCTATACTTGAAAGACCCTAAATACTCTACCAGACCTCTTCTAGAAATGAAAAACACATTCAGCAAAGTAGCAGGATTAAAAGCAACATCCAAAAATCAATAGCTTGTCTATACACCAGTAAAGGACCTGTTGAGGAAAACATCAGAAAAACAATTCAATTCAAAATGGCATCACAAAGAATAATATTTCTAGAAATAAACTTAGTGAAGCAGATAAAAGACCTGTGTAATGAAAAAAAAGAAATTGAAGAAGACACTAGAAGATGGGCTGGAGTAG
This sequence comes from Marmota monax, assembly GCF_021218885.2. Lineage (NCBI taxonomy): Eukaryota > Metazoa > Chordata > Mammalia > Rodentia > Sciuridae > Marmota > Marmota monax. The sequence goes on along the minus strand of NW_026695230.1, from coordinate 375,104 downwards.
TGGCTCAGTGGTAGAGCACTTGCCTGGCATGTGTGAGGCCCTGGGTTCGATCCTCAGCTCCACATATGAATAAATACAACAAAAGATTCATTGACAACTAAAAATTCATTGACAACTAAAAGAAATATTTTAAAAAAGGAAGATGACACTAGAAGATGGAAATACATCCCATGTTTGTTGATAAGGAATTAAAATTATTTAAACAATCATATTACCAAAAGTCTTCTGTAGAATCAATGCAATTCCCATCAAAATAACAATGATATTTTGCAAAGAACTAGACAAAAAATTCTAAAATTCATATAGAACAAAGGACACAAATTAGCCAAGCAATCCTGAGCAAAATGAGCAATGTTACAGGCATCACAATACCTAATTTCATATCATTCTGCACAGACATAATGAGAAAAATGTTATGGTAGTGGCATAAAAGCAGACAAGCATACCAAAGGGACAGAATGCAAGGCACAGAAACAAACTTACACAGATACAATCATCTGATTCCTGACAAAGGTGCCAAGGGCACGCATTGGAGAAAAGCTAGCCTCTTTAAAAAGTTGTATTGGGAAAACTGGATATCCATATGTAGAATTAAATTAGATCCTTGTCTGTACAAAAGTCAATGCAGAGTGAATCAAATGTCTTGCTATAAAACCAGGAACTTTGCAAATTTTTGAAAATAAGAGTTGGGGAAATACTTCATCCTTTAGGCACAGCAAAGACTTCCTGAATAGGAACTATATAGCACAGGAATCTATGAACTCTGTGGCACCAAATTAAAAGGGTTCTGTTCAGCAAATGAGTCAAATAAAGGGCAAAGAAACAACTGACAGAATAGGAAAAAAAAATCTTTGTCAGCCACTGTTCTGATAGGATGAATATTCAGAATATATGTAAAGAATGCAAAAAAAAAACTCAATGTCAAATTCAAATAATCAAATCAATAAATTAAAAAATGAACTCAATAGACATGTTTCAACAGAAGTACGAATGGCCAACAACTATGTGAAAAAGTGTTAACATAATTAGCCATCAGGGAAATACCAATCAAAACTACACTGAAATTTCATTTCACTGCAATTAGAATGGCAGTTATCAAGAACAAAAATAATAATAAATCTAACTAAGGTGCAGGGGAAAAGGAAATCCCTTACACTGTTGGTGACAATGTAAATTAATACAATCATTATAGAAATCATTATGGAGGTTCCTCTAAAATTTACAATAGAATCACCAAATTATCCATCTCTTTTACTCCTTGGTATTTAGCCAAATGAATTAGTCAGCATACTTTAGAGAAAAATGCATAGCCATGTTTATCGTAGAACTATTCACAGTAGCCAAGTTATGTATTGAGCCCAGGTGTCCATCCATAGATGAATAGAAAATGAAATTGTGGTATATATATACAATACAGTTTTATTGAGCCATAAAGGAGAATAAAATTATATCATTTGCAGGGAAATGGATGGGAAAATTGACCATAATTTTGAATGAAATGAGACAGACTCAGAAAAGCATCATGTTTTTCCTTCATATGCGGAAGCTGGAGGAAATAAAAAGGATGCCATGAAAGTAGAATGGTGACCAGTAGGGTAAAGGGAGGTATTTTGGGTAAGGAAAGAGAAGAGAGGAGAAATAGTATTGGGGAATAAAATTGATCAAATGGTGTTTTTTTTTATCTTTATTTTATTTATTTATTTTTATGTGGTGCAGAAGATAGAACCCAGGGCCTTGCACATGCTGAGTGCTCTACCACTGAGCCACAACCCCAGCCCTCAAATGGTGTTTTAAACATATATATATATATATATATATATATATATATATATATATATATGAATGTCACAATGAAACCCACCATTTAGTATAATTGAGATGTTTCAATAATATACATGTGCACATATATATGTGTGTGCGTGTGTATGTGTGTGTATATATATTTTTTTTTTCAAAAATAATAAACATAATAACTTCTGGTGAGGAAGTAGAGAAAAGAGAAAACTTTCACACTGTGGTAATGTAAATCAGCATTCATTACGGAAAACAGTGTGTAGTTTTCTCTACAAATTAAAAATAGGTTTGCCTTATAATTCATCAGTCCCACAATGAAATCAATATGTTGAAGAGATACCTGCACTTCCATGTTTATTGCAGCATTAATTACAATAGCCAAGATATGGAAGCAAACTATTTATCAACTAAAGAACAGATAAAGAAAAATGTAGTATATATAAATAACTGAATATTTTTCAGCCAGAGAAAGAATGAAATTATGACATTTGCAGCAGTATGGATGAACCTGGGGAAAATTATAGTCAGTGAAATAAGCCTGGCGCCAAAGGACAAACATATGATCTCAACTCAAGTGTGTAATCTAAGAGAGTTGATCCTATAGAAGTAGCAGAATGGTCATTACCAGAGGCATGGGTGTTTAGCAGGGACAGGGATAGTGAGTTTTGATCAAAAGATGTAGAATTATAGTTAGATGTGATAAGTTTTAGAAGTGTTTCCAGAATAGTCATATATATATATATATATATATGACATTAATTACAATAATACACACACACACACACACACATACAGAGGCTAAAAATCATCAAGTGATTTACTGGGGCCAGGGTAGATAAGAGAGGATAGATAAGAGGGGAGAATAAAGAATGATTTATAATGGCTATTGAGCTTATTCTGTGTGATAAAACTGTTCTGAAATGTTGAGGTGCTCCTTGTATAACTCTGAACATACTAATAACTTTTGTATTTTATATTTTAAATGGGTGAATCATATAATATATTGAATTTTATTTCAATATGCTATTCATAAAATGATACTCAAACATTAAATATTTGTGTTCAGTAATGTGAAACAGGAAGAAGTGGGTGTTCATTCTCAAGTATTCTAATTACAATTTATAGTGTTCTCACAAACTTAAAGAAATATAAATTCCACCACTTACCTCAGAGAACATATTGGGTACAATCACTGATGCCTATTTTTCTTAAAAATTGGATGGCTTAACTTCTACTTTATCTATAGGTCTTTTAAAATGCTTGGAGGATTTACCTTCAGATAGTCAACTTATTCTGGCAAGGCTAGCCAAATGGAACTTAGTTTACAAGTCAGGTACTCCAAGAACTACAGGGAGTCTAACAGACAGTTTAACCCAGAGTTTCCCTAGTGAACCTCTTGCAGGAGCCCAAGTAGGAGCCTCAGAGGATCTATGAACCCCCTGAAGTTGTATGCATAATTATTTGCATATATAAGTTTGAGTGTTTTTCTAGAAATGTTTCCTATTACTAACAAAATATTATGGACCAGTGATTTAATCTTGAGTTATTCTTTCACAACTTAAAAAATAAGACTATCAATATCAAAGGAGCCTCCCCAAGTATAAAATAGCCAAGGAAATAATCTTAAATGGTACCTCTAGGTTAAAAAAAAATCTCTTGCACTCTCTATTTAAAATTTATCTTATAAAACACACACACATGCGCACACAGGATTCTTTTGACCAACATATTCCCACCTCCCTTCCCTCTAACTACCTAAGCCTCTGGTAGCCACTTTTCTACTCTGTAATTCTATAACATTAACATGTAAAACATTTTTAGATTCTTTCTCTTTCTTTTTATAAATATCTAACTTTTTAACAGCAAGAGGAGATTTGGTACTGGAAAGAACTAAGTTTGTGGAAAATAGGCATTAATATTCTATGTTATAATTTTAATGTCAACTTTCCAATTTTTAATTTAATTTGATTCATTTTTACTCTGAATATATCATTCATAACCAACATGATAAAACCATCTGCTTGATACATTAGCAAAGTGGAGTTGTTCAAGAACCCTATTTTCTTTTCCTGGGTCTGGAGAGATTCTTGTCTTACTGATAAGAGAATTCAGGAGGAAGGAAAGGAGAACAAAGAACTGCTGGGTCATGGAAAGTAATTTTCTGCAAATGCCAGGAACTTGTCTTTTGCAAGACCTATCTATTCTGCAGAAACATTTCTCACCAGAGCAAATCCATATTACTGTGACGCTTATGGGAGATTTTTTTCTGCCATCTCAGAGCATATGACCAATAATAAACATATAATAATTTCGAATAGTTTGCTTTGGAACATATGTGGATTTTGCTAATTTCCATGTGTCAAGGATGCCAATGCTAATCCTAATTCAGTGCCAATACTTTGATATCCTGATCTGGAGGTCTGCCTTTTCAAGTTAAATATTCAAGTGAAACAGTAGCCTTTGACCAAGATAATGTTCTTGGACTGTTTCCATATTTCAAAGATACCTTATTCCACTGTTCTATACTCTGACTTGACATTTTTATTGTGCATTTACAAAAGTACAAAGAAATTCAACCTGCCCTTGTATAATTTGACCTCTCTATGTTGAGCTTTCCCTTGTTTTTAGGCACCTACTTGCCTTTTATCTGTCACAAATCCAGAGCCAAAACAAGGGAGCTTCTTAATATTTCAAGTACACTTACTACTGAGATGTCCTAAAAATATCTCATGCAGACTGGGCTGTCTGACTCACTTTCCATTGTATCCCTGGCACCTAGAAAATTTAGAAATGAAAAAGCCACTTTTGCAGTATATGCATATGTGTGACCCCAGTGTCCAGGTATGCAGCTTAGCTCTTGATTTCTGAATCTTACTTTGTACTGAACTTGAACCCAGTGATTCCTCAATACCTTGTGAACAATTTGCCATTTTAAAATGTTATACTACACATCATTTTTGTTTCTTTTATTTGGAAAGATCAACTAAATAATCAGTACTAGTGATATACTAGTTTTTTATGAACATTTTCATTGGACCTATGAGTTGATGCTTTTTTAAAAAAGAGTTTCCTAAATACGTGTTGGAAATTGTTATGTGTCTTTTTCATTGAAAACTCTTGGTGTTTTCCTTGGGGAGATCCTCAAGGGACAATGTGTCATTTAAGATAGCAAGCACTACATTGAAATCAAGTTCCTGGGTTTTTCAAGCTCTCTAAATAGTTTAACTCCACAAACACCTTTGTAACAAAATAAAATTTGATTTTGTTTTGCATTTAAAATTTAGTCTTTTAGAAGAAAAGCTTTATTCACAAGCTAGCAGTAAATTAATAATTCTATTTTGTATTTTTGGCTCATCGCTAGCAGGAGTCAGAATAATGACAGGGTAGGTTAAATAGGGTTTGAGTGGACAGTTGTCTCAGCTAGCTGACATTATAGAGCTTACAGTTTTTTCATCTCTTCGAAACACTTGTTCTGAGATATTCTCTATTCCTTAAGTATACCCTATAGTCCTCATGGAATCCCTTTTGATCAATAGATTCAAAGATATCCTGTTTAATATCACCTATAAGTATTCTATCATTTGATTGATGAGATAAATACAGGTCTAATTGTCTGTAATATAAATACAGGTCTAATTGTCTAATTGAAGGATCTTGATTAAAATGGGAGCTTATTATTTGAAGATCTATGTTGTAACCGTATCTATGGTGTGAATATCACTTTATGTTTCACAGCGTGTTCAATTTTACTAATTCCTAAAATAGCCTGGTTAGGTTATACATGTCAGGCAAGAAAGGAAATTGAGGTTTAGAGTTTAAGGGGTTTTTGTTTATTTGTTTGTTTGATTTCAGTGCTGGAAATTGAAACCAGGGCCTCCTACATGTTAGACAAATGCTCTAATACTAAACTGCACCCCAAACCCTGTAAGTAATATTTTAAACTACTAATCAGTCATACTATAGTCCAAGATGTTTATTTCCAAGATGATGGGCTATATTTGTCTTCCAAATTATGATTATTATTATGAGTATTTGAGGAATATTGAGAGTTATATTCTCCCTCTATTATTTCAAAAGTTGTTGTTATAGTTTGTCATTTCTAGATATTGTAGTACATAAGAGTTTGCAATTATATTATTTGCCATATTACCAAAATAAAAGCCTTGACTTTCTATTTTCATGTATTTCTCTAAACTTTGGTACTCAGTTTTGCTGTGAAGATTTTACTTCTCTATTTTTGTGGTCAAAAACAAACAACAAAAAAATTCCCCATTCCAAAATATGTACTTTATATTCCAGTTGGTTTGTGACATTTGGTAACATGGACAGACCAGAGACTGCTTTTGCACTCTAGAGAAAGTAAAGGCCTTGTCTCTTAATTTCTCTTGAATAATGTTAATCATGCTTCCAGTGAGAGATTGCACAAATCTCAGTTGTCATTTACTGTTTTCCCTAAAACAATTTTGGGAGTGCTTTAGGTACTGAATTCGGCTGTCAGATATTTATGTGAGTATTTTCTGTACAGAGTGAAGATCCTATCAATGTTAGTTGAACAATCTACATCTAGTAGAGAACAACCTCTCAGAGAAATGTTCTGGGTAAAGAGGAGCTTTGTGTGATGCTCGAACTGCAGAGCCCCATAGATGGTGCATGGCCTCCTTGATTCACAGTAAAATTGAGCCACAGAGAGGAGAAGACAACTGCCTAAAGACGTTTGGGCAAGGAGAGATCCATGAGGAAGAACCAGAGCCACTCATTATTTTTTCTTGTTAAAATCTCCTCTCATGAAAATTTCCAAATTAATATGTTTTCTCTGTGTTATTTTTTGGAGCAATGTGGTGAAAGTGACCTTAGGTCATTCTTCCCTCATGCATTATTTTGTAAGATAATTTTTTTTTTAAATCAGCCTTTTAATTTCTTAAATTTTCATCTGAGTTACCAACCTAGATGACAGACAGACCATAGGATGCCCTCACACAGTCCCTGCCTTCTTGCATGTACTGATTAACCCTCTCCCTTGTAATTTGCTTCTAAACATCAGAGTGAGGAAAAACTGATCAGATATCATTGCCTGATAACGTTCCCTTCTACAAGAATCTGTCTTGCTATTTTCCTTGTTGATGTGTGGAAGTAAGCAGCCATACTTGGAAAATTTACATGTCAAAGAGAATAGTAGAGGACTTCTGGACCTGAGCTTGACTTGCAGAGAAGAGCTAGAAAGAAGCTGGACACTCTTAACTCCAAGGAAAAGATTTCTATAGAGAACCGGAGTTAGGCTAGAATTGGGTTCTTCCTAGCCAAGCCTTCACTTAAGGGGACAGCTCTGCTGACTTCTAGATGGCAGCTTTGCATGGCCCTAAGCAAAGGACCCAGATAAGCCTTGGCCAAACACTTGAGAATATATTGGCATTGTTTGAAACAGCTAAGTTTTTGGTAATTTTTACACAGTAATAGATAATTTATACATTTATTATAGAACAAGGTATTCTTATATAATAAATGCAACCTCAGTATTGAATTTTTGGTATGTCATTAATGGACCAAACTAAAAATTTCTTTATCATACTATGCTATAACAGTCAGTGCTCATCAACCTGCCAGGGAAATAAAATTGATGATAGACTCTGACTGACCTCGACATATTTGAAGTTTTCAGTAAACCGTATTTTGTGTAATTCATTACTATTGGTTGAATTAATTCAACAGAAATTAAGGTTGAAATACTCTCTCATTGTGGTTCCAAGTACTGTCAGCATAATGAAATATATAATGCCCTAATCTCAGGAGTTTCCATACTTTCAGAAGAAACTTTTTTTTTCAGTTCCCTCTTTAGGATATTTTTCCTTTCCTATATATTCCTGCTTAAAAATATGATGTCATATTATTTAATAATCACCACCATAATAAGAAGAGTGGGCCATATCTAATAGGAAGCATATTACATGATTTTTATTCCTTACATATGTATCCTTTCATTTAAAGTATGTTTATTAAATATCCTACATGTGAGTTGAATGATGTAATGTTTAAATGAGCAAGAGTCCATCCCACTAATGTACATAGGCTGTCTTGATCCTCACCTTGCAATAATCATATGATTTTGATGTTAACATCTATATTTGTTACAGTTTGGATTTGAAATGTCCCTCAAAACTCATGTGTTGAAAACTTGGTCCCCAGTGCAGCAAATGTCCATAAATGTGGCTTTTGAGAACTCTTTGAATTCTAAGAACTATAAAGTAACCAGTGAATTAATCCACTGATACAATGGAGTACTGAGAGGTTACAGAAACTATAGTCACGTTGGCCATGGTAGGAAGAGATAGGTCACTGGGGGCATGCTCCTGGGGATTATATCTTTTCCTTGGCCCTTGCCCTGAAATTCCTGTCTCCTGTCTGCTATGAACTGAGCAATTATTCTCAACCACACCCTTTTACCATTATGTTCTGCCTCACCTCTGGCCTAGAACAATAGAGCTGACCAATTATGGGTGGAAACCTCTGGAACTGTCAGTCAAAATAAATCTTTTCACCTTTAAATTATTTATATTTGGAATTTTGGTAACAGCAATGAAAAGCTTACTATCTCTGTGTCTTGGTTGCAGCATTTATGAAATAAAAAAATGGTACAGATATTTTAGTTTTTGCAAGCAAGAAATTAGCATCAATAAAGTTCTTAGAATAGTGCTTATTTTTTGTTTAGTGTATGTTATCCTTTATTATTTCTTTACACATGACTTTATTGCTTATGATCTTCTTAAATGGTGTGTTTCTCTGCCAGGTTTTAACAAGTTCTGAGTAATATCTCTTAACAATCCTACTGTCTGATGTCAGTAATTCAGAGCTACTGATTTGCTAAGGATTTGTATTACTGAACACCTTGTAGGAAAGAGGTAGAGATATCATTGTGTAAAAGAGAATATGTAATAGGTATATCCAGGTTCACATCAGCAGTAAAGGCCACATCTGTCCAGCACTGAGGACAGATTTTTGGCATTCTGAAAAATCATGATTAAAAATGATTTACCGATTAAAATTCACATGAAAATTATATTTCATACGTATTTTAAGTTACATACATAAATATATACATCTATTAATGTACTTTTAAATCTCCAGGACATTTAGAAAATGAAAACATTCTTTTCCAAATAAGTAGTATTTTAAAATGCAAAACTTCTCGATAGAGAAAAGAAAATTTTAATTATTCCAACAGCACTTACTAAATTTCCACTGTATATGGAATTTCTTCTGAACTGTAATATATGATGTTTTGGGTTAGTTTATTTTTAATAGCAATTGATTTTGTTGTTGTAAATATGTGATTTTTGACAATACATTTTATTTAAATGAAATGAAAAAGCATCAAAAATATTTTGTTCTGCATAATAAATAGGGTCTGTGACAAGAGCGATGGTTGTAACTCTGAAATAGATTTTAATCACATGCCTGGGCTTTGGAATTTTTTTCTAATTAAGGCGTGTACAGCTGGAATTTCTGAGTAAAACATGCACCAGGCTAGCCATGTCTAGACTGCCGTCTCCTTATTAATCATTATAGACTGCCATAGAGGTTTGCAGAAAACCACTACTAGAAACAAAAACAAAACAAAACAAAAAAGATTTTTCATTATTTATGGAGTCAATGAGGTAAGATTAAGAAACGCATGCCTAGAACACTAACACACCCTATGAATTGAAAACTTCTGATGGACACCCAAATTATGAAGAAGAGTTGAACAATCCATTGATCCATAGGGGCCACACAGCCAAGGAAACTAAGGAAAAATCTGCTTCCTTTCCAAGCAGGAGTATGGGGTGACAGCCAGGGTCTTGTTGGGGCTTCTTCCTGCAGAGGCGTAAGCCACCTGAGAAATAAAAAATCTAGAATAATTAGTGAAGAGCAAAAGACAAAGAATCAGAAATGTATTTTCAAAAGCAGAGCCCCTGATAGGTTTAGTCCACATGAGAGCTGGAACTAGACAAAAGAAGATGGCTCCAGTGGTTTATTTAAGGGGGTACATCAAAGGCAGGGATAAGGTTTCAAGGATGGAGTCTTGCTTCATTATGTCCTGCAGTCAGCAAGTTGATTGACATCTTGGCAGTTCACACCCATATCAGAGGGACTGTGTGGTTACAGGTAATCCCATCTCCAGTGCTGTGTGGGACCTGTGGCAGAGCTTGAATAGGGATCACAATGAGTCAGGGCAGTCGATCAGAGGAAATGTCCACTGGTCATTCCCAGACACCAGATTTTCCTATTCATTAGGCTTCGATGCACAGGAGCCCACATGCAGCCCATGGATGGCTTGCAACACAAGAACAGTCTTCTGAGCTGCCCTGAGTCATGCCCTGCTTTCTGGTCACTCTAAAACCAATAAAAAGAATACAGCTACTAAATAGGCTTGATAATAATTAATTGTATTCTGAACACCAAAATTTAGAGATAAAAAGTATTGTGGGTGGGAACAGATACTGGCGGCATCTGAGAGCCATGCACAGTGGGAGTGCAGTTTTTCATTTTACAGAGTATGGCAAAAGTAAAATTTAAGCATAGAGTAGGAATCCAGAATAATGAAGATTCCATCTGTTCAGAGCTATGCATATTACATAAATTTCTGTAAGACTTCATAAATTGAACCAGAACTTTTATCCAACAAGCTCCCCTCCTGGTCAAGGTCAGCAAGGTGAAGTACAATTTGTCAACTCTCAACAGGTCAGCAAATGAACCATTCCATAGTGACCATTCCACAAATTTAGTTGAATGGGAAACATCTTTATATTCAGTACTCCCATATGTTGAGACTAGATTTAGGTAAGGTGTAAGCCACCTGAGAAATTAAAAGTCTAGAATAATTAGTGAAGAACAAAAAACAAAGAGTCAGAAGTACATTTTCAAAAGTGGAGCCCCTGATAGTTTAAGCCAAATGGGAGCTGGAACTAGACAAAAGAAGATGGCTCCAGTGATATATTTAAGGGAGTACATCAAAGGAAGGGATAAGGTTTCAAGGATGGAGTCTTGCTTCATTATGTCCTGCAGTCAGCAAGTTGATTGACATCTTGGCAGTTCACACCAATATCAGAGGGGCTGTGTGGCTACAGCAGGTAACCCCATGTCCAGTGCTTGACTTTAAGATAACAGAGCAATGAGGAATAAAATATTTTACTACAAGAAGTTGGCAAAATTGCATTATTATATAGAAATTATATGTGAAATATGACCCCTACCAACACATTTTTTGCTACAAAATCAATTCCAGAAGACTTTAGAGTCTCAGTTTGAAAGGACAAGCAAAACTTGTACAAAATATGGGATAAAGTTATCATAACCTTGTAACAGGTAACAATTGGTTAAAAAGGGACAGAAACATTATGAAAAATTCATAAATTGGACCACATCAAAATTAAGAATCTCTCTGTAATTCAGTTGCACAGATATTTCATTTTAAAATAGTGAAAAATCCAGTTGTAGACAACTAAGATTTGAGTGCACAGAGATGTCAAAGGGCTTGATATTTAGATTACTGTAGAAAAACAAATCATTATAAAAGGCATCAGTACTCTAATCATCAGATGCAAATTGAAATCTCAGTAAATCGGTGTTAAGTAGCTCTCCAACCAAGTGGATATGATATAATTTTTCATAGACTGAAAAGAATTTGTGGAGCATGAATAACTGAAATAATATTGGTAGGGATATAAATTGATTTAGAATATTGTTTAGCATTACCTACTGAAGTTAAATCAGCATTCTCTGTGAATTAGCAGTTTTTCTCCTAAGTACTGCAAGATATAAGAATAAATATTTTTATAGCTTTGTTTAATATCCAACAAAGACTTCAAATGTCTGTCAACAGTAGAAACATAAGTAACTTTTGTTGTGTTCATATAAAATAATACTATATAACAGTGATAAAGGAACTACAACTACATGAAAATTAGAGATGGATTTCATATACATTACATTGCATAAAAAGATACAAACCATTCATTGTGTGTTTGCATCTGCATAAAGTTTGAAACATACTATACTAAACTGAATGTTTAAGGACATACCCATTGATAATCAAACTAAAGGAAATAAGAAAGTAGTACCATAAAAGATAGGACTGTGATTATGTTGAGGAGAGTAATATGGATGGAGGACTTTGTGATTAAGACACAAAATATGATGGAGCTTTGTGCAGAGAGGCTCTGTTTCTTTATTTGGGTAATGGTAGTGTAGGTATTTATCTTGTAATAATTCATTAAGCAATGGACTTTTACCCATTTTTCTTTTCTAATGAAATATATATATATATATATATGTAAGGAGTATTTGCTTTCCTTTACTATGATTCAAAATTCACATCAGTGCCCTTTGGATTACTTATCTATGGTTACAGCTTTCTTTGCCCTCAGAAGATAATTTTCCTCAAAGTTAAAGAGGAGGTTTTGTGGACGTAACTCCACTTGGTACAGTGCTTGCCTGGCTTTTGCAAGGCCCTGGGTTTAATTCCCAGCACCACATACACACAAAAAAAATTAAAGGATGAATTCCTGGAATAAAAGTTAAAAAGGTCATTTGGATAATTGAATAACAAGATACAAATGTGAATTAATAAATTATATGAATTTTTAACTATATTTTATTATGATGATTGCTAACATTTTTCTAATTTGAAATGAGTCAATAAATTTGGGAGAGTTCTTCACTTGTTATTTCATTTGGTTATAGTAATAGTGCTACAGTGTTGCTAATATTATTTTCTTCATCTCAAAAATATGCAAACTGAAATTGAATAGAGATTAAATTAAATGTCTGAAGAACTCAGTTATATAGATCACATACCTATCTGAATTGAGAACTCAGTACTTTAGCAAATATGTCATATAGAATTTTACTAGCTCAAAAGTGTGTTTAACAGATAAATCAGTGACTTAGATATTAGTGATATGAACGAATTGTGTATGTGTGTGTATGTGTCTAATGTAGACTGACTTCGGTAAATTAAACAAGATAGTGTGTTAGGTAACTATTGCCCCCCTCTTCTGGATACACCCATAAGTCATACCTCTATATTTATATATAATAGGCATAGCATTGTAACTATACTTTTTTATGTCTTTGACCCCAGGTAAATGCTTAAATCCCAGAAAGTATTAATTACTTCCTTATTCTTTATCCCTAGGATTTAGCATGGCACCTGGCACACATTAGGTATCCAATAAATGCTTGTTAGATTAAGAAAAATGAAAATCCTACTTATACATATATATAATATATATATGGTTGCTTTTACCCTTAAACTATATATTAAACTATATATTATATATAGTATGTATATAATGTATATATGTATAGTATGTATAAAATATATATATATATATATATATATATATATATATATATATATATATTATCGTTGCTGATATGTTATTTGAAGAATAATCTAAAGAGTGTTCTAATGAAATGGTAAATCTTCACTGTTATTTTGACAATGGGCTAAAAAATTTTGTAAAACATTTCTTCTCAACATGAACTATCACATATTCTTGAGTTCTTTAAGATCAGCTTTTTCAGAAGTATTTGAGCTTCATGGTTTGCAAATGCATAAATGATTAAGTTTTTTGAAAAAATCTTGTAAGATCAGGCAGGTACCTGATTGTATGATCTTCATCTCAGCTTCCCTGTGAGAAGCTAGTTTTATTCTGTCTTCTGGGAACAATAAATGTGAAGACCTGATTCTAAATGTTGTACATTCCCCATTGTAATTGGAAAGTATTTCACATACCAGATAAGTTAAGAGATGAGTTTTGATTTCATGTGCAGTCAGCTGTTACTTTATCAAACAATTGAAGTTGTATGTAATGGTATGTGTAATAAATTTTATGTCTACCCTACTGTTAAGTAACAGGTTTGAATATGGTTTAATTTACATCCTGATTAAAACTATACTTTCGGGGATTATTTCTCTAGTCCATAAATTTACGTACTGCTTAATGGTTTTCATAAATTTCAAAATATAATGCTTTTAACTTTAAAACTACATGAATCTATATTGACTTAGTTATATATAATTTGAAAGAAATTTTGAAATCTTGCATGATTCTGTTTTGCCACATTCATATTTATATTTTAATGCACTGGTAAAACTGGCAAAACCCATCATTAATAATTTAAAGTTGATAGAATAATTAGATAATAGAGCAGAATGTTAATTAATGGCACTTGTGAAAATGTTTTCTCAGAACAAGACAAAAAATGAGTACACTGTCTCATGCTGCTTATTGTTAAAATTGTAGGCATTTTCAACAGTAAAATTTTAGCTCTTTCTCTGGAAGAAGTTAGCGTTTATTTTGCTTAAACTCATAGTAATGGATAATAATAAAAACCAGGAGTCCACTGTCAGTCAATGCTATTTTTAAAATATGGAAAAGCAAATGCAATCTTTTAGAAAATTTTCCATTTTCTGTTATTTTTCTACCAAACAAAGCACTTCATTTTTAGACGTTCTTATTGAAGGAATTTTTCCTCCACTTGATTAAACATGTTATTTTCACTATAAGGCTCAATCTATAACTTTTTCCTGAAAAAGAGATGTTGGTATGCTGTAAGGAAAATAAAATAAAGAGTTATATTTGTATATCATATCATTTTTCATGTAGTCTTGCTTAGATCAGCATGGAGATGCCTGGAGGCAGTCTTTGCTATAAAGCCAAAGGCCCAGCTATTGCTATTCAAAAGCTACTGCTATATGTGTATGTTTATCCCAGCTGCTTATGATTGGATCTGTTATAAATATTGCATGCAAGACGATGATGAATGACCACATGATTTCTTCTTGGTATTATATTCTTTAAGCTAACCTTACCTGGTTACATACAACTATGGATCTTCTTCTCCCTTCCTATCTTCCTCTATTCTTCATTTTCTTTTTTCCTCCCTCCCTCACTTCCTCACTCCTTACCTTCTTTTGTATTTTTTTATTTGTTGTTTTTAAATATAAAGGATAGTAGGGTGTATTTTGACATATTACATACATAGGGTGCAACCCATTGCAATTTTATCCCACTCTTGTGGTTGAACATCACGTGAAGTTACACTTGTCGTGTATTCATATGTGAGCATAGGAAGATTATGTCTGATTGATTATAGTGTCTTTCCTATTCCCATCCCCTCTCCCTTCCCTTCATTCTCCTTTATCTAATCCAGTGAACTTCTAAACTTCTCCTGCTTACCCTCCCCTATTATTGGTAGGCATCTACATATCAGAGAGAACATCCAACCTTTTTTTTTTTTTTTTTTTTTTTGCAGGGGAGCGGGGTCTGGCTTATTTCACTTAGCAAGATATTCTCCAGTTCCATCTATTTCGCAGCAAATGCCCATTCTATTTATAGCTGAGTAATATTCCATTGTGTATGTATATCACATTTTCTTTATCCATTCATTTGTTGAAGGGCACCGAGATTGGTTCCAAAGCTTGGCTATTGTGAATTGAGCTGCTATAAACCATTGATGTGGCTGTGTCACTGTAGTATGTTGATTTTAAGTTATTTGGGTAATAGACTGAGGAGTGGGATAACTGGGTCAAATGGTGCTTCCCTTCCAAGTTTTCTGATGAATCTCCATACTGCTTTCCAGGGTGGTTTTACCAGTTAGCAATACCACCAGCAATGTATTAGTGAACCTTTTTGTTCACATCCTTGCAAACATTTACTGTTACTTATAATTCTTCATAATTGACATTCTGACAAGAATGAGATGGAATCTCAGTGGTTTAATTTGCATTTCTCTAATTGCTAGAGATATTGAACATTTCTTCATGCATTTTGGGGACTATTTGAATTTATTCCTCTATTAAGTGCCTCTTTAGTTTCTTTGCCTATTTATGGATTGGGTTATTTGTTTTCTTGGTGTTAATGTTTTTGAGTTCTTTTATATCCTGGATACTAATATCTGAGGTACAGGTGACAAAGCTTTTCTCCAATTCTGTAGGCTCTCTGTTGATACTCTTGATTGTCTTCTTTGCTATAAAGAAGTCTTTTTTTTTTTTTTTTAGTTTCATGCCATCCAATTTATTGATTCTTGATTTTATTTCTTGTGCTTTTGGAGTCTAATTGAGGCTGTCTGTTCCTGAGCAGATATGATGGAGAGTTGTGTCTACTTTTTCTGCTAGTATTTTCAGACTCTCTGGTCTAATGCAAAGGTACTTGATCTACTTTGAGTTGAGTTTTATGGAGGTTGAGATATAAGGGTTCAATTCCAATCTACTGCATATGGATTTCCAGTTTTCCCAGAACCATTGGTTGAAGAGGCTATCTTTTCTCCAATGTATGTTTATGGTGCCTTTGCCTAGTATGAGATAACGGCATTTATTTGAGTTTGTCTCAGTGTCTTCTGTTCTGTTCCATTGGTCTTCAATTCTATTTTTGTGCCAATGCCATGGCTTTTTTGTTACTATACCTCTATAGTATAATTTAAGTTTGGTATTATGATGCTTCCTACTTCACTTTTCTCACTGAGGATTGCTTTGGATATTCTGGGCCTCTTATTTTTCCAAATAAATTTCATGACTGCTCTTTCTGTTTCTGTGAAGAAGCCCATTGGAATTTTAATGGGAATTGCATTAAATATGTATAGCACTTTGGTAGTATGGCCATTTTTGCAATATTAATTCTGTATGCAAGAACATGGGAGATCTTTCAATTTTCTAAGTTCATCTTCAATTTCTTTCTTTAGTGTTCTGTAGTTTTCATTGTAGAGGTATTTTACCTCTTTTGTTACATTGATTCTCAAGTATTTTCTTTCTTTTTTTTTTGAGTCTATTGTGAGTGGGATAGTTTTTTCTGATTTCTCTTTCAGTTAATTCGTCATTAGTGTATAAGAATGCAGTTGATTTATGGGTGTTAATTTTACATCCTGATGCTTTGTTGAATTCATTTATAAGTTCAAGGAACTTTCTGGTGAAGTTGTTTGGTTCGTCTAAATGTATACTCATGTCCTCAGCAAATAGGGATAATTTGAGCTCTTCTTTTCATATTTGTATTAATCTCTTTCTTTTGTCTAATTGCTCTGGCTAGAGTTTTAAGGACTATGTTGAATAGAAGTGGTGAAAGTGGACATCCCTGTCATCTTCCAGTTTTTAGAGGGAATGCTTTCAATTTTTCTCCATTTAGAATGATGTTGGCCTTGGGTTTAGCATAGATAGCTTTCACAATGTTGAGGTATGTTCCTACTATCCCTAGTTTTTCTAGTGTTGTGAACATGAAGGGATGTGGTATTTTGTCCAATGCTTTTTTATGCATCTATTAATGTATTTCTGTGATTCTTGTCTTTAAGTCTGTTGATGTGATGAATTACATTTATTGATTTTCATATGTTGCACCAACCTTGCGTCCTTGCAATGAACCCCACCTGATCATGGTACATTATCTTTTATGCACTTTGCCAGAATTTTATTAAGAATTTTGCATCTATGTTCAAGATGGATAGTGGTCTGGAGTTTTCTTTCCTTGATGTGTCTTTGTCTGGTTTTTGGTATCAAATTTACACTAGCTTCATAGAATGAGTTTGGAAGGGTTCCCTCCTTTTCTGTTTCAACTAATAATTTGAGAAGTATTGGTGTGAATCCTTCTTTGAAGATCTGGTAGATCTCTGCCAAGATTCCATCTGGTCCTGGGCTTTTCTTTGTTGATAGGCTTTTTTATGGCATCTTCCATTTCATTGCATGAAATGATCTGTTTAAATTTTTTGTCTTATATTCTTTAATTTAACCCTATCTGATTATGTACAACTATGAATCTTCTTAGCCCTTCCTAACTTCTGCCTTCTTCCCTTCTTTCCTCCCTACTTTCTTTTGTTCCTTCTTCTTAGAAATATTTATTGATGCTTACTATATATTTTGTTGTAGGGGTTAGATGTCTTGAATACTCAGTGACAAAACATTTTAAAATTACCTTTATAGAACATTATTCTAGGAGGATAAGAGAGTAAGTAAACAAAAGATAATAATAAGAAAGTATTTAATGTTAACTAGCAGGTTATAAATTTGTAGGTGCAAAGAAAAACTAGATTAGAGAAAGTAGGGTGAAGAATGAGGAGGAACACAGAGAGATTTTGGAGGGCTGGAGTTCTTTGGGTCTTCTATAAGGTTGAAGCTCACTCAGATATTGCAGGTTGGAAACAGACTAGAGAGGAATACGCATATCAGCAAAGAGATGTGTCAGACAACTGTAATAATCCAATAAAGAGGCAATTATGGTTTCAACCATACTGGTATTAGTGAAAGTTCTAGAAGTGGTAAAATTCGAAATATATCTTAAACAGTTTTATTTGATGGGTGAAACGGAAGAAACAGAAAAGACTTTTGGTCTGAGCAGTTGAAGGTATAGTGTTGCAATCAATTAGAATAATGAAGGTTATGAGAAGCACCTGCTTTTAGAAGATATGGAATTCCATTTGGACACTTAACTTTGATATATCCATAGGCAGTCAAGTGAAGAACTCAAGAAAGTAGTTGGATCTACAAGCATGTGAATATTGATTTTGTGTTGTCAACATATAAATGGTCATTTATAGCTCATGAGACTGGATAAAATAGCTAGGAAAGGAGTATAGATGAAGAAATCAAGAGAACCAGTGACTGGTCCATTAGCCAACCAGCAGAAGATAGAAACCATCTCAAGTAAAAGAAATTCAAATAATGAGGTGTAGTAGGAGTCAAAGGAAAAGGATATACCTGTAGGGGTTCTGTGTTTGGGATTGGAGTCTGTGATAGCTTTATAACTATGATATGCTTGGTGGCTAAGAAAGTTTCTGTGCAAAGACACAGAATGCCTGGCTGCTAGGAAATGCCTGGCTGCTGTAACAATGCCCTGCATGAGGAGTCTCTGTGCTAGTTTTATCATATTCAACCTTTATCTCAAGCACATAGCTCCTGGGAATAAAGGAACTTGCTTACTAGATAACTTCAATGTATCACCAAGCTCTGGTGACCCTGGACCTGCCCACTAACAGTAACTTTAAACAATGGAGTTTCTTGAGAGTTACACAAAGCTCCTGACATTGCATATTGTAACTGTAGAGTGTAATTGTGGAATAAGAAACCTTTCTGATACAATAAACAAAAATGGCACTAATGACCTAATGTAACCTAGTGATATAAATAAAGGTGGCCACTTGGATGAGCAGCCATTTTTTCCTGCTTCTGCATCTTGTCTCTGTGTCCTTTTTATTTTCCTTACATATTCCAAGTAGGGTGAAGTAATTCAGCTACTGCTAGGTCATGTAAGAAGAGGACAGAGAATTGATAACTGGATACATCAAAAAGTATGTCATTGGTTACTTTAAGGAGATAAATCTCTGGAGTTGTAAAAGCAGAAGCCACTCAATATCCCTATCATGTATTGTCTTGCTGTAGTTGTTGGCCTCCAAAACTACAGAAACCTCAGTCATAGAAATGTCTAATTTTGTTGCATCTTTTGTTTTCTTTTAACATAGTAGTGAATAAGTTATTAAATTGGTGATATTTATTATTTATTTTTCTATGAAATCTGATGTCACTCTTTGGCTTCTATACATTCCTGTCAGCTTATAATTCAAAGGGTTATGAGGATTACAGATGAAACACTTGGTATAGTGTGGGCCCATATTAAGAGTTCGATAAGTGATAGCTGTTATTGTTACTGATGATGATGATGCAACCACATAGTTTCGGTTGCTTGCTTAGACTTATTGTGGTACTTAATAAAATGATCCTGGAAATATCATCACTTTGCATTCACTGAAGAAAAGACTGTGTAACACCTTCTTATCCTTGACCATTGCCATCTCTAGTACTATGAATTCACACTTGAAACTCTTCTCTCTGAGTAACACAGCCCATCAGAAGCTACTGAGACCATCTAACCTGTGGCCGTTGATGACAATATTGCAAATATAATTTCTGTTGCTTCATCTGAATGGCTTTCTGGTTTTTTCCTCTGGGGATGCCAGCTCACTCTGGTTATCACTTATTTTGTTATTATTATTACATATTTATTGTACAAATAGATGGTATTTTACCATGATGTTTCCATGCATGTATACATTATTATTAATTGCAAACAATCACCCTGCTTCTAGTCTCAATTCCTCCCCCATCCCTCCTCCCTCTTAGCACCCTTCCCAGTCTCTAAGAGTCACTCACTTGTTTAAAAGGGTCCATATATGGGTCACTGTCAGTCTTTGTCAAAGATGTCTGAGATGTCTTTGTCTAAAATCATCTGATAATTCTCCAGGTGTTAGGTAGTGTTTTGACTTTCAAGAATGCTTATATGGGAAACATGAAATAGAGAGTTGGCATAACTATCAAAATAGCTGGAAGTTAAGTAGAGAAAGAAGGATGGGTAGATATTAACTAAGAATATAAACCTGGAGGTAGGCGAAACTGGATTCAACTTCTGATTTCTGTGATCTTGGACAACATACAGCTAACACCTTCCAAAGGAATTAATTAGGAAAAGTGTTGGCCAGTAAACCTGGTTTTATTTAAGTTCTGTATAGCAACTGAGAATACCACCTGTGTGTATTCCAAGTAGTGTTTTAAAAGGGTAAATTTAGGGAAGAGTTCTCAAGGGGCTATAGGGTTTGAACTGAGTCATTTTGGGGTCAGTCTTAAAAGGTAGAAATTTTGGTAAAAAATTTGGTCAGAGTCTATGAAAAACAGCTTGGGTTGTTGGGTATAGCAAGATGAGGGCTTTCAAGCAGTCTTGATGAACTAGTGGTGAGTTTTAATGAATAAGCTATTTTTATTGGTTTGGCTTTATCTATACTGGAAGTAAATATTTTCTGAAGCAAGTAACTCAGGAATTATTGTCTGTTTTTGGTATCAGTTCAGTGTATGTCTAGTAAAGTAATGCCTGATCTGAGTGCTAGCTGCCACATGATGATTTCACTTCTTAGAATTTATATTCTTTTTTCTTATTTGTTATTTTTAGTTATACTCTCGTGTCATGTATGTTTTGACATATTTTTACACAGATGGAGTACATCTTATTATAATAAAGATGCCAGTCTTGTTATTGTAGATGATGTGGAGATTATCTGTGGTATATTTATGTGTGTATATAGGAAAGATGTGTCAGATTAATACTTTCACCTTAGTATCTAACTTTGAAATACAAGTTGAAAGTAGTTAAATGAGATAAAGTATAGACAGTATTTCAGTCTGGAAAAAGATTAGTAAAACACCATATATTCACTGATTATTTTATAAAGCCTTACTGAAAAAAAAAATATATATATATATATATATACTCATGTCAGCACAATGAACCCCTAGTTCAGGAATCAGACCATCTAATTTCAAATCCTGAAAGATCACTTGCTGGTCTGTCTCCTATAGTAGACAGCATGCTTTCTTTAATTATCCTTCTATATTGCAATAGGAGTCTGAAATATTAAAAACACATTTTTGATATCACATCATTAATGATTTTAACAAAAATGAACACTTATATAACTCACAGTATTAACAATTGTTGCTTTATTTACAGAATGACATGAATTACATAGCCTCTAGTGGACTTCTATTTAAAGATGGCAAAAAGCGAATTGACTACATCCTGGTTTATAGAAAGACAAATATACAATATGGCAAAAGAAACACATTTGAAAAGAACCTCAGAGCAGAAGGCTTGATGTTGGAGAAGGAGGTAGGTGCTTTGCCATTATTAACTTTGTGGTATAATATTCTGGAACAGAAAAGATCACCTGTGTTTAAGTATGAGAAAGCCATATATCATATGGCTTCATAAAATATATATATATATATATATATATATATATATATATATATATATATATATATACACTCATTTTTTCCTAATAGATGTATATATGTACACATACATATTCACTTTTTGCTCTGTTTCTGCACAGTTTATTTTTAAAAGGGCATGACTATTTTTGCAATTTTAAAAAAACTGAATAACTAATGACTATGTCCATGCAAAATAGAAAATTCTATGGGGGGGTGGGGACTTGAAATATTGAAAGAAAAGTGTTTGCCAAACTGTTAATGTCAGTTTTTTGTTGGTGAAACTATAAGTACTATTCTTCTCAATCCTTCTTTGTTTGATAGGTTCTTAAAATTTCTGTAAATGATTTTTTTTTTCTATTGGAACAATAAAAGTATCAAGACAATTGGGAAAAAAATGAAAAATAGGAGAAAAAAGCTGATGATCCTATAGTCCAAAAATTACCTCATATTCTACTATAATCCAAAAATTATAATTATTGCCATTTTATTTAAATTTTATGTGGTTTTAAATTCACATGTTTATTTATATTAGATAAAGAAAAAAAAAAACCTTACTTTAAAAAGTTAAAAACATAGAAATGTAAAGTATAAAAGCCAATGTTCATATTTGTCACCTTCTAAATCATACCCTTCTCTACTTTGGTGGCTTTTATAGATTGAATTTTTACTGATAATGCTCCTTAATATATTTTCCATATATAAACAACCATATGAAAATATATTACACAAAATTAGTCATATTTATGATACATATATTATTCTGCTACTCAATCCCATTGTTTGACATTATTTTATAAATATATTAATTCTCATTACCTTTAGAACTTTTTTACTTGGTGTATAGTTTTATAACTTCAGGATTTGGTCAGCTGTTCTCCCATTGAGAGAAAAAATTAAGTTAAATATTAGAGATATTCCTAAATATATTTCTAAAAAAATGGAATGGTAAAAAAATCCTGATGATTT
Organism: Marmota monax; assembly: GCF_021218885.2. Classification (NCBI taxonomy): domain Eukaryota; kingdom Metazoa; phylum Chordata; class Mammalia; order Rodentia; family Sciuridae; genus Marmota; species Marmota monax. The sequence goes on along the minus strand of NW_026695230.1, from coordinate 352,561 downwards.
CTTTGATTAAATATTTAATTGACTTGCTAATAAAATTTAAGAATGTTAGTAAACACTTAGATATAAAACTCTGAAACTACCCCTACTTTTCTTCACAGAATATATGTTGAAGTCAATTTTCTGATAAATACACATTAGAAAGTTATTAACTACATCTTGGGGTCACCCTGGAAAAACTAATCCATTTATATTTATTAAAACTCTTTTAATAGGATCTAAAATAACAAACTCACAATGACTTGGCTCTGAAAGGAAGGAATTATTTACACAGTGCCAAGTATTATAGAACAGGGTGAGTGAAATACTGACCACAGTGTTCTGTTGATCCTTTATTTCTTTTTTATACCTCTTTTGGGAAGTTTAGCCCAGAATATCTCACTCACTGGTGAGTAATTAAATGAAGAACTACTTATTGAAAAAAAATCTCATGAACTCAGTCTTATGACAAGATTTACTCATTAGATTCCTTTGTGCCTTCTGCTCCACACTGATAGAATCAATCCCTTCCTCATCTGCTTATAGAACAGTTTACAAGAGATTATTATAATACTGGTAATTATTTAACTCATGCACCTCCCATTGTTTACTTATTCATTAAATAATTTTGTCAAACCTTGAACAAACTGTGGGGAATCATGAGTAAAGTGGACCATATCACTACCTTTGGTCTGTATGAAGATTTAAATTAAAAAAAAAAAAAAGAAGTCAAATACAAAAACTGGATATTTGTAATAGATGTGGCCCACTGACTCTAGTTAATTTTCTTGGCATAAAATCCAGATTCTCTGAGTCTTCCTCTCTCTTATTCCTCCAACATGCTCCCAAGAATAATACTGGCTGTTACTCATCCACAAAGGGTTCTGTTCTCTAAAAGTGAAGTCTTTTCATCCTTAAGCTCTGACTGTTCCATTGCTGTCAAAGGTGCTTGTGGTTATGTTGTTGCTCAGCAGAACAGTATCTGTTTGTCTACTTTTATTCCCAGATAGACAGGTTTTTCATTCTGAGTTCCAGCATTACAGTTTTTCAATTCACATTCTCTTTCTTATTAGATGTGTTTCCCACAGTTCAGTGAAGTGCCAGGACAGCTGGGTCAGGAGCTATACCCAAACCCAGATGCATAGTTTATTGGAACTAGCCACGCCTATGAACAGTAGCCATTGTATTGAACACAGATTGCCAGTCTTGACTTCCTCTTTCTGACCCCTAGGTGCCTCACTGTTAAGGAAAATGATTTTTTTTTTTTTTCCTGACAGTGCAATGGGTTAAGTTTACACGTTTCTCCAGATTAGATATTATCAGTTTTGGAGCAGGGGTGGGGATTTTTTTATGTCTTTCCTTGAAAAGGGCCTTAAAAGCCTTATGAAATTTGGTCCAACTTCTCTAAGGAATTCTGCTTATGTTTCAAAGTTTAAAGAAAAGAATAAAGGAAGTAAAGAAGGAAAGAGAGATCTTGTCACACCCTTTCTATCTAATACTTGCATAACTAAGAGTCTATTTCAGTGACTTTGCACAGGATAGATGATGGGATCCAAGGTGGCTTGAATCTTTACTCATTTGATACAATGCTTAAAATTATCCTTTACCACAATACTTTTCATAATTTCAAATTGAAATAAATGATCTGAAAGAAAAGCAAATGGAACTAAAATGGCTTATAACAAAGGAAATACTCTAGTCTGGAGGATAAGAGAAAATTATAGGAAGTTGAAGAAGTGAATTTTTTAAATCTTTGAATTGAGATTTGAAAAATTAATAGTGCCAAAGTAGGTGAAAAAAAAAAAAAAAACCTAAATTAGGTGGGAAAAGGACTGGATAAGGCTTCCCTGGTCATGCGTTAGAATCCAGCAATGATACATCTCCTACAATAACATGCCTTAGTGGGAGTATCAGGATGGTCACAGGGGAAAGGATGTGGACATTTTTAAATTCCAGAGAGGAAGAGCACTAAACAAGCCTGGAAAGAATGGCTCTGTTTAAGTTAATAAAAATTCTTTATTATTTTAATAAAGAAATGCAAAGCTACTAAATAATTTCAAACTGTAGTAGCATGAGCACATTTGTTTTCAAAAAAGATAACAGATTATTGAAAAGAGGATGGATTTCAAGATAATGCACAAAGATCACGAGTAGAATTAAAGACAGAGATAAATGGATTTGATCGATATTTCAGTTAACATATACATATGTATGTGTTTATATATGTATGTATGTACTTGGTGGATATTTGGATATGATAAGAATTGGTCTCAATGCTAACTTGAGTTTGTGACTCAAAACAATTTGTTGATTCATTCAAGGAGCATAAATGATGTCCCTATTGTATGCCACATTGAGACCAAATATAAACCAAGCTAAAAAATGAACCATGTTCTCATGGGAGAAAATAGACCATAAACAAATAAAAAACATGAATGAAACAATGTGGAGAGCTACCCAATAATTAAAACTAGATAGTGTTATATTACGAGTATGACTAGGGGCTCTGCTAGCTTGTTCGATCTGAAAGAAAGCAAACTGAATAAAAAGAAATCTATCCCATTATGGGAAGAGAAAAAGACCGAACTCTACCTGCAGAAGTCATATTCAGTAAAAAGTAGTTCTGCCTGGAAGAGAGCTGGTTTGTGGAAGAAGTAAGGCAGAGGCTATGGGAATGAAAAGCTGGTAATTGAGGTGCCTTTGAGAAACATAAATAGAGATGTTTGAAGTTCTTGTCTAGAGCTGAAATGAGGAGTCTCCCCTGAAAGCAAATGCTCTAGTTATTCGAATATGAATGGTAATATACACCAGCTACTGGGACAAAAATCACTGAAGATAATGGGAAAGAATTTAGTTGTGGGATGAGCCTATAAAGGGTACTAGAGGAGAATAGACACTTGAAAGAATTGAGGTAGGTGAAAGAGCAGGAGATGAGACATCAGAGGGAAGAGTTGGTAATTAGGGTAAAACACTGCTGAGAAGCCAATGGGACCAGAGAGTTGCCCATTCAAATGGAGGATAATGAGAAATATTTTCCTGAATAGAGACATTTGTGTGCCATATTAGCTAAAGTCAAAGAGGGAATAGGTAATGGAGAATAGATGCAGAGCAAATGTCACCAACTTGCTCAGCTGTGAGTGGGAGGAGGGAAATCAATAGCAAGGGCGGGGGGGCAGTGGATTCTGGTGAGATTTCATTTCCTTGTTTCTTTCATTCACCTTTAAATTTATTTCTTAGATGGGGTGTTTAAATAATGATGGGGAAGACCCAAGACAGAAGAAAGGGATGGAGGGAAACAGGAAAAAAAAGGGTCAAGGGAGAAGGAAAGGAAAGCACAGAAGAAGATATACAAGGAGAGGAAGAGAGACTGAGGACACAGTCGACGGAGGAGATAAAATAACATTTAAAATGCCTTTGGGGGAGTGAGGGGGGTTTTCAAAGCACAGAATATCAAAAAAATTCAAGATTACTTAATTGCATTTTAAATTTAATTTTTACAAATATTTATTTGACATAAACATTTTTACAAAAGGGTTAACTTTATGTTTCTAATTCTAAAGATGACAACATTATCTTTTAAAATAATTAAATTTATCAGGAGTAGATTTATTATTCCCAGGGTAGTACATTCAACCTACTACAGCAAATGCAGTATTAGTAAACAAAAACATTTTTTTCTAAAATAAGTATTCTTACATGATATCATAAAAATACTGTCTAAAAGTCTTAAATCAATATTTCTTAAAACTATTTGTATTATGCATCTATTGATGTTTAATAAGTTACACAAATTGCATTTGTATGCTCAAAATTCTATGGGTCACCAGTTATCCCACACCTTGGTATTTATCCAAACAAACTAAAATTGGCATACTATACTGATACAACCACTTTAATGTTTATAGCAGTACAATTCATGATAGTTAAATTATGGAATTAGCCCAGATGCCCAGCAATACATGGATAATCAAAAAAAAAAAATCATGTATGTACATTGAAGTATTAGTCAGCTATGAAGAAGAATGAAATTATGGCATTTGCTGGTAAATAGATGCAACTAGAGATCATCATGCAAAAGGAAATAAACCAGACTCAGAAAATCAAGGGTTGATATTTTCACTCATTTGTGGAAGTTAGAGCAAAATTAAGAGAAAGAAGGTGAAACCTCGGGGCATCAGATATCATAAAGCTATAGAAAAGATCAGTGGAGTAGAAGAAGAAAATGGGAAGGATGAGGGGTGGGTAAGGGGAGGGAACATGGAATGAATTTAGCAAGATCATGTTATATGCATATAAAAATATACCACAGGTAGTTTCACCATAATATATATACAGAAAATACCAATCAAAAATTAAAAAATCAATGAGTGAATGGAAAATCAGCAGAGTAAAAAAGGAAAATAGGAGGAGGAAGGAGGGTAGGGAAATGAGGGGAACAGGGATTGAACGCAAATTTCTGTGCATGTGTATTTTGTCAAAATGAACCCAACTACTATGTGTAACTAAAACACTCTAATTTTTTTTTTTAAATCTGTTGGTGAAAAGTTTGGGTATGACACACTCTTTGCCAAGTTTCTTTTGAGACCTAAGTCAAAGTATTTGCATGGTCACATTTGTACCTGGAGCACATGGAGTTCAGGGTACCTCTTTGAAGCTGGCATATATTATGTGAAAGGACTCATTTCCTCGTGGTCATAACACTGAGTATTCATTTCCTGTCTGGATTTCAGCTCCTGGGGGCCATTCTCATTCCTTGCCACATGAGCCCTCCATTTGCAAAGCCAGAAGTAGAGAATTTTCCTTGCATCTCTCTGCTGTTTTAAATCTTTCCTGCCAGAAAGAGCCCAGTCCTTTTAAGGGACTCATTACCCATGAAAGATAATGTCTTCTTAATATCAAACATGTCATGTGGCTGATCCTAACCATGGGAGTGCCTATCATACTGTATTCACAGATAGCAGGGATCTTAACTTGTGAATACAAGGAGAAGAGATTTTGAGAGCTTTGCCTACCATACTATTTTTAAAAATTCTGCAACATGCAACTGTGCATTGCTCTTCTAAGCAAACAGGCCAGGAAAGAAACTTACAACAACAGAATATAACAGAATAGAATACATTTTAGACTAAATTTGGTGCCAATTCATGACTAATTGGCATGTAGATTCTTGGAGCTGCTTTATCAAATCCAGTACTGTGATTTCATAAACCTTTACTGCCTCTCAAAGTTTCTTCTATTGAAGGTCTTGGCCTTTCGTTGCAACTTAACAAACATTTAACTGAAATTTTTTTAGTACAGATTATTAGAAGAAAGAGGAAATGGATTTGAGAAAATGTTAGCAGGCATTTTGTTTCCTAGCTGAAAGATGAAGACTAGAGACTGATTCTCCATAATTTAAAAATATATATTCACTAGAGTGAAACACTGAGCCTGGCAGAGAGATCTCAAAATGTATTAAATTGCATGTTGATGTGAATAATTTATAGGTGATAATATTTGCAAAGGATCATGATGTATATTTGAAGACCATTCAAATACATAGGTAGAGGATTTATAATTGTCAGGGTAGGTGCTTTGTAATCCAACTCAATTTTCAATTCCCATCAGCTTTGTCTTTCACTTAGATTTAAAACCATGGGATAAAACATGTTCTTTCTGTTCTGTGCCCAAAACTTACAGAGTGACTTTGTAAAAAGGTAATTTTTAAGTTTCCTCTTTTCTCAGGAGTAACTATTCTACCTCTTGGGAATTTGGGGAGGAATAATTAAGTACTACAATGAAGTATGAAGGTTGTGGGTGTTTCGTTCCCTCTGAGAAGGCTGCTATCATCAGGGTTGAAAAAAAAAATAGTGCCAAATTTGTAGCTTTTGATTCCAAAAGGAAAGGTCTTCTTTCTCCTTCACAGCAATATCCCTTTACCATCCCCTGCCCAGTAGCAAAAAATGAAACTACTTTTCTCTCTTTTTTTTTTTAAGTGGAGGTATAGCAAAAGAGAGATTAAGTTAGTTGAGGAAGTTAGAAACCAAGACAGTCCATGCTACTTAAAAAGACATATATGTGTGTGGGTGGGTAGTATGTGTGTGTGTTTGCATTTAAATTTATATATATATTTAAAGTTAAGGCATACAAAATTAGACATGCTCTGTGTATGCACTTAGATTGACATTTTACTCATTGACAGTAGTCATTTTAATGCAGAAACCTCCTTTCAGAGCATCCCTTTATTTAAAGTTATTGGATTATTTCACATCCTGATGGTTGACAGTGATGAATTAATAATCAGTATCTGGCAAGCTGTTCGTAGTGCTAATTAGGATACTGACACAGTGCCCTCTTCCAGATCAGTTCAGACTTATTGGTTTTCTTATCCTCATCATCTCTTGCTTAGGAATAAGTTCAATACAATGTGTACCCAAAACAAGTCCAACATCCATTCATTCAACAAATGCTTGGTGAGTTTCCACTGTGAGTTTAACACAGAGATGGCTACTGTGGATATGTCAATGAATAAAACAATGTATTTTTTCTTGGGACACTTGCATAACTAATAAGAAAATAAAACTACTATAGAGGGAAAAAAAGATTGATGTAAAAGGAATAGGACAGGGACAGGCAAGTAGTAGTGAGTGAGCCAACGACAGGAGTGGAGTGAGGGAGGCAAAGAAGTGGTGGAAGTGGTTGTGGAGACACTCAGGGTGAGATATGAAGAGCTGTGCACTTCACTGGAGAAAGTAGTTTCACTCCAGATGAAGTGGGGTTCTGAGAAATGGCATGATCCAAAATGAAGAATCCCTATCTTTCTAGGAACAACCAATGTGCTAGCAGAAGACAATCTAAATATGTACAGATAAACAAAACTTTCAAAGCAACTATAAAGTCTATAGAAGTATAATCTTGTTGTTGTTTGTTTTTAGAGTTTATTCCCAGTTTATATTATCAGAGGAAAAGAATTTAACCATTTAACTTAAAATCTTGATTCAGGTCACTGTACTTCACAGAGTTTTTCCCAAATCATAGGTTGTTACTGGCTTTAGGGTTGTGTGACTCAAAGGTCTATTGGACAGCATAGGAAACTAAGACACAGGATCCACTAAAGAAGAACCAGACAACTACTTCCTAAGGGGAAGAAACAAGACAAAGACTCCAGGGAAGCTTTGTGATTCATTGGCATATTGGCTGGCATCTATTTGAGAGGCATGCCCTCACATAAGAAAGCGTATTAAGAATTGATCACTCTCAGGCACTGCAATTCCGTCTCTCATGACACAGAAGCCCTATGAGGCAGAGATCACTCTCTTTACTCCTCCGTGAGGAAACTGTGCATCAGAGGGGTCACCTAATCAGTTTAAACTTCTTAAAGATAAGAAATGGTAGAAAAGGAATGTATACTGAAGTCTCTGAGGTTCTAAACCCTGTACGTTTTTCTACCAGTCCATGTGGGTTAGGATCGAAGACATTTAAATTGTGCTTGGTAAGTGGAAGGCAAGTAGGTGTAGCACCCGTAGCTGACACCACAATTTCAAGAGAGATATGTTTATTATAATTTTAAATATAAGAACTTTTGAATTAATAATGTAGGAAGAGTTATAATAAAATATGAAATGCATCTTTAACTGGCCCTGAATGGAGAAGTGATTTAAATAGATGAATACTTAAGCTTTTTTTATATTACAAAAAGACTGTGTCTTGTGCTGAGAATTGAACCCAGGGCCTCCAGCATGCTACACAAGGGCTATACGGCTAAACTACAGAAATCCAGAGCCTTGAAAATGTTTTGTTATCTATACAACTTCTACACCTAAATCTTTCCACAAAGTCTGGAAAAGGGCCTGGAATATCAACCTCATAATGTTTTTCTTTTCCTTGATTATTGACTGATTAAAAGGTGTATAGATATTTGTGACATACTAAGCCTATTTCTGTCTCTGTTTATTATGGTTTTTATAATCCTTTACTTTTAATTTGAAGCAAACAAATTCCAAGTAGGAAAAGGTTTTTCAAATTATACTGGCATGATCGCACCTTTTATTACCCACCCCACATCGTGATTTGCAAGATACTAGTACCTCAGTAAGGTAAAATGGAAAGGCAATCCATGATGCAAAATGTTTGATCTTCAACATACTTTATTGTATGCTTGTATATTTTCAGCAAGTACATACATATCAAACGGTCTTGAGAAGTTTATTGGAAAAGCCTAAAATTCACTTGATCATGGAATGGCCCCACTTCTTTTTCTTTCCTTTTCATTTCTTTCTTTACTTTTAAGCAAATGGTGATCTGTGAAAGTGCCTGCCCAATAAATAGAGTGAGCAGATTTCAGAATGCTTCTAAGTTGGAATATTAGTCCAGTGACATGGTTCTGTAACAAAACTGTTTAGAAATATTGGTAATACAAATACAATATGTTCTGGCAAGCCCACAAAATTATCCATATTTTGAATATTGGACTTTATGAATATAAAAATTTTAGATGTTAATTTCAAAACATGATTTTAAGTTAAAGTGCTAGATTTTTTTCCATATTTTTAAGCTTTTCAAAATTATGTATTTTTTGAGAGGTTACGTCTAGTTGAAATATAAATGAAAATGTTTACCAAAAAATAGTTCAGCTGTGTCCAACCTGGTAAGTGCCTTTATATGGAAGGAAAAAGCAGTTCTTTTATTACAGATGTTCACATGAATTAAAAGCCTTATAGAGCCGAGTCTGTGGCACATGCCTGTAATCCCAGCAGCTTGGGATGCTGAGGCTTGAGGACCACAAGTTCAAAGCCAGCCTTAGCATGAGGCACTAAGCAACTCAGCGAGATCCTGTCTCTAAATAAATACAAAATAGGGCTGTATATATTGCTTAATTGTCGAGGGTCCCTGAGTTCCATCCCTGGTACCAAAAAAAAAAAAAAGCTTTATAGGGTTCAGTGCTAGAATGCCACAGGTTTGTTTCATGCTCTGTGGGCCTGAGTCATGGCAGGATTACAGGAATTAACTGTGTAGGCCTTTTTAAGAGGTAGAATATCAACATGAGTGATATATAACACTTTGTCAGTTATTTAGCTGTTATGTTGGATTGCTGAAACAAAGCAAGGAATCTAAATGATTGTTCAGAAAGGCATCTAACCCTCGGACTAGTGTGTGATCAAAATATTTACATAAAGTGGATCTAATTCTGGCATTTATAAGGATTAGACTAGAGTTCCTCATTTTGTAAAAAATGTCTATAGATGTTTTTTGCTACACTTGTGACTGCTTAATTCCTCTGGTCTAGATAAAAGGCAGTTAAATCCTTGTGTCTTGATACAGGCAGAAATGGAACAAAAAGCCAGATTAGGCATGCAAATTTGACAGCTCTGTGAGGTCCTGGGTTTGTATGATTTACATAGTCCATTTTTCTTCCAGGCTTATCATTGAACCTAGTAAGTAGTTTGGAAAATCTAGTAGTAGTTATTTAAAAAAAAGAATACGGAAATTAATTAAGTAATTAAGTAATTATTGGTGAGAATTTGCAGTGTTTCTACCCTCTCTGAACAGAAATAAGAGGATCATTATGTCGAGTCCATATTAATATTACATAACTAAAAATAATTTCATAAAAAAAGAACAAATTGAGATCTTGAGTTTTTTGTAGTTTGTTTTCTGTTTTGTTTGTTTGTTGTTATTGTTGTTTTTTGGAGGACATTGGTACTGGGGATTGAACCCAATGGTGCTTAACTACTAAGCCACATCCCAGCCCATTTTTGTTTTAAATTTTGAGATGGAGTTTTGCTAAATTGCTAAGGCAGGTTTTGAAACTATGATTCTTCTGCCTCAGCCTCCTTAGCCTCTGGGATTATAGATGTATGCTCCTATGCCTAGCTAGAGATACTTATTTTGCTCAGAATTATTTAATTGAAGAATCTAGATATTGACAATGATTAATTTAAAACAATTCATTGATTTACATAGGTGATTGTTTCTTGTATACAATGGTGATATCAAGTAAGTGCTGATTTCCTGACTCACATAGAAGGCAGTATTAAGGCACTGAGGTTTTGCAAAATGATAAAGCTTTTTTGAGGGTTAACGACTTAGGAGGCAAGAGATAAGCTCAAATCTGTCCTTTTATTGGTTGATAGTGGGGAAATTTATAGGAGTGGATAATTGAGAAGTTGATTGTTGATTTTTATGAAGCTTTAGGGTTCTTTTGCATAGGCATAGATGGTCCCTATGCCTCTTCACAGGTCACAAGATTCTTTTGTGGGTTGGTTAATCATGTCCTGCCTGAGTGATTTTGATCTCATAATTTTAACAGGCCATTCTCCTGAGGAATTTGTGTCTAAGACTGTCTAGGCCTTAGCCGGTTTCATTGGCATTTTACATTTATTAAAGTTTTCCCCATTAAGAGTTTTTTATTCATAGAAACTTCATTTAAATCAGTGAGAATGATCAATGCATAAGCAATGGGATAATGTTTCTTCCTCCCAAATCAAACAATGGTATGCTATAATCGGTTCTGATTCTAAGTAATGATGTCTATCTTGCTATCCTTTGCAGCCAGCTGTTGCAAACCCTGATATAATGTTCATTAAAATCCATATCCCATGGGACACGCTGTGCAAGTATGCAGAGAGACTGAATATCAGGATGCCTTTCAGGTACTTGCAAAATTTATTTCATTCCATCTCAATGTGTATTGAGATGAGTCTGTCTTTCACAATATCCTAGAGCAATAAATGTATTCCTTTCTAAAAATAAATTGTTATTTCTTCTAAAATTTAGTGTATCTTGGGCATTTCCCCCCTATCTAATTTGTTTGCCTAATGTGGTAAGTTTTCTGGTTCTCTAGACCCCTTATATCATTTCAGGGTAGATTTACCTAGAGAGAGGATAAAATAATTATTTTCAAATTTCAACTTCTAGCAATCCCCAAGATCAATTTCACTTTCTATTTCAGATGGGTGAATATAATTCTTGTCATTTTTGTGGAAACTGGCAAGTGTAAATATATAGTATCTTTATATATAAATACAGAGTTCTTTCCTGTTAGAATTTAACAAGAATCATTTTTCAGGTTAGTTCAACCAGATCGTTTCTTAGTTCTGTCCTCAGTAGATGAATATAGGGTAATGAGAGGACTGCAGTTTTCAGTGATTTTCAGTCTTTCCTTTAGTCAAGCATAGATTGAAAAGCCAACTGTTTTCCTACCTTGAGTATCTGATGTTATATTCAGAATGTATCATGCTCCTCCATCATTTCTGAGAGGTAAATTCTACAGTGTCCTTACTGTATGAAAAGTGTAAGAGGTAAATTCTGAAGTGTCCTTATTGTAAGAACATTTACACTGACATGAAGCTCAATGTGTTCCATCAGCTGCTAAGAAGGTATAAAAGGTTCAGAGTGAATGAGAATCCAAGTAAAAGAACCTTGATAAATCTAAGTGAACAGTAGGATTCCAATTCAAAAAATGGAAAAAAAATTCTCGGACTTGGAAACATTTAAAGAGGCCAACTCTGAAAGGAGTTTTAATGCCCTTAAGATGTTTTGACAAACCTCTACATTATTGAGGTTAAGATATGAAACATCAATCCTAAACTTTTTAACTATATGAAACATTTCATTCTTTGAAAGACGCAACCTCAGTCAATGCCCAGAAATCAGAAACTCAGTAAGAATTGGCAACTACTGCAGGGTCTTGCCAACCATATTAGACTTTAAGACCTAAATTAGCTCATATTCATGACTGGATAGAGTTTAAGAGTTCTCTATGGAGATGGCATTCAGTGGATAAGCAAATAATACTGCAAAAAATATCTTGACAAAATCATAAATTGAAAAACAAATAAAGATTGTCTTTTCAGTTCCTCAACCTCTTGTACTGTTGATGGATAAGATTGCCAAGACAACCTGAAGTTTGCACATTTTTCTTAAAATTGATACCTGAAAGAAGCAAAGCAGGCTTGAAGATAATGCCTGTCTATGATTAGATTGTTGGAAATCTATATAGGGACTGATTTTGATTCAGGTGATAAAACTGAAGTGAGAATACACTTAAGCATGTACTTATGTAAACTACATTTCTTGACATCCAGAATTTTCCTCTTTTGGTACTGCAACCTTCTAAAAATTTTTGTAAATAGTTGGCTAGAGATGATAACAATTTATGTAGTATTCTGCTGATAATAGGGTTACTTTATTTACTCTTTGCTGTGATTTTTTTTCTTTGATCTGCATGTATTAATGTGACACAGAATCATACAGAATAAAAATAATGAGCTAAATTTTAACTTATTGAAGGATTTTGCAAGTAGTTACCTTCAAAATTAGCATAGATATGACAAGAATCTCCTTTCTTTATTCATACTTGGAATCAAACTTCTGAAACTTCATTTGAAAATGTTTTCAGTGAGCATTAAAAGTTTTCATATCTCTGCTTCCTCTCTTCTGCACATAATTTTCAAATGCATAAACATATTCACAGAAACTTAATTTATATTTTTGAAAATATAAACATTGCTATATTTAACATTAGAAAATGTAATTAAAGTAGAATGTACCTTTGAATTCAAAACAATTCATTTATAAAATAAATGGTGTAAAGGTTTCTTAAAATTGCAGGAAAATAGTAAATAATAAAATTTAAATTGAAGTATACATGATATTTAATTATTTATACAGTGTGACTTCAACCACAGAAAAAATGGATAGCAATATTATTAGAAATGTATTACAAATGATTGCTCTGATGGATAGAATTGTGTGTTCCTGCTACTTTATTTATACCTTACAAGATTATTTATTTTCCACAAGTTCTAATTTGATTAGATGTTAACACATGACATAAAAGAATTATCATAGTCAAGATAATGACCTGCTTTCTGATATCTGGACAAAATTGCTAAGAACTTGTCCAAATTAATCCTAATTGATTTCACTTGCCTTCATCCTGCCCCCATTTCTGCAATCAATGTTGCTTCTAAGAGTTTAAATAAACTTACAATTGTACAAAAAGGAGAAAGTCCTGAGCAATTGTCACTGTCATACCATTTAAGTGGGTTTCAGTATGGAGGCTATGGTGGGCCGAGTGAATATGAAATTAAAACATCTGACCAAACAGGGGCCACCAGACTCCTCTAGACTTTATACAAAACAGACATTTTCCAGGTGTCCTGAAGATTGGTTTCATTTGATGGATCTGAGTGGAGCCTCCATTACTAAGACACAGTTATACTTTCTATTCAACGTAAAAGGAAGTGATGCATATAATATAATATAATATAGTCTGTTTTAGTGACTATTACAAACACCAAAGACTGGGTATTTTAAGCAAAATTGTTTTCCTCATAGTTCTGGAGACTAGAAATCCATGATCTGGGAGCCAGCATGGCTGGGAGCTAGTGAGGGCCTTCTTTTCCTTTATTTACTCACATTACATAAACAAACAAACAAACAAACAAGCTAGATCTCTGGCCTCTTATTTTAAGGGTACTAGTCCCATTCATGAGAACTGACTGACCCTCATGACCAAATTACCTCCAAAGTACCCACCTCCAAATATCACTAGGTATTAGTTTTTCAACATATAAGTTTTCAACAAATATTTAGTTTATTGCCACCAGTAACATATGCTTGCTTTATCAAAATATTTGACTTTCATTATTTAAAAGATAGTTTTTCTTTCTTCATTAGTAGTTTAAAATATGTTCATTCTGCTCTAGTTTATATGGGGAAAAGTCATACAGACCATGACAACACCATCTATAGTGTCCTACTTTTCATATAGCTTTTTTCCACCCCATTGGTACTTTGAGATGGATTGTATTCATTTTTTAAAGATTGAAAGTCTAGGGCCTGGGATGGGCCTCCGAGGGAGAGCACTCGACTCGAATGCGTAAGGCACTGGGTTCAATCCTCAGCACCACATAAAGATAAAAAAAAAAAAATAAAGATATTGTGTCCACCTATAACTAAAAAATAAATTTAAAAAATAAAAAAAATTTTAAAAGATTGAAAGTCTATTAAATCACACCAGCCTTCTTTCTATCATGTTCCTTACTCTAGTTATTTTGCACAAATTTCAAGGAACTTACTATTAAAATAATTGATATTCTCATGTCATTTAAAAAATTGATTCATTCAATACCTTTTTAATTTCTTTAGAAGTATATTAAAAACAATTATCTTGCCAGACTGCAAGTGACTTCACTTTATATTCTTCAGAGTTTAAGTCTCCAGGCTGTGTGCTACATTTTCCTTTCATCCAAAGGGAGATTGGAAAGAGAATGCTCTTCTCAGTTTAATGTTTCTTTTTAATGATATTTATTTTTTCATTTCCTGGTAAAATTGTATTTGAAAGAAAAATTCATATACATCCAAGGGTCACAAAAAGAAAATTATTGAATTATGCAGTTACCATCTATTCTTATTGAAGATTGCCTGAAATTTATACTTTTCAGTTTTTTTAAAAAGTTTAGATTGCTGCATTAATTAAACTTTTGGAAAATAACATGGGAATTCCTGTGATATGACAATAAAAATATTAGAAAACATGCAGCATTTTTCAAAGCAAAGTAATACTACTTCCACAGAAACTTGAGAGAAAAATATCCTGTGACCAAATTTGTTGTTGAATTTTTAAGTGAACAAGTTAGTATATTTACTGTAGGAATATTTTTTAAGAAGTAGTTCTTCAGTCTTTAAAAAATGAATAAAATCTGTATTATGTCTGGGACAGGACTGGAGATTTTTATAAATATTTAATAAGCATCCAAATGATTCTGATGCTAATTATAAATAAATATGGTTTGGAGAAATTAATTTTAATATTCCTTATTTTAAAATAAATTTTAAGAGAGATTTTTAAAATATATTCTTTTGTTAATTTCCATCTAATGATGACATTCTCAGAAAAAATATTTGAGACATATTGGAACACAGGGTGGTTTTAGAACATCTTTCTAGATCAGTTTAAATAATAGATATAGCATTAACTAACCCTTAGTAAAAAAAATTCTTATATTTATAAGGTATTCCTAAAATTTGGCCTGCACATAATAAGAGAATATGCTATTCATATATAAAATAAGACAGAGTGTTTTCAAGATGATCAATTTAATCACCAATTCCCAAAAGGGATCACTTTCAAGAACATATATTTAAAACTTGAAGTACAGTTGGCTGGCCTTACCCATGGTCCATTGACCTGGAATCAAGGAACCACCAATCAAAAAAATTGAAAAAAACATTGCATCTATACTGAACATATACTGAATTTGTGGGTCATTATTCTTTAAACAATACAGTGTAACATCTATCTACAAAGCATTTACACTCTATTAGGCATTCTAAATAATCTAGAAACGTTTTGAAGTGTACTGCAGGATTTACACAGGTTAGTACTTTGCAAAATTACCTAAAACACTTCAGCATCTGTAGACTTTTGTATCTGGGGAAGACTCTGGAACCAATTTTATCTAAATTTTCTGAATAAATATATCTGTAACATTTTATTATAGCTAATTTTTCTAGCCATTTATTTCTTGTCTTTTCTTCCAAAATAGATATGGCCTATTATGTTTGAAATAATATTTCAAAAACAATCAATAAAATTTTAGGTGCAATAGTTCATATTTTCTATTTTTTATCATATCATAAAGGATTTAGCCTATGTCTTCAATATTTTAGAAATGTCAAAGTCCACTTTTAGTGTTTTCCTTTTGATTCATAGGTTATCCTTTTACATTTTTACCTCTCTCTCACATTCAAATTGTCAACATATTTTAAGAAGTTTCAATGATCTCACAGCTTCTCAGATTGAGTTCCTAGGTGAAGTCCATTTCACATTTCTCCTCAAGTTCATCCTCTCACAAATATTTAAACATAGGAAATATGGAGTATTGTTTTAAAACATTAAGAACAATATTTTTGTGCAATAAGGATTAAATTTAGATCTTTTTTATGCAAAGAAAGCCACTCAAGAATAAAACAAAAATATGCAGGTGCTTCCTATATAGAATGAATAGAAGCAGAGTCTCTGATGTTGTCAAGAAGTAGCAGGCACCCATCCATTGGCCTCCTCACTTGGCCCAGCAAACATCTCCACAAGTGGCCCCTGACAATGTGGAGTTGACTGGAAACAGTAATTTTGATAGTTATTTACTTTGACTTTTGAGTGGTAGGTATGTGGATAAATTCAGCCCTAATGCAAGATCTAAAATAGCAAGAATCTTAACAATGAAAACTTAAGGGGAAAATAAAGCTCTAATATGTGAACAGTTTGCAGTTAATAAATTACCAGATGGAGAATTAAAGGTAGAAAGGATTTGATACTGTAGGTTTATTTATGCAGGACAACAAAGGGGAATTGCAGGTTGTTGATGACTTCATGCATTAAAGATACACTACATATTATTGGGAAAATAGAATTAGAAACAACCCCTCAAACACAGAAAATTTTGCTACAATGATATACAGGAAAGAAAACAATGTTATTATAGAACAAACATTAAACCACTTCACAGCCTGCCACTAAGAGTTTGAAAGGGAAAATCACTTCCTGTTGCATAGCCAATCAGGTACAACTCTGCATACCTGTTGTCAAGATAAACATTAGAGAGTCCTAAAGTGAAAGGACTTGGCAATACCATTTTCAAACATAATTCATAGTAGATTCACTAGATAATTGGTGTGTTCCTTGGTTTATTAGTTTTATGGAGAAGAACAATTAAACTTATGTTTCTTTGTGACAAATGGTAATTCTGCACCTTGGAGTGAGAATCCTACCCTCCCACAAAAACTGGGAGATGGAGATGCTATCCCATGGATGTTCACATTTTAAACAGATGACTTCTAGGCCTGAAAGGAGGTATCTTGGGTCATCAAGCTCACGAAAGCCCAATGGAGTTTTCTGAAGGATTTATATAGATTTCAAAGGAAAGAGAAAGTACTTATGGAGACAGATCTTCTCAAGTAAATGCACTAAGAAAAGGGAGGGAAGAAAAGTCCTTTACTTTTTTAACAGAGAATTAAGTATCTGAATTTTAATTTTCATTTGCTCTTAAAATCAGTCTAAAAGGTGTATGTATTCATCTGGTATATTTTTTCCAGTTATCCTTTATTTCTCCCAAAATGTTTTTACAACAAAAAATTAAGAGAAATATTTCAGATTAACAGCAATTAATATAGAGAATAGGGTTTACTCCAAATGCAACCCCTCCCAATTACTTTTCTACCACTCCCTCACTATATCCCCTACTGATAATTGCATCTAAAACATTGTCTCCTGTGAATCAAGTGCCTGTATTATTTTGATGGTGGAACATTTTAAAACCAATTTCCTTTATATATATATATATATTTTAAAAAAATACTACATGTAGTGAATGTTTATTAAACATAAAATTATCTCAGGCACTGAATGAGTTAAATGCAACTATTGATTAAACTGGGGTTCATTCATTTATTCATCAGCCATCTGAGTGCTTACAATTTATTAAATAATGTGTGGAGTGTTCACCAGCCACACAAAGTCAAGTAAAATAGAGCTGTTGTACTAAGGATCACATACTTGACAATAGTGAACAGTTATTAACCTCAGATTAAATGGCTCAAGACAGTCTGTGCAGAAGAGGTTCAGAAACAAGATGAACAGTACAATAGAGATTGAATAATGTCTGAATACAAACTTTTTTTCTGTTTGAAAAAAAGGAGAAAGAAATTTAAAATGAGACTTCAGAATTGATAGAGGGAGCTTTGAAATCCTATGTTTGAATTTAGTGTTGGAATATTTAAATGACACTTTTAAAATTCTTTTCTAATAGTTCAACCAGGAATTACAGTGAAATAAGGTATTTCAGAAAATTTTAAAAACAGCTAATAATGTTTAACTAAATATGTTATCCTGATTCAGCCATACTTTATGGAGGCCACCCCATGAAGGAGTTTACTGGTCCTCTAAGTGGCTTTTGGTGGTTAAAAAGAAAGGCATTTTATAAGGCCCAGATTAGGACATTCTGACCTGCAGGTTCAGGATACAGAGAAGATCATTTAGAAGACAAAACAACCTCTGCCACCAGAATTTTTACTTTCTCTGATTCCAGATCTGCTGTATCCCTGCTTTTAACATGGACATTTCCCCATTCCTGTCATCTGAAAGCTTAACATCAGATCTGAGACCCCCTCATCATCTGTGTCTTGCTCACTGACCATAACTTCTTTCACAATGAACCTCTATTTTCAGTATTTACTCTAAATCTGACCAAATTAGTTGCAGTTCCCTGAATCTTACAATGTCGTTCTTGCCCCCTTGTCCATCTTATGTGCTGCTACCTATGTCCGAAAATGCCATGTATAACACTACCCAGGTGTTTACTTTCACTATGCTTCAAGGTAATACATCCTCTGGGAAGACTTCTCTGTCTCCTTTCTCTTCCACCTATTAAAAAGCAGTGGTGATCTCCTTCCTCAGTATTTCCATAGCACTTCCTGTTTTCCTACATTGTCACACTTAATTATAGCTGTCCCCTTATTGCATTAACTATAAAGAAAACACCTTGAAGGCAGAGATCTTCTTTGTTCTTTAAATGTTTAATGATTATACCTTATCTTTACTTGGCACATCAGAAGTATATGTTACATATGATTAGATGGAAGGGTGGATAAATGGATGGTTGCACAGGTGGATGGATGGATCAATGACTTCATATAACTTATAAGAAAATAATCTGGTTTTAGTATGCATTGAATGGCAGAAGACAGACTTTTAAAAGAGAATTTAAAATAATATATCCAAAAAGGCACTATTGATTTTTAAATGGTTTTGTTATTAGGAACTTGGATTCTGAAATTAAAATGATATAAACTCATTTTTTTATATTACTGTATACTGAATTATTTCATGTTTCTGAAGTTCTGAAGCATATGGATCTTTGATATTGAAATACTTAGTATTATTTAATGTTGTCATTCTCTGCTTTCACTTTTCTCATTTGACTTTTGTTGTTTTTCAGGAAAAAATGCTATTACACAGACCGGAGGAGTAAATCAAAGGGCAGGTTGGTGCATAATGCTTAAATTTGTTTATGAGCAGCTCTCATTCAGGGAGAAAAGAAGAAGAAATGTTATTATCCATAACAGCAGTTGTGAATTTTAGGATGGATATTTTATTGATTTGTTCAAACATTTCAAAATGACTTATGCCAAACTGAACTGTGTTTAAAATCAGATAATCACTTTGCTACTATTTATCATTGCCATTGCTGGAATCCTCCCATGACATAATATTATGGAAGAATTTTAGTTGCAAGTTAACATCTTAAAAGATTTTAATTTTAAAAATAATTATAAAATCACTCTGGGCATGGTGGCTCTTGCCTGTAATCCCAGAGGCTTGGGAGGCTGAGACAGGAGGATTTCGAGTAGAAAACCAGCTTCAGCCACAGGGCTAAACAACTCAGTTAGACCCTGTCTCTAAATAAAATACAAAATAGGGCTGGGGGGCTGGGAATGTGGCTCAGTGGTTGAGCACCCAGAGTTCAATTCTTGGTACCCACCCCCCAAAAAAAACCTGTAAAATTAGGATCAATGAATAAATGATGACTCACTAGAGAAATAGAACAATCTACCTACCAAAGATTTGCAGGGACATTCAGTGAAATTATCTTATCAGAAGCACTAGAATCCAGAGTAATGCAGTGGTTTACTAAGGTCATAAAATATTTTTTGCATTATAAACCTAATTAAATTCTGCCACCTTAATTTACCTGTCTTATGCTAGTATTAAAAATGAGCTTCTTTTCAAGAAAAAGCTTCATCTAAAGCCTCAGCTATTCACCTGTTGTAGTAAAGGGTAACTGTGGAAAGGAATTAAACAAGCCACAATTCTAAAACAGAAGAAATTCTTTAACCTGAGTCATCTTGGCACTATTTCACTGGAGGAAATGAGCTTCCTTTAATGAACACTTAAACAAAAGGCTTTATACACTTGGCTGTTTTCCTGCTCATTGCAGAAGATTCAATTTGCAAAGACAAAATACAAGAATGTGGTAAAATGAGTTCCATTGACAAATGTTGTAGGAGATAACAATTCAGAATATACAAAAGCTATAAAACCCACAGTATGAATAAGAGACCATTTTAGGAAAGGATTCAATAAATCTAGTTCCTGTCCCAAAGAAAATCACTTAATATAACTTCAAACTTTATAAACCTTTATGGGAGAATATTGACTCCTTTTAAGCATTGAATTTAGGTTTGATAGGATTTAATGACAAGAAAGTAAATCATGGAGAAGAAAATCTTGAAGTTAGAATAATTATCACAGAAATTAGTACAATGAATTATTAAATAATTAATGATGGTTCTAAACCAAGTCATATATTTCTGCCAGGTTAGTGCTCTGAGTTACAATGAACCCTTGTTAATTCTTCTGTAGATATTGGTCCTGGTCTATGTAGCAAATTTCCAAAGTCATATTTACATAATAAAGTCAAAGTCACTGAAATCTTACAATACATAAATTTATAACTGCATGTTTCCTTTTCTCTGCTATGTATATGCCTGTCCAATGTTGGATGGTTGATAAAGTCTCTTTATTTTGGTCCCCTTTAGTCAGCTACCATGGAATTAGTGAGACTTTGTGACTACACAGTTACTGGGTTTTCTGTTGAACAGGCGTTTTTCTTTCAAAGACTTGCAGAAAAATAAATCCTCCTATTAAAATCTCCAAAAAGTCTATATAAAGTTATCACTTTCATTTTTAAATTTCTTTCTAGAATATATTCTAAATATATGTATATTAAATACTAAAGAAACACCATATTTGTATAAGAAATATTTCTTTTTCTGTTTTCAAGCAAACCAGAAAAACAACTGTATCATCTATTTCAAAATGTTTAGTCTTTCAGTATTTTCTGTTTACTCCATAAAATTAAAATTTGGTTTTCAAATTTTCCAAGTGATTATCAGAACCTTAACTATAATCTGTCCCTTTACATTTTGCTTATTACTAATAGTTTCCTTTGTTTTTTGGCTTCATGAATGCAAATAGGGAGGAGCAGGGAATAAATAAATAAATAAACTCTTTATGAAAGAGTTTATAAAACATTTATATTATATATATTTATATTTATATATTATGTAACATTTTAAATAGAAAAAATATCATGTTATTTTTTCTGAGCTTATATGTTCAATTAAGGAATTGACTGGTTCCTATTTTTTTAAATGATCTTTGAAGAAGAAAATTTAAGAACAGTGTGTGTGTACATGTGTGTCTTCATTATTGATATAAGATCATAAAACTCAATCTATAGACATATTGCAAAGTGAGAAATTAAAATCAAATATGCCCAGTTAGTTTTACTTGTGCTTTTTCTTTCTTGAAGTGAAAGATGTTTTGTTCATTGTTTAATTTTGAACAGCAAACACTAGGGGATAAATAAACAGGCAATTATCCAGCTTTTGAAGATCATCATTTTTTCAGGGAAGGTTGAAAGGAAATAACCATAGTTTTATTATTGCTGCAATTTACTTTTTATTTACAAAGCATTTCCACATTCGAATATAAAAGCAACTTCAAAATTACCTGAAAGGGAGTCAGAACAAAGAGTAGCCAGTTTTGCAGATCTAGGAAAATAAATGACTCGCTCTTCACCCCATCCACACTGCCTTCCTCAGCTCTCTGCTGCTTTGGCAGAGTTTGTGATTTGACTAAATTGTTTTGACCCTTTAATCCAGATTTATATTCAATTTCCATAGAATTCTCAGCTTTTCCCTGATTTTAGCAAAGGACTTTGAAGCTCTATTAGAAGTCGTCTTCACATTATACCATGAAATCTTGCATTTGCAAGTCCAAATGTATTAGATAATATTGGAGTACAGTGTGGCAGTTGCAACAATAGAAATAGTAGTGGCAATATTCTTTTCACTATTATTAGCATAATATTTATTGGATGCAAACAATGAGCTGTGCCTGGTGGCATCAGACATTGTCCCTTTAATCTCAAAATATTCTTTTGTTTAAAGGATGAACAAGATCCTTGTATCTTAGTATTCAAATTCAGGTCAGAATTCATTTACCATCACATCAGGAAATATGTGTGAAAAGCCTAAACTGATAATATTGTTTGTTTTCTATTAGCAGAATAAGTGAAAATTTGAACACTCTTTTACTTGGTTTATTTTAAAATTTTTAAAAATTCACCTTTGTTTCTACTTTGTCATTTCATCTGAAACAGAAGGTTCTTGGGTGCCATGACACAACAATAGTTTCCAAGTACAGTTGGAGTATTTCCTTTTCTCTGATTCTCCTGGCCATTTTTCTAAAATAGGGCAGATGGAATTACTTCTTCTCCTTAGAGCTAAGGAACCTGAATCTCAGACTGGAAATGTGTAGTCCAATTTCAAAGACTGGAAATTTCAGCACTAGAACATTCATCTTACATTCCTATTCCACTGGTTTTATTCAGATTTTTTGTTGATTCTTTTTAGTTATACATGACAACAGGATTCATTTTGCCTTAATTATAAAATCATAGAATATAATTTTTTCTAATTCCATCTTCAGGACTTCCACATTTTTCTTTCTCTCTATCCCTGTTCCCTCCTTTCTACCTTACTGATCTTTCTGCTATTCACAAATTTTTTTTTTTCCAAATTAGTGCTTTGTGGACATACATTGCCTTTTCTTTTTTCCAATTTGTTCTTTTTAGATATACATATGTATTTTGACATGTTATACATAAGTGGAGTACTGTACTTAAAAAGCTGGATCAATCATTTTATAATCTACTTAATATATTCTACATGTCTATGTTCTGGCCTCTGGGATATGGGGATAAATTAACTTGGATGCTTTCTTTGTAATGAGAAGCAGCACCACCTCCTATATGGATTGATTATTTCTTTATTATTATTATTATTATTATTGTTCATTTTATTATTTATTATTATTTATTTTAGATTAGAAAGAGATGCTATGATCCCTCCAAAACCAAAAATAACCAGCAGCTATTTGATAATATAACTTGGCAGAGGAAATATCAAGATTTTTACATCCAGAACTCTGTAGCAGGATTTGATTCTTATTTCAATTTTTGCATGATAATTTTTCCATAATAGAATTGAATGAAATAAGTCTTAAGATACATATTGACTGCCTGCTCACTGCTGTCCTAAATTTTTTGGAAGGTCAAACAAAGTCAGCTATACAAATATTGAAATATGTTGTACTTGTCTGGGAACATATTTTGTCCTAATTCTTCCACTTGCTGTTGCAGAAGATGCCAAAAATCGCCCAGCAGAACCTCATAGTTTGTAAATATTACATTTTTTTTTTTTTTTTTTTTTTTAGTGAACATAGCAATCATAGCTGCTATAATAGTAACTTAGGATGCAATTTTTCAGAATCAACTCTGGAATCAATCTCTCTCTCTCTTCTCTGTAAAACAAATATGATTCTAATCAATATAAATATAGCACACAGGTTGATTGTCTTTTAGAGTTGGGGCCAAAGTGTCCTGATGTTAGAATTCCTAAAACAGTATTTAATGTAGTACATGCCTGGTGTCTATACTCAATTCATATCAAAATATATAGAACCATGAATATTCCCTAGGAGCTACCTAGAAATGCAGAACCTCAGGCCCCATACCTTACTGAGTCAATATCTGAATTCTTTTTCTTCTCCTTCTCCTTCTTCCTTTTATTAATTTTTTTTTCATTTTGATATCATGGTAGTGGGGATTGGAACCCAGAAGCACTTAACCACTGAGACACATCCTCAGCCCTTTTTCATTTAGAAACAGGGTTTCGAGGAGCTGCTTAGGGCCTCACTAAGTTGTGAAGCTAGCTTTGAACTCAAAATCCTCCTGCCTCAATATCCTGAGTTGCTGGGAATACAAGTGTGAGCTACCATGCCTAGCCAATATATGCATTTTACTAAAATATTTGGGTCCTTCATATGACCACTAAAATCTTAAAATGACTGCAAAGGCTCTATACCCCAGTCTTCCTTGTTGTTAGTGATCAGGTTTAATTAAAGCACCAAATAGCAACTTTCCAACAAAGTCAATATTATTTTGAATTTATGAGTGAGGAAACTGAGGCAAGAAGTAGTTTAACAACTTACACAAATTCACACAGCTAATGCAATGCAGAGCTCTGTTTTAACCCAGTTTTATGGGACTTCAAAGTTGTTTCCATTTCTATTGCAGTCATAGCCGCCAGTACTAATAAAGAAGTGTGCAAAATCATTTATTTATTTATTTATTTAGTCTTTACTTTGAACACGCATATTGCTGTTTCTTTTTTTAATGAATTAAGAAGTAGTCTATAGTTAGATTGGATAGATGATAACATAAAGTTTTAATAAATATATCATGATACTTTTTTTATACTCTTGTCTACCATCATATTTATAGTGATTCTGAAATATTTTCCACAAGGTTTTTGTTCATGAAGATACATAATTGCTCTGAAAGAATGTAAAGAAAAACAGGACTTGGCTTGTTTTGCTATTTATTTCTTCTGTATTGAAAAGAAGTGTGTGTGTGTGTGTGTGTGTGTGTGTGTGTGTGTACGTGCATGCGCCTAGCTTTTTAGAATTCATGCTTTAGTACTTGAGGAAATTATCATGGAAGGTTGGCATGGCTATGGAATACCACCTAACCTGGTTCTATGATGTAACTTTCTTTCAGGTTGCAAAATTATTTTAAAAGAATAAAAAAGTGGATGTCCCAAAATCCGATGGTTCTTGACAAGTCAGCTTTTCCAGACCTTGAGGAGTCAGACTGCTACACTGGCCCCTTTAGCAGAGCACGGATTCACCAGTGAGTTCCTGTCTCTTCTGCCACCTGTTTTTGTGTCTTTCATTATCTGTGATTTGTTTATAGAATAAAAATTCCTGTGACCATTGTTATTGTTAACCAAATGGGGTCAGCTAAAAAAAAAAAAAAATTCTGCTCTTTCTTTGCAACCCAAGAAACCAGACTGATCTTTGAAAAGCATCCATCAGATCACAGAGAGGCCTTACTTAATCTCCCATGCCCATGGCCTCCCATTGTACTTGTAATAAAATTCAAATGTCTTTCTTATCATCTGCCTGTGGATGCAGATGCTGCAGTTCCTTCCCAACACTCTGACTTCAACTCTGCATTTTCCACATTTACTTAATCCAGTCATGAAAGCCTTGGTTCAATGAATCAGCTACTGGTGTATCATCCCAAACCAGAGCTTTTATTCTTGATGTTCTCATTGCCTGACATGCTCTGCCCCCAGACCTCTGCATGGCATTTTCCCTCTTATTATTCTGCTCCCACTCAACATTACCACCTCAGAAGACCTTCTCTGAACACTCTGCCTCTGGGCCCCTATTCTCTATGCCATTCTCCTGTTTCATCTTTCTTCATGTACCTTACATGTAATTTTGTTATTTATATGTTAGTTTTTATAATCTGTTTTATTCCTCCTTAATGTAAATCCAGGAAAATAGAAATTTACTTGCTTAAGAAATATTTCTTCCAAAAATGCTTCCTCAGTCTATAAGTGAGAAAACCATCAGAATGGAGGATATCTCTTCTGCTACCTGTAATTAACAAGATCCTGAATTTGTGCATCCCAATACAGATAAAACATAGAAACTGTAAAGAACTCATAATCTAATAAAATAGACAAATGTACATATTAAGTGTAAATCAATATTAAGAAAGACACAAATTAAATATACATTAAGAGGAAAGGCTCTTGGAAACCTTTTAAAAGGAAACAGCCCTTTACAACTGATTAAAAAACAAGGGAGTAAGGAGGGGAGAAGAAGAACAAATGTTGAAGACAGAGCAAAATCCAGAGGAAAAGAAGCAGACAATTTTACAGTGACGATAAACTGAACAATTTAACAGATGATCAGATACAAGAAGCCAGAACTGTAAGAAATAAGACTTGAGTTTTAGGTTGTAATACAAGCATAGAGATCCATGGAGGGAAATGAGAACTTTAATTATGCTCATATTGGAAAGCTCCTGACAGGCTAAAAGTAGAGGAGTACTCTAAGGATCAGAGTCATGCTTTCTTTAAAGTATATAAAAGGACGGGGGAAAGTTGATTGTCTAGTTATGAGGACATTCTTCTCATAATGCCACCGAGAATAAGTGGGGTAGTGCCAAAGCTGGAGAGGTAGTTCAGTTAGATAAGTTACTTTCTGTGGCAATTATTTGAATGTTGAGGGTGAAGACAAAGCAAGGATTATAGCAGACATAATATTCAAAGTGCCTGACGAAATGGTAGTTCATCATTCACAGAGATAAAGCAACTGGAGAGGGGAAGTGTCAGAAGTTGAGTAAGACCCATTACACTCTGTTTTTTATTTTTATTTTTTTGAGACTCCCAGATTATGATAAAGTAGATGTTGAACAGAACTTTCCTCTTTCATAGGATCCTGTTTTGCACTTTACATCATAGACATTTGCATGGTCACCTTGCTTCTCTTTCCAAAAAGGGACAATACAAGGAATGAAACAGAAAAAAAGATTATGTATGGATCTTTGCAAAGTCTTGAAGATAAGATAGCTAGATTGTAAAATGTGGCAGGGGGACCATTTCCATTTTTAATGCATCTATTTGGAATTAAATTTCTTAAGGTAGTATAAAATTTATGTGAGCAAGTAGACAATCAATTTTCTTCTTATTCCATGCTAAAAGAGAAATATTGTGTACCTAGACTTCCTCATAAACTTAAAAAAATACTTAAATAAACATTTTATAATTCTCTGTATTCCTATGTGTGTTTTTTTCCTCTATCAATTTATTTTTTTTAAGAGAATGACTTCTCTTCTGACTTATTATATTTCATATGATTAGTTTTAATGGAGAAAACAGATGTGTGATTACTTAGGAACTAACTGTGGCTGGATTCTGTGTTCTTCTCTGAATATTAAAACCAATCCCCTCATCTTAACAGCTTCATCATAAACAATAAGGACACCTTCTTCAGCAATGCTACACGAAGCCGAATAGTCTATCACATGTTGGAACGTACCAGATATGAAAGTGGAATATCAAAAGTGGGTAAGAACATTATTTGCAATCATAGAGAAAGTAGATTTTAATTATAACCAGAACTATTGTTTATTTTTTCAAAAATTGAAACTTTGCCAATATTCGTTAAATGTGAGTGTATAGCACATTGAACACAAATTCTATAAAATTTCTATTTTGCAGATTTTCAAATAAATTTTTTTAGAACATTTGGCTAAATGTATCAAAATGTGGAAATACTTTAGAAGAGAAATTTTATTTCTTGAAAAGTAACCCAAAGAAAATAATTAGACTTTTGAATAAAAATGTATGTAGAAAGTGGTTCATCATGAATAGAAGATGACTAAAACAGTCTTAAAATTTCCACACTAAGGAATCACCAGTAAGTTAGACTTCATCCACTTAATCAATATGTTAAAAAATTATAAGGATTATTCTCCCTTAACACAAAATTACCAAGCATCTAGTACACACTAATATTATAAAATGTGTATGAAAGAGACTCTGCTCATAGAAATTAGTTTTCTATTTATTGACCTTGAAAGATATGTGCAATGTATTAAGTGATTTTTTAAAAAGGAGATTACCAAACTGTAAGTCTAATGTAATTCTATTTCCTAAATACACATACATAGAAAGAATGGAGGGCTTAGAAAAATAAAGAAACTCATAGAGATTATCTCTGAAAGACAGACTATCAAATCATTTTAACTATCTACATTTCTGCTTTGTTTTAATATTTACCAGTTTTCTATAACCTGTATAATATAAAAGAAAATTGAGAGCATCGCCCCCAGAACAAAAAATAAATAGAATTACAGATTTTGCATAGAGCAGAGGGGGAAAAAAAAAAGAAACAAACAAGCCGGCCTTTTACTTGTAGGCTGAAACCTAACATTGAAGAGATCAAATATTAGTCAAATGTCCTAAAATTCTTGAAATTAAAAATTGGTAGTCTTTGAAATGTGTACCAGCTCTATTGATTTACATTAAAATGGAGTTCCACATAAGAAATGTGAATTGTGTTCCTGGTTTGCCAACGTTTTAAAGAGGAATGTGCAGATTCTGCTTCTCTTCTGATTAACATTATTTTTTATGATGGAGCAGCCAAAATAATAACCTTAGACACCAAAACCATATGAAAAACAATAAAAATCAGTCAGAAATGTTCCAAAGAAATAAAAATAAGAGAAATCCAGAATATGAAACGAGAAAGTGACTACATATTACTGCTATGTGCTTATGTCAATTTTAAGAATAAATATGACATCTTAAATGACTAAATTGTAGAAAATATAGTACACACAGGAGAATTTAAAATTTAAAAATTTCCTAATTACTCTTTTCACTGTCACAAATTTGAACTATATGAAAATTACAAGAATACATTGTTCAGAATTTGTAATTCTGTTAAAAATTACCATTATGAATATTTCCTCAAGTCCTTCAGTACTGTTTGAAAACTTTAAAGAGCTATACAATATTCTATAATAAGGCTTTATCAAATCATAATTACTTACTGAATACCTAATATAGTTGTAAAATGATCAAGGATTCCTTCATTTTGTATGTACAATTCTTTCTAATTCTTAATTAATATAAACAATATTGCAACAAAAATTGCTGTCTAGAAAGATTTCCCAGTGTCTGTTCCCACCAGGACTTCTATGTGAGTGTCTACTACATTGCACCCTCAGGGAGATAGGAAGATTTTGAGTGTCTTATGTTGTTATTTATGTCACATTGGCTTAGAGTTAAACAAGGACAGACCTCTCAATAAAATAACTTTTGAGATTGCTTTAGAAGTGTAAAATTCCTTTGTTTTTGATCAAGCTTTGTTATTTGAAGGGGAAAAATGTTGTTCCTGGCTCAAATGATCCCAAATAACTGGGTACCAAAGCTCCTCAAATGTTATGAGATGACAAGGTGAAGCCATGTGTTGGCCTCTTGTATATTTACATTTACTAAAGGACACAACTAAGCTTAGTGTTGCTCTCTCACAATTATATTGTACCCACAGATGTACGGGCTATGGAAGTCATTAGGGTTATTTTACATTTTCAATTAATTCCTTGTCCCACATGCAGTATGTGCTCCAGAGGGAAGTCTCTATGAAAATGACGCAAGTATTTTTTTTTTTTTATTTTCTTTCCAGGTATCCGCAAACTTATAAACAATGGCTCATATATAGCAGCATTTCCCCCACATGAGGTAATTTTGAAAGATAATTTCTATTATAAAAGAAAGAAAGAAAGAAAGAAAGAAAGAAAGAAAGAAAGAAAGAAAGAAAGAAAAGTTTTCCTGCTTATTGCTTCATTCCATTGCTCTCCATTTGAGTTTGGCTGCTCACCGCAGCAGAGTTCAGTCACTGTGAACCTGGACCTTCTGAGATCCCAGTATGATCTTGGGGCTATATGCTGGCTCCTCTGCTCCAAATGTTCTTCTGTAGTTACCTCCTTTGAGGAAACCCAGACTTACAGAGGACACTCATGCCAGATATGCTGACCATTGACTTCTGTAGTAGCACAGAGCCCCATGCTTGATCTAACTTGAGATCTACACCACCCCACACAGGGCAGGTTCCTAGTACATGCTTACTTCTTGAGGATATCTGAAATCTAAAACAAGCCTACACCATAAACCTCCAGTCCATTATCTACTTGTTCCTGAACAGATTATTACACCCCTCATCTTTTTTTTGGGGGGGGAGGGTTAAAATATTTTATTTATTTATTTTTAAATTGGCCATTATAATAATATGTAACAATGCCCCCCTTCCCTTCCCTCCTTTCTCACACTCATCAACTTGTTCTACTTTATTGATCTTCTTCTTCTTCTTCTTCTTATTATTATTATTATTATTATTATTTTCTAATGATATAATGCTAATGCCTGCCTCAAGCTATAGTGGGCACATGTGACTATAGGGTTGGTATGTGACATGGTATTTAAATTTTCTGAGCACCGTTTCTTTACTTCTAAAAAGGGAATAATAATATTATATACCCCTTCAATTTTATTGTCAGCAAAATGGGATAATATAGATATAGGTCTGGGTGCATGAAACACACAAACATATTATTGGCTATTGTCATTCCTATCTTATTATATAAGGAGGTATTTCATAATTAATATAAGGCAGCTGAGGTTGGTTTCTTGGGTTCAAAACTGTAAAAACTGTGTTTTTGATCTTAACTTTCTTGAGCTTCAACTACCATTTATTTTTTAAAATTATATATATATATATATATATATATATATATATATATATATATATATTGAGATCTACACCACCCCACAAAGAGTTATGTGTGTGTGTGTGTGTGTGTGGTGTATGTATATATTTACCCTTTTTATATATTTATATTGGAAGGATTCTGGCTAACACACTGTCAAACCATAACAGTATGATTGATTGAGGTTATGGAACAAACTCAAACCAATGATGTAATTGGTATGCTAAAGTTTAATGTCTAAAGCTCAGGAATCTATGCTCTGATCACTAAGGCTGGGAAATTCATGGATTTTAGAAGAATTATCAGTAGTTGTTGAAAGACAGTTGAGATTTTGGTTCAGTGTCCTTTTCCTACCCAATCTGAGGGCAGTCTACACATTTGCACAAGCAAATCAACTTTTTCCAGCAGATGCTCCATATGGAGAACCTAGATCTTACTTCCATCTCTTTGGCCTCCGATATTTTGGCTTTAAATGCCTAGGCTTCCTGAGAGAAGACAACTCTGGCTGTACTTCAGTTTCACTTCCACTCTTCCCTAGTTAATAGTCTATTTTTGTTAAAGGTGAATTCCTTATTAAAATTTGGGGGCACTTGCCAGCCACAATTCAAAGTATCCTCTATCTACATAGGAACTAATAACTCCAGTTGGGAATATTTGATCATATGCAAACTACCTGACAGATTTTTGAGAGAAGATTTAAGGAATTTTTTTTAATATTTTAATTTTTGGAATATCTTATCCAAAATAAGATTTGAATATTCTACAGTTTAAAAATATGATTAAAGCCTCATTCTTTTCAAGTGAGCACTTATTTGATTCCTTAGTATCTGTAAATGGAAGAAAACTTTTCTTGAAATGGATCACTTCTCAAATCAGGATAATACCCTGTGAACTGGAGTAACCTTTTCTGGCACTAGGGCACTTCTTAAAGTGGAATAATACTCTTAATTTCTGAACTAAATATTATAACAATTTCTCTCATTGATGGATATTGTATTTATTAAAAGAACTTGGGTTCCAACAGTAAAACCTGAATTCTATTTACTTAAGCAAAATAGATCAAAATTGTTTTTAAAAATGAAATAACTCAAGTAATTGAAGAAATTGTATTTAAGTAACTAGGAGATTATTTCCAGTGAAAGAGTCATCTACCACATCATTCTACTGACAGACTTATTTCTAATCTCATAAACTTTCAATAAGTTGCTAAATAAATAGCTCTTATTTCAAATGTCACCAAGAGAATGGACACCAATTTGTATTATTTTATCTGTTTCAGGGAGCTTATAAGAGTAGCCTATCCATCAAAACCCATGGACCTCAGAATAGAAGACATCTGTTATATGAGCGCTGGGCACGCTGGGGAATGTGGTACAAGCACCAGCCTCTGGACTTAATCAGGTTCTGCATATGAACTGACAATGGAAAGCAAACTGTACCTTTCCATTGCCATTTTCTTAGAATTGCTTCTTGTACCTACCGTGTCACCTGTTATCATTGAGGATGCAATCTAGAAAAAGAAACCCCTCTATGATTTTCAGTGACAGGAAGTAAATTCAGGGACATGGTTACATGGGATGGGAGAGTTGAGAAATCAAGCAGGGCTTTTAAGTCAAGAAGGGATTAGGAAGAGTAGAAAATTACTAACATCCCATGGATGAGGAAGAAGTGCATTAATAGAGCTCAATACCTGGGCACAGCACACAGCCCTGAGAACACCAAGAAGAAGAAAAGATCCTGAGTTATCTCCTTTTTGTACCTTCAAGTCTTCTAGTACCTCCTGGCCCAGATAAACGGGAAGTTACTAACACAGAGCCTGGGTAATTCACCACATTATGAAAACTCAAAACAAAAAGAAGCAAAAAAAAAAAAATGGATCTGAGAGTAGAGAGGAAAATCTATGCATATCTATTGGCCCCTCAGTGCTCACAGGGGGCTGGTTCCAGGACTCCTCTTTAGATGCCATAAACCATGGGTGCTCAAATCCCATATATAAATTTGTGTAGCATTTGCATATAACCTATAAGGTCCTTCTGTATACTCAGTCATCTCTGGGTTGTTTCAAACACCCAGGACCATGTAAATGTCATATAAATTGTAGTTCCTTGTTTAGGGAATAATGGAAAGAAAATAGTCTGTATGTATTCAATGCAGACACAACTATATAGGCAAAGTTACATCTTCACCTTTGGTTGATTGAATTCTTGAAAGTAGAACCAAAGTATATGGAGGTCCCTCTATATTTATCTTTCAACAAAAATGTATCGTTTACTCTATTCCAGGAAGTATGTTCTAGTGGCTTACTGTTATCAACTTGAATTAGATGCCCTCAACTTGCTATATTCATTATTTATCTAATTTATTTTGGTACACAATGATTTATTCTTAACTTTTTGAAGTCATGATCTATATACTAAGAATAACGTAAGTCCCAGGCTAGCTATAAATATTTAGAAAATTAAAGAAACATTAGCATTCATATTAAGTTATACATGTTGATATTTTGAGTTATTTGTAAAATACAAATATCAAGAATAAGGAAACTGATAAAAACACTGAAAGGGATACTTAAAGAATGAGTTTCATGAAAAAAAAATCTATATATAGAATGTTAATGGCGATGAGGCTCTCAGGGACTGGTAAATGCTTGAAGCTGTTATCAAATTTAAGTCTAAAGGACCAAAAGAAGGAAGCATCTGGAAGAACCTGTCAGAATCTCCAACCATAGGAGGTGGGTTGATGGTAAAAGCTATGACTTCAGTAAGGAAACAGCTTCATCCAAATCCTGGCTCTACCCACTGAGAAACACCAGCATAGGGAACATGTGGCTTCATTGCAAAACTTGTGAATATCTCTTCAGTTTCAACCCAGTTCAGTTTCAACTGTACCAGAACTTTACCATGGCAAAAGAAATGAACAAACTATAACTGGTGTTTTCTAGGTGAAATAAATAAAAGAGAAAAAATTGGGTCAATGATGCTTAGTGAAAGAAGACTTCAGTCTGTACATAGTGAAATATATACAAAACTTAATTGGCACATTTCAGAGAATAAAGTAGAAAGAATAGTTCTCAGAAAGAGAAGCCTTGTGAAGGAAAAATGACAAGTGATTTTGTTTTTCCAAGCAAGAATATCTGCATGGTACAATATTCCCAAGTCAACTGTGAAATACAATCTTTAGAATTATAGCCAAGTGTGGTAGTTTGCACGCCTGGAGTCCTAGGGACTCAGGAGGTGAAGGCAGGAGGATAGTAAGTTCAAAGTCAGACTCATTAACTTAGCTAGACCCCATCTCAAAATTAAAAAGGAGGTTGGGGAACGGACCAGAGAGTATAGCTCTGTGGTAAAGCACACCTGCATTCAATCCCCAGTGCCAAATCAAACAAACAACAAAATCTAAAGCTAGAACAACCTGTGTGTTAAGTAACAAGTAACAATCTTTAGAAGACGGGGAACCTAACAGTAGGAGAGAAGTTAGAAAATTCTTACTGTTTGTACCAGAACTTTATCAACTGTATGACAGTGAATGTTGCAAGTAGACAAGTTGGAGAAATAACAGCTGAGTAGGTATTGCAATCTCCTTGTTCATTTGCTATTCTCATAGAAGCTATGCTCATCAGCTGAAGACAATAAAATGCACTCATTCTCTTAGCTTCTTTCAGTCTTTCTATGATGGCTACTAGTGAAGCAAACACAGGCTTACAGTAGCCTAGAGTCTCATAGAGAGGAAGGAAACTCAAGATGGGCAGGTAGTTGCCTTAAGGTGTTATATTCTTAGGACACTGAAGCATGAATGAAGGTCTGTAAAAACAAGAGCAGGGACCTCTAAATAAAGATTAGAGCAGGAGTTCAGGGAAGGCTTCCTGGAAGAAGCAATATTTAGTGAAAAGACCAGTGCAGGTTGACAGGGAAGAAGTTGATAGTTGTTTAAGTGTTCCACAAATGGGGAACAACATCAACCAAGGGCATTGCTGTGTTCTTTGGAAACTGCAGAGTTGAGTTTTTTGGGGGAGGAGATGACATAATGATGTAGATCATGTTCAGCATAAGGATACTGACTGAGGATGCCGATTGACATGGAAATCTAGCCTGTCAGCATCCACTGAGAGGAGAGATTTTTCTAATTTGCCCAAAATGCAATATGATTTAGCCTAGATCTGTGATGTGGAGACTTAACGGGATGTTCCTGGGAGAACAAAGAAAGAAGAATTGGAATATAGAAAGTCCTAATAGCATATTAAGAAATTTCACACAGAAATAGATACACTTGACAAAATCGCCACTATCATTGCCCTATAGTGTTTAAAAGTAAATGACATCACCATTATAAAATTAAGTAAGGAACAGGATTGTTGGATACCTCAGATAGAACTGAAGGGGAATTGAGCTGCTAGCCTCAAGTTTCCGTCTAATTCCTCTGACTAGTTGTGACATCAGTATTTGTAAGGTCATTTAGGACACCTTAACTCAAGCTAATGATGTGCTTTCTCGTGCAGGCTGTACTTCGGTGAGAAGATTGGGCTGTACTTTGCTTGGCTGGGGTGGTACACTGGCATGCTGATTCCTGCAGCAGTGGTTGGCTTGTGTGTGTTCTTCTATGGATTGGTTACAATGAATGAAAGTCAAGTAAGGTAAGCTGTAAAGAGATTTATAACAGGTGTTGGCCTGTCTTCTGAGTGGACAAAAACTTAAGGATAATGGCTGAGCAGAAAAAAACAGTAATAATACTACAATTTTATTATTTATTTGCTGTGTGTATATGTGTGTGTGTATATATATATATATATATATATATATATATATATATATTTTTTTTTTTTCTTGTTTGTTTCAATTGAGTATTTGTTTTCTCAGTACTGGGGAATAAGCCCAGAGCCTTTCAACTGCAAGCCAAGGATAATCAACCACTGAGCTACACATCCCCAGCTATTTTTATTTGTTATTTGAGTCAGGCTTAAAGTTAAGTTGCCAGGCTGGCCTCAGCTTATTAATCCTCTTGCCTCAGTCTCCCAAGCAGTTGGTATTAACCAGCATATGCCACCATGCCAGTTTTTTTTTAATAGGAGAAAAGCATGATAAAAAGATCATTTTGATGTTTTTTTTAAGTAAATTTCTCTTAGATAAGTTCCAAGACTGCTGATCTTGATGCCAGATTTCACTTTCAAGTATATCCCACATACCATTCTAAAAATAGTAGCAAAACAGGATTTGACAGAAGTGAAACATAACATCAGATTCTTTTGTTCAATCCGCGGTGACTCAAGATTTAGAAATAGGAATACATTATTCCTAGAAATACTAAATTATTACTCACCAGAGACAGGAGTCACCTTAGGATTAAAGAATCCTCTTGGCAGTGTGTTCTGTTTAATATATTTCACAAGGATATTATCAAGTTCAACTTTATATTAAAACATAAAGAAGCTCTCCCCTCTCTTTTAAAGTTCAACACTTTGTTCTTCTGTTCGGTGCGTATTTCAACCATAGCCTTCCTATCCAGCATTAATCAGGACAGCTGTTAGTGTGACATTCTTCAGAAGATCCTAAAAGTTAGTTTCCCTGAATTCCCTTTAAAAAATGTGATATGTACATGTTTGCCTATGTGGAACCATATTGCCTAAAAACAAGTTCTCTTTCTTGTCCTAGAGTGGAATCCTATTCAGTAACCAAGTTACTTGATTTGATGTCCCAGAGCCCAGAGTCCCCTTTTTGTTCTTTATGAAGCCAAGTGATAATAAGCATGCAAACAAAGAGATAACTTCTGCTCATGAGCTTCAGAGTTTTGTAAATCATTCTCCCTGTTGAAAGTGGCATGTTCAAGAACAAACTTCTGCCCTCTGTGAATATCTCCCTTTACTCTTCTCCTATTGGGCTTTTCCCTGAGTGCTGATGAGACTCAGGGGAGATAGTGTGAGTTACATTATCTTAAAAGGTAAAGCCCTCTTTTACAATGAATTAACAAACATGGAAGAAGACTCTTCCCTAGCTGCTGCTCCTATTGGTTCCCGTAGAACATATCCACAAAGTTTTGCCATGAAATATAGACTTTTCCTTCCACCCCCAGGAAGCTGAAAATGATCCAAAGGAATGAAAGGAATAGATTTAGTGTTCCTATTGATTTATGTACCAAAGGAGTAAATTAGGCTTCTTTTGTATGAAATAAGTATGCCTTAACCTTTGATACAAAAAGTGTTTTAAAAGGTGCTAGAAAAATCTTTTATTCTGCACTCTATGGTATTATATTACTGCTACTCCTGTCACACTATAATTAAGATCCTGTCAGACTTTCTATTCTCAACCAAGATACGCAGCACTGAATATCTTGACTTTCAACATTTTGGGACCGAAATTTTCCATTCAAGGTGGCAGACGTGGTTGAGTCGTAGGCGTTATCATGGTGGGGGTGGGGAGGGGGCTAGGTTTTATTTTGTGTTGATTCATGTTCATATTATTTTATGAATCTCTCTCTCTCTCTCTCTCTATCTCTCTCTCTCTCTCTCTCTCTAGTTCAAGGTAGCAAAATGTTGAAAAGCTGTAGGTATGGGACTACTTATTATGATCCTACCAGATATGACAACTAAATTAAAGTTATATTTCTTAATTGCCCTGTAGTTATTTGTGGGAGCACATAACAATCAGTTTTAGATCACTGTATGTATCCATACATATTTACACTTGCTTTACAAAGCCAAATATATTCATTTTTGTGCCCGGGTGAGAACATTTTACAGGATTTTAAGAGTCAACAAGCAGGTACCTGTGACATGCATCTTAGGGACCTGAGTTTCAGGACAGGTCAGAGAGTGGAAATCCCAGTTTTCTAGTCCATTCCTGCTTCATTAGCATTAGAATTTATCTAAAAACTATGTGGCCCTCAGTATTTACCAGTCTTACAAAAGCTTTTGCTTCCGAAAGAAATCCTCAAGCCCTCTCCTGAGGCTAACCTTAGCAATAAGGGGTTCTTCCTTTTATGAACCACCTGGGATATGCCAGGTAGAATATCAAAATCCTGTAACTAGTATCCCAGTCAGATAATAACCTTGTGTGGAGACAAATGCACCTCAGGGAAGTAGGTGATTTGGTCAGGGAAATATGTCCGTGAAGGGCACAGTTAAGTTTCAAGCCTATGACTGATATTTAAAACAAAACAACATGGTGAGAACATTTAATGTGAAATCTACTCTCTTAACAAAATTTTAACCACACAAGGCAGTTTACGTGCAATGCTGTACAGAAGATATCTAAAACTTACTCATCCTGTGTAACTGAAATTTTACACCCATTGAGCACGGGCTCCCTCCTCCTTTCCACCAACACCCTTGGTAAATCACAAATATACTCTTCCTTTTTGTATGTTTGACTCTTTTAGATGCCCCATGTAAGTGGCATCATGCAGTGTGTTTCCTTCTGTGAGTGGTTCATTTCACTTAGCATAATGTCCTCAAGGTTGATCCATTATGTCATATAAGACAGAATTTTCTTTCATTTTATACAGCTAAATAATATTCCACTGTACTTATATGTCATATTTTCTTTATCCACTGATGAAATAATATAAATTAGGTTTATTTCTATCTCTTTGGAATTTTTAATAGTGCTGCAATGAATATGGGAGCACCATAGCTCTTCAAAATCCTGAATTCATTTCTTTTGTAAATATTTCTAGAAGTGGAAAGGATAGATCATATGTAACTCTGTTTTTAACCTTCTGAGGGACATCAACACTGCCTCCATAGCAGTGCATCCTTTTAGATTCCTACAGTGTACAAGGGATTCAGCTTCTCCACGTCCTTACCAACATTTATTTTTCGTGTAATTAAAAAAATATAATAGCAATTTAGGCAGGAGGTGTAGCTCAGTGGTACACTGCTTGACCAGCATGCACAAAAGCCTACATTTGATTCCCAGCAAGCAACCTCCAAAAAAAAAAAAAAAAGAATAAATATAAGAACAATTCTTGTAGGAATAAGGTAAACTCACTGTGATTCAACTTGGATTTCCCTGATGATTATATTTGACTTTAAAGTCAATGCTTTATCCATGCTGCCACACTCTTCTTCCTCATACTTATTTTTATACTCTTCTCCAAAAATGTACAAATCGAGCAGAAATTTCCTATTCTGTGCTTTGTCATGTTAGCTGAGTCACAGGAAGCATCAGGCTGCTGGAGAGCGTGGGCCCCCATATTCACCCCTGATTAGACATATTGCTCCTTGATTTCACTATCTTTAATAGGTAGTAATTATTCTTTGGGATCAGCTACTGATAGATACATATACAGCAACAAATCTAAAACCAAAGTAAACTACAACTCCAGTGGTAGTGTGTCAAGCCCTGCAAAAGAAACTAAAAACCACTCATGATAGGGACCTGTCCCTCCCTCTAGTGGTTAAATAAAATCAAACAAATTGGGATAGGCTCAAATCCCTTATTTTAGTCTAAAAAGTAAGGAAAGTGGACAAGATGACGTAGTATAAACCAACTTGAATACCTATTCTGATGGGATTCCAATGCAAGACAAATGGTGGCATTTGTGTAACAAGGTAAATTATGATAATAAGCACATTTTACTGAAAAATTACTTCAAGAAAAGTTGATTCTTCTCATTCCTAAAATTTAATAATTTTGCTACAAGGAGATGCAATCTTCTCTTTCTTTTAGATTTTTAAAATGCATGGTTTGTAGGTTTCCTTTCTACAGACATCTGATTACTAATACGATGGGAGGTGTAAAATTGAGAGTAGTATATATAAAATTGATTCTGTCATCATCACCATTAGTAAATGATTGATAGAAAAATTAATTTTAACATAAAACAAATGTATTCCTTTTTATCTATGTTAAAGTTGATTGCAAACTGGATCTATAACTAAAAAAAAAAAAAGGCCTGAAGTCAGCTCCTCAAATTGCCTTTTGCTAGCTCTGTAACTTGAGCAAGTCTTTTAAATTGAGCCTTGGTGTCTTCTCCTTAGAGGACATAATTTCCATTACCTGTGATGTGGGTGAGGACTAGGCAATGTAGCAGACCTAAGTCTACCTTTTACCACTATAAAGTATTATACCACTGTCTGGTGTTCTTATCTTGTATTCTTACTTTGGTTTGAAGTTCTGTATATCCCGCATTGAAATTCACACACATTCTTCTTTTTTTTTTTTTTGCTTATATATATATATACTTTTTAAAACAGCAAATCTTACTACAAACATTGTCAATTAAACTTGTGTTAACAATTGCATTAACATACATATTTTCTAAAGTCTTTAAGCTTCTTATAAACTCTCCAGAGTAGATTTATTTTAATAAAATTTAATGGGAGATAAAAAGTTAGAAAGGGTCATGTATGACAGATAAAGACACGTAGTGTCCTCAAAATAGGTTGTTTTGAGCTCTTAAGTCTGTAAGGCTTTTCAGAAAATGTTATTGATTCCCTGCTGTCACAAAGCCATCTATAATGAATGCTGAGGTTTTAAAAAGGTAGTGAGCATAAAGCTGGTGAGATAAATGTCATAAAGTTACATCCTAGTTGAGCATATATTTAAGTAGTAGAATCTACGTCATATCGCCATTACTATGTATGTCAAGGTGCCATGTTCAAAAAGATCAACTCCTTCAGTTTCCGCTGAATATTCTGCACCAATGATATGCACTGCAGTGTGTACTATAAATTGTATGAACCCTGAGCTTGAGAAGTCAGACTAGTTAGGTTTCATTCCAGCTTATCCACTTCCAAGCATGTGAACTTGGTTAAAACTCACCCGTACACAAGATTAACCTGAATGCCACAAGATCATATATCAAAGTGCCTTTATAGTAATAAAAAGCCCCATAAGTGTCACATAAATGCAAACCATGACCCATTATCATCACAATATCTCAACAGAGAACAAAGAAGTGAACAAAAAATACTATATCACAGATATCCTCATCCATAAATTGAAACCATAACTGCTTCTTCTCCTGCTCCCCACTCTATATTATTTCTATTTCTCGGCCTCACCACCAAAGTTTGCTGCAAGAGCTGAGTGACTTTCATGTTTTTATTTTCTTTGATTTCTCAAGCCAGGAGATTTGTAAAGCCACTGAAGTCTTCATGTGCCCTCTGTGTGATAAGAATTGTTCCTTGCAGAGACTCAATGACAGCTGCATCTATGCCAAGGTGAGTGTGGATCTTCACATCCTCTCCTGAGTCTTGCTTTGTCTAAGTAGAGGATCCTATTTTTTTTAACCCAATTTACTATTCCCAAGCATTCTAATAGCCTTTGATACCGGAAACAAAGTCAATCTGCTGAAATTCCAAAGAGTAGACCTTGAGTTGAATATCTTTGTATTCCTTTGTTTTTATAGCCAATAGTTTCCCCCACAGACACAAATTTCCCCTTGAAATTATGTTTCGGTCTTGTAGGAGAAGAACAATTATTTTTATTGCTGATGATTAAATTTGATTCTTCCACAAAAACTCATGAAGATAAAATACTTCTAATTATACAGAGAAAATGAAATAGCATACCCCAAATTTCCAAACTGCTGTCTGTTAGAATCACCTGAAGGATTTTAAAAATACTTTAAAAACCCCTACACCTCAGCAATTAAAACAAATCTTTGGATTTAAAACCCAGATATCATCATTTTCTAAGATTTCCCCAGTTATAACAATGTTCATACAAATTTTAAAAACATTGGCTTTTACAATTATTTTTTTATGTCTACAACAGTTGTATTAAAGTATAATCAACAAAGTAAAATGTACATATTTGAAGTATGGAAATTGATGATGTGTATGTACCTGTGAAATGCAGGTCAAAAAAAAATACACCACAATCAGGATAATGAATATATCACCTTCAAAGTTTCCTCACAGTGTTCTCACTGCAATCTGTGCCCCACATTTTCCCCTGAACCTATGCCAGTGCTTCTGCAACCAACACCTTTGTGTCATTATAAATACCTTTATATTTCCTAGACTCTTAGAATCATATGGTATGTAACTTTTCTGACTTCTTTGGCAGAACATACTTATTTTGAAATTCATCCATGTTGTAGTATTCATCAATAGGCTATTCCTTTTTATTGCTGGATATTATTCCATTGTATCTATATCAGAGTTTGTTTGTTCATTTACCTACTAATGAACTTTTGGGTTGTTTCAAGTTGTTGCCTATTTTAAGTAAAGCTGCTATAAAGATTTATGTTCAAGTATTTCTACAGACAAATGTTATTATTTCTTTTGGGTAAATACCTAGGAGTGGGAGAGTTGAATCACATGATAGTATACATTCAACCTTTGCATTAGTCTGTTTTCTATAACTATGATAAAATATCTGAGATAGACTATAGAACACACTGGAGCGATGTGAACAGTAAAGACATGAGACATTCACATATGGCAGAGTGATAAAGTGAGACATCTATCCAAGAAGATACTAAATCTAGGTGCTATTGTACAGTAAATACTCCTTCTTTTCTGAATAGAAAGGAGTGTGCACAAGGATAGGCAAGACTTGGAAAGAATTCACTTATAAACTTCAAATGAAAATGAAAGTTAACTTGCAGAGGAGAATATTGCCTTATTGCAACCATACAGGAAATAAAACCCACCTGAATGAAATACTGAATACATCTTGTATTTGTTTTTCTGAGGAAGATAAAATATAGCTATTTGGTTTAGACTTTAAAACCAGACAGGCAAAAATAAGCTCAACAGCCACTTCTCAAAAGAAGAAGATCAAATGGCCAACAAATATGTGAAAAGGTATTCAGCATCTCAAGCAATCAGGGAAATGTAAATGAAAACTACATTGATATTTCATCTCACCACAGTTAGAATGGCAATCATCAAGAATACAATAATAATAAATGATGGTGAGGAGATGGGGGAAAGGGTGCACTTATACAATGTCGGTGGGACTGCAAATGTTAGCACAACCATTCTGGGAAGCAGTAGGAATATTCCTCAAAAGACTAAGAATTGAATCATCACATTACCCAGCTTTATCACTCCTTGGTATTTACCACAAAGAACTAAAATCAGCATACTATAATGGTAAAGTCACATCAATGTTTATGGCAGTGAAATTCATGATAGCCAAGTTATGAAACCAGGCCAAATGCCCGTCAACTGATAAATGGATGAAGAAAATGTATTTCACACATACACATTCATACATACTAGAACAAGAATAAGAAGTGCCCATACACACACAGACACACATACATACACACATTTACACACACAGACATGCATACAAAAAAAATGGAGTTTTACTTAGCCATAATGGAGTTACTTAGCCATAAAAAAGAAAGAAATCATGGCATTAGATGGAAGAACAACAAGCTAAGTGAAATAAGCCAGACTCATAAAATTAAGGCTTGAATGTTTCTCTCATATGTAGAAAATTTTAAAAAACGAGTTGTAGGGAGGGAATCCCATCAATATAGACGAGACATAAATTGGGAGGAAGGGGATTGAAAGGGAGGGAAGAGGGACAGGAAAAGGGAGGAACAGCAGGATAAAACTGACCGAATTATGCTATGTACATATATGAATATACCAAGTGAATTTCACTGTTATTTGTATGTACAAACCACTAATTTAAAGAAACTATAAATAGAGAGAAGACCAGTAGAGGAAAGTAACAGGGAGAGGGAGGAAGGAGGAAAAGGGGCAGTAGTACTAAGGGATGAAGTGGAGCAAATTATACTCCATGTATGTATGATTATGTTAAAATGCACACTGCTATTATGTATAATAGTTATACATAATTATTACATAATTTCATCAGTACATTATAGATATAATGTACTGATAAAAACTTAAAAATGGAAATCATTCTTCTTTCATTGGATGAAAATAAACATTTTTATATCATTGTATATACTTGGATATATAAATTGCTACACTAGAATTTGCTTAATGGGCAAAGTCAAAGATAAGGGAGCAGAGTTTTACTAAAGAAACAAGCCAGCCAATCTAGGTTTATGTAGCCACATGATGGCCTAACCATATGATTTAGGAACTTGTAAATTCCGTTTCTTATGGAACACATCACTACTTGTGTCAACTAATAGGGAATCACATTGCCACATTTTTATGAAGAGCGCATGTGTGCACACTCCCTTAGGATTCAAGGAATAATTTTGCATGAAAAAAAAATTGGTCCTACCATATAACAGAATTCACAATTGAGTACATTAACATTTCGTTTGATGACTTTTTATTTTTAACACTTAAAATATGTGAGCTAAAAACTTTGCCAATTAAGTAACTTTAATATGCATACATTCATAGAAGTATGGATAATGCACTATCAAATGACATGGTGCTAGGATTTCTCATAGTGAAATAATTAAATAGAACGTATTAAATATTTTCTTTTATAATTCTAAAAATGACTCAGCCTTTGGGGTTAGTATCATACCTAGTAGTTATTTTCTAGTTTTATTTTATTTTTACTTGTTTAACAAAAATTTCTTCAATATCTAATGAGACTCAGGTTGTTCACTGATGTTAAGACTCAAGAGAAACAGATGAAAAGGTGTTTCTTTAAGAGACTTCATGGAAGAGTCTGTGTAAGATCATATACCAGAACCACCTGAACATTTATTATAAATGAGATTTCTGGGCCCTACATCCTGATATTTAGAGTCAGTTATTCAAGGCTGAGGCCTACAAACCTACTTTTGAACAAGCCTGTTGATGGTTCTGATTGTGAGGACTACGGTTTTCAAAGCTATTAGAGGGATGGACTGTTCAAGCTTCCATGTCTGATGGAGCTAGTGTCCAGCTCCCGTCAACATAGATGAAGCAGATTTTGTACAGTCTGAGAGTTGAGGACTGAGGAAGTGAGCAAGCTGAATTCCAGACTTGATCTCTGCCCTCCAGGCTCTGGGCCTCTCCTTGATCTCCAGGGTTGACAC
This sequence comes from Marmota monax, assembly GCF_021218885.2. Lineage (NCBI taxonomy): Eukaryota > Metazoa > Chordata > Mammalia > Rodentia > Sciuridae > Marmota > Marmota monax. The sequence goes on along the minus strand of NW_026695230.1, from coordinate 308,432 downwards.
TGCCCAGGAGATTCTTACTCTTGCTATAGTGGGCTTCAGTGATGCCCCTTCTCACTTCACTCTCCTGCCAGTTACCTGCCTTTGAGTTATCTCTGGTGTCTTTGACTCTTCTCTTTTCCCCTCCTCCATTTTCATTCAGCAGCTCTTTTACCAGCATCCAAAATGAAGCACTTAGCAACTCAAGCTATGATCAGAGCTTTCTAATTGCTCTTCTTGTCTCTGTGGTCTCCTAAATCATAATGTAATCCATCATCAATAGGTTGATAAACCTAACAATGATTTTAAACTGTCAGGCTTCTCCTGAGAGCAGTTTTAAGTTTTCCCCCATTCCCATACTAGCTTCATTTCCCATTACATGTATGTAACCCCACATCATATGAATAATTTTTGTATACCCACTGTATTAGATGCACATGTTTCTAAAGGTTAATGTTTAAATTTATCAACATAATGCTTGAAATATTTATTAGTGAACCTAGCAAGAAAAAAATTGTTCTCAAAAAAAAAAAAAAAAAACCACTCCATAAGCTATAACAAATCATGCCCATACAATACAATTTTTATTAACTGTGGCTTTCTATTCTGAAGCAGGAAAGAGCTGCTATTTTTAGTGACCTTTAAGTGCCTATATGTAAAGCCTCTCTTCTAACTTTCTAAGAGGCTGTTTCCTGTACTCAGTCTGTTTATAAGAGAAAATAGACAGCTGTTCAGCTGCTCAGAAGCCTCAGGTGTCTCTGTGGGATGCTTCTGGAAACAAAAAAAAAAAGAGCTGGATTCCCCTGCTGGGTGTAATTTTATAAGCTCTGTAGGAGAATCTTTTATGATCCTTTTCTCTACTGTACATAATGTATGCTAATTTTTTAAAAAAAAAACCAACCCTTAGAATATTTTTAGAAATTCCAAGTCTTAACTCTCAGAATTTTAGAGACATGCAGAGTATTTTGCACCTATCTACAAACCTTTAAAAGGAACACATCTTTTTATGATGGTATTTTTAATAATGCTGCATTATAGAAAAATACATATTATGTTTACCTGTTTTGCATATTGTTTTGCAGTGTGTTCCAGAGGTTATAATTAAAATGCACATTAGTTTTTTGTTTTTTTTAATGTCTCATTGAGCACCTTCTGGACTTTAAACTGAGCAAAAAGGATTTCATTCTAATCAGGTTTGTCTTAAAATAATTTAAAGCCCAAATTGGCCTCATGCTGTCTTGAAGATAAAACTCCTGTTTTCTCTATACAGTGGCCGCCCCTTTACCTACAGTTTCACTTTACATGAGTTCATTTACCTCTGGACTGCTGTGCTCTGAAAATACTAAAAGAAAATGTCAGAAATGAACAATTCATAAGTTTTAAATTGCATGCCATTTTGAGTATTATGAAACCTTGTGCAGTCCTACTCTGTCCCTCGTAGGATGTGAATCATCCATCTATTCATCATATCCATGCAGTATTTGCTACCCACCAATTAATCATTTAGTAGCCATCACAGGTACCAGAACAACAGTCATGGTATCATGGTCTTATGTTCAAGTAACTAACATCATAGCCTAAAATTATCCACCTCACTTCATCTGAACACATAGACATTGTATCATATCACCACAAGAAGCAGGATGAGTATAATTAAATAACATATATTGAGAAAGAAGCCACATTCACATAACTTTTCTATATCATTATATTCTTTTTTCTGTTATTAATCTCATTAAGTGCCTAATTTATATATTAAGCTTTATCATAGTTATGTATGTTTAGGAAAAACAGTACACACAGTGTTTGGTACTATCATTAGTTTCAGGCATCGACTGAGGGACTTGGAATAATCCCCACCGATAAGGCAGAACTGTTGTAGCTACTACAATAGCTATGGGTATGAAAAGCATTTATGTCTTTGGCTATATTAATTTAACCTCACACACCAGTTTATAAATATAGTGATCATATTATACAAGCAAAAACAAGGTAACTTGAGTATTTTAAATTTGAATTTTATTAAATCAAACAGTTCTTACAACCTCAAGGATTATGTTGTATTCAATGACATCACATAACTGTACCTTGTTCTTTACCCAACTTCAGGTGATATCTGATTGAAAAACATTTGAACTCTATCATAACTGATGATTCATGGAAACTTCTTAAAACAGCCTCAGAGTAGATTTATTACATGTTAAAAGCTTCTCTAGCAGGGCATGTTCTGAAAGCAGGAGAGTGATACTACCATGATGCCTTTCCTTTGGAAGTGTTAGCGCACTGGCAGAATTCTGCAATTGGCAGCTTCCCCATTTGTGGAAGTTGTGCTAATAGGAAATGCATCTAGGTTATCTGAAAAGCTAAGTTCTTACATCCTACATGGTAGTTTGACTATCTGTGTCCCACAGATGCTTCCTCGTGGTGCTAGAAATGCTTCTAACCAGAAGAGCAGGTCGTGTTCTAAGAGATAAGAGAAGAAAAGAGGAAAACATTGCTCTCTCACTTCTTCCTATGAGAAAATTACATAAAACTCTTGCAGAACCCATGAAAGGCTCTTTTATAATACATTCACAAACTGTGAAAAATACTGTGATTTTATTTGGGAAAAAATCATATTGCCTGCATTCAAATAGTAGTCACCAGATTATTACGATCAGTAGTATGATTAATATTTTTGGGTTTTTCTCCCATTAAGGTGACATATTTGTTTGATAATGGAGGGACAGTCTTCTTTGCTATATTTATGGCAATATGGGGTAAGTATATGTTTTCATTACCTATGTTCCAGTTTTATTTTCTAAGACTATTGCTTTATTTCTACACACATGCACACACACGCGCGCGCACACACGGTCACCATGTATCAATTCAACAATAGTGTATGCTGGTACATGCTTTGTTTGTTCTCTTCATACATTCACTTTTTCTTTGGGAATTTAACTCTTGATCTAACCCTCTATTCCCTAAAGACTAGTTTTTTCTATATCAAAGGATATACTTTTTCTTGCCAAAAGCAGATGATAATTTAAAATAAACTGAAACAAACTAGAAAACAAATTAACTTCCTGGTAATATTACTTGTGAAAGTGATGTTCTGGAAGCTTATGTTTGCTTAATATTTCCATGCATCTTTTTTTTTCTTTACCTTATGCTTTATACATTTAGAGATGCAGACTCTACTCCATACGTGATTAAACAATAAGGTATAATATATAATAAACCCTTCACCTGACTAACAACTCAAAAAACTGTACGAATAATATGCACATATATTCTTTGGCTGTCTTTTTTTTCACCATATTCCTCATTGAGTTTTTAAGTCACCCCATTAATTGAAATCTAAAGAATGTCCCAAACATTGACAAATTTAGAAGAGCTGTCACGTTCCTGGTTCAGATCCTTTTTCCTACCATGGGTCTTCTGGATGCTCATTGTCAAGGTAGCAGTTCCAGAAACTGACTTTGCTCATGCTCATGCAGAGAAGTAGAATGTAGTAGACCACATCTTTTAGTGTTACTGCTTTTATACCCCGCAGTGGGGGATGAGGGGACACTGCAAGCTATATCCTTTTTCTCACTCTAAGATGAAATTAAATACAAATATTTATTCTCCACATTCTTTGAACAAAATGCTAATCCTGATTTAGAGCCCCACAGTTGCCTGTGGAACAATAAAGATTCAACTCCATTGGTGTTTGTTAAAAAAAAAAAAGTGAAAATATAGTTTTGGTTTCCAATTTTTGTTGAAGGATTTTTATTATTAAATTATCAAGGAGTACTATCAAGGAGTGATATTGTTTAGTTTGATTCCACAGATACTTCCCACTAAGGAAAAAATGGACAAAATATAAATGATAGTTATGTAATAGATGTGTCAGTCCAACAAAATGTTGTAGGAAAGGAAACCTTTTTGATGTTTTATTCCCTCTGTGTTTCTGCTACTAGTCCCATGCTTTTACAGTTCTTCCTGCACAGTCCACGGGAGAGTGATCTTGCATAAACTCTTGAAAGATGAGTCTCTTAGAAGGCCATGCTGTAGATGAGCACTTGCTCTCTGACAACTTTATGTCTTAGTTTCATATTGAGGTACGGAGTGGAGGAATGTCATCCATGGGAATGCCATCGTGTGCATTTTCTCGACTTTCTGGCACAGATGAATCATTCACAGTTGGATTATAGTAACTAGAATTTCCAAAACTCACATCATAAGGTTCTGGCGCATTGTCTAATCGCAGAACTAAAAATAAATAAATAAGTAAACAAATAAAAAAATAAAATTGTTTTATGCCAACAGTCTAAAAAAATTCATGCTCAGGCATTTGACTACATTATCAGATTGTAGGAATTGTTCTGGTTGAGTGAATAGGTACCTCTTTGATGTGGGCTTTTCAGATACTACTTTTGAAATATTAAATAGATATTTTTCATGCTACATTCATTTTTTATGACTAAGAAAACATTTTTACTTTCAAAATTGTTCTGCTGGTACACCCAAAATAAAGGAACTAAGGAAGAGATCACTAAAATGTACACCGATACCTTGTATGATTAAATATAAGCATGCACATTATTGAATGTTCCAAGCCTTGTCAACAAGTCCAGATTTTTTAACTTGTGATATAAAAATTATTTTTTAAAGTGAGGGCATTAAAAGTTCATTGCCATAATTTCACCAACCATCTCAACATTTGATGCTCAAGCCATTTAAAGTGAAGAATCGAGAAAACTATCTGTGAAAGCTTGTATTTCTTTCTGATATATTCAAGTCATCATGCATTTAGGAATTAGTAATCTAATTATTCTAAGGTACTGTCATAAGCTTACCCACCCATTCTTTAAGTCATTCATTTAAAAACTAGCCTCTCAACAACCTTAGGTCTTTAAGAGCGGTATCTTAAAGCTATCTCAAAGAGGTTAATCTGGTGGTCTGACTATGTTATTTCTTTATACATCAGTCACACCTGTTTGATGGCATTAATGTGATATCCTGAATTCTTTCATGACATAGATAAGGCAGCATTCTTCAGTAGACAAAAATAAGATGCTTAGAAATCCTATGCTTTAACTTTGAAAATTTCCCTTTTTTATGTTGTTTTCTGTGGATTACTAGAAACCCATAAACAGAATTGGATATGTTAACAATGTATTTGGCTCTGAATATGAGTGATATATTAGATACGAATTGAACTCATGAAAATTCAGTGAGACTTTAGCCATGGGTCTCATCTGGGCAATTAAGTATTGGTGGAAAAATTTCTTGTGAAAATAAGAAAAGTTTTTTTTTTTCCTTAAAGTATATTAAGAGAGATGAGTCAAACTTATAAAGTGATTTCATGTCTGTTCTTTTTGGTATTTTATTAAGATTTTGCTCAGTGTTTTATTTTTAGTACATATATTTTCACTTATAAATATTATGATAGCCTTTTCTATTTTATGATTGAAAAATTTCCTGAATTAAGTTATATTGTGACTTTATGTATGTGAAATTTGTAACTTTGAGCTACTCTCTTTTAGAAATTTATTAGGATTAATGGAGGGCTGTTGTATGTGAGTAAGTTTTGGAAGAACTAAAAGTTTAAACAATCTTTCTTCAAATTTTTGCCACTAAGAGAACTTACAATAGCAAAGAATGGGCTTTGCAATCACTTATAAATAAAACTGGCCTTTTTCCTTTATATCATATCATTATTTTTCTACTTTACATATATTTGGATTCTGGAATTACTATTCAAAACCCACTTTTACACAATGAGCAACAGTTCAATATAGTTTTTAAATTTCCCTTACTTTGGTTTTCTTCCTGAATTTTTTCTTTTATTAGTGTATTATAGTTACACATAATAGTTGGTTCATTTTGACAAAATTTTACATGCATGGGGTTTAATTTACTCCACTTCAGACCCTGTGCCTCCTCTTTCTCTCACTTCTTCTGTCCTCCTATTCTCTTTCCTCTATTTTACTGGTCTTCCTTTCACTCACTTATTTACTTATTTATTTATTTTTGATTGATGCTTGATAGATATGCATAAAGATGGGATTCACTATGAGAGAGGAGAAGGAAAGCGCCAAATTACCAAATGAATTTGGTTTTGTTCTTTGAAAAACAGAAGGTGGATCAGAATAAGTCTTTCCTGTGTTTTGGTCATATTAACATCCACATCCCTTCTAAGCAATGTGTTCTTACTTAATTAAAACCACTGTGTCCCAGGTGAGATTCTGAAAGGTTTTTTTTTTTTTTTTACCTGGTTCATTTCTGTCATCATAAAGTCGCCGATGGGAAAATGAATCCATTTTCCTTTTTCCACACAACAAGTAGCCAACAAGACTAAGCAAGGAAGCACCAAGAATCGCCCCTAAAATGGCCCCAAATACTACTCCTGTATTTTTATTCTCTAGAGAAAACAGAAAATATTTACAGGTAAGAAGAAGAAAATAATTGTTCAAAATAGCAGAAATAGATATGTGGTTTTTCTATACACCAAAGAATTATTCATATTTTTTTAATTATATAATGGTGACAGTGTGTGTGTGTGTTTGTGTGTGTGAAAGACAGATTGTCAAATATACTTACTGATAAAACTACACTACTAATTTTCAACTATAACTAAACACTCCTAAATTATAGATTTATAACTGTTTTGTTACTTATTACATCAACAGGACAGAAATGTCACATATGTTCACTATTAAGATCTCATCACACTGTTGAATACTGCATTAGGCTTTCCATAACCCCCAAATTTCTGATGGACTTTAATGCTGAAATGAACTTTGCATTTTTTTCTATAAATAATTCAAGAGGTATGGTGCATACCTGTAATTTCAGCTATTCAAGAGGCTCAGGCAGGAGGATCATAAGTTGGAGGCCTTCCTGGGCCACTTAGAGAGACCCTGTCTCAAAATAGAATTTTTAGAAAACCTGGGATGGTTCCTGTTTGATCAAGCACTTGCTTAGCATGGGTGAGACTCTATGTTCAAATGCCCAATACAAATAATAATAATAATGAAATTCACAAAATCCCAGGTAAAAAGTATATTTATGAATATAACAAAGTCCCCAAGGCAACATGCTTTCAACCTTGTATGTCAAGATGGGAGTACAAAAGAGCCCAAAATATCATTCTGTGTATGTATTACTGAGTGCCTTATTTGGAGAAGTCTTCAGTGGACTTCTTAGTGCTCCTGGAACTCACACTTAGTCTGTGTTTCATTTTTACTTCTTGAGAAGTTTAGGTAGGTATACAAGAGGGTCTCTGATTCTAGATAAAACCCCTCTGTCAAAGAAAAAAAAATTAACATTCATGTTAGAGTACAGTAAAACTAAGTTACTAACATGAGATGCAGGCAAACAGCATTTTCTTTAAATAAAAGAACAATGATAGGAGTAAGTACTCAGTATTCTGAGTAGATCTATTTGGTTTGGATATACAAAATAAAATTATTTTAAAAGTCACTCTATTAAAATACAGGAGTGTGAATAAATGAAAAGATAGGTTAAAATTACAATTAAAATGAAAGTACCTATACATATCCTACATATTTGATTGCAGTGTTGTGATAAAACCTAGACTGTAGAAGTTAAAACATGCCCTGTCCTCTGACAATAATGTTCAAATATCAATTTGTATATATGATTTAGTTTTCCATAATTAATATAGACTCTAAGTAAGTGCAATAGAAGGCAATGAGTTCATGGGACACACAGTACATATTTTAAAAATAAAACAATTTCAAGCATGCAAAAATGAGGTGAGACCTGAATAAAATAAAGCAGTGATTCAATTATAAATCTTAGATATCTTTCCCATTTTGTTTTAAAGCTTGACATTATTTCTAATTGAAACATATAAACCTCCATATACTAAATTTTCTTGTGACATCGTTAATTTCATTTACATGATGCTCATTAGGTACCAAAGTAAAAGTGGAAGAGGATTTTCTTCTGTTAAGCCTGTCTAAATAATAGTTTAAACCCATTATCTTTTTACCTTCCCATATGATAATAATGAGCATATGTTCAATTAATCCTTAAAACCATTTCATTGTTTCCAGTGTATATAATGGTTGCCCCCATAGGTAAGAACCACTTTTACTAGTTCATTCTCCTCTATTTTTCTAGCATAGCACATTCCTTCAACCTAATACATATGACAGTTTTGAAGATTCGTTTTCACATTAAAAGAAAATTAAATCTATTTATATTTACCTTTTTGAGGATCTGATGTATTTGAAAAAAGTTTTGAATTATTGGTGAATTTTAAGGTGGGCTGTGGAGTTATGTTTTCTTGGTAGGGTGTGAAAGCAGCAAAGCTTTCACTGGTTGTGGTAAGCCATCCAGTCGGTCCCATTACCACGGGGGTCACAGATCTGGTAGTTGATGCTGGAGGGAGGATGCTAACTGTAGAGGAACTGTTGTCGAGGGTGTTCATGGTGTCATTGCCCAAAGGCCAACTCGTGTTTTCTGATGATACAGCATGTGTAAAACTGGGACGAGCTGAGACTGGCAAAAGATTTTCATTAGTTTTAGATGAATTCAAGATCAATTTAGAAACAGAGCCACGAATCAAGGGTGGCATTGTTGAAAATGTGGATATGGGTCTTGGATCTTGAGAAAAGTTGTCTGTTGAAATGTTACCACTGGAATCTATTTTTCCATAGGTTTTGGTTGGATCCAAAAGAGTGGAATTACTTGCCTTGGAATGGGAGGCATTGCTATTTACATTATCTGAATTTGCATTTACTTCACTTAGCAAAGACATAGACTTATTTTCCATCATTTTCAGTCCTTCTGGAGTGCGTTGTGATATGTTTTTTCTTGTATTTTGTTCCTCATAGCTCCCAAGTGGCAGTAAAATAAACAAAATTGAAATCAACATAATTTTGGCTAAGGTCAACATTGTAGCTTTCATTGATATTTGTTTTATTAAGAGGAATCTGAAAGAAAATAATAATCATTTGAATTATTAAATGAAGTATACCAAGTTATTTAATAGATCTACATTTTTAAAGTGTAAAATAATCTAGAAACATAATGTTGAAGAGACTGTCGTATTGCAAAAAATTGTGTTTTGAGGTGAATTATTTATTTAAACTAGTGTTGCTGAGCTCTATTATATATGTAATATTCTTCCTTCCTTCTAAGAAAAGAACAAGAGAAAACTTTGTCAAGCGAGACATCCCTGTTTTATAGATCATTTAGCTTCGGATAAATTGAAGTATAAATAAAAATTTAAAAAAAATATAAACACATATACCTGGATATACACATGTGATTATACATCTATATGTAAATAAAATTATGTACAGACTGCTAAGTAAGATTGATAGAATATTATAAATAGAGACATTTAGAGATGACTGAATACTTAACCTATTTAGGAAAACATGTTCTTTATAAAGATGAACTTTTGAATATTTTCATAAGAATGACACTACCAGTTTTTACCACACTCAATGTGTCATATATTAGTTCTATAAAGTAAGTCAGAAACTCCCCTGGATACATTTCATTAGTGTCTAGTTTGACTTATTTAAATTTGAAATTAATACTAATTTAATAATGTTTTCAACTTCACGATGTCCTTCTTCCTATTTAATTACAAGTCGAGGAAAATTAAAAAGCTTTTTAAATTTCAGAATATACTTTATTCTTTTACCCTTATTTTATAAATGAAGACTATGTTTGGGGCATATGAGAAAATTCCACCTCATCAGATGATGGTGGAGTTGCAATGAAGCCAGGGACCTGATGCCCAGTCCCAGCTCCCACTTCTTCTTAGGTGAGGAAAGGCCACACTGACTGCACAGAGGATGATAAAAGAAAGTGATTTAGAGTCAGGTTTCTATTAAAAGTTTGTCTTCTTTTATCAATAACCAGTGAAAATTGATCATCATAACATGCAATTGTTTTGACATTGTTATAATATCTAAAGCGACTTCATGTATTTGTTTTGAAGACTAACAAGTTTTAAGAAAAAGCACTCTGAACAATATCTGGCCTAATGTTCAAATATAATATCTCTGCAGTGTCCTAATGTTTTCAAAGTTTACCAAATGTGTCATCTCATTTGCTCTTCATAGTGATCTCTTGAGAAAAGATGAATAGCTTGTCTTATGTCTGTTTTGTAGATGATGAACGTGAGGCTCAGAGTGGCTAGTAATGAAAACTAGTAAATGTAAGCATAAATAAAAATAAAAAAAAATATAAACACACTGAAGAGACAGTACTGAAAGTCAATTTCACAGACTTTACCTGATTAGGTGCTGAAATTTAAAAGAATTTTATTTGAACATTTATTAGTTTAAAAGTATTAGGCTGTTCATCCAGCAATAAAGTCTTAGAACTGATTTTGTGTTCTCTGTATTGGACCTCATTTTTTTACTAAAAGCTTCCAAGTTGATTGAGATAGGGAAAAGGAAGAGGTGCAACTGCTATTATTTAGTTCCCATATGGCCTGCCATTTCTCAAAAATTCTGTCAGAAATTTTCACCAGTATTTTCAACATTGTTGATTTTTCATAAGAGTCTAAGGGACTTCTAAACACTCCTCTGATTATCTTTTTAAAGTATCTCCCACCTTCTACTTAAAGATTTTACACAGAGTGGTACAATCTAAGTATTCTGCTCCTGATAGAATGTTTTCTGCAAAAGCTTTTAAAAAGCAGTCTGTGCCTTTAAATCCCAGAGGTTTTAATGATGTATAATATCTTCCATGCCCTAGGCTAATGACTTAAGAAAAGTTCACTTAAAAAGAAGGCAGGCAGACATAAAGGATATTACAGCATCATGGGTCTCCAGCCTAAGTATCCACTGGTAACAGATGGGATAGCGAATCATGGGATATTTGTATGGTGAACAATCACAAATTATCACTTGGTGCAACACATGGGGAATATCACAAACAGAATGCATAGGTTAAAATGCATGTTGTGTGATTTCCCACACATACAGTTCAAGAACAGGCGGAGCACCACTGTATTAAGGTCAGAGAGTGGCTACTTATGGGGAGAAGACAGGGTCATCCAGGTGGGGCTTGGCAGGGGCTCCTGGTGCACTGGTGATACTATGTCTTGATAGTGACTACACAGGTGCATGCATTTGTGGTAATTCTGTTACATATATTTTATTCACTTTTCAGTAATACCCAGTACAAGGTCCTAAATATTGTTATCATAATTGGAAAATATGTTACTACTATGCATTTCTTATATCACAGGATTTACACATTTTCCATTTAATTCTCACCAAAACAACCAAACAAGAAGGATGAGTTTATATTCCCATGTACAAATGATTAGAGGGTATCCAAAGAATGTAAATAATCACTCACAGCTAGTGACTCAAAGAGGTTAGGATTCAAACACTAACATGTCTGAGCAAGCTCTGGATGTGCAGTCACCCTTCAGTATCCATGGGCTGTTGGTTCCAGGACCCCAGGAGAATATCACAACCTGTAGATGCTCTAGTCTCTTACATAAAATGGTTAAACTTTTGCTTATAACCTAAACACATCCTCCCATATTCTTTAAATTATCTGCAGATTACAGATAACCTATCATTCCTAAAACTGTGTAAACAGTATGTACACAGTTGTTACTGTATCATTTAGGAAAATAATGACAAGGAAGAGTCCATACACACTCAACTCAGATGCATTTTTATTTCTGAATATTATTAATTCTTGGTTGAATCCATGGATGCAGAACACACAGATGCAGACAGCCAGCAGTACTCATCTTTGTAGTATAGATTGTAAAGGAATATAGAATTTGGTACTCAACTGCCTTTTCGAACTTCATTCCAGCATTTCTTTTTAAAGCAGTCTCTCCAAATGTAACTGTTTAGACCATAGTGGTTTATAATCCCATTTAAAAAATAATATTGGAACTATAGAGTCTTCTACCTTAATTACCTTTCAAATATACTTATTTTACCCTACTTGAAGGAATCCCAGCTACTTGAAGGAATCCCAGTAAAAGTCTTTGTGGTTTCTGATGGACACCTTCACAATGGGGTTTAGTGATTCACATTAACAAAACACAAGTGATTATTCACAGGACCTGTAGGTGACCAACATTTCACTAAGTGAATAACTCACCAAACACATTGAAAATATGGTTCAGTTAAGTTTAGGAATAACCACATGCACCTTTCCATAAACATCTTCCTGTTTTGAACCCTGCAAGATTGGTAGCAAACCCGAGAATTTTTTTGCATTATCTACTGCCAGGAATCTGCTTTGTGAATTATTCTTAGTCACTCTTTCTTACAATACTTACAGTTTGATTTTCTTTCCCTAGCCTATGCAGTTTGCCTCTTTTCTTTTCCTTAGAGTGTCCATCACAGGGGAACAGGACCTTAGCTGCTGTTCTACTTTTCTTATAGTGTTACTTGAGGAATGAGGCATTGAGCACTCACTCTCTTCCCGTAATGAGAGTCCACATATCATGAGCCAACAAAGTGAGTTTTGTTGTTCCTATTTCACCTCGCCTGTGACATTGAGCCACCAAGGGGCTCTCTTGTTCCTCCATCTTACTTTTGATTGTAACTTCAAAACCTAGGGTATCCACACCCCAAATTAGTCTAGTGTTCTGTTACTACCTATTATTTATCTCTTGGGAAAATGAAAGAAAGGGAAGTGAGGGATTGGGCAGTATATTTAAATACCATTTACAGTTTATTTGGAAATCAGTGCAGCTTTGGAAAGGCATTTGGTGAAGATTGACTTATTCCTGTTTTCCTGATGTTGCAGCAGAATACAGTACTGCTTCTGCTCCCTGGCTTCTAAGAAAACCAGGTTACATCTCTTACTCGTTTATCTTTCATTTGAGCCAGGAATCAAAACCATCAGCTAGTCAGCTACAGCCCTGAAGTTTTGTAGGGGCAAGGACCAAGCAATTTGGGTTAAGTTTGACCCCATATTGAACTGAACAAACATGTTTTTAGCAAGGTGGTCCAAGAGCTCCACGGGGCAGTAAAGAAAATCTGCATTGTTCTCTTTGCATTTTCTTTTCAGCCTCTCCACATTACTAGAGTTCAAATATTTAAACTACAGTGTATACTTGTTTTAAGCTGAAAATTTATGCTGCATTATGCATGGCATACTTGAGAGTACCCAGGTTCATCTATCAGCCAAGAATAATATGAGGGCAGATAGCAGGTAGAATAAAAGGAAAGGGAAAGAAAATCAGGAATACCAAATAACATCTGTTTGCCTCTTCCAGCCCTGAGTAGAAGCAATTTTTAGGGTGGGACCTCCAAAGAAGTCCTGGAGGAGCAATATAGGAACAGAAATGCAATCATCACAAACTTAAACAACTTTGAAGAGTATAATTATAAAGGCAACAGAAAAAGAGAGTAAATCCAGCTACTATGATACTTTAAATGCAGATCCTGTATATATTGAGAGATTTGGGGGGTTTTTTGTTAGTATTTTGTAACTTTTAATATAGGCTTTAAAATGAGTGAGTTTGCTTTTTAAACCGTTCTCTTGCACAGAGAATGAACACTATTTTCTGCCTGTTGGTATTGGCACTGAGAGGTGGTTTCACATTACTACCTTTGTTTGTAGGGCTACTGCAGGTAATGAGGGGGAAAAAACAAATTTTGGCCATTAAAGGGGCAAACCTTCATTCTGCATGGAATTATGCTTCTGCTTAAAGGCATAAAATCATCATTCTGCCCAGCCTCTGAGCAGTAACTGAGTTATAACCATTTTATACCAAGCTTTGAAAATAAAGAGGTGCCCTGGTTTGTATCAGGTAATCAACCATTCAGGGAAAAAGAAATGTTTTCTAAACTCCATCAAAATAAGACATTTTAAATAGAATACCAGTTATACTCAGGGGATAATACAAAGCATGTTTCTGTAGTGAAATACCTAATGAGTATACCTTGTCCCCAATTTTCTCCCAGTTGCTTTTGGTCATTTCTTGCTATGAATCTTAGTTTATAAATGATGATAGACAGGTTTTGTTTTTCCTTGTTACAGGAACCTCAGTCTGGCATGTAGCTAATACTCCAGGTAGACTTGAGTTTTATTCTGAGTGGTCTTTACAAACTTGGATGGTATTTTCTTTGCCCTACATAAAAGAGTCATAATAAAATGAGAACATTAGATATTATGCTTCTAAATATGCCTCTTTTTTCTATATTTTTATTGATGTATTATACTTATATATAATGGTGGGAGTTGTTACATATTTGTAAATGCACACAATATAAAACAACACATCTATTATAAATAATGTTAGAAGCATGAGTAAGAAGTCAGAATCTAACTGTACCTAAAAACTTTAGGTCCATAATTTTTCATTTGATTAAAAAATAAAAGGCAGCATGACTTTTCTCCCAGAAAAAAATAAATTTTAAAAGTTTATGAATATCATTCTAGTAACAAATCTGGCATGCACAAATCCCCCCAAAATAGAATGTCATACTACTTGCTAACTTAGGAGTTCTCAATCACAAACTTCAGTACTTAAAAAAATGAAGTGGATAACTATCATGCTTAGAAAGTATTGCCTCCAAAAGCAATGTTCAGAATTCATGATTCCCAGCATGCGATTCTCAGCCTTCTATCATATTTCAGTGTCTGTAGGAATAGCTTCTATGGATCAGATAGGACGTTGATCAATTGGAAATAGGCATCCTTTTAGTATAAGGAGCCTAAAATAGCCACACACTGAAAATAACTTTAAGAAATCTAGTCTACACCTTAATTCCATGAGATATTTTCCATGGGATGTCTAACTGACTTAGCCTTTTAAATTTCCAACAAGTGCTAGACACCTGTATTTATCATGCTAAAGAATAATTATATGTACAACTTTTTGCCAAGTTTTCAAGAACATCTTTGAAAAAGTTGGATAGAAGTTTATAATTTATTGTATGTGAAGATTGTTTTTTGAAAAATGATACATTGCACTGGTCAGAGTGATGTACACCTAGAATCCCATCCACCCCAGGACGCTGAGGCAGTAGGAGCACAAGTTCAAAGCCAGCCACAGCAATTTTGTGAGGCCCTAAGCAACTTACCAAGACATTGTCTCAAAATAAATAATAAAAAGGGCTGAGGCTATACCACAGTGATAAAGCGCCACCCCTGGCTTCAATTCTGAGTACAAAAAAAAAACCAAACAATACTTTGTAATGCTTAAACAAAGAAACGTAAATCGCAAGTGCATAATTTAAATCTAAGCAATAAATTTAGTATTTATACATTTTTATACCTTTAAATATTTTGAGACTTGAGTTCTGACTGAAGGAAATTTTATATTGTAGTTGCTTACGCTTAAATAAGTCTTTCATTTAACTCTTCTGCTGGTTTCATCATCTGGCAACTTCGGCAATAATTCTTCAAGTTAACTCACTTAACAGTGCAAATCCTAATTTACAAGGTAATTATCTGATGAACAACTACCTGTTTTTACCAGGGTCTCTGTAGCTACTTGCAGAACTGTCCTGTCACAGGTTGAGGCCACTTTGATTCTCTTTGATCAATAAGTGAGAGAGACAGCCCTAAGTAAAACAGCAAACATACACTTACCTTCAGGACTAGAATGTGTTTACAGACAGGAACTCAAATACCAAAGTTGTCCTGACTGGAAAGAATCTGCGGTGCATGAGAGAAAACAGATGGGTTAAGTGTGACTGTGCTACACTGAGGGAAAGGGTGCCAAAGAAACAAAGTTAGGCGGGGCTGGCTGGAATGGTCTTGCTTGTGTAATAGAGCACCCAAGAACCTGACCGACCTGCTCCTCAGCCCCACACAGCAGGATATCACCTCATTCAAGCCTTTAAAAAAAAAAAAAAAAGTCCAACCCTCCAGTTTTCATAGGTTGGTCGTTTTCTCTTTGGGGTAAGCCAGTTCTCAACAGCAAAACAAGGGCATTCATTTCTTGCCTTATGTGAAGAAAAGGACAGGGATTTTGATAACTTCCTGAGTTGTATAAGGAATTTCTGACACATGCCAGGTGCCCTCTATGCATGTGAGGACACTGGAATGAGTCAGTCTTTTCACCTGTTTCTCTGGGCCTGGGCCGGCCCCACATTGTTCTAAATCATAAGCATATTTTTCTTTCCCAAACTAGTCTGCCCCTTTTGTATATGACAAAACTAAAGAGAGAAAATGTAGTGGGATCAGTAGTGAGGGTATTTACCTGCCTGTAGTGCACTGAAATTGGTTTTCTAAAAAGTCACACTTAACGCAAAGTGAAGGAGTGTGTGTTGTGGAGTGTTCCCTTAGAAATAATCACCAGGGCTAAGGTCAGGTTTCTTGCTGACTTTCAGGAATTTGGGGAGTCACTGGGGCCTATCTGAAAATGGCCATGTGATCCCAAGTAATTCTGGGAGCCTCCTCAGTGAAGTAGTTTCCATCCTGTGTTCTCATTGCTTTTATTCTCAATTTAGAAGCTAGAGAGTTTCAGAAGTGCCCAGGTAATGCTTGATTAAACACTAGAGTTGAATAACAACCTGGCATGCTTCCTTCACTTCCTTTCATGGTTTATGAAAGAGAGAAGAGTGAAACTGGGATATTCTCACATCAATATTTGGGGACTGGCGCCAAGGTCTGTATAGCTCAGTGTGCCCCGGGCTCATACTTGGTTTCTGTTATACAAGGAGATAGATTTCCAACTGCTGGGAGACAAAATGAAACTTTAGCTAAAATGCAGAAACTAATAAGCATCAAACTGAATGCAAAGAATCTGCCAGGTTAATTGGTCCCAGGAAAGAATAAGGTAATTCTATAGGGTTATAGAATTTTCCAAAGCTCAAAGTGCCCTTCAGAGTTTGATTAGAAATTAAAGTAACTCCTGAAAAAAAAATTCACTGCAAGGATATTTAAGCTATATCTGCACTGGTATGAAAAGCCAGCTGAATTTAATCAAACAACTGGTTACTAAGCAATGGCTTAATAGAATCCATTTCTGTTATTATTTTCAGATTAGCCAACTGCTAGAGAAAGAATCCATGGTGGGAAGGGGGTCTCTTCTGCTTGTATTTAGAGAACTGAATGGCAATTATCAGCATTGGATGTACCATGTCATATCTAGTAATACATGTAGGCATATCATTAATCTTCTCTGACTTAGCAGTGTAAGTATGGTCTATGCCAGGTAGGGATGTTGTAAGCACTTTTGCTACAACACTGCTTTCCCTGCTTTATGAGTCAAAGCTAAGCTCTTGTGACCCTACTTCCTGAAGACCCTAGCTGAGCACTCCCAGAATCCTTTTCATATCCAAAAGCAATTGATTAGAACTGACCCTAGAGACTAACCCTATTTACCTGTCATGAATACATCAGGAAATAAAGCCAGAAAATGAAAACTATTCATAAATTTAATGCTTCAGTTGTTACTTAGCTTACTGAGTTGTAATTAGAAGCCTTGGTTAAGGTACCTGAGTTGGAACTAAAAAGAAAATTTTTGCCACACAAGTCTGACTGAGATATATTTCTACGAATATACCGTGTTCTAGGTAAACTAATCCCATATCAGACCTCATTTCTCTAGAGAAATTCAATAAAATAGGACAATTACCTGACAATTTCATCATCCAAGCCAGCTGAGATGACACATTGTACAGTACTTATATAAAAAAATTGTACTTACCTACTATGGTGCCTTTCATTTGGTACTTGGAATTGCTTTAGGGTCATTAAGACAGTAATACTTGGAGGAAGAACACCTGCTTCTTTGTCTGAACTGTCAGTGCCATTCACAAGAGGAATTTCTAGAAAATGAAGTCATGTTACTCTCACTGATATATCTGAAAACAGAACCAGGATGTAGCTTGAGACCACAGTACAAATGAAATCATGTTGTTCTTTATCCAATATAGAACCTTTTTGTAAAAATCCTATAGCATCAAATGCCCTATGTTAATGTCACACACAGGGAATTTGTTTGCATTGATCAGATTCATTGACTACAGGTTATGAGTTTAAAACAAGTTATAAATTAAATTCACATATTGTCTCCCCACAGGGGCATGGATACTTTAAGCATCAAAGAAATAGTTCCTTAATAATAAAATAAATTGCATTGTGGTTATATTAATTTGAAGGTATTTCAATAATATTCTTTATAAATAAAATTACCAGAAATTCATTTTAGAGTTCAATACATTTCATTTCCTTCAATACTCTGTTAGAAGAAAAATATCGGAGTAATTTTCACAAATGCAAATAGCTGTTTAATATATAAACTTATCTGTTTCCTGTTAAGTTGTGTGATGTTTTAATATGATATTCATGTAGCTATGACTTTACAGAGAGGTTAATTGCTTCATTTTTATGCTAAGGATAATTTAGGGCAGTGCCCTTTTTTGAGTACAGGCTTTGATATGGCATATGTATGTATGTATGCAAGTATGCATGCTTGCCATGCATACATACATCAACAGTGGGCTAAAAAGTTGAAACTGGGTAAATCACTAAAAATAACTATAGGATAGTTCTATGTGATTCTGGCATTTAATTCAGGCAGTAGCTCCAGGAATTAAATGATATCACCATGACAAAACCTGGTGCATTCCTGTCTGTGAATATGTTTTCTCCATTAATGTCTTTATGAGAAAAAAGACCTGATACTGAAACAAAACCTATCTCATTGCAGTCATAATTAATAGGTATTGGTAAATACCTAAAGGTATTGAACAACAAACAAAATCTTCATAGATATCTTAAAACGATGTATTTATAGTAAGATATTCAAGTATATATTTATTATTTATTAATATTTTAAAAGAATTATATTGGCTTATTAATTTAATAACTTTTTTAAAGTAAGATACTAGTGGTCACAAGAAATCTTAAAACTTTTTAACTTATTTTTTGTTGTTGTTCAGAAGATTTGTCAAGATGATCAATAAAAATCTTACAAATGTAAATGTATTACAGACAATACTATAAGGCATAAATAGAATGAAAATAGATTTAAAGATAAAATGCAATGATTAATATGTGCAATTGATAGAATAGTTTATTGAAAGCATCTTAAAGGATTATAATAAGGTATAAAAGATCAGTATAAAATTATATTTTAAATATTAATTTATATAATGCACTGGAAATTGTGTTCTTTGCAACCATTTAAAATATATGAAAATAAAATGTCAATGATATTATTAAAATGCTCAAGAGGATAAATAGTTTCACACATTTATTTTGGGAATCACACATTTTTGAGACAACTGATTTATTGTACCTTTTAATTCAGAATCGAAAATCAGATATTTTCAATAATTTCTGAATAATATCTAGTAATTCTTCCAGACATTCAGAGATTCAATATATTTTATGGAGTATTTTTTTCATACTATTTAGGATCTAAAACAAGTTCCTACTGTGCCTTTTTATCTGTCCTTCAGTTCTAGTAAAGAAAAAAAAAACAGTATGGGTTGCTGAAATGTAGCAGAAACATTTAAAAAGTAACCATTGCTTTCATCAGTGTGTTCCTTCTTGGTCACAGACTACACCTGTTATTAGAATGGCTTGTGGTATAGGTGGTCCCATGGAGTCTTAATTTGTTGTCAGAACTCTAGGGCTCCTTCGCTGGATGGGTTCCCCAAACTCATGAGTACCATGGACCATGGCAGTAAGGAGCTTGAGAGGACAAACTCAGGCCACCAGGTTAGAGTTTCCTTGTTGGATCCTGGTTTTCTACTTACAGGTTTTATAACCATGGCATAGTACTATCACATTTTCAAGACTGTTGTCTCATTTGCAAAATAGGGAGATTAATTCCTACCTTCTAGCTGTTTGTGAGAAGTCAATGAATTAGGATAAAGTAGTTCCACATTGTTTGACATTTAGTAGCCAAACTCAATTAGACCCAATTAATAGTAGATATTACAGATTTTTAATATGGTAAAAGTTGAATCTTAATGTCAAAATTAATAAAAGTTGAGTGAAACCCTGCTAAGTATACAATCACTTGTATGGAATCATTTTGGATCTATCTCTTGACATACTAGCTGTTCAATACATATCCATTGAATGAAAAAAAATGAGTGAATTTTTCATTTTCAATTGATTCTTTTTTCCTGACTAGAGACTTTCCATGACCACATTTTAAAACTACAACCTCTTTTTCTTTTCCTTTGTTTTTTGTTATTATTGTTGTTGTTGTTGTTCTGGCTGATCTCCTCCCTGCCTATTTCGCCATTACATTTTCTGCCATCTATCATACCCTGTATCTTATTATGTTTTTAACTTATCTATTCCTATATTAGAAAGTTGGCCCATGAAAACAAACATTTTTGTTTGCATTTTTCATTGCTTTATACAGAGAGCTAGTCTAAGATCAGGCACATAGTAATGCTCACTAAATATATAAATTCATGAATAAGTGAGTGAATTATGTATAAGCAAATAATTATGTATAAGTAAATAGTAATAGCAAAAATGAGTGAATATACTATACTTAAAACATGTGTAAGCTTACTTTTTTATTGTATCTAGAATATTATTCCTATTGTTGGCTCATTCAAATCTGAAATCTGATTCTTTTTCACTTAAAAATATTCTTTGGATTGTGTTTATGTGAGTGTATATGTGTTTGTGGTACTGGGAATTGAACCTAGGGTCTTAAACATGACAGGCTAGTGCTCTGACATTGAGATACAGTGATCATATTTGAATGTATATGTAGATCTTTGAGCCATTTCTTTTACATTAGGGATGGGAGCTTGTTCACAAAAGAGTTGATCTTTACAAGGGATATGTTTATCTTCAGTCACGTGAGAATGTAGAGTACATGAACACAATTGTTGATAAAGAGGTAGATGTGGATTGAGAGAATCTTTTCTTTTGATTGCTTCCTTTTTCATGATGAAGTAGACAGCAAAATTATCAACCAAGAGCGATAGGAATGTAGGTGCTGGATGTTAAAATAAAGAAGAGAGACTAGGTTAGCTTGGCAACTTCAAGCATCCACTCATAGTTAGTAATCATTAATTTACCATGAATCAAGTCACTCAGCATACCTGTGTTATTATCCAGCTATACTAATGTACATGAGCATAGATAGATAGTAAATGGAGTTTGGGGTTTAACCATGGTTGTGTTCAAACCAAGGGCTTATGATGGACTAGGACAAGAGCTAGCAAATTGAGAATATCTGCACAGAGTTAGAATGATGATAGACAGGCTACATAAAGAAGAAAGTGAGGGCAAAAGGAAGGACAGTGAGCTTATGATTGGATCAATGGATTTAAAATGTGAATTGAGAGATTGTTGGAATTGGGATTTAGAGGAAGTGAACTAGAAAGATTGAGATGATAAATAAACTTTATGGAGAACTTTCTCTCCTTCATATAAGTCTGCTGGAGGAGTACATGAGTGGAGTAAAGTATGAAATCAACTTTGAAGATAGAGATCAAAGAACTGAGAATTCAGGGTACTGGAAACACTATCTCTGTATATCATAATTTTCTAACTATTTTGGGTGACAAGTTGATAAGAGTTATAATAAGACAAGAGTTGGAAAATATCCAGAGAGCTGAGTGAGTTCCTCAGGGAGTAGGAGGGATGCCATGAGGAGAGGTAGTAGGAAGTATGAATTAATAATGCAAGATTCCAATCTGGGCACCTCTGAAGAGGGAGATAAGTGGTCTTAAAGCAGAGAAGAGAGCAAGAAATTCACCTCCTCATCTTCCGTACCTATTGTCTTGGGAGACAAATAGCCATTCCTTGAGAGTATTGAATGGAAAGTAGGATTTCAGGTTAGTCCCAGATTTCAATTAGAGCAAGATGGTAAGGGAAAGTGAACAATTTGGCTGTTGACCGAGTAAAAGGGGCATAGTGAGAGTGTCTTAAGAATTGAGGAGGAGTAGGTGATCGTCACAAAAGCAATCCCCATTCTTCTAAGGGTATGAGGATCTAATCCCATGGGTAGAGGGACGATCTGGAAGCTGTGGACTACTTGAGGTAACTGTGAACAGGGTTAAAAGGCAGCATGATACTGTCCTGATGGGGCCATTTGTGGCAGGTGAGAAAACTGTATGTGTTGGATATGGGGATGGGGGGTCTTGCTAATGTGGAAAACTCTGGGCTGTCTCTAGCTACCTGCTAAGAAAATAATTTTAAAGTAGAGGCTTTTATTCCTAGCACTCAAGCACCTCTTCAATCTGCAAGGACAGCCTGTTGGGAAGTGATATTGCTCTCCTTAACAAAAATGTGACATTCTCTTGCGTGCAGGTACCACAGTTGATGCATTTCTCTGTAATGAAATATACTATTATACAAATTGTCTTCCTTTAAACCCCTAATTTCATTATAGAGTCCAATCTTCTCGGGTTAACTCTTGCCTAATTTATCAATTTAGCTATTTTTATAGGAACTTCATTGATTAAGTGAAGTTCCAACCAGGCATACATTTAATAATGGAGCAAAACTAGAAGATTTGATAACATTATAACTTACTTTGCCACCTTTAGGGCCAGATTCAAGTGATTTTATTAATTCTTTCTTGAACAAAAATCAAGGCAGATAATTAGAAAATCCTGACATATCTTGTGTATTTCATTTATAAAAGTTGTAATAGCTTATTAACATTCCCAGTAACAGCAGCTCACAGAGTTTACTGGATGAGTGTTCTCACCATTGAGCCATGATCAGAGTGACATAGAGAAGACTGAGAAGAGAGAGTACACTGCCTGGAAGAGAGGTATACACTCTGAAGAAGAATCTTGATTTGTTTCATGGCCCAAAAGGAGAAGGAAAAGGAAACTTATTCATGACCTGAAGGATTTTGAAATCAAGTTCACTGGCAGCAACTAACAATGCCTATGCCTTTCTCCTCCATTGAAAGGACAGTAAGAACCTTTAAGACTTTGTAGAGAGCAGTGAAAACACCTGGTGTTGAAGGAAGCTGAGCATTCTAGAAATTCTGAGCCACAGAAAAAGACGTATATTTATGTGCTAATTCAGAACAGAATTCTTAAAGAATGACACCACACTGGGGTTATTGTGAATCTCTCCCCTTGAATAGCACTTTCACCTACTAATGCAGTCATTTGAATCCCAGTGACCTGGGGTACAGAGTTGAGCTCATCCTTGAGGAAGGTTCATTATGCTTATTTGAGCTTTGTTATCATTACCAGTAAAATAGCAATAACAGTTCTAGTATATGGGGGAAGTGTTGCAAAGATTTCATGAGTTAACATGTAGAATATGTAGCAGGGTGGCAGGTCCCTATGTTTTTAAAGCATTATAGCTATTTTTGAAAAGAGGATTTGCAACTTTGGAGGTCTTTCATAAGAAAAAGAATGCAAAAATACAAATACTAAATTAGGCACAAAAGTAAAAAAAAAATGAAAGTGAGGTACAAGGGCAAGTACCTCAGTCACAGATCTCTGGAGAATGAGATGAAAAGATCCCTTGAGCCCAAGAGTTTAAGATTAGTGTGGGAGATAAGGAGACCCACTTCAAAACCAGAAAAGGAACAGAAAAAGGGGGCACTACCAATGCTCCAAAATCACATACACAAAAATGCAAAATATTGAAAAGTAACAGTATTTTAATCAACTAACTGCTTTATAAATTTCTGCAATGCTTTTGACCTGTGTTTCCTGCTTCTTAAAATTACCTCTTCATAATGATGTTTTGAAAAATGCGTTAAAGAGAAATTATAAAAGCAATTCATTCTTTCTTTCTAGCTTGTTTAATTCAAAGTTAATTTTTGTTATTGATCGTTTATGAAAAGTTTATTTCAACTTCATAATGTATTATTGTTAATATAGTACATTTTTAAAATTGTTGTGATTTGGGAAAATCTCTAGGGTCTTTCATAGATGAGTTAAAATTTTTGAAATTTCCCATAGATTAAAGATCTGTATATTTCAAATCTTATTTATCTGCCTTTATCAGTCTTAGGCACCATAGAGTATGAGCAAATCTTCTGAGATTATCAGTGTATGAACTGGAAGGAGTTTCCTCAGAACCTGTTTTTAATTTAGATGGTAAACAAGAATTGAACAAGTTCTGAAAGTGCCTGTGAATCTTCTAAATATGCTTTACTAAACTCAAACCAAATGTATCTCTGATGCAATATTCCATCAGTCAGCTGTCAAAAAAAGTGTCAGGCCCACTTAACCTCCCAATGTTGGAGAAAGACAAAGGTTCTGTCTATGTTCTACATGGAGCTTCTAGACTCATTAACATTGTAAATATGAACAAAGCAATATTATTTGAAAAAAATGGCATTTGCTTGAATTTTGGATCAAGACACCCAAAGATGTACAGTACCCATATGCTGTGGAAATGAAGAGTTTTTTTCTACAAAGTTTTCTATGTATAACAACTAGCAGCATTTAAAAAATTGGTTATTAAAATGTATTATACCCTTGGAGTAGACTGAGCATGATCAGAGCACTTAGAATTTGTCCCTCACTTCATTTTTCTAGTACCTCTAAGAGGATAGTTTATTATTCTCATTTTAAGTTATAGAAAACAGAAATTTATCATTATTTATTTATCCAAGTTTACATAATCAGAAAATACATACACACACACACACACACACACACACACACACATCACATGCACCTTTACAACCTGGAACATTTCTAATGAAATCCATGTTTTTTCCTCAGTACCATACTATAATTCTTTCTCAGTGTATAGTGTTTTGAGGTTCATCATTATTTTATTAAGAAGGTAAATTTTATAGTTTATTATAAAAGTGAAGTTAGTAATGTTTTTATAGTGATTGGCTTTCATCTATGTTGTCCAGTATGATCTCATAGAGATTAGACCAGTTTCAGAGTGATGCTCATAGATTGAAAGGCACATAATTAACAAAGTTTAAGGCCCTGGCGTCTGCAATCAGAATAGATAAAGACCTCAATACTGGAGCTATGTTCTGGAGGCCATAAACTCTGTAAAGGTAATTGTTCCTGGTGAAGTTTCCTGTGGATGATAGCCAGCCAATAAGAAGGATGAGATTTGAAAGACTTCAGTTATATAGCCTCATTTTTTTTTCTCTTTTTTCCCTAATACCTGACCATACCTCTGAATAACAGTAATCTATAAGTCCTAAATATTCTGTCCAAGAAAAATACCTTGATGGAAACTCTAAAAATTTTAACAGTAGCTGTTGTCATTGGTGGGACATTTTTTAAAGGTATTTTACTCCTCTTTACATGACTAATTAGTTTAGCATCTATTAATTGAAACCCCAGTATATTTCAGGCACTCCTGTATTCCTGGATTTCAGAAGTGAAAAAAGGCAAAGTGCTTGGTCTAGTGATTTTTGCTGGTGTTACATTTGTAAGAAAAAGTTTAATAGAATGTATAAAAGTTTGTCAAGTAGAAAAAAGGCAAAATGAAAAAAAGTCCTGAAAAAAATCAACCTTGCAATTGAAAATATTAATTTTGAAAAATGGCCAAGAAGTTTTTATTTGTGTGGACACCTCCAATACTTTAGCAACTAAAGCGAGAATCCCTATTTGAACAAATGCTCCTGGAATGTCTACTTAATATACAAGTGGCAATCTATATTGAATGACACAAAGAGTTAGCTTTAGAGGGACTCTGCATCAAACTTAAGGGTCTAATGTGGTCAAGATTTTGTTGAGAATTTCCTCTCTCTCTCTCTCTCTCTCTCTCTCTCTCTCTCTCTCTCTCTCTCTCTCTCTCTGTCTCTCACATGGGATCTTATGTTGCCCAGGCTGGTTTCTCTAATTCATGAGCCCAAGAGCTCAAGCAATCCTCCTATCTCAGCCTCTCTAGTACTGAGCAGGTACCTGCTATTGCACCCTGCTAGAGTTCTTCTATTTTAACATAATGAAATGTTGTTTATGTGTACCTTCTTATTTTTACATAAGTTTTCTATGATGAAAAGCTGCTGCCATTTGATTTCAGAAATTTGTGAACATTTCTAGTACTCAGGGTTCAAATGCTGACTTCACTATGTTCTTTTTTATTTAATGTTAGAGAAAGAGAAAGAGGGAAGGAAAATTGAAAGTAAAGTTAGAGATTTTGTATCGTTAGACCAAGACGAAATTCAATAAGACCAGCAGGTCTAGACTAACCAGTTCCTGGTCTGACTCTGTGACAAGTAGAGTTGAGAACAATTCTTCAAAGTCTGCCCCTTCACACATATTTATATGCTTCTTATATCAATTAGTGTACTTTGTGCTCATGCACAGAACTCCATTAATTGTACTTCCATAAGATGTTAACAACAACAAAAAATAGTAGTGTTCCCCCAACATGGAAATTTAAAATGTTCCATATTCTTACTTTTCTGCTAAATGTAGAACCTGTTTATCAAGGTTTCTATTTCTACCTCATGCAATAGTACATTATGCTTGAGGATGTTACTGAAAATAAATCTGAGGAATGAAGGAGAGTCTTTAGTAGCACTTGGGAGTAATCCAAGTTGGCCAGCACAGAGCTGTTCTCTGAGTCACTGTTGTTTCAGCTGAGCCTTCTTTTGAGAAGACTGAAGGGCTCTATCTATTCTGATGAAAACAATACTTGGAAGTTATTTTTGTCCTCCATATTCAGATATATTTAACTTCATTTGTATTTGAAATTGGCCCTTTTTCTCTCCCTTTTCTCAATACATCCAACCTAGAAATGTAGCAAAGTTGTTTTAAAACACAATAAATATTTTCCCAAATAAAATTGAACTTGATTACTCAACACATTAAACAAATAAGAAAGGGAATTTTTAGGTGAGAGACTCCTTTTCTCACCTTATCTCCAGTGAACTTCCAGGGAGCATAATTTGAAAACCTGGAATAATGGAAAGAGTATGAGAATTTAAGACCACAGTCAATGGACTCTCTCCAATTACTAAATTCAGCTTAATAAAAAATTACTTGAACATTTATTTGTGCCAAACAGTAAAAATCCTAAATTTTTTTAAAAAAAAGTACTTAAGGAACTTACCTTCAAGTGTAGGAAAAGTCAGGTATTAGAATAAGTATAACCAACAGTGCAACTGTAATAAAGTATTGTGGACGCTTTGACAGTTTCCAAACAAGGTCAATGGTAAGTTTCAACTACTGGGCCTTGGTTTCAATTTAAGATCCTTTGAAAATATGTATGTCTGTTCCTTTGGCTATTAACTTTAACAAGGAAATAAAAGTACAAGGACTAGACATAGCATATGCATCTTTGAAATTACTTTTAACATTGAAGAGTGCCACTGTAGTCAGAGAGTCAGATATAAAAATAATTATAGTGTGTAGTTGCTAAGGAACAGAATTATGCAGTCTTATATTCAGCTTTTTCTGGAATATTCCTTTCACCTCTGTGTCTTATATGAAAACTGACTTTCCTGGATAACATGACATGATGAAGTTTATGGTACCTTCTTATTTTGACATGAATCTTCATAGAATGAAAATTGGTCAAGTTCAGTTTCAGAAATGGGTGAAGATTACTAGCACTGAGGATTCATATGTCAATTAACCATGTTCTTTCTTATTTACTATTAGTGAAGGAGAGGAAGGGGAGGAAAATTCCCATCTCTGGTGGAGGCTTCTTGTCCTCCTCAACTCCATAGTCAACCCAGTTTTACAGGAACAAGGGAAATGGTTGAAAAACATTCCACACGGAATGGTAAAAAACACATAATTGCCCATGCTGTCTTGTGTACTGGGTATGATATAGAAAGTGAAAGTTCTCCATAATCCACTTACATTTGGTATACATTCTTTGGAGCATGATATATCTATAATATATCTAATTTTTCTATACCTATTTCTGTATCTATAGTGACAATTTATTCTTGAAGAAAGCAGTGACTTTTGCTTTATTTCCTTTCAATTTTAAAGTATTTATATTTTAACATTGAGTAAGTTCTAATACACCTCCTTCCCCTCTTCACCATGCACCACCTGTCTTGTGTGTTCCTCCCAGAAAATCCTTTCTCTGACCTTATACACCAGGGTTCCCTCCTGTGAACTCCATGCTGTTTGAATTCTACTCTCCTTTCTACTTCTATATCTACATACTTCCAGGATACTTCTTTATTCATGGCTTTTACAACTTGCTCTCACATTTCCACTCTCACCTTACACTATCTTTATTTTCAAGTCTATCCATTAACATCTGGGGAAACATTGGATGGTAGAAAGATTGTGAATTTTGGAATTAGGATGACTTAAATTCAGACCATCTATTTGATTTTGGAAAGTCACCTGACATTTCAGAATTCCAAATTTGTAATCTATGAAACTGTGGACGATAAAAATTTTGAGGCACATTTTGTATATATACTCAATAAAGTAGCTGGCACTCAGATTTTTGTGAACTATTGAGTGAACGAATGATAAAGACATTATAAGCAATTATCTAAAGGGATTATTAAAATACTTTATAAATAACTGGAAGTAAACAATTAAATCCTAGTCTTCATTTCTGACTACAGCTTGACTACGCTTCTGGCACTGAGGTTCTACACAGTTAATTGCCATGACTTTGATTTCCATTCTGCCTTTTATCAGCACAACCACTTCTTCTCAAGGGGATAGTACTCAATGTTGGCTGCAATATTGGAAGTCCTTGGAAGCTTCAAAAAATTCTGTTGCTAGGGGATCATCTCCAGAGATAGTGATTTAATTGATCTAAGGTATAACCTGGGCACAGGGATATTTTAAAACTCTTAAGATTTAACATAAATCTAAGATTTAACTATAAATCTCCCTGACTCAAATCTCTTTTTTTTTATTGGTTGTTCAAAACATTACAAAGCTCTTGACATATCATATTTCATACATTAGATTCAAGTGGGTTATGAACTCCCATTTTTACCCCAAATACAGATTGCAGAATCACATCGGTTACACATCCACATTTTTACATAATGCCATATTAGTAACTGTTGTATTCTGCTACCTTTCCTATCCTTGCACATTTCTCAATTCTGAACTACATGATAGCTCAACCTCCATTTTATATTCTCTATCTTTCTAATATCAAGGATGATATTAATTTCATATAGCTTCTCTGAGACAAAACAATCATGGTAATTAAGATCTCAGTATTCTCAGCCGTCCATCTCCCATTTCCATCATTTGAATAAGACTTTTTACTCCAGTGGACAGGCAGTAATATGTTTGCCAGTGGGTCACATCTTGATGAGGACCTTGGGTAACATAGGACTGTATTTTATTATGTATTTTTGGAATTAGAATGTGTTTAGATGGACTTGGTCATATTCTACTTCAGGGTGAGCTTCAGCCTTTCCTTCTATGTTTAAACTCTCTGAGACGACCTTGATGTCACTGAAATTGGGTGTTGAAATTGGGTGCTGCCTCATCCTTTTGCTGAGGTATTGGCATAAGTAAATGCCCCTTCTCTTATTCCAGGCTCCTTAAAACAGCAGTGTCAGAGAACCATGCAGACCTTTAATTGTTCAGCCTACCCTTCAGCTGCAATCTAGTTGCCTTGCTTATAATTTGGGTTTGAAGTCCCCACTTCCAGCTGTTCATAGCAGGGTTAGAACTCCTCACTGCTAAAAACTGGGGAAAACCACTGTATTGCTAAGGATCAAGTAAAATAATACAATTAACCACTTGGTATTTAAAAAATTACTTTCAGATTGGGGGAGTAACTCAGTGGTAGAGCACTCACCTAGCATGCATGAGGCCCTGGATTCAATCCCCAGCACCACACACACACACACACACACACACACACACACACAGTTACATTCTAAAAACTAGTTTTTGAGGTATTATTTATATTCAATGAAATCTATAGATCTTAAGTACAGTTTGATCACTTTTGAAAAATACATGAACTTATATAATCACCACTTCAATTAAAACATATTTTAATCACCTCAGATGGTTTTTGTGTAACTCACCAATCACCAATCATGCTATAGCCTTAGCAGCAATTGCTGTTTTAAATTTCAACATTGACTGCTTTATTATAATTATATTTTTATTGATATGCTTAGTGTAGGGATCAGTAAAGGATAATTTACTTCCTTCCTCTGTGTTTGGCATGCTGATAAATTATTCTGTATGCCCTCTATCTAATTAATTTCTAAGAGTGAAAATATTCATTCACTTCATATTTTAACTAAGTGAGCCATGAATGAAATGAGTATATCTCAAACTGAGATAAACTAGTTCAACATGATGTTAAAAAAGACTAGTTCAATATAACGTTCAAAGACAACACCCTGCAGTCTGAGAAAGATCCCATGTATCTTCCACAATGTTATTACCTTCATTTATAATCATGCCAAACACAAGACAACGTTTGTCTTCCTTAGATTTTGTGGCAGATGCCTCTAGTTCAAGTATATGCTGGAAAGGTACATTAAGAAGACAATATGCAAAACACTGAAACCTTAAGACTTGACTTGGACTAGTGATCCATGTCCTCCCTATATTAAAATTTATATGTCCTATGTTCATAATCATTGTATTTTCTTATTTATTTGAAACTGTGGAGTTTTTCTTTCTTTGATTATTCTCTACGGCTTTTCCTCTGTTTACTTCCTCTATATCCCACTTCCCTCTTAACTCCGTCCTAGATCTTCTCATTGGTAACAGTGACTGCAAACTGCTATTTTAAAATGGTCTTGCTGTCAATGGAATTTGTTGGGATTTTGTTGTTGTTGTTGTTGTTTAGTTTTGTTTTTTTCCATATGTATACATCTACAACTTCACAGAAAATTAGTAGATGGCAGAGTATAAGAATAATCTTTTTAAAGTTAGCTTACATTGTAAGAGTTATAATGAAGGAAAAACCACAGTGCAAACAAAAATATAACCTCAAGAAGTTGACAAAGATCTTAATGGTAGGCAGAGAGAGAAAGAGGGAGGGAAGGGGGGAGGGGGAGTCAGACTGAGATTAAAGACTGCATCAACCCAGCATTGTGGGTGCAGAATAACTAGTGAGTTTCACCCCTAGCTCTGCCATTTATTGATTGTATGATCTTGGGCACAAACAATTAAGCTCCTTTGTTTCCAAAATCCAAGTAATAACACTATGTGACATATTTCCTTGGAACTGTTTTGAGAGTGACAATTAAAATTGTGAGAAAAGGTTTTGTAAATTTTAAAGTGAGATAAAATGTAAGGTAAGGTAACTATGAACATTGTATTTTTTCTAATCAATATTGGTATTGGTTTTCAATTATAAAGAAAAAAGAAAGATAACCTCACAATCATCTCTCCATGGCCTTCCTTTCTGTTGAATTCAAGAGGAGAATGAAAGTAAACAGAGAGGAAGACCTTGCTTTGGTCTATCAACTTCCTGAAATCTTTTCCCCAAAACACATTTGTTTCTCTTTGCACTGTAATTCTTCCTTGGTTGTAACTCTTATTATGATGCAAATTAACTTCATGAAGATAACATCCCTCCCCACACTAAACACTAAGACCTCTGATGTTAGAGTGCCTTGACCAAAATAAGAGAACAGCAAATTTGTAGACGAACGAATGAACAATACCATAGATGTTTAAGAACATGTATGTGAGTTCTTAGTTCCATTTACCAGAAAGAAAACAATCTTTCTCTTAGCTGTTTATGTAGAATATTTAGATGATAGTTCAAGCATACTATTTTCATTGAAGCCCTTTGAGTCCATGCATAGTCCACCAAGAATATTCAACAAAGATGGTCTTGATTGCTCTTTTGCTTCTTCTTCTATCACCAACATGACTTTGCTCCTTTCCTGTCTTTCTCCCATACCCTTCTTTTCCAGGATCCTGAACAAGTAGCATCTGGTCTTTGTTTTCATACCTGGAGAAGGCTTTGAGTCTTCTGAATAATTTTGAATGAGCACGTGCAGATCAAAAAGAACAATAATAGCTATCTTTTTAATATAGACCTTCTTTCATAGCATTTTGATGAATCATGTTAAGACTTCTGCTCAATTTCAGTGAAAGAAATCACCATCTTTCTACCCCACTACCCCTATAGGAAGGCATGCTGATGGAATGTTTTATATATATACATATGTATATATATATATATACATATGTATATATAGAGAGAGAGAGAAAAGAGGGTGAAGAAAACAGAAATTTCAATATTGATTTCATAATAGTTAATTTTAATAATTTAACAATATGAAATGTGCTTCAGTCTGAAGAACAAAAGAATATCTCATGGTTTGGGTACAGGATTATTATTACTACTGTTGTCATTTTATATTTTATAGCCACAGTCTTCCTGGAGTTTTGGAAAAGGAGAAGAAGTGTATTGACCTATGCTTGGGACCTTATTGAATGGGAAGAAGAAGAGGTGAGATGTTAGGAAACCAGGAGATAAGGAAACTGGTATATCACATGCTGCTGAGAACTACCCAAAGCCCAGACCTCCAGGCTAGGAGGAGGTGCACAACATTAGATCTTCCCTCAATGTTTTTTACTAACAAGATCTTTAACTTCACGAAGATAACAGAGGTCAATGATGAAGTATGTGTTTTTTAAACTACTGCTATGATGTTTCCTTAAATTGCATTAGTGGAAAATTATACTAATTAAAATATAGCTTAGAGTTTATTTGGAAAGTAATTGGCATCCTATTTTTAGTAAGTTGCATCTCTGTGAAGACATTGTAAAAATAGGTCAAATCTAGAAGTTTTCTATCAATTCTTAGAGGAAAATTTTTAATTTATGGTTTTGATGTTGAAATAACTTTAGTTTCTCTTGTAGGAAACACTTCGTCCTCAGTTTGAAGCCAAGTATTACAAGATGGAAGTAATAAATCCCATCACAGGAAAACCTGAGCCACATCAGCCTTCATCAGACAAAATCACTCGTCTTCTCGTGTCTGTCTCAGGGATATTCTTCATGGTAGAGTACAACCATCGCTATCAGAATGTTGTGGGATTCCGGGTTTTAAAATATGTAATGTAACCCCAACTCATTTTATGACCCTGAGAGTACAAAAGAAACCTTGTCCTTTTCAGTATTAGGTAATTCTTTCAATTAAAATAGAAATCACAGCTGGTAATGGCATTTTATAAGGGAAAATTTTGCACTTCTTTAAATAAAACTCTCATTGAAAGAAGCATACATAAGTTAAAATAAAATGGAAATATCCAAGTTGCGATTAATCGCATATCCTGTGTTAAAACTGAGCATTCCATTTGAAAGAAAAGTTGGACAGAATCTGCCCATTAGTATGGTAAATTTACACTTAGAACAGCTTAAACATTTCTTGTGTCTTTTTATTTTCAATGTTTTATTTGTTTTACCTTATTCTATTTTATGTTAACTGAACCCTAGACTTTACACATGCTAAGCATATACTCTACCACTGACCTACACTCCCATTTCCTATTTGTGTATTTTAAATGGCAAATAAAATCGTATGTATTTGTTGTGTACAGCTTGATGTCCTGAAGTATTATGCATTGTGAAATGGTTGCATTATCTAATTAAAATAAGCCTTACCTCTCAGATTTATCATGTTTAAGTTTAAATCCTATACTGTTCTGACTCTAATGTAGTTCACTTGGTTAAGAGAGAAAATTTAATCCTTGTATCCTTTCTTAGAAAGGCTAACACCTTCAACTCTAAGGGATGGTTTTTGATGTACGGTGTTTGCTTCTGATTTTTAATGATGTGAAACAAAGGTGTCTTCTCTCATTTCCCACATTGCAGATTTCTCTGGTGATCACTGCTGTGTTTGCTGTTGTGGTGTACCGCCTGGTGGTCATGGAACGGTTCGCATCATTCAAGTGGAATTTCATCAAACAACACTGGCAGTTTGCGACATCTGCTGCTGCTGTCTGTATCAATTTCATAATCATCATGTTGCTGAATCTTGTGAGTGTTTACAGTCATATTTTTCCATGGGTGAAAAGGGGATGGGCAGGGAAAAGGACTCTTACCTTTGTACTAGGGATATATGTACATTTCATCCATATGTTTTAAAGAATAGATTAAAAAAAAAAGAAAATTGATGCTAGTTTTATTGCCTTCCCTGCCTTTTGAGTTCATAATCTAGATTTGTGATAACTTCTATTCATTAAATTTATAAGTGCTAGAGATAGTGCTATGTGATTTTCAACAAATAAGGAATTGTATGAATTAGAAAACCACTCAAATAAGCTCAATCTCATAGAATTTGTTGGAAAGACATAGGAAAATCTGTTTGAAAGTGCAGTCTTGTTTCCAAGGCCCCAGGTGAAATGGAAAATAATCAGACAGCTATTCCATTTTTCTTTCTCTGGAACCAAAGCAATCTTCCTCTCTCTCTCTTCCTCTTGTCTCTTGAATCCTCTCTCTTTTCTCCATCCCCACTTTACAATGCTTTTTATGAACATTTGATGAACATTTGCCCTCTTCTTTCAGGAGGCTAATGCTCTTTACCTATCTGTGTCCTCTTTTTCTGTCATTCTGTTGTGCTGTGACATTATTATGCCTTGGTTTTCTTTGGCTCTAAATATGTGAATACTTTGTCAGGTTATATGCTGATTTCTCAAGGAGAGCATCTTTTTGGTTCAACACCACATGCATTTCTTGACTCATAAACCAAATGTTTATGACTAAGAGAGTGATATTATGCCTGTGCCTACCTGTTCAACAAAGTCTGTGAATAAAAGCCAATTGTCTTTGAAAACAGGTGGCACTAATTGGCACATCCATAATAATATCTTTATTTTAGCTCTTCCGTAAATCCCACAAGGTTGATATTCTCTCCATTATGTAAATGAAGAAACTGGGATTTAGAGAACTTAAAAAACTTGTAGCAAATCGTATATAGTAAGTGTTGATGCTAGAGTATGTACATCATGAGATAATTTATATAAGTAGCTCAACAATGCATAAATAATTATACTATTTACAGGTAATATGTATTATTTCCAAATGTGGTAATGCTTACGTTATATATTTTACCAGGAGGAGGACTTGCTGTTTAAATTTTAGAAAGTTAATAAAAGGCCTTAGGGAAAATGAATACTCATTGTGATAAAGTATAAATTTTACTGCCATGAAAATACTTAACATCTTTCACTTAATCAGCTTTCTTCAGTTTTGATTTAATTTGTTGAAGAAGAATCTAATTTATAGTATCTCCAAACAAGACAAAAATTACTTTAATTTATGACTTTGTGTCATAAATTGAAGGATACAGGAAACATTGAAAAAGTATAACACCAGATAATTTATAGTTGCTCAAATTAATCTAGAATTTAGGAAAAAATATTATATTTCTTGAACAACATTATAATAATTTGAATTTTAAAAATATATCTGACAAAGGTGGTATCAAAAATTAAACTAAAGAGCACTTATAGCTAAATAGATAATATTTGCACTTATAAATCAAAATACTAGTAGGCTTTTCTTCTGGAATGTAAGATTTTATATGATGTTTTTAGTGTAGTATATTATACTTACCATATATTTTGAATTTTCTTGGTTTTCTAAAATCAATATATTCTGTTTAAAACTAATAAAACACAAATCTTTGATAATAACTTCTGTTAGTCTCTTTTAAAGAGACCCTTAACCATATAATCTAAAGCTCATGTAGAGGGTTCTAATGTCATATTATTATTTAAAACAGCAAAAAAAGAAAAGAAAAGAAAAGGAAAAGAGACTTACTAGCTCTAGATCAAGGGTAAGATAATGGTAATTCAGATCCATATAATATAATATATAACCTATTCAAATGCTATCTTAATATTATTTAAGAACATGAAATAAAGTTCCACAAGAAGGAGACAGAATTTTACTTAATTCTAATTTTCTAGAATACACACACACACACACACATACACTAGGATTTTGAAACTGAAAGTAATGATAATCAAAAGTTTACGGTATTATCTCTCAGTAATGGATAATATATAACACATGCTTTTGATTTAATATAACTTCTTTTGAACATGCACATATTTCTCTATAGGGTTATTGATTTACAAACAGTTGTCAATTTGGCTTTTAAAACATTCTATCTAAATTAAATACACTCCTTTTTTTGTGCTTTATATGTGAGTCAATCCTAAAACTATAGCCACATAGACTGGATCACTTTTAACATTTTGTCTTTCACCACTTAAATATTTATGGTGGCTGAGCAACCTCCCCGCACACACACTCAGATCCTCTGCTCCTCATTTGTGCTCCCCTCTCCCCTCTGTCTCTCTCAAGCCTGTACAGGCTTTCATCAGTCAGGACAGTGGCTCCTCAACCTGGTTTCCTGATGAAAAGCAGTGGACTTTGTATGCAAATGAAGCTGCCTGACCCAGGTGAACCAGGGTGTCCCATGCAACATCTATAAGCTTTAATTTCTTGATCTTTCAAACAAAGGAGATAAAAACTAACACATAAGGGTGTTAAAAGATTAAATGTGTCCTCTTCTAGTGCACAGAAGAAGCTAACAAGCAAATTTCTTTCTCTATATTTGTTTCTTGTTAGTATTTTAAATTTTATTTTCCTTAATAATTATTTTTATTCCTGTTCCTTTATTACAAAATACTAGCATTTTATTTGTTTTCCCAATTTCTCTCATCTTTATATAATACACAGAATTTGAATATTGATTTCCTGTTAGTTCAAAATGTGGTAATGATGATGATCTTTTTATTTTTTAGTCTTTCTAAATCTCCAGCCTACATCTGCATTCATTGATATTTATTTTTTGCTCCCTTTTCTTTAATCTATTACCCCTTCATAAATATTTAAATACTCAAAGGTGTCTTTGGAGAGAAAGAGAATATATACTGTGCTCTATTGTGTCTTTCCCAAATGTGTCTGACAACATAAGAAAAAAATTAATTCATGCAGAAGTCATACCAAAAAAAATCTAATAATTTTCAGTTGTAATAGTTTTGTTATGTCCTCTTTAAAATCTATTATCTTTATCCTTTCTCTGAATTCTAAAATCAATACCTTGCTATTGTAAAAGAGTATTAAAGTATAAAAACATTTAAAATATTAAGTGGAAGTCACCTTCCTCAATCCATCATGCTCCCCACCAACATTAGTACCATAAAATAATTTTAGCCATTGTAGGTAATCAGCATTAATGGTTTTGTGTCTCTTTATTCCCCCACTTCACCTCCCATCAATTATTATACCTTTAGAAACAGTACCCTATGTTCCTTTGTTATTTGGTAATTTGTTCCAAAGACCTAATGATCTTCAAAAACATTTTGAGTAAATTAATGAACTGACAATGAGGAATATATCATTGAAAAGGAAAATGAAGAGGCCAAATGTGTTCATTTTTTTCTTGGTAAGTTAAGCATGACAG
Organism: Marmota monax; assembly: GCF_021218885.2. Lineage (NCBI taxonomy): Eukaryota > Metazoa > Chordata > Mammalia > Rodentia > Sciuridae > Marmota > Marmota monax. The sequence goes on along the minus strand of NW_026695230.1, from coordinate 271,256 downwards.
CTCTGAAACAGACACTCTAGGTCTGTGTTCAATCCTTTGTTCCCACCTAGTGAAATCACCATCATCTCAGTTGAGCTGAAGAACTATAATCAGAGTCTGTCTCTGAATGAGATGAAAGCTTGACCTTCAAATATTTTTTTCACAAAAGTTCTTTCTCTTGTCACTGATAGTATAAAAATTAAAATGTGGCTAAAGTTTCCATTGGTGTACCAGAGTCTAGTTTTATATTTTTTAGTTGCTTTTTAATTACCAGTTTTTTAAAGTCTGACTATTCTATCACCTATCCTTATCATAGCTAACATCCCCTAACTAGAACCAGTATTTTCTCTCAGACATATGGTTTTCTCTCTCTCATAAGGTTCAGATTCAACCTGTTCTAAGTTTATATGTTTGATGAGGCTTCTGGTATCTTTTTTCCTTCCAAAGCTCTTAACATTTTATAGAAAGCAAAGACTGGACTCAATAGATTGAACCTCTGTTTGTACAAATAAGGCCTTTGAAGGCAGGTGAGGGTGGTGTCATTTGAGTCACAAAAAACATTTTTTTTTTTTGAGATTCTCAAAATCCTACCAGCTCCATGTGATTAAACACTACAGCCCATATACCTTCCTAATGCTAGACAACAAACATGCAGGGTTCCTGGAGAAGTCAGAACTTTGTTTTTCTAAATGTTTATTTCTGCTTATTGGCCCTTTAGGAATAATGATCCAGGGATTGATAGAAATGGAATAGATTATAAATGTTTTTCATTTGCTTTTGCAACTAACTAAGGAAAAGATTTTAAAACGGATTCATCATAAAAGCAATGAATGTGCAGCCAACTTAACCAATGTGAAAAAAAGTTATATTCTTGAGAATTAATCAGCATCAAATAATAATGCTGTTTGAATTTACACATTTTCTTTCTCCTCAGGATGCTAGTGCACTTCACAAATTATTAAATAGCCCTTCTGTTTCACCTGAATACAGAGGGTTACTTAAGAACTTAGTTAAATAAGGATAGATTAAAATACCAAATATTATACATGTTCATAGAGAAAATCAGATGCTACTTCTCTTTATCTTATTTTCAGGCCAAACTCAACATTTGGCTAATAAAAATATGCTCTTAGTTTCTTAATAACTTGAATTCAAGAGTCCTGTTTCACCGTTTCCACAATTTAAGAATTTGGCCTTAGTCAATATATTCTATTACTCCAATGTGCTTTTCAACTATTATCCATATGTATTAAGTTATGAAATGCTAAGTATGGCCAATAATTTACATCAGTCAATTTTTTTTTCTTTAAACTAGGAGCTCTTACAGTATAATATCTGTAGCCAGAAACCTTACTCTTTACTTTGTGCACTTCTTTTAACTCTTTCATCAGATTAGTGACTGACTGTTGTGAATTCTGCTGGGGAAACATTGCAGTTACCTGCTGATCATTTTTATTCCACTTCCTTAGTTCAGTTACTTGTCATGTTTTGCTTGGACAGTCACAGCAGCCTTCTAATTAGTTAGTCTTCCTGTCTTTATTCTAAACTCTTCCTATCTCTCTTGTGCATCATGATGGAACTATCTAAATTGCAATTTTGATCATTTTATTTTGTGCCTTCCTTAGACTGTTTAAGTTTTCCAGTTCCTCTGATGTAAATATAAATTAATTTCCCCTTGCCCTCCATTATTTCAAGCCACTTTTCCTCTCTTCTCTGAATTTCTCTCCTTTCCTCTCTTTTGTACCCTAAACTCCAGCCTACAGAATCACTTTTGCCTGTCCTGTAGCACTTTGGTACTTCACACCATGTCTCTTGAATCTTCTGTCTCAAATGTGCATATTTCTTTTGTCTGGAGACTTGTCTTTTCATCTGGCTAAGAATCACACCTTCTATAATTTTTTTTTTTTAGTCTCACAGATAGAATTGAATAATCTCATCTTTGTTTTTATTCTCTCACATAGTTCCTGGACTTGCCAATTCTCCCACCCATCAGATTCTGCTAGTAGAATTAAGCAATCCCTTTGTGAGCATCCCCCTGTTGCAGTGCATATCTTGTCTTCTTTCTCCCATTATCAAAGTGTTCAGCTCATATGAAGAAGGGCTGTCACTTGCTCATTTTTGTGTCCCCAGGTCTTTGTTCGTTAATGCCTAAAGGCATTTAGAATATCCTCTTTGAATGAAATTGAAATATTTTATTCTCCAAATGTCTTAGTTTGCTGCATATTATGTGTGCTCAAATTATTTTTGTAATAATTGTATTTTTAGTATCTTTCAAGCTTGTTGTACTTATTTTAATTTAAGCTAATAACCAAAGATTATACATTCTTAAATATTTCAAAATAGGTCAATCATGGAACCCCTAAATAAGTATTCAACTGAGGTTAAAGATAAGTACAATATGATCAAAATTTGAATACAAATCCATTGTATAGATTATGAAGGTAATTTTAAAAGTGTTTCCTATTCTTGCTATACATCAAATTATCTCAAACACTTTTAAACAACTGCAGATGCCTGAGTCCCATTCCAAATTCCCTTTGTGGAAAAACTGTATTTGAAACAAAACATTTAAAAATTATTTCTGGTGATTCTGATCCGATCAGCCTCTAAAAGAGCACTAGAGAATCACTGATTTAAGGTAATGAGGGTGATTTTGATGCACAGCCAACATCAGAAACCACATATTCCACAAATAAGTAGCAAATAATTTAACAACAGTTAAAGCTTCAATTTATTATGTTTAACATGTTTTTTTTCAAAATATATAACTAAAAATCTTCAGTGATAGAATTTGAAAACCAACGGTTGGTCATTCCCAAGTCCATCCTTTGCTTCTTCATTTGCATTCCCATGAAAATTCAGTGCTACTTACAGATGCCATGCATAGTATGGTTATTATTTCTATCAGGAAATATTTCAAAATCATATTAATAAAAAAATGTGAAACCACTCTGAAAAGAAGTATTTTTGTGGCTTCACAGTTAAACTTTAATTAACATTGCATCAGCAAGACAGCTCTTTCACATCAGGCTTAATAGGTAATTCTTAAGAAAAATATAGGAACATCTGAGCAGAGGTACTCTAGGATTATGCCAGTTAAACCTTTCCAGCTCCTGAAATGAATGAACTTCTTTTTATGTTCCTTATATCATTTGAAATATCCATTTTCCATGTAGAGATCATATCATAAGTGCAAAGAAGAAAAATCCCTAACTACATTTGGTTAATATAAGTACCCCATGATGTTTCTAGAGTCTTCCTGATTGTTGATCTGTTTCCTTTTTTGGAGTCCAGAGCATACATTCCTGATTCTTTCAAGGTCTTGATTATGGAAGGTTTCTAAATATACTTAGCTTTTCTTAATATTTGGTTACCACTGATCAGCAATTGTTATGCAAATAGGTTATTGTGGAATAGGGTGGATCAAAGGCTTGGAGTGCACATCTTACCCAGGAGAGGAGGCAATGCCAAATGAGTCATTTAATAAGGCTCTTCTAAAAACATATTTGTTTAGTTTGTTTATGTCTTTTTCCATGGTTTCTAGAAATACAGAAAGGTAGATAACTGGCAAACAATACTGCAAAGGTCTTCTTGGAGTTTGTTTTCACAGTGGAGGCTGGACAGAAGGGTTCTGACTCAGAGTGCAAAGGAATAAAACAAGTGTAGAACTCCCTGATGTGGCTCATACAACCACCGTGTCCTTTTCCTGACTTTGCTGCTCTTTTCAATTTTGGCATAACACCCTAACAAGCATTGGTGGAAAGCTGATGATTTCTAAGCTTGGAATGAATTCTAAACTTTATACCTTGGCCACTTATGCCCTTATAAAATGTTCCTTTCTCAGATCTGTGACTCATCGCAACTATTTTTTTTTCTTATTGCTGCCACTCCTAGTTTCTAACTTTCTAGTCCCTCATAAGACAAAGCAAGTCCATGTCAGTCTTTGGCATTTGCACTACTGTTTCTGTATCTTAAAGGTGCTTGGTCCACATTCTTGCTTGGCTCCCTCCCTTGCTTCATTCCTCTGCTCAATGAGCCCTCTTGAAAAGCAATTGTGTATGGTTTGCTATTTGTCTCTGCCCACTGGAGTCTAACTTCCATGGAAGTGGAGACTGTGTCTACTGGTTCACAGTTGTTTGGTTACACAAACACTACCTGACCATTAAAGGTTTCTAATGAATATTTTAACCTAATTAATACATACAAATAATATTTGACCTAATTAAATATATGAATAAAAATACTCTGCTTATAAATGTATTAGTGGGTTAATTTTAGAATTGTAGTTTCTCCAATATGGTAGTGTGTGTGTGTGTGTGTGTGTGTGTGTGTGTGTGTGAGAGAGAGAGAGAGAGAGAGAGAGAGAGAGAGAAATGTGTAGATGCCAGAAAAGTTTTCCCTAAAACCTTTCATTCTCTCCTCTCCCAGATTTCCATTCCATTTCACATACTCATATGCATGCTCTTACAACTTGCCCTGGCAAAGTGATTGCTACCATATACTATACAGTTCGTGTATTTAAAACATGATTTCTTTCTGCACTTTGAAGCTCTGAAGTTAACAATCACTAGCATGGGCTGATTGTATAGCCCATCCATCCTGATGGTACCAATCATCCATAGCATTAGAACCTTGGATGATGCAGTTTTTCAAGTGCCCCAGAAAGCTTACCAGCAGCAGTACAGCATCTTTTGTGATTTTATAACATTCCTCGAAAGGTATTGTAACTTCCTGGATCTTCTTCCAGTTACATTTATTTTGATCCAGTTTGTAGACAAGCTCTGTGTGTTAGGTATTCAGACAAAAATCTTGAACTGTTACAAGGCATAGCATAGATGTTACAAGATAGCCATGATATCAGATCTTAATTATACTTGCTTAGCAGTGCTCTATCAGGCCAGGTGCCTGACATACTAAATCTGTTTCCTGTTCTGTAAAATGGAACTTATTTTATCTATTTAATAAAATTAATGTAAAGGAATAGCACTGTGTGTAAAGCACTGTTTGGCTCATGTGAAATACTTGACATTGCAGTTTCAGATGAAATTAGATTTCAACCCATGTGAGAGCACTCAACTCAGTGCTAGAGGCACAACAGGAAATTGTCCCCAAATTTGAAATGATGGTGTATGGGTGTAGTAATAAATAAATACATACATTATGGGGGAAAAACAGCTGTACCAGGGAAAGTATGAGAATATTGTAGTCTGAAATCTTTCTGTCTCAAGATGTTTATGTCTTAGCAAGAGAGAGATTTGAATCATAGCTAAGATGAAACACAGTAGTTCGGCTGAGAGAACTCTCTGAAATATCAACAACTCTTAAAATATTCAAGTCCTTATCATTTTTCAGGGGGCTGTATTAAACTAAGCTTCTCACATGTTAGGCAAGTGCTCCCCCACTGAGCTGTAACCCCAGTTCCAGATCAATAACTTTTAATTTTACATGCCAACATCTTATTGGACTAACCTAAATAGTAATTAATTGAATCTTGTGGTTATGTAGTAATATTCAAATGCATATACATATGCCTACAAACATATATCTGCCTTATACCTGAAGCAAATATAGTTTTCCTATCATATTTACTTAAAATATTATAAAGTATGTCTTTAATTAATTCTATTAAACTGGTTAGAGAGTGCAAGGGAAGGAAAAAGCTGGCAGATGATGAAAAATGTTATCAGAAAAATCTGTTGTAGGTGATGTGACTAACAGCTTAAACACATTCATCTTAGATTCTGTTATCAATAACCTAAAAAACTATTTTTCCTTAGAAATGAAAACTTGCACACTGTTTTTGTCATGGCTTGGGATATTGTTTATCAATAATATAGAAAGAAACTTTCACTTTCGACCTTCCAGTATGGCAAAAAAGGCTCTATAATTTGAAGATCAAATCTCTGCTCAGCCATTAACAATATTTTGCTTAAATAGTTTCTTGTTTAAAATTAAGATTAAATATAGGCAAGAGAAAAGACTCACTGTTGCAGATAATAAGTGTGTTTGTGTGTTAATGTATACATGAATATGTATTTCCATACATGTTTATATTATATCTATTTTGGGTATGTTTATACAAAGCACTACATATCATGCATTAATAAATATTTATAATTAATTTAAATGTAAGCATTTTGTTTAACACACTTTAAATGTTTCCTTAAAAAAATGCAAATACCAGGCTTCGCTAAAAGAAGAGACTAATATTTTCTACTTGTTCTCTCTACTGTAGGCTTATGAAAAAGTTGCTTACCTCCTCACTAATTTAGGTAAGTCCATGTTTCTTAATTCACTTGTTAGTAAGAAAATGACATGATCAAATGGGTCTATAATTACTTTATATATTTTAGCATTTTAAATATCTTCAGTTATATGATTATTTATGAATAAAAATGAGAGGTAGTACAAGAAGGTGAAGTACATTAAAGAAAAATAGAGAGGCAATGCATGAAGTTACAATATATCCTAACTAGAAATTAGCAAGCCCTGTTCTTATTACTTGATGTTTGTTCTCCAGCTGTACCATTCTTTAGGTTTTCCACCAATATTTATTTTGATATATAATATTTTCTATATATTATTAAATATCAAATATATAATATTCTCATGATAAAAATATTATGCATGTTATACATATTTTATTTATCATCAGAATATTGTATATCTACACATATATGACTTAAAAGGTAAAACAATATGAAAATATTTATAAGAAAAATCACTTCTTTGTCACATTAGCCATTCCTATCTTTTAATACCCCTAAGAAACTGCTTTTAAATATTTTATCAGTTTTCTCTGTTACTTCCCATTTATTTCTAAAGATATGCTTTTAGTGCCACTATTGGATTTTGATCATTGAAGAACTTATTATTTCCTTCTTATTATGAAAGTACTAATTATAAATTCTTACTGTTCTTAATGATACTTTCAGAGCCCCATTCCCCATACCTTCTATACATAACCTGATACATACAAACTGCTATTTCTCTTCCTTCCGAAGTAGTTATATCTGCATGTTTAGCTAAACTACGATGTTCACATCAATTATGTCTGTATGACTATTTTTATATTAAGACATGATGTATGTTATAATTATGTTTTAGCATCACTGTTTATCTTTTCATTAAAATGGACTATTTTTACTGAACTTTCTGCATATATTCCTTTATTTATCCCACACTTTTTGCCAAGACACTAAATTTCCTCTGAATATATTCAAACATATCATTTGTTCTATGCACTTGATTTTCTTGTTAGGTTATTCTCTCAAGTCTTCCAAAGACTTCAGTCCAGGTGGGTGACATTCTAGGCTTGTGGCTACCTGAAACTAGACTCATTCTCACCAGTACCTTGGGAATGCCTGTCACTGTTCTTTCTAAGTTGCTTATTACTTCCAGAATACCATGCCCTTCTCTTTCTTGGCTCAATTCTTTATGTTGCTTCCAACAAATAAATTTCTTAAAGCTTTGTATCTTTAAAACATCTTTGTTCTATCTTAAAATTTGATTTTTTTATTTTCCTGGAACTCTAAGTGGGAACTAAAATCCCTTAGATTTTTTTAATCATCTTCTTAGTTTTTTAATAAAAATCTTAGATTAACTTAGATTTTTAATAAACTTTTTTTTTACTATTTTCTAAACTCCAGTGTTGTTTTTGAGAACTCTGCTACCATGTTGATACCCATTATTTTGACTGTAATCTATTTTGATTTTTTATGCATTTATTCTCTAAAATAATTTTGGATCTTTTCCTATCTTGAGATTTCACAGTGATGTACTTTGATAAGAGCCTTTTATTATCTACCTGCAGGATACTTTTAGTGCTCCAACAATGTGGGTATCTATTGTGTCCATCAGGAAGCATGTGTTGAGATGGAGTTAGTAATGAAATAATTTTATAACTCCTGAGAAAGGTACAATGGAAAGAAGCAAGATTAGGCAGGGAAAGCCTCAGACATCAATGTAAAGCTGATGCTATTATCCAACCCGAGGGGAAGTTGTAGGTAGTGGGCACATGTGCAGAGCTGCCATAAGATAACCTAGAAACCCAGAAACTTGGCTTCTCTTTTTTTATATATTTTTTGTTCCATAATTTTCATCCTCCTTTTGTCTTTTCCTGGAATTCTTTTGATTCAGATGTTTCTTACCATATCCTGTTACTTTTTTCTTAAATTTTTTTTATTTGGGGGGTCTGCTTCAAGATAATTTCAATTTTGTCTTTCACATCTTCCCCTGAATGTTTTATATCTACTCATATTTTGCATTCTAGAGCAGTTTCCTATTCTTTGAGTGTCTCTTTTCTATATCATCTAATTATTGCTTCACAGACGCTGTGTCTTAATTAGGCAACATAATGTTCAAAATGTGGGCTCTGGATTGAGATTGCATGGATTGAAGCCTCCTTTATAACTTACTCTAAATACAACAACAATATTGTTTTCCTCTTGGTGCCATATATTTGCTTTTTACATATGGGAATTGTGTTTACTATAAATGCCACATAGTGTCATTTTAATTGATGTTTATAAAACATTTCTAAGAGTGTCTGATATGAAGTCAGTACTAGAAAAAAAATCTAGCCATTAACCTCTGTTTTCTATTTGAGGATATTTGTGAAAGGGCTCTTTACAAGTCTGTCTTTCTTTGCCTTTTTTTTTTGTTCCCTATGTAGTTTCTGTGTGTTCCTCTTATCACTTTGTTTCAGATTCTCTCTTAAGTGTAAAATACTTTTCTCAAATGCCAGATAAACTGACTCCCCATCCTCTCTGTAAAATAGGAACTAGAAAGCATAGAGAGTACTTTCTATGTGGGGGTTTTCACCAGTGCTGCAGGGGAGACAATGCCCCAGCCACTTTGTGACACATCTCAAGTGTTGAATTGTAGGTAGTTTCTCTTGGATTGCTCAATTTCCCTTCAGAGCATATTGCCATCACCTGCTCTATTCCCAGGGTGTTGGCTTGCTAGCACTCCTGTCAGTTAGAATTCAGACTTCCATGTGAAGGCCCCTTCTGCAATGCCACCTTATCCTACCTTCATTCATTTTTTTCTGTTTTGGGGAACTTTTGCCTCCAATTCTAGGTCTTTTTATGATTTCATCAGCAGAGATCAGCTTTCCTCTTTAGTCTTCCCCATACCTCTACTATTTACTTTATCCTTAGTCTTTGGTTTTCATGCTTACTGATGTACTGAAGTTAGGTACTGTCTATTTCCTTTCTGGCTTCTCTCATCTCTGTCTTCTGCATTGTTCTGCTCTCTATTTGTTCTTGTATTTTAATACCTTTTTGAAGGCATAATGATTTGCTGGGGGGCATTAAGAAGGGGAAGATATAAAATATACATATGACCAACAGAAACTCTTTAAGGAGTTTCTTTACTCCTCTCCCTCATCCAAAAAAAAAAAACCAAACAAACAAGCAAACAAACAAACAAACAAACAAAAAACAACGGAAATCCTGGAATTGAACTTGTGTTCATTTGGGAGAGAAATGTGTTTATTATACAACTTTATGGAAAGTGATCTTCTCCACTCCTCCTTCTTTTCTTAATTTTTTCATCAGTTTCTGCATTAGTAAAATTTTTAGTTGGTCACCTGACCCATAAAGTATGTTCAGTTAATGGGAGTAATCTCTGTTTCATCGTTCCTTAAATTCTCAGCTGAATTTTCTTCAGCTGGGTAATGAAATACTCAAACTAAATTGACTTGCTTTTAAGTGCTTTTAAACTACTTTATGCCCATAATAGGAGCAAATCTAATAAGAATGATTTGGGGGAATCATAATAGTAGGAAGCAGAACAGTTATTCGTGTTATTATATAACAGAAGTGTCACAATTTTCCTTTTTTCTAAATTCCACATCTATACACCAGTGATGACTTAGTGTCTATGAAATTATAATTATCAGTTAATAATCAATGAACTATGTTAATTTAAAATAATGAAAATGTTGATATTTTCTTTAAATAATACAATCTAACTGTACGTGTGTGTGTACGTATTCTATTCTAGCTTGTTAAACAGAAATTAGATTTTACTCTTCAATGAGACCATAAAGTGTTATTAAATTTTAAAAAAATTATCCTTTGATTTTTCGCCAAATATTTTATTTTTAAAAGCCACAAAAAAGCAAAGTTCCAAGTCACATTTTTTAAAAAATATTTTTTAGTTGTTGATGTACCTTTATTTTATTTACTTATTTATATGTGGTGCTGGGAATTGAACATAGTGCCTCACACACGCAAGACAAGCACTCTATTGCTAAGCTATGATTCCAGCCCCCAAGTCACTTTTTTTTAAATATGAAAATAAATATCTGTTATTTTCTCTACAGTGATATTTTGTTCACTTCTTTGTTGTGGTTGATTAGAATTTTATGAAGATGCTTGTTAGGTGTTCCAAACAATGAGTTACACGTAATAATGAACTGTCTACATTTAAGATAAATCTATATTCCTAGGAATAAATTAAACCAATTGATGAAAGAGTTTTGACTTTGTGAAATAGCAGTCAAAAGTACCCCCACAGTGGCACAAACACATAGTAACTTCCTCTTGGACACACTAACAAAATAAAAGGTTATTTTTTAGACCTTATAAAAAATAAGAGCTTAATTTGTGACTAGGTAATGATGTTGAATAACTAGCTAATCATCAGTAACTAGGTTTATTGGAGAAACTGTAATAGATATTTTGGCCAGAAAACATATTACCCTAGAAAACAACGACAACATTTTCAAAGTTCAGAATTTGTTTTCTCCTAAAAGTTAAAAGCCAATTCAAAGGAGGTCATGATTTGCTATAAGTATAGAGAATATACTGCTTTCTTACTTGTAGTATAGACCCAAGGTTCAACTCAAAAGACATCATTGCAGTAAACACCATTATCTCAGTTACTGCAACATAACAAATCAGTGGAATTTGATACTTGAGAATAATTGCATGATTTTTTCATGATTCTGCAACCTAAGCTAGCCTGATAGGTAGTTTTCCTTTTTCATGTGGTACTGGGTCTGAAATGTCCAAGATGGCCTCTTCAGTCCATCCCTTACACCTCACGTAGGATTAGAGACCTTTGCCTCACCTTTCTTCATGTGCCTCCACATGGCTAGCTTGGGTTTTTTCTTAGTACTATAATGATACTTCTTACATGAGAACTGACTTCCAGACAAATTTCCTAAACACACTTGCTTATCAACCCTCTGTTTGCATCTAACGTACTAGTCAGAGAAACAGCCCTCTGCTTGCATCTCACTAGTCAGAGAAAGTCACATTTCCAAGTTCAAAGTCAAGGTTACAGGCAATTACACTTGGAGGAGTAATTCATTGAGGGCACTCATATAAAAACCATCAAAGTAAGATCTTTCTAGTATGATGCCTTTATTCTGAGAATGTTGTAATATTGGTCAGAATAGATAAAGCAACTAAATAACACTCAACATGCCTCTAATATGATTGTGGTCTTTTCTTATTTCAAATCTCCTTTCTGTGTAAACTTTGCTGGTTCATCAAATTTCCATCCCACAATGTTCCTATAGCGTGAAACAGAAAAAAAATTCTTAAGAGCAGGCCACAGAATGCATTTTCCTATGACATTCTCAATTCCTGTTATAATGTTTGGCATGCATGTCTTCATTCATATAATAAATATACAGGAAAGACCTAATATTGTAGGCAAGGTAGTAGGGAGACAGACCATTGCAATATCTAAGTGTATTTTTTAGTAAACTTAAATTTAACTCACTAGTAATTTTATTACATATTTTTAATTATATTTAAATTAAGTTTTTAGCTTTTTACTTGCCTTATCATTTTAGGGTTTGAGTGTTAGAGATAATTATCATTTCATAATTAATAGAAAGTGACTTAATAACCACCATAAAGGCATTTATTATCTCAATTTGTTCTAACTTTCTTTAGAGGACCTATAAATAGTTTTCAAAAGAGTGCATAAAAAAATTAAAACACCAGATACATCATTATTTCTGATAAAATTAACAAAATACAGAATAAGAAAAAACAAATCAGTAAATGAATACAAAAATAAATTATGTGTTTGCATTTATCTCCAAATTTATTTCCATCTGTCTTTTTTTTTTATTTTCCTTTGTAAACAATCAAACAATTGCAATTTTGAAGACTGGGACTCAAACTGAACTTCAACAAATGAAATCCAGCCATATATAGATGAAAAGAAAAAAATAATAAATACAAAAGATGAAAATGACTAATAACTAAGAAACAAGAGCACATATATCAGGAAAATAGTAACAATAAAATCAGATGTGACTATGTTAATATTAGGCAAACCAGAGTTTAAAATATATTTGAGAACTAAAAAAGGATGTTCATATTGCTTTTTTTAGAATATCCACGAACAGAATCTGAATGGGAAAACAGCTTTGCCCTGAAGATGTTCCTTTTCCAATTTGTCAATTTAAACAGTTCTATTTTCTACATCGCTTTCTTTTTGGGAAGGTAAGTCAAGTTTCTATGTGTTATCTTTGCAGAGTAAAAACCAAAAGCAATAGTTAACAGAGATATTAAATTCTTGAAACCTGCCTTGGAAGATTGTCCTAATTGACCATCATATGCATGTTCAGGTGACTTCTGTAGCCACTGCCAATTAAAGTTGGCACACAAAATTAAAATGTATGTCCTATACTTAAGTTGAATTATGACTATCTACTCATCAGTTATTATTTTGTTAAAGAATAAATAATTTTTGTATAATTCCGAATTATAATTTCTCAACATGTAAATTTCTTCAAATCGTCATTTTAGTGTTGTTCTTGTTTTTACATTTTTGATACAAAAACATAATGCAATGAAAATTTCCACCTAGTGTCATGGAAACATGCTGATGCTTGAAACATTTTGAACCAAAGCTTTCAGCACATTATGGTAATATTCTTGACCTTGGTCCAGAAGACATTACAACTATGTGTGGAATTATTAAATGCCATCAGGTTGGTTTGTCTGTACTTTCTTGACCCTTTGGTACTGAGTTCATGCATCACTTTTTCCTTCTTAAATCAAGTACTTGGATGTTGTCTAAGCATAACAAAAGTTAGCTGGGGACAAACTGCACCAGTGAACTTTTATGTCTACCCACACACATACTTGGTGTGGCGTTTAGCAGGTGTTCTTCACTTAACTGCTATTGAATTAATTGTATTTTTCTTTCTCCCTCTCTCTCTCTCTTTTTTTTTTTTAACAGATTTGTAGGCCATCCAGGAAAATACAATAAACTTTTTGACCGGTGGAGATTAGAAGAAGTAAGTAACCTTGTGAGGGTGGATGAGTGAATGGGCACAGAGCCGGGCCAGTGACTGTGGGAGGGTTGGGGGTTGGGGAGAGAATACTAAGCCCAAGCATATGGAAGGCCCATTATAGTAGAGAGGAATTCTTTCAGGTTCTAAAAGGAAGCAACTACACATACTTTTAAAATGGCTTTTGACTAGTCAAATCTCAAGACTCTGACCTCAACTCTCTTTTATTATTTTCTATCACATTCTTTTCTTCCATTCACAAACCCCAGATATTTAGTTCCAGCAATTTCCTCATTTTGGAAATTGGTATTATCTATTGCATGGATTTCCAAAGTTTTAGATAAGTTAGGGAAAAGGGAAATTTTGGTCCAGAAGAAATCTTATTTAAAATATCAACATATAGATATGCCAATATATCTGCCAAAGGCTCATCTTTGTTTATTGATTTGCAATATGTATGTTCTGTGGAAAACAATGTACAGGAGTAGTATCTCTGCATGCTATATACACTGCAGCATATTATATATTTTCCCTAAGACTGAGAAATCGTCCTTCAAAAGGCCAACCATTGCTTGACAGTGTAGAGTCTTGCTTCCTCAGACTATTGCCAACAGAAACATTTGTTTTAAACAATCTGTTAATCAGAAAGATTCTCTTTTTTAATTTTAGCTTCTTTAGCTATGAGTCAGATGAACGATATTTTTTGTATATTTGTTGGACATTTAAATTTCTATGTACATTTGTGTGTATTATTCCTGTATATTTTCATTGAGTTATGTCTCTGCTTTATTAATTTACAAACTTAACAAAATTTAGATTGTAATCTTACTAAGTTGCTGCAGATCTCTCTTCATTTTGTTCTCTTTTAGGTTAGCTTTGATACATTTCTTTATGAATTATATATAATTTTCTAAAAAAAAAATCACTGTTTGAATGGCTTTTAAGATTTGTACCATGCCAAAACATATTTTTTTCACTGAGAGGAATTCTATAAGAACATATTTTTACTGTTATTTTTAAAAGAGTGATGTAGAGTGATGTGTTTTACACATTAAGCATTTGTTTTGATGTAAAGAGTAATGAAGTAATTTTTCCCATAAAAGAAAGACACATTTAATAAAAGAATTTCTTTCACTCTGCATAATGAGATTTTATATTTATCATATTCTGTATATTATAATGTGTCTATTTCTGGTATTTCTGGATTCTATTTTTATTGGTATTTCTTTGGTACTGGGGGTATTTTATCACTGAGATAACTCCCCAGTTCTTTTTATTTTTTTTTTTTATTTAGAGACAGGGTCTTGCTAAGTTGCTAAGACTAGCCTATAATTTATGATCCTCCTGTCTCAGCTTCCCAAGTCACTGAGATTACAGGCATGTACCACCATGCCTAGCCAAAATGTCTTTTCCTTTTCTAGTTCAAACCGTTTTAATTATTCTAATGTAAAACCCAATTTCATACAAAGTATCTTTAATAGAAGCCTATGATTTAGAAAGAGAAAAAAGATTCCCCAAGAAAACTGAGGTTAGAGGTATTTCTAGTTTCTAAGAAGCTCCTCAAATCTCATGAGAGGGCACATTAATGTTGTCTTCTCAGATCATTTTAGAAATTGATTGCAACATAGATAAAGCCTAAAGTTTCCTAAGAACATAAGCTTTATTAAAAAATAAATTAATAAAAAACTGGGCTCAAATGCTAATTAAACTTGTGTCTTTTTCTTTGCTCTCAATTTAACTTTCCTGAATTTCTGTTCCCTCATCCTAAATTGACAACAGTAATCCTTAGGCTGCCAAATTACATATACATATATATGTGAGATAATTTGCATAACACAATTAACATCACCCTGGTGCTGATTGCTAGTATTTACCAAAGTTCTGTCTCCACAATTACTGAGAAATTATTGTATTGGCCAAAGACAGACTAAGACCTTTCATGATTCTGGAACTGCCTGGAAATCTCCAATCCAACTAGCAGTTTTCTTTCAAGGCCCAGAATTGTAACTACTGAAGTCTGATCACTTACCACATTAGGAACTCAAGGCTGACTTTTTCAGGAGTGTTTAACTGAAGTTAGGAAGAGTAGGATGGGTTACACAGTGGTAACAGCCAGATAGGTCTACATATTGATACCACTTTGGGGCTACTGTCACCAATAATTTCATTTAATTGTACATCCTTATTCTTTATCATGAAATTATTGGAAATCTTGATTGATATTTGAAAATCCCAGAAAAAATATAATGCTGGTGTCAGTAAAAAATGTTTCATAACTACGCTAGACATTTTCCATAGGATATATGAGCTATGTGGTGATTGTATTTTCTAAGAAAGTATTATGTGCTTTGAAAAAATTCAGAGAAGTGAAAAAATTCAGGCTTGTAATATACCCCAGAAATCCTGTAAATATAGATATGGAAAATGTAAAGAATATAAGATAAGAATTGATCCTCTGAATTCATTCATTCAAGAAATATTTATTGGCACATATTCTATGCTGGACCTGTGGTAGATAATATGAGGTGTACAGATTAAGGAATCTTAAAGAATATGATGTAAGCACAAAACAAAACAAATATTTTGTCTTTGGATTCTGACAGTTTATACTCTAATCCTTTTCAACCCAAAGGCAAGATCTTTTTTAATATCTATAAATCTCCATTCCTTTTTTAAAAAACTGCTGCTACATGTAGCTATATCACTATTGGCCATTGATGGATTAAATTGGATGGTGCATGTAAAACACGAGGCATAATTACTGGTAACCATTATAAAGAAAGAAAAAATGCTAAAATTTGTGTTTGAACACCTATGATCTGGCTGACCTGGACTTGGGAATCTCATATTATAGCTATATGCTATGTCACAAAATTTTTATGTAAATATAATATTAAATTTTAAAAAATTATATGTAATATTAATTGAGTGCTTACTATATACTAGCAAATTCCAGAAATTATAAGTGCTTTTCATTTGTTAATTCATTGGATTCTCATACAGTTTTATAACATTCATGTTAGAGATGAGGAAACAAAGGCATAGAGAACTTTAAGTGAAAGATTAGGGGCATTGGAATCTGATAGTCCTGTCTTCTCCCAGGTTCATCATCTATAAAGTGGGGCTATCAACACCCTTCATACCAGGTTTCCATCAGGAGGAAATGTGAAAACTTTGAGCTCTGGCTTGTCCCTGATCATATGATTTTGATGGTGCAGTTGGGATGAGTGCCTGGGACTTCTGCACACTCGTCTACATGCTTTTACACAAAGCTGAATATTTTTACCAAATGACTTTTAGACTTTTGAAAAACCGACTTTTAACTCAAGGACATCATTACGTGAATAGGGCAAACCAGCAAACATCCTTAAATCCCTTACTGTTCCCTATGAATCTCAAAGTCATCAAAACTCCATTTCAACAAAACTGTAAATGACCTTTCAGCCTCCCCACTTTGGCCTACTACCTTTTATGGGGAATAATCCATTCACATGGTCCTGTGATTGTCTTATTTTTTCTGGCCTACACAATAATACATTGTGTTAAACAGGTACTTCAAGGCAAAGAACACATTTGGTATGTAGAATTTATCCTAGCATGGTATAAAGCACTGTATTAGAGGGCAAAGGACCACAGCTTTCTTCCCACAGGGCCAGTCAGTGTTACATGACCTTAGGGAAGTCAATTTGCCTCTAAATCTTTCTACAAAAATTAAGAGCTTCGTTTTGCCACTATGATCTATGATCTGACTCTGTGGCTTAGTAATTACTTAGCTTTAGACCTTCCCCTGAACACAGTTATTAGATGTACATGGCAGAGTATAAGGGTCCTAAATTCATTTAGAAAGAAGAGGCATGCTTGGAAAGGTGAATTTATTCCTCTTCATGTAGTAAGCATGTCCACTGGTAAACCCTCTCTGGCTCAGAGAGTATTAAGTTACTGGGCTGGAACAGGGAAAGCAGACTCTTTTGCATCTTAATTATTTGTTCCTTTTGAAGTCCTACTAGTACCAATTTGATAGAAATAGAAACTGTGGATCAAAGCTGTAGAGACTATCATCCTTATGAGCAGGACATGAGCTCATTTCTAATGAAACAGACCTACGCTTTCCCACCATAATAGCTTCTATAGTGCAGAGTTTTCAAGAAAAATACATGGGTTGTAATTTTCACTGAAATCACTTTTGTGTGTGTGTGTGTATTCTTATGTTTTTTAGATTGAAAATCTAAAAAAGCAGAGGCACACAGTGGAGAAAACACTGGGATCATACTGACAAACTATTTTGTGATATACCTTTATCACTTAAAATGCATTCTAATATATGTAGGTATTCCCTCTCCAGGAGGTTGACTTTAACACTTTTCTATCATCTTGAGAGTGGCCTAGACTTAGTGGCTCACTTGTAAAGACTAAAGAGAGGAAAAAGAATAAAAAAGAGTAGCTTTGCAGTAAAACACCCTAGAAAACACTGCATCAATCAAATAGGTTAACGAAGCCAGTAATGTTCTGTATGAAGTAGCTCTGATAGGATGTAATCGTCACCTCTGTGATCTTTCTCCAATGCACAAAACCACAGTCTTAACATGAGAAAAGCATCAGACAAACCCGGACTGAGTGAAATTCCATGGAATATCTATTCTGAGATCTTCAAACTTTTAAGTTATAAAAAATGATCAAATCAGAGAAAAAAGGGAGAGAAGAAAAATAAATGCAATGGCGTATGCTGAGTTAAATTGTGCAGCAGTGTGAGGAAAACTTATGAAATGTGAATAATGTATGAAATCTAGTTAGTTGCAATGTAATAACGTTGGCTTCTGAGCTTTGACAACTATACCATGATAATATAAGGAGCAAAGGCAAGGAACTCAGTGAAGAATGTATGGGAACTCTCCACAAATTTTCAATAAATCTAAAATTATTCTGAAGTTAAAAAACCAATATATATATAAAAACATGTGCCATAGAATTATTCTCCTACTACCTGATTGTTAATGGTATATAGTATTCCACAGCAGTTATCAAATGTGATCATACCTAACACAGAGCTTGGCAGATAGTAAGTACTCATCAAAAGTTAGATTTGTTTGTATTGCTGTTATGATTTTTAATCAGTATTACATTATAACTATTAAGAAATTTCCCTCTCAGTGTCCTCACACATGCCATTTCTTTTATTTTTTTATGCATGAAACAGTTTGACTCAACTTTAGATTTATTGCTCAATTTAATGGTGGGAAAAAGAGCAGATCATTATTGCTCTTCTTGTTTCTTCCCAGTGTCATCCTAGTGGCTGTTTGATAGACCTCTGCCTCCAGATGGGTGTTATCATGTTTTTGAAGCAAATATGGAACAACTTCATGGAGTTGGGATACCCGTGAGCATGCTTTAACCTTGCTTTATATATAGTTATGAAGGAGAGAGTAGTTGCATTAAGCATTCAGGATGGGTGACAAACAGAGGAGCTTTATTTCCCATTTGGCTCCCTACTAAATGCATGACCCTGTAAAAGTAAATAAGCATTTCTGAATCTATAATTTTATCTTTCTATGATGAGATCACAATCATGAATAACCTCTCCCTTAAGAACAGCTGCAAGGATGAAGGAAATATTGATGTAGAGTAACTAGTTCAACATGGTAAGACACCTGTTGCTATTTTTGAGATTTTGACATTACATATTCTTGAAGATAAAAATCATTTTTCTGGTTTCTTTGGACTACTAGCAGATGAATAATTGCTGTTACTCCCAGGAGAATAATGGGCTGCATGATTTTACATTTGGCACCCTTTACAAATCCACCTTGCCCCTCAAAAATAATTTGAACAGAACTGATTATGATAACATCAAATAATAGCATTCTACTCTTGTCCTTTTAGGTAAGTTTTAACGGTGAAATGCTGACAGAGATGTTAGATGTCCACTTTTATACATATTAAAATATTATTTCCATCAAAATACCATTAAATGCAAGACATTTAAAACAATGTGATAGTGAAGCTTTGAGACCTAATCAGCCAAAGGCTAAAACGACTATTTTGAGTACTTTCTGACTATGGGTAAAGAACTGATTAGTCAGTGAAGCATGTATGTGGCTTAGGCTTGATTAAATTTAATTTTGAGTAAATTAAAATTGAGTAAATCGAATTTTACTTAGATTACTTTTCCCTCGTGGCCCTACAAATTATATTAGGACATTCCTGAGCAGAGATCTGAGGGTTGGAGAAATGATATACACCCTGAAGTTTGCCATATAGCATTGGTTAAATTACAACAGTCCTAGAGCATAGACCTAGAATTGCCCAGACCTTGTTCTAATTTCTTCTCTAGTCCTTACTAATTTCACTTAAAATTCATTTCACTTTGAGACTTTTTTTTCATTTTTAAAATTTATGAAGACTAAATGAGTTGACCCAGTGGATTTTCAACCTTAATTGTAGGATACAGGACTCTTTCGTGAAGAGATTTTTATATAGACCCTCAAAATTCAAAACAGATTAAAGCAAATCTCTTCTAAATAAAGAGAGAATCAGGGATGGAGGATTGGGAATCCAAGTCTGTTTGTCTTGTCCCTTCCTGTCCTTGACATACCACATGGAAACATAGGATTTGGGAAGTATCATGTGAGAGGACCTGAGGGAACTTGTGTAGCTCAGGATCTGGTGTGTTGTGAGTATTGCATAAGCACCATCAGGACAGCATAATAGTTATTCTGACATCAGGATAATTGTGCCATCATGATGGATGGACTGCCATATATACCATGCTCTTTGGTAGCACATTGTCATTGTGGATTTGCTGCAGGGGTCAGCCTGGATCACATATATCAAGTATTGAGGGCACCAGAGCAGGGGACATCTGGCTAGTGTTTTTCAACTCCCTAGGCAAAGGCATTACTGAAGAAAACTTAGAGGAGTGAATCAGCCATCAAGCTGTGGTTTACAAAGCTTTTAACCACAATTCTCTGTCTTCAAATAAAATTTTAAGCAAAACCCAAATAAATAAAATAGAAACAAGCAGGTCCGCCTCAGTTCCATCCTCCAGCCTCTTTTTCATCTCTAAAAAGCACTAAGGAGTAACCCTATGGAACATTTGTTGGAGCACTGCCTGATGTTTTAATCTAGCCATGGTTACATGAAGTTTAGGTCCATGATTAATTGAAATGGAGCATCTAGTACTGTTTACTCCTTCTGTGAGATTCATCTCATCCTGGAGGTAGGTTTTTGCCACATTCTTAATTCATTACCCAGGAATCCACAATATATGCAGACCAGGATATTTTGAGCCACATAATTTTAAAACTGCTCCTGGCCTAGAGAAAGAGCATTGTCATTTCATTTCCATGACTAAAAAATTGTCTCATGTACACAGATCCACTTCCTGGCAATTATTCTTCACTAGAATAACAGAATATAATCACTCAGATGCTCAAATTCTTCATGTTTACAAACTCAAGGAGGAGAAGTGATTTGATGCAAATCACATCTAATGCACTGCATGTTGGGGGCTAGAATCTGGGTCCCCTGAAGCCCCATCTATGGCTCACTTACTTTTCATGGAGCATAATTTTATTCATATACAGAGAACAGAGTCCAGGAAATGTTGCATAATGAGCAATGAAGTTCTCAGACCTAATCATAACAGGTACTATAGAAGTTTAAATACTATAAAAATGTGTAAGTATAGGTGGAAAAAAGAATCATAGAAATGGATGCTTGTCTAATCAATATCAAGGACCATCTTTGTGTACAGGTAATGGATTCCTAATAGATATTCAGATGTTTATAGTCTAGTATCTAGGAGAGTTCTAGAAGGGTAGGGTCTAGTCTCCCATTCTAAACTATTTTGTTAAGATTTTTTTTTTAATTTTTAAAAAAGCTATTTGTTGGAATTAGAGAATTAATTTTTTTTAACATTTTAAAATTTGAGATCATCAGTTCCCAGAAATGCTTAATGTATCCCAAGAGTGTATCTCATTTCTTAATAAACGATGATTGTGCATCAGAGCTGAAATGAGAACTCAGAATGCTTTGGTCTGCTCTGTGGTGTAGGCTGATCCAGAACTGGTGGTCCCGACATAAAATCAAGCGGGGAATACAGGATGCCTCTATACCTCAGTGGGAAAATGACTGGAATCTGCAGCCCATGAACATACATGGCCTGATGGATGAATACTTAGAAATGGGTAAGGAAAGAATATTCTGCAGAACCTTCTTGATATTGGTTTTCTAAGCCACATGGGCTTTGGTTCAAGAGAAGAAAACATATGTCTCCTTTCCAGCCCCAAGCATTCTAAACCACATCTGCATCTTTATCTCAGCAGAGCCAGAGGTGTGGAGCAGTGTCCCTGGAAGGGTCACACTTTTTGTTCTCTGACAGCCAAATGAGGGCTTTTCTCACAGGGGAGCCCCCAGCTTCTGACCAAAATAGTTTGATGAAACAAACCAATTCCTTTGTAAAGAAACATTTGCATCGCCTACAAAGAAAATAGTGATTCTTTTTCACAATAAATCTTTGCTTAGATCCAAGTCTAAGTCTCAGCTTCTTCAAGAATCTTATTTATTTATGTTAAGAAAATAAGGATTCCCATTCCAACTGTTAGAATTACTGGCTACTGACTTGACATTTGCTTTTCTCTGGCCTCCAGTTTTAGCATCTATAAAAAAAGAGTTCAAGATGACTGTAGGTCCCTTGAGTCTGTTCCAGAGCCAAGCATTTTCCTTCAAGTCCTCCTGTTCTCTTTTACGTCTTTTCCCTGTTTTCCCTCCCTACCAGGCTCCTACTCTTTTCATTGTCCTCCTTCCTCCCTCTTCATTCCCTGTTTTCTTCTTTCCCCTTCCTTCATGCTTCATTACATCGAAGTGAAGACCACATAGAATTTAAATCAGTTCAGATCTCTGAATGCAGTTTTAAACATTTTCTTGCCATGTGCCCTTTAGCAAATTTACTTAACACATATGAGCAAAAATTTCCTCAACTGTGAAATGAGATAAGAATATTTACTTTGTGGGAGTATGGAAAAGATTAAAGACAATTTATGTAAAGCTCCTAATTTGACACAAAAGAGGCACTCAATAAATGATGCTCTGTTTATATTATTAATTTTCTAACTTTCTCTTTTGACAGTTTTGCAATTTGGCTTTACCACCATCTTTGTGGCGGCTTTTCCTCTGGCCCCACTTTTGGCTTTGTTAAACAATATCATTGAAATCAGGCTTGATGCATATAAATTCGTCACCCAGTGGAGGAGGCCTCTGCCAGCCCGAGCAACTGACATAGGTAAGTTATTAAATGATTTTTGCTTTGCTAATGCCAAAGGGTGTGCAATTCATATTTAATCACCAATATGTGAGAGTATTGAGGTATGATATGTAAGAGGTGAGTGCTCATGGGAGATTGGAGTGCTTGTCAAAGGGCTCAAGGAAATGGGTTCATTCTCTTCTGCTCTCCTGCCATGGGAGGACACAACATTTGACCCTTCCAGAGAATGAAGCAATAAGGTGCCATCTCAGAAACTGGAAATGGTACAATCATGACACACTGGTGCCTTGATCTTGGATTTTCCATCTCCATATAGTTAAAAATAAATATTAGTTCTTTACAAAATTACCCGCCTCCAGTATTATGCTGTAGCAGCACAAATGGTGTAAGAAAACATGGCTTGAGATCACTTAAAACAATGTGAACTTCTATTATGGGCTTCTTGTTGGAAGCCCGTAACAAGACTTCCAACCATAACAAGACTCAATACTTTTTGGTTAAAAATAATAAAATGCATAATAATTTGGTTGGAAGTGAGTTCATTTTAAACATATTAGTTCATAGATTTATAACTGAAAGACTCTCTCATATATCTTTTCATGTTAATATGCACAAATATGCCCCATTCTACACAATTATTACACAAAACTCCAATATGGCATTTTTTAAAATCAATAGTCTATAGAGATATTTAGATTGCTTCATTATTTTATTATTATAAACAATGCTGAGGTGAACATCTTCACACAAAAATTGTCCAATTATTTCTTTTTTAAAAAAATTTTTCAGTTGTAGATGGACACACTATCTCTATTTATTTATTTATATGTTGTGCTGAGGATTGAACCCAGTGCCTCATGCGTGCAAGGCAAGCGTTCTATCACTGAGCCACAACCCCAGCCCCGTCCTATTATTTCACCAGAATAAATTCCTTGAATGGAACACTTGTTCAGAGAGCATGTACATATAAAATTTTGGTACAAATATTGACAATATGTTTTCCAGAAATTCTGTACCAATCTGTATATGAATATACATTTCCTAAACCACTCTAAGTATAATAAGGATTTTTAAAATTGTTCTCTCCTTGACACTCTAATGAGGGAAAAAAAAACATTTTCTTGTATTTCCTTGGATTTTTATTACTATAAAATTAAAGGTATTTATATTTCTTCTATTCTAATTGCATTATACACTTCAGCCATTATATCTAATTTGGTAATTTTTCTCTCTGTGTTTGTACTATGAATCTTGATATAGACATATGTTTATGTACACATATATCTTAACATATATATAATGTTTGCTACATTTATATATATATGTATATACATCTAGCAAACAGTATTAAAATGATGGTTTTTAATTCATTTACTTTTTCATAAATAAAATTTTTAAAATTTTATATAACTTTTGTGCACCTATGTGCGTTATAGATATTATCATTTGTGACAGTCCTTTTAGAACTCATGATTTTTCACAAGTTGTTTTCAGTGTTTTGTTATTTAGACATGTCTGTATAATATTCTCTTTTGATTTGTTGTTTGTTGGCATTTGAGATTTTATTTAAATTGATAATCTGCTTAAAATTTATTATTGATGAAATTGAGATTCAGTTTTTCTTTTTTCTGTTCGGTTTTTTCCTAGTCAAGTATTAAATAATCCAAGTTTTTGGGAGGAATTATTTGAATTCTCTTTTTTGCTCAATTATGTGTAATCTTAAGTATTATTTCTAGAATCTGTTTGTCCCATTGATATGCTCCTTGTTTTTCATATTACTTTAATAACCCTTAGTTTTGAAATAGGAAATTCAAGTTTATTTAAAAATAATCACACATTTTTCCTTTTGTTTTGGGGGTAATTTTATTTTTTAACGTACTGAATGATTCCTTTTTTAGTTAAATTTTCTGACATACATTCCATTCCATAGTTACCAAAGTCTGTTTCAAATATGCTAATCTGTAGAGATTCAATGTCATGCAGTTTAAATTCCCAGGGTATTTTTGTTCATTGTTTTAGAATACTCATTTTTTTAAGCAACTAAAGTTATTACTCTTGCTGTCCTTTAACTTTGGTACATTTGTTAATTTCATTATTAAATCAATAAAAACACATTAATGAAAATGTAAAAAATAAATTTAAAAAGGATTAAAAACCCTTACCATTCCAGTTTTTTTTTTTAATTTTTGTAGTTGTAGATAGACAAAATACCTTTATTTTATTTGTTTATTTTTATATGGTGCTAACGATCAATCTCAGTGCCTCTTGCATGCTAGGCAAGTGCTCCGCCAATGAGCTACAGCCTCAGGCCCCTATTCCAGTTTTAATTAGCATTTATTGTAACTTTTAATAGATAGGTTGTTTTAACTTTACTGTATGTTACTTTGTTTAAGCTAAAAAACAAAAATATGTAAAAAGAAATAAGTAATAATCCTTCTTCTCCATTAGTTTTCTACCTCAGGTAATCAGAGCATCAGTTCAGCATGCATCCTTTGTTAGTGCTTTACTTGCTCATACAAACATACAGAAATATAATCATATACATAAATAGGATTCTGTATGTGTTTTAATAAACATTCTCCACCTCAAAATATAAGTATAATTCATTTTAATAAAATTATGATATTCATAGTAAAGATATAAGATAAAAATTTACAATCATTTAGAAATTTTATTCTTTCTGTTAATAGTAATAAATATAATATATATAGATATAGATAAATATTTTATATCATGTATCCATATACATTATATAAGTATAGTGTATTTATAATATAGATCAAAAAGTAGGCCTACTGGATTAAAAACAAACGTATTTTAATTTTAAGATATATCTGACTAGTTAATAACTAATAATAAGTAGTAAATCATTCCAACAACAATGTAAAGTATTTCATTATATTCCTAAATAACATTGGATGGTATTTGATTATCTATATTTTATTTAAAAAAATCTTATTCTTTTCTTTAAAGGACATTTTTCAAAATACTAGTGATTAAAATTTTTAAGACATTATTAGTTATTTTCACTCCCCTAACATATTTTTATTTGTACTATTTGTCCATTTTTTCCTTTAATTTTCTCATTAAAATTTTAGGATCTTTTGTATATTCAACACTTTTTCCCAGACTTTCTTTTGACTGAATAACATAACTTTTTTTAAAAAATAAACATTTTTATGTATTTAGTATTATTTTATGAATTTTGATTTCTTGCCTTATGATCTCCCTAGTTAGCTAAACCTTAAAATCCTTTCTTATTTTAATTTTTTAATTGGAGCTTAATGTTGGTATATTATAAAGAGTTTGAAAAACAAGGGGAGGAGAAATCAAATTTGCCATTTTACCCAATCACCTTTAGCATGTCTGAGTAATTTTTTCTAGAACTTTTTTCTTATCAATATTTTTAAAGTCAGGTTTAATCCTAGTTGAAACATCAGTTTTGAATATAATCAGTAGTATACTGATGTGATATGCAACATCAGAAGCTAATTTGTTTGTCTATATGACATCAGATTTGCCTCCTAAGAAGTAGCAAATGTCAACTACTCTTTATGGGTTTTATCTCTTTTTTTGTGTGTATTTTTACTTTAAATTGAAACTTGAATGAGATGGACATCATTACCCTAAGTACATGTATAAAGACATGAATGGTGTGAATATACTTTGCATACAACCAAAGATATGAAAAATTTTGTTCTATTTGTGTAATATGAACTGTAATGCATTCTGTTGTCATATATAACAAATTAGAATAAAAAGTAAAAGAAAAAATCTATAAAAAGAAAAAAATTGAAATTTGGCAAATATTAAACCAAAATACACATTGAATATAGACATTTCAGAGTGTACACTACCATGTAGAACTTAAAGATGTAGAATTTAAAAGATTTTTATTCATAGTTTTTATTGCCTCAACAAATTCTGTATATTAGGCTTTGAAATATCTTAGGTGCATGTATTATGTCTCACTGTTACAGAACCTGAACCAGGCCCTAATAATATTCTGATTTTCAAATATTTTTAGATGGGGTTCACCTTCCCTTTATAGAAAAAATTATGTACCAGATGTAATATTATACATCATGTATCACCAAACAATATATCACCAAACTTTATAAATCACGATGGAGTGAGATACTATACTGAGTTGTGGACAGAATTGTGGTTCTAACATGAGTAGGACATTCTTTTCAAAATAAGATTGATTATAGGGTTCTCATTTGGTTAATTTTTATTCACTGTCTTTAATCTTTCTCCTACCAGGTATCTGGCTTGGAATTCTTGAAGGAATTGGCATATTGGCTGTGATCACCAATGCATTTGTAATTGCTATTACATCTGACTACATCCCACGTTTTGTCTATGAATACAAATATGGCCCCTGTGCAAATCATGTAGAACAGAATGAAAAGTAAGGTTGAAATTTATACATTTTTTCTGATCTCTTTTATGTTTGTAATTAAAATGAGAACTTTTTGAAATATTTTGTTTGTGACCATTAAGAGTAATGTTTCTTCTGGTCATTGTAGTTATAATATTTTTATTAGATGAAATCAAGTGAAGTTAAAAAAAAAGCAGCTGTGTATTTTACAACAAATAATTTTATAGACTGTATTTTCAGTTTGAAATGCATGATGTCAAAATGCTAAAACTTTCATGTTGTTTATAGAAGTCAAATTCTAGAACTGGAGGAAATCTAAGAAATCATCTACTGCAATCTTCTCACTACGCAGATGGGGAAATTGAAACCCACACTGGTTTATCAAATTACTGAAGCGGGGAAAAAGGCAATTATTGGGGAGATACAGAGCATGAAGAGACTGGTACCTATGTGCCTAGAGAGTTTTAAAACTGGTTTTCCAAGTGCAGGAAATCTTGCCCTCAACCTCTCTCATACGTACTGTTCTGACCTACTGATGTTTTAAACCAGATATATCTTCCAAGAGGGAAGTTTGTTTTGTATGCATTGTAGTACATTTACTAGTGTGCTTTGGCCTCTACCCAGTAGACACCAATAGTAAATGCCTTGTTCCCCAAGTAGTGATGATCAAAAACATTGCCAGATGTGCCCCAGGGGACACTTGTTTAAAACCACTACATTAGATGATATGCTATTTCAGATCTTTCCTTATTGAAAGACAGTGTTGGAAGAATGCAAGAGGAAAGTGGATTTGCATAACAACGAAAAACTGGAGGCACTTGAGTATTGTAGCATTGTAGGGGAGACTAACCTTAGATGTGAAAGTAGTGATAGAAGATAGAGTAGCAGTAAGGAAGCTGCTTCTCCTCTCTCCAAGAGAAGCAGCTTGGAACATAGGACTGATGTAGACGCAGTTTATGTGCCACAACAGGATGAGCCTTGATTTAGGATGAAATTAACCCTTGACTCTCCTGATGAACTTAAGTTCTCTCAGAAAACGGAAATACCTTTAAACATAAATGCCAGGGCTGGGATTGCCCTGAGTTTTATCCTAAGCACCACATAAAAATAAAATAAAGATATTTTGTCCAACTGCAACAAAAAATAAACAGTTTTTAAAAACCCATAAATGCCTAATTTTCTAAAAGAGCAATCATAAAAGATAGTTATTGTCTTATATCTTTTTATTGTTTATATCTTGGCATCTTCAAGGAATTTTGTCTTAAGTTAGACACTTTATTAACAGAAAGTTCCGTGGGCCTTATGATTAAGAAAGTGTCTGAGATAAGGTTTGTGAACTATAACACTATGTAAACATAAGCTTGTTTAGGTATTAATAGCAAAAACCTCAAAAGTCTGTTTTCTTAATTCAAATGGTCTAGAAGTAGATTTTAATAATTTGAAACATATAGGCTTCTCTGCCACCTTCTTTCTAATGATTACTTGCTAGTGGCTTTATTGCCACCTAGTGGCAGGTGAAAGTAAGATTGACTGGGTGTCTGTTTTAGAACCTGCCTTTCATGTAGATGGCATCTGTCTCCTCCATATTCAGGGATTGGGGAAGTAGACCAATTTCAAACAGAGTTGTGAAGGGCTTGTGTGTTGCTGACACCACACATTCCAAGTATTTTTCCTAGCATGCTTAGCAGCTAAATTGGAGTAGATTGATTCAGATGAGACATTTTCAGAGCTAGGTGGCAGAAGGCAGGGAAGAGAAGGATATTGGCAAGAGGGTAGCAGAAATGATAAATCATGGGGCCTAGGATGGAAGCGGAAGGGATTGAAGCCACTGCATCACTGTAATTAATACTTCAAGATTTATAATATGACAGATATATGGTTGAATACAGATTCTAACAACTGTTTGTCTTAGGAACATGATTCTCAACATCTGCTCTGCAAATATCTTTAAGGGTCCACAAGTTCAGTACTATGTTTATAATTACATTAAGTCATTACTTCCCCTTTTCATGTATTTATATTTGCATTGGTGTGATAAAGCAATGGTAGATAAAATTTCTGGTGGCTCTTCTTAACTCAAAAGCATTAGAACCAAACAATATTCCTCATCACCATTTAATCACCTTAAAGATACCAGTACAAAATTCAGAGTGCTTAAGTAAAGCATTAATAATTATTAATTTTTACAAAATAGCCACCTTTGAATAAATGTCCTTCCAATATTATATGTAACAAAATGTGAAATGTGCATAGAGCACTTCTGCTACATACCCAGATGTAATGTATGTCTCAAAGAAATGCACCCATGTGTTGGATTGCCAACTAAGAAAAATTTTTTTCCCACATGAAATAATGACTGTCAGTCAACTAGGATTATTCGGACTTGGTACTTAGCAGCTACTCTTCTAGTGCATGCACAAAACTAGTCTGTCATTTTAAGGCAAATATTTGACATTATGTGTTGCATAGCTTCCCAATACTTAAGAGATTTTTTCTCATACAAAGTTAAAAATTGTGTTCTTTTTTCAGAGACTATAGTTAAAAAGAAAAACACACCAACCTTAGAAGTTCTGAATAATTCAGGGCACAAATATTTTCCAAATGACTGATATTTGACATTACAAAATCATGCATGGATAAAAGATGGTTAATGTATAAGATAGACCTATGTATTTTAATGTAACTGCATGAAATGTTCATTACTGTGGCTTAAGATTTCACATTGCAACTAAGCTTTAAGAAGCTACCCCATGTAGCTTTAGTGTACTATCACTGAAACATATCCAAAATTATCTGAAGTGCTATTAAAATAGTCCTTCTTTTTCCAACTACTTATCTATATGATGCCAGATTTTCTACTAACACTTGAACCAAAACAACATATTGCAACAGATTTAATACAGAAGTGGATACAAGAACCTAGTTATCTTCTGTTAAAACAGACATCAAAGAGATTTGCAAACATATGAAATAATGTCATTGTCACTATATTTTCCCTTTGCAAGTTATAGCTATTTTTCTTTAAAATGTACCATTTTTATTAATTTACAATGGATTTGATGGCCACTTTTAAATGAATAGTTAAATATTTTCTAAATTTGTTTTCATTTCTAATGTGATAAAATAGCAGTAGATATACCTCTGTGACAAAGGCTTTTCTGGTGTTCAATACTTTTAAAAATGTAATGAGATTCTGAAACCCAAAATTTAAGGAATTATAGGCCTGGAGAAAGTTACATAGCTTCTCTAAACCTTGTGTATTTAATCTGTATGATGGAGATTATAATATACATATTTTAAAGTTGTAAAATTAATGATGTCCAACAACTCTTTGAATGTACATAGAACTCTAAAATATCAATAGTACTAACACGTCTTTGTCTTCCTTTCCTTTATCATCCTCTTTCCCATTCTTACCCATCTTACAAACCAATTGGCCAATTATTGTAACCTCTTCCTTGGATACACTGGTCCCTGCCCTTCCCCCCTGATGTTTTACTGCTTTGGCAGAGTCCCAGCCATCTCCAAACTCTGTCTAGTCTGCACTGTTCTCATACAGCTAGTGTGGATGAAGAAAAACAAAAACACTGACTAGCTTCACTTTATCTTTATTTTATTTTTTTGTGGTGCTGAGGGTCGAACCCAGTGCCTCCTACATGCTAGGTAATCATTCTACCACTGAGCCCCATCCCCAGCCCCTTCACTTTAAATTTTTATCACTTCTCTTTTGTGGACCCAACACAAGTTTTATTTCCCAAGTCCATTTGCTCTTCTTTTTTAGAGAAGTTTTTCATACCTTCTCCTTGTTCCTTAAGGCTTCGGCACCTCCTTATTTATTCTCACTCACTTTATTCTTAGGTTCACTTAACTGGGAAAATAGAGCCAAATAGAAAAGAACTTCCACAGATATCCCTGATTGAGTCTGCCTTCCTACACCATGCATCCTACTCCACGCATCCCACACAGTCTGCTTTCTCCCAGTTCCTAGAAGTGGAACTCTCTGCTCCTGTGGAAAGCAAAAGCCATGTAATTGTACCCTAGATCTCTTCCTCATTCCTGGAGAACACCAATCTAGTATTTATTCACTTTTTCTCATACACTACAAACAGAATGTTGTCTTTTTCACATTAACACTGATATATGCTTTTGTTTTTCCAACCAATGTGTAAAGTCCTGCCTTGTTCTGACTGCCTGCCAGTGGATCCTCATGTCTTTGCTTCCATTTTAAACAAACAAACAAACAAAAAAAAATCCAAAAAATTTTCCATATTCATTTCTCCAATCCCCCTCCTCTTCTTCCCCATTATGCTCTTTCTGGTAAGGCTAATACTCTGTAGAAAGGCCATGAATTTCACATTTTGAAATCCACTTGTCATTTCCCAGTTCTCACAGTGGTTGACGTATTAGCTTTGACAATCGATCATTCAGTTGCTGTGTCCTATTCATTTGACTCTCAGAATGCCACAGACTTCCTTCCTTCACTTCATCTTAGCCACACTGATCTCTACAGTCCTTAATACGTGCTTGGTTCCCTGTGTCCTCTGCTTGCAGCCCACCATTCACAGCTCCCCATGGCTGCCTCCCTCAACTCCTCAAAGTTACTCATTTCTTTTCTCTTAACAATGTCTACTCTGGAAATGCAGTTGAGCATTCTAAGCCTCTAATCCTAATTCCCCTTAGTTTACTCCATTGTACCGTAAGGCGGTGTGGTTCACATAACTTTCTTCAAGGTTATCTAATTTCTCCAGCATCACTTTTTTTTTTCTTTTTCTGGAGATGGGGATTGAATTCAGGGGCACTAGGCCACTAAGCCACTTTAGCCCTATTTTGTATTTTATTTAGAGACAGGGTCTCACTGAGCTGCTAAGCATCTCGCCATTTCAGAGGCTGGCTTGAAACTTGCGGTTCTCCTGCCTCAGCCTCCTGAGTGGCTGGGATTACAGTAAGATATTAAGTGTGGTGACTTTTTTCTTCTTCAGCATTGAATTTGACCATTTGTGCTTCTTCTATTGAGAAATGCCTACATAGTTCTTTTGCCCATTTATTGATTGGGTTATTTGTTTTTTTAGGCATTGAGATTTTTGTGTTGTTTATATATTCTGGATACCAATCTGGCAGAGGAACAGGTGGCAAAGATTCTCTTCCATTCCGTAGGCTCTCACTTCACGCTCTTAATTATTTCCTTTGATGTGCAGAAGCTTTTTAATTTGGTGTCATCCCATGTATGGATTCTTGGTTTTATATCTTGGTCTTGTTGAGGAAGTCAGTGCTTACACCTCTATAATGGAGTGTTGACCCTATTTTTTCTTCTAGTGGTTGCAAATTCTTTGGTCTAATTCCTAAGTCTTTGATCTACTTTGAGTTTTTTTGTAGGATGGGAGGTAGGGAAATAGTTTTGTTCTTCTACATATGGATATCTAGTTTTCCTGGCCCAATTTTGTTATATTAAAAAGGCTATCTTTTCTCCAACACATATTTTTGGCACCTCATCCAAAAAAATGCTGTTTTTGTTGCTATAGCTCTGTAGTATAATTTTATATCAGTTGTAGTGATGCCTTTGCCTCACTGTTCTTTCTCAGAATTGCTTTGGGTATTCTTGGTCTTTTACTCTTCCAAATGAATTTAGTACTATAAAACACAGATTTATAGAGATTTAAAACCAAGGGTGTAACTAGTGTCTAATAAACTATGTAATAAATAAATACAAACCAGATAAAAGTGCAAGAGGAGAAGTACTGGGAGGAATCGACAGGAGTTTGTTTCTTTAAGATATAATTAGAGATACAATGAGAGAGGATATAATAACAGCTGAGTTGCTAGGTATATGTAAAGTTAGAAATGATGCATTTGTAAAATCCTATCATTTTAATGAAGAAATTATACTGGAAATTTATGAAACTCTCAGTCAAATAATAATTTTCTTTTTTCCTAGTTGCTTAAAAGGATATGTCAACAATAGCCTATCCTTCTTTAACTTGAGTGAGCTTGGTATAGGAAAATCTGGTTACTGCAGGTACTTATTTATAACTTATTGTTAACTTTTCTGCTTCCCTTCACCATTCTGTCTCCTGTCCCTGAATGTCAATGAGTCCATTTAAACTATCATTTTGGAGTTTGGGGCAAATTAGGGAAATTTGAGACCTTCACACTTTGACCCTTTGATCTTCATTTTTCATATTCTTTTGTTGGTGGTGGGTTTTGTTTATTTATTGACAGTACTGGGAATTGAACCTAGAAGTATTCTACCTCTGAGCTACATTTTCAGTCCTTTGTAAATTTTAGTTTGAACAGGGTCTCACTAAATTGCCCCAACTGGCCTCAAACTTGTGATCATTCTGTCTTTGCTTCCCTAGTAACTGGGATTACAGGTGTGCACCACAGAGCCTGGAACCTATTTTTCAAATTCTTTCTTTTTGTGTTTCAGGTACCGAGACTACCGAGGCCCACCTTGGAGCTCCAAACCCTATGAATTCACTTTACAATACTGGCACATCCTTGCTGCTCGATTGGCCTTCATTATCGTGTTTGAGGTTAGTCACAAACTGAGAAGAAAATTACTGTGGGTAAACACTTCTGCAACTGACATATCAGTTGCCTCTTTGAAGTCAATTTCTCACTTGTAAACAAACAAAGGACTTACATAGGTTCTGGCAAAAGGCTCTGATTCAGATTAAATAAAACTATTATAACAAGTGCCAAAAAGCAGGAGCTGAAGAATGTAACAAGGTAAGTTAGTAGGTACTTACACTAGACAATCAAGGTGGAAGAAACTAATGAAGAGTTAATGCAAAACTCTTGAACTTCCTAGTGCCTAGTTTAAAAAGGAAAGGAAGGTTTTCATAATCTGATAAGAGAATTCATTCCTATTCCCCAGGTTAGAAAAACTGAACAATCAACTCTTAAGTACAGTTGTTCACATATGCATTTGTTTAGGGGACATTGGATGATTCAATAAAGTTTGCCTGAGAATGCTTTTATTACAAGATGGGTTGTGTTTAATGACCAAAATCACGTGACAATATTAAATTATAATTCTATGAAGAAATTTTGAGGAAGCTACAGTATTGTTGCCTTGTTTAAACAAGACAATAGAGTGGAGAATTAATACTGTAATATATTAACTATCTTTGAGGCACCGCTAAATCAATGAAAAATGCTAAAGATATGTATTTCCTATGGCCAAAATTGTGAAGCCAAAGATAGAGGCATACCTAAGACTTTTGGGAAACGTATTTTTTTTGTAGTTGTAGATGAACAGCATGTCTTTATTTTATTTGTTTATTTTTATGTGTTTCTAAGGATCGAACTCAGTGCCTCATATGTGCAAAGCAAGAGCTCTGCCACTGAGCTATAGCCCCTGCCCAGAAAAAGTATTTTTAAAAGCAACTGTACCTCTCAACTGATTTTCAAAAAGCATTTCATATTTTGTATTGAAATATTTTTCATCTGGAAAATGAAATACTTACTTGTAAAAGTTTCATCCAAGACTGAAATTCTATTTCCTAATGACTTGTTGACCCTATAAAAATGTTTCCTTATGAAGTGAGAATTTCATAATACAAGTTGCATAATTGTTTAATGCATATTTCCAATCAAGTGATTCATTGAAGGTTTTTTATTGTATATGGTTTTTATAGATAAACATTTTTCCCATTCTCTTTTAGAACTCTAGTGAACAAACACATACAACATATCATGATGCATACATGTGATTCTCTCTTCATTTTTTTCTTCATTTCTTATTACTAATTCCATCACCCACCTCCCAATAGCACCCACTCTTCTTCTTCAGTGTAAGCTCTTTCACTTGTTTATTTGCATAAATAATTACTTATAAAATATATGTAGCATTATTTTGAGAGTTCTTTCTCAAAATTATTTCAGTGGTATAATGCAATAAAACTCATTTTTTTCTCTTACACATTTTATTAT
This sequence comes from Marmota monax, assembly GCF_021218885.2. NCBI lineage: Eukaryota > Metazoa > Chordata > Mammalia > Rodentia > Sciuridae > Marmota > Marmota monax. The sequence continues at coordinate 236,435 of NW_026695230.1, read as the reverse complement.
TTATATCTAGAAATAAATCTATTCATGAAACCTACCCATGTTTAGATCACTTCTTCTAAATATGAGAAATGTGTTATTTAAATATAATGAAATATCATTGTGGGTACTTAGGTCTACAACCATTCTGTCTACCTCAAATAAATCTCTTATTAATAATTGTGGATTTTGTTATCATTTAATACATTAATGGGTTTCCCAAGAACACATAACCAGATTTTAACACGTAACAACCAAAAAATTGTTAGTTTGTCTGTATCCTCAGTTTCATGTAATGTAATACTAATAGATTGCTCTCCAAATGAACTGTATCTATTTATTCTCAGTGGGCGAGGTTTTCCTTTCCCTTACGTTTTCACCTGACTTTAATATTATCCTGCTTTTCAATATTTTGTAGTTGTGTGAAAGATAACATTTTGTCTTTTTTCTTCTGTTATTGCTGTTTTAATTGTCACCAATGATACTGACGTTTGATTTTAGTACTGGAAAACCAGTTTGGTTTTCTTTATTTGTAAATCAATATACTCTTAGTCCAGTTTGGTTGAGCTTTCTGTTCATGAGCAAATTTTAAGATTTCCTTTTATATACTACATATTATTGCTTTGCAATCCCTAAACATAGCAAGTATGTATTCCTTTCCATAACCTATTAATTTTATTTAGAAACAAATAACATTTTTGATGTAGTTAACCTCATGATTGCTTTTCTTTTTGTTTCATTTTATATGGATTATTTAGGAAAATTTCATGATCTAATGTTCAAAAACGATATTCTGCTACACTTTCACTATTAACTTTATAGTTATATTTTTCACATATCTCTAGGATATTTGACCTTAAGATACAGTCTGAGGGAAAAGATGATTTTCTTTTTCTTACTATGAAAAGATAATCTGTAATGGTTTTTACAAAATAATCTATAATATATCCGGACTTGTGTAATTTCATTCTGCAATATTCCAAGTTTTTGTATGTATATAAGTGTATCCCTGGCCTCAGAAATCTGATATCTTACTCTGTTTTTCTGTTCTAATTCTATATCACACTAAATGCTATGATTTTATAATATATCTTAGTATCTGATAAAAACAAGCTGTATTCCATGCTTATTTTTATATTTTTATTCTCTTATTGTTTTTCTTTTTTTTTTGAGGGGAAGTTGTAGAGTTAGATATACTTATATTATTTTTTTAGTTGACATAAAATTTATGCATGTATATGAGGTGTACCATGTCATGCACAGACAAGGTTAAACATATCTATTAAAATATTTACCTTTATGTTGAAATCATTTCTTCTAGCTTTTGTGAAATATGCAGTACATTATTGTATTAGTTGGCTTTGCATCACTGTGACCAAAATACCTGACAAGAACAATCTAGAGGAGGAAAAGTGTCTTTGGGCTCATGGTTTCAGAGATCTTAGTCCATGGTCAGTCAACTTCATTGCTCTGGACCTAAGGTGGGATAGAACATCTTGGTGGAAGGGTATAGTAAAGGAAAGCTGTTCAGCTCATGGAAGCCAAGAAACACAGACAAAGAGAGAGGATCCAGGGACAAGATATAATCCCCAAGGGAAAATCTCAAATGGCCTACTTCCTCCAACCATGCACCACCTGCTTATAGTTACCACCCAGAAATTCATTCAAATTCTTACTCTACCAAATGTATTAATTCACTGATGAGCTGACAGATCTCATAATTTAATTATTTCACCTCTGAACATTCTTGCATTGCCTAACATGAGCTTTTGATGGGACATCTAATATTCAAACCATAGCATTCTATCCTGGCCTCCAAATGTTCATATTCATCTCACAAGGCAAAACACTATAGTCTGTCCCCAGTAGTCCTAATGCTCTTAACAGTTTTGGCAATGCTCAAAAGTCCAACTCAAAAGTTTCCTGAGATTCAAAGAAAAATCTTGGCTCAGAGGCCCTGCAAAAATCAAAAGCAAGTTACATATATCCAATATACACTGGGACAGAGCAAAGATTTCCATTCCCCTGCAAAGAAGAAGAAGAAGAAGAAGAAGTAGTAGTAGTAGTAGTACTAGTACTAGTAGTAGTACTAGTACTAGTACTGGAATAGAAAGAAGGATGGGACCAAAACCATACTGAAAGTCAGCTATTTCCAACACCTGGGTCTCATGGTAAAACAGAGACTTCACAGGACTTGTGCAGTTTAGTTCCCACAGCTTTGCTGGATGCTGTCTATGTGGTCTCTCTGTTACACTGGCTCTGTCTACAGACAGGAGCTTTCCTCAGGTAAATGTTTTATATCATTGGCATCTCTTAATCCCTGGCATCTCCATTCCAGCATACCTTCCTTCTTGAAGCTTCATACATAGCCCAGTCAGGGACTGCTCACAGGGATCTCAAACCATGTATGTTTTTCCTGGCCTACCAGGCCTTCCTCTGAAATATTATTGGAAGCATCCATAACCCATAACTCTTCCGGGATCCTGTTTATATCTATAGAACCAGCACTATGTAGATGATGCCCGGGTCTGCAACTAGCTCAAATAGTCCCTGACCCTCTTAGAACATGGATGCAGTGGTTGCTGAGGGGCTTTGTGAGCAGGATCCCCCATGATCTCTTAAATGAGTTTTTATTTTTATACCCTGAACTTACTATGGGTGTGAACTTATTGATTCCTGAGTTGCTCTCAAGGCATCTTTTCTGTTGTCTCTGTGCAAAGCACTTGGTTTCTCTGTAACAGAGGTAATTTCTTCAGCAACCACAATTTCCTTGTTCTCTTTTTTACATGTACTTCTTCTCTAGCCAAACTACAAGTTTTTCAAATCTTTCCTCTCTTCGTTTTGCTCCTGAACCTCATAGTAAAACTTGTTAAAAGTGGTCAGCAATACCTATGCCATGGCCTGAATGCTTTGCTGCCTTGCAATTTGCACCACCAGATTAATTAGAGCATCATCTTTAAATTCGGTCTCTCAAAAAGTCTCAGGACATGGTCAAAATGTTGACAAGTTCTTTGCCGAAATGTAATATGAACAGCCCCTATTTCAATGCCCAAGAGTCCTTGTTCTGCTCTGAAACCTCAAGAGCCACAATCTTTACCCTCTCCATTCCTATTGGTTTCGGGTCTTCTGAAATTCATCCCCACCATCACCACCAGAAGTGTCCATTATGATCTGCTTACAACATTCAAAGGCTTCTCCAGCCTGTACCTCCAAATTTTCCAAACTCTTCTTTCAAACCAGTTCCGTAGGCTTCTGAACACGTGGTCAGGCATGTCACAACAGTGATCTTACTCCTTGTGTCAGTTTCTGTACAATAGCACACCAGAACTATAACTATCTGATTATGACTTTACACCTATTGATCAACTTGTCCCCATCCCACCCTCCCCTCTGTTAACCACTAGTCTAGTCTCAACTTCTATGAAAACTTTTTTTTAGATTTCATGTTTATTGATCTTATTTTTCAAAATTCCCATTGCTACTTGGAGTTTTTAATCATTCATATAAAATTTAGAATTTGTTTTTCAGGTTTCTTCAAATATTGTGAAAGACTTTGGTTAGAATTACACTTCTAAGTAGTTTTTGACTTACAAAAACCTGTGCTGTTTCATTGATAAACAGAATTTGTTCTATTTTATCTTTTAATTGAGATCTAAAACAGCTGTTGCTTCTTCCTTTTTAAGTTTATTACTATAAACTTTGTAGATATTTCATTGCTATAAGTTATAGCCTTCATCATATGATTTGCTTGATTTTTGATGGTGTACTGGAATGTTAATTATTTTTCTAAGAGGAACACAGTTCCTTGTGTAGGTATCTCACATCTGTTGGGTTGTCATTACAAATGTCGTATTATTTTCAAATAATGAAGTATTGCCTTTTCATTTGCAAAGTTTATACCTCATCTTTGCTTGTCTTACCGTACTTGAAATGAATGTATGTTACTTAACAGCAGTAACAATCAACCATGTCTTATTCTCAACTAAAATAAATGCTCCTATTTTTAACTATGATTTCTGTAGGTTTGTTTAAGATAAACTCTTTATTAGTTGGAGAATTTTTTTCTAGTAATAGTTATCTAAGAATGTCTTGATAAGTGGGTATTAAATTTTAGGAAATGTTTTTTAGAAATGCAGTTTAATGTTGAACCATCCTTGCATATCAATCTATATGAATCAGTTTATAGGACATTTAGTATCATCAAACAGGGCATAGAGAATATCCTTCTTTACTAATTTAAATCATGATGATTTACAAAAAATTATCTCTATATTCCTGAGGCTCAAACATAAATATTTTGAAGCTAGTACATATATAAATCATCAGGAAAGAAATTTCTGAGCATCTGATTGAAAATATGACCTCCTTTACTGTGCTCTACTTTGCAATGCAGTTTCTGAGGACACTAGCCCAGATAGAAGTGCCTTGGAGACTATTGTCTACTAAAAGTTCTTTATGTAAATGTGTTCTTTTTCACAGATCAAGTGTCAGATTATTTTTCCTTTTTGAGAAATTGAAAGATCTACTCTTCTTTATAGAAATCCAAAAAGGATACATTTATAATAGTAGGAGGTAATATTCAAGCAGTGCTTATACTATGCTGAGTACTCCTTTAAGCTTCTTATACACACACACACATTTAATCCTCATACCCATATCCCTTTAAGAAGCACTATTTGTATCACCCTTTCAGGGATAAGACATGGAATGTGGGTGATGTTTTTGAAGGTTACATAGCTAAACAGTGTTGTAAGATTCAGACTTAAGCAGAATGATTCAACATCTGTACATTTACTAACAACCATTCTACCCTTTGAGTTTTATTCTCACTTTATTTAAACACAATATTTTTGTCAGTTTATTTTAAAAACAGAAGTATTATGTATTGTATCATAGAAGAATAATATGATGAGTAAAACATGTTACAGCAGTTATTACAGTGATATATAAATCTATTACAGTACAAATTCCAGAAATGCATGTGTTGGAGTTTGACTCTAATCTTATTATCATAGGCAGCATTTATTCTTGATTGTTTAGACTCTGTGTATTATGATATATTGGACATGAACTTTCCCAGGATATGCTTTTTCTCTTTTGTATATAATATTTCATCTTAATAAAAGTATTTAATAATGTGTAAGTATTTTATACACATGAATTTGATTCATTGTATGTTTACAAAGTGATATTAAACATGAAATCAAGAAGAGGAAAAGATGGGTTTCCTCCCGATACTAATGTGATAGCAGGTAACAGTATAGCATTCCTAATACAATTTTTTAGAATATTAATATTCAAGATACTGTCTACTACATTCCGATACATGATTTTAAGACAAATGCAGAATTGTTTGTGATTTTCTGTCCTGTTTAAAAATTGTACTTCAAAATGTTTGAAAATTGTACTTTCTACTCTAATTTGTAGCACCTCGTTTTTGGAATTAAGTCATTCATCGCATACCTGATTCCAGATGTACCAAAGGGCCTACATGAAAGAATACGACGGGAGAAGTACTTAGTCCAGGAAATGATGTATGAGGCTGAACTAGAACATTTACAACAACAACGGAGACAGAGTGGTCAGCCTGTTCACCATGAGTGGCCTTAGTTGATACCATTAGTGCAAGAGGGGAGGTACCATTAGTTGCAAAAGAATGATGTTAATTGTAAATCTAGGTGACATCTCAGAGAAAGGTATATTTGACAAAATGTAGGCATCATATGCTACTTGGAAATGTATCACAGCAATCTCTGGGATTTGGAATGTAGAAGTTTCTAGGGAAGGAGATAATAACTCGTGACCTTAAAAAGAGGTTAGGCTGATGATGTAGGAAGCCAAAATTTAATTCTCAGAACCAGTCTCAGGGAGTTGTGTGGTTGGAGACCTTCCCTTTCCATTGGCTGCAGTGCAGTAGGAAGGGTGGTAGTGACATTCTAAAGACATATGTTTGTGTAAATATTCAAAAGCCAGGCATGACTTAAAAGTATTATGTGGTCTTCACTCACACGATAATCTGAGTTTGGAACCTTCAGTTGAATTAAGATACTTACAAGAAATAACTTAAATCAATTATTGCCTTTGCTGCCAGAAATCCATGTTCCTCTGGCTTACATGTTAGTAGGAATTTCCCTGACTCTTGATGAATTTGTGGATCTGTTTGAGAAGGAATTTATGCTGCTTTGCATTGACTATGAAGTTGAAGAGTTGCACATCACTTTTGGTAGTCAAACCAAAAATCTAAGTTTCCAAAAATAATGTCATTCTTTGAAATAATAGTCTATTGCATTGGCTACATTCAAGTCTGTTTTATTACTGGCAGAGCCAGTTGCACTGCACATTTTTTATACTAAATGCCAATAACCACATAGTTAGAAAAAACAAATGGTTATTCTTATATCATTTAAAACACAACTGATCCCTACTTTACTGTGGAAGGCTGGTTTATAGTATATTTAATGTTTCCCTCTCCGAATTATTGCAAATCATAGAGAATACTATCTTGACATGCTGTAAATATGTTGATTTTCCTTGTACCTTTGCACCTTGAAAGTATGTAATGCAAGTTTCAATTTATGCTGCAGCTCTGAGACCAGTTACACAATTTGCTATTGTAATGTTTATTCAGGAATTCTGAAGCCAGATGCTCTACAACACTTGTGATTTTTTTACAATGTGCACTCATGAGCTAATGAAAATAATGCATGTGTATAATTCTATATTGTTTGTAAAAATACTTTTTGAGTTCTTTTTCATCAGTGAAGGGTGATTTTTGTTATTTCTTTGATAGATTGGTTTGGTTTATTTTTTAAAACTCTGTAGAAACAAAGTCAAATTTATTGTGAATGAGATAATTGTTGCTTTGTTGTGGAATTCTTATTTTCAGTGACAATACTATCTGTCCACAGTCTGATAGAGCAAAAATGATGAGGCATTCAACTAAAGAAAATCCAGAGTAGGCATTAACTATGAGGGTAGGATAGGAAGAAAGACAAGGGCTAAGGTCAGGCAATGTATGATAAGAGTCAAGGTACTTTTCCTTGCGAAATAGGAAATCCAAATTTTCTTCTCCAGAGAATGAGTCCTTGAAACACACACACACACACACACACACACACACACACACAAACACACACACAGAAAATTACTATTGTTTATCCAATTAATTCTTGTCCAATTAAGCAGTACATTTATTACCAAGATGTAAAAGACCAGTTTAGACACAGTAGAAAAAAAGAGCACTTTGTGATATGTTGGTATTCCTCTAGTAAAGAAATTATAAAGGCTCTCTTCTAGAAAAACATTTTCCTAATTCTTAACACTGAGAAAAAAAAATTCTGCATTTATTTCTTTCCCTCTGGGGAAAAAGTTATTAAATTATAGTTGTTTCATGGTTCTTGTCCAGAACATTTTATTTCCCTACTTGCCCTATAATTTTGAACCAGGCGAAAGCCTCACAAATACTGGCCACGAAGTACTCTTTCATTCAAATTATAACTAAATTCTCTAGCTACACAATGGAGTTTTAAACTCCATTTTTGTAGCACCAGTGTTTCCTTTTCATTGCTATTTATATGCACATGACTGATTATAAATATTCTCTGTTTACCTGACATTGACATCTTTTCCAAATTAAAAACACAAGACAATACTTTAATAAAATTGTAACACTTTAATTTAGAAAAGTTTTCCCCTGATAATCTTGAAACAGATGTGCAAAATAGAGGTAAAAATTATCTGAAATCTTTTATCATGAATTTGTACAGTAGACTCTAGCTATGCCTTCGTCGTCATTGACAGTACAATACTAACAGCCCCTCACAGTATATTAGTTTTAGGTTATTCTGTTTAGATTGAAAGAAATATTTTATATCTTCATTTTCATATGAATACAAATTATTTCTCAAAGATTTATAGCGCACACTATTCTCAGGAATACTGTATTACATGAATGCTGCTTATATATTTTCATATTCTAACTTCTTGTCTTTTTAAGCTAAAAAATAATGACTCTGTGCATGCAGTCTGCCTTGATGAGTTGTTCAGAGCTGAAGAGATTCTCAAAGGAAAATCACTCTAGATTATAGCTGAAATAGTTCACAAATGTCTGAGTTTGTGCACGTACTTTTAAGTAAAATGCTGAGTGACTGCATGATGAGATGCACCTTTTAAATGCTGCACATACTTCTAAATTGACTCTTAGCACAATCTATTGTACAATTGAATGAATGCAGAAATTTTGACTCAATAAATTATCATTTAATATGGTATTTTTTCTATAATTCATGTGTTAAATTTAATTCTGCTGAGTTTTTAAATGTTAAATTGGGATTTGTTGTATGGGGAGGGAGAATTGCTCATTCATTAGTTATACAAAACAACAGTTGCTTATTCATATCCCATTCTTAAAAAGTTCTCACTACCTTCTGATAAGATTATTGTCATCTTCAAGACATTTGCACATTAAAATGCAGATGGAATATCACATTGATGCAAATAATGTTTTGTGTTCAACACAGATGGGAAAGTCAGCTTGAGTAGGTCTTGTGAGGTAATAACAACTATGTTTTACTTAGCTTTTCCTCACTATGACCAAAATACCTCATTAAGAGCATCTTAAAGGAAGAAACATTTATTTTTCTTCATGATTTCAGAGGTTCAGTCCATGACTGACCAATCCCATAGCTCTGGACCAAACATGAGGCACAACATTGTGGCAGAAGAAAATGATAGAGGCAAATAGGTCAGAAGATTGCTACCAGGAAGAAGAGAGAGCTAACTCCACTCACTGGGAATAAACTATAAGCTCCTAATACATGGATGCAGTAACCCACCTGCTCCAGCAACACCCCATCTGCCTACAGTTACCATCCAGTTAATCCGTGTTAGTGGATAAAGCCATTGATTAGGTTACGACTCGCATAACCTAATCATTTCACCTCTGAACTTTCTCACACGAGCTTTTGGGGAACACAGCATATCCAAATCATAAGACTCCTCCCCTGGAAACTCATGCCCATCTCATATTGAAAAATATTAGACCATTTTTGAAAGTCTCCATAGTTTTAACAGTTCCAGCAATATGGAAAACTCCAAGTTCAAAATCTCCTCAGAGACTCAAGGCAAACTCTCAAACTCTGTAAAAATCAAGTGCTATTTTTTCAATATTTAAAAATTTCCACCCTACAAAGGAGAGATAGTGGCACAGGAAGAAGAGATGAGACTGAAATCTAGCTGATCAAACAAGTCCTACAGTTCCATGTCCAGTATTTGGGTCACATGGCATCAAGATGATCTCAGCTTTGCCTCTACATAGCTGATTCCTATGGCTTTCTTCAGCAGATGTTATATGGTCTGTCTTTTAATGTGACTTAGCTCCCTTCTCATATCTTCATGCATCAGACTTTCAAGAGCAGCCCACAGGGACTCCTACCCTATTACACTTTCCCTGGCCCCCTCAGGCTTTCCTTTGAAATCTCAGTGGTAGCCTCCATGACCCCCTAACTCTAACATCCTGCATTCTTGTAGCACCAAAACCATATAGTTCTTTCGTACCATCACAAGCAGTAGCCAATCACCTGGGACCATGGCTTCAGCAACTACTGAGTGTCTGGTGATGGAGCATTGTGAAACAGCTTCCTAAGCCCCCCTGTCTATCAGGGTACCCCTCTGGTCTCATCTTGATCCTGAGATGGGTGTGGTCATGCCAATTCCTGAGATGCTGTCAATCTGTACTCCTATTGTCTCTTGGTAAAGTACTTTGCATCTCTTCAATGGCTATAACATCTTTAGCAACCATATCTTTCTTGGCCCCATATTTACTCCCACTTTTCTGGACAAAATGAGTGTTTTCAAATCTTTACACTCTGCTTTCTACTTCTGATTATCACAATGAACTTGGATCCAAGCTACTAGCAATATCTATGCCACTGCTGGAATACTATGCTGTCTTGAAATTTCTTCTGCCAAATTAATTAGCAACCACATTTAAATTCATCCTCAAAGATAATTTTAGAACAAGGGCAAAATTTAGAAATTTCTTTGCAAGATTTTAACACAAATATCCCCTAGTCCAATTTCCAATATTGTTCTCCTTCTGCTTTGAAACCTCATGAGCCCAGTCTTTAATGTCCACGGTCCTGTTAACATTCTGGTCTTCTAAGTTCCCACCAGAATTTCCTATTAAAGTCTGCTTACAATATTCCAAAGCTTTTCTGTCCTGAATCTCTAAACTTTTCAAAATTCTTCCTACAAAATTAAAAAAGTTCCAAAAATTACTGAATCACATGGTTAGGTTAATCATAGCAATAACCCCACTTCTCAGTACCAATTTCTGTTTTACTTCATTTTCCTTGCTGTGAGCAAAATACCTGAAAGAACAGCTCAAAGGAGGAAGTTTATTTGGAGGTAACAACTTCAGAGATTCAGTCCATAGACAGCTGGCTCTATAACTCTGCACCCAAGGTAAAGTAGAGCACCATGGCAGAGGTTGTAGCTAAGGAAAGCAGTTCAGAATGTGCAACCAGGAGGTAGAGAGAGCTAGCTCCATTCACAAGAACAAAATATAAACCACAAAGGCACACCTCCAGTGACTCCCTTCTAGTACACACAGCTACCATTCAGTTAATCTGTTAATCCCGGTGTATTAATCCACCAGCTAGGTAACACCTTTAATAATATTATCATTTCACCTCTGAATGTTCTTGCATTGTCTCACAGAAGAATTTTTGGGGGGATGCTTCATATCAACACTATAACACTCTCATCAGACATAAGTACTTATTTATTTTTTTTTTGTCATGCATGTGTTGGCTCTATCAACCGCCATCAAAACTCCTTGGAACAGCACTTTTATCACAGGTACAATACATGCCAAGAAAGGAGAACCTGCAAGAACATTATAGCCAATACTCAGTCAAAAGCTACTGACCTGCTTTGTTTTTATTGATTTGATGGTCAAAATTGAAAATCTAGGTTTCCTGTAGAGTTGCTTAACTGATATGACTGGACTGGTCAATTTGTGGCAGTTAAAGATAGGCCTCGGGATATCATTTTCAAATGTTCGTCACCTGTTGTCTGTGAGATATACCCTACTCAGTCCTACTATGGTCATCAGAAATTTGTATTCCATTTATTTCCCAAATCAGTATTATAATGGACCCCAAGTGTAGTTCTAGGTTTTGTCCAGAGAATCAATTAACATCTTATTTCATTCCTGATATTTTAATTTAATTTCTGACAGAAAGGAAAACATTTCCCTATATGCATTTCTGTTCAAAGTGAAATATGACAACACATTGTCCAAGAGAAAGATGAAGTAGGCCTTAACTCAAATCATTGATCAGTGCAGGTTCCTGCTACCTAGGATTTGTGTCTTTGTTTTGGTGAAAAAATTCCCTTCAATTGAACTTGCCATCTAAGTTCATATGAAAAACCATACTCATGACCCCATATAATGGCTTCTAGAGAACATGAATGTTATAGCCACTGAACCCTAGCCTCACTTGCATTAAGACATCTTAAAAAAAAAGTAAATGAAAACATACATGTGGGTAGGGAAAATTCTCATAGTTGGGAATAGTTCCATTCTCTGGTACTATCAAAGTCCATACTCAGGGAGAAGCAGCCTCTAAATCAATCTCACTACTCTAAGACTGGACCAGTGTGTGCTTCTGCACAGCTCTCCCTTGAGAAAGGCTCTTGTTCCACATTCACCTGGCTCTAAGTAAGTATGAATTGCACTAGACAATCAGCTGTGAAGGTGTTATTTCACATCTTTCCTTAAAAAGAAAGGAATGAAATCTCCAGGCCTTGTACTACATTGACTGCCTTGACACTTTTTCCCCATCTTAATTCTTTCTGCATGGAGAAAGCCATGTCTCCACTCTCTTTGATTTTCAGAAACCTTTTTTTTCTTCAATTATTAGTTGAAAAACTAAGCTTAAATGAGATTTACTTACATTGTCCCCGTAAACACAATTGTTATGTAGGTGGCTAGACAGCTGTGGTACAAAGGCTGCCTGATGATTATTTTGTCAATGCCCATGGAATTCAGTGCTACTGGGTAAATCTTTACTCCAAATTGAATACTTTTTATAGAAAAATAATATGAGCAGATGATACTTTTCTTGGTGCCTGTGTCTAAGAAAAGAGATGGCAAAGATATTTGTGGAAGCAATTTTTTTTGGAGATTGTGAAAGCAACTTAGGGATTTCCTACCTAGGCAAAGAGTCTACTCTGCAAGTCCTGTTCAGTTTGTGCTGTACATGCACCCTGTCTTCTTTCTGATTGAAAACCAAACCATGGTTTAATTTATCTGTAAACTCTCAAAAAAGAAATGAAGAGTTTTTAAATCTTCTTCATCTCTTTATTTCTAATCTGTTAAAACGTATGTAGTTAAATCTAGTAAGCTTAATTTTGGCAACTACAATTTTAAGTACTGAGGATAAAAATGTACTTAAAAGTGTATGTAATTTTGATCTTTTAAGATTCATATCCATTGGCCTCCATATTGTGTTTTTGAAGTAGAGAAAAGCTATTAGCATCTATAATTAAGAAAAGAATTTTAGGATGACCAGAAGTGACAGAGTAGTTTCCTCCATCCATTTTTTCCCCTGTCAACAGGAGAAATTATGTTGCAATCATATATTTAACCAGATGAGTATAAATGTTAATGTTTATACTTCTATAGACCCTCTAAATATCATTAAAATTTATGTTCTGTATTTTTAATCATTAAACATTCTTTCCAAACTCTCAACAAATTTAAAGTCAATTTAAATAAATTTTACTCTGGTGATATAAATAAAATCAAAATTTAAGGAAGTGCCGATAGATCAACATTCTTCAAAGCAATGAACGGTAAAGATAAGTTAATCTATAAATCTTTATAATATATATTCTAAATCAATGAGTAGCATTGCCTTATTGCTCACTTGTCTGAAAATTCAACCTGACTTATTATACTGATATAAATAAGCCATTTGGGACTTGTTTATTTTCTTACATGCAATTACAATAGGGCATTAAATAAATATACCACATGAAATATCCTTAGCCTTAGAAATGTGTCAAAAAAATGTTCTGTAATTGGTAGTACTAGGTGTTCTGTACACTTGAAATGAATTTGTTTTTTGGGTTTTTTTGTACAGGGTATCGAACCCACGGTGGCTTAACCACTGCACTGTGCCATATTCCTAGCCTATATATATATATATATATATATATATATATATATTTTTTTTTTTTAATTTGGAGATAGGTTCTTGCTAAGTTTCTTAGGGCCTCGCTTTGAACTTGCAGTCCTCCTGCCTCAGCCTCCTGTGTGGCTAGGATTAAGGTGAGCACCACCACACCTGGCTACTTGAAGTGATTCTGAAAATTCCTGAGAATACATAGGCTAGTGTCCACAAAAGGTAGCATCATTATATATTGTTTTACTTTGTTTATAGTAACCTGATTGTTTAGTTATAAAAACTCTCTTGTTGTTTACTTTGTGTGTGTTTACATGCGTGTGTGTGTGCAAGTGTGTATGGATCCTAAGTATCAGTGGGCCAAATATTACAGGCATTATCCAAAACATCATAAAGGAATCCATGTTATATAATATGGCAAAGCTTACCATGACATGTTTACTTAGTCACCTGCTAGACATGCCTTAACCTATCAGGTTTACATTGAAGATTTTTGGGTAGATGACTCTTTTACATTCCATCCATAGAAGAAATATTGATATTGATCTTCAACCAGAATTTATTTTTAAAATAAACATAATTATATACCTTAATTACAAATAATTCTCCAGAAATTTTTTTCCTAAGATTAACTAATTGTATAAACATGCCACTATTTTTTGAAGTATTCCAGGACTCTAAAATTAAAAGATGCATATTTTTGAAATGCAAAATCCACTTATGAAACTTCCTACTGATATAGAGAATATCATTGCTGACATTTTCCTCCAATGGCTATTTTTCCAATTTGTGACAAAAGCCTCATATTCCAGGTAAAGATCAAGTAATGATAAAGTAACCAAATATATAGAAAGTTAACTCTCCTCTGAAAGTAACTATACTTCAAATACCAAAGTACAGTATTGGAAAAGTAGACTGAAGACTGTTATTCATGTAGGAGTTTGCAAACTACATTCACCAAATCAGGATTTTGGATGAGAAAGGAAATAATATTATCTGTTTCCAAAAATTACAAATAATAATAACCCTTTAGATAATTTACTCTGAGCTATAATTGATTCGTTTAGAATTCTGTATCATTTTCATATGTACCACCGATAATTCAAATACATTTGAATTGTTTGGAACTAGGTTATACTACAAGGTTATTAATGCTGGAAAAAAGTGGTTAACAAAATCCAGCTACTTTCCAATATTTAAAATAAGCACATATTATTTCTAAATATATAAATGTACACATATACAGTCAACATTTTTGTAATTTTTTAGACAATTTATTTCTAAGGAAACAATTAAAGAAAGACTATTGTTTGTGATCATTGCAATAATGTTTAAGATTGTACTGCTGTAAAATATTTAAGTAATCTTTTCTATTAAATATGGTTTGAAATTCCTGTAACCTGTATTTTCTTTTTATGAAATGATATTATCCCGTATAGTCACAGAATAATAGAATTAATATTCAGAAAATAGTTTGATCTAAACAAAGAAGGAGCCCCTTCTCTTTTGTTGTTGTTTTGACTATCAGTTGCAATTATTATTGAGCTGTAAATTTGGTTTGAGAGGCTGCTTACTAATCCACACTCACATATACAAATGTAAGGCTTAATAAATCACAGCTATGAATATTGCATTTTCAGAAATAAACTTATGCATCTTCATAACAGCATTTTGATTTTTAAGAATTTAGGACTTTTAGAAAAGTTATTTTCTGCAAAATGGCATATAAGTTAAATTCTAATATATTCTATCTATTCTTTGAAAAACTACTTTTGGGGAATTTGTGACATGACTTTTAATTTATACCTTATGTTTATCTCATTTCTAATACTCAAAGTATAGTAGCAATATACATTCTAAGCCAGTATCTTGAAAATCCCAAAGAGAAACAAAAAAATAATTTAAATTAAAATGAACACAGTTTTCTTAATATACCACAGAATAACAGTGGATGTTCTGCATGGACAATCACAGGGCTAAACACTTTCTGTGATTTACCCTCTTGATCTAGAACTTTAAAAATTATATTCTACAGTTTGGTTATTGGGTCCTTACATCTGTTGGAGCAAGGTGAGCTAGCACATATGAACTGGATGTCCTAACAGACTTTTGCAAGAAATCAAAAAAAAAAAAAAAAAATCCATTTACAATAGCCTCAAAAATTATCTGGAAATAAATCTAACCAAGGAGGTGAAAAACTTCTACTGTGACAATTATAGAAGCCTGAAGAAAGAAATTGAAGAGACCTTACAAGATGGGAACATCCATGTTCTTGGATGGACAAAAATTAATATTGTCAAAATGGCCACCA
Organism: Marmota monax; assembly: GCF_021218885.2. Lineage (NCBI taxonomy): Eukaryota > Metazoa > Chordata > Mammalia > Rodentia > Sciuridae > Marmota > Marmota monax. Next base: position 220,955 of record NW_026695230.1, on the reverse strand, counting down.
AAAGCACTACACAAGTTCAATGCAATCCCATCAAAATACTTAAGAACTAGAAAAACAATCCTAAAATCATACGGAAAAATAAATGACCCAGAAAAACAAAATAATCCTGAGCAAGAAGAGTGATTCTGTAGGTCTCCGAATACTAAACCTCAATATGCTACAGAGCTATAGTAAAAACAAACAAACAAACAAACTAGACCAGCATTGCATTCACATAAAAATATACATAAAGATCAATGAAATGGAATAGAAAATGCAGAGACAAATTCACATAGATACAGTCATCTTCTACTTGACAAGTTTCCAAAAACATACTTTGGGAAAGGATATCTTTTTTAACAAAAGTTGTTGGGAAAACTAAATATTTAGATCCCTATATCTCATCCTGTCCAAAAGTCATGTCAATGTGGATTCAAAGATCTAGGAATTAGAGAACATAGCAACTGCTAGAAGAAAACACACTCCAACATACTGGCATAGGTACCAACTTCTTTAACAAACTCCTAATGCTCAAGAAATAAAACTAAGAACCAATAAATGGGGTGGCATCAAATGAAAAAGCTTCTGAACGGCAAAAGGAACAAGAGTGTGTAGAGAATAACTTTCAGGATGGAAGAAGCTCTTTGCCAGCTATTCTTCTGACAGGGAATTAATATCCAAAATATATAAAGAACAAAAAAAAAAAAAACCCTTATATCAAAAAGATGCTCTTTTTCTCCTGACCTTATCTTAGAGAAAAACTCCAGACTTCTTGTTATGTGCAGAATCAATTTGTGTTTGTAAGGTGATGGAAAGGAAGAAGAAACAAATCCCTGCACCATGAAGGGAAGACAGCATTGAGTTATAACTGCTCCCACTGATCAGACACCCTTGTCTCCTTTCTGTGCTTTGTAGTATTTTCTTTAAAGTTTGGTCAGACAGCTCTAGTAGTGGTAATGACTAAAAGAGGCTCAAATGTGGCAGTAGGAGGATGCTTGTCGCATTTAAGTGTTCCACTAGAGCTATCAGATGTGGGGTGGGTTTTAAAATTTGTCTACATATATGTGAGGCATGAGGTTGCAAACAACATCATTCTCATTTTACCAACAGTGTCAGGGTAGCATTTACTAGGCAGATTCCCTTTTCCCATTCTGCTTCTATAGCTCTAAGATATTGATGGTTAAAACTACAAAAAATAGGCTGGGGGTTTAGCACTGTGGTAGAACAGGTGTTTAGCATGAACATGGCCCTGTGTTCAATCTCTAACACACACACACACACACACACACACACAGAGAACAAAATAAACACAAAAACCTGAAGTTTTATATGACACAAATCATATTCTTTGACTCCTTCCACTATGATGAAATCTAGTCCTAATTTATTAAAGAAGGAAATCCCCGGGCATGTAGAGCATTGCTGATTTTTTGTAACTTCAAACTGGGGATCTGCAAAGAATGTCCTAGGGAACAGTCATTTCATTTGTATAAATAAGTATAAATAGATATTGAGCAGCCTTTTCTTCTAATAATGACTGCTATACATCTCTACTAACATTAGGCAAGAAGTGTGTGTGTGTATGTGTGTGTGTGTGTGTGTGTGTGTGTTTTCGTGTATATGTACACGCTTGCATGTATTGTCCTAAAAATAGGTCATCTTCTCTAATGCCATATTGTCATGACTTTTTTCCTTGGGGTCATATCCTGGAACATGAGTCAGGCCTTCTTGCTGGAGTCCATTCTGCAAGACAGATTCAGCCCCTTGTTTCCAGGCACCGCCATTCTCAAGGTTATCCTGAGAAAAATGGAAAGACACATAGTAACAAAATAGTCAAGGTTACTCCAACCCACCTAGAGGGATATCACTCAGGTCTCCCTTTCAAATAATGACTCTATACAAAAATGGTCCAATAACTACCCTAGACTGCTTAACTGACAATCTTGATAATAATAACAACAAAACAACAATTTATTGAGCATTTACAATGTTTTGTGTTACCTGAGGATATTTATACATCTCTCATTTAATACAGCAATACTATGAGGTAGTTCCTTACAGCATGAGGACAGACAGTCCTGTGATTCAGGTGGCAGTGGTCTGTTCCTACCTGTGAACAGCAAACCCTCTGGAGGCTAATGGAAATACCTGCATGTAATCTCTCCTGCAGACAACTCAATGTTTTGTGGCAAAGGTACCTAACAGTTACACCCTAAGTCTTCCCTCCCAGTCTCAATGCAAATCTTGAGAATGTACGCTTCTCATATTAACACAATTTATTACTTATATATGAGGAAATTCTCACTCAGGAAATAAGTCTTTAACTTGATTCAAGAACTTCCTTGAAATCCACTTACACAAACAATGCACTGTTCAACTACTGCCTTCTTAGAAAACTAAATTGCTGATCTGGATGAATCGTGCCCTCTCAGAACTCTACAGTGTTGAATAGGGCCAACTTTTTATTTATTAAGCCATTGCTTACTTTCCAAGAAGACTGGCTTCAGTACCCCCACCCAGCTCAGTTCTCCTTTTTCCTATTTTGAACTTTCATATCATGGTTTTGTCCAGTTTTAATTACATCCCTGCATTTGCATTTAAATATCCTCCTAAAATCTCTTGATCCTAGAACCCATTCTGAGCCACAAAAAGATGGTGCTATTCCCAAATGCAATAGATATTAAATTTAGCTTTATGTCATAACACAATTATGGGGAAGATAGCAATTGACAGATGAAAAATAAATGATATGATATAGGTTAAGAGTCTCAAGTTCTATGAGGATAAAATGGGGATGAAAAGGTGAAAATAAGCTTGACCTAAAAAAGAAAACCGAAAACCAAAAACCAGAAAACCAAAAGATCACTCCTGCCATTAATCAAGTTGGGAGGGCAGACTGATGAGCCAGCTACAAACTGGCAGGAAATATTGCTTCCTTGAAATCCTGTTGCTGTCACATTTCATAATAACACTTTGTCTGACTATTGTGCTCTTACCAATACTGACCAGGGAAGTTTAGATTTATTTCCTGCTTCCCTTTAACACCTCTCAGAATCCTTCAGCAAAAGCCCAAAACATGCAAAAGATATGTCCACACCCCACTGTTGTGGAAGGTGGTATTATGTGGGTCCTTTGCAGCACCCCAGCATGCTGCATCAAGTCAATAAGTCCAACTTGATCAGACTGTAGGCTGTTCCTGATGGTTCTTGGCTGATGAGAACTTGATAGTGCTCAGATAGTGCGTCTAGCTTGGTTTGGCCTAACTGCCCTTATGGAGTAAAGAGACTGGGAAATTAGGTGCCTCTTTCTGCATCTCTGCCTGTGAGTTCTCTCAATATTGTATATTTTTACCCCAAAGAACAAGAAGTGTCTCTCTGTCCACTTCATTCTGCACAATCACCTGCCCCCATGCTCAGTTCTCAGACAAAAAAGCTGAAATTTGGAGAAGTTAAATAACTCATCGAAGGAAAGACAGACATGGGACTGGATTAGTCCCAAAGCATGTGAATCTAAAACCCAGGCTTTTAGCCTTTACTGAGACTGAGGCTCCTTGTTCCCTATTATTTATTTTTCTTGCCTAGAATTCACCTTCACATGGGGTTAAAAGGAACTTTGAAAATAGGTCACTTGCAATGCTAGCAATTCAGATCCAAGGCACATTTACCTATTGTGTTCATATGCTTGAAAGGTAATCAGCTGAGGAAATTCTGAAGTTGAGACCTAGATTCTTTCAAGTTCTAACATCCACTGCTTTCCTTCACCAACCCCCACTCGCACCCCTTGCTACTGGCTCAAAATGGGCAAAACAGGAATCTCTTTGAGCTAATGTTTGGATTTAAAAGCTTAATCTGCTCACCTGCTCTGTCCCACGGTCATGCTGAACTCCACACCAGCACAGAGTTTTATATTTCTTAGACCAAAAGCAAAATAAATTGCAAACTGGTCTAATTAAGAGTGGGTCAACATCCTTGCCTCTTTGGTGACCTATTAACAAAAGGACAGGTGGATTAGATGGTTAAAGGCTTCCAGGATTTAAGCGTAGTCAACTTGAGAAGTAATTTGCTTCTTAGTAAAAGGGTGAAAACAGGCCTGACAGGTTAATAAATATAACTGGAAAGAATAAATAGAACTCCTGAAAGAAAGGGGTTGGAGTTGGTTTTAAGAAAACCATGAATTGTCAGCTCAGGCAAACTCATGTCTATAGAGTAAAACAGAGAAAACACATTTATTTAAAAATGTTTAGAATGGAAAAATCTACTAATAACCTTCACAGGCCAACACAAAGGGGAAATCAGGAATTATATTTATTCAAGAAAGTTCTTAGCTTTTATCCAAATCAGATATAATATCCAAGGTTATTTAAGACGTTATTTTTAAATTATAGTGTTTCCTTCTATCTGTCCTCCTGGATAAGCAATCCCATCGTTTCTCCCCAACCACTCTAGACACTCTTCATGTCTCTTTTTCCTTAAAACATATCTGTTCAGTGCTCCATTTCTTCAAATCCTGCTTTTGAACAAGGTTCACAATGATGATCAAAACAAGATTTAAAGGTTCATGATGTTCCTCCTCCCCAAACCTTTGCAAATTTGGTTTTATCAAGGCTATTTATGAATACTTAATCTCATTAAATGTTAGCCATGAGTCTGATAGCTAGATTAGTCTAAAGGACCTAGAAGAAATAGGGGAACAGGAGTTACACGTATCAAGCAGATTCCTCCTTGCACTAGACAGTGTGCCCATCCATGAGCATTCCCTCAAATTTCTTTCTAGGAACATACAAAATTTAGATTTTCAAAATTGCAAGTTGATTTTCAAATAAGATATTCCGTGGCATTATATGAGTCTGTCAAGAGATATTTGACCAAAATAGAACTCTACTGCTATTGACAATAATATTTATCAATTAGTGCCTTCTACAAATTAGGCACATTATACTTAAATTACTCCTTATAGCTAGGCAAGTGTTGTTACTAAGGAATTTTCTTAAGACCTACTAAATGATGGAGCAAGAAATTAACCATACATGGTAATAAAGCCTATAACACCCAATTTACCCTAATGTGTATGGGCAGTAGGACTGGGCAAAACCTCAAACTACTCTCCAATCATGATTCTGAATCAGAAGAATTTAACTTAGAACCAAACTACTCCCAGGGTTTAAAAAGAAGATAGTTGTCTCTGAATAGACCACTAAACTATCAAACACTCCAATAAATAATATGGATTTGAGGTTTGCTAACAAATAAAAGGCTCTTTGTTTCATATAGATTTAGGACCTGTTTCCATCTAGAAAAAATAATGACTGGGAGATTGTAGAGAGTAAAGCAAAGTACAAGGCTATAGTTCTCATGAGTAGGAAGTTAAAAAAGAAAACGAAACTTAAATCTTGGGTTTATGGCTTTAATTATGAGTAAGACCTTGGGGACTGGGCATGACTGAACTTAGACTATTGGACTACAGACGTATGCGTGTGAAAGGAGAAGGTCACAGGGGACAAGACCATTTCCTGTAGACAAATGGGGTTTTTTGGGTTTTTTTAATGCAAAAAGAAGTTCTCAGATGAAGAAGAAATGTCATGAGTTGTATTGCAACTTTGGGAGAATTTGGAAACGTTCCCCTTTTCTCTGAACAGAGGCAACTATATGCCAAGGTGCTGAGTTGGGGATGGAATCCATTCCCCATTTGTCTCCTCTGCTGGCCACCCTGTGCAGAGCACAAGCCCCCTAGCCCAATATAGAATCCCTGATTTCAAAACATAGGCTATACTGGAAGTCAGAAAAGCTAGGTCAGAAATGAAAAAGGAGTTAATGGGAGAATATAAAATGTCAGAAACTTTGGGAAAAAAGACACTGTTCTTGAAGTTTCAACAGAATGAGAAAGGTATGTGTATAAGTGTGTATGAGAAAGAAAAAAGAAAAGAGGAGAAAAGGGAGAGAAGAGAGTGAGAGACTAAATTCAAGTAGGCCACATATAAAAATTAGGAATGAAAATAGCATAGAATTTGTCAGCAGCAAACTGAAAGATAGAAGATGAATGAGCTACATCATAGTGTCAATATAGAGCTACACAATTCCTATTGATTTAGAAAGTCCTACATTAATGTTCTCCAAAAAGATCAATGATCTAGGGCAAGAATCAACAAATTTTTTTCTGTCAGAGGCTAAATAGTAAATATTTAAGATTTTGCTGGCCAGAGACTCTATGTTTAATGATTAACCCTATCTTAGTAGAGTGAAATCAGATAAGAGTAAAATGGTAGGCATGCTGTGTTTTTATAAAGTTTTACTTACAAAAACAGGTGGTAGGTTAGAGTTAGCCTTAGTTGAACAAAAATTGACATAACAGATAAAAATAATGGGCTGACTGAAGGCTTTGTATCTAAGACTTCCAGACACATGGCAGGTGACATAAAATTGATAAGATTCAATTAAATATGAAGGGCTGAAAATCAGAGCGGCATAAAGCTGTTCTTGCTCTCCTGACAATGGGATATTCTGGCCATTTAACCAACGAAGAATGATTTTTGCTCTTGACTTAGGAAATGGTATTTTCATTTCACATTAAAAAATAGTGAAAAAAAGAAACTTTCAGCTTCCCAGTAGAATTTTGCCAGTCATAAAGTATATATACTTTAAAGTATATCTGGGTCCAATATCACCTTCTAGTAGCTGATGCAGATTAGGATTAATAACTTAGAAAGCCTTAAGGTGCTACTCAATAGAAATAATTACATTTGTCAACAAGTATGAGGGATATGATTATCTGGGAGAAGTAGAATTGAAACCATCCCTTTTAAGACCAAGCAAGACTAAGTTTGAATATGGTACAAGAGAACAGACTCAGAGAGCCCCGCCTTATCTACTAAATTTATCCCACAAAATTTAAACAGTTTTAGTCTTTTTAAAAAACATTCAGTGGGCATGATGGAAGGTTTCTGAAAATCCCTTAGTGACCAGACCTCAGGGTCCAAATGAGCACCAGAACCTCATTTAAAAAGATAGGCACCAAGAAGTAGAAACATGTGGCCACCAGGACCAATATTTTTTTCAAAGATTTAGTGGCATTAGACCCTATTAAAGTGCTGCCTCTTGGTCTTAAGGATATTTCCTTAAGATTCCAGACATTTGGAAATAAAGAAAAGATAGGGATTGTATCAGGATGATTGTTCATGCTCAAGATAACAAAAATATTTTCAATCCAAATGTAAAACAAACCTTGATGTATCAGCACAGGAATATGTCGATTCTTATGTTCATTTGGAAAATACATAGACTAGCCAGTCAAAGGACTTGAGTACACATATTCTGCTTTGCAATCAGGAAGTTGAAGGTTTAGCTGTCCTCTTAATTGGAGAGTGACCAACTTATTAACAGAGCTAGGTATATCCTACTCGCAGCACAAAAGCTGCAACTGTAGTCAGGATACTAATGAAACATCTAAACAAAATAAACAAACTTGCATGTGAAATCATTTTTCATGAAGAAATTTGGAGAATTTTCACATGAAAGCCTAGGGCCACAATATTTATGCTCTGTTCTTTATCATACCCAAGATATCCTCAAATTTAAATGAATGGCTAAAGGGGTCATACTCAGAATGATAAGGCATTGCAACTTGCATGTAGCATTTCCAGTCCAAAATCAGCAGGAAGGCTACCATGGAGATTTTGTGTTGAGTAGAAATATTGAGTGCTGATTGCTTGTAAGTATATAATGGTAGCATAAAAGGAGAATACCTTAATAATTTATTTAGTTAAGATGCATAGGAAAGTCGAACAAGAATGTGGTAGGCCCATTCCACCCATTTCTAACCCATTTCTAACCTATTACATTGTGAACTTTGGCATTAAAAGGATATTGAGTCATCAGAGAAACTATGGTCCAAAGTACAATGGTAAATCCTAGAACCAAAAATGGCTTAGGGTGAAGCTGATCACTGACCCTAGCAAAGCAGCTTCCAAAAGGCAACAGTAGACTCTGCCCTTCTTATCTAACAGATCAGCCAAGGTTTATTCCATGAGATAGTAAGGTGGTAATGGGGAAAAAAATAGTCTCTTATTAAGAGGAGGGGAAAAGAAACACTCTTGCTATTTAGATTTAATGATTGTTCTGTTATAGAAGATTTTTCACATTCATGTCTCTGGGGGAGCATATTTCAAAGTGCCTTTTCTATTCAATACATATATCATACATATTAATAATCAGATCCATAATAATCAGGGGAATGTTCTTATGTGTTACTTGTGGAGAGTAGACATATGTCTCTGGAAAAAGCCTTTTGTGGTAGACCTGAAATCAAACTAGTAAGATAGCCACATAGTCCACAAATGCAAGAAGGAGCTCTATCTTCTTTAGAGTCAAAAAAAGAAATCCAAGTAACCAACCTGTTATGAAGCTGATGATTACTCCAGCAATAATGCATCCTAAGCAGCCCACAGCACTGTAGTAAAGGTAGGAGAGTGAGTACCAGGTATCAGCAATGGTGGGCCTGTGGGTAACAATAGCATATGTCACCAGTTTCAATTATTCTGATGTTGTCATTCACAATGATCTGAAGGACCGCTCAGGCTCCTTTTAGGGCCTGGCATTGTTTAAAACCCAAAAGCTTAACATTTTAATTAGACACTACCTGTGCTTCATATTCCACCAGATTCAAATCATCCCTGTATTACAAATATTGCAATGTGTAGACTGAATTACGAGTATTTCATTGAGGACTGTGTCTTCCATTCTTTTTGTATTATTTATCTTTCAGGCATGTATTAAGCTCAGATTTAATGCCAGGAATTTTGACAGCCATTGTCTACATATATGAACTAACAGAAAATCACAAAATGGACTTGGAAATGCATGGTGGAACAAGAACAAAGGATTGTGACAGGATGTGTAAGACTGTACTTCAGTTCATTTTAAAGAATGTTTACTAATCAGAAAAGAGAGTAATCAAGAACACAATTTCATATTCTAAAAAAGGAGGATAATAAACATAGGCAAGAGGAAAGAAATAGTATGGCAGATTGAGACATATAAAGTTTGATATTGTTCAACCATAAGACTTATGGAAAGGAAGGACTCTAACTGAATCTCAGAGGAAAAACAGAAGCATGATAAGATAAAGGGGTGTCCATATGCTGTTTAGCAAAGACCACCTGCTCAGTGTTCCATACTGAGCTCTACCTACTTCACCCTACAGGAAGAACCAGAGCAGTTCTCCACTTACTCAATAGTATAAAGAGCTAACATGCTAGATAAAGAGAGTTCATTGCATGTCTTTTGCAGAAAAGGAGGCAGAGATGACTGTTGAACTCCTGGGAAATTTGACTGGTAGTGATTCAAATGGAGTCTAGATGCAGATTTCCCATAGAAGCAACTAGGATCTATTTCCTTTCTCGGTGAAGTAATTGATTTATTACAATGCCACCATATCCTATGAAACAATGAACCAAAGGCAGCTTAATTTTACATCTTAGGAAAAACTATCCATTTACAGTTGGCAGGCATTGGAAAATGCAGCACATAGCTGGTTGCTTACATGCACTCAGCTGGTAGCTTCAAATGAATACTACTGCTTTAAAAAAAAAAACTTAATAAATGTCAGAAGACCCATCTTCAACTTTTGAATGTGCCCTCTTACTTAATATTATGTGGAAACAGAAATGGAACTATGCTAGAAATTTCTTTTTCTAATCTGGCTAACCCTGCTACACCTAAGGACATCTTCCCTGTATTCAGAGTCACCATCGCTGGATGGCATCGCAAGTAATAAGACATCCTTACTGCTTACAAAAATAAGCTATGAGGTGAAGATAAAGATGAACCCAGATTTCAGTATGGAAAGAGTGGAATAAATTAAAATTATTTGTTGTTTCCTCCTTGCTCTTTTCCCTTATAAAAAGGAGCTGATACCCAGGCACAGTGGTGCACCCCTGTAATACCAGTGACTGAGGCAGAAGGATCTCAAGTTCAAAGTCAGCCTCAGAAAAAGCAAGGAGCTAAGCAACTTAGTGAGACCCTGCCTCTAAATCAAATACAAAATATGGCTGAGGATGTTGCTCGGTCAAAGGGGGGAAAGAAGTAGAAGGACAGAAGAGAAAGCAATACAAGAGGAAACAATAATAAGGTATAACTGGTGGCACTGGGAGGATTCAGACAATGCCTAGAATGCCTTGAGAGGTTGTTTTAAGCATAGCCTTCAAGATGCCAGGGTTGTAGAAAAGTTTTAAGAATGGAAGGATAATTTGTTTAGAAAAGGTCTTTTCAAATTTTGACTATCTTAGAAATCTAAATATATATATGTGTGTGTGTGTGTGTAAACATTTAATTTATTTAATATACATTATGTATATTTATTTATGGGAATATGGGGACACTAATCTGCATCTTGAAAGAGGAGTAGATTCTAAGTAGAAATAAATGTTAAAAGGAATTCCTTTGAAATGAATACCTTGATTAAAAGTAGAAAAGAGTGGAGTATATATAAAGTAAAGAGGAGGATCTAGAATAGAAGGAGAAGGGTGGGAAATAACAGGACCCACAGGAAATTTCTACATTTCCTGAAAGGCATTTCATTCCACGGTAAAAAAAAAAAATACTGTCCTGGGACTGGGGATGTGGCTCAAGCGGTAGCATGCTCGCCTGGCATGCGAGCGACCCGGGATCAATCCTCAGCACCAAGTACAAACAAAGATGCTGTGTCCGCCGAAAACTCAAAAAATAAATATTAAAATTCTCTCTCTCTCTCTCTCTCTCTCTCTCTCTCTCTCTCTTTAAAAAAAATACTGTCCTTTTTTCTGTAGACAGAAGATTTAAGTTACCTTGGTGTGGCAGTCATGAACTCAGAAAATTGCTTCAGGAGAATACATCTAGTGAACATTTTGGATAGAGTGGATTAGAAGAGAAGATAGAGAAAGGTGAGCAACCAAAAGGACAAATAGAATAACTTCACTGTCCTAATTTTTTTTTTTAAATGCTGAGAGTACCCTCAGGACTGACAAGGGAAATGGAAAGGAAAAGATATGCCCGGAACAGAGATATCCATAAACATAATTTGCAAAATTATTTGACAATTTTTAGAAAGTTAAGCCCAGTGAAAATAAGCCAAAAAGGTAAGCATTGGTGAGAATCAGAAAAGAGTCATTCAAATCTGAGGATCACAAATTTTATATTCCTGGACTTGCCCCTATATTCAGTTAGAATGTTAGAATGTACATTATTACACCAAGATACAGTGGTGTATATATATATATATATATATATATATATATATATATATATATATACACACACACATACACACACACATGTACATATACACTACATATATATATTTGTGTGTGTATATTCTAATTTTATCCTCTCAAAACCCAGTAAAATAAATGCTAAGAACCTCATTTTAAATCAAGGGATTCTAGAATGCAAGAAGTGATCAATTCCTAATTTGTTCAATGATACAAGTAGATTAATGGTAAAAGCAAAATCCAGATCTAGGTTATTTCTGATTTGAGAGTCCATGGTATTCTCCCTACATCATAGTTATATTCTGTATTTTGGTATCTTTGGATGTCTTAACCCATCCATAAATAGAAATGAAAATTCTTTGTTAGCACATGTGTTCACATAGCTTGATTTAGAAGACTTAGGTTCCCAACCTAGTATTTTCATAATCATTTTCCTCACTGTTCACAGTCTCTTCTACTCATAATCTTTATACTTTTAAGGGAACTATGATCCTCATACCCACCCATCTATTTTTAAACCTCTACTAATCTTTTTCTGTTTTGCACTCATATCTCCAATTTATCGCTCTCCCAGTTCACTGTCGTATACCTGAGTACAGAGAAACAGCTATCTGAAGAAAGCAACAGTCCTACATAATGCTCTTCAGTGCTGGGTTCTGGAATTCTCTTAGGAGAACAAAATGCATCTCATCAGCCTTAACCCTGAGGAATGCACTTTTTTCTAAACTGGCGTCCTGATCTCTGAGATGCAATGTCTGACATATTTAAAGGCGACATACCTGTTAGATAGCTCTGGAGGTGCTGCTGTCGTCACATTTGATTGAAAACACTGCTCTGTTGATAGTGGCAAAGGCCATGTCTTAGAATCTGGTGCAGGGTAAATGAAGGCCCCAATGGCCACCCAAAATGATAAAGTGATTCCAGTAATGAGGCCTCCTAGTGCACCCTTGATGAAGAAAGGAAAGTCAATATGAAATTGGACAAAACGGTTTGTTGAAAGAATCATGAGATGAGAAGTACTGCACCAAAGAGGTTCTGGCTGTCCACCTTAAATCTTGGTCACATGTGCTGGAACACAGCCAAAACTATCTTCCTGTCAACTCTCCCAATACAGTGTCATTTAGAATTTTATAGAGATCATTATATTTAGATTTGTAATATGAGTTATTTCTCTACCTCTGGTTTCTTTCTCATTATTTAAAAAGATGTTAGAACCTTAATTGCTTGCCAAAAAATAAGTTTCAGAAGTTAAGAAAAACTTCACAGAATGGAGACAAAGCAGTCATGTTTCATCAACATCTATTTACACAAAAATTCTTACTCATGTCTGTCATCCCAAGTGATTCTGGCAGAGTCCACTGACTTCCAACATTTGGAATTTTTTGTTTGTTTGTTTGTTTGAGTCTAAATACTAGCAAGTAAGGGTATTTACTCATACTACCAATTACAAGGCAAAAGGTGACACAAATTTAAATATTTGCTTTCCTCTATCTATAATAAGGTGGTTTTCCTGACTAAATAAAAAGGACTATTTACTCTTACTATTGTTATCTATTTGCTAATATAGATAATAAGTTAAATAGACAATGCATTAAGATCTTACACAGCAACTGCAGATATTTTTGTGACTAGGCAATTGTCTTTCTTCACATTATCTCCCAAGGACATAAATATCCTTGCAAACCTCAATATCACAAAAATGATTAAGATAGAGTTTTCCTAATACAACTGCAGGAGAAGTGTGAAAATGCCCTGAAATTTATCCATCCATCTATCCATCTATCCATCCATCCATCCACCAATCCACCCATCCACTTTCTTTACCCAACTCCCCATGATTTATCTAAAAGAGTTCAATAAGGGCCAGGTGGACACAGATGCCAAATCAGTTGACTTGGTATTTATGGAATACTCTAGGGCATGCACATAAATAAATAAAGAATCAAGTTATCTGGAGTTTAAAGACTTTCTAAAACTATATGCATGCGTGGTAAGTTTATGAGTAACAATAAGTAAATGGCAATTTTGCTAGATTAAGAAAATCATGGTATTTCAAATATTTTTATAATATTACTTTTCAAATAAATATTAATTTTGATTTATACTCCCTGCATAGTCATTTGAGCAACATTTTCTTTTTTTTTTTTTTTTTTTTAATTTTTTATTGTGGGTTGTTCAAAACATTACAAATTTCTTGACATATCATATTCCACACTTTGATTCTAGTGGGTTATGAACTCCCACCTTCACCCCATACACAGATTGCAGATTCACATCAGTTACACATCCATTGATTTACAAATTGCCATACTAGTGTCTGTTGTGCTCCGCTGCCTTTCCCATCATCCACCCTCCCCCCTCCCCACCTCTCCCCTCCCCTCCCCTCCTCTCTCTCTACCCCCTCCACTGTATAACCCTGAGGGTCTCCTTCCATTACCGTGCAATTTACCTTCTCTCTCCCTTTCCCTCCCACCTCTCATCCCTGTTAAATGTTAATCTTCTTCTCCTGTTCTTCGTCCCTACTCTGTTCTTAGTTACTTTCCTTATATCAAAGAAGACATTTGGCATTTGTTTTTTAGGGATTGGCTAGCTTCACTTAGCATAATCTGCTCTAATGCCATCCATTTCCCTGTAAATTCTATGATTTTGTCATTTTTTAATGCAGAGTAATACTCCATTGTGTATAAATGCCACATTTTTTTTATCCATTCGTCTATTGAAGGGCATCTAGGTTGGTTCCACAGTCTTGCTATTGTGAACTGTGCTGCTATGAACATCGATGTAGCAGTGTCCCTGTAGCATGCTCTTTTTAGGTCTTTAGGGAATAGACCAAGAAGGGGAATAGCTGGGTCAAATGGTGGCTCCATTCCCAGCTTTCCAAGAAATCTCCATACTGCTTTCCAAATTGGCTGCACCAATCTGCAGTCCCACCAGCAATGTACAAGTGTACCCTTTTCCCCACATCCTCGCCAGCACTTGTTGTTGTTTGACTTCCTAATGGCTGCCAATCTTACTGGAGTGAGATGGTATCTTAGGGTGGTTTTGATTTGCATTTCTCTGACAGCTAGAGATGTTGAGCATTTTTTCATGTACTTGTTGATTGACTGTATGTCCTCCTCTGTGAAGTGTCTGTTCAGGTCCTTGGCCCATTTGTTGATTGGGTTGTTTGTTCTCTTATTGTCTAATTTTTTGAGTTCTTTGTATACTCTGGATATTAGGGCTCTATCTGAAGTGTGAGGAGTAAAGATTTGTTCCCAGGATGTAGGCTCCCTATTTACCTCTCTTATTGTTTCTTTTGCTGAGAAAAAACTTCTTAGTTTGAGTAAGTCCCATTTGTTGATTCTAGTTATTAACTTTTGTGCTATGGGTGTCCTATTGAGGAATTTGGAGCCCGACCCCACCGACTGTAGATCGTAGCCAACTTTTTCTTCTATCAGACGGCGCGTCTCTGATTTGATATCAAGTTCCTTGATCCATTTTGAATTCACTTTTGTGCATGGCGAGAGAAAGGGATTCAGTTTCATTTTGTTGCATATGGATTTCCAGTTTTCCCAGCACCATTTGTTGAAGATGCTATCCTTCCTCCATTGCATGCTTTTAGCCCCTTTATCAAATATAAGATAGTTGTAGTTTTGTGGATTGGTTTCTGTGTCCTCTATTCTGTACCATTGGTCCACACGCCTGTTTTGGTACCAGTACCATGCTGTTTTTGTTACTATTGCTCTGTAGTATAGTTTGAAGTCTGGTATCGCTATACCGCCTGATTCACACTTCTTGCTTAGCATTGTTTTTGCTATTCTGGGTCTTTTATTTTTCCATATGAATTTCATGATTGCTTTCTCTATTTCTACAAGAAATGCCATTGGGATTTTGATTGGCATTGCATTAAACCTATAGAGAACTTTTGGTAATATCGCCATTTTGATGATGTTAGTTCTGCCTATCCATGAACAGGGTATATTTTTCCATCTTCTAAGATCTTCTTCTATTTCTCTCTTTAGGGTTCTGTAGTTTTCATTGTATAAGTCTTTCACCTCTTTTGTTAGGTTGATTCCCAAGTATTTTATTTTTTTTGAAGATATTTTGAATGGAGTGGTTGTCCTCATTTCCATTTCAGAGGATTTGTCGCTGATATACAGGAATGCCTTTGATTTATGCGTGTTGATTTTAAATCCTGCCACTTTGCTGAATTCATTTATTAGCTCTAATAGTTTCTTTGTAGAGCCTTTTGGGTCTGCTAGATATAGAATCATATCATCTGCAAATAGTGATAATTTAATTTCTTCTTTTCCTATTTTCATGCCTTTAATTTCTTTCGTCTGTCTAATTGCTCTGGCCAGTGTTTCGAGAACTATGTTGAAGAGAAGTGGAGAGAGAGGGCATCCCTGTCTTGTTCCAGATTTTAGAGGGAATGCCTTCAGTTTTTCTCCATTCAGAATAATGCTAGCCTGAGGCTTAGCATAGATTGCTTTTACAATATTGAGGTATGTTCCTGTTATCCCTAGTTTTTCTAGAGTTTTGAACATAAAGGGATACTGTACTTTGTCAAATGCTTTTTCCGCATCTATCGAGATGATCATATGGTTCTTATTTTTAAGTCTATTGATGTGGTGAATAACATTTATTGATTTCCGTATATTGAACCAGCCTTGCATCCCAGGGATGAATCCTACTTGATCATGGTGTACAATTTTTTTTATATGTTTTAGTATCCGATTCGCCAGAATTTTATTGAGGATTTTTGCATCTAGGTTCATTAGAGATATTGGTCTGTAGTTTTCTTTCTTTGAAGTGTCTTTGTCTGGTTTAGGTATCAGGGTGATGTTGGCCTCATAGAATGAATTTGGAAGTTCTCCCTCCTTTTCTATTTCCTGAAGTAGCTTGAAAAATATTGGTATTAGTTCTTCTTTAAAGGTTTTGTAAAATTCTGCTGTATACCCATCGGGACCTGGGCTTTTCTTAGTTGGTAGTCTTTTGATGGTTTCTTCTATCTCCTCAATTGATATTGGTCTGTTTAGGTTTTCTATATCCTCCTGACTCAATCTGGGCAGATCATATGACTTAAGAAATTTATCTATGCCTTCACTATCTTCTAATTTATTGGAGTATAAGGATTCAAAATAGTTTTTGATTATCTTCTGTATTTCTGAAGTGTCTGTTGTGATATTGCCTTTTTCATCCCGTATGCTAGTAATTTGAGTTCTCTCTCTTCTTCTCTTCACTAGCATCGCTAAGGGTCTGTCGATTTTGTTTATTTTTTCAAAGAACCAACTTTTAGTTTTGTCAATTTTTTCAATTGTTTCTTTTGTTTCGATTTCATTAATTTCAGCTCTGATTTTAATTATTTCTTGCCTTCTACTTCTTTTGCTGTTGTTTTGCTCTTCTTTTTCAAGGATTTTGAGATGAAGTATGAGATCATTTATTTGTTGGTTTTTTCTTTTTTTAAGGAATGAACTCCAAGCAATGAATTTTCCTCTTAGAACTGCTTTCAATGTGTCCCATAGATTCCGATATGTTGTGTCTGTGTTTTCATTTATCTCTAAGAATTTTTTAATTTCCTCCTTGATGTCTTCTATAACCCATTGATCATTCAGTAACCTATTGTTCATTCTCCAATTGATGTATGCTTTTTCCTTCCTTCTTTTATCGTTGATTTTCAGTTTCATTCCATTATGATCAGATAAGATGCATGGTAATATCTCTACTCCTTTATATTGTCTAAGAGTTGCCCTGTGACATAATATATGATCTATTTTTGAGAAGGATCCATGTGCTGCTGAGAAAAAAGTGTAACTGCTTGATGTTGGGTGGTATACTCTATATATGTCAATTAGGTCTAGGTTATTAATAGTGTTATTGAGTTCTATAGTTTCCTTATTCAACTTTTGTTTGGAAGATCTGTCCAGTGGCGAGAGAGGTGTGTTGAAGTCTCCCATGATTATGGTGTGGTGGTCTATTAGACTCTTAAACTTGAGAAGAGTTTGTTTGACGAACATAGCTGCACCATTGTTTGGGGCATAAATATTTATGATTGTTATGTCTTGTTGGTGTATGGTTCCCTTAAGCAGTATGTAGTGTCCCTCTTTATCTCTTTTGATTAACTTTGGCTTGAAATCTATTTTATTTGATATGAGTATGGACACGCCTGCTTGTTTCCGAAGTCCATATGAGTGATATGATTTTTCCCAACCTTTCACCTTCAGCCTATGTATGTCTTTTCCTATCAAATGCGTCTCCTGTAGGCAGCATATTGTTGGGTCTTGTTTTGTGATCCATTCTACTAGCCTGTGTCTCTTGATTGGTGAGTTTAAGCCATTAACATTTAGGGTTATTATTGAGATATGGGTTGTTCTTCCAGCCATATTTGTTTATTTCTGTTACTAAACATTGTTTGTTTTCCTCTTTGATTGTTTCCCCCCCCCTTTACTGTCCTACCTCCCACTGTTGGTTTTCATTGTTATTTTCCATTTCCTCTTCCTGTAATACTTTGGCTAGGATGTTTTGAAGAGATGGTTTTCTAGCTGCGAATTCTTTAAACTTTTGTTTATCGTGGAAGGTTTTAATTTCATTCTCCATCCTGAAGCTTAATTTCGCTGGATACACAATTCTTGGTTGGAACCCATTATCTTTCAGTGTTTGAAATATGTTATTCCAGGATCTTCTAGCTTTCAGAGTCTGTGTTGAAAGATCAGCTGTTATCCTGATTGGCTTACCCCTAAATCTAATCTGCTTCCTTTCTCTTGTAGCTTTTAAAATTCTCTCCTTATTCTGTATGTTGGGCATCTTCATTATAATGTGTCTAGGTGTGGATCTCTTATGATTTTGCACATTCGGCGTCCTGTAGGCTTCTAGGATTTGGGATTCTGTCTCATTCTTCAAGTCTGGGAAGTTTTCTTGTATTATTTCATTGAATAGACTGCTCATTCCTTTGGTTTGGAGCTCTGTACCTTCCTGTATCCCAATGACTCTTAAGTTTGGTCTCTTAATGTTATCCCATATTTCTTGGATGTTCTGCTCATGGTTTCTTAACAGTCTTGCTGAGCTGTCTATGTTCTTTTCCAGTTGAAATACTTTGTCTTCATTGTCTGATGTTCTATCTTCTAAGTGTTCTACTCTGTTGGTAGTATTCTCCATTGAGTTTTTAAGTTGGTTTATTGCTTCCTGCATTTCTAGGATTTCTGATTGCTTGTTTTTTATAACCTCTATCTCCCTGTATAGTTGATCCTTTGCTTCCTGGATTTGTTTGCGTAATTCGTTGTCGAAGTGATCTTTCATTGTCTGATTTTGCTGTTTAATGTCTTCCTTGATACTCCAGATCATCTGAAGCATGTATATCCTGAATTCTTTATCTGACATTCCATCTGCTGCAGCTGTTACCTCTTCTAAAGTTGCGTTGACCTGCATTGCTTGTGGTCCTTTCTTTCCTTGTCTTTTCATACTGCTTGCGTATCTTTCCTGCAGGTGCGGGCGGCGGCTCTGCTCTCTCCTTATTCCAATTGGGGTGTCGTGGCTACCACGCCGGCAGGTCACTGGGCCTGTTCTGGGAGCTGGTGGCGGCTCTGTTCTGCCCCTACTCCAATTGGGGTGACGTGTCTGTCGTACCAGCAGGCCACTGGGCCTGTCCCGCTGGTCGGTCGCAGATCTGCCCACCTTTCGGGCACGGGTGGAGGCTCTGCTTTGCCCCTACTCCAATTGGGATGTCGTGACTACCCCGCCTGCAGGATGCTGGGTCTGTTCCTGGCAAGGGAGGCGACTCTGCTCTGTCACTAC
This sequence comes from Marmota monax, assembly GCF_021218885.2. Lineage (NCBI taxonomy): Eukaryota > Metazoa > Chordata > Mammalia > Rodentia > Sciuridae > Marmota > Marmota monax. Next base: position 201,967 of record NW_026695230.1, on the reverse strand, counting down.
TCCAATTAGGGTGGTGTTTGTACCATGCCGGCAGGCTCCTGGGCCTGATCCGCCGGTCTGTTGTAGGTCTGCCTACCTGGAAGGCACGGGCGGCGGATCTGCCCTGCCCCTCCTACCACGCCTGCGGACCCCTGGGCCTGATCTGCAGGTTGATCACTGGTCTGCTCACCCTGCGGGCACGGGTGGCGGTTCCGCTCCACCCCCACTCCAATTGGGGTCACGTGACCACCACACCGGCAGGGCCTGATCCGGGCGTGGGATAAGGATCTGCTCTGCCCCTACTCGAGTTGGGGTGATGTGTGTACCACACTGGCAGGCCACTGGGCCTGACCCGCCAGGCTGTCACAGGTCTGTTTACCTTGCAAGCGCGAAGGGCGGCTCTGCCCTGCCCCTCCTACCACGCCCATGTACTACTGGGTCGTGGGTCTGCCCACCTGGCGGGTGTGGGTGGCGGCTCCGCTCCGCCCCCTCTCCAATTGGGGTCACGCGGTCACCACGCTGGCGAGCCGCTGGGCCTGCTCCGGGGGCTGGCGGCGGCCCGGCTCCTTCCCTCTGGCTCGAGGACAAATTGAGGAGACTCAGGTGACTGAGCCTCACCCCCCTTACCAGGAGACCAACTGCTTATGTCACCGCTGGTATTGATGAAGATCTCTCCTCCACCGCTTTCTGCTGACATCAGATCTCTGCCATGTTGGTATCCTATGCGAATGGCAGCATTTCGTTCCCCTTGCCGGGCAACCCAAGCAATGGGTGAGTCCTGACCTGCCCTCAGCAGGACCCGGACCGAGACACAGTTTCCGCGGGCTCCTAGCCCCGGTCCAGGGAAGTTCCGGGAGCCGGAACTCGGCCGCTCCGTGCTCGGTGTAAGCTCCTATAAGTGTAAGCTCCAAGAAGCAGCCCCCGCGGGCTCAGTTCTGGGAGCCGGAATTCGGCCGCTTAGTGCTTGGTGTATGCTCTGATAGTAGCAGGGTCCAAGAAGCAGCCTCCGCGGGCTCCGCAGCCCTGAGCCAGGGCGGTTCCGGGACGGTTCCGGGAGCCGGAAGTCGGCCGCTCTGTGCTCGGTGTAAGCTCCTATAAGTGTAAGCTCCAAGAAGCAGTCCCCGTGGGCTCAGTTCCGGGAGCTGGAATTCGGCTTCTTGGTGCTTCGTGTTTGCTCTGATAGTAGCAGGGTCCAAGAAGCAGCCTCCGCAGGCTCCGCAGCCCTGAGCCAGGGCGGTTCCGGGACGGTTCCGGGAGCCGGAACTCGGCCGCCCCGCGCTCCGTGTTCACTCCGATAAGATCAGATTTTAAGAAGCCCCCAGGCGCTGAACCCTAGCAATCTGTCTGCAAGCCGCAGGCGAATTGCAGCCTGAAATTACCTGTTCTATGGCTGAATGAGCTGCGGTCAGTCAAAAACAGGTGTGGTGACGTCAGTTTACCAACATGGTGGCTGCTGGCCTCCTCTGTGGTCTGACCGGTGTGGAGAACCGAGATGGACCGCTTCCTTCCCCCGTCTCGAACCCAGAATTCAGCCCTGAGTGCGGTGCTTGCGCGTCTGGCAGAAACTGCAGCGCTGTAACCCTGCGTCTCTATCCCAGCGCGCCTTGCAGACTCTAGCCGCGGGGCGATTTGCTGAATAAGCAGTGTTACCCTCCGTGCGACAAACCTCTCGCGTTTGAGTCCCCGTAGCCGATCCTCGTGCGATGGAAATCCTTCCTCCAGGTTCCGGCGCACCCCACTATTGCTGGAAATTCCTAACAAGATATCCTTTAGCCGTCCTGACTTGTCATACTCCCACACAGTGAAGCAGCACACGGGGGTAATGCACTCCCCTCGCCGCCATCTTCCCTCCAAGTCTGAGCAACATTTTCTTGAATCCGTACTTCTAGCTTACCAGCCCAGCCAAATGAAGATAGCACAGCTATCATGATATCCCAGTCATGTCCCATCTCCTCCATACAGATTAGTTAATCAAGTTAATAAAGCTAGTTATAATTTTAGATAACTACAGACAAAATGAAATTTACATGTATTTTCACTTGAATTTCATTTCAAACTTCTGTTCTAACTAAACTGTTTCTGAATCCAGTGTCTTGTTTTAAGTTCATTTTGTTGTCCCTTAATTGAGAGAAAACTTAATTTAAACCTTAAAAAGTTAGCTTTGATAACCATGACATATGGTAATTCATGACCACCTCTTCCCTTCTTTGTTTTCTGTTTCTGAAATGGCTTTTCTGAAGTCAGATATGGGAGGATTTTGATTCTGTTTGATTCTACTATGAATTCTTTTCCTAGCAAAGATAAATAGATTTTCCAACCAGAGGTTAGAGGAAAAAGAGGTGAGGAAATATATCTGGGGTTTTATCTGAGCTGGGAATCACAAAGAGGGATGTAAGATGCTTACCTTCCAGTTCACAAAAGGGAACACAAGTCCCAAAGAGAATAAACCCAGCATTGGTCCCCCACACATTCCATGGATGCTGAGGGCAGCCTGTGGAATGAAGGAGATCAGATGAGTCTCACAACTCTACTATATCTGTGTTCTACCAGAACCATCCTTCTCTGGGACTTGATATAATTTGGTTCAAGTCCAGACTGTGCCATTTATTAATTATGTGCTTTCCTTAGGTCAATTCTGGATCCAGTGATAAGCATTGTATAAAAAAAGAAACTGAAAAAATAAATAAATAAAAAGGAAAGTTACATACATATGAACCCACACACATGCTTGTATATATGTGTGAGTATATGTGCACATATGTATGGTTGCAAAGTGAAAACAGGTGATTTGGATTTGCTTGAAGAAGGTTTCACTTGAGTTGGAACTTATACATTTGTTTATATTTTTATATTATCAAAAGTTATTTGTTTTTTTTCTTTTTTTGACTAGAGATATAGGTTAGTGCTTGCCTAACATGCACAAGGGCCTTGGGTCAGTTACGAGCATCCTAAAAAATTGTTTTTGAAAAATAATGTACTGTATTATATTGTTATAAGTAACAACAATTCCCTTCATTATGTAAAACTATAATGCACCAATAAAAATGTGGAAAAATAAAAATAATGTACTAAATAAATATGTCTACTACATTTTTTATATCTTAGTTGATAAACTATTTAGCTTAGTTTGAACAATTCTTTCTTTCATTCTTTCTTTTTTGTCTGTTACCCAACCACTACCATCCCACCCATTACATCTCTAGGATATTGAAGCATTAAGTTCAGACATGTGGAGAGGACATTATACACTCCACCTTCCATTTTTTGTCTCTCATGATTATGCTCCATCTAGTTTGGAAATTGAGAGAGTTTGAGAAGTGTATTTCCACATCTTTCAACTTCTAAGTTATAGACTCCATTGAATTGGCCAGGGACTTTCTTTAAACTAATTTTCTGTAAACATAAAGCTTTATTCCATGGTCTTCCAAGAGTTAGAAAATGCATGTGCATTTATGTGCAAGTGAATGAGCCTATGCAAATGAAGAAACACATAAATATACACTTGTGTGCATGTACTCACACCAACTACTGTCAATGAAGCCCCTTCCAGTTCCTCAAAGCACTTACAGAGGACAGATCTTATCTAAGATCTTATCCTATTTTTCAGGGGCCAACTATATGCAAGACAGAACTGCTTGTGCACCCTGGACAAATTTAATCCTCACAGTCACTCATCTTAATAGGTAACACTAACTAAATTTTGTATCTGAGAAAATTGGTGCTGAAAGAAAATATCAAAGTTCACTTTGTATTTAGCAAGTGGCAGAGGTAAAGATATAAATTCAAATTGTTATGGCTCCAAATTCTATATTTTCTTTCTAAAAGTAGTCTTACAAAAGAATGTCAAGAGCACAGACCACTATGTCCTAATTCTTCTGTTTAAAGGAAAAGCAATCTTTTGAAAGAATCCACCATTTATATTTAGAATATTTGAATTGTAATTATTGCCCTGACCCACATCACTAGGATTTGTTGAACTTTCTGTTACTAACTCACATTCATTCAACTGCAGTTTTCTTCTTTCTCTATAAAACTATGCAGGGGCAACAGACCTTCCAGTCCTCTTCAGTGTTCATATCCAGAACACTCTGTCTTTGTCCAGAAAGATGAGCTGCTATGCATTGTTAGTATTGCTTTCCCAGGTTACTTTTTAGCAAAGTCAGTGCTTCAGATATGTCTTTGACATGATGGAGCAGGTAAGATTAAAGGCTTCCTTTTCCCCATTATTCTCAATTGAATATTCTTGATATTTCCTCTATTGATCAACAGCACTAATTCATAGTTGCTGTAGTTGCTAAATTTGGAAGCTAATTTACTGGCTATTATATAGAAGATCAATGAAATAGTAAATACATTTCTCTTCCTTCATGAAATAAAAATCAACAAGCTCTTACAAAGTCGCTAGCCAGATGCCTCAGGGAAAAAAAATATCCAAGAGTTTCTGGATTTAAGTGTGTGTGTGTGTGTGTTGAAATATAATATACATATGTATTTCTGTGTTGGACAAAGCAAATTACTTTTAACTTTTATCTTTCTTTTTGTTATTAAACATGTTTAATTGGAGGAAGAGTTAAAGCTCATCAAACTCAGTTTTCTCCTTAATGCTCAAAATCCAATCTGAGCTATTCCTACAAGTTAACAGCAATGTCTACAGGAATATGCTTTGTGTTCAGGGTTGACTGAGGAGCTTATGCATAATTGACCTTTCCATGCTTTATTCCTCATGTGTCAAGGGCACATCATAATATCTGCTTCCTAGTGTTTTTTTCTGTATTTTTTTTATTGTTTTAGTTAGTATTCAATGTCGAATCCAAGAGAAAGTTCAGAATAATGTCTGAGCACCAGGGAGCACATGATAAGGGGCCCAGAATGTGCACTATGACTCTCACAATCTTCATTGCTGCTATTACCTACCCTGTTAGTGATCTCTAAATTTTTGAGGGATATCCTTTGTTGTTGTAATGTTTTGAGATCTAGAAAGTACTTTCTTCGGATGAGATTAAAAATGTATCCTCATGTCACTTCAGCCCTTAGCTGACAGTCCTTAGGACAGGTGTGTGTTGGTTAGAATGACCTTTCTAGAAGGAAGGCTGCAATTCTCTTGCTAAAGGGAGATTTTTGTTACCATTATCTGATCTCTCTCCCCTCTCCCACCTTATTATGGTTCTGTGGTTACACATTTCAAGTGAAACAGGTTTCCTTACTGTTGGATTTCCCAGAGTCTTCAATGTATTAATGTGTGTTGTGGATCTGAGAGAGCAATGCAGTGTGCACCATGTTCCAGTCTTTGACTATGAAAATCTTCTTCCTTGGAACATGTGTGACACATTTCACAGGATAACATTCTCCAGGACATACTTTGTAACATTTCAAACTAAAGTCTTACACCAGCATTGCTACACAAGCAAACAAAATCTCTGAAATAAACCAAATTAAAAAATGACAACAAGAACAGCCACACATTGAACCGGCCTGCCTTTGTTTAAGTGGTCTGTCATTCCTGCCCCACCTTCAAGAACATCTCATACGTGTGGGGTGGTTTTGCAAACATGAAATTAAAACTGGCTCTATCCTTCACACTGAGAGATTTGGGTTCCTGTCTTCTTCTACATGCAACATCAGAATATGAATAATGTTTCATTAAATCAAATATAGCAAAACTGTTTGGAAAATTAAATAGATCAACTTCATATATTTGTATTTCTTGTTTTGAGAAGTGTCTGACCTAACTTTCCTATGCACATATATAAATATATTTCATTGAATATCAACATCAAGTATATTCAAAAGACACTGAGTTTAAATATATATATAAGTAAATAGCAGAAAGATCAGTAGAGTAGAGGGAGGAGAACAGAGGGAGGGAGGAGGAGAGGGAAAAGGGAAGTACTGAGGACTGAACCAGGACAAATTATGTTCCATGCTTTTATAAGTATGCCAGAATGAATTGTATTATCATGTATAACTAGAAAGAACCAATTAAAACATAGAAAAATTTCAGTTGCTTTTATGTGTCCAACAAAGTCAGATGTGTTCACAAAAATGAATGGACCATCTTGGAGACAAATACATCTCCAAGGAAGTGGAATATCAGGGCTTCATTTCTTACCTGCCAGCATCTCCTATACTTCATGAACTGTGTGGCACACATTTCTTTTTTTTTTTTCTTTTTTTTTTTTTTAATTTTTTTTATTGGTTGTTCAAAACATTATAAAGCTCTTGACATATCATATTTCATACATTAGATTCAAGTTGGTTATGAACTCCCAATTTTATCCCAAATACAGATTGCAGAATCACATCGGTTACACATCCACATTTTTACATAATGCCCTATTAGTAACTGTTGTATTCTGCTACCTTTCCTATCCTCTACCATCCCCCCTCCCTCCCCTCCCATCTTCTCTCTCTACCCCATCCACTGTAATTCATATCTCTCCTTGTTTATTTTCCCATTCCCCTCACAACCTCTTATATGTAATTTTGTATAACAATGAGGGTCTCCCTCCATTACCATGCAATTTCCCTTTTCTCTCCCTTTCCATCCCACCTCATGTATCTGTTTAATGTTAATCTTTTCTTCCTGCTCTTCCTCCCTGTGGCACACATTTCAATCAGGAAAGTGAGCCCAACTCTCATCTAAAGTAGGACAGGCAGGTGAGTGCATCCCTCAATGCACTCCCTACTCTAAGTGTTATTTTTCCCCAGTACTTGGGAAAGTCCTGGCCTTCTCTGGAGCCCCCTCATTTACCAATGCAAATATTTTTGGGAGGAAACAATTTAGAGATTCAAATTATCACCAAATTAAACAGGTTGACACCTCTTAAAGAATAAATACCAAATGAAAACAACAAGCCTCAAGGCTTTGGAAGTAGATTAGAAATAGAGATTCCATGAATTGTGAAAATAAACCTTTAAAAAATGCACATGAGGTCACTAAAAACAAACTTCACCTAGTTGCCAGTGTTTCTTGTGGATAGGGAAATATCAGTATACTTCAAGCTGTGTAAAAGGATTATAATCAAGCATCTGTGATAAATAGTAAGTTCACAACTTAACAGAAAGGATACTAAATTGATTCCACAAATTATCTTCTTTAAACAGTAAGTAATCAAGTTACTTAAATATCTCAGATTTATTCTCTGAATATTAAAATGGAAATAACTGAAGCTATGTAAGTAGTCCTTTGAAAGAGAAAGTAGGATGAACCCTTTTGTGAACTAGAAGGTATATATATATATATATATATATATATATATATATATATAATATGGATTCTATTTTATTAATATCCACTCAATCTTACCATTGCTGTTCACTATCCAGTGGTTTCTATTCATTTACTCTTACTCATTTCTTCAATTAGGCAGCATTTATTGAAAACCCATATCATAGCTAGGCGCAGTGGAACAGACTTGTAATTCTAGTGACTTAGGAACCAACACAGAGGATTGCAATTTCAAAGCTAGCCTCAGCCACTTAGCAAGGCCCTAAGCAACTTAGTGAGACCCTGTCTCAAAATAAATTTAAAAAATTTAAAAAGGGATGGGGATGTAACTAAAGCCCCTTGGGTTCAATCAATCCCAGGTAGCTGTGAGAACTTAAGCAGGATATTTTCATTCTTTTCTACAATCATCTACAAAATGAAGGTGTTGCAATAGATTATTCTTGTGCTTCCTTGTAATGCTAATGTTTTATGGAACTGGGAGTTGAATATATGAGCAACAGTTTGATTTTGATAATAATACTTAGTTGTATCCTAATTTCACCACTCTTTAATTGTGTGAGTTTGGGACAATTCTTTGTTTCTTCATCAGGAAAATGAATATATTAATTACATAACCCCTTAAGAAAGTTATAAACATTAAATTAGGTAATACATAAAGGGCTATACCTAGTTCATAATAGGTATTATATATGTTAATTGGTGTTTTCACTATTATGGTTATTATTGATAGAATTTTTAAATTAATTTTAACACAGTGAACTTTGTCTCTATCCATTCTTGTTGTAGAAGTTTCTGCTTCTGAAGATACTTTTGGTTGAAATATTGCATGGATGTTTAATTGGGACCTGATATGTTTGAATATCAGTAGTTGGAGACTAGAGAAATAGTTAAAACATTAGAAAAATGAGTGAGGACAAAGTTGCTATGAAGTTAAATGTGTCTTTTCCCTTGTTAGTTACCTGTACAACGCCCCCCAGGAGAGATGCGGCCACAGCCATGGAGGTGCACAGGATGCCAAATAAGAGACCTGGAAGAAGGGAAGATATGACCATCATTTCCTTCCTTGAGTCCCCAACCAGCACTGCCTAATACCAGCCCTCCTCCAGGGGATTGCAGTGAGGGCTGTCCACATGTGGACATCACAAGCCCCACTGAGGGAACTAAGGTGACCCTTCCTCTGAGCATTTGCTTTCTCAGGTCAGGTGGAAGAAACCTGAGTCAAGCATCAAATAATTTCTAGGATTTCAGAAAAAAAAAATGTCTTACAGAAACAGCATAAAAATGTGGAAAGGGCCCAAACAAATCCAGACTAAATTTGATGGAAACTAATACCTGGTGAACCACTCACCAGAAGTGTTCTAAAAAAAGAAGCACTAGCCCTCTTTGGATTTCAGATGGCTAAGTAATATGCATTGCACCTCACAGTTTTTCTAGTCAGGAAAGCTTTCCTGTTTTTTGTTTGTTTGTTTTTGTTTGGTTTTTTCCTCTAGTGCTATATGCACACCGTCCACAGGACCCTCTGTATATTACACAATCACGTATTTGTCTACGCATCAACATGGGCAGCTTCAGAGTACTGTGCTCCTCTGGTGTCACAGCACTCACTAAATGTGTCAGCATGTACTTTTCAGTCATTTTTTAGGATGTTATCTTCTTTTAAACTATTAAAAAAGCATTGTTTACTGTATATCTTTCTTTAAAAATTATCTTTAAAATATGCTGAGTTTCCACAATTGCTTGAAAACTAAATAAGAAAAGGAGGGATAGACAAAAAGCCAGAGAGAGACAGAGAGATAAATGCACAGGAAACCACTTTGTTCACTCTGTTTGAATGTTCTCTCTCTGCAAAATACTAAGTCCAGTTCCCAGTGTTACTATTAATTTAATTTCATTGAATTCTGAGCATAATTTGGACACTTTAATTCATGCCAGTATTAAAAGTCAAAACTTGATACGTACCCCCCAAAAGTTCACATTCTAAGAATGGACTATAAATTAATTAACTAATTAATCCTATAATTTACCTCAATTTAGTTTATTCAGAGTAGTGTCTGGTATTCCACAAGTACTATGTGTTTTCCATTATTATGATTTTACTTCAGATTTGGTATTTACTAATTTATCAGTTAAGTATTATGAGAATCTCACTCTTGAAATTGGCAAACAAATTTTGATGCTATATCCTCTAACTTCTCAATAAGACACAGAAAAATAAGGAAATTCACAAAAACAACACAAACCACGGTTGATAAATAAGCCCTTGTCAAAATTCCAAAATGGCCCTGCTATCTTTAAACTTGATGGATTAGACTGAAGAAAACAATGTTTGCGCTGACTCAGTATTGTTTCATGAAAAAGAAGAGCTACATCTGCCTGAAGAAAAGAGCCAATGATATTTTCTCTCTCTCCTACTGAATGCCCTTCTCCTGGACCAACAGCCATCTGTTCAAATGAAATTCTAGGCAATCATCCTTCAAATTCAGGGGTTCTCCTTTTTTTGTGGTGATAGGGAGTCCATTCAGCTTCCTTTCCCATCAAATCTTTAAACTACCACAAACTGCATTCAATGTCAACATGCACAAGCAGGAAGCTTAGGGGAAATTTGTGTGAGTTCCATGGATACCTGAAAGCATGTCACCATACAAAGCAGTGAAAGTGAGGAGAACAAAGCTTTAGAGTTGCAGGAAGTTCTGTCGATTTTCCCAGATCTGCTAGTCATCAGCTAAGATGACTAGAAAACAAAACATAGGCATAGAAGGCACCTCCACCTCAACCCAACATAGCCATGAATATCTGCTAGAAATTGAGTCTTGAACTTGGAACAATGCCCATCCACTTGTGATTAGTACTAACTCAGATAGGAAGTAAAATCAAGACAATTTAACTTCCCAGTTAGCATGGTCAGTATCCATCTCTCTTTCTTTGAACATAAGTTAAAAGTAAAGAGAAAGATGGAATCCATGATAAAACAAGGCCAAAGAACAGAATGAATATATTAATATGAAGGTCAAATTATGATTTTACTTCAGATTTGGTATTTACTAATTTTATCAGGTAATCATTATCAGAATCTTACTCTTGAAATTGGATAACTCTCAAATAAAGGAAAGGTCCACTTTCTGAAAAAAATCCTCCTGATGAAACAGAAAAAAAGAAAGCATCTAAAAACTGGCACTCTCAATATTATACAAGAAACAGAGTCTTAATGAATCAAAGATGTGTAGGTCAAGAGAAAACAAATGAGGTTAAAAGAAAACTAGCAATATAGGGTACAACACCAATAACTCTAGATGAAGATGGATACAGATTGAGGCAGGACTACAAAAATAAAATAAAATAAAATAAAAATTATCATATTTGACCAAGAAATTCCACTTCTACCTATTTGTAAAAAAGCAATGAAAATATGTTCACAAAAGGATTTATGCAAGATTAGTCACAACACAATAAAGTCAAACTGAAATAGCCTACATCAATCAATAGACATAAGGTCCTCCATATCTGTGATGTCACATTGCCAGATTCAACCAACTGTGATTGAAAATGTTTTAAAAAAATGTGTCTGTAATAAACATGTCCAGACTTTTATTATTGGCATTATTCCCTAAATAGTATAGTCTAATAACTATTTACATCCTTATTTACATTGTATTAGGTAATATAAGTAATCTAAAGATAATTTAAAGTATATGAAAAGAGGTAAACAGGTTACATGAAAATGTAACACCTTTTTAAGGAAATAAGAAAATTGAGTATCATCAGATTCTGATATGCATGGAATGTTCTAGATGCCAGCCCTGTGAATGGCTATGGATGTTAAAAAACAAGCTAATTAACTATTGAAAAAATACAGAGCCTGTGTTATATTCCTACATGACATATTTAACAATTAAAAAAAATGAATTTCTGATACACAAAAAAAACGTGTAATATAAATCTCAAAAATATGCTATGAAAGAAGTCTTACAGAGAAATAATGAGTACTGTGAGATTTCAGACCTCCTAGAAGAGGCAATATTAATCTTTACAAGAAAAATAATATTAATACTTTCCTCTAGAAAAAAGTAGAAGTACAGAGTGACTATAAAGGGCATGGGAGTGATGGTAAGTATTTATATATTCATAAAAAGTTACATAAGTATATGGATTTATCAAAATTCAGAAAAATATTTTTAACATTAGTCCATTTCATTATAAATAAATTTCTTTACAATAAAAAATACTTGAACTACATGCTCAATTCTAGTTAACAATATACATGCTAAGATTATGATGAAAAATGTGTTGATCTCTGTAATTTACTTTTAAAACTACAAAAATATGATGGATTAATGAATAGACAGAGAGCTAAATAGAAGGTAAAAAAGTAAGTTTAGAATGATGCTAATGAGAGATCTAACTGATGTGTATATCATCCATAATATATATGTGAACTTTAAAGTTTTTAAACTTGGCTGTATAATTTTATTTTTATAATAAATGGTAAAGAACAGAACAATATAATTAAAATCTCATCATTGTTACTAGATTTAGGTTTTGGAAAGTTCAAAACAACATTGAGAAAAACTTGAGTTTCTCAAGTATATAGAGGAAAGGGACAAGTTAGGAATAAAAGTCAAAAAAAGTGGATTATATAGCAAACAAATAACCTAAATTTAAAAAGTATGGCATCACAACTAGTCTTGGTGGCATGCACCTATAACATCTATAAAATGGACACTGAGACAAGAGAACCTTGAGCCCAAGATTGGCCAGGGCAACATACTAGGATCCCACCCCAGAAGAAAACAAAAAGTGGAGGGTATAATAGAAAATGAATATTTGTAAATAATAACCACATTTGCTATTAAAAACAATTTAAATTTTGGGAATTAACAAGAGTTGAGTAAACGAACAGATAAGTACTTTCAAAAACAAAAACAAACAAACAAACAAAACTTCCACTTCTACATTGACAATGAATGGTTTTGGAGATATTATGGGGAAAGCACCTTATTCATAATCTCAGGGAAAGGAAGAAAAAAAGGATGAGGAAGAAGAGGAAGAGTAGGAGGGAGGGGAGAGAAAGAAGCAAAGAATTGAAGGAGAAAACATGAGTATAATCAATATGTGAGTTAGAAAATAGATGATTAAATTGAAAAATAAAGTGGATTTCTGCTTGAAAAGCTTAGTCCTTCCCTAGTGCATTTTTATTTCTGATTCAATGCCATGGCACAGGGGTGGGCTGTTATACCTGTTACAAGCAAAGAATAATTTTAAAGTCAATCTAAAGGAAAAAAAGACATGCATAGCCAAAACAATTGTTATATAAAAAGTAACAACAGAAAAAAATTTAATTTTTCAACTAAAAGTGGTAACATTTTTATACCAGATATTTTTGATAAGACTCCAAAGCTATGAATGAAAGTAGATATAATTTGTCCTACAATTGAGAAACAATTTAAGACAATTAATTATGTAATATAAAACATGTTTATAAATGAAAGAACTTCATATTATTCATTACTATAAAATAACTTCATATTATGCATTACTATTAATAAAAATATAAGCTGGGCGCGGTGGTACACACCTATAATTCCAGCAACTTAGGAGGCTGAGACAGGAGAATCACGAGTCAAAGCCAGCCTCAGCAACAGCAAGGTGCTAAGAAACTCAGTGAGACCCTGTCTCTAAATCAAATATATAAAAGGGCTGGGAAATTATAAATTGACTATATATATATATATTTTTTTTTTCAATGAAGAATACTGAATAAATGATGCTGAAAACAAAGCTGTATAAGAAATAGAAAACAATTTATATCCTCATCTTAATGTATAAACAAATAATTTAGAAATATCCAACATTAAATGTGAAACATAAAGGTATTTGCAATCTAGAAGAAAATATATGCATGAATTTTGAGTGTAAAACTTTGTACAGATAAGGAAATATTGAAATACAAGAAATAATCCATATTTGATCAAATATAAAATTAGAATTTCTGTGTTTCAAAATATGTTTAAAAATACTGTGAGACATCCTGCAATAGGGTCACTTTTTTCTGTATATATAAATAAATTTTATGAACAATAAAATATCTAATATTTCACCAACAAATAAAATATGTCTATATTTTACAAAAAATAAGCAATTTATTTATCATCTGGGTATGCTTGAAATACTATAAATCAAAAAATTTAAATTAAAGCAAAAAAGTGAGTTATATGCCCATTAATTTGATCAATTTTAAAAAATACAAACATCAAGCACATAGAGAAGTATGTCACCATTCACTGCACTACTCATTGACTTGACCCTAGTGGAACTGTCTTAATAGGTATCAAGAAATGTCAGCCAGTTTGTATTTCTTAACTTGGTAATTTTCTCCTGGAAATTTGTACAAAGGGAAAAAAATAAAGATGCAGTCAAAGATTTATGTGTATGTGTTTTTATCACAGTTTTAAAAATGAAAAAAGTAACAATAATATAAAATTTTAAAAGGCATTTTATATATTATTATACAATCATTCAAATATCATATTTTCTAAGAATATGTAATAATTCAAGAAAAGACTTACTGTAGTTTGCTGAGAGAAAATCAATCAGGAACAAAATTGGTTAGATAAAATTTTATTTGTGAAATACAAACATTTTATCAAATTACCTAGATTTTCTATAATGAATAAATGAAGTGTATAATTTACTTATACTTAAAATAAAGTAAACTTCTTAAAACTATACAATGATAAGTGCTCCAGTGATTATAATCATAATATGCAATCTTATGGTTAAATAAGAAACAATTATTCTTTGAGGTAAGATTACTGGGAGTTTGCTTTTAAGAGATTTTCTTTAGAAAAGCATTTGGGTGTTTTAGAGTAATTGACCATACTTAGCAGAACGTCTTCCTATGCAGATGACTAATATGATCAATACAGCATAATCAAGAGATGTTTGTATGATAAGTATAGAGCATAAGATATCTGAAAATAAAGTTTATATAAGGTGAATTAGGTAGTCATTATTTTCTATAACCATCCTGGCATCTGTAGAAGTATAAGAATCTATAGAGATTCTTCATAAGTCTCAGTGTGCATTTGTGGCTGTAAGTATATCCTGAATAGCACATGAAAGATTTTGAGATGCACCAAATATACATTCTATGATACGGAGTAAAAGATCTACCAGCTGTACCTACATAAGCCTTTACTGATCCAGGTGCTCAGCTTGTCAGAGAGATGGGGAAAACAGCTCTTGACAAAATCCTCAAAGGTCACTGTTGCTAGGGCATTGATGCTGGCAGCCACAGTACTAAAGGGAAAGAAAAGCAAGAACATAGTTCAAACTAAACAAGGCTAAGCCATCAACCTGCCCTATCATCCAAGGCAGATAGACAAAGGAGAGGTGTATAAAAAGGAGATGTCGACATGTCCATGTTCTGGAACTTCAGAGGAATACATAGCCTGTACTCATTCATCATAATTTCTTCTGCAATAATGCTCTTTCAATTATTCCACAAACTACACAGAAAAACTGAGACTTTTATGTTCTGACTCCCATTAATTCCTCTTAATGAATAGTTAATAAGTTAGCAGGGAATAAAAGAGGGAGTGTGTGTGTGTGTGTGTGTGTGTGTTTAGGTTGGAGTAGAGCTGGAAGTAATGACTATCTTAACCCAAGAATCAGTTTGCCACTGATTCATAATTCATAAATTAATGTGTCTGCTTTTTAATTTTTTGTACTAGGCATACAATGGTGAACAGAAAAAAACATGGGTCTTACACTCTTAACTAGGAATGCAGATATTTAAAACCAATTATACAATTGATTCCAGTTGTGAAATTGTTAGAAAAACAACAAGATCCCATAAAAATATGCCCCAAAGAGACCTAAACAGACTATCCACAAGATTCCCTTTAGGAAGTGGGAAATAAAGACAGGTATTGAAAGGAGTCATGCAAAGTAAGAAAAGATGTTTGGAGGATGAAGGGAAAATTATATAGAGGCACCTTGACGGATAGGCACTTCTCCTTTTTACATTCTGAAGCCCCCTGTGTAGCTGGAATGCAGAAGAGGTCAGACAGAGAAACAGCAAAACCAAAAATGCATAAGAGTTCTGATGTTCCCTCTGACTTTCCTTCAGAGTTCCCTCCTACTAGACCTAAAACTTGTTTGGATGTCAGAAAGTTTGAAACTTTAGGTTTTCTTTGTAGAAAAGCATGAAATCTTATTTAATTCTTCATGTAGACCAGAATATTTTAGCTGCTAAAATAGAAAACTATTAAATTCAAGTGGGGCAAAAAAAATCACAATTTAAAAACTATTCCCTTTAAAACACATACTATTAAAACTATTCTTTTAAAAATAAATCACTGTTTTCAAAGCACAATTATATAATAGAATGAAAACAAAGTTGAAATTATAAGAAGATAAACTTCAAAAATATTTGCAGATATTACGATTTATGTACAGACCCAGAAGAATTAGCTTAAAGTAACTAAGGGAGACCTAGATGTCAAGAATATTATGTAAAAGAAAAGCAATACATATATAACAGTCTAACATAAATCAGATTTTAAATCACAGTCATTAAAATTATTTATATCACCATAGCTAAAATCAGTACATGAATGGAATATAAAAGAGCATTCTGAGAAGCTCTCAAAGACAAAGAATCTAGGAAATAATAAAAGCAGTCTTTCAAGAAGATGGTTTAAAGATGGCTTATTAACTATGAAACAATAGAAAAACTGTCTACTACTGTAGAAGTAAAATAAACTAGCAACTTTAATTGATTTACTATATTATAAACATAATAGACATGCTTTAATGTAAATATACTAACATGGGGGCTGGATGACTTAAAATCATAGAATGGAGAATCCTTTATGACAATGTTGTTAACCCAGAAATCATAATGGAAAATTGTGAATTAAAAACTCAATATTTTTTTATTTTATTCTTTTTTTCCCTGGTATAGGGCCTCATGCATGCTAGGCAAGTACTTTACCACTGAGTTACAACCCTAGCCCTTTTAAATTTTATTTTTAGGCAGGATCTCACTAAATTGGCCAAGCTGGTTTCAAATTTATAATCCTCCTACCTCTGTCTCCTGACTAGCTGGGATTATAGGCATGTTCAATCACACCCAACTAAAATCTCAATATTTCAAAGGAAAACATGGAAGGCTAGGTAGTATGTTTCAGGTCAGAGCCCCTGCAAGAATACCCCAACAGGGCAATGCATGGAGTCATAGCAGCAAAGCTGAAATTTCAATGATGGCAGAGATGCCAGCAATGTGCAGTACTCATCAGAGAAAACTACAGGCTGCATGCAAAGTCAGCCCAAGAGAAAGACCATATAGGTTGCAACCAGAAAGTCCACATGGGAGGAACTTCTCAAAGTCTTGGGAGCCCACCTTCACCATAAAACACTCCAGATACCAGACTTAAAATTTTAGAACTTAATTTTTACTGCTAAGTTCTTGGTCTTGCCTTGAGACACTAATTCTATTTTTTTCCTATCCCTCTTTTTTGAAATGGAAATGAACACCCTGTACCTGTCCCACTACTGTATATTAAATGTCCATAACTTTGATATTTACAGGGCTCACAAATGAGCTTGCCTCGAGTCTCAGGAGAAACTACAGTCAGATTTTTGAGCATTGCTAGAACAGTTAAAATTGTGGATACTTTTGTGATGAAATGAGCCATCTTTTTGGGGGGGTTTACCTGGGATTGAACTTAGGGGCAGTCTATCACTGTTCCACATCCCCAGCCCTATTTTGTATTTTATTTAGAGACAGAATCTCACTGATTTACTTAGTGCCTTACTTTTGCTGAGGCTAGCTTTGAACTCATGATCCTCCTGCTTCAGCCTCCTGAGTCGCTGAGATTACAGGTATGCACAACCACACCAGGTTGAAATGAGTTATTTTACATCATAAGCTAGACATGAACCTTTGGGGTCCAGGTACAAAATGCTATAGTGCAAATGATGAATATCCACTAAAAGTCCATGTGTTAAAGGCTTGGTCCCCAAGGTGGTTCTTCTGGGAGGTGATGGAATCTTTGAGACTTAAGTCCTTTTGGGAGGTCCTTAGATCATAGAAGGAATGTCCCCAAAGAAGATTATGGGGCCCTGACCCCTTCCTATCCCTCTCTTCTACTTCCTGGCTCATGAGCTGAGTGATTTTATTTTGCCACGGCATGCTGCCTCCTTGGAACTCCAAACTAATGAATAGTTGATCAGAGGCTAGAACCTAAAAACTATAAATCAAAATAAGCCATTTATCTTCATAATTTAATCATCTCAGGTATTTCATTATAGTGATGCAAAGGTAACTATACAGTATCAGTAAAGGTCGAGATAATAAACAGAATGGTGTGGATTAAGGACAATCTAGGCTTACATCCTGCTTCTGCATTTTACTAACTCACCATGGATAAGTTGTCTACCTTGTTAAACCTATTTCTGAATCAGCAAACCAACAATAATGTGAGTAAAGTTTTAGTCTCAAATGCTGTGTGACAACTATTGAGCAAATACAAATAAAGCATTCAGTATGACAGTGGACACATAATAAGTGCTAAGCAGATGCTGTTGATTATTACCTCCATTAACCTTGTTATTGCATCACCATTGTCATCGTCATTGTCACCATCAGCATCACATTGTTGTTGATATACTAACCTCAATGTTCCACTAAAGGCACAAGCCACAAAAAGTCCTGGAAGTCCTGGCATTGTGGCAAAGAGCTCCATAACAAAATAAGGCATCAGCTAGGGGGAGAAAAAGAGAAAGAGAGAGAAGGGTTGAAGGGTGGGGAATAATGCTCTTCTCAGCAACATCAGAAATGTGGGAATGTAGCTTTTCTGTAATATATATATATATATATATATATATATATATATATATATATATATATATATATATATAACGCCATTTTCTTGACTATTTACTCTGATTGTTAGCAATTAAACCCGAAAAGCAAACCCTTAAAACATGCCTTTATGGCATCCAGATATTATGGTTCCACCTTAGACCAGGCTTGTAGCAAAGCAGCCACTCTATGACAAGCAGGATGAATGAACATGCAGGGGAGGAGAAGGAGAGTGATTGTTCCTCCAGAGCATACTATCTATACATGGAATTTTAAAAATACATTTAATGTAATATGTTGGCATGATATTTAAGCTATGCTAAGAAGGCATGATCAGAAATGCTATGGCAATAAGGGTCATTTTCTTCAACTGACAACCAAAGCCAAATTCACCTTCTTATCTCCCCAGCTTTAAACTGGTCTCAGGCCTTTAGATATTGAAATGTGTTTTGTTGTTGTTGTTGTTGTTGCTGTTGTTGTTGTTTTGTTTTGTTTCAATACTCAGTTTGAACCAGGGTATAACAAATGCTAGGCACGTCCTCTACCCCTGAGCTACATTCCCAGCCCTTAGAAGTCTCCTCTTGTTACATGCTCAATTCCCCTTATTGTAACCTGGTGCATGTGACACCATCAACAGCAGAGGAGAGAAGCTAAGTCCTTGGGGTTTGAGAAGTGTCCAGAGGACAAGGCAGAACAGACTACACTTCACCAACGATGGCCAGAACCTCACTCATTCCGGCTGTTTCCCCCAAGGAAACCATACCTGGTCTGGTGCTGAGATCATACCAGAAGTCCAAGGATCACAGTCTTTGAAGTGGGAGTACATGATCAATCCAGAGAAGACAGCACACACCAGAATGATCCAGAGACCCAACAAGTTAAAGTACAAGGCACTAGAAGAGAGCAATGAGCCAACTGGTCACCTCTATGCCATGTCACAGTGTAGAAAGGGCACAACCAAAGACTCTAGGTTAATTTCTGAGGAGTCCTTTAGCTCTCAAGAATCATTCGATTATATACTTTTGCATCTGTGAAAGTATCTTATATTTTTAGACTACTTAACAAATGTGAATAAGGTAAGATTTTAGATGGATAAATGGAATCTCTTTTAAATTGCAATGGTTCCCCCTCCCACCTTTTGCAAAATCTCAGTATGTGTGGTATGAGATCTATTTTCTTGGATAAAATTTCACATACCAATCTCATTATATAACTTTAAGTGATTTTCCCCCCTACTCAATTCAGAAAACTGTCAAAAAACCAACTTACATTTTAACATCTTTTCTTCCAGAGGGATAATGAGATAATGTAGAAATAGACAAGTTATGGAAATATTCACTTTGGTGATTAATTCAGATGAAAGTTTAAGTTGAATTTTTTAAAGATGCTACAAAGTATGAAAAACTTAACACCCTCTTAACTATACTATTTGGAGCTGTTCATCTTATTCTATAAGACACAAGCATGCATAATTCCAGTTGGAAGATTTGTAGAATCCTATGGTTACTTCATATCCAGTCATTTGAAAGTCAGAAGCTTTCTCATATTCTTTTTTAAACGTTCAAATCATTTTTGTTAGTTTATTTTATTTATACAGAATGATGGGTTTCATTGTGGCATACTGATGCAGTCATATAACACAATACTATCAATTTTACCCTGGCCTCCTCCCTTTCCTGTTCCCTTTCTTCTACTGTATCGGTGTCCCTTCCATTTTCATGTTATTCCTTTCTTTCCATTCTCGCTCCTACATGTGAAAGAAAACATATGTATTTCACTTTCTGAATCTAACCCACTTTGCTTAACATGATGGTCTACAATTCCATCTATCTTTCTGCAAATTATATAATTTCATTCTTCTCTATGGCTGAATAAAATTCCACTGTATATACATACCACATTTTCTTTATCTATTCATCTATTGACAGATACTTAGGCTGAGGACATAACTTGGCTATTATGAATTGTGCTGTGATAAACATGGGTATGCATATATCTTTAAAGTCGCTGACATTAATTCCTTTGGATAAATATCAAGGAGTGGTATAACTAAATCATAGTGTTGTTCTGTTTTTATTTTTTTGAGGAGCCTCCATACAGATTTCCATTGTGGTTATATTAATATACAGCCTCACAAATAATGGATCAGAATTCCTCTTTCCCTACTTCTTCACCAACATTTATTATTGTTTGTATTCATGATGATTATCATTATGCTTAGAATGAGATGAAATCTCAGCATAGATTTAATTTTCATTTCCTTGACAGATAAAGATGTTGAACCTTTTTTATATATATTTGTTAGCCATCTGTACTTTTGAGTAGTTTCTGTTCAGTTCACTTGCTCATTTACCAAATAAGTTATTTAGTTATTAGCATTTAGTTTTTCAGATTTTTTTATATAGTCTGGAAACCAATTCTTTGTCAAAAGAGTAGCTGGCAATGATTTTTCTCCCATTATGTAAGCCATGTCTTTACTCTGTTAGTTGTTTTCTTTGTTGTGCAAGAGCTTTTTAATTTGATACAATCCCATTTGTCAATACTCACTACTATTTTCTGAGCAACTGGAGTTCTATTCAAGACATTTTTACTGTGCGTACATGTTGAAATGTTTCCCCTGTGTTTGATTCTCAGAGTCTCAGAGCTACTGGTCTTACACCTAGATCTTTTATCCATATTGAATTAACTTTAATATGGAGTAGGAGAAGGAATTCATTTCATTCTTCCACTTTTATATATTCAATTTTTGTAACATCATTTTTAAAACAGGTTTTCCTCTCTTCACCATATATTTTTGGCACTTTGTCAACAATCAGATCACTACAGATGTGTGGGCTGGTCTCTGTCTTCTATTCCATTGAAATATGACAATATCATGCTGTTTTTGATGCTATGGCTCTGTATTATAAATTGAAATTGGCTATTGCAATACCTCACACATTGCTCTTTGTGTTCAAAATTACTTTGGCTATTCTGGGTATTTTGTTCTTTGATATGAATTTTAGGCTTATATTCTCTGTCTGAAGAATATCTTTGGTAATTTCATGGAGATTGCATTTGATAATATGCTCATTTTACAGTACTAATTCTGCCTACCCATGCACATGAGAGGTCTTTTCATCTTCTAGTGTCTTCTACTTCTTTTTTTCAGTGTTCTGTAATTGTACTTGTAGACATTTTTTCACCTTCTTCATTAAATATGTATTCCTAGGTATTTTACTTTTTTAAAAAAACTATTGTAAAATGAAATAGTTTTCCTAATTTCTTTTAAAAAAGATTCATTATCAGTATATAGAAAAGCTATTGATCTTTATATGTTGTTTTGCATCCAGCTACTTTATCAGCTCTGGGATTCTTGTGGTGATAAATTCCAAGTCTTCTAGGTATAAGATCATATTATCTGCAAACAGAGATAATTTGACTTCATCTATTCCTACTAGTATCCTTTTATCTATTCCTCTTCCCAAATTGTTCTAGCTAAAATTTCAAGTAATATGTTGACTAGGAGTGGTGAAAGTGAACATCCTTGACATGTTCTTCATATTAAAGGAAATGCTTTTAATTTCTCTCCATTAGTATGATATCAACTTTGGGTTTGACATATATAGTCATTATGATGTTGAGGTAAGTTCCCTCTATCCCTAGTTTCTTTATTGTTTTCATTAAGAAGTGATGTTCAATTTTCTCAAATGACTTTTCTGCTCTTATTGAGATGATAATGTGATATTTATCTTTACTTCTATTTATGTAATGAATTAACATTTATTGATTTACCTATGTTGAACTATCTTTGCATCCCTGAAATAAAACCAACTTGAATATGGTGTGTGACAATTGATGCATTATTGAATATTTGCTAATATTTTATTAAGGAGTTTTACATTTATATCCATCAAAGAAATTGGTCTGTATTTCCTTTTCTTGGGTGTTCTTATTGAGTTTGGCTATCAGGTTGATAGTGGCTTTGTAGAATGAGTTTTGAAGCATTTCTCCTTTTCTAATTCATGGGATAATTTGAGGGGTACTTGCATTAATATTTAATGATCTAGTATAATACAGCTATGACTCCATCTGGTCCTGGGCTTTTCTTTGTTGGAAGACATTTTTGTCACTGCTTCAGTCTCATTGATGAATTCATCATGTCCTGTTGTTCTAATTTTGGTAGATCATATATGTCTAAAAAATTATCCTTTTACTAAATATTTTTATTTTATTGGAATATAAGTTTTCAAAATAGTCTATAATGACCCTATAGATTTCAGTTTTGTCTGCACTAATATTTCCATTTTAATCTCTAACTTTATTTAGGTCTTCTGTTTTGTTTTCATTATTTTAGCTACTTTAAAAAACTGATTATAGTTTCAAAGAACTAACTCTTCCTTAATCCGTTTTACTATTATTTATGTTTCTATTTCTTGAATTTGGCTGTGATCTGTATTATTTATTTCTATTACTTTTGGTATTGGTTTGCAAATAAGCAGTTCAATTATTTGAGATCTCTCTGCTGTTTTATGCAGGCATGTATTGCTATAAACTTTCCTCTTATAACAGTTTTTACCATACCCCAAAGCTTCTAGTATATTGTGTTTCCAGTTTTGTTTAATTCTAAGAATTTTAAAATGTCCACCATGGTTAACTGTATAACCCATTAATCATTCAAGTGTATTGTTCAATGAATTCTCCATGGATTTGCATAGTTTCTATAGCTTTTCTTGCTGTTAATTTCTAATTTAATTCCTTTAATATATGAAAAGAGTATGAAACCAAATCTTTTTTATTTGCTGAGATTTTATGCCTTAAAATATGATCAATTTTGGAAAAACCAGTGCTAAAATGGAAGCTTATTCAGCCATTGTTGGATAAAATATTCTGTAGATATCTGTTAAGTTGTTTTATCAATAATATAATTTAAATCTGATGTATTTTTTTGTGTGTAGATGACTTATTAGTGAGAGTGATACACTGAAGTCTCCCACAATTATTGCATTAGGCCCATTATACCCTTTATATTTAGTAATGTTTGTTTTATGAAATTGGGCAAACTGACATTCAGGGCATAAATATTTATAATTGTCATATCTTCTTGTTGCAGTGTTCCCTTTACCAATGTGATAAACCTTTTTTGTCTCTTCTGACCAGTTTTGTCTTAAAGTCTTCTTTGTTTGACATGACAATAGGGACTCTGCTTACATTTGAATTCCATTTGCATATAAAATCATTTTCCATCATTTTACTTTTAGTCTGTTGATTTATTTGCCTGTGAGGTGTGTTTCTTGGAGACAACATTCAGTTGGGTCTTATTCTTCAATCCCATCTTCCAATCTACATGTTTTAACTGAGGAATTAAGACCATTGACATAAGTGTTATTATAGAGCAGCATGTATTATTCTTGTCATTTTTAAAATTTAACATTTGATTCATTCCTAATTATCATATGCTTATTTATTTTTCTAATGTGATTTATCATTTACCATATTCTCTTGGTTATTTTTTATCTACCTCTTCTTTGTGTGGGATTCCTTTTAGTATCTTATGCTGTGCTAGATTAATGGTTGCGAATTCCTTTAGTTTGTGCTTATCTTGGAACATTTTTATTTCTCCTTCAATTCTGAAGGCTGACCTTTTCTGAATACAGTATTCTAGGTTGATTGCTGTTTCTTTCAGGACTTGAAATACATTGTCATTATCTATGTCATCACGATGCATCTGCTGTTATTCCAATAGGTTTGGCTTTATATGTGATTTGGTGCTCTTTTACAGCTTTTAAATTCTTTCTTTCTTCTGAACTTTTTAAATTTTAGCTAAATTAAATTTTTGAAATTTTAATATAAGGTTTTATGTTCTCTCTAGGTGGGATTGTAAATTCATAACATTAACCAAAGAATTTTATAATTTTACCAGTCAACTATGAGAGATGAGAAACCAACGGTAAGATTGTATAGAATGTTAGTCATGGTGTTCTGAATATGTTTCTCATTATAAATGGACTTTAATTACATACAAAATAAATTCTCCTGTTTGCCAAGTGCAGAACTTCATTGATTCCATAAAATATATTTACCAGGCAACTTTATGTGTGTACATGTACTCATTTTAGCTATGGATAGGATGTGATGGGAAGGGCCCCAATATCCTGCACCAACTTCCCCTACTTCCATAGCACCATTTATTTTTAGTAGTCTTGAAAGATACACTAGTGCCTAAAGGAAAAAAAAAATGTCATTTAAATGACTTGATTAGTGATACTATTTCTAGGTTCAAGGAAGATCTGGCTTAAAATAAATTTGTCTTTGGTTAAGTAATCAGTCTTCTTGGTCATCCAATTAACTGCCCATATAATAAGCCACTCCTGGTTTTAGCTTGAAGCCACATTTAATATGAACTTTATGTATCTATTTCTGCTTGCCTATTTTGCAGGATGTATTTTTCCCAAGTAACAGATTTTTTTTCTTATTCCCCATTGGAATGTTTCAACTACATTAGTCTTCAGATAATTGAGCAAAAACAGAATATTTTGCTCAGCATTGGGCAAAGTGTGCTCAAAGATGGTGAGAGTCCTCCTCTGACCCTGAGTGGCCCCCCACAGCTCCAGAAGTACTCCTGAGAAACCCACTATTTCCTCACTACAACAATCTCTCCTCCAGCTATGTCTACTTAAAATGTACTTCTCACTAACGATTAAATCACCATAGGTTCTCTCAGAAAAGTTTTTCTTAAATAGATTTTATTTTTTTTATCTTTCCTTATCAAAAAAAATCCATCACAGCTCTATCCCTTTGTAAGATTGGGAATGGACAGAATCTGGTGACAGTCCTACATGCTTAGAAAATTCTGTATATTTTTTTCTTCATGAGTATCTCTTCTTTATTACAATTGTCATACACACCCAATGCTAATACAAGATATTCAAGTTCCACGCCAGTGTATGAATGAGATTTCACTGATGTATGTTTCAATCAAACAAACCCACTAAGTGAGGCTTAGAGATACATACATAAAAATGTATACATATGCATGTGGTGTATACACACACATATTATCTTCCTAATATGTATGTGTGTTTACACACACAAGCATTCTTGAAGCTTCTTAAAGCATTACTTTGTTTAATAAATGATGATTTTTTAATAAGCATAAAACATTAGTCTGCACCTTGTGGGAAAAAATGATGAAAAAGATATAATTGCTAATTTTCAAGTACCAGTAGTATACTATAGTATAGTATAGGGAGGAATTAAGCATGTGAACTAGAGAAACTAATATTCATAAGATTAAAAAAACTAAACTTAACAGAGAACTATTGTGTGTTTCACCAAAGGATTTGTCTCTTCACAGATACATCCAATTCTGGTTTCTCTTAAGACAGTTTGTTAATGAACTTTAATTTAAATAAGTTTTAAGATCAAAGCCATCTCCATTTTCAGTAATGCAACTGTTTGATAAAATGATGATCATGTGTGTAAAGGGTTTGTGATAATAGTATTTTATGAGATTGGAATATTTTACTAGTGAATTGATAGAACATTGGGTAATGTGTTCACTTCCCTATGAGAGTTATGAAATATGTAAGTAGTAATATCCCAGTTCTCCTTCTGGAACTCAACTCACAAAATGGTTGAATCATTTCCAGACAGTTTTATGTTTTATTCAGTGCAAATAAGAAATTGTACGTTGAAAGTATTTTAAAATCATGTGGGGAATATTCATAATGACACTTTCACTAAGAAAAGTTTAGGGCATCTTGACAAAGCTAGGGTGCTACAGCCTTAGGCAGCAGCACTGGGGACAAGACATCATTTTAGATGCAACTCTGGTTTTCCTACAAGCTTTTTGAGAGAGTATTATAACTGCCCTTGGTGTCCATTCCAGAGTGCATGATGTCCTGAAGTGCTAGAAAGAGGCTTGACAAAGTGTGCCTCTCTGTTCATGTCCTGCAGAGAGCCAATCTAGTAAGAACAGAAGTGGCTACAGTCCCTTTACAGTTTGCCACATTGTTCTAGGTTCTCTTCTTTTTAAACCTCTCCTTGGAAACTGTAAGGTTAAGTACATCTGTTATAAAATTTAGGCCTCACCTACAGAATCTCTGAGCAGTCCAGCCTCATAAGGGAGTTTAACATAACTTGATTTGTAAACACAGGTGAAGCTTCACTTGAACTATTTCTTCTAAATGTCTACATTAAAGAAAAATGAAACTCAAAGCTAACCACTAACAAACCACCAACCAACTTTTAGAAATAGGGACACTACAGAAAAACAGAACAAATTAAGGCAGCCGTATAACTATGACCAATCAAGTATTTTCTTTCTTTACTTCCGTGTTCATTCTTCAAGAGCTTCCCCCTTCGAAGTCCCTCTGTGGAATCCCCAAAACACTTCTAAGCATCTTGAATTGTGAATTGTTATTTTTTCAAATAAACATTTTAAATTTTATTGTGCCTCAATTTACCTCTTAACACAACAGAAAATAGTTAAGCAAGCCACAGGCTGAGCCATGAGAGCCATTTCATCATGGCAACTGTGAGCAAGAAACACAGGTATTTATCTCTGCATCACCACCCACAGCAAACTCCAACTTCATTCAAACTCCAACTCGGCCACTTTGCTAAGATGGGAATAGTAATGCCTAACTCACAAAATTTATGAAAAGTTTAAGTAAATCTTGCCATTTCTCTCCCTCTTTCACATACATGCACAGCTGTAGAAAGCATATAATAAGAACTCAATAAAGTGGAAGAAATGATGGAAATTTTTTTTGATTAATAACTTACAGCTTAGCATGCTTCTCTGTTTTGCAAGAGATGCATCGCTGGATGGTTGATTGATTAACTCCATAGATTCCGAGCCATGTAAAAGTTCCTCCCACTGATATTGTCCACAAAGTGTGCCGCCGGAGGGGATCTACATCAAAACTGTGAAACAGTGAAGAGAGTGAATGTCAATTCATTCAATGCTTAGAATTATTAGTTGATGAGGCCATTCAATTAAATCTTTATAATGCCTTAAAAAGTAGCATTGGACATACTCAACTATATGAAGTCGGGATCCATTGCTTGCTTGCTCTAATACATTTTGTAATCCACCATTGTGAGCCGATCCTTGAATGAGAACTGTTAAGAAGCCCACAATCATGACAATCATCTGAAACGCATCTGTCCACACCACTGCTTTTAATCCTCCCTAAAATGAACAGAATGATGTAAAGTGTTAAAAGCAGGGTCTGTAAAGCTCCCCACTCCGGACAGTTTTCCTACTAATGCAATCATTTCATTTGTTCAATAACAGTTGCTGAGCATCTTTTATGTGTCAAATTTTTTGTTAAACATGAGAATAGTTGTAAGTGAAAAATATACTAACCACTAAGAAACCACCAATCAACTTTTAGAACTACGGACACTATAGAAGAACACAACAAATTAAAGCAGCCGTATAACTATGTTTCTTCCTTAATTTCATTGAGCTCAAAATCTAATGGAAGAAGCAGATATTTTATAGTAATATGATAACTTAAAATTATGGAACATGCAATTAAGAACAGGTTACTATTGGAGCATACAGCAGGAAGTCTGAACCAATTCTTTCAGAGTGATAGACAAACTAAATTCTGAAGAATAAGTAAAAATTTGTCAGGCACAGAAGACCAAGAGGGGATCAAACCAACATGTATGAAGAAAGAAGAAACATTGGTCCTCAAGGAAATGAAAGAAAACTTAGATATACACAATCAAGCTGTGGAGAGCCTAAAGGGGGAACCTCTGAATTCTCTCGAGGTCAAGCAGATAGATATTGATAAGTACACTTAAAAAATTCACAATTTCCAGGAAATATCATTAAAAAGAGATTGATAAAAGGGTTTTTTTGGTAATATTTCCATTGGTGGTTGTGTGGATAATGAATTGTAAGACTATAGAAGACAAGGTGTCAGGAGACCAGATCAGAGTTTATTCCTGAAGTCCATGCCCAAGAAGGTCAACAGTTTGAAGTAGGGTAAGGGTATGGATTGAAGGATATTCAAGAAATAGCTTATGATTCATTAAATATAAGCAATTATATAAGCAAGGGAATTAAGAATAATCTCTTGGTATGACTTGTATAACTTGGACTCTTTTTTTTGTTGTTGTTTGTTTGTTTTTATGAAACTAGCGGCAGTGAAAACACTTTGGGAAATGGAGATAGTCAAATACTGAGAAAGAATAAAAACCTAGAAAGGAATGTTGGATTCTATATATCCATGAAGGAAGGAGTTTTAAGAGCTACAGGATGATCCAGTAGGAAGGTAAAAAAAATTAGAGTTTAAGGAAGGCAAATTTAGTTGTAGAATTTGTATAGAATAATTATGCAAGAGATCAGAGCAGTGGTTATGAAGCCACGTTTCCCTCTAGAATCACCAGAGGGATTTAAAAGGGTTTCTGAATTAATTGAGGTCTGTATTAGGGGTTTGTCCTCAATGTCTTTTGAAACTCCCTAATGGATTCTAATGTAGAATTTTACCTGATAACCTGACCATAAGAAGAAAGGAGGAAAAAGACACTGTTGCATTTAGTGTTCCATGTATAGAAGCCCTTAAGAATCCCACCATACAGAATGCATAGAATCCCACGATAGTGAAGATGGGGTGAGCTAATAGGGAAAAATTAAATGAAGCAACATATTTTAAAAAGCGTTTTTTTTTTTAATGAAAAGCTCTAGGTAAATGAAGGATGTGATATTTTTAACACTGAAAAGTAGAATTATCATCCCCAGTTACTCCTCCAGAGTGTCAAGAACTTCTGTGAAAAGATGACATGCTTTATCTTTAACTTGAGAAGGGAAAAAAAAAACATATTTTTGATGATGGTTGTCCCATCATTTCTTTTGTAATTAAAAATAAAATTTGATTAAAGAAACAAAAAAATCCCTGATAAAGGCATGTGTTAGTCTAATATATTGTCTAAATCATGTTTTGAGAAACAATAAAATTTTTACCTCCTCCCTCCTAGATAGTTCTATCTTGATTTCCTTTAAAGATGTTCTGCTTTCCAATCTCAAATGTCAATTTTAGATTTTAGTCACATGAAGACCCAATACCAAAGGCTTCAGTATTCAGAGATTATTTGGCATTGGTTATGCAAAAAATTTGCACAAACTTGAGCATTAGCTACACATGCAAAAGAACAAACTCCTTTATCAAGTAGTCGTTGAGTCAGATTACAGTCACCATGAAGTTTTCTCTGACTCCTGTATACAGCAAGTTTCTGGCTCCTCTCTCTCATCAAACTTTGTTGATTTGAATCTAATATCCACCTCACTAAATGGCAACCCTCTGTATGGCAGGAATCACTTATTTTTAAAATACTTTCCTCTGGTTATTTTCCACATGGATCATCCACTAGAGGATCACAATAAAGAGCTCACTGTATGAATGCAGGTATTAGATAAATAGGCCCCATGCTGGTGAGACACAGAAGCCTTTAACATGGCTAGAGAGGAGAGATGGCACAGAGGTGTGGTGAGGCAAACTGAGATGGGCAGATTGGATTCACTTCATGAAATATTTTCAACTCTAGGTTAACAAGCTTTTCTTTATGCTACAAACAATAGGAAGCAAGAAGAGAATTAGGCTACTGAAGTGGTATAAAGAAATACATGTCTGAGGAAGATTCATCTGACAGAGGCAAACAGATTGGAGACATGAAGCCAGTTAGGAGGTAGCAAATTTAATTCATTTCATTTTATTCATTAAAACACTCAGACTCTTTTTAAATATTGTACTAAAAGGGGTCTCGACATTTTCTGTGCCTGTTTTTCTCTTTCCTGCAGATGCTTAGATTAATTGAGTGTTTTTATTTAAATTCCATTTTTTCAGATTGTTTTATTTAAAGAGATTCCCTTGAAATTTTCCCATACATTTTTAATTTAAGAGTGAAAAACTTAATGCCATAAACCCCAACAATTCAAATGGAATAAACCTATAAACCTTGAAACTTTTCCATACATTTTTAATTTAAGAGTGAAAAACTTAAAGCCATAAACCCCAACAATTCAAACGGTATAAACCTATAAACCTGGTTATTTGCTACCTGATTTAGATGCTACTGTTGGACAATTTGGGAATTGTTCTTTTGCTTAATCCCAAAATTATATAAAAACAAATGAATGATTATTTTTCATATATTTTATATCATAAATAATTATGCAATTTAATATTGTAAGCAAATACAATATTAAATAACAATTGACTAGAATTACTAAATATTTACTACAGGTATCCCATATCTAAAATGTTTGCAACCAGAAACATTTCAGATTTCAGTGTTTTTCAGATTTAGGAATATTTGTATGAAATTTTTCAGCTGAATACCCTTAACCTGAAAAATCCAAAATTTGAAATGAAAGCTCCAACATCCAAAATTGTTTGAAGATAATGTATACACACACAAAGTTTCACATTTTAAAAAAAAATTGGATTTTGGAATTTGGAGTTAGCGAGTTCTTCTTGTATTTTACATCTTTTTAAAATTTTTTTAAATATTTATTTTTTTAAGCTTTAGGTGGACACAATATCTTTATTTCACATTTATGTGGTTCTGAGGTTCAAACCCAGTGCCTCATGCATGCTAGGCAAGTGCTCTACCACTGAGCCACAACCCCAGCCCTGTAATTTACTTCTTAATCATGACTTCTTCCACTTAAAACTGGAAGACTTTTTTCCTTCTTCCCATAGTACTTAGTGTTTTCTTGGAGGAAGAGCTGTTAGTGACAAATTCTCTTGGTTCTTGATATTAAATTCTTAAAAGACAGTTTTATTGAAAATACAACTATAGGTTGACAATTATTTGCCCTCATGTGTTTGAAAATACTATTCCAGCATCTCTGGCATCTACTGTTGCTGCTATGAAGTGTGCCAAGAGCATCCCTTGATAGACAATTTATTTCCTCTTGCTGGCTCTTGCTCAGGTCTTTTTTTTTTCTTAAATATCTACTATTCTATAATTTCACTAATACATTCAGGTCTTTTTTTTTCTTTTTATCCTTTAAATTTGTACTTTTCTTTAATTCTATGGATTTTTATCTTTTAACAGTTCTGAAAATTTTTGAGTTACAATGTTTTGAAATCTCCTTCATTCTTTCTATATTATTCTCTGAGACTTTAATGGCACATAAATTAGATGTTCACATTTATCTTTTATATGACCCCATTTCTCTTTCATTTCTGCATCTCTTTGTCTTTCTGAAATATTCTGTCATTTCTTCAGATATATCTTCTGGTATAGAAATTGTATGACTTTTCAAATGTATCTCCTTTTATCATAATTGGTACATTGTTGATTATTGCTGATGCTTGCTTGGCTTTGAAATTGTATTCTTTCTTTATTAAGTCCTTTTGGCAAATCTATTCTTTATTCAGTATCTTGCAATGCCAATGTATGCTAATCCCGACAGGCTAAATCTCATCTGTTGTTTTGCTAATATTCACTCATAGTATCTTGCTATACTATAGTGTTAATGTGATAGAAAAAAAAGATGAAGATAAAACTTTAAATGTGTAGAAATTGTGGAAATTTCAAGTATGAAAAAGAGAAACAAGAGCAGTTTAAATTGTATATTATCATATATGTGTTACAAAATATATGTGTTGTAAGCATATTCTACTCTATGATAATGTATCAACAATTTTACTTTTCTTTGTAAAGGAGGAAGGAGAATCCCTCTATCTGGGAACCACCACCATATTCTTAATTGGTTACATTTAGCCAGAAAATGGTGTGATGAGTCAGAAGAATAAAGCCTCCAGTTGCAGGGGATGAGCAAATAATAAGTGCTCAATGACTATTTGTTAAAATCAACTAATTATAATAATTGTACAAACATGCTATCAATACCAGCCAGATTCCTTGATTAAAAAATAAGCATGTGTAAAGACAAATGTTAAATATAATCTAAGTTATCTATAAATGAGAGACAAAATAACTGTGGAATCCTTATGTTTATAAAATACTAACTATCCTTGCTCAATCATGCATGTATTTTGCTGCTTTTCAACTGGCAGACAGTGAACAATTGAATGCTACCTATGATTTATGAAAACTGTTAAGGAGAAAATTATTCTTAGAAGTTGCACAGGGTCACCTGGGCTCTGTCCTCTGATCAAGGAGGTATGTCTTTCATTAGATCAACTTTCATTAGGAATAACATACTTGAGTGAACTCAGACTTCAAATTTGCCTAATGTCTGATTAAAAAAAAAAAAAAAAAGAAGAAGAAGAAGAAGAAGAAAAACAATACCTTCCTCAGGAAACTAAGGCATATAAGCCAATATACTGCTATTTAATTTTGGGATAGCAATTACAGCTGTAATTTGAAGGCCTGCTGCTGGAAATTTGCCCTTATTCCAAATTAGGAGGAGTGTTTAATATTTTTCCCAACTAGATACATACCAGGGTACAGTAGAATGTGCAAACAATTCCTGTTGCAAACACAGAGCCCCAGAGATCAAACCCAGTCACTATGAAAGGAGAAAAAAACATTAAAAGAAATTTCTCTGAGCTAAGTAGAAGAGAAAATTTTATGAGGAAAGAATCACAGTAGTTTTTTCACTGTTTTTTTTTTGTGTGGGCAAAAATAAATCGAATTCATCTCATTGAATTTTCTCAGCTCTGATAAAGATTATTTTTATTACATTTTTATATCTTAAACCAATCCACAAAATTCATATACTATTTAATTTTTTTCTCCTAAGATTCTTTAACTTCCATCTTTGGTTCAAGTGATGTATGTCTTTTGTTTTGTCTTAATGAAATTTGAGTAATCTAAAACCACCTAGGCATCCACGAGTAATTAAAATTTCTCAGTATAAACACATAGCCCAATTAGTTAGAACATTAAGGACTCTCTGTTGAAAGTGGCAATGTCACTGCAAAAAAAAAAAAATCACTCTTGCTTCTAAGATTCTATTTTCTTGAAAGGATCAACTATTTATCACAGTATGACTATTACAGACAACTTTCTTCTTGTGCTCAGATTATGTACTTCATGAAGTCACTGAAACATGACCACATATAGAGGAACTTACTTAGCAGTTGTATGCATATAATACCCAGAATACCATCATTTCTATGATTAAAAAACAAAATGAAAAACCCAAATGATAAAAATGATTGAACTGGGTGTTTAGAACTACCCAGTTTTGCAAGGCAAAGTCCAATAGCTAATTGTTTGCATTATTTTCTATGTCAAATCATCTTTTTAGAGCTTTATGGAGCGACTACCACAGTAATTCAGAGCATCTTAAGCAGAGTGATATTCTTCTAACAGGGTATTTTACATACATTTGTTCAAGCTGAGAATTCAGGCATAAAAGTAGTAGACTATGTCCATGGGAACATAGAAGACTCACCTTGATTGAGTGCCAGGGCGGGAGCGTACACCACCACACCTGTGTAGAGAATCTGGTAGAGAATAAGAAGGAGGTGAGTAGCAGTGGGGAGAGCCATGGAAGGAAAACTGCCCAGAAGCTCTTTATTGACCTTCCTCCAACGTGCTTACCAAACATTCCCTTCTCATCCACTCTCATGTTGAAGTAATTTAACACTGTAACTAATTTGTAGAAGGGGTGTAATCATGAGATGGGAGAAGAGGGGTGGATTTTCAAGATGACTGCTCATTTTGAGATGTCATCGTTACATTTGGTGTATTTTTAAAGAATACAAAAACACAGGCTTCAAGTTCAGCTTTTGATTCAACTTCCCTCTACCCACTCCCCTCATGTGCCCATCACAAAGGGTTCTCTGCTGACTTCATGAGAAACTTTACTAAAGAATAGAAGCACATTTCAGCAGTTTGCTAAAATATGGACTTTAGAGTGGAGATTAGGCAGTTGGGGGAATGTGAGAGGAAAGAACTCTAAGAGAGACTAAAACAGGGGGACTGGTATGTAATGAACACCATCTAATTCACAGAATGGAATTGTGATTGCTACACTGATGTAATGGGTTCAGTTCACATCTTATTTTAAATGGACTTCCACCATTTGGAGATGGCATCTGAGGGTTGCCATCAGCAAATATGTGTAGGCAGTTCAAGAGGCATTGTTTTCTTCTTATTCTCTTGCTTAAATCCTTCTGGCATCAGTGGGAACTCTAATTAAGAAGGAAAGTCACCTTGTAGAAAAGAGCACTTGGTCAATGGGAGGAAATTCACCACTGTGTCCAGGGTGAGCTTGGGGAGAATGAAGGCACCCCAGAGCCTGGAGGGTGGGAAAGGAGTGCATGGGAGGGAATTAGGTATATTGGTTAGGAAAATTGTTTTACAGTGACCTTAAAACAACAACAACGACAACAATAACAAAACAAAACAACAACAAAAAAAAACAGGCATTTCTGGTTCAGCTCAGTTAACCATTAAAAAAAAAAAGAAAAAGAAAAAATTTGGTTAAATAGTAGTAAAATATACTTGTAGCGATTTTTCCCTTTTGTGACTTATAATATATACTTGTTCTTATTATTAGTCCAGATGTATGGATTCTAGCAATGTGAATGGCTCTCAAGGTAATCACGTTTCTTTGGAAGAAAGTAGTGACTTCTTAGTAGTGTTTGACCTTTAGTTGAGTTAATTGCCCCATTAAAAAAAAAAAAAAAAACACCTGTAAATGTATCTTGGAACCCCTGGTTCCCACTTCTGCAGCAGCCACTGCCCCTTACCATCTGCACAATGTAGATGACAGTTGCTGCATAGCGAACCACTTTATTGAATCGTAGTTGTAGATACTAGAGGGGACAGAGAGAGAGAAAGAGACATGCGATGAGTTTTAGATAAGAGCTGTTAAGGAGGTCCTTGTTTGACTTGGTATTCCTCTGAGTTTAGTGCTTTAGACTTGCAGTGTGATTTATAGTAGGTATTTCTGGAAGCAACAGGGGAAAAAACATGGGTTGTTAAAAGTCAAACATGTAATAAAACCCAATTCACGCTCATGCTTCTCGTGATGGCCAGAAAAGATAAGTTGGTTGCTTGAATAAAGCACAGGCCTTCTGACTTTATGCCCAGGTATTTTCCTACTGGATCCACTGAAGACAGTTTCCCTTTATGTCCCTAAGTTCCATATTTATCTCAGTTTTTTATTCTTTTCTGGATTACTGCTGTAATCCTCTGGTTGATCTCCCAATACCAAGACTAGTCCATGCTTTTCGTCATCTCATATCTGCCACCATCACTATTAAACAATGTTCTTACCTGGGCATTTTTTTTCCTCAAAAACTTTAGTGATTTTTGACCAAAAAAAAAAAAAAGTCCACATCTCAAGCTTGATATTCCATCCCCTCTTTTGTCTGACTCAAACCTACCTTGCTTAAGACATACCACCTTTCCTTTGTGTAGGCAGAATTTTCAATGTAAGAGTCTCTCTCTTCAAATTTCAAGTTTGTCTCCAAGTTCTTCATAATTTCTCAAGAAAAAATGGTTCAATGGCTATTCTTATTCTTCTTAGACCCTCTGTTCTGAGCTCCTACAGCACATATGCTAAACCATTTTCATGGTTACCAGTCTCTGGTAATTTGGTGTTGGATTTACTTATTTAAAAGTTGCTAGTGAATTAGTTACCTATGGGTACTGCAGCAGATTATCACCAATTTGGAAGCTTAAATTAATAGAAATGTATTCTCTTGTATTACTGAAGCCCAGAAATCCAAAGTCCATTCACTGAGCCAAAATCAAGGTGCTGGCAGGTTGTGCTTCCTCAGGAGTCTCTAGAAAGAATGTTTCTAGTTTGTGAACCTTCTGGTCATCCTCAATTTCCATTCTAGCACTCTAATCTCTGCCTCTGTAGTCACTATGCCTTAGCTTCAGTCAAGTTTCTCTCTGTCTTACATAAAGGTACATGAGATTGTATTCCTATTTATGGTATACTTGGGTAATGTAAGATATTAATTTAATCACATTTGTGAAGACCAACTTCTTCCCTTTTTTGGACCATCTGAGATATTACAGATTTGAAGTATTAAGGATACATATGCATGTGCATGCATGCACCCCCCACCCCCCACACTCTTGGGGGCAGTGATTCTTTTTTAACCAAATTTACTCATGCTAACGTATGTACATAGTGTTCTAGTTTACTCATTTTTATCTTTGTAATTTGTATGTTGATGCATTTAATATATACTCGTTTCCTGCTTTCTACATTGCATTCATATGTACAAGAAGCAAACAAGATATAGTTTACATCCTAGAAGATCTTACAGATTAGATACGGCAATTATTAACAAATAGTAATAAAAATAAAATTGCACCTTTAATAGTATTCAAGGAAGAGTTACAGAAGCTGTGAACCCACTCAACAGCAAGGTGTGAGTCACTGCTGGAGGTCAGAGAAGGTTTTTCTGAGTAAGTGTTCTAGATAATGTGAGTATATATCTTCCAATGCATATAGAGTGAGCAAAATAAATTTTAAAAGTAGCAAATGACTTTAGGATTCAGTTTCTTCATTGTTGTTTTGCTTTTAGTATGTTGTCTTCTCTGAATTTAAGGAAAATCATTTTTATTAAGTCATGGTTTAACTAATGATTTATCCTTTTCCTAGAAAAGATATATAATGTTCCATGGCTTAAAATGGACCTTTCTTTGAAACAATGAACTCTTGATAGAACTGTAACTCAGTTTCACACTAGCTCACACTTCAAAATTTACTCGTCCAGGTGTCCAAATTCTCAGTTTATTTTCAGGCCAGTCTTTCCAGATGGTACAAGGAGACTGGGACTCGGAGTCTAGTCTGTGATTGTGAGACTTAGGAAACTGTATGTAAAGAAATATTCTTGCAGAGGTAGGGAAAGTCAATGAGGAGGCAAAAAACTCAAATATCACAGGATGGAAAACTTTTGTGATAATGACAGCTTGGGTTCAGACTACATGTCTTTCAGAAAATAAGCTTACTACACTAAACCATGGGCTTCCCTTCCCAAGAGAGACACTTCAGAGAAGACAATGGCATAGTGTGTGACCAAGCCAAGGACAGGGCTAAGAATGCAGTGGGATCTTAGGACCATAGTCATCAGTGTGGGTGCAACAGGCACAGCTTATCGGCACTCAGTGTCCCAGTACATGTAAATTGCATCTAAAAGCACCTATTATTGTCTGTTGTAGGCTTTCTATCAGCCTTTGCTCCAGCAAGGTCAGAAGTGTGTGGGGGTGTCATCACTGGCATTCAGCCAATGACTAAAGGGAGGTGGAGAGAAAATGCACTGGCTTCTTTGCCTTTCGGAAAGGATAACTCAGACACAGTCTGTCCTGTCTTCCAGAGATCCCCAGGGAGACTGAATCCCAGCAGATCACAGTGATAACTTGCTCAAAAACACACCTTGTATGGATTTCCTCTCCTTCCATAATTACTTTGCCACTTGCCTGCCAGTGCTTACTGGAATCAGTAATGATCCAAATGACTTCCATTCACACCTTATGTCAGGATCTGCCTCTGGGGAAATGCAAACTTAAGACAGTGATATTTATCTATATAATATAATGCAAACTCATTAATCACATAATGAACCCAGGATAGTCTTCTGGAGGATGAGACCAAATATAACACAAAGAAGCTGTCTCAGCCATGTTTCTCTAGAGCATCAGGCCCCTGGCCAACTCAGTTCCTGAGTGAAGTCACAAAGACTGCCCACATGAGCCAGCAGAAGAACCTTACTATTGTATGAGGCCCAGTTGAGGTAGGCAAAATGGTTTATCCCTGGAATTCTGAACAAATAAAATTGCTGATTTTAAAAGTTGATTTTGGGGTTGATATACTGCATGAAATTAGATAAATGATATAAAAATTAGTAACAAAAACAGGAAGATGTAACAAAAGCCAAAAGTACATTATCTATTTTGGGAACTGGGTAGTTCCTAAGGCCTGGGAAAGCTTTCCTGGAAAATGGGAAAGCTGGGAGGAGACTGCTGTAGGATCTGGAAGCCAATGGATTTTACATTTCAGTTTAGTTTTGGTCCATTCAGTAACACTAGAGAAGTGGTATTCAGAAAAGGGTATGTGCAAAAAGAAGTAGATCAGAAGTCAGAGTCCTTGAATTCTAGTTTCATATTTGCTGATATTTCATTCTGTGATTTAAGCTTCTGTTTTCTCATCTGCAAAGCAGAAGAGACTTTTCAACTGCATTATTACATATCTGTAAAAATGTATTAAATGAACGTGGCACACACCTTACTCTGAGCAACTTTGGAGGCTGAGACAGGAGGATAGCAAGTTTGAGGAGAACCTCATCAACTTTGCGATGTCCTTTCAAAAAAAAAAAAATTGCATATGTAGCTTAGTGGTACTATGCAGTTGGGTTCAATCCCAAGCACGCGCGCGCACACACACACACACACACACACACATACACACACAAAGACAGTAAAAGTTGTATTTTTCCTTTTAATGTATTTGCTCATACTATTAATAGTTGTCTTTGGTGGTATATAAGTATTAGTAGAGTAAAAAGAAAAAAAAAACAAAAGTTCAACAGCAAAATTGCATACTTCATGCCTGGTTTTTAAAATATCAGGGGACATTTATTTATCATCATGGTGATTGTTTTAGAATCCCAAATATTATCCTGCTGTATCTTTATCTCAGCAAGTAGCAACTTCACTTTTTTATGTTGGTTTAAGTCCACATAAAATAAACCAACATTTAGTGCTTTCTCTCACTCTCATTTTCAATTCATGAAAGAATCCTGGTATATATACTCCCAATATCAGAACATATCCATTTGCATTATCTCTTGTATAAACAAAATATTAATATTTTCTCGTGGGCAGATTATGGAAACAGATTCTTAGTCCCATCTTCTACCATAGTCAAAAACCTTCCAACTTATTCTCAACATCCAACTAGAGTAAAAATCTTAAAATATAAATTACATTATGTCACTCCTCTACCCAAATATTATAATGATTCATCTCACCAATAGTAAATGCTCATCCTTACAATGACCCAAAAGGCCTCATGATATGGGTTTACATCCTATCAGAACCTAAATACAACAAATATTTTTAATACTATCTACTATGCTGAAATAATTTTCAATGATAATATTATTTTAGATATTTGATTTATCAAAATACAAATATTATCAGAATAATATCACAAAATATAATTTAGTAGAGAACCCAAAAATTCACCAAAAAAATTATGTAATGAATAAGTGCTCAGAAACCAGTATACAAGAAGACTAGTAAAGTCACAGTTTCTGCATAATGAAAACCTTTGTTCAGAAATTAAAAAGTAGTTCAGAAGCCATCAAAGCTAAGAAGTTCAAGAAAAATTAAAAAACAGATACTAGCTTATAAACTAGTGTTCAGGGTAAATAGCAGGCAATATAATTTTAGTATAAAAAAAGATGGAGTTAACCTTGACTGAAATAGAGATAACACGAGGAGACTAATTATAAACTATCCAAGTAGAGATAATGAAAATGTATGATATTGCAAATGAGCTAAACCTAATTTATCCCATGGGGTTGGAATAAGTCCTTATGCTCTTTATTGGACAGGGTGGTGGGAAAGGAGCACAGATGGCATCTCTTAGTCTTGAACTCCCACTGCATGTCAAAGCATTTAATCAGTTGGCCATTGCTATGCAACACCCACCAAAACCTGATGTGCTGAAAATCTAAAGAATTATTATTTATCACAACTGAGGACAAACTGGTGTTCCGCTACCCATTTCACCAGGTTTCTTATGTGGCTGCAATCGGCTGGATGATCAACTGAGACAGAGGGTCTAAGATGGCCTCTCTCAGGTCTGGCAGTTGTGCGACTCACAGCCTGGTGTTGGCTGTCAGCTATCGAGTCTCAGTTCTCCTTTGTGTGGCCACCTGTGCTATAGAGGCTAGACCTGTTATGCCACTCTTCTTACATAGCAGAATCAGGGCAGCATTCCAAGAGGGCACAATCACTTTCTTACTTAAATGCCCTATTAACATGGAAATTTTATTTGATAGCCCTTTATGAATTACATTCTCCACCCAAACTGGCATTCTTTCTCTTGTCATTTCATTTCCCTCTATTGCTATGGTAAGCAAAGTAGCACAGTGATTCAGTATGTGGTCTCTAAAGTTAACTTATCTGGGTTTGAAAAACTCCCACTTGATAGCTGTGTGACATTGAACAAATTACTTGGCCCCATGTGCCTCAGTTTTCTAGTCTGTTAAATTGGACTGATGATAACAGTACCTATCTAAAAAGACTGTTTTGAGGCTAAGTTGAGACATAAAATACTTAGAGCAATGCTTAGCACATAGTTAAATATCACATAAATCTGCATTATGCTGTCTTAGGCATTTGTTGACAACTTTTGCTATGAAGTAGATATCATAAGGAAAATTTGATTCTTTGCTATATTCCCAGGGCCTAAAGAAGTGCAGAGAACATAGCAGATATTCAATGGTATTTATTCAACAAATGGATAGTCATAAAAATTATATTCCAAATGAGGGTAGATTTTTATTATTTAAAAAGGTGTGTGTGTGTGTGTGTGTGTGTGTGTGTGTGAGTTAGTTACTGGGGACTGAACTCAGGGCTTCATGCATGCCTGGCGAGCATTCTACCACTGAACTACATCTCCGTATGAAAAGCTTCTTCACATTTAACTAAACCTTCATGAAAGATGGGAATTATTATATTCCATGTGGAAAATGGAATTGAGAAATGCTAAGTAACTTGCACACAAAGTGATCTTATTGGTAAAGAAAAATTGAACTTATATTTTCAGGCCCCAAGTTTTCTCTATTTCTCTCCTTAGCTGTTAAGTAGGCAGTTATTCTAATGCATAGTATTGCTTAAAAAAAATAGCAATGTCTTTGTGAGTCAAATCTTGAAAGTTGAATGCAAACGCTTAGCACATAGTTATATTTTCAGAAGTATATTAATAAGCAAGGGGAAATGTGTACATTTCTGGTACTAATCATAAATTTAGTTATTTTCTCTTGAATCTACACCCCAGGACTTAGCTATTGAATGAACCAAATTTGAGTACCTTCTTTTGGGAAAAGAGGAAGTTAATGTTGACAATTTGGAATATGATCATCTATGGAATCATAGGATTTAAGACCTTCTAAAAAGTGTTCATTTGCTGATTGCATCCAGAAGTCAAGAGAATCATTTTATTATACTCATTTAGTTTGCAAAATTCTTAAAGATAGGTCATTTATGAATCTTCTGCTGTAACTTGGTAGGGTGTGATATTGGATAATGGAAATAAATACTTTCTTCATAAAAACTTATTTATGAGATCACAATTAAATTATAGACATACAAATTCAATTTTGAACACAATGTTTTCATTGAGAATGCTTGAAAAACCCAAACTCCACTGTCTCATTTCCTCTCATTAAAATAATTCCCATATTTTTATTAGTTAGCAATTTCTTCCAATTAAAATATTTGCTGATTTTTCAAAATATTACCATTTCCTAATTAAATCTTGGACCTAAGAAATAATAAGTACTAAAATGTTCAGTTTACTGTCTGATTGGAATAACACTACAGAGGGATATAGACAAAATAGGTTCTCAGTAGACTTTTAGCACTATTAAATCATGACTAACTTACTTATTGGTATCTCCATTTTCTCAGCTGGAAAATTATAATACTTGTGGCATACATTTTGCTTGTTTTTCAGGATAATTATGCTAATAATAATAATACAAATAAAAACAACTCTGTTTTCTTAAGAACCTCCCACAATCTAGACAATGCATCAGGTATTCACAGACAGGTGGTAATTTTATCATCCAAACAGCCCTGAGGGAGCCACACATCATCATTTCTATTCTACAATGGTGAAAACAGGTATAGGTGCAGCCAGAGCTTAGGCTTTTCTCCAATATAATTTAATGTCTTTTTTCATAATGTGTAATTGCTTTGAAAAAAATCAGTGAGTGTTCTTCAACTACTGATCTTTGTTGCAAAGATGATGTGTATTAATAGAGGGGAAAACAGGATAAAAAAATCATTCAAATGGAGAGAAATTACTTGTGCTCAGAGAAGGGTGCAGTTCTCTTACCTCGTAAGTGCTAGTGATGCCAGATCTGTAGAACACAGGGAGAAAGAGCTCTGATGTAAAAATGATGACAAATGTATATGAAATAAAGAAAAGAATGAAGGATGCCCCAAAGCGGTAGACCTCGGAAGGTGTCCCCAAGACAGTGACAGCTGACATGAAACTGGCCGTCAGAGATAAAGCTACAGGGCCAAAGCTCATTTGCCTTCCCCCTACCAGGAACTCCCGAGATGTTGCCTTTTTTCTCTCCTTAATGGCAAAGAATATTCCGATTCCACAGGAAATGACAAAGAGGGCTGAAAATACAACATAATCCCAAACACTGAAGCTCTTTGCCTCCATGCTGGGAAGTATGATGCTGGAACGTTGCTTTCAACCAGGTCTTAGCAAGAGGATGTTTCCAAAAGCAAAGTTCTGTACAGCAGATGTTTTCCTGAGAAGAAGGATTGTGATTCCCTGAAGATGAGGACCACAGGTAATATGCTGATCTTCAGACACCAAGTCGTACTCAAGGCAGATTTCAAAAGTTAACTGCCAAGAACTGGCAGTGGAATTGGTACCAAGAGATAAGAATTTGAAATCTGACCCTGGTCAAGAGCTGTCTGCTCCTCTCCTGAAGCATATGCCACAGAGAAGGAATTCAGATGTGTTCTGAAATTAATAACTACTGGGGGTGGAATGGACTTGCCAGATAACATGATCTTTTTATCTCCGAGATTTTTTTTTTTTAACTTAAGGTTAAACATTACTGGGAATCATGGAAGTGATAAAAGTTGACCACCTCAGCGTTTCTAATTAGTGAGATGGAATCTGCAAAACACAAGCACAGCCCTCAGTGGTGTCTCTTTCCTGATTAAGAGGGTGGAGATGCTTACCTGCAATTGCCTGAGGCAGTGGGTATGAAGGGTAAGGAGCAAAGAACTGGGAACCCAGAGACCTTTGCTCAAGTCCTGACTCAACCACAAGTGAACTATTTTTGGCAAATCATTTAACTTTTCTGGTCTTTACCCAGAGCATTGGGATAAGACCTTTAAAGGTTATTAGGACTCTTGAGTCTCAAACTGTCTGCCTTTCTTTGTCCAAATCTATAAAATGAGAGATAATAAATTTATCTCATGAGCTATGATTTGTGATTACGGTGGAGCACTCCTGAGCACTGTGTTCTCTTGACTCTAGGACTCAAAATACGGATCTTACAATAATTGATTATTCATAACCTCCACTTTGTCTCCTTCTCTCCTTCATTTTCACTGTTTTACCAAATTTGTCCCCATTGACCAAGTTAGAGTTAGGACAAGACAAGTGAGAAAAGAATGAGGGAAATCCAGTTATAGATTCCTGCTTTTGCTCGCCTTAGATTCAGTGTTGATTACTCAGGAACACATCCAGCAAGTCTTTGGGGACTATTTCTCTATTCTGTTCACGCTCCCCTCCGTCCTCAATGGTTCTCTCTATCTCTGCAAACCTTCCTAGGATACAATATCTAGTTCTCAGTCTCCTCAAGTCTGTGTATCCTTTCCTGTCCCTCAACCTCACTTCCTAAATCAGCTTTTCTTAGTACTCACTTTGAATTCAGTTTGAACTCTTCAATCATCCACATTTATTTTAAGCAGTCTTTTTTTTAAGTGTTTGTAGGAGTCTGTCACATGTTACAAATTATCACTTCCTTAGAAACAGAGGCAAAGTTCTAGTCCACATTCCCAGTAAATAGCAGTCATAGAAAGTAAACAAAAACAAAAATGTAGAAAACTAAAATTATCAGAAACACTCAAAGTCAGAAACACTTCCAAACATAGGAAACTTTCAGAAACACTACCAAACACAGGAAACTTTAATTTTTTTTTTTTTTTTTTTTTGGTACTGGGAGTTGAATCCAGGGATACTAAATCACTGAGCCACATCCCTCGTCTTTTGTACAGTTTACTTTGAAACAGGGTCTCACTAAGTTGCTTAGGGCTTCAATAAATTGCTAAGGCTGACCTCAAACTTGTGACCCTCCTGCCTTAGCTTCCCAAGTCACTGGGATTATACACATGTGCCACCATGCCCAGCTGATTTTTCTTCTGACATCTAGATAATCAAATAGGTCTTAGATTATTTGTATAGTCTGGATACCACCTTCATTTCCTAATTTGTCCCACAGATTTGCATTAGGTCTGAGAAAGTTCTACAGGCTGAACCATGCTTTCAGTTACAAATGAAAATGTGAAGATTTCTGGAGCGCTGTGTGTTCTGTTATTTAACTGTGTCTTGTTATTTCTTCTCTACATTTATGGAATTAATGTAATCTGTGCTAATGGGAAACTAGCTTTTTACTATATTTACCTTAATCTAGGCTTTTAATAATTTTTATCACGAGTACAGCATATCACATTTTATTACATTTCATTTTATTGGCAGATATTGTGTCTTTTACAACTTGAAGGTTTGTAGTCACTGCTTCAAGTTAGTTTACTGACATGACACCATTTTTTTCTAATAGTGTGTCCTTACTTGGGGTTTTTGTGTCATATTTTGAAAACTGTCACATTATCTCAAACTTCATTGTTTTTATTGTGGCTATTGTGATAATCTGTGATCTAGGATCTTTGCTATCCCTCTTGTAATTGTGGTGACATAAACTATGTTTATATAAGACCATGAATGTGATAAATGTGGTTAGGTGTTCCGACTCTTCTAGTAACTTCCTCTCACTCTTCCTCCCCAAAGACCCCCTATTCCTTGAGACACAACAATATTAAAATTAAGCCAATTAATACCCCA
Source organism: Marmota monax (assembly GCF_021218885.2). NCBI lineage: Eukaryota > Metazoa > Chordata > Mammalia > Rodentia > Sciuridae > Marmota > Marmota monax. The sequence continues at coordinate 157,114 of NW_026695230.1, read as the reverse complement.
CAATGGCTTATAAGTGTTCAAGTGAAAGAAACAGTCACACCTCTCTTTGCTTTAAATCAAAAGCTAGAAATGATTAAGCTGAGGGAAAAGGGCATGGCAAGAAACAACAGAAGCCAGAACCGAGACTTCTTGTGCAAGTTAGCCAAGCAAGTCTTGGATGCAAAAGGAAAGTTATTGAAGGAAATTAGAAGTGCAACTCCAGTGAATGTTATAAATCAAAACAGACTTACTGCTGATATGGAGAAGGTGTTAGTGGTCTGGATAAAAGATTGAACCAGCCACAATATTCCCTTAACCCAAAGCCTAATTCAGAACAAGATTCTCTTCAATCCTATGAAATCTGGGAGAGGGGCTAGAAAAGAAATATCTGAAGTTTGTAGAAGTTGGGTCATGAGATTTAAAGAAAGAAACTGTCTCCATAACAAGGTAAGGCAGTAAGTGCTGATGAAAAAGTTGCAGCAAGTTATCTAGAGGATCAGTTAGTCTCTTTGGTAAAAGTGGCCACACTGAGCAACCGATCTTCAGTGTGGACAATACAGGCTTTTAAGACTTTGATAGCTAGAGAAAAGTCAATGCCTGGCTTCAAAGCTTCCAAGACTGGCTGCCTCTCTTGTTAGGGGTTAATACAACTGATAACTTTAATTTGAAGCCAATGCTCATTTAGCATTCTGAAAACTCTTTGGAATCTTAAGACTATACTAAATACACTCTGTGCTCTGTAAATGAAACAACAAAACTTTGACGACAAAGTTTTTTTTTTTTTTTTTTACAAAATGATTTCCTGAATGCATTAAGCATTAAATTCACTATTGAGACCTACCACTCAGAAAAGATTCCTTTCAAAACATTGCTGCTTGTTGACAATGTATCTGGTCACCCTAGAGGTCTGGTGATATACGAGTTTAATGTGGTTTTTATTCCTGTTAGCACAACATGCATTCTGCAGCATGTGTATCAAGGAGTGATTTTAACTTACAAATCTTATCATTCTAAAATAAACTTCCTAAGGCTATAACTGCCACAGATTGTTAATTATCTAATGGATCTGAGCAAAGAAAGTCGAAAACCTTTTGGAGAAGACTCACCATTCCAGATGCCCGTATCATTCATAATTCCTGGGAGGAGGTCAAAATAGCAACTTTAAGAGGAATCTGGTCCTCAATACAAAGGAAAAAAAATAGGAATTTGGAAAGTTCATTTAAACCCATATGGATGATTTTAATGGGGGTGGGGGCAGGGTTCAAGACATTAGTAGAGGAAGAGCTAGAATCTGAAGTGAAGCCTGGGGATGTGATTTAAGAATCACTGCAATCTCATGATAAAAAAATCTAAATGCATGAGGAATTTAGTTTCTTAAAATGGAATTCATACTGTTGACGATGCTGTGCATTTGAAATGACAACAAAGGTTAAAGGGTTTATAATAATACTAAATAAATATAGTTGCTAAATCAGTGGCAGCAGTGAAGAGGATAGATTTCAGCTTCAAAAGATGTTCTATTAATGTTAAAATATAATCAAACATCATTGAATGCTGGACAGAAATCTTCCAAGAACAGAAGATAATATATGTTCATTGACTTGCTTGTTGTCTTATCTTAAGAAATGTCTCAGGCACCACAACCCTGATCAGTGGCCATCAACATCCATGACAGAGCCTCCAGTCAAAAGATTATGACTCCTTGAGGCTCAGATGATCATTACCAATTTTTATCAAAAAAGTATTTTTAATCAAGGTATGTATATTTTTAGATATAAAGCTATTATACAAGTTATAGACTATAATATTATATACACATAACTTTTATATGCACTGAAGAACTAAAAAATTTTGTGTGGCTCACTTTGCTTTATATTAGTTTTATTATCATGGTCTGGAACTAAATCCACAAAATCTCTGAGATTTACCTTTTTTATGATTATATAACAGGTTTTTCTTGTAGTGGTCTCAGCAGAAAATCCAACCCTATCTGGCTTCCAGAGACATGGGTTACTTTATGTTTAATATTAACCCCACCTGAGTGTTAATATTCAATCCACAAGCCATGTAAACAACTTGTAAGCACTATCTTTACATCAATGAGGTTCCAAGATTAAATGTTAGAAGCTTGTAGCTGAAGAGCCAATGAGTGCTGCTACTTTTAATTAAATTTCATGCAGAAGCAGTACTACCTACATGACTCCAGTTAGTCTTGAATTTCAAAACAGTGGGAAGCAGAGTCAGAGAAATGAAGAATGCATCATGCTTCTCATAGAAAACAATGTCTTGCTTTCAACATTTTGCTGAGTATAAAGCACATATTAGTCTAATTTATAACTATTTTCCACATCTTTACCCTTTCCTCCCTATGGTAGCCGCTGGTGTTCTCTCTCTTCTTTACTATTAAGACTCACTCTATGCAAGGCTTTTGCATAGCATCAACTTATTAATAATTTCAGGGAAAAACAAAAAACCAGTAAATTAAGTGGCTGCATCAGTTAGAGGGTGTGTCCTTATATCAGAAATGTTAACATAGGAAAAAAAGGGTAAAGAAATGTGCCTCTTTGACCTGAAGAAACCCCACTATCTTCTATACCTTCTTATAGGTACCCCCAATGCCTACATTCATGCTTTATGCCTTCCATGTTATGCCTTAGACCCCTGTTAGGATATGGACACCATCATTTGTCACAGAAATACCCTTCCAATACAAGGTGTTGCAATCCAATCACTCACCTGCCTAATAAATTAAATTTATAGTAATTAATCTCCATAATCTCTAAAATGTAAAATAGTTCTCCAATTGGCATCAAGCAAATTGAAGCAGGAAAGAAAAAGAGAGAGTGTAAGGATATTGAATGCTACCAAAGAGAGGAAAGGTAAAGAACTGTCGAGGTGGGACTTTCAAAAGAAAAAAGAGGTGTCATTGTTTCAGTTTTGCAAAGTTTGGACTGTGCATACAGTGTTTATCTTGACCTAGAATAAAAGGGAAGAGAACACACATGGATAGGCCTCATCATTTTGACCCTGCACTTTCCCCAGTTGCTCTTTTTCTTTCTCTGTTCAAAAGTCATCAGCAGCGGGAATTGTGTTATAGAATATAATAACTGTTCTTTTGTTGTGATCTGAAACAGGAAAATGGAACTGTGCCTCAGAAAGATTAAGCTACTTTAGTAATTTTTACATAATGACTTTTTTTACATACTGTCAAAGGACATGGTCAAGGGTGACTCAAAGGGCTTCCCTGATATCAACTACTTACTAAAATAGGAAAAGCTGTCCTCTCCATATAACTCTTTCAGTGAGCATGCCAGTTCCATTGTTTTGGGCCCGAGATGGGCAGAACAACAAGGCAGAAGATTGTGGTGGAGGAAAACTTCTCAGAACATGGCCACCAGGAAGGAGAAAGAGGGGGTGTGGTGGGGGAGAGAGAGTGAGAGAGTTGAGAGAGAGAAAGGAGGGGGGAAACGCGGGGAAAGAGAGAGAGCTCCCTTTATAATAGACAAAATATAAACCCCCAAAGCATATCTCCAGTGACCAACCTCCTCTAGCCACACCCTACATGCCTACAGTTATCAGCCAGTTAATCCATTGAACTGGATTAATACACTGATTAGGTTTAAGTTCTCATGCCCAATCATTTTACTTCTAAAATTTCTTTCAATACCTCACACATGAGCTTTTGGGGGATACCTCATATCTAAACCTTAACACTACCCATTAGTTACTTAGTAATCCTGTCCATTATCAGATCAACTATCATTATGTTCAGTAACCACTAAGAGTGTTGATGGTGGCAATTTTATTACAGTATAGTATTATAATTACTCTTTTTTTATTAGTTATTCTTTTTCATAGTTATTCATGTTAATCTTTCACTATACCTGTTATATAAATTAAATTTTATCATTGATATGTATGTATAGGGAAAAAAGCATAGTACATATGGGATTCAGTACCATTTTTAGTTTCAGGCATCTACTGGGGATCGTGGAACATCTGCTGCAGATAAGAACAGATGACTCTATATCAGTGTAATAACTAAATAATTTGACTAATGTAAGCAACTAAATCACCTTTAAAGACTTTATTTAACTATCACCTTCCTTGGTAAACCTATTTAAATTGTAGAATATCACACTCGAAATATCCTTTCTCTATCTTATTTTTTTTCCAAAAAATATTCCCCTCTACTAACATACTGTATTATATTTTAAATGTTAACATCCCTTCATTGAAATGTATATTCCTAAGGGATTTTTTTCTGTTTTGTTCTTTGATGTACTTAGTATCTACAAGTTCTTGTCCCATGGTGGACACTCACTCATTAAATTATATGGATTCTAGGGGATCCTTCCATGTTTGTCATCTCTATTTAATCTTTGTTTTTCTAGAAGAAAAACTAGTATATTCTTCCAAGTTTTTTTGTTCTTTGATATATATAGATATAGAGATAGATAGATAGATATAGATATAAATACGTGTGTGTATCAGTTGTTGATGTACCTTTATTTTTTTCATTTATTTATGTGTGGTGCTGAGAATTGAACCCAGTACTTCACACATGCTAGGCAAGCCCATACCACTAAGCCACAACCCCAGCCCCCCAAGCTTGTTTTTAAAGGTGGAAATATTTATCTATTCACACATATTTCCATGTAAGTAAAACCTGAAATGTATAATCCACCCGGGAAGACTCCCAGATGCCTTGTGGCTCATTGTGACTTCAGTTGAACATTTGTCCACTCATACTTAGCAAATATAAAAACAGATGTTAACTCAAACCTTTATTAAAGAGGCATATTTCAGAGTCCACTTATTAAGACCAATAGAGGATATTATTTAATATTAAAATAGACTAATGGCAGCACAATTCTACAGTAAGTAAGCAGAGCCATTTAAACAGTAGGACAGCTGAGATTGAGGATCAAGGTCCTTTGCTAATATCCTCTAAAATACCGACACCCCTGTTATCAAACAGGAAAGCATGAAACCATCAGCAAGATCCACTATGGATTTCATTTGCTAAATAAACTCAAAGGAAAGAATTTCCTGTTAGGTTAAGACTTAAAGCCATTAAAATAGGACCCTTGAGTAGACCTCAAAAAGGGAAGAAATCTGCTATGTTTTTTTGCTATGCTTTGTGTGTGTGTGTGTGTGTGTGTGTCATATGTTATTTTGACCCTTACATTACTATAAAAATATATACAATTAGGATATTCTTCATAGAACTAGGAAAAAAGTACTAAAATTTATTTGGAAGAATAAAAGACGCAGAATAGTCAAAGTAATTCAAAGGCAAAAAAAAAAAAAGCTCGAGGCATCACAATGCCTGACTTCAATGATACTACAGAGCTACAGTGTTTTTTTTTTTTTTTTAAATACTGTATAGCATTGGAATAAAAGCAAAGACATACACCAATTGTACAGAATAGAAGACATAGAGATAAACCCAAACAACTACAGTCATCTGATCCTTGATAAAGTTGCCAAAAATACATTGGAAAAAAAAATTTCAAAAAATGGTGCTGGGGAAACTGGTTATGTATATGCAGAAAAAATGAAACTAGACCCTTCTCTTTCACCCTGCACAAAAATCATTTCAAAGTGGATCAAATATCTAGGAATCAAACCCAAACTATGCAACTCCTAGAATAAAACAGAAAGTCAATTCTTCAGTATATAGGCACAGGCAATTACTTTCTCAATGGGACCTCAGGAAATTATGACGCATTAAAAAACAGGATGATATCAAATTTAGAAGTTTCTGCACAGCAAAGGAAATAATGAGTATATGAAGATAAAAGAACACTTTTACATTGTTGGACGGGATTGTAAATTAGTACAACCACTATGGAAATCAGTATTGAGATTCCTTGAAAGACTGGGCTTGGAACCCAGCAATACCCCTCCTTGATATTTATACTGAACAGCAAAACTATGCAACCTGCCTAGCAATCGATCAATGGATGAATGGATAAAGAAAATTTGGTATATATACACAATGGAGTTTTTTTGAGATACATATGCATTTTCAGGAAAATGAATGAAACTAGAAAACATCAGGTTAAGCAAAATAAGTCAAACTCAGAAGATCAAAGGACATATGTTTTTTCCCTTATGCAGAAGCTACATAGGGAAAAGGAAAAGAAAGGTGGAGGCGGATCTCATGGATACCAAAGGGAAGCCAGTAGTGGAAAAAGAACAAGGGGTGGGAGGTGGAGAGGGAGCAGAACATGCATGGGAGTGATATTGGCCAAATTATACTGTTAAATTGTGTGTATGTATGAATATGTAACAAAAATTCCCATCATTATCTACAAGTATAATTCATCAATTAAAAAAGGAAAAAAATGGTTAAGTGCTTTCTCCAAGATTAAAGTCAAGGTCAGAAGAATGCTAAATGTTTAGTATAGAATCAAGTCTTAAGTTTTTGTAACTCAAAAATCTATGCTTTTTGAATCTAGTATTTATCACAAAAATATCAGTTTATTCACTTTCTCAGCTGTGAATGGGAGACTTTTCAAAAGAATTAGAGAAAATTTTGTTTCTCTATTCTGTCAACCTGCACATTGTTAATCAATACATCTTCAGTAACAATGAGCGATGATAACCAAGACACTTCTAAGTTGACCCTGGACACTGTTACAATCTCAAAGGCCTTATAAGCAAATAGAATTTCAATTAAATTCAAGGAAGTTTTAGTAGTATTTTTATTACTCAAATTCTTTAGAAATATACTTCACATATGGTATAGTTGACAAACTTAGAGTCACTTAGAGCAGTTACCCTGAAAACTCTTTGGATCCTCATTTCCTATCAATTCCAGGGTCTTCATGACTCTTCTCTCCATCATGGAGTATCACCATGAGTAAATGAATGCCTTTGTGTACTTCTCAAATGGAAAACCAGTAAATATTTGTCATCACTGGGGCATACAGATAAATATATTCCATTTTTTGAGTGAACATTGTCACACAAAATCATGGTTTTGACAAGTGCTAATAAAATTACATGTTATAATTATTATTACACAACCTATTTTTGTGATATTTTCTTCCAGTACTGCCATTATTTCAGTGATTATGTTCTCACGGTGTTTAGTGGCAAACAGAAGACATTGCTGTCCTCCTTCACAAGGAATAAAGTGGTAACAATGAAGAACATGAAAACCAGTTTCTCCATTCACTGCTTCTGCTGGCAGGTGGAATCTGCACAGGCGTCTACAGTCAAGATGGGCCATGCCATCAGTGTTTCAGCAGACCCCAGCACCTCAATCTCTTCTTTAAAAGTTCTTGTCTCGCGACTTCAAAGAATGAAATCTTCAGACCACGATGAGTACCTGACAAGGACTTAAAATTAAAGAACAGGAACAAAACTCTGCATTACAAGGCAGAATCTGATACCAGGTTTTGCCCTCCAGAGTGCTGGTCTAGGAGTCTATGTAGCACTTGATTCATGGCTATTGGTCCCAATTTATACTAATTAGGGCTTGGAAAAAATATCGACACTATTGGCCCAAATTTATGCTAATTAGAACTCAGAAACGTATTAACACTATAAGTCAATTCTTGAGTCCCGACTGCCATTCAAGTCCTTGCCACTCAAGTCAGGAAGCCGGAAGTTGAGGTCACGCCCTGTAGCCGGAAGTTGAGGTCACGGACTTTTGTAGCAGGGCTCCATAAGGTAACCAGGCCTGGACACGATGGATGACAGGTCCTGGTATGCTTTGGCTCGCTTCTGCGACAGCTGGCAGTGCCTGCACGGTGGGCTCCAAGTGGTCGTGGGCCCTGCTTGCCACCTGGGCTTGCTCTGGGGCTTCAACTCACCCGGGTTGCCACTCTGCCACTCTAGGGCCATTCTCTGCTGGGATTAGTAGGCTGGCTACATGTTTTGGCAGCTGGGAGGCTATGTCAATGCATCCACAGGTCACTCATTTTCAATTCACTCTGGAATCTCCAAGTCCTATTCATGTGTGCGTGAATCTTCGGAATTCCATGTAGAAGACTGAATTCCCTCACTGAGTAAGTTGCCCGGCCTTGGATGGTTCTGATTTTGGCTAAAGATTCATGGGAAGCTCCTCACAAAGAGGGTTGTTGTTGTTTGTTTGTTTCTTTGGGTCAGGATTCAGCTTTTCAGGAGCCTCTTTAGAATTTATTTAAATCAACTGGAAATGCTTTGTTTCATATAAGAATCAGACACATCTGAGTTCAGCTCTTAGCCATCAACCATCTTCCAATTTTGGGTAAAGTTTTTTTAACTCTTTGAATTAAAGATTCTTCTTCATGGAAACCAAAATTATACCTAATTCCTAGGGCACATGGGAGCATGGGAATAATTTGGCACAATTTTCTAGCATTATTTTCCTGAAAAGGTCTAGAGACATACCCATACAAGTCCCACATAAAGATTTTTAGATGGTTCTGTCTTGCTGTGAAACTCGAATTTATTTGTAGCACTTTTTAGATTGAAGTTCACTTCTGATGGTACTGCTTATGGTTTGGGGATGAATTTAATGAACTTAAAGGGAAATGATTGACACATGCTTAAGTACTTAATATCCGAAAGCTCTTCTAAGAATGAACAGTGGATAAATGTTGGTCAGGTAAAGCTAGGTTCAAAGCTTGGCTCAGCTATTTATCGACTTTATCACCTTTGACAAATTACTTCATTTCTTTGGCATGGAACTTGTTCATCTTAAAACGGAAATGGAACCCTTTTCACTGGATTGTCATGAGAATTAGAGATATGTGTCTACCTCACACAGATCAGGGCACATTACAGAAACTTCAAAAAATTATTTCTATCATTAGCATTATTATTAATATCTGTCATTTTTTAAACCCTTGTGCCAGAATCTTCAGACACTATTCTGGAAAGAATGGTCAGAAATCTAAAACAGGTGCTAACATATTATCACCTGTAAATAGTTTCTTCCCAGCGTAAGGATTCAAAAGTCAAGATTTGTGATTTGGAGTTCCTTTAGTCTTTATGCTTTATGTAGATATTTTACTTAATGCCTAGATTATAGACATTATTTCATTGTAATTATGCAATATCTTCTTTTGAGTGTTGCTATATTATTTATTTCTACTTTTAAGACAAGCTCTTTGTATCTATAGGTGGCAATATTCTTGTAATATGCTGAAAACTCTAGCTAAGCAAAAATCTGTCTAGAAAGCCTGAAGCTGTGTTTGTTGAATAATGCTGTAGGTATTTGCAGTCATTATATTGTCTAAGTAACTTCATGGCATTTTTACATTTTACAAAACCAAGAATATGGCCAATTTTGCATATGCTGTAAGCTTTTCCACATCATTTCATTTTGCAAATACTGTAAGCTTTTCCATTATTACCTTGTACTCGTATAGCAATGGTATTCTGAAAAATTCTAAACTAGAATGTAGAGAAGAATGTATAAGAGTACATTTGCAAATGACTTTGTCATGCAGTACAATCTAAAATTTTAGGGAATTGAAAAGGAAAATTTACATATAATTTCTCTATGATTTAAACATAGATTTATTTATTTCCACTACACACATACATATATCTACATGTAGGGTGACTAAATGAATGTCATTATATTATGTTTATTTATGTCCTTGCAAATTCAAAACCCCTCTCTTGTGCCTGCAAGTATCTTTTTGAATTATTAGACTTTGTTTGAGGTCTCTGAGATCTTTGGAATAAGTGAGCTGTGTGAGCATTTTTTTCCTAATGGGAAAGCTTTATTTAGTATCAACTGGGAACATATGGTGAGATTTTTAACCATAATCACTTTTGATAAAAAATCTCAGAACATTGTGAGCCAAGGGAATGCATTTTTTTTAAAAAATTTATAATTTGTCATTAGTCTAATTTTAGAAGCTACATCTAGTCTTCCTGAGGAAGAAGAGTTGGGATGGGTCATGTAGGGCACAATTAATTTGAAGAAGCTAAGGGAATCACTGGGCAAGACTTTTAGTATTTTCTAAGAAAGTTAAATAAAAAGAATTTAGACTCTGTATGAAAGGGACTGAGATTGAGCATTGTTCTGTTGATGTTCTATAATGTGATCTTGAGCAAAATAAATAAATTCCTTGATGCTCACAGGAAGAGGATACTGCTTAACCTCAATGGGCTGTTTTAGGGTTCACACACTGTAAAGGTGTTGAAGGTATTCTACAAGAACTCTGGGATATGCAGTCAGGGGGAGGAAGGGATACAATCACAATAGAGTCTTGGACTTAGACACCAAATGGAACAGAATTGCATTTTTTTCCTATATTATTTACTCAGTCTATGATTTAGATTGCTTACTTAATCTGTTGATCTTCCTTTCCCATAAAGTAAGAATACTTATGAGTAATTAAGAATACCAAAAGAGACTGTATAAATTAGTGCCTAGCACACATTAGATGATCTCCACACATATTATGTATGTACTACATACAGATATTATATGTTCATATATGTATATATATATAAATTATATATGTGCATTATATGTATGTATTATGTATAAATGTTTTTCATAAATATTATATATATTCTCCATATATAACATGTTTTATATGTATTATATTTGTACTGTAAATATTTATATATTATTATGTATAAATGTGTTCTCCATACATATTAGTTGCTTCTTTTATTAGCTGTATTAATACTGAAATTAATTTAATAAAAGAAGCACTTGTTGAGCACCAGCTACATAAAAGTTTTAAGTTGTACTGAGGAAGTATGCAAAGCTAAATAAAACCTCATTCATTTTCTCAAGATGTTTATAATCCAGAAGGTATCCGGAGATAGAAAACTAGGAGGGTCAATAAATAGAGAGATAATGTAATTTATGATTCATTATACTAATTGTGGATACTTTGATGGTGAAAAATAGCAGTGCTAATATACTGGGCCATTGTCATAAACCAAGACTGCCCTCAGCAAACCAAGACATATGGTCACCCATGTTACAAAGGACACATTGGACACTGGGAAGGGAGACTAGATTTGGCTGACCTCCTGCAATTACCCCAGGCCAACTTTCAGTCCACTGATGGATAATTTGTTTCTGATCACTGAAATTTCCAAAATGTTCTGACACTCCAACTCCCACTCTATGGTGAAGTTTGTGCTGGGAAAATGCTTGAGATCAAGAAGCAGCCCATCCTCCACCATCCTTGAAAAAGCACCACCCACATCCAGCAGCCTTCCCACCCAGTTGGGAGAACACCCACATATGCCATTAGTGTGCCCTAGTCTCTTCCAGTGATCTGGACTTCTTGGTGTGACTAAAGAATGAAAATGCCCCAAATACCCACAGGATTAAAGTCAATCTCTTTGTGTAAGGAAAAAAACACCATAAAAGCAAGTAAACATAATTAGACTAGCAAACTAATAGAAAATTTATGTTTGGTTTTGTATTTTGTGCTCAATTTAGAGCTTGTGTATTATTTACACATAAGATTTAACATAAAATGTTTATTCTCCAGAAGAACAGTTCAATTTTTAGAAAGTATGGCTCTTATGTCTATTTATTGTTAAGAAATACCCCCAACCCACCTGATCCTAAGAGAGGTTTTATGCCTTGATTAAAGGGTTCTTGTCTCAAGTACCAACTAAGCTTGCAAATCTGGCAAGAGTTTTTTTTTTTTTTTTTTTTTTTAAATGGGGGATGTGGAAATAAATCGGTAATCTTTAAGGCAGATCTGAATATTTATTTTTAAGAAGACAAGGTATCATGGAGTACAAATCATGTTTTTTGACAAATTTGCATTCTTTTCCAATCTGTGTTCTACTCTGCAGTTCTGATAAATGTTACAAAAATTTTAAGATCAAGTGTCCTCATCTGTAAAATGGGAATAACACCAGCAAGGGTAATTGTGAGGGGTAAATTAGATAATGTTTGTCAAGTGGTTAAGACAGTATCACAAACAAAGGGTCTAATCCTTATTAATTTACCACTTATGTGAAATTTTTTTCCTTTATTAAAATAGTTGAGACTTTTTTTCCCAATTTTCACACAGTCAAGACTATTTTTGCTCCTTTAAAAGTTTATTTTTGGACTTTGACTTTTGTTAATGATTGTTTCATGTAGTGATAGATGTCACTGACTACCTGTGCCAAAGGTCACTGGTGAAAAGCATGATGTACATAACTTATATGAGTTTATGAACCATAAAGCTCTATTCCAAGGAGTAATCGTTACTTGTGAAAGGAAAAACGGTATGATTTACTTACTATAAAAAGGAAACATTTTTCCAATATCTTTAGGATCTGAATCCTCTTGGAAGAAAACTTTATGCAATCTGATTTCACATTCCATCTTCCTGGGGAATTGAAAATTATTGGAAAGACATACTCTGAAACCTTATTTCTAAGGACAGACCATGAGAAAGAACTTACAGGTAAGAAGACAGAAGAAAATAAATGCACATACTTACTATGTGCCTAAGGATTGAACACTGCATATTGAACTTAGATGTCAACCCCTTTGAATCTTTGAAATAGAGTCTTAAGTTGCTCCAAGAACCACTGACTAAACTACCTCTGGATATTCAGAGATATCTCCACAATCATATTAATTCTCAGAGGCCATCTTCTTCATAGTTATCAGTACCTTTAGTCAAAATGTAGGACTAGCTAAAGGAGAATTTACTGAACTGGGATCCTCTTTCATGATGATTATTTAACACCGTGAAAGGACACCCCAAATTGAGTATGTTCACTACTAGAATTATTCTCAGAAGCTAAAAATAAAAAATAAAAATGTAAAGACTTTTGCTAAGTGAAGATAAAATAATGAATTGCATGACAGGTGGCAGTGGCAAGGAAAGGGACTAAATGACACAGGATCTCCAGTCTAGCCATGATAGAAATTTCAAACACAAAAAAGCATTCTACCAAAATATCTACCTGTGCTCCTTAGTGGTCAAGGTTATCTGAAACAAGAATAGTGTAAAAATTGTTACCAGTTAAGGGAACCCAAGCAAACATGACAACTAAATGTAACGTGGTATCCTGGATGAGATTCTCAAACAGAAAAAGGACATGCAGTGAACACTAAGGAAATCTACATAAAGGGTAGACTTTTATGAATGAATATTGGTTCATTAGTTGTAATAATTATGTCATAGCAGTATAATGTCGTAATAATAGGGAAAACTCTCTCGGGAATATATGGAAACTACACAAACTTTGTACCTATTCTGTATATCTAAAACTACTCTAAAATGATTTTTTTTTTTAGGAAGAATAAACTAGGCTCAGCTAAGTGAGCAGGCTGGACAGATATATGAGGTTAGAAAACCAGCAAAAGATTGAGTGTCATCAGAAGGCATGAACTATATTATGTGTTTACGTGAGGAGAAAGACACTAACATGTCTGAGATCAGAAGATTGGGGAGGCTGTCACAGAATTTAGCTTATCATTAGCAATAGGAATGATAAGGGCATAAGCAATTGGATCTAGGTGGCTGTGCTCAAATACAAGAAACCAGAGTGATACCCATTCTCATGACAAATGACAATATCAGAATAGCAGTGAATGGAGCTTAAACCTGTGAGAATTATAGAGATGACAATACCCAATGGCATTGATGCCCAATGATGCATCAGCAAGGTGTCCAAACTCTAAATGACCATGGGTCCACTCACTGGTAGCCATCTCAGTCCATGAGTACACACTTGACATCCTTGATTGACATCCTTGACAATTGGAGTGGAGTAACTCCTAAACTCTTAGGATGCAATTGTTAATACAGTGGGAAAAATCAAAGGAAAACCTCTGAAACTCCAGTCTCCCATCCTGGATGAGATAGGAAATCCCAATGGACACCACATCCCAGAGGATATGATGGAGACACTGAAACATTCCTATTCTCAGTTTTTTCCCATTTGTTTTCATTGGTCATTTCCTCTCCTTTCTTGTTCTTTTCTATGCTTTCACTTTTCTCCTCAGAAGCAAACTCCATCAACCAAATAATCAAATAAAATTACCCCATTTTCTTCTTTGAAGTAATTCAGCTCTGTACAATTCTGCACCTCAACTCAGTCTGGAACTTCCATTGTCCACTAAAAAAAAATATAAAGAAAGCTTTGACGTAATGCTGTGAGGGGCTCAGTCTCTATTTTGTATGGGAGCAGGAGTGTTTAGTCTTTGAAATGCAAATACAATAAAGTCCATATTGATGATGTTACAAATGAAAGCTTTGAACTCCATTTCTTAGAATATATAAACAAATGTAAATCTTATTTATCTACTACTATGATTCTAGATTAAGCTGTACCTGGTATCTGTATGATCTAATAGTATTGTAAAATATGTGCATAAACTTATTTGAGAGAGAGTCAAAATTTGTTTTATGGATATATTTCAAAATGATACAGAGAAAAAAAATCCAGTGTTGGGTTTTGGGAGACCTGGTTCAAGTTCCAGAAATCAACTAGTTTGTTAGTAAACTAGTTTAATTTTTAATTAGTATATTTAGTTTAATTAGTCTATTAGTTTAATCTCCTATAAAATGAAGTAAATAGTACCTACCCTTTCTGTCTCATTAAGAAAGTAAGATAATTAAATGAGAAAATATATTTGAAATTAAAAATAGTTTAGAAGGATTTTATTTTACTAAATGAGACTCAAATAAAACTGCCATTATCAGAGTTGTTACCTTCATGCATATGTGCATATTATATGTATATGTAACTTCTGTATTCAAAACAATTGATGGTGAAGGTTTCTTAAGAGGTAGGGATTATTGCAAGGTAATTAGTTAATTGGGGGTATTGACCATAGGAATAATTATTTGAGTTCCTATGGGATTTTGGTAAGCTTCCATGAAAGTAGGTTCTTATAAAAGGGTAAGACAGACCCCTCCATGATCTCTGCTTCCTATTTCTCCATATGATCCCTCTTCATATGTACTCTCTCCATGATGTTATCTTCCATCTTTTGACACAGACAAGAAAGTCATCACCTGGGCGAGTCAGATGCTGGTGCCATGCTTCTGAATATCCAGAACTGTTGAGCTAAGTAAACCTCTCCTAAAAAACGTCCAGCCTCAGGCTCTAGATTGGGAGTTGGCAAACTATGGCCCTCATTTGATTTGCCTGCTTATAAAAATAAAGTCTTATTGGAACATAGCCATGCCCAGGCACTTACAATTCTTTTTAGCTGCTTCCGTGCTACAACAGTAAGAGAGACTCTGTGGTCTGCAGTGCCTGAAATATTTATTATCTTTCACTTTACAATAAAAGTTTGCCAAATCATACTCTAGATTCTGGAGACGTAAAATATTTAAAATATTTTAAAATTTTAAAAATATTTAGAGTGTTGTTCAACCTACAACATGAAGTAAAATGCTTGTGCAATTTTCCTTATAAGCCCATAAGTAGTTCTTTTCATCACAACATTATTGTGGATGGAAGAACTTGAAGACCAGTCCGTGAACTAGACATCTGACCCTCTAATCACCTTACTTCTGCTGCTTAGGAAATGTTGGATTAGAGAATTTTCAAACTCTTTCACTAATTTCTCCATCTAGATCTTCCCCAGAAACTACATAAAGTACAAGGAAATATTCTTCCCTTTTCAGCTTCTTACTTATCAGTAAATATTTACTGTGAAATTTGGAGAGATAAATGTGTTTGTCCATATTTACCTTCACACATTTATAAATAAAAGACTCTTTGTGCAAATGCACCTGTTAATAAAGATATAAGAACAGGCTTGTGTTTTTGCTGGAGCTTAAAAATGAACAAAGACTTATTAGTAAATCCTCCCTGTTTGCACTTTATAAAAAGACATTGGTTATTAGCTGTTTTCTTATCCTAAAAGCTATAATTTGATAAGTACTTTAGTGTCCATCAAGGGAAGAAAGGGGATATATATACTTCATAAATAGATTGATGTTATTTTTAAGGCAAATTTTTATCAGAAACAAAAGAAATTACAGACATACTCATGTTGATATTTGGGAATTAAAAAGTGTAATAGACAAGCCTATGAATTTTCTCATTTTCAGCTCTATGAGATCTTGGGCTTTAACTGAGAGGTATGATTACCTACTAGAATAAGCGTTATGAAGGAGCCTGAGGGTAACCATCTAGTGAATCTCTTTAGCTCATCAACTTTCAGGAATGGGTAATCCATCAAAAGGGCTAATTCTAACTCAAAGATTTGCTGTGCTACTCAAATGAGGTTGAAAATGCACGAATAGATTTTAAAAATTGGATTCAATTAATCACAACAGAAAATTACTAGAACCAGACTGCTGTGTTTTACAGTGTTATGAAATGGCAAACACAAATTTTGATTTCAATTATTTAGTAGTTTTTTGTACTTTTGTACATGTTACTAAGCCTCTGTTGGACTTAGTTTCCTCCCCTGTAAAGCACAAACTATAAGAGTAATAACAGTAGACATTTATAAAGTTTACAGAAGATAATATAAGCAAAGTGTTAACCCCAATTTTAGTGTATGATAAGCACTTAATCTATGATAGTTGTTATAATAATCATTATGATACAAGTTTCCAACTGAGACTTAGTTACCTATTATGCCTAAGAAGTGACTCATGCTTATTTTTCTCTATCAAAGGTCAGCTGACATTGTTTCCAACAGTGAGGCTAGAGCCTGATGCATTGATGCCTTGTGGAGAATTAAATATATTGTTGTGGCCAAGAAAGTTATAAATTGTTTTCCAAAATTTTGTTTGCCTTATATCCTATCAGTAAAATCTTTTCATTGCACTTCTAGTATATGTATGAGTGAATCTTTCTATCTCTATATATACAGAGATAAATATAGACATATAGCTTATCAACTATTTAGATATACTAATAAATTACATGAACTTTAAAGTACATTAAAATATAGGCATTTAAAGTAGACATATGTATTAGGATATTAGATATATAATTTAGGATCAGAAACATAGATATTAGATCAATATGTATTATTTATTATGCATATTCAATGTCCACATATTGTAAAACAGTATTATTTATAATATATACTTATGTACTATAAAATATTAGGGTGTTTTGCTATATTCCCAGTACTATAATGAAATTCTCAAGATAATTGATTTATAAAGAGAAGAGACTTATTTTGGCTTGTGGTTTTGGAGGTTTCAGTCCAAGATTAGGTGGAAAAGCCAAAGAGAGATAGGGAGGAACTGGGGTTCTACAGTCCCTTATGGGAGCACTTCCCAGTTGACCTAAAGATATTTTACAAGGCCTCACTTCTCAAATTTCTACTCTAGGGAACAATATTTTTTTTAATGTATCAACCTTTGTGGTAAAAAACATCAAAACTAGATCATTTAAATATGAGACACCCTAATATTTTCCTCTATCTCAGTATGTCCACTAGTTAATAAAAATCTCTTTTGCAGACCATTGTATCTGACACTTAAAGTAAGTGGGATAGAACACCTGATTGTGGGAGTTTGAGAATTTGAAAATGTATTAATAGATTTTTTGTTACAAAAACAAAAACCAAACAACCTGTGGCTCAATATTGTATAAATAAAAGAGGTTCATATAGCTTGTAGTTCCAGATAACCATAAAAGTGTGATGCTAGTATCTTATTGGCTCTGGGGATCCCTCCTTGTCTGGGTAATAAAATGGCAGATAACATCATGGAGGGGGTGCATGTGAGTAGACATCATATGAATAGAAAGGAAATCAGAGGTCTGGGCAGGGCTAGTCTTGTCCTTTTTTATAACAACCCACCTTTGTGGAAACTAGCAAAAATCCTGGAGTAACTAAATTAGTCCTTTCTATAGGAAGTACTATCAGTATCCCATTTATCTTGCCCCAGGACCCATCCATTAAATAGTCTCATGCTTCCCAATATCACTAGCACATACAAATCATAATAGAAAATGTGTTTGTGAAGTTAGCATGTACTTCATAAGTACTACTACAAATAATAATTATGGAATAGTAAATATTAAATATATCCCAGCCAGACTGTTATTAAATTGTATATTCTCGTATGTAATACACATAATCACGCTTTGAGATAGAGACTACTTTTCTGCCTAATTTTATACAGGAGGAATATAAGAAAAAGAATCTAAGTAACTTGGTCAAAGTTACTAAGTAACAAATAGCATGATGATTGCAAGTATCTCTTCTTTCTATAATCAGAGCTTTTCCTCTTGGTGAGATCATAATAATGATAATTATTATCTCCATTAATATTTAATACTTTATTTATGGAGCACATTATATGCTGGTAATCTGTATACTGGCCCTGTGCTAAGTGTTACTATGGGTACAGGATAAAACATTTGTTCAACAAACTTCATGGTAAATAAGATACATCAAACAAGGTAAAAATCTAATTATGTAAGTTAATAGAAGTCAGAGAACTAAGAAAGAAATAAATTACTTTGGAGAAAAAATTCTGAAGTTGCAAATGACTAAAAAAATAGGAGGAAAATGGAAAAGAGAAATTGACTGATGGTTTAAGGCTGGTAAACACTGGAAAAATGATAAGTGAAAAAAAAACTAGGATGTTAACGTCAAATAACAGGAATTTCTAATGTTTAATTAGAGATTTTTTTAAAGTATTACCTTTATTTCACATTTTAAAGGAAATGCTTTCCATTTTTCCACATTCATTCTGATTTAGGCTTTAGGTTTTTTGTGTATACCCTTTATGGCATTGAAGTAACTCCTTCTATCCCTAATTTTTTCATTTTTTTCTTTTATCATGAATGAGTGCTATTTTTTTTTTCCTAGGGATTGAACCCAGGGACTTGTGAATGCTAAGCAAGCACTTTACCACTTGAACTATATCCCCAACCCACATGTGCTAAATTTTCTGAAAGACTTTCTCTACATCTATTGAGATGGCTATGTGATTTTTTTTCCTTAATTCTATTCATGTGGTGAGTTACATTTATTTTCTTGCATATCTAAATATCCTTGCAACTCCGAAATAAAACCAACTTGGTCATGATATACAGTCTTAGTATGTTGGTGAATATAATATAAAATATAATATAATTTATTAAGGATTTTTGCATCTACATTCATTAAGGATTTTGGTCTACAGTTTTCTAGATGTGTCCTTATCTGATTTTTGTATGAGTGTGATACTGGCTTGATAGAATGAACTTGCAAATATTCCATTCCTTTCTATTTCGTGAAATAATTTGAGGAGCATTGGGATTAGTTCTTCTTTAAAGGTCTGATAGATTCAATTGAGAATTTATCTGGGTCTGGGATTTTCAGTGTTTGTAGGCTTTTTATTGCTGCTTCTATTTCATTTTCAGTTATTGGTCTGTTTAGGTTTTCCATGTCCTTGTGATTCAATTTTGGCAAGCCATATATATCTAGGAATATATCCATTTTTTTTTAGTTTTTCCAATGTGTTGGATTATGAATTTTCAAAATAGTCCTTAATGATACTCTGGATTTTTGTGATGTCTATGGTGATTTCTCCTTTTTTATCTCCAATTTTATTTAATCAGACTTCTCTCTTTTCCTTTTGTTTAGTTTGGCCAAGGGTTTATCAATCTTGTTTATCTAGTCAAAGAACCAGTGCTTCATTTCACTAATCCTTTGTATTTTTTAATACTCTATTTCACACATTTTGGTTCTGATCTTATCTTTCCTTCTACTGTTTTTGGAATTTTTTTTCAAGGGACTTATTTATTGGGGATCTTTCTGATTTTCTTATGTAGGCACTCACAGTTATAAACTTTCCTCTTAGAACTGCTTTCATAGTGTCCCAGAGGTTCTGATATGTTGTGTCACTATTCTTGTTTAATTAATAAGAATTTTTAATTTATCCCATGATTTCTTCCATCAGTCATTCATTAGTCAAAGGTATATTGTTTAATCTTCATGTTTTTATATAGTTTCTGTGTGAATATTTGTTGTTGATTTCTGATTTTCTGTTGATTTTTGTTGTTGATTTTTTTTATTCCATTGTGATCATATAAGATGCAAGAAATTACAACTGATTTTTTTTTATTTGCTAAGAGTTGTTTTGTGGCCCCAAATATGGCATGGTCTGATTTGGAGATGGCTCCATGAGCAGCTGGAAATGAAGTATATTCATCTGCTCTTAGATGATATATTCTATAAATGTCTGCTAAGTCTATTTGACTTATAATATTTTTTAGGTTTGAAAAGTCTTTACTGGGTTTATGTCTGGATGATCTATCTATTGTTGAGAAAGTCTATCACTCTCTATGCAGAGGAAAATACCCATAGTCTTTGACTTCTAAAAACTATAATTGAATTTGATCATTGGGAAATATCTTCATACAGCACTGTCAAAACATAAATTTGTATTTTCTTTCCATATATAAAGAATCATGTTCCTTCTTGGGAATTTGAAACTGTGAGCTTCTTCGAGATTCATATTCTAGTACTGCCTCATTTCCAATGAAGGCAACTAGATGGTGCCTGGTATGATTTTTCCTTCTTTTCACTTAATCAAAAGTAGACTCCTTTCACTTCCTCTTGTTGAGCTTTTACAAAGCACTGCAGATATTCATTAGTAATGACTCTGACAGCACAACAACAGAAATGTGTTTATCACTTTGACCTTTACCATAAAATCCTATTCAGTATTTGAGAACTTTTGGACTCTGTTCCCACATACCTTTACAGTGTTCTACACTAATCTACTCTTATCCCAATTGTTACTGAGGTCAAACTGGTTTGCCAGCTAAACCAATTTAACTACTTTACTAAGAGTCCAAGTTATATTTTAGTTTTCTTAGAGAAGTGAAATGTAGATAATAATAGGATCTATCTATAAGGTTATCATGACAAGTAAGTAAATTAGATTATGTAATGCACATACAAGGATTCTCTCGTTAATTCTCATAATAAGCCTAGTGGGTTAATTATAGTATTACTTTTTACATGTAACATAATTTAAAAAAAAAGAAAGAAAAAAACCTGATAGCAACTCATACAGGATCTCTGAGCTCTTATTTGCTAAAGCCAAGACCAGGTAGTTGATTTCAGAGTCTACCCCCTATTTAATGGATATGCAAGCCTCGTTCTGTACCATATACCAGGATATGTAGTAGATAGAAGGATCAATGATAAATTAGATTTGGTTTTGCTCTGGAAGAACTCTAAGAAGGCTGTAAGAAAGATTTGTGATATGATATAAATAAAAGGGATCCATCAATTGCTATTTAATGAAAACTACCTATCAAGGCCCATTGTATATCAAAAATATATACAAGATTAAGTCTCCCTAGAGGAATTAGAATAAATGATGCTAAATGGAAATACCCACTTGAAAGGTGAGAACCTAATGCTAATTGGGTACAAATGGAAAGTAGATGGCCAAGAAGTCCAGGCAGAGCACTAGCATATGGAAAAATGTGGAAGTGAGACACCAGATGACTTTTGGGGGATGCTGTAATAACACTGAAGCTGAAAGTTGAATCTGCTAGGCAGGAAATAGACCCTGTCTTGAAAAAAGAAAGAAGATTTGTCTTTTCAAGTATACATTATTTTATAACATTGACTTATTTTCAGAAGAAAATACATGATCAAATTTGATTTTTCAGTTATTGTTTCAACTGTGTATTGAATACCACACTGTGAAGGGCATAGTAATGCCTCATTCTACCCTACATTGGAATACAAGTCTTTTCAATAATTTCAACATGTTAGTAATTTCAACACTTATTATTTGACCAAGGAACCATCTTCCCATTGGAGAAAATGATGCAAGGCAATTTGAAGCCCACCATGTATTTTCCTCAAGAAAAACATCAGAGGATAGGTGGATATTATGTGTGTGTTTGTGTGTTTGAATATACTCCAGATAAAATTTTTTGCACACCATGAAATTCTGAGGCATTTCTATAATATCTTCTCTGTTAGCTTAATACACAGAAAGCTTCTGTGTTAGTATCCTTTCCCTGGTCTGGGAAACATCCCCAGAATGCAGTAAGCTCACATAATAAGGTACTCTGTGAATTTGTAGAAGTCTGCAAACACTGAAAACAGTGAGTTATTCAGAATAACATTAACGGCAAAACTGCCAGAAATGAGCCACACAACACACACCCTAACTCAAATGACCCTTTGTTTTTAAAAATTCATAAAATATGACTGCATAAGACCCCATTCCTATTGTATGAATAGGATTTGTAGTCATAATCTATAGACTAATGGCTGAAGCAAGTCTAATATGATCCAGCTGTGTTGGATGGGGAACGTGAAGCTGAGGTGGAAGCATGGCCTGAAGGGCCACAAGATGGCAGCCTCCTCAAATGTAACTCTCAGGTGGTTTTTCTAGCACTACTGGATTTTGGTTTGTAAGGCTAAAGACCTGGGGTAGAGGAGAGGATTGGAGTAGGAATCCAATCAGTCATCACAAATGAGTGAAAAATAATTTACTTCTATTAACATTTTTTGTTTGTTTTGTTCTCAGGAAGAAGCAGAATGCCAAGGATGTTTACATGGCTCTGCCCCTCATTTCCTTCTGGGCTGACTGCTGAGCCTGGTAAACCTCAGGCCAGCTGGGGCAAACCCAACCTGGAAGACAAGCCAGGTAAGTCTCTTCCTGGTCCTGATGGCCACTCATCTCAAAAGCCCTGCTGACTTGGATCCTACTCGCCGCCCCCCTTTAGGCTTTTTACATTTGAAAACTACTTACTTTTACTTAGAATTTTAATGTCAATTTAATTTTCTCCTGGTAGCACACCCTTTTATCTACATAATTTTTCCTACCAAAATTTTAGAGAAAGAAAAATAGCTTTAAATAGACAATATGTTTGGGTTTCTTTTAATACTGTTTAATTTACATGTAATATATGCTAAATGAGGAAAGTTTTCAAACTACAAAAAATACAAAGGAATATCATAAAAACATAATCTTATCACCAAAATATAATCTTGGTAAACTCTAATAAAATCCCATCTCTCTCCCTCCCTGCCTCCCCCATATATATAAAATTATTTTCCAGTGGGTGATTTTACTGTATATAGATACTGCTGTATAGATTATTAAAAGATATAGTAACATATTATATATATAGTAACATATATATTTTTCTACATCAAAATATATACTTCATAAATCTTTATGGTTAAAAAGTGTTCTGCTCTGCCCATATGCCATAGTAAGTTTAACTAAGCCCTTGTAACAGCATTTTTAAAAGATACTATCATATAATGAATAGTTAAAGAGGAGAGTACGAAAGAATAGAAAAGATGTACATGAGCAAAAGTAAAAGAATGCAGAACAGCACAGGAGGAAAGAAACAACCCAGGAAGGAAAGTCCAGGAGATGGAGAAATAGGGGCTATGTGAAAAAGAGAAGGGAGTATGTGGGGGTGGGAGGAGAGATGCTTATAGTAAACCATTAAGCTAAGGGTTGTTTTCCATTTGAGTTCCAGATTTCAGACTATCAGACTTCATCTTTGCCTTCTGATGTATTTATTTCTGACAGACAGCTGGTCTAGAGTTTTTATTTATCTTAAAAGTTGATAAATTTTCACTTAAAGAAATGGCAAAGGAGTGAAAAAGATAGAAATTAACATGGAAATAGTTCTCTGGTGTCAGAGCACAGGAATGGCTAAATCTATGGGGCAAAAGAAGACACAAACCTATTTCTACTTCTAGTTCATTGTTTAAACTTGTGAAGAGAACATGCATCCCAGACATGATAATTTATAAAAAATGATGTCTATGAAATACAATTGTATTATGTAGTAAGTAATAAAATATACATAGAGAAAACCTGCATATCCACACACTTTTTAGTAAATGCAGATAAACAGTGAAAGAGGAGAGTAAGAAAGAATTGGAAAGATGGACACATACTGAATTGGAACTGCCTGTAAATTCAGGTTCTTGTACATGCAAGCTGGTGTAGCTCAGTAGAAGAACACTTGATAGCATGTGCGATGACTTGGGAAAGACAAAAAAAATGGGGGATCTAAGGGGATGACAAGAGAATAATTTGAGTTTTTACTGGATATGTTTAAATTGTTTTGAATTTTTATAGTAAACAATATATTGCTTTTAATCAATAAAAATAAATGAATAAAAAGGCAAATAATTAACTCACTTATGAACAGAAGGGAGGTGGATAAGTTCCCCGAGTACACTCTGGTCTTACTTAGTTCTCCAGTAGCTTCAAAAAGCCTTACTCTCAATTGGCATCATGTGACTCTCACATCATACTTTGGATTTTAAGCCTCAATTGAAGAAAATTCATTGTGAGGTTTGTATCTGGACCTCTTTATCTTCAAATACTTGCAGATGGTAAATCTCAAGAAACAATAGAATAGATTAACAGGCTTAAGTCATTAAAATGATAAGTTTCAGAGGGATTTTTAAATTCAGAGGATTTTTAAATGAAAACCTTCTCAGAATAAAGCAACAGGATGAGAAAGTAAGGCTAAAGGAAATCCTAAGTTCCTTGAGTAAAGGTATTCCAAAAATTAAGGTGATGGAATTAGGACAGGACTGATCCACTGCAATGATTCCCCCAAATTTTAGATAGTAATAACATTTTGTAAGCCATTATGAATATTTCTTAAGGCCTAATAGTCATCAAATATTTTACTAAAATAAGGCCTATGTAAGTCTGGAATCATTTCAACTCTTTTAGATACATCATGCTAAGTTCTGATATAGGATTTCATGTTTTTAATAATAATGGGAAAACAACTAAAAATTACTTAATTGTTACTTTACCATACTTTATTTTTTTTTACTAATACAAATTATGTGTATTGAGGCTGGGGTTGTAGCTCAGTGGTAGAGCTTTCACCTAGCAAGGCCCTGGGTTCAATTTTAAGCACCTCAAAAAATATTTACATAAATATTTATATAAAAATTACATTAAATTTACAAAAAATATTTACATATATATACTTATTAAGTGCATTATTATGTTTTCATAAGTGTATATGCATGGTGGAATGACTAAATCAACCTAATTAACACAAGCAGTATCTCATAGATTTATCATTGTTTTGTGGTGAGAAGACTTACAATCTATTCACTTAACCAATTTTTTAAGTATAAAATAATTGCTACCTGTAGTCCCCATGGTACAGATCTCTTGAGCTTATTCCTCCAATATAACTGAAATTTTGTATTTATGGATAAACATCTCCCCACCTTCTCAGGCCCTAGTCTACCATTCTACTCTTGGCTCCCATGAGGTTGACAATATTACATTCCACATATAAGTGAGATCATGCCGTATTTGTATTTCTGTGCCTAATTTATTTCATCTATTTTGTTGCAAATTAAAGGATTTTTGTCTTTTTAAAGGCTGAATAGCATCCAAGTGGGTGTGGTACCATATTTTCTTTTCTTTTTGGGTATCTACTCTTATTTAAAATTTATTATTAGCTATACATAACATTAGCATTCATTTTGAGATAATTATAAAAGTATGGAATAAATCTAATTTAGAGCCTAGTGATTTCCCTTTTCTTCTCCTCCTCCCTTCCTCTGTTTCTTTCCCTGTAATTTTCTGATCTTTCTGCTATGTACTTATAATTTTTTTTTAATTAGTGTCCTGTTGATGTACATAAAGATGAGATTCACTGTGGTATATTCGTGTATGTACATAGGAATTTTCATTCCACTGCTCTTCCCTTATCTCTTCCCTCATCCCTCACCCTCAATCCCCTTCCTCTACTCCACAGATCTTTCTTTTATTTTGGATCAATCACATTATCTTTTTCCATTATTCTATTGATGGACACTTAGGTTGCTTCCACTATGTTACCCTACCTCTGACATTGAGTCTCACCCATGTCCTGAGACTCCAACTCTCACTTTTCTTTAATCTTCTAGCCTATTTCCCTCCCCGTGTCCTACCCAGTGACTGACTACTCTGGTTTGCCTCAAGATTTTTCTCTGTGCTTTGATCATACCTCCAGGATTCCAGGCTTTTTATCCTTGACTACTGCAAAGGATATCCCCTTTGGGGTAGAATGAAATCTACTTTTTCTCCATTGATAATATGCTCTTGTCAGGCAGAATCTTTGATGTATCTGGTATAAGGATGATTTTCCAGTAGCAAAAATCAGGCTTTTTAGTCTAGTAAAATAAAACAGATTATTGGTCATGCCACTTGGAAACTTTTAATGAAGATCATGGGATTTACCACAAATATGAACAATTTTTATAATAAAAAGCATCCCTTCTTACATACTCACTTCATTTTTCTAAGAGAATTTCTAAAAAATAATTTAGCTGTTGTGTACTTTGGGAGCAACTAAATTATTTTAGAGACTCTGCTAATTCCTTGGAGAAATAAGAAAAGGAAAATTTAATTATTGATCTTGAGCAATTTATATATCTAATAGGCAGGGCCTAAAAACAGTGCAGGGTCACATAAAACATGTGAAAATTCCTATTCAAGTACAAATACAGAAGAACTGAAAGGATTAGAAATGTTTGAGCCAGTATCCAGAAGTTCACTGCAGAAAAAAATTAACAATGGAAAAAAAGGAAAACCCAGTGGAAGGAACATCATGAGCAAAGGCTTGAAGGCATGAAATGTGCATGGTAAAATGGAAGACTATAAGCACAATATTATTACCAGAGTTAAAAGTGGAGGGATTGTAATGGGAAAATGTTCAAAATGAATTACAAGTTCTGAAAATACAATACCCTAAATCCCAGGCTATGGAGATTTCACTTCTTTCTATATTCCATGAGGTGTCCTTGAAGGATTTTGAGTGGGAAGTGCTTTCTGTACTATGCTTTAGAAAGATTTACCTGGCTGCAGCAGCTAGTTAGTAAGATTGGAGGCCAGGAAACCCATTAGTAAAATAATTCCAGGGGAAGATGTTGAAAACCTGAAATAGTGCATTATAACTAGAAAGAGACCATATTTTGGTTACAAAAACATCTATAATCTGCAAAGTTGCCACACTGAGATTTTCCTCGTACTTCTCAACTTCATTCTTCTCAGTGCCCGTGAAGAAGGCATAAAGTAAATATTTCTGCTTTAAAAGAACTTTATGAAACATACATAAATCATGCACACCCCAAAAGGAAAACTCTGACAAAGTAAAGGCCCGGTGTTTACATTTCCAAATGCTGTTTTATCCTTTAAATTATACTATCAGTACAGCCAAAAAGGGGAATTGTAAATTGCTTCTGTAGTGGTAAATGTCATGTATTTGCCTCTTTGCAAGAGGGTGAATTTCCTAAGTTCATCTGGGAAAGTTAATTTTGAATGAACAATATAAAATGCAGTTATGACAAACTAGGCTGCAGAAATATTAAACCTAAAAGTAAAAAACAAACAAAAAATGTGAGGACTTAAGGGACAATTGGAAGTATCTTTCTCTGCAGTTTTCTCCCTTTTCATTAGCAAGGATTCTTTTCATTCATTTCTTCCCTTAATAAAGACTTTCATTCTTGGTCAAGACCAAGAGGGTCATGTTTCATTACCAATGTCTAGTCTACCATTCACACCCCAGAAAGCCCTATTTCATTATCAATAGCCAGGTGGCGGAGTTCATCACCTTTAAATAACCAGTATGATCTTAATGCATTGGTAAATTCTAAAAATATCAGATACTTGATAGTGTGTTTCATGGCTTGTGATTTCCATTAAACTTTCAGAGATATTAAAAACAATTTAATAAATCTTGTCATTCCTACATATTCCTGAATCCTTCAGGATCCCCGGGACTTGGGGTGAGAAATAGTAATTAGTTCTAATGTTATTTCAGATGATAAGTAGGGAGAGGGAAATGAAGTGGCTTCTAGGGACATATAAGTATCATAACAATTGTATAATTTAATCTTAAACAGATTTGGGGGCCAAGAAAAAGAGACTAATCTTTTTTAAACATATATATATATTTTTTCATTGATTTCTTTTTAGTTATACATGACAGTAGAATTCATTTTGATATTATTATACAACCATAGACTATATCTTATTCTAATTAGGAGCAAAAGGAGAAGCTAACCTTAAAATCTGTTTCAGTGGTCTCTTGTGTCTCTAGATTGTAAGGCACATTACATGCTGTTTTGGCTTCTGACCTATATAAGTAGAAGGCCAGTGGATGCCTTTTGAGCTCTGCTCTTGTCTGTTGTGTTTTTCCTTAAAATATTTATACCAAAAAAAAAAAAAAAAACCCCGCTGTCTTTGATTCCACAACTTGCTTAGCTAATTTCCCCAGGTTGCTTTTCACACTGCCATCTGGACATATTACCATTCTCTTTAGATCACTTTTCAGCAACCATGACAAGGAAAATTTTTAAAGAATAATAAAAAGATCATAAAGCCCAAAAGGAATAAAATCCCACGAAACCCAGAAACAATGGAAAGAAGCAAGACAGTGTTGATTTTCCTGGAGGGAAAACATAGTTGCCTTGTAATTTCTTCTGTCTGGGACAAGAGCCCTGGCTGTATCACATCCTTCTCATTTGTTCTTCCTCTATTTCTTTTCTTCTCTTTTACTCCTTCCGTATTCATGCTATGTGAGTGCATCCTGAGGCGTTTCAAATACCAGATTTCTGTTGAAGATTTCCTATAAATGCAAAGAAAGAATATAATCAAACTCATTTTTCACTCATAAGTTTGATTCTGGAGAGTCTATAAATTAGCATTTGTAAAAAAGATTTGCAGTGATGAGACATTCTGCTAATGTACAGACTCTATGTGGCCTGAGTAGATGTAGGATGCATAATTGAGATTAGCAGTGTTTTCACAGCAATATTTTGTGCTTATACAATGAAGTAGAAATTATTTCAGAGACTCCTGTCTAGTCCTATAGTACATGATCAAATCTCTTCTATAACTTCCTGCCAAATATGTATCCAAAGTATTTCTCAACACCTTCCATAGCAATAACAAATATTGGCCTGCTATGACTTTTGGAAACAGTTTTCTTGCAATAAACAGAAACTGGTCTCCCTGTAGGCTGCTCCATTTATTCTCTACTTTTTATCATACAGAATAAATGAAATGCCTTTTGCCTCTGGTATATTTTTCTGATATTTCAGAGATGCTATCATAGCATCTTTGAATTTTCTCTTCTCTAGAAAAAAAATTCTTAATGTCTTTATAAGTTCTAAAATGTCTTTATAAGATGTGCAACTAGATGCAGTTGCCCCATTCCTATTTTTCATGTTACCCAGAACTAGACACAAATACTTTTTGAAAATATTTTGGAAAACAACACAAGTAATATATATTTACCAAAGAAAAATAAGAAAGCACAGACAAAAGGCACTTTTAAAAAATCATTGCTAAAGAGTTTCTATGCAAAAAGCCATTTAGCCTTCCAAAATTATTTCTATGTATGCAAACACTGCTAACATTTAGCCAGGATACTTAAGTGAGATGGTTTTCCAGGAGTGTCACTTAATTGATTCCTCATAATTGTATAAATTTAATGTTAGTTCTCTCTAAAGCAGAAGTCAGCAAAAATTTTTTACTGTGAAATGCCAGGAAGTAAATGTTCAGGGCTTATGGGCCACATCACGTCTTTGTTGATGGGTGTTACTGTTCCTGTTGCTGCTTCTCCTTCTTTTCCTTTGTTCATTTACAAATTTTTAAAACTTTTAGGGCTGGGGGTGTAGCTTAGTGGCAAAACACTTGTCTCACATGAAGGAGGCCCTGGGTTCCATCTCCATCACACACACAAATGTACATACTTTCGTAAAGATTTAAAACATTCTTAATTTATAGGCTATATTGAAACAGAGCAATGACCAGATTTTGCCAGCCAGCTATGTTTTTCTCCACCCTTGTTCCTAAGGGAGAATTTAATAGAGCTTGTCAATAATAGACCAAGGGTACCCCCTCAATTCTCTTTGGTATACAGAGCTCACCACTGAGGGTGACTTGGGTAAATTTGCATGGGAATCAAGGATATCTCGCACCCAGGGAAGAAAGGAATAAAGACCTCATATACCACCCTTTTGAGATTCAATTTAGTAGAATCAGTCTTATAGGCTGAGGTGTTCCCAACTGAGGTGTGAAAGCTGGAAAGGGCTGCAAAGTAGAATTAGCTAGGAGAGTAATAGACATCTGGATTATTGGCCTACAGCCTTAAATGGTTGTGGAAGAGAAAAGATTTTTACTTAGGCCATGACTAACTAAGCTAGTCTAGTAAAAAGATTATGCTTTGGAATTAATGACTAAGGGTGTGAATATATTCTTGGAAAGTCTTAATTCTCAAAGGAACTCTCTGTTTTAGTCATAGATTATGCTGTAGTAAAAATTATGCCAAATCTCCCTGGCTCACTAGGATAAATGAATATGTATCACTTCCAGTCTGATGGACAGCTTTCCCAGTGCTTTCCCTGTATCCAAATGATCTGCCAAATGACCACTCAGAGATCCAAGATTTTTTATATCTTGTGATGTCACCATCTTTAATGAATAACCTCCGTGTTTGCCATTGAAGGAGAAGAAATGCCATAGGCACCATTCAGGTTGTTAGAGTCAGGCCTGAAATTGGCATGCAGTACTTTCTCTTACATGCTTTGGTCAGATTCTATTCATCAGATCCTGAACTAACTTCAAAAGAGACTTGGAACTATAGTTGTCCTGTGTGCCCAGGAAGCAGAAAATTGTTGCTTGATATCTGTCCTCTCTTAGCTGTACTCCTTTGACACACACATGTGTATTAGGCAGAGTTGAAAGAGTGCATGTGGCCTCTGCCATAATCTGAAAAAACACATGTGTAATCATAGTAGTCACACATATGTGTCATAACATTGAACACAAGCTTCTGTTGGCAATTTATTTAGGAAGATGGAAGTGTTGGCATACTGAAACTGGCCAAGAAATTATTCTAGTTTTCATGTTCATTCTTTGTCTCATGTTTAGAACCCAGATGTAACTGGGCCCTTTGAATGAAGATCGGAGGATTTTCAGAAAGTAGAACATAAGAGTCATTCCACAGTGTATTAATACATAGTCCAATACAATATGTTTTACTCAATAAATGTATATGATTTTTGTCAATTTAAAAAGTAAAAATAAATAAATTTAAAAGGATTTTATTCCTTCTCTTCACTTAGACACAGACATATAACTGAGCATTGAAAATATTCAGAGAACTTAGAGTTATAAAAAAATAGATAGTGGAAAAAATAATCACACGTTTTCATTCCAGAAGTGCCTTTCATGAGGATTAGAGATGTTTCTGATGTCTAAATAATTATGCCTGACTTGTTTCTATTTTTTGTTAGGTGAGTTCTCCCATAGTTAGGTGAGTTTTCCCATAATTTGAAGGAACTACCTAATATTTTCTCAGTAAACTATTATTTTTTTATTAAAGTGTAGCCAGGGTCATATTCTGTTGCTTATAATCCAAAAATATCTAAATAATATACATTTGGATTCCAATAAAAGACTTCTATTATTTTGTTAATTAATATTATGTTTCATCTATGGCTCATTGATCCATATTGTCGACATCATTTCTTCATCTTATTCTGTCAGATATCTTATTTTGTAATGAAGCTACCTCAATCTCTGTGCAGCCATGATAAATGTTCCCTTTATGTTGTCTTGAAATCTCTGATAGATGCATTTCTATTTGTAAGGAACATCTTTTTGCACTTTTGTAATTTTAAGACATTTTGACCTCATATTGGCAAACATTTCCTATGAAATTTAAAATTTTTTTTTTACACATACCTTCATATCTTGTTTTGTCTTCCTTAATGGGTCTCTAAAAACTTAGAATTTCTCTGTTGTCCAATATGAAAAGTATACAATTTGCTCAAAATTTTAGTAATGAAATTAGAGTGAGTTATTCTTGACTGCGGGTTATGAACAAACTAAAAGCTTAATAACTAAAATCAACAAGAAATAATTATTACTTACCACATATTCTGTGGCTCAGGAATATGAGAGTGTTTAATTCAGCAGTGTGGCTCAAGGTTTCTCATGAAGTTGCAATCACCTTTTGGCCAGTTTTTAGTTACTGAAGGACATGACTAAGATTGGAGAATCTAATTCTATGCTGACTCATGTGGTTTGCAATTCAATGTTGGTTGTTGGTTGGAGATCTCAGCTCCACCTGATAAGTCTTTTTTATGGGACTGCTTGAGTATTCTTAGGACATGGCAGATAGCTTCTCAGAGATCCAAAGGGGCAAAGAGGAAGCTGTGATGGCTTTTATGACTTTGTCTCACAAATCACACACCATCAATTTTATTATACTCAGTTTGTCACACAAGCCAGATCTCCTTTGTTGTGGGGGTAGACTCTACACAAGGGCATAAATACCAGAAGTCAAAGATCATGGGGCCATGTTGGAAGCCAACTACTGCAGTCAATGATTGGATTTGGCTAGTGTTCAATAATGCAGTTACTTTAACCACTTAAGCCAATCAATGGGTCATGTAAGCTACTCACTGTATTAATTGAGTTTTGCTATGTATGGGAAAAAATTACAGTGCAATACATTCAGGAATTTTATTTTTTCAGTCTATGTACAACATCCTATATCATTCTATTTGCCAAGATTTTCCTAGTCTTCTATGAATGTGCACTTCAAGATTTTTGGAATTATTGCCTTACTGAAACATCATTAAGATATACATTACTGTATCCCTCCAGCTAGTGTAAAACTTACTTCTCTAAGATTAAGCTCTCATTCCTCTTGCCTTTCATTTCCCTGTTTTGTATCATACAACACATCCTGCTTTGTATCATCCAAACATCCAAGGATGTTTTCAATTGCATTCAAACTCAGTAGATCACTTTGGTCTTGTTTTCTTGACTATTACTTTGATGTTCTTCTTGGACTACATGCCAGTTTATCCCCCTAGTTTCCTCTACACACATCTAAAGAAGCCATATTGGAGTTCTTTAAGAGAGAGGAGTCCCTGGACAAAAATTTTCCTGTTTCTATGGTTGACCATGAATTATGGAGGCAGAGTAGTGATGCCTCTCTGTTCTGATGAAATCACATAGTATTGATTGAGGAAAATGTACATCCTCACTTCTGGGTGGAACACAAGGCAGTTTGGGCACAATGAGGACTAAAAGCACAGTGTTTTTCTAATACACTATGGATGGCAATTTCAGTAGTACAATGAGACCATGAAAGCAGCAAAGATTTCAGGGAACAAGTCATATGTAGAGAATGCAGTGAGGTTTGTTTAAGGACATACATGGGTAGGGGCACTGATAGGTGATTCATTATTATTCTCACTTATAACCATCCATTATACTTAGCACTATAAATGGCCTGTTGCTCTTGAGTCCATGTGAAAAATCCTCTAAGGACTCCTTAAAATAATTGGAAAAAAATTTGAGGGAACCTCAAGGTTCTATGTCAAGTCAAGCCAAGTGTCATTGAATTGAATTTTACTATTATTCCAACCTTGTTTATCTCCACAAGTCAAAACAGGTTAGAAAGATTCAGTTGTGTAGTATGTCAGTGTTGATGAGATGATTTGTTAGCAGGTAATCAGCTCCAGTTTTGGGTGGAAGTCTGACAAAAGAAGCAGCAATAGCATTTGTCCTATTGGCATACCAATTAAGTTTGCAAGCTACTTTCACATTCATTACCTCTGCAGATCTGAACAGAAATCTGTAAATAAAGAACTTTTGATTCACTTGTTTTGGAGACACACAGAAAAATCAAAGTTCTGGGTACTAAAAGATTTGCTTAAGGAGGTACAGTTGGTAAATAGTAGGCTTGGAATTGAGACTAAGAATTTGTGGACTAAATACTATGCCATTTGGCTGCAACCATGTTTTTCAAACTCTTCTTCTGAGCCCTAAAATTCTACAAATCTGTCTAACAAGGAGTTTTGGAGAACAAGAGAGAGGCAGAAGTCTCTTCTATCATTTAACCAGAAAAGTATTGATCTTTATCATAAATATTTTGGACAGCTCCAAAATATCTATTTGGAATAAAAAAACTGGATGGCTAATATAAAACTGAGGGTGTACAAAAACACTCTCTTGCATTGCAATGAATGGGATTTCAGGTTGGTTAACAAGGCAGTGAATAAGGCCTACCTACTGTACAGCACAAAGCATAAGAATAGTTTTTCAGAAGTTTATTTGACCTTAATTAGCCATAAGAGCAATTTGATAAAAGCAAGAATTATGTCTAGGAGGTATATACTTATATAACATGTATTTCTTGGATGCTTCCTGAGTTCCAAATATTATGTTAATGTTTTAATTCCTTCATCACCAAAGATAAGATTAATCCTAACTTGTAAGGCTGGAAGCATAGCTGGAAGTTAAGCTCTTCTGCACATAGAGAACCACAGGGAAGGACTGTCCAACAAAACTATGCACAATAATGCAAATGTTTTGTACTTGTATTATGTAATATGATAGCAATTAGGTACATGAAGCTGGGTAGCATTTGTAATAGGCATAATGCTACTAACTGAATTTGTAAATTTTATTTCATTTAAATTTAAATAGCCACATATGGGTACTGGCTGTAGTAGTGGACAGGGAAGCTGTAGAGACTTGAAGAAAATTAAGCCTCATAGTGCCAAAAGACAACAGCATCATCAGCAGCATAACCACCATCAACACTGATATCATCAAAATCATCATAATCATCACCATCGTTGTTGTCATCATCATCATCACATTAGTTCCAATAGGTTATCACCTCTCACTGGATTGTTGTAGCAGTCTCTTAAATGATATGTTTTCATTCATGCTTTCCTCCAATATATGACAACCGTAATGTCCTTGATGAAAGTAAATGCTATTATATCACTGTTCTGCTTAAAATATCACGGTGGTCCTGGGTTAATTTAGGATAAAATCATGCTTGTCAGCAAGGTGCATATGCTCCCATGTCCAGTTTCACATGATTTTTTAGTCATATCTATATTTTTTCATATATTTTATATTTCAGGGATACAAATTCTTATTTCTGTACCCTAAATATACTATATATTTTTTTTTATTTTTGTTTCTGAATGTAGTCTGCAGGCTTGTATAAAATTTATTTCTTTTTTCTAGAAAATGTTGTCCTTTAGTTCTTGGTCAAGTTCTAAACATCCTGCAAGTCTCAGCATCAATGCGTTATCATTCACAAAGTTCAATCTGAATCTTTGAGTTAGATGACTTAGAGTCCTACTTATATTTTTCTAGAACACCTGGACTTCGCTTATTATGAAACTCACCAGGCTTTATTGCAGATAGTTTTTTTTTTTTTTAATGTCAATCACCCCCAACATATTGTGAGCTTCAGAAGAAGCCAAATTTTACCTTTTTTTTTTATCCATATCCCTTATAACAAAGAGTTTTCCAGATAAGAAAATTATTATTTTATACATTCTGACTAAACACATGTATGAAGAAATGTGTGGGTGCCTGTCATTCCAACTTAGGATCAGGCCCCAATATCCTAACCATAATTACCAACTCTTGCCATCTCCAGAGAATACTCTAGGCTCTAGACCCATATCTCTACCTCTCCTTCCAAATTTCCCTGCTTTCTAGATTCATCTAATTAACATCTTGCTGTTCCTAATTACCAATGGCTAGTAATTTCCATTATCATGATTAATATCTACATCTAAATAGAATCATAATAGGAATTCCTTGATTTGTTTGCAGACACTATCCTAAATAGGAATTTCTTAGAATTGATAAGTGAGTGAGAAAGAAGTTTAGAATGAGAAAAGTTCTCTTTTTTTTTTTTTTTAACTTTTGAGGACATTTTAATTGTTCACCTGCTTTCCTCAATAGGTAAGTCTAGACTTCTTTATTTCTAAATATATATTGTCAGTGAGGATTCTCTGAGTAGACTCCAAGAACATTTAGAGCTGGAAAACCCAGTTTAATTGGAAGACGGTTGTGGCCAAGCATAATGAGACAGTGGGACATACAAATTAGACAGGAAGTAGAGTCAGGGAAAGGAACTATCTGTTGCTGAACAAAACCTGGGACAGGCTCTGTATTGGGGTTTCTTATACATTAACATTGAGTACTCATAAGCACTAATATCTTTCCCATTTTACAGCCCATAAAACTGGTGTTCAAAGAGGTTGAGGACCTATAAGTGTTACAGGGCTGGGACTTTTGGGAAACTGAGGCTGTGTGAAAACTCCCCTTTAAGTCAGAGAGATTTCAGACATGTGATGCAGAGTAACAGGAATGACTTATTAGAAGGGATAGAAAAGGGGATTCTCTTAAGGGAAGGAGTGGGTCCTCAGAGAGGAGAGGAACAGCATGCCCCTTCTTATTCAGTGTTATTGAGGATCCCAGAAAAGTTTCCAGAGAATCCCATCCAGGTCCACCTCTTGACTTTTTGACTCAAAGCAAATTGAC
Source organism: Marmota monax (assembly GCF_021218885.2). NCBI lineage: Eukaryota > Metazoa > Chordata > Mammalia > Rodentia > Sciuridae > Marmota > Marmota monax. The sequence continues at coordinate 120,878 of NW_026695230.1, read as the reverse complement.
ATCAGGCTTTCAAGTCCCCGCTGCCATGATAACTCTTGGTCAATTTGGCCTAACTGACTAGTTCTAATTGGATTCTTATTTATTTATTTATTTATTTATTTATTTATTTCAGAGGTTAAACTCAGGGTCACTCAACCATTGAGCCACATCCCCAGGCCTATTTTGTATTTTATTTAGAGTCAAGGTCTCACTGAGTTCTTAGCACCTTGCTTTTGTAGAGGCTAGCTTTGAACTTACGATCCTCCTGCCTCAGCCTTTCAAGCCACTGGGATTACAAATGTGTGCCACCATGTCCAGTTGAATTGGATTCTCACCTCAAATTCTTACAGATTTTGTTGTTAGGAGAACCTTATCTCTTTGAGTTCCAAGGTCTAGTCTGTGAAAAGGGTTACAATAGTCTCCCCATTGAGAGTAACTTTGGTTCCACTTATTGACATTATTTGGGGCCTGCATTTCTCCTGTAGATGCATGTAGTTTGCTTAAAATGTGACATATTCTATCCACATGAGCCAGGCAGAGTTTTAGGTAGATTACTTCTTGGAAAGAAATCATGGGTGTGTTTTGGGGGTGGGGGGATCAGTACAATGGGCCTATTTTATAGAATTATTCTCTTACCCTCATGTTCCCACCACTCACATCTGTGTGTCCACTTTTATAAAATAAGATGATTAGTGAACAAAGAAGTCAAACTCAGTCCCATGCACATAAAACGTTCACATTACACTGTGCTTTCTTTTTATGGAAAAACAGATCAAATCAGGACATTTTGGAAGAATGGCCATTAGAATAGCAAGTTTAGAGAGTATTCTATGAGATGGATGGGAAGGGAAAATGGAGAACAGAAGGGAAGAGAATGGTTTGCTTGACAGAAGTGAAAGAACCCACTCCCTGCAATTTGCTGGCCTCACTACTGAGTACCCTCCTTACCAGAGTCACTCCTTTGACATAAAATGTCCTATTAAAATCTAGGGATTACATTATATAAAATCAGTGTCTAATAATAATAGAACAATGTTTATTTGATATGACCCTATAAAGATGTGCTATTTTTCCATACTGCAATCTTCTTCTCTCTTTTCATAATAGCATATCAAATTTCCTTGGGGAAACCATTCTTCTTCCATTCCTTTTCAACCCACACAGTTAAAGTATCACTAACCTACCTTCTGCTTCCAGAGCTGTACACTTGATGCAGATAAGGAACTAAACCCTATGAGTGGTTAATAAATAGGTATATGACCACCTGAGCTGGGTCGAAGTCCTATCCTGGAATTTTTTATTATTATTATTTTATCTCAGTAAGGGTGTTTCACTTTGAACCATAGTTTCTAGGTTTGTTGTTTGGTAGCTGGAAGTTAATTCTTTCACTCTATCTTGTGTGCCAACCTGAGAAATGGAACAATGCCATGAGCAAACCTCAGAAGAGGAGGAAGATGACGCATGGTAAAATGTCAATATCTGCTTTCAGCTGTGTCTGCAATTGTACTTATTTTTCAGTTCATTTTAACTTATGCATAATATTGGAGTCCATTTTGACATAATTACACAAGCATGGAATATAATCTGCTCTAGTTCAGTTCTCCTCCTCCCTCCCCCTGTCCCCTTTCCTCTGCTGATCTTCTATTTATTTATAGCTTCTTTTTTTAAATCAGTGTCTTGTGATCCAACATCTTTCCATATGAATGCACTTTGTTTTTCAAAATGGAGTTTTAGTTTAGTTTCATCACTTGTAAACAAAATCAAAACTAATTCAGTTGCTATTCATATAAAATAATCTTGAGCTGTCACTGATTATTAAACTTGGAAACTTACTCAAACTTTAATTTGCATGTCATTTACAAGTATGTTTCTAAATAAGAAAACTAGACAAGTGACTAGTGCAAACCAAGGAAATGAATTTTTAATTTTGTTTCATTTAAATTTAAATAGCCACATATGGCTACTGACTACAATTATTAGTGCAGATATGAAGGCTTGCATATTCTCCTCTGCAGGTTTTAATTTCCATTTAGATCAAACATAATGCAACTCTGGCATGTTTGCTGTTAAACTATCGTTGGAATATGATTAGTCATTTAGAGCCAGGTATTAATTCTAAAGCAATAGCACTCATTGTACTGATTGTTTTAGTATGTCTTTGAAAACGTCGTTTTTAAAATGAAAAACATGCTATATGTTTCAACATGTAATAATTCAGTTTTGTTTTTTTAAATTAATCACTGAACATATGTAGTATGGTTTCAATTAGGTGTCCCACAAAAGCTCATGTGTGTGAAAATGGAGAAGATTTAGAGGTGGAATAATTGGGTTAGGACAACCTTAACCTAATCAGTGCATTTATCCCCTGATAGGGATTAACTGAGTGGTAACTGTAGGCAGGTAAGGTGCTGGATGAAGGAGGTAGGTCATTAGGGGCAAGCTTTATTTTGTCCCTGGCAAGTGGAGTGTCTCTCTCTCTCTTTCTTTCTTTCTTTCTTTCTCTCTCTCTCTCTCTCTCTCTCTCTCTCTCTCCCTCCCCCCTTCCTGAAACCATGTCCCCAGCTGTTTTCCTCTGTCATACCCTTCCACCATGATATTCTGTCTTGCCTCAGGCCCTGAGTAATGGAGTGACTATTGATGGACTGAGACCTCAGAAACCATGAGTCCCCAAATAAACTTTTCCTCCTTAAAATTGTTCTTGCCAGGTCTTTTGGTTCTAGCAATGAAAATGCTGATTATAACAATAATTTCTTTAATTTCTAAGTTTTTATTCTTTTTTTATTGGTTATTCAACACATTACAAAGCTCTTGACATATCATATTTCATACATTATATTCAAGTGGGTTATGAACTCCCATTTTTACCCCAAATACAGATTGCAGAATCACATCAGTTACACATCCACATTTTTACATAATGCCATATTAGTAACTTCTGCTACCTTTCCTATCCTCTACTATCCCCCCTCCCCTCCCCTCCCATCTTCTCTCTCTACCCCATCTACTGTAATTCATTTCTCTCCTTGTTTTTTTCCCATTCCCCTCACAACCTCTTATATGTAATTTTGTGTAACAATGAGGGTCTCCTTCCATTTCCATGCAATTTCCCTTTTCTCTCCCTTTCCCTCCAACCTCATGTCTCTGTTTAATGTTAATCTTTTCCTCCTGCTCTTCCTCCCTGCTCTGTTCTTAGTTGCTCTCATTATATCAAAGAAGACATTTGGCACTTGTTTTTTAGGGATTGGCTAGCTTCACTTAGCATAATCTGCTCTAATGCCATCCATTTCCCTGCAAATTCCATTATTTTGTCACTTTTTAGTGCAGAGTAATACTCCATTGTGTATAAATGCCACATTTTATTTATCTATTCATCTATTGAAGGGCATCTGGGTTGGTTCCACAGTCTAGCTATTGTGAATTGTGCTACTATGAACATCGATGTGGCAGTATCCCTGTAGTATGCTCTTTTTAAGGTCTTCAGGGAATAGTCCGAGAAGGGCAATAGCTGGGTCAAATGGTGGTTCCATTCCCAGCTTTCCCAGGAATCTCCATACTGCTTTCCAAATTGGTCACACCAATTTGCAGTCCCACCAGCAATGTACAAGAGTACCCTTTTCCCCACATCCTCGCCAGCACTTCTTGTTGTTTGACTTCATAATGGCTGCCAATCTTACTGGAGTGAGATGGTATCTTAGGGTGCTTTTGATTTGCATTTCTCTGACTGCTAGAGATGTTGAGCATTTTTTCATGTACTTGTTGATTGATTGTATGTCCTCCTCTGAGAAGTGTCTGTTCAGGTCCTTGGCCCATTTGTTGATTGAGTTATTTGTTATCTTATTGTTTAATTTTTTGAGTTCTTTGTATACTCTGGATATTAGGGCTCTATCTGAAGTGTGAGGAGTAAAAATTTGTTCCCATGATGTAGGCTCCCTATTTACCTCTCTTATTGTATCTTTTGCTAAGAAAAACCTTTTTAGTTTAAGTAAGTCCCATTTGTTTATTCTTGTTATTAACTCTTGGGCTATGGGTGACCTATTAAGGAATTTGGAGCCCGACCCCACAATATGTAGATCGGAGCCAACTTTTTTTTCTATCAGATGCAGAGTCTCTGATTTGATATCAAGCTCTTTGATCTATTTTGAGTTAACTTTTGTGAATGGTGAGAGAAAGGGATTCAGCTTCATTTTGTTGCATATGGATTTCCAGTTTTCCCAGCACCATTTGTTGAAGATGCTATCCTTCCTCCATTGCATGCTTTTAGCCCCTTTATCAAATATAAGAAAGTTGTAATTTTGTGGATTGGTCTCTGAGTCCTCTATTCTATACCATTGGTCCACCCACCTGTTTTGGTACCAGTACCATGCTGTTTTTGTTACTATTGCTCTGTAGTACACTTTGAAATCTGGTATCGCTATACCGCCAGATTCACACTTCCTGCTTAGAATTGCTTTTGCTATTCTGGGTCTTTTGTTTTTCCATATGAATTTCATGATTGCTTTATCTATTTCCACAAGAAATGCCATTGGGATTTTGATTGGCATTGCATTAAACCTGTAGAGAACTTTTGGTAATATCGCCATTTTGATGATGTTAGTTCTGCCTATCCATGAACAGGGTATATTTTTCCATCTTCTAAGATCTTCTTCTATTTCTCTCTTTAGGGTTCTGTAGTTTTCATTGTATAAATCTTTCACCTCTTTGTTAGGTTGATTGCCAAATATTTTATTTTTTTTTGAGGATATTGTGAATGGGGTGTTTTTTCTCATTTCCGTTTCAGACGTTTTGTCACTGATATACAGAAATGCCTTTGATTTATGCATGTTGATTTTATATCCTGCCACGTGCTGAATTCATTTATTAGGTCTAGTAGTTTCTTTGTAGACCCTTTTGGGTCTTCTAGGTATAGAATCATGTCGTTTGCAAATAGTGATAATTTAAGTTCTTCTTTTCCTATTTTTATGCCTTTAATTTCTTTCATCTGTCTAATTGCTCTGGCCAATGTTTCGAGAACTATATTGAATAGAAGTGGTGATAGAGGGCATCCCTGTCTTGTTCCAGATTTTAGAGGGAATGCCTTCAATTTTTCTCCATTCAGAATGATGCTAGCCTGAGGCTTAGCATAGATAGCTTTTACAATGTTGAGGTAAGTTCCTGTTATCCCTAGTTTTTCTAGTGTTTTGAACATAAAGGGATGCTGTACTTTGTCGAATGCTTTTTCCACATCTATCGAGATGATCATATGGTTCTTATCTTTGAGTCTATTGATGTGGTGAATAACATTTATTGATTTCTGTATATTGAACCATCCTTGCATCCCAGGGTTGAATCCTACTTGATCATGATGCACAATTTTTTTGATGTGCCTTTGTATCCGATTAGCCAGAATTTTATTAAGGATTTTTGCATCTAGGTTCATCAGAGATATTGGTCTGTAGTTTTCTTTCTTTGAGGTGTCTTTGTCTGCTTTCGGAATCAGGGTGATGTTGGCCTCATAGAATGAATTTGGAAGAGCTCCCTCTTTTTCTATTTCCTGAAATAACTTGAAAAGTATTGGTATTAATTCTTCTTTAAAGGTTTTGTAAAACTCTGCTGTATACCCATCCGGTCCTGGGCTTTTCTTGGTTGGTAGTCTTTTGATTGCATCTTCTATTTCATCCATTGATATTGGTCTGTTCAAATTGTGAGTATCCTCCTGACTCAGTCTGGACAAATCATATGACTTAAGAAATTTATCGATGTCTTCACTATCTTCTATTTTATTGGAATATAGGTTTTCAAAATAATTTCTAATTGTCTTCTGTATTTCTGTAGCATCTGTTGTGATATTGCCTTTTTCATCCCGTATGTTAGTAATTTGAGTTCTCTCTCTTCTTCTCTTCGTTAGCATGGCTAAGGGTCTGTCGATCTTATTTATTTTTTCAAAGAACCAACTTTTAGTTTTGTCAATTTTTTCAATAGTTTCTTTTGTTTCAATTTCGTTGATTTATGCTCTGATTTTAATTATTTATTGCCTTCTGCTACATTTGCTGTTGTTTTGCTCTTCCTTTTCTAGGGCTTTGAGATGAAGTGTGAGCTCATTTATTTGTTGGTTTTTTCTTTTTTTGAGGAATGACCTCCAGACGATGAATTTCCCTCTTAAAACTGCTTTCATTGTGTCCCATAGATTCCGATATGTTGTGTCTGTATTTTCATTTATCTCTAAGAATTTTTTGATTTCCTCCTTTACGTCCTCTGTAACCCATTGATTATTCAGTAACATATTGTTCATTTTCCATGTGATGTAGGGTTTTTCCTTCCTTCTTTTATCATTGATTTCCAGTTTCATTCCATTATGATCAGATAAAATGCATGGTATTATCTCCACCCCTTTATATTTACTGAGGGTTGCCCTATGGCATGGTCTGTTTTTGAGAAGGATCCATGTGCTCCTGAGAAAAAAGTATATCCACTTGATGATGGTTGATATATTCTATATATATCAGTTAAGTCTAGGTTATTGATTGTGATATTGAGTTCTATAGTTTCTTTATTCAACTTTTGTTTGGAGGATCTGTCCAATGGTGAGAGAGGTGTGTTGAAGTCACCCATAATTATTGTGTTGTGGTCTATTTGATTCTTGAACTTTAGGATAGTTTGTTTTATGAACGTCGCAGCACCCTTATTTGGTGCATAAATATTGATAATTGTTATGTATTGTTGGTGAATGCTTCCTTTTAACAGTATATAATGTCCTTCCTTATCCCTTTTGATTAACTTAGTCTTGAAGTCGATTTTATTCGATATGAGGATGGCCACCCCTGCTTGCTTATGAGGACCATGTGCGTGGTATATTTTTTCCCAACCTTTCACCTTCAGCCTGTGTATGTCTTTTCCAATCAGATGTGTCTCCTGGAGGCAGCATATTGTTGGATTTGCTTTTTTAATCCATGTTACCAGCCTATGTCGCTTTATTGGAGAGTTTAAGCCATTAACGTTTAGAGTTACTATTGATATATGGTTTGTACTTCCAGCCATGTTTGATTATTTATCTTTTTTTTTTTTTAATTTAGTTTGTTTCTCCATGATTAGCTTTCCCCCCCGCCCTCTGTCTTTACTGAGGTACTTCCCACTGTTGGTTTTGGTTATTGTTTTTCATTTCTTCCTCATGTAGTGTTTTTCCTCAAGGTGCTTTGCAGTGCTGGTTTTCTGGCTGCAAATTCTTTTAACTTTTGTTTATCATGAAAGATTTTCATTTCGTTGTCGTACCTGAAGCTTAATTTTGCTGGATACAAAATTCTTGGTTGGCATCCATTGTCTTTCAGTGTTTGAAATACGTTGTTCCAAGATCTTCTCGCTTTCAACATCTGTGATGAAAAATCTGTTGTTAACCTTATTGGTTTACCCCTGAATGTAATTTGCCTCCTTTATCTTGTTGCTTTTAATATTTTCTCTTTGTTCTATATATTGGATATCTTCATAACAATGTGTCTTGGCGTTGGTCTACTGTGATTTTGTATGCTCTGTGTCCTGTATGCATCGACAATTTGTACATCCGTTTCCTTTTTTATTTCTGAAAAGTTTTCTGTAATTATTTCATTCAGCAGGTTGCTCATTCCCTTGGTTTGAACCTCTATACCTTCCTCTATCCCTATGACTCTTAAGTTTGGTTTTTTTAATGTTATCCCATATCTCTTGGATGTTTTTCTCGTGATTTTTTACCAGCCTTTCTGAGTTGGCTAGACTCTTTTCAAGATGATATATTTTGTCTTCATTATCTGATGTTCTGGCTTCTACTTGCTCCACTCTGTTAGTGATACTCTCATTTGAGTTTTTAATTTGGTTTATAGTTTCCTGCATTTCTAGAAGTATTGTTTGTTTGTTTGTTTTATAATCTCTATCTCCTGATAAAGATGCTTATTTGCTTCTTTTATCTGTTTATGTAATTCATTTTCAATGTGTTCTTTCACTGTTTGAATTTGCTGTCTCATATCCTCTTTAAGATTCCATTCCATCTGTCTAAGGTATTCCTTGAGTTCTTTATTTGGCCATTTTTCTGATGCCTCTAGGTCCTCCTGAATATTTAGGCTGTCCTGCATTGTTTGTACTCCTTTTCTTTCTTGCTTTTTCATGCTACTCATGTTACTTCTTGTTCTGCTTGACTGCTGAGTTACTGTTTACTCCTATAAATTTATTTGATGCTTGGGAGGGAAGGTATTAGAAGGGAAGGGAACAAGTCACTAAAGAGAATGAGAGTAAACAGATAGAATTCAAGGAAGGGGGAATAAGGAAATTGAAAAGAAATGAAAAGACAAAAGAAAAAAATAGAAAATAAAAAAAGAAAAAATAAATTAAAAAATAATCAAAAAAAATTAAAATTATAAAAAAAAATTTTTTTAAAAATTTTAAAAATGAAAATGAAAAAAAAAAACCCAAAATTTAATAAATGCAGTCTTAGAGTTTGATTAACTTCTCTTCCAGTAGGTGGAGCTGTGCCCACTGGGCCAAGCTTCTCCTCTCAATACGTGGGAACCAATCACTGTGCAGCAGCTCCTCCTCCCAGACTGGGCGGGTCTCCAGTCCTGAGTGCCTAGGACCTTCTCTTGTGTCTAGTCACTTCCCCACTTTTCCTCAAGCCAGGCCCTGCTCACCGGTGACGATCACCACAATACTGGCTACATGCCAGGTCTGCTGCTCCCAGGAGCCCTATTTTCTTGAACGACTGGGCACACTTTCCCCATTTGCCATCCCTCAGACCCTAAGTTTGTGGAGCTTGGGGCTGAAAACCCTCAGTGAAATTTTGCTTGCCCTCCGGTAGCCACGCCCCCGGTAGCTGGTGCAAGAGACCTCAGTTGTCAGCACTGGTGGGAGCGGTAGCCGGGGGTTCTGCGCTGCGGGTCCCATGCCACTCCTGATTCCCTCAGTCTGACTATTGCGCTCACGGGAGAGCTGGGAGGGGCCCCTACGTGAGAGCTGGGAGGGGCCCTTAAGGTTTCCCCACTGTGTGGAGAGGAAGGGCTAGGGGATTACACACCTGTTGCCGCCGGTTTCAATGAAGTTATCTCCTCCGCTGCATTCTGATGACGTCAGTTCTCTGCCATGGTGGTATCCCATGCAAATGGCGACAGTTCATTCCCTTTGCCGGGTGACCAATGCAACGGGTGGGTCCTGACTGGCTCTCCCAAGCCCCGTCTCAATCCTGTGGCCACTGCCTATGAAGGCTCTGTTGGTTTTAACCTCCGCAGGTTCAGAAGGGCCGACCAGTTGTTTCAGCGGGATCGTTTAGTGCTGAGTCACAGTGGTTTGTCTGCGAGACGCAGGCGAACGGGAGCTTAAATTCAGCTGATCTGGGCTCGGTGTGTGTTCTGAGAGGTCCAGACTGTTCACCCCAGATCCACGTCAGCTCAGCATTGCCTAGTGATCCTGAGCAAACAGCATTTAGATGGTTTACGACTCCCTATGCCCGCGCAGCTGAAGAGGTCAGAGACTTGATCTCTCCGCGCCCGCCGCCATGTTGGATCTCTCCTAAGTTTTTATTCTTGAGTCAGATAATATCAATAGGTATAAATCACTCACATAAACTTTCATTGGGTTGTTCAGTTATTTATAGAATATAAAGGGACTTTGACACCAAAGAAAAAAAAGAAAAGAAAAATGAGAATTATGACACTGTTCTGCTTCTCAGAAGTAAGACAAATGTGGTTATACTTTCTGCTCTCAGGTAACTTACCTTTTAAAAGAAAGGAGAAGATAGAAAATAAACATATACATTTGAAAAATACTATAATCAAAGAAAAAAGCTTTAAAGTAAATAAGCACAGGACTGTGATGGAAATACTTTGAAGGAAAATAGGAGGATTCTACTTTAACTGGGCTGGTCAGGGAGGCCATGTTTGGGGAAGTAACAGTTAAGTGGTGAGATGAGGTTTCAGCCCTGCTGTAGGTTAAAGGAATAGTAGTGTGTGCACAAGAAATAGCAATGCAAAAACCCTGAGACAGTGTAAAAAGCTGGAAATAGAGCCAGGCATGGTGGTACAAGCCTGTAATCCCAATAACTCTGGAGGCTGAGGCACAAGGATTGCAAATTGGAGGGCAGCCTCAGCAATTTAGCAAGACCCTGTCTCAAAATAAATAAAATAAAATGAGCAGGGGATGAGAGTGGTAAAACATTTCTGGGTTTAATCCCCAGCACCCAAAACAAAACAACAAAAGTCTTTGAACTAGAGTACAGAATTATAGCATTCCAAAAGCCCATGCTTCACTCTCATAAACCACAATTGATTTCTTAGGCCAGACATGCTTAGCCCTTGGAACTATCTACCTAGAAAATGGAGTGGAGATTGCTTTGAAGCTTCCTGAGTGAGGGTTTCACATTCAGTTAGTTTGAGGTTAATTCGGAGCTTACAGTTTTCCATGGCTCTAAAAAGTAGAGTTCTCAAGAGCAATGATTTTTCAGCAGTGCCAGGAAATGCTGTTGCAAGAAGTAGTAGGAAAAAGGGTAGGATTTAATTTCACAGGAAGAAGACTTAAATGGGACCTATAAATTATGTAGCTATATTTCTATACCTTGGCCCCATTCTGGAATTTTGCAAAATAAATTATTTGGGCCAATTTCACTGTGGTAGTGAATATTACATCGTACTCTGTGGTCTCTGAAGCATGTGCCTGTTGCTGAGCCAGCATTTGGAAAAACTGCTATGAGCCACTGAAGACAGAGGCAGCTCCCAGTGAAAGTCTTCTTTTGTTCCCCACTCCCCAAAGACACTGTGGAGGGCTCAGCATGGAACCTGAGCCAGCATCTGTGTAGGAGGTAAGAGAGACTCTAAGTACTGTTATGGAATTTCCATATTTTTTCCAAGGAGGAAGGTAATATATCACCTTCTTTCTGGAGTGAGTCTTTGCAAAGAAGCAACTAAGCAAATGTTAAAGGATAGCATGAGTCACTATCAGGATACACACTTGCATGAAGAAGCATTAGACCACAAAGGTCAAGTGACACTCTGGGTCAGCATGACAAAACAACAGGGGTGACTAAGAAAATTCAGCAGCCTTCAATTTGATTTGTAAATCACATTCCTGATTTATAGCCACATAATCTAAAACGCCTGCATTGCATTAGAGAAACCACAGGGACTTTCCCCCTCTATAGACACAATGAGACAATTTATCTCAGGCTTCTCTGTATGACCCTGTCCTTCATAAAAAGATATTTATTCTCTGAGTTACTTTTATTACCCCTATGCCAGTGACTCAAATCTTTATATCCAATTCTGACCTTCCTGAAAGTTAATATCCTTTATGTTTATCTACTGGATTATCTCATCATATTGCCAGATGTCCAAAATAAAACCACATTTCCAAAATGAATTCCATGACACTGCTCTCAATGTTGATGGAATCTCCTGTCTTCCCATCTGTGCACCTGGCTGCTTTTATTTTCCAGTTTAGGGAGTCAAAATCTGGAGGGTATTCGTGGTTCTATACTTTATTGCTCATATCAATCCTGCCGTCTCTATTCTGTAAATAACTAGTACGGATGGCATGTAACCTTGAGCCGGGCTCACCTAGAGCTGGGATGCTTCAATCCAGGCACACCAAGAGGATGCAGTCGGTCAGTCACGTGGGTCCAGGTAGGCTTGGTTCTCTATCTCAGGACTGTAAAGTTGTAAGAGGGCAGTTTTCAGGTAAGATCCCTGAGAGTGATATCACCTTAATGGAAACACCCTAAAGAGAAAGTTCATGAATTTCAATTTGCTGAACTCCCTGAAATAGACCTGGACATTATTTTTCTTCCTTAAGGATTGTTCTTAAAGCTTTCCTTTAGTTCTGTAAGATATCCCAAGAAATTTCCAGTGAATTCCTTCTTTAAAATAGGTAGGGTGAAGTTGAGGGTCCATAAATTGATTCTTCATCTCTCTCTTCTTTTTCTGTTTGAAACTAGATGAATCTAATTAGAATTATGCAAAACAATTTAAAAATCAGAAAGTTACAAGAAAGTACAAAGAATCCAGCATGTAAAACAGACCACTGGTGTTGCTCTAACTAAAGTAGACCTGAGAGGTGTGCACAAGCTCAGTTCTCATTTTCTTTGCTCTTTTTTTTCTTTCTCTGTATCCCATATTTGAAGTAACTCCCAAGGCATTAAGTAGAACCTTGAAATTCTGTAATATGCAGATATAAGTTTTTCTATATCTACCCATCCACAAATCATGCCAATTATTTTTAAGTGTTTTTTTTTCTTCTTCCTACCCCACTATTACTAGTCTTTTATATTATCTCACATGTTTTATTAATATATTCCTAGTTGTTTCCTCTGTGGACTATTTTTACCCATTTCAAACCATCCTGTGTATGGTTGTGTAAGACTGTGCATGGCTACATATTTCTCAAAACTCTACAAAGCTTCCCTTATTTCACCACAGGAACTCCAAGGCCCTTTATGAACTGAGGAACTGTTAGCTGAGGCAACTCTGGTTTTAATTAATTCTCAAAATTCTTCAATGTGGGCAGCCTAGGAATCTTACAGTAAGAACACAGTCATCTCTGCTGTTCTGTTTTAATCAAGATTTTTTTCCTCCCCAGAGTGGGGAGTCAAAATCTGGAGGGTATTCATGAACTTCTTCCCTTAATATGTAGCTCCAGTCCCACTCACACTCTTTGCTAATTGGAAATGGCATTTAGAGTCTGCTGAATAATATTGAGACTGTAATTAGCAACTCTCTAGTGCTGTAATTGTGTTCTGTTAGCCTGTTAGGAGTATTGGATTAAGCTCCTAAATTGTACTCAATTTAGACCTTAGTTTCCAACAAGAAAAGCATATTTGGGCATATCTGAGGCTGATGGAGTATGCCCAACAGGTCTGTATTTTTATGGGCTGCCAAAGATCATTCTAATATGATCCATCTATGGAGGATAGAGATAAGGTCTCTAAACTGTTATAAAGATAGATAGCAGTTATAGAGCAGAGGAATGAGCTTCAGTACAATACTGATGGAACAATTATATTATCAAGATTTTCTCCAGTAACTTGTGCCAGAGTCCCAGGCAGAAACAGTTGGTGAAAAAAAGTCATTTTGTTAAAATTTTTATTGAGATTTTGGAAGCAATGTCTCATAGTTTATACAAGATGAGAGAGAATAAAAAATAAACACAAGAAAGGATGACTAAAGTATTGTGAAGACAAACAGGGGTTGTGCAGAGTGACCAGTGGTAAGAATACCAGAATTTTGTGACACCAGAGACATCATGACTCAAAATGTTGGTGTCCTCATTCTGCAAATGGCTGGTACCTCAAAATGGCAAGGATGCTACATTCCCCAACTTCATTACATTCCTCCAAGGACGTGGTAAAATTTCCTATTTAAGCTAAGAAAAATGAATTCACAAGCACTGAGAACCCCATAAATTAGCTGAGCAGGGGCGAAATTCAAAGAGCACTAAATATCCCATGATCCTCATAATTGTGCTAGTGAGAACAGAATTAAATATTTCAACTTTGGTATGGTGCTTATAGATCAATTTGACTCAGCAGCCCATGGGTCCTGGAAATATTCATGTCAGTGTTACCTAGCATGACTATATGTCCCAGCTGCCAGAAATAGTTCTAGTGTGCATGCAGCTCTTTAAAATGGCCAGTTATGGGTGAAAAATTATAGTCATCCTGCTATTTATAGTCTTTCCAAACAATAATATCTGAAGACCCCACACATACAGGTCCTGAAAGTGAGCTTCAACTTCAGGAATTTGGGGTGATTTAAGCTTCAGATGGGAAGGAGGGAAAGAAGGAAGAAACAGCTGGAGATTGCTGCTAAATTGTATTCAATTTAGACCTTAGTTTCCAACAAGAAAAGTATATTTGGGCATATCTGAGGCTGATGGAGTGTGCCCAACAGGTCTTATTTTTATGGTCTGCCATATCTGATATAACTTTCGTTCTCAACTTCTGAATTGATTCTGACTCTCTTCTGCTTTTGTTAGTTTCAAAATTATTTTCTTCTATCCTCACCTTTTGTTTTGTTGCTTTTCACTTTCAAACAAGAGAGACATGGTTAGGGAAAGGTGAATCTTCATGGTTAATGCTTAATCCCTTAATCCCTTAAAATATAACAGCTGAAGTTAGTGGAACCCTTTCACATTTGTTATTCCATTAGAATCCCACAAAAATCATGTGGGTAACTACTGTTCATACACCATATTGCTGGTGAAGAAACTCAGTCCAGGGATATCATGTGATTTCTCAAGTTGTTAAAGAGAAATAGCATGGAGACTCCAAGGTCAGTCCTCATAGCTTTAGTCCAGATTTTCTTCCACTCTAGCAGATTAACTTAAAAGTTCCCCACAGTTTCCCTCATCATGGGTACTTGGCCAGGATCTCCTGTTGATTTAGTGCACATTTCAGCTTGTGCTATACAACTCAGCACAAAGATTCTTTCAGCACAGCAGGTCCTGTAAGGACTTAGTCAAGAGCACACAAATTACTTTTCTATACCATGTTTCAATTACATGAGAGAGAGAGAGAGACAGAGGGAGGGAGGGGGAGAGGGAGAGAGAGTGTCATGAGTAAAGACCTATTGGATATGTCATTGTGTTTACTGGTGTCTGTCAGCCTCAAATAGTAGTAATTTTATTGCCAGTTTTTTATAGAAAAAATGACACTAACTTATCATATACAACATGTTGGTTCAGAACATGTATACATTGTGGATTGGCTACCTGGAACTAATTGACATATACATTATCTCACATACTTATTATCATTTTGTAGTGAGACCACTTAAAAGCTACTCTCCTAGCAATAGGCCTGAGTTATTAAGCCACACAAATAAGTAAGCATCTTTAAAAGTGCAGCAGTTGGGAAGAAATGAAATATAATATGTGAGGATGGGCCTTGTCAGTATTTCACAAGATATTTATTGGTTTCTCTCAAGTATATCCTCCACTTCCATAAATAATAATGGATGTTGGATGTTCCAAATGTTTTAACAGAAAAAAAAAAGAATTTTTTTGGCATAAAAGAAGCATCGAGTCTCTAAGGGACTGAACTCCTGAGAAATTCTGATGGCAAACAATAAAAGTAGAGCACAGTTTCAGAATTAAGTAATTCTGGCAAAATGTATTAGTAGGTTTCTCAGACATGTTTATTTCTTGGACAGCAAGCACATAAAACTGAGTACCTCATGCTCCTCACTTCATTGCACTCATGCTCAACTATTCCAGAAAGGTCCCTTGTTAGGGTCTGTAAACAAGTCAAGATGGCGCCTGGCATTTTGCAGAGGGAGTGGTTTGTGAAGTAATGCCAGCAAACCATTAAGTGTGGAGATTCCTTATTGGTTGACTGCTGTATCTAGTTTATGTTAATTAAGATAAGCTGTGTGGAATGTATATATACCCCTCCTGTCCTACAATAAACGGCTCCCACTCCTGCTGTATCAGTCTTCACAAATTGTTCGTCACCCCCCGGTTATTTTGCTGCAGCCGGACTGCAGCAGTCCCTTTCTTCTTCTTTTTTCTTTTTTTCATCTTATTATTATACTCTTCTTCACCTCCCACCACACTGTCATTTTCCTACCACTCCTACCTTTAGGGTGGGCCCTGCCCAATATGTTCAGTGTGCTCCTAGGTGAGTATGTATCTCTGAACAAAGTTTTACTTATGTGTATTCATTTCAATCTATGTTAAAATATTTTGTTCCAATTCTCACTTTCTAAAATTTAGCAATTTTTCTAAAACTTATCCATGTTGCTGTTACCAATTGACTTGATTTTTCAAACTTCTGCATAGTATTTCATTACTGCAAATTCATCCACTGTGGTTTTGCTCAGCCACATCTACTGTGATGGACTTCCAAAGATTGTTCCAAGACTAATAGTCTACACAATGATCTAATGAACTCCCTCAAACCTGCTCTCTCATGGAGTTGCAGGAGAGTTTCTAGAGCACATATGTATAAGGATATGAATATTTATTTATTTATTTTGAATATTGATTTTTTTAGTTGATACAATATCTTTATTTTAGTTATTCATTTTTATGTGGTGCTGAGGATCAAACCTGGGGCTTTGCACAGGCTAGGTGAGCGCTCTACTGCTGAGCCACACCCCCAGCCCTGATTATTTATTTTTAAGAGATACCATAATTATGTCACTAAATCCTGCCAAACTACTACCCAGAAAGGTACAACTGCTTAAACATTTACTAGCAGAACATAAGATTTATCACACTCTGAAAGCCACTTGACATAAACCAATTTTAATGTTTTTGTTAAACTGATGGGTAAAAGTTATTATGTTAATTTAGATTTCTCAGACTACTGTCCATTCAGGTATCTCCAAATAAACATATGGACCACCATGGAATTTACAAACTAGTGGCTAACACAAAATGAAAGTAAACACCAATATAAAATATAATACAAAGTAGTGATAAGTGGTATAGAAAAAAATTTTAAAAGAATAAGTGAATAAATAGGGGAAATAGGGGAGAAGTGTGATATATTAACTAAGGTGCACAGAAAAGATCTTTTTCAGGAGACTGTTTTTGAGAGAAAAGTTAAATTAGGAGGAAAAGAACCTGGAGATACTCGAGGAATGAATTTAGTGCAATAGAAAAATAGCAAATACAAAGGCGTGAGTCCAGCCAGTTTGAGATGCAGCAAAGCCCATGTGGTACAGCACAATAAGAGTGGCAGGAGGGGACAGGGGAAAGAGGAAAAGAGGAAAAACAGGGAGGATCATGAACCAGAATTTCCATGTGTGTATTTTTCAGGATGAATTCAACTACTATGTATAACAATAAAGCTCTAATTTTTTAAAAAAGGTGGAAGTTATAAACAGATGTCAAATCTCAGAAGATATGGAGAAGACTAATAAGCATATGAAAAGAGACTTGATATTGTGCCACTAGGGAACTCTAAATTAAAGTAAACTGAAATAATCATTGCACACTTATGGAATGGGTAAAATTCAAAACATTGACAAAACCAATTGCTAGCAAAAATACAAACCCATAAGAACTACCATTTATTGCTTGTGAGACTGCAAAATGGTATAGCCACTTTAGAAGACAGTTTGTATTTCTTACAATGGTGAACACTACATTATCGAACCTTCCTGTTCCTGGGTATATACTCAAATAAGTTGAAAATCCATGTCCAGGGAAAGAAAGAAAATAAAATATCAGTATTTACACCAACTGTATTGATAATCACCCCAAACTGGAGCAACCAAGATACCTGTCACTCGATGTATGGCTAATGACACACCCATACAATGTAATACTATAAATAAATAAAAAGGGATGAGATTGCAAATAAGGCAAAGACACATGGATAAATCTTAAATGCCCAAATGAATTAGAGCCATCTGAGAAAATCAGATATGGTTTTCTATTTATATGTTATTTTTGAAAGGCAAAAGTAAAAAGTCAGTAAAATGACCAGAGTTTTCTAGGGGAATAAGGTATAATAAATTAAGCAAAAGTGGTTTATTGGAAGAATAAAGCTTTTTCTGTATGAAACTACAATGATGGCTACATGAAAATTTCATTGTTTAAAGACCTAGAACTTTATGGCACAAAGAATGAATCTCATTGTATATCAATAAAAAATTAGGACATTAGGGGTTCCAGAATAAAATAAACTTTTGAAAACAATAACAACAACAACAACAAAAGAGTGGCAGGAAATAGGAAAGATAGAGGCCAGTGGAGCAAGGAAAAGAAGATCTTAGTCATGCCAGGGCATTTACAGTTGAGTGAGAACTTCAGATTTTGTGATGAGAAGCCATTGGAAGATTAAAATCACTAAACAGATTTAATACAATTCCAATCAAAATCCCAATAATATTCCTCATAGAAACAGAAAAAGCAATCATGAAATTCATCTGGAAAAAATAAGAGACCCAGGATAACTAAAGTAATCCTTAGCAGGAAGAGTGAAGCAGGTGGCATCACCATACAAGACCTTAAACTACACTACAGAGCAATAGTAACAAAAACAGCATAGTATTGGCACCAAAATAGACTGGTAGACAATTGGTACAGAATAGAGAACACAGAGACTAACCTACAAAATTACAATTATCTTATATTAGACAAAGGTGCCAAAAACATGCATTAGAGAAAAGATAGCCTCTTCAACAAATGGTGCTGGGAAAACTGGAAATCCATATGCAACAAAATGAAATTAAACCCCTATCTCTCACCATGCAAAAAAATCTAACCTCAAAGTGGATCAAGGACCTAGGAATTAAACCAGAGACTCTGCATCTAATAGAAGAAAAAGTAGTCCCTAATCTTCAACATGTGGGATTAGGCCCCAACTTTCTTAGTAAGGCTCCTTTGGTGAAAGAATTAAAACCAAGAATCATTAAATGGGATGGATTCAAACAAAAAAAGACAACTTCTTCTCAGCAAAAGAAACAATCTGTGAGGTGAATAGAGAACCTACATCTTGGGAGCAAATTTTTATCCCTAACACATCAGATAGAGCACTAATCTCTAGGGTATATAAAGAACTCAAAAAGCTAAACACCAAAAGAATAAATAACCCAATCAATAAATGGGCCAATGACCTGAACAGACACTTCTCAGAAAAGGATATACAATCAATCAAAAAATATATGAAAAAATGTGCATCATCTCTAGAAATTAGAGAAATGCAAATCAAAACTACCCTAAGATATCATCTCACTTCAGTCAGAATGGCAGCTATTGTGAAGACAACAATAAGTGTTGGTGAGGATGTGGGGGAAAAGTTACACTCATACATTGCTGGTGCGACTGAAAATTGGTGCAACCAATATGGAAAGGAATATGGAGATTCCTTGGAAAACTGGGAATGGAACCACCATTTGACCCAACTCTCCCACTCCTTGGCCTATACCCAAAGGACTTAAAAACAACATACTACAGGGACACAGCACATCAATTTTTATAGCAGCAAATTCACAATAGCTAAACTATGGAACCAACCTAGATGTCCTTCAGTAGGTGAATGGATTAAAAAATGTGGCATATATACACAGTGGAATATTACTCAGCGATAAAAGAGAATAAAATTGTGACATTTGCAGGTAAACAGATGGCGTTGGAGAAGATAATGCTAAGTGAAGTTAGCCAATCCCCCCCCCCAAAAAAAACAAATGTTGAATTTTTTTCTATGATATAAGGTGACTGACTCACAGTGGGGTAGGAAGAGGAGCATGGGAGAAATAGATGAACTCTAGATAGGGCAAAGGGGTGGGAGGAGAAGTGACGGGGCAGGGGATTAGCAAAGATTGTGGAATGTAATGGACATCATTATCCAAAGTACATGTATGAAGATACAAATTTGTGTGAACATACTTTATATGCAACCAGAGATATGAAAAATTGTGCTCTATATGTGTAATAAGAATTGTCATGCATTCCACTGTCATTTATTTTTTAAAAAAATCAATAAAAAAGAAATTTATGTAGAATAGCAGGGGAAAATTGGGATGAGTACAGCAGAAAGTGAGAAGTGAAGAAGTAGAAAGAATGAGCTTAGAGAACTTGAAAGGCATTCTGTGCACAGCAGAGAAGATAAACAGGACAGAAGTCAAATGGGAATGTCATAAGGTAAGGTTTAGGAAACATTTTGTTTCATGATTTGGTGATTTTATTTTGCTTTATACTTAAATGTGGAATGCCCCCACAGGAGAGGAAAAATTAATGCTATGGTAAACAGAAGGAATAACTGGACAAAAGTCTTTGAGCAAGTGAGAAGAAATGGCACCCAGGGCACTTGTCACATGGTTGGTCCTCAATAGGAGCAGGTAGAGTTCATTCTAAGTAACAGAAAGAAGTTAAAGCTACAGACACTGAGGCAGTAAAATAATGAATTGGGTGGTGGTAAATTAAGGGAAATAAGGGGATGTTGGAGTATTGACAAAAGATGTAAATGGCATAACTAGAAAGAGGCTGCAAACTGATAGCAGTGAAGAATATTTTAATAGTAATTGTCATAATTTAAAGTGAAAATGGATCACCTATGAGCTTAGTATTCAGATTCCTGTGGCTTACTCCCAGGTGAATGTGCAACAGTTTGGGATCATATTTGGAGAAATTTTAATGACACTGAAACAGAACAATGAGGAGGGTCACCTCCACTGGGACAGCATAACAGCCATAAATCCCAAAGACTGTATCTCTCTTCCAGGTCTTAGAAAAGATAGAAAGGCAAATACATGAATTTCATGTTGACCAAAAGGATATCCACAGTAGCTAGATCTGATTGTGAGTGGGAAAGAATAAGTTATGGCTCCAGCATGTGATACTAAGGGCATTCTTAACTTAAAGGTAGACTCTAATGCAAAACAAGCCCTTCATCCAAATCAATGTCAATCCCAAAGTCCAGAATGATAAGAACCAAATAAGAAGCAACACAACTTCAAGTAGAGATAGCAAGGTGGAGAGCATAGCTTGAGAGAACAGAAAAGACCAGAAATATAGCCATTGAAAACTACTAATGGCATTTTTCCAACATGCCATGCCCATTGATTAGGAAGGAACTATAGGGTGGTCAGGTCTGGTCATCTTTGGTTTCTGAGTAGAAGCTGGTTTAAGTCTCAGGTACATGTGACCTATGCCCGCCTAGACCTGTGAAGTGTACAGTTTGAACAACCACAGGAGGCATCACAGAGTGACTTCTAGAATCTGAGATACTTGGGGATGTCCCCCAAGGTCTGTGCAAAAATTCCTGCCACCAGATGAAGGGATGTATGAGGCTACTCCCTTTTCTTTTCATATACTAGACCTAAAAACAACTTTAAGAAAGATCAGTGGAGCAGACAAAGAGGAATGAAGGGAAGGGAGTGTGGATTGGAAAAGGAAAGACAGTGGAATGAATATGACATAACTTCCCTATGTACATACAGGGATACAGCACAGTGAATCTCACCATCATGTACATCCGAAAGAAATAAATTTTAAAAAATAAGTATGGGTAAACAGAAGAAAAATCAATAGAGAAGAGGGAGCAGGGGATAGGGAGGGGAAGGTGAGGACAGGTACTGGGAACTGAATTAGAACAAGATATATTCCATGATTTTATACTTATGTCAAAATGGACTCTACTGACATGCATAAGTAAAAGGAACCAAAAATAGTGAATAGATTATATATGAAAGGATGAATATTACTTTATATAAACCATATCTTTAAGAAAGTACCTTGACTAATAAAAAGTGCTTATTAGTTTTAAAAAAAAGTGCTTTAACAACTGATGGATGCCAGCCATTTCACCAGGTGTTTTACATGGACTCTTATATAAAACTCACAACAAACTTATGATGATGTTGATTCAAGGACTGCACACAGGAAACTGTGTTATGTAAATAATTTAAACTTTCTATGCTTTTGTTATTTCTTTGAATTTTAATAATAAAACAGAAAACAAACAGTGAGTAGTTGCTGGATGCTACATGGTTTATGTGAATGCTCATAATATTCCTCAACAATAACCTATGATGTAGGCACTTTTTTCATTCTCATTTTATAACGAAGAAAGCAAAATTCCAAGAGAATAAGTAGCTCACCCTTGTTCTAGATCACACCACTATTAATGGAAGAGCTAGACTTTGGAACTGATTAGTCTAATTCCCAGCATATACTCTTAAATACTGTCACAAAACAGATGCATTATGTTCTCAACATTATATAGAGAGTTTTTACAAATATAATGATGACCTGATTTTGAGGAGCAAGAAACTTATTTTTTAATAAGTACTAACATGTGTATGATCACAAAATACCACTAAAAAATTCTTAGAAAAGTTAGATCTGACAAAGAAGATTAAAAGACTAAATGAGAACTAAATCCATTAATACTGAATCTCCTACAACAGAGAAAGAACACTGTTGGAAAAATAAGTGAAACTCAAATAAAGTCTATAATTTGGCAGGGGGGAGAAAAATACCCTAAAACGTAGGTTTTATGTTTATTATCTCTCTGGAGTGTCTTCCAGTTAGGTCCTGCCACAGCACCCTGCCATCAAGCATCCTGTCTTCTAGAAACTCTGTAAGCACAACTGGTTCTAGTACTCTCAGAACTGCTCACAGTACTTGTGGTCAAAATCTGACTCTTCCAGATTCTGAAATTCTGTATATTCATTACCAAGAGAGAAGATTTCAATCCTGAGGGAATAAATACAAGAAATAAACTTAAGAGACTGCAGTATATAATGAGAAACAACTGCCACATGACAGTCTGTTTTGACTGGCTGTGGAATTCACACATGCATTGAGTTGCTAGGTCCTGGTATTTAGCTTTTTAGGCATGCCTGCTCTACCTCCCGGGATATTTAGCTACTATCCAAGACAGCCTACTTCTCTGAGTGCAAATGTCATTCTCTCATGTCCTCTCTAATTAAAATAGAAGTTACTTAGACCCTATGGAAAACATTAAATATGAAAAAAGTGTAATTTTCTTTAACTTTCAGTGATACAAGAGGTGAAGAGAGGGACACAATTATGAAGAGGGAGTAGTTCCAAGAATAGGTGTTTAATCTATGATAGAAATATGATGCCCACAGTGACCTTTTATCATGTTGTTTTTGTAGAACAAGCATGTATATTGCTTTCCTGAAAGTTCAGAATTTTTTTTCTTTTCCCAAATAAATTTCACATTTATGGGTCATAATCTTCCTCAATTTTACTGGCTACATCAACCTTATTGGCAGACCATTGCTAGATTCAGAATTTGAGTCATTCATTTTTTTTTAATAAACATGTATGACCAGGCTCAGCTGCTAATCTTAAGGAGTACACAGTTTAATTGGCAAGATGAGATGTGTATAGTAGGCAGATGCTGAGAACACAGACTCTAAAAGTCTGTGCTGGAGAATGGCAGAGGGAAGGCTATAGAACAGATGAGTGATGGAACATGAAGGAGCTTCATGCCAAGCACAGGGATTGTGGTTAGCACAGAGGTGAACGATAATGACTGAACCCCTAAACAGAAAAATAATTTGATAAGATTTGTGTGTTAGATTACCCTTTTAGAAGTATGGAACATAGATTGTAAAGTAGAGTATCCAGGAATTAAGGGAAAATTCAACTGAAACTAGGTGTCTATAGGATAATAGCTAGAGAAAGGTATAGAGTCAAAGCTAGAAAAGGACTTTTAGAAAATAAAAGTTTATGGAACAGCAAGAGTATGTATGGAAAGGGAAAACCCCAAAGAAAAATGGATGTTGAGGATCCAGGGAAAAGAAGGTCAATAAATAGGAAGTTCTAGGATCCAGATATTATGCAAAAGAATACTCTGTGGAAAAACAGAAGAACTTCTGTCACTAGTGGGCTGAAATTGGGAATGCTTATACAAGCATCAATTTAAAATCCTCTGGTTTTGCTTTCATTCACTCAACACATGACCACTCATATCCTGAATCCTGCCCCTTCCCTCCAAAAAAGAAAACCCACCTTTAGTGTCTCAGACATCTGCAATGTGTGTTTCCTGTAAGAATCATGGGGTCATTAAATCATTAAGGCTGCATAGACAGCATTCCCAAAAGAAGAACTTGATTATAAATTTGAAAGTTTGAATGTTCCACCCCTATGACCTGATTCACAAATTATAGCAATGTTTTTATTACATAGTTACAGAAGAGTTGAAAATGCTCATTCTTTACTTAATATACAAATTATTAATCCAAATAAGTAACTATTAAAACTGGAAAGAGATATTCCTGTTTTTCCCATTCAGAGCTCATAAATACTAGACTTTTCTGCATGGTATAAATTTGAAAACATTTTTGTGAGAGACTTAAATGTTTTTGAAACCATATCATAAAATGAAATGCAGATGTGCAATTATGTTCATAAAATAAAATGTATCTCTATTTTTATTTAAAAGATTGAACCTAGTTTTCCCTGCTCAAAAAAAAAAAAATCCCTTCTTATAATTTCAAGTCAAATGACAGAGAAAGTTACACTGGTTAAGTAAAACCTCTTTTATCTGGCAGGGTCTCAAATAGATTGTATGACCCACCATTTGCACACCTGAATAAGTAAATGACTGATGTTCAGGGCTTGAATTAGCTTTCTAATGCTGTGTAACAGATTATTACAAACTTAGTTACTTACAATTATAGACATTTATTATCTTACAGTTCCATGAGTCAGAAGTTCCAGCCTCCACATCCAAGCCTCCTCAGGTGGTTGGCAGAAATCACCTCTCTGTGGTGATAGATCTGAGGTTCCCTCCCAGATGTTTCTCACCATCTTGCACTCTCTTTAGGCATCTCATGCACAGGGCAAGCAGGGAGAAAAGTCAAAAAGTCTCTCCCATGTGTGTTAACAATACATATTATATGCATAGGTTTTTCATGTATAGATCTACATATATATAGTAATAATCACAACAGTGACATATTCCAACACACTTTGCTATATTTTATCCATTAGAAGCAAGTTTTATTTTTCATCCATAGGGCCACATGAACATAGGGCCACTCCAAGGTCTATCGCTTACAGTCCAGTCCCCATGAAAAACACAACATTTTGGTAAATGAAAGGAAAATTTATTTATTTTAATGTAATTTTGAAGCCAAGCACAACCAATGACATTATACTGCACCAATAATATTATTTTACAAATATCTGTGAATATCTGTCTAATTTCCTATATTTACCTTTTATAGATGTAAATTCACTGTTATCCATTAAAGAAAAAGAGTAAGAAAAGAACGGGAGGGAAGGGAAAGAGAAAAGAAGATGGTAAAACATAAATTGCATATTAAGAACAAGAAGAAAACATATGAGATATTTTCTCTTGCTTATCATTGGAACAAGTGGACCATAATTTGAGAAGGGCAATCATAAAAAAAATAGTAAAATTAGCACTAGTAAAGGGTATTAAAAATAACATCACAGAGAAAAGAAAACACACCTACTTATAACACAAAATTCTGCATAAATATCTGTGGCTTCTCAGGGACTCTGAAGTCTCTCCATGAACCCAAATATAGAATTCTTGCCAAATATTAAAAAATTTATTACCTATATTTAGCATAAAAGTCAACCAATTCATTTGTGTTTTACTCAATAAATCATGGGTATTTTTTAACAATTTAGATTATAGAATAAATCATGTATGGCACATTGAGTTACCTAGTGCTCCCCAAAAGCATTGAAAGGATACACTGGTATAATCTGAGAGATGATATTAATTGGCAAACAAACTTTTTATAAAGGTTTATAGCAACATATTGCTTTTGTATACTTGCATATATTTAGAGAAATACTAAATATGTATTGTTTATATTCATGCATTCATCAGTTTTATTTATTTTAGTTTTTATTGATATTAAATGAATTTCTGGTTGGCTTATTTTTATTAATTTCTGGTTGGTGGCTCCTAATAAAATGTAAGGCAGAGACAAAATCAAGCTTGCTTAAGAATAGGCATCAGAAAGTTCATGAAAGAAGGGCTAAGAAATAAAGTACTAAGATGTAGTCAGACGCTTTGTAGTGTCGGCCATAATTTTCATGTACTTATAAGGCTAGAGTTTTACTATCTTACATGAAGCAGCCACCTCTTATGTTTTTCTCTACTTTGATCTTGGCAGATCTCTAAGTCTATAGAATAACTTCAAGAGAATATGATTGCAGAACTCACAGGGATATACTGGGTGGGATAATAGAGCATTTTGCATTTACATTCTATTTTTGTTTAAAAGAAATATTTCTTTTCTACTGCAAGATATATTCTTGAACAGCAGTATGATGCAATGATCACTTCAAAAATCAGAAAGATTGGGCTTGATTTCCAGATCCATCAAATTACTACCTAGTCATTTTATTCAGATAGATTTCCTTAATTATAAAGTGAGACTAAGAGTTGTTGTGTTTCTCATAAAGTAAATATTTAATAGAGTGATTTTTATTGTGGTTGTTGTCATTATTTATAGTAGCAAAATCAGCAGCATTATCCAAAGGAAAATTCCAAGTGGGGAACACAAAGTTATCTTTCAACAAAGACATAGAGAAGAGCCATGATGGAATATGGAAAGGGTAATTAATACTGAGTCAATACTTCCAAGAATACTATAGGTATCAGCTAGATCTCGACTATTATTTTCTTATTGGGTTGTCACATTTTATATCCATTACAAAATAAATTTTTTTATCTTCAGAATGCTATTTTATGCTCAATTTAGCAACATATCTTTGAAGCAGGAAAAGTCATCCTAACAAAACCCAGCCCAGATGATACATGTCAATGTTAGATGTCAGCTACGGGCAGCTTCTAACCCATCTATGTTGAGACCAAGTGGCTTATGTTGCCTCTATATCCTGTTTCTAAAATGAACTAAACAGGTTTATTCTTTCCTCTTCAGCTAATTAGAGAGGGAAAAATCTGACACCTGTGATAAATAACCCAGCCTCACAAACAACACATCTGGAAAATGTATCAAGCGTTCCATGGGAAATAAATCTGGAAATATACTCGGTAAATCATGGGTGTTTTGAAAGTTTAGATGGTAGAACAAAACAAATTATTTGTAAAAAATGAAAGTTTTTAAAAATGAGATTTCTCCCATGGTAATTTTTCCATGGACTAATAATTCATGGTGTTTTGTTTTCTCTAGACTCTGGAAAATTAAGGAGAGAAGGAAAAATAGGAAAACATAATCCAGAGTTTAGAAGTATTCGTGTGCAAGGCTCAGCAGCTGTGCTTCTAATTATACAAGGGGAGGCCTTTGGAATGGCCATTTCCAAGTGCTTAGCTCATGCCATTGGAAACTACAGGGGTGCATTTGTTTTTTTTTTTAAAATCCACTTGGTTGTTGAGTAATATCTTTCTTTTTCTCAATAACAATAACATGTTGTAATTAAAAGATCTACAATAAATTTATTCTAGACAACATAATTGTGTGTGTGTGTGTGCATTTGGATTAAATATCACCTAGACACAATTTTATATACATTTTCACACCTTTATATGAATTTCTTGCTTCTTTTCAACATACATACATTTATTTTGCTAATATGAGATCATAATAAATGATATTTTAAACAATTGTTGTAATGTAAAATATCTTGTGGTCATCTCTATACCAATAAATACACACTTTTTTATTAATTTTTTATCTTGTACAAATTTATAGGGTATAACAATTTTATACATGGATATAATGTGTAGTGGTCAAATCAGGGTAGTTAACATTTCTAGTTCCTTAAACTTTTCCTTTTTGTTAAGTTTTGATTAACCCATGACAATTATATATATTTATGGGATACAGTGTGAAATTTTAATACTTGTCCAATACATGTAGTAATCTCTTTAACGTTACTTTGTGTTTGGAGTCTTTGTGCTCCTCTCTTCTAATTGTACATAAAACATATACTAGGTTATTTTATATATCTAGTAGTCATCCCACTGAGCTGTAGAATCCTAGAATTTAACTCCATTTGTGTTTTGGTACCTGTTATCCAAACTCCCTGTACCTTCCTCCAGCCTTCCCCACCTCTCATCATCACTACTTAAGTGAAATAGTCAGATACAGAGAGACAGTTGTATGTTCTCTCTGGCACTTTCATTTTTATGATTGACAATTATAAAAAACTGGGTACTCTAGGATTTATTTAAAGTCTCCTTTGGTTAACAGTATTATGAATAAAGACTGCTATGCTATAGTTTTGTTATATTCATATTTTCATTTTAGTATAAATTTCTGGAAGTAAAATTTCTGCATCAACGAAAATGGATGTGTTTTTAAATTTTTGTTACATAACTTATAGTCAGATTACTCTCCTTAGAGCTGTAATAGTTTATATCACCATTTGGGACTTATGTAATACCTATTTTTCTATATGTGTATTGGCAATGAAACTTACTTTTTTATTTTTATAAAGGATATTCAATCTGATGCTTTTAAATCTATATTTCAGTATGGGTTAATTTTGTATGTTTGATTACTTATTTAGTTAAAAATTCTTTTTATTGATTAATATTCTTTTCAGAACTGTCTAGTTATGTCATTTGTTGACTTTGTATGACTCTATCTTTCTCTTGTTTATTTTAAAAATTTTGTTGTAAGTTAAGGATGTCTTATTTCATTGTATTTAGCACAAACATTTTTCCACCTTCGTATCTTTAATATAGTTTTTGCCACTTTGTTTGCAGTGTTTTGGCTACGTGGAAATTAAACAATTTATTGTAGCAATTTCTATTTAAAGATATGGTTTCTGCCTTTGCTTGTTGCAAGCATAGAAAAAAGCATTTCCCAAACACCAAATAATAATATCACCACATACATTTTATTTTTTAGAGAAAGCATCACATTCTTCAATCTATCTGAGATTTACTTTACCATAAGGTATGATATGCGATTTCACATTCATTCTCCATCTCAAAAAAAAAAATGGTTATCTAGTTGTATGAACTCCATTTATTGGGGGGAGCTTATTTTTTTAACATTTTGTCCTTGTTTTTGCGTCTATTTTGACATCATTCTGGTTTGCTTTACAATATAATATATTAAGAGTCAACAGTGCAAGTACCCAGGTAGATAATTCTTACTTTCTCTTTGTATTTTTCTTTAAATTTGATATGGTGTAAGTTTATCATATGCTTGAAAGAGAATCTTGAGTATTCAATGAAAGTGACATTTTCATCAAAGTTGAGAATGAAAGGAAAAGATCTTTCATGAGGCAAAGAACTAATACTGCATGCAAAATCCTCAGCACTTTGCCTGACTGTGGAATGTAGTCATCACTGTTTTTATTATGAATTTCTCAGGGCTTTGGATTTTTAACAATTAATCTAACTATAAATTTAACACTTCAATGTAGTAGAAATAATCAGTTACACCATGCCAAATACTAAACATAGGAAGTTGGTAAAACTTTGACCTTGAGTTCAAGAAAATCAACCTTGGTTTAGTAGAGATAGTGAGTATGCAAGTAAATACAAACAATTCAGCAGACGATGATGAGATACTGACCCCAAAGATAGCACAGAGGGTAGAGTTATTCATCTATTAAAAAAATTAAAGGAGGCAGGGAGTACTTTAGTACTCTGAGTACTTTACAGGAAAGGATGATATCTGAATGAATTCTGATGAGAAAATGTGAATTAAATGGGCAAGCAGACAGAGTGGTTGAGGCGGGGAGTTCAGCATTAAGACTTCCTTGAACTTTGCTGAATAAATAAATTTTTCATCCTTTATATATCCAAAATATTTCACTCATTCTCATTACAATCACAGTAGTTAACATTTATTGAGATTTTATGATGTGCCAGACAGTATATAAACAATTTATAAGGATAAAACATTTAATTTGTTCACCCCAGCAACCTGTCAGCTAGGTCTTATTATTAGCTTCATTTTATGGATGAAGAAATTGAAGCACATTAAACTTAAGTTACTTGACCAAGCTGGTGTCTGTCAGAGTGCTCACATAGCAGTTTGGCTTTAGAATCCACACTGAGAACTATTATATAACACATTGCCTCTTGGCATATATCAAATTTAACATTTGTCGGAAATATTTACTATACAAAATAAATGTAATAGTTATGTATCACCTATGGTCCTTAGTAATTTACATTAACCTAGAGTATATGTATGTATGTCTGCATACACATTGATTCAAAATCTAGAAATTGCAGGTCTCTTTCTCCATTCTTTTAAAAACAAATGTGGTATATATACGCAATGGACTATTACTCAGCCATAAAGAAAAATTACTTTATGAGATTTGCAAGTAAATGGATCTGAAGACTATCCATGCTAAGTGAAATACGTCAGTCCCCAAAAGCCAAAGGTCAAGTGTGTTTGCTGATATGTGGAAGCTAGTCCACAATAAGGGGTTTGGGGAGGGGAAGAATAGAAGTTCAGTAGACTTAATAAAAGGGAATGAAGGGAAGGGAGGGGGATAGGAAAAAGAATGATGACAGAATAAATCTGACATAATTCTCCCGTGTGCACATATGAACACACTCCAATGAATACCTCCATCATGTAGGTCCACAAGAATGGAGTCCTAATTAGAATAAGATATATTCTATTAATATATAATTATATTAAAATGGATTCTACTATCTTGTAAAACTAAAAAGAATCAATATAAAAAAAATGTAGCCTCAGTAACAATCTAATTCGAATCTAGTGTCCTGTTCTCCAACCTGACATTCAACTTAGTATTGTGAAAAAAAACTATGCTTCTGGTTCAGAGAACCTCAGATTGATTTCTAGCATTGAACTTGTTATCAGCCTCCCTAAATTTGCTCACCTTAACTATTTTTCTGTTTCTCAGTTAATGCCTCTATCATCTTCTGTGTCGTATAAATTGAAAATGTGTGGGTAAAACGTTTGTAACTTTACAGTGTATGCAGCTAGGAATCTATGGCTGCAGAGTAGATCCTTTAGCCTTAAGTTTTTTCTCACTATATGGTTTGGTTGAAAAAGGCACTTTGCAATTTTTTAAACTAACCTCCCACTCAATGATAAACATGGTATGAAAATATCCATTTTTCTAATAAATATTCATTCATTATATTTTATGAAGCACTGTCATTAAAGCCAAGAAAGTCATTATTGTTCCCTTAAATTAGGATATGTCTTGTTATAGAGTCAGAAGTAAATAGAACCATAACACAAGAAGTTTTAATTAATTCTGCCTCTACTAATTTTCTACTGGTAGGATCACATGCACACACTATTCAAACTGTACTCGGTAAATAATTGAAGGAAAGAAATGAAATGGCATTTATGTAAGTACCAAAGTTATTATTAACATATAATGTTATTAACATATAACATGTTAACATATAGTAACATATAACATTTTATATAAATATACAATTACTTAAGTACTGTCATAGATGCTATCATCTTTTTCTTATAAGAGACAATAGCCCCTTACTACATATGAATCATTAAACTGTGATTTTGTTTACAAATTTATCTCTTAAAGAGTGTGTGTGTGTGTATATATATATATATATATATATATATATATATATATAACAATTGCAGCAGTTTAGTAAACATCTGTTAGATTCCAAGAAATTTTGTACAGGATATCATTCTGTTTGCTCTTACAATGTCCTGGTGAGGTACACAGAGCTACCCTCATTATGTGGATGAGGACGTTAAAGCTCTGAGCAGCAAGTAGGAGGAAGAAGGACCAAGATTTGAACCTGTTATAATTGGCTTCAAAATACACATTCTTTATCATACACTTTGCTAGTCAGAAAGTTTTTCAAAGGAAATGAAGTAAAATAATAATAATTTATGGACATCTATACAGTCCATAAAGAATGACCATGAATGTCTTGTTAACAGAAATTCCAGTATGGAATAAAATATTCTTGGTCCACTTACCCAGGTCCTAGACACAGGAGAGGAAAAATATTGTCTATTTAACTTGAACTCCTCAGCTGAGTGTAAGCAGTTTGGTTGCAGAGCCAGAGTCCTGCCACTCATTACTAATGTCCCCTTTTTCTGTGGGAGGGCTGGCTTCCCAATGTCTAGTTTTCTCAACTACCAGATAATTTTAGGATAAATGATCCCTAGTTGAATAATAGAGCCAATAAGTTTCCAGAACCTAATGAAAAAAATGTCCGTAGTGCTTTAAGGGGAAAGTCTTGTTTATTTCTGAGGTTAGCAACAATCATAAATATTTGAGTTCATGCAATATTCCAAAAAGTCCTGTAAATGTGGAACCAATTTTAAAGCAAGAAGTAAGGACCAGTTTATTAAACTATTAGCCCAACATCTGTGATCTATGATAGGAGCAGAGAAAGACTTTGGTTAGACAGAAGATACCATATATAGGAATGGAACTTCAGTGGAAGATAAACATTGGTAATTTGGAAGGAGTGTTTTTATCTTCTGAGTAGTGTTGATTTGTTTTAATATTTACTTATAAAGACTAAGGTGTACATTTTACTATATTATCATCTATACAGACTCTAAGAAAGAAAAAAAAATGACAGAATTCTCCTTGCTGGGATCACTAATGGCCTATAAAATGACTATTTGGATTATTTTATAATTTTGTGATCCCAATAAACTCAATGCCCTCAGAATTTATATACAAAGAATGAAAAATAGACTCAAGAGATGATACATATAAATATCAGAATGAAATTTATCCGATTGGGTCAAGGTACCCTTTAAGATGAGGACTGAGGATCTAATATGATCATATACATGCAAATACAAATTTAGTTGGTTTATGATGAATTTGTACAGCTTTTAATCTTATTATTAAATATTTTCACAAAATAAAGAGGCAAAGACAGGAGAAAGAGTACTAAATTTGCTTCTAAATATACAAAAATAGCAATAGACTTTACCTAAATGTCATGATGCTCCAAATACACTTATTTACCCTTCATCTATAGACCTCTTCAGTATATTCTGAGGCTCCAATTGTGGTTGGTGGAAAAAATTTATTGGTGTAATAGAGCTAGGATTTTTAGAGATTAAAAACATAGAAAACAAGTATTTTTGCTGTTTTGTACAGACAAAGAAATCACAAAGCTCTCAAAGGGGAAGAATTGCTCCAGGTTGTATGGTCTGTTAGTTTCAGAGTAAGGATTAGACATGAGGCATCTTGATTTCGAGCTCAGTATTCAATAAACCCTATAAACATGTTCTTTGGTTGCTCAAATGCAAACAATATCCATATATATGACATCAGGGATTATGCCTGTTTACTGTTCAGAGGGAGAAAAACTTAGTTGATCTCATGAATGTCATGGTTTATTAAGACTCACAGGAAAAAATAAGCAGGTAATCATACAAGTAATTAAGTAGTTATAAAATGGAAAAGAGGCTATAAAGGAATTTAATGCTTGAAAGTATGCAACAGAAGACTTTAGTATAAAGCAAGGAGAGAAGCAAGATCTCTCTAAGAAAGAGGCACTTAAACTGCAACTTACAGAGTGACAAGGTGTGAATGACATGAACCCTGCTGGAAGAGAAATTCACTTACAGAAAAGCTCAAGGTGGCAGCAAGGTAGACACCTGGGAGAAACCAAGAGAAGGCCAGTGTGCTGGGTGTGATGAAGGATGGAGGATTAGGGTCACGAGATGAGGCCTAATCAGAAAATGGCCTTGTGAGCTCCATCAATAACTTCTTAAAGCCAAAGAAAAGCCATTGAAGATCTACAAAGATAAGTAAAATGACCTAATTTACATTTTCAAAATATAATTTTCTTACGTTATTTTAATCAGATTTTTTTCTCCACTGTGACCAAAACAGTGGAAAATATGAAGGAAGAAAATTTATTTGGTGCTCACAGTTTCAGAGGTCTCATAGATAGCCAACTCCATTGCTCTGAACCCAAGATGAGGCGGCACATCATAGCACAAGGATATGGAATAGGAAGGCAGCTCAGGACACAGCAATCAGGAAGCAAAGAAAGAACTCTGCTCACCAGGGAGAAAATATAAACCCCAAGGACACACTCCCAATAACTTATCTCATTCAGCCACACACAGTCTGCATGTTACTGCCCAATTAATCTATACCGGTTGTCAATCCACTAATTAGGTTAAGTATCTCATAACCCAATCGTTTCAACCCTGTATGTTCTTGCATTCACTCACATGTAAGCTTTGGGGGACACCTCATATCTAAACCACAAAATACTTGGCTGAAATTATATTTGAGGGAGGAAGTTGAAAAGAATTGGTGTCAACTTAAACTATGTTAATGGTGAGAATGATGGGAAGTGGGATGATTTAAAACCTGTTTTGATGCTAATCAACAAAATTGGATTGCTTATTAGTTATGAGAAGTGAAGGAGGCCAATGTATTAGAGATATATTTCGGGTCTGAGAGTTGAACATCTGGTTATATGATGGTGCCATTATTGATTCAGGGAAGAGAAGATAAAGAACAAGTTTCAAGGTGGATGCAATGGTACACCTGTAATCCTAGCAGCTCAGGAGGCTGAGGCAGGAAGATTGTGTGTTCAAAATCAGCCTCAGCAACTTAGTGAGCCCTCGGCAACTTATTAAGGGCCTAAGCAACTTTGCAAGACCCTGTCTCTAAATAAAATATTAAAAGGATTGGTGATGCGTCTCAGTTGTTAAATGCCCCTGGGTTCAACAAAGTGTCAATGAAGTGATGGAAGGTAGTCAGAAAATCAGTTCGGAGGATAGTGTTTGATCCATTAAATTTGCATTGGCATATGGTAAGATAAGAATGGTAGTCATAACTGTAACTCAGAAGAATGTTGTAGAAATAAAATATTGATTATTATTAGTATATGGGTGAATTTTCAAATCAATGTGAATGAAAGAAGTTGATTAAGCAGAGTGTGAAGTGAGTTGGGAAGACAGAACAAGATTGAAGTCTGAGAAATTCCAACATTAAATAGATAGGGGATAGTTAATGGGCAAAGATAGAAAATAAAATTAGGAGGAAAAAAAGATAAGGTACATACTGTCATGAAAAATAGGAGAATGTAAATATCTTAACCTCATGATTTCAACATTTTTCTGTATATTATAAGCATAAAATTTCAAAGAAGCCCGCATGTCCTTCAGATCTTTCCTGTTATAAGCTAGAGGTACAGATGTGGGTAGGTTATTAAAACTTTCTTATCTATAAAGTGGGAGTAATAATTTCTTCCTTTATATTAGGTGATGGTGGACATCAATTAGAATAACACATAAACTGTTTACTTTGTAAACTGTGAAGTATTATACATATGCAAAGATTTACCATTAGTCTATAAGATTTTATTTATTACTGATTTCAATTGTTACTGTGATACCTAATTTACAAATGGATCTAACCTGATAAATATGAATCCACATTATTAGACTTTATTTATTAGGTTAACACCTTGGGTGTGTGTATATAGTAGGCTTAATGAACAATAACTAATATTTAATTTCATTAGAGCAATGTCTCCATGTTGGGTAAGTCAAGGTAAAAATGGGAAAATAAGGAAGTGATATGCGTAGGAAAACAGTGAAAAAGAGGATAGTGTTCACATGACTATAGCACTTGTTAGAGACCTAAAATTAGATTAAACCTAAATGAATGAATATTTTTTGCTCCATATATGTTCCTCTCTTCAGTACTATGAAAAACACTTTTTACTTTGCTGTACTATTATCTTTTCCTTTTGCTGAAGGCTGATATCTTCTTTAATTCTTGGAATATCCTTTTCCTCTTCCCCCTTGTCCATGATGGGGAGTTTCTTGGGACTCTAGCCATGTTGAACAATAGTTAGCATTTGTTATGCCATTATGCTGCCTTGTATCCTGGAGGGACAAGAGAAAGCATACAACCATTTCATATGGAAAGAGGTAACTCCATACTAATAGTTGTTGGGATCTGAGGAAGGAAGAATTAGAAGGTACATAGTTCCAGATTTCAAATCAGGTGTATTCTAAATCTAGTGATTGAGCCTGTCAAAGGTAGGACTTAGAAAAACTCTCCATTCAGGGAGATCCTCTTTAAATTTGTGAACCTAATATTTTACTAGCACTTGACAGCTGTCAAACTTAATGAGTTCCTAATAAAAAGTGTTTGTCACCTTTGGTCCTTTAAAACTGTTATTTAAAGTGATCAAATTATTGGTTGGTGATGGATAGGAAAACAAATCAAGTCATGGACTAATGTGACAGACATTGAAAGAACCAATGAGAAATGCTCAAGAAACTCAGAAGGTAACATGATTAGGCTTCCCACATTACGGGTCCAGCTCTGCCTGAAATAACTAAAATTTTCTCAAATCCTCCAAGTTCTCAGGGGTAAAATTTTAATGA
This sequence comes from Marmota monax, assembly GCF_021218885.2. Taxonomy (NCBI): domain Eukaryota; kingdom Metazoa; phylum Chordata; class Mammalia; order Rodentia; family Sciuridae; genus Marmota; species Marmota monax. The sequence goes on along the minus strand of NW_026695230.1, from coordinate 85,158 downwards.
TAATATTTATTCTTCTACATAGTATATGTTAAGCAACACTTGTATGTCCCAGTTGGTCCTTTCTGTGATTTGTTGCCACTGTTCATTAAGAATTTATGGCAATTTAAAAGCAGAAGGAAGCAGAGATGAAGATATGATCTCAGTTCTTTCCAAAGTTAATTAATGCAATCCTCAGACCATATAGAAACACCAATTGCACTGATGTTGTCAATATATTTGTTTCAAACAGAGAATCATCTATTAATGTCACAAGTTTAGTGTTATCATTTTTAATATTAGTGTCAGGGTGTAAAAGAAGATTTAGTGAGAAATGTGACCCTGTGAATTCTCAACTTTTGGAAGTGGGAATTATCAATGACATCAAAAGGCGACTAGGAGGAGATGTGATACCCATTCAAATACTACTGCATTTTTTTGTGTGTCATTTAAATTCTCAAGAAAATACTGATAGGTGTTCTTCTAGCACTTAATGAACATGAAAAATTGTGCTTAATGGTTTTGAATCCTTTTAGGGTTTCTAATTACTTTATTATTTCCTTAACTTTACAAATAACTGAATGAGAGACTTCAATATTGATTGAATCTTGGAATATAGGCTGGCATATAAAAACGATTAGCAGCATTTTTCACCAGTAGTTGAAATTGCTTAGGAGAAAGAATCATGCAAACTGAAGGAATAATTGTGTTCAATAATTTAAAAGGCATCAGCCAGAAAATTGTTTAGAAGATGACATATTCTAAAACAAATTTTCTCAAATTAGGATCCCTGAACCAGCAACATGAGCATCACCTGGGCATTGTTAGAAATGCTGAATGCCAGACCTCCTGAATCAGTTTCTTAGGGATAGGACCCAGAAATACTTTTTTAAAAAATAAGCCTGAAAAAAAATAAATAAAATAAATAAATAAATAAATAAATAAATAAATAAATAAATAAATAAATAAATAATAAGCCTGAAATTGGAGTGCTGGTAATATTTGCTAATGATCTTGAGGAATACTTTTTTCTCTTAGATAAAAGGAATTCCTCATTTTTAGATATTGCTGGAAAATAACATTCTATCTCTGCTCGTCCTCATGTCTCTGTTCTAGGCCCTTAATATTTTTCCTTTTGTTTTTAGTATTTGATTTGGGAAGTAGTTTTCAAATCACAAAACAGAACAGCTTTCCAGTGGTTTCTTTCATAGTGGACGTATTTCAAGAATAAATTTTAGGACAAAAATATAAGCCTAATTTTTTCCCCCATTTTTCAAAAGAGGAATCTTGGGTCTAGTTTGACACCAACAAGTTAATATGTGGCAGCGCCAACCTTTGCACTCACTACATATTCTAAGTTCATGCCTAGTGTTCCCATTCCATTGCTCACTCCTGTGGGTTGATATCAATTCCATCATGTGCTTTGGGGAAACAATCCCTAAATTCTCATTCACCACATAAGAAAGAGGTGCAGAGTGTTTTTTTGTGGATTATCCAAAAGCCACAAAGCAAGCAGTAATGCCAGGAACATTGTGACTGTAAGAGAGACCTAAAAAAATGGATTGATTAATGAAATTCAACCACCAGAAAGAAGCCACCAATCCTCACTTTGCCCTGGCATTTTTATTCTGCATTTAATACTTTTCCTAATTCTCTCTTTCTGAAGAATGTCTGTTTATATTTTCGTGTCAACTGTGGCTAGCTCTTTCTCTGTTAACTTACCCCAAGTAATACTAAACTAGATTAGTTGCTCTTTCAGCACCCTATTTGTTTCCCTTCACCCTGTACTAGTACTGTTTGATTGTCTGATGGGAAGTCCAGGGCCAAATCTATCATGCCCAGCAGTTTACCTTCTGAACTACTGAGCACAGAACTTAACACACAAATTTTAATTAATATTTTCTGAAAAAAGTATATATGTTTTTATAATTTTATCTTTGACTGTATATATCTTAACTATCTTCTCTTTTTCTTAGGAAAGATCACACCTAAAGTAACTCCTTTGAAAGAATGTATAGAGCCAAAAAACATATTTTTGTTGTCTTTTCTGACACAGGTCCATCTGTGGAAAAAAGTGTATCTTTCTATTGGACACTAATATCTCATTTTAAGTCTTATATACTTTCCATTCTGACATCATCAAAGATGTAGAACATCGGAGCACTAGTACTTCTATATAATAAGTCATATTTTCATTTTTAAGTTTTCCCTGTTAACACTGTTCATCCAACTTTCATTCTGTTCTGGATCTAGAAGATCTTGTATTAATTGTTTCTTAAGATACTGGGAGAATTCATCCAGCTCTCAATATCCAAAAAAGTGTCAACAATTACTCTTCTTGTAGTATTTCAGTCATCCAGGCAAATTATTCAGAGTTTTTCCAGAGCAAAGAATAATGTTATTTGTTCTCCATTACTTTTCTAAGAAAGTTCAAAATGTTCCTGGTATTTTGAACACAAAAAGCAGCTAGTCTTAAGTCCATGGACAATTTCAAAGACCTAAAGAATAACAATGTATACATATATACATATATCTTTGAAAGTCATAGTGACACTATAATTTAAGTACCACCAATATTTCCATTTTTCTCAAAAAATCCAATATTGAAACCTCTTCCAAGACCCACTGATATGCAGTTATGTAATAGACCTGAATATGTTAATTTTCAAATTGATGCTTCCAGCCTTGATCTTTTTCTGAATTTTCTTTTAGGTATAGGATTAGCTGTTTCAGAAACCAAGAAACGTTCTTCTTCCAATATTTTCTACATTGGTTGATGACATCATTTTTGACCCAATAGCACAGTAAGTCCTTTCACTTGTCTTCCTGCAACCCCCCATACTGCCTTTAAACCTAGCTTTCACGTTTCTTCCCTGGACTAATTCAGCTGCTTTCTCCCTCTCCCTCTCCCCTACTATTACTTTATTATTGGCTCTTGTCACCCTGTTTCCTTCTTCCATTATGGTCCTCTTGTATTATCCATTCCTTATATTAGATTAGATTATCCTCTGACAGCCTAATCTATAATGTTTACCATGTCTACACAGACCTGCATAATCTTCTCACTGACTCTTCATCTCCCTCTCACTATATTCTGTTCCCATGGACTATCCCCTATTCCTAACATCAGATCTACCTTAGGCTTTTGTACTGGCTATTTTCCTGGCCTGGAGTCTTGTCCAAGACCTTCACCTGGCTGGCTGCTTAACAGTTCAAGTTCGTATGTGGCAGAGCTAACCTTTGCACCACAGGGTTCTGAAACAGACCCTGCTTAACCATTCTGCTTTATATTTATTCCTTGTCTTCACATGATATTTTTCATTGTATTGCCCTACTTTCTTTATTTTTTATTAGCTAAAATTATCTTATTTATTAATTTGACTAATGTTAATTTTGCTATTTCCAAGTAATGACAGATTGCCTTACTTACCATGAAAATTACGATATTTCACAAATACAACATAAGCATGCAATATATATCCTTCTGTAATTGGATTTGTTTCAATCACTGTGACTCCTTTGAGGTTCATTCAAAGTTGTTGCACATATCAATAGTTTGTTTCTTTTTATTACTGAGAGATATTTTATGATACCTATGTTCTAACACGTATTTAATAGGAGTTTCCACTTCAGGTGTAAAGTTACTAGAATTCTTGTGTGAAAATAAGTCTTCAATTCTATTGGGTAAATGTCCAACTGTGCAAGAGATAGGTCACACGGTAAGTTCAATTTTATTTTTGAAAGGAACTGTCAAACTATTTTCCAGGGTAGCCATATCATTGAAAATTCCCAACAGCAATGAATAAGTGATCCTGTTTTCCTGCATGCTCATCAGAACTTGTTGTTGTTATCATTTTCCATTTTAGTTTCAGCATCTTAAAATATAGTTGAAACAACATAGATTTGCTCATTTTCATTTTAAATTTTTTAAAATTATATATTTTCATTTACTTTTTATTTTTAAATTGATACGTGAAAGTATACATAGTAGTGGGAAAATTAAATACTTTCTAAACAAAATATTTAGTAAATAATTTACTCACAAACAAGCCAATTCTCTCTTGGGGTACTTGAACCAAAAATAGAATTTTCAATATATATCACATATGAAAATAAAAAAGAATACTAATGTGAAACAATTAAAAGATTAAAAAACACAGCCAATATTCAAGAAATAATTTTCCCTAATTTTTTGGTATACACAGTAATTTTAGCTCCAATGGTTAAAAACTAGATTTTTAAAAATTTATAATATAGCTTCACAAATTGCCAGCCTTCTTAATAAAATGTTTGTATAGTTAAAATTATAATACAAAAATAAATTGAACAAATTTATTAAGCAATAGAAATAAAAATCACAGTAAATAAAGTTGTTGGGGAAAGCTTTAGTCCAAACAAAGAACTCATAGAAACACAAAATCAAATAAAATTATTAGTGGCAAGAACCAGAAAAATAAGAGTATAAATAAATAGTAAAAGTCTTCCTACAGCTTGATTGAATCATGAATGTCATACACAACTGGAAATGTGAACTATAACATTATGTATTCTGGAAGCCAATTAAGTTCAGTGTTAAACAAGGTCATTGATGTAGCAGTAATCTTCTCTGTGGCTGGTAACATGACTAGGCCTGCTAGTTCTTAATTAATAATCATGATTCACATTAAAACCATTAGCACAATGAGAAAATTTGAGAGCCAACTCAAGAGAATCAAAGTGGCCTTGAAAGAAATGGAAAATGGATGAGAATCTGTCATCCTGTTTTTTTTTTTTTTTTTCTGACTGTTCTCTTCAGTTTGGTTGAACTCCATTCGTTGAGTGAACACCTATCAACAAGGTGATGAGTGATGAAGTTCAAGATCTGTGGCTTAGTCTATCTTAAAGTATTTTTGAGCACAGAAGGCCAAATGCAACCTGCATAGGCCTAGAACTCAGAACCACACACTCTTGCACTGGGACATGTTCTAAGCTGCAGTGTGCTTCACAGTAGGTACTAGACACTTATGGCCTTTTAATATTAATTAACAAAAATTAAATATAAAGGCTTTTTTTCTTAGATGCTCTAGTCACATTTCAAGTGTTCAATAGTCCTATTTAGCTAATGGCTACCATTTTCAGAGAAAACAGAAAACTTCATCACAGTGAAAATACTGTTAGCCAGTCGTGTTCTATCATTGCAACTCTAGAGAAAAATGGAAATGTGTTAAGTAATAAAAGGAAGAATTCCAGACAAGCACTTGAAAACATTGTATTCGTTTTGGGGGAATCATGAACTGAGTGGCTTAAACAAAAGAAATTTATTGTCTTATAATTCTGGAGATTAGAAATCTGAGATCAAGTATCAGCAAGGACATTAACCCTCAGAAGGCACTTGAAACTCTCCTAGGCCTCACTCCTAGTTTTTGGTAGTTGCTTGGCTGATATAACTCCTATCTTCATGACATTACCTATGAATGTGTGTCTCTGTGTCCAAAATTCCCCTTTTCACGAGGATACCAGTATTATGGTTAAATATACAGTGTCTTTCAAAATCTCCTGAGAGACAATGCAAGAACGACCAGAGGTGAATGATTACATTATGAGAATTGTGAACTGGATCATTGGATTAATCCACTTAATTAATGGAGTGTTAACTGTAGGTGGGTAAGTTGTAGTTGGAGGAGGTAGGTCACTGGGGGCTTGCCTTCAGGGTTTATATTTTGTCCCTGGTGGAGGAATTTTCTCTCTGCTTCCTTGTTGCCATGTGCTGAATTGCTTTCCTCCATCTTCCCTTCCTGTCACACCTTGACATTCTGTCTCACCTCAGGCCCAGATCATGGACTGAACTTCTGAAAACATGAGCCAAAATATACTTTTCTTCCTCTATATAATTCTTGTCAGGTATTTTTGTCACAACAAATGATAAAACTGACTAAAACAACCAATTTTATTGGGTTAGGATGCAAACTGTTTTTAGTATTTCCTCATCTGAATAACTGTATCTACCATGATCCTATTTTCAAATAAGGTCATGTTCTGAGGGACTTGGGGTTAGCAACTCAACATATAAATTTGAGAGTTCTCAATCTCGCCCATAACACATAGTAGTCAGTACACATGGTGACATTTATGAAGTGTCAGAAAGACAAGAAGACACAGAAAGGAAGATAAACATTGAAAAGTTAACAACAGAGAATTTAGAACAAAGTAATACACAAGGAGTCTGGCCACAAGGGTCTATGACAAATTAGCAGACATAATTTTTTTTAAAACCCTTTTCCACTTCTAGTTCTCTGCATGTTCATGACCAGAGGATTGAGGCTCAAGGACAGAATATTGTTTTGTTTTTTAAAAAGAAGATCAGGCCAACATTCAGAAGAGCCTGAAGAGCTCATTAGCTTATCGAGATGGTACCAAAGAATACTTAAATAAGAAAAGTTCTTAAATTACCAAAAACAGGTATAAGGTAAAAAATGTAACCTCAGGAATTAAGCAAAGGTTCTGTTATTATAGAGTAGAAGCCAAGACCAGAATAGCAGAAATGTGGAATTAATCTCCATGAATTAAGACAGACTCCTTGCTAGGTGTGGCAGCGCACGTCTGTGATCCCAGCAGCTGGGGAGGCTGAGGCAGGAGGATCATGAGATCAAAGTCAACCAATGCAACATCGAGGTGATAAGCAACTCAGTGAGACCCTATCTCTAAATAAAGTACAAACTATGGCTGGAAATGTGGCTCTGTGGTTGAGTGACCCTGAGTTCAATCCCCAGTACTGCACCCGACCCCCCCCCCCCAAAAAAAAGACTCCTTAAAAGTCCCTTCCATCTTTGGAACTTTATATAAAGCTCCCACTTCCAATCAAGTCTGGATACCCCATCTTAGCATTATTCTTTTGAACACTATTCCAATTACTCCATTACTACTGGACTAGACCAACTTCATAAGCTTTTTATGATCTTCTGGGTTTTGCTCCAGTTTCTCATTAGTTTCTCTGTAAGTCTTATCTTGCCTTTGAAACAAAGTTCTCACTTCTCCCTTTTTGGTTACTTTTCTGGCTACCAGAGTTCGTTATCTTCTCATTCACCTTTTCTATCCCTTTAGATCTCTAAGATAATCTTCTCCCAGTTCAGCCATGTTCTTGGAACTCCTTACATTAGCAGCCTCTTCCCGGATTCCTCTTCCTTAGTTGATATTTGTTCACCAAAGAGGTATTCTAATCACAACTGTTTTCATACCTTTTTTCTTATCTGGATAGAAAACTGCAATATTAACTCTGAAGTTGAAATGGGATTTATAAATAGAAACTTGTTCACACAGCTTCTTCAAGTCCTCCATCTACTATTTACAACAGAGAGGCTGCAATCCTAGCTTTTTGATTTCTACCAGAATCACTTACTATAAGCCTGGAATGTATACAGAAGCTAGCTGATAAACATCTGTGAAGAAGCTAAATGAAAATAATATTCTATTACTATCTGAAATGGTAATTTCTATTTGTAAGGAACATCTAAATCTAAACTACTGAATTCAAAAAATTATTTCTGGACCCAAATCTTAGGGGTCTGCAAGACTGTTTAAATAAAAGGAATGGTGATTTCCTAGTGTAGGAGAAGATCCTTGGGTACAGGGAGGTGTGTGTTTGTGTGTGTGTACTTTGGGAGAGGAAATTTGATGCCCCATATTTCCAAATGCAATTCTGCCAGGTATGCATGCACCCACATGTACACAAAAACATACTCTGCAGGCAAATTTACTGTAACACTCTATGGTGCTTTACCACCTACTTTTTATTAATAATACATAGATCTTTTAACTAATTGACAATCATTCAATTTTATAAACTATTCTTTGATAAACATTTTGTGAATGCATTTGGTAGAACATGTCCTATTATTTAATTATGATAACAGCAAGTTCTCTTCCCTGATCTGTTTCAGTTCTGCTCTAGAGGGTAACTCCTTGGTTAAAGGGTACAGGCATTTGAAAGTGGTTTTATCAATTAATACCACACCGTTGATTTATGGAAATGTCCAGTGACACTGTTAGGTTTGAATCCTTGAGACCTTCTAAGTCACAACTGAGATAGGCCTTTGATTAGCATTTTGTAGTCATTCTAGGCAGGGATTGGCTATGATTCCACAGGAAAGAGAAGATATACAAAAGAGGCCCAGGCCCTGGGAAGGCCACACACGTGGCAGTATCAATGGGGGTGGTACAGCAGCCAGGTCAACTCCCTGGCCAATTCCAATTCTCTTCTAGAGTAGACTATAGACTAGGTGTTCCCTACCACCTTAGATAGCACATCTCTATTACAAACTTTTCACATAAATGTATTATATCATTTTACCTATTTGTTTTAAAATTTTGTTTTTATAAGTATATAAGTATTTATGCATTTTCTTTTAAATTTGGGATGGAAAATTTTGAACTTTATTGAAAATTTTGTCACAATCCCCCAGTCTTAATACTCTCTAACTCTTGTTTGATCTTATTTCTCTATTTTTCTCATTTATTTCAAACCCAAACCCAAATTATGATGAAGCCAATCCTTAGTACTGTAGCATTTCACGATAAGAACTCTAAAAAAACTGAAATGTAATTGGCATGTTCAGAAAAAAACCTAAAATCAGATCTTTATTATCCAATACCTTGTCAATGTTCAAATGCCCTCCAACTTATCAAAATATTGTTTTACTTCTAAAATTTTAAATATTTAAAACTTTAAATATTTAAAATATTGTTTTATTTCTTTGCTTGATTGAGGACCCAAATAAAGTTGATATGTTACGATTAAATATATCCTAAATTACTTTCACTTTATAAATTCCCTCCATAACTTTTTTCCCTTATAATTTATTTATTAAGGGTAGTTATTTCTTAAAATAAGTTGGGTTGGGATGTAGCTCAGTGGCAAAGCATCTGCCCTGCATTCACAAAGCCCTGGGTTCCAACCTCAGATCCAAAAAAGACAAAGAGAGAGAGAGAGAGAGAGAGGGAGAGAGAGAGAGAAATAAGTAATTATTTCTTAGAATTTTTAACAGTCTATATTTTGGCGACTGATTCATTGTGATACAATTTCACAATTTCTTTAAATTGGTATTTTCTGAATTTTATGGTTAGAATGAATCATATCAATCAGATCTGGGTAGCTTATTTTTGCTAAGTATAATACATGAGAGACATACAGTATCTGTTTCTCTAGCAATTGCTTTCTAGATTAGAAATTAATTTTTAAAATTTTGTGTTTTATTTATTGTAAGAAGTTCAGTATTTCTGTAGCATTTATCAAGAGGCACGGAATATACCAATACTTGGGATGTGATCAACCAGATGGTATTTCCTTATGAGCTATGCAGATATGCTAGAATTTTATCCTGCACCCAATATTTAAGAGGCCATTAGCTGATTTCACACAAGAAAGTAACACAGTAGGTTTCTATTATGTTAATACTACCTAATCAGCTAGGTAATAAAGGTTCAGAAAAAGAAAGACTGTAAAATTAAGAGAAAAACATTAAAGACTGCTATAATAATTTAGTTTAAAATGAGTTTGTTGAATGGAATAATGATTATATGAATAAATTAATAGCTACTCTTTGTATTTTCTAGTTAACCTAGTTTAATCTGGATTTATACCTCACTACTCTATTAAGCTTGCAATTTCAAAATGAACTAATAATTATCAAATCACTAAATCTAAAACCCTTTATCAGTCCTCATCACAATGATTGATACTATTAAGTAAAGATACCAATGTAAATTTACAGTAGAAATCCTGGTCCAGCTCACTAAAGCCACCCCACGTTGTACTACTTCCATGATTTAGAATAACAACAAAGGAATATTCTAACTTGGTTATGGTGAAGGATGAAGAGAACATGAATGGCATGAAAGAGAGTGACCTCAAGTCACAGTTCAACTAATCAAATCAGTAAAAACAGGAGAAGCCACAGACCTTGAATGATAGGTAAGCCAGTTAAATTCCTGCTCTCAAAAGAAATTACTCAACCTATGGAAATCTATGAAAACAAAACACAGAAACACATGTGGCTGATATTTGAGACCTGATCCTACAAACATTTATTAAAAAGCTATGCTATTTGTTAAGACCTACGAAGAAATCAAGGGGTACTTCAGAGGGGAAGTGGATATAGAATTGACAGGCTGATATGATAGAGAAATTCTAAGTAAAAATCTCATGGTTTGAGATTAAAATGATGTGATCAAGGAGCAAATACTTGTATTCATCAAACCAGGATAAAAGTTCTCTCATGGCATTGAGGAAGATGAAATTTGGCAAGGCAAATTAATCCAGGATTAGAAATGTAAAGATGAAATATTTGGACTTAATCCATAGGCAAAATTGGTTTAATATTTTTTTTAAAATTTTAATTGATTAATTTATTTATTTGCAGGACTGGGGATTGTAACAAAGGGCATTTTATCACTGAGTTACATCCAAGCCTTTTTTATTTTCAGACAAGATCTTTGTAAATTGCCCAAGCTGGTCTCAAACTTGTGATCATCCTGCCTAAGCCTCCATAGTCACTGAAATTATAGGCATGCACCACCGCACCTAGCTAACTTTTAAACACTTTTAATCAACACATAATAATTGTACATATTCATGGGGAACAGTGTGATATTTCAATATTTGTATATTGTGCATAATAATTAGATCAGAATAATTGATGAATTCACTACCTCAAATATTTATCATTTCTTTGGAGAACATTCAAAATCTTCTCTACTTGTTATTTTGAAATATGCAGTTAATTACTGTCAACCACATTTACACTATTCTCCTACAGGATATTAGAATGTATTTCTCCTATTCAATCAGACCCTGTATCCATTAACCATTCTCTCTTTGTCACCCCCTCCTCAACCTCAACCAGTGTCTGGTAATTTACTCTACAAGATCAATTGTTTTAGTTTCTTCACAGAAGTGAAAATATGTGCTATTTGTCTTTCTGAACATGAAATTCAGAACATAACATTCTCCATTTCTATCCATGTTATTGCAAATAGTAAATTTTATTGCCTTATAACTGAGTAATATTCCATGGTATACACACCACATTTTCTTTATCCTGTCATCCATTATTGAACACGTACTTATACTGATTCCATATCTTAGCTACTGTGAATTGGGCTTCAGTAAATGTGACTGAAGGTATTTCTTTGACATACTGATTTCCTTTCCTTTGGATATACACCCATCAGTAGAATTGCTCAGATCATTCGGTAATTCTATTTTTTTGTTGTTGTTGTTTCTTGAGGAACCTTCATATTTTTTTCATACTGGCTGTACTTGGTTATATTCCCACCAACAAAGAGGTCTTTTTCTGCATCCTCACCAGCATTTTCCATTTACTATCTTTTTTATTATAGGCATTCTAATTGAGGCGAGATAAACTTATGATAGCTTCTATTTGCATTCCATGAAGGCTAGTGATGTTGAGCATGTTTTCATATAGTTGGTTGCCATTTGTATATCTCGAGAAATGTCTTTCAGATCATTTGCCCATATAAAAACTGGATAATTTGTGTTTTTCTTGTTGAGATTTTTTTTAGTTCTTTGTATATTCTGGTTATTAATCCCTTGTTGGATGAATGGTTTGCAAATATTTTCTTCCACTTCGTAGTTTGACTTTTAATTCTGCTTATTGTTTCCTTTGCTATGTAGAAGGTTTTTAGCTTAACGTAATACTGTTTGTCAAATCTTTATTTCATTGCTTGGAATCATATCCAAAAAAAATCTTTGCCCAGACCAATGTCCTGAACATTTGCCCTGTGTTTTCTTCCAATGGTTTAAGTCTTAAGAAGATTAAATTAAAAGAATGGATTGAGGGTGGAGACAAGCCAGAAACTTAAAGATCAATGAAGAGATTAATGACTTAATCTTCTAGGTCAATCTAGGGTGGTGACTGTGATAATGAAAAGAGATGATAGATATGTATCCCACTTTGAAATAAGAAATATGATACTTTCAAAGTGAAGGAAAAAATCTGACACATTATATAGTATTTGTATAATATATTGACTGAAAACTTATACATTCACATATATGGCATAAAAGATTGAATCATTTCACAGTTTCATGTTTAGAAAACATCTTGTTTAGATGTTTATAGAAAACAATATAAAAAAATATAGAAAACATTTCTATATTTTTCCTTTGAATCCTTGTCTCTCTCTCTCTGTTAAAAGAACCACACTAAAGTGATCTGTTTCTCACATGGAAGAATATTGTTCTGCTTATTATGAAAAAATCTAACCCGGAATACAAAGTAAGATATGTAATTTTAATTTAGCAAAGTATTTATAACTTCTTTGGCTTGACTTGTGTATAAGTGATTCTTACTCTGTGCCACCTAAAGTCCCATATGCTTGTCCAAGGTTATATAGCTAACTAGTGCAAGAAATGGGATTAGAACATGAGTCTCCTGGATCTCAGGCTAATGTTCTTTCCACTATGTGATCACATTAGAAAAGATGCCAATTTATCCTTTGGCTGAAATAGGTTGGGAAAAAAATATGGAATCAGTTGAAAGCCTGTTTGCAAAATAACTCCCTCATTTGTTGGCCAGGCTTTCAAATGTAATGATACTACAGATAAATACATCAACATTTACCTAGTGGGAACTCTTTCAGGACCTAGAATAATGTTGCACAATCAATCTTTTTCTTGCTCCACAGTAAAAAATAATTGTCTGAAGGTATTTGAAAGAATAAGAATCAAAAGAGTGTAAATTTCTGGAGAAATGCTAAAATTAATGTAAAAAATGTACCTGCCTTTGTTATCAGAGGTGGAGGATAAGATGGTGTGGGTAGGGGGTCTACTGCAACCTCTCATTCAACACCTTATAACAATTAGTATATGATAAATTTAGATTTTTAACTTTCCAAATAAGGAAGAGAACAGAATACTTTATCAGTGAATGAGCAATTCCATAAAACTCAGTTTGACACAAGCAGAGGTTACTCTCAGAGCATAGTGGAGCTCAGAGTATCTGCACAAAGGAATATAGAGAAGAAATAAGCAGGTCTGATACAAAGAATCCCAGGGGTATAGAAATGGAGGACAGGGAGGAGATATGGGACTGAAAACAGGAGAAGGAAATTCCCGTTTTTAGAGACATCAGTGAGACACACTCATATTTGTTTTGTTCCTTCCTGGTACCTGGTAGGATGGTGCTACCCTGCTCTCGTGAACTCAGAGGGACCATGTGTCCCTTCCTTTAAAAGCTGTGACATTTCACTAAACATTAACTTCTTTGACATTTTACTTATCTGGTTTTATCCTAGCTCTTAAACAACAATACAAACTTATTCTCTTTAGGAGGCCTCTCTTTCTCTGCACCTAATCCTATGTTGTTTGTAGCTTCGTCCTACACCTCCTGTTCTATCACTGTTAATACTCCATGAGTGATTCTATCTATTCTATGGGTACATTACCTACTGCACTCATGATACTACTGCAACCTCTCATTCAACACCTTATATATGTATATAGCAAAGATACCCTTGCTGACATGCTGACCATGCCCTTAACTATTTACTGACCTTTATTTGTGGAGTCGGGGCCAGAGATTGAACTCAGGGGCACTTGACCACTGAACCACATCCCTATTTATTAGATTACCCCTATTTATTTTGTATTTTATTTAGAGACAAGGTATCACTGAGTTGCTAAGCTCCCTGCTTTTGCTGAGACTGGCTTTAAACTCATGATCCTCCTGCCTCAATCCCACACTGCTGGGATTACAGGCGTGTGCCACCGGGCTATTCTCTCTCTTTTTTTAAAAAAAAAAAAAAAGAAAAAGAAAAAGAAAATTTTGCTTAGCTCCAGCTTACAAAGAATTTCTACCAGAAGTTTAAGGGTTTTAATTTTATTCTGGGAGCACTAATGAATGTTTTGAGATTGACTTTTTTTTGTCTGTTTCTGTGTTTTCATTAAGGAAAAATTGTTGATAAGACACAGACTCAAAAAAGAACTCATAGTTTGATTTATTCTAGTATGGTGATATCATTCATGGTAACATGCTGTAGTAGTCAGAAGGAGTAGGTTCTTTAAAAACTTTAGTTGTTTTTGAAATATTATTTCATATGATATGAGCCAGAGATCAGGTACATTTTGTTCCATGTGGAGGTTATCAATACTTCATTAAAAAAATAAACTATCCTTCTCATTGAAATACTTGGTTGACTTTGCATAAAATCAAGTGGACATGAATGTATGGGTCTATTGCAGTACTCTCTTTTATATTTATATTTTATTTATCAATGTATCTGCAGGTATGCCAAAATCACACTATCTTGATTAGTATAGATTCTTAATAAGTTTAGAAATCAATTAGTATATATTCCCAAATCTAAATTTTGTTTATTTGTTTTTATTTTTCCATTTTAAAAATTTATTTGGCTATTGTAGGTTCTTTGCATTTACATATCAATTTTAACATATCAATATTTTCAATAAAGTAAGACATTTGAAGTTTTGGTTACTGAATCTATAGATTAATTTGAGAATAATTACAATCTTGAGAAAGAGGCTGAAATTTTCAGCCTTTGATTCTTTATATTCAAAATCAAGAAATCAAAAAAATGGTTGAGATATGTGTTGTACAGATTATGTAAGACTTTGTGCACCTAATTTTTGACCATGCCTTACACATAATTAATACTTATATATATTGCTGTTTATTTCATGTGTCACCTCATATCATTATAAACCTAACCATGTAAATGGAGCAGGACATAACATCACCAAGTATTTATTAGGAATCCTTTGCTAGATGATTTTGGTTAAACAAATACATATTCAGAACATGAATTATTTTATTTAAAAACATACAGCCAATGAGTGGAGGTGGCAGGTCTTAAGTAAATCTTCTAATTCTGATAGTCTCTTTACTATAATAGGTATATGGATGGAATTATGGAAGAAAGCAAGGGGATAGAGATCTCAGAATAGTGATTCATCCTAAGCAGAACCAGGACCGGAGTTGGAAAAAGAAGACACTCTGGGTCTTTGATTTCTTACTGTCTCCCAACCCTGAATTAAACACTCTTTCCACTCCTCTGTGATCACTGGGTCTTATGTTATCCAGAGACTCATTTTTTCAGTCTTCCTACTATTAACCGGAAATGTAAAGTACTGGTAGAAAGATGGTTTCTCTACCTGTTATGGTTTGGATCTGGAAATTCCTCCAAAGGTTCAAATATGGAAGATTTGGTTCCCAGTGCAGGATGTTCAGAAGTGGGGCTTTTGGGAAGTGATGCACCAGGAGGGCTCTGACCTCATCAGTGGATTAATTCATCAACGAATTCATAATTTGAATAGGATATTGGGAGGTGGTGAAAAGCGTAGGAATTAGACCTAGCAGAAGAGAGTGAGTTCTTGGGTGCATAGCCTTAGGGACTATATCTTGTTCCTAGCTTATTCCTCTCTCACTGTTTCCAATCTGCCATGAAGGGAACATCTTTGCTCTGCTATGCCATTCCACCCTGATGCTCTGCCTTACCTCAGGTCCAAAGGAGCTGGCCAATGAGGTACTGAAATCTTTGAAACCATGAGCCAAAATGAATCTTTCATCCTTTAAATTGTTCATGTCAGGTATTTCGTCACACCAATGAAGAGCCAACTAACAAACCAACATCATGTCAGCCAAGTAAATTGGGGTTCAGTCAGCATTCCATCTGCACCTTTGTCCTGAGAATCTTCTAGCAGCAGTGGGTTGGCCCTCAGGCCATTTCCTGACATCTGAGATGCACTTTACAGAAAAAAAGAGATTCAGGTTTTGGTGCAAATAATACTGCTTGCTTGGCTTTGTTTACCTTATTTGACAGTTTCCATGCATTTAGGATGACCTCATGTGGAAAGGTTTTGGATAATTAATAAACTCCTTCTCTTTTAGCCTTTTCTGGCTTCCTGTCTATTTCAGGTGCTGTTTATGAGCTAAGTTTAGTCTTTGAAAGAATAGCCCAAATAAATTAACCGAGAAAGACTGTAAATTGAGAATGTTCATGCCTGGCAGGTCTACCATTTAGTAGAAACAACTGAATTAATATTTGAAGGGATATGTAAACATTTACTTTATGGTTCTGTGCCAGGTTTCAGTGGAATATTAATTTTTATGGACACACTAATAAACTTGTGCTACTTTGAGGTGAAAAAAAGAAGGGTGTAATGGAAACACTGACATACCCTTGAAAGATTCTGTTTTATTCACCTAAAAATTATAAACACTTTACTGACTTGAAGGCCTGGAATGGTTTGAGTAAACTAGGATATGTTTTCTAATAACAGATTTCAGTAGAATAGTTTCTGTTTCTTCAAATCAGTTACTGGTACTAAATGTCATGCTTAAACAATGTTTCTCCCCAAATCTGCCACATAAAAATAGTTAAATATAGTTCATTGGTGAGTAATACCCAGATGCTAAGATTCATGCAAAGACAATGAAGATACTAAAGTTACAGACTCAGCTCCAAAAAAAAAAAAGGTCATTCAAAGGACTTCAAGGTCTACCATCCTGAGAATGACCAAAACACTCCAGGCCTTGGAGCAATGTTCCTGACAAGACAGCGAGATGGCTGAGATATAGTCTAAGTCCTGGGATTTTCCAATGGGACCTGAGGATCACACAAACATAAGAGACAGATCACATGGTTCTGTGACACTTAGGTCAGCCATTTTTCTTCATTGTCTGGGACTCAAAGGAAATAAATGTAGACTTCACTAAAACAGTTTTTAATTATAGGCTATGCCTAGGACTTGAGAAGGCATAAGGAATATCCTCTTAGGAATATATATTTTTAAGCATATTCTGGGGAGATTTTTAAATTTTTTATTAGAACTTTATAGTTATACATAGTAGTTGGGTTCATCCTGACATAATCATTCATGGAATTCAATTTCAACTCACAATTCGTTTCTTCTCTCCACTTTTCCTTCCCTGACTTCCGCACTTCCTCCATTCTCATTCTTCTATTCTGCTATACTTCCTTTCTCTCTTCTGTGTGTGTGTGTGTGTGTGTGTGTGTGTGTGTGTGTATATATATATATATATATATATATATATACACACAAAAAAAAAAGGTGGACTTCCTTGTGGCATATTTATATATGCATATGACTTTTTAAGAATTGCTTCCCTTTTCCAATTCTTCCACTCTGCCTCTCAATCTCTTTCTCCTATACCATTAATATTCCCTGTATCTGTATGATATCCTGTTCTTCACCTCTCCTTTCCTTTATTTGACTCTAGCTTCCACATATGAGAGAAAACATTGAACCTTTGAATTTCTGAGCCTGGCTTATTTCACTTAGCATGATATTCTCTATTTCCATCTGTTTAACAACAAATGCCATAATTTCATTCTTCTTTATGACTGAGTAGAACTCCATTGAGTATATACACCACAGTTTCTTACCCATCTTTCTATTGATGGACATATAGGTTGATTGCATAATTTAGCTGTTTTGAATTGTGCTGCTATAACCATTGAGATGACTGTATTGCTATAGTATGCTGATTTTAGTTCTTTGGGGATAATACCAAGGAATGGGATAGCTAGGTAATATGATGGCTCCATCCATAGTTTTTTTTTTTTTTTTGAGGGATCTCTACATGGTTCTCTATAGTGATTGTACTAGTCTACAATCTTACCAGACTGTACAAGTGTATCTATTTCTGGGGAATTTTTTTTAAATGTTCTATGTAATTGGGAAGCTTAAACTTAATTAATTCATTTTGAAGCTTATTCATACCGTAGACTCAGTTATGCAAATTTACTGAATTTTTTACATGGGCTACTGTCAGGCCATCTTTGCTCCATCCCATGCTGCTCTCAGAAAAGGCATAATTAGACACATTTCTCAAAAGTCTGGTGCAGGGGATGGGATTTTTCAAAGTTACTTATAAAAAATAAAACTATCCAGGCAAGTTGGATATACTCAACTATAAACATTTGGTGACTATTTTTAGGATGGAACCTGTTATTCTTTTGTGATTAATTGAATTTCAACTAGAATATGAATAAGTGTTAAGAGTAGTACCTTCTGCCATATTTTATCTCAGAATGAAAATTTAAATATAAGTACCAAAGGAAGTCAAGAAAATTAATTTCTCTGACTTTCAGCTTTTTGAATAATAAATAATACTATGCCTTTTGTGAGAGTTTCATGAAAATGAAATAAAATGATTTAGCAAAGAATGTGGCACATCAATAGCACCCAAGAGACACTATTTCATTAGAGCAAATTGACTGGACTGTTTTACTGTCATGAAGATAAATGTGGAGGGTCTCTTCCATCTAGATTCTATTCTTCTACTGCTTTACCCAGGCAGGTAAGATCCAGGTAGGATTCTAGGCCCTAAAATTGCTTGTTATGGGGAAATTGGAATCTGCTTGTGTTCTCTGCACAGTCCACATCTGGAGCATCTCTCAGGGGCTTCTCTGCCTTCTCTCTCCAATTCTGGCTTCAGAACCAGAGCTTCAAACTCACATTTCCCTCTGCAGTTATGCCTCCCTTCTAGACTTAAAAGACTGTCTTCACCCTGTATACATGTTGTACTTCGGGTCCTGTTCTTTGGACAACATATGAAAACTATTATGAAGTTGACAGAGCTGCATAATTGGAGCTGGTTGCCTTTTCCATTAGACTCAACCTGATAGAATGGTGCCACCATATCCCATGCAGAAAATGCTTCCTGATTTCTATAAAGGTTTGGTCTTGAAAGGACTTCACTGGAGTGATCTACATTAGAGTACAGGATGGCAGCATATGGTTGAAACAGAGGTCCAGTAAACACCTCAGCAAATGAGGATGGGTAGGAAGGGAACAGGCACACTTGATATGAACTTCATCTCCATCATTACTATGCATGTGATGTTACCTATGTGACTTGAACTCCAGGAGGGATAAATTTCAGCTGTAAAATGGATAATTGTGGTCACTGATGAATAAAGTAGTTATAAGAATTAAAAGATATGTGACCATCACCAAAGTTAGTACTCAGTATAGGCTAACTACTATGAAGGCAAGACATGGTCTTAGATAAGCATCATAATATCTTTCTAAAAATGGGGACTTCCTACCTTCTGCCCTGAAACTAGAAACTGTTCAGGGACTATCCTTCATGGAAAAACACAGGGGTGTGCTTTTGGTGATTGGAGAGATGGTTATCAGTGTTGTTAGGGAGATTTGGAGAATGCCCTTTAAAATAGCAGCATTTCATGATGCCATGCCTGAGCCCATGCAAAGTTCACATGATTATAACATGAAACAGTGTTTGCTTATTAAGGTGTGTGTAGCAGTGAGGATGGCTTTGAAAAGCAAAGAATGGAGGATGATGGGGCAGGAGAAAACAACTCAGCTTTCAGGCCAAGAAGTTAGTGCATTTACTTAAGCCAAAGATCTGTCAGCTACAGAATGAAAGAACTTCCTTGGCTCCAGTGAAATAAGATTCTGTCCGATAGATTTGAAAAAGGAAAAACACTCTTGCAAAAGCCCAGTTTTAAGTCTTTCAGGGAGCCTCCAGCATTGAGATCTGTAAAATCTGACAGGAATCAAAATTAAAGTTCACTTAATCACATTGAGGGGAAGACTCCATGAACTTCATGATAGAGGTTATTTCATAATCTTCACAAGCTTCCCTTGGCTCTATGTCAGTCTGTGTAGACTCGTGGGTTGCTCTTTCATTACAGCTAAGGGTTGGAAGATAAGCAGAAGTTTGACTGGCATTTTACTGCATAAGATTTGTTTCAAATCCAGCTCCAATGATGCAATACTATTGCAGACTCCGTCTACTTCACAATAGCTTTCACATGTTTCTATATATGAATATCTAAACTTTTCCATTCTCCGAATTCAGAACTTTACTGCAAAATCCTGTGTGTTCTCAAAGTTTATCCATGTGACTTGGGGGATTTAGAAGCAAGATATACATACGTGTTATGGTTCATATATGAGGTATCTTCTGAAAGTTTCTCTGTTAATGCAGGAATATTCAGAGGTAAATGATTTGATTATGAGACCTGAACTTCACTGGTCCATCCTAATTTGAAAGGTCTACTGTGTTTCATGGTAACTCTGGGCTTAGGATACAGCTAGAGAAGGTGGGTCACTGGAATGTGCCCTAGAAAGGTTCAAATTCACATCTTCACCTCTCTCTCTCTCTCTCTCTCTCTCTCTCTCTCTCTCTCTCTCTCTCTCTCCCCCTCTCTCTCTCTTCCTGGGTACTATGAGCTGAACTGCTTTCCTCCACAGTACCACAGTATCACAGTGCCCTTCCACCATGATGCTCTGGGCTCATCTTGGGCCCAAAGAAATGGAGTCAGTCATTCATAGACTGAACCTCCCAATTCATGAGCTAAGGTAAACATTGCTTCCTCTTAGTTGTTCTTATAGATTATTTTAGTCACAGCAAGGAAAAAATGATGGACACAATGCTTTATGCTTGATATAATTTATGTGTTTATTGATCTGAATCTGGACATGGATATTCTTTATCCTTTTTAATGTCAGAATACCTATAGTATTCTACTCCCAGAATGTCTGAAAAAATACACCTGCGAAAAATTAATATTTAACAAAAGAATAAGTTCTCTTATTAAGTACTATCATTGTTGCTATTCTTAAAATGCCAATTATATTCAATGTAAGCTCATATTTAGTGAAATAAAAAAATTGAAATGGTATCAACCACAGTTATAAACTGCTACCCATTTAAGGATATGGTGTAATGCAGTAAATAAATGCATAGACTGTGAAGCTAGGAAGATTTCAAGGAGTTTTGTCATTTTAGTGGTGAGGGTACATACCAGAGAGAGTGATTACTCACAATGGAGCTTCTACTTGACAAATTGACAACAAGCCAAATTTGCTTTTTGAGCTTTTCATAGTTTTCTGCTTTCACACTAAGTCTTCACTTCTGTCTTACCGAGAGACCTAATTTCTCACAAATATTGCTTTCAGACACTTTCCTAATTTAGCACTGATCATATATTTGTATGCTTGGTTAAGCTAAGGAAAAAGCCAGAATCTCATTCCATTCATCTCTGAGTTAAGGAAGAACACTTGATACGCCTTTGTATTCTTGGATGTATCTAGAACTTGGGACTTTGTTCTTATGTGCTATGGTGTAAGAAGCCATCAAGTTTCCCCTCACCTACACTATTCCTAACTTTACCAACTGGACTCACCTGAGGCTTTTACCCTGAAGCCCTGGCAATCCTCCATGTCTCTCTATCTTGTGTTTGTTATTCAGATCTTTACATAGTTCTAATTGTTTTCAATTAGACTTTTTACTCTAGTAGTTTATTCTAACATTTTTTACCCTTCTGTGAGGTTACTTCTCTTCACCCTTATTCTTAAGGAGTTAAATAACCCCTTACTCATAAGTAATCCCTAAACTACTCTCCCTTCAGTCAACTTGACAACTGAGATATCTTGAATATCATTTAAGTTCCTTTTTCTCTTATGCTGTATTTTCCTATGTTAATAGTTAAGATGTTTTGTGATGCAACTAGCCAAAAAATCATAATTATTGACAGTTTAAAATCATACATATTTACAAATACAAATAGAATGAGATTCTGTTTTTTTCTGCAGCTTAACCAAGTCTTCAGGTTTGTCATCTCTTGGACCCAGGATAGCTTCTGTGGCTTTGGGTAACTTATTCTTGAACACCTCTTATAGAAGGGGAGTAATGAAAGTTAATTCCTTCTCATGCATCCTTTTTCACAAATAGAAGCAAAACTTTTTGAGAAATCATTGAATACATTCTCCCTGAGGCCTCTGATTGGGATTCAATGATTGTTCCAGTGAGCTGAATGATAGCCCCCAAAAGACATGTCCATACCCTAATTTCTGGAACCTGTAAATATTACCTTATTGGAAAAAGATGTTCTTTGCACAGATAATTATATCAAGTGTCTTGAGATTGCCCTGATTAACCCAATTGAGCCTTAAATTTTGCCGCAGTCCGGCTGGGCAAAATAACCGGGAGGTGACAAGCAACTTGAAGGTTGAAGCGGGAACTGCTTTATTACCGGGAAACTCAGCGGGAACTGAGCAGGAACTGAGCAGGAACTCAAGGTAGCAGGCACCCAAGGTAGCAGAACAGCAGAGGTATATATACCTAACTGATTACACACAGCTTGACTCAATTAGCGTCATCCAGATACGGCAATCAGCCAATAAGGAATCCCCATCATCTTAATGGCTCAGTGGCATTGCCTCACAAACCACCCCTCCTGGCAAACTGCCAGGCGCCATCTTGACTAGATTTGCAGTCCCCAACAAATTTAATTTCAAATGTCCTTATAAGAAACACACAGAGGAATAGAGGATTAGAAGGCAACTTGGCCTTGACTGAGTGTTGGGTCCACATGTCAAGGAATGCCCACAGAAACAGAAGTTGGAAGAGGCAAAGAAGTCTACCCCAGCATTGCCAAATGGAGTATAGCCCTGCTGACAACCTTGATTTCCAAATTCTGGTCTCCAGAACTGTGAAAGAATACATTCCTGTGTTTTTCTTTATGTTCATGTATACCTCCTGCCCTCTCATTTACACAATCTGCCTCCCAACATCCACCTCCACAGCAGCACATTATTTGTATAATTGATGGACCTATGTTGACACATCATCACACTAAGTCCATTGTTTAAACTAGGGTTCACCCTTGGTGGTGTACATTCTATGAGTTTTGACAAATGTATAATAACATGGGTCCCCCATTAAAGTAAAAGAAAGTATAGTTTTTCTGCCCTAAAAAATTTCTAATTCTCTGTGTTCTGCCTATTTATTCCTTCTCTTTTCCTAAACACCTGGAAACTGCCGATATTTTTACTGCCTCTATAGTTTTACCTTTTCCAAAGTCTCATAAAATCTGAAACATACACTATTACAATACTCAGGATTCTCTAGAGAAATAGAACAAATAGGATTGTGTGTGTACACACACACACACAGAGAGAGAGAGAGAGAGAGAGAGAGAGAGAGAGAGAGAGAGAGAGATTTATTGAAAGAAATTGGCTTACACGGTAGTGGAGATTGGAAAGTCCAAGATCTTGAGGGTGAGTCAACCTGCCAGAGACCCCAAAAGAGCCAATGTTTATATTCTAATTGAAAGGCAAGAAAATAGGCCTAGCCTTAGTCAGAAGGCTGTCAAGCAGAAAAAAATCCCCTCCTAACTAGAGAGAGTCACACTTTGTGTTCTATTCAGGCCTTCACTTGATTAGATGATGCCACTCCACCAATTTAAGGGATAATTTTATCCAAAAGCGCTCTCACAAAAACACTCCACATAGTATTGGATCAAATATTTGGACACACCAAAACCCAGAAACATAAACACACAAAATTAACCATTACAATTGCAAAATCTTTTCACATTGACTTTGTTCACTGAGAATATGCACTTGAATTTCCTTTCTGTCTTTTCATGGTTTAAGAACTCAGTTTCTCTTGACCTTGAATAATATTCCATTGTCTTCATACACTATGATTTATTTATCCTTTCACCTACTGAAGACATCTTGGTTGTTTCCAAGTTTTGACAATTATGAATAAAACTGCTATAAACATCTGTGTGAAGGTTTTTGTGTAGACAAATGTTTTCAATTAATTTGGGTAAATACCAAAGAGTGTGACTGCTAGCTCATATGTTAAGAATATGCTTAATTTTGTAAGAAAAAATTCTGTTGTTTTAAGCCACCATGCTTGTGGTAATTTATTGTAGCAGTCCTAGGAAACTAATGCAACCATCCCCATGTGAAATGAAGACAAGATAGAAATATGTATCTAGCATTTTGGGTTCAATAGAGGCAATTAGTATTTAATGGAGAAGAATTTGAAAATGGCCTTTGGCTAGGGAAACAACATATTAGAAATAGCACATTATTAAAGATCCTGAAAAGGTAGCTTTGCAGGACTTTTTTCTACTTGAATTTTCTCTTATATCATAATAGAGTTTACTCTAGCATCAGAGGTTAGAGACTTTAATAACACAAATAATAGCTAACATTTACATATCTTTATAGTTTAGAAAGTACTCTCTTTCTGCATTGACTCAGTTCCTAATGACAACACTGGAAAATTGTCAGTACTTCCCAGTATGGGAAGTCCCAGTACTTTGAAACATAGATGTGAAGCCCAGCTCTGATGCTTATTATTTGGATAATGTTGGTCATCTCTGAGCCTCCGTTTTGTCATCTGCAAAGTGTGACTAATGCAAATACTCAACTAAATAAATAAATATGTGGATTATGGCATAGTAAGCACTCTATAAATGTTCATGGAATTTATCATTATTGCTATAGTGGTACTTTATCATTGTAATTAATATTATAAATATAAAACAACCTAAGGCAGAGCAATTAAATGACTTGCCCTTGATCAAATAGTTTTGAATGGTATGTATCTGACTCCAAACTCCTTCAATATGCAATCCTCTGTATAAGGAGGGTATAATATATATTTAAACTCTGTAAAAGCTATAACTTTAATCATACATTATGTATAAAATAATGTAGACTAGTTTTCAAGACTCTGCAAGGCTCTGGTACGAGTTGTCAGGTACACATATACATAAATCATGCAAACAACAGCATTTTGATATGGTCTAAAAACTGCAAAATTGGCCCAGGACAAATCAGAACATGTGTTGCTTTGTTTTCCCTTCCCAAATAGCATTTAATATTTTGGGCAACAGACTAGGAAAGAATTGTCCAAATAAATTATAGTTGTAGAAAACACATGAATATATTTAAATATATATACCTACCCATATGAACAGAATTATAGTTTTATTTTATTTTTATTTGCAGGACAGCAATTACTAATCACATTACAAATAACATGAATAGCTACCATGGTGACAGTACTAAATGCTGAAGGATTGCATTCTGTGCTTTTATTGTATACTTAAAAATTGAAATCTCATAATAACTTTGCAAAATATTTCACTATTTTTATTCATTTTAAAGATAGACACTTTGAGGTTCATGGA
This sequence comes from Marmota monax, assembly GCF_021218885.2. NCBI lineage: Eukaryota > Metazoa > Chordata > Mammalia > Rodentia > Sciuridae > Marmota > Marmota monax. The sequence goes on along the minus strand of NW_026695230.1, from coordinate 60,177 downwards.
ATTTCCATGATCTCTAAATCATTTGGCTCTTGACAGCAGAGTAAAGGCAGACTCAAACCTGTCTTGATTCAAATCTCAAATAGGGGTGTTTTGTCTAATGAAGTTACGCTGTTTAATACTTTAGTTAAGGTAGAATAAGGATGAAGTAAATCAAAGGCCAGGAAAACCTAATTACCTTACAAAGCCATACATTCATTCCTGATCTGAAGTCAACCCTGCAGTTCCACTTTGCAGTCAGGGTTTCAGGTACTGGGCCAGTAGTGAATCTGAGCTTTGTTTCTGGATGGTGGCCATAGGAAGCCTTGTAGGAATTTTCTTTATATGGGGAGTGGGGGGGGGGGTTGTGGTTGGTGGGTGGTTTATGCCAACTTAAACCAACATTGGATGTGCAGGAGATTATTCCATGGATCCATGAGCAAATTTTGAAACCAACAATACTAAAGAAAAGTGCTTTAGAAAAAGCATATTCAAAATATAAAAATTAAAATTTATGCTACCCTCCAGGACAAATGCTGCCTTCTAAAATAAAAAAGAGAGAGAGAGAGAGAGAGAGAGAGAGAGAGAGAGAGAGAGAGAGAGAGAGAGAGAGAATCCATATAGTCAGATTGCATATGGAAATGGGAGTTTTGGCAACAAAGATATTTCAATATGTATAAGTGATCTAGTTCATGATTTTGACTACTTGTTTTATGAATGTTTATATTAAATTATCAGAAAATCATTTGCACAAAAGTGAAAATAGAAGGTATTTCTATGCCCCCCCAAAGCTAGACATAGATATTTTTCATCTATTTTTGTCCAGAGAAGTTTAGAATAGAGTTTTAGAATTCCAAATTATCAGAATATAGAAGAAGATTACTAGAGTTTTGTTTATTAACTAGTTCTTTAGCATAGTAAGTTGTTGGTTGTACATTTTAGTGAGTTTAATCATGACTCTCCAGATACTTGGGTGTATCTGAGTTAAAAGACATTTCTGAAACAGTAAATTTAATTTGAAAGTGCATGAACACATACACAAAGGGGAGACTGATGAAGCTAAAACAGCTGGTACCTCTCAGTGGGCAATTGACAGTTTGTGCTTTCTCTGGATAATATAATTAACAAAGTCCTGCAGAGACTAGGACTATTGAAGATCTGGCCATAAGTTGAACAATACTGCTGTCAGAGAAAAGATAATAGAAAATAGAGACATTTAAAAACATTTCAGAAACATTTCAGGAATTTAAATTTAAGGTACACAGTTTCTCAACTCATTCTTATTATTGTTGCTTCTAGATTTTATATGCCTGTAAATCCCCAGTGGATCATATTAAAAATAATTTCTAATTCAGTAGGTTTGAAGTAGGGCCAAGATTCTTCATTACTAACAAGCTCCCAGGTAACATCAATGCTGTTGGTGTCCAGTCACTAACTGACAGACCTACACAGTTCATATGGAACTAAGAAGGATTCTCCTAGGACATGGGATATTTAGCTAAACCTAAAACAGACCTGGATAATGTAGGATGTTGAGTCATTCTCTATGACTACATTTTAAATACAAGAAACCATGTTATTACTGAGTTTCAACAAAAGAATTTCCAATCATGCTCAGGTATATGTTAATAAATCAGAGCAATGGGCACAAATGTAGGTTCACTTGATAGTACATTAAGATGCTCCTTCTTTGAAATTCTTTCCTATGTAAAAATGAACACCTTCACTGAATCAGGTCTGACTTATAATTCCATCTCTGATCTACATCTAATTCCAGTTCTTAACCTTTTAAAAGGGTATAAATATGTTACAAATAATCATTCTGTAAATAAACAGCTTTGCATGTTTAACTAAATTACAAAATTTAGAACACTAAAGTGCAGGATAAATATTCTACTAATATTTATATAATGTAAACACTGAGCAAAACTGTCTAACATTCCAGTCTTTACCCTAGTTCAAAGTCAGGTTTTTGATAGAGAAATTTGAATACTATAGTAGACTAAAAGTAACTTTTGCAACCATAAAACCCAAACTCAAACCATCATTTTATATGCCTGAAAGAAGAAGTCTATTGAGCTCAAGTTATAAATATAATTTAAATCTTTCCTCACCTTGATGTCTGCCATTTGGTAAGATCTTACAGAAAATACAAATAAGCAAAGAAAAAAATATTTTTAAATCAATCAATCAATCCAGGCTCAGAGGTATTGGAACTATTGGAAATGCAAAGAGGATATGAAGGTAGGAGTACCAGGAATAGAATGTCACAGCTTGAATAGCTGTATCTCTACAAAATTCATGTTGAAACTTAATCCCCAAAATGGTGATACCAAGAGGTAAAACCATTTTGGATTCAACTATGATAATTCCTCCCTCATGATTGGGATTAATGCCCTTATTAAAGAGGTTTCAGAGAGATGCCTGGCTTTTCTTTCTCTTCTACCTGTGAGAACACAGCATTCGTCTCATCCACAGGTTTTAGCAACAAGGTACCATCTTGAAACCAGAAAGCAAACCATAATTTACAAATTACCTAGTTTCAGATATTTATTTGCAGCAGCAGCAATGGACTGACATGAGTTATTTACAACACAGTGGCTGGATTCTCACAGAGAAAATGAGGGAGGGAAGGAGGCAGAAAAAGGAAGAAACCAGAATCATTTTGTAACTGAAGCTCTTATGTCCCATCATTTCTGTCATATTCTTTGTTAGAAGCGAGTCACAACATCTACCTTACACAAGCACATGAATACCAGGAGGTGAGGAACACTGGGATCCAATATTAGATACTTGTGATATAGATTGTCTAGCAGATGTAGGGAGTTCCTAAGAAAGCAGCTAGAAATAATGCTTAAAATAAAATCCCTGAGAGAAATAACCAAGGCACCTAATTTTTCTTCAAAATCCATTTTAACTATTATTATGCATAAAATTTTTCTTGACTTCCTCTGCCTCTCATCATAAAAGAGAAGTCTTTGCTGAATTTCCTGCAGTGCCTAACGCCATCTCAACCCTGATATCTATTACAACGGATCAAACCCTCTTGTTGGCCCTGAAAGGAGACAAAAGACCTGGTTGCTGTCACTAACCCCTACCCACACCTTTCAAAATCGTGCCTTATTAGCTTCTACTCAAATTACCTAATTAGAATAAACCATCTGTTTCCTGACGGGACCCTGATCAACACAGCTTTCAATGCTATCAAAGGCTACCCTACTCTGGAATTCATCACAGGAAAAAAGAATAATAAAGAAATAAAAAAGAACCCTGATGTTGTTGGATTATATGTACTCTAAAATTGTGAACAAAAACAAACAAGCAAGCAAGCAAGAAAACATGGCCCCATGGCCTCATGAAGCTTATGGTTAAATAACTACTTTTTAATCATATATGGAGATTTGTATTTCTTTGTTTGGTTTTCTAAAGGAATAGTTTTTAAAAAGCTATTTGTAAGATATAATGTGAAAAGAAGACCTTATTAAACTGCAAATAAATTGTCTCAAGTTTAAGAGAAAAGAAGGAGGGGGATAAGACAGAAAATTATAAGTTATAATTTGTGATAGCAAATGCCATGAGTGGTCATGGTCAACTCACTACTACAGAGGAAAGGAAGAAAACAAACTGAAAACCAGCCAAGAAGAAAGTATGCACTTATAGTAAGTTTGAAAGCCACAGCTGAACATAATAATACTAACTAGGAGCAAATGTGAGGCCCTACTCTAAGTCCTTCAAGGGTTTCATTACACTTAATTCCCACAAAGCACTCTGGAGCTAGTACATACAATTAATTTCTAAAGATGGGGAACTTTAGGCACAAAGAAATTCAGCAACCTGTTATAAGAAATCAAGAAGTGAGGGATTGGGATATGAGCCCAAGTCCCCTCCTCTTAATCATGTTTTGAAATTAATCAAGGATAAAGTAAAGCACTGTTTTACATAATCTGGAGGATCATTCCAAAATACTAACTATGTCTAAAATACTTGCTCATCTAGTCCAAAATGGCTTAGGGTAAAAGGTCTTTAAAAGACTTTTATGCATCATTCATAAGCCAAAGTTCATTATTTGTTGGAGCAATGAAGTAGAAAACCTGAAATAGTTTTTGATTCCCCATCCCTCTCTTCTGCCCTCAGGTTCAAAGGAGTTCATGCCACATTCTGATGTAAAATCCCAAATTGTGTTGGAGAATCATGATGTCTCTTTTCCTGACTCGGCATACTGGGAGGGTAAAACACATGGAAAAATAATTTTTCTCCATTTGCCTTCTTAAATACTTCCTTATTTAAAAGCCTACTAATCATCTAGTGGCAATGATTTGTTCACTCTCTCAGACCAAAGCCTCAGGAATCCATTTGCTCTGAACAATTCCAAATGGATTCAGTAGCCATTTAGCACCTTTTTCACTGATGAACTGCATGGAGCTTCTTACTCTCAGCAGCTGGGGGATATGCATATTTTGTTTTCATTCTTTTACTCATGGCCAGAAGCAAAGCTCTCCTTTTCCTTTATGTTTTCTCCACATGTGTAGACCTCACATTTTATTTCACCTCAGTGACAGTGAGGGAAGCATTTTAATATTTAGCAAATCTGAGTTGCCTATTGTCCACCATAGCTATTACCCAATTCCATTTTATGACAAGTTTAGAATCATTTTTTTCTTTAATGTTACGAAGGGATTAATAACAAGAAAATTGGCATGGCAATTGCAGTCAGCAGGCTACAATCAACAAGACTTGATATTCTCCAGATGAAAATTTTTCCTCCACCATCTGAAGCCCTCCACAGTATAGGTGTGTGACCTCAGTGAAGGCCAGTATTTAGATAGTAATTAGATTTATGTGGAAACATATGGACTGTGCTCCCCACCCCCTTAACCACTGTGAGAGAAAGAGTGATTTGGAGTGTACTTTTACACTTACTAAAAAGGATGTGGAAATAAAACCTTAATTACTGGAAAAGCTATTAAGAAGAAAGCATATTTTATTCTTCCAGAACCATGAGTTTTTTAAGGCAAAACTGTCTTAGACTTCTCCAGTGGTTACAACCCCAGGAATCAATGGAAACCTCACAAATTGGGCAGCGTCTCTGCTCTACCATCACAGTGGTCATTTACATTGAAGGATGGAATGTTCTAAGACATGCTTCATCTGACTGACAGTTTGGCCTAACTGGGCTAACAATTGTTTTTTCCAGTTGCCCTGCTCCAGTTACCATGGCTGTGCAACAAATCACTTTAAAACTTAGTGGCTTGAAACAAGAATAATCATTCATTATCTCTCACGATTTTGTGGGTCAAGAATCTAAGAGAAGCCAACATGTACCTTCTGACTTGAGGTCTCTAATGAGGGTATAATCAGTGGCTAGGACTGATATCACAACAACTTCACTGTAATATTTTAATACCTGATATGGAACAGATAGAAGCTGGCACAGCTGAGGTTCTTTTGGACATTTTTTTTCCAATGTAGGGATTTAAGTGTAGGTGGATTTTTTGACTTGTTGATTCAACCCTCTCAAGATACATGTCTCAAAAGGGAGAGAGCCAGGCTAGGAAGACATAGTGTCACTTCACTATTAGTTGAAGCAGTGACAATAGTCAAACTGGGTTAGAGGGGAGGGGTGAGAGGAAGTCAACCCATGTTACATTGTAAAAATATATAGGATGGTCATTTTGGAAAATGTGACATCCTTCCAGAAAATATGTCCCTGACAAAAATAACAATATTCTACTGATGATGGCAAATTTTTAATATCTCACAGTAACAACATTTTGTTGACTAAGGACTCGTTAACTCAACTAGAATGTTTTAGATGCTCAGTTTTTAGATTGTTGAGTTAATCTAATTGGGAGCAGAGTCAAGCTCTCAACTCCTCATAAGAGATCCATGAAGGGCTGGGTTGTAGCTCAGCGGTAGAGCACTTGCCTGGCATGTGTGAGGCACTGGGTTTGATTATCAGCACTGCATATAAGTAAATAAAATAAAGGTCCATCAACAACTAAAAAAATAAATTAAAAAAAATCCATGAAGCTTGAATGGTCAGGTAAGAACATAAAAATGAGAAATAAATTCATTGTGAGCATCTATTTTGTGTCAACTTCTGCCATATATTACTTACTTAAATTCTGATGTCTTTTAATTGAGTAAGCATTTATTAAATGTCTCGTTCAACAGTGAGATATTTATAAGAAAGAGAAATAGAATAGACTGAATACTAGAAAAATGGAACAATCAGAGCTCAGAATGTAAGCTTCATGTTTTGTTCATTGATAGTTTAATTTGTGTGGTTTTTATGCAATAATATGATGATAAGTTCCAAACCATTGGAAATACTCAACTCCTACATTACTTTAGACAAGGAATTAGAAAAGACTAGGCACTGAACAATGATCAACATCTTTATTTGTACTCTTAGGGGGTGGAACTTGAGGCAAGAATTAGAATAAAGGGAAGAAATGCAAAAAGGAGATAATATCATACCCAAATAGCAAAATCAAAGATGTACAATTGTATTCATTCCAAGAGCAAAGAAGAGATACCAACTAGTTTTTTTTTTTTTTTTATTTTAGTGTGAAGTCAGGCTTTCAGTACTTTCTGTCCAAAACAACAGTCACACATCTATCATCATCAAACAAGAAAAATCTTGTTTTAATCTGTTTAGTAGGAAAAATTACAAGTCATTATAAGAAAAGAAAGATATTACCCTTCCTTTAGAGGCAAAATGAAAGAATATTATGATGTTTTTTGAACTAACTGGCACTGAGGCAGGCTTAGCTTTTTATTTCCCCTATTTCTTAGTTTCATAGATATAACTCCATCGCAATTTCTTTACAATAACAGGATGAATAGGAGATAAAGAAATAGTAAGCATTTGGGTTTTTAATTTTTATCTATATGTGAACATTGGGAATCTCATTTCTATGACAAGTAAATTCTGTACAAAACAGTTTAGATGGAAGTGAATGTTTATAGTAATAATGATACCTATTATTTTTATGTGTGTTAGTTTCTTTGATTAAATGTACTTTATTTAATACTATTAACCTCTTAAGTAGGTACTTTCATTTCCTTTTAGAGACAAAGAATCTAAAGGACAGAGAAAGTAAATAGCCTACCCAAAGTACTGGGTAAGAAAATGCAAAAGGCAGTATTTGAACCTGAGTCAGCTGACTCACTTCAAGACTGTCTTTAAGTATGGAAAAGTTTATGCTTTGAGTCATTATTCCATTAAGAATATAAGTTGTATTAATGCAGCTAACTACCATGATGACACATCAATCCTTAACCTAGTAGCTCTGGCTTTTCATTTTACCAGCTAGTCATACTTAGGCAAGTTAGCTAACCTCTGTGTTACGAAGTTAATTTTTTTGATTATACGGAATACTTTGCATTAAAAATGGTAAAAGTGGTTATCCTAAAATGACCCATGAAGATGTTATTGCTACTTCTACACTACTATTACTTTTACTGTACTAACATTGCTTTATTATCTCTATGTGTTTATAAGATAACTACCTTGTATTGGTGATCCACCCTGGTCTAGGAGCAAAGGAAAACTTCCTTAGAATAATTAAGTTTGGCACTAATAACAAGTTGATCTAGTTGGTGGGTTTCAGCAACTAAAGAACATTGATAACTAGCCATAAGAACTAGCTTTTAAAAGGACTGATAAGACACAATTTTTCTATGTTCATATATAAATAAAGCACAGTGAAACTGCACATCACGTACAACCACAAGAATGGGATCCTAATTAAAATAAGTTATACTCCATGTATATATGTCAAAATATACTCTACTGCCATGCACATCTAAAAAGAACAAATAAAAAATTTAAAAAGAAAAGTCAAAAGGAATAATACCACCAAAAATAACTTGGTGAGTTTGAACTTGCTGCTAGCCCCATCATATACTGGGTTGATTATTCAGAAGCTCATTTGTGATTTTGCACAATGCATATCTGTCTCTATTTTTTATTTTTTAACCAATTGAGGCAACTTGAAAGAATGATTACTAGTAGGGGATGATTTTTGTGTGTGAAAAACTAGAAAGAAGAGGAATGACTGGGAAGGGGAAATTTAAAAAATGTCTATCCAAATCATAAAGAATTATAATTACAACTAAAAGAAATATAATTTAGATTCCTAATCTTATCCTTAAAATTGAAGTTTTCAGATGATATATAGTCACCTTGTTAAATCTGAATTTTAGATAAGCAGCAACTTATTCCTGTCTACCAAATATCTCCTGAGATTCATACCGTAAGTAGTTACCTAATGGCCTCAGTTATTTTCAGGCTTACCAGTTTTGCCCTGGAGTGTGAGGCAGTAAGGGATGCCAGGCTTTAGAAGTACAGAACCTTTGGCTGAGTGTGACACCAAGTGAAGAGTCACAATGAAGTTTACAAACTGAGCTCTGACTCCACTCTATCTCTAAACTCCTGGACATGAAGCCTGTGTTCCTACTGAAACCTGAAATGTGTTGATTCTGTAATTCTTACCTTTCCCTTTCTGTGATTGATCTCCTTTATTTTCCTTTGAATATCCTTCTGATCATCTTCTACCCATCAGATTCCTGAATATCCTTCAAGGCCTATCTATAATGGCTGATTCTCTACTTATCCTATGGCATAGAGTTGTGTAGAAATGGTGTGGATTTGCAGTGGGATCTCAGCAGAATTGAGGTATGTTCTTACAGAGCCAAGGTGGTTGAGAGTTAAGCGGACCTTCTCCGTTGTCTTTCCCTTCATCATCTAGATACATAAAGTATGATGACCTTGGAAGCCATGTATGGAGCCATAACATTGAAGGATCCTTGGTTCCTCTATCACACTTTTGGAGAGGTACAGGACGGTCAATAAACACGGTTGGCTAAGGAAGAGAATTATCTCTAAAATAAAAATTTCAAAATGCTTATGAAAATTTAAAGAGAACACAAAAATAGAAAGATATCCCATGTTAATGAATTGGAAGAATTATTGTTAAAATGTCCTTACTACCCAAAGCAATTTACAGATTCAATGTGATACACATAATATTCCAATTGCAGTCTCCATAAAGATAGAAAAAACAAACCCAAAATGGAACCACAAAATACCCCAAATAGTTAAAGGAATCTTCATCAAAATGAACAAAGCTGTAGGTATCACAATATCTGATGTCAGAACATACTACAAAATTAAAATAACCAAAATAACATGATACTGGCATAAAAGCAGACACATAGACCAATGAAAAATAAAAAAGAACCCAGAAATGAATCCACATGTCCATGGCCAAATGATCTTTGACAAAGGTGGAAATTGGATAAAGGACACTCGCTTTAATAAATGGTGCCAGGAAACAGGATATCCATATGTAAAAGAGCAAAACTAGACTCATATCTCTCACCATACATGAAAATAAATTTAAAATGGATCAAAGACCAAAATGTAAAACATGATACTACAAGAAGAATAACAGGGGAAACACTTCAAGGCATCTGTACAAGCAATGATTTCTGGATAAGACCCCAAAGTTTAAGCAAGAAAAGCAAAAATGTACAAATAAGATTATGTCAAATGAAGAAGCTTCTTCATAGCAAAGGAAATAATCAACAGAGTTTAAAAAAATAGCCTACAAAATGGGAGAAAATATTTGAAACTAATCATCTGACAAGAAGTTAATATCCAGATTATAAAAATAACTTAAGAAATGTGGTGCATATATTCGCCAGAGTATTATTCAGGCATGAAAAAGTATTGACTTCTATCATATATGGCAGCATAAATGGAACTGGGAAGCATTATGACAAGTGAAATAAGACAGGCTCAGAAAGACATGCTCTTTCTCATATGTGAAAAAAAAAGTTGATTCATAGAGAGTAGAAGAGTAGTCACAAGAAGATAGGAAGATGAAAGAGAATAAAAGGAAGTTAGATAATGGGTATGAAAATATAGTTACAAGCCAGGTACAGTGGTGCATGCCTATAAGCTCAGCAACTCAGGAAGATGATGCAAGAGGATCTCAAGTTCCAGGCTAGCAAGAGCCTCAGCAACTTAACAAGCAAGACTCTGTCTCAAAATAAAATATAAAAAGGATTGGGGATTCATTGGTAGAACACCTCCATGTTCAATCCTCACTACCAAAAAAATAAAAATTAAAAGTTATAACACAAACAAATGACAAATGATAAAGAAGAGGGAAATGTTAATTACCCTGATTTGATCATTACACACTGTGTATAGGAATTATCACTCTGTACCTCAAAAATATGCACAATTATTCAAATTAGAATTTTACAGAAACAAAAAAATAACTCGTATTGCTTTTTGTATTTTTATAGGATAGTGTTATACTAGCTAATATAGAATACAATGAACTGTATCCTACTTCATGAAGCTTCTATCCATTAATTAAGAACACAATGAGAAATTAAGTTCAAGTAAATGTGACACAGATTTCACACTTAAAGGATTCACTATTTAATAGGAAAAATAGGCATGCAATTAAGGTAAGGAATAAGATATTTAGAGACTTATGTGTAATTTAATTGTGATGTTTAATTTAACCTGTTATTTCATTTGATTCTCATTTAAAAATACTTTATTATATCATTATTATTATTCTTATTCAATCAATAAAGAAACTGAGGCCTTAGATATGTTGTGCAATGTGCTGAAAGTCAGACAACTAAGTGTAGAAGTTAGCCTTTAATCCCAGGCAATCAAATGTGTAGTCTCACGATGACCCAACACTGAAATTCAATATAATGAAAGTTAGAGTAAGAATGCAAAAGAAGGACTGGCCCATTTTAGTGAGGCAGAGTTAACCTGAAACCTTTCTTGGAAGAGGTGATTATTTAGCTGATACTGAAGGGATGAAGAATTATAGTATCATAAAGGTCCCATGTGATGTACTGAGGAGTCTGTATGAAAGGTGACAGAAACCATGGAAAAGCCAGGAGGAGGAAAGAGAGTCACCTTGTATTCTTCACAGGTTTCCTCATTTTTTTTTTCCAGAAAATACCCAGACTTGCTCTATCATGCCAAATACTTGGTTCTTAGAGCACTGGAGAAATTCAATTTCTTTTTGTAGACTTTTCTGGAAGGATTCTCCTTGTTCTGAACTCCTTGTCCTTTTGGTTGTTGTTGCTTTCTTTTGCTGTTGGATCTCTGAGAAAACATTCCAGCCTGTCACCATGTCAATAGCCAAATCAGGCTGCTGATGAGAACAGCATGCTATATTAGTAATAGGAAAACAAGGTTGTAAACCCTGCTTCAAAGACTTCATGTTGCTCTTGGCTATAACTGGGGGAAAGGCCTGAAGAAGTCAAGCCTACGAAATATGAAAAAGTGCAAAAAGGCTTCCAATGGGTGAGTGGTTAGGCAGCACAGTGAGCCCTGGAAAGAACATCCCCTGGCATAGCTCTCCACACCTAGTAGGCATTCAATAAATACAGGTGGAATGAAGTGAGATCAAGAGAGACTTCTGCCCACCTCCACTGGTACTGAGAGATAGGAATTGCTAACCACCTTTACCTTAGCTGTGTTACAGGTTGAAGAGGGGAATCAGGCAGGTGGGCAGGAATAAAGAAGAACTTTTTAAAATAACCTTTTTTTTAATATCCAGAATTAGACTTCCAATTATCTCATTTGCCAAACATGAAATTGGAAATGAAATCAAATTGGTCTCTGTTGAGGTCAAAGATTTGCTATTTTGCCTTGTAGGAAAAACCTCTCTCATATAAGCACTCCTACTTTTAGGAGAAATCTCTCCTCCCTCACTCATATTTGGCCAAATAAGTTTTGGTAAAACTTACATGAGTCAGCTGAATATAGAACATGGTAAAGTCTTAGCAGTTTGTTTGCTGTAAGAGCCATTTGATTTTTCTGTACATTATAGGCATTCAATGAAGTCTTGCTTATTAGAATAATGTAGGACAGAGAACTGTGTGGTATTCAAATAAGACTACAAATTTAATACACTGAGTTGTGTGGTGTCCTGTAGCAAACAATTTAAAGCAAGGGTAATAATTTAAGCAGTGTTATAGGTAACACTGACTTGGGGCAGGTGAGGTGTGTCCGGATTTTTGCCTTGCCACTCACTTGTGTTGTGACCCTAAGCAATTTTCTCGGACTCGCTATACTTTTATTTTTCTATAAAATGAAAATAATTTGATCTACATCATAATACCATTTTAGAATTAAATCAGATGATATATGTAAAATACATATTTTAAATATCAGTCACCCGTGGGGCATTAAGTTTGAGGACAGTAAGCTCCAAGGACAAGTCACCAAGGATGACTCAATAATTAGACCAATGCATTATTCATGGCCTTAATCCATTTGGATTGATTAGTTCCTGTTACATGCCCTTAATAAGTATTTTACCCCTTACTTTGGCCTTAGGAAATCATTATGTCATGTACTCTAATAATAAATTGATGCTTCTCAATTCTGACCTCGCGTTATAAAGGAAAGTGTTGAGTTAGATTCAGAATATTCTAAGAAAGCAGGTAATATTTTTCAGGTATTTCAATCTTGATCTTCCTTGAATAAAACTTTTTGTACAAATCGAGTGGTAAAGCATAATTCATTTGTCCAGTTCACTTGCAGAAACACTGAAATCCCTGATGAGGCTACATCGGGTAGTAGCTCTGCCTCATTTAGAAGAATTGTGTTCCCAGAAGGGCAAGGGGTTCAGAAAAAAAGAAGTCTTATAAACAGGAATGGTTTGTCGAAATGAACCAAGTAAGCATACAGGCACCAAGGCAAAGGCTCCTAGAGCATGGCTTGGGTGTGGCCTCCAGACGGTGGCTTTGCCTACAGAGCCAGCAGGGTCTTACATAACAAGGAGCCTGTTTCACTCCAGCAGGAAACCCAAGTCCAGACGACACCCTGCCTGCAGAGGACTGCCAAGTAGCAGCCTGACTGCCTCTTTTCTTTCCTCTTCCACTAAAAGAGACCCAGGGCAGACGTTTCCCTCACACCCTGAATTCATTAGACTTATTTTCTCCTAACCATGCTGCGGAGGTTGAATTGCCCTCATTCATAAGTTGACTCCAGATCAAGAGAAAGAGACAGCATCATCCAGCTATTGCACCTAATAAAATGTGTCCAGTGGAAATCGCAAGAGAAATTGGATGAAAAATACTAAATAATAAGAATCCTCAGGAACCTGCCCTGGAATTCCAACAGTTTTTACAGGTCATGGGGTGGAAAGATGCTTTGGGTTTACTATTTTTTTTTTAAATCATCTTTACCCTCAATCATTACTTTATCCCTGGTTTCAGATCACTCTCATGGGACTTCATCTCTCCCAAAACACCCCTTGTTCCTTAGAGAAAGTGATTGAGCTTAAAGGCATCACAGAGACCAGGGATTGAGAATCTGATTGGTTTCAGCCCTCAGGGGCCTCAATCCCTTCTCCTCTGAGCCATCTCCTCCCAGTACTGCTCACTAGCCCTGTTCATAATTATCTGCTGTCATGATGCTATTGCTTTTGACAATAAACACTTTGCACATTGCTACTGGTTTTTGCCAAGACAGCATGCCCCGCTCAGATTTATGATCTAAAAGATACAAGACTAACTTTCACAGCATAGTCCGTTTCATAAAAGAAAGAAATTTTATAAAAAGCCTTGCCTTTCACCTTGCCCACTTCTCTTCTTTTCTCTGTATCCAGGACAAGCTGCAGAATGTACAAGTGGAAATGGGAAGGCTTTTTATGAAGAAAACAGCAGAGGCTTAAACAGATATATGTTTGAAATCTGATTTGAGGTCTATTTCTCCTTGTCACAATGTACTTTTCTGTCTTATTGAGAAGAAGAGGAGAAGGAAGAAGAGAAGGAGAAGGAGGAGGAGGAGGAAGAGGAAGAAAAGGAAGAAGGGGAGGAGGAGGAGGAAGAGGAAGAGGAGGAAGAAGGGGAGGAGGAAGAGGAGGAGGAGGAAAGAGGAGGAGGAGATAAAATCAGAATAAAACCTAAACTTCCATTGGTGCACAGTTTTCCTTTCTACCATCTACTCTTCGTGTCCTTGAGCACCTCTCCCAAGCATCCATCTTATCCAAGTCTACATAGCACAGAACACAATACCCTTTTGAATCAGATGTACCTGGATTTGAATGTAAAAACCTCTTAGTCTCAATTTCCCTTGTGTTAAATAAGTAAATAAATAGCATAAAAACACTCTTTTCTGGCTGATAAAGGACTCAGAATAAACTTATGCTGCAGTCTCTGTTATAGGATTAGCACTTTTAAAAAAAAATGTGAGCTTCTTTCTTTCCTTCTCTTCTATCCTTCTGTCCATAATGTTTCCCCTATATACTAACAGAACACTCTTTGTGCCATCTTCTCATTGAGCTACCTTAAAATGATACTGGCACCAACACTTCTCACTTCTAAGTTGCCCGTTTCCTCTTTCAAAATCTCTCAGAATGTTATTCTGTCTTCTTTTGTTTTGAAAACTTGACCACAGTTAGAGAAAATCAGGTATACTTGGTCAATATATTGCACCCCTTTCAAGTGACAATCTCATTTTAATGAAAATAGAGGCAATAATTGAAAACAAAGTGTTGAGGCTCTCAAGTGAACTAGTTTGGCAAACATTTGTTGTATATCTACTAATGCACAGCATTGACATAGATGAGGAAGTAACAAAGATATGAAATAAAATTGTTATTTCCTTACATAATTTGTAGTCTAGAGTGGATGGCAGACACATAGAAATAATTAAAAAAATGAATTCCAGGGAGTGCTGAAATAGAAGTTGAATCAAGAGTCATGGGAGAATGTGGGAGAAGGAGATGAATTCCAGCTGGAGAAATATAGGCGCTTTCCTTCCTGGGGGCATATTTGAACTAAATTTTTAAGCGTGGGGTTTGGGAATGGCATGAGGAACTTGATCAAAGACCCAGCTGCTAAAAAATGCATAATGCTTTTGGAGAATAGCAAGTAGAAGGTGGCAGTTGTAATGCCTATTATAGGCTGGGAATATCAAGTAAAAGCAGAAAATAACATTATAAAATTGGATTAAAAACAATTGAGAACTCTTTATGGCAGTTTAAGGCATCTGAACTTTTTAATTGTAGTAGAAATCCATGGCTGATCCTAAAGCGGGAAAGGTCGTGATTGTTGTCGTACAGCAGAGAAACCACACTGGCAGTGAATTTGTATTGCAATCGAAGAGAAGCTGGTAGTCAAGTGACCAGTAGAAATGCTCACTGTAATTTGGATCCACAGTAACAAGGCAATAACTGTCAGGGTAATGAGGTGGCAGAAGCAAGCCACAGATGGCAGGAAATTTTAGGAGGCAGAGACAACAGGGCTTGGCTTTCACCAAGTGCAGAAAATGCCACAACAGGAAGAGTTGAAGATTAATCCAAGTTTTGTTTTCCTGGAAGACGAGGATGCCATCAGTGAAATGGGTAAATTATGAGTTTGGTTGAGGGTTCATAATAAAACTATATACTATACAGGCAGAACATTCCTGATCTTGGACCATTTTAAACTCTCTGGATCACAATTTCCTCATCTATAAAATAGGCCTCGTTCATGTTGTGATTATCTCACTGGGTTGCTGTGAAAACCGGGCAAGTCATGCATGTGGTGTGGCGATATTTTCTCAACTGTCAAATCTATTCCCAAAGTGAGGAATCAATAGAACTATTCAAATTCCCCTCCTTTTCCCATAGAGACAACTTTATGGCAATCAGCATGGAATTCCCCTCCCACAAATCAGCACCCTGACCTGTAGTGACATTGTTTAGAAAAGAAGTCTCAAGAAAATATTTTCTAAATAACATATATTAAAATATGATCTAGCAAACTCTAATTTTTCAGTGCCAAAGCCTTCTGGATTGAATCAGCTTCATTTAGAGGTTTAGCCAAACAGGTTTTCAAAATGGAAAAGGAGAACAAAAGCTATTGTTAGGGAAGCCCAAAAGGTTTCCATTTCTTGCAGAAGAGAAGGGCTTAGTGTATGAAATGAGCCCACTAACTAGGCTGGGCCTAGAATATGAATTAAATTTAGAAACACCAATTTCCTGAAACTATTTACCATCATTGTAAAGGGGTTTGATACGTCTACACAACTGTCACCTGTATGTGCCTTCTTAAAGTTGGCAAAGGTCTCAATTAGTTGATGGGAATCCTGAGACTAGTAAGAGGATCACCAACATAATCTACTAAGATAGCATTACGACACCTGATTCTCTCTTGGAAAGATAAGCAGCTGAAGGAGGAAGAAGCATATGGTAACATGCCGCCCCACAGACATAGCGTTAGGACACGTACTTGTCCTAAGTCCAATTACAGTATTAAATAAATGACATATTCCTCACCCAGTTATGTATGCATGTGTGTATTTAGCCCATTTACTTGTTTATATCCAAGAGATGTCTTACAAGGAATTAAAGTGGTTTTACAGTTAGCAGTAAAGGACAAAGGACATAGATGAGGAAATGTGAACAAATGGAAAGTAAGAACAAATGATAAATCTAGTGATAGTATCTCAGAGCTGGGGCCTTCTGGGAAACTGAGGCAGCCTTAAGGTCCCCAGCTCCCCTCAAACCCTAATTCTTTTGATCAAGTTAAAATGATTTCAGACATGTCACTCTGAGTAACAAACAATGAGTTTATCGAAAGGATAGGAAACGGAAAAGGGAACTGTAAGCACAAATAACTGACACAGGAGCGGCCTCGAATGAATCAACAGCTGTCTTTACTAAGTGTTATCAGAATGACACATGGCACATTGTCAAGGGAGAAAATGGCGTGGCTGGTTACAAGAGGGGTCTTAATGAGAGTTGATCCTAGCAGAATGTTTAGTGTGAATTAATCATAAGATGCAGGAGAAGTCGGCTGGGCCAACAGGAAACTAGTTGTGCAGGTTAAAAATCTAACTCGGTAAAACAGCTATAAAAGCTCAAAACTCATTCTAACCCAAGGAAATGGTTGTAAAAGCTCAAAACTCATTGTTACTGGGATAAACATTCAGAGCGGAGAGCTCATTTGTTTGCCTTCCTCTCTAGGACTCAGTGTTACTAGGAAAGGATAAAAGCCCAGAGCTTGGTACTCATTGCTTATCTTCTTCCCCCTGGATCCACTGTTACCCAGAGCTTCACTATTTGCTTTTTTCCTTCCAGAACTCACTGGAAATGGGAAAGAGTAAAAGTTCAGGGCCCAGTGCTCAGTACTCACCTCCTCCTTTCAGGATCCATTGCCACTGGGAAGGGATGAACCTGTGTCTTCTTCAACACCCACCTCCTACCTGGCCACCATGTCCTCCTTTCTTCCTGGGGGGCTGTCTTGGGGGATGTTATTTATTATATCCTTCAAGGACACTATGGAGAGAGAAAATGGGTCCTCTCAGAGAGGAAAGGGACAGCATGCCTCTGGTGTACTCCACGTTTATTAGAGATCCCAGAGAAATTTCCAGAGAGTCCCCACAACAGATCCATCTTTTGACTTTTGACTAACAGCAAGATGATATCAGACTTTAAAGTCCCCACTGCCATGACAACTCTAGGTCACTTTGGCCTATATTGATCAGTTCTCATTGAATTCTTAACCACAATTCTTACAAATTTTATGGCTAAGAGGAATTATCCTTATCTCTCTGAGTTTGGGGATCTGGTCTGTGAAAAGGATCACAAAATCTCCATCAGGGTGACTTGTGTTCCTCTTATCAACATTATTTAGGGCCTGCATTTCTCCTGAAGATGACAGGTAGTTTACTGAGGAATGTGACTTATCCTATCCACTTAAGGAAGGCAGGGCTGTAAGTAAATTACTTCTGAGAAAAGAAAGCATGGGGGGGTCAACACAGTGGGCCCATTTTATAGAATTATTCCATTAACTTTGTGTTCCCACCACTTACATCTGTCTGTCCCCTATTGATAGCACAAAGCAAAACAAAGCACCATATATTCCTGCCAGATTTTCGAGCTAATTCTGGCTTTAGATTTCTTGGTAGCCAAAGTAAGCATCAAAACATGCTCTGTGTGCATGGATATTCAGAAAACATGCAGCTACTTCTGGTGGGAAGATTCAATTCAAGTTTTGCTATGGCCCTTTGCAAAGGCAACACCTTGGAATACAGTGGATGACATCTTCAACATCTTCACTATGTTTAATCACAGAAAGTTTCATATGATTGTCTTTATTTTAATGTTCCTGAAGGACTAAAGGCAGTGTCCTAATTCATAAGTGAACAGTTCAGTGTATATAAAGATGACTTTTAACACAAATGACAAATTGAAATTCAGACTATAAAGTACTATGTGAAAGCGAAATTTCTCGAAGTTGATAGCTGTTCTGTGAATATGTGGGATATCTTTGTGAAATATATATTGTATGCTTAGAAGTAAAGGGACAGGATGTAGGTGACTTCTGCTAACATAGTTCAGAGGAGAAGAGAAAGAGACCAAGTGATAAAGCAAATGTGGAAAATGTTAACAACAGGTGAATCTGATCAAAATCTATTTTGATGTTAAATACATGATTCTTATCTTACAATGTTTCTATAAGTTATTTCAGTAAGATTTTTTTTGTGAGAGAGAGAGAGAGAGAGAGAATTTTTTAATTTTTTTTTTTTTTAGTTTTTGGCGGACGCAACATCATTGTATGTGGTGCTGAGGATCGAACCTGGGCCTCATGCATGCCAGGCGAGCGTGCTACCATTTGAGCCACATCCCCAGCCCTCTGTAAGATTTTTTAAAGTCATAATTTTCATTAGAATTGAAATGCAAAATTTATGTTTGAAAAAACTACAAGCATTTTTGGAAGTTACAAAATTTAAAAAATACCCTTTTGATTCATATGTAAAAATTATTACTTTTCTGTCCTTAACCTGTTTTTGCAATTTATTCAAGACTATACTATCTAGTAGAAACATAAAGTAGCTGTAAAAATTCACAACTATTGTAATGAACTTAGTTGCTTTAAAAATACTTTTTATTGATAACTAAAAATGGATACTTTAATTCACAAATGCATAAGTTTTAGAATTCAAAACCAAAAAAATAACAAAACCACTCATGATGTTATCACTTAAATACTTTGTATGGATATCTATTTGCACAAAAATAGAATTATTGTATAATATGAATTTAAAATCTGCTTTTTGTAATGCGAATTTGATATAAATAGTTTTCTATAAAAGGTAACTCTTTAATCAACTGTATATGTTTCTTAACTGTAATAATCTCTTGCTGTTTATTTTTTTCTGTGCAAATTATTAACTGAACTGTTATACATGGAGTTGGAAACTTAGAAAACAATATAACTATTTTGTAAATTTTAGAATTTTCACATAACGTCATTTAGAAAGAAAAATTCTTCCTGAATTATTTAAGCCAACCAGAAGGGAAACCAATAAGCTATAAGCAATCCAAATTGACTTCTATGTTTCTGTTTAAACAGAAAAATTGATGGGTAATGGGATTTCATCTTACTAATTTTTTTTTCCAATACAAGTTAATAGCAGTGCTGGAGCAATTAAAGGCATTTACGTGTTTTATGGAAACTTTTCTAGTGAACAGAACTAGAGTTTTCGGTTGTCTTTCTGGTTTGGTTTTTAGCTGAATTTAAAATTGGAGTTATATAATAAACAGGAATTTGAAGCATAAAGGGGAGAAACCTTAAAAATTTAATGAGTTCCTTGATTCTTTTGTGCCCAGCTAAATCTTTTATGTGAGGATATTGGAGAAATAAAATTTTATAGCAAGCTGTCATTTCTATTGTGGTCCTAGGGAATTTTATCTATAGACAATTAGAAAAAGAAAACAATAAGACCCCTTTCAGCCGGGGAATAATTGCTAAATTTTCATAAACACCAGACTATTCTTCAAAGCCAATGAAGCATTTACTATTACAGTCATTTAAGGTGAAATGGGATGTTTGCTTTATCAGGAAGCCAAGTTGGAAAAAAGCAAGTTGTGGTAATGTCTCTACAACACAATTTCATGCAATTGGGAAGAAAAATATATTTGGGAAAACTCTAGTCAGGGACAGAATAATGTGATTTTATGTTGGAGGTAATTTACCTAATTCACTGTATCTTTCTTGCTTTGTAGGCCCTTGAAAGACTTTAATGTTTACAGAATTTCTAATTCACTTTTTTTGCTCAGAGGCTATCCCTCAAAACCATCAGACTTCTGTTTTTACTTTGCTTGAGGTCTGGGAAAAGGTTAGTAAATGCAATATTTTGAAATATTTGTGTTGTCCTGTTGCATCTACTTCTTTCTTTTTTTTTTTTTTTTTTAGTATACTAGTTTATTTCTTTAGATAAATATACAATAGTGGGATTGCTGAACCATTTAATAATTCTATTTTTAATTAAGTTTCATATTACTTTCCATAATATACATTCCTGCCAACAGTGTATTAAGAGTCACCCTTTCTCTATGGTTTTACTAGTCCTTGTCACTTTTTTTTTTAATTTTTTTTATTGGTTGTTCAAAACATTATAAAGCTCTTGACATATCATATTTCATACATTAGATTCAAGTTGGTTATGAACTCCCAATTTTACCCCAAATACAGCTTGCAGAATCACATCGGTTACACATCCACATTTTTACATAATGCCCTATTAGTAACTGTTGTATTCTGCTACCTTTCCTATCCTCTACCATCCCCCCTCCCTCCCCTCCCATCTTCTCTCTCTACCCCATCCACTGTAATTCATATCTCTCCTTGTTTATTTTCCCATTCCCTTCACAACCTCTTATATGTAATTTTGTATAACAATGAGGGTCTCCCTCCATTACCATGCAATTTCCCTTTTCTCTCCCTTTCCATCCCACCTCATGTATCTGTTTAATGTTAATCTTTTCTTCCTGCTCTTCCTCCCTGCTCTGTTCTTAGTTGCTCTCATTATATCAAAGAAGACATTTGGTATTTGTTTTTTAGGGATTGGCTGGCTTCACTAAGCATAATCTGCTGTGGAACCAACCCAGATGCCCTTCAATAGATGAATGGATAAAAAAAATGTGGCATTTATACACCATGGAGTATTACGCAGCACTAAAAAATGACAAAATCATAGAATTTGCAGGGAAATGGATGGCACTAGAGCATCTACTTCTTTCTAATCACATTTCTTATTAAATTCCATTTCCCCAAATACCACAGAACTATAATTTGTCTATTGATAGTCTATATTTATACAGGGGATCTCAGGGCCCTAAAATCCTGAAAGAAAAGATAAAAGAATAAATAACATAATCAGCAACCATATATCTAATACAATTTAGTTGATTTCTCTCAGAAAATAACATGCCATGATTCTGTGAAGTTCTAAAACTATTTTTTAAAAAGATAATTTTTGGTTCAGAGTCCTTTCTATGAACTAAGTATATAATTATCTGCTTCATCCATGGGAAGGACCAACCCAAATAAGGTTTTCATTTTTGAAGTTCTCTTAGTGAATACTAGAAATCCAAATGCCTAAAAGGAAATTGTATTCTGTTTGATTTCTTGGTCACAGAATACAAGTTCCAGAGAGATATGGGATGTGAGCCATGGGCAATGAGATAGGCTGTGCCAGACTGAGTTTAGAACCCAGGACTTTGCTATCTCTCCAAGTAAATATTTTGTGCCATTCCTCATTTTAAATTGGGAATTTCTAATAAAATATAAAATAACCACATACAATTAGGAAATTTTGATACACGGCATGTTAACAGATGTCTGGAATTTGGCCTTTGAAATATTTTTTCCAATAGTTCTTAGACTGAAAACACTTTGGTTGGCCTGGAAAATATGTATCAATCTTAAATATAATTATTCTGTAAACTCCTTTTTGTTAACTGGATTTATTGTATTATTCAATTTAATTTGATATTATGTACTCTTTGAAACAGCAAATTTGGGAACAATTTGTCTCATTGATTGCTGCTTCATAGTGTGTGGAGAGTTTTCAGATGTCTTCCTTTTTTTAATCCAAAGATCCTAGAGATCCTGGTATGAAAAATGAAAACAATTATGTGACTAATTAAAATAAAAATATTTGCATATTTATCTCAATATTTAGGATTTTGTTATGTTTGTTTTCTTTTCTTTTCTTTTGTACTGGGGATTAAACCCAGGGACACTATACCATGAGAAACATCACCAACCCTTTTTATTTTAAGACAGGTTTTGCTAAGTTGCCAAGCCTGTCCTTGAACTTGTTATCCTTCTGTCTTAGCTTCCAGAGTCACAGGGATTATAGGCATATGCCACCATATCTCTCTAATAGTATTTTAGGTGAAAGAATTTTTAAGGTATGATATTATTCAGCTAATCAATCTTTCATTTTACATATAAACATAAGAGAAAGTTCTTGTTAAAGACATTTCAAAGAGGAAAAATATCATAGATTCACTTTTACCCTAATTTTTATTAAATATGATTTATTCTACAAATAGTACTTAATAATACTAGAGGGAATAACATAGAAGAGAAGGAAGGAAGGAAGGAAGGAAGGAAGGAAGGAAGGAAGGAAGGAAGGAAGGGAGGGATTGGGAAAAAGTTACCTGTAACTCTTACCTTAAATCAAGTAACTATCTTCAGTTTTCACCTTATCCTCTATATATGAATAGTATCATAACTGTGAATATGGATAAGTGCCAGTTTGATTCTGGAAAGACACATCATCATACATACCGACATAGTTTTGAGTATTATTATAATTTGTATGACCATCATTTTTAATGTCTTTTTATTGTTGACCAATCTGAAGAAAACTGCATCACATAAAACACTCTATCTGCTGGGCCCGTGGCACACACCTGTAATCTCAGTGTCTGAGAATGCTGAGGCAGGAGAGGCAGAGGCAGGAGGATCATGAATTCAAAGCCAGCCTCAGCAACAGTGGGGAGCTAAGAAACTCAGTGAGACCCTGTCTCTAAATAAAATACAAAATAGGGCTGGGGATGTGGCTCAGTGGTCAAGTGCCCCTGAGTTTAATCTCTGGTACGCAAGAAAAACAAGAAACAACAACCAAAAAAACACTCTATCCTTGGGAATTCCATTGTTTTCCAAGTTTTGATAATGTAACCAGTACCATAATAAATATATTTAAGCAGGTATCCTTTGCTCTTATGTAGGGCATAAATTTTCAGGTTACGCTCATACACAACACAGAAACATGGTTCACAAAAATGCAAAGTTTTGTGGCTCCTAATTACACAGATCAAATTGCTTTTCAAAAATGTTATACCAAATGATGACAAGATAGACTATCCTTAAAATCCTTAAAAAGTGAAGCAGATTATAATTTAAGGCAAGTTTTATTATAGGGATAGTGTTATATTTATGACTACATGACTGCAGTGATTATATTCTACTTTCCACAAACACATAGAATTAGAAAAAAAGTAGGTCACATCTTTCACATTTTATTCCCCAATTCTCTTAATAGTGAATACTGATATGGTGAAGGAAGTCGTACAAAAAATGGAAGAAACCTTTACTGCATATTCAGGTTGG
Organism: Marmota monax; assembly: GCF_021218885.2. NCBI lineage: Eukaryota > Metazoa > Chordata > Mammalia > Rodentia > Sciuridae > Marmota > Marmota monax. The sequence goes on along the minus strand of NW_026695230.1, from coordinate 36,744 downwards.
GGATTATAATTTTCATAAAATATAGAATGAACCATAGAGGCTATGGGCCTCACATGGCTCAGGAGGTTGGTCTGACATGCTGACAAAACATTTTTGGTATGATGGGTAGCTGACAAAAGCATTTTTGGCAAAATTTAATATTTAGCTGCTGCTCTATATAAATTCACCAAATTGGAGAATTAAGTCAGGTAAAGGAAAAATGAGTTGCTCTCATGTAAATATATTAAGTGAAGTCATATTCTTTGCCTATAACATCCAAATAGCTTTTTCTGCCCTTGGAAATATCACAACACTTAATGTCCATGAAATCATCCTATTTCTAAACTGTATTCTACAAAACTGTTTTAGTCTCCATTCCACTAACCATATAGTCATATATTTAAAGATTCAAAAACCGAGATTATGAGATCATGTGTCTACAATGTAACTTAACCATAGAAAATTTGAAAATACCATATTGATATTTATGAACTTTTAGATTTATTGAAATGGATGAAATGATGTTGAATACAAGGAATTTCATGTGAGAATATCTAACAAGTTTTATCAAATTTGTCACTTTCATTTGTAGTGAGTAATAAAATTTTAAAAATGGCATTTCAGATACACTAGCAGGTTATCAATCTAACAATGAAACCAAAATGTTATTTTGAAATCATCATATTTTGACAGAAATCTATTTAAAAAGAAAGTAAATTAAAGACTTTTATGTTATTAGAAATTTAATAAACCTAGAAAAAAATGAAATAGCTACCTCATTTTACTCCCCAAAATTCCAATATAAAGCATAATTTTCTTAAATTCATGAGAAATACCAAATCCAAAAAATTTGAAAAAAAAAAATCTTGTGCACAAATATAAGAAAAAAGACTTAAGAAAGTCACTGAAGTCATCCTTAATCTAAATATGCAACAAAATACAAAACTAAATACTGTTTGATATTTAGGAAACTATATCTAGTGACTGAGTTGGAGAACAATCTTCTGTTCATAAACGGTCTTTTAAAAATTAGAAAATATAAAGAAAGTTTTGGGGAAATTTAAGCCTGCTTTTCATTACATTCAGATTTTCAATTTTTAAATTCTTTTCACTTATTTTCCAAAACTAAAGTTTATTATTGAATTCTAACTTAGTTTGTAAGTTTTCTGTTCCCTGCCTTAACTTATTCAAAGACAATTTTATATTTGACTACCTATTTCTAATTTTATTGTAAAGGAAAATATAATAATAATTTTATAAGAATAGCTAGCAGTAATTAAAAACTCAGTTACATCAAGGCATGTGTCTTTGGACTTCAAATATGCATATTCTCATCTGAATTTCACAACAGTCCTCTAAAGAACACTATTATCTTCATATTATTGATTAGAAAAGTGACTTCCGGAGAAATGGTGTCTCATTTAGTGTCACAGAAACAGCAGCTGGTGAATTAGCATTTGAGCTCAGAATTCTGTTATTCCAGATTCATATATCTATTTAGTATATCTCATTGTCCTCTGATAGTTACTTGGTCAGTGGTGTCATCTTCAGTAAACCCCCGTGATAGCATTTCATTGAATAAGACCCACTTTCCAAGGGTTGAGTCTTTAATATGTTAGACAGTAAAGATTTGGGTGTATTTTTTAGCATCATGAAAACACATATTAATGACTTCTAGAATGGTCAATTTAATTAAAAAGTTTAAGCTTATAGAAAAAAAAATCTAAAAAAACAATTTATCTACTTTAGAGAAGGCCCAGCAGTCCCTGGCCAAAGTAAGAAGGAGAAAATTCATGAAGACAGACAATCCTCAAATTACATGGCATAGACTTTAGGTCCATTTCTTGGAGCTGCACTATAGAAAGAGATTAGGTATTCAGGACAAATAGCAGAGCAAATGTGGAATAGGTTCTTCTTGGCTCCCAATTCAGACAAATGAGCTAGTCTGCTGCTCCATCTGGATCATCTGGGTGGTCTCAAAAGGTGGAACTAGAGCAGTTCCTTGTCCAAGCTGGAGGTCCCATATGTGCAAGGAAAGTTAAGTGTTTGAAGTATTTATAGTAAATTCTGCACTTTTTCTGTTGATCTGGAGGACTTTAAAGAGCCTGATTTCTCATTAAGATCATGCATATAAAATGATTGCTAGAAATAATTAGAATATTGCTACCCTCCACTGGTTAAAAAGAAAATGTTTCTCTGGCATGAGGGCAATCTAGATGCGACATTTGTCACCCCATTGATGGCTAGGGTTGATTCAGCTGATCTGACTGATGAGGCAGGTGTCCCTTTTCTCCCTCACAGCTCCATGTGTGTTCCTCCTGCATGCTGGGACCAAAAGGGACTACCTTTCCATATAGAGAAGGACTATTCTTCCATCAAGAGGACACAAATATCTGGACTCCCCTGCTAGAACCTCCAAACAGTATCTCAAAAAAGTGCTAATCATCTCCATCCAAATTCTGAAATGAATATATATTGAATGCCTACTGTATACCAACCACTACTGCTGGTTTATTTTCTCATGTAATAATTCTTAAAACCTCTGAAATAGATGATAGCATGTCCATTTTACAGGAAAGAAAATAAAGGTTTGAGAACCATTTTCACTAGAAAATGAAAAATTAAGATTCCTGACATCCGGAATCTTAATGCAATATCCTGACTCACTCTCACAGTCAAGTCTTACTTTCTGTGTTACAGAAGGACAAAGCAGAATTATGTATTCCCATTGCATTCAGTAGAGTAACAGCATTAATGAAGTTTCCCAAGTGGGTTTTTTTGTTTGTTTGTTTGTTTGTAACTTTTTCTCCCTTTAGAGGGTCAGTACACCAACCTTATAATGGTTTGTCTTGCTCGCTCTGAAAACATTCTAGGAAAACCACAATTAAAAATTCAAGTCAAGACACCGGTAATAAGTTTAGGAATCTCTCCCCATCAAACAGCAAAGATGTTCTTGTGACATAGTGAAACAGAAATTGTCTCCTCCTGAAACTGTTCATCTAATGCATATGACATACATATTTCAAAGAACCAGTAGATAATTGTTTTGGTCTTATTCAATGATTCTGTAAAGAAATTAAAAGCTATTACAGATTGTCTTTTGAAAGAAAAACTTATAATTGAATATTCCTTGGGAATTAAGTGAAACATATTATTGTTTTATGAAGACAAGCCAATAATTACATCATATTGCCTCTTCCTACACATGAGTATAATTTATGTGAAACTATTTGGGGACTCTGGTACATCTGCTTCTGAAGGTTTTCTATCAAGTTGCCAAAGAATAGTTTAGAAACCAGAATCATTTTTATGCAGACATTGATAAATGTACAAGCATTATAATTCTTGCCTGACAATTCTTAGCTATTCTTTTTATGTTTTATGAAAGGCCATTGTTTTCATGATCATCACAGGAAATCCTTCAGCAGAAATCACTCATTAAACTAGTTCTATAAATCCTCTATTATTTTCTTCCAGTTCATGTACAAGTTTATGCAATTATATACAAATTTAACTTTTCAAAATTACTTTCACATTCATCTTTCTACCTCCACTACCTCCTCTTCTCTGAAGTACTCAGGGGATAGTGGAACTTGGTCTTACTTCCTCTATTTAAAATTTGGAATACTAGAGTTTTGATAAATGAAAACAGGCATTCTGGTAAAATAAGTGTTTCCTGGTCACTGTATAATATAATTTCCCTATTGCTGGTAGATTTTTATAGCAGTCACAAGATATTAAAGGTCATTAAGGTCCTATAATTCAAAAAGAATGGTTAACCTGGCATTCCTCAACTTTTTTGTTCAAGAATATCTTGCAAAACCCACCACTATTTCACAGTACACACTTTAGAAAATGCTGATTTACAGCATATGTGAAAGCCTTACTTCCTCTCAGGACTGAGATTATTTATACATCTTGACTATACCCTTTATATATTTTGTTCCTCAGAAAGTCTAGAAAATTCTAGAGCTCAAAGTAGAAGCTAAATATACATTTGTTGATTGAGTGATAAAAATCTAAAATATGGGCATTTATAAGTAGAGGCCCAAACATTATTTGGATGTATTTGTTAAAATCATGAACCAGTTCATTGAAACCAAAAGAGAAGGTAGGATCTATTGAAAAGTTTCTACCAGCTGGAACATTTAATGCACGTAGGGATAAACATTAGGAAAGAAGGCAATGACATGAATAAATCAAATAAATTTATAAGTATGTACTGAATGTGTTTTCAGTACCTATTATCTTATAGGTACTACAAATGCTTTCTCAGTCTGCTCCCAAATTAAAAAATAGGTAATGCTGCCATTGAATAATCAAGTCACTTAACAAATATATATTAAGTATCTGAAAGTTAGGTACACATTGATAGCTAATAAAATTTAGTGAATAAGCATATATACAATCACTGCCTGCAATATCTCATGTTAGCATCATACTAATTGATAAATCTCAGACACAAACCCTGATTGGACCAAGTTCTCCCCTTTGGATCTCTCTGCCTTAGTAAGTATTTTATTTGCTAATGACTAACTATATGAACTTGATTATGTCATTTCAATTATGTTCATGTAATTTTTCTTGATTTTAATGGTTATGATGGTTTTTTAAAGAACAGTAGACTAGCTGGCTCAGGCAGTAAACTTCCTGGTGTGGGTTACTTCTTTGTACCTAACTTAAATACTATTTTGTCACTTCTATTGTCCTATGCCCACTTATTCTGGTTGTTAATTATTTTAACTGTCACCCAAGGTGGGGGAATAAATTGGACCTTAAATTTCTAAAGTCCTAAAATTCTGTAATTTAAGGTCCAAGGACATGCATACCCTTTTAAATTTCCAATGGAATTTATGAAGATGCCACTAGCCAGGAGGATATGAATAACAATGAGTTGAACTCTAGCCTTGGAAGCCCAGCCATGTAATTTAATAGCAAACCACACATCCCTAGTGTCTCTTTCCTCCACAAATTACTCCTCCTCCCAATCCAACTCATCTGGAGAAGGTAGTAGCATTTGGCAAGTTAGCAAAGTTAACATGGACCCAGATATTTCAGCCTTTACATTAAACATCAGTGTCAAGCTAAATTTTATAGTCAGCTTCCTTGGACTCAAAGCAAAGTGAAGACTTTGGCTTTGAGATTTAAAAAAAATAAAATAAAAACTAAATTCCCCAAATTCAATAATGTTTTGAGATGCCAGAGTCATCTTGTTTCAGTTATTCCAATCAATAAATATAACTTGATGTTCTAGGACTAAAGAATCAAAAATAGTCATTGCTATCCCCAAAATACCTTGCTGTACTCACAGGTGTCCTATGTTGGTTAAAGCCCTTTCAACTAAATCAAAGCCCCATGGTCCCATTGGTCATTCATCATTGGCCATTTGTAGAGGTGTCCCATGCATATTTCACAGCTGTTGTAAAGTACTGCTTGATTTCTGCCAAGATCCCAGGAGGACTGAATTACTGTGAGTCATTATTCCCCCAGAACCGGTAGAACTCCTTCTTGTACAACCAAGCTAATATATCTCAATAACTGCTTTTCTGCCAGGGAAAGTCCAGGTAAACCTTGATACCAAAACATCCCTTATAGTTTGATCTGGTATCAACTGAATCGGAGTCTTCTATGGCTTTACTCTTTCATTTTTGAATACTTTCCCACTTCAGGAGAAATGGTCATTGTCCTTTAAACTTAACCACACAATAATCTATTGCTATTACTCTTCTGAACCTATCTGGAAAGATTTGTAACATGAACCAGGACAGCCCATTTCATTTAAGAAAAGGGAAATGGCTTATTTGGGCCTACTTCTGTTCCTAATTCGGGTCAAAACATTTGCTAGGGCAAGACCTTTCTTGTAACTTATGTTTTCTGGTTCCACAAGTGGTAATAGTAAATAACACCCCCTTTTTTTATTATTGGAGGTTGAATTTGGCACACTTTGCCACTGAGCTACATACCACATCCCCATTTTTAATTCTTTTTTTTTTTTAATTTTGTGACAGGGTCTTGCTAAGTTTTTGACGCTGGCCTCGAACTTGTGATTATCCTGTCTCAACCTCTCCAGTGGCTGAAATTACAGGTGTGTGCTACTACACTGCCTCGACTTCCCTTTGCATGTTATGTGGTTGTTTTAATTGCTTTTCCATATGCTACTTCATCATGCTGGTATCAATTTGAGTGACCTCCTTTATGACATCTTCCCTAGTTTCTTATTGGCCCTTTTTAGCAATCAAGTGTTTTAAGACAAACCTACACAATGGCACTCTGTGTTAGTTTACTTGCTTTATGTTATTTTTTTCATCTTCTTTCTTTCCTTCCAAGTATAGAAAGGCATTTAGTGCATGAGCTCTGGAATCAGGATTTTAGCAATCAAATCATAACTACTAGACCTGCCAAAAATTCTATGACCTTGGACAACTTTCCAAACTCCTCTGTGTTCAAATGCCTCATCTATATACCAATGATCATAATAATAGAATATTTTGAATATCATCCTATTCAGATAATAGAATTTCCCATGCAATTGTGTAATAATGATTAAATATAATAATTAACACCCTTAGTGTAGTGCCTGAGATTGCAGATGTTCACGTAGAGTTATTGGTATCAATTCTGGCTTCTAGAAAATAAGACCCATATTTTATGCATCATCCATCAAGTTCAAGTCCTAGGAAGTGGCAGAGGTGAAATTCAAAATTAGGTTTGCCTTAAGTCAAGATCCAAGCTATAAAGTGGATATAGAATATGTTCAAAGAACAATAAAAATTCACTAAAAATGTTATATTGAAGTTTCACACTCTACCTAATAAATGTGTTATCACCAGGCAGAAAATGAGTGAAAGAGCCACAGTAAGAATGGGAAGAGACTGCAGCATTAAGACACAGGTCCTTTAAATGGGAAGAGACTGTAGCATTAAGTTTTAAACTATCTTACTAGCAAATACTTTGACTCAAGTTAGGAACAGAAGTAGGCCCAAATAAGCCATTGAAGTTATCATTTTCTTAAGTGAAATGGGCTGTCCTCCTTCATGTTACAAATCTTTCCAGATAGGTTCATAAGAGTAATAGCAATAGATTATTGTGTGGTTAAGTTTAAAGGACAATAACCATTATCCTTTAAATGGGAAGAGACTGCAGCATTAAGTTTTAAAACTATCTTACTATTTCAGCTTTTGATATAGACACCCTGAAGCTAATCATCACAGATTCTCAGCCAGTCCATCTCAGATTCTTCCTTCCATGTAGATGCTTCAGTTCCTACATTTATTCCTGTGTCTCTTTCTGAATCCACTTTTCATTCCAACCTACCCTGCTTCCTCACCTGAACCTTCTCAGATGACTCTTCCTTTTATCCTAGGGGTTTTCTCCTTAAAGTCTGGCAAGTGGACCAGCATCAACAGGAGAGTTTTGTTTTGTTCTTTGTAGTTATACATGACAATAGAGTATAACTGGACTTATTTATACAAACATCTTATTCTAATTAGGATCTAAGCTTTGTGGTTGTACACCATGTAAAAATTCACTGTGATGTATTCCTATATGTACATAGAAAATTATGTCAGAATCATTCTGCTGTCTTTCCATTCCTTTCCCCCTCTGTTCCCTTAATTCCCCTTTGTCAAATCTACTGAACTTCTGTTCATCCCCTCCCCTGCTTATTGTGTGTTAGCATCTACATATCAGAGAGAATATTAGACCTTTGGTTTTGGGGGATTCACTTATTTTGCTTAGCATAATAGTCTCCAGATCCATCCATTTTTTTCTGGCAAATATCATAAACATACATTGAAGAAAAGAGAGAGCCTCTTTAACAAATGATGCTGGGAAAATTGGAAAACCATATGTAACAGAATGAAATTTAACCCCAATCTTTCACCCTGCAAAAAACTCAACTCAAAGTGCATCAAAGACCTAGAAATTAGACCAGAAACCGTACATCGACTAGAAGAAAAGATAGGTCTAACTCTCCATTATGTTGGTTTTAGGAACTGACTCCCTCAATGAGCCTCCTAAATGAGTGCAAGAAGTAAAATCAAGAGTCGATGTAAACTAGATGGTATCAAACTAAAAAGCTGTTTCACAGCAAAGGAAACAATCAAGAATGTGAAGAGACATCTACAGAATGGGAGAAAATCTTTACCTCATGCACCTCAAATAGAGCATTAATCCAGGGTATAAAAAAATCAGAAACCTTAACACCAAAAAACCAAATAACCCAATCAATAAATGTGCAAAGAACCTAAACGAGCACTTCACAGAAGAAAAAATACAAATAGTCAAAAATATATGAAAAAAATGTTCAACATCTCTAGTAATTAGAGAAATGTAAATTAAAACTATGCTGAGATTCCCTGTCACTCCAGACAGAATGGCAGCGATCAAGAATACAAATAACAATAAATGTTAGCAAGGATGTGGGGAAAAGGTACACTGAAAAATTGCTAGTGGGACTGCAAACTGGTGTGAACACTATGGAAAGCCGTATGGGAGATTCCTCAGAAAACTTGGAATGGAATCACCATTTGACCAGCTGTCTCGCTCCTTGGTATATACCCAAAGGACTCTCATTGAGAGTCTTAGCCTGCACCACAGAAAATTTTTTTAAGTTGGATTTTTTTTTTTTTTTTTTTAGCAGGATCTTCAAGAATTTTGGGTTTGAGAAGCAGACGAAGCATGTCTTAGGAAAACTCTTACCCCTAAGTCCTTTGAAATGAAGGGAACACTCCTTTTACTCTAAATAAAATCTTTGCCCCTCTCTGATGCGATAACCAAACAAACCCAGTTGTTTCTTTAGCTCATGACAACATGCAAATCACTATCCTCCTCTTGGCCATGTAGCCTCTTCATAAGTTGTAAGCAGGAAAAGGCTCACCTTCTTTCCAAGCTGTGTCTTTTTTTTTTCCAGACATAAAATTAGTTATCAGAGACTAAGCAGGCAATTTGGTTCAGTCTTAGAAGATGGCCACTATTACCAATTGGTTCTGCAGATGTGTTTGAACATTTCAGGGTCAACACTGATAATCACATTTCTTCTTTTACCCTGCATCTCACTATCATTTCCATATTGATGATCTTCAAAATGACTGACCTCATGTTCACTCTTCATCAGCCATGTTAGTATTATTTTTCATTTCCAGTTCATATTTTTTCTCCCCGATTAAACCTATATATTTTAAGTCAGGGACATGCTGATAATGCTGCAGGGTTTCAAAGAACCCACCACAATACTTGATGAACTGTAGCTCTCAATTCAGGCCTCTGGTTTGATCAGGTAATGATGAAATATTTCTTTGTTGACTCAGAAACTTTCAAAAACTTGGCATTAGCACTTGGAATTGTAGCTTTTACTGAATATGATGGAGAACCAAATGTTTTATTGTCATTATCATCAAGCGTGCATTTCTCATGTGATCATGTGGCTTATATATTTTTATTGGAAAGAAGGGATCTTTCTGTCACAGTGACAAACACCTCGTATTGCATTTTAATACAGAAAATTTAGTGTAATGAAAATGGTGGAATCAGAAGTGCTGTTTTCAAGTCCCTGAGCAGTCATTAGCTAAGTGATTGAATCCAGCTACCAACTATTTTTCATCCTGTTTCCTTGTGTGAAAGAGAATGATGATAATGTCAATCTCATGGGGTTGTAATGATTTAAAGAGATAATGAGTTAAAAAAAACAACACTTTGAAACAAAAACTGCATGTTTTTCTCAATCCATTACTCTAAATTACGATCTTCAATATTGAAATTTTCATCAGTTGTCTTTTAAGTGTGGTAGTATTTAATACTAATTCAGCACTGCTTTTTTTTAAAGTTTGGAATTAGGATATTACTATATAACTACTTGTTCTTTCCATCCTCCAAGTGAACCAAGAAAATTTCAAAATTAACAAGAGAGTTGGGCAATGATTCAGATGACTGCAAAAGATTAAAATTCTTTGAAAAAAATGAACTTGGTGTTTGAGTCTTTCAGTTTGGTCTTTGAAGAAAGAAATGTGTTGCTTGATGCTGGGAATGATGATAAGGCAATGCTTATTTTCAATTATCTCCATGCTTCTGGACTTTTCTAAGAATGTTTATCAAAAATACGTAATAGATTTAGATTTGGACAGTGGAAACAAAGAAAGGGAGGAAGAAGGAAGAAAAGAGGGTGAGAAGAAAGAAAGGACCAAAGAAGTCCAGGTATGAGTTTTGGCATTGATTTATGCTGCTGTCAAGTATTAAAAAGATATAGTCAATTTGCTGAATTGGTCAATGTTTGAAAATCTGTATTTTAAACACCCTGTCCTTCCTTACATTTTCTAAAGACACCCACAATAGTGTCTCATCACATATACTCCTATAGTATGACCTTGCAGCTCCCCAAACAGCCTTCATTATACGTTTTTGAATTTGATCCAAACCTGTTTTTTGCTTGGACCAACAGAATATGGCAGAATTGATGCTGTCTAGGCCAGTTTCTGGAAAAGCTCTTTCGTATAACTGGCAGCTTCTGCTTTCTGCCTGTTGGATACGGTAGCCATATAAGAAGCTCACCATCCTCAGACCACCACACTGGGAAAGGCCAGAGGATTGGAGTCCCAAAGGGATGAGTAAGTAAAGAAGCTGTCTTGGAAGGAAATTCTTCATCCCCAACTTCTACAGTTGATGCCGGTGGGGATCAGATACAAACTTCCCAGATAAGCGTTTCTAAAACTTCTTCTCCACAAAATGGTGAGCAAATCAAAATACTTGTCTTAAGTCCCTAAGATTTAGAGTGGCATTTTACATAGCAAAAAATTAACTGAAAGGGGCTCCTATCCCAGAATACACAAATTCCTGTTAACCAATACAAATAGAATAAAACAATCCAAATTTAAAACGTGAAAACAGCTTTAGTGACTAAGAGGATATCTAAATGTCCAACGAACATGTGAAAATATATTCAATATTGTTAGACATCAGGAAATTGAGGTTCAATCTACACCTGCCATGAGCTGGGGGTAGAGAGCACTTACAGAGCATCTCAAAAAAATAAAAAGAAAAAATAAAAAAATAACATTCCAGCATTTAAAAAAAAAAGACAGAAAAAACAGCAATAACAACAACAAAAACACCTGCCAAAATAGCTTAATAATAAAAAGTTGATGATACCAGATATTGGTAAGGATGTAGGCAACTGAAACACTTACATAAAGGCAAGAGCATAAATTGGTAAATCATTCAAGAAAAAACTTAGTCAGTACTTATTAAAATTAAACTTATATATACTCTATGGCCCACAATTCTGTTCCCACGAATTTCTAGAAAAATTGAGTTCTATATCCAACAAAAGACAAGAATGTTTATAAATGTTTTAGCCATAATCTTCCCAAACTGGAAATATCTTCAAACCTATCAACAATAAAATAAATGGACTGGGGTATATTCACATAACGACATGCTACTTGACAATTCAAAGCAATAAATCACTGAGAACTTATATCTTGGCTGGGTCTGACAGAGATAATATTGAAAAAAGAAGTACACATCTCAGTATACTTTTATATACACGTTTTCATACACATTTAAAATTTCTTCCTGCATTTGAAAAAATAAGTTGAGCTGGGATCCATCCCAGCAACTGAGGAGGCTGAGGCAGGAGGATTGCAAATTTGAGGCCAGCCTAAGCAATTTACAAGACCATAAGCAAATTAGTTACACCCTGCCTCAAAATTCAATGAAAAAAAAAGCTGGGGGTGTAATTCAGTGGTAAAGCACCCCTAGGTTCAATTTCTGATAATAATAACAATAAAAATTAGTCCAAAACACTTTATAGTATGTTAATAAGTATATTTATGTCTATGGCTTATCACAATGAAAAAAAAAACCAGTATCATTTGACTTATGGATAACATGGAATGTATAATTCATAAAAGTAAACTTTTCACCAAATCCTACATATAATTTGCACAATTAATAACAATATTCACTTAATACATTAGGCTTTTCCAATATTCTGACATAAACTACAGATTCAAACTCTTCAAATATAAAAAAGAAAAGAAAATATACTAAATCATTTTGAAAATTTCAACTATTTTTATTACACACAAATCCTCACAACTTGCACTGATCATAAAAGCAACCAACACACTTATGTTAAAAGGCGCTAAATGCCATAAATTTCTATTTATTCCTCTATTAACCTTTTTCTTATTCTGATTTCTTATTCTTCCCAGGGCTATATTTTTTTGTTCTTCAGCTAAACAGAGGGTTTGATTTTAGACAGAGGTTGGGTGAAGATTTTGAACTGAGACCATGTAGAGTGTTTCTTCCAAGAAGCATCCACCTGAGCTTATTACCCAATTAAGCTGGTTACATTTTTAGACTTTGTCCATTGTACCTAAACACTGTTAAAAGTATTAATCTGGCAAGTCCTATAGTCTTTGATTTATGTGTGTTGTTCGTATGGGGCAAGGTACAAATTTTATCATCATTATCAATCTGATTGTTGTTGAATGCCTCACTTGATAAAAGGGCCTAAAAGCTACTTTTCAAATGTCTGTTCTGAATGTTTTGAAGCTAATATACATCATATATAAGCCTTGTTTTCATTTCTTTATTCCGAATGAATCTTTCTTATTTGAATTAAACCCATATTTCAGTCAATAGTTACACTGAAATTATAATTTTCTTATCAACCACTAAGCTCTGCAATATTATGTAATAAGCATTGTTTCCCTGGCCATGAACTCTTATAAAAGATAATTCTGATGACTGCATTAAATTCTGTTAAGAATGTACTTAGAACAAAAACAAAGAATGTACTCAGTTTATACAAATTTTGTGTGTATCCCAAAATAGATGATGGTCACCTATGGTGTTTTTTGCTAACAAATTTAGCACACCTTTTCACTAAAATAAAATATCAACTAAAAATAGCTGAATAGTACCAACTCAAGTCACAGAGATATCTTTAATGTGTAGGAGAAGGTACATATTTATTTTTTGATTTTTAATTAAATTGGCAGTTTGAAGTCGGTTATATTACCAGTGATTCTGAATTCATGTTTGACATTGGTAATAGTCATGAATATCAATTGTCTCAAAGTTACCACTAAGATGAAAACTTCTAAAATTAAGAAGAAAGAAACTCCACATTTGAACAATTAGAAATTTTGCACATAACTGCAAACTGGCTTCACAGTGAAGACTAAATGTCATTTCCTCTATAAAGCTATACATTTTACAAAGTCAACAGAAATATTTGGAATTTGACAAGATAATTCTGAAATCAAACTAGAAGAGAATGAGAAAAATAGGTAGCAGATTTTTAAGTTGAAAATAGCAATATTAAAACGGTATTATAAATACATTTATAAATAAAAAATATTATAAATATAAAACATTTATAAATAAAACAATTATAAATATGTTTTATAAATAAAACAGAATAGAATTGGTGATTAAAAAGAATAAGAAGAATCACAAAGGCAGGTTATTAAAAAAAATGGAACAAATGTTTGACCACCTGGGGACAAAACAGTAACATATTTCTACTTCATGGCTTATTCCAAAATAAATTCCAGATAAATTAAATTCAATATAAATAAATGAAACAGCAAACCTACCATAATATAATATTAAATATTTGTGTGATCTGTGGCAAGACAATACTTTTTAAGAGTTGCATAGCTGATACCAAAGGCAGAAACCATAATGGAGAATAGTAATGTGTTTAACATAAAAATGCATACGATGTAAATATCTCTAAAAATAACATTTAAAAGTTAAAGGCATGATCTTCAAAGGTGTCAGAAGTCACCTTTGTGACAGGGAGTGATTGAGAACCACACAGATTTTAACAGACCAAGGAGACATGTGGTCTAAGTGCCATGTGTTATCCTGAACTGGATTTGGAATTAAAAAAAAAAAAAAAGACATCTGTGGAAAATGAATAAAATCCAAGCACTGCTATTTATTTAGTAGAATTCCAACAAATTTAATATTTTAGTTTTCATCTTTGTTTTGTGGTTATATAAGATGTTAACACAATGAGAATCTGGATATAGAGTAGACAGGAGTTTTCTAGATTGTTTTCCCACCTTCTATAAATCCAAAGTAATCTTCAAATAAAACTGGAAAAAAGAAAGAAAAATAACAAGGTGGAAAATTATTTTTAAGTTATGACTCATGAAAGACCAATATCTTTAATTTTTGAGGATCTCCTTCAAGTCTATATAAAAATAATGCTCTAATAAAGAAAGGACTGAGTGATACCAATAGAAATCACACACACACACACATAAAACAAAAATGGATAAAAATATATTAAAATGTTCAGTCTTAATAAAAAATGTAAATTACATAATGTAATGCTTTTTTCATCTACAAAGTTGGCAAAGATTTCTTTAAAACATTTAGTATATTCTTAGGATATCAGGAAGTGTAAACATAAAATGTAATCATCTCAATATTTTAGTAATGTATCCAAGTTTCGATCATCTCAGTGATTTATCCTAAGGCTTTTAACAAAGCTTTAGCCACTATGGAGCAGCATCAATAGTAAAAACAAACATTGGAAACAGTTTCTAAATAGATTCTAACATGAGATAGATAAAAATAAATTATAATTGTTCCATTAATGGAATAGTATGCAATCATTTTTAAATGACTTTACATGAATAGACCAGCACAGAGGGATTTTTAGGGCAGGGATTCTTCTCTACATGATACTGCAGTGGTGGTGTAAGTCATGCACGTTTGTCCAGACCCAAAGCACATACCAGAGCAATAGAAAACGCTAAGGTAAACCACGAACTTTGGGTGATCTCCGTGTGTTAATATGGATTCAGTGATTATAACAAATACACCATTCTAATGGGGCATGTTTCTAATCGGGGAGGCTAAGCATGAGGAATACAGGGGGAAGGTGTGCCATCTTTGTAATCTCTGCTCATTTTTTTCTGTGAATTTAAAACTGTTTCAAAAACTAAAATCTAGTTTTTAAACATATCATTACAAAAAAATTAGTGATAGGAAACACAATAATATTTTTGAAATGCACAAATTCTAACAGGAACCTTTTCCCTTGACTGTGTCATGCTTTTCTGTAAAAAGAAATAAGTTTTTAATTTTAGGTTTAAAAGGAATAGAATGTTGTGGCAAGGAGGACAAGAGGACACAGAAGTCATAGGGCAAACCAAGTTGGAAAGTGGAAATAAAACAGAAAATGTATTCCAGGTGAGTTAAGAAAAAGACAGAATAAGGGTACAAAGTAATTGGTTACAGCTTCAGGACTGAGTGATAACTGGAGAGTATCCACCCGAGATCCGTTGGCTCGATAAGTGATGTATATGATGGGAAACTCAGCTGAAGGATAAGCTGTGCAGAGAAGAAAGTAAAGGGGACTTCAGTTCCAATTGTAGATTTCCCTAAGATCTCTTTATTCAGTTGCCTGAAATTATTTCAGAATGTGAGATCAATATTAAAGTATTACTAGTATACCCATTTTACAGACTTTTAGCAAATTTCATGCAATGTCATTTATGAAGTGCTTAGCACAGTGCTTCACATAAAGTGACCAAAAAGGATGAATATATTTTTTAATTATCCCCTTATTATTGTTAGGATGATTATTGTCAAATTGAGGCTCAAATAAGTAACTGACTTGGGCAAGGCCACCCAACTAGAAAAGAACTCTGCTCAGACTTGCATTCTAATCTATATAACTCTGAGAGCCTTTTCTCTGTTGCCTGTTTTGAAAATTGGATGGGTGTAGAATACCAGCATCGGGATGTAAAAAAATGAAGTATTGCAACTCTACCCAGCATGGGAATGTAAAATTGCTATTCCAATGCATTTTTGTATCAATTACATAGATGCTTAATTCTAAACATGAAGACTCAAGGAAAGGGTGGCCAGTAGAAGTGTCTTCCATTGAGTAATCGTAGGTTTTATTTATGATTTTTTAAAATTTAAAATGCCATTAACTATCAGAGCATACACCAAGCACCAAGCGGCCGAATTCCGGCTCCCGGAACTGAGCCCGCGGGGGCTGCTTCTTGGAGCTTACACTTATAGGAGCTTACACCGAGCACGGAGCGGCCGAGTTCCGGCTCCCGGAACTTCCCTGGACCAGGGCTAGGAGCCCGCGGAAACTGTGTCTCGGTCCGGGTCCTGCTGAGGGCAGGTCAGGACTCACCCATTGCTTGGGTTGCCAGGCAAGGGGAACGAAATGCTGCCATTC
Source organism: Marmota monax (assembly GCF_021218885.2). Taxonomy (NCBI): domain Eukaryota; kingdom Metazoa; phylum Chordata; class Mammalia; order Rodentia; family Sciuridae; genus Marmota; species Marmota monax. Next base: position 20,546 of record NW_026695230.1, on the reverse strand, counting down.
GCATAGGATACCAACATGGCAGAGATCTGATGTCAGCAGAAAGCGGTGGAGGAGAGATCTTCATCAATACCAGCGGTGACATAAGCAGTTGGTCTCCTGGTAAGGGGGGTGAGGCTCAGTCACCCGAGTCTCCTCAATTTGTCCTCGAGCCAGAGGGAAGGAGCCGGGCCGCCACCAGCCCCCGGAGCAGGCCCAGCGGCTCGCCGGCGTGGTGACCGCGTGACCCCAATTGGAGAGGGGGCGGAGCGGAGCCGCCACCCACACCCGCCAGGTGGGCAGACCCACGACCCAGTAGTACATGGGCGTGGTAGGAGGGGCAGGGCAGAGCCGCCCTTCACGCTTGCAAGGTAAACAGACCTGTGACAGCCTGGCGGGTCAGGCCCAGTGGCCTGCCAGTGTGGTACACACGTCACCCCAACTCGAGTAGGGGCAGAGCAGATCCTTCTCCCACGCCCAGATCAGGCCCTGCCGGTGTGGTGGTCACGTGACCCCAATTGGAGTGGGGGCGGAGCGGAACCGCCACCCGTGCCCGCAGGGTGAGCAGACCAGTGATCAACCTGCAGATCAGGCCCAGGGGTGCGCAGGCGTGGTAGGAGGGGCAGGGCAGATCCGCCACCCACGCCTTCAAGGTAGGCAGACCTGCAACAGACCGGCGGATCAGGCCCAGGAGCCTGCCGGCGTGGTACAAACACCACCCTAATTGGAGTAGTGACAGAGCAGAGTCGCCTCCCTTGCCAGGAACAGACCCAGCGTCCTGCAGGCGGGGTAGTCACGACACCGCAATTGGAGTAGGGGCAAAGCAGAGCCTCCACCCGTGCCCGAAAGGTGGGCAGATCTGCGACCGACCAGCGGGACAGGCCCAGTGGCCTGCTGGTACGACAGACACGTCACCCCAATTGGAGTAGGGGCAGAACAGAGCCGCCACCAGCTCCCAGAACAGGCCCAGTGACCTGCCGGCGTGGTAGCCACGACACCCCAATTGGAATAAGGAGAGAGCAGAGCCGCCGCCCGCACCTGCAGGAAAGATACGCAAGCAGTATGAAAAGACAAGGAAAGAAAGGACCACAAGCAATGCAGGTCAACGCAACTTTAGAAGAGGTAACAGCTGCAGCAGATGGAATGTCAGATAAAGAATTCAGGATATACATGCTTCAGATGATCTGGAGTATCAAGGAAGACATTAAACAGCAAAATCAGACAATGAAAGATCACTTCGACAACGAATTACGCAAACAAATCCAGGAAGCAAAGGATCAACTATACAGGGAGATAGAGGTTATAAAAAACAAGCAATCAGAAATCCTAGAAATGCAGGAAGCAATAAACCAACTTAAAAACTCAATGGAGAATACTACCAACAGAGTAGAACACTTAGAAGATAGAACATCAGACAATGAAGACAAAGTATTTCAACTGGAAAAGAACATAGACAGCTCAGCAAGACTGTTAAGAAACCATGAGCAGAACATCCAAGAAATATGGGATAACATTAAGAGACCAAACTTAAGAGTCATTGGGATACAGGAAGGTACAGAGCTCCAAACCAAAGGAATGAGCAGTCTATTCAATGAAATAATACAAGAAAACTTCCCAGACTTGAAGAATGAGACAGAATCCCAAATCCTAGAAGCCTACAGGACGCCGAATGTGCAAAATCATAAGAGATCCACACCTAGACACATTATAATGAAGATGCCCAACATACAGAATAAGGAGAGAATTTTAAAAGCTACAAGAGAAAGGAAGCAGATTACATTTAGGGGCAAGCCAATCAGGATAACAGCTGATCTTTCAACACAGACTCTGAAAGCTAGAAGATCCTGGAATAACATATTTCAAACACTGAAAGATAATGGGTTCCAACCAAGAATTGTGTATCCAGCGAAATTAAGCTTCAGGATGGAGAATGAAATTAAAACCTTCCACGATAAACAAAAGTTTAAAGAATTCGCAGCTAGAAAACCATCTCTTCAAAACATCCTAGCCAAAGTATTACAGGAACAGGAAATGGAAAATAACAATGAAAACCAACAGTGGGAGGTAGGACAGTAAAGGGGGGGGGGAAACAATCAAAGAGGAAAACAAACAATGTTTAGTAACAGAAATAAACAAATATGGCTGGAAGAACAACCCATATCTCAATAATAACCCTAAATGTTAATGGCTTAAACTCACCAATCAAGAGACACAGGCTAGTAGAATGGATCACAAAACAAGACCCAACAATATGCTGCCTACAGGAGACGCATTTGATAGGAAAAGACATACATAGGCTGAAGGTGAAAGGTTGGGAAAAATCATATCACTCATATGGACTTCGGAAACAAGCAGGCGTGTCCATACTCATATCAAATAAAATAGATTTCAAGCCAAAGTTAATCAAAAGAGATAAAGAGGGACACTACATACTGCTTAAGGGAACCATACACCAACAAGACATAACAATCATAAATATTTATGCCCCAAACAATGGTGCAGCTATGTTCATCAAACAAACTCTTCTCAAGTTCAAGAGTCTAATAGACCACCACACCATAATCATGGGAGACTTCAACACACCTCTCTCGCCACTGGACAGATCTTCCAAACAAAAGTTGAATAAGGAAACTATAGAACTCAATAACACTATTAATAACCTAGACCTAATTGACATATATAGAGTATACCACCCAACATCAAGCAGTTACACTTTTTTCTCAGCAGCACATGGATCCTTCTCAAAAATAGATCATATATTATGTCACAGGGCAACTCTTAGACAATATAAAGGAGTAGAGATATTACCATGCATCTTATCTGATCATAATGGAATGAAACTGAAAATCAACGATAAAAGAAGGAAGGAAAAAGCATACATCAATTGGAGAATGAACAATAGGTTACTGAATGATCAATGGGTTATAGAAGACATCAAGGAGGAAATTAAAAAATTCTTAGAGATAAATGAAAACACAGACACAACATATCGGAATCTATGGGACACATTGAAAGCAGTTCTAAGAGGAAAATTCATTGCTTGGAGTTCATTCCTTAAAAAAAGAAAAAACCAACAAATAAATGATCTCATACTTCATCTCAAAATCCTTGAAAAAGAAGAGCAAAACAACAGCAAAAGAAGTAGAAGGCAAGAAATAATTAAAATCAGAGCTGAAATTAATGAAATCGAAACAAAAGAAACAATTGAAAAAATTGACAAAACTAAAAGTTGGTTCTTTGAAAAAATAAACAAAATCGACAGACCCTTAGCGATGCTAGTGAAGAGAAGAAGAGAGAGAACTCAAATTACTAGCATACGGGATGAAAAAGGCAATATCACAACAGACACTTCAGAAATACAGAAGATAATCAAAAACTATTTTGAATCCTTATACTCCAATAAATTAGAAGATAGTGAAGGCATAGATAAATTTCTTAAGTCATATGATCTGCCCAGATTGAGTCAGGAGGATATAGAAAACCTAAACAGACCAATATCAATTGAGGAGATAGAAGAAACCATAAAAAGACTACCAACTAAGAAAAGCCCAGGTCCCGATGGGTATACAGCAGAATTTTACAAAACCTTTAAAGAAGAACTAATACCAATACTTTTCAAGCTACTTCAGGAAATAGAAAAGGAGGGAGAACTTCCAAATTCATTCTATGAGGCCAACATCACCCTGATACCTAAACCAGACAAAGACACTTCAAAGAAAGAAAACTACAGACCAATATCTCTAATGAACCTAGATGCAAAAATCCTCAATAAAATTCTGGCCACTCGGATACAAAAACTTATCAAAAAAATTGTGCACCATGATCAAGTAGGATTCATCCCTGGGATGCAAGGCTGGTTCAATATACGGAAATCAATAAATGTTATTCACCACATCAATAGACTTAAAAATAAGAACCATATGATCATCTCGATAGATGCGGAAAAAGCATTTGACAAAGTACAGCATCCCTTTATGTTCAAAACTCTAGAAAAACTAGGGATAACAGGAACATACCTCAATATTGTAAAAGCAATCTATGCTAAGCCTCAGGCTAGCATTATTCTGAATGGAGAAAAACTGAAGGCATTCCCTCTAAAATCTGGAACAAGACAGGGATGCCCTCTCTCTCCACTTCTCTTCAACATAGTTCTCGAAACACTGGCCAGAGCAATTAGACAGACGAAAGAAATTAAAGGCATAAAAATAGGAAAAGAAGAAATTAAATTATCACTATTTGCAGATGATATGATTCTATATCTAGCAGACCCAAAAGGCTCTACAAAGAAACTATTAGAGCTAATAAATGAATTCAGCAAAGTGGCAGGATTTAAAATCAACACGCATAAATCAAAGGCATTCCTGTATATCAGCGACAAATCCTCTGAAATGGAAATGAGGACAACCACTCCATTCAAAATATCTTCAAAAAAAATAAAATACTTGGGAATCAACCTAACAAAAGAGGTGAAAGACTTATACAATGAAAACTACAGAACCCTAAAGAGAGAAATAGAAGAAGATCTTAGAAGATGGAAAAATATACCCTGTTCATGGATAGGCAGAACTAACATCATCAAAATGGCGATATTACCAAAAGTTCTCTATAGGTTTAATGCAATGCCAATCAAAATCCCAATGGCATTTCTTGTAGAAATAGAGAAAGCAATCATGAAATTCATATGGAAAAATAAAAGACCCAGAATAGCAAAAACAATGCTAAGCAAGAAGTGTGAATCAGGCGGTATAGCGATACCAGACTTCAAACTATACTACAGAGCAATAGTAACAAAAACAGCATGGTACTGGTACCAAAACAGGCGTGTGGACCAATGGTACAGAATAGAGGACACAGAAACCAATCCACAAAACTACAACTATCTTATATTTGATAAAGGGGCTAAAAGCATGCAATGGAGGAAGGATAGCATCTTCAACAAATGGTGCTGGGAAAACTGGAAATCCATATGCAACAAAATGAAACTGAATCCCTTTCTCTCGCCATGCACAAAAGTGAATTCAAAATGGATCAAGGAACTTGATATCAAATCAGAGACGCGCCGTCTGATAGAAGAAAAAGTTGGCTACGATCTACAGTCGGTGGGGTCGGGCTCCAAATTCCTCAATAGGACACCCATAGCACAAAAGTTAATAACTAGAATCAACAAATGGGACTTACTCAAACTAAGAAGTTTTTTCTCAGCAAAAGAAACAATAAGAGAGGTAAATAGGGAGCCTACATCCTGGGAACAAATCTTTACTCCTCACACTTCAGATAGAGCCCTAATATCCAGAGTATACAAAGAACTCAAAAAATTAGACAATAAGAGAACAAACAACCCAATCAACAAATGGGCCAAGGACCTGAACAGACACTTCACAGAGGAGGACATACAGTCAATCAACAAGTACATGAAAAAATGCTCAACATCTCTAGCTGTCAGAGAAATGCAAATCAAAACCACCCTAAGATACCATCTCACTCCAGTAAGATTGGCAGCCATTAGGAAGTCAAACAACAACAAGTGCTGGCGAGGATGTGGGGAAAAGGGTACACTTGTACATTGCTGGTGGGACTGCAGATTGGTGCAGCCAATTTGGAAAGCAGTATGGAGATTTCTTGGAAAGCTGGGAATGGAGCCACCATTTGACCCAGCTATTCCCCTTCTTGGTCTATTCCCTAAAGACCTAAAAAGAGCATGCTACAGGGACACTGCTACATCGATGTTCATAGCAGCACAGTTCACAATAGCAAGACTGTGGAACCAACCTAGATGCCCTTCAATAGACGAATGGATAAAAAAAATGTGGCATTTATACACAATGGAGTATTACTCTGCATTAAAAAATGACAAAATCATAGAATTTACAGGGAAATGGATGGCATTAGAGCAGATTATGCTAAGTGAAGCTAGCCAATCCCTAAAAAACAAATGCCAAATGTCTTCTTTGATATAAGGAAAGTAACTAAGAACAGAGTAGGGACGAAGAACAGGAGAAGAAGATTAACATTTAACAGGGATGAGAGGTGGGAGGGAAAGGGAGAGAGAAGGTAAATTGCACGGTAATGGAAGGAGACCCTCAGGGTTATACAGTGGAGGGGGTAGAGAGAGAGGAGGGGAGGGGAGGGGAGAGGTGGGGAGGGGGGAGGGTGGATGATGGGAAAGGCAGCGGAGCACAACAGACACTAGTATGGCAATTTGTAAATCAATGGATGTGTAACTGATGTGAATCTGCAATCTGTGTATGGGGTGAAGGTGGGAGTTCATAACCCACTAGAATCAAAGTGTGGAATATGATATGTCAAGAAATTTGTAATGTTTTGAACAACCCACAATAAAAATTAAAAAAAAAAAGAAAAAAAAAGAAAAAAAAATGGATATATGCTGAAATTCAGTGCATAGTCAAATAATAAAAAAAAAATAAAAAAAATAAAATGCCATTAACTTACAATATCACTAATCTGCCCAAGAAGATAGATTCCACACTTATCATTTGTTCACTCAACTAATAAATGTTTTGCATCAGCATGTACCATGGTCTAGACTTTCACATTACCAAGATAAATTAGACTCATGATCCCTCCCATTACATCAATTAACCAACTACTATTTATTTTTCACCTTTTTCTTCTTGTCCTTCTTTCCTATGTCTATTTGCTTAGTCAAGCGATTATTCATTACCTGTGTGTTTAGGATTGTCACAGTACTCTTACATTATTTATAGTTAAGTTTTATTCCTGAATTTGATAACATAGACATATTTTAATTATTTTTAAATGATGGAGGCATTCTCTTGACCATGATGTACTATTTCCCCAATAATTTTTCTTTCTCCAAAATAGATACACCAGTAGAGCTGGTTTCTTTTCCACACTGCCCCACACCACACCATCCAAAAACGGCATTTACGTTCTATCTCTATCTGCCTCCTCAAACTCTTCATTTTTTTCCTTCCTTTAGTATTTTTGGATATTTTAGGGTTCTCCTGCACTCTGTCCTTCCTAGCTTAATAATATTTATTTTGTGTTTAAATCCCACATCCTAGACATACTCTAATTACCCACTTATATTTTGATTATATTGCAAAATTTATCACTCTTGTTTGCTTTCCAATCCTTATTCTACTGTCTTGAAGTTTCATTTCTGATTTGTTTGCTTTTTAAAAATTTTTAAATTTGTTTTAATTAGTTATACATGATAGTATAATGCACTTTTTTGTTTGTTTGTTTAGACTGTACTTTGCTACATCATGTATAATGGAGTAGAATTTCTCATTCTTCTGGTTGTACATGATATAGAATCACACCAGTCCTATAGTTATATATGCACATAGGGTAATAATGAATGTTTCATTCTATGATCCTTCCTACCCTACCCTCCCTTCACTCCCCTCTACCTAATCTAAAGAACCCCATTGTGAATTAGCAGCCGCATATCCGAGAAAAAATTGGACTTTTGATTTGGGGGAATTAGCTTATTTCACTTAGCATGATATTCTCCAGCTCCATCATTTAACAGCAAATGCCATAATATCATACTTCTTAAAGGCTGAGTAATATTTCATGTATATATGGATGATGTTCTGTTATTTTGGATGTGTTTCTCTTTTACAACTATCTAAAATTCCATTGGTATGATTCTACCTTCATAATACATTATTTTTTAAGGGCTATAGTTCCTACATACACATTCCCTCAGATGGGGCAAATACGTGGTACCTGTTGTTTGATATCTTGAAAATTAGGCATAGCTTTCTCTCATCCAGAGAAGTTAATGTCATGCTTGGGTTGCAGTCCTTTTTGCTAATGATTCTCTACCAATTTTTAGCTTCCTGTGTTTTATATGAGAATCAGATATTGATGTGAATTTTATTCTTTGTAGGTAATTTTCTTGTCTTGAAATTTCTGAATTATTCTTTTTATTCTTGCAATTGTGGAATTTTATTAGAATATGTTTGGATGTTTTTCTCTTTTGTGACTATCTAAAATTCCATTGTATGGTTCCACGTTCATAATAAACTAATAACTTATTTGGTGGTTTTGGGGGAAGCTCTTTTCTCCTTTGGAAATCTCATTATTTTAACATACTGGCTATCCTGGATCTATTCTTAAATACTCATGTCCATAATAGCTTTCATTTTGTGGTACTTTGTTTTGAGATATTTATTCCAGGTTTTAGCTTAGATTGTTGTCACATCCTTCATCTTCTTTTATTTGCCTACATGTTTCTGTAGTTCCCATGATGTGTTTATAAATATATTTTTATTCAATCCATTATTGGTGATTTTTTTACATGTTTTAAAAGTAGTTAGTGCTCTCCTTTGGCAGCACCACTCCTCTGGAAACAATTTGCCCTGCCTCCGATTTGTTCTTTCTCAATTTGCTGAGAATTTTTTGCCTAATCACTGGATTTCAGGCCTAGTGTTCTTATGTGACAGCAGTCTAATTATCAAGAAGCCCAGAAATACATATATATATATATATATATATATATATATATATATATATATATATATATGTAATCCAGGGCCATTGTATCTGAAGAAACCCTGTGTGCTTTACAATCTGCTGAGCTGGAGCTTGCAAAGCCTGGCCCCCTTCTAACTTAGGGAAGAGAGGAAACTCAAATCACTTGCTCTACTTTAACACACATCTTCCTAGTCAAAACGTGGTCCTTGGACCAGCAGCACTGAATTGAAAAGGAAACATTTTAGACCAGGAGTGCATGCCCAGGATGCTTAACTTGCCTGATCACCTGTCTGTCCAATCAGATGGGATAGATTCGTGGTTTGAGCACTGATTGTGCCTCAGAACATCAGCATGCTCTTGGCCCACTGTATTATTTATATTTGAGCCCAATCTGCCCAAAAGGATGATTAGTAAAATAGCATATGACAAGTGCATACACTCCAGGAGCCCCAAAATCATAGAATTGTCATATTCCACAGATAATTTGAGATTCAGAATTTGTAGTAACATGTTCCAAGTTCTGTAGAATCCTGAAATTTATGAGCTGTGACATATTTTTTGGAATGAAGAGATTCCTCAGAAGTGAACTTGCACACTTTTGTCATTATTAATGAATATATTTCAACTCAAGATCTCAACTCACATTTCATCAGTGATTGCCTTTAAACATCAGAGTGCAATTTAAGCTTCAAAGGGTCTTATAAAGTTGTCATTGAGCTGAGAAGTGTATCAATGAATAGTTAAAATTCTGAAATCAATGCCAATAAACAAAATACTTTCACAAAGTCCCTCTTCCTCATATGTTAAAATCAGGCATCAAAACTCTCCAATGTTCTGCTTCTCCCTATGTAATTACTCCTTTTTTAAAAGTAAACTTGGATTCATTTTGATATGTTAAAGTTAAATAATCTAGTATCTGTCATCCAATGAGAAACATAATGATGAAAACTATTTAAATACATGTAAATATAAGTAAGATATTTGTAACATGATGTCAGGTTAGTTGGAATTTGTCTGGAGCTTTTTGTAGTATTCATGGACAAGCTTGACATGTCACAAGATGACAAGAGCCCACGAGAGTCGGGTAAGAGCCAGATTGGTCCTAACTGGAGAGAATTTTTGGTTTTCTTTTTTTTCTTCTCCCTTGACAATGCCACAGTTATTTGTTGTGAGATTTGGATTACTGGGGTGATTGGAAAGTAAGCTATTTTACAAACTGGTTATAAATATTAACTAAGTATAAAACATAATCCTAAAATATATACTTTACACTAAATTCACTATATTTTCTTGCCATCTCCCACAAAGCTGTTGTGTAAAAATATCCTAAGATTTCTCCAATCACTCTGGTCCATGTTCTCTTTGATATCATGGGATTAGAAAGTGTACTATTGCAGATACTATACAGTAAAAACATACTTCTGGTGTGTGTGTGTGTGTGTGTGTGTGTGTGTTTTGCTGGGGGTGGAGTCCAGGACCTAACATATGCTAGGCAAACACTCTACCAATGAGCTATACCCCTAGTTTAGCACCACTAAATTTATCATAGACTCCCTATTAAACAATAGAGCAAGTACTATCAGCACATTCTATGCTCTTAAAATCAAGCGCACCACAAAATTCTCATTACACTTCCAATATCTCACCAAATTTTGGTCCCTGTTTCCCTAATTATATTCTATTAATCAGGTACAGACATCATAGCTTCCATACCTAGGAAATGAAGAAAGTAGGAAGCACCACAGTGAATATCACCTTTATGTACATCCACAAGACACAAATGAAAAAAAAAAACTATATGCAAATAACAAAAAAATCAGTAGAGGGAAGGGAATAGGGGAAGGGAAAAGAAAGGGAGGGAAACAGAAAGTACAGGAGACTGAATTAGAGGGAATTATATTCCATGCGTTGATAATTATGTCCAAATGAATCTTACTGTTATGTATAACTAAAAAGAACCATAATAAAGATTTATAAAAATACATGTAGGGGGTCTGGGGATGTGGCTCAAGCAGTAACGCGCTCGCCTGGCATGCGCGGAGTGCTGTGTTCGATCCTCAGCACCACATAAAAATAAAATAAAGATGTTGTGTCCACCGAAAACTAAAAAATAAATATTAAAAAAAATTCTCTCTCTCTCTCTCTCTCTCTCTCTCTCTCTCTCTCTCTCTCTCTCTCTGTCTTAAAAAAATAAAAATAAATAAATGCAGGAAGGCTACAGTTTGGTGATGCACTCTTCTCCATATTTTTAATCTTGACAGGTCTTATTGCTCTTCTGTTGTATGGAAATAGCTGCTACCAGCAAAACTCATTTTGTGCTTACATCACCCACCTCTTTCTTGCACTCCCTTGGCATCTGGACATCCCTATTCCTTCTTTTTCACCATATAGTCCCTATATTGCATTTTTTTCAATGTGAGACTTCTACTGATATCTTCCAATGATGGAGATGGGAAGAGCTATAGAATTTCTCTGAGTACAGATTTCTCTTTTTAACCCAAAAGATTATTAGCTCAGAGAAGTCATTAAACTATATTGACACAACCATACTTTGGTCATAATAGCACTGCATTCTGTCTGGTTCTTCTAACTTTAAATCAGTTTTCTTTCTAGTTCATTCATCCCTTGTTGCATAGGCAAAACAAACAAACTGTCATGTGATCTATTATAAAAATATATTCTTAATTATGATGTCATACTCTTTTAAATTGAGATTTGAGTATCTTAATCCCTCCATCTCCCACAAGGCTAGTGTAGGATTCATTAAGATTAAGAAGACATCTCTCTGATACCTATTATTTACCACCATTTAGAAATATTTGTCCTAGAAGGCAAATATCACATTTAATTAAGGATGTTGTCTATTTAGTGACTAGAGCGCAACAAACAAGTTTGGTGGCAAAATCAAGTCATGAGCATGCAGTTAACTTCCTGAAAAAAAGACAACTTGAAAAAGGGAAATTTTCTCTTAGGGCCCAGTTTGTCTTAGTGGAAAATACATTATCTCACAAATAGGAGCTTGTTTCATGCTTTCTGCTAATAAGGGAGCCAATTCTGGAATGAAGGCCTAATGACTGAAAAAATGAGTGGGACAGTTCTTTGGCAAGGCTGCCTGAGGGATTTGGCTTCTCGACAGTGAAAATATCCTCAACTATATAAATTATTCAGGTTGGGACAGCCTGAGTCTTAGGCTTCCTTGATGGAGTCATATGGGAAACAACGTCTAGACATCAGAAATCAAGATTTTGCTTTTACAACTCACTGTTTGAAAAACTGCTAAGAGGGATACCTTCAGTGGACTCTAATGTATCGTTTTTGTAACATCTGTCAAATGTATGTCAGCAGTCATACCAAGCAGAGATTTTGACCTGTTGGAAAAGATTAATTGTCCTACATGGCATCACCATTTGGAAAAGTACACTTTTTGTTTGTTTGGAAAGCATGGACTCTTAAAACAGTGCTTAAAATAGGAGAAGAGATTTGTCAGACAATGAGCTCTCTTCTGCTATGCATGAGCTCTACGGTCATAAGCCTTCCCATTGCCCCTCAGGAAAATGGAGCCTCTCTTTAGAGGTTTCTGGTATCCATTAGAAGCATTATGATATGCAATAAACAAAACTATGGGCTAACGTCTGCTTAAAGTGACTATTATAGTCAAGAAAAGCAGTGAATATTTTGGATGGAAAAAATTTCCGAAGAGAATTTAAGGTCTGCAATAACAGATCCAAAATATATTCAGTGTAGGAAGAATCAATGCAAAAGCTTGCATTTTTGTTCTAAAAGTCAAAGGCCCAAACACAGCCTGAGAAAGGCTTCCTTCAACAAAAGCACTTCTTTTCAGTTTACTACAAGAGCATCAAATACAATTCCCCATCGAAACCTCAGAACACAGAAAATAATTTCAGTGACACTGAAATGGCATACATGTGGTACTACTCCAGATGCATAGGAAAAAATGTAAATTCACTGTATACAGCGAATGCATTTGGGCATTCGGGCTTGATTCTTTCCTAGAATTCCAAATGAGAAAGACTGCTAGACTCTGTTGTAGACTAACCTTTGCCCCTACTTCCTCCCTCATTGACACAACTGAGTACAGTGACCTAACAAGTTGATATGATTGAATAGTGTTCTGATTTAAATTCAGGCCTTTAACTAGAAGATAAATCATGACTCTTCACTGTTTCTTCACTGTATCAAAAGAACAAAGGGGTACAGATACTCAGGAAATAAAAGAATGTGTTTAATTCTCAAACTAGGAGATACTTCCTGAAGACAGCACTTTGTAATTGAGTCTTAACTATATGATATTATTTTTTGTTCAAATGAGAAAGGGCAGGACTGGTAAAAATAATTGAGATGCATCCACACCTCTGTTATACTGAAATCAAAGGCTTATCAAGGAAGATCAATTGTGATCATTTGGCATAGGAGCTAAACAAATCTGAAACATTTGGGAGGCAAAAAAGACATCATCAGAAATGAGCATTGGAAATGAAACTGACCAAAATATTGTTGCGCTGGGTGAATATACAAGAACACAACACATCCACTATTAGGTATAATTAAAATGCACCAATAAAAATATATAAAAGTTTTAAAAACAAAATCAAAAGCTAGAAAAAATAAAGAGCATTGGGATGAAATCTCCAAAACTTCTGTATCTAATAGATTAAATATCAATGACTTAAGCATCTATGATATCATTCAGATCACAAAAAGCTGTCACATACCTGTAACATCCGGGGCAGGGTTATGGCAAGCAAAAGTGGATCTGCTTAGGTCCTGCTCAGGATTAATGTAGACCTAAGGGAATTGATATGCATGGGAAAGCAACAAAGTCTTCTGTCTGGGAGCAATATCTGCAGTCAGATAGACTTGAGTTCACATCCCTACTTCACTGCTTACTGCTTGTGTAAACTGCTAATTGTGCTCAAGGCCTCAGTTTCTGTATTACAAAATGGGTTTTAAAATACCTGACTTAAAGTTATTTTTAACTTTTAAATTATATAATGTGTGTGTGTCTGTGTGTGAAGCCCAATATATTGCAACTTCTTAATAAATGATGATGATGATTATTCATGGAGAGAAAAGGAAACAGAAATGTCAGGCACAGGATTGGGTCATCAATAAACTTACCATAGGACAGAATGGAGGGGTTAGGAAAGCAGGTTGAGAGGGCAGTCTAGCTTAGAACTTTCAAATATATGTAGCTGTGAAAATGGGAGTTCCATTAATAGAATCAAAGCCACTAGTCTATGACATACTCAGATTTGAAAAGGAAAAGAAAACAAATTTGGAGACTTTAAGAGAGCATGATCTCACCTCTCCAACACACAAAAAAAATATTAGTGCCATTTAGTCCATCTAGAAGAATTCAAAGTTCTATTACGAATGTAGTTCTCCAGGCTTTGGCAGCTTTGAACTCTCACTGTTCCCCAAGGGTCTTTGCTACTCAAATTCAGTCCACAAATGAGAAGCATCTGAGTCCTGTAAGAACCCCCCTAAGAACTTGCTAGAAATGCAGAATGTCTAGCTTCTTTAAAGGCCCTCTCAGTCAGAGTCTGCAATGTAACAAGAGTCCAAAGTGATTAGAGGCTCTGCTTCAGTCAACAGTTGGAGTAGGAAGAAAAATGTCAGTTAGTTAATTAGATGACTAACTTTCAACTGTAAACTCTTCATACTAATCTGATTAAAGAAACGTTGCTGTGTTTGTTGACTACATGAATGGACTAAAGAAACTTATGACATAGCTTCATTCTGCCCTGTATTTTTTTTTCCATTTTTAAATTTATGGGTCCTTTACAGATCTGGAGAAGAGACCACAAACAGGAGATGTTTGCATTTTTAGATGTCAACTCACTATGGAACTGAAATATTCACAAAGTTAATAAAAGTTATCACAAAGTGATAGCATTTTTCCTCATAAAGGGAAGATGGCTTGGCTCTTAGTATTATGCTCAGCTTTTAAAATAAAAACTCTTCTATTTAATTTACTCAAACCATATGTTAGATTTTATTTAGCACATTTGCCATTTAAACCCCTGAAGTTTTCTTCTGCATGCTTCAGGTGTAATATATTCTAGAACTGTATATAAAGCAGATTATTTTTGACAGTGGTAATTTAGAAGAAGCGTTCAAAATTATGCCACATTAAAACATCTGGAATTGCTCAAAGTCATAGAGGAAGTATTTATTTTTATTGTCACAGTAAATTGTCTCTATTACACATTTTGAAATGCATTCAATTTTGATTTGAAAAATTATTTCTGAGGCAGTTTAATGATTCCCCCTCCAAAACCTACATAAAGAGAAAAGTTTTAAATATAGACATTAAAAACTTGAATAAGATTTTTGGAAACATAGGAGGTTGACTGATATTTATCTTTTTATACTTTTGTTTCAAACAGAAAGGGTTAGGGTATAGCTCAGTTATAGAGCATTTGCTTAGCTTAAGTGAAATCCTGGGTTTGAGCCTCAGCACCAAAAAAAAAAAAAAAGTCATAAATTATTACCCATATTCATCTAATGTAACTGAATACTTCTAATTATTCATTCAAGGAATATTTATTGAGTACCTATTATGTGTGAAGCTACTTGATCCTGTTTGCTGCACACTTAACAAAATAATCTTGTACAGGAAATATTTTCCTTGAGAGAGCTTATAGGAATCACAAATATTGTACAATTATTAGAACTGTCCATGATGCAGTAAGACTATATGTTATGGGCATTTTTAATTTTCTAAAGGAGATATCCTGAGCCGGTTATGAAACTGGTAATGGATGGAAGGAGCGTATGGCTTTAAATTTAGGTTTCGAGGATGACAGAGAGATTGGCCAGAGAGGAGGAAGCAGCCAATAAGCAATGAGTAATGTTGCAGGTTGGAGCCATCCCAAAGGTTAGACCAGCAGGATATTGTGAACCATGTAAAGGTGTTACTCTTCCAGCCTGAGGATCAGCAAGCTTGACTTAAGCAAAACGATGTCATTTGTTGTGTGTGCACTTATGCAGAAAGAATAAGGAATGAATGAGAAAAGACTCTTTAGGAAGCTAGTGCAATAGGACCCATGAGTACTCTAGAATCTACCCCCAAAAAATTCAGTGTTATGACAGGTTAACCTGTGACTCCTACCAGAGATCTTTTTTTAACCTTGTCTGTCTGTTACTGATGTCTGTCTTAACACAACCATACATCTTATCCTTACCACTCTTCCATGAATGTCACATCTTCTTTGCATCCCAAGTCTTCACACAATGCTGCTCCTACCCAGAATGCCACCGCCTTTCTTCAAAGCCCCCTTGACAGTCTCCTCAGGAAAAGCTCATTGTCCCACCTCCCTGCTGGCATTAACTCCTGATTACAACCAGACAATGTAACATTTATTATGTTTTGCAGTGATTATTTTTGTTTTTCTTCACCAACAGATCATGGATTTGGAGCTGTTTATTTAAACCATCCAAAATAATCCGATGCATGTGAAAGACCAACATATAACACAGAACCAAAGGGTTATTTTTTTTTCAACTCAGAGGCAAGGGCGGTTCTGGTTCCCCTCTAGATTTTCTTAGAGAAGAATCTAAAAAAATCCCAAGTTGTCAGCACCTCAAGTCTAAAATTGATGAATAAAACACACATTGTAGCTCTTATATTGGTGAAGTTACTTTCCATCACACCTATTCTAAGATTCCAGGAAGCCAGAATCTATTCTTACCTTTACAGATTTCTAGGCATAGGTCTAGCAATCATTTGTCTACCTGACAAACTCCTGGAATAGGTCAAACTCCCTACATGGTTCTTTTGAAGCCATTCTTACTTGGCTAGAGATGAAAGGTAAGCAGCACACTCCACCCAACTCTGTTCAGAAGATATGGGAATGGAAAGGAAAAATAGAATGTGAAGTCCAACAAACATCTCCAAGAAGTTATTTACAAAAAGATGTACTCCCTCTTGGTCTCTGCAACTTCTGAAGTATCACTGAAGAATTTGTTGAACTGAGAATTGCAAAACTGATTCTCAATTATTTCCTCTGTTGATCTGCATAGATGATCATTATCTCAGTGATGTAGGGGTGCTTAGAACTTCTGGCTTTATCATCACTCTCTAGAATGTCAACCAACACTAGAACAAAGAATGTCATGATGCCATTCTGTTGAATATATAAGGCTTATTCTCTGGTAATAAGAAAGGGATGTTGTTCATGTTCAGGAACAAAGCTGACATGAGGCTTACATTGTATTGCATGTGATTGACAGTCCATAAACAAATAAATATGTGGGTGATAAGTGTTCCAAAGTGAAAAGAAAATAAAAGAACCCTAACTATCGATTAAAGAACAATATAGGGAGAGAGCTGGCTCTTTAAATTGAGTGGTCCGTCAAAGCCACTTTGAAAATATATTTGAGCAGAAATCTTTAATAAAGTAAGGGGGGAAATCTGATGATAACTTGAGGCCTTCCTGGCAGAACAAAATGCATGAGCTGACAGCAGAGCTGGTGTGTCCAAGAAGCATCAGGGAAACCAGATGTCTCACTGAGTAGCCTAGAAAAGAAGTTGTAATAAAAGATGATTCAGAGCAAAGGTGGGAGAACAGGTGAAGCAGAGCCTATAAATCTGGCTCTGAGGAAGACAAGGTTTTAGAATGCTATGAGCAGGAACAGTGGCGTGATCTAACATTTTTTAAATTGTCACAATATTTGTACATATATATATATTGTATGCATAGTTGAACCATGCATATGATATGTAATGGCAAAATCAGGGCAATTAGCACTTCCAGATCCTTAAACATTTATTGTTTCTGTGAATTGGGAAAATTCAGACTCCTCTGGTTGTTTTGAAATATATAATAAATTGCTATATACCGCAGTTATTCTCCTGTGCATACAGAACTAGCTCCTCTTATGTGGTTGTACTGTGGTACTCGTTATCAAATCTCTCTTGATCCCCTCTCTCCTCCTCTTCTTAGCCCCTAGTGATCACTCCACTTTTCTTCTATGAGATCCAACTTTTCAGCTTTCACGAAAGAGTGAGAACTTGCAATATTTTTCTTTGCCTTGCTAATTGTATCTAATATAAGACCCTCCAGTTCCATCCATGTTGCCATGAATGACAAGATTTCATCTATTCTTTGGTTGAATAATATTCCTTTTAAATGATTGCCCTAATTGCTGTCTTAAAAAAAAATAGCCTCAAAAGGAAAAGTTCTTTAGCAGGAAGATCAAGCTTGAAGTGCTGCTATAATCTAGGAAAGAGATGATAGATTTAGAAGCTACTGAAGAAGCCATGGGAAAGGGCTGGATATAATTTAGGATGTGTTCATAGATACTGTAGGAGGCTGAATAACAGTTATCCAAAATATCAGCTCTGAATCCTTGAAACCTGCTATATTATTTGAAAAAAAAAAAAAAGATCTTTTGCAGATCTGGTTGAAAATTTTGAGGAAAAAAAAAAAGGTTATCTTGCTTTATTGGTGTGGGCTCTAAATGCCATCACAGTGTGATGAGAAAGGTACAGGGAGCCTCAACATGAAAACAGAGAAGAGAAGGCAATGCCACCACTGAAGTAGAGGCTAGTTCTAAGTCAGAAGTCAAGGAATGCAAGGACCCACCCAAAGAGACAAGGAACAGGTTCTCCTCCAGATCCTCTGGCACCTTAACTGGTCTGTTAAACTAATTTTGAACTTCTAGACTTCAGAACTGTTAGAGAATAAATTTTAAGGCAGTAATCTTGAGATACTTGGTAACAGCAGGCTCATAAAACTAACAAAGGCTTGATGTCACATGTGAAAGGAAGAGAAGAGCCAGAGACAACTGGAGGCAATTTTGTTTAAGTGAAGATGTGGCGTTTCCAATTCCTGAGATGGAGACGTCTGGGACAGGGACAGCTTTAGAGAAGAAAAAATAAAATTATAGTTTAGACACGTTATGTTTGAGATTATTATCAGCATCTAAATGTAGTTATTCAGAAGACTGTGAGTCTGGAATTGAAAGGACGAGTCAGGGCTGGAGGTGGATGTTAGAGTTATTAACAACAACAACAAAAAAGAGTCATTAGCAGTGTATAAATGGTAATTAATGTCATGGTACAGAATGAGCTCACTTAGGAAGCTCTGGAGACAGGGAATGTGTTCAGTGACTGAGTTCCGAAACTTCCTTGTTCGGACATCAAGAAAATCAGAAGGACCTAGCAAAAGACACGGAGAGTAAGCTGTGACTAATCTGTGAAAAGAACCAAGAGAAGATGGTGTCCTAGATTCCAAATAAAGAAGATTCTCACAATGCTGGGAGCAATTCTGTCAAATGCTGTGGAAAGAATATAGGATGGGGAAGTTTAGACAGCTAATAGAAATTTTGGGGGGAGTGGAGCTATAAGTGAAAGGAAATAGGGAAAATAACAGAGTATCAGGTAGGAGTATGTTTTTAAGATGAAAATTGTCCTAGCAATAACATCATGGTCTTAACAGGGTCAATGATCAGAGGATGATAAGCATACGTGCTGAGTCAAAGAGGATTATGAACATAATGTTGGGAATGTATTCTGCAACAGGGAGAATCTAGTCTTTGAAATCTAAGAAGATAAATCAAGTCTTGATATGAAAACAAGGTTTTATATATATAGTTGCAGATGAACACAATATCTTTATATTGTTTGTTTATTTTTATGGGGTGCTGAGGATTGAACCCAGTGCCTCACACATGCAAGGCAAGCTTTCTACCCCTGAGCCACAGCCACAGCCCCTAAAAAGAAGTTTTTAAAGAAAAAAATTTGAGGAGGATGACATAATAAAGTGTTTAACAACAATAAAAATAAATTTAAGAAAATATATGTTTATATAATAATTTGCAACTTGTAAGGTCTTTCCTATGCATTATCTTCTTCTGTTCTTACAACTTCCTTGTGATGTTAAGTGGTGGTAACCACATTTGATAGAGGAGTGAACTGGTTGAAGTGATTTGGACAAGACCTAGGAAGCTAGTAAGCCATGACATGAAAATGTTTAAAGAAAAGCAGTTTTGAGTTGTAGCACGTAGGTCATTAGGAGAGAATAATAAACACAAAAAGGAAAAGAGAACGTCATAATCCAAATAGAATATATTAAAGTCCAATAAAGACAGTGGGTGCCAAAATGAACAGGGTGTGTTTATGCATATATGTGTGCAAGTGCATGCACTTATTTTTATAGTCTCAGGCCATGGTATATTACTGGAGTGTGATTTTGCATCATCACCATCACAATAATACATTCCCTTTCATATCTACATTTTGTTCCAAACTCCTTTAATATTTATTACTTCATTTTATAGTTGTATCTAAAATGAACTGTAGATCACTGATATTTTATAGATGGGAGTATCCAATTTTCACAATGTACAACTTGACCAAAATTATGAGACTGGAATATAAATGAAAAGTTACTCAAAATTCAAATTTATAACTCTAGACCCAACCTAATGTGTTTTTTGTTTTTTGGTTTTTGTTTGTTTGTTTTTAATGAAGAAAATAGAAGAAGAAGGAAGAGAAGAATTAAAGTAGACTGGAGAGGTCCAGGAGCATTTCACAATAATGAGTCTGGGATCATACTTACCAATTAGGTCAAATTATTATTGGAAATAATATCCTCAAGTAGCAACTAGATGTGGGAGACTCAACTGCTCCTAAGTAGATCTATCCCAGAGAGCATTCCTGGATTTTAGACCTATATATCCACTGTACTTGAAATGTACTGTAGCATCTTGAAATCAGCATGCCCTAAATTCCCTTCCCAATCATGCTTATCTTTTTGGATTCCCCATTGGGATAAATGTTAATCCAACAGAATCTGACACAGAAATTTTAGAGTTATCCCCAGCTCTCCTTTCCTTACTCTGTGTATCTAATCAATTATGAACATCTATCAAATGTATACCTCCATTTCTCTTGTCTGAATCCTCGTTGCTATTCTTTATTTATAAAATATGTCTTTCTTGCTTCCTTTCTGCAGTTTTCTCCAATTTGTTCTCCTTGCTGCTGGTCTTTTTATACTACAGTAAAATCTCCACATTGATATATTTGTAATTCTAAATTGAAAATAATATCATATCACTCTCTCAACTTAAAC